>NC_071514.1:34275405-36775405 GCF_027887155.1 Malaclemys terrapin pileata
TTTGTTTGTAAAGTCCTTTGATTGCTTTGGGTGCTATATAAATAATTAACTAGAATTCAAGTTTCACTTGCAGCGATTACACTGTAGAAGACAGAATTTTCCCTCCGTTATGTGATCGAATGTATAGTTTCAACACTTCCAAGCAAGCTGATGGTAATGTACAATGGCAAATGACTCATTATTTGAGGCAGCATTGTAGCAGCACAGATTTATTTTCCCCTCTTTCAGATATTAACATCTTTTTCTAAACACTTAAGGCCATTCTAAAAATACAGCAAAACGGCTCAGTTGGTAACTGCTGTAGTGGGCACTTAAGTTCAAGAGCAGCCAAGGTTCCTGAGCTTGTCTAATGACTGAGGGAGGTGACTACTACTATTAAGCTTTTTGCTTAATTAAAATGTCTTAAGCTGTTTGTAGGACGTAGCTCTCTTCTAGATGCATTTTTGCAAAATGCTTTTGTTCCCTATATTTTTAAAGTAGCATTCAAAAAAGCCAATGGCAACAGTGAATACAGGCATGAGCAAAATAGCCCAAATAATTGTTTCTCTTTCCCCCCCTTCTCTTGAATATATGGTACTTTCTATGACTTTAAGAATCCCAGTGAGTCAAGTCTACTTTGACATCCAGCTAGATCCGTAGCTCTTTGCTTTGAAAGTTGGAGGATAGCCTAACCCTTCCAACAAATGTGTTGCAGGAATTGCCAAGCAGTAGAGAATCTGTTTCCTCACCCTCAGTGCTATGTTTTGTCAACTGCACAAAGCAGCCCCCCTCTGATACAACTATCCTCTACCAACCTAAAGGGTTCTTCTATTTGAGGGGCAATTGTTGAGGTTTTATAATTTACATGGACTGAGGAGGGATTTGTCATGAGCCTGTGCTTTTATAAGGACCGGTCTTGTTCTTTTTCACTTGACAAACACTTTTTCATTCCCATTTATTTTTTAATTTGAAATACAAACCAACACAGTCCTGCCTCATTCTGTCCTATCTGTTGTGTACCAGTATCATCTATGGGATCAGTACAACTTTAGAAATGGGATGTGAAATCTTCCACTGTAGAGTCACAAAAATTATGTAAACAGTTGTTTTTTAAAACAAAACCAAAAAAAGTGAAAATGTAGGTTGCATCTACACTACACTTCTACAGCGGCACAACATCTGCATCTACACTGGGAGGTGGGTAGGAGGTTAGGTTGATGTAACCACAGCACTCAGAGTGAGAAATGTTCATAGCCTGGAGAGACATAGCTAGGTCCATCTAAGTTTTAAGTGTAGACCAGGCCTTAGTAACAATAATATATTTAAAAATGAATCTTGCGGGCTTTCCTCCACCATACCACTCAAACGACTTTTACCTTCCTCTGCAGCATGGGGCACGGGTCAATCGCAGGTTTAAACTAGTGTAAATGGTGGAGTCTCTGTAATTTGAAGTCTTTAAACCATGGTTTGAGGACTTCAGTATCTCAGCCAAATGTTAGGGGTCTATTACACGAGCAGGTGGGTGAGGTTCTGTGGCCTGCAATGTGCAGGAGGTCAGCTAGATCATCCGGATGGCCCCTTCTGACCTTAAGTCTGAGTCAGTGGTCCCCAAACTTTTTCAATTCTGCCCACCTCTTACCCAGTTCACACACCCCCAGGAACTGGGGTGGGGTATAGGGTGAGTGGGGCAGGACGGGGAGAGGGAGCCACGCTTTTAGTGTCTGGGCAGCTGGAACTGGGGCTGGGACCAGGACCGGAGCAGAACTGGGGCCAAGAACGGAGATGTGTGGCTTTCCCTCTCTGCCCCCCGAGGGGGCTGGTCCAGGCCTGCCATGGCCCCCTGGATGTTCCACTGTGCTCCCCTAAGGTGGCGCGCCCCACAGTTTGGGGACCACTGGTCTGAGTCTATGAGAGAACAATTTGAAATAGTCACTATCAAATACTGTAGATTCTTTAAAATAAGTTTTACAATATATGAATAGGAGTGTTTTTTTCCATAGTGAATATATTGGAGATTTTACATTTAAATATTCCTGTGAGGGGTTGTGAATTTACCACACAACAGCATTTTGCTTATGAATCAGAAAATGGAACATTCTCTTAAGAAGTGAAACTGCCCTGTCTACTTTTATTTTCCTACCTGACTGAAGTTAAAAAAGGAAACGCACTATTAATGGTGAAAAGTCAGTTATTTAAATTCTTGGAGTTCTAAATCTAGGATGGAGTTAGGAGTTTTACTGTAAACTATGTCTGTTTTGGCCCAGTGCTCCCTTTAAAGGTTGGTAAAATTTTAGGGCTAAAACTTTTCTCCCCTACAAGGAAAACTGCATTTCAATATTCGACATATTTGCAGATATAATGAAGAGTAAATTTACTAACTGTTCTGAGTCTGAGATTTGTCACTAATATAGTACAAGAGCTGAATGTGCAGAAGCAAAAATGTGATCCTTAACAATATGAACAGTAGGTAAATGCCTGTGCCTGAAATTAAAAATGAAGGAAGACTAACATGCCTTGGTATCAGCCACCTCTCCTGCAGTCCCTACTCTAGATTAACATGACTATTTTGATATTTTATATAACCATACAGTCAAAATGGAGCCAGAGGAGAGCTAGTTCCATCTCACAAGATGGATTCTATAACTGTAATATCACAGCCAATTCACTTGACTTTCTTTTTGTTTAATAGTGTGCCGATCCAATAAAAGTCCCTGGGTTTGTCTGACTTGTTCAAGTGTCCATTGTGGAAGGTAGGTACAGCACATATTGATTTGGAAATTACTTAACCCCCCTTTTTAATACTCTTTTCATCACCTTCCCTCTGCTTCTTGTTCTATTTAAAACAATCTCCCTCCAAAGGATGTCTGAATGTCCCTGTTCCATTGTTCCTCCACACCGGAATATAGTGTCAAAGGAGCTATTGCAGTTCAGCGATTTATACACGTATGCTGAACACGCCTCTCTACTTCCCATACGTGCGTGATGAGGTATTTTTCTTTTTATTTAAAAGCAAAAATAGCTTATTAATGTTGCAGTAGCAATTAATATGGTGTGTCAATGGAACTGTTTCAAGCAGAAGACACAGTGGCAGTGGAACTGCATTTTTTTCTTGTAAAGACCTCCATAATATTTGAAACACTTTTATATTTACAAAAGGAATTTACTGCATTGACTGATTAGTAGATTGATTCAAAATAAAGCTGCTTCTGCTGTAGCAGATTAAAAACAAATAGGTATTTCTTGGTATTCTCTAAATCAAAATCTTGCCCAGCTGGTTTTGTGAGATAGCAAGTATCCAGTTTAAACTGAAAAGATCTTAAATGTGTTTTCAGGGTACCTTAGAATAAAAGAGTTTCCCATGGCTATATTGACAGCAGCTGGTGCAGGTGTGTCTTTATCTGATTTTGGTGTACATTGAAATACATAGAAATATGTACATACAACAATGTAGTGGTTGAGATGATAATTCACACTTCAAAAGACCTAGTAGAAATTGGCTGGTAAATGTGTTTTGAGATGTACATGTCTGAGGTTAGTCTAGCTGGTTGTCACATTCAGACAAAGACTATGGGAAATAAAAACACTTAAAGTGAGGTCTTACCACATGCACTGCCAGGTTTTTGTCCTGGAAAACCACCATTAAGCTTAGTGAGTTTCTCTCTTAGATAGATCCCAGTACATTCTATTTTCACTTTACTTTAACTGCCTGTTCCTGTAGAGCAGTGTTTCCCAAACTTGGGATGCCGCTTGTGTAGGGAAAGCCCCTGGCGGCCTGGGCCGGTTTGTTTACCTGCTGTGTCCGCAGGTCCGGCCGATCGCAGCTCTCACTGGCTGCGGTTCGCTGCTCCAGGCCAATGGGAGCTGCTGGAAGTGGTGGTCAGTACGTCCCTCGGCCTGCGCTGCTTCCAGCAGCTCCCATTGGCCTGGAGCAGCGAACCTGGACACAGCAGGTAAACAAAGTGGCCCTGTCCACCAGGGGCTTTCCCTACATAAGCGGCGTCCCAAGTTTGGGAAACACTGCTGTAGAGGTAAGAATATGGTAACTACTTTAATAATTTCTTTCATATCAAAAGCTTCAGCACAAAAAAACCTCTTTGATTTTCCTGTATTTCAAAAGTTAATAGCTTGGAGGGAGGGAGATGGGAAACAGCACCATATTATGTGAATGATCAAAGGCTGAAATCCATAACTTGGAATATTTTACTCATTCTGTGTGGTTTTTACTGTTGTTACCAAACCTTTGTTATATGTAGTTAATAGGATTTGAATTAAATTTTTACTCAGTTACGTTAGATCTTAAAACTGCTGTCAACCCAGGAATTAAACATCTTTGAATGAGAAAGCACCATCATTGTGGTCTGGAAATCTCTAGGATGTAGGGAACCAGCAGGATCTTTTGTTCAGGTAACATTTAAAATACAAAAAGAGAAAATAGAGCCACCCATATCTTCACTTGAAGTGCCACATTGTTCTCTCACCTAGATTTGGGGAGGAGAGAAGAATTACAATGCAACAAAAGTATCTCTTGCATTTCCAAATTAAAAACTTTTTTTCCCTATTGTCGGACAGCCTTAGATTAATGGGAGCACCTCAAATTTTGGGAGTGAAAATGATCACCTTTTCACCTGGTATGCTTTTTGTATATGAAGGGTTCTACAGACTTTTAAATTGCTCTTCATTACATGACCTCAGGCCCAGTGCCTCCCAAATTCATGGACTTCACAATAAAATACAAGAGCTTCAGTTTTAAATCACTGTCTGCAGAGCACTGAAGCTTGTATGTAGAAGTTAGTGTTCAGTTAAAGCAATTGCAGACATGGTGAGCACTGGAAGGAAAAAGAGCCAGGCTGTAGGAAAAACGTACTGGGGCAGAGAGGGATAAGCTAAATGCTGATGTCTTAATGTGGACAAGGAGAGCTAACATTCTTTTCCTGATACAAATATGTGGCAGGTCATAAGAGACTCATCTGCAGGGGTTGGCTTAGAGACCAGTGGTGTGTGTGTGTGTGTGTGTGTGTGTGTGTGCGTGTGCGCGCGCGCATGCTTGAGAGTTGGGGGGAGAGGAGGAGAGATTTTAAAAGGAGCTTAGCCAGCGTTTATAATTGCAAAGTCTTAAATATTTTTTTTCATAGAGGTGACTTGCATATTTAACACACTAACAGCTGCATTTGGGAGTACTTTTTTTTATTTTTTTTTATTTTTTAAGACTACTATATCTTTTCCCTTAAGCTTTGGTTAAATAACTGTTTAAAATATGAAGAGTTTTTTTGTGGTCTCTTCTTTCTTTAAGATATGTGAATGGCCATGCAAAGAAACATTATGAAGATGCACAGATTCCTTTAACCAATCATAAGAAAACAGAAAAGCAAGAGAAAGTTCAGCATACTGTGTGCATGGATTGCAGTAGTTACAGTACATATTGGTAAGTAAATATTTGCAGCATGTCAGTTCATGACATTGTTATATATTCTGATGTGCAGGTATTAGTAACCCATTTGGAACATAGAGAAACATTATATATTTTTTAAAGTCATAGTATACATATCCTCAGCCTTTGCTGTTTTGAAATAGAAACAGTATGTGAAAGCTCTCTCTGCTTTGAGATGTATTTTAGATCTGTAATTAAAGCTAGATTCCTATGTTACAAGTGACATACAGGAGGTTTTTAAATGTGTATAATGTGGATTTGTTTAGTTGTGGCAATTTTTGCGTATAGAGCGTATCTTTGGAATGCAAATAAGAGTACCAGTCCATTCTTGCCCAACGGATCTGCTTCCTGTGTGTGTGCCTTTGTGTCATCTTCTCTGCTGACTTTCTGGTGGAAAGACTAGTTTTTCCTGATGGAAGTTTTGCAGAGCAATACAGCTATGAGAGAGGGAGCTAGAACCTACTTGTGTGCGAAATCAAACTGTCAACCAAATTCAAATAGCAGAATCTTTATAAATGGGGATATAAGAAGCAGAACGCAGCCCTGGCTGAGTTTGCTCTGCTAGCAATAGCCCTGTAAACTGAGCAAACAGACAGCAAAGGCGGGGAGTGGTGTTGTGGAAGTGATGCTCACCATCTTTCTCCCTTCTCCACCCCACGCAGAATTGTTGACTGCATCTGTTGTTTTTTTCCTCTCGGATTCAGCATTGTTGCTACATATGTTATTGCTCAAGGGGAAAGGCAGAATGGGATTTAAATAGCTGTGTAGTTCTGAATGTGATGTTCTCATAACTCTACAGGACAGATCTCCTCCTCTGAATAAGATGAAATTTTGGGCAGGTGACTTAATATCCATGCTCTGATGCCTCAGGTGTCCTGCTGTAAGAAGGAATGGTTCCATATTAAATGTCCTCAGCGAACCCTGTATTAAGTGGTCTCAGCCAAGAGAAATTGTTTAGCGCAGGGGTCAGCAACCTTTCAAAAGTGGTGTGCCGAGTCTTCATTTATTCACTCTAATTTAAGGTTTCGCATGCCAGTAATACATTTTAACGTTTTTAGAAGGTGTCTTTCTATAAGTCTATAATATATAACTAAACTATTGTTGTATGAAAAGTAAATAAGGTTTTTAAAATGTTTAAGAAGCTTCATTTAAAACTAAATTAAAATGCAGAGCCCCCCCCGGATTGGTGGCCAGGACCCGGGCAGCGTGAGTGCAACTGAAAATCGGCTCATGTGCCACCTTCGGCACGCTTGCCATAGGTTGCCTACACCTGGTTTAGTGCAAGTCAGAAAATTAAGAGTTAAGGCTTATGTAATACATGCAGCAATACCAAATGCTTTATATGAATTGATAGGCAGAGGAGAACGCAGTTTTAACAGTCTTAGGTGGAGTTTACTTCCATTTATATTTTATTTCTCTGCCAAATGAAGAGCATATGGCCCAGTGTGATAATGTATTGAAAAACCCTATTGTATATGCACAAAGCAGCAGAGTTGGGGTTGCTGTGTGAAGATTAAGTCTACATTTCCTGATTTACACTGTTAACATGTCAGTCTTAATGTTGCAATGAAGTTCTTGGCATTACATATTCTGTACTCTGCTCATCATCAAAGTAAGCATGTGGATAGGAATTTGATCTGGATAATATTTGGAATGTTTGCTATATCTTTTAATTGCGCAACAGGTTTGAAAACAGATATTTCAGGTGCTGTTTTGCAGGACTGTTTTATTGTCTATATAATCTGTCAAAATATGCTGAGACTTTATGAACTGCATATCTGATCTCACTGTGAAGTTTCAATGAAATCTCAGAGTGAAGCTGTCTGAATATTTCATTTTCCTAAACAAAAGGCCTTAAGCTCAGAGCTGATAAAGGAAATTGTGAGATTATATAATGTGATCTCCAAACACAGAACTATGAAAGTGGTGCAGCGCTCCTTGTGAGAAAGGTACCTGAGGTAGTGTTTTACGGAGTCCGTTTCTAAAATGAAATACATTTACAAGCTACTTATGAGCTCACGCTTACTGAGGCTCAGTGAAGTGTGATAGGATACTTGCATCAGTAGTAAAAGAGAAACAAAGCAGCATGCAAAGCTTCTTCCGCAGTAAACTGAGTAAAAGATTTGAGTCATATTATGGATGAATTGGAATTAAACTAAATGTTTTGCCCCGGGGAATTACTATTGCACTATAATTCACTAGGAAATGAAGGTGGCGTTTTGTGCAAAGTTATGCAAAGCTGGACATGTTACAGAAGCAGAATTCTTCTGCTTTCACCAAAAGGCCTCGTTGCTTTCACTCTAGCATTCGGAAAAGGATAGCAGCGTCTGGTCTAAAGCAGGTGTCTTCTAGGGACATTATCAAAACTGATTCCATAGGCCATTCAGCGTGGTCAGCATTTTATTTTGTAAATCTCCTGGAACATGTGGGCGAGAACCAGCATCCAGTACAGAAATTCACAGTGCATCAGTTCTAGTTCTATACAGTCTTTACTTCAAAATACTTGTGATCAATTCCAATTTATATTTTGTTGTGTGGTGCTCATGGAAGAGAGAAAAATTGGACTAGACTCAGGCTGACACTATTCAGATTTCTCTATGCTCCTGTAACTATTTACTTCAGTCTGTAGAACAATGACTGTTGCTCAACTAAAGCTTACCAGTTTATGTAAACTGTTAGGTGGAATCCAGTTGTGATTAACTACTGTAATATAACGCTTTTTAAAATGTTACTCAGTGGCTTTATAAACGTAGGTTTCAGAGTAGCAGCCGTGTTAGTCTGTATCCGCAAAAAGAACAGGAATACTTGTGGCACCTTAGAGACTAACAAATTTATTAGAGCATAAGCTTTCGTGGGCTACAGCCCACTTCTTCAGATGCATATAGAATGGAACATATATTGAGATATATTTACACACACATACAGAGAGCACGAACAGGTGGGAGTTGTCTTGCCAACTCTGAGAGGCCAGTTAAGTGAGAGAGAGAAAAGGTTCAAAAGTTTTTTTTTTTTCTTTTTTTCTCTTAATTGGCCTCTCAGAGTTGGTAAGACAACTCCCACCTGTTCATGTTCTCTGTATGTGTGTATATATATCTCCTCAATATATGTTCCATTCTATATGCATCCGAAGAAGTGGGCTGTAGCCCATGAAAGCTTATGTGCTAATAAATTTGTTAGTCTCTAAGGTGTCACAAGTACTCCTGTTCTTTTTATAAACGTAGACAGTATAATGGAAATCACATTTAGGTGACACTGTGCCTTTCAAGTGAGCATCCGTTTAGGATTAATGTTGGTGTGTCATGCAAACAGTGTGGCTAGCCACTAGTATTCAGAAGTCAGAATAACAAAATAAAATCTTGATATTTTACTTCTGACTCTTAAATCCGTGGGCACAAAGGGTTTGTTTCCCCCTTGCAGTTTGTGCATTGAGCTTTAAAGCTGAAAGGCTGTGTGTGGGGAAGGCTGCCTGGCTTTTTGAAAGCGGACTTTGCTATTTCGTTTCCCTGGGTGTAGTAGCAAAGAGAGCTTTCATTTCACTACTATGTCACAAGCCCCCATTTAGCCTGCAGGAAGGCTCTCCGCTGACCAGAGGGCACATCATCTCGTCAGCTTTTAGGAAGTGCCATAGACGTACACACAATAGGGACAAGGATATTTGTAATCATACAAAAATTAAGATTTGGATCAGCAGTTCCGGAACTCCTAAAGCTCCTGAACATTTCTGTCCCTCAGACTGGCGTGCGTACCTAGGGTTTCACTCTACACCAGGGGTTGGCAACTTCTGGCACGCGGCTTGCCAGGGTAAGCACCCGGGTCAGTTTGTTTACCTACTGCATCTGCAGGTTCGGCCTATTGCAGCTCCCACTGGCCACGGTTCGTCGCTCCAGGCCAATGGGGTCTGCGGGAAGGGGCGAGGGATGTGCTGGCTGCCACTTCCCGACGCCGCCATTGGCCTGGAGCGGCAAACCACGGCCAGTGGGAGCCGCGATCGGCCGAACCCGCGGACGCAGAAGGTAAACAAACTGGCCTGGCCCGCCAGGGTGCTTATCCTGGCGAGCCGCGTGCCAGAGGTTGACGACCCCTGCTCTGCACACCTATTGTAATAATCTTTGTATAAAATATGCCTTGTGACATATCAGAAAACGAACTCCTCACTGGTGAATATTATCATGAAATGTATGTAGTAAAGTTATAAACATAAGCTGAAATTAGGTCTGAAATGTGTTTACCAGACAAGTCTGGGTAAACCAGTTTCTCAAAGACAAAGGACTAGCTGATGCCTCTAGCCAGGTGTCAGGAACGTTGATGGGCAATCGCCTAACAAGTGGCCATTCTTTGGCAAGGGAGGAGGGCAGGAACAAACAGATCTGTATCTTAGCAAACAGCTTGAAACCTCTTTCCCCCTGAGACTCTTTATTCATGTTGTGAGGACAGAGACAAACTTTATCTAGGGGTAACCCTCAGGAAAAGGGAGACTATAAAAGTGAGGGGCAAAAACACCCCAGGGTGGTCCTCCCTATCCATCTTTCTCTCTTTCACCTAAAGACAAAAGAAAACAGCCTTTGGACTTAGGAGCAGATCCTGGCCTGAGACTTTGTTCAGCAGTGTTACTGGAAACATGGGGTAAGGGATTTCACCTTGAACCAAGTCTAGTTTAAGTTTTAGTTCTAAGGAAACATATTTTTCTTGTAACCATTTCTGACTTCAATGGCTTATACTTGTACTCACTTAAAACCTTTGCAGTTAAATAAACTTGTTTTTGTCTTTAATCAAAACTAACCCAGTGTTGTGTTTTAAATTGAATTGTGTGGGTAACTCCATTTAAAGTAGCAAACTATTGGATGTTGATCCCCTTAGAGGGGCAATGGACCAGAAATATCTGAGCTGTCCAGGAGAGGGCTGGACAGTGCAGAATACCCATTCTGGCGGGAAAATTTGGACTGGGAGTGTGTTGGGGTCACCTTGCAAGTGGTAACCAAAGCTGGTGGAAACCAGTGTATGACTGGAGGGTGGCTGGCAGGCTGCAGCTATACACAGACACTCGGGGGGTGACCTGCATGCTGTTTGTGAGGGGCCCAGGTTGGGAGCTACAGCAGCAAAACGTGAGATTCCCCAGGTTGCAGGCAAGGGTGACCTAGAATGTCGCTGGTCTGGACTGTGCACTGGAATGTCATACCCTAGTATTGACATGCATAGCTAAGGTATTCTAAATTTTATTTGTAGTTTGCACATAACCTCGATGTAGAATCATAGAATATCAGGGTTGGAAGGGACCTCAGGAGGTCATCTAGTCCAACTGCCTGCTCAAAGCAGGACCAATCCCGAACTAAATCATCCCAGCCAGGGCTTTGTCAAGCCGGGCCTTAAAAACCTCTAAGGAAGGAGATTCCACCACCTCTCTAGGTAACCCATTCCAATGCTTCACCACCCTCCTAGTGAAAAAGCTTTTCCTAATATCCAACCTAAGCCGCCCCCACTGCAACTTGAGACCATTACTCCTTGTTCTGTCATCTGCCACCACTGAGAACAGTCTAGATCCATCCTCTTTGGAACCCCCTTTCAGGTAGTTGAAAGCAGCTATCAAAATCCCCCCTCATTCTTCTCTTCTGCAGACTAAATAATCCCAGTTCCCTCAACCTCTCCTCATAAATCATGTGCTCTAGCCCCCTAATCATTTTTGTTACCCTCCGCTGGACTCTTTCCAGTTTTTCCACATCCTTCTTTTAGTGTAGGGCCCAAAACTGGACACAGTACTCGAGATGAGACCTCACCAATGCCGAATAGAGGGGAATGATCACATCCCTTGATCTGCTAGCAATGCTCCTACTTATACAGCCCAAAATGCCGTTAGCCTTCTTGGCAACAACGGCACACTGTTGACTCATATCCAGCTTCTTGTCCACTGTAACCCCTAGGTCCTTTTCTGCAGAACTGCTGCCTAGCCACTCAGCCCCTAGTCTGTAGCAGTGCATGGGATTCTTTCGTCTTAAGTGCAGGACTCTACACTTGTCCTTGTTTAAAACTAGATCAAATAGTTTCCTGCAATTAGTCTCAGACTCTCGGCTGTTTACATGCTGGTAGGACTGTGATAGCTGAAAAAATAGCAGTGCCATTACTGAAGCTACCTTTGCAGCCTGAGAGATTAGACACTTCATAAATATCCCACATTTTGGAGAACATACAAAAATACTTAGAAGGAACATTATATGTAAATATTTGGGTGTAAAGGATTTTGTTTTCCAGCAGATTCTGTTTTTTCCCCCCAAGACATCAGTCTCCACACATTGAAAAATAAAATGGGATGTAAATCTCCTCTTATTTCTAGTATGTCTTCTAGCTGCAGTTTAGGACACTAGAAAGCAGTGACTTCCTGCTGTAATGTTCAGTCCTTTTTCTGGTAAGAGTAGCTTGTTAAAGGGGAATTTCCCAAGCCAGTAGATGTGCCTTCCTTCTCTCACCGCATGTATAGAGAGGGGGCTGTGTGTAAGAAATACTCTTGAATACATTTACAAAGATATTTGACAGGTTTCAGAGTAGCAGCCGTGTTAGTCTGTATCCGCAAAAAGAACAGGAGTACTTGTGGCACCTTAGAGACTAACAAATTTATTAGAGCATAAGCGTTCGTGGACTACAGCCCACTTCTTCGGATGCATATATGTTCCATTCTATATGCATCCGAAGAAGTGGGCTGTAGTCCACGAAAGCTTATGCTCTAATAAATTTGTTAGTCTTTAAGGTGCCACAAGTACTCCTGTTCTTCTTTTTTTAAAGATATTTGAAAATCAAATCTTCCCTTCCTTGTATGTTTAGGGTTCTGTATTTTGACCCTCTGCTAACTCCTGAAGCAGTAGAGTGCAGCTCCCTGTATTGGGGATGAGAGCATGAGTTTCAGGAGCTGTGTAGACTCAGTTCTTAACAGGTAAATGGCTTTTCAGTTTACTCTAACCAGCCACTATATGCTTACAAGGAGTAGAGGTTTTGCTTCTCAGGCTAGCACAAAATGTTTTCCCCTGCTATGCTCTTCTGCTCTTTTCCTGTGCACTAGCAGTAAAATGATATTTATAAGAAGCCTGCTTCCTGAAGTATAAGATTTCCTGAAGGATTCTTGTAAATCTGTTTGCTCTGTTCTAACATGCATACAGATGACTAGCAGAGCAGGAGAAAGAGTCCTGTTCATATATTTGCGTAATATGCTTCTTGTGTGCGTGTTATCCCAGATGCAACTGGTAGGTCAAATTTCTGACTTCTCAGTCTTGTTGTTCTCTCTTAAAGCAGTGGTTCTCAAACTGTTGTACTGGTAACTCCTTTCACACAGCAAGCCTCTGAGTACGACCCCTCTTATCAATTAAAACACTTATTTTTTTATATTTCACACTATTATAAGTGCTGGAGGTGAAGCGGGGTTTGGGGTGGAAGCTGACAGCTCGTGACCCCCCACGTAATAACCTCATGACCCCCTGAGGGGGTCCCAGTTTGAGAACCCCTGTCTTAAAGGGATATGGTTCTGTTGATTAAGGCTCAAAACATAGGTTTTGTAAAAATGAAGTTTTTTTTACATTTGAAGATTGAATGAATGAAGAAAAAAAAAAGAAAAATTACACATTACTTTGTGATGGCTGCTGTCTAAACACTTGCTCATGCTAGTGCATGAAAACCAGTAAGTGAAACTGAAGTATAAACTGTGAGTGGAATTTAAAAAGCAGGTGGCATTAGTTATGAAAAGTAAGTTAAGGTTTTTTTTTTTTTTTTTTTTTTTTTAAATTCAGGAATTTAAGGTGTTAATATGATCAAGGACATTTGATTATTTTAATTATTCTTAACCTTAACCGTATGTCTCTAAACTTCATTCAAGATTTATAAAGCACCTTGAGGATTTGTGACCTAGTGATATTGTTCAGCATTAAATTTAACAGTTCCCCGGAGCAGTACATTTATGGCTTAAGGCCATTTTTAGCAGCTATGGGGGCCAGGAGGGACTAGGCTTGGGACTTAAAGCTGAGATGCTAAAAATAGAAAGTATATAAGAGGGGAAAATGCCATGCTAAACCATATAAGGAAGTATTCTTCATAGCCCCCACCCTGCACTACACACTTTATCCCATACAACCTTTGTTAAAAGCATACTGCACATCTGCAATATGCCAAGTGGCACATAGTTCAATCTGTGGTAATCCTAATGATCACAAATTAAAAGAACATGTCAATATTCACCTGGCATTTAGGTAGAAATCTCATTATTTCTTAAACTAAAAAATTGTAGATTGGATTTTAAACATGATTTCTATTTTGATGTTTCCATTGTGCTATTGTTCCAATGCTGCTGTTGCTCCTCTTTTTTTTTTTTTTTTTTACTGGTTTAAATCTAAACTTACCAGTTTCACTTTTGTTTCTAGTCAGTTTTATTTTTCCACTCTTTCTGTAGTAAAGTAGTGCTTGAGTTCACAATGGCTTAAAAGAACTGTCCATTTAATTCTGAAGTACTATGAAAACATTTGTATTGAAAACAGGCTTTCTAAGTCTCTTTAAAAACAAACAAACAAAAAATAAACCATTTTGTGTCTGAGTCTCAAAATCAGGGTTTGGACTTACATGAACCTGAGAACTAAAAGAACATTTAATTGTATATTTAGTGGCAGGCAGCCTGTTATATCCATATATTAGTGGCGTTGTAGTTCCTTCATCTGAGATGAAATGTTCTGTTGCTGTTTCATTAAGGTTGGCTTTCATTACCTGTTTACAGATGTAGGCTGTTACGGAGTCAAGGTAACTAATGTCCCCATTCAGGCAGGAGTATGGGCATGTTGGTGCTAGGAACAACACAAGCCACCCCAGCATCCATCCACTCCATCCTTTCCAGTGATTCAGAGTTGTGATGTGTGTAACTTGCCCTAAAGTGGTAGGCTCTGTTGGAAGAAACAAACACAGCAGCACCCAGTTAGTGTGAGCAGGGAAGTGAAACTGACCAATGTAAGCAAAGTACTTTTACTTAAAAAAGCATAAATGAATGAAAGGTAAAGCAAACTTAACAGGACCCTTCCTTTTTCATAATAGGGTGTCACTGGTAACGTAAATGGAGAAAACCTGTTTCTTTATCAGTTTCCTTATATTGACAATGGCCATTCTGTGGCTGTATATTTCATACTTGGAAGTGATAATTGGGTTATTTTCAGTGTATGGAAATCTTAGTTGTTTTAAGAAATTTGAGTGAATTTCTTCTCTTGCATATAGCATTGGCAGAAATCCTGTGCAAGCTGATCTTGTGGATATCACTTTCTGCAAAAAGGTGCTCTGCTCCCTTCATTTTTCAACTCCAAACGTACTTAAACTACAACAGGGCAAGTTATTTATATTTGAATTAAGGCTAGTAATAGTTCAAAAAGTCAGCAAAATCTCAGATTAATGCAGTGAAAATATTGTGAATCGTTGAAGTGTCTCGTGTAGACACTTTGACAAAGCACTGATTCAGACAAGCAGGGGAGTAACTTGAGCTGATTATTATATATTCACACTTTTTAAAAAAACAAAGCAAGTCTTATACTAGAGGGAAAAGGAGAGAAATGGCTACAGTTCAGAAAGTAAATATTTTCAAGGTGACCCTGCCAGCAAGTAGCGGATCTTGGGGGGCAACTACTGCACTGGTGGGGTGCAAAATAAACTTTATTAAGAAAATGCAAAAACAGGGAAAATTTAATAGTGAGGGATATAGGGTTTGTTAAGGTAGACAATTGGGGAGGGGTTTCTTTTAGTAAAGAGGATAGGGGGTTTCAATAGTGGGGTCCAATACAGTTGGTAACCAATTAACACTGAAGTATAAATGTAACAGGTAGCTAACGGTTTCTATGCAAAGGGTGTGTCACAGCAGCATATAATCAACTAACAGTTATGGGTAAAATGTGTTAAATAACCAACAACTCTAGATAAAAATATGTCACAGTGGTGTAAATGTAAAATGTGAGGGGTATTAGAGAGAAAAAGGGTAACCAATGGGGTTTTATGCTAGACTTCAGTAATACAATTGAGGTCTGGCAGCAGTAGGAGCAGGGTGAGCACCTGGGGGAAGGGATTGAGAGAGACAGACAGACAGACACAGACAGGCTGCAAGTTTAAACAGCAGAGAGACAATTATACAGAACACAGCAAAATCTTATCTATGATTTAACTTAATCAAGACTACACAAATTAGCAAGTAACAAAACACAATGCAACAATTCTTTAAGCCTAACTTACAGAGTACAATGCAAGCAATTTTCTAAACCTAACTTAACCACAACTATGCAAAATGAAATTACAATTTATCTAGACTAAAGGCTAAATCTAATCTAATGGGTGCCCTTTATACTAGGAGTAGTTCCAGAGGGTAGAGTGGTGTGTGCCCAGGATACAGCTTCAAGGGGGGGGGGGGGTGTTTAACTAGTGGTGGCTGCACCAGGCTTATTTCCAGCAGCAAAGGAGCTAGAAGCAGATTACAGATACAGACCAAGGAGTTAGCTTGGGTCTGCATGAGAAAGCCAGCAGCTAGAACAAGGGGCGTGTGCAAGAGGTTTTTCCTTACCAATCCCCAAAGCAGCAGCAGGAACAGCAGTTTCAGCATCAGAGTACGCAGAGAGGACTCGATTCGCTTACAATAATCAGGAGATCTCCAGGCACAAATTCCTTGTTCATGGGAGGGGAGTTTAAAAACGAGGGTACGTTCAGAAACAAACAAGAGCAGGGTGAGAGCCCCCCAAAGACCCCTAACTGATCAGACCAGGTGGCAAAGCAAGGACCTTCTCCAGGGGTCTGATCAGAAAATGTCTGGTTTTAAGGGCAAATTCAGGCAGTTTCCCGCCAGTAACTTTGATTGGTTCCCTTAATCCAGGGGAGGAGAGAAGGCAGGGAAACTGCAGGTAGGCACAGGACATGTCTGGGCAAGTTCTGAGTCACAGGTATGACTCGTGCTCAGCTATGTGGCCACTTTAGGTCTTGCATACCTGGGCAGAGCACCCTACACCGAGCCGGGTCCGAACAAAGGAGCGAAAAAGCCCCCACCTCCCTGAGCAGAGCAATGGCTCCAGTCAGTCTGCACAAGCCATTTCCATGAGCAGGGCCAGGCTGTGACTTTGGTCAGTTCCATGGCGGGCTGCGGCCACTCAAATCCAGCAGGGGGACAGCTGTAACAGACACAAGGAAATAAATTTAAAATATAGAAAGTGCTCTTCCTTAAGCTCTGCATAGGAGATAAAATGATGGGTGCATTTTCATTGAGTAACTAAGGGCTAGTGTACAGGGGTGGCAGTGCATGCCAGAGGGTTGTAAACTGTAGAGTGCTCTAAATGCCCTGTGTAGACCCTGCTGACACACTCTAAAAGCTAGCATGCGTCCATGTAGTCTCGTCTGATTCAGTACTATACTAATGTGCACTAGGAACCTTCTGGCATGCATCAATGGGATCTACATAGGGCAGTTAGAATGCACCTTGCCCCTTTCTTCCCTCCGGCCCCTGTACTGTACTGGTTCTCCTATGGGAAGCATCAGGGTGCAGTCCTTGCATTCTGGTGGCTCAAAGTAGCATTGCATCTGCACTGACTCTGCTTCCATTGCTCAGAGGTGGTGTTGGGGGCTGAAATACAGCCTGGCTCAGCCTCCACGTGGCTGGGGGTTGTTCAGGGCTGGAGTCTGGGTTTCTCTCAGATCCCTGGCTGATGCATCTTTTTGAAGCGACACCCCTTGCCTACTTGCATCATCACTGGCCCAACAAGCAGCAAAGGGGATGCAACTGAGTGGTTCTGCATCAAACTCATGGAGGGGAAGGTTTGTCTCCTTTGTTCTGTGTGCATATATGGGAGGGGAATATGAAAGGCTTGGCTGAGAGCAGTCGGGGATATCCTCTTGAAGCAGTCTTCTCTGTGGGACATAAATCTTTTTTCCCATCTTCCTCTCCTCCTCCCCAAATGTGCGTGCACATTTACTTGTACCTCAAGACAAAAGACAGAGTGGAGCGTGTATTTTTCAGACGGTTTTTGCAAGCATTCCCTGAAGGCCTAGTCTCCCTTTAGAAAGAGGCTGCTAGCTGTGCATGTATCTTTAAAGAATTTGCTGCAAAATTCTTGATGTGACTGTCACTACATGTTTATATGGTGCCTAAACAGTGGACCGTAATCTGGGTGAGGCCTCAGCAGTACTGCAATAGAAACGTTAAACAACGATGACGTTTCTCCTCCCCTCCTCATGTGTGCAGGATTCCTCTCTGGTTCTGGTTCATCCTTTCTAGACCTTTTCTAAGGCAGCTCCATTTCCTATCATTGTCAGCTTCGCTATTGTAGACCTAGTAACTGTGAACACCAATATTGCATGCTGTAGAATTTGTTCTCACTAGTTACAGCTGGTGTATTTTCTTAGAGCAGGCTCTTGCAATGAAGAGTTCTTTCGGGGGAGACCTTTGGAAAGCTTGAGCTGCCTGAGAGTGGATCTTGCAGTTGTTTTGATGCACAGTATTGGGAAGCTCGTAATCTTAACTGCATGTCAAATTACAGGTTTAAAGTATAGCGAGCTGTTCCGTGGGTGTGGAATATAGCTTCTCCAGAAGTGTAGATTTTGATAGTGGACTCTGCTTAATCAGGAAAGCAGCATGAGCTATCTGCCCTCATTAAGAGATTCTTCCCCTTGGATGAAGATGTAGACTGCTGTGAAACATGCGTTGAAGTTGTTCTATGTTGTAAGGATTCTGTTAGCATTTGTTCATTAGCTGTGTTACAAATGCCGTGGGGCCTGATTCTCACTACCATGCGACTTGTGTAATGTCAGTTCTGCAGAGGGGGTGAAAATGCTGCCATTTTGATTTGATAGAATTTTATGCTCACTTTGCATGCGGTATGAAGGCAGTTGGGGAATCAGGCTCTTTCTTTACACAACACAGTTAATGGTTTCTGTTAATAGCAGTCTCCCTGCTGCTGCTTCTCCTGACAGCTTCCAAATGCTTACTTGATTTCTAGACATTTCCATGCTGTTCGCTCCCATTGTACAGCGCATACATAAAACCTTCTTAGACAAATAACTTGTAGTGGAAATACATCTTACAAAAACCTATTGGATGAGCTTGTGGTTCAGGCACTGGACCAGGACTTGGAAATTTAGGGCATGGCTACACTTGCCGATGTAGAGCGCTTTGAGTTAAACCAGCCTTCCTAGAGCGCAGTAGGGAAAGCACTGCAGTCTGTCCACACTGCCAGCTGCCAGTGCACTGGCGTGCATGGGCGGCAGGTTTGTATAATTTTTGGTGCTGCCCAAGTGGATCCGTCCCATCCATAGGACGGACCGGGGCAACTGCCCCGGGCCCTGCACTTTGGGGGGCCCTGCGCTTCAGGGGGATGTGGGCTCCAGGGTGGCCTGGGGAGTTAGCAGGGTGCCTGGTGCCGACAGCAGCGAGCAACCCTGCTCTGCCCCGCCTCTTCTCACCCCGCCTCTTCCCCAAAGCCCCCCGCCCCAAGCAATGCCGGGAGCCAACGAGGTGGAGCGGAGTGGCCTGGAGCCAGGTCACTCGCTGCTGCCAGCGCCAGGCCCCCCTCTAAGTCCCCAGGCCGCCCTGGATCCCGTGACCCCCTGAAGCACAAGGCAGGGGTAGGCACCAGCATGTTGTGCGACGAACACTTGACAAAATTACCGGACTTAGTGGCGGACTTTGGGGGGGGTAATTATGTCATTCAATCATTCAACCCATAAAATAGCACACTTTTTGCTACATTGAAAAAAAAAACAGTAACCTAGCTAATAATAATAATAGTAATAATAATTAATAATAAATTCAACTCATATAATTAATGAAAAATGTGTGTATACTGTATATGAGATTATTACATGAGAAATGAAAATGAGCTTGCTTTGGGATTTTACAAGGCACTTGTATCATTTAAACACATTTGGTAACTTGAGGAATGATAACCCTTCTTGCAAATCACATAAATAGGGAACCCATGGTCTCCTTCCCTCACCCCATTGCAAAGGCACAGGGGTTACTGCTGGTTGCCCTAGGGCTGCAGAAAACTCTATGGGCAAAACATATGGAAAAAAGAGGATCAATTTATACAGAGGGCTGAAGGGGACTCCCACAGGGCATTAATTAACACTTAATAAATGCATCAAAAATAAATACATTACAGAGATAAGAGCCTGTAATGACAGACTTTACTTCACGAGAAGCTCCAGAGAAAGAAGACCCAGAGGGAGTAATCGTAGGGGCAATCTTAGGGAGACCAAAGGGGCTGGTAGAGGGAGCAGACAGAGAACAAGAGTAGAGGCAGAGTCACTGCAGGGTTGACCCAGTCTTCTGCCTCTCCCCTGTGGGTGGAAACACTGATCATTACAGGTCTCTCATCTTACGCTGGGGTTACGTTCCGTGGTCAGCGCGTAAAGCGAAAACCGCGTATAGTCAAAATTACGTTGAGTTCAATGGTGGGCGGAATCGCTGTCACTACAGGTACAGTATTAAAATTGTTATTTTTCTTTCTTTTGATTTTGTTTTTTGTTTTTGCCGACCGCGGAAAGCTGAAATCGCACATGTTAAATGCGCGTAAGATGCGACAGACCTGTATCACTATAGGAAGGAACAATAGAATGGAATGCCCAGAAGAATGAATGACTTGAGGACAATTTCCTGAAGGGACCTTTACCCTTAAAGAGCTTTTCTGTCTCCGACATTTATATTTCTACACAGGGTGGTTTGGCCCACAGAAATAAAAATCTGCACATCTTCCATGTGTTTTTGGACCAATGGAAAAAAATAGGTATAATTCAAGTGACTTTTTATATTACCTATAAAACCGAGTTAACAAAATAAATGAGCTTATGAACAAGCAGAAAATATACTTCTCAAGTGAAAAAACTACAAATGGACTTCTTTGCAAAGAAATTGTAAGAGTTCTTACAGGAAAAGCCACAAACTGTCAGGAAAGGAAGAGTAGATTGAATTACTTGCCTCAGTGAAATTAAATATCCAGAGAATTGCTGTGCCTGTGATCATGATGACCGGGGCTTGCTCACCTGTGGCTCCCCTGCCCCATGCTGTGGAGGCACAGCCAGGCAGGTCTGCATCTGCAAGCAGGCGCCCTGCCTCAGGTGCAGCTCCCATTGGTTGTGCTGGCCAATAGGTTGGGAGCCCCCCCTGGCCAATGGGCTGAGGGGGAGGGGGAAGGCAAAGGGGGAGATTGTAGGGAGCTCTGGAGCAGGGGAGACAGTGGGGGAGGGGAGTTGTCTGGCACAAAGGGGGGCTCTCTGGAGAGGGGTCATGGGCCATTGGGGGTTTCTCGGGGGGGGCAGAGGGTTGTGTGGGTCTCTGTGGGGCTGGGGGGAGTGATGGACGGAGCCAGCTGCAGCCTGGGTCTGTGCTGCGGAGGGGGGCGGGGGAGAGGAGGTTTGCTATAGCCCCCTCAGGAAGCTCCATCTGTCCTGTGTATTTTATGCCAGCCCTGGGGTGCCCATCGCTGCTCCTTTTTCCCCGCCCACGGCTCCATTTGTGTGTCCCCACAACCCCCCGGCTATGTCCTTGTGTCTGTCTGTCCCCACAACCTCCCAGCTCACTGGCTGTGTCTGTCTGACAGGGACAGACTCCTGCTGCTCGCTCTCTGCCCCTCCCTGCTGTGGAGGCGCAACCAGGCAGCTCTGGCACCGCCCCCTGCAGCTCCCATTGGCTGGGGTTCCTGGCCAATGGACTGTGAGCCGGGTCGGGGGGTGGGAGGGACGGACTCTCCGCAGCATGCAGGGGCTCCGGGGAAGGGGGGAGCTGCCCCCAAGGTGAGAGCACCCCAAAGCACGGGGCCTGGGGCCCAAACATTGGTGGAGCTGGCCCCACCTTCAGGAATATTGGTGGAACATGCACACCATGGGCCCATATAACTCGCCGCCTATGCTGGCATTGCCACATTAGCAGCTCTTGCAACGGCCACAGAGAGCAGTGCATTGTGTTAGCTATCCCAGTATGCAAGTGGCTGCCACATGCTTTTCAAATGGAGGGGTGGGGTGGAGTGTGACAGGGAGTGTGTTGTGTGTAGGGGGGGAGAGTGGGTTTTTTGAGGGGCTGAGAGCATGTCAGCATGCTGTCTTGTAAGTTCAGACAGCAACAAACCTCTCCTCCCCCCACAGCATTCCACGGTAATGATTGCTTTGTCTCGGAGCAGATAAGCATGCTGGATGTCAAATGGAGCTTTCAAAGGGCATATCAAAAACAATGACAAGAGTGGCCACTTGACTTAAGGGGATTATGGGACATTTCCGGAGGCTGATCAGAGCGCAATAACCCAACACTTCGTTCACACTGACGCTGGGGCGCTCCAGCGGGGGTGCATCAAACGTTATTCTACTCGCCAATGTGGAGTACCAGGAGTGCTCTAGCCATGGAGTCAGAGCACTCTACGTGCCTTGCCAGTGTGGACGGATAGTGAGCTAGTGCGCCTGCGGCTCCTCAAACTTCTCAAAACTCTTTAACCCACTTCTCAAAACTCTTACCCTAAATACCTATTGCCTCCAGTACTTGCTCACATAGTCATGTGAGCTCATCTGCTATATCCAGGCTTCGAAGTGCTATGTGTCACTGAAACCCTTTACACTTGCTGATTGTTTTTCTTGCAGTTATCGCTGTGATGATTTTGTAGTGAATGATACCAAGCTGGGCCTGGTACAGAAAGTCAGGGAGCACCTACAGAACTTGGAAAAGTAAGTAACCTGCTTACCACTCCCCTCCCTGCTCTGAGTGGACTTGGATATTGTTTAATTTGAATGGATTTTCTTTTTGTACATTGTCCTTGTACAAGCCTTTTCATCATCTAAAAGAGATACCAGGATTACGGGGTTGGGATGACTTCTACATTGAAATGCAATTAACAAGCAGCTTTGTCTATGTCAGAAGTTCTCAAACTTTTTTACTGGTGACTCCTTTCACATAGCAAGCCTCTGAGTGTGACCCCCTCCCCTTATAAATTAAAAAACACTTTTTTTATATATTTAAGCCCATTATAAATGCTGGATGCAAAGCGGGGTTTGGGGTGGAGTCTGACAGCTCACGATCCCCCATGTAATAACCACACGACCCCCTGAGGGATCCTGACCCCCAGTTTGAGAACCCCTGGTCTATGTGCTGACTGAGGCATTCAGTCCTTGTCAAGAATATCTTGGGAAACGTCTTGCCAAGAAGCAGGCATGGGTTCCCAAAATTAAGATTTGGTTGCTGGAGCAGAGCACTTAAAGTGGAAATGGAAGGGGGAAATATCCTGATAAATGTTAACTGCGTGGCCTGGTTTCTGAACATCTGAAGATGAGGAAAGCTCATGAACTTATAATAATTGTATACTGAGTTACAGAAGAGCAGTGCTTTATTGTGACTTATCTAGGTCTCTTCTACTGAGAAATATTATAATCTTTATCATGCACATGCTGCAGTCAGTTCAGGAGAGCAAAATATTAGGGCTTTCATAGTTTACTTGGAAACTTTGCAAAATATCTTGTGGAAGTCTAGGCACTCAAAGGTTCTTCCAAATATTGTTTGGCTGCCCCAGAGTTCAGACACCAACACCACTAACAAGTGGCTGTGATGTTGGAAAATCTTCTGATACTGGTACGCTAAATGTGTCACTTTGGCATCAGAATCTCCCATTTGGCATTGTCCTAATCAGAGACCCTCTCCACTTCCATCTGCTGTCTCATTTGAATGCGGCTAGGAAATACTAACACTCATTGTTTTTCATTCCATTATTTGCTGGGTTGATAACAAGTGTACAACATGTGGATGAGGGATGTATTTAATATTTAGGGAAGCCTTGGAGAAAATCTGCAACTTAGTTTTTCAGAGGTGAAGGTTGTCACTGTCAAGGCCAACTCATGGCTAGTAGCCATATCCCAAGGTGAAAGCCCATTGCAGTGACTTCATGGTCAAAAGTATTTAAACTATAGACTTGAAACGGCAAAGGAAATATTGAAGAACATTGCTATAGCATGCTACTTGTCTTTAGGTTTTTTATATTTTAGATTTTGCCTCTTGGCTGGTGCCAGAGCACTCTTGGAGGAACACTGTTATCCTATGATGCACATTTCTATGAAGGAACTTGTTGTTTGGGAGTCTCCCCTCACCCTGGCCTGACAAACACTGATATATTTTGCACACAGCAGTGGAGGATCTAGATACATTAGATCACACAGCAGTGGTGCACTGCATAATTTCTCATGAACCAGTAGCATCTCAACAGTTTATTTTGTGCTTCTTACAGGTTTCCAGCTGTTTTGAATAACTGTAAGACAGTTCACTTCTTACTTGGGCACTTTGTCTTCTAAAAGCTTATCTTAAAGGCTATAAAAGTATGTTTAGTGTAAGTGACTGTCATTGATTAGCAACATATGAAGCCCTTAGTGCATTACACCAAATAATTTTCTAAGAATGGACTTTTTTGATATAATATTGTTCTTCTTCGAGTGCTTGCTCATATCCATTCCATTAGGTGTGTGCGCGCCGCGTGCACGATCGTCGGAAGATTTTCTACCCTAGCAACACCGGCGGGTCGGCTGTGGAGCCCCCTAGAGTGGCGCCTTCATGGCGCTGAATATATACCCCAGCCGACCCGGCGCCCCCTCAGTTCCTTCTTACCGCCCCTGACGGTCGTTGGAACTGTGGAGCGCTGCTTAGCTGTTCTCCACTCTCCCTAGCTTAGTTTGTTGTATCACAGTTATAGTTATAGTTATAGTTCTAGTGTTTATAGTTAAATAGTTAAATAGTTTAAAAGTTGTTCTAGTTGTTCTAAGTAGTTCAGGGGATTAAGGGGGTCGTCTCCCCCTTTTTCCCCCGGCCGCGGGGCCGGGCTCATGCCCAACGCTCCCGGCTTCAAGCAGTGCGCCTCCTGCGCTAAGCCTATGCCCGCGAGCGACCCGCACGACTCCTGTCTGAAGTGCCTGGGAGAGTCCCATCAAACAGACAAGTGCAAGATCTGTAAGGCCTTCAGACCAAGGACCAAGAAGGAGCGGGACTTTCGGCTCCGGCAACTCCTGATGGAGGCGGCACTTAGTCCGGACGCTCCATCTACAAGTCAGGCCCCGGCACCTAGCACCTCGGTGCGCAGTGCCCCGGCGGCATCGGCTATGACGACCACGCGAGTGGCGTCAGACAAGCCTCCCCGGCACCGGACCTCGTCGGCACCGCAAACAGTGCCTCGGCGCGGTCATTATCCCCGGGGCATAAAAAAGCCCATAAGACGGGGACATCCGTGCCGAAGACGCCGGCTCCCCCAGTGCCGGGGGTAGAGCCGCGTCCGCCGGTGGAGCACCGGAAACAGGTGCCTCCAGCACCGTCGACTCCGGCGCCGAGGCCGTTGAGTCCGGTGCAGATAGCGTCTCCACCGAGACCGGCGGTGATACAGTGCCTCCCGTCGACTCCAGAGACCTTCGCGGCGGCGAGAGACTTAATAGCTCTCACGGAGCCGGCACCGCCTCAACCACCGGCACCGACTGCACCGTTGACTCGCCCGGTCCAGTCGAGGGGGAAACCTGCCTTGATGCGCCCTCCATCGCAAGGGCTGGAACCTCGGCACCGATCCAGGTCCCGAAGCAGGTCCCCACGCCGCTCGCAGTCCCGGCACCGAATATCGCCTCGGCACCGGTCGTACTCGCGGCCAAGATCTTCTTCGCGGCACCGCTCTACGTCTCGGCACCGCTATGATCGTCGGCACCGATCAACGTCGAGACGTAGTTCTCGGCACCGCTACGGTCGACGCTCGACGTCGAGAGGCCGCTCCCGGCACCGGGCATACTCCAGGTCCTCGTCGAGGTCCAGATCCGACTCCCGGCACCGACGAGGTCATCGGCACCGGTCGCGGTCCCGGCACCGATCGCCGGCACCGCGTAGAGATAGATCATCTCCGGACCGGCACCGTGCGGCACCGCAGCCAATCGGAATCGTCTCGACGCTCTCGGCACCGCCGTGGCCATCGAGATCGGAGTCCCACTCCTCGGAGGACCTCTCGAGATCGGCATACCCCCCTCAGGGGCAAGCCGAGGAACAGGACTTGGGCCATTGGCAGGAGATGGCAGAGGACCATTCTCATGGCCCATCTCACTGGTCGTTTTGGACCCCGTGGGCGTACCATCAGGCGCAAGGGGCTCCAATTGCTTCGACCTCTCGCTCCGGTCACTCCATCAGAGGGGCCCCGGAGTCTACCATTTCGCGGCCTCCGCCAGGGGGCATGGAGGCTTCTGTGTCCGCACCACCTGACGCCCTGGACCCAGGCGCAGGTGATGCTCCAGCCCAGGAACAGAGAGACCAGGACCAGCCCTTGGATCCTGTTCCACCGGAGGCATCTTCCTCTTCTTCTCCGGATGAGGCAGTGGCGGGCACATCGTGCACAGGCCCACCTCCAATAGATCTTCGGGCTCACCAGGATCTTCTGCGCAGGATGGCCCGTAATATGGACCTGCAGGCGGAGGAGATAATGGAGGTGCACGACCCGATCGTGAATATCCTTGGAGCGGATGCCCCATCGAGGGTAGCGTTACCCCTGATCCGCACGATACAAATCAATGCGGATACGATATGGCAAACTCCTGCCTCTATCCCACCCACAGCGAGAGGGGTGGAAAGGAAGTACTTTGTCCCATCTAAGGACTATGGGTACTTGTATACCCACCCCCAACCGTGTTCACTGGTGGTGGAATCAGTGAACGCACGAGAGCGCCACGGCCAGCAGGCTGCAGCGCCTAAATCAAAAGAGGCTAAGCGGCTCGGTTTGTTTGGCCGTAAGGTATACTCAGCCGGAGGGCTACAACTTAGAGCGGCAAACCAACAGGCGCTACTGAGCCGCTACAATTTCAACTCCTGGAACTCTATGGGAAAGTTTAAGGAGTTGATTCCCCAAGAGTCCAGGGAAGAGTTTGGGGCCATGGTAGAGGAGGGCAAGAAGGTGGCTCGGACCTCCTTGCAGGCCTCCTTGGACATAGCAGACTCAGCTGCGAGGACCCTGGCTTCGGGTATCGCTATGCGCAGGATCTCCTGGCTTCAGGTTTCGGGTTTGCCTCCGGAGCTGCAGCAAACCCTACAGGATCTGCCCTTTGAGGGACATGGATTGTTCTCGGACAAGACGGACTCTCGTCTGCAGAGCCTCAAGGACTCGAGAACAATCATGCGCTCCCTGGGGATGCATGTTGTGGGCCCTCAGCGCAGACCATTTAGGCCGCAGCCTCAGCGCTTCTACCCCCCCCCCCCCGCCTCGTCAGAGACAAGACTCGGCCCGGAGGCGAGGGCGAGGTGGTAGGAGAAGATGGGCTGGCCCTCAACCCGGTCAGAACCAGGGGCCACCAAGACCACCTTCAGGTCCTAGACAGAACTTTTGAAGGTGCGGTCGAGGACGGCGCCCCAGTCATCCCCCAGGATCCAGCCCCCTCCTTTCAGGATCGTCTCTCCCACTTCCACCGCGCTTGGTCCCTTATAACTTCGGACTGTTGGGTCCTCCGCACGGTGGAGAGGGGATACGCTATCCAGTTTTCTTCTATCCCCCCCTCCCACCCCCCTTCCCCGTCCCTCTTCAGGGACCCTTCTCACGAGCAACTTCTTATACAGGAGGTTTCTACGCTCCTGGCCATGGGGGCCATAGAGGAGGTTCCGATAGAGTTAAGGGGCAGGGGATTTTATTCCCGTTACTTCCTGATCCCCAAGTCCAAAGGAGGTCTGCGGCCCATCTTGGACTTGCGCGGACTCAACAAATTCGTAGTAAAGTTGAAGTTCCGCATGGTCTCTCTGGGGGCCATTATCCCTTCCCTCGATCCTGGAGACTGGTTCGCCGCCCTCGACATGAAAGACGCATACTTTCACATCTCAATTTACCCACCTCACAGACGCTTCCTGCGATTCGTGGTAAACGCGGTGCACTACCAATTTGCAGTCCTTCCCTTCGGCCTATCCTCGGCCCCAAGAGTGTTCACGAAATGTATGGCTGTCGTGGCAGCGTACCTTCGTCGGCAAGGGATACAGGTGTTCCCGTACCTAGACGACTGGCTGGTACGCGGTCGCACCAAGGAGCAAGTTCAAGCTCACGTCCACATAATAGTGCACACATTCAACGAGTTGGGCATCCTACTCAACAAGGACAAATCCACTCTAGAACCTACCCAAAGAATAGAATTCATAGGCGCAGTTCTAGACTCCAGACGTGCACAAGCCATCCTGCCAGACAACCGATTTGGCACCATCACGAGCCTCATTCAAGGGCTCCAGGCGTTCCCAACTACCACGGTGAGGTCGTGCCTTACCCTGCTGGGTCACATGGCTTCCTGCACGTACGTAACCAGGCATGCCAGACTTCGGCTTCGCCCACTCCAGACCTGGGTGTCGTCAATATATCGACCACATCGGGACAGCCTGAACATGGTGGTCACGGTCCCGATCTCGGTCCTGACCTCCCTCACCTGGTGGCTAGATCACAATGTGGTCTGCGAGGGGATGCCATTTCACGCCCCACAACCCTCTCTGCACCTGGTCACAGACGCTTCATCTCTGGGTTGGGGCGCCCATCTCAACGAACACCATACCCAGGGCCTGTGGACTGCACCCCAGCTAGCCCTGCACATCAATGTTCGGGAACTGATGGCGGTGCGCCTGGCGTGCCAGGCATTTCTCAACCTCCTACGTGGCCGATGTGTGTTAGTTCTCATCGACAACACCACGGCCATGTTTTACATCAACAAGCAAGGAGGAGCACGTTCGTCAATTCTATGCCAAGAGGCCATTCGCCTGTGGGACTTCTGCATCGCCCACTCAATCCATCTCACGGCATCGTTCCTCCCTGGAGTCCAGAACACTCTAGCGGACCGACTCAGCAGGTCCTTCCAGACACACGAGTGGTCTATCCGTCCGGACGTCATACATTCCATCTTCCAGAAGTGGGGGTTTCCCCAGATAGACCTGTTTGCATCTCGAGACAACAGGAAGTGCCACGTGTTCTGCTCCCTACAAGGTCGAGCTCCGGGCTCCCTCTCGGATGCGTTTCTCCTTCCCTGGAAAGACCACCTGTTTTATGCCTTCCCTCCGTTTCCTCTGGTCCACAAGGTACTGCTCAAATTGCGCAGAGACCAGGCACAGGTAATTCTGGTCGCTCCAGCGTGGCCGAGACAACATTGGTACACCACACTGTTGGAACTCTCGGTTCAGACACCGATCCCGCTTCCGTTGTGTCCGGATCTCATCTCTCAGGACCACGGCCGGCTGCGTCACCCCGACCTGCAATCACTCCACCTCACGGCGTGGCTGCTCCATGGTTCACCCAGGCAGAGCAGCAATGCTCGCACTCTGTCCAACAGATTCTGCTGAGCAGTAGGAAGCCCTCAACACGCACCACGTACATGGCCAAGTGGAAGCGGTTCTCCTGTTGGTGCGAACAACGAGCCATGTCCCCGTTGCAGGCACCCATTCCTCTCATTTTGGAATATCTCCTCTCCCTAAAACAGCAGGGGTTGGCGATATCTTCAATTAGAGTTCACCTGGCCGCTATATCGGCCTTTCACCCAGGGGAACTCGCGTCCTCGGTATTCTCTAACCCGATGGTCGTTAGATTCCTCAAGGGCTTAGACCGGATGTACCCACAACAACGTCAGCCCGTTCAGACGTGGGACCTCAACCTGGTTCTCTCCAAGCTCACAGGTCCTCCATTCGAGCCACTGGCCACCTGTTCACTTCTGTACCTATCCTGGAAGACAGCCTTCCTCGTAGCCATCACCTCAGCAAGGCGTGTTTCTGAACTCAGGGCGCTTACATCTGAGCCCCCTTACACAGTTTTTCACAAGGATAAAGTGCAGCTTCGTCCACATCCTGCCTTTCTCCCTAAGGTGGTTTCTCCTTTTCATATCAACCAGGACATCTTTCTCCCGGTCTTTCATCCCAAACCACATGCCACTCGCCAGGATCAACGTTTGCATTCCCTGGACGTACGAAGGGCCCTGGCCTTCTATATTGACCGCACAAAGCACTTTAGAAAGACGACGCAACTCTTCGTTGCAGTGGCCGACCGAATGAAAGGCTCACCGGTCTCCTCACAACGCCTATCCTCCTGGATTACGTCTTGCATCCGGACTTGCTATGACCTGGCAGGTGTCTCAGCACCGCACCTCACCGCTCACTCCACGAGGGCCCAGGCTTCCTCGACGGCTTTCCTGGCACAAGTTCCGATCCAGGACATTTGTAGAGCAGCGGTTTGGTCATCAGTCCACACATTTACAGCTCACTATGCACTAGTGCAGCAGTCCAGAGACGATGCTGCTTTCGGATCAGCGGTTTTGCACACAGCAATGTCTCACTCCGACCCCACCACCTAAGTTGGGCTTGGGAGTCACCTAATGGAATGGATATGAGCAAGCACTCGAAGAAGAAAAGACGGTTACTCACCGTTGTAACTGTTGTTCTTCGAGATGTGTTGCTCATATCCATTCCAAACCCGCCACCCGTCCCCACTGTCGGAGTAGCCGGCAAGAAGGAACTGAGGGGGCGCCGGGTCGGCTGGGGTATATATTCAGCGCCATGAAGGCGCCACTCTAGGGGGCTCCACAGCCGACCCGCCGGTGTTGCTAGGGTAGAAAATCTTCCGACGATCGTGCACGCGGCGCGCACACACCTAATGGAATGGATATGAGCAACACATCTCGAAGAACAGTTACAACGGTGAGTAACCGTCTTTTAGTGTTTGTCTGAGAGAAACTGCAAAGCTTATGGCTCAAGTTGTTTTCTGCCTTAAATTGTTTGGCTCTGCACTTATTTTAAAGTGTCTTTCTAAAGCTCTGGAGAGACACTTCGGAAGACAAGAAGTGCCACTGGAGAAATTCAATATGAAGTGTCCCTTTGATTAAAAAAATATGAAGTATGTTTTCAGATCAGAAGTTGCAAGATAATTAGGACATGCTTCAGGGTACTCACTATAGCATAACATAATTACATTAATTCAGATACTAGACCAGTGGGTCTCAAACTTTTGTACTGGTGACCCCTTTCACATAGCAAGCCTCTGTGTGTGAACCCCCCCTTATAAATATATAAAAAAGTGGTTTTAATTTAACACCATTATAAATGCTGGAAGCAAAGCGGGGTTTGGGGTGGAGGCTGACAGCTCACGACCCCCCATGTAATAACGTCGCGACCCCCTGGGGGGTCCCAAACCCCAGTTTGAGAACCCCTGTATTAGACACTATTAAAAGAAGAGCTTGTATCTTTTCTATTTTAAGACAAATATTAAATGTCTATTGTACCTCTATAAAAGCATACGTTGAAACTGGGGAAGGCCTTTCTGCTCTTGAATGTTAATGATCTGATGTGTAACGGTTAGACATTAAGAGAATGCACACTCACTTTGTCCATTTTATATTGTTTTTTATAATAAATAACATGTTTTAACTAATTTATTCCTTTACTATAGTTCAGCTTTTACAGCAGACAGACATAGGAAGAGAAAACTATTGGAAAATTCATCTCTGAACAGCAAGTTATTAAAAGTAAATGTAAGTACAACGCTTTCAGTGCTTGAAGGGGCTTCGTCAACTTACCAAGGCTCAAAATGGGCCTAATGTTGACCTAGTTTTAAAGTGGTTATAATCTGGCTTCAAATTCTAAATGTCATGTATTTGTTGTATCTCTCTGCCTTCCTCTAATGGAGAGGTGACTTATTTCTTTTTTAAAAATTGCTGGTGTCCTCTTGTAATCACACTAACCTAGTGCTTGAGCTTCCCTGTTGCTTAGCAGCATCCGCTAACTAGGAAACAACTAGTGCCAATTGGGCTGAAAAGCAGAGATAGGTAAGAGGCAGCCTCTTGTCTGGTATATGAGTATTGCAGTCAAATTGTCAATTGCAGAAGAAAAGGGCACAAACCATTCCTCCCTATTAGTTAAGGAGGTAATTGCAAATTAAGAAAAGCGGGTAATCAGAGAGGTGGCAAAGTTAGTAGATGACACAAAGTTAGTCAAGATAGGGAAGTCCAGAACTGACTGTGAAGAGTTCCAAAGGGATCTCACTAAACCAAGTGACTTGTCAACAAAATGGCAGATGAAATTCAGTGTTGATAATAACTGCAAAGTAATGCTCATGGTGAGGAGGGAAGTCACAGCTATATATACAAAATGATTGGTTATAAATTAGCCGTAGCCACTTAAGAAAGAGATCTTGGAGTCATTCTGAATAGTTCTATGAAAACATCTGTTAAATGTGCAGCAGCAGTCAAAAAGCCTTAAAAGTATGTTAGGAACCAATAGGAAAGGGACAAACAGATAATAAGACAGAAAATATCGTAATGCTATTCTATAAATTCATAGTACGTTCACAACTTGAATACTGCATGCAGTTCTGGTTGTCCCATCTCAAAAAGATATATTAGAACTGGAAAAGTTACAGAGAAGGCAACAAAAATGATTAGGGACATGGTACAGCTTCCATACAAGGAGAAATTAAAAAAGATTAGGACTAGTCAGTTTAGAAAAGAGATGACTTGAGAGGTGGGTATGATAGATGGCTATAAAAATCATGTGTGTGAAGAAAGTAAATAAGGCAGTGTTATTTACCCCTTCTCATAACATAAGAACCAGGGATCACCCAATTAAATGAATAGACAGCAGGTTTAAAACATAAGGAAGTACTTCTTCACACATTGCTCAGTCAACCCGCGGAACTAATTTCCAGGGGATGACATGAAGGCCAAAAATAAAACTGGGTTCAAAAAAAGTATTCGATGAGCTCACAGAGGATAGGTCCAAGAATGGCTACTAGCCAAGATGATCTGGGGTGCAACCCCATGCTCTGAGTGTTCCTAAACCTCTGTCTGCTGGAAGCTGAAACTGGATAATGGGATGAATCACTCAATAAATTGCCCTGTTCCATTCGTTCCCTTTGAAGCATCTGTCACCGGCCACTGTCGGAAAACAAGATACTCGGCCAGATGGACCTTTGTTCTGACTCAGTATGGCCATTCTCAGGTTCTTAATAAACGTTTGAGTAAAATTTTCAAAAGGGTTTAAGTCCCATTTTTCAGAAGTGTCTTTAGGTGCTTTTGAAAATGTTACCCTTTGTCTCTATTCTCATCTTGCCTGCTGCTCCCACTTTATAGGTACCTGTCTCCTGATGTTGGATAGAGGGCATACCGCTTTCACCTTCAGCTTCACTCTGCCCTCTCTCAGCTTGGTGGGGCTGCTTGTATAAAAAATTAAAAGAAGGGCGAGAATGCAGTGCAGGAGTGGAACCTGACCCGTGGGAGCTGCAGTAGTAGCTCTCAGCTGCTGGTGCTACATTGCTGATGCATAAACTTGCCTCTCCACACAGATAGCTTACTCGGAGAGGCAGGAATTCTCCAGAGGGTGCATGGAAGTAGGGATGGGTGTGGTTGGTAGGACAGCTGTACAGCTGCTCTCCTATGTCTACACTGCAATTAAAAACCTATGATTGGCCAGTGCCAGCTGACTTGGGCTTAGGGGCTGTTGAATTGCAGTGTAGACATTTGGGCTTGGGCTGGAGCCCAGACTCCAGGACCCTGCAAGGCGGGGAGGATCCCAGAGCTCAGGCTGCAGTTCAAGCCCAAATATCGACACCGTAAGTAAATCGCCCCTTAGCTTGAGCCAGATGGCACAGGCCAACCATGGGTATCTAATTGCAGTGTGGACATACTCCTAATTGGCTCCCTCTGCATGCCCAGAGTTCCAAGCAGCTGGCAGTGAGTTGCTGTCTTGGAACGTCTGTGGTTTTAGTTACTTTCAAAACTGGCAGGCCTAGTTAGTGTCCTTCTTCAATTGATAAGAACATTTCTCAGGACGACTGGGGAAGCATTTGCAATACTGTACAGGCTTTTTTTTTTTTTTTTTTTTGGCTACAGAATCACATGAATTCTCAGTGTCTGGAAAATCAGAAATAAAACTACAGCTGATGTATAGCAATTGAGAAGACTGAATTAGAACATACTAACTGAATGGAGATTATAACTGAATGGAGATTAGAGTCTGAGCTATCTTTGTTTTCTCTGTTTTATTAATACATGAATGTTGCCCAAGGCAACTGATGGTCTTTTCTGTGCTGGCACATTGGATCAGTGTCTAGAAAAAGCAGGGCACAGGGTGTTTGCAATAATGCCATGCTGTCTAACCAGAGATGGGGTGAGAAGTGTACTAAAAGGCATTGTGGGGGTGAGGTTTTTGTATGTTGGAAACAACACCTTCTTTAAAAATAGGCTCTTGCAATTACTCAACTGCTAAAATGCTGAGTTTTCTATCTAATGCTGACTTCTCTATCTAAATATTATAAAATATTCTTATGCTGTTCGCTCTTTAGGCTTTACTTGAGACTTAAGTTTTGTATGTTGTTTGTGGTAGTGTTAATTTCTCTAATGATATCAAGACACAAGCCAGGGGACAGTGTCTGAATTACAGAAGCTTTCTCCCATTGTCCCTACTTGAAAGCACACTGCTCTTGTTGTCAGGACTAGAGTTGATTTTGAACTCCTGTTGTTAGACGATTGGTTAACATACCATTCTGGAGACCGTAAAGTTAAAAGTTCATCATGCTGCTCTTATGTAATGTATACATTTTGACTGGCAACTAAAACACAAGTGCAAAAGATTTAGAAATAAAAGTAGCTACAAAACCAAATTATCCTGTGTGCTGCATTCCTCTAAACTGTCAACAGTTGGTAGGCCAACAATGTCAAATGCCTGCTCTCTCCAGCACTCCTGCCCCAACCCCTTCAGCTTGTACAGTCTGTTTAATTTCAGTAGTTTTCCCCAAAATCTTGTTTATTTTTCTTCAAAACAAAAAAGCCAGCAGCCCAGTGCTGAGGTCTCATAAGGAGTCCTAAAAGAGCAACCCATACCACATGATGGTGGGGGAGTCAATGTGTAATTGGCAAGGAATTAGATCTCATTTTCAGGGTGTGATGATTTTCAATAGTGCCTCAGGGAGATTGGAATGCAGCTCCCATTGGAAAGCGTTGGGAATTGGGTACCTAACTCAGGCCTGGTCTACACAAAGGGATTAGGTCAAATTTAGCCGCGTCAGGTCGATTTAAAAATGAATGCGTCCACACAACCAACCCCGTTCCGTCAACCCTAAAGGGCTCTTAAATTCGATTTCTGTACTCCTCCCCAGCAAGGGGAGTAGCGCTAAAATCGATTTTGCTGGGTCGAATTTGGGGTAGTGCGGACGCAAATCGATGGTATTGGCCTCTGGGAGCTATCTCAGAGTGCTCCATTGTGACTGCTTTGGACAGCATTTTGAACTCCGATGCACTAGCCAGGTACACAGGAAAAGCGCTGGGAACTTTTGAATTTAATTTCCTGTTTGGTCAGCATGGCAAACTTAGCAGCACAGGTGACCATGCAGTCCCCCCAGAATCGTAGAGCATAGAATGTTTCTACGCTCCCCCTATCATCTCCGTCCCTGAGGTTATAGCCAGTGATGAGCTGCCAAAATATTAACAACCGGTTCCCTCCTCCTCACCCCACGAGGGGGTTGTGCCCCCCCCCCGGGACTCCTGCCCCATCCAACCCCCTTCCCTGTCCCCTAACTGCCCCCTGCTGCCCCATCCAACCCCTCCTCTCATGCCTGATGGCCCCCATGGAACCTCTGCCCCATCCAACCACCCCTTCTCCCTGTCCCCTGACTACCCCCGGAACCCCTGCCCCTGACTGCCCCCCACCACCCCATCCAACACCCCTGCTCCTTCGTGACTGCCCCCCCAGGACCCTTGTCCCCATTCAATTCCCCTACCCTCTGACGGCCCTGAGTCCCGACCCTAATCCACCCCCCCGCCCTCTATCCAACACTCCCTCCCTGCTTCCTGCCCCCCTTACTGCGCTGCCTGGAGATGGGGGCCATGCTACTGGGAGCCGTGGGCATCAGGCTGGAGTTGGAGGCCGGGCCGGTGCCGCTGGCCGTCCCGGAGTCGGGCCCCGGCCCAGAGCTGGGGGCCAGGCTGGAGCCAGCCCAGAGTTGGGGCTGGGCCGGGGCGAAGCCGGGGGCTGGAGCCGCGGGCCAGCCCGGAGCCACTGGCTAGCCTGAAGACAGGGGCCGACCCGAAGGCGGGGGCCAGCCCGAAGTTGGGGTTGGGGGTTGGCCTGGAATTGGGGCCTGAGTCGGGGGCTGGGCCGGAGCCAAGCTGCTCGGCCAGAGTCGGAATCGGAGTTAGGACCGGTGCCGCCTGGAGCCACATGGCGCCTGGATCCCTCCTCGTGCCCCCCGCCCCAGCTCACCTGCAGGAAACTGCTGCTTCCTTCTCAGCCCTCCTAGGCTTCCCACGCTAACAGCTGATTCGCGGGAAGCCGAGAGGGGGAACCTTCAGGGGAGGAGGCGGAGCCGGAGCCAGGTGAGCTGGGGCCGGGGGCAGGGCAGGGAGCTGCTGGAGCTTTTGTTAAATTTAAAAGCCCTTTTAGAACCAGTTCCGGTTCTAAAAGGGCTTCTACATTTAACAACCGGTTCCCACAAACTGGTGGGAACCGGCTCCAGCTCACCACTGGTTATAGCAGATTAGAAGGCGAAAAAAACCACACTCGTGATGACATGTTTTTCGAGCTCATGCAGTCCTCCCACACTGATAGACCACAGCTTAATGCATGGAAGCATTCAGTGGCAGAGGCCAGGAAAGAATTAAGTGAGCGCGAAGAGCGGAGGCAGGACGCGATGCTGAGGCTAATGGGGGAGCAAACTGACATGATGAAGCATCTGTTGGAGCTGCAGGAAAGCCAACAAGAGCACGGACCCCCGCTGCATCCACTGTATAACCGCCTCCCCTCCTCCCCATATCCTCCTCACCCAGATGCCCAAGAACACGTGGAGGGTGAGGGGGTGGAGAGGCTCCGGGCACCCAGCCACTCCACTCCAGAGGATGGCCCAAGCAACAGAAGACTGTCATTCAAACAGTTTGATTTTTAGTGTGGCCACAATAAGCAATGTGGCCTTGTCCTTCCCTCCTCCCCCACTCCACCTGGGCTACCTTGTCCGTTATCTATCTATCTCTCTTTTTTTTTTTTTTAATTAATAAAGAAAGAATGCATGGTTTCAAAATAATAGTTACTTTATTTCAAAGGAGGGAGGGTGGTTAGCTTACAGGGAATTAAAATTAACAAAGGGGGTGGGTTTGCATCAAGGAGAAACACACACAACTGTCACGCCGAAGCTTGGCAGTCATGAAACTGGTTTTCAAAGCCTCTCTGATGCGCAGTGCGCCCTGCTGTGCTCTTCTAATCACCTTGGTGTCTGACGCGAAATGATTGTCTGACGTTGCTTTTACAGAGGGAGGGGTGACTGATGACATGTACCCAAAACCACCCGCAACAATGTTTTTGCCCCATCAGGCATTGGGAGCTTAACCCAGAATTCCAATGGGTGGCGGAGACTGCGGGAACCGTGGGATAGCTACCCACAGTGCACCGCTTCGTAAGTCGATGCTAGCCACGGTAGTGAGGACGCACTCCGCCTGCTTAATGTGGACATATGCAATCGACTGTATAAAATCAATTTTCTAAAAATTTACTTCTATAAAATCGACCTAATTTCATAGTGTAGACATACCCTCAGATGCTCTTGAAAAATCCACCCAACAGCCTAGAGTGGATTGTTATAAAGAGTAAGTAAAACATTCTCTCAAAACAATTAAGATTCCCAAATGTCCTCTGAAGGTTTATTTAGATGGTAAAAAAGGGAATTTTTCAATCCAATTAAGGTACCCCTTTAATACCTGTGTAGATAGTTAAATACCTTTTTAGATCCTTTGAGCTAGTCATGTTGTAGGCTTGGCTCCCAGCTGGCTCAAACAGTCTGTCGTTAGTTCTATTTGAATGTACCCTGCTGCACAGGTGACTGTTGTGTGCTTCGGGGGTAGCTGTTTGTCTCTTTTGACTTACTCTTTCTTCTGGTTCCCAGGGGAGCACCAATGCCCTTTGTGCTACAGGCCTTCGCAATCTGGGGAACACGTGTTTCATGAATGCGATCCTTCAGTCTCTCAGGTATCCATCATGTTTTATATGCAATCATCAAATCAAATTCCCACCCTGGGCTGGAGGTTGATTTGGTGGTATCCGTTCTTCAGTGCTAGGCAAGAAAGGCCAGCGACTTCGCTTCCCACTCTTGCCCTATAGACCTGTCGGAATGGAGGGTGCTGCCTTGGCAACATCCTCTGTTTTCCAGGAGGAGGGAGGAGCTTTCCAAAGCGATCCCAGTGATTGATTCAGGAGTAGCGATGATGTTCAGAGGAAGCCCCTAAATGTTTAGCTTGAAGGGTAGTGGGTCTGACATGACGCCCTTTGTGGGTGAGGGATCAGTTAGGGCATCTGCATTGAAGGGATTGTCTGTGTTCGGAGGGATGCAGTGTCTCCAGAGAGGGGGTAGGTTATCACTGGGAAATGGTAATATAATTTGAGTGTCTGGTTACTGGGCCCGGTTTCTCACTAACAGATTTGTAGGTGCTCTAGTGGCATGGTGCCACTGGAACTCTGACCAGACAGGCAAACCCGATTCTTGACCCTTGTTGTCCAGGCCTTTGGAGACTGGGCCTATTGTGGAGTTGTGCTTGGTCTCCATTATGTCATCCTCTTGCTCCCCTCCCCCTTTAATGTACTAGTGAATCTATTTAAAATGCAAGTTAGAAAATGTCATGCAGCCTGGCTGAGAGCTGCACGGAAATCTTTGTGACCTTAGGGACCCTTCCTTCACCCCATAAGTGCACGCTCTTCTGTGTAACAGCAGCAGCCCCTGCCCTCCTCATCCCAACGTTAACGCGTGTAATTGAATCATCATTGTATTGCTCACAAAAAGTAACTTCAAAATTTAACTTTGTACAAGTATTTTGCACATATTCACAGTAAAAATGCATCAGATGGTGCATCCTCAGGGCCAAATTCTCACTGGGTAGAGAGACAGTTGGGTACCTACATCTGAGCATGCAATTACATGTGCACTGGCAGGAGTCATGCGTACTCTTCAGCCAGTAGATTGCTGGCCTCTTTCTGAAAACCAAGGCCAAATTCTCAGCTAGTTTAAATTGGCATAGCTCTGTTGATTACATTGGAAATACTCAGATTTAAACCAGCTGAGGATCGGGCCCTGGTCTTTTTAATCATGTCAGACCTACTGTTTCACCCTTCTAATGATCTAGGTACTTGCCATCCATCTACCTTCCCTATCCCTCTGTAGTTCCAGCTAGATACTATATTGCTGTATGCAATTCCTGCCCTTAACTGTTAAGTATTATGACTGTACTGTGTAATTACAATTTTTATGTTTCACTGAGGTATGGTGGCATAACAGTGATGGGGAAATGATTTTTATATGTAGTCTGTAAATCAGTTTCTAATGCTTTAAGTTCTTTCTAAATGGTATGAACTATATTAAAGTCTACTGATACATTAATATTAATGCCACTTATAGACATGGATTTGTTTACCGTGAGCATGATGTAAGAACTCAACACTCAGTAATTATGGAACCTTGGTATCTCCTAATCAGAAGAGAGAAAAGATATAATTGTTGCAGGTAACTGGGCCGGTGAATGCCATTTAGTGGTGCCCACTGTACATGTGCTGAGTAGATAATTATATTGTAACACTAGATGCAACTTGACTAGTTCTCTTGATGGGAAACTTGACCTATTCAGTGTTATAAGAACTAGTTTAAGAAGCCAAGTGAGCATCTCCAAAGAATACTGTGCAGAGCACACACGTATCCTTCCTATTATCTATTCTATACGTTTCTCACTCTCATTTCTTTTTCCTACAGTAACATTCAGCAGTTTTGCTGTTACTTCAAAGAGTTGCCAGCCGTGGAGTTGCGGAATGGGAAAACAGCTGGCAGGCGAACTTACCATACCAGGAGTCAAGGGGATAACAACGTGTAAGTTCTTGCTAGCACTGAACTTCAAGAAGTAGCAGTAGAAACTGAAAGAGGTAGTGCCAGGTGCTATTTGGGTGTATTGTACAAGTGGAGATGTTTACATAATTTCCACTGTGTTCTTGTAGCTGTCACAGGAGAGAAGACTAGCATCCATCAAACAGTGCTGGAGTGACGTTAAATATATTTAATGCTGGAACTATTAACTTAACTGGACTAGGTGTCACCTAGTGCTTCTTAATCTTACTCGAAAAACTCTTTCCAATGTGCTCGAAAATTAGCACAGAAGCTTGGATTTTAAAAAATTGGCTGAAGTACCTTAAACAAGAATAATAAATACTGTATTGAGTTGTGGGAGAGGAGAAAAAATGTCTGCTAGAGTACCAGAGGTGGGTAGTTTTGGGCTTAGTTTATTTAAACATTTTAGCACTAAATTATAGTATAGGCAACAACCCTGAGAGAATTTTAAGGTGAACAAGTGGACTGAATCTTCACCAACATGCAAATAATTGTGCGCACAAGATTTACAGGTACAATTTTAGAGGTGCTTAGATACTACATTGATGAAAACTTAGATGGAAAATCTGTCCCACTTCCATCCTTAACATCTGTGATTTCACAATGTTGCTAGTCTGTCTTCTCTACCCCTTCAATTTTGTGGATTAGATTTAGATCCTAAAATTTGTAGGGACTTGGAATATGTCATTGTATAAGAAGCTGAAATGATTTACCAAGTGAACCATTTTTATCAAAGGAAATTCTTTGACATTCGTACCACTGAAGTCCTGAAAATGTAGATTAGAGTATGAATCCACACTAATTCATTTTTACTTTCTCTCCCCAGTTCATTGGTTGAAGAGTTTAGAAAGACGCTTTGTGCTTTATGGCAAGGGAGCCAAACTGCATTTAGCCCAGAATCTTTATTTTATGTCGTTTGGAAAATCATGCCAAATTTTAGGTAAGTTCCGTAAGACAAAGAGCAATATTCTTGAATGTAACCTTATGCCACCTGTACCCTAATCTGGCTTCTGGAAAATACTCCATGCAGCCTCCCCCTGTGCCCACAAATGTAGCTTTCAAATGTGACTTCACTTTTATCTAGAGACTTTCATTCATCGAGATAATTGCTTGTTGCCAGTAGGCACACTGCATATAGTAGAGTCAGAGAAGACAAATCCCTTGTATACAGGGACTAGAGTACATAATTTTGATGAGTAATGGCTTGCTTCTAGGGGCAGGAGAGCCAAGATAAAGTCCTATGGTTCATCACCAAGAATAAGGAATTTACAGAACCTAAACTTTTGGCTATGATAGGAATGATATTAAAAAAAATAAATACAGTTGCCATAGCTCTAAGTAAAACATACTGGGCAAAACTTCCTTGATTCTCAAAACATTCTAGCTACTGCCAATGTAACTCTAAGTAAGGGCTATAAGAGTCTATGGGTGTTACGCACACTGTCAAAAAAAAAAAAAAGTTACCCAAGTAAATCAAAGTATCATTCCTCTCCAAGGTCTCCCTGTCCTGGCCCCTGAACCTCTTTCAAAGGAGCACTGAAACCTGTTAGGATTTGTGAAGGTAAGTTGCTCCATGTTCTCAGGTAGTAAAGATGTTCTGTTATCTGTTACATCTCCAGCAGTGCTGAAAAGATGCTGTGAACACATATGCTTAGCTGAATAACCCAGATAATAAAAGGCCATCTTTAGTATTCTTCACACTGCCTAATGTGTGTTTTACTGGCTTATGAGAATCAAGGAAGTTTGATACCAGTGGCTTCAAGCAATGGCCAAAACGTTCTAGGCATAAGAACATTATCTCTAATATGCTTGATGAGTTACCCCGTTATCAGTAATAAACCTACCCTACAGCTCTTGTGTGACTGAGCAGGGAAATCTGTTCTCTAGCAAATTTTCAGCACTGTGGGTTCTATCATGGCTTTTAACATAAAGTGCTGCCCTCTTCTGGGAACGTGGCACCCTCGGGAGAGGGAGAATTTGTGGCCCACGGGTAACACCAGCTGTCTAGGAACACTTCATTAGTGAAAGGTACTAGTTATGCACTCTGCCTTCCTTCGGCCATATCTGCCCTTCTGTTGAGTGAAGCAAAATAATGCGGTAAGCCACATGGAAAGAAAAGTCAGCCACTCGCTATGTTTTCCCCTGCATTTGGAGGAGGGAAGGGGGCAGCAGCCTTGGCTGGAGGGGGAAAATAGATGTTCTGTGTTGAATTGCATCATGCTGTGTAAATTACTGGTGCTCCATTTAGAATCCCCCGTCTCCCTGTGCAATGTTAGCCAGCTCAGAGGGGCTACATGCTGGGTGGGCTTAGGATAGATGGACAGGGTTGGAGCTGGTGACGTGACAGCAATGAGGCCAGCTATGCTGCTTGTGTTTGCGCAGGGTGGAGTGATGGAGAGGCCTTAGAGATGAGATTTGGTTGGTTAGTTTTCCCATGAATCTCAGCCTTTAAGAGGTTTTAGCTAACTGTGGCATCTTCTGCCAACCCTCGCCGCCATAGGCCCCGTCTCCCTAATAGAAAAGTGTAGTATAGTGGAAAGCAACTGGAAATTGCTGATATTGCAGTGTAGATCTCTCCAAATCCATGTGGGAATATACGGAATAGGGAATATAGTGCATGGCTAGGAATTGCATATTATACAGTCATACAGTTGTGGAATGATGGCAAACTGTAGTGTGCCTTTGCAGGCTGTATCTCTGCTATGAAAGCTTGGTCTTTGAGCAGTCTAATATGGCAGGTCTGCTGCCCCTGAGAGAGAGCTCCGTAGCCTCTTGGTGGGTTGAAGTATGTTTATTATTCTTCATGAATTCTGAGGGTTTTTTCCCATGATGACTGTTCCTTTTGTATCATTTGCTGATATGTGGATGGGCTGGATTGAATTGTTTAGGTGCTGCTGGGATCTGAGGTCTGTGTGAGAAGCTGTATTCCCCACCACAGGAACTTTGTTCATTGTATTTTAGATTGTTCAGTTAATATTACAAAGATATTTTTACTTGGGTGAACGGAATACAAACCTTACAAAGTGCTATATTATAAATGTAAATAACAATAAAACATTTACAAATCAAATTACATCACATTTCAGATCAAATATATGTCCCATTTCATTTAAAATATCTGTCCTTTGGCTTAAGTAATGCTGTCTGTAACACATTCTTGCTGATAATGCTGTTCCCACACATTTTCTTTCTTCTGTTGTAACTCTGCTAAGCTATATAAAATGTGGATATATCTATTAAACAAACTAAGCAATTCCTTCATTAACTCAGTAACTTCTAATGACTGCATTTAAACCCCAGTCTTTCTTACATTGATCACGCAGCTCGGAAAGAATTCTGCCTCATTCATTTGTTCTGGAGTGATAGTACAGTTTGTATAAACATTAAACATCTTCTGTTTAGTATCTATGCAAAGTTAACTTGCAGATATTGCATCCTTTACCAGACAATCTTTTTAATTCTGAATTCCATCTCTAATGACCCGATGAAGATAAATACCAATCAGGAAAAGTACACATTAGAAATTTTAGATTTTGGAATATTAATAATTTTACTTCCAAAATATTTACTTGATGTGGGTTTTAATAAATCTAACTCTCTATAGGGTAACAATTTGGAACCACTATTGTAACATAGTAATGGATTGAAGGTTCCTTGCCTCTGCTTACATCTTGCGTGCATAGCTGTTGCACAATAATTATTGTACTGTAACAAAAATTATTCTAAACATTTAGATTAAGCACTTAATTGTACCACCGATGATGTAAAAGGAATTGGAGGGGGAACCAAGCTGATCTTAAGAGTTCATAGACTGGCTTCAGCTTGATGCCGCACAGCAGTAGTCTGCTCTAAATGTTCTGAGTCACAACTGCCTTCGTTTTCCTGGGTTGATTTCACAGCCCTGCCTCTCATTGCTGTTGTGGCAAAGCTAGGCAGTTTCTCTGAGTAATGCTTGTGACTCTGGTTAGGAGGAAATGGCTCTTGTTATGCTTGTTCGGGGATAAAGGTGGGACGCTTATTTAAGGTTTTAGTGTTTTGTTCACTTGAACCTTGGCTGAGATTTTTGTAGGAAGCTTGGTGTGCAGTGACTGCATTCTGCATTAGGCATGTCAGCCAGCTTACGCATTCTGTGCTCACTCAACTAAACCACAGATTCTCCAACTCTATGATGTGTTCCGTACTGTTGAGAGTTTTGCATAGACACTGCCCCTTCTTTCATGACTTTAGAAACCACCACCTATCCCACTCCTTCACATAATATCCTGGTGGTAACTGCATCAGTTGCTTACATGGAAAAGGAGAATAATATGTAATGGATTTTTAACTTATTAGTGAAACTTAAAGGACCAGAACTTCAGAGAATGCAGCTCTCTGCAGACCATGGTTTGGGAACTTCTGAACTAATCCTATGAAGGGTTGTGTAGCTATCTGTTACTGTGATGATGATGTGTTACACTTATTGTGTGGCAGGATGTGTCCCCCCACTTTGAGTCTTATGATGTATTCATACAGATTCCTCCTGACTTTCCTTGAATTATTACATCCTTTAGCTTACTGGTAACTTATAAAAACCTGCTTACCTGACTGCTGTTGGCTTCCTACAGCCTAGCTAGCAGTGAAGTACTGATTGCTTCTTGTGTGAGCAACATCTTTCTGCTACTGCTTCCATTGTACTTCTGAGACTCTAAAGAGCTTCCGTGGTCAGTAGGGTGTCTGAGTCCAAATGTAATGAGAAGAATTATACCTCAAATACATTTCTTCACTCAAATGTTGCAAGATTACCCAGAGTGGAAGTTGAAACCGCTCCATACAATTCTAAACACCATTCTGTAGCCCAGCCTAGGGATGGGGGATACATCCCTGTTATTTTAAAGAGCTTGTGCCATTACTGCAGGAGGCTTATGGAGAACACTCAGCCTGGGAATGAAACCCTTTACTTGAGAGAAGAGATCCAGTTGACAGTGTTAAGAGAATTGATGGGTCTGGTGTCTGAAGAAAATCTGCCCAGAACTTTTGTCCAAAAACTACTGAATCTCTTAGATGCCAAAAAAGTATGTTGTAAAACCATGTTTTCCCAGCCCAAGATTCTAGTATGTTGTGCATCATTTATGATGATCGTTCAAACTGATGCAACTGTTCAAACTGCAAACCTACTCAATGCAAACCACAGTTACTTCCAAGTCCAAATATGCCTGTGTCTCCCCCATGGGTATGAATGTCACATCCCTTCTTAATCTACCATGCAACAAACCAAACCTGTACAAATGGAGTGATAGATTGATAACCAATAACCCCAAAGGGGAAGGGCGGGAGTGATTGTGCAACCTTGAAGGAAGGATCAAGAGAGATCCCCTCCATCTGCTACTGTTCCCTTTTAGGTTGCTCCAAGTTAGCCAGCCAATTCAAGTGCTTGAAAGAAGTGCTTGGCCTTAACCAGTAGCAGCCTCCATAACCACATAGGTTCACAATTGGTCAGCAGTTGCAGTGGCTTGGCACAAGTGTGACTCTGCCCCACCCTGCAATATGGGCTAGCCATGAAGGTCCAACCCTGCTTGCTGCACAGTAGTGAGAGTTACTGCCCATCCCTTGTCAAAACTGCTCAAGAGGCAAGAATCAAGTACATGTACAATTATTGCTTGGTGTCCAGCACTATTTTTTAAAAAAAACAAGGAATTTTGCTTTTAAATCTAAAGTCTTTAAAAAAAAAATGGACAAGAGGAGTGGGAAGTTTAGAATTCTGCCACTTGTACACATGTGCGTAACACAAGCTGTGTCTTTGAGATCATATTGCACTCTGATCTAAACTAATTGCTTAGCTTGTCTAGATCAGTTCACTCCAGACTTCCAGAGATATGTGGCTAGTACAGCCAAAGTATTAGAAATTGCACAAACAAGTGTATCCTGTAAGATATTAAGTAACAGGCTATTCCTTTGGTTTGAATGTTGGATCTACTTTGAGCCAATATGTCAGAAATAAAGATGCAGTCTCTTTAAATTGTCTGAATATTTTTGTGTTAAGGGGATACCAGCAACAAGATGCCCATGAATTCATGCGTTACCTGTTGGACCATCTACATTTGGAACTCCAAGGAGGCTTTAATGGTGTTTCTCGCTCGGTAATTTTGCAAGAAAATTCAGGTCTCTCTGCAAGCAACAAATGTTGCATGTAAGATATTTGTTTTAATTACTTCAACAACTTACCATCATGGTGGGGCTCCATGCATGAATCAAAGTATCCCAGGGGAGTGAACTACCCTTTGGCATCATTATTTTGTATATTTAAACAAATATCTAAAGAAATAAGCTAAAGTAGCATCACACTGTGGAGCCACTTAGTCAAAGCACCCAAGTCTTAGTGTGTCTCGGATCGATTTTTTTTTCCATAGTAGTTATGGGAATTGGTCAAAATAAATAAAATAGTTTATCTGGTGTCTGTGAATGTGACGCTTTGATTCAGTGTCTCTCAAAATAAAAACAATCCCATCTTTTTTGTATACAACTGTCTTGAGTTCAGGCTAAACAAAATTACACACTGATCAATGGCATGTTAATTATAAATGGGCAACAGGTTTTTTACATGAGTGGAACAGGAAGTGGCAGTACATTCAAGATTTGCCATAACTGGATTTTTTTTCTAGCAATACAACAATTTGTATTTGTATCTCACCGAAGAGATACCCTTGAAGCAGCTGCTGCTTTAATTTGCCTTTGATAATGTTGTAGGGTTTCCCTTCCGTTTTCCTATCATTCCCTGTTTTGAAAGTGAAGCACTTTTGGGTGCCTTTCAAATCTTTTGGTCTGGAAATGCTGACACTTCCTGATTATTTTTTCTAAGTGTGCTCTGCTAGATTGAAAACAGCACTGAGACCAAAACATTTATTTTGCTTTAGGCAGGAATGTTAACAGTCAGTTCAGCCTGGATTTTGGTCACTGGGCAGACTCCCTATGTTAGGATTATCTGAGAGTTCTATCTGTCCTGATCTATGCAGGAAAAGGGATTACAAGTTAAACAGGCCTGAGCAGGGCAGGTGAGTACTGCATAGGCTTGATTACAGTATGTTACTAGTGTTCTATGACCCACTTTTAGTTAACTCTGTAAATATAGCGGTTATGCCTGAAGTCACTGGTCTTACAGGGCTAGGAGTGTGCTGTTTAGTATAAAATGACTTTAGTCATTACATTTCTTGGTTCATGCAAAACACATGCACCACAATCAACTGTATCTAAAAACCCTGTTAGACTTGAATACAGAATGTTGCAGGGTTGGGTTTAGAGTATCTGGCCAAAAAACCTTGCAATCCTCAGCTGATCTGAGCCTGGAAAAATTCTGAGGCTTGAACGGCAGCTTTGTCTGAAAAAAAGATTTGTCCCAATGAGACCAGTGTACAGATAGTGCTGTAAACTTGCCTTATATGAAATATTGACAGTTTATTAATCAGGTCTGAAGGAGGTGGCTTGTAATCTCACGGTGCAGGTTTTCTGCCGTCCGGCACGTGGTTGGAAACCTGACAATATAAACTAGCAAATTATTCTGGTTTCCTGTAATGTTAATTACTTTGAAACATTTGTTTTCATTAAGAACATGGCAAAATGTGGCAGTGTTAGGAATTTACACTAGAATGTTTTAAAAGGTCAGTGTCCCCAGTTGTTACTTATTTCGATTGTCCTTCAGCTTTCTCACCACCTCCACCCTTGTAATGGCTTCTAGGGGTAAGCTCAGGAGAAAGCAGTGCTCCTGGCAGTTAGCCTGATGTTTTGTATCAGACAAGCCCAAGTTGATTGGGTGGGTTTTTCTCTTGCCTCAGCAGAAAAATGGTTGTTTCTTTCTTCATATAATACTGCATTATGGGAACACATCTCATGGTGCATATAGTAGAGCTGCTTTGGCCTGATGGACTTAGTGTCTAGCTAAGAATCTCCTCCTATTTTGGAGCTTTTAAAACAAAAAGATGACTGTAAGTGCCTTATGAATGACCAAAGAAACGATGACACATTTAGCATGTTCTTGCAATGTAAATGTCTTTTTGGAGGTGACTAAATTGGAGGAAACCTGCTTTAAAAAGCCCTAAAGATGTGCAGTAAAAAGTAGGGAGCAGGTTCAAAGAGAAAATACACCCTAGTTCACCTACCTTGAGAGACAGCTGTCGCATAGAAAACTGCTCTTAAAAATAACATCCGTGTAATGTTAAAATCGTATGCGGTCTGAAGAGAATGAACTGTATTTAAACATAGCCTTTAAAAAGATTTGGGATGCTTATCTAGTTTTTCCATTGAAGATCTGTTTATGAGTACCTGCATAGAGTATAGATTCCTGTTCCTTCTAGGTTTCCAATATCTTTGCTGTATTAACATTTGCTCCATGGAATCTAGTGATGAGTGAAAGGGCCATGTAAAGGAACCCAATTCTTGTTTGTTACACCCAGACCAAACTGCCTGATTGTTTTTGACATGTTATAAGCAATAAAATATTTCACATGGTAAAATGCAGCCTAAAACAAGAAATTCTTGTGTGTTTCTTTCCTTCATGGTGGTTTGTTTAGAAATGGAGCCTCTACTGTTGTCACAGCTATATTTGGAGGCATTCTTCAAAATGAAGTAAACTGCTTAATATGTGGGACTGAATCTAGAAAGTTTGATCCATTCCTAGGTAAGGTATCTTTCTCTTTCAAAGTATTGGCTACCACATTAAAGCTCTAAATCTTCATGTATCTGACACATATGTGATGGGGCTGAGATTTTTACAATGTAAAACTTCAGTAAGAACTAAGTTTTTATTTTGATCTAAGAAATTCAATTGTATTTTTTCTTTCCTAGACCTTTCACTAGATATTCCAAGTCAATTCAGAAATAAACGTACTAAGAATCAAGAAAATGGACCAATGTGCACACTACGGGGTAAGAGTTCGTGGTGAGTGAAATCTTGGCCCCACTGAAATCAATAGGTTTTCAACTGACTTCAGTGAGCCAGGATTTCACCCAGAATGTTTGTAAATGTGATTACTGCAACCATATCCCACTCAGTTCTTTATCTGGAACTAATAGTGCCTTTGGGGAGAGGGAGATCTTATTTCTTGAGTTAGAGCCCAAAATTAACTATTTTCAGAATTACATGGATCCAGTTTAAGATTGACTTTCACTGAAGCAGAGATATAAGGTTGAGAGAGAAGAAATCAAAATATCAGTGGACTATAAAATGGCTGGATTACAAGACCTGGCTCCTGAATTCCTTTGTCTAGCACCAGCAGTGCAAACATCACCCACCACCTCATCAGTGTGCTTCAGAAATGATCTGTAAGGGTTAGTGGGTCCGTGTTTGTTCAATTCTTGGCCTTTATGAAGAGATTGCCTACAAAGAGTAACTGCCCACTAAAAACCAGCCAGAACTCATCTCTTGGTCTCTTATTGGTGCTTCTGAATTATCTTCCTTTTAGATTGTCTTCGCAGTTTTACAGACTTGGAAGAACTCGATGAGACAGAGCTCTATATGTGCCACAAATGTAAAAAGAAACAGAAATCCACCAAAAAATTCTGGATTCAGAAACTACCAAAGGTTAGTGCAAATATCAGTGTGTGGTGAAACTTTAAAGGAAATTAATAACTTGACCAATAACATATGTAACCATAATCAAAGACTTAACCTAATGAACTCTCTTTCATGTTTAATACTAGGTGCTATGCTTACACTTGAAACGATTTCACTGGACAGAATATCTGAGAAACAAGGTTGATACATATGTAGAATTTCCCCTCCGGGACCTAGACATGAAATGCTACTTGTTAGAGGTACAGAGACTCTTGCTGATGTATACACTGGAAATGTATTCTGTTTTATCGTATGTTATGGAACATAGAAGGTGTCAGTTGACTTCTTAAAAGCTGTTTTCTCTACTTTGAACTGCAGCCGGAGAACAGTGGCCCAGAAAGCTGTCTATATGATCTTGCAGCTGTTGTTGTACATCATGGGTCAGGGTAAGTATGCTCAGTGAGTATCTGGGGTGAAGTACTAGCCTTATTGAAGGCAGCGGCCAAACTCCTGTTGACTTCATTGGGGTCAGGACTTCATCCCTAATGTGCATGTCGGTTCTGTTAGCAGCTGTGCTAACATGGAAATAAAAAGCAGCTTTATATTCCAATGGGGAACATTTTACCAAAAATGTTAATTGTTCAAAATATCAGAGGTGTTCTGCTGTGAATCTCCACTCTTGTCCCCTGAGTAATAGGTGGAAATCTTAAACTTATTGAAAATGAGGCTAGTCCATTTGCTTCTTTCAAATTGGAAAGTAAAGTCATTCTGGAAAGTATTTAAAGTGAGTGAGAGGTCCTGTGGCCATAAAAACTGACATTTCACTTAGCCACTAACAACTAAATTTCAATGTTTCTTGTTCGTTTATTCAACTTGAAAGCACGTGCAGGTTTATGCGAAGGGAAAGTGCTCATCTAGAACAATGTAGACTTTAGACTGGCAGACTGACAGCAGTGGTCCTCTCCCACAGGAGTGAAGCTTCAAACTGAGAGCCAACTGGGATGCTCTGGAGTTGGACAGTAATTGTATTTTGAATTAAAGATATTTTGCAGACTTTGATGGATCCTTTGAGAGTCAGGAGTAGTGACATGATGACTTTCTTCTTCCAGGATATTATTGTGTAATCAAGTCCCAAGATTGAGGGATGGTGGGACAATTCTTTAGAAGAAACTACGCTGTTTTCTAATAGTGGGAGTTCTTGCTGTTGTCACTAGAAGAACTCACTGTTCTATCTCAGTTGAATTGAGGGTGTCTTCAGCAAACATATATTTGAAAACGTTCACTCTAGCAGGCTACCCATGTTACTTTCTGCCAAAGATGAGTGGTCTGAATCTGTAGTAGCACTAAATCAAACGCTGTGACTTTCAAATGGAGTCTTCATTAGCACCACCACAGAACGCCCATGGCAGCGGCTTCAAAGCTCAGAGAAAACAAAACGGTAGTTGTAATGGACATCAGTGTAAACTGGACATGATTGGAATGAATTAGATGGGTGTGAACTATGATGATATATAAGATACAGCTGTTAGCCATGCAAGTGGGAGATGGCCTTGTCTTGAGGCAGCATGGGTAATGAAACTTGGCTGTTTTCTGGTTCTTAAATATATGTACAAGGATCCAAGACATGGGATCTGTATAAAAACTGCAGTTAGTTTCCAACCTATGTTCATTGTGATGACACTTTCCCTGTGTGCTTGGTTTGAAATCATGGTAACTCAAACAGGATTCAGGTAGAACTAGTTGGAAGGAATTCTGAATATAAAATTAAATGACAGAACATGGTAAAAACTCAAATTTTATTTCTGTTTGTAAGCTGATGATTACTTTATCTTAAAATGCTACTGAACCTGATCTTACAGAGGCAAAACTTGCATTGAAGTTCACTGGGAGTTTTGCTTGCAAAAGGACTTGGGGGCTTGGATTATGCTAAAACTTTGATAAATACCTTTTATGAAGTCCCAAAAAGGAAGCAATTGTTTGCATGTGGTTGCTATCAAATCATGACACTATTAAAGATGCTTTTGCATGGAATATCTTTCTTACCCTTTAAAACACCTTTGGGTTTAAGCTAACAATTATGGAGGCTGTTCAGTTTCTCCTCCTCCCCCCCCCCCCCCCCCCCCAACCTGGGTGAAGCCTTGTGATAGAATATAGTCTATTAGCACTTGCCCTGTTTTTGTCCTGTACAGCGGAGAACGAGGTGCTAAATTTCCTTTTGTTGATCCCACTTTGTGTCTCTCATTGCTTTCAGCGTTGGCTCTGGACATTACACAGCCTATGCAACTCATGAAGGTCGCTGGTTCCATTTCAATGACAGTACTGTAACTCTGACCGACGAGGAGACCGTGGTAAAGGCAAAGGCCTACATCCTCTTCTATGTGGACCGGCAGGCCAAATCTGGATCTGATAAACTTTAATACCTCCTTTTAATACTCACTTATCAAGTCCTTCGGACAAAACATTTCCAATTCTCCATAAATACTTGATCCAAGACTATTAATTTCATTGTGCACTTTTCAACTTCCTCGTGTGGGTTTTAGTTTTGTTGTGTCAATGGTAGCAGTTGATTTATTGAACTTGGACACAAACTAACTTTTTTTTTTTTTTAGTTCTACCAGAAAACCTCAGCAGATATTTTGATTTGCTGCTTTAGTTGTGATAACTCAATTTTTATATATATAGTTTCATGAACTACTTAGTTATTTGATTTTTATATTAATGTTTTCAGTTCTCACTTTCTAAAGGCACATTTACATCAGAGAAGCTTTGTATCCTCTTTATAAGCAAGAGAAATGTGTTCCTGATTATGAAGAGCAATAGAATTTCATGCTGCTCTCACAGCTGTTATGTAGATAAGATTGAATCACTTTTAAATCAAGGAATTGCTTGCACATACTGTTTGCCCCAGTGCAAGAAACTTAACAGTGACCTCTGAACAATCACTCTTTGCCTGCAGAAGAGATGAGATATGGCATCATTAAGTAGACTGGGTAATTGCTGCTATCAGTGTGTATCAAGGCTGCTGTCTTTCAGGACTCCTTGTAAATAAATAGTTGATTCAGTTGTATTTGTACTGCAAATTCAAGTGTTTCTCATTTGTACTTTTTCCCCTACAAAAGAGACATTTAAATTATTACCCTAATCATATACGTGTCTTTATACGTGTCTTGGGATTTTAATTTACTTTTTTTAAACTGAAATGGAATTGCTAGGGTGATGTCTCAATTTTTAGCATTTATCCCAAAGTTTGATAGCAAGCACTTGCTTTTGAAGCTAGCAGGCTCCATGGAATTGGGCCACTGTCCCTTTTATATCCTAAAATGAGAGTTCAGTGTGGGGGCTTCACACAGGAGAGGTTTTTGTCTCAATATAACTCCCATTTGCCCACATCCCCTTTCAGCTTGATTAAAAACCACCAGTATCTGTTTAGGACTGAAAGGCAGGTTTGTCATGGGTTTGGAGATAGACTTTGCATGGCATGTTGTTATACCTAATCCAGACTCAGGCTCAAACTGGTAGGGAAGGTGTATTCAAATCTATATGCAGGGATATTACAGTTCATGCAAATTGTGGAGCTAACACTGCCCCTTTAGGTGAGCATACCCTCACTAACTGCAGTATTTAATTAGTAGTTCAACATTTCTCATGGTCTCTTGACCAAAAGAGGCCAGATATTATTTCTGAAGTTGAAATGTAAGACATCTGTTTATATTAAACCTCTTATCAGCTTAATGGAAGAAGAATTCAGTGTTAGCAGCTGGAATTTCAGCTGTTCTGGTACTGCTGAGAGAGAAGAGCCCAGTATAGATTGAATGACACTGAACTCAGCTTTCCCTCCTCCTCTGTTTGCCTACTGCCTTTCTCCACACTCCCATAAGCTCAAAAGTTTGTGGGAAGGCTGGAGCTCTCTGCCTGCCAAGTCAGCTAGCCCACCAGACTCCTCTTACTCACAATATATTCCCAGACAGGTGTGTTTATATTTAACTGATTAAAAACATCTGTCTTCCCCTGGTTGCATCTCATTGAAGGGCCATGTTAGTCAGCAGGTAGATGTAGGATGCATTTCAGTATTAGTTGACTAAGCACCAGCACTCCTGACTGGGGGGGAACCTGATAATTGCAAAAAAAAAAAAAAAAAGTTTTAATTACCTGTTTGATCAGTCTCAGATATCGTTTAAAAAGTAATTGGCTTTGTATAAAACTGCAGAAGTATTCAATATTGCTAAATTGTGTATGAAAATATGTAAACTATACACTTAATAGTGACTATCACTTGATATGTTAAGTGGCAGATATGCCAGGATGTCTTTATTTTGTTGTTGAACAATAAATAGATTATTCATTGCTTCAAACTGTAGCCCTCAGCTTGTTAACTACTGTTTTCGGACCTTTGCAGCTAGAGCCTATGATCAGAACCAGCAGCTGTTATCACATTTAAACACAATAAAAAGGTAATTGGCAGAATTCATTATTATTTTTTCACCACTAACTGATGGCAATTCAGGATGTAATTTTGGGGATTAAACCTTAGGCCACTGGCAGTTGAGCCAGCGCTATATGCTACTTAAATTGCTCTAGAATTTAATAGATGTGTTCAGAAATACAATCATGACATGATCTGGTCAATTTATTTAACTCGCAGTGAATTTAGTGCATATTGTTCAGCTACCCAGTGATGTAAATGTGCCTTTCTGTATTTTTAGGAACTTGTTTGTAAACTTCATCAACATTATTCCCTTTATTTTAAAGGCGACTGTTTCTGTCTTGAGTCATCAACTTTTTTGCCCAATTATTGTCTTACACTTTTCCTCTCAATACCATTTTCCATGTATCATAAGTGAATTGTCTTAGCCAATGGCATACATCATATTCTGTTTAGGACATGGCCATCAGAACACCATGCAGTTGTCATAGTTTGTTCTTGAAGCAGTTTCCGATACAACTCAGCCATATGCGTCTATGGGACAAGTATACTGTAAATCCTTTCCTAATGTAGCTTACTCCACTGCAAACACAGATGGACAGTATAAACAATTTTTTGTGGCAACACAAGTATTTCTCTTCCTGGTGGAGAACTTTCCTTATCCACTGTATTCTAGTCAGTGTCGTCCCTGCCCCCCCCTTCCCCCCCCAAAAGGCAACTGAGCACTAAACCAGTACCCTATACTGCACCTGGCTTAGTATTAGATTTTTAACCTTACATATATATCCTATATTTATCTACTTTTTTTGAGCAGGGTGGGGAAAAGGACATTTTAAGCCCAATCTGTTTCTTTTCTGTTATTCACTGCTGGTCTGATTTGCTTTCTGCAAACACATGGTTTTTGCAGTTCAAGAACTTGGTCAGTATTCTACACCAAAAGAAAAAGGTTGTCTGGGTGTGGTGTTCATTGTTTAAAGTCGCATCTACAACTGGAGATGCAGTTTATGTAAAACAAAAGGGGGAATTCCCAGTTGTTCAGTCCTGCTTCAGCAGATTGCATGGTGATTGATCCCATACAGTATGGTGGTGAGCTCCTACAAGGAGTACATTCAGAAGGTGCTTTTCCTAGTGATCACTGATGTCATGTGGAGTGAGTTTAAATCTTTTTCTTGATGGTGCAGGGCAGTGTGGACCTGTATCAAAAGCAGAAAGCCATTTGTAAGATGGATGGAAAGCATGAGACTTGTTCAAAAGTTTGCCTAATGCTGTTTCATTACTGATGTGTCTGTGTCTTACTAATGAGGTAATCAGCACCTTGAAAACTCTCGTTCCATTGTGTTTTAGAATATCAAGTACTGTAGTGCCATAGATGTAATTGTTTACCATGAATGTGTAAGTTTCTGTGAGGACCACTGACTGTGCATTAATGGGGTGAATGCAAGTAACAACTCAATCATAAAATGTTTTTATGGAAAATGTGCCATTAAAGGCTCTCTTTAGAATGTGAAAAACTTCCTATCCTGCCCCAGGTTCTCAGCATATTACTACTTGGTGTGAGTAAAACAGCGTTTTAGAATCTTGTGCAGGGGCAATAGAATCAGCTTCTTTACCTCCTGAAAAATAGCTGATGCCAAAAGCATTTTTTCAAAACTTCTTTAGATCCGTCTATTTGCTATTTAGCCTCTGACTTACTTGGGATCTGGCATGTTTACAGTGCACTTAACTTCCACCGGGCATATACATTTATACCAAAAGTAATACACCCTGTGCATAGCCCTGACCGTATAAAGTTCTGCACAGAGTGATCACAAAAGCAAAAACCCTTTATCAGCAGGGGCTGTTTGTTCACAAGTAAAAGCAGTGGGTGGGGCAACAATCCTCCCCCCTTTCCTTCACTACTGTTGCTGTAAAACTACAGAATAGGTGGCAAAGATATCACAGCCTCTTGTTTTGAAATGCCTCTTACTAGTTACTGGGGGAAAGACCCCTTCTCATCCACCCTGAGCAACTGCCTCATGCTACGAAACAGGAATTATATACAAATACTTTAGCTTTACAATAGAAATTAACAATTCCTTGTGAAGAGGCCACTGTCACCCCCAAGTTGTTCCTTCCTCAAGCTATTGTCTTTAATATACACACACAACAGGAAGCCCAGTGCATGAGGCACAATAACTGTTTGAGGCCTGGCCTATGCTAAAAGTTGTCACCCTCCCACAGCACTTACGTGAAAATTCCACACCCCTCCATGCCAACTTAACCCCAGATGTAGACAGCACTAGTCGGATGAAGAGGGGGGTGTAGACAAGGCTTAAGAACAGATTGAAATCCATAGCCTAAGTCTTGAAAGATCCTGACAGAAAGAGACAATTTCAAGGTGCCTCTAGGGAAAGAAGGAAGGTGTTAAATGCAACTAAGCTCAATTCAAAGTGTAACTGTAGCCATATTACTTAATTACTGATTGTACTCAAATACCAGAAGTTATTAGTGCCTATTAAACCCTGTGCAAACGGACAATTTAGGTTTAGCATAGCTATGTTAGAGGAGAATAAGTAATTTATAATGGATTGAGATTCAGCTAGCTATGCAAAATTGCCATCTTTAGTATCAAATTCCACAATATATTTAGTTCTTTTCTATGGTCTTGCCACTGAAAACAGTCTTACCAGCTACCTGTTTTTCAAATTTCACTTCTGTCCTGTGAGCACTGCAGTAATTCAGGAGGACACTTTACAAAATCATGTGTTAGATTGGTCTCCACGAGAGGCTCAAAATGCCTTTGCTAACAAATCGTTGCTGGAAAAATATTGTAAATGGAAGTGGCACTACAGGGCCTCCCAGTTAGTGATTGGTCATTGGGTCTCTGTTGAGTATCTTCCTTTCCAAATCCAACCATAGATATTATCTTCCCACAATCTTTTTGTTCAAGCCAACAGTGGCTTGGAGCTGGTGCCTGCTTAATTACCACCACATTTAGCAATGGTGCACTAATGAGTTAGACCATTTTTGCTGCAGCCCCTCCACTATCAGAGATGTGGAGACCTAAGCCCCTTCTGCTGGTAGAGCTGTTATTTTCATGCACCACTTTCTACCCTGCATGCAGACCCTTATGGGGGATAATGCATGAACAATGCTACCACACATAGGCCTTTTCTCCATTGTTTCAGTAGCTAGGTGTTCACTTAGTGCTTTTGGAACAAAAAGGCTTAATAACTTACATAATGGCCTCCAATTATTTGTGGGCAAACTCCAAGGAGGCAAAAAAATTAGCAGAAGTAATGTAAGGACATTTCTGATGACTAGCAGGAAAACCTTAACACAGCCTCATTCATTTTGTGCTGGGAAAGTCTCCTAAACGAAGGGGGAAGAGGCTCCAGTGCTGGATGTTTTTAAAAGCCAACTGGCCCATGTACTTATAAATACCCTGAAAGGAACAATCCTGCATTCAGAGAGACATAGAAGAAAAAATCCTATTACAATATCAACAGCTACAATTGTGTGTAATCACACTGCTTCCCTCTGTTCCTCTTTTCAAATACCTTCTGTGCTATACAAGTGAAAAAGTTCTTGTTTAAAATCTACTGAAGTAAAGGCTGGGTCACACCTTAGAGTGAGGGTGCTGTTGCTGCCTAGTACCAACTGCAAACCCAACCCCAGACTTTTTGTTGTCAGAGATTAGACATCACCTAACTACCGCTTTATATTTTTACAGTACTTTTTTCCACTTTCAAACAGTCTACTTCTCCCATGCCTAGATCAAGGGCACTAGCAACAGCTTAAGCAGTTTAGTGGTGTTGAGGAGCATAGGCTGAAGCCAGGCTGAGTAATTTATCCCATTACCTCACAAGATACATTAATATTCATCTGTTAATTGCCACATACAAACCAAAGACAAAAAGCATAAAAATATCAAGGATGTATTATTCCATTAATGAGATGGAAAACAATCTAGACACTAGATTCATTAACTCAGGCAAAAATTGCTACAGTGTCTTTGGAAAGGGCTTAGTAAAGTTTTCTTTCTTAGGGTTACCATACGTCCGGATTTTCCCGGACATGTCCGGCTTTTGGGGGTTCAAATCCCCGTCCGGGGGGAAATCCCCAAAAGCCGGGCATGTCCAGGAAAATCGGGAGGGAGGGATGGAGGGCTCGGGCGGGGCCTCTTTGGCCGGGCCGGGGTCGCGGGGCCGGGGGCATGGTGCCGGGCCAGGCGCGGGGCCGGGCGGGGAGCCGGGGGCGCGGTGCCGGGCGGTGCGCCGGGCCGCGAGCTGGGCCGGGAGCCGGTCCGGGATAGCGGGGGGGGTGCGCTGGGCCGCCGGGGGCCGGCAGTGCTGGGCGGGCTGGGGGTGGTCGGCCGGGGCTGGCACCCCAGGGCCCGAGCCGACCCAGGCTGGCGCCACCGGGGGGCCAGCCTGGGCCGCGCCTGCTTCCCCCCACACCCCCCCTTACCAGCTTCAGGCTTCCCGCGAATTTAATATTCGCGGGAAGCAGGGGAGGGGGCGGAGACTTTGGGGAGGGGGCGGAGTTGGGGAGGGGGTGTGGGCGGGGCTGGGGGCGGGGCCGGGGCCCCGTGGAGTGTCCTCCATTTGGAGGCACCAAATATGGTAACCCTATCTTTCTGTCATGGTTATAAAGATGATAAAACTTTTTAACTTACTTATTTTAATGGAGACTAATAACAAGTGACTGGAGGTGTTCAGAACAATTTACTTACCCTATAACATGGCTAAATCACAAATTCTGTATCTTAAAATGCAATGTCTCAGCAAGAAAGTGGCTAATTCACCAGCTTGAGAATGGCCAGCAGGACAGGCATGAACCTGAGAGAACTGCAGACATTTTCTGTAGTTCTCTTCAAGGTAAGTTTTACATCAGGGTCATGAATACATCCATGTAGGATAAGTCATGGGGACTCCCTCTCTAAAAGCCCACTTTTGAGAACTGCTGTTCTGATCTTGCTGTGATAGGAAATATAACAGTTACAACAGGCAATGGCATTTAATCATTAAAGTGGCAGCAGGAAATTACACTGGTGCTCAATTCAGGTAAATGGAAACCTTAAAACCCTTTGATGTATTTAAAGCTATCAGTGTGCCGGCTTGGTTTAGAGCTTCACACTAAATACATGTTTCCAATCACTTAAGATTTGCTTGGCTCAAGTGTGTTTTACTATATGCTTATTGAACACCACATCTAGTTCAAGGTATTTTTAAATCCCATCATCAATAATACATGACTTGATCCTTGGGCCTGTTAGGGTATAAGCAAGACCCCCTAGAATAGTCAGTATTTTCTAACAAGGCTAAAACAATAGTGTTGAGAATATCATGGTTTTCCCCCAAAGCAGAGGCCTGCACAGCTTTTCCTTTGCAGCTGTGGCTACTAGGCGTTCATTTAAACTGCCTCAAGCCCTTTGCTAAACATCAGGATTGACAAAAGGAAAATAATTCCTTTTAAGGAGACATTTGATTTAACTCAATTGCTTCTTTCCTACTTGGCCAGTCCATTCCCCTGGACGAGAAATGGAGCAACAGCCTGGTGCACGTGGGACTCTGAGCTGCTGCTTTTTTTTTTTTTTTTTTTTTTTTAACTCCTGCACCAGTTGTTGGCCAAAAATAAACACCATTCCACAACCTTATATGTTCAACAGCCCAGTGGTGATTCTGAGGCTGGTCAGGCCCCTCCAGGATTGCTGTTAGTCCACCCTGCCAGAATATACGATCCTCTTTCCTAAGAGCACGGCTCTGCACGGGCTATGCATATAACCCAGCTTAATCGGGAATGCCTTTTGCACCTATTTTCTTTCCTGGACAAAAACAGTAGAAAGAGTTTAGCCAAGACATGTCACAAATTGCTAGAAGTGTTTCAGGATCCTTTTCTGTGGCCTGTACTGAATTTCCATTCTCCTGTGGAACTAAAGAAGGATAATTTTCTCTTGGGACCAGCTTTAAGGTACCTGTCTATCTGCTGGCATTCAAGCAGAGTCAAGGTGTGTAACATTGAGGACTGGATGAAAAACACATTCCAGAAAGACATCTGTCGTAAGCATGAAAATGCTGTCAATGATTTTTTAATACAAGTTTGCAACAGGTATGTTCTTGGGGTGTGAAATTTTACATCTAATGTAAAGTTTAAGGTCATTAAATTGAAAGCATTGAAGCTTTTAACTGTTTACACATCCTTTCTGGAACAGAACACTGAATACCAAAACATTCTGGCTTTGGAGCACCATTATTTAGTTTTAGCATCACATAAGAAATTGGTTTTAGTGAAAACGTAGTGCATTTTTCTGTTGAATTTTACTGGGCTTCCCTCAGCCCTCATTTGCTTGACGAATGCATGTGACATTCCCAGGGTAGTAGTGACAATGCATGCTAAAAAAATGTGACTAAGGAACTATTTAATAACACCGTTCTGCGCAGGACAAAAATATCCTCAGAAATGGAGCAAGAGATTGAATCTCTAAGAGAGGGGGATTCTTTTTTATGAATAAAACTGGCATCTCCCTAAACATGTTGGTAAGCTCAAATTCCACTTTTCCTCACAAGTAACAGGCAGCTACATGTGAAGGTAGATGGATCTAAGGTTTACATCATTTTATTCTGTGTTAGAGCAGCCTAACTTTATTTCTCTGTAAAATGATGATGCCCATGTTATCTATGCTGAGGTTGAGTGATTATAAATATATTTCTGAGCTTTATATAAACTACTTTGGAGGTCATACAGACAAGGAGACAGTACGGTGAGGAAAAGCAGACGTCAGTGCAAATCAACTGCATCAGCAGCTTTGAGCTGTGCTAGCTAAAGTAAATTACAAAGACAAAAGTAACACCAATCAGAAGAGCAAACGATGCGGAGGCACAGCCATTTCTTGTACAGTTTAGCAACAACAGAAAATTGCTGCTGCTAGATTAGATCTGGAATTAAAAACTAAGATTTCTACCACCTGCACCTTAAACTGTGAGCTTATGCTGCAGAGTCTGCAGTTCTAAGTGACCAATGGGACAAGAAAGAGAACGTGAGAGCTAGAAATACTTTAATATTTGCGGCCTTTTAGCTTGCACTAGTTCTGAATTTGTATTGTATATAAACACCTGTTGGCCAAGTGCAAAAGATGGTCAGAGCAACAGGGAATCAAATGGATGACGGTAGAGTCTAGACTGATTACTTTTTTTTTTTCTTCGCAGAGGCAGGCAGAGTTGGAAGTGGTGGCTCTCTTCAAGCCATGTATATCTAAGGCTGTACCTGTATCACAAAAGTAACTGTGATAGAACTAGTTTTAAAGAAACGTTTCCAGTTATTTGGTTTTAATTAGCAAAATGATTGTTGAGAATGGGAGCGGGAAATGGTGCGGGTGTGTATTCTTCAATTCCAGAGATTCCAACAGCATCCACTTTGGCTGCAGAATTGCATATCAATCCCATCAGAAGTTGCATTAAGCACTTCTGTAGTCAGATTCCATCCAAACAATCCTATAGGAGCTCCATCTCAAAACTGATTTAGTTGAATAAATTAGATAGTAAAACCAGTGCTTTTAAAACTGCTTCCCTGAGGAAGCTGTCAAAAATCATTTCGGATGGAAGGGTTGTATGTCTGCAAAGAGTCCAGATCTCCCATCAACTTCTGATCCTGAAGCTACCAGTCCTGCCAGTTTTTACATACATTTAGCACAAGTCACTCTAGAGCTAATAGAAGGGAAACAGGAACAATGACACTGATCCTTTTTGTTAGCATTTGGCACAAGTGTCCTCAGAAGATTCTGCATTTGACTCTGGGCAGGGTTTAAATGAAACTTATTAGGAGAGTGGATTCCATACATCTAATTATTAGACCTTGACTTTTATCTGTTATGCAGTAGTTTAAAAGCAAAAGTACTCTGTGCTCCTTTCCTCCCTTTGTGGAGTGTGTGTTAATATGTGCAGGTGGTTCAATATTGTGGCTACTGGAGAGGATAACTGATGTGTACATATTAAGTAAAACCAAGCAGTTTTGATCAAATCTAATGAATTACTCAGTTAAGTTGGCCCCAACTTAATATCAGTCTATATTTATCCCTGCTCCTTAATTCTGGGGGATGACCATTTCTCTCTCTGAGTTGCAGTCACAATACTTATCTTCCAGGAAGGGCCAAGCCAGCTCCTTCCCTCTTGCTATTATCAGCCAACCAAAGTCCTTTCAGAGCAGGTATCCATTAAAATCTCTGTCCAGGCCCTGATGCTGGAATTCCCTAATGTGCGAGGGCACTAGGAACAGGGTTCAGAGGTTGTTGTTGACCTGAATAGATGGGCCGAGGCAGAGAGAAGTCAAGTGACTTCTGTGAGATTGCCCAGCAAGTCAGTGGTAGATTCAGGATTTATAACCCAAATGTCTTGTTTCCCAGACCATTGCTGGAAGAGCTTGCTTTGCATTGCTTTTCAGAACTTGATTTGGGGAATCTTTAAGTGGGAATTGCTTTTGCGGATTCTACACCTTATTCTTCTGTCTCACATACAATGACCATGTTTTCAGGTGCCCAAACTTGCTGTCCCTGACCCTTTCTGGATGTGGCCATGTCACAGATGATTACCTGTTGTTGCTTCTCAAGAGCTGCCCAAACCTCAAGATACTTAAACTGGAAAACTGTGTGCGGATCACTGACCGGACTCTGGAAGCTGTGACCCTCTATGGGACCTCTTTACAAACCCTCCATGTGGATTTCTGCCGGAACATAACTCAGGCTGGTCTGGAGACAGTCCAGGAAAAATGTCCTTCAGTAATGCTGAAAGCAGAGAGAAGTGCAGACATGATTCCAGACCACGAACCAGGGGAAAAATTGATGCTTGAAAGAGCAGTGAGAAAACTGGTACTGCACTAAGAGGGACCGATTCCAGTAATTCAATATATGTGAAGAGAGACTGACATTTTGAGGTTCCACCCAGTTTGTAATTAAGCCTATCTATATGCATATTGGCTTTGTTTATGAAAGAATATTTTATAAATTTCACAAATACTCCCATTTCACCTGGGTAAGGAGTTTACCTTGATGGTGATTGTCTGATACCACTGGTCCTTCATACTGGAAAATTCCCTGTGCTGGCACAAAGGAGATGGTAAATCCTGACTAGCTGATAATGACCCTGCTGAGAGTCTTCCTCATTGTGGGGAAGTCTGTGGTATATTTTGCTTGGCTAACATGTATGCTGATGTATCCAAATCTCAGGGCCCAAGGGGATGGATAACAAACTTTTTATTTCTAAGGAAATATCATGCATGTGCCAGTTCTCTCAGAGAAGGATCATGAATTCTAAGTAGGTAATGAGCCTCTCTCTGTCACATGTTCACTTTTTCTGCTAAGGCAGATCTCACTCCTGACAAATGTCACTTACTATACTTTACATGTGAGCGGTTAGTGTACTTTATTTAAACCATAAGTGCTATGAAAATGTGTGCAAACCAAGCTTTTACCATTATTTACATAATGTACACTGACAATTTACGCTTAAACTTACATTACTATTTACAGTGATGTAAAGTGAACATTAATAGAAGCTTGTTTACACAACTGTCGGAACCCATTTACAAAAAGTGCCCTTAAACTCTCTTTTCGAAAGCCTTCTACAGCAATGATATATTTGTCTAAATCAGAGGATTTTATACACCCAACCCCACCCATGTGCAGTAATAAACCACATGGAGGGCAGTGCGCAGCAGTCAAACTGTTACAACAACACATGTAGAGCACAGTACTACCGTATGTGGTTTTGATGCCACATATTGTATTATACTGAAAGATTACACTGAAATGGTCAGCACTATCTTTATCTCGTCTAAAATTGGCCTTAGACCAGAGATTCTCAAACTGTGGTCCATGGACCACCGGTGGTCTGCGAGCTCCGTGCAAGTGGTTCACAGATAGTTCCCTCTAAGGTGGGCGGCCGCACACAAGAGAATGAAGGGTCGCCCACCTAATTAGTGGAGCCGTGCAGGTGTGGCTCCACTAATTAGATGCCTGGACCCTGGAGAAGATGCACATGTAAGGTGAGGTGGTGGCCTTGGGGGGGAAATAGGGGGTAGGTGGGAGGGGGCAGTGGAGTGAGAAGAGGGGGTGGAGGGAATTTGGGACGAGCAGGGCTGTAGTGGCCAGAGAAAGAGGCGACTTTCCCCAGCTCCAGGGCTGCTGGGGGAGACGGCCCTCCTTCCCAGCCTCAGCTCTCTGACTGCTGTGGCAGGGGAGAGACTTCCCAGCCTCAGCTCTCTGACTGCTGTGGCAGGGGAGAGACTTCCCAGCCCCAGCTTGGGGGCTGCCGCAGCGGGGGAGAAAGGGCACATCCATCGCATTAGAAAGATAAGACGACTGATATTAAAATATGAGTTGTTGTGTGCTTTTATTTGTAGAACAAAAAAATCTTTATTATTATTAAGATTTTTTTTATATAGCAATTTTATCCAAAGTGCTTTACAATAGTTAGTTAATGGTACAAACAATATTTGGAAATATCATTAAGTGGTCTGCTGAGACCCTAAGCAATTTTCAAGTGGTCCTCGAAAAAAATAGTTTGAGAACCACTGCCTTAGACAAAATACATTGTAATATAGGTCAGATTCTTAAACAACTGGGGTTTGTATCTTGCCAGGTTTCAAGACTTATGTCCACCTCTCTCTACATTTGGGTATAGATAAGCTAACCTTAATTTTCCTGATGCTCAGTTTATTGCACAAGACCAGCGTACAGCGGTTGCCATTAAAAGCCTTTTGCTTTAGGTAACATTACCTCAGAACTTGTAATCATCGTTATACTTCATACTAAATATATCCAGGAACACAGCAATACTGGAGGTAACTTATCTAAGGCAATCGAAACTTTAAATGTGTCAAGAAATGTTATATTCCAAAAGAATTATATCAATAACACACATCAGTTGCGACTAATCCCAATCTCTACCTTTTTGCCTCAAACTTTCTCTCCCCACCCATCATAAGCCTCTTAAGAACTTTGTACTTATGATAATGATGGATGGGTAAAATTAATACCTCATCATTTATCTTTTTCTACAAAACTAGACTTCTCAATCACAAGGAAGGAGGCTGGACTGCTCACTTGGAAACATAATCCGGTCTGTATGCTTTAAAGTGGGAAAAATAGCTTTACTTTATCAGATAACTAACTAATCATTAGCTTCTCCTGATTAAAGCCATCTACTGAGCATAGTGACTTTGTCCTTATAAGTATAGGGTGGGTTAGAATGAAGAGCATTGTATAGTCACAGAAGAGAAATCCTTAGGATAGCAAAATGATCTCTTCCTCCTTTCCTCTTCCCCATCCTCCCAAATCCAGGTGTGCAATAGCTTTCAAAGGCTCATGGTGCTACCACAGTATCCAAGACCCTCCTACCAAAAGCAATGTCCATCTGCTTCACCTAGTGTCTAGCAAATGAGTGACAAGATGAGCAAACTGCTGCCTTGCAGATTTTTTTTTTAGGATATGAACGGCTTTTCTGCCCATCACATAGAGAAAAATCTTACAGGGAAGATCATTCTGTTATTTACATTTATATTGCAGTACTGTCTAAAGGTTGGGCCCCACTGTTCTAGGTGCTGAAGTAAATCATGTTGCTTACAAATAGGGTGACCAGACAGCAAATGTGAAAAATCAGGACAGGGGGTGGGGGGTAATAGGACCCTATGTAAGAAAAAGACCCCAAAATTGGGACTGTCCCTATAAAATTGGGACATCTGGTCACCCTACTTACAAATAGCTTTATGCTCCTATTTAATGCTATACTTTAGCCACTCTCTTGCTCTTGGGAGAGTCAGAACAAAGAGCCCTAGATTCCAGAGTTCTTGCCAGGTGGATCATAACAGCTCTGGCAGGTTCTAATGTGTACCAGGGTTTTTCCTTGGGATACTGAATATGCTGCAGAACTCTCTCCCAAGAGCTGTAAAACAGTTCTAGTAGCTTTTGGTGTAAAAGCTTGGCCAAGGTGCTAGTCCCGTGTTCCTGAATGGGGAGTCAAACATCTTCCTTGGCAAGTGACAAGTCTGGTCTTGTCTCCTCAACTGTAGTGGTGCAGGTCTGTCCAAGCTTCCCTAGCACAGCTCTGCCAATGAACCTCAGGTCTCCTTTCAACATCCTGATTATCTCAAGACTGCAAAGATTAGTCCAGTAAACTGCATGGACAGTGATTTGTACAAATGAAAACTAGGATACCACCACAAACTAATTAAAAATTCACACTTATTCAAAGATGAGAAGCTAGCAGCCTGTATTGGGATGAGGTAGATGAGGCTTTCTTTGGACAACTGAAGTTCCCAGATCACAAGCCCTGATTCTAATGGGTGACTTCAGTCACCCTAACATCTGCTAAGAGAGCAATATAGCAGTGCACAGACATTCCAGGAAGTTTCTGGAGAGTTGGGGACAACTTCCTGGTACAAGTGCTGGAGGAACCAACTAGCGGCTGTGCTCCTCTTGACCTGCTGCTCACAAACAGGGAAGAAGTGAGTGGCAACTTAGGCAGCAGTGACCATGAGATGGTTGAGTTCAGGATCCTGACAAAAGGAAGAAAGGAGCGTAGCAAAATATGGACCCTGGACTTCAGAAAAGCAGTCTTAGACTCCCTTAGGGAACTGATGGGCATCCCCTGGGAGGCTAATATGAGGGGGCAAGGAGTCCAGGATAGCTGGCTGTATTTTAAAGAAGCCTTATTGAGGGCACAGGAACAAACTATCCCGATGTGCAGAAAGAATAGCAAATATGGCAGGCGACCAGCTTGGATTAACAGTGAAATCTTCGGTGAGCTTAAACTAAAAAAAGGAAACTTACAGGAAGTGGAAATTTGGACAGATGACTAGAGAGGAGTATAAAAATATTGCTAGAGTATGCAGGGGTGTAATCAGGAAGGCCAAGGTACAACTGGAGTTGCAGCTAGCAAGGGATGTGAAAGGTAACAATAAGGGTTTCTACAGGTATGTTAGCAACAAGAAGGTGGTCAGGGAAAATGTGGGACCTTTACTGAATGGGGGAGGCAACCTAGTGACAGATGATGTGGAAAAAGCTGAAGTACTCAATTTTTTTTTTTTGCCTCGGTCTTCACAGACTAGGTCAGCTCCCAGACTGCTGCATTGGGCAACACAGTATGGGGAGAAGGTGAGCAGCCCTCAGTGGTGAAAGAACAAGTTTAGAAAAACTGGACATGCACAAGTCCATAGGTCCAGATCTAATGCATCCAAGGGTGCTGAGGGAGTTGGCTGATGTAATTGCAGAGCCATTGGCCATTATTTTTGAAAATTCGTGGTGATCAGGGAGGTCCCGGACGATTGGAAAGAGGCAAATATAGTGCCCATATTTAAAAAAGGGAAGAAAGAGAACCCAGGGAACTACAGACCAGTCAGCCTCACTTCAGTCCCCGGCAAAATCATGGAGCAGGTCCTCAAGGAATCCATTTTGAAGCACTTGGAGGAGAGGAAGTTGATCAGGAACAATCAACATGGATTCACCAAGGGCAAGTCATGCCTGACCAACCTGATTGCCTTCTATGATGAGATAACTGGCTCTCGGGACATGGGGAAAGTGGTGGATGTGATATATCTTGACTTTAGCAAAGCTTTTGATACGATCTCCCACAGTATTCATGCCAGCAAGCTAAAGAAGTATGGATTGGATGAATGGACTATAAGGTGGATAGAAAGCTGGCTAGATTGTCGGGCTTAACGGGTAGTGATCAATGGCTTGATGTCTAGTTGTCAGCTGGTCTCAAGCAGAGTGCCCCTGGGGCTGGTTTTGTTCAACACCTTTATTAGTGATCTGGATGATGGGATGAACTGCACCCTCAGCATGTTTGCAGATGATACTAAGCTGTGGGGAAAGGTAGATATGCTGGAGGGTAGGGATAGGGTCCAGAGTGACCTAGACAAATTGGAGGATTGGGCCAAAAGAAATCAGATGAGGTTCAACAAAGACAAGTGCAGAGTCCTGCACTTAGGAAGGAAGAATCCCATGCACCGCTACAGGTTGGGACCGACTGGCTAAGCAGCAGTTCTGCAGAGAAGGACCTGGGGATTACAGTGGATGAGAAGCTGGATATGAGTCAGCAGTGTGCCCTTGTTGCCAAGAAGGCCAACAGCATATTGGGCTGTATTAGTAGAAGCATTGCCAGCAGATCGAGGGAAGTGATTATTCCCCTCTATTCGGCATTGGTGAAGCCACACCTCAAGTATTGTGTCCAGTTTTGCCCCCGCCCCCCACACCCACCACTACAGAAGGGATGTGGACAAATTGGATAGAGTCCAGCGGAGGGCAACTAAAATGATTAGGGGGTTGGGGCACATGACTTACAGAGAGAGGCTGAGGGAACTGGGCTTATTTAGTCTGCAGAAGAGTGAGGGGGGATTTAATAGTGGCCTTCAACTACCTGAAGGGGGGTTCCAAAAAGGATGGAGCTCGGCTGTTCTCAGTGATGGCAGATAGAACAAGAAGCAAAGGTCTCAAGCTGCAGTGGGGGAGGTCTAGGTTGGATATTAGGAAACACTATTTCACTAGGAGGGTGGTGAAGCACTGGACTGGGTTACCTAGGGAGGTGGTGGAATCTCCATCCTTAGAGGTTTTTAAGGCCCGGCTTGACAAAGCCCTGACTGGGATGATTTAGTTGGTTTTGGTCCTGCTTTGAGCAGGGGATTGGACTACATGACCTCCTGAGGTCTCTTCCAACTCTAATATTCTATGATTCCATATATGTATACATATACACACACACACACACACACACACATGCCTTTCATTTCCATTTAATACAAAATGCATCTCAAAACACTGACAAACAATAAAACTGCAAAAATTAGTCTGAATGTCATCAGTACACCAAACACCAAGTGAACAATTGGATCCCCCACCTAATATGAAATATATCTATTGTAAGACTTTCCTTTAAAAGCTTATCTCAAGTAGGAATGTCTGAGTTTTCTTCAAAAGTAAAGTAAATGGTAAAGTTTGCGGATGATACCAAGCTGGGAGGGGTTGCAAGTGCTTTGGAGGATAGGATTATAATTCAAAATGATCTTGACAAACTGGAGAAATGGTCTGAAGTAAATAGGATGAAAATCAATAAAGACAAATGCAAAGTACTCCCGTCAAGAAGGACAATTAGTTGCACACATACAAAATGGGAAATGACTGCACAAGAAGGAGTACTGTGGAAAGGAATCTGGGGGTCCTAGTGGATCACAAACTAAATATGAGTCAACAGTGTAACAATGTTGCAAAAAAAGCAAACATCATTCTGGGATGTATTAGCAGAAGTGTTGTAAGCAAGACACAAGAAAAGACAGTTACCTTTTTCCAGAACTGGTGTTCTTTGAGGTGTTTTGCTCTTGTCCATTCAACTTGGGTGTGTTTGCTCGCCACATGCCCCGGTGTCGGAAATTTTTCCTGCAGCAGTATCCATAAAGGACCAGCTCCAGCGCCCCCTGGAGTGGCGCACACATGCTGTGATAGATATAGTGCTGCTGGCTCCCCCCACCCCCCGTGAACTCACCATAATTGGGACTCTCAGCAACCTGTGTGCTAGCTCAGGGACAGTGGGCTAACACCATTCAACTTAGATGACTCCAAAGCAGTATCCCTCAGAGGTGGATAGAGTAGATTGTAACACAGCTCTGCCGAACCCAGCGTTGTCCCTGGCCTGCTGAGGGATGGCATAGTGGGCCATGAACGTGTGCACCAAGGACCACATTGCGGCTTTACAAATGTCCTGGATCAGGAAGTGTGCCAGGAAGGCTGCCGAAGATGCCTGCGCTCTGGTCGAGTGGGCTCTGACAATTAGCGGCAGAGGGACTCTCGCCAACCCATATCAGGTCCAAATGCAAGAGGTGATCAGTTAGAAATCCTCTGCATGGACACCGGAAGGCCCTTCATCCTATCAGCTGTAGAGATAAGAAGTTGAGTCGACTTATGGTAAGGCTTTGTCCGATCCAGGTAGAAAGCCAGGGCCCTTCTTACATCCAAAGAGTGAAGGCGCCTCTCTTCACTAGTCTCATGGGGCTTAGGGCAGAAGACCAGAAGGAAGATGTTCTGGCTCATGTAGAAAGTAGACACTACCTTGGGAAGGAAGGCTGGGTGGGGCCAGAGCGGAACCGTGTCCTTATAGAAGACCATGTACAGTGGTTCTGAGGTCAAGGCTTGTATCTCAGAGACTCGCCTCGCCGACATCACTGCCACCAGGAAAGCTACCTTCCACGGTAGGTGAGATGGTAGCACGAGGCCAAAGGCTCAAAGGACAGGCCCGTGAGCCTAGACAGAACCAAGCTGAGATCCCACTGAGGAACCGGGGACCAAACTTATGAAAAAAGACCTCTGAGGAACCTGAAACAGGTAGTCTAAGATCGACTGTACTGCAGAATGCGAAGGGGAGAGGCCCCGTTTGGCTGCCCAGTGGGAGAACCTCGTCCACTTTGCCAGGTAAGTCTGTGTAGTCGAGGGCTTTCTACTCTCGAGGAGGACCTTCTGGACCCCTTCCGAACAGGCTCGTTCCTAAGGGTTCAGCCACGCAACTTCCATGCAGTGAGGTGGAGGGACGTGAGGTTGGGGTGCAAGAGTCGACTGAGATCCTGTGACGGCAGATCCAGTCGGTTCAACAGGAGCCACGGAGGGTTCGCTGCCAGGCTCGATAGCGTCCCAAACCAGTGCTGGCGAGGCCATGCCGAGGTGATCATGATAACCTGAGCCTTGTATCTCTTGATTTTCGCTAGGGCCTTGCTGATGAGCAGAATTGGAGGGAACGTGTACATCAGGCTTCCTGTCCATGGCAGGAGGAAGGTGTCAGAGAGGGAGCCCTTGCCCAGACCCTGTCTGAAGCAAAACCTGTGGCACCTCCTGTTCTGCCACTTGGGGAGTTCCCCACCTCTGGAAATTCATGCCGATCACCTCTGGGTGGAGCACCCACTCATGGTGAGAGGAGAAGTCCCTGCTTAGGTGATCTGCTAGCATCTTCTTGGCACCCGGAAAGTGACACGCTTCTAGGTGGATTCCATGGTCGATGCAGCAGCCCCAGAGATGGAGTGCCTCTTGGCAGAGGGCCGAGGATTGCACTCCACCCTGTCTGTTGATGTAGATCATCGAGGCTAAGTTGTCGGTCAAGACTCTGACCACTCTGCCTGACAGGTGAGGTAGGAAGACCGTGCACAGTCTGCACACCGCCCTGAGCTCTTTGATGTTTATGTGTAGTGTCATTTCCTTTGGGGACCACACACCCTGGGTCTAGAGAGTGCCGAGGTGTCTGAAACCAACTTGAGTGAGTGAGGAGTGCTGATGAAGGGAACTCCTTCCAGGACTTTCCTGGGGTCGGTCCACCATCGCAGTGAGGTAAGTACCGCCCCGGGGAAGGTAAAGATCTTTTCCAGGTGGTCCCTGGACTGGGAGTAGACAGTCGCCAGCCATTGCTGCAGGGGTCGCATCCGGAGCCTGGCGTGGCACACAACATATGTGCAAGCTGCCATTTGCCCTTAGGAAGTGCAGGCAAACCCTGGCTGTGGTTAGGAGAAACGTGGACACTTCCGCGATGAGGTCCGTCAGTGCCCTAATCTCTCCAGCAGCAGGAATGCCCTGGTGCAGGTCGAGTCGAGCACTGCTCCGATGAACTCTAGCCTCTGTACTGGGAACTAACGTGGATTTTTTGTCGTTCACCAACAGGCTGAGTCGACGGCAAGTGGCTAACAGCATCGCAACATCCCTTTGGACCTGGGACCTGCAGCTGCCCTGCCAGTCGTCAAGGTACGGGTAGATTTGGACACCCCGACATCTGAGGTAAGCAGCCATTAATCACATGCACTTGGTAAATACCTGCGGTGCTATCGCTAGGCCAAATGGGAGGACTGCAAACTAACAGTGGTTGGGACCTACCGTAAACTGGAGGAAGCGTCTGTGTCCCTCGAAGATTGCGATGTGAAAGTACGCATCTTTCAGATTGAGGGTGGTGTACAAGTCTCCCAGATCCAGAGAGGGGATGATGGAGGCCAGAGAGACCATGCAGAACTTCAGTTTTGCTAGGAAGCAATTCAAGTCTCACAGGTCCAGGATAGGTCGCAGACCGCCCTTGGCCTTTGGGATTAAAAAGTAATGGGAATAGAACCCCTTGTTCCAGTACTCTGGAGGAACGACCTCCACAGCACCTGGCTGCAGTAACCCCTTTACCTCCTGCGCGAGGAGACTCATGAGAAGGGTCCCTGAAGAGGAACGGGGAGGGAGGGTGGGAAGGAGAGGTAGAAAGCAACTGAAGGGTGTAACCCTGCCCCACTACTGAAGATCCATCGGTTCGATGTTATAGATGCCCATGCAGGGAGGAAAGGAGAAAGGCGGTTGGCAAAAATAGGGGAGGAAGAATCCTGGGAACAGTCCGGTAGGTCTGTTACACCCCAATGGCCCCCTCCCTCAGGGGGTTTCCTGGCGAGGCAGGTTAGCATTGTATATTGCTAATGCTGTTGCAGGCATTGCAAAGTATTTTGGGAAGGGTTAAAGGTGTGAGTGTGGAGTGAAAGATCCGTCTCAGGCAGACTGGTAACAAAAAGGGCGCTTGCCCATCTGCTTACCGTGGGTCAAACTTCACTGAGAAGCCTGCGAAGGCTGGTGGCTAGTACGGTACTTGTAGCCTCTGGATTTCTTATGGGGAGGCTCCTGGCGAGGGTGGCTCCCTTGGTCCTGAGGCTCTTGTGGTTTACAGACAGGGCCGGGAACATACAGGCCCAACATTTTAAGGGTCATGCGGGAATCCTTGAGGCCATGGAGCTTATTGTCTGTGTGTTCCTCAAACAGGGCTTGCTGATTGAAGGGAAGGGCTTGCATTGCCTGCTGAATCTCCGTGGACAAGCCAGACAGGAGCAGCCAAGATGCCTGGTGCATGGCGACGGCTAAGGCCATGGTTGGGGTGGTGGTGTCTGCCGCATCCAATGCTGCCTGGAGCGTTGCCCTGGCTGCAGTCATGCCCTCTTCCATCATTGCCTGGAACGCCTTCCCGGAAGCCTCAGGAAGGGAGCCCTCGAACTTGGCCATGGCTTGCCACATGTTAAAGTCAGATCGTCCCAGGAGGGCCTGATGGTTGGCCACCCTCAACTGAAGACTAGAGGATGAATAACCCTTACACGCAAACAAATCTAGTCTCTTGGAGTCTTTGTTCTTAGAGGTAGCCCTGGGTTGCCCCTGTTGCCCTGTATGGTTAACCGCCTCTACCACTAGGGAATTGGGAGCAGGACTGGAGTACAGGGTCAGGGAGGAAGGAGTTTGCCACAGGGCATTGGTGATCTTAGAGACCCTTTCATGAAGGGGCAAAGCCACCCTGGCCGGTGCCGTGGAGCAGAGGACACCAAAGAGAGAGTTCGAGGTCTCCTCTAACTCCTCCGCCTGAAGGCCCAGGTTAGCGGCGACCTTCTTCAGTAGTTCCTTGTGTGCTTTAGCATCATCCACAGGAACCAGCGAAGGGGAGTCCTGTTATAGCCTCGCCTGGCGACAACGAGTAAAATGCTTGTGCTGTAGGGTCCTCCACAACCATTGGTGGCCATGTGGCTTGCTCCCCTGCTCCCTCTTGGACCTGCGGGGTCCTTGCCCCTGAGGCTTCGTGAACAGAAGAAAGGCAGGAGAGAGGCAGATGGTCTCTCCAAGGTTCTGGACACTGAGCGGGTGGCCTGGGTGAACCCCCATGGGTTCCATCGGTGCTGGCCACTGTGCCTGAGGCCACGGGGCCGGATTCGGTGCTGACAATGTAGCCGGTACCGCTGGTACCAGAGCTTGTCCCGCTGTCAGGGAACCTCGCGCCGAACCAGGGCTGGAACTGAGTGGTCACTCCCAGGCGACCAGGACAGAGCAGAACGGAGGCTCTTCCCCAACCGGTGCTGGTCACTCTGCCTGGAGTCCGATATGGAGCAGGGTCTTAGAGACCAGTGGCGTTTGATGGATCCGCAATGGCCTGTAGCCAGCAATCTACATCTCGCTCTTGACAAATAGTACCGGGATGAGGAGTGGGACTGGAAGTCGGAATGGGCCCGGTGTTGGGAAACGCCCGCAAGCGGTGATGCCTTCCTAGGGGATTGGTGACGGTCCAAGGAATGGTAGCGTCGATCCCTCGACGAGTCCCTGAAGTGGTACCGTGGTTTTGGAGAAACCGGATGCTGGGACCGGTACTCCTGCCTGGAGGCATGTGCCTCCGGAGGTCTGTGCCCGGTTGCCGGTGAGCTGCGCCTCGACCCTTTCTGTCTGTGCCCAAGGTCTGTGGACTGCATTGGGCTACACTGCGTCTGCCTTTCACGATCAGAGGCGTGGCAGCTACGGGAGGGCGAGCGCTGGCGGGACATCCCCCGCAATGCGGAACGGTGCCGCTGAGGTGGGGACCAAGGCGGTCCGGAAGCAGGTTTACTCTGTGACCAGAAATTGCAGGAGCCGGTGTAGGCAGCACTGGAAGGGACATGATCTCCTTCGCCGCTGGCAGGGCCTCTGACGTGGATGGTACCTGGAGCTGACGGGCGCCTCTGCCACTATCCGGGGTGGCCAGTGGGGAGCAGGCTGGTTACACCGCTCCACTGGGCGGACGGTCCTGGTGGGGCACTACGTACCGAGGTCACGGTGCTCGGTGCCGAGTCGGAGCGTTGCTCCAATGCTGGGGTAAGAGCCGACTCTTATAATGTAAATCATACATTACTTTATCCCAGTTGCCAAGATAGTCTTGAAATTATGATTTATTTCAATTCATGTTTTCCAAATCTATTTTCTGATGTAAGGTAGGTTTCAACAATCCCAGTAAAAGCTTTGAATATTAACTTACTTATGGCATTTATTTTTAGTTTTCCTTTAATTTAATTACATCTTGATCAACAAAATGGCATAAATGGAAGTTGAGGGAGGGGCAACGAAGAAGTAACACACAGCCCTAGAGAATCCTAGTAGCAGTGAGTTATAATTCATGACGAAGATCTCATCAGTATTAATGGCCATCAAGAGGGCTCACCATGTAAGAGACTCTCACAACAGACCAAGAAAAGAATTTCAAATACTGTTGCACGTTGACAACTTAATGACATTGCAACAGTGTGACTCCATAATGTTTTCTTATTGCAATGACCTCAAAAATTCGAATAGCACCTTTCAACAGTCCAGCAAGCTAAGCAACAAAATTGGGATTTTGTATATTTAATTGACAATTACTCCATTGCCTCTCAATAAAAGGGCAGGCAGTAATCCTAAATTGACACTTACACAAGGCGATTGCTGGGCTGAACAAAATGGCTGCAATGTGAAAGTTGGAAAGGCCAGACCATTCTCACCTTGAGCAGAAATATACAAAGCAAGCTTTAACTATAACTATAAACCAAAACAAAGTGTGAATTAGACAGTGCCTGACATTCTAGTTATGAACACCTTAGGTATCACGTTGGCTCCTCATGTAGGTCCCTAGAAAGCCATTGACACTTGCATCTGAAGAAGTGAGGTTCTTACCCACAAAAGCTTATGCTCCCAATACTTCTGTTAGTCTTAAAGGTGCCAAAGGACCCTCTGCTGCTTTTTAGAAAACTTCGTTACTCCAAATTTAACAATTTAAAAAAAAACAGCTTCAAAACTACACACATCTGCACATATGCTAGTTATGCCAATACTGACCATTTTCTTTTGCTCTTAACCTTTGCCTGTGGCCCAAACAATAAGGGGGGTTCTGAACAAATTCCTTCTTGACTTAGCTGTACTAAAAGTCTCAACATTACCTTGTAAAAGCAGCAAAGAGTCCTGTGGTACCTTATAGACTAACAGACGTATAGGAGCATGAGCTTTCGTGGGTGAATACCCACTTTTTCGGATGCATGTCAAACAAACATTACCTTGTTTACTCTGGTTGCCTGTTTCTCTAAGTAAGAGCTATCATATTTTTTCCCTTGTATGTACAAACTTCTCCATGACAAAATAATTTTGGCCACAAAGTGGCCACAGAAAACATTTTAATAGTCACAGCACGTTAGTTAGGAATAATCTATGCATTAGTTACACTTTACATGAACTATTCTGCAGAGATGGAAGAACATGCAAGGTTTGGGCAGATGCAAAACCTTTGGAGTTCTTTCAAAATGTTCTTGATAGTAAGCAAAACATCTCTCTCTCTGGTCTAGTATTTCAGTGCTAACTAACTTCCCAGGTACGTATGGCAAGAGGCATCTTCTGTGCTGTTTCACGTGGCACATATGTTCTCAATGAAGTGCAGAATGAATGGCAGCACAAACTAACACTGCTGCACAAAAACTGACTCAAATGCCAATTTCCAAAATTCGCAGTTCTATTAAGAGGGGTAAGCAATGTCCAGTGGATCCTTCAAGATATTTGCTGTGATAAGTTTATCTGGAATTTGAACATGCAGCGAGTAGGCCACCTTGAACAATACAGTATCATGGATTTTCAGATTATAAAAGTCCGAGAGAAGGAACTCACAGACTTTAAAAAACACTCAGAATGTACTGAAATATTGAACTGATTGGTTTAGCTCCTGTAGCATGAAGAAAATGTTTTACTTACCAGTAGTGATGTTTTTTGTAGTTAACTTCATTATCCGTCAAAGGACTGAACTATACAGTGAGTCAAACATCAGGCATCTACTGCCCCCTTCTGTCCTTCAGGAAAGAGATGGCGTGAATAACAAATGACAAACACACTTCTAGCCCGTACCAGACTCCTGTGACAGACACACATTTCACTGCCACTATATAGTAGAGACACCAAGTGGGTGAGCTAATATCTTGTACTGGAACAACTTTTGTTGGTGAGAGAGACAAGATTTCGAGCTTAGACAGAGCTCTTCTTCAGTTCTGGGAAACGTACTCAGAGTGTCACAACTAAATACAAGATGGAGCAGATTGTTTAGCACAAGTAGTTGCTCCCTCCCCACTTCCTTGCCTCCCTATAACTAAGGCTAAGATTTTGTCATGGTTATTTTTAGTAAAAGTCATGGACAGGTCACAGGCAATATACAAAAATTCATGGAAGCCTGTGATCTGTCCCTAACTTTTACTAAAAATACCCGGGGGGGACAGCGTGCTGCTGGGCTTGCAGCTACTCCAGCCCCTCTGCTGCTCTAGCCCCAGGGGCTGACTCAACTAACCCCAGCCACGGCTCCAGCAGGCTGAGGACTGTCAGCTGTTCTGGTGGCCCCAGGGCTGACAGGAACTCCAGCCCTTCCCCAGAAGAAATCATGGGTCATGGAAAGTCACAGAATCCGTGACCTCCGTGACAGAATCGTAGCCTTACTTATGACTGAAGGGATGTTAACAGACCACTTCACCTTGAACGGTCCCTTGAAATATGTGTTAACTACTTATGCTAAGTAAGTTTCCCAGATTTAAAGAAGAGCTCTGTATAAGCTCGAAAGCTAGTCTCTCTCACCAACAGAAGTTGGTCAAATACAAGATATTACCTCACTCACCTTGTCTAATATCCTGGGACTGACACGGCTACAGCAAGACTAGATACTATACAGCAGAGCCATTTAGTCAGATTAATCTTCTCTCCCTTCCCAAACTACCCAGCGCTGATTTCACTTGCTCCAGACAGTCAAGGGGTTCTATCCAAAAGGAAAAGGACAGGCTGCTTATTGTCTCTCTGAGGGGCCTGCCTACCTGTTTCAAGCCAGTTATCTGATTACTCAGAGGTAATCCCAGAGCAATTCTTCCTAGGTGTGGTTGCCAATTGAAAAACAATGGAGGAGAAGAATATCAGAAACACCAAGTGAAGGACAGAACAACACCCCCCAAATTTCAAGAAGCAACAACCTTGTAAATCAAGGTGCTTCCTGAAGAGTCAGCTGAGGTGTAAGGAAAAGGTTAGGCCTTAATAATTTGCAGGACAAATTAACAACAAGCAGATAAAAATGAAAAACAATAAGCTTCCCAACAGTCCTGGCTTTCATGGGACTGTCCCACTTTGACCCACAAAACCCCTGTCCGGGAAGAGGTTGGCTGGGCTTGGCTTCCTGCTTCAAGTGCTATGACCTGACCTTTGGTGCACAGGATGGCAGTGCTGCTCAGGTTTGGCTCTCTCCCCTCCCCGCCCCTGTGAGGGGAGATTGCTAGGCCAAATTTGTGTGAGTGATATTGCAATGTTAGCTGTGAGGTGTGTTAACATTCAAGTAGTTTCCTTCACTGGCCCTGTCCCATCTCACTCAGGGTATGTCTACATTAACCGCCGGATCAGCGGGCAGCAATCCATCCAGCGGGGGTCGATTTTGTCTAGTCTAGATGTGATAAATCAACCCCGGAGTGCTCTCCCGTTGACTCCTGTACTCCACCGCCGCGAGAGGCACAGGTGGCGTCGACGGGGAAGCAGCAGCAGTCGAATCACCGCAGTGAAGACACCACAGTGAGTAGGTCTAAATATGTGACTTACGTCACGTAGCTAAAGTTGCATAACTTAGATCGACACTGCCCCCCCCAGTGTAGACCAAGCCTCAGATATCTGAGGGACAGAATGAAAACCCGCTCATGAGTTTAAAGGAATGCACAAGCAATGTGATTATAAAAAAAAACAGGTGATGAAAAAATGTCAAAGTCAAAACTTAATCTGGTAAAGAGTTTAAGTGTACCTGAAATAACATGTTAAGGTGGAGCAGTGAAGGGGAAAGGACTATTAAACAACCGTCTCAGAAATAACATTGTGCACTTCAATCACCATACTTTGTCCTCAGTTGCCTCCTCCAAATATCACCACTACAGATGAACCAAACAGTGAAAACTTCTCATAAAAATTATCTTCTTGTTTCTGCTATACAGTAGAACCTCAGAGATCTGAACACCTCGGGAATGGAGATTGTTCGTAATTCTGAACAAAACGTTATGGTAGTTCTTTCAAAAGTTTACAACTGAACATTGACTTAATACAGCTTTGAAACTTTAATATGTAGAAGAAAAATGCCCCCCCCTTCCGCTTTTTTTTTTTTAGTAGTTTACATTTAACAAAGTACTGGATTGGACTTGCTTTTTTTTTTTTTTTTGGTCTCTGCTGCTGCCTGTGTACTTCCAGTTCCAAATGAGGAGTGTGGTTAACTGGTCAGTTCATAACTCTGGTGTTCTACCATAGTTCTAGTTTCTGATCTCCTGTGTCTGAGTGAAAAAGACTGTCAAGATAGCAACTTTAGTCCCTTGGCACAATTTTGCTGTGGTGCTGAGATTCAGTGGGAATTTTCTACTTTTAAGGCCTTTCTTCAATCACAACATAAAGTTAATGTTTTCTACAGAACATTACTATTCCATCAAATATGCACATTACTGCATACAATCCAAATACTGCTGCTGTAATCCAATTGTCACTGTAACAATACAAGCCCAGAAATATGTGATTAACTAGTGTTAAAAGCAGATAAACTGCCAGTGTCAGTTGTATTGGTGGAGATGCAGATTTTAAATGATATGCATTTTATATTTTATTCTTTGTCCTCTGTCCAGACCAACTACAGCTCTTTGATATACAGTTCTCTAATATTCTTTGAGAAATAATTTTAAAAGCTAATCTCAGTAATGTCTCAAAAGCTGGCAGTGGCTTGGCATGGTCAATAAAAACTTCTGTAGGGGAAGCAAAGCTTTTAAAATTAGAAGCAACGTGGAAATTAACTACCAGAGTGTGAGGAAAAGCTTTTATTTATACTGAAGTACAGCTGAAAAGTACAGAAATACCTCAATCAGGCCATGTCTACACTGCAGAGTTAAGTCGACTTAAGTTTTGTCGATGATTATAAGTCGTTTTAACAACAATTGGTGGAGCACATCCACACAACACTCCTTGTGTCGGCTGAGCGTGTCCACAGTTGTTGCTCTTGCATGGACAGAGAGAGCGTTGCAGTGTGGTAGCTATCCCACTGTGCAACTCACCACCTCTGTTGCTGGGAGTTCTAGGAATGGATTGCAGTGCATCATGGGGATGTGCTCGCTGTCCTGTGACGCAGTTCTTTCCATCCCATCATTCCATGGGCTTCCTACTTCATTTCTTCTTCCTACTTCGTTTTTCAACAGACCTTGTAAACTGTGCACCTGCCATCTCTGCCTGGCAGCATGAATACTGAGCTGCTGACCATTCTGGTGATGAGCATTATGAACACAACATAGTTGGTCCTGCAGTATTTCATGAGCTGTGAAACAGAGAATAAATCGGTAGTGCTTTCCTGGCCAGCTCAGCCAGCTGGGGGATCGGGCTGGCTGCTGGAGCAGCATGCAGCTGCGTAGGGCACCAGGAAATTTGGGGCAATTTGGTGCCCCACATTTCCTGGTGCCCTATGCAGTGGAGTAGTTTGCGTATGGGTAAGGATGGCCCTGCTTCCTGCCATGCCCTGTTATGCTTGCTTCATGGGTGGCTTAATTGCAAGGAGCTAATATTCCCACCTATAGTCACTGTGTTTCAATGTTAGCACTGAGCGATGTGTGTATGTCACAAACAAAGACTCAAGTTTAATAACGGGGTAAAACAAACTTTGGACAAAAGGAACATGAAAATGAGGAACAGTCTCACGGTTAGGGCTTTCACAGCTGGGTGCAATTCCAGTTTTCATTGGAAAACCAGTCCCTAGGCGTGGAGTGCCCGGGGTACTGTTAGGGATGAAGAACACGTGATGAAGGTGGCACGGGGGTTTGGGGAGGGCATGGACTGGAGTTCTGTAATGGCTGGAAGGGGAGTTGGGCATGGATTTGTTCTGATTGCAGGCCAATGACAGACGTCAACATCTGTCTGGTCCTCCAGGAGTTTTATCATCTGCTCCTGCACCTGTCTCTTTTCCTGGCTATCCAGCCTCAGGTTTTCACTAATTGTTGCCCTCCACACTCTTGTTTCACTATTTCCTGCATCTGTTGACTGCAATACTTCGCAAAACATATCCTCCTTACTCCTCCTGGTTTGCCCCCTTATCTGATGGAGGTGCACTGCTGGTGTGGAGAAGTATGTTCTCAAGGGCACATCTGCAGAAGGCAAAGAAACAATGAGTGCGCTCACAGCCATGAATCACAAAAGTTATACACCCCTCTTTCTCACTGTCCCTGGGCTAGCACACAGGTTGCCGAGAGTCCCAGTTATGGTGAGTTCGCTGGGGGTGGGGGTGGGCAAGGGGCAAAGGGGAAGAAGGGACAAAGGATGGTTACTATAAGTGGCTAGGGAGCTTATTCGGAATATTGGTACCCTTTTCCATAAGCTAGGGTAATCGAACCCAACATCTCACTCCTAAAGGTAACGCAGGATGCAAGGGAACATCTCCTGCATGCATGTGGCTTCAGATCAGCTCCATATGCTGCTTGCCTGTGTGCCACTCTGGTCCCTGCAGAAATAATTGCCAGGTGGTGCAGCAACAAACCAGGCAACTCTCCCAAGGAACCTTCGGCAGAGGATTGCAGAATACCTACAGAAAAAAGTTTCCTAGAGATTGTTAAGGAGGATTCCAGAGACATCCCCGTGTACATTAACAAACTTTTCTGCTGTGGCCCCACTGCGTAGATGGACAGGCTCTGTTGTTAATTTCTGTTCCTTATCCCTCCTCTACAATATAATAAAGTGCATGAGAACTCAATCTCCTCTTACCGTGTAGTATCAAAGCAAAATGAGCACTTACCGGAGCTGGAGTGCTGGGACTGGCTAGACCCCTCAGGAGTGGCAATGAGGTCCTGACTCATCACATCACGAGACGACCCAGCCATGTACTCCACATCGTCATCCAGCTCCACAGCCTCTCCAGCACTTCCTCACTGGGGTTGAGTCCGGTGGCCGCTGCCTCCAGTCCCCCAGAAGTATCGATGGGGCTCTTGGCTGTGGAGTTGGGGTTGCCACTGAGGATGGCATGCAGCTCCTTATAGAAGCGGCATGTTTTTGGCACCACACCAAAGCAACGGTTGGCCTCCTTTGCCTTCTGATATGCTTGCCTCAGCCTCTTGATTTTAGCATAACACTGCTGCATGTCCCTTCCATGCCTCTTCTTCTGCATGCCACTAGCAATCAGCTCGTAGGTATCAAAATTCCTACGGCTGGTGCGAAGGTGCAACTGCAGAGCCTCCTCTCCCCATACATTTAGCAGATCCAACAGCTCCGGTGTGCTCCACGCAGGAGTGTGTCTGCTGCGTAAAGCTGGCGTGATCAGCTGGGAACAGGCTGTGTGAACTGTGCATGCTGAGCAAACAGGAAGAGGAATTTCAAAAATTCCTGGGCTTTAAAAGGGGAGAGGGGTGCATACCTGTGTACCTTCAGGGCAGCAGAGTTCAAACTGCTGACCAGAGCAGTCATGATAAGCATCATGGGACACCTCCAGGAAGCCAATTAGGGCAACATAACCAAGTGAGGTGTCTACACTGACGCTGTGTCACTATGTCACAAAAGGCTCTATGCCACTTGTGGAGGTGGTTTTATTATGTCAGTATAGCAGGGGAGTTGTATTGGACGGAGGAGCACTTCAGTGTGTACACCTCCAGTCTTTTGTCGACAAAAGCTGACTTTTGTTGACAAAACTGTGTATGGACAAGATGTAAGTCAATGCTGCAATGTTATTAAAATGCTGGTATACTGTTCAACGTGCAATGCATAGTAACCATATATACAATGGCTGTTCATCTGCAAATAAGTTATCTGACACTGTTTCAAACAATCTAACAGATTTGCTAACTGAGAAGTTTAAAAGTCTAAATTTATAAATGCGGAATAAATCCTGTAAACAGTTGAAAACACGCACACAAAAACCCCCATTCATTCTTGTATTTGCTTTATTTTCTCCGCATAAGGAACCCTGCACAGGCAATTCAAATTAAAACAAAATAAATATAGGACTATTCATGTAAAACTGTCCTTGCTAATGAACAATTATACACAATGTACAACTCTTCATGTTCACTGGGAGGGCTTACAAATGTACCATTCCCAACAAAAAATGCACCAAAATGGCTCCATGCAAAATTATCAAAAGTGACCAAAATATGGAAAAAACTTACTGACTGCACTTTTGGGGGGGGTTTTGCCCTTTTTTTTTTTTTTAAACAATCACCAAAAAATAAAAACATCTAATTTGTTGTTACATTTAGAGTAACTAAAATGTGGCCACTGCTTATTAATGTCTGTTTATGCTCCTAAAACATCAATGGTTACCATAAAATTGTGTCAACATTGAATTGGACTTAGGGCACTATTTGTAATAAAAGGAAGATGATTTTGTTCACAGAAAGTTAATAATCTGTGTCCGAGCCCTCTGCATTGTCCACATTGCGCGAGAGCATGTAATTGTCCATATCTATAGACCTGCAATTATTGATTGCATACCGCAAACGCTCTGCCATGATTAGTTGACTGGAGTACGGTGGAAGCCTCAGTTGAAAGAAACAAGTCTGTGAGGTAGGCAAGCTGTCATAAGGCTGTGGAAACAGACAAAAAGTAGGACATGGTTAAAACTGCAAAGGAAATTAAAAGGTGTAGCAAATTCAGTATTTTTCCCTGCCCAAAAAGTAACTTTAAAAAAGAGCACCCCCCTCTCATCACAATAAGGTCTCATTAATCAAGCCAACAAGCAGTAAAGAATTCCTCTTAACAAAAAGACAAGACTAGTACCATCTTACATTTTTATAAAATTTTTCAGCTCAAAATAATTAAAACACCACCACTACCGTCCACCCAATAAATGATTTCAACCACCAATGACATGCATCTATTTTAAGAGTGGAACTTCCAGGTGTTTGTCTACTGCAATATATTAAATAATAATTTAGACCAAGCAGTAAAAATTTTGTATCCAATTGAAACTACAGGAGGCATGCAGGTAGACATATTACAATTATCCTAAATTAAAAAGTAAAGAAAATACCTTTTAAATACAAGATTAATTTCTGTTTAGAAAATAACTTCTTAAAGTGCAGAACTTAATTATTAGGAGCAGCAAAATATTATCAGTTTCTACTTGCTATCTAGCTTTCCAAATATCCCTTTCAAGGTTCTTTTCATATTATGATAATACAGAAGAGTGTTCCAATTGTAACGTGAATACTTAATTTTCATGAAGCTATATCCATAAGGTAGCTTTAAACACAGTTAAATTTGAGAAATAGCTGCAGTCAGTTTTCAACCAATGCATTAGGAGCCAGTGAGCTGCAACTGTATTTCTTGGGGTAGTGTCTGAATCTAGTGGGTTTCCACATGGGTAAGAGAGTGATATGTGGTGGCAATTGACATGCCAACAGTTTCAACAGCTTCATTTCTAATTTCCATTTTCCCAAGTCATTCTATAATGTAGTATATTGAGAACGCTGTCATAGAGACGGAACAAGACTTCATTAGGATTGTTTTTTTTTTTTATCTTTAAAATACTAAATCAGAAAATGTATTGTAGTAGGAAATTACTGTAGATTAAATATGGTGCAATAATTCACACTGTGAGGTTTAGAGCGACCAGCCTGAACTCCATCTAATAATTACATTTACACTTTATATGTTCAAAGTACTGAGTGAATTACAATATAATTCATGCAATGTTAGGCACTATTATATAATTAAATCCTATGGCTCTAGCAGTCAGAAGTCCACTCCATAATGCACAGTGCCTCTGGGCTTAATGTTAGTGAAATTTAGCGCTTTTTGCCAAAGGATTGATTAAAGTGGACAGAAATGAACAACATATTAAGAAAATAGCATCTTACCCTATCAACCTTCATTATTTGGAATCGCTGAGAGATATCAGCAGTGTTTGCTGGCAATCGAGATCTTCCTGACACAAACCTCATGAAAAGGACTCTTTCCTCATTTGAAAACTCTTCGAGGGTGTGCCAGAACCACTGAACTAACTGATGCTGTTCATCAACCTCTCTGTACCGCACAACTTTCTTCAGGACCTCAACTGAGATTTCTGGCATTCCACAAACCATCTGTTCCAATTGCTTAGCCGTCAGAAGAGACAACAAGGGAACTGGAACAATCCAAGACATTCCTTCTCTCACAGCAGCCACCTTTAACCCAAAAAGAATAGTTACTAAAAGAGTCATTACACTTATTTCGGATCCTTAGCACACAATCCGTATACAAAGATAAGACTTTGAGAATGAATACACATGTGGAAGAACAGGCTAAGACAGGGGTCAGCAACCTATGGCACGCATGCCAAAGGCAGCACACAAGCTGATTTTCAGTAGTACTCTGCTGCTGGCCTCGGGGGCTCTGCTGCTGGCCTAGGGTACCGGTCTGGGGTTCTGTCCACTCGCCCCCTGCCAGTCGGGGTCCCGCCGCCAGTCCTGCTCAGCCCACTGCTGACCTGGATGGACAGAACCCCAGGCCGCCAGCGGACTGAGCGGTGCCAGCAGCCGGGACCCCAGCTGGCAGGGGCCAGCGGACAGAACCTCGGGCTGGCGGCGGGCTGAACGGCTCAACTCGCTGCCAGTCTGGGGTTCTGTCCGCTGGCCCCTGTAAATGTAAAATGTATTACTGGCATGCGAAACCTTAAATTACAGTGAATAAATGAAGACTTGGCACACCACTTCTGAAAGGTTGCTGACCCCTGGGCTAAGGGTACAGTTTAAGTCATCACCTAAATACAAAAAAACACGTAGCAATGCATATGGCTCCCTTCAAAGGATAACATTCCCCCTCAAAAATTGTTGACTTGTTGCAGAGAATTATCTTTCACCAAAATGATTTTATAATACTTTCATGCGAAGAAAAGACCTCAATAAAATCATCTAAAAAAGTGGAAGAGTTATCAACACAAATGAGCATCTGCTAAACCAAAAACTTTGTTGTCAGCATACTGCTAGGACTGGAATGAAAGCATGTTAAAAAACAAGGTCTATCTTTGATCTGAAAGACTTAAGGTCTTGGGGTCAGTACTGAGAGGGCTACTGCCCTAAAGTGGAACAGCCATGTGACCTTGTGTGCATCTATCTTTGGAGAAAGAGGAAAATTAGTTCCCTAGTGTAATGTTGCTGTATTAAGATACAAGGCCCCCATTTGATTTACATAATGCTACTGTATAAGTGACAAAATAGCATTTCAGCAGATGATACAAAAGTATTTACATAGATTACTACATACTTTTTCAATCCACTTATTAAAAAGTGTTTACAGTTACTATTCAAAAGCAGGTAAGGTAAATATTAAGTAAAAATATATCCACCATCCATTAATAAGTTAAACAAATATTATTGCTTCCCAATGACATGTGCCAGATTATGTGCTGCTGTAAATGCAGGGTTAAAGGTGCTCAGCTTTCTGTGTGATCCCCATTTTGTTTTCCTGTCAATTTAATGATCTCAATGGGGCAATTCTGATGAATATAAAGCAAGTCCTCAGTTTTTCAGTACTCTTGTGGTCTTTCTTGACATTCTAGACAGCTGGATAACGGCTGAGATGTGAATCAGATTTAATTTAAAAATGACTCGCAAATTATTTGAAAAAACAGAGAGGAAAAATCCAATAAATGTGTAAACCAAAATCTTTGTTATTTTTGGCATATTGTGATGATCACCATCCAGTTAACAAAATAGGTAGAGTTCAGTGAGATTCTCACCTGACGGTCAATTTCATGAAGTCTGTACTCAATTGCCCTCTCCACATATTCTTTCCTGTTTGAAAAGGTAAGTGGGATACTGTTCCCACCAGGAATTATGGGAACCATTTTACCATCAGCACTTTGTCCGACAAAGGAATCTAGAGGAATCATCTATTAACAGAAAAGAAAAAGTATTGTGCAGGATAAGATATTTGGGTAAAGTACTGAATTAAAAATTACCATCAGTCACTTAGCAATAACTATGAATATCAGATTATATCCATCTGAGGCAGTTATGAGGTGTCTGTTACCTTAAAGTATAAATGCCACCTCAATTTTTTTTTAAATTAGTGCATTGTAATTAAGATCAGTCTATAAAAACAACTGGATTCAGAAGATTTGTGGGGGAGAAGGGAGGAAGCATATTTCCGTAGCTTACCTCATGGAAATTCTCTTCAGTAATCCCACTGTCTTCAATGTGAAGAATGCTGTTGAGGGTCTGCACATACAGCAAGTCCACCTCCTCTAAATCTTCCAAAGTAAGTGGGATACAACAAAGTTGCTTCCAAACCATTGGGGCCAAATGAAGATCTAAAGGCTTCTTGGTACGAATCGCCACGCCCATCAGAATGCCTAAGAACTTAAACTGCATCAGATGTTCATCTAAACAGGCTGAAGAGTTAAAAAGAAACCTAAAAGAAAACAGAAACAATGTAAAGGCTTCAATAAAATCAACGTCTCACTTCTTCATATGGCAACAAGTTAAAAGACAGCTATATGTAGGGCAAGATCCCCAAGTTTACCATAGCAGCATTCAGCAAATCTGGAGAAGGGAAGAATAGGTAGATTGATGTTCTCTTTCTGCCCTCTTCCCAAATCCAGAAAGTTGCCAGAGCCAAACTGGCTCCAGCCACAAGCTAGATCACGGATGCTCAGCCTTTTTCTTTCTGAGGCCCCCCTGCATAATATAAGAACTCCACGGCCCACCTGTGCCACAACAACTGGTTTCTGCATATAAAAGCCAGGGCTGGTGTTAGGGGGTAGCAAGTAGGGCAACTGCCTGTGGCCCCATGCCACAGGGGCTCCTGAAAAGCTAAGTTGCTCAGGCTTTGGCTTCAGCGCCAGAGTGGTAGGGCTCAGGGACCCATGCTTCAGCGCCATGCGAGTCTAACGCTGGCCCTGCTTCGAGGACCCCGAAACCTGGACCCCTGGTTGAGAATAACGGAGCTAGAGCACCTTCAGTGTTGCTTTAATTTATGCTCCAGCAAACCTAGCTCCTAGAGCTACCCCTTGGGAACCATTACCTGCAGGCACAACATGCTCTGGCCTTGCCCCATCCCTCACCTTGAAATAACCCCTACATAACAAGGGTGAGAAAAAAAGAGTGCCCAGGATGGAGCAATCAAGAAGCCCCAACATTTGTCAAAACAGCTGTTACAGGAAGTTTTTTCTTCCATTTTGTCAGCTAATATCCTGTAATAAGATGAAATGCTGTCCAACTTACCTATCCCTATTGTAGCCTACTTCAGCGGTAGCATTTGGGGAAGGAATAAGCAGGTCTACCACACCAGTTTCAAGTTCCTTAAAAATAAAAATAAAAGTACTTCTTAAACATTATAGTTCAGCACATTGTAATATCTTAATGATAATTTTGCCAGAAGAAGCTTTTTGAATTTTTTTTTAGGAAATCAGCACATGGTAAATATTTTTACCATGATAAAACTAGAAGAAAATAACAGAATAATCTAAGAACCAGAAATCTGTGTCTGATTTGTGATGGTATTTTATTTAAATTGATTTTGCTGCATTTCTGAGGCTAGCACAGAATAGCTATGTACATACTATAGTAACAGCACTTAATGGCACCATCAAGAGTTAACATGCTATGCAAGATCTGCTGTCCTCCTCCCACACTGTGGAAGATGCATGGTGGCCCTAGTGTAGCCTCAGAAATGCTGCCACTCGAAGGCATGGCCAAGGAGAAAGATTTCTTTCCTTCACACAGGTACCAGTGCACACACTAGTACACAGGCTGGGAATCAGATGAGAAGATTTGGGCCAAAGTGTTGCACAACAGGAAGTGGTCATAGGAATTGAAAAACAACTCACGTGCTTTGAGATATTTAAAATATTTGTCATACCTGGCACATTTCTGTAATAGTGTCATCAAACACCCCCCCTGCATCATCAGCCCCTTCTCCAACCAATTTCACTTTCCAGGCACGGGAAGGTAGGCGAAGATCTGAAGCATTCAGCTTTACCACTTGTCTTGCTATTTGTACAAAAATAGGCTTACATTTCCGACCTCTTCAATGAAAAAGAAAGTGACAGAAAATGTAATTCACAGAAAGATCACTTTTGTATACTCTAAAGGCTCGTCTACATAGTAGGGTAATGCGCACTACAGGGGTGATTTCTAAAGCACGCTAAAATGTTGTGTGTTAATTGGTCCAAACAGAGCCTTCGTGGTGCGCACTAGAGGCTCCAGAGTTCACTTTAATGGAAAGCGCATGAGAGAGAGCCTTTGATACATTATAGCAGGGTCTACATAGACCAATTAATGCACATAGAGCCGGCCCCAGGATTTTTGCCGCCCCAAGCAAAAAAAAAAAAAAGCCAGAGTGCTGCCCCTTGAAAAGTGCCGCCCCAAGCACATGCTTGGGACGCTGGTGCCTAGAGCCGGCCCTGAATGCACAATATATTAGCATGCTTTAGAAATCACATCCCCATGTATTAACCCACTGTGTGGGTTGACTTAGGGCTTGACATCAAATCTTTCACAATCACAAAGGAGCCAATACTGACCTGGTTGATATTCTTTTTACAGTAATTTGAGGCCCGTAGTTTTTCCCCTGAACCATGGTTTTTCCAATGGAGCGTACCATGGGAAGTGTGTAGACTCTTGGTGCCAATAATGGTCTTAGTTGTCCTTGGACTATTCCCCATGTTCCAGCATTGTAATGAGATGTGCTGTTCTGTAATACAACAGCATATGCATAACCATAAAATGCTTTACTTTATTCATATTAATTCCAATATTTCTGGAATAAGAATCTCCATAATTATATACTACCTGAACTTTCCTCATAATAGTTCAGAAATTGATGAAAATATACAAAAAGAACTACATAAAAAGGGATTTTAGTCTTACCAGAATCTTACAAAAATGTTTCTCACCAATTACAGATGTTAGGCTAATGGGCTTATGACATTAAGACTGAAATGTCAAGATTCACATAAATCACAATTTATTTAAACTATTTTTGGGAGAGATTGATTTATTGAAGTTTTTATTCTACAGACACAAAGACAAGAGAGCACTATTACCAGAATTGGATTTTGGGGGAGTACACTTTGGTGACAGGGCACAAAAATAAATTTGTTAACTCATTTCAAAATAATGTTTTACCTGGTTATTGGGGCTGAGATTAAGTAATCTCCATGAAGAGTACATGAGGTCTGAAAAATGATACAGCAGTCTGAGTCTCGCTCTCACTGTATGAATGCTCACTTCCTTCAGTGCCCCATACTGTGGTGGAATGGCATCAGGTAAACCAAGCTGTAAAGGCACTGACACACCTACCACAGAAAACAAGAAATTATTTCATAAAGTGCCTGATCTTGCTCCTCTTTAAGCTAATGGCAAAATTCCTGTGGGCTACAGTGGAAGCAGTTTTGGGCCTATAGTGAAACAAATTTTAATAGACAAGAAAAGATATTACCTCTCCCACCTTGTCTAATCATATCCTGGGACTGACACAGCTACAACAACACTGCATACAAATTTTAATAGGTTCTTGCTGTATTATACTGTATACAGGGACATGCACTAAAAGCTCATAAAAGCCGAATAAAATATAATACAAGCAATCATCTATTATTCACCTGGAGCTCTCGGTGGGACAGGTGGGGCAGTCCAGGCGGCACTGTGACAACGTCCTGCTGAGATCTGTCGAATATTCTTTCCTTGTAGAACAGTTATTAAGGTGGGTTCTCTGACATGGTTGGTATGGCCCAGTCCAAGCTAGCAATTTACAACAGATTTAAAAAAGGATGCATCATGAGGTTCTATTAATAGGACCAAAAATTAGCTTTATTATTTGCAAAATTCTCTAAGCAGAAGTTCAAAAGGAATAGGAGATGAAAACTGGTAAGATGACACTCTCAGCATATGCTGGGAGAGAAAACTTTTACTAGAGAACGTGATATAGCATTTACTAGCTATATTGCTTTAATATATTACACCTATGATTAAAGAAAATAGCTGCCTACATCAGCTAAATCACATTTAATGAATAAAATGACATTTAAATACAAAATGGATAAGCTATTCCACATAATTGTGACCTACATACCTGATAAGCTTTTAGACTGACTAATGGTTTATGATTTGTGACCAACTTTGTACATGGTGTTTTGCAGAATAAAAAAAATATATATATTTTGTGATTCAATGGCTCATAATGACTGTTTAATAATGACTATTATTTGTGTTTTATTATTTCTGTGTTTGCTATTTAAAGTTGGGGTTTTTTTTGGTTTTAATATATAAATTCCCACAATAGGCTTTTAAAATGTATCCTCTGTAAAAGAAAAACATTTATTACATACAGGTCTGTCTTATCTTACGCGGGGGTTCTGTTACGCAGTTAGCACGTAAAGCGTGTATAGCCAAACCCCATTGAGTTCAATAGCGGGCAAAATTGCCCGCACTACAGGCATAGTATTAAAATTGTTGTTTTTCTCTTTTTTTTTTTGGCCGACCGCGTAAAGTTGAAATCGCGCATGTTAAATGCACGTAAGATGCGACAGATCTGTATATTAGTTTTTCCTACTAAATCCCATTTGAATTTCGACGTTGCAGTGGAGGACATATAAAACGAACAGTCTTTTAGAATACAGACTATATATTTTTTTAAACCAAACAAATGTTTACCCTGCCATAAAAATACAATACTTTCACTACAGAGGAAGTCCAAGGCTTTTTCTTTAGGGATTAATTCAAAATAGCCTGCTCACCCCAACAATGCTGACGTACCAATCCCTCCACTATCCTCGGAACACCAGTTGCACACACTTCGAGTCTCCTGCTTAAATCTGCAACCCACAAAATGGTCAAAATGCCATCCCATAACCCAAATCCAACAATCCATGAATCTGCAATGGTTTGACAGGTACCATGGGACATTTTTTGGGTTATGGACCAAAACAGACCAATAACTATTGCAACAGACCATGACGACTCGCTGATAATAACTACAGCTGGTCAAAATGTTCAAATTGGCCATTTTTTGTTGGAATTTAGATTTTTCCAAATGGAAAAAAATTGATTAAATGTTTACAGTTTGTTTTCAAGTTTCAAATTGGTTGTAAACGTTTTGTTTAAAAAATTAGATGAAATTTTGAGAAATTAGTAAAAAAAAGTTTCAAAAAATTTGTGATATTTTCACCATGTTTTCAATAATCTCTATTATAACATTTTTAATTTGGGGGAGAGGGGAAAAGTGCCAATACTGCATCGTATTTTTCTTTACTTACTCTTCACTAAAAGATTCCAAGTGCATCTAGGAAGCTGTACTTATTCTTATGAACATCTGAAATAAACAGGATATTGTACACACCTGCCCTTCTGAGTTGCTACCCCAGGCATACACATCACCAGATGATGATAAAGCTAGTGTATGCTCTGCTCCTACAGCTATATCTTCAATGAAGATTCCTGACAGCACTGGAACTTGCTGTGGTCTGTTGTGATTTCGAGCTCGGCCCTCAGGCAAGCCAATCAGCCGATCTAAAATTGCACAAAAAATTCTCATGTAGTACATAAACACCACAGTCCTTTCTAAGGGCTAATTTTATTATGGGGAGAGACAGACAGTATTCATGTAAGTGGATACTAATTGCATTGGCTAGAAACAGACCTAGTGGGCACTTATTTCCCTGAAAAGCTTTGTCAGTATCCCTCAGTACTGATCTCAATTTCCTGCTATTTGTGTTGTAAGCCTGATTCAGCCAATCACACCTTTTGGTGCTAGACTGTACAGTGATTTTGTGATTAAGGTTGATGTCCACAAGGAGGTAAATGAAGAACATTCAACTAATTTCACTTGAAGCCTCAATTCTATAGATTTCTACACAGCCTCTGTAAGTGCATGGTTAATGACAGTAATTGAACATGGGTACAATCTATACCTCTGTTCATATCAAATTTAATCAAGACTCAGGAAAAAAATCTGAAAGGTTACAGGTAAATGAGGTTAGTGTTTATATTAAGTTTGTCTTCCTTGAAAAATACACAACTATTAATTTGGATTTTAAGAATGCGTCAAAAAGTAATTTGCTTCAGAAGGTCACATTTACATGAGACTCTAGCACAATCTGTAGAGTAACACCGTATTATGATTTCATATATTTTATATCTAATATTCTTCCTTTTTACTTTTAATGATTATATTAGTGGTTATGCAACAGTGGTGGGAATTATAGACTAATAATTGTCAAGTCTATAAATATGTACTGTATGATTGGGTGGGTATCATATGGTGGGGTCAATAATCTAAAACATTATTGGCTTCTATATAGCTTTAAACGTATGAAAGCCTACAATATAGAAATCCCTCTATATGGTCAACTTACCTTGTCCAAAAGTATATACATGACCATCTTTTGTCAATGCAACAGAAAACTGCGTTCCACAGGCAACTTTCTTTATTCCAATTCCACAAAGAATATCCACTTTCTGAGAATAAGAAAGAAAGAGCTAAATACTTTCCATATGTATACTCATAGAACAGTGGACAAAAACTCCTCCATTTCCCCCTCCCCTCAAAAAGTGGTTTATAATTCTCAGAAAGACAATTTGTGTGTTATAGCTATAGTGTGGTTCTTGTATTAAACTTGAATGTATTAAACAAAGACACTAATATCTTGTAAAATGTAATTATATTAACATATTATTCCACGTTAAATGAGTCTAAATGCATCTCTATACTGAGGTAAAAATCTCACTCCTTCAAGCTAGCCTTCAGGTTTCTACTATTTCTAGAGTTGCAGAAGGGTGGTTGCTATGGTTTATAGAGACCATGGTTGTAATTATTAGTCTCAGGCCTGATCTACACTAACCCCCAATTCGAACTAAGGTACGCAACTTCAGCTACGTGAATAACATAGCTGAAGTCGATGTACCTTAATTCGAACTTACCGCGGTCCAGACGTTTAGTTTAACAGAACAATGGATAATTGCTTGCATGCTAAGCACTCAGGTGGGAATTTTCAATGGAAGTTGGGTGCCTAATTCCCACAGGCTCCTTTGAAAACCCAACCCTCAGATACCAGTGTTGTAAAAATACCAGCTAGTTATTCATGTAACTATACTAGTCAATATATTGCTTTAGTAAAATTTTCAAAAGCAGCTAAGTCCCACTGAAAGTTACTTATGCCATTTTGAAAATTTACATCATATAAAAAATGAAAACAAAATAAGTTGAAAATTTGCAAACACACACTTACAGACATTAAACAATTATTCAAAGAATAATTTCAGTATGAATTCTAACCTGTGGTGAGGATTTTGCTGTGGAATTTCCCAGACCAAGTTTTCCATAATCTCCATCTCCAAAAGCCCAAACCATTGAGCCATCTGTGGACACAACTACAGTATGGTTTAGTCCACAGGCCACCTGGTAAGTGTAATATAGTTTTAATTAGTTTTTCATCAACTTACTGATACAAAAAATAAAAAGCCACATTCTGAAAAACAAAATAAAAAAACCTGAAACCCTTTTCTAAACATTTAGAAAAATATGTTAAATGTTAAAAACCTTTGTTTAAAATTTTATACTGATGGTATATAATAGCGTTTATACATTAACACCCTTAAATAACATTCTTTAGACAGTTCTTCCCTCACCTAAACTGTAGAACAGCTTTCAAATTATATATCCTCATTGAAGCTCTTTAAACATTAATTCAGTAATGGTTAGGGCTAAAACAACAGACTAATTTTATCACTCTCTTTTTCACAATTCAATGTGTATAAATGTTGTAAAATGGGGACACACCATTGCAGCAAAAGGATCAGATTATTCAATAAAAAATAATGAGAGATTATTATGGTTAGATATTTGAGAGTTCTGAGTGTATTAAAAATGCAGAGGCAGTAAAAACCATCAACAAAAATTATAAAGAGAATTCTTAAACTGACATTACTAAGAATCATATAGCAACTGAACATCCTCAGGCACAACAGTTACTAACAAAATACATTTTGTTACATAATTGCATGTAAGTAATACTAGATAAACCATGCCTGTCCAATCTGATAACCCTCCAGTGCTGTCACTCTTTCAGGAAGTTTCTTGTTGGAAGTGTTTCCTAGACCCAGTCGACCATAGTCACCATTTCCAAATGTAAACAATTTGCCATCCGCGGTCACCACTGCTGAGTGTTTAAAGCCACATGACATCTAGAAGCCAGAATTAATATTAATTTTAAAATGGAATATTAGCACCATACAATTCAAGAAAGAGGAGAACAGAACTTTCTGAATGCAGACCTAGTCATTCATTACAGTTTAAGAGGATAATTAAAAACTGGACTAACTGAATAAATTAGCTGTTTTACACTCTTCATGTATTTCAATAACAATGTCATAAAACAATTAAAAAGTCTAAATACAGGATGATATGGGGAATTAAAACATAACCAAAGACAGACAGAAGAGTTTTCCCCCCAACCCTCTCAATAATCAGTTTACACAGTAAAGGAAGAAGTTTGAGTTCACTTGCTTCAATTTGTACCAGCACACCTAGCTGGGATTCTTATTCATATTTCTGTGATTACTGAATTCTTTAAAAAAGCATGCTAAACGATTTGCCTTGCTTTCCAGTGTTACATTACCAGGTCAATTATATACTGTGTAAATTCCGCACCCCTGTCTTCTGTTTCCCATCTTAGTCTCAAAAGAATTACCTATAACAAAGACCTTTGTTTCAATTTTTATTTTAAAATTTCCCAGGAATTTATCAGTGTTAATTACAATGTTTTTTTAAAAAAGGGTGAAAATCGGAGCAAAAAATTAACTTCAGAGTTTTCTGGGTAAATATTGTGGGATGACAGGACAGATAAAAAGCACAGATTTACCTAGTGTAATGTATTGGATTTTCTTAATATAATCAGTATTTTCAGTGGTCCAAAATTTGGATGAGAACTAGTAAAAACCAAATAATAGCTTTTGTAAAAGCCAAGAATTTTTTAAATGAAAATAAGTAAAAACTTAAAATGAAGGGCCTTATCAACAGGGAAGAAAAGAATTCTCTCTCTTGGTAAAGAATTTAGACTCCATTATCCCATGTTTGTCAAATAATGTCACAATACAGTGCATAAATATGAGATCACCAGGTACACTATGTCTGATAAGTCAGCTCATTTCCTGGTTACACCAAAAATATAAAGATAGAGAAGTTTTCTAATGAACCACACTATGAAACACAAAATGCCTCCCCCTCCGTTTACAATATTATTCCTGCTCATATAAGTATCAACTACTTAAAAATTAATAACTGCCTACATATTACAGCATGTTTGAATGCAGAATGTTTTAAACTTTTATTTGAAATTTGTAAAATGTGCAATATTAATTACAGGAAATTTATAGTTTTTCCAAAACTAAGCATAAAGTTAAAAAGATGGTATTTTTCTAACGGTATCTTCAGCATAACAGTTCTTATTTTAGTGATGTAAAACTACAGTAGTAATCATTAGCCAGTCACTATCTCATAGATGCGCAAAATTATTTTATATTGCAAATATACGAAAAATCAATGGTGTCCTATTTGTCCATGGTGAATGCAGACAAAAACAAACTTGTAGTGTTTTAATATTTGAACAGAGATGCAGCTAAGCATGACAATACAGTGGTTGCCTTACAACAATCAACACAGTATGTCAGTCATATTTCAGTCAAACTGAAACTGAACCAAATGATAGTATATATGATGGTAATTGAGATTAAAATTATGTACTGTCAATTATTCAAGCCAATATAGATATATTGTACAGTTGAAATCGGCATAAATGCTTGGGCTGCAGTTCCTTAGTATAGAAGAGGGAGCTGCCTCAGTGCATTCTCCACAAAGTGCCCTCAGTTTTGGAACCAACTCCCCAACTTGGGCTGAAACAGCCTGAATTTCTTGACCTCCAGGGCATGCTGCAACCTTGTTTATCTACCCAGGGTTTTGAGGCATGAAGGTCAGAAAAGGGGCTGATATTTGTGTGGCAATAAAAATATTATTGGGATTGATTTTTATTAGATTTGTTATTGTTTGTGTGGGGGCGCAGGCTAGCTGGTGGCTTTGCTTTTAATTTGATTATAGTTTTAATTTTGGTTAAAGACACCAACAGCCAAAGACAGGGACTTTTTTGTATATTGTTACAATGCACGTCAGTACCAGTACTGTATTTCACCATTTAAGCGAATTTAGAGCTAGTGAAAAAGGCTAGTTTGACATAAGAACGGCCATACTGGATCAGACCAATGATCAGACCAATGAAGTATCCTGTCTTACAACAGTGGTAAGTGCCAGATTCTTCAGAGAGAGTGAACAGAACAGGGCAATTTATATAGTGATTCATCCCTTGTCGTTTAGCCCAGATTCTAGTGGTAAGAGGTTCATGGACACCCAGGGCACGGGATTGCATCCCTGACTGTTTTGGCTAACAGACATTAATGGACCTATCCTACATGAATTTATCTAATTCTTTTTCAAACCCCTTTATACTTTTGGCCTTCACAACAGTCACAGCAATGAGTTTTGCAGGCTGACTGTGTTGCGTGAAGCAGTACTTCCTTTTGTTTGTATTAAACCTTCTGCTTATTAATTTAATTGGGTGACCCCTGGTTCTTGTGAGGAGGTGTAAGTAACTTTCCCTATTCACTTTTTCCTTGCTCTTTCTCATGATTTTATAGACCACGATCATATTCCCCCTCAGTTATCTTTTTTCCAAGGTGAACAGTCGTAGTCTTTTACATCTTTCCTCACATGGAAGCTGTTCCATATCCTTAATCATTTTGGTAGCCCTTTTCTGTACTTTTTCCACGCAGTATTCCAAGTGCAGACATAACATGGATTTATACAGTAGCACTATGATATTTTTCATCTTATTATTTATCCATTTCCTAAATGTTCCTAACATTCTGATAGCTTTTTTGATTGCTGCTGCACAGAGAGCAGATATCTTTAGAAAACTATCCACGGTGTCTCCAAGATCTCTTCCTTGAGTAATAACAGTTAATTTAGACCCCATCATTTTGTATGTATAATTGGGATTATGTTTTCCCAGTGTGCATTCCTTTGCATTTATCAACACTACCGTTCATCTGCCATTTTGTTGCCCAGTCACCCAGCTTTGTGCAATCCCTTTGTAACTCTTTCACGGTCTGCTTTGGACTTAACTATTTTGAGGAATTTTGTATCGTCTGCAAACTTCGCTTCCTTATTATTTACCCCTTTTTCCAGATCATTTATTAATATGAACAGCAGCACTGGTCCCAGTACAGATCCCTGGGAACCCTGCTATTTACCTCTCTCCACTTTGAAAACTGTTTATTCCTACTCCTTCTTTCCTATTTTTTAACCAGTTACTGATACATTAGTGGACCTTCCTTCTTATCCCATGACTCTCTTTGCTTAAGAGCTTCTGGTGAGGGACCTTGTCAAAGGCTTTCTGAAAATCCAAGTATGCTATATTCACTGGATCACCATTGTCCACATGCCCTGACACTGTTAAATAATTCTAATAGTGTGGCGAGGCATGATTTCCCTTTACAAAAGCCGAATTGCCTCTTTCCAACACATTGTATTCACCTCTGTGTCTGATTTTGTTCTTTACTATAGATTACACCAATTTGCCTGCTACTGAAGTCAGGCTTACCGGTCTGGTAATAGCCAGGATCACCTCTGGAGCCTTTTATAAAAATGGGCATCACATTAGCTATCTGCCAGTCATCTGGTACAGAGGCTGATTTAAGCGGTAAGTTACATACTACAGTTAACAGTAATGCAATTTCATATTTGAGTTCTTTCAAAACTCTTGGCGGTCTGGTCCTGGTGACTTATTACTGTTTAACTTATCAATTTGTTCCAAAACTTCCTCTAGGGACCCCTCAATCTGGAATAGTTCCTCAGAATGGCTCAAGTGTGGGAATCTCCCTCGCATCTTCTGCAATGAAGACCAATGGAAAGAATTCACTTAGCTTCTCTGCAACAGCCTTATGTTCTTTGAGCGCTCCGTTAGTGCCCAGCATGCCAGGATTGGTTCTTCTTGGAGTCTGGTTGCTTGGGAATGCTAACCTCCATCTAAGGCTAAATATTGGCAGGTGCCCTAGAGACTGAAAGAGGTGCAGCACAGACAGGAGCAATGGAAGCTTCACCAACACTACTCTACTAGTCCACCTAAACTTTGATACTCTCCCCTCCCCAGCATTGAGAAGATATTTCAGTTTCCATTTTCATTCAAATTTTCAGTCTTCCTGAGACTATCAACAATACAAACAAGAAAGCCAATTAGCGTGAAATGCAATGGTGAGTTTTGTGCTGTTGACACTCTTAGCTGGGAACCTGACTGAAACCACCGACTCATTTCACATTGGCCAGAGAACCATGAGCTGATGATAACTTTTATTCATTACTTACCTATGCTGAATTAAATTTTGTGACATTGAAGAGAAAGGCTCCACATCCCACAGTCCCTGTGTGAGCAATCCATTTGCCCACCAGCATTTATTAATGAACCCTAGCAGCAACTATCATGTCTACATTTAATAGATGAATAATAAATTTGTTCTTGAACCTGTGCCACTTCTTCTCCTTGTAAGGCCTCTATTTGCCTGGGTCTGCGCTGTCGGTCACTGTTCCCATGGCCCAGTTTACCATAATCTCCATCTCCCCAGCTAAAGACCTCACCACTTTCTGTCAAAGCCATGGAATGTCCATCAGATCCACAAGAGGTCACTAGCTGTGTTACAACAAAACCTTTAACAAAATGAAAAACAAAATCAGAATAAGTTAGAAATATAAATACAATTATTTTTCATTGTACAAGATAGTCTATAATAACAATGACAAACTTGTGAATGGAATCCGCTCTGTATATACAAGCCTGTATAAAGTCTTCCTTTTCCTTTAAGATATAACTTATGCTTGAACTGCTGCAATAACAAATATTATGTTATTAATAATTATCTAATTCTACTGTGATAGTCTATTAAGTTAGTTTAGGTGTTCAGTTACATAAATGTATTTCCTTTTTCAGTTCTACTTAAAATAATAATAAGAATTTAAAAACATTAAGTACAGCTTGAATAAATGCATCAAAAGAGACTTTAACATATGGTTTATTTGTTCAAATTAACATGAATATAAGATCTTTATTAAAGAGAGTAAATTATTTTATTCAGTAAATCTGTGTAAAGACTTAGACAATTGTCCTTTTAGTTTTTGAAATGCGAACTTCTGCCTCCTAATAGAACAACTCAAAAAAATTAAGACAATTTTACCTTGAAGTGCTGAAATAACAGTTAACACATGAAGGTCATCAGAATTTCCTTGTCCCAATCTGCCATAACTCCCTTCTCCACAAGCCAAAACTGTACCGTTAGCTTGAATGACAAAAGTACAGTTCTGACCACAAATAACCTGGTTAAAGAAAGAAATTAGTTTTTTTTAATGCAATTACATCACAAACCATGAACCAAAATGTGCTAACTTTGTCTTTATTCATAACCTGAATTGGGACTACAAAGCTGAAAACAACAGGTTTGGGACAACTACCAACATATTTCTTAGTTTAATCACTTTACTGTTACTTAACTTATTCCGAATTTAGCAGAAAAATATGTTTTAAACTAAGGGGGTTTTACCACGTAATCACATTACAATAAAATTCCTTCATTCAGTGTTTTGGGTGAAGCTGGCCCCTGGAGATCTAAAAATGGCACCACACACAAAGAGCTCTCTTCATGATCTAGCTACAAAGACTTTCCCTTTCATTGCAAAACTATTTGGTCCGGTAGCATGTTCTTCAGTGAGATTCTCAATGTATTTCTTGCAGCAATTTGGCTGTCGCATTATCTCACCCTATGCTCCAGCATTACGTTATTTCAGAAAGCAATCTTGCAATATGGATTACACCTCTACCTCGATATAACTCTGTCCTCGAGAGCCAAAAAATCTTATCGCGTTATAGGTGAAACCGCATTATATCGAACTTGCTTTGATCCACCAGCGTGCGCAGCACTACTTTACCGCGTTATATCCGAATTCGTGTTATATCGGGTCGCGTTATATCAGGATAGATGTGTATATCAAAACCGTGCAAATATTTTTTTACATTGTACACACTCTAATCCTAAGAAATGATTTTGCCAGTTTTGAACACTTTCTTGGTGTGAATTTGGCAAAAACTAGAGCAAACCTAATAAAAATTCTATAACTGGGGAAAAGTACCTTATACATTTCGGGGTATAGCACCGAGTCCGAAAGGGATATTGATAGATATTTTTTAACTAACAACTGAAAATAAGGCAATTAGTGAAGAATTAAATGTAAATCTCTCCTAACACTGTTACCTGTTGAGCCTGTGAGAATGAAGGTGCTGCTACTGGTATCATGACATTTCTACCAGCTTCTGCTAGCTGCCCATGGCGCCCTGCTCCCCATAGATACACATCACATTTGCCACCAAGGTGCCAATCCTATGAAACAGCATAAAGGAGCACTTGAGAATTATATTGATAATTTTAGAATTTTAAATTTAAAATAATCAATTTTACTAACCTCAGGCCTTGATGTTGCCCAGGACATAATCTGCTCATCCATACCATTAATCCATTTACTGTTATCCTAAATGATTAAAAACAGATATATTAGGGTCAGCCCACCATGAGTACATTATTCTTTCAGTTAATAATCTTGATTTCCCTTCAAATAGTCACTTGGAAATGGCAACCCTTTTCCTAGATGAAAAACTATTACCTGGGTCTATTACTGAACAACAAACTGCTTTTGAACATAAATGTAAAATAGTTTTAACTGTGACTAAAGCAAAATTTATGTACAAATTATTTTTATAAATTAATTCATATTCAATATTTCTCATGTAAACTTGAATGTATCATTTTTGTCCTTGGGGTAGACCTATTTTTCTTAATACTGGAATCTAACATTTAATATTGTTACCATAAGAAAAAATTCTGACTCATGAGTGTCTAAAACTACTCATGGTAAAAAGGGTTGCTTTTAACTGTTAGAGTGGAAAACAAGCAAAGTGTGCCACTCAAAATAGGCTAGTAAAGGAAGATGTGACAATGGGTTCAAGAGATGTATAGAAACATAAAATCTGCCATGCACATTTGGACCAACAACCTGCCAAGTCTAATAGCATGCATCTTGCACTGGCATATGCCCAATGCTTCAGAAAAAGGCAAAACCCCCATAGTGCTCTTGTACACAGAAGGGAATCCTTCCTGATCACTGTGATAACCTATGTGAGTATTTAAAAATAAAGGACTAAGGTATATGTGAGGTCAATAGGTATATAGCAAGGAAAGCAACTAGGAAGACCCATAGTTATGTTTTCCTCAAAGGGCGCCATGCAGCCTTAATTTTGGGAATACACAAGTGAAAGTATTTATCTGCAAAATTATACAGACTTATTGATAAAATCCAATAAATACAAAGTTTCCACTTTAGGTTCACCTATCATAGCCCATTATATTGGCATTTGGTAGTGCCAATATAGTTAAAGTGTAGGACTACTCTGAAAAAGTACTTTAAAGATGGCATAATAGGGTGCCATTGCCTTTCAATGACTCCATATAGAATTTACTCTGTCTGCATGTTAAAAAAAATGAATTAATTGTCAGCCCTGCAAGCTCCCCTTGGAATATCATAGTCAAGACAAATTCTCACTGGTTTATATAACAACAATAGAGGTTCTGCAAATGGAATTTTGTTAATTCTGTTGATTTGTAAACCAGAATTAGTCCAGCTCGCTTTTCTCTGTGTCAACTCTGCAGGTTAAGACAATGTAACAAAAACTTACTGTTGTTAGTAAAGCAAGTAAATACGACTCTGAATACACACAGAAGGAGCAGATCTGCTAAACAGGAAGATACCACTTTCACACTATTACTTCTATTACAAACATTTATATGGCATCAACTGCCACATTTTATATCAATTAAAATAAAATCTCTGTACTCTCTTGGTATTTCCATTAAATAAAGCATAACAATTTACTTTTTACAAGCTTTTCAATTTTTTCAGCTAATTATTACTAGGGTGACCAGATGTCCCGATTTTATAGGGACAGTCCCGATTTTTGGGTCTTTTTCTTATATAGGCTCCTATTACCCCCCAACCCCGTCCCGATTTTTCACACTTGCTGTCTGGTCACCCTAATTAATTATTACAGATGTTATCGGCACAATATAGTGCATTCTATACATATACTTAATAACTGGCAGAATGCAGTGCATATTACCATTAGAAGTGTAAGCTCATCCTCTGGCACAGGCTCCAGATCTGGAACAGTAAAGGATTCTGGAAACTGTGCTCCTTTGGCCAGAGCTTCAGCAGCTTTTATAGTAGTTGAAAAACATTCTAACCAGGCCCACTCTGTAGGATTCCAAGCTGAGGGATCAGGGAGGCAGTTCTGGTGATGAGGCGGTATTGGTGGATTGCACAAAAGCTGATCGAGGTGAAGCCCCACAGCAAGTGAAGCCAGGCACTGCATATAAGGGCTATGAACAAGCTGATCTCCACAGACCACATGGGGCTAGAGGGAAAAAATGGAAGGTCAACATATGAAGTTAGAGGCATACTTTCATCACTTCAGAAACAGTAATTCTTCAAAGCTCTTTCTGTAGAAAAAAATTTCCCAGAAAAACCCCTTTCCAATAATTTTCATTTATTTCCCTCACAATAAACCGAGACCATTTGTCAAAGTACCAGACTTCACTCTCATCCAGTATTCGACACAGAAATACTGCAAACATATTAACACGATTTCACTAGCAAATGCACTTCAGCATATTATCAGAAATTACCATTTTTTAAACAAGGTACATCACTCAATATATCACAATATAAAACAAAACTTGTTTATTTCATTTGGTTTTTCTTTCTCTTTTTTTCCCCCCTTTCTTCGTTTTAAGTAGAATACAATACATACTGGAATAATTCTTTAACCTAAACTTCAAATTTACAATAATTTGATGTAATTTATAAACAGTTTAAATAATTCTCTGAAAAGCATACAATAACTTTCTCTTCATTTTCTTTTGCATGTTAAGGAAGACACAAAATCCAGCTTTCAGACATGATTTTGTTTCTCTTTGGTTGGGAAGTTCTGAAGAATGAAAAGCAGAACTGGGGAAGTGAGCATTATTACATGCCTGAACGAAAACAACCTGAAGAAAAGAGGTTACTATGGCATTACAACACATGATGAATAGAGATTGAGAAAACTACTGATGGTGACGGATGCTGTAGCCATAAACTGATGAGGGATCGCATCAGAGTACCAGCAAAATAAAGTTCTTGTGACATATCGCTGTGCTCCTAGGCTTAAAGGCCTCAAACGAGTGGACAGAATTTGGATATGTGTTCAGGAAAAGGATACGTAGCAGACTTAACTGCCCGCTGCATGGAGTGCTGTATTGTACCCAGCTAGAGAGAACTGGATAGGTCTAAATGGAAAAAATGTACCTTGGACTCCAAATTAGGGATGTAAAAGTTTAACCGGTTAACCGATAAGCTTGATGCTTATCAGTTTCTGCTTACTATTAAACTCCACCTGAGCAGAGCCCCAGGGATGGATCCGGCAGTGGAGCCCCAACAAAATGTGGGGGTGCTTCAGCACCCCCCACACCACTAGCTCCGCGGTTATACATTTAACTGTGTAACTGATAGAATTTTAATTGGTTACATGGTTATTGTTTTTACATTCTTACTCCAAATTGGCTACTGCTAAAAGTAGAGCAGCATCCTAGTTTGTATGGAAACCTGCAATGAGGTTTTGTTATTAAAGGTCATTACAAAAGAAGACTAACTGATTAAAAAAAATGTCAGATACGTTTTGCAGGGTTTCCTATAACTATTCTGGCAGAGATTCTGTAGCAGACAGAAAAAGGACTTTACAAATATGATTCAGACATCTAATCAAATATGTTTTTTTCAAAGTCCACATGTTCTAAAGATAGAGTGTCTTGGTTAGCCATTGTTAAGAACTATATTAGAGTCAAGCCAGAGAAAAGGCGATTAAAGTAAGTGATGAATGTCTTGTAGGATAATGTCTGGTTGCAGTTCAGGAAATCTAAATAGCCTGAATCCAGTATCCATTTTGTCTGGTAATTCAATAACAATCCAGACATTGTTTTGTGTCAACAACAGATGTCATGGGTAGAATAGATCTAGATTTCAGTGTGTAACAATAAATTCTATCTACACTGCCCCCATCATTTATACTGCTCACACTGATGGGAGGACATGCCACAGGACTGGCAATAGCAAAAGGATCAGTATCCTTGTTTTTTAGTTAAGGCAGTTAGTTTCTTATTTTTAAAGAGACAAAGCAGAATAGTGTCTCTCTCTTCTATTTGTTTGAGTAGAGATACTTTCTTTCCTCACAACTGGTTTTCTGGAGTATACATAGGATCCTATATCCTTCTTGGTATATCAGTCCCCAACTCAGGAAGGCTAGTTCACAATTTTTATAATTTCAAAAATTCGTTAGGACATTTATTCTATTGACTGCTCAGTAGTGTTAAGGCACACAGTGATTTCTCTGAATTACCTCCAACTATACAACTGAATAAACTGGAGAGAGAGTAAGTAAGGGCATGGAAAGTGCTAACGGAGTAGTTCAGTAGGCAAAAATCACATTATTTGCATCAGGACCATATGTTAATTCCACTGAAGAGATGCAGATATTAATACCAGCACCAGAACTGGGGATCTGAATAAACACTTCCAGAGAAATCTGTAAATTCCTGTATTAAAAAGGAAACACTGGCTATAATTCATAACAAGGCCTTGCAAGAGATTTTGTGAAGATTATTTGTATACCAGCCCTTACAGTCATAAAGAAGCTAAAAGAATGAGATCCTGAGTGGATTTTGCACAAAGGAAAAATTATATATATATATGCAACAAATTGTTTTCTGAGACATGATAGCAATCTCCTAGTCTAATAATTTCTTATTCTAGAGGAGGATGCAAAATAATGGGGACAAGTTTAACACCATGTTTAAGATCATTCAAATTAGGCCTCAAAACGACCATTTTGAAAAAAAAAAAACACGTGGATACCACAGAAATTAAAACAAACAAAGGTGAAAAAAGCCTAGCTTCCTGGGGTTTTTTGTTGGTTGGTTGGTTGGTTTTAAGGGACGGGGGGGAGGGGAAGACAGCAACCTGATGAAGCATCAGTTTGAGGCTGCTTTATCCAAGTGCTGCAGTTAAAGCAATATAGCAGTGCGTGTGTAGTGGTGAGGTCAATGTAAGTTAACAAAGCAGAAACTTCTAGGATAGCCGAAACACCTATATAAGGCCACAAGAGACCAGGATCTTGCGGTGGGTGACAAAACAAGAGGAAGATCAGAAACAGCCTGACATCAGGAAAATGTAGTTCTGCTAGAGTACTCAAAAGAGTAACTGTAAATCTGTTGTCCAAAGGTGGGATTGAACCTCAACAAAGATTTCTTGGGTTGACTGTCAAAAGAATAAGACAGCTGTAATTCAAGACAGACATCTCATGTTACATATGTCAGTATTTGATGTTCTGCATTCAACTATTCTTACCTTTTCATAGGCATATTGTTCCTGAAGCATTATTGGCAAACGTTCCAAGAAAGCCCTCATGCAAGGGGCCACATTTAATCCTAAAACTCCCTGTTGTTTCAGTGCAGTCCTACATGTTGCAAGGACATGATTGGAAGATATCCACTCTGATGTGCAATTCACCACCAACACATCCTGTTCAACAATACAATCACCAGATACATTTTATATATCAGAAATTAAACAAGGGAAACATGCTTATTCAGATCAATCTGACTCCTCTCACTAATTGTCTTCGTCCCAACACTGCTCAACACCTAAAAGTATCAGTGTGAATAAGTAACAATGCTGAGTGGAAAGAAAAATTATGTATCATTATCATCTCTGTATTTATATAACACTTACAATGATTGTTCTTAGACAGCATTATAAAATGGGCTGGTAGCACCTATTATTATTAAGGTTGCCTGATATTTCTCATTATAAAACCATTTTCAGTTTCTTATAACTTTGCTAAACTTTAGATGTTTGAGCTGAAGTTTTCTATGCTGGGTGTCATCCTCAAGCTCAAATTTTTTAAAAAATTTCAACCAAAATGGTTCAGCCATTTTCCAAAAACAAGGCTAGGGAAAACTACATCAAGAACAAATCATGCCCAACCAAACTAATTTCCTTTTTTGACAGGGTTACCAGGCCTAGTGGCTTGGGGAAAGCAGTATATATTGATTTTAGTAAGGTTTTTGACTCAGTCCCACATGACATTTTCATACACAAACTAGGGAAATGTGGTCTAGGTGAAATTAGTATGAAGCAGGTGCACAACTGGATGAAATACTATACTGAAAGTAGTTTCAACAGTTCACTGTCAGACTGGGAGGGTGTATCCAGTAGTACATAAAAACACCCAGCATAGAAAATTTCAGCCCAAATGGTTAAAATTTGGTAAAATTATAAGCCAATGAAAAATGAAGGTTACTCAGCAGTACCACTTACAGGTGAGTAACCTTCATTTCTTCTTCAAATCACCTCAGCATGTTCGATAGTTTGATAAACAGAACTGTCTTCCAAGTAAAGTGGGATGTGGTTTTCTAATTAAACAGTGACTGAAGTACCACTGTACCAAATTGAGCATCTGACCAGAATACATAATGTTTTGTTAATGTAAGATTAAAGCTCCATGTAGCAGCTCTGCAAATTTCTGCAATCGGAATATGCCTAAAGCAGCAAGCCATGAAGGCCACCTTTGTCCTTGTGGAATGGGATCTAATCCCCACTGGGACAGGGACAGAGACTAATTTGTAGCTCTCTTCAATGCATTGCCTAAGCCACTTAGATAGTCTTCGTGAAGTAAATGCCTGTCCTTTATTATTTTGTGCATAAGAAAAAAGATCTGGTGACTTTCTAAACTCTTTAGTTATATTTAGATAGAAAGCTAAAGCCCTTTTAGCATCTAGTGTGTGAATCTTTGCTTTACCTCAATGAGCATAGGATCTAGGAAAGAATACTGGCAGATTAACTGATTGGATGGGATGAAAATCGGTTACCATCTAGAATAAGAATTACAGGTAGAGGTGGAAAAATCACTTTGTCCTTGTAAAAAATAATGAGAAGTGGGATCAGCCATCATGGCCTGAAGTTTGTTTACTCATTCTTCTGGCAGATGTTATGCCTATAACAAATGTTGTTTAGATTAACAGGTAAAACCGTGAACATTTATTCAGATGCTCAAAGGAAATCTTTATAAACTGAGTAAGGACTAGATAAAGTTCCCATGATGAAGGTGTATCTTTGACTGATGGATAGATGTTCACTAGACCTAAACCCTAGTCTCTAAGATATTTTGGGGTGGATCTTTCTCAGTCTCTCCTTTGAAGCTGTTCTATTTTGCATAAGTAATTAGTCATTAGGCCAGAGAGAGCAAGAAAGAATGACTCTATAGACTGGTGATTAGAGGACTCACTTGGGAAGTGGTAGACTCAAGTTCATGTCCCTGTTACAATTACTATTTAATTATTTATACATAGTGGAACAGCTTCAACAACAGAGAGCCCCCCACCATATCATCTCATAGTCCAGTGGGTAGGGCACTCTCCTGCAATGTGGAAGACCCTAGTTCAAATCCACATTAGCCAGAGGGGGGAATTTACTTCGGGTCTCCCACATCCCAGGTAAGTGTTTTAAGCACTGGGTTAAAGATCAAAAGGGATGAACCACTACTTCCTCATTTTGTGACTGGTGCCTCAGTCCTGGAAAAATCAAATTTTTTTTTATAAGAACAATTTGGCAAATTCATGTAAAATTCACAAATAGTTTTGGCTAACTGAAAAATGCATTTTTCAAATTTCACTACAGGCCAAAAAGAAAAACTCACCCAGTTCTATTTGCAATAGGACTGTGAAGAAAGGTACTGTACAATGCTGAATTCTACATTTTCAATCTGAACACAAAGACTATTTTAACCTTCTGAAGCAGATATTTCTTCTAAGACAGACACATTTCACATCTCTCCCATAAAGAAGGTGACATTTCTCACACACTATGTATTTCAGAATGACAAAGCAGTCACCTGGGTGCATATTTTTAAAATTAATTAATTGCCCCATTTCTCTCTTTCTCATACACGAAGTCTAAAATCTAAACTAAGTTTTTAAACTCTTTTTTAAAGATAAGATGGCAGTTGAGAGTCAAAACAATGTATTCTGCATGTAAATAGACAAACTATGTACAGCAGAATTTTAATTACTCAAGCTCCTTTAATTGACAGCAAATATATGTGGATAACATGGACTAAGCAGAACAGGGAGAGAAATATGCTAGCACAGGGGTCGGCAACCTAGAGCACGCATGCCAAACACGGCACGCGAGGCGATTTTGAGTGGCACGCAGCTTCCTGCCGCGGTCCTGGCCCCCAGCCCCACTCAGCCCCCCTGCCCACCGCTCTCCCCTGCGGGGACAGGAGGCAGAAACTTGGTTCTGCGGCAGCCAAGCTTTCCCCCTCCCCCGCTTCTTCCCCCAGTGTGGTGCTTTCCTGCCCCTCTTCCTCTCCTTCCCTGCGCCAATCAGCTGATGGCCCTAGCGAGGGGGAGGGGGAAGAGCGGCAGCATGCACACAGGTCCGTAGAGGACACAGAGAGAGGTAGGGACGGAGCCTGGGGGAAGGGGGTGGAACAGGGCATATCCCTTCCAGTCCCCTGTCCTGAGCTGCTCAGGGCAGGGGGCTGGGAGCACCCCCACGAGCCGAGCACCCCAGCCCTCTATCCTGACCCCCACACACTCAGCCTTCTGCCCTGCACGCCCCACCCCTCTGCCCTGAACCCCCTCACCCCAACACACACCCAGCCTTCTGCCCTGCACCCCCACAGCCCCATCCCTCTGCCCTGCCCCCCCCAGGCCCCCAGCCCTCTGCCCTGACTCTTGAACCCCCCCCACACACCCAGCCTTCTGCCCTGAACCCCCACACCCCAACACACACCCAACTTTCTGCCCTGCACCCCCCACACACCCCCAGCCCTCTGCCCTGAACCCCCCACACCCCAACACACACCCAGCCTTCTGCCCTGCACCCCCCACAGCCCTCTGACCTGACCCTTGAACCCCCCACATCCCCAGCCTTCTGCCCTACACCCCCCACACACCCCAGCCCTCTGCCCTGATCCCTGAATCCCCCCACACACACCCCAGCCTTCTGCCCTGAACCCCCTCCCCCAGCCCTCTGCCCTGACCCCTGAAACAACCCCCCCCCCAGGTCTGGGGTCCCGGCCGCAGGCCCTGCTCAGCCCGCTGCTGGCCTAGGTGAACAGAACCCCAGGCTGAAAGCAAGCTGAGCAGGCTGGAGGCATAAGATCAGCATTTTAATTTAATTTTAAATGACACTTCTTAAATATTTTGAAAACCTTGTTTACTTTACATACAATAGTTTAGTTATATAATATAGACTTATAAAAAGAGACCTTCTAAAAACGTTAAAATGTATTACCGGCACACGAAACCTTAAATTAGAGTGAATAAATGAAGACTCGGCACACCACTTCTGAAAGGTTGCCGATCCCTGTGCTAGCAGTTTGTTAGAAAGAAATGTTTGGGTAAATGGGCTTCTTTTTGTAATAAGAACCTTCCCTTTCTGCTCACAAATTTAACTCAAAAGAACAGCACTTTAATATATAATAATACCTTTGATCTATTTGAGCAAGCAGCTACTCCAACATCAGGGATCCATACTGCAGTCTGAATAGCTCCAGAACCGATCACAACACTTTGTAATACAGAGCCATCCTAAACCAAGAAATCTTTTAATCAATACACATATTTATTTAAACATGTGAATTTATCATCCTGTAGTACCGTAAACACCCCCAAACATTTCAATTAATGATTATTTAAAGTATTTTAAACCCCTTGAACTAAAATTCCTACACGATAGTCAGAAAGGCATATGCATTTTCCAAAAGATATTACTAAAAGTTAAAATTAACATTGATATAACATCTTCAAAGTGTTTCACACAGTCTCAACAGCCTGTGAAGAAGGCAAGTATTACTCCCTTTTTTCAGAGGGGAGAAACAAAAGCATAAACTGGCTAAGGACCTGAGGTCATAAATGACCTGACCAGGCACATAATTAATCAGTTGCAGAGCCAGGATTAGAATTTAGGTATTTATTCCCAAATCTTGCATTCATTATTCTTGACTACGCTTCCTCTAATTTTTATAAAGTATTTATCAAAGAAAACTATGAAGACATAAAATTATCCATTTACTTCTGATCTTAAACGTACCTATTTCAACAAACTTTAAGAAATATAACTAAGATTTTATCACGGTTATTTGTAGTAAAAGTCACGGACAGGTAATAAACAAAAATTCACAGAAGCCCTTGACCATCCGTGACTTTTACTAAAAATAATGTGGGGGGAGAGCTGACGGGGGGATGACTGAAGACCAAGTGTGGGAGAGGAGAGCCCAAGCTGCAAGGGCTAACTGTTCCGGATATCCCCACTGCCTGTGGCGGCTGGGATCTCCGGGTGCCACCGCCACTCTAGAATCCATGAATTCTGTGACATCCATGACATAATCTTTGGGTAATCTTTAATATAACTCAAAGACAACCTTACCCGTAAAGACCAAATGTTCATGAGCCCACCAAGCCCACCAGACACTAATACCAGTCCATCAGAGCTGAAGGCCACAGTCCGAACAGGAGTAATATGTCCTCTCAGCTGATAAATGCACTTGGCATCCGCTGCTTTTCTGTATCCATCCTGCAAATTATTTCATCATTATGACATACCCTGGACTACATACACAGAAAATTGTGAATAGAAAAGTGTTTCAGATTTAGACTTCTTTGCAACCAGTGTATAGATTTTCTTGGTACAACTACTTTTATTTTAATCAAGGAAAGAAGACTAAGGCACCATAAAAAAGGCCTTATGGAAGCATTCAAGCTGATACAACAGACTATGAGCACCTACAGTGACGATGAACTCTAAGTAAATATGCATTTAGATATATTTACTTAATAGACCTTAGTTTTATTTGTAATTATTTTAGTCATGTTTTATAAGGATGCCATTAACTTATTACCATCTATATTTTCCTCTTCAAAATACCATAAGCATTCAAGACCACATTACGGCTGGATCTTACCATTTTAAAGAACATTTTAGTTAAAATTAAGTCAAGTCAAATTTATATACTAAGAAACTTCCAATATTATTTTAGTTTTCTCTTTTGGAAATAACTGCATAATTTTAAAAGAACTAGATAGCATTACCAAATTTTAGCCAAGATCAATAGCTCTTGCAAATAAGTTGTTTTTAAACCTTGACCTCCCATTTAGAGTCATAGACCTTAAGACCATAATGGACCACCAGATCATCTAGTCTGACTTCCTGTATGTAACAACAGGCCACTGACAGCACCCAGCACCCACACTAAACTCAACATCCAAAATTAGAGCAAGAATTACAACCCACAGGAAATAATACTATAAGGCAGAGAATAGGAGGGACCAAGGTGCACCAATGCCCAAAGTACCTGGGGGAAGTATACCCAGATAATCCTGGCAAGTGACCTGTACTCTAATGCTACAGAGGAGGGCGAATCCCCTCCAAGGTCACTGCCAATGAACCTGGGGGAAAATTCCTGAGCATGTGAGCAAGACCCTGAGCATGTGAGCAAGAATCATTTCCTGCCTTGGAAACACCTGCATGTGTGGAAGTACAGACAAATTAAAATAAATGTAACTTTTTTAAACTAAATGGTTTTCAAATATTTCCCTCTTCTCCATCTTCACCCATGTAGATATTTAAATATTTTGCTCCCATCCTTTCCTATAATCGTAGAGAAAACCATGGATACAATCAGGTTAAGATTTCTTAACATCTGCTCAACTGTCTTTACCTTGCCACTTGTTTCCTGTTCCCACCATCCTTCTGCACTACTTGAGCTGGACTGCAACATGATCAGCATATCCTGGGGAACACTCCAAACACACACTAAGCCATTCTGGCATCCTCTGAAGGAAGTTAGAATAAATCACATGAAAATAAAGTAAAATTGTTAACATACAGCACCAATCAACAAATATTCTAAAAGTATGTCAGTCTGTTATGATATACATTTAGAGCAAGGTGATTAAGAAAGATAATCTGCTTAAAAACAAAGTCCAAGGGCAGCAGATAATTTTTTAAAAGTTGAATACAGATTTAGGAGTAATACTCACTAAAAAAGTGCATTTTTTCTTTAACTCTTTCTTAATATTAAATTTTGCCAAAACTATTTTGTCAGCACCACTATGTTTAAAAGGAAGTTAGTGAAACAGTATCTCCAATACAAAAGGAAAGCTGAGGCAGACTGGAAAAAGGAAAAACTTGTTTTTCATTGTACTGTTTGAAATTTTACTATATTCTTTAATTCACGTATTTTTAAATAAAATATGCATATTGACAGTGATTTTTTTTTATTTCTACTCAAAATATTTAGGAATATTCTCCATAGGTTTTCACCCTATTTTTCACATTAAATATTTTCATATTTGACCTAATATTCCCTTGCAATCATTGTGCCATCAGAATGTATAGGTCCCAGGTATATTTATCAGCACAGGAAGTATTTGCAACTATGGACATAACTGGCACATTTCACAACAGTGATTAGTTGATGTTTCCAATAACATGCAAACATACCACATTACGTTTTCACTGTGACAAATTCAAGTTAAATTAACTAAGATCAGCCCTGGTCAGTACTTGGCGCAGAACTCTCCAGAGAAAAGCCTAGGTGGAGGGGAAAATCTGTTGGTGATTCAGTAACGGGCACTTTTTGTATTTAAGTCAGTGCTGAACCAGTGTTCTACAATGCCCACAATGAACAGCTTGTTGAATTTTGTTTGTTTGTTTTTTGTTTAGGATGAAAGATGCTACATATACAGTTGCTATAAGTATTAATACAAAGACTACACAGGAAGTATTAAAGCAAAAACTTTAACATACGTAGCCAGTAACAACTGCAGCTTGGGTCCTTTCCCTGGAAGGTTGCACCAGGTAATACTATTCACAATAGCTGGATGGGAGAGTGAATGCAAACGTCTCCAGCATCCCCCCATATATCTCCAGAGTTTCACCGTTTCTTCTTTGGCACATGTCATGAGAATCTTACCAGTTGGATCCCACTTCACACTAACAATAGTGTCCTAAAGGATTCAAACAAACAAACAAAAAGATTACAACATTCAGTGTCTTCATAATGTGACTTACGAATATGAACATCACACATACAAAACTAAACTTCCTTCCAGCACAAAAGTATTAAGCACTTGAACTTCATATACATCATCATATAAACTACAAAAAAGGAACTATGTTGATGATTTGATGCAGCAATTTATAACACAAATGAAGTCAGACCTGGTGGTTATCACAGTTCTACGAGTGCGAGAAAAAGAACGGTTACTCACCTTCTCATAACTGCTGTTCTTTGAGATGTGTTATTCATGTCCATTCCAACCAGGTGTGTGCGCGAGCACGTCCACAGTAGCTGGAAGATTTCCCCCCTAGCAGCATCCGTGGGGTTGGCCTGAGTGTCCCCTGGAGTTTCACCTTCATGGAGCCCAATAAAGGGCCCTGCCAACCTGCCACCCCTCAGTTCCTTCTTGTCAGCTACTGCAACAGAGGGGTAGGAGGGTGGGTATGGGAATGGACATGAACACCACATCTGGAAGAACAACAGTTACGAGATGTTGAGTAACCATTTTTTCTTCTTTGAGTGTTTGTTCATGTCAATTCCAATCAGGTGACTGACAAGCCCAAGATCAGGAGGTGGGGTCGGAGTTGTCCACTAACTAGAGTACTGTTCATCCGAAGGCCACATCATCTCTGGCCTGCTGGGTAATTGCATAGTGTGTCGTGAACGTATGAATGGAGGACGATGTAGCCACTCTGCAGATTTCCTGAGTGGGAACCTGAGCCAGGAACGCTGTTGATGAAGCCTGCGCTCTGGTGGAGTGCGCAGTGATTGGAGGTGCAGGAACCCCCGCCAGGTTGTGGCACTCACGAATGCAGGACGTGATCCATGACGAAATGCATTGTGATGACACAGGCAGACCTTCCATTCTGTCCGCCACTGCCACGAATAACTGGATCGACTTTCTGAACGGCTTCGTTCTCTCGATGTAGAAGGCTAGCGCTCTACGGACATCCAGTGAGTGAAGTCTCTGCTCCCTGCAGCTGGAATGCGGCTTAGGGTAGAGTATCAGGAGGAAGATGTCGCGGTTAATGTGAAACTGCGATACAACCTTTGGCAGGAAAGCAGGATGAGGTCTGAGCTAAACCTTGTCCTTATAGAACACGGTGTAAGGGGCTCCGATATTAGGGCTTTACGTTCAGATACCCTTCTGGCCGAGGTTATCGCCACCAGGAACGCCACTTTGTAAGAGAGGTAGAGCAGGGAGCATGACACCAAGGGTTAAAAGGGCGGTCCCATGAGTCTAGGAAGAACCAGGTTGAGGTCCCAAGCCAGGACAGGCTGCCAGACATGAGGGTATAGCCTGTCGAGACCTTTTAGAAACCAGTTGACCAAAGACAAAGTTAGCAAAGACAGAGCGGCCCTCCGCACCCGGGTGGATGACTGAGATGGTGGCCAAGTGAACCCTTATTGACGACACTGAAAGCCCCTGCTGCTTCAAATGGAGGAGGTAGTTCAGAACAAACAGCACTGAGGCTAGCATTGGGAACGAATGGCACTGTACCGACCAGACTGAAAATCTCTTCCGCTTGGCAAGGTAGGTAGCTCTCGGAGAAGGTTTCCTGCTGCCAAAGAGGACTTGTCTAACCTGGTCTGAACAGGAAAGCTCCACAGGGTTCAACCACAGAGCGGCCACACCGCAAGGTGCAGCGACCCGAGGTTCGGATGTTGGAGACGACCGTGGTCCGGGAAGAGTGGCAGGGTGACTGGAGCGTCCATGGACATGTCTAGGAGAGTTGTGTACCAGGCGGGGCCAGGCTGGAGCTATTAATATGACCTGAGCTCGTTCCCTTTGGATCTTGAGGAGTACCTTGCAAATGAGCAGTATGGGCAGAAAGGCGTTTAGGAGACAACCTCCCCATAGGAGGAGGAAGGCGTCCGCGCTGGAACCCAGCCACACCCAGGCTGTGATTTTTGAAGGAGCAGAACTGCTGGCACTTCCTGTTGCGTCACATGGCAAATAGGTCTATCTGGGGAAATCCCCACCTCTGAAAGACTGAATTTGTGACATCCGGGCAAAGGGACCACTCATGGCCGTGAAAGGATCTGCTGAGGTAGTCTGCCAACTCATTCTATACTCCGGGAAGGCACAATGCTTGTAGGTGTATTGAATGTTCTACACAGAAGTACCACAGCCTGAGGGCTTCCTGGCACAGGGGGAGAGGAGTGTGCACCCCCTTGTTTGTTGATATAGAACATTGTCGTGGTGTTGTCCGTCATAACTGATACACATTGTCCCGTTAAGTATGCCAGGAAGGTCTGGCACACCAGACACAGTGCTCTCATCTCTCTGACATTGAGGTGGAGAGCCAGATCTGCCTGAGACCAGAGACCCTGAGACCTGTGGTCTCCTAGATGTGCTCCCTCAGCCCAAGGCTGATGCGTCTGTCACTAGCGAAAGAGATGGCTGTGGACTGGCGAAGAGGACCCCTGAGCACACCTCCTGAGGGTTGAGCCATCACAGGAGGGAGTCAAGGACCGGACGAGGCAGGGTCACGATACTGTCCAAGCTGTCTTGGGCTAGTCGATGCTACCCATGACTGGAGCAGTCAGAGCCCGAGTCTGGCATGCTTCATCATGTAGGTACAGGCAGCCATGTGTCCCAGAAGCTTCAGGCAGTTTTTTGCTGTGGTGGTGGGAAACTGTCTGAGACCTCGAATGATACCGGCCAGGGCCTGGAACCTCAATTCCGGCAGGTATGCCCTGGCTTGGGTTGAGTCCAGTACTGCCCCTATAAACTATCCTCTGAACAGTGCACAGAGTCGATTTTGCTTCGTTTAGAAGGAGACCCAGGTTGTCAAAGGTGGCCCTGATGAATTTGATTTGAGATTCTACTTGGGTCCTGAAGCGACCCTTGACCAACCAGTCACTGAGTTATGGAAACACCTGTACCTGGTGCCTGCGCAGGAACACAGCGACGACTGCCATGCACTTGGTGAAGACTTGAGATGCTGCTGACAGACCGAACGGAAGAACTGTAAATTGGTAGTGGGTACTGTTCACCACAAACCTGAGGTACTTCCTGTGGGGCTGAGTGATTGCAATATGAATATAAGCATCCTTCAAGTCGAGGGTGGCATACAAGTCTGCTGGATCCAGTGAAGGGATGACGGAGGCAAATGAGACCATGCGGAACCTGAGTTTCTTTACAAACTTGTTGAGTTCTCGCAGGTTCAGGATGGGCTTGAGGCCACCTTTGGCTTTCAGTATTAGGAAATACCAGGAATAAAAGCCCTCGCCCCTGTGCTCCTGAGGAACCTCCTCCACTGCCCCTAACGATAGGAGCGACTGCTCCTGGATAAGGAGTTGCTCGTGAGAAGCGTCCCTGACGAGGGATAGGGAAGGGAAGTGGAAGGGCAGGAGGGCACAGAATTGGATGAAGTATCCCCTCTCTACCATGAGGAGCACCCAGCAGTCTGAGGTGATATGGGACTATGCACGGTAGAAAGGGGATAGTCGGGACGAGAAGGTAAGGCGGGGTGGATCCAGTCTTTGGTGTGGTACACAGTCCTTGACTGTGCCTTCAAAAGACCAGTTTGGGCCCTGAAGGTGGCTTGGGTTGTCCCGAGCCCGGCCAGAGGGTTGACACGGCCTTCTCCTGCCAGTCCTATTTCTCCTTCAGGACCCTTCCTGGCGGTTCTGGTGACAGAACCGCTGAGAACATTGTGGATGGAAGTGTCTCTGCTGCACTGACGGTGTATAGAGGCCCAGGGACCTGAGGGTGGTTCTGGAGTCCTTTAGGCTGTTTAACTTCTTGTCCATTTTCTCAGAAAAAAGAGTCTGACCCTCAAAAGGCGGGTCTTGTATGTTATGCTGGACCTTATAGGGGAGACCAGAAACCTGGAGCCATGAGCCCCTTCTCATGGCTACTCCTGTGGCCATAACCCTGGTTGCAGCACAACCCATCAAGTGCTGCCTGCAGGGATGCCCTGGAGATCAGTCTTCACTCCTCGACCAAAGCTGAAAATTTGGCACGGGAATCCGAGGAACTCCATGAATTTAGCCATCGCCAAACAGGCATTGTAGGAGTACCTGCTGATGATAGCCTGCTGGTTAGACATTCAGAGTTGTAGTCCCCACATTGAGAACACCTTTCGCACGAATAGGTCTAATGTTTTAGCATCCCTATTCTTGGGAGAAGGGCCCTGAAAGCCTTGCCTCTCCCGCTGATTAGCAGCGTCCACCACCAAAGATTCAGGCTGGGGGTGGGAATATAGATGTTCATAACCCCTGGAGGGCACAAAGTACCGGCGTTTGTTACGCTTGGCAGTGAGTGGCAGCGAGGCAGGGGTCTGCCACAGGGTCTTAGTCATGTCCGTAATTGTCTTTATAAATGGTAAGGGTGCGAGGGGGCCAGGAAGGGCACGAGGGGGCCAGGATATCAGCCATAGGGCCTGCATCATCTACCACTTCCTCTGCCTTAATGCCCAGAAACTGGGCAAACCGGCACAGCAACTGCTGCAAGTCTTCCAGAGCTGGGGCTACGGAAGTGCCCACCTGTGCCTCATCTGGTGAAGAGGAGGAGGCGGCCACCCTCTACCCTCCCCACCTGAGGGATCTCGTGACCCTGGGGGAGACTGTGGTTGGTTGGCTCAGTCCTGCGAAGAGCACGGATATTGGTGCCAATGTCGGGTCCCGCGCCAGTGCTGGTATAGACACCTAGGGTAGCATCTGCATTAGGGTCTTCATGGAAGCAGTCACAGCTGCTGTTGATGACGATGTCGGTGCCAGTGCCATCGTCGGTGCCGAAGGTGCAGCCGGCACCATAGCAGCAATCTGAGCCACTGACGCCCCTGGTGCCGAAGGCTTGTCGAGGGCGGCACCACGGTTGGTGCTGATGTTGGTGATGGTGCCGTGTCCGCCGGCGTTAATTCTGGAAGTAATGGCTCAGTCACTGGTCGTGGCGGAACAAATGTTGCGGACACCACTGACGCAGCTCCCGAGTGGGATCCTTGGCTCCGACCCTGGGCTTGATGGAAAGCCCATGGAGTCCAAAAGGGCCACTGAGCTGGGTTCTGCCATTGTGAGGGCCACTGCATTGGCATCTTGAGCTGGACCTTCTGCTCCTGCTATAGTCAGAGCAGTACGAGTTCAACTCCGACTCTGATGTTTCAGAATAGGAGGACCAGAGTGGCGCTGCACCTCTTGACATAGAGCGTTGGGAGCCTGGGGTCCTACTGCACTCCCTGGATGGAGGCGTTGGCTTCTGGGGGGAGGGTGCCGAGGTGATAGGGATCAGCGTGACATCATCGCCGGCTTTCCCTTTGACTGAACGGAGTGCCAGAATGGAGCCTGCAGTGCTGGTGCATCTTCCTGCCTTGGGGACGAGAACGGCACCGTGAGTCTCAGGCCTGGTCTACACTGGGAGGGGGTTGGGGGGGGGGGGGAGAAATCGATCTAAGTTATGCAACTTCAACTACGTGAATAATGCAGCTGAAGTTGACGTAATTAGATCGACTTATGGTGGTGTCTCCACTGCGGTGAGTCAACTGCTGCCTCTCCCCCGTCGACTCCGCCTGTGCCTCTCGCAGTGGTGGAGTACAGGAGTCGATGGGAGAGCGCTCAGGAGTCAATTTATCGTGTCTAAACTAGACGCGATCAATCGACCCCTGCTGGATCGATCGCTGCCGGCCGATTCGGCAGGTAGTGTAGACATACCCTCAGCAGGTCCTGCGCCGTCTCAAAAGCCTCTGGGGTGGACAGGAGTGGCAGATGCTCCAAGGGATTTGGCGAGCGCGGCGAGCCCGGACTCTACTGCCTCACTTCGGCAGGAATTGACATAGCTCCACTCTGAGCCTCGGAGCCATGGCCCAACCGAAGTGCCACTGATGGCTGGTCCCTGGATTTTGCTGAGGCGGATCAGCCTCTTTCTGTCTTCTTCTTCTTCTGGGCCAGTGATTCGGACCAGTGCTGAAGGCTGGAGTGTCCCCGAGAGGCTCCATGACGGTGCTGAACCTCCTTGGCGGTGTCTCTCTTTGACTGAAAACAGCGTCAGAGCGCTCCGCGCCAAAGAAGACACACTGGGAGGAGGACTTTAAGCCACTGTTCCCTCTCCTTAAGAGTTCTCAGTCAGAATTCCTGACAGATTTTGCAGCGGTCTTTTTGGTGACCCTCGCCCAGACACCATAAACAGGAAGTGTGTGTGTGGGGGGGTCACTTTTAGGCATGGGCTTTGTGCAGACCTGGCAAGTCTTGAAGCCCGGGGATCGTGGCATGCCGCAGTGATAAATAAGGTGCCTGGGAGGAAAAGTGCACAGCATCCACCACTTGTTGAATCAAGGAAGATTTTGGTACCACCCTTACACATCAAGCTGGCTCTGATGAAGAACTTCGTCAAGGCCATTGACAGAACACAAGCAGCTTTCAAATACCTCTGTGGAAAATTTCCAAGGTTAAGTGAAGCTAAGATAAAGGAAGGTGTCTTTGTTGGTCCTCAGATTCGTGAACTTCTTCGAGATGATGCATTTGACCATGCACTGCGTGGCAAGGAAAAGATGGCATGGAAAACCTGCCAGTTAGTGGCAATACATTTTCTCAGAAACAACAAGGCAGACAACTACAGGTTGTTGGTGGAAAACCTGCTCAAGGCATACAAAAGCCTTGGTTGCAACATGTCACTAAAGATACATTTTTCGCACTCTCATCTAGAGTTTTTTCCACCGAACTGCGGAGCAGTGAGCGACGAGCACAGCGAGCGATTTCACCAGGACATTGCAACAATGGAGAAACGCTATCAGGGCAAATGGAGCCCATCAATGCTTGCAGACTATTGCTGGACAGTGACAAGAGATGCTCCATTTAATGAATTTAATGAATACAAGAGACAAGCCAAGAAGCGCCGAGTAGACACTGAATAGGACTAAACTATGTACGTAATAGTTTTTTGCCTTTTGTTTCATAATAAATTTTATTTATATAACCCTTTTGCTGATTTTTAAAGTGTTACATAAACAGGACAGGTGAAATATTATCATGTAAAGCAACCATAAACACATGAAAAGACCTAGGTTTACAATTTATGATTAAAACTCTACTATCTACACAATATACATAGACATAAAATGCAAAAACTTAAATATCTTAGAAACAGTAGCCCATCAGTTGTTTTAATTGTCATATTTGAATTCAGCACATCAAAATACATAATAAATAGCACATTTTATCTCTGAAGCAGACGACTTCTCAAAAATTGTAGACCAGGGTAATGGGACAGATTCTGCACTGTGCCTCCTGAAAGTTGCAGCACAAAAGATGCAACCCAGAAGACCGAGCAAAGGAGACTTTATGCCACCTTTTCATTCATGGATTCCAGCCTTATGTCAGGGCCAAAATGGATCCTGGCATAAGTTAGAACAGCCCAGGAAGTTCTGAAATTTATGGCAGCCATTTCTAGGCTGTTTATGGGTTGTACTGCAGATACTTCCCCTTCTGCTTCCAACTTGCCCCCGCCTGTGCTTCGCACGCTCCATACAATGGAACTTGTAAGTGGAACAGCACTGGGTCTGCTGACATCAGCCCTTCATTGGGGGGAAAGTCTCTTTGCAAATTATTTATGGACTTTATTGGCCACTGGACTGGCATACATCGGCAATGCTTGAGTATTTTGAGAAACATCTTTTACACTTCACAATAACTTTTTTAGTTCAGGAAAAAAAAATCTATCATATAAATTATACATTTTAAGTAAGAAAATTTAATATCAGGCTAGTATTTAAAATTATTTTTAATTTATTAAATTGTTCATAGATAACTACATCTTTTTTAGATCAGAAGTGCACAGCAAATCTTGAAATGCACTTCAACTACAGTATAAACAACATACATTTGAAGAACCCTACTGGAAGAACTCTTGTTGCTTTCCTGTGGCTTTCTTTAAAAAATGGGCTATTATCTTTTAAGTCATTTTTATACAAAATTTTGAAATTAAGACTATAGTTTAAATCCTGAATTATCTTTGGGAAACTAGGAGGGTATGAATTAGTTTTCAAGAAAATTAAAACTCTACCTTATGTGCATCAACTAGAACAATTCCTCCTTTTTCAAGTGGCTCCTTCGTACCTATCAGCAATTTTCCATCTGAATAGCCAACTGCAAATGGTCTGTCTTCACTGAACCACGCAAGGCATGTGACAGAAACTATTGGAACAATAAGCACAAATAAAATATCTTAAATTACAAGCTAAACTGTTCAATTCCCATTGCATTTAGCTCATCAGAAAAAAAGGTTACTTACTTTTTTGTAACTATTGTTCTTTGAGATGTGTTGCTCATGTCCATTCCATTCGAGGTGTGCGCGCGCCCACATGCGTGGTTGTTGGAGATTTTTGCCTTAGCAGTATCCATAGGGTCAGCTGTGGCACCCCCCTGAGTGCCGCACTTATGCATCGGTTTATCAGGCGTCGCCGACCCAATGTCCTCTCAGTTCCTTCTTGCCGAGGTAATGGTAAGGACATGAGCAACTCATCTCGAAGAACAACTGTTACAAAAAGGTAGGTAACCGTTTTTATTTCTTCGAGTGCTTGCTCCTGTCGATTCCATTCTGACATATGAGGCTTTGGAAAGAAGACAGGTAAGTATATGTCCCAGCCAGTATAAAACTGGGAAACTACCTTTGGAAGAAATGCCGGGTGTGGTCGCAGCTGGACCTTATCCTTGTAGAATACCGTATAGGGAGGACCTTAACCTTGTAGAATATCGTATAGGGAGGTTCCGAAATAAGCACCCTGATCTCAGACACCCTGTGGGGTGACGTTACTGCAACCAGAAACAAAACCGGGAGAGAAGCAGGAGAGAGCAGGAAGCCAGAGGCATGAAGGGAGGCCCTATGAGCCTCGACAGCACGAGATTCAGGTCCCAGGGAGGAACGGGATCCCGGATGTGCGGGTAGAGACGCTCCAGACCTTACAAAAACTGGGCCATCATGTGGTGAACTAAGACTGACCTGCCTTGCAACGGAGGGTGGAAAGCTGAAATAGTGGCCAGGTGGACCTTGATCGACGACAGGGACAAACCTTGGAGTTCGAGGTGCTGAAGATAATCTCTGAGCTCCCTGACATTGATATAGAGGGCCACATCATCCTGCAACCAGCAGCCCTGCATTTCATACTGGCTGGGCCCGCCACAGGTCTGGGTCCCCTACCACTCCCGGGAGTCAGCAGTGGATCCTTTGGTGGGCTCAGGGCCCCAAATGGGGAGGCACGTCCATGTTGCTCTGGAGTGGACGGGCAGCCTGAACTGGGTCCTTTGCCTCATAACACATTGCCTTTCTTGCCCGGTGCTGGGAAGCCGTATTTTTTGGTCTTCTTTTTGAGCACCGGCGACAGAGAGCGGTGTTGGACAGAGCCCGGTGCTAGGGGTGTACTATGCACAGAGGCCAAGGTTCAAGGGGTAGAGTCCAGCCGGAATGTCTCGGAAGCCATTCAGGAGGGCAGCCTCCATGAGGAGAGCCCTCGAATGGATATTGCACTCTCTCTCTGGGTCCTGGGTCAAAAGATTTTACAGATACAACACTTGTCCTTCACATGTGATTCCCCCAAGCACTTGAGGCAGCTGCTGTGTGGGTCACTAACAGGCATAGGCCTGTTACAGTCTGAGCAGGGCTTAAACCTGGGAGACCAGGGCATGCCCTGCCAGGGGCGAAGTCCCCGATGGGACTCTAACTTCTAACTAACTACTATAAACAAACTATTTACAAGGCCCTAAGGCTCAAAGTCAGAAGAGATGAAACCGCTAGTTTTGCTATGCAAGCAAAAGTGCTCCGATAACCACCACTGGTGGTAAGAAGGAACTGAGAGTGCATAGGGCCAGCGGAACTCCAAGGGGACCCTATGGATACTGCTAAGGCAAAAATCTCCAATGATCGTGCACGTCCTAGAATGGAATCGACATGAGCAAGCACTCGAAGAACTTTTTGTATTATAATTACTTTCAGAAAACAAAAATGAAATGAAAAAATACAGCTTAATGAAAGTTAATACAGCTGTTTACTTTATGTTTTTTATTCTATGCCTATCACCTTAGATATTTAAGTACCACTGTAGTCATACATTTCTATCAACATAGCTATTTTATAGGAGACAGTATTGTAAAAGCTTTTTGTAGTAGTTTAGATATAAATGCAATTCTAAATATACATTTCAACAGAATGAGCAGAACCTACGTATTTACCCAGCTACCCTTCAAGTTTTATTTAATATAGTATTGCCACTTCTTTTTTTCTTCTTCTACATTTTAAGTGGGATTCAAAATGGACAGTCCTTGTCTACTCTGAATAAGTTAATGACCAAAAAATTTCAGTCGCAAGTCATGCCACAATACTTACAGTCAGAAACCATGAACTTCCCACTGCACACGCCTTTTATTCAAGTCACTATTCATACGATTTTGCCCCATTTTTTTTTTAATTCATGCATTTGCTAACAGTCTATCCTAAAGAGGGAGGCAAATAGCTTTCCTGTTCTAGCCCTGATTACTTCTATGCTTTTCTCACAAAGTCTGTGTTTTCTTTTGGGAAGTCTCTTATGATTTCACTGTCACTAATGGAGGTGCACCAGTTACAGTAACACTGTCTCTCCCCCCGAATAGCTAATGTAGATAAGATCAAAGAGGATATGTATGTCTTTTTTCACACATCCAAACTGTAACTGTTAGGAAAGGGAGTCTTGAATCCTACGTTGCACACACAGCAATTTAACAATAACAATTACACTGTTTATTTGTAGTTGTAAAAATATCCCTGTTGGAAGTTTAGGCATTAAAAGAATGAAAATGGTTACCTATTCTACAGCAATTGCAGATCTTCAAGATGTGTAGTCCACATAGGTTCCACTTCTAGTGTGCATGCATCCCATGCACACAAGATGATATTCTTTTGACCAGTAGTGTATACTGGTGCTGCGCCTGCACTCTGGATGCCCCCATGCCCTTCCACTCGAGGGCATAAAGAACAGAATGGGCCAACTGTCCCTCAGTTCCTTTGCCAATATGGAGTCCAGATGGCCTAGGACTCCAGAGTAGCAGGGAAAGGAGAGTTAGGCATAGAATATACGTGGACAGCACATCTTGAAAAATGACAGTAGCTGTTTTTTCTCTGAGTGACTGTCCTCATGGATTTCACTTCTGATGACTTGCAAGCTCTGACCACATCAGAAGGTGGATGCTAGGAGTCCTATTTAAATAATGACTGCAGAATATCACTGCCCAAGAGAGCATCATATCTTGAGGCCTCAACTGACGAATAATGCTGGATGAAAGGTGGTCTAATCCCCATGTAGTTGCCCTGCACATTTTTGACAGCGATGCTTCTTAGAGAAGTCACATACTTCCTTCAACACAGCTGGGCAACATTAGACTTTGGACTTTAATGCTGCACCTTATATGGAAAGATATTCTTGCACTTTATATGTTAATTGACTAAGCCACACAATTTCCTGTGTGTTGTGTATTAAAAACAGAGATAAACTGAGGCATGCAGAGGTTAAGTGACTTGCCAAACATCACACAGAGTCAGAGTCAAGAACAGAAATCAGGAGTCCAGGCTCCCTGCACCATGTACATCAGTAACATGAATCATCATGCTTTAAGGCATTAACTGGTCACCAACTGAGGTCAGGAAGAAGTCTCTTCCCCCATGGTAAGGTAGTGCATTATGAAGTACTGTCCAACATCATACACGAGATAGTATGGCGTACACCATTCTGAACCCTGGTGGAATGGGCTCTATTCTGTATTGGTGCTGTATTTAATGTAATTAGATACCCATTTAGAGAATTTTTGGTTGGATACTGCCTGACCAAAGTGGACACTGCAGGGGTACCATCTTGATGCCACAGACAATAAGAAGGAACCGAGGGACAGCTGAGCCTGCTACACCTTTTATGCCCTTGGGGTAGGGAGTTGGGGATAAGGCTAGAGTACCCAGGGTGTAGACACAGCTCTAACAGACACTGCTGGACAAAAAGAATCCAATCTTGTGTTTATGGGGCATATGTGCACTAGAACTGAAATCTGTGTGGACAGTTCTTCATAAAACTGAAGTACACTCTGCATTTTAAATATAGATGACAAAAAATGTGTAAGTTTGCAACTTACAAGTTTTCTTTAGAAGTATCAGCATGGTCACCTACCATCCTTTCTGTAGCAATGCTCCAGTTCTAATCGATGCATGGTTGAAAGATCTACAACTTCAATAAGCCCAAGAGATCCATCCATACGACCTACTAATAATACTTCTGGAGTGTCTCCTGTCCATGCTGCAGATGGCCCTTCTTCTGGCCAAGCTAGAGCAGATACCCAATGTGGCTGAAGGTCTAGTAATCCTTTTCCTCCTAAAACCCCAAAAATCTGTTACTATAATACTTCATTTTACTAGAAATTAAAAGACCAAAGAGTACCTTTCAGAGGACAATGTTGAAAAACTATGTATACAACTGGGACATACACTACTGATGAGCCTTAACATCTTTTAAACTGACATATAGTATATGATTACAAAGTAACTGGTTACTAACTTGCCATGAAACAAAAATCAATATAATGTCTCTTAACAGCATCACATATTGAACTAATCTTCAAACTAATTACTCCAGAAAAAGTAATTCAGAGAAGAAGGAAGTTAAATTTTATGAAAGCCTGCAGCATTCAGACAATGATGCTTTCTCCTATGGAATGCCAGTAACCATATAAATGAAACAATACACTGAACCAAGCATGTGTCAAGCACAGAGGAACAGTTCTCTATGGAAACATCCAAGATTGTCAAAGACTGTAATCAGTGATTTCTGCAAACATTAGGCGTTAGATAGGGATCCTACAGCTGTCAAAAGGATTAATGCTCTTCTCCTTTCAGAGTTAGTCTCAAATGTACCATTTTGAGCATTCTAGTGCACCTATGGAAGGAAAATGTTGGAACCTTTTTGAACTGCTTTTAAAATAAACTATTTATACAAACTTTTAGAGATACCTTGTTTAAATGTCAAATATATTTTACACCTTATAAAAAGAATAGTATTTATAGGCAATGATTGCTATTGCAGTAGGCAAGTCTAAAGCCCAGCACAAATTTCTATGACTCTTTTCTTGTTCAATGATAGGCTAGAAGGATTCATGTTAACTACTGAGTTTCCAATGCCTATGTTGTAACAAATGTTGAAAAAAGGCACTAAGGTGCTAGTGAATTAGCTGGGTTCAAAGCACCTAATGAAGGATGGTTGGCATATTAACTGGCAAGTAAATCTGCTAAAACACCTACCTATACAAAAGTGCCATTTCTCAGCAGCTTTTAAATAGCTGTCATAGACACAGGTTATACTATTAAAAAAATAAAAATAAAAAACACATGCATCATACCATTGACTTGCCATATGTTCACCATTTTTTCCAAAGCTCCAGCCAGATACTTGCCACTGATGCTCCAACAGATAAGAGACAAGCTAGGGTCACTGGGTGATCCCAGACTTTCTTCTGAATCACCTTCTCTACAATAAAATAAAACAGTGCACTTAAAGTAGGTATTTCCAAGTGGAGAAAATGAGAAAAAGTTTAATCTATTAAAGATTTGAGTCATTTTCTGTACTCCCCATGTTGTTATTGCAGACACAACCAAAGCATAATTTCTCAATTTTTCATTCCACTTCATCCCCTAGTAAAGTTATTAGAGAGACTCTCTGTAGTTAAATTTTGCACTAGCTTTCTATAATCGTCCTAATTCTGACTACCTTCTTACATTGCCAACTAAACCAACCTGCTGAAACATCACAAACTTTATCTTATGCCACAGTAGAGTTTTCTGGGAAGTCTCAGGAAAACCAACAGGGAAGTTGAGTTCTAAGAACTACACTTAGAAGAGGTACTCTCTCTTCTCAATTTCTGGCCCCAATTCTACCCCACATTGGGGCAGGTTTGCACAGCTCAATTAGAGTAAAGCTATTTTAAAGCCAGTTTAGCTAACCACAGTAGGATCACTGATTAAAGGTCTAGAAAACATGACCTATGAGAGAAGACTGAAAAAATTGGGTTTGTTTAGTATGGAGAAGAGATGACAGAGGAAAGATGATACCAGTTTTCAACTACATAAAAGGTTCTTAAAAGGAGGGAGGAAAATTGTTCTCTTTAACCTCTGAGGATAGACAAGAAGCAATGGGCTTAAACTGCAACAAGGGCAGTTTAGGTTGGACATTAGGAAAAATTTCCTGTCAGGATAGTTAAGCAATGGACTAAATTGCCCAGGGAGGTTGTGAAATCTCCATTATTGGAGATTTTTAAGAGCACGTTATACAAACACCTATCAGGGATAGTCTAGATCAGTGTTTCCCAAACTTGGGACACCGCTTGTGTAGGGAAAGCCCCCAGCGGGCCGGGCCTGTTTGTTTACCTGCTGCATCTGCAGGTCCGGCCGATCGTGGCTCCCACTGGCCATGGTTCGCTACTCCAGGCCAATGGGAGCTGCTGGAAGCGGCGCGGGCTGAGGGACGTACTGGCCGCCGCTTCCAGCAACTCCCATTGGCCTGGAGCAGTGAACCGAGGCCAGTGGGAGCCGCGATCAGCCGGACCTGCGGACGTGGCAGATAAACAAACCGGCCCAGCCCGCCAGGGGCTTTCCCTACACAAACAGCGTCCCAAGTTTGGGAAACACTGGTCTAGATAATACTTAGTCCTGCCACAAGTGCAGGGGATTGGACTAGATGAACTCTCGAGGTCCTTTCTAGTCCTATGATTCTATGATCACCTTAGTGTAACGGGATTTTTTAGAGTGCAGAGCTGCTATAGCAGCTCTTACGACCTCCACTTCTCTGTGACTAGTGCAGAGAGTGCGCTCAGGGTATCCCCACACCTCATATCATATCAGCCATTGGGGCCACTGGCAGCCAGTGCAAGTTGCAGTACTCCTCAAACTGTTCTAATTTATGCTGAAGGAACAGCTCAGTAGCACAATGACACCAAGATAAAACAGTGAAATGATGGCTTTAAGTTATCATTGACCCTCCCCACTAACTTCTATTAATCACTCCTTGGCTGAAATTGGCAATTATAGCCACTTCATTTTTTTTTGGCTCATCACAATGCCAAAAAAACTTGGCCAAGAAACATCTAGTTTGTTTTAATCTCTTGTCTGGAACTGGTTTCATTTACCAGTTTGGAGAGTTGCTTGGTGAATTATTTAGTTTTTGAAAAACAGTTCATGTGTGTATTATGAGCTCTGCAAAATTCTTAATTCTGCAAGCCATCCTTCACAGAGCTTAAGAAGTCCACCCTAGAGAGAGATGAAATTTCTGAACTGTACAAAAGTGTGTGTGTGTGTGTGTGTGTGTGTGTGTGTGTAAGTAAAACTCCCCAAGAGACAGCTCTAATGCAAGTTTGCTAAAGCCCATAACAAATACATACTTCAAGAAACTTGCAACCAGTACATACAGGTACCTAACATACATAAATGCCATGAGGAGAAGGGAGTACCACTTCCTGCAAGGCCAAATGGCCTAGAGAAATAAGCAGTGGAATGCAAGCCCACAAGTCCTGAATTCTATTCCCACAATTAACCCAAAAATTACTTTAATACATTATAAACATATTTTTGGGCCATATCTATTGCTCTTTGAAATCAAAGGAAAGGCTCCCACTGATTGAATGGGAATCCGGACCTTCGTTAGGCTTCTTAACATCCCTATGAAACAGGTAAATATAATTTGATATACCCCAACTTTACAAATAAGGAAGAATAAGCATTTAAGAAGTTCAGGGACTTGCTCAAGGTCACACAGCAATTAGGTAAACAAAATTAAATTCATTCAAAAGTACGTTTAAGTCAATGTATTTGTAAGTTACCCTCAGTATGACAGTCCCTCTTTAAATTTATATTTTTCTTGCTAATCTTTGTTTGTTCTTTGGTAAATTTATTATGAAATAATACATTAAAAAAACATTCTCAGGTTAAAAAAATGTTTTTTAATCCCCTTACCTGGACTACTATCTCCACCTTAAATTTTAGGATCTCTTTTCAGTTTTAAATCATTTACTTTTGATCATTTTTGTTATTTTAAATACAGTAAACATCCCAAAGAAGAATAAGAGCATCCTACACTCAGGCAGTTTCCTATGCTCATGGGAATCCCCATAGGATTGCCATTGTGGAGCAATTAATAACAGACTTCCATAAAGAAACAACTTACAATTTGTTGAATACACATGTTTGCTGCAATGAATACTGCTTCTTTGTTACATTCCACACTCTTATAGTCCCATCATTTCCACTAGTTGCCAAAAGTCCCTTTTTATTGCACCAAAAACATGTCATGACCTGCAGAAATTAAATTAACAAATGTAAAACCAGAGTTTAAAATTTAAAGGTAGACATATTCATCTCATGCAACTCATTATGTTTGCCTGATTTGGACAAAGTATTAGCTGTATTATTTAAATCAATTATACTAAACAGAATCCAACAGTACCCAAGAAGAAATTTCCTTTCATTGTACAGTATTGCATAATTAGGTGCATTATTAGGAGTACTGCACACTGCTGTGAATCATCTTCCATAGGCCACTGTCAAACAAAATAGTGAACGAGACAGATTATCTATTATGCCAAAACAAATTAATACATGTGTGCTTTTAAAACAAATCTATAAGAAAAGACTTGTAATAATTCAGTTGACTTTGTGTGTTTATTTTTTTAAATCAGTTTCATGAATCCTAGAGATTTCAAAAGGTCTCAATTCTGCAACGGGCTCTATGTTGGCAGATCCCCCTGCATGGAAATCTAGTGATGTCAACAAGATGCTGCTCATGCAAAGCCATTTTTGCAGGATCAGTGCCTTAATTATTGAAGCTGACATTAGAATAAGGAACTTGAAATGTAGTTACCCTCATTCCCCACCCCTCAGCCAACTCTTAATTTGTCATATTTTGGGCTATAACTTACTGTGATCCTCTTCCCATTCATTTCTTTTGCAAAAAGAGGGATTAAGCAATGTTAAATCTTAATTTTAAAACATTTGTAGCTACAACAACAAAATTAGTAGCAGAAGGCCAAAATCTTTGATAAAAGTAAGCTGCACAGCAGCAACAGGTTAAATGTTTTATGGCATAAAATGTCCCAAACAGTATTTATCACCACAAAATGTTATTTATCTTTTGTGTGAAAAGACTTTTTCTATAAAATACCAGAAGTCTGTTGCTTTGCTTATACAGTTATTTAATTACTTGCATTTTTTCTGTGTTCTAAAGAAAAAGGTCAATAAAGAATAAATTATACATTAAACAATCTATTTTGGGAGGAATAATGCTTACCCTGTTCTGATGAGCCTCCAGTTTTATGAAGGAGCATTTTCGTAGATCTCCACCCATATCAGCAAGGGTCTGAGGGCTAATTTGGTTGTCTCGGTCATGTGCTGCAAGAGTTCGCACAAGCTGCTGTGCAGCCCACTGCCTATGTTGTGAAGACAACCTTGAGGAAAGGCAGCAAGCTGCTAATGCATTAGCCAGCTCCAGAGGGCCTACAGCAGAAGGATCATAGGGAGGATGGGCATACAAATGGGCAATTAAACCTGCTTAAACAAAACAATGAGATGATGTCCAAATGAATATTGATAGTATTAAACAAGCCAATAAAACATTACCCACAACTGTAAGAAAGAACAAAATTTCTGCAAAAAGATTTTTTATTTTTTTTTTAAACTAAAAATACCACAGAGACATCTTAAATTTAGAAAAACTGTTCTGATACATACTGAAAACCAGCCATCCTCTAATCTTTTTTCCACAAAGCCCTTCAGAAGCCTTTTAGATTAAGGGCGAAATACTGTCCCCATTAAAGTCAATAGGGAAACTCCAACTGACATCATTGGGCCAGGATTTCATCCTAAAACACCAAGCCTTTTAAAGGCCCCAATCCTGCATTGGGATCTATTCGCGTGAACATCTGCACCCACGTGGAGCCTCACTGGCAGTCAATGAGACTCCATAAGAATATGAACCATACACCACTGGTTTTACAACTAATTGGTATATAAATGTTTCTGATGATTATTAAGGTATGATGCTAACAACCACATTAACTTTTGTTCTTTCATGTAAGTACTATAATTTTATGCATCTATGCTTAGGAGGGTTAGATCCTTAGTTCTGTGCCTAATGACACTTCTGTGTTTGGTGGCATGTGGAATAGTAACGAAAAATGGGTAATGACTGCTTTGAGTATGCTATCTGTCTAATCAGCAATTAGTAAACTGTATCTTTTACTGTGAATTGTGTATACCCATAAAAAAGGCTAGAGCTGGAGCAATCACTGTGATTAAGCATTTTACTTTCTGTGAACCCTAAAGAGATGAAGTTTTGACATGAATAAAATCTCCTGAGGGCTTTTCTCCCCGTTCCACTGCCTCACCATAGGGGCAGAGTTAGAACTGAATGCCTAAGCTGTGGATTTTTATACTTTCAGATATTTGGGTTTCTTTCCAAGGAACAGCAGCAACTTGAAAATCACATTTCTGCCTGAAAATGTAGCAAATATAGTTAAGTAACACCTAAGATTACTCTCATTGAAATCAATTAGTGAAAAAACATCTAATCTTTCATTTATTTTGTGAATGTAACAGCAATTTATGTATAGGCAGTTTCGCAGTGTCCTGTGTATAAACAGTTTTACTCTTGTAAACATCAACAGGGAGCAGAAACCTCTTAAAAGAATTAAAAAATTCCGGACATGCCATTTAAAGGGTGCTCTGTCAAAAACTGGATTTTTTTAAATTAATATTTTTTAAAAATTAAGGTGACAATGTAAATTCAAGTTCCAATCTGACTGAATTTCCTGGGTTTATAATGGTGATTTTTATTGACAATTACAAAACTCTTGCAGGGTTTTTAAAAAAAACATATATTTCTCTTATGTGCTCTCAAGCTTAACTTCAGTTTAACAAATCTATCTGGGAATATAAACGAGAAAGTGCAGATTTTTGTGAATTATACTGACAAACTATTTTTTTAAATACAAAAAATACCTTTCTTTTCAATTTCTGCTTTATCATAGTTCGGCCTCAATTTGGCCCCTTTGTCTGCCAACAATGCTACAAGTGCCTGAGTTACCACAAAGTTGGGCGATGTTACAAGCTTGTTTTCTTCTGCAATTCCTCGCAGAAAGCTTGGCAAAAATTTTCTTTGAATTGGATCATCAACTGTAGTCAAATTTACACCAGTCGCGGCAGAAATCAAGTTCTAAAAGAAAGGCAATCAAGTGAAAAATTAAATTTAACCAAATGTTTTTAGTCAAACAAAAATAAAATCTAAAATGTATAGATTTTTCAAGATCTGCACTTCATTTGTAACCAAAATTCTCTAATTATGCAAATAGTACATATAAAACAGAATTCAAGACCTGTATCCCACAAGCTAATTGGACTGAATGGACTTGTCAGTGTGAAACAGGTTGTTTGTTGCTTGCTGGTTCAGGGACAAAGAGTTTAATGTGTTGTTATTGTCATTAATGTCAGGTAGGGAATTTAATCTATTGGAGAATTTTGAAAGCTTAGAAAGTTTTGGGTAGGAGAAGCAAAAACAAGATAGGTAATAAAATCAATTACTTCATCTCAAAGTAGTTATAATTCCTTCACTTGCATACACTTCACAGTCAGTAAAAGCAAATCAATAATGAGCTTGTGTGCTACAGAGGTTATAGATATACATGACACCTTGCGAAATATATCCACTTTTTTTCAAACTTGAATATACCCGTTGGGTATAGTTGACTCAATAAAATGTAGGTAATTTGTGTAACCAAAGATTGTTCCCTTTTAGAGTGACCTGTTAAGCAGCAATTAAAAAAAAAACCAACAGATTCATGTTTTCCTTGGCAGATATACATCCCTAGCATCCAAATAAAGATACAATAAAACAAACTTGTGCTGAAACATGAGGGAAAACTTCAAAAAGGGAATAATCTCTTCCATTTTACTTTCATCTGGATTCTTTTATAAAAAGAAAGGTGATAACATGAACAAGTTTCAACTACATTTTTCAAGCAGTCCTTTGTCATGGAAATAACTTTTCACATCCAGTTGCACATTGTATGGTGGAGCATACAATATTCTTGGCATGTTAGTGCCTTTTTTATGTAAACCATTTTTCACAAAATTTACCACTTCGATGCATACATAAAAATTTCAAGGGTAAAATACCAGAGTTTTAGGCAAATGTTTGTATAGAAATAACAATCCTACCTGTGTACACAACTGTACCAGCAGTTTTGCAGCACTAGGAGTATTTGATGCCAAACAGCCTACGGCTGTACTCAGGTATGCCAGGCAAGATATAGGCTTGCTTGTTTTACTATGTACTCCTCTAGAACGCTCTGTAGTACTGGACATAGTGGATGGACTTGTTGAAAGGCCTGCTCTCCCTGCTGCAGCCAGGCACATTAATCGAACCAAAGTTCGGATATCTGTTAAACCCAAGGACTCAAGACCAGCCGCAAGACTACAACTGGACCCACTGACCAAAAAAAAAAAAAAAAAGCTTTAGTTTAAAAAACAAAACATTTTTTTAATGTTAGGTACATAATAGGAAATTTCATCTTGCATACAATGTAACTATTACTAAGTGCCATTAATAAATAGAATACTGCTTGCTTGATTAGTGGGAAATTATTTCCCTAGAAAAAGGTAGGAGAAAGGAAGTATTACCCCCAGTTTACAGATGGGAAACTGAGAAAGAGTCCTGATCTTGCAAACAACAATGTGCTAAAACTTTAAGAATGTGTGCAGTTGCACTTCGGAAGAAGGGAATACTCATGCTTACAATTAACCACAGAGATAAGTATGCGCAGTACTGGGGACTAAGTAACTTCTTCACGTCCACATCTGCATCCTAAATACCCCCATGCTGTGGTATGAGTGCATACAAGACTCCTGTACAGAGGCAAGAATTTAACCCTGATCTCTTCACTCAATATCAAATGCCATAACCACAAAACCACCCTTCCTTTACTGATTTAGCTTTAGAAATTCTAACATCTGTCTTGTCTATTAGACTGTAAGCATTCCAGGGAAGGGACCATCTTACACTATGTGTTTCTACAATGTGCAGCACAACTGGGCACTAATCTCAGTTGGGTCCTCTAGGCATTAACCATTATATATAAAGGAAGAAGTGTCTTTTAGGGAAGGAAAGTGAAGAGGCATGGCAGACTGCGGTAAGAGATGGCACTCAAAAGAAAGCCCTTCTCATAAAAGCAGCACCAAATTATTTAAAATGAGTAACACTGGCCCCACCAGATAACACTGAATCCCTAGCAAATACAAGTTGATAATTAAATCCAGAGGAAATAAAGAATGTCACAAACCTGACAGACAATAGTGAGAGTGCTCTCATAACCATGGTTCTTGCAAGAAGCACTTGGGCTGCTGCTGTCACTCTTCTTAGTGCCATAACACGGTCATGTGGATTTACTAGAGCAGCAGCTTGTTCCCCCAGGGTTATCCTGCCAGAAGAACTTTTTTCTATGGAGCCATGACAGCCTTAAATGTAATAATGATTTGAATTAGTGTTAAACAAAAAGGGACAATTATAGTGTGCTATTAAACACAAAACTACTGTATACAAATTAATACAAATTTTGCAGATTTCAGTTTGTGAGTCCTTATAAAAACTAATCATTGTTTGTATACTCCTAAAGTTCTATACCCAATTTAGCCTCTTTAAATTTTCAGCAGATTGGGAACAATTTGACAGCAGCCAAAATGCATTAAAAAAAACCTTCAAAACAGTGGGCTAGAGACAGACCTCACTACTACAATCTGACCTAGCATGGACCCCTTGTGAGAAGCCCATTTAAGTTACTGTAACTCCCCCAGGGGCTCAGAGGTCCATGAAGGCCATTGCAGGACTGGGGCCACAGTGTTAACAGAAAATCACAGGTTTAAGTCTTTTGTCAATATAAAGAGTCTTGTCTCTCCATCACTACAGCTTCTCTAAAAAATAGGAAAAATTAAGGCCTGACCACATTTCCTGATGTTGGGAGGCTGGGTAGACTGACTGACTCATGATATCATAACTGCCCCTATAAGCACACACCAAAGAAAACAAAATGTCTGTACTTTAAATTAGACTTGAAATATACCTCCCTCGCTCAAATTTACCTATCTGCATCAAAGTCTCCTCCATACTGTTGGTGGCCGTGACCATTGCAACTGATGCTCCTAGTGGATCACTGTCAGGGAACTGAACTGCCTCAGGTACAATACGGCGATCATTTAACCCCAGGGGGCCAGCCAGTAACTCAAATTCCTCTTCTCCTGTCAGCTTTTCATCTTCATCAACATCCAACATATCCCAGTCTTCTAAGGTTGGAGAAATAAACAAGGGTTAGGCACAAAATCTAAACTAGTGCTATCAACTGCAATAATGGGATGCATTTTAAGTAATAGCGTGCTTGTGAATTTAAATAATTTCAATGGATTTAAGAACCTAGACTTAGTGTCATAAAATATGAATTGCAATCCGCATCCTGATTTTTATTAAAAACAACCCTCATCTTTAGAGGCTTGTATAGATACAGTACAACTGAAATTTAAAAAAATCTAAAATTGCTACATTTGTACAATTTCTGTATTTCTTGTATAAAAAAAAGTTGTATGAATAACATTTCTCAAAAGTAAATGGCATATGTTATGTGACCACTTGTAGAATCAAACCAACTAGTTATCCTTTATATCCTGTAAAGTAAGAAACGGGAAACTCAAAGAGAAGGTTACTCAACTTGTGCAAGTTCTTCGAGATGGTTGTCCCTGTGGGTGCTCCACTTTAGGTGTCTTGGAGACCTGCACTTCTAATCAGAGATTTGTAGTAGCAGTTCCCTGGTTGGCCGTGCATGCCAGGCAGCCATCTCGCACCACTCTGAGCAGTTACTCCGTGTGCACAGCCAATCGTCCCCCAGTTCCTTCTCTACCTCAGAGGATCGACGTGAAACTCTGAAGAAGGGGGGGGGAGTAGTGGAGTACGCACAGGGACAACTATCTCAAAGAACCTCAGTTACTGCACAAGGTGAGTAACCTTCTCTTCTTGTTCGAGGAGTGTCCCTGTGGGTGCTCCACTTTAGGTGACTGTGCCCCTCAATGGAGGGGAGGGGCTTCAGAGTTGATTTATGTGCAGCAGAGAGGACCAATAGTCCAAACTGGGCATCTGCAGATGATTGTTGTTCTAATGCATAGTGTTTAGTAACGGTATGGCCTGATGCCCAGGTAGCTGCTTTACAAATGTCCGTGATGGGTACATTATTGAGAAATGCTACAGATGTGGATAGTGCCATAGTAAAGTATGTGCGAAGTCCAGAGGGAGCTTGCATATTATAATTTTGGTAACATAACTGAATACACGTAGATATCCATTTCAATAGCCTCTGCTTGGAGATCGTTTGACCCTGAGAACGTTCTGTTGTGGATAGGAACAGGATGATTTTTTTAAATGTTTTTGTTCTTTCTGTATAGAAAGCTAGCGCTCTGTGGACGTCCAGTGTGTGGAGGGAGGCATCCCTGCTGTCAGCATGCGGTTTTGGGAAAAATACAGATAAGTAAATGGGCTGGTTGAGGTGGAAGGGGGAGGCAACCTTGGGTATGAATTTGGGATGCGGTCGCAAGATTACTTTGTCTTTGAGAAATATGGTATAAGGTGGGTGTACCATTAGGGCATCCAGCTTTCCCACCCTTCTTACTGACATGATGGCTCCGAGGAAGGTGACTTTCATGGAGAGATGTAACAGCGAGCAGGTCATGTCTAAGAGACTATGCTGGAGAAGGAATTGGGTAGTCCCATTCTAATGCCTCTCTTGGTAGGCGACGGCCCACCAGAGGCAGGGGGAAAAAATCCTTTCTTCTCTCTCTTTTTTTTTTTTGCTAAAAGGGAAAGACATTTTAGAGAGAAATTAATAAAGAAAGGGTACTAGTTGGAAAAAACTAAAATAATAAGAAATAGCTAAAGCTGTTGAGGGCGCTGCTGTTGTTCCAACCGAAGCCAGGGGTGGTCGAGAAGGAACTGTGCGGCAGTTGGCTGCACGCATGGGGTAACTGCTTGGACCGGCGCAAGATGGCTGCTGCACGTGCACAGCCAACCGGGGCACTGCTACTACAAATCTCCAATTAGAAGCACAGAGCACTAAGACACCTAAAGTGGAGCACCCACAGGGACAGTCCTCCAAGAAGAACCAGCAGGTTTAGTGCCAGAAGATTCCAAATGCTGCAGTTAGTGAAAAGCCTAGACCAGGAGGTGGGTTTTAAATAATGCAGTAAAAATGTCCAGACTCATGCTCAGATATATATTCAAAGAGAGTGCGTTCCAGAGGCAGTAACTGGGAATGCCTTGCCCCCATATTCATTATAAAGTACAGTAACTCCTCACTTAACGTGGTAGTTATGTTCCTGAAAAATGCGACTTTAAGTGAAACGATGTTAAGCAAATCCAATTTCCCCATAAGAATTAATGTAAATGAGGGGGTTAGGTTCCAGGGAAATTTTTTTCACTAGACAAAAGACTGTATTTTATATATATATATATATATATATACACACACACACACACACACACACACACAGAGAGAGAGAGAGAGAGAGAGAGACAGACAGACAGACAGACACACACACACACACAGTATAAGTTTTAAACAAACAATTTAATACTGGTACACAGTGATGATGATTGTAAGCTTGGTTGAGGTGGAGGAGTCACAGGGTGCGATATTTCCCTTACTGCTAAATGATGAACTAGCAATTGACTGAGCCCTCAAGGATTAACTCTCTCACTCTACAGGGCAGCAGGAATGGAGGGAGATATGTGCATTTCCCTTTTAAGTACACTGCCTTGTTAATTAGATCAGCTTGCTGAGACAGCAGCTGCTGCAAACTCCCTCTGTCCTGAGCCCTGGTGTGTGTCGCCTGCTCTATGGAAGATGGGGTAAGCGGGGTGCAGGAGCAGGGGGACACCCTGACATTAGCCCCCCCTCTTTCTTCCCTCCCCCCCGCACAGCAAGCAGGAGTCTCGGGGAGCAGCTCCAAGGCAGAGGGCAGGAGCAGCACATGGCAGTGGGGGAGGGACAGCTGCAATTGCTAGCCAGCTGGGCAGCTGCTGCACAGGGAACTTAGAGGAACGGGGAGCTGATAGGGGGGTTGTTGGTTCACCCTGATTCCAAGCCCCCACCAGCTAGCTGCAACAGGCTGTTCTTCCTGCAAACAATAGACAAAGCAGGCGACTGCCAAACGACGTTAGAAGGGAGCATTACATAACTTTAAACGAGCATGTTCCCTAATTGATCAGCAACGTAACAATGAAACAACGTTAACTGGGATGACTTTAAGTGAGGAGTTACTGTATTATGAATGTGGTTTTGGGCTTTGTGCAGTTATAGGGCCATTTTTACTCTTTTCCCTTTTCAGGGGAGATATATATATATATATATATATATATATATATATATATATATATATAGAATAATTTAAAAGTATGATTTTAGTGATAAAAAAACTTGATTTCACTCTGGGATTGACAGAGAAGTCAATTAACGTGGTGCTGCCCTCCTCCACCTTTGTCACTCACCTTGTGGAATGGAAACACGCTAATTTACACACACAGAGAACCTCAGCATCTCGTAGAAGCTGAATTTGCCCCTGTAACTGGGTGCTGGTCTTGGAAGATGCACATGAGCTTCCCCACACCCTGTTCCAAGGCTCTTCCCTTTAAGGCTGAAAGGGCTGAGCTCAGGGAGCACATGACAGGTAACTGCAAGTTGCAATCAGCACTTGCTATAATAGAAACAACCTCCCCTTAGTAGAGACCTCCCCAGGACCAGAGAAGGACCTGGGTGGGACTCTCCATAGGAGCCAGGAAGGGGGCTACCTAGCACAGGAAGGACATGTTCCCTCCCTTTCTCAACTAGCAGAAAGCATGAAAGTATCTGCTCCTAAATGTTTTGTATTATTTTGAGCCTTTGTATCTTGTGTTGATTAATAAACCTGCCCTGAAGAAAAAGATGTGGCTATAAATTTGAGTATGTGGGCTTTTTTTGGGCTCCTCCGACAGGCAAACCTGATCCCCAACATACAGTTCCTGATTGCAGAAACTTTTATTAAAACTTGTAGCATAATCAACCAAACCACCAGTCATTTCACGTACTCACAAGTCACAAAGGGCAGGAGAACTGATTTTTTTATTTAGAATTTTAAAAATGAAATTAGCCTGAAGAACATATTAGAATGATTTTGAAGTATAACTTGCAGTACCCTTTTCATAGCAGATTTATTTGCACGAAAGGAGAGGTTACTTACCTTGTACAATAATTTGAGTTCTTCAAGATGTGTCCCCCTCTGGGTGCTCCAATATGAGAATGTGGTGTGCCTACACACTCTTGACTAGAGATTTTCATCAGCAGAGCCATGGGTCCGCGTCTGCATTCTAGACAACCTCATGCTGTGGTGTGAGGGCATATGGGGAAGGGTGGACCTGCTGCCAATCCAGTTACTTCTCAATTACAAACATCCAGTTAGAGATTCATGGTAGTGGGGAAGGAGGGTGGGTAGTGGAGCAAAGAACTCAAGATACTGTACAAGGTAAGTAACCTCTCGTTCTTCTTCAAGTAGTGTCCCTATGGATACATCAGGAGACTTCCAGGAAGTACCTCCATCATGTAGGCGGCTGCGAGGTAGTGGATTCAGTATGGATCACAGGACAGCATTACAATAATCTGCATCAGTTCTGGAAGCAGGCACGAAAGTGTAATGCTGATAAAATGTGTGTCAAAGACAAGATGGCTGTCCTGCAGATATCTGAGGTATATTTTTGAGAAGGCCTACAGAGGTAGATTGAGCCTTGGTGGAATGAGCAATTACCGTTGGGGAGGTGGGGGTGAACCCCTGTGGCTTTGTAACAGGACAAGACACATCCTGTAATCCACCTAGACAGTCTTTGGGTTGAGATCAAATGTCCTTTCATTTGTTCGAAAACGGAGATGAAGAGACATGGGAAAGCCCAAGAGTCGAGTCCTGTCAAGGTAAAAGGCAAGAGCTCTTTTAACATCCAGTGAGGATGAGTGAGTCTGGGGTAAAACACCAGTAGGTGAATCTCCTGATTAATGTGGTATTCAGGAGAAACTTTAGGAAGGAGGTGAAGGTGTGAACTCAAAGTCATCTTAACCCACTAGAACACCATGTACGGTGAACTTGCCATCAAGGTTCCAAGCTCCCCTACTCTCCTGACTAAGGTAATGGCTATAAGGTCTTGAGGGACAAATGAAGGAGGAAAACTCTCCATAGATTCATATGGGGGTTTCCTTAGAGCACTGAGAATTAAGTTCAGGTCCTATGGTGGAGTTGTCTTTTTGACAGGCGGGAAGAGGTTGAACAAGCCCTTGATAAATCTTGCAGTGGTATGGTGGGTGAAGACTGAGAACCTTTCTATGGGAGGGTGAAAATCTGTGATAGCAGCTAGATGAATCTTAATGGAGCTCTGCGATAAGCCTGTGGTCATTAAATTCAGCAGGTAATTGAGAATGTAAGCCAAACAGGACTGAAGAGGAGATATAGACTGACAGCTGCAGCAAGACTGGAAGAGTTTCCACTTCTGCAAGTAAGTTTTCTTAGTTGTAAGCTTTCTGCTATTGAGCAGCACCATTTGAATTTCTGGGGAACAAACTTGTTCTTTACCAGAGAGCCATAGTGTAGCCACATCTTGAAGTGAGGCACCAAGAGACGGGTGCAGGTGGCTGATCCTGACTCCTGAGTGAGGAAAGTCAGCTTCAGGGAAGGCATAGAGGCAGCTGCAGGGACATGCAAACCAGCTTCGGGAACCACACCTGTCTGGGCCATGATAGCGCTATGAGGATGGCTACTAATAGTTTCTCTTGTTTCATTTTGTTTAGGAACTTGAGCAGTACTGGCTTTGGGGAACAAGTGTATGGCAGGATGTGAGGTTAAGTAATAACTAAGATATCTCCCATTGAGTTGTGGCTGTGCCCTCCCCTCGAGCAGAATTGTCTGCACTTCACGTTGAATGGTGTCGAGAGAAACAAGCCAATCTCCCAGTTCCAAAGAGGGCACTATCATTGCTAGGGTCACTACTCTGAACCACTGGAAGCAGACAAAGGTATTTAAAGTGCTGAGGTCGAAAATTGGTCTCCACCTCCCACCCAGCCCTGTTTTTCTTTGGGACAAGGAAGTACCAAGAATAGAATCCTCTTTCAATGAAGTCTGGTGGAACAGTTTTGATAGCTCCCAGAGCTAGGATGGATTATACCTTTGGCATTAAGTGGTCTTTGTGAGAGAGGTCCCTGAAGAGGGATAGGGAAGGAAGTGTAAGGAGCTGAATAGGATGGAATAATCTGTAGAAATCACTTCTAGGATCTGAAGTGATGAGCTCCCAGGAACGAAGGAAATGGGAGAGATGATCTGGGGATGGGGGGGATGGATGGGGAGGGAGGGGGGACAGGTGCAGTGTATGATCTGGGATAGATAGTTTGTGACTCTCAACCAATGGGTCAAAACAGGCATTTTGAGGATGTCACAGACTGAGAGGTTGCTAAGAAGAGGGCGAAAATCTGGGATTTTGGCTCGGGCAGTGGGGAGGGGTTCAGCTGGTCTGATAGTGGATTGGGCAAGACTGTTGAGACGTCTGCGATTTGATATCTTTTCTTTTTGTTGCAGCTGTACAGATGTCCAAAGACTGAAGTGTTACCCGGGAGTCTGTAAGAGAATGAAGGGACCCATTCACGGAATCACTAAACAACTTAGGCCCCTCAAAGGGATCCTTGACAGTTTTTTGTGCTTCCAGGAAAAGCCGGGAAGCTCGATGCATGAATACTGTCATAGCCATGGAATGTGAGGCTTGTCAGCGGCATCAAGTGAGGCCTGGAGAGACCCCTTGGCAACTGTCTGGCCTTCTGTAATGAGGGCCTGAAATTGTTCTCTCTGCTCCTGAGGCAGATGTTCAATAAAAGATGAGAGTTCTGAATAGACTGTGAAGTCATATTTCGCTACCAGGGCTTGATAATTAGCTACTCTGAACTGCAAGGAGGCTGAGGAGTAGCTCTTGTGGTCCAGAAGGTCCAACTGCTTTAGCTCCTTATCAGATGGTATTGAACAGGATCAGTGTTACCTTTTCCATTTGTTAACAACTACAACAACCAGAGAGAGAAGAGGAGAGGAGAGTGGAAGGAAAAATATATTCCGAGCCTCTTGATGGGATGGGATGCAGTACCTTTTGTCAGCTCGTTTACACGTGGATGGGACAGTAGCTGGGGTTTGTTATATCGTGCATGCTAGGTTATGCAGAGCATCGTTGATAGGAAAGGTCTGCTACCCTTTTTATAAGGTCTTGGAAAGCCTTAAAAGTCATCAGTATAAGAAAATTGGAGAGTCCTGGCAGCCTCATATGGTAAGGACGAGGACTTGTAACAAGGTGGAGTTTCTTACTCTTCTGTTGGTTCCTCCTCTGAGAGATGTATCTGTGGGGCAGGGCCTTAGGGAATCAGTTAATGCTCCTGACAAGTCCTCTTTTGAGAGGGTAACCTGTAAAAACGGTTGCCATAAAGAGCCCTCTAAACCCACTGATGTGCAGCATAAGGGAAAGAGGCAGGACTCCAAGGTTGACCTTGCCAGCATAGCCAGGTGTGCTTCCTGCTAAGAGCCTCCCCCTTCAGTGGTAACCTCAAAAGAAAAAGGCTGGAAGGGAGAGGAACCTTGTACAGCTACCTCTGAGTCAAATGAGGGAGCACACCCTGCATCCAAATGAGGGGGGGGGGGAAGGGAGGAGAGGGGGAGTAGTGCCAGTACCCAGTAATCAGATTGGCACCGGGCCTCTGGAAGAAACCTGTACTTGCATCGGTACACAGGTTTGAAAAAGAGGATGGTGAGGCAGTGCCAGATAATGTTGTATCACTACCAGCTAGAAATAAACCTCAGTACCCTCAAAGAGGCTGCATGGAGACCGTGTTGGTAGCAGTGGGCCAGTCACCAAAGATGAATATCGAGGGCAAGTAGGCTCTTGGAGGTAAGCTGGTACCAGTGCAGAGTACCAGTGATTTGGGCTCTTTAAGGATTTGCAGGTCTTCATGAGATAGGAGCCCGGACTGTACCAGGGACTCTGAATTGGGTTCCTCAGATGTCAGAATGTCAGGTCATACTGAAGACTGTACCAAAGTGTGATCAGTACAGCTTTTGCTTCTGGCTACAGAAGACAGTAACAATGAGGACTGCACCTTGGCTCTGGACTTGGGAGGCACTAAGCCTGATGCTCGTGCTGCTCTAGACAGCTTCTCAGTATGCAAATGGTCTTCTTAGCTGGTACCCTGGACGCAATACTAGAGGGAATAGGAGCCTCAGTGGCACTAAGATTGGGATGTGAGGTAGGCACAGACTTGCGGACACTGCTGACAAAAATCTCTGATCAAGAGCGCACTGTCTGCACACTTTGAATAGTGTCCCCAGGGGTGTTCCATGTTACAAAGTAGTATATTTATGAAGGATTGAAAAAACATGTAACAACAGTTTCATAAAAGTAACGTATCTTCAAAAACTCAGAGTAAAGAAATACCTTCATAGACACTGTCTTGCTTGCCTATTAAGTCAGGAGCCTGGCCTTTGTACCTGCACCAAACAAGAAGAATATTTTATTAAGAGCATACTAAGTAACAAAATGTCTCAAAAGAACAATGATATAGACAAATATATTTAAAAATAGAACTATATTACAGTTAGGTAATATGTAAAATGTTTTCTGAGGATTGCTACTCAGGAACAATAGTCTATATTCAACAAAAGGCCTGTTAAGAGTGGGAGTCTTATAGCATACAACCTTAAAAAAAAAATCCATTTTGTGATACTGAAAAAAGGATGCTAATACTCCTAAAAAATACTGTAATAGCTTCGTTTTTAAAGCTGCTGGGCCAATCAAACTACTTACTTGTTTCTTAACAAGTAAAAATGGATTCAAGCAGGGCTTGAATCTAGGCTCCAAGACTTGTTTATTACATGTATTTTGGAAAATTATTAAACGATGAAAAGATTTAATTTTCCCTTTCCATAAAAGGTGTGATCTTAGAAAGATTTTTAATCTCAGTTACCACCAACAATACTGGTGCGAACTGTAAAGCCGGCAAAATCAAACTCTCCTTAAGATGCATACATTGATGGACGTTTTCAATTTTCCCTCTTAATGAAACTTCCCAAACCTAATGAAATCTCCCACCACAATTTTCTTTTGTACCTTTCTGATGTTGATGTCTTGGATTTACTTTTCAAGGCCAAATATTTCTCTCTGCAGCTGCCACACAATAGGTAGTATGGATTTCCACTTCCACATTCACCACCAAACCATCCATCCACATAGGAACCATTGCTACGATAGCCTTGTCGATTTGCACTACGGCCACAACCAGGGTGATTTCTTTTCATGTGTTGATTGAAGCTGACAACACTGGATTCACACAATTCACAAACCACCACTTCTTCTCTGTCTTCAGACTCACAAACATGCTGTATAATATAATTTTCATATGAAATTACTAGATATAGAATAATTATGCTCATATTAGAAATAAGAGTACTTCTACTTTTGTTAAGTGGATTTTTCTATTTATGTCTGTTAAGCATGCATGACAGTATTTGTGTTGTAGGTTTTACTTAGAAGCAGACCAGAGGTGGCTAAGTTATTGTGGGTGGGGGAAGGTGGCAGGTGTCTTTCCCTTTTTGATTGTAGTACATTTCCATTAAAAAAAAAAAAAAAAAATCTTATACTTGTGCACTCTCTCACCTTGATCAAGTCCAGTTTAGCTAGCCCGACCTTCTCGTGTGTAATAACTTGTTCTTCAAAACAAGTATAAGTAGTTGATCTTTCAATTTATGCTTTCACAAAGTATAGAAAGGATGATTTAGAAAAAAAAAAAGGGGGGGGGGGGGAGAAATCTGTCCCAATATGTCACATTACACTGGTCTACAATTTTTGAGAAGTCGTCTGTTCAGAGATAAAATGTGCTATTTATTATGTATTTTGATGTGCTGAATTCAAATATGACAATTAAAACAACTGATTGGCTACTGTTTCTAAGATATTTAAGTTTTTACATTTTATGTCTATGTATATTGTGTAGATAGTAGAGTTTTAATCAAATTGTAAACCTAGGTCTTTTCATGTGTTTATGGTTGCTTTACATGATAATATTTCACCTGTCCTGTTTATGTAACACTTTAAAAATCAGCAAAAGGGTTATATAAATAAAATTTATTATGAAACAAAAGGCAAAAAACTATTATGTACATAGTTTAGTCCTATTCAGTGTCTACTTGGCGCTTCTTGGCTTGTCTCTTGTATTCATTAAATGGAGCATCTCTTGTCACTGTCCAGCAATAGTCTGGGGCCCACCTCTTGTCCTGATCTCCAATTTTGCAGCCAAAATAAAGGTGATAGGCTTTCTTAACCATAGTGATTATACTGCATTTTTGTGATGCAAAAGTCACTTCACCACAAACATAGCAGAAGTTATCTGCACTGTTCACACAAGTACGAGGCATCTCTGCTCACTTTGGCTAAACAGAAATGTGTCCCTTTGCAAAATCAAACACTGACAAATAAAAGAGCATGACACTGTATGATTTCTAGAGCTGATATAGGGCACTTTGTTCAGCAGAGTGACGTAAGCTTCGTTATGATTGCATCATCCATGACTTCTAGGAATAACATGATGCAATTCATATCACGTATGACGCAATACCAGCTTCAGATTGCATCATTCATTGTTTTGCCTAAAAAGCAAGTACTGTCCAAACCCAGTCATAGATTTATTCATAGATCCAGTCAAAGATGTATTTTAGTCATTTCTGGTTTAAACTGAGATCCCTTCCCTTTATAACTCACTTATCCTCCGCCATTCCCAAGACAAGGGTCGTATATACTGATCCAATAGCATATCTTGGAAACTAGAGCCAATCAACAATTTTAAGCATCATTTTCATTCTCAGCGATCCAGAATTAGTTAAGTTTGACTACATTTATTTCAGAAGCATTTTGGCTGTAGAGCAGTGTTATCAGAACTTCTGCCTCTAAATTCCTTACAATCTAGCCCTCAAGAATCATTCTGCTTCAGCCCACCAAAGACTGTATAAGTTATTCATTTACTCATTCATTGGCAGAGTTTGGATACAGAACAGGGAAAAAATGTAATATTTTTTCAGACTGTTGGCTACTACAATCAATGAGTGACACTGATTACTGCTCAAGTCTACACATACCGTACACCAAAGTGTCTGAATTTGGAACTCACTGATTGAAGATAGCAATTCTACCAAAAGCTGTTAGTACTGTCAAGAATCTCAGTTTAAACAGACTTACTAGGAACTTAAATACACATGGCCAAATTTTCAAATTCTGCCTTTGAAACTACACATGCAAATATGTTCATATCGTCTGAATGTGCAAATCAGGTAACTGCGTGTTACAAAAAACCCCACAAGTTTCGACTGAGCGTACTAATTTGTGAAATCAGCCAACAAAGCTGCATACCCAACGTCTAAGGAAGCTGCAGTTATTAAATTTACCACTCTCATTCTAACTATAGGGAACACTGAAAATACCACAATAAAGACAAATACTGTATGTGAGATTGTAATAGTAACATTTTAACAGAACCTATTATAACATGCATAGCAACACTGAACACAGTCACACTAAGATATCAAGTCTAATTCGCCTGTAAATTACACTGCTGTAAATCAGGACTAACTGAAGTCAATGGAGTTACACAGGTGATAGGAGAATAGAGCCAACTATATCAACTTTTGCAAAACTTTGAGGTAGTAATATTATTATAGGACAGTGTCACAAAAACAACAAAGCCTCTCAATCCTCTTTATAGGACTACAATGAAGGGGGAAAAAGCTAATCTGAACTAATGGCTCCCTCTAAATACAGAAAACAAACTTTCATTGCTATAACGAAGATACAACTGAATGAACGGGAACTTTATTCCATTTCACTGGACAGTATCTCCTATCAGTTTCATTTGTTTGCTTTGTTTTTTTCTAACTGAAGAATGGTTAGCAATTGTTTTATCCTTCTACTGCTTTATCCCACATAAATTTAGCAATCTAGTACAGGCGTTTGTTTTCTAAAATTGGATGTCATGATTAAAATAAATTAGCTAATGTACCACTTATTCCTTTTCTTAGGGAAGAAACTAATGAAGTACGTGCAGATGAACACAGCAAGAATCAATGGAATAAATCAGTTATGTACAGCTCTCTTCTCATTAAAGTGATGCTACAGACATCAAAGTAGCTTTAAGCACTATTATGGTTTAGAAACTCATTATGTCCAAGCAGAAAGCTATTAATGCAATGTGTTATTTTAATTGTGAAATATGATTTTGCACAAAGCAGTAAGTAAGTAAAAGCAGTCCCAGCTGCAGTCACACACACCCAGGTAGGCCAATCCAATACCTCTGGGATCCACATTCCCAGAATATCATTATCACTGGCTAGATCCTGTCCAAACATTGCTTCCATTGCTTCATCATCAAGGTCAATTTCTAACTCTTCATCCAAGTTGAAGTCATATAAGGCTCCTGGATCTTGCTGCAAAGATATTCCCTCTCTCCGACTCTGATTTCTGTGAGCCTGTACGGAGCGGTATAATCCCGCTCAAATCAAAGAGAAAACATTCTTTACTTTGCATGTAATTAAAAAGATAGCCCATTCAAAAGCTTTTTAAAAATACTACTAGTAAAATTAATATATTTTTATTCATTACTGTATATAAGAAATTAAGCTAAATATATACTGAAATATGTACAAGCAGGATTTATTTTTTTAAAGTTCCATATTAGATGCTAAATACCTTCTTCTCCCAAATGTATCAAATGAACAAAGATGTTCAAATCATTTTAATGCACTTACCAGCACGTGCTAGCAATGTCCGGGCAGCTAAGTCAAATTTGTGTCTCCTTGTTACTGCTGACCGACCTCTTGAGGGGGGTCCACTTCCAGAAGCTGCATTCTCTGCATGATCCATATTATCAGGACTGGGAGAATAGTTTGAATATTCAACAGGTAAGCCAAAAAACATTTTGCATGGATCTTACAAAAAAAAAAAAGAAGTGAAAACACTGATGGTAGTAAATTCAATTTTCTCCCTCCGAAAAAGGAACTTCAGAAATTTATCATCTTGTTTCTATTCATATTTATACTATAACCCCCATTAATAGTGAGAAGGAGTTGCATGCATGTGTTACATCAGCAAAAGAACACAAGAAGGCTGATGTATCATCCTTGACTTACTCTGTGGGGCCTAAATATTGCAGGAGCCTCAGAAAAGTATTCATTTTACATTCTGCACACTACTAGCATAAACTGGGAAACAACAGAAATATAAACATCTGTTTATCTCCTCAATCACTCTCCCTTTTTGACAAACGTAAGGATGTGTGTATGGAAAAGTAACCTTTAAATGTGTGACCCCTAATATTTATTCTTCACCTGAAGTTAAGTCTCTGTGACATTATAATTATCTCTAGAGCCAGTAACTGTGACACCCAGGGCCAAATATCTAATCAGGATTAAGCAACCAAACAAGATAAACTCAGAAGACAAAATGACACGTTTTTCGCACAAATAATACTTCCTACTAATAAAAATCTGAATGGACTTATAAATAGGCCTAAGATTTATGACACAGGTACAATTGTTTCTATATAAAATGTTTTTCCCCTAACAATTTGCAATATCTACTCTTTAAAGGACAGAATCATTCTTATGAGATAAATATCAATATAAAATGACACACTATTCTTTCCTTTCTAGAAAGCAGAATTTAAATCTGCCTGAGGTCAAGAGTGTGATTAAGATTGTTGGCTTTAGTTTAGTTCCTGATTAATGTATCTCTTCATCGTAAAGTCCCCACCTAATTTAGCATAACCAGCACAAACTGAAAGTGCTTTTGACTGACAGGTATTAACATTATCCCTCCCCTCAGGAGTGGGCCACAGCTTAAAAAGGAAGTGAAATTAAGGAATGCAGTCGCATTATAAAGCTTAGTGAGAAAACATGCATGAGCACTATATTTTAAAAAATGAATAAACTAAATATCCAATGAAATTTCTCTTTTCATTGTAGTCAGACCATTAATATCATATGGTTTAATTATCTTGGAGGGGGATATATCCAGTTTACTTTTCTCTTAATAAACACAATACTGTAAATAAACAAACAAAAACTAATTTACTGGACAACTCCACTTCTACACATATACCACCGTACAAAATTAATTCAAAGTGGTATTTTGGAGTCTTCTTCTGGCAACTACCAAATTGCTGAAATAGCAGCAGCAGGGTTCATACAATCAGAAAAGAACTACATTTTACCTTTCACTGAAACCTTCCTCCATTTCAGTGGCATCAGCTGAAGGGATATCTCCTGGTGATTGTAAATAACACTGTTCACTAGATTTTCCACTGCTTCCAGAAACTATTGTACCATGATGTGAATCTGCAGTTCCTTCTGACTGGGGCTCTTCATCTTCTTCATTCCCAGGATGCTCTATCATCCACATGGCCAGCACTGTGATATTCTGAGCATCTGCTTCTCCTCTTGCGCCTGAAAAGCAAGAAAATCTTACCTTATAATTTTATAGCACTGTTGATGAAAAAAATCCATTTACTCTTTCCATACTTGGTCATGGCATTTGAGAGTTCAAAGCTTATAGCATACAATGTTCCATTAAAAAAACCTGTTTCATATTCAACTGTGTTTTCAAGTGTAATAGGTATTATTCAACAAACAGATCACCTGTGGCTTCCATAGCTTTTGCAATTTGCCTGAGAGAGAATCCCATTTCTAACAATGGAACAGCAATGGCAGGTGGAGGAGGAGAAGTTGAAAGCCGACTACTTGGATCTGACAAAGCTAAGAGAAAGAAAGAAAAAAGTTAACTGATGGTTGCATAAGTTATCGATATGCTTTTGCCTTTCTTTGGTCTTTTGCATTTTATTAGGCTTCTTTAATCATTTATTCCGTTATTAGTTGAGGATTAAGAATTAAAGAAAATTTGTTCCCTGCGAACTTTCCTTCTAACATCTTCACTAATTTGCAGTTCTGGATCATCTCCTTTCCATAATAAAACCAGAGAGAGTTCCTCTTCCTTTAATTGGCCAGATGACAGTTTCCAAGACTATGTAAACATTTACTTGATCAATTAAGATCAATGCAATTTCAACATTTTGAATTTATTTATTTATTTACATCCAGTTGAAACCCAACCAAGCTACTCTTAGATTGGGTGGACTAAGTTCAGCTTGGTTGGACTTGGTTCAGAGAATCAACAGCCTTCAGGAGATCACATCAAGATATTCTGCCATAAGTAGCAGCTAGACACACTTGCATAGCTGCTGAGGATACTTCAAAGTCTCTTTCAAGGCTGTGTTCTATCTTCCTGCAACAGAGTCTTTCAAAGGAAAAATAATCACCAACTGAGAATGATTATTATATCCTTGAAAAGGCCAACATCTCTCCAAGAACTGCTGCTCCAGAGCTTAGAAGAAAAGAAAAAAAGATGTACTTATTACTTGCTATGAAGGTGAGGATTAATGTGTGAAAGCATTAAAGTAGCAAGAGAACTTGCTGCCACCTAATCCTGATGCTGGAGGCAAAGCATCTGGAGAGACAGAAAAAAAAAAAAAAAAAGAGGCAGTCTAGTGGCTGAGCAGACAAGTTGCTAAACAACAGTCTGAGTTGCCAAAAAGAGCACTGCAGAAAGGAGACAACCAGAGCTATGGATTAATAAAGATGTTATGAAGGAGGAAAACGTGAGTTGTATACCTTTATCCTGCATCATTCTGGAATATGAAAGAAGTATCTCCCCCTCAACACTGAACATCAAATCTCGAGGAGAGAAGTTGATTTAGTTTTCATGTTAGTCACTCAAACATATTGAGCTGACTTTTTCTTATTATAATATTATTATAGTATAATAATAATAATATTATAAGGTGAACATTTTACTGAGTGATGTCAATGTTAACTCTGACATCAGCAGGAGTAGGGATTTACTGATGCAATGTACAAATTCTAATAATGGTGCTTCCAACTGGATATCATCGTTCCTCAGATAAGGGGAAAATAGTCAGAAAAAATGGTGCTATTAATTACTCTGTTCAGTTTCAACTTTTTATATATTACTCAAAATAGAAGCTTGCCCCTGTAACTCACAGGCAGGATTAACTGGAGAGACTATATTTCAGAAACATATAGTAATGATGGATATCAGAAAATAAATCAATACATTCTAGTGTTATAAGTGATGTATTCTAACTTGTGATGGATCACTCTTGAAGTTTGTTCTGTTAAGCAACTCTGTGAGCAAAGACCAAAAGTAAAATAATATTCTAGAGTTATTTATCATAGTTAGTAATACCACCTGTTCATTCTTGTACACAGCTATCAGTATGCAATCCATTCAGCTACTTATAAGCACCAATTTTAACTTTTTTTTCCTAGCAGTCAGTTGCTGGCTTTTAGTACTAAGCTCTCTACCATAAGATTTTAGTTATGACATGCATACTTAATTTTATCAAAATGTAGACTTCAAATTAGTTAATGATGCCTTATAAGCCTACTCTGAACATATTTAAATTTACGAAACTCCTATGTTTCCTACTAAGTTATTTGTTGCTTACAAGTATACCTGTACGATTGGCAGGTCTTGCGGACTGGGAATCAGGAGAGGTCAGACTTTGCCTCCTTCCCACTTCATCAGAAGGAGATGTTGGTAAGGAGGATATTGGAGGAGTTTGTGCACGTCGTGTTGGAAGTACTGTAGTGGTTGGGTAACTTGAGAACATTTGCCTTTCAAAAAAGGAAAAATGTATTTAGACTACACTACATCGCCACACTGTGGAAGTCTTGCACCAGGCCTACCATCTAGTACTGATGAGAGAGGGTGGGCACTTAAAAGTAAATGCCCATGCTATCTTGACAGCAGAACCCAGTGCAGTTTCATATAAGGTTAGGGGGCATTATTCTGGTGTGAAGGGCCTTGCAGGGACAACACAATCCCTATGCTGTTGCAGGGCAGCTCAGTTCTGCAGTGTGCCTTTGCACAACACCACACAGGAGTGGGTAGAAGCAGGGTATGGGCTGGACTAGGATATCCACCATCAGAAGTACTCTTCCTTCCAACTTTCCAGAACATCTGCTCAGTGTCCAGTCCAGCTATGCTGGCCAGAGGATTTGTCCTTTAGGATATGAATGTTTCAGAATGCGAGGCCTCCCACTGTACTAGTCCTCAGTTCCTATCTGCCTCAAAACATCCTCTAAAGAGTCCTAAGAAGAGGGAAGATCGGTATGGATCTGCAGAAGCAATAACTCAAAATTGAATTCCATTTAATGAAAAGAAGCTTTCCTTCTTCATCATGAATAGCAGATCTAAACTGTAGGAGATTAACTAGCAATATCACACTATGACAACCGAGGAGAGTTTCAATACACAGGGTCTGAAGGACAACTCTCTTGAACCAAAGCCTGATCTAGCTCCAGAATCAACAATAATTAATTAAAATGTGAAGTGTTGGCAGCCTTTTAAAAAACAACCAACAAACAAAAACCAGGACATAAGGAAGGGTATGAGGAAGGATATAGGGAAGGTATTTTTAATAGCTTCCAGTTCTGGAACATTAAGATCCTAAGCCCCTTAGCAGTCCAGTGGCTTCTGAGATATGGTGAGAGATATATAGCCTATCTCTGTAGAAACAATTCATAATGCAGAATAAAAGTATCGGAAATTTGAAAAAGACACCCACCAGGACAAAGACACTAAGAAGTAGTATATCAAAAAGATCCACTTGAGCTAGTACAGAAAAAAACAGTCAAATGTACTTTATTATTATTATCAAGCACTCTACCTAAGAAGACTAAGAGGCATAACTCCAGGTGATTCTGAAGCTGGCACTGTTTCAGTATCTGTTACTGGGGTAGTAGCAGTAGTAGTATCCTCCAGAGAGCTGCTCATAAAAGATGTAGTACTAGAAGCAGAAGGACTGGTAGTAACTGGTGTTTGGGCCTGTTGAGCTTGTTCACTTTCTTCTGCTTGCTGGTCTACTTCTGCAACGCAAAAAGGATGTTATAGGAACATTTAGATAATGCTACAAAATGAATGAGTGGCTCTCCCTAGCCTTAAGTTTTGTGTAGTGGTCTTTATAAATATACACACATCCACATGCACAGTTTACAAAAATATGTCTGCCCAATATCTTGCTGACTAAGGAAAATATGTTGGTCAACTCATGTTATTCTCATAATGATGAAAAGGAGTTGATAAACAATTTTTTTTAAGATGGTTAGAGAGAACAAAAGCTCCTTTCTTCATTAGATCTTATTATAGATGCTAAACTACAGCAGTTAGATTTTAACTTTCTCTTTTGTCTGAGAGATCAGGTTTAAGAGATTAAGACATGTAATCTCTGGTGTGGAAATATAGTTATTTACAAAAATGACTATGTAAAATAAACCGTATAGCTTCCCGCAGCAAAATAATCTAGAATATTTAAAAAGTTTCTACATCTGAGTCAGTTGGTTCTTTTTAATTTATTTGTTCTTTTTAAAATAAAACAAAAATAAAGAGGTTCAAAATCTGCTATTTAATTGGCTGTGACTGGGACAGTGTGACAAGTAGCTTCCCTGAAGTTCCGACAATGTCATTCTACATGCAGACAGAGATTCTAAGACTAAGAGCAACACTATTTGTATTAACTCCTTGTCTCTTCAAAGTCAGCATCACATCAGCTAATTCCAAAAAAACTCTGCTCATTGAGGGTTTAAACATGATTGGTGGACTACGTTCAACACATTTATTCTTCATCTACACTGACCACAACCATGTCACAATAGAATAAGAAAGGGAGAATCTATCTTTTAAAGTTGGGTATAACCATAAAATATAAATCTATTTTTTTCTGACTACAGTGATGTGCATTCCTCCTGCATACAGCTCTGAAAGTGTGCCCTAAATATCAATCTCTATTTTCATAAGCTAAGCAAATGAAGGGGAGGGGGGGCACGAATCACCAATGTCCATAAATTCTACAGAATTGATAGGATTTGCTACCTTCCTTAATTTTGTCGGTTGAGATTATCACAAGTGTTAATCGCTGCAGAAATATAAGCCTATATGTTATCTATACCCATATTCTAGGTAATTTTAAATTAACTCTAATTAACTTAACAAATCTATATATTATCATAACTTTAAAAAGGTACCTTGTTTAATTTTGCCACCAAACTGGTCCTCCAACAGCCCATGAACCACTAACTTGTAGATCATGGCTTGTGCTCGTTCCAAATCTGCTAGTCCTAGAGCTCTCTTTATTGGTGAACGCATGACTGCCCTTTTCACCATGTGTCGCATCAGGAACTGCAATGCAGCACGCATTTCAACATCTTCATGAACAACTGGAGAACTAGCACAATCAGAATTGTGACCATTTTCTGCAAGGACTTTTGGTATCAGTAGTAACTCAGCATATTTACTACAACTAAGAAGAGCACTCAGCGATTTCATAGCACCAAGGTAAAGATAGGATAATTGTACTGCTCTGATTTCTGACTGTACTACATCGTGATTTCTTGGTATGTGTTCATGATTCTTTCTTTTTCCTTCTATGGGTTGATGCTGGGACTCCATACCTAGTGGTGTTGGTTCTAAAGAGAAGGAAGCTATTTCATTTTCTGACTTGGAACACGTGGTGATAGGTCCTCTGATATCATCAGCACTTAGTAGTGATCGCATATCTGATCCAGTGTCCCCCTCCGTTTTCTGTTCAATGTCCCCTTTATCTTCAGTCTCATGTCTGTGTTTTTTCTCATGTCTCTTGGCACTTTGTTTCCCCATGTCTTCATGAATACCAGTCAGATAGGTAAGGTCCAGCAACACAGTAGCTGTCAGTCCACGGAATCTTGCAACATCAAAAGGCAGTGGTTCACAGGGCTCCAGATTATACAATGGAGTATCACTAGGCGACCAAAAAGTTGGGAAGCTTTAATAAAGATCAGAATGACACAGGAAGAAGCAAGTGAGGGATAGACAAGAGGAAAGTACAGGAAATAATGTAGGCAAAATAAGACGTAAAATATATTTAATAAAATAATTTAAATGAACTGACAGTCTAAAAATTAAATGTAAACAAGGGAAAGAAACGAGGTTATGATCAGAAAATGGGGAGATATGATACTCAACGCAAAGGCAGTGAGACATTTACACGTTTTCAACAATGAATATTAATTTCCAAAAACTTCATATAATCCATTGCTTAGGTAATGACAAGTTTCGGCTGCATTATTTTAAATGTTTTAAGACATTTACAATATAATTTTTTATAATGATCACTTAAAGCACCTGGGTAATTGGTTTGAGCCAGATTTAATCTTTAGTTTATGAAGGACACACAGGCAAAGATTTAACAGTGAAAAGTTCTGAACTTTTGCAATGTTACATTGGCAGCAGCTTTAAGTTTTTATCAATTTCACTGTACTGCTTGTCTTTTTATTGCCAAGATGCACAAAAATGATAACCAGAAGCAAAAGCGTCACTAGCAATGCAAGGAGCAATTCCATCACTGAATATGAGCCTATCAGTTTCTTTTTTAAATAGGTCATCGACATCCATTCCTGCATCCTAACAATGACCATTCAACGGAGGCATACCATGTATGTAAGATCTCCTACCCCTGGTGACAGACCGTTATATTAAATATTGCCATATGAGTCACTGCCTCCATCATAAACAGGACAAATAGAAAAAACCTGCAGGCATATATTTTCCACATATCCAGCAGATTTACAAATTCAGAATCTTCCCTATAGTTTTTGATATCCTCAATATTTTCTTCAGCATTTAGACTTTCTTAAAAAAAAAAATTAAAAAAGCAGGCTTCAGTCTCTAACCCTTCTACAGATGAAAACATTCTAAAAAATAACCATTACAGTGTTGTGTTATAGAGACCTTGTCTATATATAAACGAGTCTCACACCTGCTTAAATAGATTTTAAAATTGGTGCAATCTCCTTCTGCAGACTCACTCAAATCTGTTTACATCTGATTTAATTTGGTAATTTAATTAAGTGGAATTGATTTAGTTAAACTGGCACAACTTTTCTGTATACACATGGCATTAATCTGGAGACAGGCTAATACGACAGTTCTAAGAGATGTGAACTGCCACCATTCATCTCAAAGAAGAATTAAACTTTTAAATTTAATTATGCCCAGAGTCAAAAGAAATCAGTGGTGATGAATTTCTTTAGAAGACTGGGAATCAAGCTATCTCCAAAAAACTATGAATACAGGGAAATCTAATTTTCCGCAGAAAACACTCAGCCAATTCACATAAAGATAAATGCAGGCTAGTCAATAAAACTTTGTATCCAAGAAGTTGTAATAAAAATTCAGAAAGATAACATATTAATAAGCCTATATATAAACTTCAAATATAAGCAACACTTACGTCAAATGTAGCTCACAAGCATGAGGATGTCCTCAAATTAGGAAATTTAGAGTCAAAACTCAGTTTAAAAACTATCAAATCATGTTGATGAATTCAAGCTTTCCAAATGACAATTATATACTGGCTATACAAGACAGATATTTTATTTCTCTAAATTCAAAGTTCAACCAAGTTGTTTTTCAAGTCAGAATTCTTGAAAGTTGCTTTAACAAGCTGAATGCCCAAGCATCTACTTTAAGCTTAAAAGTTACTAGTGACTGAAAATTCATGTTTCAGATGTAAAATGTATGTTACTTACGAAGTTTTCTAAGCACTAAAAATTGCTAACTAGTACAAAGAATAACTGAACGCAATATACCTGATAGTAATCTCTGCTTCATCCCACTGGACCTTAGCAGATGTACTGCCCTCTTTGACTACTCCAAGTAAAGTGGCATGACGTCCAGTTTGCTTGTGTACACATCGGCCTCCAACTCTAAGACCAGCATCAACTCCACCAATTACTGCAAGCACAGGCCACACCTCTACACAGAGAGTCTTAAGCTGAAGTTCCGAGAGGTCAGCAAGACCATGTCTACTATGTTTATTTTTCTCCTCCTCTTTATTCTCTTTCTCCTCTCTCATGTCATTCTCATCTCGACTTTGGACCGAGCGACTTTTCTTCAGTTTTTGACCTGCTTCTTTAAGGCACATTTTGATTTTGTGCAGCCGTTCCATCATTTTTTTATTGATGCAGTGCGTCCAACGGTCTGCACGATGAAGGATGCGGATAAGTTGGATAGTGGCCTCTGCCAGCACTGCAGCAACAGGACTACAGATAGGGTCACCAGGTAGCAAGTCCCTTGGGGTGCCACGCATCTGCATATCACAAATTTTCACCTTAGTGTTAAAACAAAAACAAAAAAATCTAAGTTATGCTCTCAACTTATGTTTGTAAAGCTTATTCTAATTCTATAGTCTTTCCTGATGAATTGAAAGCGCTAACATTTTTGTCTTTTTGTATCTGTCCCCTGTGAAATTCACTATCATGTTTTCTTGGTATTGAAGAGAAAACTCACCTGCCCCTTTACAACAAACTCCAATAAAACTGTGAAATGCAAAATCTAAGTAAACTCAAGGTTTCTAAGAAAAGAACTGTAGGTAGTCCAAAATATACCTAATACTGGAATTTGTTCCAATTCTACTGACAGACATCTGGATACAAGATTCAGAGTCTTATAGGACACAGAACAGGTCTATCAATAGATTGCAAAATGTAGAAATTTAACTAAAGTCTACCACATATTTTTCTGGTAGTGTAGTAATGACCCAAATGAACAATCAGTGGAGTTCTCTCCATAAATCAGCTAAAAAGCAGTCAACACTTCCATATAGTAGGACAGGAAGCAAAAAATAATCCCATATGACCTGTTACTGTTATGCAGATATAAATTTCAGTTACCTTTTCTCCTGGGTTACTGCTATAAAACATTACACAAGGGTATAATTCTGCTGCATCCACATCTTCAAAAGCTAGTTTTGGCTCCTAGTTAAAAATAAGACGAGGAATAGAAACTTTTAAAATAACTGGGTTTTAGAATTAGACAATTTTAAATAATTATTTTTACTTCTTTAAAATCTTTACAAGTAATAAAACTAACTTTTTTTGTGGTTTTAGAATCATGTGTAAGTTACCAAATGTTTACAGTCAAAGTTACTTCAGAAAAATATTAAAGAAAAAAGAAACACAGAAAACAGTTAAATACCTCTCCATTTTTACCAAAGGAAATAGTTCTAGCTTCCATATCTAATACACATGTGATGAAGTCTCCTTGGGTAAAACTGGACAGAGTCAAAGTCTGTTCCCCATTATGATACAGGTTACCACTGTAGGCTCTATACAGCCACATATCTGAGGTAGTACGATGGTTAAAGTCATGTACTGGCCAGCGAGACACTCCTACGCATGTGCCTTCATTGCCTCGATTTTCCTTCACAATATAGAACTAGAAGGATTAAAAAAAATTAATACCATGGCATAATTCAACATAACAGTGTAATATTGAGCATAGGAATTATTATATTCAAGCAGTGAGGAGAATATACCCTTAGTATAAGAATTTAAGGAGAGTTTTAAATATGTTACACGTAAGATAGCAAAATTTTCATAAATTAATACCTTTAACACATTGGTTGAACACACTTTTCTTCCCTCTAAAATTCTATTTTTCCAATGACAAGGTCAGTCTCCAACGAGTGATTTATCTACTAGCAACCATTGAGTATTTGGACACCAACAGATGTCTCAAAAGTTCATGTTACCTTTTCCAGACACAAACCAAATACCAGCGCACTTTCAATTTAAGTAGTATATATGTACTTTTACAAGTTAGAAGGTAACATATAGTTGAAGTGATGTTAGTCAGCAAAATAAATGAGTTTCACTCACGTTTAAAGTGAACAATTTATCCAGAAAAGCACAAGCTACAACATACTATCCTCAGAGAGAAAGAATACAGAAAATAGATACAGAAACGCCATATGTAACTAGGTTTGTAACAGAACTACTCTGGATGATTTGTTAGAGAATGACCTTGTCTAACTGAGAAATGTCATATACCATAAGAAAATTTATGCATTCTCTGACTGGAGAAATTCAGATTTATGTAGGCTGGTGTGTAATATTCCCTTCAGATGGCAGTGCAGCCTTATTTGTCGAAAACAGAAGCTACATAGTGTATTTGCATTAGCCTATATATATCTGTTAGATCTAGTGAAAGTGTGTGTGGAGGCCTACACAATAAATTTTTGTAACTGATTTAGTAAAGCGTTGCCTTTCTCATCCAGAAGCTGGCAGAGATTCTTGTGACATAGACCTTGACCTGGGTAAGAGAGGGCAGGCCTTGAACAGTACACTCATCATCTTTGGCTAACATGTTTTGGCCCTCTCCACTTTTTTTGTCCATTCAAAATTAATGCGAAAAGTAATCAGGTTTTTTTTAAAGCTAATTATATTTACATAGGACTTTATGGGTCATCCAATATTAAGAAAGAGGAGGCATCTGTCAGTCTTGTTGAAGAGGAAAAACTATTCATAGTGAAAATAAGTAGGGTACTGATGAACAGAAGGTGGCACAATATGGAAGACAACCTAGTGATAAACGAAGTTTGGAGAGCCTGTATGCTAGGGCTGTTAATCTCAGACATCTGACAATTATCATGAGAATGTGTGATAATAAGGATTAAAAACAGAGGGACACTTGAAAGAGGCTCATTAGGAGGAGTGCACAGAGACAGGATTCAGAACCAGGATTTTAGCCAAAATGCACATGGGCCAGGTTAGCACAGCCACTAACTGGGCCCAGAGCCAAAGGGCCAGATCCCGATACTTGATTGCTTACACTGTATACATTGTTCTATTGATTTCAAAATGGACTATTTGCAGATTAAAGGTACTGCTAATTATGAGCAAAGCTACTATTATCTGGCCCAATGTGTATAAAGAAAGGTATCATGCAAGTATTTTGGTACAAAATCAGTCCCTTCTGAATGTCTTGAGATTGACCTTAGACTAAGATGAGAGAAATTCAATAAAGTATTCAACAGTCTGCAGGTGGCATACAGCTGGTAAACAGGTAGGAAGAACAGAAGAATTCATAGGCTCTTCATCAGAAGAAAGGGTTTTCGGGGAGCAGTTAGCAACAGTGGAACTCAGTTTGGGAACAGCATGTCTTCTGAGTTGGCAACCTCTATTGCTGAAGAAATTTGACAGAAGAATGAAACAAAAATCAGGTGCACTCCACATACTATCTTAGTTTTTTGGATACCAGAATGCCATTGATTAGCATCATCCTGTGTGTTCCCACAATTAAGAGAATGCAAATTAAATCTAGGTCTTTTGAACAATGTGGAGGGGAAAACTTAAAAGGTTAGCAATAATTAAGCATAAGAGGTAAAACTACAAGGGTGAATTTTAGACTGATTAGGAACTTGATCCTGGAAACACACCTTTGAAATGCAAGGATAAAGTCAGTTCATATTGAGTGAGGTAATTGTGGCCTAAGATGTCTAGGGCAGTAAAAAGATTCTTCTGAAATGAAGAGCATGAAAAACAATTTATGCTATTCACTGACACATTACCAAATAGAAGAATGACTGGGGTAAGGATGTTGGAGAAAGTGCATTGACTGATGGGCCCAGACTGGTTTAACAGAACATTTTCTTTTATGAGCAGGTGATTTTTAGACACAATTTTGGCAAGAGCAAAGAACGGATAATCCAGCTTTGCTGTGGCTGCCACAAAGGTCTTGACTTTCAGAGAAGATAAATCTGGAAGAAAGGGGATAGATCCACATTCCAAATCCCAAAATCTACCGTTACTCCAAAATACAATTTCAAAACATTTGGTCTAATTACTCTAAAAATGGGATTTATATAAGACAGTTTTGCAAAAAAGCCATGAAAATTTACTAGGCCAGATACAAGATCTACTCCCCGTTTTACCATGATGATTGATAATAAAAAAATAAAAGCATCTTTCCCCACTGCTCCCCCCCCACCCAAAAAGAACTAAAGAAATTACTTGCAGTGGGGAAGGAGAATTTTGCAAGGCTGTTTTAAATTGATGACTTTTATACTGACTTTGGATTTAAAAGGAAATCACCATCAACAACCAAAAAAACAAAGGACTTCATAGCCATCAGCTCTTGGTGCTAAGCAGCAACTAAGAGATCTGCTCCAGTGACAGGAGCACCATAAACAGGAGCACTCAAAATACAGCATTGTGCAGTTTATTTTAGATAGAGAATAGTCCTTTAATCACTAGGTTTTGCTTCTTCTATAGTACAGTACATTCTTGAATATTTATTTATAAAACAGTATTTTTCTGAAGCAAAGAAAGAGAACTGAAGACAATAAAAATAATGCATTTTATTCCATATACCTTCCACTGATAACACCCAGAAGTGACTCCTGTGGATGCTAGTCCGTATCCTTTACCTCCACTGCCATGAGTTAAAATCTGCCCATTCTCCACTATGCAGCATTGAGCTTTCTCAGGATCAAAGGACACTTCCTGTATAGGAAGATTCTCATCCTCTTCTTCAGATTCTCCCTGCTTCTATCAGAAATGGAACAAAATAAACACCTCATAATTATATAACTCAGAAGCATCTAATGAAAATTTTAAAAAGGACTATTACCTGCAGCTTCATTTCTTGTTCTCTCTCTTTTATTTGAATTGCATATTTAGCCTGAGCTATCGGTGTCTCCCACATGCAGTCAGACAGAAGTGAGAACAATCGTTCAACAACCTGTTGTATTAGAGCATACTTCAGATCATTTTAATCCCAAACTTGTGAAAACAAATAATATGTTTAAACTATTTTGGTCTATTTTGTAACTAGTTTAAGATCTGTAGTGAGCATTCATAGATAAGTAAATATAGTGAGCACTGGGTGGCCAAAATTCTGAAAATCTAACAAGCACTGCTTAATTTAAATTTTTATTGTATGAGATTTGCTGTAGAAAACAACAACTTAAAAAGTTTATTTAAAAATATATAAACCTGAGCCATCTGATCATCTTCAACACCAGATTCACACGCAGGCAACACAGCTTCTAGTACATGAAGTGCAAGGAGTCTGGTCCTTAGGTTGCCCACTAGAGGTACTCCTTCAAGAGGAAAAGTGTGTTACTAACAACCACTAAAACATGCTGAGTAAAACTACAATAATGATCACCATCAAAAATTTACTAAAATCAATTAATTTTTTTAGCTGAACGCTGAATAAGTGTAACATGTATGTTAGAAACACCACATGCATACATATACATACAGACACAGAGAGAATCCATTTTGAATAGATCATACCTGAACAACACTTTTGAGATGCAATATTAAGAAGCACCTCTGTCCATTTTGGAGAAGCCATTTTTGACTGAATGGCTTTTGAAGAAACAACTCTTCGTAGAAAGACTAAAAAGTCTCCCAGGTGCAATTCTGCTGCATGTTGCTTCCGGAGTGCAGCTGAAGATTAAAATAAAGTCATTGCTAAAAATTCTAAGCAATGAATTGATTGATATACTTGCAGTAAACAACCTACATATACATAATATTTAGGTCATGAAAAATGTCAGAAAATTCACAGACACTTAGTTGGGGTTGCAGGCTTACTTGGTTCACAGTCTTTGTTTAATCCTGATCTGATGGTGTCAAATTTGCAAATGAACTGGAGCTCAGCAGGCTTAGCCATCTTACAGCAAAAAAACTTCAGGACCAGACTCTAAAGAGAAACTGCTGAGCTCCAGTTCATTTGCAAATTTGACACCATCAGATCAGGATTAAACAAAGACTGTGAATGGCTATCCAACTACAGAAGCAGTTTCTCCTCCCTTGGTGTTCATACCTCAACTGCTAGCAGAGAACCTCACCCTCCCTGATTGAACTAACCTCGTTATCTCCACACTGATTTATACCTGCCTCTGGAGATTTCCATTACTTGCATCTGAAGAAGTGAGGTTTTTACCCACGAAAGCTTATGCTCCCAATACTTCTGTTAGTCTCAAAGGTGCCACAGGACCCTCTGTTGCTTTTTACAGATTCAGACTAACACGGCTACCCCTCTGATACTTAAGCATGTTAGACACTTGAGTCGAAGGTGTTATGGGTGGTTTTAAGACATGATTATTAGCGATCTACTGACGTATTGGACTCTATAACAATCTGTAATAATTGATTATCCATTATTAGCCATACATAAAATGTAACCAATCATCTTAAAGCTCTTTTTTTTCCTTTTAAATGGATTTTTGATCCAAAACAGTAAGTCCTCCTTTGTTTCCTGTCTTTTACCTAAGCTGATACTACTATCTTAACTAGTTGGTGACTATTAAAAATGAAAACATTAAAATTTGTTTTCTATGTTAAAACACACCCAACAGTACTACTTCATGTTATAGAATCTATAAGGTACAAAACTACTACTTAAAAAACGAATACTCCTGTGAGTAATCAAACGACCTAACGGGTTCCTTAAGGGACAAGACATTATTTGATGACTTTCATATTAGAAGAGCTTTTATCTTAAAGACCAACTATAGACCCTTGAATATAAAGGTTAGGCTCAGTTTTTTCACATCAAATCACTCTGCAGCTCTCTGCAGAAAATGAAAAGTTGATAGCTATAGAAAATTTTGAATGTGGAATAAGTGTGGACTATGCGATAGCGATAATCTGAGAGGAACCCAGAGGAGAATTCTGCCTATATTATGGGCAATTTGGCTCCTTAAATTACAGTTGTGCAAAACACAACCACTATAATAATCGCATTTTCTGGAGGGGAACAATATTCTCTTCCTAAATATGGAAACGGAGGAAATGGGCCTGATTCTCCACCGCCTTGCACCTTGTTTAGTCCTTTACATATGCGCTAAGCGGGTGTAACACTTGTGTGAGTGGAGAATTCTTATTCAGTAGCATTTTATTCTATTCTGCACAGGTGGAAAAGACCACACAAAAGGCAAGATAGTGGAGAGTTAGACTCTTATTGTCTCCCCTCCACCCCCTTTTTTAAAGAAAAGATTAATTCTAATATAACAAAAATGGTGTAAACGTGGTACCTCTGAAGTCTTTCTTCTCATTATCTCCATTTGAATCTAACTTCTTTTCTTCTTCTTCCTCATCTTCCTCACCTTCACCTTCTCCGAAGGAAGCCATAAGCATCACACCAGCTTGTGATAACAGGTTCTTCAACTGACTGCATAGCAGATCCAGCAAAGACTGGACCACTTTGGGACTCAATTTATCAGCATAAGTTCTTTGTGAAAAAATATAAAGATTAAAACATTTCAGAGCTATTCCAAGTAGAAATCATTTTAAGATATGTACATTACAAAATGCTCATTATGCACACATTCAGTACACATGAATATGAGGCACTAACGTAGCATGGGCTGTAATCAGTTCTAGTGTAGTTGGGCACTTCCCCAATTGCTTTCCTACATATTCTGCCAATGCACCTCACCACTAACTTTAGCACTCTGATATTCCAGTCCTCAGTCTCCTTTTAGTAAAAACTGCCAGTGATGTTAAATTACTTAATGTTTCCTGGCGTGGCAAATGAGGATTAGATGAGATCAGCCATCTCATTTTCATTTATCACAAATTAGGATCTGAACCCCAGTTTTAAGAAATTAAGGTGATTACAGTTCAATCGTATAACCACTAAAAATAGTGGGAGCCTTTCCACTGACTTCAATGGGTGCTCGATCAACCCTTTAGTGCATAAAATCACAACACCACCACAACAGCACTTCTTAATGACTGAGTTTACACTTGGCAGCTGACTGTTTACACTTCATAAACATTTAAATAAAAGTGATACATACTGAATATTAATACCCTTGATCAAAATCAGAAACCCTTATTTTCTCCCCTATGTTATTTTTTATTAGTTATGCACTTAAATTAACTCAGTAAAAGTAAGGCTGGTCCCATTCCCTGGTCCAGCAGCAAATGTTAGCAGCGCTCAGGGAAATCTGTTAAACCCTGTGAAGAAGCGTGGTATCTCCCTCTTGTTAATAATAATGGAGGGGATTATGCATCAGAATAGCACAAATGACCTCTATAGAGAGCTACATAAGGCCTCATAAGCTGGAGTGAGGGGACCCATGACAAGAACAAGCAGGGAAAAATGAGAAGGATATAAGAAGATCATGCTTGCAGCTCTTGCAGGCACAGGACACTATGAATCCAAACTCAAATCCCTACATAGCAGCTAGTTATGCTATTTTATCGGAAAGGCACACATTGATTTGATTAATACTTGTTTAACATTTTTGTCAAGTCTTTTTTTTTTAAGCTAGTGTGCTTCTGAACACTGTTCTTCCATCAAATAGACATTCTTCTGAAAAAAATATTTTATTGTTTTTTAAAAAAAAATGTTGAAAGAGCTACAGGTGGATTATCATCTAGAAAAAAAAGTCTTCAATTCTTACCCTGTGGTAATGGCAAGGATTTGAAGCAACCTTGTACTAGCCACTTTCAAAGCAGTGCTGAGTTGAGAAATACCAGTTTTGGGCAATAATTGCAGTGGCTGTCCCAGCATGGTGTCTGTGCCACACAACTGTGATAGTACATTTAGTAGACCAGTGGAAATGGCCAAGGAGACATCAACAGGCTGATAGTGTACACTTAGAGCAAAGACAGTTACCAACAGGAGGCGCTGTTGTGCTTCTAAAATTAAAAAAAAACAAAACTCTTTAGAATCAAAGTACTTAAATAACTCTGAAACAATAGCTAGGTCTTTAACAACAAAAATGTATTGCTTGAGGAATGTGTCAGAATGAAAGCCCACTAGTTATCCCCTCAACAAATTCAGCATGAGCAGTAAGGTGGTTTTTTTTTTTTTTTTTTTTTTTTTTTTTTTTTTTTTTTACACTTTTATTCATTTTTTGTAATCCCACTGTATATAATATACAGGTCCTTTTGGTGTTCCATTGTGACCCCTTCACATGATTCACTCTTCCCCCCAAAACATGTTCTCCACTTACCTATGTGGTGTTTATTTGCTTGCAGAGCTCTCTCCAATGTAACAGATAATTGCTGGTAAATCTTGTGCACAGCCACTTGGATTTCAATCTGAATATTTCTCTTGGCTGCTCGGATACCATCCTGAGTCAAACAAATATGTACTGTAATAATCGTACACATTTTAATTTCTCGACTATTGGAACAGGAAGCATAGACTAGTGGTTAAAACACAGAACTAGGGCTTTGGAGACCTGGGTTCTGCCTCAGTTTCCTCACCTGTAAAACAGCGGTAATACTTCCCCTATCTTACAAAAATGAGTCATTAATGTTTACAAAGTGCTTTTAACATCCTCAGATACAGAATGATATGTAAGTGCAAATTATTATTATTGTAATACATACACAAGCAAGAAGAAGGTCTGGTAGTATTAAACTGAATTTCACTGACCACTCCAATTGTATTGTTTAATTTGACTATGTGGCAACTACACCTTCCTCAATAGGTTTTTCTCACTGATGCAGTTTAAAACAGATTAATTTCACTTTTGTTATTTGAAGATAACAGCATTTTCTCCTGAATTCAAGGAACCGGGCTACATGTATTTCAGTGAAATGTTAGGTTTGTTTGATCTTTCACCTGGAGAGAGAGAGCTCTATTGCTCGAAGAGATTCGGAAGGAAACCTCCTCCAGAATGGTTTGATGTTTTGGGCATCTCTTGCAGTTGGTAAGGGGATGTGCAGAAGTTTGAAGCTCCACAATATCCATGGAGTCTTATCTCCTGTGATCAACAGCATTGGAACACTCTTCATCCTACAAAATATAATCTAGAGGGGAAGCATACAGGGATATTCCTAAGAGATTCCAGATCTTTCTCTTGGGAAGGAGAAGAGTGTGGTGATGCTATCATTCTAGATTCCTTACCAAATGACTTAATTACCCACTTAAAAAACTGAAATATGGCTCTAGAGCTTTCCTCTTTAGTGGTGGATTGGACTGGGAGATTTGGGATCACTTTTAGGCTTATCCCTGAAGATCTTTGATCAGTGATGATGATCTGGTTTGCTGACTCCCAAAAGCTAAAGACTCACCCACCCTTGCAGACGTATCTCAAGAAGAGTCTCAGCTGGTGTGTATGGGGAGGCGGGTGATGTGGGGGGAATGTAGAGCCCTCCACAAGCTGTCCGAACTTTGCGCGCCTTCCCCTGGAACAGCAAAAGACTGAACTGGGAGTGATCATGGCAAAGCTCCCTTTCTGTGGTTCCTGTGAGGGTTTCCTCACAGAAAGAGCATCTTTCCCTTTGGCTTGCTTTATTTGACCTGCTCTACTATGACTGGAGAAGGAGGAACAAACAAAGTAGCCTCGTGAATGTTCCAATTCAGGGATCAAAGCACTGAAAATTTTAGCCCCCTAAGGAACAGCAGAGAATGTGAGGATGGGGGCACAAGAAAGGAATGTTGTTTGCTGCTGCAACAAAATCAATTTTAAAAGCTGGGATTGCAAGGAATAAGGTGGCATTGCTGAACCACCCTTCTGTTTGCACCACAGGAAACAGAGAATCTGGAGGGGGAAAAGGTATACAGACATGCCACAGAACATTGTGGCCAAGTTTGAATTTCCTCTAGTATTTGGTGCAGGAGACAATCAGATAAGAAAATTCACAGGATTGCTCTCAATGTTTATCATTGTTTTAAACTGTATCAGAGACAAAACACTGTCCTCCTTAAAAATGGTTTCTACATAGGGAAGAGCTTGGGACTCCAAATGAATATTGTTCAAGTTATAAAATATACAGTGAATAACCTAAAGTGAACATAATTCTAGTTTGTTCTCCTATTGGCTTTGATGCAGACTAAAATAAGAGTCATTAACATTTTCAAATTAAAACTTTTTGAATCACAAGTGTCTGTATATTAAAATAGCTTTATTGAATGAAAAAGTTTGCTCAAGAACCTATTTTTTCAAGCTATGTAAGTACATTTCATACCTGATAGTGATGCAATCGGACACTCTCCCCTTTGGCTCCTGCATGTCCAACAGTGCCCAAGCCAAAGCATCCAGCTAGAAACTGTAGTCTAACAGAAGTAAGCAGTGAGGAAGACTGAAATGCTGGCCCTTGACGGCTTCCCATTAATGGGGCACTACCTTTCTCCTCCATCCCTGACAGCAATACTAGGATCTGATGAAGTGCTTCCAAACGAAGCTTAAAAGAAAAAAAGGAAACAAACTGATTTTCTTCACTTAATAGATTTTATATAACAAAGACTGTTAATTGAAGTATTTAATAATTAAAGTATCTTAAGAACTGATAATGTGATTACCTGTAAATCATAAATAAAATAGCAGGTAGTCAACTGTGAATAACATGGCCATTAAATCATGGAAGAGTTTTGTTTGCATAATATATCACGGGGATAAAACTCTTGTAGTTTTTACATTTAAATTTCCTGAGGTAGGATTTTTTTTGGTTGGTTTTGTAGAAAAATTCTGAGCTGTTGACCCTGATGCCTCCTGATCCCTGGGTCACAGTTAAGATGTTTCTAACCTAAGCTCCAGCAGCCAAACATGAGGCTTAAGAAGCTTTAAACTCCAGGAGCAGTATAGTGACAGCTATAGTTTAAAGAAAGTCAAAAATTTTATGTTTTCAGGCTTCCACTGAAAGTTTTAAATATCTTAACTTGTCTACTTTCAACATTATGTATTCCAGAAAGTATGTCTTTTCCTTCTCTCAAACATGTTGAGTGAAAAGAATGCTCTTAAAGTTCAGCCTATTATATATTTAAAAAATATTGAAACGAGCAGCAGTTTCAGTTAAAATTTGTAACAAAGAAGGGAGAAAATATGAATAAAATATGCTTTGTGGTTCAAATTTTTTTCCAGTAGAAGTTTAAGAGTTAGTCCCATCACATTGATTCATTCTAAAGTTAAGATCCATAACATGGATTTAGTACACAAGGAATATAAAAATAACGTAACTATAACTTACCTCGGCCCTCAGCTGCTGCTGTTCCATTGCAATAACTGAAGCCTGGGGGCTAGTGGACATACTTTCCTCTGGCTCCTTAAAACCTGGTGAGTTTCCTACATCTCCACTTATGAAACTGACAACATTTTCAATCAAAGTATGAACTCCAAGGGATTTTGAAAGATCAAAATCAGATTCAACAAATGAGTAAGAGGAGCTGTACAACCAATCTCTGCTGTGTTTTAGTCGAGCCCATGAGTCACTTAGCGGTTCCACTTGACTGTGCATTGCTCCTAAATATAAAATATAAAATTTCATAAATTCCAATTCAATAGAAAATTGCATTTTGACAGTAGGTGAAGACTGAGCTGTTGCTGTTCAAATAAGTGGGAAATGGGCATTTATGTTTAATTATACCATGCATTAAGAAATTAGAGCAAAACACCTCAGTTAAACAATAGCAATATAATAAACTAAAGGGAAGGCCACGTTTCTATTACTACATATCCTTTAAGCAGTATAGCAACACCCTGCCGCAGGAAAAAAAGAAAAGGCAAAGCCACTCAAACCATTTAGCTTAAAGCTAGAACACTGAATAAAAATGCTATGCAGCTAAATGGCAAACAGTGGTGAAGAAAAGATCTGCAACAAAAGAAACTGTACCCTAAGATATTTCTTATAAGATCTGATTATAAAACAAGACTTTTATTTTACTCACGCTATTATATCTTTTCTATAGGCAAAACTACATAGTGGTTTATAGCTTGTTTTAGATTAAATATTTACCAAATACACGAGTGAAGAAGGGCATATAAACCAACAAAAATACTTCACTCTTATACAGAACATTAACTTTGTAATGATTGTGTGTCAGTGGGTGGTGTATTTTAAATGTAATAAAATAACTACATATATGTTATGTCTCCAAACTATAATTTTAATTTCATGAAATCCACTTTGAAATATTTCTTGATATTTCCTGTAATAACTGTGTGACTACATCTACACTAGGATATTTACCCAATGAAGACAAGTGCCAGCAAAAAGGTGAGTCAGTGTGGAACATGGTTTAATTTCAAACCAAACCACGAACAGCAAAGTGCTGTCTGGTTCTTGTCTACATTTGCAGTTAAACCATGTCTTACAGAAGTTCCTGGTACTCATCAGCAGTGGGTCATTTTCCATTTGTAAACTTTGTCTACAGATTATGGGTGAAATGCTCCTGTGGCAAAAGTGGGTACAATTCCACTAAGTAAATGAAGTCACAGTTGCTCAGGCGTTTAGCCCTATAACTTTTGCTTTGGTAATCAATTTTTTATTATTATTCTTTTGCTAAGTGTCACTAGTGTGTTTGGTGCAATACAAGACAAACAAAAAAACAAAAAACAGCTCCTACTCCAAGGAGCTTACAATCTATATAGACAATGAATGGAGACACACACGATACCCAGAAAATGGTACTAACTTAGATTTTATTTGATACACTTATTTTAAAAAGTCTAAAAAGTATAGTTTATACTAAGTAAGCTACCTTGGCATCATTCAGTATTAATGTCTCTTGTGAGCCTGGAACCATAGACATAATTTAAAGAGGCATAATCTTATTGCTAAATTAAGTTAATTATGCATTCACACAACTGTGACAAAACCACACCAGCATTTCTGTTTTAAAACACTCTATTTGCAGGGGATGGGGTTTAAAACTCAGTTCTACAAATTCTAAATCAGAAAATTCAATATTTTCAAAACAATCCAATTTTTTACTTACATAATTGACCACAACTACATCTTAGATTTCAAATATTTCCTTTTCCAAATGTGGTCCATAATATGGTTTAGACACAACTTATTTTGAAAAAATTTGATGGGCCAGTGCATTGAACTGTGAGAATTTATCATACATGTCCCAATTACCCCTTTGTAAAGAATTTTCATGAGTATTTGCATGACATGCCTAAACACTTATTTACATAATAACAGACCACAATGGCTTCAAAAAGAACCATTACTATGTCTTGGCCACCCAATATAGTTGGCAATATAAAATCATAATCAAAAGTTGCTTTAAATTTCAGGAATACTATGGTTGTGAAACACTGAGAAAACCAGCAACATTCAAAGTTAAAAAGATGTCTTTAAATGTTTTAACTTTTGCTGGTTATGTTACAACCTTATTATTTAAATGCAGATGTGGCTTATATGCAATTATTAAAATTGCTGATATTTATTCTGTGATGCCTACTATCAGAAATTTCTAACTCAATTTTTAGTTTTCTTTTTGATACTTGGTGACATGTTGTGTAAACAAGAAAGTAAGGCGAACAAGAGACATCAGGCTGGTGCGTAGACAGATATAATTATTCTTCTTAGATTATCAGAACATCTAAAAGTGACGACTATTAGCATGAGTATTAATCTCAGTTATATGTGGAAACCACAGGTGAGACCCACACTTCTGCTCAAGCCCCTTTACAACAAGCAAAAGTGCCAGAGTGCTGTAAATGGACTCTAAAATCCCTGATCCTGACCAAGGAAGGATGCTGCTGGCACAAGCACTGTTGAAAACAACCGTGAGATTGCCTTTTGAACCCTCCCTTGCAAACCCAAGAGGCGGCATGCTGGGGGCAAGGCCACAGCACTGTAGAAATTCTGGACAGTGCTATGGCCCACAGGGTAGCCCACTCTAATATCGAGAGGCCGCCCCTGAGCTGCCTAAGTTACACTAAAGGTCTCTCCAATTTCCTGCAGCAACCCAGGATCAGGAAGGCACAAAGCTGGCTTAAAAGCATCTTAGTTCCCCTTCACCCCAAAAGGTGAGTTCTGCATTGAACCTTTAAAAGCACAGCACAGACTCTCACCCCATGGCTCCAAACATCAAAGGGTTGGTAGAGAAAAAGCAGTGAAGAAAAACAGTTTATTAAAACCATGTACTGGATGATGCTACCCTGTCATCAAGGTCTGACAAAATATTAAGTGAATTTTAAATTTTGTTAATAGAAAAAGAATTTGAGGGCAACAGTTATTATTACTGAGCCATAACATAAATAAGTTGATATAGATGGAAAAGTTTCAAAACCAATTAAAAAATGTAACTGCCATTATTTTCCAAAAAAAAAAAAAAAGGTGTTTTAAGAGGATGAGAAAAATCAAGGGCTCTGAGAAGCAATATGAAATTAATGAACATGAAGAAGGATTCCAGCTGAATATAGCCAGATTTTTTTTAATGGATGTAATGTTAAAATAGGATAGGTTTAGTACAAAACCAATTTTTCAACGTTAGCATATATAAAACAAGAATTAACAAACAAAAAAAATCATGTTCTGAGAAAAATGTTTAAAGTAAAAATTCAAACAATGAAATATTTGGCTCTGCATTAGCTTAGCTGTGAGATAGTGATGACACTCTTAGGACCTACACAGTTTCACTAAGGATTTCTGATAGAGCATTTCGGATCATGTGAATACAGTTACACATAAAAAAAAAAAATCCACAGAGCAATAATCTTGAAGCTTGCATGAAAAATGATTGAATGTTTACTTGTCCTTATAAGCTAGCTTTTAATAATGGAGTTTTCAAAATGAATGTGGCACAGCTGCAATACATACTTTATAAAACATAAAATATGTAGGGAAGCTATAGAGGGGGGAAAAAAAATAAACATGCCATCATGTACTTGCTTGAAGCTCTTCTTTTTTCTGGGGCTCAACTGGCCAAAAAGGAGTAAATACACTACCACATAAGAATCAGAAGACAAAAGGAGACATTTGATACAAAAGACAACATTTAAAAAAAACCTCTCTTTATATTACACTGGCTCAAATTTAATTGATCTGCATTTCATTCATGCATGAAAAACATCAACAAGCAAACTCTGAAGAAAGCATTTTCTTGGTAACAATATTCATTAGTTGGTATCATCTAGGCAGCACAAACCTTGTAAGTTCTCTGCATCATAATTTTTGATTTTGTGTTTCCTCTTCTGTTGCATTTATATCTATGTGATTATATATATTTATATTCCATACTTAAGAATTAAAATCATTTAATTCAAAAATTCAGAACTACACTGACTACTACAGCTACAAAAAATATTTCTATTACTGCAACAGTAGATATTTTAGATTTAAGGTATCTGCACTATTGTATCCTGTTGGTTATCATTCAAGTTACTAGAAATTTAAGAAACTGTACTAAAGAACATCTGAGCAATATAACATTTCATCACAGACATTTGTGCAACATTCCAACTTATAACAGATTGAGACAGAAACACTCTTGGTTTTGTTTGCCCACAAAACTGTATGTATGATTGCATGTCTAAATGTGTGTGTATTTACCACAAATGTATATGCAGAATCTGGTGGTTTTTTGCACAAACCACCATTTAGATGCATTAACACTCACTCTTTCCTGCTGTAAAGGAACTGGGAAAAAGATCCGAGGGATATGAACAAAGAATGCAGACAGGATGCTGCCTACTGAGCTACATCAGTGCTGGGGGCTCTCTTTGGTCTGGCAAGACTGAAGATGATGAATCAATAATAGACGAAGAGAGGAGAGGAGAAGAGAAGGCAGAGGGAGGCCCAGGAAAGATGCTAATCTCTCCTCTCCATCTCCAAAGGCCAAAAGCATTTCACAGAAGGTTTTTGGAGGGATTTCTACCTTGCTGGGGTGGAAGCTGATGGTGGCTTTCTAGAATCTGATTGAGTAATGGGTGGGTCTAAGAGCTCCAAAGGATCCGAGGGCAGAAGAAGGGGCCTTGCTGTCATGCTACTGCTCAAGTGGAGCATCTGAAGAAACAGGGAGTGGAGAATTAGCCATTCAGTCCCTGTTTGCATTTTTGGATCTAATAAGAACTTGAGGTTCATGTAGGTGAAAAAGCAAAGCTTTCCTTCCACACCTGCCTGCAGAATGACCAAGCAGGGCAAACTCCTTTTTAGCAACTCTTGCACTGCCCACTAACTATATTGCTGGTGGTGCTCATACACTAAGTCTGACCATGTCAAGTAGTGAGTGTTAAGCCCAGGGGAAAGAGGAATTGGGCAGGGAAAAAGTTCAGTTCAGTAACACACAATTTAACAAAACTATTTGAAATATACTATTTCTAAAGAGATATAACCCTCTCAAGAGCTTGCTGCTCTGTTGGCATGAAAGCATAACTCTGGGGACAAACTGCACATGAAGAAGGTGTTACAGATGGCTTGGCACAATCTTTGCCACCTCTGCATTACCTTCATCTCTGCGTGTAGGAAGCAGCAATCCATATGGAGGGGACTGCTGGGCACATTTTCATTGGACGGACGGACACACACACAAAACTCAGTTTAGAGAGGCAACTTTTTTTCCAAGAGTAGAATATTTGGAATGACTTATTATGTTAATATTTAATTAAGAGCAAAATTGTTACGGATTGAAATTGTATTTATATGAAAATAAGAAGACAAAAACAGAGCTGATTGAAAAGGACAAAGACCAAGGATGCAAGCAACTCTGTATCTATTCAGGGAAATGCCTTTGTAAAACAGCAAGATAAACTTTAATTCTGTTCTCCTCATGGTTGCACCTAATTAATTCTATAGAGCAAAGTGATACAGTTACTATGCTAGAAAGTTCTTTAAGAAAAAAATTACAACATTTATTGAAGAAATTTGCTTTAGGGAAGTTTTCCCACTAAATCCCCATACCCCCCACCTTCCTCCAAGATATAACTTATAGGAAACAGTTTTTATACAACTGTAACAACTGGGAACCTCTTCCAGAAAACTTAATTCCCAGTTAACTTTATTTACCAGACTTATTTTTTTTTTCCAGTTTAGAGAGATGTTTAGGATGGAGGCAAATATCTCTGTTTTGAAGGGGCTGGCATAATCCGAAGTGAGATACTACCAGTAACTCTCATCCCCAAAATGGGGCTACATGATTAAATGTTTGTTTCTCTTCAAATAAAAGGAACAGAATGTAACCAAAAGGAACAGAAAATACTTCCTATGGTACTGCATGGTTCCATTTGCCCTTTTTCCTTCCCATACAGAAGACTGACATCTCTGTGCACCAACTCATCATTCAAACCAGTAAGAAAGAGTCCTAAAGGTCCATTATCAATCCCCTAAATCAACAATATTCTTCCCTAGAAAATAACAAAATTAACAAATCCAAGATCTTAAACAAGTCACAATAATTGATTGCCTTGAGCTGCAACGAGGAGAAAAAAAATAGTTAATTGCCCTACGGTAACTGCAGTTCAAGATGTTGTAGCAAGGGTGGCTCCCACTATAGGTGCACATGCAAGTCATGCACACAAGGCTGGACTTTTTGGCTATCCGTGTCTGTTGGGACCATGCACGCGTCTCCTTGTGCAAAGGGATAAAGGGCTGGACAGCCACTACCTACTCACTTCTCTTGCAATCCATAGTCTTTGCTACAGAGGACTCTAAAAAGCAGAGACACAGGATGGGTCATGAAATCCACATGGAAATCACCTTGAAGAACCAGTTAGTGTAAGGTAAGTAACTGTTCTTCAAGAACTTGTCTGTGGATCCCACTATATAGGCTCCAGAGGTGATCCCAGCAATTACAGACCGGTAAGTCTAACGTCAGTACCAGGCAAATTAGTTGAAACAATAGTAAAGAATAAAATTGTCAGACAAATAGAAGAACATAAATTATTGGGAAAAGTCAACATGGTTTCTGTAAAGGGAAATCATGTCTTACTAATCTATTACAGCTCTCTGAAGGGGTCAACAAACATGTGGACAAGTGAGATCCAGTGGACATAGTGTACTTAGATTTCCAGAAAGCCTTTGACAAGGTCCCTCACCAAAAGCTCTTATGTAAATTAAGTTGTCATGGGATAAGAGGGAAGATCCTTTCATGGATTCAAAACTGGTTAAAAGACAGGGAACAAAGGGTAGGAATAAATATTAAATTTTAGAATAGAGAGGGGTAACTATTGGTGTTCCTCAAGGGTCAGTCCTAGGACCAATCCTATTCAACTTATTCATAAATGATCTGGAGAAAGGGGTAAACAGTGAGGTAGCAAAGTTTGCAGGTGATACTAAACTGCTCAAGATAGTTAAGACCAAAGCAGACTGAAGAACTTCAAAAAGATCTCACAAAACTAAGTGACTGGGCAACAAAATGGCAAATGAAATCTAATGTGGATAAATGTAAAGTAATGCACATTGGAAAAAATAACCCAAACTATACATACAATATGATGGGGGCCAATTTAGTTACAACTAATCAGGAAAGAGAACTTGGAGTCATCATGGATAGTTCTCTGAAGACGTCCATGCAGTGTGCAGCGGCAGTCAAAAAAGTGAACAGCATGTTAGGAATCATTAAAAAAGGGATAGAGAATGAGACAGAAAATATTTTATTGCCCTTATATAAATCCATGGTGCGCCTACATCTTGAATACTGCGTACAGATGTGGTCTCATCTCAAAAAAGATATACTGGCATTACAAAAGGTTCAGAGAAGGGCAAATAAAATGATCAGGGGTTTGGAACAGGTACCATATGAGGAGAGATTAAAGAGACTAGGACTTTTCAGTTTGGAAAAGAGGAGACTAAGGGGGGAATATGATAGAGCTATATAAAATCATGAGAGGTATGGAGAAAGTGAATGGGAAGGTGTATGGGTGGCGGTCTGGACATCTGCAGGAAATGCAAGAGCCAAAACTGACTTGGCCAGTAGGCAGCTATCTTAATGGCTGTAAATTTGTCCCTGATGTTGGATATTATCACAGGGAATCAGGGAGATAGGCTGGAAGACATATAGGAGTCCTCGAGCCTTTTGAAGAAAAAAGACATCTGGAAGGGAGCTTGGACTCACCCTGCCTCTAGAGCAGAAGTCCCAGCACATGGCATTGTCTACTATGGCAAACAGACCTATGGAGGGGGTCCCCCACTGGCAGAATATTGGGCCTAGATGGATTTCTGCAGTGACCACTCATGTCTAGTTACTATGTTTCTGCTCAGTAAGTGCACCAGGTCATTGCTGACTACTGGAAGGTGGAGCGCTAGCAGCCTCCCTCTGTGCTGATGGAACTACTCCCATAACTCGACTGCTTCCAGACAAATGGATAATTGAGCACCTTGTTTGTTTGTTTATATAGTACATAGCTGAAGCGTTGTCCGTCAGGATCTGCAGAGTAGAGTTCCAAAGAACAAGTAGGAAAGCAGTGCAGGCTCGTCGGATGGCTCTTAGTTCCAAGAGGTTCATATGGCGCTTCAGATGATTATGAGACCATGTGCCTTGCATCTGAAGGTGGTTCAGGTGGGTGCCTCAATCTGTCCCTAAGGCATCTGTGACCAGCTTTGTTGCTGGGAAGGAGACTGAAAACAGTAGCTCCTTTCTCAAGTTCAAGGTCACCATTTGAGCTCCCACACAAATGGGGGCAGAAGTGGGATTCATTTGTTTGTATAATACTTGGACAGGGAGCAAGTGGAATCTGGCAAGCGACAGCACATATGTGCACATGGACATATTGGCTACACCGTCATAGGACCTAATCACATCAGCCACATCATCAGGGGCTCGTTTACCTGCATATCTACCAATCTGATATATGCCATCATGTGCCAGCACTGCCCCTCTCCATGTACACTGGCCAAACCAGACAGTCTCTCTCTATGCAAAAGAATAAATGGACACAAATCAGACGTCAAGAATTATAACATTCAAAAACCAGTTGGAGAACACTTCAACCTCCCTGGACACTCAATTACAGACCTAAAAGTAGTAATCCTTCAACAAAAAAACTTCAAAAACAGACTCCAATGAGAAACTGCAGAACTGGAATTAATTTGCAAACTGGACACCATTAAATTAGGCTTTAATAAAGACTGGGAGTGGATGAGTCATTACACAAACTAAAAACTATTCCCCAATGCTAATTTTTCCCCTACTGTTACTCACACCTTCTTGTCAACTGTTTGAAATGGGCCATCCTGATTATCACTACAGAAGTTTTTTTTCTCCTGCTGATAATAGCTCACCTTAATTGATGAGTCTTGTTAGAGTTGATAGGGCAACACCCATTTTTCCATGTTGTGTGTGTGTGTGTGTGTGTGTGTGTGTGTGTGTGTGTGTGTGTGTGTGTGTGTGTGTGTGTGTGTGTGTGTGTGTGTGTGTGTGTGTATCTTCCTACTGTATTCCACTGCATGCATCCAACGAAGTGAGTTTTAGCCCACGAAAGCTTATGCCCTAATAAATTTGTTAGTCTATAAAAGTATGTCTACACTACGAAATTAGGTTGATTTTATAGAAGTCGATTCTTAGAAATCGATTTTATACAGTCGATTGCGTATGTCCACACTAAGCGCATTAAGTTGGAGGAGTGCGCCCTCACTACCGTGGCTAGCATTGACTTATGGAGTGGTGCACTGTGGGTAGCTATTCCACAGTTCCTGCAGTCTCCACCGCCCATTGGAATTCTGGGTTAAGCCAGTGGTCTCCAAACTTTTTTGATCGCGCACCCCTATCAGTAAAATTTTTTTGAGCATGCACCCCCAGCCACACAGAAGCAAAAAAACGCTCCTCCTGCCACGCACCCCCAAGGATCCTCTTGCAGGCACCCCACTTTGGAGACCGCTGGGTTAAGCTCCCAATGCCTGATGGAGCAAAAACATTGTTGCGGGTGGTTTTGGGTACATGTTGTCAGTCTCCCCACCCTCCGTGAAAGCAATGGTAGACAATTGTTTCGCGCCTTTTTTCCGTGCAGACGCCATACCACAGCAAACGTACAGCCCGCTCAGTTCACCGACACTGCCACTGTTGTGCCCTGGGTGCTGCTGTCAGCAGATGGTGCAGTAGAACTACTAACCACTGTCATACACCACTTCCGCTGCAACTCTGCTCTGCAGCTATTGCCTCGATAGCGAATTTCTCCATGTTGTCTGTCATGGGCTCCTGGGTACGTGTTCTTCTTCCTCGGGAAATGTGCGCGGTGCTAACCATAGTCCTCCACTGCTTCCGCTGCAGCTCTGCTCTCCTGGTGCCATGAATCCACCTCGCAGGGCCTCTTGTCGTTCTGTATAAATATCTATTCTCGTGGCATCCATCGTCATCTGATTCTGCTGCAACTCTGCTTTCCTGCGCTCCTTCAGATGTCATACCACGGCAAGCATGGAGCCCGCTCAGATCACCGCTGCTGTTGTGAGCATTGTAAACACCTTGCGCATTATCCTGCAGTATGTGCAGAACCTGCAAAAGCAGGCGAGGAGGCGACGACAGCGATAGTGATGAGGACATGGATACAGACTTCTCTCAAAGCACGGGCCCTGGCAAATTTGGACATCATGGTGGTAATGGGTCAGGTTCATACCGTGGAACGCCGATTCTGGACCGGGACACAAGCACAGACTGGTGGGACCGCATAGTGTTGCAGGTCTGGGATGATTCCCAGTGGCTGCAAAACTTTTGCATGCGTAAGAGCACTTTCATGGAACTTTGTGACTTGCTTTCCCCTGCCCTGAAGTGCAAGAATACCAAGATGAGAGCAGCCCTCACATTTGAGAAGCGAGTGGTAATAGCCCTCTGGAATCTTGCAACGCCAGACAGCTACCGGTCAGCCGGGAATCAATTGGAGTGGGTAAATCTACTGTGGGGGCTGCTGTGATCCAAGTAGCCAATGCAATCACTGAGCTGCTGCTATCAAAGGTAGTGACTCTGGGAAATATGCAGATCATAGTGGATGGCTTTGCTGCAATGGGATTCCCTAACTGTGGTGGGGTGACAGACGGAACGCATATCCCTATCTTGGCACCTTGGAAGCCAGTACGTAAATGGCAAGGGGTACTTTTCAATGGTGCTGCAAGCACTGGTAGATCACAAGAGACGTTTCACCGACATCAATGTGGGATGGCTGGGAAAGGTGCATGATGCTCCCATCTTCAGGAACTCTGGCCTGTTTGAACAGCTGCAGGAAGGAACTTACTTCCCAGACCAGAAAATTACTGTTGGGGATGTTGAAAAGCCTACCCCTTAATGCCATGGCTCATGAAGCCATACACAGGCACCCTGGACAGTAGTAAGGAGCAGTTCAACTATAGGCTGAACAAGTGCAGAACGGTGGTAGAATGTGTATTTGGACATTTAAAAGCTCGCTGGCGCAGTTTACTGACTAGGTTAGACCTCAGTGAAACCAATATTTCCATTGTTATTGCTGCTTGCTGTGTGCTCCACAGTATCTGTGAGAGTAAGGGGGAGACATTTATGGCGGGGTGGGAGGTTGAGGCAAATCGCCTGGTGTCCAATTACATGCAGCCAGACACCAGGGCAATTAGAAATTTCATGACTGGCCAGGCTACGGTGTGACAGTTCTCTTTGTTTCTCCTTGATGAAAACCCATCCCCTTGGTTCATTCTACTTCCCTGTAAGCCAACCAACCTCCCACCCTTTGATCACCGATTTCAGAGGCAATAAAGTCATTATTGTTTAATTCATCACACAAATAGGGGGAAAACTCGCAAGGTAGCCAGGGAGGGGTGGGTGAGGAGGGAAGCACCGGGTGGGGTGGTGGATGAGTGAAGGAGGGAAAGACAAGGCCACACTACAGTTTAAAACATATTGAATGCCAGCCTTCTGTTGCTTTGGCAATCCTCTGGGGTGGAGTGGCTGGGTGCCCAGGTGAGGAAGATATGAAACTTGGGCAGGAGGGAAGGCAGTTATACAGGGGCTGCAGCGGTGGTCTGTGCTCCTGCTGCCTTTCCTGCAGCTCCACCAGATGCCTGAGCATGTCAGTTTGCTCCCCCATTAGCCTCAGCATTGCATCCTGCCTCCTCTCAGCGTGCTCCTCCCTCCTCTCATCGGGTTCATTTAACACTTTCCTGGACTCTGCCATTGTCTGCCTCCACGCATTCTGCTGAGCTCTTTCAGAGCGGGAGGACTGCATGAGCTCCGAGAACATCTCATCGTGAGTGTGTTTTTTTCACCTTCTAATCTGCATTAGCCTCTGGGATGGAGATGAGAGAGGGAGCATAGAAACATTTGCATCTGCGGGAGGAAAAAAAGGGAGAGTAGTATTTAAAAAGATATATTTTAGAGAACAAAGGGAAGACTATTTCACACTGAATCAAGCGATTCACATTACACAGCACATGTGCTTTTGATACAAGGTCGCATTTTGCCTCTTATACTGAGTGCCCACTGGTTTGGTGTGAGACATCACACACACTTGGCTGGGCAACAGAATTCGGCTTGCAGGCAGCCATGGTAAGGCAAAGGGTTTCGGCTTCTTCAACCTTCATAACATGTGGGAACGGTTTCAAAACAGGAGCACCCTCCTTTCCCATACCAAGCAAAGCCCGTTGAGTTGGCCATTTAAAAGGAGGGGCTGCGGTTTTAGGGTGAATGTGCAGCACAATCCAACCCCCCCTCCCAAATTCTCTGGGATGATCACTTCACACACACCCCTCCCCCACTCTGTGGCTAATATCAGGGAAGATCTCTATCAGCCAAATGCAAACAGCTCAGCATGAACGGGCCTCCCCCCACCGCATGGCTAACAGCAGGGATGATTTATTTTCAGCCAAAGGCAAACAGCCAAGCAGGAACAGGCACCTCTGAATGTCCCCTTAAACAAATTTCCTGTATTTCAACCAGGTGACCATGAATGATATCACTCCCCTGAGGCTAATACAGAGAGATAAAGAACGGATGTTGCTTGAATGCCACCAAAGCCCGGGCCCATTCGCTGCAAGGTTTTGTTTTGCAATGATTCCAGACTATTTGCTACTGGCTTGGCGTGGTAAATTAATCATTAAACACGCTTGCTTTTAAACCCGGTATTATATTTACAAAGGTACACTCACCAGAGGTGCCTTCTCTGGCTTCACGGTCCGGGAGCCCGCCTTGGGAGGGTTGGGAGGGTATTGGCTCCAGGGTGATGAACAGTTCCTGGCTGCCGGGGAGAAGGGATTCTCTGCTTGCCTGCTGTGCGCTATCCTCAACCTCCTCCTCATCTTCAAACTCCTCACCCCTGTTGCACGAGACTCCCCCCTTGCACGTGTCCATGGACAGTGGTGGGGTAGTGGTAGGGGCCACCCTTAGAATTGCATGCAGCTCATCATAGAACCAGCATGTATGGGGCTCTGACCCGGAGTGACCGTTTGCATCCTTTATTTTTTGGTAGGCTTGACTCAGCTCCTTAACTTTCACGCGGCACTGCTGTGTGTCCCTGTTGTAGCCTCTGTCCATCATGCCCTTGGAAATTTTGGCAAATATGGTCGCCTGTGCTGATGAGCTCTGCATGGTCACCTGTGCTGATCAGCTCGCCACGCTGGCCAAACAGGAAATGAAATTCAAAAGTTCCCGGAGCTTTTCCTGTCTACCTGACCAATGCATCTGAGTTGAGAGTGAGTCCACAGCGGTCACAATGGAGTACTCTGGGATAGCTCCTGGAGGCCAATACCGTTGAATTGTATCCACACTACCCCAAATTCGACCCAGCGAGGGGAGGGGAGGAGTACAGAAATCGATTTTAAGAGCTCTTTAAGTTGACAAAATAGGCTTGGTCGTGTGGACGGGTGCAGAGTTAAATCGACCTAACGCTGCTAAATTCGACCTAAACTCGTAGTGTAGACCAGGGCTAAGGTGCCACAAGTACTCCTCGTTCTTTTTGAGTCCTCTTTGTTCCCCTTTTTATAAACACATTATTTTCGCCCTTCTCCAGTCCTCTAGGACTTCAACTGTCCTGCATGTGTTCTAAAAATAATTGCTAACATTTCTGAGATTGCTTCAGCTAGTTCCTCATGTACTCTAGGATGAATTCCATCAGGCCCTGCTGACTTGAATACATCTAACTTATCTAAATATTGTTTAAGCTATTTTCCCCCAATTCTGGATTGTGTTCCTTCCCCCTTGTTGTTAATAATAATTGTGTTGAGTATCTAGGTCACCATTAACCTTTTTAGTGAAGACTGAAGCAAAATAGGTATTGAACACTTCAGCCATCTTAATGTCATCAGTTATTAGCTCTCCTTATCCACTAGCTAGAGGACCGACACTTTCTGTTGTCTTTTTCTTGCTTCTCTTGTATTTAAAAGAATTTAAAAGAATAAGAACCTATTCTTATTGTCTTTTATGTCTCTTGGTACATGTAATTCATTTTGTGCCTCAGCCTTTCTGAATTTGTCCCTACATGCTTGTGCTATTCTTTTGTACTCCTCCTTAGCAATTCAGCCATATTTCCAATTTTTGTAGGATTCCTTTTTGATTTTCTTTTCCTTAGCCTCCTAATGTAGCCACATTGGCCTCTTACTATTCTTCCTATCTTTCCTTCCCATCGGGATAATTTGCAGTTATGCCTTTAATAATGTCTCCTTGACAAAATACCAGCTCTCCTGAACTTTTTCCCTTAGATTTTCTTCCCATGTGATATTATCTACCAGTTCTCTGAGTGCTTTTTTGAAGTCCATTGTCCTTATTCTGCTGCTCTCACTCCTTCCTTTTCTTCAAACAATGAAATCTATCATTTCATGGTCACTTTCAGATTCATTACCAATTCTTCCCTGTTGGTCAGAATCAAGTCTAAAAGGGCTGTCCTCCTGGTTACTTTCTCCACTTTCTAAAACAAAAAGTTGTCCCCAATACATGCCAAGAACTTATTGGAAATTTTGCATTTTTCCGTATTACTTTTCCAACAGATGTTTGGGTAGTGAAAGTCACCCATTACTACAAGGTCTTGTGTTTTGGATATTTCTGTTATTTGTTTCAGAAGTGCCTCATCCACCTGATTTGGTATTCTATAGTTAGACCCCCTACCATGATATCACCTGTTTTTTCCCTTTTATCTTTACCCAGAGGCTTTTAACTGGTCTGCCTCTGACCTCCTTCTGGACCTCAGAACAAGCGTATATATTCTTGTATATATTTTACTCCCTTTTTCTTCTGCCTCTACTTCCTGATCAAGCCATCCCCATCTATGCCAATATTCCAGTTATGAGTCTTATCTCACTTAGGCCTGGTCTACACTGGGGGGGTAGGGGGGGGATGATCGACCTAAGATACGCAACTTCAGCCACGAGAATAGCGTAGCGGAAGTCGACTTACCTCGTGTTCTCACGGCGCGCGGTCGACTGCCGCCGCTCCTCCGTCAACTCCGCTTCCGCTTCTCACCGCGGTGGAGTACAGGAGTCGACGGAAGAGCGATCGGGGATCGATTTATCGCATCTACACTAGACGCAATAAATCGATCCCCAATAGATCGATCACTACCCGCCGATCTGGTGGGTAGTGTAGACGTACCCTAAGCATCTAACCCTCACATGCTAACAAATGATCTCTCTAAATAGTCTCCCTCATAACTAGGAAAGAGCTATCAACTAACCAGAAGAATACTAAAATTTATCTTAATCTCTCTACAATATTCAAGCTTCCCCAAACTCCACATACATCTTAACTACAAAGTTAGTTTCCAAGCCTTAGTAGAGTTCAAACACTGAACTCAAATTATTTTAGCATCAGCTGTTCACTCTTGTGACACATACATCCCTACCTCCCGCTCTAAAGACAAGACATATGCTTTGCTCCCTCCATTACTTCCAAGATGACTCTTTGATAGTCTTGAAAAGAAAACCATTAAGATTCTTCAGACTGATATATCAACTAGAAGGGTCACGTACTTGGACTTACATTTATAGTAAACAGAAAATTGCCCTCCTACCCTCTGCCAAATCAAGTGCCATTCATCTTCTGGATTAGAGTTCTGAAGGCTTTGAACTGCATTCTATGACAAAAATCCATTATAAGCATCAGGATAGAGAACTTCACTATGATAGATAGATGAACATCCCCCATCAGTTTCTTCTTGCTGGTTTCAGAAAGTGAATGAAAGTAGAAAGAAAACTCTCTAAAAACAGCTGAATTCATGTTGTAATAAATGGACATACAAATTTATCCTAATTGTAAGCTCAACTTGTGAAAAGTGGATAAAGGTTCATGAATTGTCACAATGAGCTATTATATAAAACTGTTTAAGAAAAGATGTGAAAAGGAGAGAGAAAGACTGAGTTAATTTAAACAAAATATTTACTGATATAATCTAAACAGTCTTTGAATTTAACTGGTGAACAAGAGGACCAGAAAATAATGAGATGGGCTATTTCATTCATCACTCCTTTTTGAAGGCCTTAAAAAGATACTTTCAGGAAGAACAGTGAGAAGAACTTTTTATCACCACTGCTGCTGTGATGGAAGGATTGTTGCCATGGCGTCAGACCTTGATATTCCATGATCGCTGCATCAGAAAAGATGCCAACCTTAGATCCCGCTGTCTTCTCCTCCCTCAGGTGCCCCTTTTTGCTCCTTATCTTCCTCCTGTCCTACCTCTATCCTGCTCTCTCTCAGTTTTTAACTGGATCCTGAAATCAGCCGTACTGCACAGTGCCAGCACAGTTGGATGAGATGGTCCATCCAGCTCTGCTCAGCCTGAGGACCAGGGAAGGAAAGTGACCTGACCAGACCAGTCAGATGATGTCCCTGACGAGGTTGGTGAGCTGGCGTCCACAGCCATAGCTGTCATGATCAACTTACCAACCCAAAGCATCCCATCTGTGACTGAGCAGCCACCCTATATCCTGAGATCATCAACAAAATCCATATTTCCCCCATCTTTACTGTCCTATTTATTCTCTCCCTTCTGTGTCTGTCTGTTTTGTCTAAGGCAGGAAAACGACTATCATTCTCAATTCAGAACTGAACAGCAGAACTTTCTCCTCGACCAGAAAGGACTGTTAGACTGCATAAGAGACTTTAACCAATATTCACTGTCCCCAGAAAGGACTTTGATAGGTTTTGATTAAGTTTGTTTTGGATAAACAATCAATTTAAGTTCTAATGCTTTTTACCTTGTTTTGTTTTCCTTTTGTGTGTTTCAATCAACAAATTTCTTAAGCTTGGTCTGAGTTTTATAATGTGTTTGGCACGGTATTAAGCAGGCTGAGGACTCTGTATATCAATCCCCAGACCTTGTTTAACACTGTTTAACATTGGACAGTAATTGAGTTGTGCCAACACCTTTATCCTCTATAGTGCATCTAAATTAATACAACAGCTCTCACTAGCTCCTAAGAAATATCCCACGAGGAAAAGATATATACAGTGGGCTCTAGAACTTACCAACCACACATCTTTGCCACACAAAGATATGATCAAAGAGTGGTTATTTATGGTCTATAGTAATTCTTAAGAGACTTAAAAAATTCTAATTTTTTTAAAATAAGAGAACAATTTTCATGAACCATTCTAATGAGCTAAGATCATATATATGATACTTCAGAAACAAGTTATTTCATGTGAATCTAAAAATACTTTTAAAAACACTGAAAGCAAGTTTAAAATATACTAGATTACACCAATATCCAATATATTAATAAAAACTTACCCTTCTTTCTATGTGAGGATGCCAAATCCAAATCAACATTTCGTCTTCCACTCTAGATTTAAAAGAATTAATACAAAACCTCATTTCTCTTTTTAACTGTACAACAAAAAAAAGTATCTCAAGATTTAGGCTTTCTTAAAGCTTTTCACTACTAAGTGAAATGAGACAAAGCAAAGCATTTTATTTTAGTTAAAACAATCTGAGTTTTTAATAACATGACAGAACACACCACATTTCTGAAGAAATAATTACTGTAACTGTCATAACTTAAAAAAAATAGGGAAAGACTCTTAACAAAACTTCATGATCCACATGAGTATGTTAGTCTGTAAGACGTAAATCTAAAAAACACGTTCCTCAGAATACTCCAGTTCTTCATTTAACAAGATTTCTAAGCCTTTGGGGGAAAAAAACTGTAGGGCATAGCTTTGGCTGTGTAAATACTGCTCACGAATAAGACTCCGTATTTGTCACAGAGGTCATGGAAGTCACGGATTCTGTGACTTTCCGTGACTTCTGCAGTGGCTGGTGTGCCAGGCCTGGGGGCCGCCTGAGCAACTCTGGCAGCCCCCAGGACAGGAGCACGGGCTGCTGCTGGGGCAGTCTCCCCCCACCCCCAGCAGCAGGAGTTTGGGTGTGAGGGGGCTCAGGCTGCGGATTGGGGTGCGAGGCGGTGCTTACCTGGAGGGGGTAAGGGGGCTCCCCCACCCAGTGCCTAGCTCCATGTGCTGCCTCTGTCAGCAGGCATCGCCCTTGCAGCTGCCATTGGCTGCAGTTCCCAGCCAATGGGAGCTGCAGAACCGGGGCTTGGGGCAGAGCAGAGGCAGCACGTGGAGCTCAGGAGCCAGGTAGGGAGCCCGCCCAGCCCCGCCCCGCCAACCCTCCTCCCGGGCTGCGCCCCCAAGCACCACCACCCCCAAGTTTTAGTCAGCGGTATATAGTAAAAATCATGAACAGGTCATGGGCCATGAATTTCTGTTTACTGCCCGTGACCTGTCCATGACTTTTAATAAAAATAACCATGACTAAAATGTAGCCTTACTCATGAACAACAATGAAACAACCTAAACTAACCTATAATCATTTTTAAGTTCATTTTTGTGCAATCATTTGTTTCCCCAATAGCAATGCAGGTGGTTTGCAGTGGTCTCCTCTGTATATCCACTGCAAATTCACAATGTTTCTAAGCAAAATGGCACATGTTTAAGATATCTTTCATATCTGAAAAAATATAGATGTAAGACTGAAACTGTATAAAACATCAAGTTAGTTTTACCTACCAGTGAGTAACCCTCTTCATCTGATTCAGGCTGAGATAAATCAGATTCACTCCTCGATTTGATCAGCCTATAGTTTGAACTAGAGTGGGTTGAACGACTCTCTGCAGTAAGACTTTCACTCCTGCCTCACAAACATACACATATAAAAGAGAAAATTATTTCACAAATGCTCTTTGTAGAATGCAAAACTAAAGTAAATTATCAGTCATAAGTTGTTGTACAAAGTCTCTGCTACAAATATTAATTTCAGGGCATAATATTCAAAAACTAAACTTTGTATATAAACATAAAAAGTGTGTATACTACCTACCTGTATCACCATTAATGTTTATATCAGACAAAAGTAGGCACTGATAGTCAAATATTGATTCAGCTGGCAACACAGCTTTATTTGGGAGAAGTCTAACCAGGATTGTCTCAAGGCCAAAAGGGGACAGGAATAAGATGTGAAAGGGCTTGCAAGTGTTTACTAATACCCTCTATTAGCATACATTATTGCTCCTCAGCACTCTTACTGGTCAGCAGATGTGATAGCAACCTGAGATGACTGATTTCCCTGAGTTCTTCGGTAAGCGTTACATACAGTGGTATGCAGAAACACTTAGATTTCTAGCAGAGGGGACATGGCAACAGACAAGGAAAGGCACTATATTCTTTTAAGACCCACCCATTAAGTGAATCCTAAGGTCAATATGCTGAAGATGAAAGCCACTTTGACACCATCACCAGACACAGCTGCCCATGTTTTGATGGCTGGACTCCAAGCAAATTGTCAAAAAGAATAAAAATGGAACTGAAATTAAAAAGTCTTCCTTATAAATTTCTATTAAAATTTCAGTTTAAATACAGTTTAAATGTGAAACAGTCTAAGAAAAGCTAAAAATACTGAGAGGCTTTCAGTATAACTCTACTGAGCAGTGTGACAGATGTTAAGAAGGACAAAATCAAGATAGATTAAAAAAAACCTACATCTGTGTTACTAGCAATACCTTAGATTATTAAAATTAAATATTTTTTTAAATACACTTGACTACCAGAATTTATACTGTTTACGTCACACGCTGTTTCACTGCAATTTAGACAATGAAACTAGTTGCCTTCCTTTCTGGTTTTCATGCATCTGGCTAACAAAGTTTTTTGTTTTTCAGGAAATATTTAGTTTTTTTTTTTTTTTTTAAATCATGAAAAACATTTCTATTCATATTAGGTTTTTAGGGCCTGTCTATGTTATTACTTTCTTTTAAAACCCCACATTTTGGGTATAAGCAGTGTAATCTTTAACTAACACTATATGTAAAACCCTAATACATATAATAATTATAAACAAAGAACAAAACAAAAACTCTTGTCAAACTAATGAAAATATGAATTTTTCAACAAATCAAATTATTTTAAATCCTAGATGATCTGGGTTTCATTATGATGAGTCCACACAGCTATACTCAATTTCAAAAAATCAAGCTGTTTCAAGTATATCATACTATATCTAGGTTGCCCGTATCATGTTGGGTTCTTTTATGAAAAATTGAGAGACACCACTTTCCCTCTGAACCCAAACATCAGTGTTGTTTTATCTAAACCCTTGAATTCTTTTTCTTTGTTGTCATATCCTGAGTTTATCTTCAAGAGTTATTGACTAAATTTTAATAAATATTTTTAGAAAGAAGTAGAGGAAAATTAACTACTTTAAATAGTTAATGAATCCCACCTAGTCATGAGTCCAATCCCTTCAGGTGTACTAGTTGAAGTTTGCTGCAACTGTCCTTCCTCCCTTCGTTTTTGGAGCTCTTCAATAACAGGGCTTACTCCTAAGATCAACAAGGCACATCTATGGATCACAGAGTTGCATGCAGCAGTGTACACATCTTGACCCTCCGGAAGATCTGTGCTAACTCTTCGTTCCTGTTGGGACTGAGGAGGCTGATCATCAACTCTAGTCCCATTTCCAGTGTTCATCCTATCTCGATCCCGACTGCGAGCTACTTCACGGGCTGATAGGAAACATTGAAATATTTCTGTAACATGCAACACAAAAACAAGGTCTTAACGTCTAGGCAAAGCTAAATTATAATAAAATCGTCATCTTCAGTTTAGGCCAAACATTGGCATTGACAAGTGGAAAATATAACAATTTTTTCCTAACAGTAAAAAAAAGGATCCATTAACAAGTAAAAATCTATAAAACAAGTTAACAAATATAGACTAATTACTTAGTCTAGCATCTACTATGTTAAATTTAAAATGAAGGGAATAGTAAAATCTGGCATGCTGCTAAACAATTCCTTCAGCAGTGCACTGCAATCTAATTATTTAAAACGGAGCAAGAAAGGGAATGATCAAAATTCTTTCATTCCGCTGAATACCTTCAAAGAGCCAGAATAAACAGGAAAGCTTGTACACTGCCATTTAAAAACTCACATTTTATTTTTTTAAGGTGAAAACACATCCCATATAACAATGATCAGAGCAGGCACTGTCAGTGTGCTATTCCTTGGATGCATTGTGCTTATGATAAACAAACAGCTGAAACCTCCTAGAGAACAAAATCTGTTTATATGGTACTGTATAAGGATGGCCTGGGATTATAATGTTAGGGTCAGGAAATAAGGAACAAATGCTACCAAGTAAAAGTAATAACTGGCTTTTTAAGCATGCTAGCTTCTGACTAGAACACTGTCCATCAATGGCAGTGCAGGGTTAGCCATGTCCCTTAGAAGAGCATGACAATTAGAGAAAATGCTTCCAACTAAATATTTATAATTCTTACAATAAACTGGTGAAACTTACTGCAGAGCATACATCCTACTCAAATTCCAAATTCCAATGCACACCAAATTGCAGCCTAACCAAAACAAGTGCTGGTTGGTCAACATCTGTGTACTTGAATTCTTGGAAAAAAGAAATTTTCAGTAAGAAAGAAACTTTCCAATTTTCAATCAAATCTAGATCCAGAGACCAACCAATGGGATTTGTGTAGCAGTATGCACCTGGGGGATATGCAGTCATGCAGAAGAACTAGTGTTGGCAGTGGGGTAGCCTGTAAAATCTTCTCGAGGTCATTTGATTTTTGGTCTGTTCATTTCCTCTGGAGAAATGGCTTTCCCTTCAGTCATATCTCTATTTCAGTGGGAGACACAAAAGGACTATTTTCTTCTCCCATATTGCCTGTAGCAGTTCCAGCATCATTTGGCAGATGCCAATTTCTTTTTGGATTTCCTCTTCAGAGGTCACTTTGCTACGGTCTTCTCAAACAATCTTTCTCCCAAATATTTAGAGGATAGTAGTATCACCACTCCAGAATTGAAGACAACAGTGTCTGAGTAAGAGAGGTGAAACCCAGAGCTCCGGCAAAAAAATCTGAAAGAGTTGAGCAATGCTTCGGAAACAAAAACTGCTACTGGAATTATCTTACAGAGAGAGACCACCTGACTATAACAATTCCTGATCTTCAGGAATACATCAGTCCATGCTAATATTGTTCGGGTAGAGCATGCTAATATTGTTTGGGTAGATACACACGAAGCTGTCAAGGTTGTTGAAGAAGCTTCAAAATTCCTCTGGAGACATGAATCCACTTCCCCCACTCCCTTTCAGAAGGGACTGTGGCTCTTTTACCACAGAAGAAAGAAATTTAGGTAGCTAGATAGCAGGTTTTGAATTACTTTACCTGGTAATAATTTTCAGGTCATCTCTCCTAATCATCTGGGATGAGCTGGCTATTCACATTCTTTCCTAATCACATCTCTAGAGCTGTGTGGATTGAGACCAAAATCTCAGATTTGTCTCCAGAGAGGAAATACTACTCTGTGGTCTCACTTTCCTCCATAAGCTTGGTCCTTTTCATAGTCCAAGCTCCGTGTTTTGAAGGTTCTTTTAATGGGAAGTCTAGCAATTACAGGGCTTTTTTTATTTTAAAACCAAGAAGAACCCTAATCTGTCTACCTGTGCTGTGGGAGCAAAACCAAAACAAGTAGGTTCTTCTAAGGGAAATGATGGGCCCAGTCTAGTTCTATATCCCTCTACAGTGCAAGCTGGAAGACCCTGTTGGTGGGTCTATGGCTCTGGGTTTGGTAGCAATGGGGTCTCTTTATAGCTTCAGCCTGATTCTAGGAAAACAAGCCTAGGCTTTTGTTAGCTTTGGATCACTGGGAAGAATCTTCTACCAAACGTTTGGCAGGCCTCTCAGTCATTACAAATCTACAGAAATTAGAAAACAGTCTTATCCAAGACCCGCCCCCCAAGCAAAGTTAAGTCCTGGAGCAGAAATGAAGCAGTTTTCTATGCAGGTTCTCCTTACCCCTTGGTCAGGGTAGCAGCCCTGGCAGGCTCCTCCCTGAGGAGAGGGGAATAAGTCACTAGCATAGAGCATATTGGGAATGTCACACTGATATGGAAACTAGCCCCTAAATATCCAAGGTGGGGGGAGGGATAGCTCAGTGGTTTGAGCATTGGCCTGCTAAACCCAGGGTTGTGAGTTCAATCCTTGAGGAGGCCATTTAGGGATCTGGGGCAAAAATCTGTCCGGGAATTGGTCCTGCTTTAAGCAGGGGGTTGGACTAGATGACGTCCTGAGGGCCCTTCCAACCCTGGTATTCTATGATTCTAATATGGTTAGATGTGGCTTCATCAAAGGAGGAAAAAACACAATATTTTAATTAACAGGCTGAATATCCCTTTTAGCCTGGGTACAAGACCCAATTCTGCAAAAACTACCAAAGTTGAAGGAATTTGGCAATTTTCTTTGCAAGCCATATTTAAATATCAACAATTACAAATTATCTAGACAGTCCATGAAGTTTACAGGTGGTGGTGCAAATATGAAGTGTACTGAAAAACATACATTAGTAACTTTACAAAGGTCTGATTAAGCAGGCATTCAACAACATCAGTAAATTCCAAACCAATCCAATGTTAGCAACAATAAATTTTATTCCAAACTCTAGAATAAGAGATATTTAAAATCAATCTGTTACTACATACATATACATATAGAAAGTATATTATATACGCGCACACACATTTATTAAAAAGTGCAGAATATTGCTTATATTTTGACCCAATGAATACACTAAAATTTTACACAAATAAACTCAATGACATTTTGGATGTCTGAAGTAAAAACTTCTAGATTAATTTTTAATTTGTCCTTTGTTAAACAAATGTACAGTCCTTTCTAGAAACCATGAAATTGCATTCCTACATTTAATGTCTACTTACTTCCGGCTGTCATGACTTCATGCTCTCTTTCCTCCTCTTCATCTTCTTGTTCTGGATGCCCCTCTTCTCTGTCTCTCTCTGCCTGCTCCTCCATTTCAGCTTCTTCATCAATGGTCCGAGTAAAAGAATGCTCTTGGGGATCAATATCTGCAGACTCCTGGTTTTCTGACATCTAGACAAAGTTGTTTAAGTTACATGGTGAAATCACTTCTCACCAAATGAAAAACTGTAATGTTGAAAAAATATTAAACAAAAAAATGATTTTCCTATGAGAAGGCATTAATTGGTATATTGAGTTGGACAAACATCAAAGGCAGAAAACTACTTTAATGCCATATTATGGCAAAGACTTTAAATACATACAAGTTAGGAAATTGAGAGTGATGCTTTCTATAGAAACTGTTACTTAGCTCTTTTGTATATATGCAGTAGTACAATGAGGTATTTGGTTTTAGGCTCAAGAGTCAGACTTTGAAACTTCAACATCATAGCATCAACATGCTGTTATTGGGAAGAGTTCTCTCACTTTAAATGGCATATGATCCTTATAAGGTTTCATTCTATGGCCAATATTTGAGTTGGTTTAAAATTACATCCAATAAATACTCATTTTATCTTCACATTCACAGAGCATGAATTTGCAGTTCTTACATAGACAAAACTTCCATTCACTTTTAGGAAGTTAAACACACATAGAACTGCAAAATCAGATGTTAACTTATCTCACACACACAAAATGTAGCAATTTTAGGATATGAAAAAAGACTATAGCAGGGAGATAATGATAACCATAGAACACAGCCTTGACTAGTATTATATATGTACTTTGCACTTTAAAAGGGCCAGTTTCACAAAGCTGAAAACAATCATCAACAAAACTGAATGAAAGAAAAAACTGGGCCTTAAGAAGGCTTTATTAGATGTCCCAAAACACCTACAGTTCTGAAATCACATAAGGCGACTTCTTTGATTTAAAAAACACCCTGGTTAAAAAGGGAAGTAAAATTAGCAATTAAAGAAATATATATAATACATGGAAAACAGAGGAAGCAGATAGCAATGAGTACAAATTACCAGTTCACAAACAATCAATTGATAAATGAAACTAAAGGCATCAGTGAAAAATCTATGGCCAGTAGGGTTAAGGACAATAAGGAATTCTTTAAATGTTTCAGGAGCAAACAAAATCCCTAACAATGGTATAAATAAGGATGGTAAAACTAAGTAGTCAATAAATACTCCTATTCTGTATATGGAAAGAAGTAGCATGATATATTCACATCTTTCAGTGATAAGGAAATACTTTCAATTCCATCAGCAACTAGGGAGGATTTTAAATAGCAGCTATTAAAAATCATTTTTAAAATCAGCAGGACCAGATAATCTGCACCAAAGAGTACAAAAATATTGACGAGGAGCTCTCTGAACAATTAATGTTGGTCTTAAACAAATCTTGGAACACTGGAGAAGTTCTAAAGGACTGGGGAAAAGCTAATGTTGGACCAATATTTAAAAACTCTAAACAGTATGACAGTATCCTGGAATGCAGCAATACAGAAAAGGATTTAGTGGTTATGGTAGATAGCCAACTGAACCAGAGCTCACAGTGTGGTGTGGTGCTACAGCTAAAAAGAGCAAACAGGATCCTCGGATGCATAAACAGGAAAATATCATGTAGGAGCAGAGAGATGGTATTACATCTCTAAACCCCATTAGTGAGACCATTATGGGAGTACTGTATCCAGTTCTGGTGTTCACAATCGAAAAAGGATGTTAAAAAACTGGAAAGGGTTCAGAACAGAGTTATAGAAATGATTCAAGACCTGTAAAATATTTCTTATAGTGAGAGACTTAAGAAATTCTATTTAGTTTACCCAAGAGAAGATTAAGAGTACCTTGAGCCTACTGTACAAGTACCTACATGGGGAAGGGATTTCTGATAGTAGACAGCTCTATAATCTAGCAGAAAAAGGCATAAAGAGATCCAACTGTTCACAGCTGAAGCTAAACACATTCAGACTAGAAGTAAGTTGCAAATTGAGAGTAATTAACCACAGGAACAACTTATGTAGGGATGTGGTGGATTCTCCATCCCCTGAAGTCTTTAAATCAAGATTGAATATCTTTCTAAAGGGTACACTAAAGCTCAAACAGAAGTTATGAGCTTTATGCAGAAATTACTGGGTGAGGTTCTGTGGCCTGTGTTATCCCAAGAGGTCAGACTATTTGATCATAATGGTCCCTTCTGTCCTTAAAATGTATTAATCTATGGGTTGGAGGCTATAACATGGTGTACATATCCCTTTCTCTCCAACTCATAATTGCTACTTACTGTCAGGTGGATAAGTTACTACAAATACTTGATGATTTGAGAACACTCCTGAACCGCATGCCACAGCCTCACAACACAAAAAAGCACACGATGCCTGCCTTTTAAAAGTGACAAGGTTGGGACCGACATGGCTACAACTATACTGCATTTTAAAATAGCTTCATTTAATTTTTTTATTAAAGAGAAAACAAACTTACTGATTTTATGCAAGGTGAAAGAACATTCAAACTAGATACATTCTGAATCTGCCAAAAGGTAATAAGTGTCCAAAATCTGATTTACCAAAAACTGTGCATATTCTGAAGTGTCTTACTGCTTAAAACTCATTAACAACAAAGGCTTCAACATTAATTGGTTGAACTGGCTTTGTTCTTGAATAGTAAACTAAAAGAACCAATAAGGAAATAATATACGGCCCAACATTCTGTTTCATTTTAGAGCTTCTGCCCTTGCCTACATCTCTGCCATTGATTCCTCCTATATCCACTTCTCCCACTATTGATTCTGCAGGATTTTTTCCACATTTCCTTTTCCTATGCATCTTCTCCTCTGCCTTCAGATCTTATTTTAAATCCTTTTTTTCAAAATAGCCTCCATTTGCTAAACAACTACTATTCTGTCTGCTTTCATTCCTTGGGCCTCAACCTTTAATTGCCTGCACTGAACTTCTCCAAGTTAGACTGTGTCCTATTTAAGCTAAGGGCTTTGTAAGGCACCTTATTCAAATAATGGGTACTAAATAAATAAAGAATAATAACTTACTGAAATTGAGGGCTACTAAAAATGTATATATATATTCCACATTTTAATTTGAAAACATGCTTTAAAAACAAAGTAATTTTAATGAAGTGCAAAATTTCTAGCTGAGTGAATGAAGAAACGTTTGGAAAGTGATCATTATACATAGAGTATATACAATATTTCATTAATATTTTCTCACAACATGGAGCAAAATCCTATAATCAAGCAGATATTTTTCATTCTTACCCATCTGTCTCTTGAGGATGACCTAGTTTGAATAAGTTCCATGTTTTTGCAAGCAAGCAAGCGACTCCGAACTTTATACACACAGCGGTATACTTCTGCCAGGGCTTTGCCAGGCTGATATCTACAAAGAGCCATAATAGAAAAATCATATAATGTTTCATTAAAAAAAAAAAAAAAAAAAGAGAGAGTACCTAAAGATTTAAACATAGTTTCAAGTTACTTGCCTGCTCTCACCACAAGCTTGACTAAGTAAATTTGTGTGTTTCAAAAGAGCTGAAAGAACAAATCTAGACACAGTATCCAAGAGTGACTCGTTACTTAAGGTTGCACTGTCCCAATCTGAAAATAAAAACGAACCATTAACATTTACTGGGATTTCCAAAAGCTAATTCTTACTATATTTTAAAACAGCATTAGTTACGAAGTTACTTAAAATCTTCTTCCCGCTAAACATTTTGCCAATTTATAAATGGATTTAATGTTCATGAAATAAGCTAAGAGTACTGATTAACAAAACACATAATGCAACAAACAAGGGGTGGATTAAAACAAAATCCTTAGAAACACCAATGAAATTTTAAATAAATCATGTTAATAATTATAGCATCATTTGCTTAAATGAGGTGTTAAGAACTAATTGAAACTAATGTTGATAGACTTGAAATATGCTTCAAAGAAGCTTTCCAGCCACACACTTTTCATTATTCTTGACTTAAAATTTTCTATTAGAACATTATGAAGATGCAGTTCTATTTCTGGGTAACTTATCTAAAGACTGTCTGAAGTACTGTTGTAGCCGTGTTGGTCGCAGGATATTGGAAAGATATTTTTTATTGGACCAACTTCTTTTGGTGAAAGAGAGAAGCTTTCAAGCTACATAGAGCTCTTCTTCAAGGGGAAGTGGAGAGGTGTTAACAGTCTTCTTCAGAGCTCTCTGTAAGCTTGAAAGCTTGTCTCATTCACCAGCAGAAGTTGGTTCAATAAAATATATTACTTCACCCTCCTTGTCTCTCTCAGAATGTGTGTTAACTACTTATGCTAAATGATGTGTTCCACCCTGTATTTAGTGTGATATTCTGAGTACCTTTCCCAGACCTAAAAAAGAGTTCTGTGTAGCTTGAAAGCTGTTTTCTTTCACAAACAAAAGTTGGTTCAATAAAAGATATTACCTTGCCCACCCTGTTTATCTAAAGATTGAAATTATGTGAGTTTCTTATAATTTGACCTGAAAATTACAAATACAGAAGCTGATCAGAATACTCCAAGTCTAAATTAGGAAGAGTCCTTGCTTAAGGACACTAGTCTCATCTTCAGATCTATCAGTGCAAAAATTGTGTCTGCTACAGAGATACTAAACTGCATTGATCAAAGCTTGAATAAAAAGAGATTCTGACTAGCAAACAAGGTTTCAAAGACATTCACTTTAGATCACTAAACTGCACTGAAATTAACCCTCCCTCATATCCATATGCCCAGGAAAGGGCAATGAAAACAACAAGATTTTCCAACCTATTTTTAATTTTTATATATAAATATTTAAAGTTAAATATTTAAAGTTTATAATATTGAAACACAACAGGATCCTGAACAATACAAAAGTTAATAAATATTCATAGTAGAGTAATAGCTTGCTCTGGAGTCCCAAATGACTAAATTTGACAACAGACTTAGTAACTCATGAGCTGTCTTATGAGCCTTTCTGCTGCATTTTTGAAATCATCCATATCGGTTATAGTCGTGACAATCTAAAACAGACCAGTATTTATTTTTTTAAGTATCCTTCCTCCCTTGGCACCTTTAAGACTAACAGAAGTATCGGGAGCATAAGCTTTCGTGGGTAAGAACCTCACTTCTTCAGATGCAAGTCACTTGCATCTGAAGAAGTGAGGTTCTTACCCACGAAAGCTTATGCTCCCGATACTTCTGTTAGTCTTAAAGGTGCCACAGGACCCTCTGTTGCTTTTTACAGATTCAGACTAACACGGCTACCCCTCTGATACTTCCTCCCTTGATATCTGAATTTTTCAAACTCTGTAGGTGTTTTTCAAAAACTGATTGGAAAAATGATGGTTCTTTTAAAATAGACTCTGTTCTCGTGAAGATACAGCAATTTCAAACCCAGTAAAAAACTTCCAGTATGTAGATCAAAAATTCTACTATTAAAATCATTGCAAAACCAGCTATTACCCTAAATGCAGCTACTTTACAGTCTTACATGTTTCTAAAATCTCTAGGGCTAGACTGTGCATTTATAAACTGCCCTGCAAAAAGGTAGTGGGATGTACCTGTGTCATCCCAGGTCCAGCACAGAGAAGAAATCATGACCCAGCCAATCACAATTCCTTCCCTGTTACTTCCCATTTGCCCTTGGAAAAGAAAAGATGGAGAAACAAGGGGAAATGGACAGTAATCTGTTGCTAGCCCTGACACACGTACCCTAGGGCTAGTGTGTGTGGAGAGAAGGGGCAAGGCTGCACCCATGCCCTCCATTCCTGCTCAGGAGAGTTAGTGGGCTCACTTATGTCTACACACCCAAACCCAAGGTCCAGGAAGGCCATGCAGGTGCATGTACACCAAGCCATGATCTTGCCCCCTTTAATGTTTCAGGCCCTGATTCAGGAAGTCTCTTAAGCATGTGCTTAAATTCAATCCTATTCAAGATAGCATTTAAATATATGCTTAAAATTTAAGCATGTGCTTCATCCCCATCAACCTCATGTACTTAATTACTGTCTTTATTAGGGAAGCTTTCCTGAATTAGGGCCTTATTGAGAATCGCGCAGATCTTGTTAATGTGTTTTGAGTGAAATTCCTACCCCTGAAAAACTTCAGTATTGTTGCAAGTATCAGGGGGTAGCCGTGTTAGTCTGTATCTACAAAAACAACAAGGAGTCTGGTGGCACCTTAAAGACTAACAGATTTATTTGGGCATAAGCTTTCGTGAGTAAAAACCTCACTTCTTCGGATGCATGTTGTAGTATTGTTGCAGGTCATCTTGAGGTCCAAAAATCAAACTTCTTGCAACATTTTTATTAAATGCCGATTTTCACATCAAACAGTGACAATTCATAATTTTAAAAATTTCATTTCTCACTTGAAAAAGAGGACCATGAAGAAAATAGCCTGGTTTTGCTACAAAAGAACCCTGCCATCAAGCAAACCCCACAAAATCTAATGTATTTTTCACAGAAGTAGATCAGTACCACAGAATCAAAAAATGTATAAACCACATTTTGAACTTTTCCAATTCCATTGCAAATATTTATATAGCCATACTTCCAATATTAAAAGTAAAAATAATCTACAAAAGGAAATGTTCACATGGATATTTGGAAACTACTTTAAATATAACAGCAACCTATTTTACAATTAGGGCCCTACCAAATTCACAGCCATGAAAAACACATCACGGACCGTGAAATATGATTTTCCCCATGAAATCTGGAGCCCAGCCACAGAGCTCCTACCCTGCGCAAGGCTCCAGCTGCAAGTCCCAGATAGGGATTGAGACTTCCTCTTCCCTGCAGGGCCTGCTCCAGGTCAGACCCACCTCCAAGATCTTCCCCGGCTGCAGGAAGCTCTGCAGTTCAAGCTGTCCCTCCCCCTCCGCCCCCCACCCAGGGAGGCTGTGGCTCCAGCTGTCAGCCCCCCACTGGGGAGATTGCCCAGAAAACCCACCCCGCTATACCCTATGACCTCACATCTGGGCTGCTGCCTGTGGTGGTGTTGGCTTTAGATCTGGGTGCCCAGCCAGAAGCCTTCCTCGCTGGCTGCCCAGCTCTGAAGGCAGTGCCCCAGCCAACAGAAGGGCAGAAATAAGGGTAGCAATCCCACGACCCAGCTACATAGCCTTTCGACCCTCCCCTCCCCCCTCCCGACCACCTTTTGGATCGGGACCCCCACAGTTACAACACCCTAAAAGTTCAGATGTAAACATCTGAAAATGTGAAACTGACTAATTTTAAAACTCCCTGGTTGTGAAATTGACCAAAATGGACCCTGAATTTGGTAGGGCCCTATTTATGATGTTATATACAGTTATGCAACAAAGCAGTCTTTTTGGATCTCAAAACTTATGATTAGGGCCCAGAGTTTTCCACAAAGATGGTATACACATCTTGCTGCAGACTCATGATTCAGAATCTTTTATTTTTAAAAATAATTATGATTCTAGCCATTATGGTTGCAATGCAATAGCCTTGAAAATGTGAACTTAGCCTGGCTTGACTGAATCCGTAGACAACCTGAAAGAATAGCTCTAAGAGGTGCAAAGTGACCCATTCATCTCAGAACCTCATTGATTTCCCAGCTCAGGAATTCGTTAGTTTTCCAAAGCACCATGGATTTCAGCATTCCTTCAACCAAATTCTCCATTTTGCTGCAAGCAGATGCCCAATATTTTATTTTGTCCTCTGCCTGCAATTGCTTCTTATTATCCAGCTTTCCTCACAAGAAAGTGTTACAGGATAACAGCACATACTCAATGTGCTGTTCTCTGGAGCTAGTTGGTAGGAGCTAGAAACGGAGTGTAGTTTGCAAGCGCTAAGTAAGGGCTACTAGAAATGTAGGCTGATAAGCTAGGCAATACAAAATTTCAAAAAAGTGGTACATTTTTTTGTGGGAAACATCTGTGGAGTATTTGTTCTTGTTTATTCTTAAAAAAAAAAAAAAAAAAAAAAAGGATGAAATCAAAATTTTATTGACCCGCTCTACTACAAAAAATAGATTGATTTTATAACAATGGTTACTTCCAAATATGAGCAATTGCTGTGTCTGTTTGTGTAAGTGCGTAGTGACTGGACTGAATGGTATTACATGGCAACAAAATTTATGTTGCCATGGAAGTTACAGATTGTTGTCACGGAGTACTCAAGGCCCGGCTGAGGATGACCTGAAGCAAGCAAGTAGTTTGGCAACAGGGTTAATAGTCTGAGCCCTGTAATGTCATTATTCTGCACATAAAATTATCTTCCAGGTTTACAAGATATGTAAAAGTCTTTTACTTCTGTTTTCATTTTCTTACCTTTACTAACAGCATAGTCTTGCATACTGAGCCAGAGACTACGGGCTGGCTCTTTTGTACAACCCAAGGCCAAATCAACGAAGACACCAATCTCAGGTCGCAGCTTATAATCAAATGGCTTCTGTTCCTCATTTCCAGAGAGGGCCACTTCCAACAGGGAACTCATGCATTTGTCTAAAGTAAGGGAAATATTTAGGTTTTAGATTCTGCTGATTTTGATAAGCACATACAGTCACTACTTTTTGCAAGCTATTGAAGGGGTAGAAAAAGGACATCCCAATGATCACTCCATCATCCCACAAGGAAAAACCCTATCACCCCTGCTCTTTCCATTCCTCAGGACAGGGAATCTCCCTGTCCCCAACTGTAAAGTGACCACACTGTCCAGAGGCCACCACCCATACTCAATGCCAGGGCTCAGCACCAGGACTCCTGCTCCTCCATACATTTTACAGGGAGATCCAGAAAGAAGAGTGACAGCCATCCCAGCAACTCCACAGTAGCTCTGCACGTGTTACTCCTACTGCTGTATAGTCATATAGGTTCTCAAAGCTTTTACTGTAATAAAGTAAAAACTGAGTTATCCTGCATGTTGGGGAATGGGTGCCGGTAAGTCAAAAATTCCAGTTAACTAAGAGGGAGGGAATTCAGGTGCGGGATGGGGGCCCAGTGTTGGGGCCCAGGCTCTGGGAGGGAGTTTGGGTGTGGGAGGGGGTGCCAGATCCGGGCGGCACTCACCTCGGGCGGCTCCCCGCAAGCAGCGACATGTCCCTGCTACTCTTAGGTGGAGGCGTAGCGAGGCAGCTCTGTGTGCTGCCTCCGCCAGCAGGTGCCGCTCCCACAGCTCCCACTGACCGCAGTTCTCAGCCAATGGGAACTGCGCAGCCAGCGCTCGGAGCAGTGGCAGCACGCAGAGCCACCTAGGTGTGCCTCCACCTAGGAGCAGCAGGGATATGTCACTGCTTCCGGGGAGCCACAAAGAGCCAGGTAGGGAGCCTGCTGGCCCTGTGCCAAGTGGACTATAAACTGGACTTTCAATTAAGATCAGAAATGCTGGTTTATAGAGCTTTCCGGTTGGTAAAGTGCCAGATAATACAGCTTTTACTGTACTTTCCTTTCACAAATTATGTACAATTATGATCCTTTTTGACAGTAAATATGAATGTTTAATGCAAATGAAATGGGAAATAGTACATCCAAGTTGAAATGATACAACTCGGTGAAAAAAGAAAGCTTGTTATTTTTTCCCTTAGAAAATTTGAAATAGTTGATTTTTCTGTTTATAAACATCAAAGCTCCTACGCTGATTAAGCACTGGAATAAATTGCCTAGGGAGGTTGTGGAATCTCCATCGATTTTTAAGAGCAGGTTAGACAAACACCTGTCAGGGATGTTCTAGATAATACTCAGTCCTGCCATGAGTGCAGGGGTCTGGACTAGATGACCTCTCGAGGTCCCTTACAGTCCTATGATTCTATGATATGCGGAAGTTTATATTTACTTATAAATATCCAATTTCTTACTTTTTCATATTAAGATATAAATAAATCAGAGTTCAAATGGCAAACCATATAGCACAGATCTTCCTAATCCTGATTAGACATTTCAGAACTGAATCCAAAGATTTACCATATATGTTTTGGTGAAATGTTATTTATGCTCATTTAGCTAGAACCTCCTTAAAGGGGGAAGCGAGAGGGAGGTATAGCAAAACCTAACAAAGATAAATTATTTCTTATAAGAAAGAAATAAGATTACACATTAAACCAAATCTTACAAACTGTATACACAATTTAATATACTACAACAAAGGAATAAATTTACAGAGCTTAACTGATGGAAAAGTTAGGCCAATATTTTAGAATACAAAAATGGTAGCTATTTGTAAATTTTATTCTTTTCTTCTTCCTTTCCATCCACTCCTAGGAATCCACAGGATGAGACTTACTTCTCATAGCCAAGACCATCCTACTGTCAATCTCAATCCGGAGGCCAAAAGCATAAATTGGCTTGGAAAGAAACATGCTTTTATAGATCTGTCTACTCTAGGGATATTTTTTTCAAAAGTTTCTCACCATTGTTAAGACCATTCCATCAATTGCTATGATATTGGGTGTCCTAACGTAGATGCTCTGCCAGTGTTTCCTAATCCTGCTTAGACCAAGTGTAACTGATACTCTACTTAAAATGGCATCACCTATACAGGGATTCCTAATATTGCTAAAGTCACTGGGAGGCACTTCAAGACACCTAAAAAATGTGCATACTTAAGTTCATGAAGGCTGGAAATTAAAGATCTAGATCTCCTACTGCCTACTCCTCCAGCATCTCCAAAAGTTTGTGAGGATGACAATACCCAGGCTTGAAAATGTGGCAACGTTAAACAAAAGCAATGAAAAATTATAAAAACCTACATATAGTAATTTTACATTTAGCAATTTAGCAAACTACCTAAATGAGGAATGTCCATTTCCACTCCATCACTGAACAGTGGTGTTTTCAACCAATAGGCTGTATCCTGTTCCTCTGGGGACACGTGGGATCCCTGAAGCATTCCACCAAGACAGCGTCCAATAAGCAGAGCTACAGTTCTCTCTAGATCAACAAGCCATACCCAAGATTGGGCAGGCTGTGGTAAGGGCACTCCAGCAGGATCAATTAGTTCAGTTCCACCTAAAGCATTATAAATAATTAGTCAAAATAGATTTAATTTTCTATTCTGAAAAACAGACTAATACAAAACTCAATAATCTGACAGAATGTATTGCTTTGGCAAAATCCTACCAAAGAACATATGTATATTGCTGTAGATCCTCAGGTAACTTTTTGGGAGGTAAATATTTTAGATCTTATCATTCTCCTTGGATATGTCCAATTACTTACTTTTCCCCCAACCTTCCTTGTATAAAAAAGATGGTTGAAAATACTGCAGCTTTACTATCATCTTTCCATTTATGCACTTTAGAATTTTTGGGTTCGAGTCTGGTGAGAGCAGGTACAAAAGCCTTTTTTAATTCTGCTAGTAATCTATTACTTTCATAATGGTCTTCCAATTTTGTAACTAATTTCAAAGTAGTCAGAAAACTCCTTTTGCCTCTTAGCCATTTTATTCACCTTAACACAGTCCAGAAGATATTCCTCTGTAAATAACTTTGGGGTGTTTAGTGTGACGACACTTTGTGTATTTTGGGACAATTTTAAAAATATATATATATTGTACCCATATGTCATCATCATCTTCACCCCATACATGGCTGAATTTTCTTCCATAAAGTTGTCTGTTGAACTGATTAAAAAATACGATTCCACTGCTTCTAACAACTTTGTCCCATATTCCACTCACTCATGATTTATTTAAAAAAATGCTTTAGTAAAACCTTTGTCACGTGTTGCAAATAGCATTTCTCCAAAAAGCAGCAAACATTGTCATATATAATCTAATTAGGAAATAATTCAATGGTTTGCAAATAACTAACAACTCCCCTTCCCAAAACCCCTGCCATTTCCCCCTCCATTTTCTATTTTGGAAGGAGCATAAATACTTGAAAGTATTTGTTCAGAAAAAAGTTAGTAGGTAATATTGTCTATTAAAGTTAATTTTATCCGACTTCATACCAGAAAGCATTAATAATACTGGAAAGTCTGGATAGTATACTATATAACGGCACAGGAGGAATAACATTTTACAACAAAAGCAAAACATTTTCATGCATTACAGACTGGGTATTTCGGCTCTAATCCTACATTCCTTGTGCACCTGAAACTTCCACTGATGTCAAAAGGAATTATAGACATGCAGGATCAAGTAATTTGTTTGTAGTGCAAAATACTTAGTTTACAGCAAGGTATGTTAATACATTTTAAAGGTTAGAGGGGAGGGGTACTGAGACATTTTGAGATTAAAGGGACACAAAATAAACAGTTTCCAATTTATAGAACATATTTACCTATTCTAATTTTAACTTGCTATTTTCTTCTTTTTCAGATGAAAAATGTTACTTACCATGAAGCGGCCACTGTAATTCCTGATCTTCTAATAGGGCAGCAGCGGGTAACAGTCTATTAAGGCGATCAAGAGGTGGCAACAGATCTAGCAGATAACTCAATAAAGGCCGGGCCACTGACACAGGCAGTAACAACAATGAGTTAACAATCTGGCACAGCATACTGCCAGCTGCAGATACATAAACTACATCTACAAGGAAGAAAAGGGAGGGGATGTGTGTTTATGTTAAATAAATTACATTGCTTTTTAAATTCAGCAACCAAAAATCCCTTAAAATATTAAATAATTAAATACTGTCCTTTTATATTTAAATAGTTTTGGCAAGAAAAACATCCCAATTGTCCTTAAAAGTTTAATTATTCTATATGATTTCATACTGTGAAATTGTAAAATGTCCTATGAAAATCACCTTAAAAATGTCTGTCTCAAGCATATTTTATTAACAAGTGTTCATGAGACTATGATGCATACAAAACCTAATTTGTAAAGTTTTCAAAATGTACCTGTGTTGGGTTTTTTGTTTAATATACACCACCTTAAAAAATCATACTTGACTAAAATATTTTTATGAACTTTGGTCAACTATTGTTACCAGTACAAGCATAACTAAAAGCGGTTAGAGATTTAAATATTCTCCTTAATTTTATCTACATTTTTACTTTAAGTACAATGTGCTATCAAATGTACCATCAGTTTGACTGCTGCATCTGTGCAATTCGTCAATTTCCCGTTTGGTCGGGTTTTGCCCCACACAGCAACAAGGGACAGAAAAACATTTTAAATGTATTGGAATCTAAGTAAACAAAAATTGTCACGGGAACTCAGAAACAGTTGTGGTACCTGAAGTTACTTTAAACTCTTTTTTAATTAGTGTATTTCAAGTCTGTGGTACCTCTTTAAACTTGACCTTTTTAGCAATATATACCTCTTAGTTTTTCCCCAACACTGCCATTCCAAGAACTTTCCTTAAGAAGAGTTGCAGAACGTGAATAGATATCTGTAGCATGAGGCAGTAAAAGCTGGAGGTGTTTGTGTAGCAGTGCCACACTGCTAGAATTCTGGAAACAAGAGAAACTACTTATAACAAAACAATACAAATATATTTTAGAAGATTTCATCATGTATTAGATTGTAACTTTCAACTACACATTATTCGAATCTTATCCTATGTAGATGCTCACAAACTGAAGAGGGGTAATGTTACATTTCCAGAAGATATGACTAAAAACCCCATGTACCTCACTAACACTGTTGATATGACAATAAGCCAGCAATTGTTTCTGCAGTGAACACAACAGCTCATGAAGATGAGCAGGTTGGCTGTTTTCAGATGATGACGTCCCAAGTAAAAACTTATCACTATTCTTTTCCAACTCTCCGAAGGCTTGATCCTAGTTAGACAAAAGGAATAATCACATATTGTCCATTTTCAAATATTATAATACTCTTGGTATCTTAAAAGGAAACTCTTTCACCTCCTAACATTTACGGCTGGGATTTACAAAGGAACCCAAGAAAGTCAATGAGAACTGGGCTCCTTACTCTCTTTGGGATTTTCAAAGGAACCTGTCTACATAAATTTGGACACAATCTGAAATCACAATCACTGAGATTTTTATAGCAGTCACTGTGATTGCTGTTATACAGTCAAGTATTTCTATTCTAAGGAGGAGATTTTCAAAAGCACAAAGGGACAGACAGGCATTCACGGGAGCTGGACACCACACTCATCTTTGTGCCTTTGAAAATTTCCCCATGAACCACAATATCCAGAGATATGCAACTGGCCCTTTAAAATTTGTTATGGGCTGACTACTGACACATAAAGGTTTAGAAGAACATGTTAACACGATTAGCATTTTTCACTGTCTAATCTGGAGTGGAAGGGAAGAAAAATACCAGTTCAATTTTCACATAAGAATTCAGAAAGAAAAAAAAATTAGCAGAGTTTCAGATACAAAGTTTGGTAGGGATTCACCTTGAATCTAAACTGCTCTGGGCTTGTCTTAGACGGACAGATAGTGCACAGCAAGCTGGGGTGTAAATCTATAATGCTAGCATTCCGTGCACTAATTATCCATGTGGTAGCAGGGTCCACATGGACAGTTAGTGCACAGCACCCTCATTCACTATAGATTTACACTCCATCTTGGCATGCACTAACTCTCTATCTAGACAAACCCTTTAGAGAAGGCCCTTAAAAAATTAGTTTTAGTCCTTTTTAGGGGGTTGCAGGTTCCTGTTGCGGGTCTCTTGAACAAACATTAAAGGAGAAACATATAATTATTTTACCCAAACTGAAGAGAATTTTTTAAAAATAACTTGATTATTACTATAAAAAATTAAAGACAAGCCCTAAACATACCGTGTAAAATCCTAAATTTCTTAGCAGAGTCTTCATTAAAATTTCAGCTAGATGAGTATCTGGATGGCTGCTCTGGACACCATATGTTTGATCAGAGAGGTTTCCATAGCCAACAGATAGTGAAGAAACTTCTGTTGCATCAGATGGTGAACTATAACCAAGTAGTGAGGCTACATGGGTATGATCTTGCAAACTCGTCAGAATAATATCCAACTGCATTCTCTAAAGGAAATAATTAGATAGGAACAATTGTTCTTGTTAGACAACAAAATGGGGAATTCAAGGTGCAGGAGGGGGCTCTGGGCTGGGGCAGGGAGTTTGGGCACGGGAGGAGGTCAGGGGTGCAGGCTCCGGGCGGCGCTTACCTCAAGCAGCTCCTGGAAGCAGCAGCATGTCCCCTCTCCGGCTCCTATGCGGAGGTGCGGCCAGGCGGCTCTACACACTGCCCCGCCCACAGGTGCCACCCCTGCAGCTCCCATTAGCCGCAGTTCCTGGCCAATGGGAGCTGTGGGGGTGGCGCCTGGGGTAGGGGCAGCATGCAAAGCCCCCTGGCTTCCCCTAAACATAGGAGCCAGAGGGGAGACATGCTGCTTCCGGGAGCCTTGGCACACATGCATGGAGCAGCCTCCAACCCTGCTCCCTGGCTGGAGCGTGGGAGCAGGGCAAGCCCCAGACCCTGCTCCTCAACAGGAGCTCGAGGGCCAGATTAAACCGGCTGGAGGGCCGGATGTGGCCCATGAGCCATAGTTTGCCCACCCCGATCTAAAAATGCCTAGGAGAGAGAATTAACTCAATAGTCCCGTCATTCGGGGGACAGAACAGATGATAGACTAAAAAGTCCTCTTCAACTCAGTCTTCAGAAACTGTGGCTAACGAATTCCCAATGCTCTTCATAATGACTTAGCAAAACGACAATGTAAATGAAGCTTGAGCAAAAAAAAAAAAAAAAATCAGTAAATTCGTATTATTTATTACACTATGGTAACTGTAAGGTATAGAGAGGTTTAAGTGAATGACTACAAACCACAGAAGAGAGCACACAACTTCATGGAAGAAGGTGAAAAAAGCAACTTTGAGTCACCATAGCCTATGGTCAACCTTTTCCAACTTTGTATTGTGGTTTCTCTCTCGGTACACAAGGGTTTAGTAAAAGCCAGAATGGATAAAGGAAAGAAGAATTTTGTTTTTAAACATTTTTCACTACAACATTCTGGTATACTGCTCATGTCATACAATTTAGAATGTAATAATCTTCCTTTAGTCCGTAGACCACACTACTTTTGCTAACTGCATAATCAGTGTCAGACAATTTCTGGGCATAACCGACAGTTACATTGTTATATACCGTTGGTGTCATCTCAGCGTGTTGGAAATGGATTTTACAGAGTTTTGTACGATTCTTAATGCATTAATAAATAAGTATGCCCACCATTTTAGTTTATTCTGTCTGTAACATCCACCTTGTCACAGATTATTCACTTGACTCAGTGCAGCCTTTTGAAAGCCAAAATTGCCCAGTAAACTGCCTATATTTAACCCAGCCAAGCTTCACTCATCTGACTGTACAATATCTTAACTTATACTATGCTTCTATATATCTTTTGACAAATCTCATACTTGAGTTTTAATTCCTTTGACCTAAAGGTGAGAGTTGAATTAACAAAAAGTATACGAATGTGGATGTACTTATGAAATCCTTTAAACCTATCCCAAAGCCCTTGTTCTGAGATGCTCCACAGAACTTGTCAGTATGCACTGTAATCAGTATCAATTAACAGGGGATAAGTTAAATCATAAGGAGTAGCGAAAGCTCCAGTCTACTAACTATTATACAAGAGGTCAGGCTAGATGTCACAATGGCCTTATAATTTATAAATCTATGAAGATACTTAGTTTATGCTGAGCCTAATGTACTATACTTTGAGAAACAATCTTCCAGTTTTGTTAGAATTCGTACTCATAATTCTGACATCATTCTAGTACACTATATGCTCCATTGTACGCAAGTTTAAAGGCCAGGATTATCCTATGTGAATGGACCCAAATGACAGCTGCCCAATATTATTTTAAACCTAAGGCTCAAATGCTGAAGACCCACAGCTCCCATCCCTTTCTAATCAGGGAAAGGTCTTTTTGTTCTGTGTCTGTAGCATGCCTAACACAATGGGGTCCTGGTCCATGACTAAGGCTCTTAAGCACTAGTAATAAATAAATAATGAAACATGAAATGTCTGTCATCAACTTCTTCTCTTCCCACTCTATGATGGGGTGGGCAAGAGGAATGTCTCAACAGGATATTCACCACTCCTCAAATGGAGCACTGCTAAGTGTAACTCCTCTGCCCAGCAGTGACTCACCAGGACTGCTTTTCTCCTTTCCCACAAGCAACAAAGGAAAGGTATGCAGAGAACCTGGCCTGAAGCACATTTTACTCCAAGATACCACTGTAGCCCATGCTCACTCATTTCACTAATGAACTTACAGGCTCTTTACCACTGGGGTTTGGGTTATAAATATTTTGGGGATGGATAGCCATCCACACACACTGGACAGCTGTGATCTAGGCTCATGGACTACGCACCGGGTAGGAAGTTAACATTTTTATTCTGTTCCTGATTCTACAGTTGACTTGCTGTATGACACTGGGCAAATAAACCTTTCTGTGTTAATCTCCGTTGCTCACATTTGTAAAAACGGGCAGTAATACTTATCCACTTTTGGAAAGTGCTGTAAAATCTATGTATAAAAAGTGTTTTACAAGTATTCTGATTATTAGTACAAAACCACAAGATCTAAGTCCAGCACTTTTCCTTATTTTTGAAAAAAAACTTAAGGCACTGGCAAACATAAGATTTTTAAATTTACATTATTCAGATTTGTTTAATTAGACTGGCTCTCAACAGTAATTGACCTTCAAACTGCTCCAGGTGTATCTTCTAATATAGGTGTTCACATAATTACTTTAAAAGGGTGACATACAGTTTTACAAGGCCTTACCTGCCCCTTCGATAAGCTCTCCCATCTATCAGGGCCTTGGGGTAGAAGAGAATGCAGCAATTCCATTCTTTCTCGCAATGGAGGTAGAAGCATAGTTGCACCTACTGACAGCGTCTCAATTACAACCTAAAATAAAAGGAGAGGGGGAGACAACACTTCATATTTTGAAATATTTTTGTATCAACATCATGGCATTTTTTAAAAAAAATTACTATGATTTAAATCAAAGATATCTAACATATCTAAATAATTTAATTTAGAATAACGTTCATTCTAACAGCTGCAGTAATATGGTGATCTTGTGCTAGGGAGATGACAATTCAACTTCTAGTGCTCATATAGGGCTCTGGAATTAATCCGCTGATTGCGGCAGTAGCTTTCTGAAGATAAATTCTAAGAGTTAAGTTCTGTTCAGTTACATTGGGATAAACCAGTAGAGCAGAACTTTAGCTATGAGAGAGCAGAATACGGCTGTATGTAATTCGATACAAAAACCAAACATACACGTACACACACATACAGCAGTTTAATTTTACTGTAAATTAGGTTAGTGCACTAGCTTTTCTTACTTTCTAGGGGTGTGTGTTCAAACCCTGATTGAGCCCAAATTGATCACAAGTAATAGCGAATTACTTAATTTCTTCCTAGTTCTTTTAAATACATCAGTAAGCCACCACAAATATTAACACAATTTGGTATGATTGGTAGTCCCTGCTAAAGAGAGGCTGGAAGAGCAGTTTTGTGTGTTTAGAAGTAGGACAAAATACACACATCCTAACATACTGCATCTTTCACTTGTGTCTTTTTAAGCTCTTTAGAGCAAAGACTTTATTTTTACCAGTTTACATGGCGCCACTCTATAGTAAGGCTGCATTGAAAACTGCACCTAGAGCGGGACTAAAATTCCACCCTATAATTACTTTAGTCTCAAAATTTAACAAGCAACTCAAGAATGATTTGTTTCCGTATTATTTTTTGTTCAAAAAGATTCTAACTTCAGTAGATGAAAGATTTTGCAAAATGAGCTAGTGCTGAAAATTCAAACCACCTCACTTTTTCAGACTAGTACAACTATAGAACCAGTGTCTTGACAAATTCAAAAAATTACACAATAATAGGACCATTTTAAATTTTAAGTAGGGCTGTCGATTAATCACAGTTTTAATCACACTGTTAAACAATAGAATACCAATTGCAATTTATTAAATATTTTGGATATTTTTCTACATTTTCATATATACTGTACTCCCACAGAACAGGGGTTGAAAGCAGCCCTGAAGAGGGCTGTGGCTGGAAAAAAAAAAGAGTTAAAAGCAGCCAAGCTGGGCTGATTGGAGAAGCAGCCACAGCTGGGGGCCATGCCCCCATCAGGCCACAGCTGGCCCTATAAGAGGCTGAGGGCCAGAGGCTGAGGAGGACTCTCTCTCTAGCCTTTTGAGAAAGGAGGACCTGGCTGCCTGGGAGCCTAGCAGAGTACCTGAAATGGAGCAGTGCTGAGGAAGGGCAGAGGGAGCTGGGGAGCTCCAGCCTAGCAAAGCCACAGGCTGCAGGCCTAGTTAAGGGCTCACAAAGGGATACTGGGGCTGCAGAGAGGCAGCCCAGAGATAGGCAGAGGCAGCTAGTCCAACCCCCCTGGCCGATGATGAGTGGTTTATAGACTGCAGTCCACCCCAGGTAGCGGGGGCTAGATGGTGACTGGCAGTAGCCACTGAGGCAAGGTGGGGATAGAGAGTTGAGGGTTCCCCTGGGTGGGGATACGCAGAGTGTGGGTTACTGCCAGGGCAAAACCCTGACATAGAGGGGCACTGGGGTCCGGGAGGGACACAGGGGCCAGCGGCAGGCAAGACACCGGCCTGCAGAGGGCACTCAGCGCTCGAAGAGCTAATTCCCTGAACGGCCAGCAGGAGGCACCATGCCAGTGAGTCTTCACCCCGCCACAATTGTATTCTGTATTGTAACTGAAATCAAAGTGTATATGATTTTTATTACAAATATTTGCACTCTAAAACTGATAAAATAAATAGTATTTTTCAACTCACCTCAAACAAGTACTGTAGTGCAGTCTATTTATAGTGAAAGTGCAACTTACAAATGTAGATTTTTTTTTGTTACATAATTGCACTCAAAACAAAACAATGTAAAACTTCAGAGACTACAAATCCACGCAGTCCTGCCTCTTGTTCAGCCAATCGCTAAGACAAATAAGTTTGTTTACATTTACAGGCGATAATGCTGTCCTCTTCTTATTTACATTTCACCTGAAAGTGAGAACAGGCATTCGCATGGCACTTTTGTAGCTGGCATTGGAAGGTATTTATGTGCCAGATATGCTAAACATTCGTATGGCCCTTCATGCTTTGGCCACCATTCCAGAGGACGTGCTTTCCTGCTGATGATGCTCATTAAAAATATAACGTGTAAATTAAATTTGTGATTGAACTTCTTGGGGGAGAATTGTATGTCCCCTGCTCTGTTTTACCTGCATTCAGCCGTATATTTCATATTATAGCAGTTTCGGATGATGACCCAGCAAATGTTGTTCATTTTAAGAACACTTTCACAGCAGATCTGACAAAACGCAAATAAGGTACCAATGTGAGATTTCTAAAGATAGCTACAGCACTCGTCCCAAGGTTTAAGAATCTGAAGCGCCTTCTAAAATCTGAGAGGGACGAGGTGTGGAGCATGCTTTCAGAAGTCTTAAAAGAGCAACTCTCCGATGCAGACACTATAGAACTCGAACCATCAAAAAAGAAAATCAACCTTCTGCTGGTGGCATCTGACTCAGGCTAGGTCTACACTACCCGCCTGAATCGGCGGGTAGAAATCGATCTCTCAGGGATCGAATTATCGCGTCTCGTCGGGACGCAACAATCGATCCCCGAATCGACGCTCTTACTCCACCAGCGGAGGTGGGAGTAAGCGCCGTCGACGGGGAGCCGCGGAGGTCGATTTTGCCGCCGTCCTCACAGCGGGGTAAGCTGGCTCCGATACGTTGAATTCAGCTATTCGCGTAGCTGAATTTGTTTATCTTAAATCGACCCCCCCCCCCCATAGTGAAGGCCTGCCCTCAGATAATGAAAATGAACATACGTCGGTCCGCACTGCTTTGCAATGTTATTGAGCAGAACCTGTCATTAGCACAGATGTATGTCCCTGGAATGGTGGTTGAAGCATGAAGGGACATATGAATCTTTAACGCATCTGGCACATAAATATATTGCGACGTCAGTTACAACACTGCCATGAGAACACCTGGTCTCACTTTCGGGTAACCCTGTAAACCAGAAGTGGGCAGCATTATCTCCTGCAAATGTAAACAAACTTGTCTGTCTGAGCAACTGGCTGAACAAGAAGTAGGACTGAGTGGACTTTTAGGTTCAAAAGTTTTACATTGTTTTATTTTTTAATGCAGTTATTTTTTGTACATAATTCTACATTTGTAAGTTCAACTTTCATGATAAAGAGACTGCACTACAGTACTTGTATGAGATGAATTGAAAAATACAACATTTCTTTTGTTTTTTTACAATGCAAATACCAGTAATCAAAAATAAATATAAAGTGAGCACTGTACACTTTGTATTCTGTGTTGTAATTGAAATCAATATATTTGAAAATGTAGAAAACATCCAAAAATATTTAAATAAATGGTATTCTATTATTGTTTAATCGCAATTAATATTTTTAATCTCAAGATTAATCACAAAAAAAAAATGTATCGCTTGACAGCTCTAATTTTAAGGTAAAACACACAGTTATGCCATGGTTGGTAATCAGTCTCTCACCAGAAGCACATGATACTGTCCCTGCTCAACATTGGTTGCCTATTGATTTCCAGGGAGAATGTAGTAATAATACAATTATCTTTTTTAAAAGAGTTTTGATCTATAAAGCCCTAAATAGCTTGGACCTACTTACAAAGGACAGGAGAGCCAGCCTCTCTCCCCAGTGCCATACTGCCACTATTTGCAACCATTTGCAGTGCTCAATCTGAATCCTTTTGATTTAAGAGAGGATTGGAGACTGAGCACTCTGAAGGGCCCTCAGCTTTGGAACTTATTCCCACCCTTTGAACCAGAATAACCCAGATCTCTATTTTCAGGGCAAAGTGCAAGGTCTATCTATTTTCTTGGGCATTTGGGGAGATAGATATGATTTTATGGGGAATGAGACTTTTTTTTGTTAGGGGATGCCGGTGGGTTAGCTGTTAGTTGTAGTTAGATTTTTTTTTATGTTATCATATACACCTGGAACAAAAATTAGGCAGCTTTTTGTATATTCTATCAGAATGTTACACCTATAAATAAATAAAATAAATGATAATATGGCAGCTGAGATCAGAGTCATGCAAGGTAACAGCACCTTAGCCTAATTATTAAGGGTGCCAGAGAGGATGAATTCTCAATGAAGGACCTTCAACTATGAAGTTTCCTTCCCCATTTAAGGACCACATCCTTAAATGAACTCTGTACGGGGCTCAACACAACCACAGCTCATTTCAGGACTAGGGCCTAACACTAAGATAACTATTAAAAGTAGGGCTGTCAAGCGATTTAAAAAAATTAATCGCAATTAATCACACTATTAAACAACAATAGAATACCATTTATTTTAAATATTTTTGGATGTTTACTACATTTTCAAATATATTAATTTCAATTACAACACAGAATACAAAGTGAAAAGTGCTCACTTTATATTTATTTTTTATGACATATTTGCACTGAAAAAAATAGATATATATTTTTCAATTCACCTCATACAAGTACTGTAGTGCAATCTCTTTATCATGAAAGTTGAACTTACAAATGTAAAATTATGTACAAAAAATAACTGCATTAAAAAATAAAACAATGTAAAACTTTTGAACCTAAAAGTCCACTCAGTCCTACTTCTTGTTCAGCCAATTGCTCAGACAAACAAGTTTGTTAACATTTGCAGGAAATACTGTTGACTGCTTCTTGTTTACAATAATCACCTGAAAGTGAGAACAGGCATTCGCATGGCACTGTTCTAGCCAGTGTTGCAAGATATTTACGTGCCAGATACACTAAAGATTCATATGTCCCTTCATGCTTCAACCACCATGCTTCATGCTGATAACAAGTTCTGCTCGATAACCATCGAAAGCAGTGCAGACTGACGCATGTTCATTCTCATCATCTGAGTCAGATGCCACCAGCAGAAGGCTGAGTTTCTTTTTTGGTAGTTCAGGTTCTGTAGTTTCTGCATCGAAATGTTGGTCTTTTAAGATTTCTGAAAGCATGTTTCACACCTCGTCCCTCTCAGATTTTAGAAGGCGCTTCAGATTCTTAAACCTGTCGTGTGCTGCAGCTATCTTTAGAAATCTCACGTTGGTATCGTCTTTGCATTTTGTCAAATCTGCAGTGAAAGTGTTCTTAAAACGAACATGTGCTGGGTCATCATCCGAGATTGCTATACCATGAAATACATGGCAGAAAGCAGGTAAAACAGAGTAGGAGACATACAATTCTTCCCCAAGGAGTTCAGCCACAAATTTTATTAATGCATTATTTTTTAACGAGCATCATCAGCACATCCTCTGGAATGGTGGCCGAAGCATGAAGGGCCATATGAATGTTTAGCGTATCTGGCACGTAAATACCTTGCAACGCCGGCTACAAAAATGCCATGCGAACGCCTGTTCTCACTTTGAGGTTAAATTGTAAATAAGAAGAGGGTAGCATTATCGCCTGTAAATGTAAACAAACTTGTTTGTCTTAGCAATTGGCTGAACAGGAAGTAGAACTGAGTGGACTTGTAGGCTCTGAAGTTTTACATTGGTTTTGTTTTGAGTGCAATTATGTAACAAAAAATATCTACATTTGTAATTGCATTTTCACGATAAAGAGACTGCACTACAGTTCTTGTATGAGGTGAACTGAAAAATACTATTTCTTTTGTTTGCCTTTTTTACAGCGCAAATATTTGTAATAAAAAATTACAATATAAAGTGAGCACTGTCTACTTTGTATGCTGTGTTGTAATTGAAATCAATATATTTGAAAATGTAGAACAACATCCAAAAATGTTTAATAAATTTCAGTTGGTATTCTATTGTTTAACAGTGCAATTAAAACTGTAATTAATCGTGATTAATTTTTTTGAGTTAATCGTGTGAGTTAACTGTGATTAGTCGACAGCCCTAATATATATAAGTATGATAAAAAAGCCGACTGAAGTTATATTGGGGTTCAGATATCCATTCACCATCAATAACTGTTTATTAAACTGACTCAATTTAGGACTCAAAACTGGATTTTTATCAGTAAATCAAGTATTGCTAGTACTAAGGTGCCATTTTTACAGAATCTCTTTTCTGATCATAACCATACATCTAAGAGAATTGGATGTGAATTAAATAAAATTACTTACTTCCTGTATTTCATCTGGGACAGAGGAGTCCATCAACCTAAACAGCAAATTCCGAAGTGGGCCTGCCTGCCTTCCAAGAATGCTAGTAGCTACTCCTCCAGCTAACGCAAGAGCAAGATGATTAGAAAGCAACTTCAGGCACAACTTCAGGAAATTGTGATGTTCTCTGCAAAACAAAATGTTGTTGTTAATCTTGCCTGTAAATCAGCTTTGGCAATACCCAGTTTAGGTCCCATGGGGAAACAGGATCTTATACATGAGGATATAATCTTTCCAGGCCTCTCAAAAAAATCTTATTGACATTCTAATATAAAAGATAGGAGTGGTTATTCACCTGAGGGTGGGAGGCCGAGATAGCTGCTAGATGGACCTTTATCGAGCTAATGGCCAAACCTTGCTGTTTTAGGCACAAAAGATAGAACAAGGTATCCTGGATTGAAGAATGCATCAGCAAAACTGCAGAACCAGACCAACTAGAGAAAAACTTCCCACTTAGAGAGGCCAGTAGTCTTAGTAGATAGTATTCTACTATTCAACAGCATATCTTGAACCTCTTTTGAATACAACTGCTCCCTAGAATCTAACTATGGCGTATCTGCAGGTTTGGATGGCGCAAGCGACCTGAGTTTTGAGAAATTAGATCCGGGTCCAATGGAAGTGGTATCAGCTTTCACCAAAAGGGACAGGAGGTTGCTCAACCAGGGCAACAGGAAAGCATCTGTCAGAGAACCCAGACTGTGACCCTGTAGGGAACAAAACTGCTGGCATTTCCTGTTGTATCTCATTGCAAACAGGTCTACCTGGGGAGTCCCCTAGAGCTGGAAAATGAACCTAGCTACATCTGGAAGAAGGGACCACTCATGGTGACTCGTAAATGACCTGCTTAGATAAACTGCCAATGCATTCTGCACTCTGAGAAGGTAATAGACTTTGAGATCAATCGAGCTGGCAATGCAAAAGTCTCATACACAAATTGCATCTTGGCAGAACGGGGATGAGCGGGCCTCTTCTTGTTTGTAGAAACAGAACACTGTTGCTTTGTTGTCTGAGAGAGTGAGCAGGCGTCTTCCCTTGATATGGGGTAGAAAACCTGACATGCCAGGCAGATAGCTGCCACCCCCCTGACATTTATGTGAAGAGTCAGGTCCTTTTTGAACCACAACCCCTGTGAGTGAAGGAAACCTAGACAAGCCCCTCAACCTATGGCAGACACATCCATCCATGGTTGACAAGGGACAAATGGAACTCCTATGCAGATATTAGCAGGGTTCATCCACCAATCTACAGAGTCTAAAATGTGGGGGGGGCTTGACCACAGTGTTCAGATGACGACAGAACAGCAAAAATACTGAGGCCAGCCAACTTTGTAGAGTTCTCAGATGCAATCTGGCATACCAGACTATATATGTGCAAGAGGCTGTTTGTCCCAGACAGCCCATACTCAATCACAACTATATGAAATTGTAAGTCTTGAGATCTAAAATGATGGATTGAGTTGTCTGAATCCTTGTCTCTGGAAGGAAAAAAATGGTTACCTACCTTTCTGTAACTATTGTTCTTTGAGATGTGCTGAACATGTCCATTCCACTGTGGGTTTGTGCATGCCTCATGCACAGCTGTCAAATATTTTTTCCTTAGCAGTATCCATCAGGGCAGCGCAAGGGCCCTCTGGTGCATAAAGGGGCACACTGCCCCCAACGTTCCTCAGTTCCTTCATACCAGAAAGACTCTGATGAAGAGGTGAAGGCAGACAGGTCATGGAATGAACATGTGCAACTCATCTTGAAGAATAGTTACAGAAAACAGGCTTTGCTTCTTTGAGTAATTGCACATGTCCATTCTATTGTAGGTGACTCACAAGCAGTTCAAATTGGCGGTGGGCTCAGAGTCTACTTAAACAAGGATTAAAGGACAACTCGTCCAAACCTGGCATCCTCTCTGGATTGATGAGATATGGCATAGTGAGAAGCAAATGTATGGAGCAAAGACAAGGTAGCTGCCTTACAAATATCCAGAATGGGAATCCTAACCTGCAACCTGGTTGAGTAAGCCATCACTCTACTCAGAGGTGTGATGTCAGTCAATGGATAATATAAACAAATGTAGCCGGAGATCCAGGTGGAGATCCTCCAAGTTGAGACTGGTTGGCCCTTTACTCTATCTGAAATGGTGAAGAAGAGTTGAGCCGAAGACCTGAATGACCTAATCCAGTCTTGATAAAAGGTCAAAGCTCTTCTAACATCAAGAGTATGAAGCATTTCTTTCCCTTTACAGCAGCGTTTCCCAAACTTGGAACACCGCTTGTGTAGGGAAAGCCCCTGCCGGCCAGGCTGGTTTGTTTACCTGCCCCGTCCGCAGGTCCGGCCGATCGTGGCTCCCACTGGCTGCGGTTCGCTGCTCCAGGCCAATCGGAGCTGCTGGAAGCGGCAAGGGCCGAGGGACATACTGGCCGCTGCTTCGCGCAGCTCCCATTGTTGCTGCATTGGAGCAGCGAACCGTGGTGAGTGAGAGCCGCGATCGGCCGAACCTGCAGACGTAGCAAGTAAACAAACTGGCCCGGCCCGCCAGGGGCTTTCCCTACACAAGCGGCATCCCAAGTTTGGGAAACACTGCTTTACAGGAATGAGACTTTGGAAAGAATGTTGGTTAAATAAATTTAAAATCAATTTGGAGACCACTTTAGACAGGAATTTAGGGTGAAGCCAACGTAAACCTTGTCCCTAAAGGAAGTTGTATAGGGAAGCTCTGATACCAAAGCTCAGAGCCAAGGTTAGGGCAACAAGAAAAGCTACTTTCACTGATGTGTAACAAGAACAAGTTGCTAGCAGCTCAAAGAAGTGTGAAATATCAACTTTGCTAGTATTAAACTTAAGCTCAACTGTGAAATATGATAATAAACCTATGGGTATAATATGAACAAATCCTTCAGAAACATGATGGAAATGGGGTTTGAAAAAAATTGATCCGTTATCCACAGGTAGAAAGCTGATAGCACTCCCAGATGGACTCTAATCAAACTAAGAGCCAATCCTTTAAGAACAAAAGATAGTCCAAGACATGGCTAATCGGAGCTTGAGCTGGAGGAATGCCTTTCTGTAGGGACCAGATATAAAATTTCTTCCATTTAGCAAAGTAAGCAGACCTAGTGAAGGCTTTCTGCTATTCAGTAGGACTTCCTGTATCCCCCTTCCTGTATCCCCCTGTTCCAAAGTTGTCAGCCACAAAGAATCAACGCGATCAGCTAGAGAGCTTGAAGCCTGGGATGAAGAAAGAGACCATTGTGCTGGGAGATAAGTTACACCTTTCTCAGGAACGACAGTTGAGGTCTGACTGATAGAGCTAATAGGGTTGAAAACCAATGCTGATGGGGCTATGCCAGGGCTATTAGAACAAAATGAGCAGAATCTTGCTTAACTTTGGATAAGACTTTGGCCAGGAGCGGAACTGGAGGGAAGGCACAGCAGTCCTCTCAATCAGGCTAGAGTGAAAGCATCTGTCAGTGAATCAGGGCTGAGGCCCCCTCAGGAACAAAAAAATATATGACATTTTTTGTTTTATCTTGTTGCAAATATGTCCACTTTGGGAGTTCCTCACCGATGGAATATGGATCTGGAAATGTCCAGTCAGAGAGATGACTTGTAGTGGCCTGTGAACAACCTGTTCAGGAGGTCTACCAGAGTCTTTTGAACTCCTGGAAGGTAAGGCACTTTCAGGTTGATGGAACTGATGATGCAAAAGTTCCATAGGGGGACTGCTTCCCGGCATAACTTTGTGGATCAGGCCCCTCCTTGTTTGTTTACATAAATCACAGTTGCTGTGTTGTCCATGAGCACCAATAAGTTCCACTCCCTGATGTGTGGAAGGAATGCCATGCAAGCTAGGCGGATGGCACTGAGCTCCCTAACATTTATATGGAGTCAGATCCCGGGGAGACCAACGCCCCTGACTCTGAAGGCAACCTAAGTGAGCTCCCCAACGTAGATTCAAAGTGTCTGTGACTAGGGTGAGAGTCTCTTGTGGAGGGGCAAAGGGAATTCTCTCACAAACATCAGCAGAATCTATCCACCAGTCCACGGAGGCTAAGACCCATGGGAGTAGTTGAACCACCATGCCTGCATGATGACAGGCTGGTGAATACACTGAGGCTATCCAACCCTATAGATGTCTGAGATGCAGTCTGGCATGCTGTATCTTGTAGGTCCATGCTGCCATGTGACCTAGAAGTTTGAGGCAGTTCCAAACTTTGATGATAGGATGCACCTTTAGACCTAGAGCAATAAGACACATAGCTTGGAACCTCCACTATGGTAGGAAAGCCCTGGCTTTGTAGAGTCCAGGACTGCTGCAATGAATTCTTTTCTTTGTACAGATGGCAGGACAGATTTCTATGCATTGATTAGTAGCCCCAGTACATCAAAAGTGGATTGAATACTGGCTATGCTGGAAAGAACCTGAGATCTGGACCGGGCTCTTACTTGCCAGTCATCCAGGTAAGGAAATACACGGACTCCTAGCAGTCAGGATGATAGTGATGGCAGAAACCACAGTCCTAGTAGTTGAGTCAGCTGCATCCAAATCGGCCTGGAGTAAAAGTTCTTCCCATCAACTTCCCTTTATCTACCAGCGAAAGGAACTTCTGCTTAGTCTCCTCAGGCAACTTGTTCTTAAATTTTTAGAATAACATCACAGATCTTAGTCATATCACCCTAATTAGGCCTGTTGGCTGGTGATTCTAAGCTATAACCCTGCCATAGAATAATTTTTTCTCAACAAGTCCAGCTTTTTTGCATCCCTTGACTTAGGAGTAGATGCCTGATTCCTCTAGCACTCCCTCTCGTTGGCAGCGGAGACAACCAGTCACCTTGGAGGGGCGTGGGAATAAAAATGCTCAAAACCCTGGGTGGGCACAATACCTATGCTCCACTAGCTTTGCTGTGGGAGGGAGGAGAGTTTGTCAGAGAGCCTTGTTAGGTTCTAAAATTGCTTCATTAATTGGCAGAGCCACCTGAGATGGAGGCATCAATGAGGCAGTGAGAAGATTCCCTAACTGCCTCCACCTGAATATCTACGGCCAAAGGCCCCCTTTTTTAAGAGCTCCTGGTGAGCCTCACAGTATTCAGGAAGGGGCAAAAACACCCCCAAGGAAACTGCTTCATCTGGAGAGGAGGATGAAGCTAGCACAGGTTGAGGCTGTGCCTCCTTTGTTAGCTGTCCTATCAGATGGTCCATAACACCTTCTTCCTGCTCAGTACCAGACCCAGTACCAGGATCAGGAGGGGATCGATGAGTTGATTTCCCACGTCTACCCGAGGAAACTGAATGTGACTAACATAGGGAGGATTCGGAAGGGGAAGGAAACCCCAACCCACAAGTTCCAGAAAGACCAGTGAAAGGGCGCTGGACCCCAATGTCTGACAGGCCACATGTCCATGTCAGCACCAGTCTCTCAGGCTCTTGCAAGTACCCCAGGTGGTAAGGTCTAGGAGAAGAGTGACAAGACACACTTTGCACCTGGGAAACATAAGAGCCAACCTCCAAGTCAGAAGAGTTGCTTTCTCCTGACCAAACCAGTCAGCACTGGGAACTGGTGCCAGGAGTCTGGGGAAAAGCGAAGACAAGACATTATTTCTGGCTTACATCTCTACAGTACCAAAGAATAAGAGCTCCAGAATGCAGGAGGTTGACTTGATGCTGGGCACTACACTGAGGAAGCTGAAGTCAAGCGGTTTACTGCTACAGAAGGAGTGATCTCTTGCACTGGGGAGACCGGCATCAATAAGCTCAGCAACCCTTTTGCAGCTTGAGGGTGCAGATGGTACTGGGACAGTCTCTGACTGGTGCACAAGATATATAGATAATGCCAGAGCTGCTGCTGCTGCTGCTTTGGACCCTAGACTTAATGGTGCCTAGCCCAACACCACAATCAACAGTGCCGACGCAGCTGATGGAGGAGTTGAGGAGTACTTTGATTTTAACTGCACTCTATTCAACACTCTGTTCCCTTTCTTGGAAGGCTGAGGGAACAAAGATCTGCCTCTCCCAGCAGTGTCCTTGGAAGTCTTCTACTCTTTCCTCGGCACTGGTGATGGAGAGCAGTGCCGGGACTCAGTCAGCATCAGAGGTGCACGTCTCACAGATGCTGAAGTTCTCAGTACCATCTCTGACCAAGAAGGCGCTGAAGGTGGTCTCAGAGCAGCCTCCATCAAAAAACTTCAGCCTTGCCCAGCCTTTCTTAAGCTTCAAGTCCTTGCAAATCTGGCACTAATCCCTAATATAAGACTAATCCTAGCACTTCAAACTAGAGTGCGGGTTGCTCACAGGCATGGGCTTACAGCACTCCAGGCAGGGCTTGAATTCCAGTGCCCAATGCATTCCTTGGTACTGATAATGAAACCCCAAACTTGACAAACTGAGAATAAATTAACTCAACAAATACTAACTAACCCTAATAACTATACAAATATGTAATTACATACAAGAAAAAACAGCTGAGAGAACTTGTTAAAGCAAGGCCAACAGATTAAAACAACTATCACAGGCAGTAAGAAGGAACTGAGGGGAGCCGGGGTGGCTCCTCCCTGTATACATGTATGTAGTGGCTTGTTGCTGCAGAAGGCACACAAGCTGCCTCGATGGGTACCACTAAGGGGAAAAACAATTGAAAACAGTCCTTGTGATGTATGCACACCAAGAGCGGAATGCACATGTGCAATCACTCAAAGAAGAGTAGTTTGATTTTTGGCATTGAAAAAAATATTGTATTGTGAATCAAAATATACCTGAAATGCAAAGGCTGTTTAATCCAGGAAACCCAAATCTTTACTATTAAAAACAAAACCATACACCACTATTCAAACAAACAAAACTAAACATGCATATCCTATATAGATACCTTGATGAAGGGAAAGGAAGAGGGGGAATCTCGCTGTTAATTTTATCACAGTACCGCTCAAGAAAGGACCGGAGATGGGAGAAGGTACTTTCTTCAAGGTCTACACAGTATGGTCTGTGCCATGCAACAACTTGTCTGGAATCCAACATAAGAAATGCATGAAGTACACTGAAATAAATGCACATGTAAAACATGCAACTATCTGTATAATAAATTAACAAATGCAGTAAGTTAATATGGTTGTCATGTCAAGGACACTATCATTGCATTCCTTGACAGCAGGGACACTTGCTGGGATTGTCTGGGTTTCTCTCACTTAATTCTCTGCCATTGCAGGGACTTCGCACATTGGTACACCTCAGCCCCTCCTATTCTCTGCCTGTGGCACATAACAGTTTAGTCTCCTGTGGCGTGTAATACTTCAGTCTAAGTTTGGTTGTTGGATTCAGTGTGTGGATTCTGAGCAGTGTTGGTGGCCCGTGATATACAGGAGGTCAGACTAGATGATATGGTGGTTCCTTCTGGCCTAAAACTCTGACTCTAAGGTTCTGGCTCGCAGCTTAACCTAACAAAATAGTTATCTGATTGGGGCAGAAAATCTTCCTGATGCTTGTAGCTAGTTTCTCTCTTTTCTGTAAATGTCTCTTTGAATCAAACACTGAGCAACTAAAACAAAAGATGTGCTTTTATGGGTACCTTAAATATAGGGACATGGGATTTTTTTTGCAGCTGATTCTTAGAGGAGCTGTAAAACAATCTCAAAGCTAGTTTGGCATCATGAAAGTTACTAATTCACTACAGAAATTTTGACATAATACTGGCAGATTTTGAAGGGATGCATTCATTTGATATTTGAAATTAACTAATTTTTGAAAATTCCATTTTCTATTATAGCTCCCTTTAAAACAGAACGTTTTGAAAAAAAATTCTGAAATCCTTAAAAAAATCCTTGTTAAGAGTTCCTCTGATTCTATATTGCTTTTTATCAGGGCCTTCTCCATTAAACTGCTTCAGCTTCAAGCATGGACAAGGGCTAAAACAATTTTTAAATTGATTTAGGTCAACCAGAGCAAACACCTACATGGACATACTTATTTTGATGTTAGAATAGCTTATTTCAGTTAACTTAAACCAATTCCCAATTACATTAAACTAAAAAAAGCCTCTCAAACCGAAGGGTGTCTATCCATGGGGTTTGTTTACACAAGACCTAGACAATTTTTTCCTTGCTAACAGATTATACAGGGAAACAGTGTAACTGACTCAAAGTGCTGTCATATCCACAAAATAAACAAACTTGAAAAACAATTATTTTTCAACTTTTCAGTTTTAATAACCTTAAATGTTCTTTGTCCAATAGTAGGTACAATGCCTTCAGAGAAAATATTTTTGAATTGACAGTGTCCCTATCTGTTATAACTGTTAAACATAAACCACAATGATTAAAAAAACCCAAAACAGAAAATCTTTAAAGCATTATAAACATAACTATTACAATACTGTAATGTACAATCCTGTTAACAAGCAAAATGAAGAATTTTAACACACATCAGTGTATTTTTATAGAATGTAGTATTTTACCTGTCCCTTGGAAGGGCTGTCCAGGCAAGGCTATGAGAAGTGCCAGCTGAAATCTGCTGAATTGCTATTCCGTCTAAACCACTTACTTTCTTTGGTTTAGTAATGGGACCAGTGGAATTTCCCTGACCGCACTGTCCCATGGAATTGTTACCCCAAGCATAAACTTCATTATCTAAAGAGACAATCAAAGAAGGAAACAAAATTTGAGGCTCAGTGACTTTTAATCAAAGAGGATTATAAATACCCTATGTAGCATATTTATTTTACCATGAGAAAGTGCCAAACAATGGCTGTCACCAATTGAAGTATCAACTATTCTTGTAGCAGCCAGCTCTTCAATCAGCTTGGGTCTAAGAGCAGTAGCTTCTGAAGAACCACAGCCCAGGCATGCACCACAGCCCCATGCATAGACCTAAAAACACAAATATACATATAAGTTTTGAACACAATATTATTGGTATTTGTCAAGAGACAGAGCTACAGAAGATTGTGTGTGTGTAATTACTGCAATTATACCTGTAATTGCACAAGCAAGTTATGTATGTATACTTGTATTTATACACTCTGTACAAATCTGGGCTCTGATACACCCATTTCTATATAAATTCCTAACTTCTCCTCCATAAATTAATTATACACATTATGCCACAGAAAACTCTTCGGGCTAACAATTCTCCAATACATAACACAAGAAAAAATATTTGAGAGATTAAATGACCTCAAACCATCATAATTTCCAAAAGCATCATAACATATAAGCTATATAAGATTATTCTCCTGTTTTTAGTCCCAACATTATTTGTCTAAAACCATCCTCTTGTGGGTAAATTTAATTCCGAATTCCTTCCCATCTGTAGACTTAAATTTCATTTAATCACACCTCAGAATACCTTTACAAACAAATCAAAACAAATACTAAAAGAGTTGCAATTACATGCCAAGTAACTGGGGTAGAAAGAGATTTTAGTAAGGGTCTTGGACAAATATGGTTGTTGAAATTTAGCAAACAATGCAGCAATCAAAATTTATCTGAAATATATGTATAAACCTTAAAAAAATATTTTCTTTGGTTATCAAGACTCTTGGGCCCCAGACCTTTTCTTTACTATCTGACATGGACAGGAATGGACTGCTGAATCCGGGATCATGTGCATATATGGCTTTATATAAACAATGTATTCAAACCTATTAACTATATATGCTGTAATGTTCATTAAGACTATGAAATATTCTATATAATAGCTAGATATTTCTGTATTATCCTTTAAAAGAGAACCATTGCAAGACTGGGCCTTTGATGTTTTGCATTTATAATATAGAAATGTATACTAAATATACAGATAAAAATTACAAACTGTAGTTCTAGTCTGTAAATATAAACATATATTCTTTTTCTGTGTTATATCATAATCTTGGGAATTTTTTCCCTATAGACTGAAGAATTCATGTGGCACTTGAATATTATACTACAGCTATAGTACATTACTGGAAAAGATAAATAATTGTTATATGACAACTGTGATTATAAACTATGAGATTAGTTACCACTTGTACCAATTTTGATCTTGAGGAAGGATGATAGCACTGAATGAGTTATTGTGGGATAGCTCCTAGATATGTTAATAAAGTTGTGGCCTAGTTAAACCACACGCCTGATGTCTTGTCTTTCTTCCAACTATATTTGGGACAAATTATACTTCTCTAAATTGTATTTCTCTAAACAGAGCATCTATGCTAAGTAAAATTTTACATACCTGTTGTAGAACATTTAAGATGTTTTTTTGGTTTTAAAGTGTCTCAAAGGTGTATATACCTTTTCATAATTTTAACCAAAGCAATAACCATACACATTTAAATAACAAGTCTCAGGCATCTTCTCAAATATTAAGACGGTCATTCAAGTGAAAATATCTTTTTGCCTACCTGTCCTGTTGATGTCAAGGCAAGTGAAGATTGGCTCCCAGCACACACTTTGCGAATAAACATTCCTTGTAAAGCTTCTATAACTTTAGGTTTATATACTCTATTGGTATCACCATGGCCAAGTTTACCTATCAGACACAAGGTAATATTAGACTAAAATAAACTACAGTTATGACAGTTATGTGAAGATTTAACTTCCCAATCAAAAAAGTCTTTTAGATTTCTAAACATTTGCCTCAGTGTTTCTCTTTGGTAGGGAAGTGTTTTGCTTTATTTTTAAATTATTTTATTTTGCTATTCAGTAGAAGGAAGCATAAAGGTTGTGGTAGATGTTTACTGAACACACACTTAGCATGCTAATTGATTTTTTTTTTTTTTACTGGTGTGTTGCTTAGCTCCTCATTTTGTGATCCATCATTTACGTAAATGTGAAGCATTTTAATAAAACAAAAATCCAATTGTATTTTTTTCAACTTAAAGGATGGCCTGAAAAGCTTTTCTGAAGTTTTCTAACAGTCCTTCATATGTTAATATGTCTGTTTTTAAGCCCTTCACATAATTTTAAGGTTTTCTATTTTTTATTCCTCCTTGAAGTTTGTCTTTTGGATTCAGCCCTTTGCCCTCAGCAGTTCACATAACATCATTTTCTGTGAAAGAGCAGTTGTGACCGGATGTATAAATCCCACACTAGACCTGAAGGAGTTAAAGAGCAACCGTAGGCCCAATCGACCCAGCCCAGCTGCACCTGCAGAGCATGTTTCAGATGGAGGAGGGAGCTTAAAAGGAAGTCAGACAGTTCAGAATGGGGCTGAACAGGCAGGGAGAGGGACCTGCCTTGGGAGGTGCTGCAAAGAGGTGCTACAGGAGCTTTCATCTGGAGAAAAGGAGCCTAACTGCTGTGCCCAGAGTGAAGGACAGTCCATACCTTTCTCTTTTACCGGTCCACCACAGACTGCAAAACTTGGATTATAGAGAGTGGGTGATAAGGAAATGGCCCAGGGAGGGCACCCTTAAGGCTCTCCTAGCTGCCAGACCCTTGCTAACCCTTGCAGGGCCCTGGATTGGAGCTCACCTCTGCATTAAGGAGGGCATGACTCAGACCTCGTCTACACTATGAGTTTAGTTCGAATTTAGCAGCATTAGATCGAATTAACCCTGCACCTGTCCGCACAACGAAGCTATTTACTTCGATATAAAGGGCTCTTAAAATCAATTTTTGTACTCCTCTCCGATGAGGGGAGTAGCGCCAAAATTGACATTGCCATTTCGAATTAGGGTTAGTGTGGCCGCAATTCGACGGTATTGGCCTCCGGGAGCTATCCCACAGTGCACCCTTGTGACCGCTCTGAACAGCAATCTGAGCTCGGATGCACTGGCCAGGTAGACAGGAAAAGCCCCGCGAACTTTTGAATTTCCTGTTTACCCAGTGTGGAGAGCACAGGTGACCACGCAGAGCTCATCAGCATAGGTAACCATGCAGTCCGAGAATCGAAAAAGAGCACCAGCACAGATTGTACGGGAGGTACTGGATCTCATCGCTATATGGGGAGAGGATTCCGTGCTAGCAGAACTACATTCCAAAAGACAAAATGCCAAAACGTTTGAAAAAATCTCCAAGGGCGTGATGGAGAGAGGCCACAATAGGGACTCACTACAGTGCCCTTGAAAGTTAAGGAGCTCAGACAAGCCTACCAGAAAACCAAAGAAGCAAACGGAAGGTCCGGGACAGAGCCGCAGACATGCCGCTTCTACGCTGAGCTGCATGCATTCTACGGGGGGCCCACCACCACTACCCCACCCCTGACTGTGGATTCCGAGGAGGGGGTAATCTCAGCCATGCCTGAGGATTCTGTGGACAGGGAAGATGAGGAGGAGGACGACGACGATGAGCTTGCGGAGAGCACACAGCACTCCATTCTCCCCAACAGCCAGGATCTTTTTCTCAGCCTGACTGAAGTAACCTCCCAAGGCATTATCCCAGACCATGAAGCCATGGAAGGGACCTCTGGTGAGTGTACCTTTATAACTATAAAACATGGTTTAAAAGCAAGCTTTTTTTAATGATTAATTTGCCCTGAGGACTTGGGATGCATTCACGGCCAGTACAGCTACTGGAAAAGTCTGTTAACGTGTCTGGGGATGGAGTGGAAATCCTCCAGGGACATCTCCATGAAGCTCTCCTGGAGGTACTCCAAAAGCCTTTGCAGAAGGGTTCTGGGCAGTGCAGCCTTATTCCGTCCTCCATGGTAAAACACTTGACCACGCCATGCTAGTAGCAAGTAATCTGGTATCATTGCATGACAAAGCCTGGCAACGTATGGTCCCAGTGTTTGCTGGCATTCAAGCAACATCTGTTCCTTAACTCGCTCTGTTATCCTCAGGAGAGTGATATCGTTCATGGTAACCTGGTTGAAATACTGGAATTTAATTAAGGGGACAGAGGTGGCTGTTCCTACTGGGCTGTTTGCCTGTGGCTGAAAAGAAATCCTTCCCTGCAGTCAGCCAAGCAGGGGGGCGAATTGGCGCTGAGTTTTTCACGTTTGGCTAACAGGTATCTTCCCTGATACCAGCCATGCGGTGGGGAGAGGGGTAAAGCGATGAACCCAGAGAATTGGATGGGGGGGGGGTTAGTTTGGTTTCTGCTGCTGCACGTTAACAGGAAAACTGCAGCACTCAATGGGCTTTGCTTGGTATGTGGGACAAGAAGGGCGCTGCTTTTCTGAAGGCTGCAGAAGCCAAAAGACAATGGCTTACCATGGCCGTATGCAAGCCGAATTCTGTTGCCCAGACCTGCGTCTGTGATCTCTAACACCAAAGCCGCAGGCATTCAATATTAAGACGCAAAATGCGACCTTGTACTGAAATCACATGTGCTATGTAATGTGAATAGTGTTGTTCACCATGAAAGAGTATAAGCATTGTTCTGTAAAATGTATCTTTTTAAATACTTCTCTCCCTTTTTTCCTTCCCTCCCGCAGCTGCAAATTTTTCAAGCCTCCCTCCTCTGTCCCGCCAGATAAGGCGGCAGAAAAAAAAAGGACGCAAGATGAAATGTTCTCTGAAATCAAGGCATCGACACGCAATGAAAGAGCTCATCTGAATGAGTGGAAGGAAGCAGTATCAAAGTACAGGAAAGATGCCAGTGAACGTGAGGACAGGAGGGACCATTGTGAGGACAGAAGGAAAGGAGAGACGCTTGAGATGAGAGGTGGCGGCAGAAAGATCAGAGGAGGCAGGATGCAACGCTGGGGCTGCTGCGTGATCAAACGGACATGCTCCGGCGTCTGGTGGAGCTTCAGGAACGGCAGCAGGATCACAGAGTGCCGCTGCAGCCCCTGTATAACCACCTTCCCCCCTCACCATGTTCCATATCCTCCTCACCCAGACGTGTAAGAACGTTCTTACACGTCTGGGTGAGGAGGATATGGAACATGGTGAGGGGGGAAGGTGGTTATATAGGGGCTGCAGCAGCGCTCCGTGCACCCTCTCACTCCACCCCAGTGGACAGCCCAACCAAAAGGCTGTCATTATTTTGAATTTTTTTAGTGGCTTTTTCCTTCCCTCCTATACTCCTCCCAAACCCCACCCGGGCTACCTTGTCAGTTCCCTCCCTCTTTTTATAATCAATTAATTAAGAATACATGATTTTTAAATTATAGGGACTTTATTTCCTTTGAAAGCAAGCTGTGATCGAAGGGGGAGGATGAGTTGCTTACAGAGAACGAGTCAATCAAGGGGGTGGGTTTTCATCAAGGAGAAACAAACCGAACTTTCACACCGTAGCCTGGCCAGTCATGAAACTGGTTTTCAAAGCTTCTCTGATGCGCAGCGCTTCCTGGTGTGCTCTTCTAATCGTCCTGGTGTCTGGCTGTGCGTAATCAGTGGCCAGGCGATTTGCCTCAGCCTCCCACCCTGCCATAAAGGTCTCCCCCTTACTCTCACAGAGATTGCGGAGCACACAGCAAGCAGCAATAACAATGGGAATACTGGTTTGGCTGAGGTCTGAGCGGAGTCAGTAATGTGCGCCAGCGACCCTTTAAACGTCCAAATGCACAATCTACCACCATTCTGCACTTGCTCAGCCAGTTATTTTCTGGTCTGGGAAATAAATCCCTTGCTGCAGCCGTTTAAACAGAGTAATGTTCCTGAAGACGCAAGCATCATGAACCCTTCCCGGCCATCCCGCGTTGATGTTGGTGAAACGTCCCTTGTGATCCACCAGTGCTTGCAGCACCATTGAAAAGTACCCCCTTCGGTTTATGTACTGGCTGCCTTGGTGCTCCGGTGCCAAGATAGGGATATGGGTTCCATCTATCGCCCCACCACAGTTAGGGAATCCCATTGCAGCAAAGCCATCCACTATGACCTGCACATTTCCCAGAGTCACTACCTTTCGTAGCAGCAGCTCAGTGATTGCTTTGTCTACTTGCATCACAGCAGCCCCCACAGTAGATTTGCCCACTTCAAATTGATTCCCGACTGACCGGTAGCTGTCTGGTGTTGCAAGCTTCCACAGGGCTATCGCCACTCACTTCTCAACTGTGAGGGCTGCTCTCATCTTGGTATTCTTGCACTTCAGGGCAGGGGAAAGCAAGTCACAAAGTGCCCTTACACATACAAAGGTTTCGCAGCCACTGGGAATCATCCCACACCTGCAACACTATGCGGTCTCACCAGTCTGTGCTTGTTTCCCGGGCCCAAAATCGGTGTTCCACGGCTAGAACCTGCCCCATTAACAGCATGATCTCCAAAGCGCCTGAGCCCGCGGTTTGAGAGAATTCTGTGTCCATGTCCTCATGGCTCTCGTCACCGTGCTGCAGTCGCAGGCTCCTCCTCACCTGGTTTTCCAGTTCTAGTTCAGCATAAACTGCACGATAATGCTCGAGGTGTTTACAGTGTTCATTACTGCTGTCTTGAGCTGAGCAGGTTCCATGCTATAGAATGGCGTCTGCACAGTTCACCCAGGAAAAAAGGTATGAAACGGTTGTCTGCCATGGCTTTCACAGAGGGAGGGGTGAGGCTGTACCCAGAACCACCAGTGACAATGTTTTTTGCCCCATCAGGCATTGGGATCTCAACTCAGAATTCCAATGGGCGGGGGAGACTGCTGGAACTATGGGATAGCTATGGGATAGCTACCCACAGTGCAATGCTCCGGAAGTCAACGCTAGCCTCGGTACATGGACGCACACCGCTGAATTAATGTGCTTAGTGTGGCCGCACGCACTCGACTTTATACAATCGGTTGCCCAAAATCGAATTCTGTAAATTCGGAGTAATCCCGTAGTGTAGACATACCCTCTCTAACCGGCACCAACCAATCATAGCAATAGAAATGGATATGTGTTAATAGAGGTGGCTGAAAATTTTTTGAAAGAACAGTTTTCCATCAAAATATGCAGTTTCACAAAAATCAAAATGTTTTGTGGAACATGTTCATTTTGACTAAGTTTTCTATAGGAAAAAGACAAAACCTTTCATTTCAACATCATCAAAACATTTTCATTCATTTTGTTTAGACTTGTATTAAAATATTGATTTTAATATATGTATGTATTATAGTCAATGTGTATATTATGTATCATTTAATATTTTAATATAATATTAAAGTCAAAATGAAACATTTCAATGGTCTTGCATCGAGAATTTCCTGAATTTTAATTTCACAGGAAATTTTGGATTTTCATTCCAATTTGGAACAATTCCCCCTCCCCTTACCCCGCCCTGAGGTCAGATGGAATGAAATGGAATGAAAGTTCTAGTTCCCAACTAGCTCTACTAATCACTGACTGCAATATGAGCTACTGCTCTGAGCTTTTTCACCTTCCACACACATACACTGTGCTAGGAGGTGGCAAAGTAACAGCTTTAATCTTATCAAATCCAGCTGCTCTAACCAAGACAGGTAGTAAAAAAAAAAAAAAAAAGCACGATAGAAAGAGGAGTCCTATTTGCACTTCTGGCACTGAAACAGCTGTAAGGTCAGGAGATGGCAGGGTCTAAATCTCTCTTATTCTGGCTTTTCCTGCGAGATGTGGTAGTGACAGTAACTATTCCAAATACATATAAAAAAATCAATAAAAGTTTTGACAAAAACAAATAAAACAGAAGTAGAACTTCATGGCTCAGGAGTCTCATAAGTTGAAAAAAGTGAACAAACTTGAAAAAACTTTACACTACCTTTAAATATTTAATTCCAATATCTGCAGACATGATAAACTTTTAGTCTATTTTCATACAAAGTCTATGTTCTAATATTAAAACTTATTCTTATATTTGTGGGTTGACTTCACTATATCATTTTTGTCTTAAGAACTACCAAATAAAATAAAGAAGTCAAAGTACACAGACTGTATTCTGGCTGGAATAATATGAAATGGTAATTGAGCTAATAGTGATCACTTCCATAGGATGTAAATGCATAAAAGATACTTGTACTGAAGAATGTTACACTAAAATGTATTGGATTTGAAGCCCATAATGAAAACTGTGAAATACATCTTAGTTTCCCTATATCTTCTGACAAGAAGTTATTCCACCTACAAATCACAGACTAGATTCTGATCTCTCATACACAGGCGTATTGACATGTACAGCTATAAAATAATAATAATAATAATAAATAATAATAGAAAAAACATATGTAACTTAATTCCAAAGTATTTCAGAAAAAATGGGTGAATCTCATTATAAGTATATTACATATATGGAAACTGATGGACATGTTACTTAATTTCTCTATGCAAGATCACACAGCAACCAAGACTATGACTTCAGAGACCCAGTCCTGTGCTATAATCACTGTTCAATGCTACTTCAGTAACATCAGGCAAAATCATGCGGACCTTGTAGGTTTACAAGTCCCTCACACTAAAAGACAGTGCATTATAATTGAGATTTAAGTTAAAAATCAATACATACAAATGTTACTTTTGTTTTTAAAAATCCTTCATGGACTTGCCTCATCTTATCACATGAACTAAAGTCTCCTCTTACACCCCTGAACAAGTCCTTCTGCTTAATTACAATCTTCCTTTCTGTACCTTTATACAATTTCACAAGATATTTGCATCTACAAACAACCTTTTACCTCACGAATCTTCAGTTTTAGCTCCTCCGTGGATAACAACTCAGTCCATTTGATGTGCAATAGATTTTTCAAAAATGTAGAAATACTTCACCATATTTCAAATCACAAATGACCCATGTTAACTATTAAAATGTTAGTTTTTACATACCATTATCTCCTCCTCCAAATGACCATACTGTTCTTCCATCTTTGGATAGCGCTATTGTGTGTGAACTGCCACAAGAAACTTCTCCTACATTGCTAATGTCTTTGACTAAAGTGGGAATGTTACGGCTATTGCTGTCACCATGACCTTGGAAAAACAAAAAATAAATATATTTTGATACGTTTCCTTTCTCCTGTTTATGAATTCAAAGATCCATTTGTGCATTATAATTACAGTAGAACTTTGTTAATTCATCACCTTGTAATTGACACAAAAATTGTATGTTTCTTCTTACTTCTCAGCAATGATTTAATAGAAAAGTTCTGTAGTAAGGTCTCAAATTACCAACGCTTCATTATTTTTACAAAATGTACTACAGAACTTTTACTAGTGCATTATGAAGCATCATAATTTAGGGAAATTTCTTACCTGCTAATTAGATTTGTTTCACCAAAACTAGGCTAGATGGGGATAATGTACCCTTTCTAATGCTCAGTTGTGGCTAGCCCAAAAGGTAGTGGTCTCATAGGGTAAGTGACTTCCCTGAATGTGGACTGTAAAAGTCAGTATGTGCAGGTAAGCATCACAGAAAGCCACTGAACAGAGAACACCCAGGATGAGTAGCCTGAAACACTGATCTTTAAATCAGAACAGCAAATCCAGGAATCTGTTCAGCCCACTTCAGATCCAGGTGAACACTTGAAAGCCCAGAGGACATTGGGACTATAGCATAAACTAAATAGATGCTATGATCTTCCTTATCTGGAGAAAACAGAGCAGTAAGACTGAACATGAGACTGATTTTCTAAAATCTAGCCGCAAAAAGACCTAAGCCTCAGAGCAGCACCTACTGAAAACAGGAACAACTGAAATCTGGTATCCAATAAACCTTAAATGTACCAACTGTGTTCTGCTTTTGCCACCTGCTGGGAGGAAAGCTACACTACCCCAGATCTGGTCTGGCACAGGACAAATGAACTGAAATAGTCAAATAAATTAATAAATATGTTTTAGATGCAGAATACTGGCTTTAATTGTTTTCTCACTTATTATTTTGCAAAGTTCAATAATTCATAACGGATCACTCTAGTCAGTGTGAATTAATGAGGTTCTAGTGTTACTGTTATTTGAGCACCTTTTTCCTGATTAAAAAAAAAAAATGTCACTGCAATTTTCAAGAACTTATTTGCATACACCGTGAAATTTCAAAACACAGAAAAGTATGTTTTTCATTTAACAAAATTAACATAGAACACACAAATTTTAATTTGCTCACTTAGCACACAAATCACCATTAATCCTTCTTAAGATGAGAACTACTGGAGTACTACTGTTTTAACTTTTAAGAATTAGTAGAGGTAGATTTTTATCTATAATAATTTCGTTACCATAAATAACAGCTACATACAGCAAACCAATTATATTAACAGCTCAATAGAAAAAAAAAACAGTCACATAGTTATAGCCCAAATAACGTAATAAAAAAAAGTAGAAAACTCAAAATCAGACAAATCAAAGGAAAGGGAAAAATGAATACAGTACACTTACCCTCACTCAAGAAACAGAAATCTTTTTTTCCCTCTCCATTTCCCCCATGAGTATGTATACAATTGGCCCCAACATTTCTAACTTCCAGTTGGTCCTTTCTGTATGTAATCCTACCACTTAAGAAGCCAAAGTACTTTATGACAAACTTGACCTACATTTTAATTTTAAATTTACAATGTTCTACAAACTTTTTTTTATTATTATTACAGAAGTTGTTGAGGAAGCTAGAGTATTTGAAGTATGGGGGTTTTGTCAGCAAGGAATGCACAGGGGACAGTTTGGAGTATTGGGAGAAGCATTTTATTTGAAAACAATCAGACATGAAATAGTTAATTTTACAAAGTAATATGAAAACTTCAGAAACCCTCATATACAAGGAAAAAATCTGAATAAATGTGTAGGGTCATTACTGAACATATACCCTTTTCAAAAGCGATAAGTCATGTCAATTTCATACAAGGAATTTTTAAATTACCTAGTCTTCCAAAGTCTCCTTCACCCCAAGTATACAACTCTCCATCTTCTGTAACAGCGGCACTGTGCCTGTATCCAGCTGACACGCATACAACTATCTGCATTACATGCAAAGAAAAAGAAGTTTCTAAAACTGAAGCTGTTGCAAGTAGTAGAATCATACAGAATTTTGAATCACCAAAGAACAGGATTATGAAAGTTTGCCTTCAATAAGAACATTGGACTACTGTACTATAAATCCATTTGTTTGCCCTCATAAAATATAGCATGTTCATTAAATTATTGTTACAAACGGTCTTTTAGTATTTAACAAGCATTTGCAAATGGCAGGGGAGCAACAAAGAAAGACAGAAATCTGAAATTTGACCATATGGCCACAACTTTTATTTATCCAGCAAGCTTAAACAAGAGTTATTTAAACTCGATAATGCCTGGAAAGCAACCTAGACTGGCAGCAGTAAATAGAAGAAGGGAGGAAAATCCACACCGAGCTATTAACTGCCCTATTCCCTACAGGTGCAAACCAAGAGCTATCATGGAGCAAAGCATGAAAAGGCTCACTTCCACCATTGCACCACCTTCTTCTGGATGGACCACTCTGTTTCAGGGTCTGGGAACTGTCCAATGAGGGCATTCCGTACAAGGGATAAAGTTTGATGGCAAATAGGGTGCACGGAGCCTAAAAGCCTGTTCCTTTCCACCCCACTGCCCCCCACTTGTACGGCAGTTGTAAGAGTGGCTCATCTTAATCATCTCAAGAGAGTCACTTAAAAAAAAATCCCTTAAAGTTGTACATATTGCCATTTAATATTGAGAGAGAACTGAGAGCAAGAAACTCCCATGTGCTACTTCTGACTCTACAACTGACTCCCTCTGTGCCTTGACAAATCATTCAGCCTCTCTCTCTCTTCATTAGAAAAAATGGGAATAATTACAGTATTAATCTACTGCACCTAGGAGTTATGAGGATTAACTAATGAACTCTGAAAAGGAAAAGCACCAAGAGTGTTAAGGATTCTATGTTAAAATTATTACATGTAACTAAAAAGATCAGTAATCTTTTGAAATTAGGTACCAGTTCAGCAAAGCACTTAAGCACATGAGTTAAACCCACTAACCACCAAAGGAACTACTCACATGACTAAAGTTGAATGCATGTTTAAGTGCTTAGCTGAAACAGGGAACTTCCACCCTTCCAGCTTCCCCAAAAGAGTAATCTTAAATACAAATTGAAATATTTGAAGCCTTATGGAAATAACAGCATTGAATTAAAAAGGCATGAAAACAAAAAGACGTTCCATTACATAAAACATACCTTTCCTTGTAAAGGACCCTGAATAAGTTTGGGATATTTCTGTGTTGAGCTATTTCCATGTCCCAGTTTTCCATAGTCACCATCACCCCAGCTGAAGACTTCCCCCTCTGTGGTAAATGCTAAAGTGTGACCATCAGATCCTTTAGAAGATGATACTTTTTTAATAGACCTGTGAGGCTCAAAAGTCAATTTTTTCAGTGTGGACTGGTTATTGGAGTCACCAAGTCCTAGCCTCCCATAGCTGCCTTTACCACAGGCTCTGACAGAACCATCCGTGGAAATGACAAAAGTACAATATTGTCCGGCTTCAATCTATAAGCAAAAAAGATAAAAATGTTACAAAAGGAAATACATTAGATAAATAAACCGTGCAAAGCTTAAAGTTTGTACTTTTAACAGAATGCTGTATTCCTTCATGGATACCTTTTGTAATAATGCAAACTAAAAATTAAGGGGCGTCTGGACTTGAACAAGCTATGGGAATGCAGGTTAAGTTTATCTTATGTAAATCTTAAATTAAAAGCATTCTTAAATTCCAAAATAAAGCTATATTCTTGCTACATGGATAATATAAATACACCCCAATAAAGCTATTTTACCTAGTAATTTGCACCTCTTCACTCACATAGTTTAAGTTGTAATTCTCACCTTAAAGACACATAACTAAATCAAGCAGGAATAATAAAATATCACGAAGGCACTAGGGACTTTCTCTTGCATAAATTTTGCGAGGGTGATTTGGGCCTCCTTTAGCTCTGTCAGATTCATGAATGGACATGAGATTTCTTTCAAATGGGGTTTCTTTGCCACCTCGGCCATCCCAACCCTGCTTCCAGGGTTAAAAAAACAAAGAAACAGCTTAATGGAACAGACTTACAGTAGGTTATGCTTCACTGTAACTGATGATAAATTGTCCTTTCTATACACTATTATGAATTCACTGAACATTAAAATGTGTAGTTCTATTAACAATACACAAAACACAGAAGGAATATGTATTTACGGGAAATAAGACCAAGGATTAAATGTTCCTGGGCACAAGAAGATTACTTGGAGAGCACAAGAAGGAATTTCTTCACACAAACCAAGCAGTACCCAAAATATGTTGTGTGGGTATTTACTATATTATTTAAATAACCACACACAGAATGTACATTATGCTTTTGTATATTATATTTGCTAGAAATGTAGTTATGCTAATCACAGAATCATAGAATATTAGAGTTGGAAGGGACCTCAGGAGGTCATCTAGTCCAACCCGCTGCTCAAAGCAGGACCAATCCCCAGACAGATTTTTATCCCAGTTCCCTAAATGGCCCCCTCAAGGATTGAACTCATAACCCTAGGTTTAGCAGGCCAATGCTCAAACCACTGAGCTATCCCTCCCCTGATGCATAAGCCTGCCCTATTAGAGCCTTGAACCTACTGTCCTTTGGCACATAAAAATTCCCATTGACTTCAACAGAATTAACTGAAGAATCTGGACCATAATCACATCTTTATCTTGTGACCAAAACAAGCTTTTACCTACATGAACACTGCAAAGCTAACATAGCAGCAAAAGAACAAACTTTTCTATTTTGTGTCATGTAGCAACAAAAGTGCTAACTAAGTTGTGCCAGCAGAATCCATGACTGAAAACAGAAAGAACATACTGCAGACTGATTTTCAAAAAGCTAGTCGAGCTTGCTGTGCTAGCAGTTGGACAGGTCCTGCTTTGACTTTTAAACTAAGCAAAATTGGTGTGAAAGTAATTGATGGAAAATAAATATTAACAGCTGGAACATCTTTTGGTCTTCAGGGGCTTTTTTTTTTTTTTGGTAAAGAGTGAAGCACAAAAAATCATCATCTTTTCAAACAGCTTTTATAATGAACTAGAGGATTTACTTATACACCTGTTCACAGTCATTTAGGAAAAAATAGATTCATGTTACTGTAGAGAACAATCATGTTTCTTCACAGACCCAAAAAGAATTAGGATATATTTCCAGATGTTTTTCTCTTTTCAAATATTAGGACCTGACAATCAAAACTAATCACAAAAACTCTTTAGATCTTATATATTAAAGTATAAAAACTGGAAAAATTTCAAACATGATATGCATCTTCTTAGTTTACTACTACAGTATATTAGATACCACTACAAAAATCACTCACAGTTTGTGCATCAGAAAAACTTGGTGCTAGTTTGGGCTGAAGTATTTTCTCTTGTGTTCCTTCTACCAGCTGGTGGCTGCTGTTACTACCCCAAACATATACTTCACAAGTCTCAGAAACAATGGGAGCATCACCAGTTTGTATACTGTCAGGGCTGGCACATGTTCTAGAATAGTCTGATGCCATTCGACAAACCTATTGCAATAAAATAAAAAACAAAACACTAACACGGTAACTAAACAAGAATTTTAGTTAACTTTCAATGCATTTTCCTATTGGCCAACCAACATGTGTATTCTTACATTCCCATCATTCTGATTAATTCAATTTTCTACCTAAAGCACAATACTGACTTTTAGCAATCATCTGGTAGTTAAAATGCAGGCCTGGGTGTCAAGAGATATATGACTGGTTTCAGAGTAGCAGCCGTGTTAGTCTGTATCCGCAAAAAGAACAGGAGTTGTGGCACCTTAGAGACTAACAAATTTATTTGAGCATAAGCTAGCCCACGAAAGCTTATGCTCAAATAAATTTGTTAGTCTCTAAGGTGCCACAAGTACTCCTGTTCTTTTTAAGAGATATATGGGTTGTATGCCCAGCCATCCAACAGACCTGTTGCATTATGATCTTGGCCAAGTATTTTAGCTTCAGTCTTCCTTCTGTAAAATGGGGGTTTCCCCTCCCTCCCATTTCATAGGATAAGTGTGAAGCTTAATTCATAAAATGTTTGGAAAACACTTGGATATCCTTAGAAGGACCACAAAGTTAATAATTTCACTTTAAAAAAAATTTGAGCTAAACAAATGAGTGAATTGTATTTTGCACTGTTTCACTCTAATCTCAAGGATCGTTAAAAGACTTACCTCCTCAAACAAACACAAAGCTGCCTCATAGAGAGAGCATAAACCATCAGGTGTTCTAGTTGGTTCCCTCCACTGACTTCGATCAGCAGATGATCCCTACAATTTAAAAAACACTGGTGATGTTGTCAGAAAGAGATAAGTACACACAGCAACGGCACATTATACAGCCTATTCTTGATGTATTTATTCTTCTAGTTGTGCAGTGAAAACAAAATTTGTTTTTAGAAATCAGTCTATAACCAAAAGAATTTTTAATTTTGAATAACTAAACAATAACATGGGAAATATAATATATTTATAAGACTTTTAATTTTTAATTAACCACTCCAAAAATACTGGTGGGTTAATTCTTAAATTTGAGTTTTGATTTCCTTAATATTGTTTTAAAGTAGTGGTTTGTGTGCATTTTTAAGGTGAATGCTTTTCTCTTAAACCACAGATCACTCACACTATTATTTTTGTATGATGCAAATCCTCCAATGGTTTCAATGATGTTTTTATATTTAAATCATAAAAACAAGTTAGACACATTAGACAGCTTCAATTCTATATAAGCAGAGGTATTCTATGCAAACACTGGTCTTTCACTGGTGCATTTGTCACACATAACTAAGGTCTGAAAGACAAGCACTATAATAAGCATTGTAAAGCGTCTGGTTTGATTCAGAATCTGATGCAAGTCCTCCTAAATAAAGCACTAGTCCCTAATAAATCCTTGGGTCAGCTCACCTCCTTTCAACATAGAGCTGACACAAACTGTAAAATACCCATACGACCAATTGTATTACAGACGCTCCCCGGGTTATGCAAGACCCAATTTATGTAAATTCGCACTTACAGAAAAAGTTCCATAAGCCAGAAATAGGATTTTCGAGTTGCGGAAATTTTTGCGTAACATACAGGTATACGTTTCCGACTTACATAAAATTCGAGTTATGCAAGGCTTTCCGGAACGGAACGATTGCGTAAGTTGGGGGGGGAGCGCGTCTGTATTGTGCATATACAATAGTGATTTTCTGCAGTACATTTATTGGTTTAATGCTGTGTCCCTCCCTCCCCCCCCCACACACAAAAAAGAACAAAATTCTCCCATTCCTTTAATCTCTTTCAAAATAGGTTTAATAATTTAGGTTTCTTACCAAATGGGCAGGGCAGAGGTTTTTGTTTTTCAGTTTAGGAGAAAAATCTGCCCCCGTTTGAGTTTGTGCATATTAAGTTTAGGCCTCATAGGTTTTTGATTGCACAATCCCCTGGGATTTCAAGACTTTAAAGAATATTCCAGTGGGGAAAGGAACCTCCCTCTGGAAAGGCCAACAGCACAATGAAATTTACAAGAATCTCATCAATTTCACTCTTGTTCAGAACTTACACAACAGCTTGCAAATTTTGCTGTTTCTCCCAAAGGTACAAGCAGCAGAGGTCTGGGTTAATTAGGAGGGTGGGGATGTCACATGCTACACAAATTTCAACAGTGAACAAGCATATTACACAACTTTGAACACTAAGTGAGTCCAACAGAAAGCAAACTTTAAAACCCAGTTTTGTACTTTTTACTATATTTATTTTGGAATAAAACGCGTTTGCAAGTGGATAATTACAGTACCTTCTTGATACTCTGTACTATCACACCAGAAGTGTCAGATATTTTTGTTTGGTTGGCTTTTTTAGGGGGCTGAGGGTGGCAGGCAACAAGACATTCAAACAATATGTTAATGAATATACTCTATCCAATTTCTAACCTCTTCAAAGCAATTATACTACTACTAAAAATGGATACATATTCCATTCAGTTTTTGAAGTGATACGTTTAGATTCAAATTAGTAAGAATTTATTTAAAGTTGTTAATTAATGACAATGAAAGGTTTAACCAAAATAAAACTCAAGTTCCAAACAGAAGTCTTAGATACATACCAAAGATCTCCGCATCTGCGTTAATATATTCATAAAGCAGTCAAAACTGATCATCCCTTCTTGACTTGGCAGCATTTTGTTTTTCTCCATTGCATTTACTACTGCTGACGCTCCTAGAGCCATCTCTATCCATTCAAGAAGGTATCTCAGAGAACCACGCTGGGCAGCTAAACCAAGAAGCAACTCAGATGCTAGCCTACGACCTAAAGTATCTGCCCCAGAGTTAGGAATAGTTACTCCTTTAAGAAATGTCGTTACTTGTGATAAACAGTCAAGTCCCATTGGTGGAATCTTACTTTCATTTGCTAGAGATAAGGGTGGCAAAGAGCTCACAACTTCTATTGCAGTATGAATGACATCATTGCAAAGACTTAGGCCAGGTCCTGAAGCAGGCATCATCCAACTTTGTCTTAGTAGTGCAAATAGCAAGCTTAGTCCAGTCCGGACTCCCATTTCTATTAGAGCATCTGTACTTGACCTGGGACGCTCGCTGATAGAATGGACATCTGTTGATCCAGAACTGCTTTCTGGAGAATGCTGTTGCTGTTTCACCTTGCCTTTATCATGATATTTATTAGAAAGTGCATAAAAGACACGCTGCAACACAAGCAGACGTTTTCGAAGTGCTCCAGCAAATGGAGAATCTGAACACACCATCTTAGCCAGTGCCAGCTGGCTGCTAAGTAGGGCATCCAAGTAGTGGTCCTGTTCATCACTGGATAAGGATTCACGTTCAAAATCTGGTAACTGAGGTCCTTTGAGGCACAGAACCTGTTGGGGCAAGGGCACTACTTCCTTATTGCTGACTAATTTAGAATACAGGACAGAAACTCCTTCCCTAGTGGCAATAGATTCACTGTCTTCTGTGATCCAGGAACTGTTTAGATGTTCAAGCCATTTCAGCTTCACTGGTGGCACCATAGCTGCCATCTTTGTTTATTCTTCTGCCATTAGTCCTAGAAATGCAAAAAAGATTTATAGGCATAGGCAAAACCATCCTTATTACCTGTTCCTCCAATTAAAACAAATCCATTTTTATATATATATATATATATATATATATATATATATATATATATATATATATATACACATACACACACACACACACACACACACACACACATATATAAATAAGAGGCTAGGCTAGCAATTAGGTGGATGTAACTTACATTGCTGATGGGGATGGCTTACTCACACCCCTGTGCGACATATAACTTATACTGATATAAGCAGTAGTGTGTACATACAATCCATAGAATAAGGCTATTTTTTATTTTGTCAGTAGAACCTCCAGGGTATTAGATGGGCACATTACTGGATTCATCCCTCTAAATAAAATTAAATATTCAAATAAATACATGTAATTCTGTGCCTTCCCCCCACACACCTTTTGTGTGCATGAAAGCTTGCACACTAACTCCCTAAAGGCAGGAAAATACCTGTTTGGGGCTACAAAAGACATATATAACTGTCTCAAAGGACTCTTGTCAAAAGGAACAAATAGCAAACAACCCAAGCATCTACAAATATTCAGTCACATTTGTTCTGGACGCATCTTTTCAAATGCAGGAAGCGACCTGGAGCTCAGAGATAAGTTTATCACCCGAAAGAGTACTAAACACACCCACTGGCTACCACCTGCCTGACAAGCAGAGGAGGAATTACCTGTGAGTCTGCATTGATGGCAGCTAGGTCAGAGAAAATATATACTGTCCCACTCAGTCCCTTTTTATTTTACTGCTTTTGTTGTAGATTCTCAAAAAATACTATAATAATTACTGCCATGAAAGGTTCATGCTCTGCTACATGTGTTCCAGCCTTCTCTCTCTCTCTCTCACACACACACACACACACACACACACACCCTTGCCAGAGTTTCCATCAGGATTGCATTTGGGTCTTTTTGGGGGGAGGAGTCTTAATGTAAATATAGTAACATGGTGCTTTTTGTTTGTAACTCTAGAGCCGGGGTAGGCAACCTATGGCACATGTGCCGAAGGCGGCACACGAGCTGATTTTCAGTGGCACTCACACTGCCCAGGTCCTGGCCACCGGTCCGGGGGGGCTCTGCATTTTAATTTAATTTTAAACGAAGCTTCTTAAATATTTTAAAAACCTTATTTACTTTACATACAACAATAGTTTAGTTATATATTACAGACTTTAGAAAGGGACCATCTAAAAACGTTGAAATGTATTACTGGCACGTGAAACCTTAAATTAGAGTGAATAAATGAAGACTCGGCACACCACTTCTGAAAGGTTGCCGACCCCTGCTCTAGAGGTTTCCTCACTATCTAATTTCCCTCTTCAGCACAGCAGAACTAAAAAAGAGTAAATTTCATATTAGATAATGTAACATTTTTACCACTTGTTTATTGCTCCTCTAAACAACAGCCATTGCTATTTCACACATAGCGTAATTGCACATCTTTAATGGACAGGCTAAATGAAATTAGAGAGCTTGATGAGCGAAAACAGGTTCTTGAATTTGTGAACACGTGAATGCAAAACTGTCTGAATCCAAATGTATTTGAAAGAAGGCTCAGCTCCAATTAGATTATCTTCTTACCAAAATGCTAACAGCAGAGCATTAACAACCTTCAGATAAAAGTGTGCACCACAAAGCAGGTCTACTATATTCCCTATAAAATAATAAGATTCTAGAAAGATTTCAATAGGAAAATACAAATGAGTCCTTATTAGATTGCTGTTCTCTCATCCAACACATCAGCAGTCACAGGAAGGCCGAAATATATTGTTGATATCAATAGCACACGCTTCCCATGAAAGGCTCAACTTCTACAAACCAGTATCCAAACAAAATCCCTAAACTAATGGCACCAGCACTCACAGAAGAGGTTGAAGCAATGATCTGTAATGGACTCAAGGGTCATGATATGCAAGAGTATTCAAGAAGTAAGTGGCTCAATCCAGTTATTTTAATATCCATGAGAGATATGACATGACATGCTTTTGCATTACATTTCAGAACATGTCAACAAACTGACTAAGCACCTTGAGTAGACCAGGCAGAGGACAGCCCTAGATCCTAGTGAGGGTTACCATCTGGTGCATTCAGTATTTAAAATTTAAACTATCTTCCAGAAGCTCACAGCTATTCTCCACTGTACAAACATTTCAATTTGCATAGTGTTTTGGTCACATTCTAGTGGCTCATAGAAGTTTGTACTAATTTGTCAATTGCACAGTCGATGACATCTACAGTGAGTCACAGCAGGAGTACCTAATCCATCCAGTGCAGACTGCACTGGAGAAAAAACTGCCTAGTTGTCCTAAACACAAGAGTATGTTTGGCTGTACCATTATACAAAAGTACCTGCAGTGCATACTAGTAGTGAGTGAACTACAGGTGGATGGAGTCAGTGTCATCAACCAGACACCAGTCCCAAAGATAAAGCAGATGATCAAAGTTTTCCTTAGGCATGTGAGTTGGTCTAGATGATTTATCCTGCACTTTGGCTTTACTATGGTTCTGTTAAATTTGTACAGAGAAGTAAAAACTAACAAAGTGAAGAGGGATCAAAGGATTTTCACACACTACCTGTGTGATGATCATTATTTAAACAGGATTTTAACAGCCAAATCCAGGACCAAACTGATACCTCAGTAATAAGATGTGGAGTAGTGCCCAGGCAAAGAACAGTCAGTCACTGTTCTCCCCTGAAAGCTGTTTCCTCCAGGATATCAAGTACTGTATGCTCTGGGCAATTATAAATGTTTGGCAATTAGAAGTGAGCTAGAAAGCTAAAAGCGTTATCTCCTCAAATAAAAACTCATCCTAAGGATAAACTAGAGGATACTACAATGGCATCACTTGATGAAGGAAAAGAATGCCAACCTTAGCACAGGGTCTCTTTATTTTCATCAATCCCATAAATGAAAGGCAGGAGCAGACCCTGACAATCTGGGAGTATGCCCAGATTGGACCACAGATTTGACAACCCAAGCAATGCAAAGGCAGTAAAGTACATGGGAATTTTTGAGGGGCTAAGAGCATTTCAGGCCTCATTATTAACAGTTTTGTATCTCCTATTTTCAATCCCCCACATTCCTTTGAACTTTGAGAACAGGAAAGATGGATCAAGAGATACACCCCTCACAGGATTTCAGAGGCCAGCCTTCAGCCAAAGCAGGAACTATTTTGAGCCCTGTAGCACAAGCCCCTCAAGCCCAAGTCAGTTGATCCAGGCTCTGAGACTTGCTGCCAGGGGGGTTGTTTGTTTGTTCTGTTTTTGGGAGACGGGGGCCTTTGCAGTGTAGATGTACCCTAGAAAGACAGCTGACCCAGGGCTCCAGTTTCCTCAAAATGTTTTTAGGTCTGATGATCTGTTACTTCAAATTAACCATGAAGTCTAATATGAAAGGAAGAAACACTGCTATTCTTGTAAAATGTGTGTCACTTCAAAGGAGTAATAAATATGCTTCAGACTGGGATTTCTTTTAGGGTTCCCACAAAGGTTCACACAGTGTTCTGCAGAACAGGCTCAGTACAACGTATCTGACCTTGTGCTGATGGGGCCACCTCTTAAAAGAAAGTGGTTTGGTCTGCGCCGCTTAAGTTCTCAGTTTTCCTTATGAGATTTGCTGTAATGAGTGTTGTCCATCTCACAAAAACTATCTACATTACACAAAATAGACTCAGAAACCAAGTCATTAACCATAGACAATTCAATAGAGACTTTGAATGGTAACTAATTTATACTCACTTGTGCCAAATTTTGACCAGGGCCCAACAAGGTGACAAGCATTTAATTAGGGCTGTCAAGCGATTAAAGAAATTTGTCACAATTGCACGAATGAAAAAATTGTGATTAATTGCACTGTTAAACAATAATAGAATACCATTTATTTAAATATTTTGGATGTTTTCTACATTTTCAAATATATTGATTTCAATTACAACACAGAATACAAAGTGTACGGTGCTCGCTTTATATTTATTTTTGATTACAAGTATTTGCACTGTAAAAAAAAAAGGAAACAGTATTTTTCAGTTCACCTGATTAATACAAGTACTGTAGTGCAATCTCTTTATCATGAAAGTTTAATTTACAAATGTAGAATTATGCACAAAAAATGCATTCAAAAATAAAACTAAGTAAAATTTTAGAGCCTGCAAGTCCACTCAGTCCTACTTCGTTCAAACAAGTTTGTTTACATTTACAGGAGATAATGCTGCCCACTTCTGGTTTACAATGTCACCTGAAAGTGAGAACTGGTGTTCTCATGGCACTGTAGTAACTGGCATAGCAATATATTTATGTGCCAGATGCGCTAAAGATTCATATGTCCCTTCATGCTTCAACCACCATTCCAGGGCACATGCATCCATGCTGATGACAGGTTCTGCTCGATAACTATCCAAAGCAGTGAGGACTGTGCATGTTCATTTTCATTATCTGAGTCAGATGCCACAAACAGAATGTTGAGTTTCTTTTTTGATGGTTCAGGTTCTGTAGTTTCCACATCCAAGTGTTGCTCTTTTAAGACTTCTGAAAGCATGCTCCAGACCTCATCTCTCTCAGATTTTGGAAGGCACTTCAGATTCTTAAACGATGGGTCAAGTGCTGTAGCTATCTTTAGAAATCTCACACTGGTACCTTCTTTGCTTTTGTCAAATCTGCAGTGAAAGTGTTCTTAAAATAAACATGTGCTGGGTCATCATCCGAGACTGCTATAACATGAAATATAGGGCAGAACGCAGGTAAAACAGAGCAGGAGACATACAATTCTCCCCCAATTTTAATGCATGCATTATTTTTTTAACGAGCATCATCAGCATGGAAGCATGTCCTCTGGAATGGTGGCTGAAGCATGAAGTGGCAGACGAATATTTAGCATATCTGGCATGTAAATACCTTGCAATGCCAGCCACAAAAGTGCCATGCAAATGCCTGTTCTCACTTTCTGGTGACATTGTAAATAAGAAGAGGGCAGCATAATCACCTGTAAATGTAAACCAACTTGTTTGTCTTAGCGACTGGCTGAACAAAAAGTAGGACTGAGTGAACTTGTAGGCTCTGAAGTTTTACATCGTCTTGTTTTTGAGTGCAGTTGTGTAACAAACAAACAAAAAAAATCTCCATTTGTAAGTTGCACTTTCACGATAGATTGCTCTATAGTACTTATGAGGTGAACTGAAAAATACTATTTCTTGTTTATCGTTTTTACAGTGCAAATATTTGTAATAAAAAATATACACTTTGATTTCAATTACAACACAGAATACAATATATGAAAAAGTAGAAAAACATCTGAAATATTTAATAAATTTCAATTGGTATTCTATTACTTAACAATGCGATTAAAAACATGATTAATTTTTTAAATCACAATTATTTGAGTTAATTGCATGAGTTAACTGTGATTAATTGACAGCCCTACATTTAACAATATTATGAATTCACGGAGTACATTAATACAGTATTTTGAATTGCATCAGGGACAGGTGTTTGTGTCCAGTGGTAATTTAAGTCCAGATTTAGGTTTACATTTTTTTCTAGACAGATGAATTACATGGTAGAAAGGTACTCTATGCCAGCAATTACAAGGTGCTTACTAGCTACAAGGACTGTTTTCTGTTTGTGTAATTATGTAACTCAAGGGTTCTCAACCTGGGGGTTGGGACCCCCCAGAGGGTCGCAAGGTATTACATGTGGGGTTGCGAACTGTCACCCTCCACCCCATTATAATGGTGTTAAATATATAAAAAAAGTGTTTTTAATTTATAAGGGGGGGGGTCACATTCAGAGGCTTGCTATGTAAAAGGGGTCACCAGTACAAAAGTTTGAGAACCACTGATGTAACTGATTACCTTTATCATTCCTCACAAGATTCCTATTTCATTTGCCATGTTCTTAACAGCTAAGACAGGTAAAGTGATAGGAACTGTAAGGATAGGGCTACTCCTGCTCTTGTGCTGATATCTTATTGAAAAAAGGTTTCTGAAAAGAGGTGGGAGTTGCATTGCGCTCTGAAGAAGTCTTCTTTATTGCACCCTAATCTCTGCTGAAAGGTCTCTCCCAACAGCCTCATTTTCAGCCCCAATGAACCTTGTCTGGATAAACTCAGTTGCAGCACAGTCATTGTTCACAATATTCTTCGAGTGATGCAGAGAAGTGGTCTTAAGTACACCTCTACCCCGATACAACGCTGTCCTCGGGAGCCAAAAAAAATCTTACTGCGTTATAGGTGAAACCGCATTATATCGAACTTGCTTTGATCCGCCGGAGTGTGCAGTCCTGCCCCCCTGGAGCCGCTGCTTTACCACGTTATATCCGAATTCATGTTACATCAGGTCACATTATATCAGGGTAGAGGTGTATATCCATCCTATTGAAATTATTATGAGTAACAGAAACTTCTTTTGGGTATGAAACTCAATGGAAAAAACAACGTAGCAGTGTGTGTTTGCTACCATTTCCATGTAAGGGATGGTCTCTGAATTTGGTACTAGTTGCAGCATCTGTGAGGCTGCTACTGTGAGTCCTAAGTAGAAAGCACTGCAGTAGTCCAGCCTCAAGTGTCAGAGCCATCAACAGCCAGTCCTTTGATCATAAGGAGCAGGCAGAATTTTCTTGACATTTGGGATGGTATAAAGGCCATTCTTGGCCACTGCTACAATCTGATCAGTCTGGTGTAAGGCTGAATTCAAGCGACTTTGAGATTGCAACCCTCTCTAATAGCTATGGTATGGACACCCTCCCATGAGGCAGCAAACATGGACCTAACTCTATCAAAAGATTTTCATATAAAGACATGGTCAACTCTGTTATTCATCCAGACACTAGAGAAGTTGGTCAACTACACTGTCTGTCTCAGAGGTGAAAACTACACAGCTATGTCATCTGAATACTGACATTTGAGTCTACAGCTTCTCATGTCCCCAGGTTATCTTTTTATAGATGTTTAATTTTGTGAGGTAACGGGGTGGGGAATCAATTTGAAACATAGGTGAAACGTCTTGGCAATCAGCTGCTCTCCTATCATGACTCTAGGAAGAAAGAATGAAACTATTATAGGACAATTTGTCAATTCCCACAAGAGACAGCAAACAGTCTTATAGCAGCAGACAGATCCAATACTGATGTTTTACCATTTTCCATGGTTATGAAGTCATCTACTAGTGTGACTGGTGCAGATTCTGTACCTTAGCCAGGCCTTAAACCTATTGGGTGAGGACCAGAATACCAGTAGAGGTAAGATGCGGCTTGTTGCTGTCTTCTTGATGAACTTACCCAAGAAAGCAAGCTCTGAGACCAGGTGAAAGAAGTTCAATAAAAAGCATATTTTGTTTAATATTGGCTGGACTACACCATATTTCAAGGATTCTACAAGATGTTGACATCTTCTGTGAGAAGTGGCTACAGGCATTGGTAATATAGCATAACAGGTGTTCATGAGACTAATAATCCTTCCCCCTTTTAGGGCATCCTGACCAACAAAACTTAAAATTTTAGGATAAAAAAAAAAAAAGTGTACTATTTCATGTTTCCTGGAGTCTTGTCTGTATTTAATTAAACTGGATAAAGTACTCAAGAGACCACTGTAGAGAGAAATCATTCAAATCTGCAGATACAATTTAATGGAGAGCTACAAAGTGAAACAAGATGAAACAGTAAGTAGACCAGGAAATTGAAGGTTAGAACTTCTGGGTTCTGTTGCCAAACATGCTATATATTTGCTGTATGGCCTTTAGCAAATGTCTGGGTTGTAGTTTATATGTAATCTAAATTATAGGGCTATTAAGACAATGTTTGTCAAAGTACTTTGACAATGTTGAGTGAAATCTGTGCTCCAAGAAAAAAATTATTTTAACAAGTACCAGTAAAAAATGTTATAGTTATGATGCAAAAAATTACCTTTATAAACCCCTTCTTTGGCCTATTTTTACATGCTTTTAACTTTCACCTTTTGGACTTGCGTGAGAAAAATCCCTTCAGCTACTTCAGTTACAGCTAAATAATAAAAAAGGATTTCCACTGTAAAATCATTAACCAACCCCAGTTTAAGTAACTAGGAACACAGCAAATATTTTAATCGTGGACATAGACAGACCTTGCTAGTTAGGATTTAACCAGGATAGTCGACTGAACATTGTCTGGTTTCAAGAAAATTTCCTTAAGGCTACAGATTCACACGGCAAGATGATTCAAAGAGTTTTGTTATTTCAATCTCACACAATATAGTGCATGAATAGTTCCATCATTAAAGCAAAATTCAGGCTGACTCAATATCAACATAAAAAGACAGGCTGCAAAACCCAAAATCCTCCCTGTCCAGCACAGTAACTTAGACAAGCCAAAATAAATAGCAAAGATTTGCTACGTGACAGTTAGGCTTTATCAGGACTGGAGTGAAGTTAAGAGGAGTAAATTCCAAAGTCAAGGACACTCCCCTTACAACACACTGTCCCTTGCCAAAGGCACACAGGAGCCTACTGATAAATGGTTTACTTTGAGGGAATAAAGGTGACAGCACCCAGTTCTTGTTGGCTGCTGCCTTCTGAGGCAGCTTCTTAAACCTGATACCAAGAGTATGAAGTGGAGTATTGGTGTGAATTAAGAGTGAACAAATTCATACTTGCTCCCTGAACCTAAACCTTAACTGGGCCAGTTTCACTGCAGTAGAGTTTAAAAAAACTGATCAGAATAGTTTCTCCGTTCTGGACAATGTTTCCCAGACTGATCAAGGCTTCAACACTGTCCCCTTTCCCAGAAAGCTTGTGTCAAATTTGTCAATCAAATTTTGTAAGAGGCCACTCTTCACTCTCCTCTGACTCTCTACCATTACAGTGACCATTGGACCTAAAAATCAGAAGAACTGTAGCACGGAAATGCCTGCTCTTTCCCATTCCTACATCTTCCCCCTGCTTAGCAGTGTATAAACATATTAGTGACACACCACAATGGATCCTGGATGGCTTGGAGGACGCCACTGACTTTAATCTTTTGCTAGGAATGTTAGCATGGATAAGACTTCTACAACCTGTACACCAGGGCCTCCTGGTGGGGAGGAAAGGAAGATAAATAGAAGACTCTGTAAAACCATGGAGGTCATGTCTTGCCTGATCCAAAAATTCTCCAAACAGTTTTTCGCCATTAAAATGGGATAGCTACTATGCATTGTTTTGAACTATGTCTGCCAAGTTCTGACATACAGATTGCCAAAGTTTTGGAGAATCAAGCTAAAGTAAAGCCAGCCTAGATACTTTTTGTATTGGCTCATGACCTCCCCTGGGCTCATTGCTTTTTGAATGGGTCTTTGACAAACATGTCCCCTTCCATATAGGTAGGGTAGACTTTGACTGCCACTGCTACGTAGATCTGAGGCAGATGTTCCCAAACTCATGATGCTTTTTGATAGTTAGAATGCACATGTCTGAGGTGACATTGGACCAAAAAAACTTTACTCTTTTCCCTTCAGCTTTGGGACTCCTAGAAGGATATACATTATCTGTTGTTCAAATTCATGGAGGATGTGCGTGGACCTCTGTCCTGTCAAGTGGAAAAATACATTCCTGTTTTCTTTGAAGGGACATATAAGGAGCCCTACTTGAATGATGATTGCAGGACAGCACTACCAAAATCTGCACCCAATCTGGAAGCACACACTAGGGAACAGTGAGTGGCAAACGTGGATAGTTTCACATAGTTGCTCTAGATATGTTAAATGAAATGTTCCCCAAAATAGGCAGAAGCATCTGCCTGATTCCACTGTGGCTAGGATGATCTTTCCTAGCTAACTCATAGGTGCTTATTCAGTTAGACCCATTTGAATAAACTCTGTGTTGATATAAATTAACCCCAATCCTGTCAGTGAAAGTCAGGAATAGCCTAGATGTATTTCTGGACAATTATATCCTATCAAAATAAAATGACAATGTTCTCACTACATCTAATGTGTGAAGCTTTCCTTCAACTGGTTAACAAAAGGCTTAGGAAAGAAAATTGGCAGGTGAATGGACTGATTTGTATGGAATTCTGAGACCACCTTAGGCAGGAATTTAGGATGAGGTCTAAGGATAACTCTGATATTGTGAAACACTTTCACTAGAAAACCAGGCATAACAGCCTGAATCTCTCCTAGTTGATGGACTCCTATTGAGCATATTGCGTTAGGGCTAGCAAATAGTCCAGCACTGAATAAACTGGTGCTATCAGCTTTGCAAAACCATCTTCATGAATTTTTCCTGCTCTGGAGTAGAATGTTCTGAACAGGCTCTTTCAGTGGAGGTCACCCAGCCAGCATCCAGGCTGTCAGGTGTGAAGATGTTGGGTTGGATCCATATGGAGGATTTGACCATTGTCCTGGGAGACTAATTCGGGAGAACGGGAAGGAGATCGGTAGCTGTGTTGACAGGTTCACCAGATCTAAGTTCCAGAATTACCTGGCCCACTCTGGGGTCATCATGGTCATTCACCCTGTGTCTTGCCTCAGTTTCCTCAGGACCCTATAAATCATGGAGATCAGAAGAAAGGCATATATCAATCCCAGTGCCCAAGGGATGAGCAAACAGTCTGGGCTTATGTTAAATGTCTGACACTTGTTTGCAACTAACTACAAATCCACCTCTGGGAATCTGTATTTTCAGAAAATCCTCTGTATGCCTGAGTCTTTGAGGGACGACTTGTGGTTTCCACAGAAGCCCCTGCTAAGCTGGTCTGCCAAGGTGTGCCGAAAACTGAGAAGCTATAGAGCTACTGGCAAGATCTGACGTAGGATATACCACTTCTACAGACATGGCCACCTGACAAAGTGGGAATAATCTTGCACTCTTCCTTTCTCTTGATGTACCTGCATTATTGTGGGGTTGTCTGTCAATACCTGAATTGATGATCCCTAAAGGAGAGACAGGAAAGCACTGTATAAGAGATGGATGGCTATAAGCACAACAAGATTTATGTGCAAACAGGCTTCCTGAGGGGACCACAGACCCTGAATTTTCAGTTGATCCAGATTTCAGTTGACCCTGAGTGGAGGCATCGGTTACCAATATCTTTGTAAGCAGAGATGTGGAAAAGGAAGCTTTGTTGCACACCAGAAGTGGTTCTGTCCACCACTTCTTGTGGTCCTTGACCATCATGTCCACGCAATATCTACTGGGTAACTACACTGATTTTGACTGCCCTTACCTGGATCCAAGGTGAAGGCTGGCATGCTATGTGTCATAAGTACACGCAGCCATGTATCCCAGAAGTCTAGGACATGTCTTCACTAGTGTTCTTTGCTGGTCTCAAAATTGATTGATAGGGCCAAACATTGTCAGAAATCTTTGCAGTGGAAGGTAAGTCCTTGTTAACACTATGAAATCTATGCTGAAATGGAATATGCATGGATTTCTCTCTACTGACTTTCAGACCTTGTGAGACAGAGAGTTTCAGGAGTGTGTGTGTACTGAACTGGTCACCTGTTGTGGTGATCTTCCTCAAATTAGCCAGTAGTCTATGTAAGAATATACCTGGATTCCTCATCTCCTTGGATGAGCTGCCACTACCGACAGACACCTCATGAAAACCCTTGAAGTTATAGAAAGCCCATCCTATCAGGAATCTCAACTATTTCCTGTAATCCAGATATATGGAGACATGAAAACAAGCATCTTGCAGGTGGAGAGCTGCAAACCAGTCCATAGGCTCTAATGAAGTCACTACTGAAGTTATTGTCACTATTCTTCAGAATCTTGTGAGAAGTGTCCCTGAAAAGGGACAGGGAAAAGGTTAGAATAGGATATCCTTGCTCATGATCCTGAGGAAACACAAACTCAAGTAATTCCAGCCAAAACTTGAAAATAAAAAGGGACACCAAAAAAAATTTTTTTAGAGAGGGAGGGAAAGAAGTGGTGTAGAATAGAATACTTCTGGGGGGAATTCTGTGCCAAAAATTAAAAATTCTGTGCCCAATATTTCAAAATTTTACACACATTTGCATGTTTTATTTGTCAAAACAACACTATATAATCAAGACAGTTTCAATTATTTTGGTAATTTACTTCAAAATACCTATCAGCAGGTATGTCTGTAACAATACAGACATGCACAAAAATTCTCCCAGGGATAGAGAAATAAAGAAACCCCTACAACAACCCAGTTTCCTGCATGCTGTCTCCTTCCTCCAGGATGTGCTGAGAACTCCAGCTGCCAGGAACCCTCCAGCTCCTTCCCCACGACAGTGTCTTCTATTCGAAAGCTGGGCTCTGCTGGGTCCAGCAGCCCCTAGAGGCAGCCAGCAGCTCTTCCGCCCATTGCTGAGGGGGGACGGGAAGGAAATTCTGTGCACACAACATTAATTTCTGCACAAATTTTGCATTGTGCAGTGGCACAGAATTCCCCCAGAAGTTATAGAAAAGATCTTGTGGTAGTCCAAGCAGGCTTCCAACATTTGCATCAAATCTGCTGCCTATTCAAAGCCCTGAACGGTGGGGCAGCTTAGGAGGCAGCAAAAGGTCACCTCTGCTGAAATTTCTGACTCTCCTCAGTGGCTCAGAAGACCTTGGTGGTTGACTATAGTATTACATCAAGATGCATTGCCTAAAATGTTTGCTGTTGTGTCTGCTTCCTTTTAGGAGTTGGGACATAGAGGCCCAAGGAGCAAAGGGTTGCATCTTTTAACATCATAGGTTTCATCAGTCCCACTGCTGAAAGAGTCATTGCCCTCAAATGAGAAGTCCTTCATTGTTGCCTTGACCTCTCTAGGAACATCAGATGACTGGAACCAAGCCAATCTCCTCATAACTACTGCAGTGGCCACAGTCATTCCCCGCAGTCAGACACATTCAGACACAGACTGTAGTGCCGTGAGCTGGACCTTTGCCATAAGTAATTTAAGCCCTTGATGTTCCTTGGGAAATATCAACAAGATTAGATAATTTGTGCCAATTTAAGAAACCATGTTTTGAGACCAGCACTTGGTAGTTAGCTATCTTCATTTACAGACTTCTAGATGAACAGACCTTTTGGCTGAAAAGATTCAATATTTTGGGGTCCTTTTCTCTGGGGTAGATTTCAAAGGACTTCATTGTTTTGTCTTCTCCTGTACAGCTTGCACAACCAAAGAGCCAGCTACAGGTGCAGAGTTTAAATGCCCAAATCACTTTGCAGGTAGTCAATATCCTCTTTATGTTCTCTTGGAGGTGACCGAGAAAGAAACAAGTGTATGCCAGATGGACTTGGCAGGATTCAGCAGGCAATATTTTATTGGCATGGCTAATCTCCCTGCTGTTGTGGAATGTAATATGCCCAAGAGCTTGTGTTGTTTCTCTTGCACAATCTTGAGAGAAACACATAAGGCCTGTGCCATGCATTTTATTACATCTTGGAAATTCCTGAATTCATCGTGAAAGAGTAATGTAGGTGCAGTTACCACCTCATGGAGAAATCAGGCTGCTGCAGCCAGAACTTGATTTCTCCCTCTGAAGAATGATGTTTGTCTCCACCCTCCTCCTCTTGCCTCACCAGTAGCTGCAGGTGGAGCAGCTGAGTTGCCTGAAGAGGCCAAATGTGCCTGATACATGAAGGAGGCTTACCCCTGGACATACTGGATGAGGCTGGCTTCCTAGACTAGGACTCAATATCCAAGGGATCCAGAATGGCCAAGGCTGATATGGATAGGAATTGTGCGGTGGAGGGCATATCGGGGATACCTAGTGGGGTGATCTCTATGCAATCCTGATCACTCCCTAGAATCTCTCCCTGATTCCCACTGAACTACTAAAGGGGAAGATGTAGGACAAGCAAGTGAGGAGTGTCTGCTGTGCTCAACAGAAGAGGAAGGCGGGGCAAAGGGGAGAAGTATACCTCTTCTGTGGAGATGCAGGTGTATCCTGTCTATGCATAGGGGATAGTGGTGTAGGAGAAAATTGTCTTGCCCTGAGGACTTTATAATGATCTACCTAAGTCTCCTGCAGAGACGACTCCAGTACAGAGCCCACCGACTGGTCATCTGGTATCATGTACTGTTTGGATGCCAAGGTGGTTGGAATGATACATCAAGCACCATACAGGTAGGCAGTGCAGAGGTGTAGGGTACAACTACAGCTGAGGATACAGTCACTGCAGAGACTCCAGATATTTGGTGCACTGTTTAGCACAGTCCTTAGATTTTGACAGTAATGCATGAGTTGCCTTAGACATTAGTATCAGGTACCAAAAGGGGATCTTCTCTAACTCACGACCTCTCACTGACTGACCAAGCAGCAAGTCACAGGGCTTGTCTACACAAACATTTTGTTTACAGCAAGCTGGAGTGTTAATCTATCCTGCACTAGCCTGCGGCGTACTAAGTGTCAGTGTCAACTTAATTAACACTAATTACACTACACTAAGCCAAAAATCTGACAGTGCACATGAGAAGCAGACATTGACAAGGGTTAAGAAACTGAGGGATAGTTGAACAGCTGCATCCTTAGGGGGACTGTGTGTGTATTTTCAGGAGCAGGGGGCCATGCAAGGACACCTAGGCCACAGGCAGGGATGTTGCTAGCCAAAGATAATCTGATCTTGCAGACATGGGGCACATGTGCACCAAGGTTCGAAATCGTGTGGACAAATCACTCAAAGAATGAGATATGCTTGTCCTAAGAGAGAAATGTTTCCAGGATTTGTTATTAAAATATCAACTGAATTCTTTTTTTTTTAATTCCTCCAAAATATTTAAACCTAAACATTGCAGGACTAGGATTGTGCAGGAAAATCTCAAAATGAAACCTACTAGAAAAAAGAATAGAAACAACAGTGAAACTTTTTTTTGCTTTCATTGCCCACTCAGAGAAAAGAAAGTAGACTAAGCAACAAAAAAGTAAATTCTTAAAACAGAACACTTCTATCGAAGGTGTTTTGATTTTTTTTTAACCGGACAGAACCCCTAATAATAAGAAAGTATCTTTAGAAACTAGTGATACAGTTTTCTGTTAAACAGCTGTATGCCACTTTAGTGGGGTAAAGTTTTTTTCAATAATGTAGTACTGTCCTTTACCGTAAACAAGAGCTTTTTAGTCTGTTGGTATCAGACATAGGTCTGCTTCACAAGGTGCATCTCAGTGAAGACACCAGCCCAGTTCCACCTTGAATAGTGCCCCCCTAAATTTTCCTGTTTATATATTTTAAAGAGCAAGGACTGAGCAACCAACCTATATGGTTCAGTTCATGCCTTCTCCACTAAGAATGAATGGATGAATTAATTAATTAAAAAAAATGGCTATCCTCACAAGCAAAAGCAGTACTAAAAAGTACACTATATTAGAACTTTTGAAGTTGGAAAATGCATACACACTCTATCAAGGGCTACTTCTATTGGTAGTGTAAAGGAAAAAGACATTTGACTGCATTTCCCAAGAATATAAATCAGCCTGACAGTCATTTTGACTATTCTGAAGAGTTAACACATGACAGACATTTTTTGTCCAATAAACCAGAAAGCATCACATTAGACCAAGGATCGGCAACCTTTGGCACGCGGCCCACCAGGGTAAGTCCCCTGGCGGGCCAGGCCGGTTTGTTTACCTGCCGCGTCCGCAGGTTCGGCCGATCGCGGCTCCCACTGGCCACGGTTCGTCGTCCCAGGCCAATGGGGACTGCAGGAAGGCAGGCTGAGAGATGTGCTGGCTGATGCTTCCCGCAGCCCCCATTGGCCTGAAGCGGCGAATCGCTGCCAATGGGAGCCACGATCAGCCGAACCTGTGGATGCGGCAGGTAAACAAAGTGGCCCAGCCCGCCAGGGTGCTTACCCTGGCGGGCCGCATGCCAAAGGTTGCCGATCCCTGCATTAGACTCAATTCACAGTATTTCCTCTTTTCACATGTATTTCTGCAAACCATATTTATTTTCTAGCTTACACAATGATTTAGCAATAGTTTTGTTTCTAGACAGTCATGAATATATCCAAGACAAAGCAGACCTAGGATCATTTAACCATCTATTTCAATTTTGAAATTTTAGATAAAACAAAAAGGTGAATGGTCAACATGTTTTGAGACAAAAACATGCAGGCTTTAGTAATCAAGCAGTAAGAGTATTGCTGGCTTAAAAATTAATAAGGAGTCACCGTAACGTAATCCTGTTTTTCTAGCTCTCAAAATATTTGACATTTGAATGAGTTACTTTTTGAAGTAAATTGTAACATTCAGACCTAACTAAAATATTAGTGCAATTTAATGTTTAAGATGCAACAGGATTACCTGCAACAGGCATCACACATACATTTAAACTCAGCATCAGACTGTGCAAATTAACTTTCTTTCTAGTTGAAGTTTAAATCACTAATAGCACATTAACAGTATATGTACTAAATGGAAGTAGAAAACGTCATTATTTGCACAATATCAAGCAAAAAACAGCATATGATTTCAAACATAATAGAAAAGACACTGAAAAACTACATATTTGGTATTACAAGTTTTTTAACAGGAGGCGAAGCAAGCTGTAAAACAATGAGCTATAAATATTTCTTCTTTTCCTGCCTCCTCCTCACCACAGCCTCCCAAGTCCATACATGCAGAAAGAGGAATATCTTTCCAATTCACTTCAGTTTCTCTATTTTATATATTCATGAAACCAGTGAAGGGCCAGCCCACAACATTTTGGCACCTGAGGCGGGGAGGTCAAATGACACCCCTATGATCCCTCACTTGGGCCAAAACCTTGAAAGGTCTCAATTCTACCTTCTTCCTGTTCTACTCCTCTCGTGGAACTGCTCTGCTACCAATCCCAATAAAGGAGAACTAAACTTAAAATGCCTTGTTCCAAAAAATTAAGTAACAACTTTCAAACGCCTGAACAGCAAATGTAACTTTTCTTGTCTGCATAGTAAACACTGGCATTTTTATCTGTTTGAATAATCAAAGTGGTGCTTTCCGTGCCTTCTTGATTGCAAAGATTTGAACTGCTTCCTGCTGAAGGTCCACAGTCTGGGCCAGCTCATGTTCTACTGAGATGGTTGCAAGGCCCACAATCTAGCACCTGGTTAAAGAATTCAAACTTTGAATTGTTGTTTGGAGTCTCGTATGGGATTATCCCGTGCCTCGTAATCAAAATGTCTTCTTCTTTGGTGACTCTTATATTCTTGAATGGGTGGGAAAATAGCTTCAGTGTGAAGTTCCTCTGCCAACTTCTGTGCACTCTTCAGAACGTTTTGAAATCCCTCATCTGACCGTAAGACTGTAGGTAGACTTTGTTTTGTCCAGTTGTTCCATTGCTCCAGATATATCAAGGTCAACACCTTGGAGTCTCTTGCTTACAACATTTATTTCAAACAGTATGTCATGCCACAACACTAAGCCACACAGAAATTTGAAGTTATGTATGTTTCTGGTGATTCCATTTCCCTCTGACACTGTTCTCCCACAAACAGTTCCTGTCATAGCATTATCCTCCATAATGGGAACTATGGCATCATCTATCTTCCCAATTTGGTGTTTAATAGGCTTTATCACCTCCACTCGACTTTCCCATCGTGTCGCACTCAGTGGTTTCAATATCAGAAAGGATGTTCCCAGATGTTGCTTCAAAATTTGCCATCGATGAGTTGATGCAGAGAAAAAACATAGATGCTTTGAATTACTTTAAAAAATTCAGCAGTTTCACTAGAAGCCGATACTGCATCATTGACCACCAAGTTCAATGAATGAGAACTGCCCGGGACAAAAAAAGCTCAAGGGTTTAACTCTCGGATCCATATCTGCACTCCTCTGTTCTTCCCTCTCATGTTGGCACCATTATCTTAGTCCTGACCTCTCATGTCAGCTATCGCAATTCCCGTATCTTTCAGCTTTTTAAGAAGCACATTTGTCATACCAGCTCCTGTAGTATCATTAATGTCAATAAATTCTAGAAAATGCTCTCTGACAGTCACCATTGCAGGAACATTTTCACTAGGTTCTGTTATTGTTACAAAACGCACCATTAAAGTCATTTGTTCCGTATGGCTGATGTCAGGTGTGCAGTCCAGAATAACAGAGTAATATCTTGCTGACTTCAGATCTGCCACAATCTTGTGTTTGACTTTTGTTGCCAGTAACGCTATGATCTCATTTTGAATTGTTTTTTCAAGGTAGTGGTGTGTGTACATTTCTCGAGTGGTGACTCTTAGATGCTCCTGGAGTACAGCATCAAACTCAGCCATCAGCTCCACAAATTTTAAGGAAGTTTCCATTGTTTGGTACATACAGCTGATTTGAAGTGCCACACAGTGCTAGGTTTTGGGTAGCAAGCATTCTCACAATGGCAATGAGCCTTTTCAGAACATTTTGTCAGTAAAGAGACTCTGGTGCAATCTTCTCTTGATGTTGATCATCTATGGTGGCCTTTAACCTTAATCTCATCTCAAGCTCTTTCCACCTATGGAATGCTCTCTGGTTGCTGCCTTCTCATGGCATGCCAGATTTCTAGGCAGATTCTTCCAGTCCTTTGTTCCTGTAGAACCCAATGTGGCTGGAACATTAGACTGGAAGAGTTTGCAACAAAAACAGTATGCAGCATTCTGGGTTTTTGAGTACATAAGCCATGGCCTCTCCACTTTGTCACCATTGGGGATTTCACGCAAGTAATGTGTTGGATGGAAACTTCTATTTTCATTGTCTTTGGGGAACAAAGTTTTTCACTTGCGGTAGCCCATGCAGTACAAGGAAGTCCCTCAGGCTACTGCTCAAGTGGGTCCACAGTCCTGGATCATCTAGACTTAAGGAACTAAAGCAAGGGTGGGCAAACTTTTTGGGCCGAGGGCCACATCTGGGTGGGGAAATTGTATGCAGGGCGGGGGTTGGGGTGCGGAAGGGCGTACGGGGTGTGGGAGGGGGTGTGGTGTGCACACAGGGGGTGTGGTGTGCAGGGCAAGGGATTGGGGCAGAGGAGGGGTGCCAGGTATATGAGGGGGCTTAGGGAAGGCGGTTGGGGTGCAGGAGGGGTGTGGACTGGGTGAGGGGGCTCAGGGCACGGGTGCACAGGGAGCTCAGGGCAGGGGGTTGGGGGGTGCAGGAGCGGTGCTGGGTGTACAAGGGGGCTTAAGGCAGGAAGTTGGGGGGCAGGGGGCAGGAGAGGTTCGGGCTCCAGCCCGGCGCCGCTTACCTGAAGTGACTCCGGGGTGGCAGTGGCGCGCACCGGGGCCAGTGCAGGCTCCCTGCATGCCGCCTGCCCTGTCCCCAGCCCCATGCTGCTCCAGGAAGCACTGTGACCCCTGGGGCGGGGGGGAGGGGCCAGAGGGCTCCACATGCACTGCCCTTGCCGCGCCTCCAGGTACCTCTCCCAAAGCTCCCATTGGCCGCGGTTTCTCGTTCCCAGCCAACGGCAGCTGCTGGGGGTGGTGTCTGGAGGCAAGGGCAACACACAGAGCCCTCTGCCCCACCGCCCGTGGACCGCAGGGACGTAGTGCCAGCCACTTCTGAGAGCAGCGCGGGGCCCACGGCACCATGGGGGGCAATCCCGCGGGCCGGATCCAAAGCCCTGAGGGGCTGGATCCGGCCCGCAGGCCGTAGTTTGCCCACCCCTGAACTAAACTGAGCAGCAGCTGTTTCTTGCACCTCCACCACACTCTTCTCTGATCTACACTTTTCTTCAGAAATGTGCATGGTTACATCCATTTGAGATGGAGATATGGATGCTGCAGTAGCTGCCAGGTCACCTGCACTCTAACTAACTGGAAGATCAGGCATCTCCTCACCACTCACATCCTCACTGGGGCCGGAAGGCTCACCGTGAACATTTGTGTCTACGTATCTCAGGAGAGCTCCTTCCTGCTTAGATAGAAAAAGCTTCCTTTGCTTTCTTTCCTTTTCTGAATGCTGCCCCAGAGAAGCATTTTCTTCTTTCATTTATGACTGCTATTTTATGCCAGCTATAGTGGCTTCCACACTCAATTGAAGGAGACAAATAAGCCAGCTGGTAGCAGGGCCTGAGTGAGGGAAGATATCAGCATCTTAAGGGCCTAACTGGCTCCTACTACTTCAGTTGACTGCCTGTTCTCAAGTGGGTTCAGGGAAGCAGCAGGAAGCTCCCTGAGAAGCTGGTGGTACTCAAGCCAGGCTCCTAGGGGTGCTAGAGAGGTACATAAGAGGCTCCTCCTCCTCTCTCTCCCTGCAGTTCCTGCTGCTTCCTGTTATTCCCTCTCACCTTTTCTCCTGCCTGCCTGTTATATCTCGTGCCCTCCTTCCTCCAGCACAGCACTCCACCCTGTGCATCTAGAGCAGAGAGAATACATATGCACCAGCAGCAGACACAATTTTCTACACTCTGGGTCCTAATGGCGCCACCCCACAGTCTGGCACATGAGGCAGCTGCCTCAGTTTGACTCATGGTAAGGCCAGGCCTGAACCAGTGACTGGTTTTTGTATGTATGACCAATGCCTGAGCACTTGTCTACACAGAGAAACTGACCAGCACACCTATTCCAAAATGCCTCTATATGGATATTTTATTCTGAAATAAATGACTTTATTCCAGAATAACTGATCTGCTTCCAAATCAGAGTAATTATCCTGGAATAAAAGTAACAGTTACCCATCTTTTGTAAGTGTTCTTCAAGACGTGTTGCTCATGTCCATTCCATTCTAGGTGTGTGCACGCCCACATGAGTGGCCAGAGATTTTTGCCGTAGCGATAGCCATAGGGCCGGGTGTGGTGTCCCCTTAAGTGTCACACCCATGCGCTAGTACATCAGGCGCCGCCGGCCCTACACCCTCTTGGTTCCTTCTTGCCGACAACTTAAACGGAGGGGTAGGAAGGCGGGTAATGGAATGGACATGAGCAACACATCTCAAAGAACAACAGTTACAAAAGGTGGGTAACTGTTGCTTCTTCGAGTGCTCTCTCGTGCTGACTCCATTCTAGTTGGCTGACAAACGGTATCAACGAAGGTGGCCTCAGAGCTCAGTGCCTTGCAGCATAGCTCTGCCAAAGCCAGCATCGTCTCGAGCTTGCTGGGTCAGCACATAATGTGATGCCAACATGTGGATGGATGACCTGATAGCGACCCGACAGATCTCTTGGATCTGCCGATGATGCCTGTGTCCTCATTGAGTGCACCGTCATGATCGCCAGCAGAGGCACCTTTGTCAGCTCATAGCAGTAGCTGACGTAGGCTGTAATCCAGAATGAGATTCTCTGAGCAGACACTGGACGCCACTGCAATAAACAACTGCGTTGACTTACAGAACAGCTTTGTTCTATCTATGTAGAATGCCAATGCTCTCCTGACGTCCAGGGTGTGAAGCCTGCGTTCCACGTCAGACGCATGGGGCTTCAGACAGAAGACCGATAAGTATATGTCCTGGGCAGTATGAAACTGAGAAACAACCTTGGGCAGAAACACCGGATGCGGGCACAGCTAGACCTTGTCCTTGTAGAAGACCGTTTAGGGCAGCTCCAAGGTGAGCGCCCTGATCTCAGAAACCCGGCGAGCCAACATCATGGCAACCAGGAACGAAACCTTCCATGAGAGAAGCAGGAGGGAGCAGAAAGCCAGAGGCTCTAATGGAGGTTCCAGGAGCCTGGATAGCACAAGGTTAAGGTCCGGGGGTTGGGGGGGGTGGGGAGGGAAGAGACCAGGTCCCAGACGTGCAGATAGAGGCGCTCCAGATGCTTCAAAAATCATGCCGTCATAGGATGGGCAAAGAGAGACCTGCCTTGGAATGGAGGATGCAACGCCGAAATGGCAGCCAGGTGGACCTTGATTGAAGAGAGGGACAAGCCTTGGAGTTTGAGATGCTGCAGATAATCCAATATGTCCTGCAGTGAGGCCTGTAAGGCCCTGAGACACCACTCCAAGGCCCAGTACATGAACTGTTTCCATTTAGCCAAGTAGGTTGCCCTGGTGGAGGGTTTCCTGCTACCCAGCAACACCTGTTGGACATGGGTCAAGCACGCCTGCTCATCTGCACTTAGCCACACTGTAGCTAAGCTGTCAAGCTTAGCACTGCCAGGTTCGGGTGCAGCAGATTGCCATGGTTCTGGGACAGCAGATCTGTCCAAAGAAGCAGTGGAATAGGGGCAGCTTCCAAAAGGCTCAGCAAAGTGCCAAACCAGTGCAGATGGAGTCGTGCAGGGACTGCCAGGATAACCGTCACTCTGTCCTGCTTGACCTTCACGAGGACCCTATGAATTAATGGCACTGGTGGGAAGGCATACATCAGTGCTCCCGACCATGGAATGCGGAAGGTGTCCGAAAGGGAACCTCTATCCAGACCACAAATGGAACAGAACACGTAACACTTTCTGTTCTGTCTGGATATGAACAGGTCCACTGGGGAGTCCCCCACCTCTGGAAGATTATGTTGATCACCTCTGGATGGCGCGACCATTTGGGCAAGACAAGAAGGTCCTGCTGAGGCAATCTGCCAAGAAGTTCCTGGTGCCTGGTAGGTAGGCAGCAACCAGATGAATGGCATGTCACACACAGAAGTCCCAAAGGCTGAGCGCCTCTTGACAAAGGGACGAGGACCTGGCACCACCCTGCCTGTTGATGTAATACATCACAGTGGTATTGTCCATCAGGACCTGTACCACCTGGCCTATCAGGTGGGGCAAGAAAGCCTGGCAAGCCAGGTGAACAACCTTGAGCTCCCTGACATGGATATGGAGGGCTAGATCATTCCACAGCCAGCAGTCCTGGGTACTCAGCTCACCCAGGTGGGCTCCCCAGACCAGATCCAAAGCATCAAAGACCAGGGTCAGCAACGGGGAAGGGGTGGCGAAGGGAATTCCCTGCAGCACTGACTTGGGGTCCAACCACCAACGTAGGGACGACAGGACATAGCTCGGCACCCTGACCACCCGGTCCAACCCATGTCTGTTGGGGAGGTAGACCAAGGCCAGCCACTCTTGCAAAAGTCATAGATGGGACAGAGCATGGGTGACCATGTACATGAACGCGGCCATGTGCCCCGTCAGACCTAGGCAGGTGTGGGCCGTAGTAAGCAAGTGGTTCTTTAAACGGGAGATCAAGTCTGACATGGCCTGAAAACGTACCTCCAGAAGGAAAGCCCTGGCCCGTGTGGAGTCGAGGACCACTCCAATGAATTCTATGAGCTAGACTGGCATTAATGTGGACTTTTGTAAATGTGAACAACATAGCTGAAGTCGACATACTTAGTTCTACTCACTGTGGGGTCTTCATTGCAGTGAATAGACTGCTGATGCTCCCCTGTCGACTCCGCTTGCTCCTCTCGTTCTGCTGGAGTACCGGAGTTGACGGGAGAGCGCTTGGCGGTCGATTTATCGCGTCTAGACTAGATCCACTCCCATTGGATCAATCACTGCCCGCCAATCCAGCGGGTAAGTATAGACAAACCCTGTGACTGGTTGAGGAGAATAACTTCAATGTTATTCACCAGTCTTGGGAGTATCTGCTCTCCTTTTTGTACCTGCCCTGACCTTGGCATTGTTGGCATTGCCAGTGAGGGCTGCCTGGGCACCCTGGGTCACAAGCCACCACTGGCGCCATGCATTCTGTGAACACCCTTGGGGCCAAAGACAGGCCAAAGAGCAGCGCTGTGAACTGAAAATGGCACCCGCCCACTATGAAGTGGAGGAAATGCCTGTGATCTGGGAAATATAGAAATGTGGAAATAAGCGTCCTGTAAGTCGAGAGCAGCATACAAGGCTCCAGAATCCAGTGAGGGGATAATGGAGGCCAGTGAAACCATGCAAAACTTTAACTTCTTGAGAGACTTATTGAGGCGACGCAGGTCCAGGATGGGTCTAAGGCCTCCTTTTGCTTTCAGGATTAGGAAGCTTTGGGAGTAGAACCCCTTCCCTTTCATGTTACGAGGGACCTCCTCTACCTCCCCCAAGCGCAGAAGGTTCTCGACCTCCTGAATGAGTTGCTCGTGAGAAGGGTACCTGTCAGTGTCTTTGTCCCTTCTTCTAGGGGATCCCGGATGAGACTCCCATGGCCTTGGCGGCAGAGGCAGCCGGAACTGCTTACATCCGACTGCGGCATGTGCATGCCCAGCAAAGGGTGGCTCTGGTGTCTTTCAGCCCATGCAGCCTCGCATCCATTTGGTCAGAGAACAGACCGTTCCCATCAAATGGGAGGTCTTGGATGGAGGTCTGCATCTCCTGGGAGAGTCCAGCGGTTTGAAGCCAGGAGCTGCGCATCATTATCACCACAGACGCTATCACCCTGGCTGCCAAGTCCGCCGCATCCCACGCCATTTGCAGGGAGCACAGAGACGCCATATTGCCTTCCTGCAACAGAGTATCAAACTCTTAGGCCAAATCCTGTGAGAAGGACTCAAACTTACGGAGGCATCATCTAGACGTGTTTGGGAGGAAAATTTATTCCAACCCAGTTTACAATTTCGGGTAGCGAACCATCAGGCCCTCTTGGGTCGTTACAACTTTAAAACAGGGAGAGAAGTTCAGCTTCTCACCTGGGCACTGCCAGAGATCGTTGATGTCACCTCTCCCATAAGAGACTGCCACAAACAGGGGTAATAATTTTGATTTATAACCTTTGTTAAGTTATAGAAACACTAATACTTATGTTGTAGTCAAGGTCTTTATTGGCAGCTGAAGGTTTTCTGGGTTTTTTTGGTCAGCCTTCTATGCAAATAGGCCACCTCTTCTCATAAAATTCTCAAATCAGCCCACAGATAGATCCAATGAGTATCACAGCCTTACAGTGTCAACAGCGTCAACTTAATAAAGTGTTGTTGCAGCTCTCCCAGAATATGAGAAAGACAAGGTGGGGGAGGGAATATGTTTTATTGGACCAACTTCTGTTGGTGAGAGACAAGCTTTCAAGCTTACAGATACCTGAAGACCACCTCACATTTCCTGTATAAATTGTTAAATAGTGTCCCTGTGCACATTTAAAGATAGCTGCATCATTCTACCAAGGAGGGGCTGGATTTCTGAGATGCAACTAAGATGATCACTGTGACAAATATGACGATTTCCTGCAATATCATTGGGAGACCTTATTGAATTAAGTTTAATTATCTTTGGGGTCCCTTGTATTAAATGGAAAAAAATTATATATTACTGTGGGCCAGGATTGTATGTAACCTCTCTAAGGCAGAGATGTGATGTGAGGCCTGGGAGTTCAAAGGACTATACTGAAAATGTTTCAGACAAGAATGGGCTTTTGAAACAATAAGTATGAAGTGGATTTCCTGGGGAACACTTAAGGAGAGGTTAAAATAGAACTGCCGGGTTATGCAAAAACTCTAGCTTTTTTTAAACTATGCCCCAAGGAGTGGGTCTTGTGTGTTATCTGTTCCTAGAAACTGGAAATCAAAGGCCAGAGCTGTATAAAGAAACACTGACCTGTCCAGCCAGGGTTCTGGTTCTAAATCTGACACAGTTATGAACGTGTAACCATAGTGAAAACCCAGCCCAGGTTTTGAAGGATCGACACATACGAGTGGTTATCTTTGATAAGATTTCCAGCATGCATTAGGTTCTTTTATTGCTTTTAATATGTTTTGTCTGTAATGCTTTCACCTTAAGAATAAATGTGCTTGCTTATAGAGCAGTATGATAATTTATCAAGCAGGCAATACACTGCACTTTGCTTTCTCTCCAGAGACTATGCCCAGACACTGGCCTTTTAGGCAGTCTGGCTTTCTGGGAAACATCACAGTGTAATTAGGGAACTGTGTGGTCTGAAAAAATCCTGGGGTCAGGAGGGAGTATGATACCAGTCTCTGCTCAAGAGAGATGCCAGATAAAGTGGGTGTCCTTGGTGGACTATATGGGGGAATAGAGGCGCAGTCACCCTGAAACTGTGACAAAATCACGTAACCTAGATCCCTACTTAGAAAGTTGTATGCGAATAGTAAAACACAGGCATTCTTCTACTGCTAACCTCTTATTTTTCTAGTAATGGTAAAATGCTTATTCTCAGAGGTACAACACTAAGTTCTTCTGCAGCTAATTATAATACACACAGACTTTAAATTATATCTAATAATTCTTCTGGTCCTAAACAAAGTCAAACAACACATTGAAAAAGAAAAGTGAAGGGTCTGTTCATTCTAAAGCCTTGCGCAATTAAGGAAATTCACATTAGTGTAACTGCCCCAAAATCAGATTTGCACCCATGTAGCTTAATACAGTAACATAAGCATGCACCAGTGCATCTACATTAAGCCTCTGCATTATCATAATTATACTTACAGTCACACTGGTGAAAACTTCCTTAACATAGACAATCCCGACATCTTTATTGCATAATATAAATTGGAATATTACAGAAAGATGACAAATTTGTGTGTGTGTGTGTCTGGAAAATATGAAGCCATCATTCAGCCTGAAAAAACAAGCAAGCTGCTTTCAAGTATGAGGCTAAAGACTATTTTGCATATGTTTAACAAAGTCATTGTCCAGTTCATGTTAAGCACAGTTACACACTAGAAAATTCTAGGTTTCAGAGTAGCAGCCGTGTTAGTCTGTATCCGCAAAAAGAACAGGAGTACTTGTGGCACCTTAGAGACTAACACATTTATTAGAGCATAAGCTTAGCCCATGAAAGCTTATGCTCTAATAAATTTGTTAGTCTCTAAGGCGCCACAAGTACTCCTGTTCTTTTTGTAGAAAATTCTAAACTCTTTGGAGTCTATGTTAGTTTTTACAAAAAGAAATTAAGCAATACCAAACTTTGTTAACTAACAGGTTCAATGAAAAAGATGCATCTAAAATTAGTCCAGACTTGCAGAGTTTCACTTTCCCAAAGTAACTTTTTGACAAGAAAGTAAAATCCCACTTCCCCCCAATCAATCATGGCAAAGGGTAGTCATGTAATTTTTCCTGACAAATTTTGTATGACTGACTATTTCTCAAAGATGTAATTGAAAAATCATTATCTCTGTACTCATACAAAATATGCCTGGTGTCTAAAATAGTAATACAAGGTGCTCACACTTAAACTAAGTGATAAAGCCCATATAAACAAGAAGGGTACAAGCCAAGGAAAAGTAATAATACAAAGGATTTTTAAGGAGTCTGTGCACAGTACACCTAAACCACAGACTATGAAAAACTGAAAAATTGCTCAACAAATGAACTCTGAGGGCTTCTGTACACTGGGGACATTAGTAGCATGCTTATACTGGTATAGTTCTGCTAGTATAGTTATACAAGTGTAACTCCATGTGGGCACTTCGCTTCAGAAGCAATATAGGACAAACCAGAAAAAGACAGTCTTATTCAGGAATCTGAGTATCCACAGGAAGTTATACCTGTGAAACTACAGCAATATAATTATACCAATGAATTTTGCCATGCAGACGAGGCCTAAAATAAAAGGGTATTCCTCATCTGACACAAAAGGTCATAACTACAAGACTAATCTAGTGATGCTTTCAACTTGACAAATTAGATATACATTTATAACCAGGGATTCTCAATCTTTTTGAGATTGCAACCAACAAATTTTTTTGAGGGGCGGGGGGTGTCATTCTGTAACTCCCATATCCCACAATCTTCTGTGGCCACAAAGGATGATGGAGTTTGTTATGGCACCATTTTGTTGAGGACAGGTGCTGCTGCTCCTAGAAACTGAGATATCAACTCCAGAGACCCTTGAAGCACCACTTGCCCTGACCCAGAGCTGAACATGGGGTGGGTGGAAAGAGAGAAGCCCTGATGTGACTAGATTAGAAGCGGCAAGGGAGTGAGATGAAGACATAACAGGAGCTGTTCCTTAACTTCCCCTCCCTGGCTTCCTGTGGCTCAACCTAGGTATTTTGCTTCTCTCAGATGGTAGGTGCAAGCCCTCAGGTGCTGTCTTATGATCCAACACTAGTGAACAACATTAATTGCCTTTCCCTTTTATTCTAATGTATTCATTTTATTCTATTTTCTAAGACAGGGATTGTCAAATGTCTTCAGAGAGTGGGCCACATTTTTGAGAGTGTCTTTGTGGGCCATTTCCCCTTCCATCTGTTGCTACCCAGGACACTCCCCTCATTCGTAACACAGCCACCTCCTTTCCTCCACATGACATAACATCCATGTGGCAACTACAGGAGTAGTTCAGGGAAAAAGCAAACGGATAGTTTTATATCATTACTTTCATTTATATTGATCTGGCAGCTGAAAACAAGGAGAAGGCAGCACCATGTGACCAGACAATGGCTGGGAACCAAAGTAAATAAATTGAATACTAGTCCGTCCCCAAGTCAAGCAAAGGTGCTATCTGGTATGCTCAGTGGACAACTGCTAAGATTTTAAACAGAGCTATAATTTAACGAAGCCCCACATCACTACACATTCATTCTAATCCAGTCTGACCAATGCAGAGGTCAAGCAAGGACAGCGCTGCTGTTGGGATAGTTTATATGGAGGATATTATGAGTCCCTGATAAAGGGAAACTTTTTAAAAACTACTTTAAAAAAATAGTAGAATTGCACGAATTTAGAAAAACTGCAGATCCTGCGATTTTAGATGCTCTACAGCACTGCTACAAAATCTAAGCCTTCCTTAAAAAAAAAAAAAAAAAAAAAACACCCCCTTCATTGCAAAATATTACCATCAATGTAAGCCAGCAGAACACTTCCAAAACAGAAGAGTCCCTCCCACAACATCTCATCTTAGTGAGATAAGAATCACAAAACCTACAAACATCTACAAGAAAAAAACTGCCTAAATTTAAAGTTATTTTTGATAAAACTGCTAATGTAATAGCAATAAAAGCTATATAGTTAAAAATCAAAGGCCGGCAATACCAACATTAAAGCATAATTATGCATGCTGAAAAGTAGCTGTGAAAAATGCATGACTGAATTCTATGTTTGTCTTATGGAAGTCAGCTCCATCAATGTTGGCAACATTAGGAGTCCTAGTGCAGACCACAATGCCAGTATTTTAAGTGCTATGTCCATTAGTCATGCTCCGAGCAAGATTAGAGGACATTTTATTTAAAACAGGCAGCAGCCAGGGTGCATGACAGCTCTTACTGTTGCTAAGAGTAGAATTTAATTTGTGTCTGAAACAGCGAGAAATATTTTTTTGCAAATGGGGCCTGAAAGTCAAGCTGGGCTCTTTCTGGCTATCACATCATGAGTAAAAGATTTTGCAGTCAGAATATAGTTAATTCTGTAGATTCACTAACAATCCAACTCATTCTTCCAAAGCTGTAGTGACCCTACAGTAGGAACAGGAGTAAAAGTTGGTAAAAGCTTATTTTTGATCTCTAAAGCAAACAGTGACTTTAAGTGCACAAAGGTGAGAGTTTCTCTGGAGTAAAAAAAAAAAAACACACAATTGTAGTCACTTTTCTGACTATAATAATATTTCTATATACATTTAATCAGAAAAAACAAGTAACATATTACCACCTTTCATGTCCCCAAAAGCATACAGATGAGTAACATGACCATATTAACATTCCTACATAAATGCTCTAATAGAAACCCAAATTTTAACATTTCCCCCACTGATTTTTACAATCTTAATACATTAACTGGGTTTGGAGGAGCTTTTTTCATACAACAGTAACATCTAATGATAGTGAAATAAAAGACTGCCATATTGGATCACGCCAGTTATCCATTTAATCTAATCTGTCTGACAATGGCCAGTACCTGACAGGTAAGAAGAAGGTGCAAGAACCCTTAAAGTGAACAATTATGGAATAACCTGCCCAAAAGGAAAATTTCTTCCTGACCCCCCACCTCAGTCAATAGTTGTCTTATGCCCTGAAGCATGAGATTATATTCCTTATAAAATATCTTTACCTTAACTAGCATAACCATGGATGATCCCATTATCCAATGAGTGTCTATACCTTATCTAGGATTTTACTAAATTCTTGGCCTAATTGCTATCTTGTGGCAACAAGTTCCATCAGCTAGTTATGTTGTAAGTAGCTCCTTTTGTCAGTTTTACTTTACAGCACACTGTTTACTTTTTCTGCACCATTATTTTATATATTTAAATCATGTCCCCACTTATTCATCTCCTCTCTCTAAACAGTCCAAATCTTATTATTCTCTTCATATGGAATTCTTTCCAAGCCTGTGATCATTTAGGTTGCCCTCTCTGGGCTCCTTTTTATACTATACGTTATATTTAAGGTAGTATAAAAATACTGAATGCAGTATTCCAGTGAGACTGAGCAGTGGTTTTTATGATGGTATAATATTTTCAAAGCTATTTTCTATCCTATTTTTTATACTACCTAATTACATATTAGGCTTTTAAACTGCAGTACTGCATAAATGCCCCCAATCAGAATTCGGTCATCCCCTGTGGTAATATGGAAAGTTATGCAGTCCCTGCTTCAAGGATTTTCAATCTAAGATGACAAATGACACAGAGGACACGGATATGATCAGTTATGGAATTTGTTATATAGTTATCTATAAAAAAGCTGCAGCGTGTGACATATCCATATAACCCTCCAACAAGCCATTGTTAACTGTCTGATTTCTTATTTTTGAGCAGATGTTTGTAGTTCGCTATCCAGAATGACACCTAGGTCTTTTTCCTGAATGGGTTGTTAGTACAGAACCCAACAACATGTTCGATTAGTTCAAATCGGTTATTGACAAATTCATCCTCCAACTCGCCCTTGAGTAGCAGCAATCTTTCCCTTACAAGTGTCAAAAATTTGTGTAAAATCTAAGGCCATGTCTACATAGAAAAGTTGCACTTCTCACATACCTAAGGCCTATGCTTTCATTAAAAAACTTTCTTAAAATAAGTTTTCCAAATGTGAACCAAGAGTAAACTGATTAATACTATTTTTCATACTCTTCTGACAGTTCCAGGACTGTCACTGCTCCTCATAGCTTTGCCAAGCTGCAGCAATGTGAAAACTGAATAATCATATCTGTTTTTATGCTGCCCTTCAGAACCAAGGTAGCAGCAGTGAAAATAACAAGAACCAGGTCAATTTCACACTGATGCTTGTTGCTAAAACTAGGAGCAGATTTAAAAACAGACTGGAAAAGGTATAGAGCAACAAAAAGACATCCTCCTGCAGCAGCCAGGAGGATGAGAAAGGAGGAAGGACAGAACAGTGTGATCTACACTTCTAGCAGTCCAGAGTTCTGAAGTGGGGGGGAAGTAAAGCGAATGCTGCTTCTCCCACCTTCCAAAAGGGAAAGGGGCTGGGGATCTAAAGTCTGGTCCACACACAGATTTTGTACCATGATAACTATTTTGATTAGGGCTGTGATTTTTTTTAAAACCAAAATAGTTCTACCAATACAATCCCGCCCAGCATGGACCTAGTTACAGCAGCATAAAAGACGCCTTATACCAGTATCGCTTAGGGGCTGTATACATAGGTGTTTTTCCACTTTAACAATATAGGTATTACTATTACAAAAGAGTGCTTTGTTTAGGCCAGCATAAGCTACTTCCCTGTTGAATCACTGAGTTCACACAACTCTGCCTTTTTCTGAAATACGTACACAGCATTCTGGGTAGATATCCCATGATGTAATGTTCCACCATCAGGATCTATGCATTCTGGGATTTTTCTCATTATTCATTTTGGGATATCTACAAGAACCTGCTGGAATTCCAGGACTGGGGACGTTGTTTGACCCCCAGGATTCCTCATGTCATCCAATAATTCATCTGGCTTTTGCAAGCCAGCACTATTTTCAAACTCCAGGCTGCCACGATCCGGATAGTCATTAATATGACCAGGCTGCTCTGAATATATTGGCAGTTACACAGCTAGATTGCTATGGAGGAGTTAAGAGACAGCCACAGTAACATCGCAAGGAAACTGCTAAAGGAGAAGTAGGATGAAAGAACAGTTATTTCTGCATGACATTTTCCTGGAGCAGCTTCACTCACTGGAACACTGTGTCTGGACTCAGCCAAATAGCACTGAGTGCTGTGACTGGACAGTGATCCAGAACTGGGATAACTAGCAGTGGTGGCAGAAAGCTACTTCCAGGTGAGAGCTGTACAGATCTCAGCTGGAGCTGCAATGGTGGACTACCACCATGAGAGTTCCCCTAAATGTGTAGAGCATGTGGCCACTGCCATCTGGAATGTCACCACATTCAGCCAGTGGCTGTGAGATTTGATATTTCAGAAAAACAATACTTTTGATCTTAAAGTCTCTGGCACAGATGTCATTTCGAGCATGCAGGATGGAAGAATAAAAGCCAAGCAAGTGGAGCTCACCCAGCAAGATAGTAGTCAGCCAGTACCCAGAACAAAAGTTGTTTAATTCTCCCACATAGTTGTATTGTAATACAGCAACTACTACTTACTAGAAGAAGTCCCCTCCACAGCACTTTCAGGCTGTCTCTCTGGCTGAGTTTTGGGAGACATCTCTGGCACTGTCGCTGCTTCTGGGTTTGGCATGCTAGAGAGGTCTTGGCTATCAGGGGAAATCTCCCAATTGGGGTCCATGATTTCATAACGTGGCCTTCTGGTGCTGTGACCAGACTGTCCACAATGCCAAGGTTTGGTTGCATCCACCGTAGCAAAAATCTAGTCCAGTTCCTCAGAATAAGTGGAGGTAGTGAGAGCATTACTGGAGGTGTTATTTTGGTCTGACTTTTTATAATTCTGCTAAAGTTCCTTTGCTTTGGGACTTGTCCCAGGAGTGACCCTTCTCCCACAGTTGCTCAAATAACCACTCCTCTCTTGATATTCTGGTGACTGCTGTTAAGATACAACTGGACATGCCCCTCTCCTAAAAAGGCAAGGAAGCCCAGACCCTCCCAACAGGACCATGTAGAGGCACGGGGCCTGGCTATAATGAGTATGTGATTCTGGGGATGTGATCTCACCATAAACTGAAATCTCAAAAGGGGCAAACCCTGGTTTGTTAACATTTAAACAGAAAGGCAACATCCAGTCAAGGAGATCACGGCACAGCAAAGAGCACACATGTAAACAAAGACACTGATCCAGATGTGAAGCAATGTCCCGTGGTAGAGCAGGGGGAGAACTGCCAGACGTATATAGTTAATCCAAAATAGGGATGCGTCCACACGAACCTTATACCAGCATAATTCATTCAAAGACAGTTCTGTCACTTGCAAAGCAGAACAAAGATAAGATAAGATGACAGGTAAATGTTAACATCTTGTGTGGACACAAACTTATACAGAAAAAAAATAAGTAAGCTTTCCCATGTGGACAAGCCTTTATTCACATACAGGAAGGGGAATAAGCTACGTCAGTCTAACAAACCTTGACACTAATACAACTGCATCCACACTGGGAAGTTGTACTGTTTTAACTACATTGATATAATTAAATAATAGGCATTGTTTAACCACACCAGTTCTAAGATATCTAAAATAGTACGTACAGAGGTTTTCAACCGTGGGGCATGCCTCCCTGAAAGTGTGTGGAGGAACATTGGGGGGGCACAATGCGCAAGGTATTTTTTATGATTATTACATAATAAGAACATGACACTGAAAATTACATTGAAATAGCATGGAGAAAGTGTTTTGCAACTGATTTCATCAGATCGACTTTTTTGGCAGATACAAGGCTGTTGACACAGTACACAGGAGAGTGTTATAATGAATTTCATTATAAATAGACCATTATTTCAATAGCAACTATCATCTTTCCAACCTTCTGGTTTAGTGTAACAACAGAGTATGATATAACAATAACAAGTAGTTCTGCAGTGCTTATTCCGCTGGTGAGTTTGATATTTTTTCATATCATGTGGTGAAAAATGGATCGGTATATATTGCCAAAAGACAGCAGTGTTCTGAAACAAAATGCAGAAGCTGAAACAGTCATTACCAAGAAAAAAAAACTGCAAAACCAAGAAAATATAATGAAGCATATTTGGATTTTGGTTTCCACTTCCATTGCAGTTAATGGAAAAACTAGGCCTCAATGTGTAGTATACACAGTAACTTTAGCAAATGATAGCCTGAAGCCACCAAAATTAAGTTGCCATTTAGAAACAAACCATGGTGATCTGGTAGGAAAGACCAGAAATTTTTTTGAACAAAAGCTACAAGAAATTAAACAAAAACACACACACAATGAAAAAAATATGGTATCCACCTTGCAAGTGTGTTAAAAAGCATGTCCAGTTGTGTACCACATTCTCAAAAATTAAAACCTTACACAACTGGGATAAAACTGATTCTTCCAGGAGCAATTGACATTTGCTGGTCACTGCGCGGTGACAGTGTGCCAGAGAAGTTAAAAATGATCCCACTGTCAGTCAACAGTCAGCCACCGAATCTGACATGTCAGAAAATATCAACGTATAGCTGATCTCTTGATTACAATCCAGTTAAATGAAGCAAATATTGGAAGATTTTGTTCTGCAAGCCAATTAAGATGTGTGCAACTGGATCTGAACTGTTAACATTTTAAATTACTTTCTTATTTCTCATGAGTTGAAGTAGGAAGCCTGCGTCGGAATCTGTATGGATGGAGCTCTTCTATGTCTGGAGGTAGGGCAGGTTTGAAAGCTAAAGTGTTTGAAATTGCTCCACATATATCATGGACTCATTGTATGATACACAACTAAGCTCTTGCAACTCAAAACATGGATCAGGAACTTACTGATGTTCTGAGTTCTGCTATTAAGATTGTGAACTTTATTAAAACACAGCCCACAAATGCACAGTCTCTTTGCAATGTTTTGCACAAAAATGAGAGTGGAGCATGATGCTTTTTTGTTTCACATTGAAGTCAGGTGTCCATCCAGATGGAAAATGTTGCAACATGTTTATGAACTGTGAAACGAAGTTTGATTTTTTCTAGTGGATTTGAATTTTAGCAATGCAGACACTGTATGATCCCAACTGTCTTGTGTTTTTGGTTTACCTTGCTGATATTTTTGACAAACTGAATTCTCTAAATGTCCCATTGCAAGGAGCAGAAAGTACTATTTTTGACCTGCACAACAAGATATCGATATTCAAGAGAAACATTCACTGGAGAACAAAGATTGAAACTGGTTTAAGCGTTCCATTCTCACTGTTAACTGACTAAACAGAATCTGAACTATTGAGTGTTGAAAACCCAACCAAGAATCATTTGACTTGTCTCAGAGCCAGTTTGGATATTTTCCCAAAGGAAATGCACCCCTGAATGACTGGATTTTCCAACCTTTTGTAGCTGAAGCATGGACCTTGTCCCACCCTTTCAGAGTGGTAGCCGTGTTAGTCTGTATCAGCAAAAACAATGAGGAGTCCTTGTGGCACCTTAGAGACTAACAAATTTATTTGGGCATAAGCTTTTCTGGGCTAAAACCCACTTCATCAGATGTATGGAGTGGAAAATACAGAGGCAGGTATAAATACTCAGCACATGAGAAGATGGGAGTTGCCCATCAGTGGGGGGTCAGTGCTAACTAGCCAAGTCAATTAAGGTGGAAGTGGGCTATTCTCGATAGTTATCAAGAAGGGAGGAAAATGACTTTTGTAGTGCTAATGAGTTCAATGTAATCAAACTGATTTCCCCCTGCTGATTCTCACACCTTCTTGTCAACTGGTTGAAATGGGCCACTTTGATTACATTGAACTCATTAGCAATGTAGGAGGGATGACTGCTGGATGTCCATGTCATAGCCAACTCCTCTTCTTCAGCATTTAAGGTTTGACCCTGGTACCAAGTACTGAGAATACTTGAAGAAAATGAGCTGGAGATAGTGCTTGTCCCATTCGTTTTTTTAATGTTTGTAATTTAACTCTGTCAATGATATTTCTCTTTTTAAGATCTCATTCAGTTCCTTCCAAATTTCAACAGCATCAGCAATAAAACAGCTATTTTCCTGCATTTTGTTCAAGGCTACAGAAATAGGCTTCAGGGTACTCAGCATGTGTCCAACATTTCTCTTAAGCCCAATGTCGAGAACTTTGACTGTGACAGTTCCATCTATTTTTTCACGATTTTGTTCACAAACTGCCATCAGATTGGGCCAGTTCTTGATATAGTGCTCAAAACAGTCCACTATTGAGTTCCATTGCACGTCTTGTGGGAGAGTTAGCTTGGTTCCTCCCACTTTTTTCAGAGCAGCTGCTGCAAAGTGGTTGTTACGGAAGTATTTTGCCATTTCAACAACATTAGCCTTTATTTCTGAAGTCTCTGGCTAGGAGGTATATCAAATGAGCACTGCAACCATATGTTATTAGCTTGGGACTCGCTTCACCCTCTTCTAAATTTCTTCTCATCTTGGATACATTTGCAGCATTGTCTGTGACCAAACTGCGTACTAGACATTTGAATTTTTTTTCATAGTTTGTTATAGCTTTTACTGCTACTTCTTGTAAGTATTCTGTGGTGTGTGCATTTCCTGATGTATCAATTGTTTCTGTAAGGAAGCCATTCCCTTCCTCTGTTGTCACACAAGCACATACAACAGGATCATTGCGGACACTGCTCCACCCATCAAGACTCAGGTTAACAATTTCACCCTCTAGACTTTTTGCACAACACTTTATCCAGCAATTTGCCTGTGACATCTGCTCTGTTGGGTGGACTGTATCCTGGTCTTAATGACTGAACCATGTTAATGAAGTGTAGGTTCTCAATCATACAGAAAGGAGAGTTTGTTGCATAAACAAACGAAGCAATTTTTTAATCTATTACCTCTTTTTGTAATCTGCTGGTTCTTATCAGAAATTTATCTATGGTTGTTTCTGGATGACGGAGATTTTTTTTTCCTTTTTGCGACAGGTGATGTACTGTGGCTATGTGACATACATGATGTGACTGAAACACTATCAATGGCAGATAACTCAAACTATAGAAAATGATGGTGATCTTGAAAGTGGATAGTCTTCAGAATCCTGTATATTGAGGGTGGATAGTCTTCAGAATCCTGTATGTTGAGGATGGATTCTCCTAAACAAAATAAGTCAATGCTGTTATTTAATTATTATTACCATACTGCTCATTTAGTATTACTCATTGCATTCACTGACTCAGTACTACTTTGAAGGTGAAATTGTAAAAGGAAGATCTGCCTATTTCAGCTATTTATTTTTTAATCACAACTGCATCTAAAATGATAGTACCATAGAGTAACAGAGTGTTGTTCGCTCAAACACAAGAATTCAAGAATAGTCCAGAAGGAAGACAGGCAATCCTTAAGAAAGAAGTATGAATAAAAAAAGTTTACCAACCTGAAGATCCTGCATGTTCAGACACGCTGCTTTCATCAACTTCAACGCAGCTTCCTCCTGAGAAGGAACACTTCTCATGACGTTGTTTCATTTGGGCAACCAGGCCTTGCATTTCTTTGTTGCACTGTTTGCATTTTGCACACATGCCTGTCTTACCCACAGGTAAAGGAACTTCATTAAAATATTCCCAAACTGGGTCTCTTTTACGGCCTGCTGCCATTCTAGGTTTTTCCTTCTAGTGAGAGAATGCTATGGTAGATCTCAAATCAATGAAGCCTATACTCAGAAAGACCTCAAGACTTCTGGAATATGCTGCTCAAACAGTTTCACTTTTGTTTCTACTGCCTGTCCCTCCCTTCTCACTTTTATCTCCAGACTTCTTCTTGTCCAGATCTATTCCGCCCCTAACAATCTTCTAGTCATTGAATGTTTTGAAACTTTGCACTTTTAGAGAGAGGTAAGGGATTGACTCTGTACACAAATTTGCAGAGGGACAATAGGGTTGAGGTCTGTTATTTCTCACCCCTATATATTATTTATTTATTTAAAAACATTTTTGCTGTTAACAAGCATGTTATGTCTGGAGACACAAATCCACAATTTGAGAACTGCAAAACTAAGCATCTCTGATAGTATGTTCTAGACTGAGCACTGAATCCCATTGGGTAGATAGAAAGATTAACCTAAATAATCTATACAAAAGCCCCTGGAGCCCCATAAGATTGGGTCCCTAATCCATGAACTATTGGAACTAATTCACAAAACTTTTCTTAAACATTAAATGAATATATTGTCTCATACTATAGAATTAGAATTTATAATCCCTATTCCATGATGAGATATCTTTGAGCCATAATGTATCTTAATTAAAACTACCTTTAGTTAGGTTTTTTCCTCAAAAAGCATTTTATCAAAAAAATCTAATTTTTTTGGTTTTAAAAAAATCATTGATTTTTATCCACCTTGGTATCTGTGTATTTAAAACTTACAAGTGTACGTAATTTTATTAAAATTCTGTTAAGGTCTCTGTTGGGTTTATAAATAGGCGATCAAGCACACTTTTGCATGTGTATTTTTGTCTAGGTTGAGGGGCATAACTCAAAGAGGGGACTCAGTTAAAAAAGGGACAGTACCCTAATACAGTGGATCTCAACCTTTCCAGACTACTGTACCCCTTTCAGGAATCTGATTTGTCTTGCGGATCCCAAGTTACAGCTAATTTAAAAATTATTTACTTACAAAAATCACACATAAAAATACAGAAGTGTCACAGCACACTATTAGTGAAAAAAATTGCTTACTTTCTCATTTTTATCCTATTATAAAATAAATTAATTGGAATATAAATATTTTACTTACATTTCAATGTATGGTATATAGAACAGTATAAACAAGTCATTGTCTGTATGAAATTTGTGTTTGTACTGACTTCGCTAGTGCTTTTTATGTAGCCTGTTGTAAAATTAGGCAAACATTTAGATGAGTTGATGTACCCCCTGAAAGATCTCTGTGAATCTCCAGGGGTACCCGTACCCTGGTTGAGAACCACTGCCCTAGTAAATTCCCACCTGCTACCAGTTGCTGGGGTTCTGGCTTCTCTCCCGGACATTGCCCTCAACATTTTTCTTATCATTACCTAATATTTTTAGTTCTATATTAGTTGTCTGGTAAAATGTGGGGTAATGGGAGTCTGGAGAGGCAAGTAGCTGGGCAAAAGAGGGAGCAATTGATTCCAAAATGTTAGAAAAGATTAGTACAGCGGAGAAATTATGGGAGAGAAGAAGGAAGATTCAAAGAGGAGACAAATTTGATAATGTTATAAATATACTGCCATATATTTCATGTTATAATCTCGGACGATGCCTCATCACATTTTGTTCATTTTTAAGAACACTTTCACTGCAGATTTGACAAAACACAAAGAAGGTACCAATGTGAGATTTCTAAAGATAGCTACAGCACTTGACCCAAGGTTTAAGAATCTGAAGTTCCTTCCAAAATCTGAGAGGGACAAGGTGTGGAGCTTACTTTCAGAAGTCTTAAAAGAGCAACGCTTGGATGCAGAAACTACAGAACCCGAACCATCCAAAAACAAACTCAACCTTCTGCTAGTGGCATCTGAGTTATCTAATGAAAATGAACATGCACCAGTCTGCTCTGCTTTGGATCGTTATCTAGCAGAACCCATCATCAGCATGGATGCATGTCCCCTGGAATGGTGCATGAAGCATGAAGGGACATACGAATCTTTAACACATAAATATCTTGCAACGCCAGCTACTACGGTGCCATGAGAACGCCAGTTCTCACTTTCAGGTGACATTGTAAACAAGAAGCGGGCAGCATTATCTCCTGCAAATCTTACCAAACTTTTGTCCGAGCAATTGGCTGAACAAGAAGTAGGACTGAGTGGACATGCAGGCTCTAAAATTTTACATTGTTTTATTTTTGAATGCAGTTTTTTTTGTACATAATTCTATATTTGTAAATTCAACTTTTTATCATAAAGACTACAGTGCTTGTATTAGGTGAATTGAAAAATACTGTCTTTTGTATTTTTACAGTGCAAATACTTGTAAGCAAAAATAAATATAAAGTGAGCACTGTACACTTTGTATTCTGTGTTGTAATTGAAATATATTTGAAAATGTAGAAAAGTCCAAAAATATTTAAATAAATGGTATTCTGTTGTTGTTTTACAGTGCCATTAATCGTGATTAATTTTTTTAATCGCTTGACAGCCCTAATGAGAATATATAATTGTTTTATTTGTATGCACTACTGTTGTAGCCATATTGATCATATTAGAGAGACAAGATGGGTGAGGTAATATCTTCATTGGACCAACTTCTTTTGGTAAGAAAGACAAGTTTTCAGACTTACACAGAGTTCTTTATTTGTTTAAATTGCAGGGGGTGTATCCTGAAGGCATAATGCCAAGTATTTTTCACAGTGGCTAGTAGGTTTAGTCCATAGACCAGTACATATTGGATTAATTATTGACATCCCGATTCAAGATATTCCTTCTACTTACCAATGTAAGATTTCATCTGCCTTCACGAGGCCCATCACCTAAGTTTTCTAGGTCCCTCTGGAGTTCTTTAGTCTTGACTAACCTAAATAACTTGGTGTCATCTTCAAGTTCACTCCTATTTTACAAATCATTAATATATTAAACCCCATCCCACCCAATCTCGTTTTCACCTGCTCATAACCAAGGCTTGAAAAACCCATCCGCCCATAGAAAACTGGAGGAAGTGAGCTCAAAGTAATATGCTGCTTTTGGGAAAAGCTAAAAGTGGTGGAGCTAACCCAAAGAACAGAAACTCAGAAAGGAGTAGCAGAAATCCAAAGGTAGCAGCAAGAAGAATGGGAGAAGAGTTGAGTAGCAGAGACACCAGCCATATACATACACACACCAAGTCTGGGGGAAGGGAAGCAAGGGGTTCCCTGCCAATAACTAGAAAGGGCTTCAAGTTTATCAGACACATACTAACCAGAAGCTGACACAAAAGATGAAGCCCCTAAGCAGGGTCCCAGGACAAAACCGTGATAAGAATTGTACTACCCTTGCTCTACCCAGCAGCTGGAGGCGGGGGAACTGGTCTTTTAATAAAATCAGACACACTACAATTCACTGGTTCCTCCCACCCCCTTATCTTTTATCAGCCTGGAGCTAGTGGAGTCATCAATTTTCAAGTCCTGTTGAGAGTTTTCTAACAAAAAAAAAAGGTTCTTTTATGCTGAAACTTTCCATCCATTATCCGAAAGATAAGAGATTTTCTTTAATTTTAAGTTACATAAGAGTGATTGACATAAACTATCAGTTATAATTGTTTAAAAATTAATATTCATGTGCAGCATGAAACTGCTACTAAGTTTAGAATTGTACGCTTTTGTGCCAGTTTCATTGTGGGGTTCTACAGCTGTGTAGTCAAAAGCTTTCCAGGTACGGTAGTATGCAGAGAAAACAGTAGATAGTCTCCTTTCTCTTTCCTCCTTCTAAAAACTGAAATGCATGAAAACATAAGCTAATGTCAGTCACACTTTTAAACAGCTCAAAAGTCAGGCAGTAAAGATACGATTTTCATAGCAATCATTACTCACCTACATTACACCTATACAGTATTTTAGAATAGTAATTAATTGTACTTTAAGATCCAGTGGGTCCCTGTTCTGTCCTCCTATATGCACTATTCCTATTCACTTTAGTGTGGAACGTGTATTTGAGAGATAAATTAGGTACTGTTTGTACAATGTAGACAAGTTAAGGTTACTATGAACCTTAACTTTTGCTTTTTCAGCCTCAAATATTCCGTATTACAACTAAGTTTATACACTAACTTACATGATATAGAGCTAGAATCCTAAAGAACTGAGATCCTTCAGGATGAAAGATCTTCACAATGTATCCTATCACTACTATTTAAAAAAAACTCATGCACTGTAGGCTTTTTGTAAATTCAGTAAATCATTTCCAACCTTCAAACAGGAAATTCTACTATAGCCACATAGAGGCATTTAAACTGGCTTAATGAGAAGGTCAATCACAAGAGGCAGGTATGACCAGAGGTTACACTGGGCAAGTTCCCAGGCACAGAGTAACCCTTGCTATTGATTGGTAAACTCCACAGCTACTGGATTCAAGGATAAATGGTTCAACCAATTGGGACATCCAGAGGAGGGAAACCTGGCCCAGCCTGGCAATACAGGAGATGCCTCTGTAGGGTGAGGGTCAGGGTCTTCTCTCATCCCCCCCAATCTCCATCCTTTCCTTGATTTTTTTGCCCTGCACCTCTACTATAAAATTTAATCAAAATTTATATGACAAAATCATATCCCTACTCATGAGTTACGCAGTCCAGCAAAGGACAACCTGCTCAGGTACATTATATCAACACACAAAAGAACAGGTCCAACAGGGATAAAGAGACTCTACACCTCAACACCCTGCTCCCCCCAAATGGGGTGCAAGATGAGGACAAATATGTCTAGAACACACCCAAAAAGCACCCTATTTAGAGAACATAGGAAAAGATGCATGCAGGCCAAAGTGAGCCATTAGGGCACCATTCAACTAAGGTCATGAAAAAAATAATTTGGAAATGAAAGTATGTGGATACTTTCTCTCTACTGCAGTTGGGAGCCAGCCAACAAGCCACAGGGTGCTATGCAACTTAGACATCAGGTCGGGAGATGTGTACGACACTTAAGGTCGTACATGTCATTGACAAAAATGTACACGATTCATTTCTGCCTTCATTTTATGACAACAGCCAGAGCAGCCCAGAACACAGAATTAAATACATGGAAGTGACAGGCAATGCACATACTACAATCAGTTGGGGGCGGCGGGGCAGCAGTGCAGACTTAGAGGAGTTGTGGATCTCATCCCAACATACAGCAAAAAGGTACCTTATATTTAATACTGTCTAAAAGAAGAGACTTGACGAGACTTCTAGTCCTGAAGGGGAAACTACCTTCCCTGAGCCCCAGGAACTGGGGAGCGGAAGGGGGGAATATTTGGCTTAGCTTCATTTTCTGCCCTTCACTCCACCGCTATATACAGCTTAACCCTTCTGCCCCCACCCCCCTGCGCCATAGGGGGCTCAGCTCCCGCCCCCCACAGCGCCATAGGGGCACAGCCCCCGCCCCTCCGGACAGGGGGCGGCAGTCAGTTGGGCTTTGAACCCTGCCGCGGAAGCGGCGCTGAGAGCCCCGACCCTCCCAGCCCGGCTCGCCTGGTTCGGGCCTCCCTACCGCGCCGCTGCCGGGGACGCGCCGAGGCGGGGCCGCGCGACGCTCGCACACAGGGGCGGAGGGAGTCAGTTACCAGGGTCCAGGCGGAGCGGCAGCTGGTCGGGGTCCGGAGGTGGCAGGTCCCGGCCCAGAGCCGCGATCTTTCCGCAGCGGCGGGAGCTTGTCAAAGAGAAAACATGACGTGGAAGGGAGGCGGCGGGAATCTCGCGGGGCTATCGCCCAACTCTCGCGAGACCCGGTCGCGGCTTTCCCTCTGCCCGAGTCCGGGGGGCGGGGCGGCTCCTGCAGTCCCACCCTTTCTGCGTCGGGGCTGAGCCTGCCGGGCGGGCCGCACGTAGCAGCGACCGAGGCTGCGCCTCGCCTCCATGTGCTGCCCGACACACCCCCACGAGCCGAGCGGCATGGCGCCACGTGCGGCTTGTTTCCCGCTGTGCCATGCACCCCACAGTCACCACATCCCCCCGCACCTCCTGCACAGTGTGCACCTGGCACCCCGCCATATGCCCCAGGTAGTGTGCCACTGGTCCCTGCTGTGCCATGCCTTCTGCCACATCCCCACACGAGCCCCCTGCACAGTGCGCATCTGGCATCCCGCCATATGCCCCATGTAGTGTGCCCTCGCCCCCTGCTGTGCCATGCCCTCTGCCACATCCCCGCATGAGCCCCCCTGAACAGTGTGCACCTGGCACCCATAGCCTCTGTCACATCCCCGGAGCCCTGTAGCGCAATGTGCAGCACACCCCACCATAAGCCCCATGCACAGGGTGCACCTTGTGCCTCACTGTTCGATGGGGCCTGCCCCATCCCTATCACCACTCTGTGCACTACAAGCCCCATGGCACAATGCAGCAGCTTACACCTGTGCGTTGCACTGTGGACGTGCACCCCCTCACACCTCCTCACCGCACTGTGTGCCACAAGCCCCATACCACAATGTGCACCACGCAAACTGCTGTGCCATGTATCATGCACCTCTGCCATATCTTCCCACTGTACTGTACAAATCCCTCTGGCACAACATGCACCTTTTACACCTGCTATGCCATGCTCTGTGTACCCATATTGTGCTCCGTGCACCCATCTCATCTCCACAATAGATACCATGAGCCCCATGCCAAAGTAGGCACTATGTGCCAGACACCCTGCACTCCTACCACATCTGTCTGCCCTGTACCACGAGGCCCCTGCCTCAATATGCACCCTTGCTGCATCCCCTGCCACACGATGCATCGTGCACTATGCTCCTGTGATCAGACTGTACCCCTATGTTCATCCTTTTTACAAGACTATAATGCATTTTGTACAAAATATGCCTTGTGAGGCATCATTTAAAAATACATAATCTGCTGAACATTATTGTCCTGGTAAAATATGTGTAGCAACATTGTTAGTTATAAGATTCTACTGTCTACTATTGCTGTAACATGTTTCAAAGTTAGAAAGGCAGGTCCAAACCAGTTCTTCAGAGACAAAAAGCTAGTCAGTGCCTCAGTCACAGCTCCCACAACCATAGCCATCAAAATGCTCGCCCCAATGACCCCTCCATGTACTATAATGTGTGTCTCATACCCTTATCATACTGTGACATATGCCCCCACCAGGCTCCCCAATCACCACAAGTCCTTGCCCTACACATCTCCCTTCAACACATGACCCCCTGCACCTCTGCTCACCCTTAATATAATGTTCACACAATTGTTATTGCTCTTTATACACATTTAATGAATTTCACTGCTACCCCTTTTTCACAGATGGGGAAAACTGGTGTACAGAGAGGTTAAAGGACTTACTACAGGTCACAAAGCAAGTATGGTGTTTGGTTCTCACCCATCCCAAATTTTGCAGGACATTTCATAAACTCAGGGAACAGTTCTGCTTCAGGTGACAAAGCAAGACTGAACTAAGGGCCAGAGGCAAATCTGGGATTAAAAAACACAGGAATTCATTGCTCCTACACCCTATTCAGACCACAGTACTTTACTACATCCTAAAATCTAACCCCTGGATTCATAAGATTCTCTATCTGCAGCGGGAATAGAATCCATAATGTTCTGTTCCAAAACCTACAGTTCTTGATCCACTCAAGCTGATCGATAATCTCCATTAACAATAGTTAGTATTATACTACTCTCCCACAGACTGCAGCCACAGAGGATAATGTTAAAGAGATGCCATCAACTAGAAGACTTATTTCTGTTTGAAAAATTTGCAAACACTTTAGTTACAAGTAGCATCTTGGTGTTTTGGACAGCTTTTCGTGTAGTCACCTTCACTGTTCCCCATGCAGTATCAGTTTTTCTCTCGTTGAAAAGACTTTTCCAAACAAGCATAAACAGGGGAGCGGGGGCGGACGAAAAGCATGATAAAATACATAATTTAAACATTCAGGACATACTATTTAAAAGTGCTATGTCAGAAGCTAGACTTTTTTAGCAAATGAGTGAATTACCATAAATTAAGTTCACAAGTGTCCTTTTAACTCTCAAGGAATTTAGACTCGTGCACATTTAATATTTTTGAACTATGAAAACTTACATACCAATTTGGTCAAACTCTCAGGCTTCTGACAAGTTGCTAATGCTTCCCCCCATCTAGCAGTAGTACCAAAAGCCCCAGTCAAAAGGCACATAAAAAGGTCACAGCCCCTACATTGAAGCACTTACAATCTAAATGAAATGTAGTGTATATGGGAATACACCTGCATCTGCATGGAGCTCCGTTGATTTCAAAATCTGCAGAAATACAAGTCAATCTCAAGATGGGGCCTAAGAAGACAAGCAACATATGAAGGGTAGAGAGGGGAGGAAGCAAGTATACAGAAACTAACAGTAAAGAAGGCTATTTGGAAAGAATCAGTTGGAAACACACCACTGATCTTAACTCAAAATGCTGCTTCTTATAGTTTCAGCATACACATTTTTAAAAAGATACATAATATGTAGTTTGGGATTTTCAGAGGTGTACAACTCCCTTCAGTTCCTTTAAAAATCCCATCCATATAATAATTCCTGCTGTCAGATACCAGTCTGTGGACCAAGGAAAACAAAGGAAAAGATCTAGGTTATTGTGCCCAGTTTATAACTGCAAGCATAGCATCCACCAGTATGTTGCTCACATTCCTATTAGGGAGGAAGGCAGAATATAGCTATGTTCTTCCTACAGTTTCAATTGGATGTATTATTCTTCATCACTTTTGGTCCTACACTGTGGTGTAGTGTTGCTGTTCATTATTAAACAGCTGCTGCATTCCATATCTGAGGTAGCTGCACTTCAGGAGAGAGCAAAACTTCTTGTATATTTTTCAACCTATATGTGTCACTTTGGAAACTTATGGGGTGAAAAGTACAATCAAATTATTACAGTTAGTGGCAATTACAACAGCTAGCTGCTAAGAGATTAATTTATTTCAACTGTTTATACAGCTGAAAGCAGTGTGTGTGTTCATTTTTATGCTCACATTTAAAATCTTTATTTTCTTCCAAATTAAATAAAAATCAATGTTACTGTACTTTTTTTGGGCAATAGCTGCTACAGATTATCTTGGTTGATATACAAGTGTCTCAGTGCAAGTAATTGAGGCAAACCCATTGGGTTTAAGCTTTCAAAAGTGAATTTTTTTTTCAAGATCCTTGGTGTCCATCCAGACCCTTGAGCGATAGTTCCTCCCAAAAAGCAGATGAAGACAGGACACTAAGTTTTTTAATGACTTAATTCTTTCTACAATAGTCTAATTGTTTCTCAGCATTCAATTGAATATTATGAAAGCAGTTCTCAAAGACTGGGCTCAAAGATTTTTGCTAATAAACTTCAATAATGCCATGAACATTCCCAAGAAAAGATTATATAAACAGAGAGGTCAATTTACACAGGGACAGAAATTGGAGTGGCATTGACGATCTCAAAGAAAATAAATCCAATAGGAAAATTTTCCTCTCTCATTTCAACCTTCCATACCAGACCAGTCATTTGGGACCTCCTAAAGCAGTTAAAGCACATGAGTTCAGGGGGCACTGATAACTACCTGCAATACATCTCTGCTAACAAACCTCCAGCCCCCAAAGCTTGTACATCAACTCTGCATTGCTTGGAACAAATGTGCTCAACATCCTGCTGACTGCCTTACAATTCTCTTCCCCTCTTTCTGCCCATGATGATCCCATTCATCAAGTTGAATGTGCCTTAAAAATGGCTTTGGTACCACTTTTCCACTTGCTCTCTCTATGTGTGTATATATATCTCCTCAATATATGTTCCATTCTATGCATCCGAAGAAGTGGGCTGTAGCCCACGAAAGCTTATACTCTAATAAATTTGTTAGTCTCTAAGATGCCACAAGTACTCCTATTCTTTTTGTGGATACAGACTAACATGGCTGCTACTCTGAAACTTTTCCACTTGTTAGTTATTTAATGCACTCAGAGGCAGTCAATTGGAATGCTGCTTGGCTTTTGCTTAGTCCTATGTGCAGAATGAACAGTCTAGTCACGCCTCTAAATTCTGCCTCTCTTTCCAGTTTAACCCACAGTCCTTGTGGATGACCAGGCAACAAAGCTTACTCTGCTTTCAGTGAATTATGGTTCAGGTAAAAAGCAGGAAAGACAATTTCCTGATTCCGACAGTTAGCAAATGTTATCTTTGGTTTGAATTTTGTAGGGATCTGAGCACAACCTCATCCTAGGGAAAGTCGTGTAGGTTTCCCTGCAAGACAGCACTGCCCTGAACAATGTAACCTTTAATGACAATAACTATAGCAAAATTCTCTTCATCAGGTGAAAGGGGAAATTGTGAAAGTATTCAGCAAATCCTAGACAGGGGTTACTTTACTGATCACATGTTGTCCATGACTTTCAGGAAATATGTGGGTGGCCACCTATGGAGATGGCATCTGTTGCACCTGTAAACACTGCCATTACTGTGGATTGTACTTTATGCAGCAGATGTTCAGACTCATGTACAATCCATCTTGAAGATGGCAGGGACTGAAGCTGTGAGTGGGTCTATCTTCATCTTATCACACTAAGCAGAGAATGATTTTCAAATTCCTGAGTACCCTCGTGAGTACAGTAACTCCTCACTTAAAGTTGCCCCGGTTAACATTGTTACGTTGCTGATCAATTAGGGAACATGCTCATTTAAAATTGTGCAATGCTCCACTATTACGTTGTTTGGCTGCCTGCTTTCTCCACAGCTGGCAGCCTCCCTTCCCTCCCCCCCACAGTGCCTCCCGCCTGCTGGCAGACCCCGTGGATCTGCGCCTTCCCCCTCCTCCCCTCCCCCTCCTGCCTGCGGCAATCAGCTGGCTTGCAGCGTTTAGGAGGGAGGGGGAAGGAGCGAGGACTCAGCGCGCATGCCTCCCTGCCTCCTGAACACTGCAAGACAGCTGATTGCCCCAGGCAGCAGGCGGGGGGGGGGGGGGGGGAGGAGACTGCGTGCCAAGTCCTCGCTCCTCCCCCCTCCCTCCTGCCTCCTAAATGCCACAAGCCAGCTGATTGCCCCGGGCAGGAGGGAGGGGGCAGGAGCGAGGACTCGGCGCCCCCCCCTCCCTCCCCGCCTCCTGCCCATGGCAATCAGCTGGCTTGCAGCATTCAGAAGGGAGGGGAGGGAGGGGGAAGGAGCGAGGACGCAGCATGCGAAGTAAAGGGGGGGAGGAGGTGGGGGGGAGAAGAGGTGGAGTGGATGGGCCAAGGGTTGAGCCCCCTGCCCCCGGCAAAGTCAGTGCCTGTGCTTGCAAGAACAGCAAGAGGAGCAGCCAGACAATCCACCCTCTTTCACTCTCTGACTCCACCACCTCAACCAAGCTTCATACTCAGCAGTGATGACTGTAGTATTAAATTGTTTCTTTGCAATTGTTTAAAACTTATACCTGTATTACATTTCTTGTTTAAAATTGTTTAAAATGTATATAATGCCTTTTGTCTGGCAAAAAAAAAATTCCCTGGCACCTAATCCCCCCTATTTACATTAATTCTTATGGGGAAATTGGATACGCTTAACATCGTTTCACTTAAAGTTGCATTTTTCAGGAACATACTATAATGTTAAGTGAGGAGTTACTGTACTCCATTTAGTTTTCTAGATTGCAGCACAGTAGATGTCTGACATGCTGCTCTTCTTCAGGCTCATGAGTTCCAGCCCTAAGGCTGAAAGCTCATATCTTAAATTAGAAGCCTTCTGTCATAACTATAAAGGGAAGGGTAACAGCCCTCCTGTGTACAGTACTATAAAATCCCTCCTGGCCAAAGACTCCAAAATCCTTTTACCTGTAAAGGGTTAAGAAGCTCAAGTAACCTGGCTGACACCTGACCCAAAGGACCAATAAGGGGACAAGATACTTCCAAATCTTGGGGGGGGGGGGGGGATGATAGATGAATGTAGTGTGAGACTGGTTGGAAGGAAATATAATCCAAGTGTCAGGACTAATATGGAAGATTGGAGAGAGAAAAGCTGTTTCCAAGGGGGGTTTGCATTTAGCTTCTGCTCGGATATGAGAAGTCAGAGGTGGGAGAGAATTAGGCACTGCCACATCTAGGCATGGATTTTTCATGGAAGCCATATACACACACTGTATAAGGCAAGCTAATATATTGGTTCAGAGTAAGAGGACAGAGGCAGAATTTGTATCAATCAGTACCTGTTAAAATGAGGAGACTTCTGACTGCAATCTCTGCTGGAAAATAAATTACCTTCATTTTATAGTAGGGACAATTGGGGATGAAACTAAAATGAAGATAGTACAAAATGATGCAGCAAAATTTTTTAAACCTAAGGTTTTACTGCCAATTTTGAGAGAGAAAAAAACATTTTGAATCCAAGACAAACAAAAACCTCATCTTCACTTATAAAAATGTATATTTAAACAAGTCCTTGAAAGGGAGCTCCAGAATTTAATGTTGATTATTAGTAATCTAAAATCAGCTTTGTAAATAAGGGGAATAAGTTCTTTATTTTCCTTGACATCACCTACAATAGTCTTTGAAGATCAGCCACTTCACTTTAGAATCAGATATTTCTAAAATAAAAGAAAATGTAGCATTTTTTGTTCCTTCAGAAATGATTTATTTATATTACACAGCATATTTGCTACAAGTGATTCAAGGATATTTTTTGGACAGCCATACTCTGTCCCCTAAAGGCAAAAATGACAGAAAAAGATTAGTGCTCTAGCTACCTTCATTTACCAATTAACATCACAGCAAAAAGAATAGAAGGATTAGAGCCAATTAATTCCTTCTATGTCAGAATCCCAGATAAGGGCAAGGAAATTCTGAATTTCAACAGCTGAATGGGCAATGCCATTTGCTTTCTTCCCCACCCTCCTCCAGAATGGCTATGCAGTATGACTCTTTAAAACCTGCAGGTGTCAGCAGATAAATCCCACAGATTTTGGGATATCCATGGAGGCCTAGACCCTCCATCCAATTTCCTGGCTATAATGGTAATTTCAGTAGCCTTATTCCTACTAGTGGCTGTTCCCTCTGAGTTCCAATGTGGAGAGGGGGAAAGACGGTAAAATAATGCAAGTTTCAAGGGAAAAGAGATTGTAGAGACTGGTTCCCATCCACTTGACTCTGCCTTGTTACTACATTACTTGAGACTCCCTAACATGTAGAAACATTCCTGTTAGACCAATGCATGTACCCTAAGTCCTACCTCCTCCCTTCCCATGGTCACAGGCAGATCTCTTGTGGCAGTGAGTTCCACAACGTATTTTACACAAATTATAATTTCCATCAATTTTAAGTGTACTCTTAATTTAATTGGGTGTCCTCTTAATCTTGTGTACTAATGACAAATGGTGAGATAACAGAAGTGACCTGCTCTGTAACATACATTGCTTTTTCTATCCTTATTACATCACCTCTTTAAATTACCCACCTTAATCCTTTTAGTCTCTTCTCAGAAAGAAATCTTTCTATGTCTCTGATAATTTTCATTGCCCATTCTTAGGCCTTTCCAATTTTTGTTATATCCTTTCTGATATAGTATTCAAGGGGAAGATTTATAATGGTACATTTATACAATAGAATTTAGATTGTATTAAGATAGGGAAAGAGAATTTAACATCTTGTGTGTGTTTCTGTTGTGTGTTTCATCACTGTTCCATGCTGAGGCATGATTAGAGACCATAAACAAGTTTTTCGATTTTGATCTTAAATAATTTAAATGTGTGTTTTGATTTTGCTAGCATTACTTTTCCAGCAAACTTTGCTCATATTGTCACGTCCCAGTGATGTCAAAGCAATAAAAAGGAATTATATTGTATTGGACATTACTAAGAAATCACTTGTATATAATGGAAATCAAAAAAGGTCCCAGTGGTACATTGAATCATAGAAACATAGGGCTGGAAGGGACCTCGAGAGGTCATCTAGTCCAGCCCCCTGCACTGACGTGGGAACAATTAAACCTAGACCATCCCTGACAGGTATTTATTCAACCTGTTTTTTAAAACATCCATTGATGGGGATGTCACAATCTCCATGTTAGTTACCTACAGGAATAAGTCACTATCCTTATAATTAGAATGTTTTTCCTAATATCTAACCTAGATTGCCCATGCTGCACATTAAGCTGATTATTTCTTGTCCTGTTTTCAGTGGACAGAGAACAATTGGTCACTGTTGTCTTTATAACAGGCTTGAACAACATATTTGAATCCTGTTATCAGGTCCCTCCTCAGTCTTCTTTTCTCAAGACTAATCATACCACGTTTTTTAAATCTTTCCTCACAGGTCACATTTTCTAAATCTTTCATAATTTTTGTTGCTGTCCTCTGGATTCTCTCTCCAGTCTGTCCCTGTGAATGGACTTTGGAAGTTCCATAGAATGTCATATGTGACTAACTGGTTTACAGGCTGGAAAAAAAGATGACTACAATTTCTGCTCTTTAGTTTGATACAGTGGCATAAAATGGGCGAGTGTTATCATGGTACCAAACTGTTTGTGGTCCCACTCAGGCAATCAGATCAGTATGGGCAGATCTTTGTTTCTTCTTGGAGCCCAGTCAAAATCACAATGGTCTCCCTTCATGGCTCCATTTGAAAGAAGAAGGCCTGGATTTGTATGAATAAACACTTTCCTAGCCCTAGCAGGAATATGCTGGAAAACTGTTGTATCTTCATTTCAGTAGAGAAATACCTTTGAAAATATCATTGCTGTTAGTTTATGGGGCACTTTCAAAAAACACAGCAAGATACATTCCCTGGCCAAATAGTTTACAGTTTATATTAAACAAGAGATACAAGACAACATTTCAAGGAGCATAGAAAAGGAAGTATTATGTGGAAGATGTGCCAATCCATCATCTCAGGATTGGTTTGGAAGGGATAGTATAAATGGTAAGCACCAAGTGATGATACCATAACCAGCCTGAATGCCTTTATAAAACTTAGACTGAAAATTATGTTGCTATGCTAAAAATACCAAGCACTTACAGTTTCAATATATTACTCATCACAACAGTAGCTGTCTTCCTGAAGATCTAAGGTAAATGAGCATTGCTGTCATTGGAATAAAGTTCTGCCTTTACAGGGATGCTAAGAGTGGGAGCACTAATGTATTTGCATCTGCATCACTCACTAGTTTGATCTTCTGACTCACTCTCCTGACTCTAAGACAACAGGATGTATTTGAAAGTAAGGTGAAGTGTTCGTAGTTTCCTGTCATGAGCAATGGCATTGTAGCCATCCATGACATTTGTGCACAGAGTAAATTCATACCAGCATGCAGTTCTGGTACAGAATGACAGCTTTTGCCAACGTCTGGCACCTCCTAATGCTGAGCATGTTTAAAAGACCTATAAACCAACTACAGTGTGAAATACTTATTCCAGTGATAGATCTGTCACATAAATATCATTTTACACAAAGAACTAACTCACAGATAGGAAGTTTTTCCTCAATCCTAAAATTAATCCTAAAACCCAATGCACAAGAAATTTAAAAAGAAATAGCAACAGTATTAGTTTTTAAATACAAATAAATGACAAATTTACTAAATTATAAGAGTGAAAGTTACCGAAATTAAACAATTGCAAGTATATACTTAATATTAATACCCATTTTGAATGCAACATTTTACCTACCTATAGATCTATGAAATATAGGAGGCCCTTACACGATGGGCATAGGAAGTGGGGAAGGATGGGACTCTGGGCTTGGCAAGGGAGGCTCGCGAGCAGAATACCACTCACTGTATTTCTGTAGTCTGACTTGATTCATACCCAACAGGTTTTCCAATTAGCACAGTAACCACAGCTGCAGTAATTAGTATTGTCAACCCCAAACACTCATAAATCATGACTCAGCCCCCAAAATATCATAAGATTCATTTAAAAATTATGAAATTTCAAAAAATTAGGTACTTTTTATTTGCCTTCTGGATTTTGAGCCTTCAGGGTATCTCTGGGTCATGTCTTCAAGCTTCTCTTTTGCAACTAGGAGGGCTAGAAGTTGACTGTTTTATTTACTTATTTATTTTTAAATTAAAACTGAGATTTTCACACATTCACTCAGCTCTAGGAGTGGGAGCATTAAGAAAAACCTAAATATATCATGAGACTCATGGTAAAACTGCAAGTGATGGCAACACTATATAATTGCAGGCCTGAGACAACTCCCAATGATGTAAAAATAATTAAACATGAATTGGATCCAGGTTTGCACTCTATGCTTCACGGTCAATTTTAGCAAATACTCAAACCCAAGTAATGGTGATGCCACAAATGAAGGATTCACAGGGTGAGATCAGAAGTGAGGATGGTAGTATACCAAGGAAGAGTTTAGAAACCGGACAAAAGAACAAGAAGGAATTTGGACAGTGTCTAACAAGCTCTGATTAGATTTTGTCTGAATTTTGTCTCAAGAAAATTCTAAAGAGAGGTGAGAAGTTTAGTGAAGAATGAAGGAAGTTATCAGGCATGTCCCACAGGAGGCCTAGCTCTCATTTTTCCCAGGGAGCAGGGAAGGAATATCTTGGATTATTTTGATCTGCTGTGCCTGTATTAATCAGGGGACTGGGCTTTCTCTTCCAGGTCTTCCATTGAGATGCTATGTGAGCTTGGACAAGTTAGCTGCCCTTTCTGTACCTCCATTTATCCATCAGTGAAATGGGTATAATGCTACTAGCCTCAGAGGTATGTTTTCAGATTTAATATTTGTAAATTGCTTTGAGATTTTTACATTAATAGCATCTTATAAATTAACATATAATGGATAATTATTCCATGCCAACTCCTGTTTCTGTGGATAATTTCTTTCATCAAGAGAAAGAATACAGGCAACTGTGTCAGAATTTAATGGTGTGGAAATCATTTTATAAAATAAATTATAATATTTGTTAGACTAGAAAAAGTAAGCTTCATGTAATTTAGATTTTTTTCTTTGCAGAACAACATGATGCAAATTTCATATAGGGCTTTCCTCAGAATGTGATTAGCAGCAGTTATACAGTGACAGCCAGGTAGTTACTTAACATGAATCAGGGACATGAGAGATTTGCTAAAATATCTAGTCCATATGCTTTCTAGACCTTAGGGCATACAGTATTATCTAGTGCTTTGTCCAGTCTACTTTAAATGCCCCAAGTAGTATGGCTTCTTCCATTTCCCTTGAGAGTTTTTCTAAATACTCATCCTAAATTTTCACCCCATTACTCTTCAGTCCATCTCCCTCTTGGGTGATTACATCCACCAAGTATTTGTTAACAGTCATGTCATGCTCCACAGCTACTGTTTCTTTAAGGTCTACTTATTTTTTCCCCTATCCCTCAAGCCCCATAATGATTTTAGTTCCTGCTCTGTTCTCTCAAATTCATGAATATCTTTCTGGTACTTCTCTAGAAGTGAACACTATATTCTAACTGTTGTCTCAAAGCTGACTAGAGAAGAACTATTTACTTTTGGCTTGCATATACAGCACAGGCTTCACATCATGGAAGCAAGGAGTTGTTTCCCCCTCCCCTCATTCCCTTTTATCTGACATTATTCCTTACTTGACTGTAAAGTGCCATGCACACTAACAACAACAGTACCTAGCTCTTACATGGCACTTTTCATCAGTAGATCTCAAAGCACTTTACAAAAGGAGGGTAGTATCATTATCTCCATTTTATAGATGGCGAAACTGAGGCACAAAGGCAAAGTAACTTGCAGGTCTAACCCAGGGCTTCTGAGTCCCAGTCCAGGTCTCTATCCAATAGGCTGCATTGCCCATACAATACAACAGCAGTGTATACAAAAGAGTATAACAAAAAGAAAGGTACCAAAGATGGCCCAGAAACCTTCTCCCTAATTCCAAGTAAATTTGAGATGGCCTGTATTCTATACTATATAAATTCATGTACCATGCTCGTCACCGTAGTATCAGACTGAGTGCTGTGAAGTACCTAAAGAGACATATATCCCTGCAGCAACCACAAAACATACACAGAAATATAAGACCACCTTTTAAAAATCAATACTTGAAAAAGCACTTCACAAATCTTTATCAGCATTTTGCAGATAGATAAACTGAGGCACAGAGAGGGAAAGTGACTTGCCAGTCACCCAGAAGGCCAGCAGTAGCGGAGCTCGGAAAAGAACCCAGGTCTCCTAAATCCAAGTGTATTACTTTCTTCATTAGGCTACACTGCCTCCTTTAGGTGCAGGGATTTATATGTGCCATGGGATCACGTGCTTGTCAGGCAAATTCATGGAGCAATGCAATTTCTCTCCTTGTTATGACTGCCCTATCCTCGAACCACCCTGAAATCTGCACTCATGATTGAAGGTGAGCCAGAATATTCCTGCTGTGAAGTCCAAATTCTCTCAGACACACCAACCAGTTACGGACTGACCTACATTTTAAAAGTTTTACTTGACAGCATAACTCTTTGGGTAGGGTTGGTTATGTTTGCCAACATAGTTGTACCGGGAGAGTCCTAGTGTAGATGCATTTACCACAGTGTAAAGATGCTTTGTACCAATATAGCTTATTTTAATTTGGGAACAAAATAAGCTATACTGGTGGTATGAGACAACTTTGTACTGGTATAACCACATCTACACTAGGTTTTTTTGCCATTTTAGCTATGTCTCGTTAAAGCGACAAAACATTTAAGTGTAGACAAACCCTAAGATGCATCCTGAATATCTTTCAGAAATTAAAGGGAAGAGTCTAATTTTTTAAAAGGGGGGTTTATGACCTATGTCTTAATGGTCCTTCCCTGTCCAGGCAAAATAAGAGTAGCAAGCCTGAATAACCAGCCAGCCGAGCAAAGGTCAGGAATTAAGATGAGGGGCCTGTATGTTGATGTTTGAAAATATCCTAAGGCACTTGAAGACAATCACTCCTCCTACTCATCCCTGTGCTATGATGTAGTAAATACAAATTAGAGTTTTAAACTCAGCCCTTTATCTGAGGCTTATCGATAGGGCCATACCAAATTCATGCTCCATTTTGGTCAATTTCATGGTCATAGGATTTTAAAAATCATAAATTTCATGATTTCAGATATTTAAATCTGAAATTTCACAGTGTTGTTACTGTAGGGGTCCTGATTGTGGGGAGTCACAAAGTTATAGTAGGGGGGTTGCAGTATTGCCACCCTTACTTCTGCGCTGCTGCTGGCAGCAGCACTACCTTCAGAGCTGGGCAGCTGGAGAGTGGTGGCTGCTGGCTGGGAGCCCAGCTCTGAAGGCAGAGCCACCACCAGCAGCAGCGCAGAAGTAAGGATGGCATGGTATGGTATTGCCACCCTTACTTCTGTGCTGCTGCTGGTGGGGTGCTGCCTTCAGAGCTGGGTGCCTGGCCAGTAGCTGCCACTCTCCAGCCACCCAGCTTTGAAGATAGCGCAGAAGTAAGGGTGGCAATACTGTGCCCCTCATGACCCCTTTTTGGGTCAGGCTCCCCAGTTTGAAAGAAACACTGGTCTCCCCCATGAAATCTGTATAGTATAGGATAAAATTACACACAAAAAAACAGATTTCACGGTCTGTGAGATGTTTTTCACAGCCATGAATTGGTAGGGCCCTACTCATAGTGGTGGTGGAGGGTGCAGGAGGGTAGAGAAAACAAAAAAAAAGATGGCGTGATACGGGGCTTGGAGGGCTGGACTACTTAGGGGTTAGCGCACTTACTTCCAGCCCATTGTTCCTGTCTCAGGGTGGTAGAAGTGCCTGTTTTGGACATTAAGCCAGGAATCTTTGGCTTTCCACCTGCTTCTGAGCATCAGCCCTTAAGGGTATGGCAGGGGGGTCCCAGTCCACGGCCCGGTAGGAAGCAACCCCAGCAGGGTCTTCCCTGCTCAAGTTCACATTCACTTTCCTGGGCTACTTCCCACTAATAGGTCCCTTCAATTTGGGTGTGACACCTATAGTCCAAACAGAGAGTAACTCAACCAAAAGAGTGCAGATGAGCAGGGCCCTGCAGGATTTCAAAGGGGGTGGTGGTTGGAGAAGATTCTGCCTTGTTGGTCCCTCTCAGGCTCAACCTTCTATCTGGTTTCCTGCAGCCTGTCCATCCTTTGCCTGTGCTTTTCAGCTCCCTTTTAACCTGCGCCTCCCATTGTAGGATGCACAGCTGGTCCAGAGGGACTGAGCTAGTTGCAGTCGCCTTTTAACCCCTTTGTGCCCAGTATGGGTTTGTATACCCCACCAAAGATGTGGTTAGGCTGGAGCCCCCTAAAAGGGTAAGAGCTAATGCTCTGAAGAGTATGTTCTCCCTCTGTTCAGTGGCAGGATGCCAAGGGAAATTTTGCAATCCTTACTCATGAAGAGGACTGACATGAAAGAGAATTCCTCTGTAAGAGGGGCAGGTGGGAGGGAAGAAGAGGAGAATAGAATAGTAAATTCATGAGCCCACGCACCCCTGTAGATAGACTAAGGGATGGCTGCAACGATAGAAAAGCATGGCATGTTAGGCTATAAGATAGCGAATTCAAAGTGTAAAGATTTAACATAGGTATGTCAGGAGTGAAGGGGGAAACTGTATAAACAGGAGAAACAGCTTAGGAAAGAAGACCGTTTACTAGGTCATATGTTCAGGATTCAGTATAACATTGCTATTTCCAAATGCTGCCGTGAGGGGCAAACTGTTTACTCTCCATTTGAGCATCTCCCCTGCTCTTCTCCAACATTCAGCTGATTATTAAACAGTGTGTTTTTTTTCTAAAGTAGGCCATGCTGCATATTTTTCTAAGTGTGCCACCCAACCACACACACAGTCATTCAGCTACTGAAACAGACTCAAAGAGCTGACAAAAGCTGCTGGCAAAGATCCAGCTGCAGAAGGTGCTGTCCAGTTGCTGAGAGCTGGTGGAGAGTTGTTCATCCAAGAACAGATTTCTCCAGCTACCAAGCAGCACCGCAAGAGAGGAGCTGTCCAGCTGAAAAATGCAAAGTGGAGGTCAGCAGGCAAGCACAATAACTGTGCAATTTGGAACACACACAGGCTTGCAAAACATTGCTAAGCTACTTTATGTACACATTAGAAATGGACTCAAAACTGTAATCTCAGACCTGTTACAAGAAGGGGATTTCAGATCTGAATCTCCGGATTCCAAATTGGATAAAAAACAGATGGGGTCCGTTTTCCGGAACCATTTTGCATTCAACACCATAGGCGCCAACTCCGTGGGTGCTCCCGGGCTGGAGCAACCACAGGGAAAAATTGGTGGATGCTCAGCACCCACTGGCAGCTTCCCGACCCGCCCCCCTCTCCAGCTCACCTCCACCTCCACTCCGCCTCCTCCCCTGAGCGCACCACAGGGTCCTGCTTCTCCCCCCCTCCCTCCCAGCATTTCTGCTGCGAAACAGCTGATTTGGGGATTTGGGGAGGGAACCAATAGGGACAGGGAGGGGGCGGAGATGAGGCGGGTCCGAAACGTGAACACCCACCGGCACCCAATGGGGCAGGGAGGAGGCGGAGTCGGGGTGGGCGCACAAGCACCCACCAGCACCAACAAAAGTTGGCGCCTGTGTTCAGCACAAGAGGATGGAAAGTTGCCAAGACTTTCCACTGCTCAGGCTGGCAACAATCTTGTTAAGTCAGATGATTTCTCTAGATTTTCCATAATTTTTACATAAGAACGGCCATACTGGGTCAGACCAAAAGGTCCATCTAGCCCAGTATCCTGTCTACCGACAGTGGCCAATGCCAGATGCCCCAGAGGGAGCAAACAGGCAACATTACAAAAAAGCCACAGTAATGTTACTCACTGATTTGTCTCCTGAACCACTGAGGCCTGAGTATCACTGCCGTAGACCTCCCACCATAGCACTCTTGATGGAACCTGGTGAACTATTAGGTATGGACCAAAGAGGCATTGTTCAGCTCTGGTTTAGGCGCTCACTCTCTCTCTCTCTATATATATATACACACACACACACACAGAGCAAAATGACTGACCAAGTATTGTTATCAACTACAATTGGTTAACAACATAGTGAAAGCATCCTGATTGGTTAATAATTAAATCACACAGTGTTTTAATCTCATGTGCTGCAAAGAGCCGCAGGAGACACATTAAAGAGCTACTTGTGGCTTGCGAGCCTCAGTCTGAGTATCACTGTTCTAAGGTAATATAGCCTTAACATGGGTAAAGTAAGACTGAACTTGTTTGTATTTTAAACAAATTAATAAGTTGCTATAAAGATAATGACAAAGAAACTAGTAATAATAGAGATGCCCAGCTAGAAGCTCCCAAAAGCAAAAAAAAAAAAAAAAAAAAAAAGGAGGGGGGAGAGAAGAAAGAACAACTAAGAATATTTTAGGTGTAAACTCATGAAAACGAGAACTAGAAGAAGAGCAAGGCCAATAAGAGTTATGCACAACAAAGAAAAAAGCACACAAAGCAGTTCCCCAACAGATAAATATGTAGAGGAAGTGTTTTGTACATCCAGTATAAATTCTCAAGTCTACAACATAAAGAATAGCATTTACCACCAACTGGATAGCAAATATGTAAAGACAGCGAAAGAGTTCACAAGAAAAATTCAATTAAAAAAAATAACAGTCCCTACACTTCCCTTAACATTTTATGCAAATTCAGTTTCTGATGCTTTAGGTTACTCTAATTATTAGTTTACATGATCACATAGATCTGCAATTAATCAAAGATTCTTATCATACATATGCATAAGGTGTAGAATTTAATTAGACCGTGAAAGTTTACTTTTGGTATTTCCTGACTTGAGTGCTGGATTACAGACTTAACAGTTCTCCTAAACTCAGTGTTATCAAAGGGGTTTTCTAGGGTTTGCATTTAAATAAAATGGTAATCCCATAAACTAGAACTATTTGGCTAGACACATCAAAATGCTCTGCCCCTCGCTTAGTGCCTTCTCAGTAAGCAATGGATGGGCATATTTAAAAAAAAAAATCACTGTCTCCATAACAGGTACGTAAATGGTCACAAGGTCACTAAACACATGAGAATGCATTTTGTACTATTTAACATCCCATGCAACTCCAATGACAGTGAGGAGGTTACACAAGAGGCAGAATTTAAGGATGCGTTTGGAACAAGATCCAGCATTGCATAACTACCCTGGGTCTCCTTGCATAATGATTTAAGGCACTTATGCAGTGTTGGGTCTTGTTCCAAGATCTCTGCCTTTTCAAGGTAAGAGAAGGATGTATAATTAACTTCAATAGTCAGAAATAACCTTGGAATGTCCTTTACAACTGATAAATTAACAGAATTTTCTTGTCTTTCTACGGCAGATGCCGATGAACAAGAAAATAGTTGAAGCTTGGACTGCATTTACATGCAACAATTTCTCTTTTAAGTAGTCAGCATTGTATTTGTAAAAGGAGATTATTCTATATTTTTTCAATCTACTAGAGAGAGGGAGGTCTGTCTTGCCCTGGTTTAGATAGGTATATCTATGTGTTGTGAACTTTGGACATCTGAGAGGACAAAAAAGGAGAATGATTCATTCAGGCAAGAAGCTGCATAAAAAAAACTAAGAATAATCCAGTGACCTTCAACTAACTGAATCAATTCAGTAATGTGGATGCTGCTAAAAATTAACATATTTTTCCATTTTCATTCCAGAGGAAGTAGCTGACCGGATGATTTCATTTTCTCAGAACATCTTGTGGGTCAGTGGTTTTATTTTGACATTTTACAAATGTTTCCAGTGTACTGATTAGTTGAAAAGGTATTTTCATTAGTCTGGTATAAACAAAGCCCTACACTGTACACACTTAAGCAGTCTTGCAAGCGGCTGCCTCGTGCTTCTTTTTTGTAAAGGCAGGCACATCCATGATTGTGTATGCTGCCTAAATAACCAGTCAGGTAGACTGGTGGAAAGGGGTGCACGCAGAGGCTGAAGAAAGAGTAAAAATTAAGGGGAGTCTTCTGAAGAAAGTGCTTCTCAAGGAGGAGAAGAAAGTGGGCTCCAGTGGTGCTTAGACACCCAACAAAACAGGAACCTTCCCCAGCTGAAGAGCTCCTTAAGTGCACAGGAAAGAGATTGCATCATGTGCACCTTAGAAACTCTGCCATAGTGAAGCCAGCAGAGACTGGGCTTTCTGCCATGCAGCAGGCTGTCAGCAGAGGGTTTTTAGGCTCTGCTGGGCTGGAGGGGGAGATTTGTGGCAGCAGGCTGTGGTTGAGGGTGTTCTTAACTGTATTGGTCTTTACCATTTAATTTAGATCAGAGGAGCTTTGTAGGACAAGAGACCGGCCCTTATGTATAAATGGATCTGAACTAGGCAAACAGATATTGCCAGGTAAATCTCTTAAGTGGAATTTTAAAATCTAAATGATCCTCTGTACCTGCTAATTACATTTTTCAATCCGAAAGATCAGACTACAACAAAAACAATCACTTCACGGTGGGGTGGGACATGGCAGCAATTTGACAGTACACACCCATATCTACACAACAACTACACAACAGCCATGCTTATGCAACAATTTGCGTAGTCTGTGAAGGAAAGACACTGCATCCAGTAGAACCTGCAGAGAACTTTTCAGGCATGCTAAAATTAATGCTGAAATGGGAAATTAGCCAGCACATTGGAACCAACATGAACACTTGCAAAATGGCTATGAGAAATTAGTACCTCACTTTTACACCATTTCCAAAAGATGGCACTTACAGCAGCACAATGGCTCTTATCACCATCCACTACTGACTAGGGGCCAGGGAACACTTGTAGCTACCAGATTACCAATACCACTTCCAACAGCAGCCAAGTTATAATCTTGGAGGTTCTTAAGCAAGAACTGACCCTGTTTTGCTTGTTACTGGAATGGTTGCTGGCCAGTGGGGGTTTTTGTTTCTTTCAAAAACAACAGTACAAAAGAAAATTCCATAGAAAGATAACTGAAAGGGAAAGCTACTACAATGCTAAGTGGTGTAATAGGGCTAATGAACCAGCCTCTACTGCCTCAGTAGGCCAGAAAGAAATTCTGAATAGTCATTAACACTGATTCAGGGCAGCAGTTAAACCCATGCTTAAATCCTATTGAATTTTCAGTTTCAATCAGAAATAAATGGGATTTAAGCACATGCTTAAAACCTTTCCTGAATTAGGGCCTAGGTGACAAGTGAAGATGAGCTGGTTGGGTTCATGCTAACCCTTAGGGGATATTTTTCACCATTATAAAAAACACCCAGAACTGGAAGTTGCTCAAACCACGTTGTTACAAATATGTATAAGAACCTGACTAGAATAATGTAATAAAATTGGCATCCCCTTCTATATTTTTAATTAGCTAAGAGGTTTGAAGGTTGGATAAGCATGTCTAGTTTTAAATCCATGTTCTGCTGATCTTTCACATTTACATTCAAACAGATCTTGGCTAATGTTTTGTATCTGGATACATACTACACCTAAATCACACTCATATCTTCACTTTTCCTATATTAAGTTCTTTCACAGTTTTCAATATTAACATGTGCACTGGTGTGATTCTGAATGCTCTATAACTAATAAGAGCAGTTTAGGTAAGAGAATATCACCTCAACCATGAGGGTATAAAGGAAATATTTTTTAAAAAGTTACCCTTAATACAGTTGGAGAGACACTACAAAGGACATCTTTAATCTTTTTTAATTTAAATTCCTGTAGATGTCAACTTCATTAATAGGTATTTCTGTAACTGGAAAGGGATATCCATAGCCATTAGGCTAATGATAAATCTAATCAATAATGTAAGTTATGGAAGGGCTATGGAAGTTGTTTTAAGAGCTATTATATGACAAGTTAATTAATTTAAGCTATACATAATATAGGGGTGTTATTTTTGATCTCGTCTTCTGCAGAATGGGAACCCAAATTGTGGTATACACAGAAGACATGAGGGATCAAGGCCTTGATTCAGAAAAACAACCCTATTCAGAATAGCACTTAAGCACTTGCTTAATTTTTGTTTAGTTCCAACATATCACCATGCATGTGAATTTTCTCTCAGGTCAGTGACCTTGGGGGCTTTTCACTTTCCTTTACAGTGTGGGGTCTGGGTTGCCTGCCAGGTTCATCTGGGTATTTCTCATTTAAATCATTTCTCTGCCATTGCAGGGGCCTTGAGCACTAGTGACGTACCTTGGTCCCTCTTATTCCCTGTCTGTGACACATAATTGTTTGGTCTTCTGAGTGCTGTAATACCCTGGTCTAATTTCAATTGTTGGGTTTCGTGTACAGGTGGCCTGTGATATACAGGAGGTCAGACTAGATGATCTGGTGGGTCCTTCTGGCCTTAAACTCTATGACAAAAAAACAAACAAATACCCAAACAAAAACATTTTACGTTGAAATTAAAATTGTCATTTAATTTCAAAAATGTTGATTCAAAATGGAAAATTTACATTTTGAATTGGTTCCAAATTTCCAATGGGAAAGTCGAAGTTTTTCAAATCAAAGAATTTTTGGTTGACATTTCCTACAAGGAAAATTTAGTTTTTTTTAACATCTCTACTTTTTAGTCTGAAATAAGCACAGCTTGGTTTATTTTAATACATGTGGTTTCAGATATGATACATGATCATCAACGCGTATGTGTTCAATGCCACATTTGTGAGGTTTACTTCATTACAGTATATGTCTCTGTGTTTACAATATGTGATTCTAGATTGCTTTCAACTTAATTTGCAGACAATTTCAGTAAAAATGAAATTCATGCATTTCTTCTTGGTAGCTAGGTATGTGAGAATCTTCAAGTATTAAAAAATAGTTTCTAGTTATTTGAGCATTTTTAAAATATGAATTGTATTATATCTTTTCATTACGTGAAAACAGAACAAAAATAAGCAAGAATTTCAACAGGACAACAAATTACAATCTACAGAATAGAGGTGTTTATAAATAGAATAACCATTTCAGTGGTGGAGTGTTCCTACCTGAATGGTAAATAAATATATACATACAGAGGTGTGTGTATATATAAACTTCATAATAGAAAAAGATTTATAATTATACAAGTGTGAGCAAAGAAAGAGAGCTAAGAAGACATATCCTCTTACAAGGCAAGGGTATAGTTATACCCTCACTGTTAAATAACTGTTCAGTACTGGTACTAAATCCTAATAGCAAACAGCTTTCTATAATTTTAGGTCAAACTATTTTCACTTTGCTGATCTGTAGTATAAAGACCACTGCCTTAAATCTTATGTAGTCATTTACACCTGTGTAAAGTGAGTGCAGAATGGCTATAAAATGCTACTACCAGTCTGAATGAATAGATAATTCTTCTCTTGTAGCATTTTACATCCATTTTGCACAGATTAAATGACTACATAAAGATGCTAGGTATTGAAGAATAAGGTTCTACATGTTTCCAAGCAATAATAGCAAGTACGAAATGCCAATCTACAAAAGGCACTTAGTAACCTTTGAGCTAGTAGCAATACAGGGTATAAATGCAATGCAATTTTATCAAATTAGATGTTGAAAAAAGAGATATCACAGAGCTGGATCATTAATTTCAACAGTAATCACTGTTAACCTTGGGATTTTTTTGCCATTGCCCTAGTACTGAGCTGCCAGTTCTAGCACTATCTGTACTTATCAGCAAAAACAAACACACCTTTCAAACCAGCTAGGAAAGCATGTGCAAAATTTATCAACGGTATATCTCTGTCATGTTAGCTGGGCAATGTTCATCCATCGATTGAATCCTCAGTGTCCTGGCCTTCTGCTCTGGGATCCTGTTTAATATTCTCAAGCAAGTGAAAAACTCATGTAGCAACCCAGAATATACCATACTTAACTTTTCAAAATGAGTCTCAAGGGAACAGAAGTTGTAATTCTATCAGCAAAGAGTCTTTTGGAATCCTGAGACTAGAGCTCACAGTGTACTGCTAAGGTGAGGTTTAGGAAAGCACGCAGTGTTAGACAACTTCTCCAAATCCCAGTCCCAAACAAGGTAGCTTGGTTATTCAGTACAACGTGATCAGCAGGTGCAGAGATATTTAGCACAGAGATAATAAAAAGTCTGGTGAACAAACCAACAACCAGCCATCTCTAGAAAAGTCTCCTCTCCCACAAGGCAATTAAAAGTGGATCTCATGGCCTGCATGGAATAAGGCCACTTGCATACATACTCCTTTCCTTTACTATGGAATTGCATTTAAATTGGGGTAGGTCACTAATATGTATCTGTTACTTTTCAATCATGCTTTTCCTTGTCAGCAAGGCCACCCCTAGCTACCTGTCACAAGCACTGGATGAAACTACAATAATAGTGCTTGTTTGGCCTGGAGTTCAGATAATAGATTACTGTACAGAGGGGCTTTTATTTCCAGTCTTAACTTATTTTCATCAGGTGCCTCGATTCCCTGTCATGCTCCCAGGCAGTTATACACTTCAGAGCTCCTGTCAGATTATGTACTCTGATAGAATAATTACATTTTTCTTCATTGTGAAAATATCATGGGCCATCTTGTTTTGAGATTTGTACCCTCACTTGCTTCAATTCTGCTGTCCAGGTTATTAATCGTGGCCATACACATTTCAAACCTTTCCTTTTTAAAGAAAAACAGATGTTCGCTCTGTTGTCCCTTTTTGAGTTGGGTACGAAGTAGAGATGATTTAAGGCTACAACATTTATTTCCAGATCTGAACTTCCCCAAAGTATGGACGTGTTGGATACAGAGCTTAGGCAGTGGTCACTTCTAGTTCTATGTTCCAAGAGTTCTGAACACCCTGAACACACACAGAGGCAAAAACAGAAATGAAAATAAAGATCCTGATTTTCCTTTGCCTTGATATATGAAACCAGTATAATTTATGGGAATTCACCATCTTCAAAGTGGTTGAAAAACTGGGTGGGAACCAGTCTACTGGAATCAGCAAAACATTTATTGAAGTGTTTATTGGCATTTCATTTATTGGAAAATTAAAAAAGAAAGGATGACATCTTCCAGAAAACTGCCTTGGTGGTTGCCCATAAGTCATGCTCATTACATGACTTGTTCTCTTTAAGAAGAAGAAAAAAAAAAAAGAAATTAAGAGGGCTGAGGCTTAAGAGTTGATTAGGGCACTGATTTCAGTTGCATTATCAGAGATTTTAAATTCAAGTGTTAAGACTCAAAATATAATAGGAAAAACATTGTTGAAAATGGACATACTGAGAAACCAACATATGTATATCAGTGCTACCAGCTCTGAATATAGGTATAACACATAGCATGGCCAACGTTATCACACGAGACCCATTTACATGAGTCAGAACTATCTGTGTTACTCATGAGTGGTGGAGTGAAATGGAATCAGATGGATTTACAGTCAGTGGACCCATGGAATCCAATAGATTTAAGTTAGCAGGGCCTAGTGCTTTAGCAGCTTCCCAGGAAAGTCCTGACAGCTTTGATTTGTTTAACAAGAGGACATTAGCCAAGATGGGGACTTACTTTCCCTTCCCCGCCCATCTCATTAAGACACAATTTGTCAATTAAAATGCTGAGTTCGGCCAATGCCAGCAATAGAGTGAGAGGAGCCAGCTTCTACCAATTTCTTGGGGGCTGGTTCCATCATCTCTTTTTTTCCCAGATGAAAATTTGTATCAGCCTCTTTCCTTTCAGCACAACTTTTTTTTTGGTCAGGTCATATTACTTTTGAAAAAGCTTTAAGCCGGGAAGGTTTTTCTGGTCCAGGATGACTGTCTGGTCAGCTAGAGCCCACCCCCAAATAGCTAATAACCCAGTGGGTTGTGCACTCACCAGGGATGTAGACACCAAGGTTGAGTCCCTTTTCTATACCAGGCAGAACAGAGATTTGAACCTGGGTCTGCACACCCCTGGTGAGCATGCTACCCATTGGGCCATCAGCTATTCTGGGGCCTGTCTTCCTCAGACTCTCCTGTTGGAGCTCTTCCATTTTGTATAAATAATTAAATATTCACAGGACCAGAGTGAGAGCCTGACTCCATAGGCTGGTGGTTAGGGCACTCATGTAGTATGTGGGAGAAACAGAGACTTGAACCTGGGTCTCCTGTATCTGTGCCCTAACCCCTGGGCTACAAAGTCAGGCTCTCTCTCTGGCTCAGTTAATGGTTAATTATTTATACAAAGTGAAACAGCTCAACTAGGAGAGACTGACTCTATAGCCTGATGATTATGGCATGCACCTGGGGTATGGTAGACCCACTTTCAAATCCTTGATGTGGGTCTCCCACATGCCCTAAACAGTGGAGTATTGGCTTTGCTGGGATGGGTTTCTCTCTCTCTCTCTCTTTTTTTAATTAAAATAGTCAAAGGGTCTTGGGTTCATCCCAGCACAGCACAGGAAACATTTTGAAATCTCAAAAATTCTCACAGGATGGGAAAATGGCTCCAATTTCCTGCAGACATCCCAGGATAGCTGAACAACAGCCCCACCTGCACTTGCGGAAGAGATGTACAAGTGGGAGTCTGGGCCAAATTCTTGAGAAGGATGTAATGCTTGCCTGCTTCTGCTACACCTGTTCTCTCAAAGCCAGACAGACTCCCTCAAATAGTGTTAATCTTTTCTGGCCAATCAGATAACAGCTCTTTGCAGCTAGAGGTGCTCTGGTCCGTTATTCGATGGAGACAACCAGGGGTGCCATTTCAGATTTTGGTAGAGGGGGTCAACTTTAACCGTGATTCCAGGTGCTACTTAGGCAACAGAAATCTCTCTGTTTTTTTTGTAGACAATAACTTAGAAATTAGCTGACAGGAAAACTGTATCTAATTCCTATATAAAGCATCTCTAATACTCAACTCTAATACTAACATGTACGGACATCTTGTGTCATGTCACTTAAGGAACACAGGTTAGGTTTAAAATTTTAAAGAAATTCTTACTCTTGAATACGACCATTGAAACAATTGTAGAAAAATCTAGATTGCTTTCTATAATTTACGCTACTTACTTTTGCAGTTTACCAAGCTTGGAATAGATCATTTAACTTTTGGAAACATCATACTAGGGCAAGACCCTGTGAGTTTATACTGCACCTGGCTGGGGTTCTGGGGGTGTTACCATACTACAAATAATAGATTAGAAACTGACTTTAAACAGGAGTGAAACTGACACTTTCAGGTTAGTTTCACAGTATTGCCAACCCCAAATGTTCAAAAATCATGAGTCAGGCTCACCAAAAATCAAGAGATTATGTAAAAATAATAGATTTTGTGTTCCTTTTATTTGCCTTCTGCTTCTTGAGCCTCTAAGGTGCACTGGAGTCACATTTTGAAGCTTTCTACACAGCCAAGTGGGCTAGAAACTTACTTTTTTCTTTAAGAATGAAGGCTGAAATCATCACATATCGACTTGACTCCAGGAGCTAGGGCTTTAGGGAAAACAATAATCATCATGAGACTCATGACAAAATCACGAGAGTTGGCAACACTGCTTTCAGTTCTGTTTAAAGGCTAATTACTTTCCAGAAGGCTCTTAAGAAAAAACACTACACCAAGAAAATTCCACTTTTTAAAGTTGAGAAAAAATGGAGTCTTCTGAGATATATCAGGGCCACTGCAGGCAGGAAAGGAAAATAAACAAGCACAGGAGCTCTGGGCAGCTCTTGAACTTGAAAAAAAGTTGGAGGGTCAAATCTTCTAGTCCTTAATCGTGTAAAACGTCTATTGCCATCAGCTCCTGCAGCCATGGATAGTAACATGTGCTCAATAATTATACACGTCATACTTAAATATTTTGAGCCATCTTATCTAGGGCGACACATTTTATATGCATTGGCTCAGGGACTGTATTTTCTGGCATATTCTGAACAGTGCTGAGCACACAGATGGTGCCACTGAATAAGAACACAAGAATGGCCATACTGGGTCAGACCAAAGGTCCATCTAGCCAAGTGTCCCGTCTTCCAACGGTGGCCAATACCTGGTGTTTCAGAAGGAATTAACAGAACAGTTAATCAAGTGATCCATCCCTTCATCCATTCCCAGCTTCTGGCAAACAGAGGCTAGGAACACAATAATACATAATACAAATCATGACAATAATCATTGACTTTAGGACGTTATGGATGCAATTTCTATTCTTTGTTCTGAAATTGGCTTGAATACAGCTGAAACACTAAGAATTTGCGGCATAAACACCTACTCATATGACATTTTCTCATTCCTTTCTTTTCTCAAACTCAGATAAAAAAATGACAAAACAAAATGGTTTTCAGTTAAAATATAAAATTTCACAGCAGCCATTGCTCTACAGCCCAGCATGGGGCAGAACCTGCCACCCCTTGGGGGTTAAGTGACTTCCTCTCATCTGACTCTCATTCTTCATCTTTCCTGACTTCTGTGCTGCTTTTTATGCGGTCAACTGAGGCCTGGTCTACACTACGAGTTTAGGTCGACTTTAGCAGTGTTAAATCGAATTAAGCCTGGACACGTTCACACGATGAAGCCCTTTCTTTCGACTTAAGGGGTCCCTTAGACTGGTTTCTTTACTCCACCTCCGATGAGGGGATTAGCGATAAAATCGGCCTTAGCGGGTCGGAATTGGGGTAGTGTGGACGGAATTGGACGTTATTGGCCTCCGGGAGCTATCCCACAGTGCTTCATTGTGACCGCTCTGGACAGCACTCTCAACTCAGATGCACTGACCAGGTAGACAGAAAAAGCCCAGCGAACGTTTGAATTTCATTTCCTGTTTGCCCAGCGTGGAAAGCACAGGTGACCATGCAGAGCTCATCAGCACAGGTAACCGTGATGGAGTCCCAGGATCGCAAAAGAGCTCCAGCATGGACCGAACGGGAGGTATGGGATCTGCTCGCCATATGGGGAGATGAATCACTGCTAGCTGAACTCCGTAACAGTAAACGAAATGGCAAAATATTAGAAAAGGTCTCCAAGGCCATGAAGGACAGAGGCCATAACAGAGACGCACAGCAGTGCCGCGTGAAAATTAAGGAGCTAAGGCAAGCCTACCACAAAGCCAGAGAGGCAAACGGAAAGTCCGGGGCAGAGCTGCAAACATGCCGCTTCTACGCGGCGCTGCATGCTATGCTAGGGGGTGCAGCCACCACTACCCCAACTGTGTGCTATGACTCCGTCACTGGAGAAACACACAGGGAAGAGGGTTCGGGGTACGAGGAAGATGAGGATGAAGATAATGTAGATAGCTCACAGCAGCAAGGAAGGGAGAAACTGGTTTCCCCAACAGCCAGGATATGTTTATCACCCTGGACCTGGAGCCAGTAACCCCCGAACTCACCCAAGGCATGCTCCCAGACCCTGAGGACACACAGGGGACCTCTGGGGAGTGTACCTTTGTAAATATTACACATGGTTTAAAAGCAAGCGTGTTTAATGATTAATTTGCCCTGGCAATCGCGGCCAGTACAGCTACTGGAAAAGTCTGTTAACGTGTATGGGAATGGAGCGGAAATCCTCCAGGGATATCTCCAGAAAGCTCTCCTTCATGTACTCCCAAAGCCTTTGCAAAAGGTTTCTGGGAAGGGCTGCCTTATCCCGTCCGCCATGGTAGGACTCTTTACCACGCCAGGCCAGTAGCACGTAGTCTGGAATCATTGCATAACAAAGCATGGCAGCGTATGGTCCCGGTGTTTGCTGGCACGCGGACAACATCCATTCCTTATCGCTCTTTGTTATCCTCAGGAGAGTTATCTCATTCACAGTCACCTGGTTGAAATGGAGTGATTTTATTAAGGGGACATTCAGAGGTGCCCGTTCCTGCTCGGCTGAACAGAAATGTTCCCCGCTGTTAGCCACGCAGTGGGGGGGGAGGGGTGAAGTGATCATCCCAGAGAATTGGGTGTGTGTGGAGGAGGGGGGGTTAGTTGGGTTTGTGCTGCATGTTAACCCGGGAACCGCAGCCCCTCCTTTTACATTGCAAACCCATTTTAAATGGCCAACCCAATGGGTGCTTGGTATGGGAAATGAGGGCGCTACTGTTTGAAACCATTCCCACATGTTAAGAAGGTTAAAAAAGCCAAAAGACTGTGGCTTACCATGGCTGCCTGCAAGCCGAAATCTGTTGCCTGGCACTGTGTGAGTGATCTCTCACACCAAACCGGCAGGCCCTCAATATAAGAGGAAAAATGCGACCTTGTAACAAAAGCACATGTGCTGTGTAATGTGAACAGCAACATTTAATGTGAAAGAGTGTACCCATTGTTCTCTAAAATGTGTCTTTTTTAACCACATCTCCCTTCTCCTCCACCAGCTGCAAATGTTTCTCCTTCACAGAGGCCAGTGAAGATTAGAAGGAGAAAACGGCGGACTCGGGATGACATGTTCACAGAGCTCCAGATGTCCTCCCACGCTGAAATAGCACAGCAGAATGCGTGGAGGCAGTCAATGTCAGACTACAGAAAAGCACAGTATGAACGAGAGGAGAGGTGGCGGGCTGAATCGCGGGATGAACAGAGCAAGTGGCGGGCTGAAGATGATAGGTGGCGTCAGCTTGCAGACTGAAGGCAAGAGTCGATGCTCCGGCTGCTGGAGCATCAAACTGATATGCTCCAGCGTATGGTTGAGCTGCAGGAAAGGCAGCAGGAGCAGAGACCGCCGCTACAGCCCCTGTGTAACCAACAGCCCTCCTCCCCAACTTCCATAGCCTCCTCACCCAGACGCCCAAGAACACAGTGGGGGGGCCTCCGGCCACCCAGTCACTCCACCCCAGATGATTGCCCGAGCATCAGAAGGCTGGCCTTCAATAAGAGTTAAAGTTTTAAACTGCAGTGTGTCCTTTTCCTTCCCTCTTCCCCCACCCTTGGCTACCTTGGCAATTATCCCCCTAGTTGTGTGATGAATTAATAAAGAATGCATGAATGTGAAGTAACAATGACTTTATTGCCTCTGCAAGCGGTGCTCGAAGGGGGAGGGGAGGGTGGGGTGGTTGGTTTACAGGGAAGTAGAGTGAACCAGGTGGGGGGTGGAGCGTAGGGTTCATCAAGGAGAAACAAACAGAAGTTTCACACTGTAGCCTGGCCAGTCACAAAACTCGTTTTCAAAGCTTCTCTGATGCGCACTGCGCCCTGGTGTGCTCTTCTAACCGCCCTGGTGTCTGGCTGCGCGTAATCAGCATCCAGGCGATGTGCCTCAACCTCCCACCCCACCATAAATGTCTCCCCCTTACTCTCACAGATATTGCGGAGCACACAGAAAGCAGCAATAACAATGGGGATATTCTTTTCGCTGAGGTCTGAGCGAGTCAGGAAGCTGCACCAGTGCACTTTTAAATGTCCAAATGCACATTCCACCACCATTCGGCACTTGCTCAGCCTGTAGTTGAACAGGTCCTGACTACTGTCCAGGCTGTCTGTGTACGGCTTCATGAGCCATGGCATTAAGGGGTAGGCTGGGTCCCCAAGGATAAGTATAGGCATTTCAATATCCCCAACGGTTATTTTCTGGTCCGGGAAGAAAGTCCCTTCCTCCAGCTTTTGAAACAGACCAGAGTGCCTGAAGACGCGAGCATCATGTACCTTTCCCGGCCATCCCACGTTGATGTTGGTGAAACGTCCCTTGTGATCCACCAGGGCTTGCAGCAGCATTGAAAAGTACCCCTTGCGGTTTATGTACTCAGTGGCTTGGTGCTCCGGTGCCAAGATAGGGATATGGGTTCCGTCTATCGCCCCACCACAGTTTGGGAATTCCATTGCAGCAAAGCCATCCACTATGGCCTGCACGTTTCCCAGAGTCACTATCCTTGATATCACCAGGTCTTTGATTGCCCTGGCAACTTATATCACAGCAGCCCCCATAGAAGATTTGCCCACTCCAAATTGATTCCCGACTGACCGGTAGCTGTCTGGCGTTGCAAGCTTCCACAGGGCTATCACCACTCGCTTCTCAACTGTGAGGGCTGCTCTCATCCTGGTATTCTGGTGCTTCAGGGCAGGGGAAAGCAAGTCACAAAGTTCCATGAAAGTGCCCTTACGCATGTGAAAGTTTTGCAGCCACTGGGAATCGTCCCACACCTGCAACACGATGCGGTCCCACCAGTCTGTGCTTGTTTCCCAGGCCCAGAATCGGCGTTCCACGGCATGAACCTGCCCCAGTAACACCATGATTTGCACATTGCTGGGGCCTGTACTTTGTGAGAGGTCTATGTCCATATCAATTTATTCATCACTCTCGTCGCTGCGCTTCAATCGCCTCCTTGGCTGGTCCTGGTTTTGCTTCGGCATGTCCTGGCTCTGCATATACTCCAGGACAATGCGTGTGGTGTTCATAGTGCTCATAATTGCCGTGGTGATCTGAGCGGGCTCCATGATCCCAGTGCTATGGTGTCTGGTCTGAAAAAAGGCGCGAAACTAGTATCTGACGGACGGAGGGAGGGTGGGAGGGGTGAGTGACGACATGGTGTACAGGTACAGGCAATTAAAATCAACAAAGGTGGCTTTGCATCAGGGAGAAACACAAACAACTGTCACACAGAATGGCCCCCCCCAAAGACTGAACTCAAAACCCTGGGTTTAGCAGGCTGTTGATTTCACGGAGGGAGGGGAAAGCAAATGAATACAGAACAAATCTATTTTTTACATCTTAAGCTGGCAGACGACGGTGCAGCATGACTGATAGCCCTCGGCATCTTCTGGGTGCTTGGCAGAAAATACTGGGCGCTTGGCAGAAAATAGCATACTACGACTGATAGCCATCATCGTCGAGACTGCCCAGGTGCCCATGATTGACAGCCACTGCAGTACGACGACGACGGATACCAGTCGTAATATACCATCTTCTACCAAAAGGCAAGGGGCTGCTGCTGTGTGCAATGCAGCCCCACGTCTGCCAGCTCCACGTCTGCCAGCACCTAGATCGCCGATGAAGGCTACCAGTCATACTGCACCGTCTACTGCCAAAAGGCAATTAGCTGCTGCTGTGTAGCAATGCAGTACCACGTCTGCCGGCACCCAGAGGATATATGGTGACGGTGAGCTGAGCTGAGCTGAGCGGACTCCATGCTTGGCATGGTATGTTGTCTGCACAGGTAACCCAGGTAAAAAGGCGCGAATCGATTGTCTGCCGTTGCTCTGACGGAGGGGGAGGTGCGTGACGACATGTACCCAGAACCCTCCGCGACACTGTTTTGCATCATTCAGGCATTGGGATATCAACCCAGAATTCCAATGGGTGGCGGAGACTGTGGGAACTGTGGGATAGCTACCCACAGTGCAACGCTCCGGAAGTCGACGCTAGCCTCGGTACTGTGGACGCGGTCCGCCGACTTCATGCACTTAGAGCATTTTATGTTCATTTATGTTATGACACACACAATCGGCTGTATACAACTGATTTCTATAAAACCGGCTTCTAATTTCGTAGTGTAGACATACCCTAAGACATCCTTCCCAATTGCCTGGGATTGTTTGCTGGAGTCTCAGAGAACTGGCCTTCTTGCTTTTGCTCCCATCTATCAGAGTCCTCGTTTTTTTGCAACATGCCGCACAGAGAAAGGCTGGTCCAGTGAATAGGGAGCTAGCCCTGAGAGACATGGGTTCTACTCCCCCCACCCCATGGGCTTCCAGTATGACCTCAGGCCAGTGCCTTATGGACAGCATTTCAAAGGCTTTTAGGCATCCAAGAATGCAGCTAGGCATCTAGTGGGGCTTACAAACCTTTGAAAATCTGACTTTTAGTCCCTCTGTGCCTCAGTGCCCCATCTGTACAATGGGGATAACAGCACTGCTCTACCTTACAGAGGGGCTGTGAGGAGAAATAGATTCTGAGGTGCTCAGATACTATGGTGATGGGGGCCACATAAGTACCACAGGTAGAGAGGGAACATGTCTATACTACTGCTATCTCTTCCCTGGGTTTTGGCCCCTTCTTTTCACCTATCCCCCTCACATCTCCCTCTTTTCTTAATGTAATCTTAGCTCAAAGAGGGCTTGGCTGTATGAGTCCCCTGCATTCTGTCTTCACTTTCAGAGCCTTAATTTAATTGCTAGCCCTTTCTTATATTAATCACACTGCCTTTGTTTGTAAACAAAATGCTGACTCCCTGCCCCTGGAGCACAAGGTGAGACCAGCACATCTCCTCGGATGAACTCACATTCCACACTCAGGGCATGTCTACACTGGCAGAGTTACAGAGCCAGGAGTTACAGCGCTGCTCAGAGAACACTGAAGGGAAACTGCTATTGTGTGTTCACACTGTCAGCTGCCTGCGCAATAGCGTGTTCACACTTGCGGCACTTGCAGTGGTATTCGGAATGGTGCACTCTGGGCAACTATCCCACAGAGCATCTCTTTCTCTTCTGCCGGTAAGACTTGTGGGAAGATGGAGGGGATCACGGGGGATCCTGAGTCCTGTCCCAATGACCCGTGATGCATTGCTTCACATCCCAGCAATCCCTGTGCTTCTGTCTGCATTTGGCGCCATCTTTTAACAGTTTGCGTACTGCGCGCCCTGCCTCTTCGGGTTGCAGGAATGGATCCCAAATTGTTGACCAGTATGCTGTTCGCTCTGAGCAACCCGTCACGAGTGGCAGTGGAGTTATTCCTTAAACTACAAAGGCAAAAGGAGTGTGACATGGATCTTGCCACGCGTAGTAGCTACGACACGAGATTGCTTGTGGCATTCATGGAGGTGCTGACCACAGTGGACCACTCCTTTTGGGCTCGGGAAACAGCACTGAGTGGTGGGATCACCTCATGATGCACATCTGGGATGAGGAGCAGTGGCTGCAGAACTTTTGGATGAGGAAAGCCACATTCATGGGACTGTGTGATGAGCTCTCCCCAGCCCTGCAACGCAGGGACACGAGAATTAGAGCTGCCCTGCTGTTGGAGAAGCACGTGGCAATTGCACTGTGGAAGCTGGCTACTCCAGACTGCTACCAATAGGTCACTAATCAGTTCGGAGTGGGAAAGTCGACTATTGGACTCATGTTGATGGAAATCTGCAGGGCCATTAATCGCATCCTGCTCCAAAAGACTGTGACTCTGGGAAATGTGCATGACGTTGTAGATGGCTTTGCGCAAATGGGGTTCCCTAACTGCAGAGGGGTGATAGATGGCATGCATATTCCAATTCTGGCACCAGACCACCTAGCCACCAAGTACATTAATCGCAAGGGGTATTTCTTAATGGTTCTCCAGGCGCTTGTGGATCACCGTGAGCGTTTCACAGACATTAACGCAGGCTAGTCTGAAAAGGTGCCTGACGCACGCATCTTTCAGAACACTGGCCTGTTCAGGAAGCTGCAAGCAGGGACTTTCTTCCCAGACCAGGAGAACACCGTAGGGGAAGTCGAAAAGCCCGTTGTGATCCTGGGAGACCCCACCTACACCTTAATGCCATGGCTCATGAGGCCATACATGGGGCAAATTGACAGCAGCAAGGAGTGGTTCAACAACAGGCTGAGCAAGTGCAGAATGACTGTTGAGTGTGCATTTGGCTGTTTAAAGGCCCGTTGGCGCTGCCTCTATGGGAAGCTGGACCTGGCCGATGACAATATTCCTATGCTTATAGCCACGTGCCATACACTCCATAATATTTGTGAAGGGAAGTGTGAAAGCTTCACTCAGGGCTGGACTGTAGAGGCTCAGTACCCTGGAGGCTGAATGTGAACAGCCAGAGACCAAGGCTATTAGAGGGGCCATAAGGATCAGGGATTCCTTGAGGCAGCAATTTGAAACTGAAAGCCACTAATATTTGGTGCTATGCTCGGGAGTGCAGTGCTTGTAATGCTAGGAGGTGACTGGTGCACATGATGCAATATATTGCTTTGCAGTTCTCTTTTTGCTTTCAATTAATAGAATAAAAATTGCTTTCAAACCAACACAATTCTTTTATTAAAAGACAACAACCAGAGGAGAGAGTCAAACACACACAAAAAAACCCATCAGCAATGAGGGGTATGGGGGAAGGGAAGTTCCCAGGAGGAGAAGGGGTCCCAGGACCAGGGCCAGCTCCAGGCACCAGCATTCCAAGCAGGTGCTTGGGGCGGCAATCTGCAAGGGGCAGCAGTCTGTGTGTTTTTGCCATCCCAAGCTGCGCGCTGAATTGCCACTGCGGACAGCGGGGGCAGTCCATGTGCTGTTAGGACGGCACACACGTTTCTGCAGCGGTGGCAATTCGGCAGCAGCTTCTATGTTCAGCTGCCAGCGGCGGCAATTCGGCGGCTTCTGTCTTCCAGCTGAAGACAGAAGCTGCTGCTGAATTGCTGCCGCCCTAACGGCACATGGACTGCCCCCCGCCGTCCGGCGGCAATTTGGCGTGCTGCTTGGGGAGGCAAAAACAGTAGAGCCGGCCCTTCCCAGGACGGCTAAAGATTTGTGTATGTCCAGGGATCATATCCATCCTTCTCCTTTGGAGTACAATGCAGCAGGTACTGTACTTTTGCAGGGCCAAATTGCAGAGGATAGGTGTTGAGTGCAGTGGGTAGTGGGAATCCACAGTGCTAGTCTGTGAGGGGGGAAAGAGTGGAATGCCACAGATATAGACTGTAGCCAGGATGTTGATAAGTGTGTTGGTGGTGGGTGTGGGGTCACATGGGAAAGAGTTTTGCGACAGCGACTGCAGGGAGTGGAGGGGAGCTGCTCAGTTTGAAGAGCTAGTATCACCAGGCACGTGTCTGCCTGGCGCTCCATAACCTTTAAGAGCTGCTCCATGGCTTCATTCTGGTGTGCCACGTTCTTCTTTCGGTCCTCCTTCTCGCTGTCCCGCCACTCCTTCAATTCCTGTTTCTCAGCAGCGGAGTGCATCATAACATCACACAGAATGTCCTCCTTAGTTCTTCTTGGCCACTTTCTAATTCTGCACATCCGTTCAGCCACAATAACAAAGAGGGAGGCTGGGCTCCCGAAGGTCATCTCTGAAATTTAAACACAACATTTTACAGAAGCAGTATTGTTTGCAACACAGAGAACACTGATTCAGTGATTTAAAACACAGCCAGTACTCACACACCTGTCACTAACTGGCTGACCTCAGGCAAGTACATGAGTCACAAGACCCCCAAAATGGTGAGTAGCTGCAGGGACAGGGTAAATCACACTTCCTGGACCCTGCTGTACACTGGGCACGTGGCTCTTGGGGAGACCCAGCACTGTGGGGGGGGGCTGATAATCATTCCTGTCCCCCAGGGCCTGCTCCAGGCACCAGCCCTCCAAGTATGTGCTTGGGGCGGCACCTGGAGGGGGGCGGCGCTCACCCGGGGGGAGCGGAGCCGTGGCCGGGCTCTCCGCCCTCCTCCTGGCGCTCTGGCCGGCTGGGGAGAGCGGGCCTGCGGCTGGGCTCGCTGCCCTCCTCCTGGCGCTCCGTCCGGCTGGGGAGAGCGGGCCTGCGGCTGGTCTCGCTGCCCTCCTCCCGGCGCTCCGGCCAGCCGGGGAGAGTGGGGCCGCGGCCGGGCTCAGCGCCCTCCCCTGCTGCACTCCCCGCTGGGGGGCGGCGACAGGCTTTTTTGCCTGGGGCAGCAAAAAAGCCAGAGCCAGCCCTGCTGTCCCCACACTTTCCACAGGATGTGATCATTATGGAAGATAGCTCGCTGCTAAGGGTGAGCAGGGAATCAAGGGAGGGTCTTCTCCAAGCCTGCAGCTTCCTCCCTGGCACCTGTGTGGCTTGCCTGAGTGCAGCAATGGTTCCCGCTCCTTTCCCCGCCCTCCGTGGCACAGGAAAGTTACCGTTAACGGGGCAAGAAACAAATCCGCTCTGCTGAAGAACCTGTGGCAGCAAATTGCCCTGTATTTCCATGAGAGTTTCCTGGAGATCTCTGAGGGAGATATCCGTGAAGTGAGGGAGTCAATCAACAGCCTGTTTCGTCGCTCAGACGAGGCATGCGGTGGGAGACAAGCCTGCTTTCTGCAACCCTCCTGCCCCCCAACAACTCGCTTCAGCGATTCCCAAAATCAGATCCACTTACCAGAGGCCTCCTCTCCTGTTTGCACTTTGCCAATCTCCGACAGCTGTGACTGGCTAGGCTACTCCAGGTAGAAAAGAGCGCCTGACTGCATGCATCTCTGACCTCCGAGTCATCCTCTGCCTCTGGGTTCCCCTTCCCCCCCACATCCTCTTCCAAGATTTCCTCCTCCTGACTCAATCCACTCTCAACAGGCATTGCTCCCAGCGGGGGATTGCCTGGTGCATGGAGCAGGCATGGCCACCTGGAAAGATGCGTCGAGACCACTGCAGTCATCACTGAGCAAACAGGAAGGGGACTTTCAAAATTCCAAAGGAATTTACAGGGTGGGGATGATGGTTGGTCACCTGAGGGCAGGGCAGTAGAGTTCAAACTGATGACCAGAGAGGTGAGAACAAGCATTGTGGGACACCTCCTGGAGGCCAATCGCAGCACTGTAATTGCCAGAGTGTCTACAGTGGCACTGCAGTGCGGTAGCCCCGGCGCAGAAAGCTGTATGTCTCTCAGGGTGGTTTTTTTAAAAGTGCTACAACTGCACAGTTTCTGCACACTAAGTGTCTTGGCAGTGTGTACATCTCGGGAGTTACAGCGCAGAAACTGCCTTATTGTGCAGAAACTTGCCAGTGTAGACGGGGCCTCAGGCCGCAGGGGAGTTAAGCGCTCTGCCTGGGGCTAGGACATCCACTGGGAGCAGAGCTCCTGTACGAAACTTTGCGGGGGATGGGGGAGAGCTGGAGCCCCCCCTGGAGACAACCTTGGTTGATTAGAATTTTACACATCTAGCACAATATACTGGACAGCATTTGCAGATGCTATGGGGGACGAAGAAACGGAATCAAGAACCTCTATCACAATCTCAGTATAGGATTCGTCTGCCACTTGTGTGCTAGCATTTTTTAACGGCCAGTGAAAATACATCTCATTTTTGCCTGTCTCTAGCTTTGAAGTGAAGTTGTTTTACTCTATATTACGGGGAGGAGAAAGCTGCTGAGAACATTTATTGTTAAATCTATTATGGGATGTTGGCCCCCTCAATCTGGAAGTCCTTTCTCAAACTTGACCCTCCCTCATGCAAGAGCAACAAATAAAGCCACTAGTCAAAGATGCACCACTAAAACGGCAACACTCAAGCCAAGGGCACACAATACTTCATTGATATGAGGTGAACCACAAGCAAAAGCCACATACAAATGTTATCACAGCAGCTAGCTGCCCCAAGGACGCAACCTCATGGACAAAGCAAACTTTGGGGTTTTGAAAAGAAAAAACAAATGCCAGCTGCTCTCTCTCTTTAAGGAATGCTGAAATTCTCATCTATGAGTTCTGAATGCTGACAAACATCTGCCTGCTAATCTAAGGGTATGTCTACACTACAAGAGTAGTTTGATTTTACTTAAAGAGAATTTGTGGAACCGATATTACAAAGTCGAACGTGTGTATCCACACTAAGGACAGTAATTCGACTTTGTGAGTCCACACTAACAGGGCAAGCGTCGACATTGGAAGCGGTGCACTGTGGGCAGCTATCCCACAGTCCCCGCTGCCCACGGGAATTCTGGGTCAAGCACCCAATGCCTGCTGGGGCAAAAAATGTGTCGAGGGTGGTTTTGGGTAACTGTCGTCATTCAACCCTCACTCCCGCCCTCCTTCCGTGAAAGCGCCGGCGGGCAATCAGTTCGCGCAATTTTCTGGTGATTGACAGCGCGGATGCCACAGCACTTCGAGCATGGATTCTGCTGCGATCATCGCTGCAGTTATGGCCGTTGTCAACACCTCACACCTTATCATCTACCTTTTCCAGAGGCAGATGCTGTGAAATCGGGTGAGGAGGCTACGGCAGCGCGGTGAGGACATGCAGTCTGAGAGGGGCACAGACCTCTCACAAAGCATGGGACCCTGTGCCAGGGACATCATGGTGGCAATGGGTCATGTTGATGCTGTGGAATGGCGATTCTGGGCCTGGGAAACAAGCACAGACTGGTGGGACCGCACAGTGCTGCAGGTCTGGCATGAATCACAGTGGCTGCGAAACTTTCGGATGCATAAGGGAACTTTCCTGGAACTTTGTGAGTTGCTGTCCCCTGCCCTAAAGCGCAAGGACACCCGGATGTGAGCAGCCCTGACTGTCCAGAAGCGAGTGGCCATAGCCCTCTGCAAGCTTGCAACACCAGACAGCTACCGGTCAGTCGCGAACCAATTTGGAGTGGGCAAATCTACCGTGGGGGTTGCTATGATGCAAGTAGCCAACACAATCGTTGAGCTACTGCTCTCAAAGGTAGTGACCCTGGGAAACGTGCAGGTGATCGTAGATGGCTTCGCTGCGATGGGATTCCTAAACTGCAGTGAGGCTATAGATGGAACTCACATCCCTATCCTGGGACTAGACCACCAGGCCAGCCAGTACATTAACCGAAAGGGCTACTTTTCAATGGTGCTGCAAGCACTGGTGGACCATAGGGGACATTTTACCAACATCAATGTCGGATGGTCGGGCAAGGTTAATGATGCTCGCGTTTTCAGGAACTCTGGTCTGTTTAGATGGCTGCAGGAAGGTATTTACTTCCCGGACCACAAAATAACTGTTGGGGATGTGGAGATGCCTCTAGTGATCCTCGGGGACCCAGCCTACCTGCTAATGTCCTGGTTCATGAAGCCCTATACAGGCACCCTGGACAGTGAAAAAGAACTCTTCAACTACCGTCTGAGCAAGTGCAGAATGGTGGTGGAGTGTGCTTTTGGACGTCTGAAGGGGAGATGGAGAAGCTTACTGACTCGCTCTGATCTCGGCGAAACCAATATCCCCATTGTTATTTCAGCTTGTTGTGTGCTCCACAATCTCTGTGAGAGCAAGGGGGAGACGTTTATGGCAGGGTGGGAGGTTAAGGCAAATCGCCTGGCTGCTGATTACGCCCAGCCAGCCAGCCGGGCGATTAGAAGAACCCAGCAGGATGCGCTGTGCATCCAGGAAGCTTTGAAAGCTAGGTTCCAGATCGAGCAGGGTAACCTGTGACTATTAAGTTTGTTTAAACAGAACCTGTCCCCGTTTCTTTACCCAGTTAATGTTGACTATCCTCTCCAGTTACCAACCCTTTTCCAACACACCTTTAAAAATAAAATAAATGAAACTTTGTTCATTAACACTGTTTTCTTTATTAAGGATTTTGTGGTAAAGTGTTGAAAGTGGGACGCAGACTGTGGTGGGGAGCGGGTGAAGTGATGGAAAGGACGCTTCTAAACTCAAGGAATGACAGGCTCCTGCTCCTAGAGCGGTCCGCAGCGGTGGACTGATCGTTTTAACAGTCTGCCACCCCTCCTTTTTGGGGCTGTGTGTGTGGGGGCTGCTGAATCCTGGAGCCTCATGGAGTTTCTGCAGGATACACAGCAGTGGAAGTTAGGGTGGACTGGATAGCTCTAGATGTGAGCAGTGACAATAGCCGACCCCGGGGAAAAAGAACAAAAGAAAAAAAAAAATCCACCAGAAACCTCAGATCATAGCTGCTTAAAAAGCCTTTTAATTCGACTTTAATTACAAAGAGAGCTGTAACCGATTAACAAACCGAAGCATGAGAGGCTTCCACAGCAAGCTGGCCCTTTCAATAGCTCCATGCTCCACCGTCCTTTAAATTAACAGATTACATTCCATACCGTGTAGTGCCTGGGGGGTGTTATAGCTTTGCTATTTCTATCATGTTCAGTTTCTTTTCTTTCAATGCAAAAGTGTCAGAAGAGACTAGAAGACCCTGTTAGTTTTCTCTCTTTTTATTAAAATATACAAGAAGGTTGTTGCAGCAGTGAGTTTTATTTGTTGGGCCATCATGCAGTATTTTGCTCTCATGTTAATATTAGCTGTTAATTATTAGTGCATCTAACTTCCATGGACTCAGTCACAAGCCATTCTACAGGCAGGCTACATCCGAGATCCAGCAGCAGAACGAACAGAGAATTATTTCAGGTTTTCCCTTGGTCTCTGTCACCTTTAGGTTTTCTCTGTACTTCTGAAAAGTGCATTTGAATGGCTTATCAGCATTACCCTCCCCTGTAGAGAGCACTGGAGTGAGTTCTCTTAAGGAGGACAAGCGATATTTTCTTCATCATTAAGAAAAGTTATTCTCTCATTTGTATTTATAAGAATCCTACAGAAGCTTGAAACTCAAGTCTACTTCCAAAACAAAGGGTTCAGTGATTTGTTGGACAATGAGCAGCTAGCTGCAGCTACGTGTTGCTGTTGACAGATTTTGTTTTTAAAAGGAACAAAGGTCACTGAAATGTTGGCTTTTGTTTTTTGATTTTTTTTTTTTAAAGGAAAAAAATACAGTTACACAGGACTTTAAAAACAGATGCAAGACAATCAGAGGTAGATCAAATTTGGAGCTATCTGGCCTTGAGAACATCCCTTTAGGCTGAACTTTAAGAGAAAAGTGTAAATGTAAGGAATGCCTACAGCTTAACTCTTTAACCTCACTCTGCTCCCTGAAGATTCACTCAAACCTCTCTTTCTACTCTTCCTGCAGTGGATCAGTGCTGATCACAAAAAAAGGCACAGGAAGTAGAAAACTGATGGTAAATAGATAAATTCCATCTCCTCCTGCTGAGTCATTTTTACGAACTGTTTTATCTTTCATGAAATTGTATGGGGGCCTCCCCACATTTTATGAAAATTGCAGATGTTACTTTTGATTGAAGTACTCAAAGATATCTCCTGTGGCCCCCATGCTACTGTATGTAGTCTATATTGTTAGATGAACATACTACACCACTACCTTGATATAACGCGAGCTGATATAACACAAATTCTGTGCTCCGGGTGGGTGGGGCTGCGCACTCCGGTGGATCAAAGCAATTTCAATATAACGCGGTTTCACCTATAACGCGGTAAGATATTTTGGCTCCCGAGGACAGCGTTATATTGAGGTAGAGGTGTACCTACATTCGAAAGAACATAAAATCTTCTTTGTAGGAACAAAGAGAAGCTGGTTTTGAGGGGTGTTGAGCTTCCAGGCCCTTGGTGTGCTTTTGTAATTATTCTATTAGAATATTGAAAAAATTGCCCTGCCTCTTTAAGTATGTTAAATATAGCAAGGAAAAAGAGAGAGAGATATATGATTATAGGAACTTATTACAAGTGTGCCTTGCACCTTGTGTTTGAAAAGCTGCTAAAGCTTAATATATGTATAATAATAATAATAATAATATAGTTCAATCTAATGTGCAGTAGCCTATTATACTTCAGATTAAAATAAAAAACAGTTGAAAGAGTAATTAACAGATTATTTGCTTTGAGATATTTAAAAGGGACATTCAGTGTTTTCCTTTTTTAATACCTTCTTAGATTATGTTTTCATAAAAATCTTAGATTTCAAACATATGCTTGAAATTATGTTTTCTGTAGTATTTGATGGCTCAGAGATTAGTCTCAGAAAAGAGAATTTCCCCCCCCACTTAAAAAGACAACATCTCTTGTTTCTGAATAAGGCTACAGTTATTACCTCAGAAAGAGTAAGCTGTGTTCACAGGAGAAGCCCTGGCTGACATCACTTTCCTAAAAAGTCAAAGGAAAACACAGTGCGGGAAGTTTTCAAGTGTGGGTCACAGACCACATTTACACTAATAGTTTACATCAAGGGTCAACCTGCAGGAAGTCAAGAGAACCCCAGCTGCCTCTCATCACTACCTCCGATCTGAACAATGAGGAAAGTCTAGTGTGAAAAAAGTTCAGTAATTTAAAAAAAAAGATAACCCAACCACACGTGCCACCCACAGAATGGAGGATCAGGTCCAATGCATAGTCCAGGACTTCGCTGGTCTCCCAGTTGCTTTCAATTCCCTGCTTTGCCAGAGATTTCCTGCATGACCGTGGGCAAATCACTTACTCTTTCTGTGCCTCAGTTTCCCATCTATAAAGCAAGGGTAATAGCACATCACTACCTTACAGGGGTGTTGGGAGGATAAATGCACTAAAAGATGGCAAAGTGATCATATTCTACAGTAATAGCGACCATATAAGTTCCAGAGATCATTTGAACAGGGATACAGTAAGAACTACCATATATGAAGTATAGTTGGTGCCTGTGAACTTTTTCCACAGTTTTCCTCTCATTGGCTAAAATATGTCACTTAAAGCCCTTGGGTGGGCCCTAGGTGAGGGGTGAGTTTGACCCAGCAAACATAGCACTTGAATTTCAGTTTCAGGTTTTGGCAGATTTCATAACAAGAATTAAAGAGAAGCTTTACTTTGGTTTTGTCTCCTCTGACACCTAGAGCAACCATTGGATTAAATCGCTCAGGTTTAATGGCACCTAATCCCAAAATAAAGCCAGCTGTGACTATAGGAAGGCCACACTCTGGAGCACCAGCACAGTTTACATAGGAAAGGGTGCAGGGAGGAGGGAACTTACTAGGGACTGACCCAAGTACAGGCTCTCACCAGGGCCGATTTCTAATTAGGCACATGTCTGTAAACGGGAGATCTGTGTTCTAGGGGCACCTAAAAATTCAAAGTTTGCTGCAGGTGGGTCCCATCAAGGTGCGGGGCCAGCTGATGGGGAGATGGCCCCATGCAGTCCTGCTGGAGTGCTCCTGCCAGCAGGGAAGGCAAAGCAGCCCCCTGTGTAGGGTTGCCAATTTCCTAATAGCAAAAAACTGAATACCTTTGCCCCACCGCTTCTCCGAGGCCCCATCCCTCACTCCCTCCATCTCCCCTCCCCCCGTTGCTCACTCCCCCCCACCCTCACTCACTCAATTTAATTGGGCTGGGGCAGGCGGCTGAGATGTATGAGGGGGTGAGGCTCCGGCTGGGGGTGTGGTGTGGTCTGGTCTCAATGGGGGGTCAGAAATGAGGGGTTCAGGGTGTGGGAAAGGGCTTCAGGTTGGGGCAGGGGTTGGGGTGCAGGAGAGGAGGAGGTTTCTGGCTGGAGGTGCAGGCTCTGGGGTAGTGCCAGTGATGAGAGGTTTGGGATGCAGGAGGGGGTTGGGGCCAAGGGGTTCGGTGTGTGGGCAGGGGCTCCAGGCTGAGGCAGGAGGTTGGGGGTGCAGGAGGTTGGGGTGTGGGAGGCGATATGAGCTCTGGTCTGAGGGTGCTGGCTCCAAGGTGGGGCCAGAAATGAGGGGTTCAGAGTGCAGGAGGGGACTCCGGGCTGGGGATCCCCAGCCGTGCTACTGGCTCAGCCCGGCAGACACAGTCACCTCCCAGTGGGGCTGCTGAGTGCAGCTGAGTGGTAGGGCACGGGAGAGCGGGTATCTGGGGGAGGGCTGGGGGGGGGAGCACTGGGCAGTAGGGGATTTGTGGGGGAGATCTGTGTGTGTTGAGGTCGAAAGGCTGTGTGGGACACTGGACAGTTGTGGTGATGGGGCTGTGCAGGGGGCGCTGCGTGGGGGTATTAGGATTGCCAATTCTGTTTGGATGCATTTCTGGAGGTTTCATCACATGACATAATATTTAATTGAATATTAATCTTTAATTCCTGGAGAAAGTTGGCAACCCTATATGCTGTGCAGGATTCTCTGGCCGGGGTAGCAGGTGTGCCTAGCCCTGGCTCTCACAGGAGAGAGATCAACTTTCACCAATAGAAAAACAACCTTCTCTTCTGCTTCCCCTTTACAGCCAAGGAAGTTAAAGTAATTTTTACTAACCTCAGACTTTGGATTTTCCTTGCATGTTTTAGTCCATTCCTGATTTCCTTCTCTGCTGTCACGCCCACTTCCAGTCATTTTATCTCCACAGAGCTTTCTTTAGACTCCTCCTCCTTGCTTTGCTTTCTCTCTCCCTTTTTATTTTCTCTTCTTGCCTCTTTCCCCTCCAGAACCTCTATTTAGTTTTTCCTCCCACAGCCTCTTCTCCTTCTGCAGGTTACCTCTTGTCACCGCTCAGGCCAGCAGCACCCAGCCTAGTTCATCTCAAAGGCTGTATCTGTGGCTTAGCCTGTTTTAATCCTTGGGGAAACTCATTTGGAATTTATTTGCAGTGTTTTGGAAACACTCAAATTAGCACAGTCAGCCAGTGCCAGCAATATCATATTTCAAACGACTAAGCTTAATTGAGATGCAGACAGGCTCAGCCACACCCCTCCAAAACTCTTCATTTACTAATCAGCTACTTTACCCTTTAGACCACTCTCTAATGAGGCGACTAGAACAACCTTTGACTCCTTGCCATCCTGGCTGAATTGATAATGAGCCTCAGCTGCCTTTGCAGAGTGATGTGTGACCCCTAGCTAGGATCACGCAGACTCTTCAAGTCCCCAGTGCCGGCTGCTGGCTTTCAATCCATTGCTGAGTGCTCAGACACAGCACTGATGACAGGGACTTACCCCAGAATACACTGTGAAGAGGGATAAGGGTTCACTTGCTGAATCCCAAAGGACTTTTTTCCTTAAAAGTCCATTAAGAGAAAAAAGCGACCAGCTTACACATCCCAGCCGAAGAGGCGGACCTGGCTATCACCCAATGAACCCTTATTCCAAGGCTGACTAAATGGCCTCAATTTTTAACAGAAGGGAGTTGATCTCCTTCTGTGGATATTGAGCATTAAGACCCAGACAACCATGGACACTATGTGTGTGCCTGGCTGACCCATGCTAGGGAAGGCAGCCTGATGGAAAGAGAAGGGGCTATCTATTTATTGCATGGGAGAATTACTTGGGGGGAAAGGGCATGGTAATCCACTGCCTGAATTCCTCCACACTCAGGATACATCTACACAGCAAAGAGAAAGCGGCAGCTGGCCTGTGCCAGCCGACTCGGGGTCATGGGGCTCGGGCTGCAGAGCTGTTTCATTGCTGTGTAGACTTCGGGTCTGGGGATGGAACCTGCGCTCTGGGACCTTCCCACCCTCCAGGGTCCTACAGCCCGGAATCCAGCGCAAGCCCAGAAGTCTGCACAGCAATGAAACAGCCCCGGAGCCAAGTTGGCTGGCACAGGCCATCTGCGGGTGTCTAGTTGCAATGTGGACATGTGTGTCAGTGTCACTGACACACATGCACAAAGCACTGCCATGTCCTTCAAATCACAATCAGCCAATTCTCCTAAAGTTTCCCCGGCATGTGGTTTGAAAGTGGATATATTTAGGGACAGGACTGAGTGCCCAGTTACTTATGGCTCAGCATGTGTAACTGCCCTTCAAATGCCCCACAGAATCAAAAGCCATTCATATTAAAATGCCAAACTAGATAAACAGATGTTGCCAGGTGATGCAATTACCTACAATGAAGTAATATAACTAGAAGAACATTAACTGCAGGCAGTACTTGGAATCAGCAAAACCATTGGGCTTCCTTAAACTTTGTAACAGGACCAGAATGAGAGATCTAAATCAGTTTGTACAGCTCACCCTGGAACCTGTTCAAACATTTCCTATCACTTCAGGCAGATAACTCCATTTGCAATGCAGATTACACTGATTTTGCTTAAGTAGCTGCAGAAGACTGATCTACTGTATAATTCATCTCTCCTGATGTCATGCATGTTAAATCAACTACGTCAGTGATGCAGACTCTTAGAAGGGCCTCTGAACCAATTCTGACAACTCCCCTCCCCCACACCATTTTGAAAGAACTAGGAAAGGGAACAAGAGGTGGCTTCATCACATACCTAATCTATCCAATACCCGCCACTGACCCATTACTACGATACTGATCGACCAACTGGGAACAGCATAATATTTCGTAGGAAGCAGTGATGGAAATTGAAATGGTTTGTGAAAGAGTGGAAAAAGTAAATATTTCAATATGTAATTAAAACATGCATTACCTCTTCTCTCACATACAGGTGCTGTAGTCATCATGAATAGGTCGGAATATGAACGAGAGGCTGCTAGGCAACTCTCTGACACCACATTCTACAGGCCATTACCCTCTGACCCCACTGAGGGTTACCAAAAGAAACTACACCATCTGCTCAAGAAACTCCCTAAAGAAGCACAGGAACAAATCTACACTGACACACCCCTAGAGCCCAGCCAGGGGTATTCTATCTGCTACCCAAAATCCATAAACCCGGGAATCCTGGATGCCCCATCATCTCAGGCATTGGCACCCTGACAGCAGGATTATCTGGCAAGACAGACTCTATCCTCAGACTCTATGCTACCAGCACTCCCAGATATCTTTGAGACACCACTGACTTTCTGAGGAAACTATAATCCTTTGGTGATCTTCCAGAAAACACCATCCTAGCCACCCACTATGGATGTAGAAGCTCTCTACACGAACTTTCCACACAAAGATGGACTACAAGCCATCAGGAATAGCATCCCTGATACTATCACAGCAAACCTGGTGGCTGAACTTTGTGACTTTGTCCTCACCCACAACTATTTCAGATTTGGGGACAATTTATACCTTCAAGTCAGCGGGACTGCTATGGGTACCCGCATTGCCCCTTAGTATGCCAACATTTTTATGGTTGACTTAGAACAACACTTCCTCAGCTCTCGTCCCCTTATGCCCCTACTCTATTTGAGCTACATTGATGACATCATCATCATCTGGACCCACGGGAAGGAGGCTCTTGAGGAATTCCACCAAGATTTCAATAATTTCCACCCTACCATCAACCTCAGCCTGAACCAGTCCACACAAGAGGACCACTTCCTAGACACTACACTGCTAATAAGCGATGGTCACATAAACACCACCCTATACTGGAAACCTACTGACTGCTATACTTACCTACATGCCTCCAGCTTTCATCCAGACCACATCACACGATCGACTGTCTACAGCCAAGCTCTAAGATACAACCGCATTTGCTCCGATCCCTCAGACAGAGACAAACACCTACAAGATCTCTATCAAGCATTCTTAAAACTGCAATACCCACCTGGTGAAGTGAAGAAACAGATTGACGGAGCCAGAAGGGTATCCAGAAGTCACCTACTACAAGACAGGCCCAACAAAGAAAGTAACAGAACCCCACTAGCCGTCACCTACAGCCCCCAACTAAAACCCCTCCAGCACATCATCAAGGATCTACAACCAATCCTGAAGGACGATCCCTCGCTCTCACAGACCTTGGGAGACAGGCCAGTCCTCGCTTACAAACAGCCCCCCAACCTGAAGCAAATACTCACCAGCAACTACACACCACACAACAAAAACACCGACCCAGGAACTAAACCCTGCTACAAACCCCGGTGCCTACTCTGTCCACATATCTATTCAAGGAATACCATCATAGGACCTAACCACATCAGCCACACCATCTGGGGCTCGTTCACCTGCACATCTACCAATGTGATATATGCCATCATGTGCCAGCAATGCCCCTCTGCCATGTACATTGGCCAAACCGGACAGTCTCTATGCAAAAGAATAAATGGACACAAATCTGACATCAGGAATCATAACATTCAAAAACCAATAGGAGAGCACTTCAATCTCTCTGGTCACTCAATAACAGACCTAAAAGTGGCAATTCTTCAACAACAAAAACTTCAAAAACAGACTTCAACATGAAGTAGAAGAACTGGAATTAATTTGCAAACTGGATACCATCAGATTAGGCCTGACAAAAGACTGGGAGTGGTTGGGTCATTACAAAACCTAATTTCCCCAATATTAATTTCTCCCTACTGTTACTCACACCTTCTTGTCAACTGTCTGTAATGGGCCACTCTCTTACCACTTCAATAGTTATTTTTCCTCCCTTGGTATCCTGCTGTTAATTGATTTCTCTCATTAGACTGACCTCACACTTGGTAAAGCAAGCCCATCCTTTCAGGTATTTATACCTGCTCCTGTATTTTCCACTCCATGCATCTGATGAAGTGGGTTCTAGCCCACAAAAGCTTATGCCCAAATAAATTTGTTAATCTCTAAGGTGCCACAAGGACTCCTTGTTGTTTTTGCTGATACAGACCAACACCGCTACCACTCTGAAACCATACACAAAATTAAATAGCTTTCCTGACCCACATCCAAATGTAAACAGTATTAACTTTTGAAAAGTCACTTACACCAAGATATGATCAATGTGTTCATGCAGGGTTCAGAGCTGGTAATAACAGAGCTTTCAGTTACTTAAAGGTTGCAGATTGAAAAATGTAACTGAGGATGTGAAGGGTTTGCCTGATGTCCCACAGCTTGGTGGTCACATTCCAGTCCCAGTACCACTCTCTTGCTCCTTGGGTTGGCAGGAGCTAGGTGCATGCTGGAGGGAACATGTGCGGTACCTGGGAGGAGGAGGCATGCCTTGCATCATGTCACAATGATCCTGCTCTCCAATGTAAGTATCTCTTGTTATCCCCCGCACATGCTAAACGGGGGGAAAAAGTGACTTTACCTTTTTTGTTTGCTTGTTTTTCTGACTCATGCAGCACTGCTGTGCTTTCTCCAACACACTCCCACTTCTGCCTGCCCTCCTTAGTGCCGTAGGTCCCCACAACTCCCCCAGCCAGCCAGCTGCTGGACTGCATTGGTGCCAGGCACCAGCTTTGGGGTGTAACTTTGACAGGTCAGCAGCGCACGTAGAAAAGAGATGAAATTTGTTCCAGGCAAATGTTGAGGCAACTCCTCTAGGCACTGGCACTTGGGTGTCGGGACTTCACCCCTCTCCAAATGGCTGCATTCTGCAGCAGACAGAATAATGCACCAGCCTGCAGTGCTGCAACACTTCTGCCACTTACACCTCCAACCTGACTGGCACCCTAAATCAGCTCCTCCAAGGCTGCCAGCAGCCTAAATGCTCTCGCATTCCATGCCACATCTTGAGCCCGGCAGGCTTGGTGGGTCAGCCTCCTCCTGCGCTGTTGCTATTTCTTTTGTGGACGCAGAGAAAGAACTGACAGGAAGGGGATGCAATTTATGACAGTTCGTTAGCAAGAGTCAGGCTAACTGTAACCCTGATAACGCGAGATTTGTAGAAGCGAGGAATGTGTGAGGCGAGTGGGAAAGAACTGTGTGAGAAGTTGTTGCGACCTTGTGTAGATAATGTGTAGATAATATGGAATGTAGAGTAAGAGTCTACATTAGTGAGCAAAACAAGATATCAGAATGACCTATGTATAAACAAAATGCAGCTGTTGCTCATTATTGTCTGTAACAAAAGGTATAAATGCTTGCTGTAATTGTTTACCTGTTGAGAGACCTGTTTAGCTCTCTCCCTCCATACAACTGATAGAGAGAAAATAAAGTATCTGACTTGCTGTACCCAAACAAAAAGTGAGAACTCTGTTATTCTCCGACACTTTGTAGGGTGACCAGACGTCCCGATTTTATCGGGACTGTCCCGATATTTGCTTGTTTGTCCCACATCCCAACCGATATTCGGTCGGGACACACAAACAATTTTGCCCTCCACTCCGGTGCACAGGCAGAGCCCGGAGGGGCTCTCGCCCCCTCCGCCCCGAATCCGCCCCCTCGTTCCCTCATTGAATCCCTTCCCAAATCCCCACCCCCAGCCTCGCCCCCTCACTGCCCCATTGGATCCTGAGCTGGGCCTGGGGAGGAGATGCCCCTGTGCAGCAGCGTGGGCACACAGGCCATGGCCGGCCGAGGCCAGGAGCGCTGTAGTGCAGTGCAGAGGCTGCTCCAACCTTGCAGCCCACGGGGCAGCGCAGTGAGTCCCAGGGCAGCGCAGAACGGGCAGGGCCTGGGTGGGTGGCGCAGCCCGGGGGTGTGGGCCGCCCGCCAGAGACACACGGTGGAGAGGGGCTGCGGGGGCGAGACTTGTCCCAGGCAGGGCGGCCGGCGGACAGGGGTGAGGAGCCGGCCGGGGTCCCCCGAACTGATAAACTTCCCCGCCGCTACCGGGGAGCCCCGCGCCTCTCCCGCTCAGCTGCGCTCCAGAGGCTCACCCCGCCAGGAAGGAGCCACTGGAGCGCAGCTGAGCGGGAGAGGCGCGGGGTTCCCCGCCAGTGGCGGGACACGCTGCATGTGCCTGGGGCGGGCCAGGGGGCGGGAGGCTCCGCGGGGAAGGCAGCGTGCACGGCTGGGGCGCTGTGTGCGATCCGGCGGCGCGGCCGGGGCCTGCTAATGCCCCCGGCCCCTGCGAAACTGCTTTTTTTTTTTGCTCCGCCCCCCCCCCCTTCTCCATGTCCCAATATTTCATCCCTGTGATCTGGTCACCCTATTTCTTTGTCGCCTGTCTGCTGGCACTGCTATGTTTGATATCATAGGGCCTGTGTAACACTTGCTTCTGAGACCCTTAGGATCAGCTTCATTTCCCTGCTGCATAAACATCCTGCCCCCAGGTTTGCAAAATGGACAGAAACTCCAGCAGCTTTACACAGCTCTCTTCAGCATTTACCCGCAGGTACAAATCTGACTGACTGCAGAGGAAGAGCGTCTGATAGCATTTCTAATATGGCAGCAGCACAGTAGAAAATTTCTTAAATTCTCTCTCGGGTATTTATATGGCCCCCATTACTCGAATATCCGAACACCTCACCATCTTTAATTTATTTATCCTTGCAGCACCCCTGTGAGGTACAGAAGTGCTATAATCCCCATTCTACAGATGTGGAACTGTGGCACAGTGAGGATAAGTGACTTGCCCAAGACTTCACAGAAAGCCTGTGGCAGAGCTAAAAACTGAGTCTCCAGCATCCCAGTTAATCACTGGACCATCCTTCCCTCTCTATTCCCTACAAATGCACAGGGAAATAAAGAGATTACACACATTAATATTTTGCAAAGTTTTATTCGCAAATCAGAATGACAAATATATTTAATGCGTTCTGACAGAGTTTGTATTCTTGCCAGGTACTCAATAAAAATCTGAGTATTTCTCCTAAAAACCATAGGTACAGAGGTTAGAAACAGCACGGGTGCGCCAATAATAAAATATCCAAATTATGTCAATTGACTAAAGAATAAATAAATATTTTATTATAAATCAGACTATTGCATCCCTCTTCTTCAAATTCCCAAGGGGCCAGGCATGCATTAAAAATATAGATCTTCTCCCAAAGAGGCAAGTCCTGTAATATGTGCAACCATTATAATGAAGTAAATTCTTACATTCTACTTTCAGTATCAAGGGGAAACTCAAGGCTGTTGTACTAGGATAATTGTATTTAAGATTCCAAATCATTAAGAGTGAAATTCACAACTATGCACAGAGCCAGGACGAGGACTATGAACCACGTAAGTCTTCTAGATAGAGCTTAACTAAGTGGTGCTTATGCCTGATACTCGCCCTTCTGCACAGGAGTGAATTTCACCCCAACAGAATATATAGGTATAGACTCCAAAGTTACAAATACATTTGGAAGGAAATGTACTAGTAAATCAGTGACTAGAGTTTGCACCGAAACCTCCAAAATATACACAGGCATTGAATTAGTATTTGAAAAAAGATCAGGAAATAGTTTTGCTCAAATATGAGTGTTTTCTATAACACCCCCTGGTGGTTCCCTTGCACTGAACGCCACATCCCACACAAGTCATGTGAAGCTACAGGCTCACAGAACATAGTAAGGAAAGGAGGGCAATGCTGTTTTATCTGAGAGTGACAGTACAGTTGTGGTTATTACTGCATACTCATGTCCTTAGTTGTACAGGGGTACAGCCAAAACTAAAGGCCAAAATCCTGAAAAATGATAACTCATCTTGACTTCAGTGGGAGGTGAGGGCATTCAACTCCTCACAGGACTGGGCCCAAAGCAATGTCTGATGTTATAATCCAGGATGTTACTATAACCAGGGCTCAGGGGCCTGATTTTCATGCAGACTTCAAATTAGAGGTGTGGGTGCTCAGCATGTCTTTAAATTCTTTCTGATAAACTCAGGCTAATCGGAGCACCATCACGTGGGACAGGACAAAGAGAATCCTGAACTTAGAAACTGGGAGACAAGTGGAGGAGCCATTGATTTTTCAAATATATATTTTTAGTGTTCTCTTTATAAATATTCCTCTATAGAATGAAAAGAAAATAGTTTTCCTATGCACTATTCTCTCTTTATGTATCCATTACTACAGTGCAAATTCACTTTTAGTCCAATGTTTAAGTCTACACAACCTATTTTTATATATTTTTATATAAAAAAAAATATAAAAATAGGTAACTGAACAATACACTGAAGACTTGGTCTCCATTAGCTTGTAAACACAGAGGTACTGGGTGAGTGAGTAGAAGAGCAAGTATAATTTTAGATGTGGAACCAGGAAAATAACAATAATATTAAGGCAATGGTACATTAAAATATCAGCACAACAGCTAATAAAGCTATATATATTTATTTGAGTGTGGTATATTATAACATATAGAACACACTACGGACAGTGTTGGAAGTCCTCAGTATGATTGTACAATATACATTTATCAAAACCTAGGTTTTAATATTGAATTTGTACCATTTATGTTAATGTAATATTATAATCCCCTTTCATCCTTAATAGTCAATTGGGCTATCTAGAATACTGCATAAAACAGAATTGATATTTTGCTTGGTCCATGTGATATAGGTGCATTGTAGCCAGTGTTCAGCAATTACTGGCTGTCTGGATACCTATTTAGAAAAGTGATAACGGCTCAGGACTTTAGAAGATGGGAGAGATGAAGAATCAGATATAATGCATACTGCTGTACAAACAGTGTAAACTAATTAAGGAGGGTTTTAAAGATGTACATATGACCAAGTGGCTCGGACACATGAAACATCCCTCTCCTGAAAGTGAACACAAAAATAAATTCCTTGTACACTGAAATAAACACGAATTCTTAGTGACCTAAACTGTAATCATTAGAAAATTTACCTTAATTTGGGAGATATTAAATATTATACACAGAGAACTGTAGAGAGTAAGCAAAGAAGAAAATGGGTAGAAACATTGCTCTGTTGGGTACCTGGCTGACTCTTCAATATAAAAAGTGCAAAGAGAAGTGTTTGTTCTGCAAAGTGATGCTGACAAGTAAGCCAAACCCAGCGTTCCTCACAATGCCATTCCGGTGTTCAGATGCTGCTGCAGTACCTGGTCTAGCTACAGAAGGCAGTTGTCCTCAATTAAAAACAAGGCTTAGTACTCAGGGAACAGTTGATCAAAGCAGAATTAAGTTAATTTAAAAAAAAAAAGTAGGCAAGCAATCTCAGATTTTACAATAAACATTCCGAACAAGGCTCAAGTCCATATTTCCAATCACCTACCCTAGACTTTTCTCCGGTGGCCTATCAGCATAGTATCTAAGTGCTGGTTCAGATTTGTCATGCACAATGTCTGTCTAGCTCTCAGTAATCTAACCTTTACTTCACTATCATCACAGTTGGGAAGCAGGCACTACTGCTATGATAAGTGAATTTTTGGAAGCAACTTGTAACAAAGACAAAGATGTAGCACTTATTTCTCTGTGGGGAAAGAGAAAAAGGAGCTACCAAGACAATGCCAGTCACTGAGGCTAATGACAGAGCAAGGAAACAGTAGAAACACTGAGGCAGAGCCTCAGCTGGTCTTAAATTGCCATAGCTCATCCACTTCCATGGAGGCAGGACACGTTATGCCATCTGAGGCTCCATCTCAAAGAGTTTAGAATCAGACTTCTGAACAAGTAGAACAAGGTAAGGGAAGTCAAGAGCAGCAAAGAACGTATTGTAGAAATCTAGATGAGAGAAAAAGATTGCTGCATAATTCTGATACCCCGTAATTGGTCAGTTAGGCATTGTCTTCAATAGGAAAAAAGGTTTGTTCTTAACATGAATTAGCTATCACAAGGCAAAATCCTAGTAAAGACAAGGCACTTGTAGTTTTATCGTGAGTTAGCAGATAAACCCTAGCCACCCCTGTAATCATAACCTCAACCAGCTAACCTGTGCAAACAACAAACTGCCTTGTCTTCACTAGGGTTTTACCTTGTGTTTGGTAACTCAAATTCGGAACAAACCTTTTTATCCTAGTGAAGACAGGCTTTACAGGCTGAGGATTACCATAGACTTAGCCATGGTCTAGAGCACTGTTGAACATGAGGTAGCCTATTTTTTACATCAGCTGCTTCAGACTGTGGTCTGACATTTGGTGGAAACACTCCTCTTTCCGTCCCTTTCCTTCATAATCCTCCTAACCCTATTTTCCCTTTTCTCCTCCGGTCTTTTCTAACCTCCCCAGTTCTTTATCTATCCACCCCCTTCCTAGCTGTCCCTTTCAGTCATTCCTCCTCACTGATTACTTCCCACCTATTTACCATTGTGCCTCTAGCTCAGTGGTTTGAGCATTGGCCTGGTAAACCCAGGGTTGTGAGTTCAATCCTTGAGGGGGCCACTTGGGGATCTGGGGCAAAACCAGTACTTGGTCCTGCTAGTGAAGGCAGGGGGCTGGACTTGATGACCTTTCAAGGTCCCTTCCAGTTCTAGGAGATGGGATATCTCCATTAATTTTTTTTTTTTTTTTTTTTCCCCTCACACTTTCCTTTCTGCTTCCACTTATGCTACCTCTTCCTTCTTGGATGCTGGATATTTCCTCCTGATGCATGTACTATGCATGTTTTTATCCCCACTTAAAAAAGGATATAAAGCTATGACTCAAACTTGATTTTTAATGCTTTGCAAAATGTTCACAGTGAAACCTGAAGCCAGGCAAAATTCACCTGGGTTATGTTTCAACACAAACTTGCAATTCTAACCAGTAAAAATCTCAAGCTTGGGATGACTGATACAAAACCGTTCAAATCAGGTGAAATTTTGTAGAACAAACAGTTTGCTTTATGGTTTTAGCTACATCCAACCCAAAATAAAGGGTTGGTCTCCACATATTTTTGGTATCAATTTAACTATATTGACTTAGAAACCAATATAGTTAAAGTGGTGCAACCCCCTAGTGTGGATGCAGTTATACCAGTATAGAGCTTATTTTCACAGATTTATAGAGAGTGGTCCCTAGGATAAAGCACAAATAGTCATTGGTCCAGGCAGACAGAGTGTGGGACTGACTCTATAGCTGGTGGCTGAGGCACTCACATGGGAGGTGGAAGTCACCAGATCAAATCCCTGCTCCAATGACTATTTAATTATTTATACACTGTAAAACTGCTTCAACAGGAGAGACTGAGCGAGCTCAACATCAGAATATTCCATAGCCCAGTGGCTAGGGCACTTTTTTGCACTGAGGGAGCCCCAAGTTCAAATCCTTTCTCCATCTCAGGTAGAAGGGGGAACTGAATCTGGGTTTGGCATGAGTGCCCTAACCACTAGGCTAAAGCTTATAAGGAAGTGGCGGCATCACCACTTCTCCAATGGCATCTCAGTCTTTGGAAAAAAAATTTTTTGCTCAAACTATTCAGTCCTTTGCATTGATTCTGTGAATAGTTTCAGTTTGTTGACAAATGCATACTGTTTGCTGCAAAAAAATCCACCCAGGTCCACTCCTTACACCATTTCCATGCTATCAGGCTAGCGCCTTCGATGATAAAATGGAAAAACTTTTCATCACAACAAGGATAGCGGTATTATTGCAGACACCTCTCAGACACGTGTATCTGTGTTACTAACAACAACAACAATTATTTGTAAAAGTTTGCTTAAGAAGCAATAACAGCTTCACTGCCATAAAGGCTGATCCTTTGGTATTAATTCACACATTCTTATATATGGCTCAGAATGTGAATTGCGCTACACTTAAGAGAATGTCAGTGAAAACAATGTTCTGGATACAGGTGATATCACAGTTCACAGATGAATTTGAAGAAGAATGAAAAGCTCTACAAGTAAAATTATTCCGATGGTGTCGGTGCTGCCGCACTTCTCAGGGAATCCGGACTCCCGAGTTTTGTAAGTTTTCAGCGGATCTTGAATAATATTATGCAGGTGTTCTGTGTAATTTGAAAAGCGAGCAGCACATCATCACTGAATCTGACCATAAACCAGCTCTGCTGTTAGGGCTGCGTTTTTAGCCAAGATGAGGTTTTCCTCCCATGTCTCTCTAGTGTGAATACTAGATACACTAAAATATGCTGCTTTTCCTCAGATGAGTGCCATTTCTTTGGGAAAGATCTTCTTCCTGGTCACTTTCACAATTTCTCTGAAATAAAGAGGCTGTCATGTTTCAGTCTGCTGAATGAGATACAGAGCTCCTACATAGATTAGCAAACACATACTTAATCAGTCACCTATGGGGGGGATAAGCAGGAGAGCTAAGAGAAACATCACTGAGGTTCTCTAAGCTGCATTGGGGATATTTTCCCCCTCAACTGGAGGCCACAGCAAGACACAGGATTCTAGACGGGTTTATCCACTTTGCGGTGGCTGTTCCCAGATGAGATTATTGGGCCAAAACTAAAATAAGTGACCTCCCAGCCAAAGTACAGCAGATGGCCTGTAGTGGGGTTGTTGATTTGATCCTAAAGCAGGATATCCTTGTTCCTATTTTCCTAGGAACAAAGCTCACAGTCAAAACAGCCTGACAGAAACCCCCACTTTATCTTTGGCCTAATGGAGACTAGGCAAATGCATGTAAACAATAAAGCAATAAATGAATAAATAAATAAAAATAAGGCCCACTAAAAAATTATAGATGGTATAAGAACCTATATAGAATAGAATACTTAGACAAAAATGCATCAGGAGTACATAAGCTTGTTATACTTCCAACCTAATGAATTTTTCAAGTCACGTTTCTGCAAACCTAAAGTTTAAGCAATACAAACTGTCCAGCGATGTGCTCTCATGAGAAGCCATTGAACACGAGGATGGAGCTCGGCTGTTCTCAGTGGTGGCAGATGACAGAACAAGGAGCAATGGTCTCAAGTTGCAGTGGGGGAGGTCCAGGTTGGATATTAGGAAACACTATTTCACTAGGAGGGTGGTGAAGCACTGGAATGCGTTACCTAGGGAGGTGGTGGAGTCTCCTTCCTTGAAGGTTTTTAAGGCCCAGCTTGACAAAGCCCTGGCTGGGATGATTTAGTTGGGAATTGGTCCTGCTTTGAGCAGGGGGTTGGACTAGATGACCTCTTGAGGTCCCTTCCAACCCTGATATTCTATGAACACAAGGATTTTCCCATTTTAGATAAGACCTTTTATATTCAAGTGCTTCCTTAGTCCATGTTTGCTCACATAGTGAGCCTCTATTGAAGTCTATTGCAAAATCCCACTGGCATCAGGAGTGCAAGATTGACCTTTAGCATCAAATTCCCATTCCCTATGCAAAGCCCATTTACTTTGGCTTTGCATGGGGGAAACTACAATACATAGTAGGTTTTGGGATGAAATCCTCCCTTCCCCACCCAGCCCAGAGCAACTGCACCCCCTCGCCTCTCTCAGTTAAGGGTTTGATACGATGTTCATCACTATGGTAGCCATGTACCTAGTGCAACTTTCATACTACTCCCCCATATCATAATTTTGGCCAGTGAATACAGTTTGCAGAGCCACTAGCCACTCCTTGCTCCCCATTTATGCCACAGATAGCACTGTTGGAGCAATGGCCCAGGGTACAAAAAAAGTACAGCAGCTCATAGTCTGGCTTCTCCATGGGTTGACTACCCAGAACCATGGCAGTTCTGATGCTTTTTGGACCTTCGGTGCCCATGCTAGGGGAGCAAGATTCGCATCGCAGTAAAATGGTTGCTTTTCCCTTCTCTCTTCCCTTTGTTTTTTCAATGTACCTACCAAACTTTCATCCTGCATCAGTGGGACCTTTCTCATCTGTGAGCGAGATAAGTGGTTGCACAGTGAGACAATACTGTAAGAGAGCTGGGGGAGGGGGAGAGATGAGAATTAAGTGACACTTGCAATGTAGAAATCCCTAACATACTTAATACAGCTATAGTGCTTTACAGCTTCAAAGCACTATGCAAACATTAGCTTGCCCTCGAAGCCCCTCAGGATAAGTAAGTATTACCACATCAGTATTAATGTCCCAGTGCCGTACCTTCCATCGCCTTCTGGCATATTGCCTTTTGAAGTTTTCCAAGTTAATGACAGATTCTCGCCTCACCAGGGCCTGCCGCTTGTCCATTGGCTGGAAGACAAGAGATGACAAGTTTATTGCTTAGCTTTCCCTAGGGACAGAAAGTAAACATGACTCTGCTTGTGTCAGTTACACACTGAACTGAGTTAAAAACCAGAGAGAGGAGCTCAGCTGAGGGAGAAGTTCTTGACTGTGCTAATTCTTCAGAATGCTTCCCTCTGCTGACCTGTAGCACCTCTGTCTTATCTGGATTGAGCCTGAGCCCATTGGCTTTCATACAAGTCCCTTTCTCTGAAAGGCATTGGGAGAGCATGGAAAGGGCTCCATCAGGAGCGGTTGAGAAGGAGATGGAGAGCCGTTGTCAGCATACTGATGACATTTTAGCCTGTAGCTCCACAGCCTTCCACAGGGATTTGACAAGTGTCGCTTAGGAATGATGACAGAACAGAACCCTATGGGGTTCCTTAGTCAAGGCCCTTTAGGGAAGGAAAGAGGTAGCCTGGCTCTACCTCTGACCCCTTTGGAAGGAATGAGCATTTAAAATTAATTCCATCCAGCTGCCATAGTTAAATGCATAAGGAACCCTCACAATCCATGGTGCTGACAGACCAAGTAGTATTAACTTGAACATCTGTCATAGGGAGCTAGGAATTGTCATACCAGCTCAGACCTGTGATCCATCTACTCCAGTGTCCTGACTCTGACACGCATTCTGTATCGGTTTAGCTTTTTAAAGCCAAGCCACTGTTTCAACTCCTGAGAGGGTTTAAGGTCCCATCAAAGGCAAAATCTCAGATCAGCCTTAACGCTAGAGTCACTATTAGTTCCTCCAGAGTAAAGGGGAAACAGACGAGTGTACTTCTTTCATTGTTCAAGCGGAGTGTGATGCTTAAAGTAAACAGCACAAATTGATTCTCTGTTCTAATGTGCACAGCTTTTTCTAGAGATGAGCCTTAGTGACAAAGTTCAGACCCTAGATCTCCAGCTTTGGATGTGTTAATATTTAGGGTTTCCACGTTGGACCCTTTAGAAAGCTAAGCTTCAGCCAAAGTTCAGAGTGGACCTTTCCCTAATTTCAGATCTCTTCCCCCCCCCGCCCAGCATGTCTTTTTGATGTGCAAGTTTACTGGGTTTACTATTTACCAGAAGGATTTGATAACCCCACCTTGATAGTGCTGTTTTGTGCTACCAATTGACACAGTAACTTTTTGAGGGCCTTACTAATCCAGTTTTGAAACTGGAGACTGTATACCGTATGAACAAGAAATACTGAGAAACTACAGAGATCTACATGTCCTCTGCTACTCACACATCAAATTGTAATGCACCAACAGTGTTGCTTCTCCGCTGACCCAGGAAGTAGGTCAGTAGAGTACTGAAGCAATGGCAAAGACCTGAATAGGCTACAACTATGAGGGGTTTGCTGAGCAGTGAAACAGGACATAAGAACAAAGTTATAACAAAGATAGCTCTCAACTGGGAGTGATTTACAGTACAAGAGCTGGACAGTTAAGTAAGATGGATTGCAGGAGGTGCTCATTTAGGTTGTGAGACCAATAAGTTTGATTCAGAACTGAACAGGAAAAGTAACCGAATACATAGGTTTCATTTGTATGCTGCCTGTCCTGAAGTATCATTTTCATGAAATAGTGCAAACTAAAAATGGGAACTTTTCCCAAACTCCTGATAATAAAATGAGAGAACGTTAGCTGACATTCAATATCAGTTACGGTACACATGCTACATCAGTAAATGGGGCCCAGGGAACTTATGTTGTAAGTAGATGTTATGGTGGTGGGAGACCCAGAAATGCTTATATTTAATTGGACTAGAATTAAACAAGAAAGGAAATAGAAGCACCAGAGCAGGATGGAAAGTGCACCCTCAAAGATTTAAACATCTTGTCAGGAAACTGGTAATATTGTTGAGCAGACACATTCGCTTTCACACAAGCTATAATGCTGTTAAACAGCCAACACCTATAACAGGGTACAACACCACATCTTTTCTTGTCAGTTGTTCTGCAATTTGGCTGTAGCCCGTCTGCTAGTGTATTTTACAGAATCTTGATAAGAAAGGGAGAGAGAGCAAGGAGGTGCCATAGGACTCAGAGTTTTAAAGCTTTATGCACATGTATTCTGAAATACTTGTCAGCCCAAGGGCAACCTCAGAGTCAGCAGCATCTAAGTGCAAGTTGTTGAGCTTTGGCTCAAAGATTTTAACAAACATTTTTATGCAACAGACGAAAGTATGTAACAACTTGAAGATATGTTGTAAGATAGTCATGGTTTGATCATCAGAAGGGTTGAGGTTTCACAAATCCCTTTCAAATGGAACCTTGTAGCACTCAGCACTTCTGAAAAATCAGGTAATCAATGTAAAAATGCCAGAGGATTTACCATAGTATAGCAGAGCACGACACGACCCATCCTTCAGTCTTGGCCAATACCTGACCCTAGCCCTTCTGGGCCACCAGAGGGCAGGGAGGCCATATGAATAGGACCACAAGTTAAATGCATACTTTTTCTATAGAGCAGGATGTGAAAATGTCAATTCTAAGAACACTTTTTGTGGGAAATCCAGGACAATTTTCACTGTTGCACAGAGAAATGTTTAAAGCCTAATGGCAAACACCTGAACCATTTGCACTGCTTCTGCTTCCCATCATTCTCTGAAGCTGTCCTCAGCTTTGAAACCTGTACAATGAATACAGAGGCTGATATTTCATCTCCAGTGGCAAAGTATGTCAATACCTCTGATAGAAAAGAGCTGAAATTATCAGCCTGCCCTCCTTCTCCGGTAAAGATAGACAACATCTGTGCACAATTGACCCTGGATATTGAAGCATGAGATGTTAGTTCCCCACATTATAAGGAGCTAGGCAGCATGCCACAAATGTGTTAAGTCAAAAAGACTGGTGAGAAATCAGGTTAGACCTACAAAATGTCACTGTTAAATGTCAGTTGTACAATTGTCAAAAACATTTAAGTGCTCGTTCAATGGCAGAACCCTTGAAGCTCCACCAAAATAATTAGTTTTATGATACTCCAGACTGTTGTTAATCAGTTGCCCCATATTGCTAAGTACCTTGCAAAGTCCTGATCTTGTCATTCTCAGCTGGACATGATCCTTTCTCAGGAGTGGTACAGCAGGGACCTTCTTCAACTCATGAAAAAAGCACAGGCCTTGAGGAGTGGGTCATAATTAGCCAGACATGCTAAAGAGCAGAGCACCTGCTCTAATGTCCCTTCTGCTCTGTGCCAGTATATCCATATGCAGAGATAATCCAAATGGACAGAAATATGGGGCCAGGGATGGGGCAGACAGATTCTGTACACTGAGGGTCTTTTCTCCAGATTTTGAATCTTACTCTATTTCCTTATTTTTCAAAATGAGGGGAAGAGAACCTCGATTCTGAAAAAGTTGTCTAGTCCCTCTGGAAGTGTCCTCTTCAACATACCAGGCAGCACTGGGCAGAGCTCTAGGTTTGGACTCTCAAAGAAGCCTGACACTCAATGACAGTTGAGCACCTCCCTCCCTCAAGTTCCCTTGAAAATTACAAGTGAGATATAAGATTTATTAGGTCCTTGGTAAAATTTTCATTTAAGCACCTAAGTGACTTTTGAGCCTGAGTCCCTTTTTCAAAGATATTCAGGCATCTTACTCTCATTGATGTCAGTGGGAGTTAGGCACCTAAATATCTTTGAGGATCTGGCCCTTCAGGGGGAGGGATAGCTCAGTGGTTTGAGCATTGGCCTGCTAAACCCAGGGTTGTGAGTTCAATCCTTGAGGGTGACATTTAGGGAACTGGGGTAAAAAAAAATCTGTCTGGGGATTGGTCCTGTTTTGAGTAGGGGGTTGGACTAGATGATCTCCTGAGGTCCCTTCCAACCCTGATATTCTATGATTCTACTTAGCAGCCTCAGTCTCATTGAAAGACAATGTCACTTATGCCCCTAAGTCACTTAGAAACTTTTGAAAATTCTACTTCCATCCCATCTAATGTAGAATGTAAGTGTCTCAGGATGGGGTGCATGTCTATTCTCTGCCCAACACCAGACACAGCTATTGTGCTATAGACAGGTGTAAAACAAATATATACATGTGTGTGGTTTTTCACTAGTCTCCCAAAGTCACTATGTGAACATGGCACTTTCTGATTCATCATTCTCTGTGAACTTAATGAGAATACATTATTGCTTTGTAGATAAAAATAATAAACAGGATTATTCTTATAATCTTATGAACAGCAGCCCATTACATTTAAATCATTAGCTTTTCCAGAACAGAGGAGTGGGCTTTTGCGGGGAGGGCGGGGTGGACAAAGAGAAAAGTCTGACATATCATCTCTCCCTTTGTCCTCTTTGTTCAGAGCTTGATTATCAGAAAAGGGGGATTTTGGCCACTAGAACTGGAGAGTTTGCCTGAAGCTGTACAGAGTGACTCTCACTTTTACCCTTTTAGGGAAAGCAACTGCATCCAAAACAAGGGAGATGTCATGCTAGGAGTGTACTACAGGCCACCTAACCAGGTGGAACAGGTGGATGAGGCTTTTTTCAAGCAACTAACAAAATCATCCAAAGCCCAAGATTTGGTGGTGATGGGGGACTTCAACTATCCGGATATATGTTGGGAAAATAACACAGCGGGGCACAGACTATCTAACAAATTCTTGGACTGCATTGGAGACAACTTTTTATTTCAGAAGGTTGAAAAAGCTACTGGGGGGAAGCTGTTCTAGACTTGATTTTAACAAATAGGGAGGAACTCGTTGAGAATGTGAAAGTAGAAGGCAGCCTGGGTGAAAGTGATCATGAAATCATAGAGTTTGCAATTCTAAGGAAGGGTAGAAGGGAGAACAGCAAAATAGAGACAATGGATTTCAGGAAGGCAGATTTTGGGAAGCTCAGAGAGCTGATAGGTAAGGTCCCATGGGAATCAAGACTGAGGGGAAAAACAACTGAGGAGAGTTGGCAGTTTTTCAAAGGGACACTATTAAGGGCCCAAAAGCAAGCTATTCCGCTGGTTAGGAAAGATAGAAAATGTGGCAAAAGACCACCTTGGCTTAACCACGAGATCTTGCACGATCTAAAAAATAAAAAGGAGTCATATAAAAAATGGAAACTAGGACAGATTACAAAGGATGAATATAGGCAAACAACACAGGAATGCAGGGGTAAGATTAGAAAGGCAAAGGCACAAAATGAGCTCAAACTAGCTACGGGAATAAAAGGAAACAAGAAGACTTTTTATCAATACATTAGAAGCAAGAGGAAGACCAAAGACAGGGTAGGCCCACTGCTTAGTGAAGAGGGAGAAACAGTAACAGGAAACTTGGAAATGGCGGAGATGCTTAATGACTTCTTTGTTTCGGTCTTCACCGAGAAGTCTGAAGGAATGCCTAACATAGTGAATGCTAATGGGAAGGGGGTAGGTTTAGAGGATAAAATAAAAAAAGAACAAGTTAAAAATCACTTAGAAAAGTTAGATGCCTGCAAGTCACCTGGGCCTGATGAAATGCATCCTAGAATACTCAAGGAGCTAATAGAGGAGGTATCTGAGCCTCTAGCTATTATCTTTGGAAAGTCATGGGAGACGGGAGAGATTCCAGAAGACTGGAAAAGGGCAAATATAGTGCCCATCTATAAAAAGGGAAATAAAAACAACCCAGGTAACTACAGACCAGTTAGTTTAACTTCTGTGCCAGGGAAGATAATGGAGCAAGTAATTAAGGAAATCATCTGCAAACACTTGGAAGGTGGTAAGGTGATAGGGAACAGCCAGCATGGATTTGTGAAGAACAAATCATGTCAAACCAATCTGATAGCTTTCTTTGATAGGATAACGAGCCTTGTGGATAAGGGTGAAGCGGTGGATGTGGTATACCTAGACTTTAGTAAGGCATTTGATACGGTCTCGCATGATATTCTTATCGATAAACTAGGCAAATACAAATTAGATGGGGCTACTATAAGGTGGGTGCATAACTGGCTGGATAACCGTACTCAGAGAGTTGTTATTAATGGTTCCCAATCCTGCTGGAAAGGCGTAACGAGTGGGGTTCCGCAGGGGTCTGTTTTGGGACCGGCTCTGTTCAATATCTTCATCAACGACTTAGATATTGGCATAGAAAGTACGCTTATTAAGTTTGCGGATGATACCAAACTGGGAGGGATTGCAACTACTTTGGAGGACAGGGTCATAATTCAAAATGATCTGGACAAATTGGAGAAATGGGCTGAGGTAAACAGGATGAAGTTTAACAAAGACAAATGCAAAGTGCTCCACTTAGGAAGGAAAAATCAATTTCACACATACAGAATGGGAAAAGACTGTCTGGGAAGGAGTACGGCAGAAAGGGATCTAGGGGTTATAGTGGACCACAAGCTAAATATGAGTCAACAGTGTGATGCTGTTGCAAAAAAAGCAAACATGATTCTGGGATGCATTAACAGGTGTGTTGTGAGCAAGACACGAGAAGTCATTCTTCCGCTCTACTCTGCTCTGGTTAGGCCTCAGCTGGAGTATTGTGTCCAGTTCTGGGCACCGCATTTTAAAAAAGATGTGGAGAAATTGGAAAGGGTCCAAAGAAGAGCAACAAGAATGATTAAAGGTCTTGAGAACATGACCTATGAAGGAAGGCTGAAAGAACTGGGTTTGTTTAGTTTGGAAAAGAGAAGACTGAGAGGGGACATGATAGCAGTTTTCAGGTATCTAAAAGGGTGTCATAAGGAGGAGGGAGAGAACTTGTTCACCTTAGCCTCTAAGGATAGAACCAGAAACAATGGGTTTAAACTGCAGCAAGGGAGGTCTAGGTTGGACATTAGGAAAAAGTTCCTAACTGTCAGGGTGGTTAAACACTGGAACAAATTGCCTAGGGAGGTTGTGGAATCTCCGTCTCTGGAGATATTTAAGAGTAGGTTAGATAAATGTCTATCAGGGATGGTCTAGACAGTATTTGGTCCTGCCATGCGGGCAGGGGACTGGACTCGATGACCTCTCGAGGTCCCTTCCAGTCCTATAATCTATGAATCTATGAATCAAATGGGCTGCTAGAGGCAACACTGAGCGAGACGTGGTATGGCCATGCCATAGCTTGAGAGCCCAGGGAGGAGGGATTCCTTGCTTGAGCATCAGAGGGGTAGCCGTGTTAGTCTGAATCTGTAAAAAGCAACAGAGGGTCCTGTGGCACCTTTGAGACTAACAGAAGTATTGGGAGCATAAGCTTTCGTGGGTAAGAACCTCACTTCTTCAGATGACTTGCATCTGAAGAAGTGAGGTTCTTACCCATGAAAGCTTATGCTCCCAATACTTTTGTTAGTCTGAAAGGTGCCACAGGCCCCTCTGTTGCTTCTTGCTTGAGCATGTTGTTTGTATTGTGGTAGTGCACAAAGGCCCAATCAACATCAGCCCCATTGCAATAGCCGGCCCTGTACAAATCTATGGGCCTGGCCCCAAGAGACTTCCACCGGATGTATCACAGAACTGGCCATGCAGATATTCTCTGACAATCTGTAATCTTTATGTCAGGTCATTAAAAACATGGGGTTGATTCCTGCATTGGAGCCCTGCTATGGCATGGTCAAGTTCCTATTCTTTGATTCTCTGGGCCAACCCTGGATCCGAAGCAAATTAGAGCTGCTTCCAGCTCTAGGTTGCACCACTGGTAATGGTTCCTTTGAAGGACACTATGTCAGTCAAGGACTGCCATGTGAAACACAGATCCACCACACTCCTTCATGGCCCATGACACACCCCTTATGCCTAGGGGGCGGGAAACAGAGGGAGAGAAAGGAGGGGTGTTTGTGTGTGTGGTACAGATGCCCCAGCAAGAAATTCATTTTCTCTGCAGGGCATTTGCCACTGGATTACAGCCCCTTTGCAGTACCTCAGCCTCACAAAGGAGCCATAAACCAGCTAGAGAATCTGGTCCTATAATTACTTCACTAAGTAGATGTTTAAATACCCCATTTCAGTCACAGACTTCCCCATCAGAGACTACAGCATCGTGAATACAAGACTATTTATTGTGTCCAAAACGTGAAATGGTTACATTTGTGCACATAAATACAGCCTGAGCAAATAACCTTTCCTTTGAAACACAGGAAAATGGTGCATTATTCAGTTTAAACATTGACTTTTTTTCCTTATTCATAAGTTTCTAAAATGACCTTTGGAACAAAAACACGAGTCTCAAGTTCTACCACACTGAGTTAATGAATTGTTTCCTTTGACAAACCTTTCTTATTATGGAATAAAAGTCAAAGGTCTATTGACACTGCCTGATGGATCATCATCCTCATAAATAATCTAGTATTTGCACAGCAAAATATACATACACAGTTCTCCAGTCATTCCATTATAGATTTATCATTCTGTCTTTCAAATAAAATATTTCTGGTACATGAAACATAAAGGTACCTGTTTTTATAGCAAGAACTTCACATTAAAGGACTAAAAAGTATCTAACACTGGTCCCCAAACTTTTTACTTCGTGCCATCCCTTACCCCTGTCTGTGCCCCTCCTCCCTCAAGCCAGGTCTGAGAGCAGGGCTCCGGCTCTGGGAGAGGGGGACCCGACAGGGTTAAGGGGGCCAAGGCTGGGGGTGGTGACGGAGCCTTCCCCCCCCCAGACATTCCTCTGCACCCCCCTAGAGGGGGCATGCCCCACAGTTTGGGGACCTCTGTTCTAACATGTGATGACAGTGAAAGAGACTGTATCCTGAATAACTGGCCTATAAAATAACTTTAACTTTTCTTCATTAGCTGTGATTTTCATGGTGTGAAATGATAAATCACTGCATCGTTCACTCCATTTTAAAGGGCTGCAATAACCTTCATAAGTGTTTTTAATTATCTGCTGTGCAGAATTATCCCCAGCAAGTCTGCAAGACTATTTCCCTCATCCAAACAAGAATGCTACCAGGTGATTTTATAGTCTTCAAAGCATGTGTAAGCTGGTAAATAAGGAGTGAAATACTATTTCATTTCACGTGAATAATTTTCAGGACCTATATGTCTACATATTATTATAATGTTATTCTGCACTAATTGCAGGATTGCACATGCCCTAAAACAAAGTGATTTTCTAATTCTAAGGGTTCAGGAACTGAGCTGGTCACAACGTCAGCACAACCACCACTGCAGAGTATAGGCTTTTGGTCAATAGTTTGTGCAACATTTCCATATTTCTGTTTTAATGCATAGGTGGTGGTTTTGTGCTGAAGTTACAAACCGAGATGATTTCTTACTGCTGCACATTGAGACAGACGGACAGCAAGATAGGGGTTCTAATGCAAAGTTTTGCCTATTAACCAGTATTACTGACTTGATTCTGCAACATCAAGATTCAAGCCCGCAAGGAATTCTTCACAGCAAGATCTATTTAACAGCTCCATTACTGATTCATTAATATCTTTGTTGAAAACAGAGCTAAAGTTTCCATTCACACATGCATCATTTCCATTCTCCAGCTGAAAACTACTCATTAAATCCTGGATCCACCTGAGTTCCTCAGAAAGTTCCTGACTCAGAGATTCATACTGAGACTTTAGATCAATGTATTTCCCAGTGACACTTGCAAGACTAGAACCTACAGTCTTGATGTCATCCTGCAGATGTTTCTTCAGGGATTCAATTTTACGGTGCTCATACTTCAGCTGTGAAAGCTTGTGTCTCACATTTTCATTTTCTTCTTTGTACCAAGCTTCTTTTTCATTATATATGGAAACCAGAGCATCAATGTCCTCCTGCAGGGAGTCGTGGGACATAGCCAGAGTGCTGAAACCACGTTCCGTCAGAGAAATGTCTTCTACCACCCGGGCAAAGCGCTCAAAGTTGATGTAGGTGTTATTTGGTGGCATACTTGAATGGCACTTGATGGTGTACTCTTTCAGACGTTTTGTCTTCAGCTGACTGTTCTCAGACTTCTTGTTTTCTTGGACTTTTGTTTCTTCTATCAACTGGTGAGTCTTCAGACAGAAGAACCAGTATTATAGATTGTTTATCAAGATTGCAAGATATTGCACAAATGTCAACTCTACACAGCAGACAAGGGATGCAAACTGCATTTCCACAATGCTAGGGAGAAGCATCGTTTCCAGTCATTCTCCTTCATGCATTTGATTAAAATAAAAGGGGTGATGTGACAAGCACTGAACATTCATTCCCATAGGACAAGTGTAAATAAATAAAAGGGTCGTGAACTATTTGCATGCTACAGTTTGTGCAGTTAAAGTCTCAAAACCATCAACATTTGTGGGGAAAAAATAATCCTGAAAACACTCCACTCAATGTTTTGTACAATACATAACAAAATGAGAACAATCCAGTGTTTAAACATCCGTATTTGCCATGCTGAGATTGCTAAATGTATTTTCACTAAGAGATTTATCTACGGAGGCAAGCTTTGCTTAAAACAAAACAACACACCCACACAAATCCAAATACCAAGCAAATCCAGACAACTACTAGCTCACTACACCAATGACATTTTGAAGGAGTGATTTGTTTTCACATTTGGTATGGTCAGCTCTCAACACCCAAAAGCACTACACCAGAGGTATGGTTTGTGTCCATGCAAACAGTGATTAGAGATGAAAACAACACAAATGGTGTTCTAATACAGAATACTGTATGCCTATTTATTTATATTCCAGTCACCCCTCCTTTGGCTTTATTGTAATAACAGAAGTCATGATTAAGGCTTGCAGAAATCCAAGATTTTGGAAGGAATTTAACAGGTTTTTACTACTGTTTGTCTTGCATCCAGGGATCTCAGAGTGTTTAGTAGCCAATTATTTCTCATAACTTACCTGTGAAGGAGTATTCTCCCTGCTTTGCTCATGGGTGAAAGTGAGACATGGAGAGGTTAAGATTCACTGTCTGATTCAAACTGATTTCTGAAAGCCATAACCATGATGAATTATCTTGCAATTTAGGCACATAGCCTTTAGTGTGGAAATATAAATTCCCATACAAATTCTGTACTAGTTTATCCCGAAGCAAATGTCCATATCCCGAAGCACCACCCATATCTTTGGCCTTACCGTTATCCAAGGATGAGTGAGAGCTTCTTGAATTGTGAGCCGTTTCCTGCAATGAAACACAGACTTAAATGAGAGCCAAGCTGCTTGCCATACACCTCTCTCAGAGTGTTTATGAACCAACATTTTAATATTGTACCTATAACACTGTCACCAGTAGTGCCAGGATTACTTACAGTGAGGTACAACTTTCCTGGCTACTTTACTCTGTAGGGCAGCAGGGTTCATAACAGTTAGGTTTCTGGCTTCAGTATTAATACAGTGCTACCCCCCAGCAGACCTGTCAGCTCTACTTAATTTTCATTTACACTCAATCAAAATCTCTCCCTCTCTCATTGTTCTGTTAAAAAGAGGTGAAACACTGCTAATGTTTCATGATATGATCTGTCTTACTAGTCTAACATGCCTAATGAGTGAATTCTTCCTGCACACACTTGGTCTGACTTTTTCTCTATATCAATTGATATAAGATTAATGTAATCGAAAACGTCTGTAATGCATGAGCTATTAAGTCACTCTGAAGCTCTTTCCTGAAAGCAGTATTCCTGGGCAGGATGCTTCAATACTAATCAGAAAATCTAACTTTCTCCTACCCCCTAGCAGCACCGCGAACAGTACACTATCACCTTCAGGCAGGATGGGCATAAACATGGTATTGCCTTTGCAGCTGGTTACAGCACAGATATCAACATGCCTGATCTGCCCTGCTTGAAAGGCACTTGCTAAACCTGTGCAAAACATTCACATCAGACTCCAACAAGCCCCAACATATCCTGGGGTCTGAGGTTCGTAGAAATATTTGCTGATGTGTTTGGACAGATACCCTAGCTGGCATCCTTCTCCCAACAACCCCCACTATCTACCTTCTCCCCCAGATGTCTTTAGAGGTCACCCTAGTGACCTGCCTTCCCACATATTTCTGCAAGTGGCCCCCCACTTTGTTTTCAGGGGACATACGATGACCACTCCTACTAGTACAAACAGACTCTTTAGAAGGCTCAGCAGCACATAACCCACAAGGATGCCCTTTACTCTCTCCACCCACCCCAACATAGTGCAGGAAGTGTGGCAAGGTAGTCCTGCTACTCATTAAAAACTTCAGGAGCAGAGATCCCTCTCCTATAATCCCTATTGCAGTAGCTAAAGAATCTCTGTTGTTCCCTAATCACCATGAGGTAGGGGAAAAGCCCCATATAGCTGCTAGAGAAGTGCCAGGTGTACCTAGCTGATGCACAAGGGTTAATGGAGCATATTTGACACTAAAACAACTGAAGAGCAAGGAGTCTGCAGCAATAACGGGAAAGGGCTAAGTGCATCTCACTTCCTAGAAGGTTCCTTATGGCTTGGGGTGTGGGAGCAATTACCAACATCCACTACAGACCTGGGATAAGAGCCATCCTGCCTCAAATGATGGACTCCATGAAGACAGCGAAGAGAAAATGGTGGCTAGGGTGTCCCTCTGGAGGTTTGAGATTGATGAACACAATCCTCCAAGTGAACACATAGGAGCTGGTTTCCTGGCAATCTCTGCAAGCCAATCTGCAGGCTTTAGCATGTGATTAATAGATTCCCAAGCCAGAAGGAACCATTGTGATCATCTAGTCTGACCTCCTGTGTAGCACAGGCCGATAGAACTTCCCCAAAATAATTCCTAGAGCAGATCTCTTAGAAAAACATTCATCCTTGATTTAAAAATTGTCAGTGATGGAGAATCCACCAGGCCCCTTTTATTGTTCCAATGGTTAATTACTCACTGTTAAAAATGTATGCCTTACTTTCAGTCTGAATTTGTCCATCCAGAGCAGCGGTTTTTGAAACACTGAATATAAAATCAACTCTCTCTCTCACACACACAGACATACCCACCCACCAAGGACACATGGATTGTGAGATGTCATTAGAGGCAATAAAAAAAATTTAAGAATTACCAGACACAAGAATAGCTTCTAAAACCCAATAAACTCCAGTAATTTGCACTTCACAAAAAGACAAAAACAAATCAAACAAAAAAAACCACACAACCAATCCAACCCTACTGGTGAAAGAAAATGCATGCCAAATTTTGCCACATTTGGTGAATTTTGGCACGGCATATTTTTAGGGCCTCTGTATATAGACATTTACAAGGGACACAGCAATACACCTGTACTTAATGACTCACTCTGGGACAGTGACCCTACTCTGAAATGAAACCTCTGAACTGCTCAGCGTGCTCATTTTTGCCTGGGTGGCATGAAAGGCAGCCAGCCATTTCTGTACATTTACTTACCGCGTGTCTTTCACCAGGAGTTTCCGGATAAAGTCTTTTGCCAGATCACTGGTGTGACTGAAAAATTCCTCATCAAATTCGTAATTCACGGCTGTGATGTTGGCGAGAGTTTCCTGCTTTGTTTCTCCAAGGAAAGGGGATGCGCCGCTGAGCCTGAACAGGTCAGACAGGAGGATCATGTTTTGATTGGGGAAAAATAAAGTTAATTTGACGTGATTCCGAGATTGTGAAATGACAACGTTGGAATGTGGGTCTCTCTTTCAGGGCAGCCAAGAAGATTTGGAAATAAAAGGCCCAAATCTGGGTCACCATATACATATGGCTACAAAACAGACTCACAAAAGCAGCATTAATGTGTTTCCATGTGCGACAGCAAAGACCCTATTCACGGACACCCCCATCCCTGAGACACACTCAGGTTATTGCCGCCCAGGGTAAAAATAATCCGCACTGGAGGAGAGGTCCAGTTGCTATGAATGTATCGGGGGTACATGCACAAATACCCACAGGCTATATCACGGAATGTCCCCCCATAGTTCCCATCAAGGAAGTCCTGTTCAGTGACCTCTCTGTAGGCTTTTTGGAAAAACTCCTGCCCCATGCTGTTTTTCTGCCTGCAGTTCACTGGCAAGCATCTATGTACAATGTGCACCTAGAGTTAGGCCCAAGAGGTCCACATAAATAGAGAAGATTAATTGTGGCCTTGCTCTGATTTCTCCAGGGTGGGAAGAGGACATGGCGTTGATTAAAACTAGCCCCCAGGACAAGCCAGAGGACTTACAGTGCAATAAAATTGAACATAAAGAGCTAATTCTGTCGGAGCTCAGTTCCATGCTTAAAACTGCAAGGATACAATGCAGTCGTCATCCTCATAAAACACTATTCAGCAATCTTTTAGATGGAAAGGGCTGTGATCCTGCCTGGCATCTCTCTCAAATGCAATTGACATCCTTCATCTTAGACTCATATTTACCTCAGTCCCACAGAAACCTGGGGTTAAAGCACTTCTATTAGAGTTCCTTTTTTTAAATACCATGAATGTTGAGTCAAGAGAGTTAGATTTCCAGCAAGAGTTATTTATACTAAGTGTTCTTTATACTAAGGAAATTGATCTAATCCCATTAAAATACTACTACTATTCTTGCCTTCCCTGTTTGGAATTTGGTAGTGGAAGTTCTGGATGCAGTGGGCTCAAAACAGAACTGCAGCAAACCCTTCACAGAGACGTTGCTTGTTTAAGTGATTCTGCTCACAATAGGCCTTTATCGTCCAACAATGTCACACTGACCAAGGATCTTTTGCATTACACCTTAATAACGGTGATTATATCTGCCCAGCAGGGATACAAGAAACACAGAGGCACTATGCACAAAAACAGGGAGCTCCTGAACTCTTTCATAGTGTGGACCAAATCTCGACAGAGAAATTGCCACCCCTATTCCCAATCTGCAATCATGTAACAACCCAGAACTGCCACATCTGCTGACTTGGGAAGGTAATATTAGGGGAATATTTTTAGCTGTCTTTGATGCTCTATGCATTGCTCTATTTGACTACAGTCAATTGTTCTGACTAGTTCCACTCTTCACTCATCCCCGCTTGTCCCTTTGTTCCATTTCATTCAGCCAGAAACAAGGAGGAGAGCAGGCAACACGTGAGAAGCCAGCTCTTTGTGGCCCACCAGTGGTCACAAAACAGCTGGGGAATCCCTGCCCGAATGTCTTCGGCCATATTTTTTCCCTTTTCTCAACATCATACTGTGGGGCACTTGGCTTCTCTCCTCCCATCCACTGCCCCCTCAATTTGTGTGTCATATGGTCCTTTGTGACCTGGGCAAGTCACTTCACTTCTCCATGCCTCAGTGTGTACACATGTAGAATGGGGATGATTCTCTCCCAATTTTAAATCACTAAATGATCCTTGAAAGGCACTGTATGAATACTGCTTTAGCACCTTGGCTCTATGAGAGTAATCATGAGGATGTACAGAAACTGGAAAGGATTCAGAGGCAAGCAACAAAGGTGATCAAGGGGATGGAATGCAAGCCATATGAGTAGAGGCTGAAGGAACTGGGTACGTTTAGTTTGGAAAAGAGGTGATGGGATGAGGGAAGGGGGCATGATAGTGGTCTTCAAATAGTTGAAAGGCTGCCATTAAAAAGATGGAGAAAAGTTGTTCTCTCTTGCCACAGAGGGCAGGTCAAGAGGCAATGGGTTCAAACGACAGCATAGCAGATTTAGATAAAATCTCAGGAAAAACTTTCCACTTGTAAGAATAGTAGGACAATGGAATTGCCTAGGGAAGTCATGGAAGCTCCTTCACTGGAGGTTTTCAGAAAGAGACAGGATCGCCATCTGTCCTGGATGGTCTTTAGACACAAGAAATCCTGCATCTTGGCAGGGAGTTAGACTAGATGACCCTAGTGGTCCCTTCTAACCCTATGGTTCTATGATTCTATGTCCCCATCAAGAGGCTGGCCCCAGTGATGACAACAGCTTACTACTTAGAACTAAATTAATTATTCCTTTAGCGCCGATGGTAGGGGCTTGTGCTCCTGGGGCTGAAAGACCTGGGTTTGACCCCTGCAGTGACCTTGGTGTCCATAAGAATGTGGTCATGTGTGTTACAGTAGGTGGTATTATATATACACTCTGCGTTTGCTAAGCATTTTGGGACCCCTTACAATGAGAGGCATGTACAGTCTCAATGGAAGTTAGTAGCAATAAAATTAAGAAACAACTCCAGAAAAATACAAAACAGGGTTAAGAGTATTATAGCGAGTGCAGGGTCATACCCCTCCCATTCAAGGGCTCATCTCCATCCCTTTTTAGAGAGGGATACTGTTTTTATGCTAGTTTACTATGCTAACCATTGCTACATGTATTAGCCATTCTGGAAGCTACTATTGTGTGTGTGTGTGGGGGGGTGGAGATATATATTCACAAGAACCAGGTAAGATTTTTTTTTATTTGTAAATGCGGTCAGAGGGTTGGGAATATTTGATCTGGGGCCTTAACACTAATGTGCACCCTGTAACGAAATGGAAATTTTCTGTCATTTTTATTAAGCCTATGTGTGCCTCAGTTTCCCCCATATGCTGCATTGTTACCCCCATTGGATGGGGGAAGGACTATTTGCTCTCAGGGCTTGTCACTTAAAATGCTACAGCAGCACAGTGCGGCTGTAGCACTTCAGTGTAGACACTACCTGCACCGACAGGAGGGTTTCTCTTGTCTGCATAGTAATCCACCGCCCCAAGAAGTGGTAGCTAGATCACTGGAAGAATCCTTCCATCGACCTAGCACTATCTACATGGGGACTTAGGTCAGGTAAACTATGCCACTAAGAGATGTGGATTTTTCTCACCCCTGACTGATGTAGTTATAGCGACCTACTTTTCTAGTGTAGACCAGGCCTGAGAGAGACAGATATGAATGTCACCTAGCTGTCTGTGCCTTAGTCCCCATTTCCAATTGCCAGGACATTGACACTTAGCAACCGAAAACCCAAAGGGAGACAGACGTTCCCACCTCTCAGCAGGGAAGCTGAGCAACATACCCCTGCTCGAGAACAAAGGACTGGGGAACGGTGTTCCCTCTAATTTTTTGTGTCCGTGTGCAGAATGAATTGTGTTATGTGCACCAATAGGGAGGTGATGTGTGGCACGTCACCTTCCTATTGGTGCACATAACAAAATTCATGTGGTGGGGGTTTGTCATGTGGGAAGGGGCTCAGGGCTGGGGCAGAGGGTTGGCGTGTGGGCGTATGAGGGCTCTGGCTGGGGATGTGGGCTCTGGGCATGAGGGGTTCAGGGTGCAGGAGTGGGGGCTCAGGGCTGGGGCAGAGGGTTGGGGTGCAGGGGCTCTGGTGTGGGGCCAGGGATAAGGGGTTTGGGGTGCAGGAGGGGTCTCAGGCTTGGGGCAGAGGGTTAGGGGGGATGTGGGCTCTGGGGTGGGGCCGGGGATGAGGGGTTTGGGGTGCAGGCTGCCCCCGGGCTGCGGTGGGGAGAGAGAGGACTCCCCCCAGCCCTCTCTCACCACAGGAGCTTGGGGAGGGGGGAGAGGCACCTCTCCCCGGCCGTGGCAGCTCCGGCGGGGCTGGGCTGGGCTGAGGGATGGGCACCTCTCCCCGACATAGCAGGTCCACGCTGGGACCGGCAGGGAGGGGCGCCTCTCCCCGCCATGGCCCTGAACCCCTGCACCGGGCTTAATAGGCAGCTACGCAGCTTAAAGGGAACTTAACTGGGGAGGTATGAGGTGGGGGAGGGGGGTAAGAGTTGGCTGCTGGAAGGAGTCAGGGTTCTCACCTGGTATCTGACCAAAGAAGTCAGACTGAGACACACACACAGCTTGAACAATGGAGTTCACTAGAGCTTGGCTGGGGGCTCTGGGCTGACCAGAATGGTCTTGCTTTAAACTTCCATTCTCTATGTTAACCTAAGGACTTCCTATGCTATGTTCCAGTTGACTAATAAACACTACTGTTTTGACAACACTGTTTGAATGTCACTGCAGAGGCTAGCAGACGTGTATTGATCCCTGGAGAACGTACAAGTCTCTACCAGGAATCTATCTCAGTTGGATTCACCGAACAGAGCTCACAGTATGAAGCAGGAGTGCTGCAGACCCAGAAGTCCAGTCTAAGGAGGCGGAGAAGCCAGCTGACTTACTCTGGAGGAAGAGTGAGACCCCTAGCGGGTCTGGCACACTGAAGGGGTTCCTCCTAGAGCAGTGGTTCTCAACTTGCGGTCCAATCAGCACACGGGGCGGCCCATGTGACATCCTCAGGGCCATAGCTAGTATTGGATGTGGCCCACAGTGGTAAATAGGGTGAGAACCACTGTCCTAGAGACTGTTCCAAAGCTGGGGGCATAGCACTAATCTTGTGGATCTGTGACACACCCCAAATACATTGCGATACAACAGAGCCAGGATTAATGGAAATCTACAGGGACACATTGTTTGCATTTCTCTTTTTTTCCCCCCAATGGAGATTTTAGGTATAAGTAGAGATGGGTCGGACAAAACTCCTGTTCTGAACCACCTCCAACTTTGGGGAAATTTGGATCTGGAATTCATGGGGCAAGCCCATCTCTAAATACAAAGTTATTGTTGCAGAAGCTTTCTAGGTCATTTCAACCAGCTGGAGCAATGCAAAAGCAAAATCAATGCTTCTATCTCTCTACAAAGCAAGGTACACAAGTAGAAAAGAACTGCCCTATTGGAACAGAGTACTGCTCCACTCCCTATATTACCTGCCTCCAGCAAAGGCCTGTGTATGCAACACTTCAGAGGAAGTGTGAAGGCCTCTCAGAACACCTGGCTATCTGTGCATTACTGTAATCACAGGGTAAGCATTCTAGCCTATGTCTTCTCAACATCCAGTCTCCCTTCCCATTCATCTATAAACAGATGTAAATAGCAATTTATGAAGACTGATGTCCTATCAGGTTCAGTGTATTCGCTGATGACATGAAGAGTGCAAATAAGGATCAAGGATCTGGACAATTTTAGAATTGCTCTTTAGATGCTGGTGGGCTACCTAATGTGTCTCAGACTGTATCCATGTGCCCCTTACCGTACCCCAGGGCATTAGGCACTTCATAGCATCCCGACTATGTTGTCAGCTTGCAGCCCTTTTATAGTGGGCGGGGTCTAAACTCAGGGAACAATCCCAATGCTTTCAGCATGGCCTGTGGGTGTGTTTAATTCTGCTCCACTTGGCTTTGCCCATCTGAAAGAGATTCCTTTTTCAAGTCTCTCTATCTTTGTTGGGTCTGATGCTGCAAATCTTGCTAAAGCAAAATTCCCAACGAGGCTACTGGGAACTCTGGGTAACGTCTGCAGCATGTAGCTCATTGAGCCCAACCAGGAGAACCCCAGGGCTAGAGAAGCTGAGATTTAAGTGGGATTTTCAAAAGTCCTTGGTGTTGGCCTAACTCTGTTCTCACTGAAGCTGATGGGTGTTTGACGTCAATGGCAGCAAAATTCGGCCAACATTTGGTGACCACTTTGGAAAATCCCACCCCCAAAAACACAGGAGCTTCTGGTGCTACGTCGGGGCATTTGCTGGTCATTGGTCCTATCGCCTCTCTTTTAGTGTCACTTAACTTTCTTTGCTTTCTCTATTTTAAAAGGCCTCTGGATAGCACTTGTCCATCAATCCCTTGCCCCATTCCTGCTGTGCAGCTCCTTCCCTAAGGGACTGATGAGAAGAGCTACTTTTCACTAGCTTGCTACAACTTTTACAGCTGTTCTATACAAGTGGATCGAATTCTGTACTTACAGTATGTAGGTGATGACTCCTATGCTCCTAGAAAACAAAAAGAGCAACTAATTGTAGGTTTTATACATGTGTGTGACATCAGTCAATTATAGCTGCTAGATTGGCAGATGAACCATGATATTAGCAGTCAGACAAAACCTATGTAAAAGTCAGTGCTTCATAAAAAGAAATATGAATTTTGGATACAGGCTCAAATGACATGGATATCTGGGGTTTCTTTATATGGCTGTCTTAAGTCATGTTGGGTTCACGGTGCCTAATTAGCTATAGTACATGTCAGAAGCATGGAGGAATATCTGCAAGGATGTTTTAGCCACTACGACCATTTTGGGCAGAACAGCTTGGTATCGAAGCGTGCTCTATTCAAAACACTTTTATAAACAAAGCTATCACAAGGCATTGCAGGGACAATGGTGCCTTTCAAGAGGCTCTCTCTAAAAGGTGGCAGCTAGTGGCAAATTGTTAACTCCTGTTTTATATAATTCAATTTTTTTTATTATCATGAGTAGCAGTTTACTATAAACAGCAGGAGCAAAAGAACAGCTATTTACTGTAGGTCAGCATTGTCTGATATGTAGAGAATGGATTTTACACAGAGCACCCTTAAGAAACTAGCAGTATAGCATCTTGGAAGAAAAGTTAATGCTGAGAACTTACCACATATCTGCAGCTAGCCCAAGTGGTTCGTAGTTCACTATTTCTGGAGCTGTAAGAAGCATTTATTCAAACATTAGCAACAGATTGAGTAAATTAATTTTAGCAACATGAATCGTATGCGTAGGTCAAGAATTACATCAGTCCTTGGTAAAAAGCAGACTAGTAGTTATATGAGATAATTTCTGTTTGAAGTTCTACAACGGTGTGTGCATGTGGCGGTAGGAATTTAAGCTCCCAAACAGAGGGAGAGCTAATTTAGAGTCAATGGAGAATGAAAAGGGATCAAAGAATAAAGGACAGGAAGATATTACAATCCACCTACAGTACTAATTATACCTTCAACAACAACTTATTTCATGTAACAGCATCCCTAAGCAGATGGATCTAAGCATTTTCTCCCAAATTATTTCAGAATGGCAATAATCTGATACCATTAATGCACAGTCTTTACTTAGTAATTGGCCAGTCAGGGACTGCTCTAGCACAACCTGCCCAAGGTTTCTTTCCAGCCAACACACCATTCATTACCATTGTTGTCAGCTGTTACTGTAGCTTCTGTAGAAGAAACACCTTCTGGATGAAAAATATCCATGTGGAGGACTGAACAAAGGAAGCGATAAATGGCAATGTATCGAGGCATGAAGAGGTGTCTATAACAGGGCAGCAGGGATCAGTGTTTATTTAACAGCTTCATTTATTATCCGGAAGAGGAAATAAATTAAACTGAATAGATCTCTGATTGGCAGGTGTAAAAACCAATAAGGACCAAGAGATAATACAAGCAAACCTAGAGGTTAGAAATGTGATCAGGAAGTCACAACATGACAGTCAGCCTGAAGTAACGAAAGGAAGGGAGCTATAATCCAAAACAGGTTCAGTGGGAGGGAGTTATACTTAGAAAGCAGTAACATCAACAGAGACCGATATTACTCCATTTTACAGATGCAGAGTGGCTCTGACTTGCCACAGGGAGAGTAAGTAGCAGAGCTGGGATTAGTGCTAGGGGGTTCCTAAATTTCAACCCTGAATTTATCTCTTCAGCTCAACAGCTACAGTTTACAGAAGGCACGACTCGGCTGCTCCTCCGAGAAGATTCAAGCAAGCCCTCTAGATGCAGTGCACCCAAATGGAGTGGCAATTTTAGGGGGCTGAAAAGGTGGAGGTGTTACTGGCTTCTCCCTGAATTCAGGAAGGTGTTGCTGGCTTCTCCAGTGAAAAGCTGCAACACAAAGGAACTGCTTGAACACTCACCTACAAACTCTGGTGTCCCAAAAATATTCTTAAATTCAACTCCATCTTCTATTTTATGAGCTAGGCCGAAGTCAATGACTTTTATGTGTGGAATGGGGATATTCTTGTCTAGAAGCATAATGTTTTCAGGCTAAAAATAATGAAACAAAGATTAGTTATCAGAGCCCAAGCAGTCACCTTTTCATACTTGTACATGTTTGCAATACTGCAGAACAGGTTAAAACCACAAACCTACTCCTGGCAATGCAGACTTCACTGTTTTGCTAAATTGAACGTATTTATGTAATGTGACATTCATTGTTAAATCAGAACTTGACAGCAGCAAAATTAACACTCCTCAGTGTCTGAAGCCTCCTGCTCAAAAGCAATAATTCACTTCATTTATTGCCTTTTATTCTTTTCTCACAAAAGCTGCAGCGTGTCCAGATTCCTAATAAGTCAGGACCTTCCTTGTTCTCTTCACCAGTTGCTTTCTCTCCCTGCCTGCCTGTGTTTATTTTGTTAATTATAGTTGTTATGGCAGGATGAAGATAAAATATACCTGGTTTCCAGGGAAATGATGAGACACCAGAGTTATTCACATAACTGTAAATAATTGCATGGCTCAAGTAGATGCGTTATGAGATATGTTATGAGACTGACATGCTGAGCATGGTGGTACAACACAGAGGGTGAGCTTACCATGGCTTGGTCTCTTCCACAACAGTGGGGGTAGGTTCAGATCCTGGGATGAGGATCTGAATGGCCCTGAAATTGGAAGCAGGGCCGGCTCCAGGCACCAGCTTACCAAGCAGGTGCTTGGGGCGGCCACACCAGAGAGGGGTGGCACGTCCGGCTCTTCGGCGGCAATTCGGCAGTGGGTTCCTCACTCCAGCTCGGAGCAAAGGACCTCCTGCCAAAGTGCCGCAGATCACGATCGCGGCTTTTTTGTTTGTTTGTTTGTTTTTTGTTTTGTGAGGAGGGGGTGGCTGCTTGGGGCGGCAAAAACCCTGGAGCCGGCCCTGATTGGAAGGGGCTAGGATTGGAGATTCTGGCCCACCTCTAGTAACAAGCTATTCTAAGAACACATGGAGAATTTCTGACTGTTATGCAACCAAAAGCACGAGGCCAAACCTGATAGAATTGTGAAAAGAGAACTGTTAGCAGTCCGTAAGCAGCAGGTTCGACTCCATACTCTGTGCAGTATCTACTCATTATTTTTCCCAATAACTTTCTTAGCCTGTCATTCCTCCTTTATTTTATAGTTTTTAGAGCAACAAGGCTAGCACAATTCAGCTCTGATGAAGAGCTCCAGTGCTATTAAATTTTCATTTTTTAATTATAGCCTGGAAGCAACAGTCAGAGAGTTTGATTTCCTGCTGGCAGCTGCCTGACCATTTCAGAACTAATTCTCGTGTGCAAGGAGCTACTGCTAACACACACTCTCATTCTGCATTACACTTGCAGACAGGCTACATGAATCATTTATTTTCACAGCCATTGGACTAAGATGATTTTAGCTCCAGGCTAACTATGCTGGTTTTCATCTGAAGATTCAGTGCATACAGCTGCCAGCAGTGTATGCTGCTGACATGTGATGCAGGCCCATTTAGAACAGACTTGTGCTAGAGGTAGCACAGTATGAAACAAGAAGTTATTCAACAGTCATCTCTGTTCATCGTCTCTGCATCTTGGTGCAGATCCTCACCTGATGTAAATAGGTACAGTTCTGCTCCAAGCAATGGTGCTGTGCCAATTTACACCACAGAGAGCTGATCCCTGGTGTTCTCAGGCCTGCATCTGGATTTCAGCAAGTGACAAGGTGCAGACTATACCAGCTGGAAGTAGGTCATGAGAACAGACTAGCAGGAAAGGGGGAACAACAGGAAAAGTGGTTGCCTGGCTAATATCATAGGAATAAAACACTTCACGCTAGTCACATATATGTACATGTCTGCCTTATTCACAGTATAATTAACGTTTTCATTATGTCACATTCTCCACCCACCATCTAATCCTCTTACTGCTGCAAAACATCCCCCAGTATGTCCTGCTACTCTACTGATTTCAGCAGAACATTAGCAGAGGCATGACAGTGCGATTATTATTGATATTGCACCAAGCTCTTCAGGGCAGGGTCTAGTTTTATTGTGGGTCTTTGTACAGTGCCAAGCATATCATCAATGCTTGTAAGAAATTAGCAAGAAATGGTAATATATTTAAGCTTCCTTTCCCCCCAGAATCTCTGTGGGGAGTGCTAGGGTTTATGGGCCAGTTGGGAGAAAGAAATTTTCAATTATTACAATGGCTATAAAATATTTTAAATGTGATTTCCCTCTTTTACATCCCCCTCCCTCCTTTGGTGTATTGTCCATCTCCACCTGCTCAGTGGCAGTGTGTTTTGAGTTCTGTTGGTTTTTGTTTGTTTAGGGTTACCATATCTCATAAATAAAAAAAAGAGGACCCTCCACAGGCCCTAGCCCTGCCCCAACTCCGCCCCTTCCCCGCCCTAACTCCGCCCCCTCCTCCCTCCCACTCCCAGCCAGGAGGAAAGGGCTGCCCCAGCGCTACCAGCTTCAGGGTTTGCCGGGCAGCCCCCAGACCCTGCGCCCCCAGCCGGCGCTTCCCCAGCGCAGCTGGAGCCCGGGAGGGGAAGCGCAGGGTCTGGAGGCTGCCCGGCAAACCGTGAAGCCGGTAGCGCTCGGGCTTTGGGCAGCCCCTATGCCTCCGGACCCTGCGCCCCCAGCCGGGCACTTCCCCTCCCGGGCTCTGGCGGCGCAGGGTCTGGAGGCACGTGGACTGCCCGAAGCCGGTAGCTCTCGGGCAGCCCGGCTCTTAAACAGAGCCGCAGAGTCGGGGAGGAGCAGAGCCACCATTTTCCCGGACATGTTCGGCTTTTTGGCAATTCCCCCCGGATGGGAGTTTGACTGCCGAAAAGCCGGACATGTCCAGGAAAAAGAGGACATATGGTAACCTTATGTTTGTTTGGCTTCAGCAGCCTTTGCTTTTGCAGACACTTCCACAGTCAAATCTTGGCAAGGGGACTAAACAAACAAAAAAACAAACACAAACCTCCCCCACCCCAAAACCCCTTCCAAATTAGTTCCCATTATATGTTCCCCAGCCACCTTTTTTATTAATGGCAAGATCGAAGAGATTGATAAGAGTGACAAGATAATTATGGATCTCCATTTCCCTATTTGGATTATTGCTTAAAAATACATGCCTGGCTAAACGCTGCAAACGCTCTAAAAATAGTCCTATAAAAGCCAGATGAGTGGTATCTTGAATCCCGCTTTAAATAGCTTGTCAGTGATTTATTTATTGCATTTATGAAATGGTGTCTGTTCAGCCCCACATGCACATTTCTTTTTGCTCTTTTTCCAACATCATTATTGACCACTGAACTTTATTGACATGGGACATGTGGATTTCAGTAGCCAGAACTCACCCTGGGAAAAGTTTCATTTATGTTCACATAATTATATTCCATCACTGAATGTTAGCATATTTTTCAAATGCACAGTGTAAACCTTTGTTCGTGGGCTATATGGCTTCATGGTAACCCCAACACACTCACACCCATAAAACAAACAGACATATGGACAGAAGTTTGATGAAGTGTATTGAATTGTTGGGATATATGCAATTGCAACAAGAAGAATATATATTTAAAAAAAGAACTTGGGCATACATCTGTCCATGTAATACTCATCACTGCAGTAACTAGGCATCACACAATTCTAGATCCAAAATGATGACAAACAGCATGTGATCTACTCTAGGCGTCCCTCCCCCTTTTTAATCTTCTCAAACTTTGTCTTTCCTCTACCTTCCACCTTGCTCTGAGGAGGGATGGAGCCATGTTTTGTACATAGTCCTGAAAATGGCAATGTTTGTGAAGTAAGTTCCATAGCTGCAGACCTGCTGCTGAGAATGCTCAGTCTCCCAGTCTCAAGTTTCATCCTCGTGGGTGACAGAATCCTAGTTCCAGAGGCACATCATTGTCTGGACAGATCACAGTCATGGACAGAGACAGAGTCTCCCAGGAAGTTTGGGCCAGTTCCATGAAAGGCTTTGAAGATAAGGACTGAAACTATAAATTCACCTGATAGTACATGGGGAACATTGGGGTGATATGCTCTCAGTGACCTGGATGACTAAGCAGGCCAGCAGCCATATTCTGAACCAACTGATACTCGGTGTTGGAATGACAGTGCCAACTAAACCAGTGATTCTCAACCAGAGGTATGTGTACACCTGAGGTCTTCCAGGGAGTACATCAACTCTTCTAGGTATTTGCCTAGTTTTACAACAAGCCATATAAAAAGCACTAGCAAAGTCAGTACAAACTAAAATTTCATACAGACAATGACTTGTTTATACTAATCTATATACTATATGCTGAAATGTAAGTACAATATTTATATTCCAATTGATTTATTTTATAATTATATGATAAAAATCAGTAAGTAAACAATTTTTCAGTACTAGTGTGCTGTGAAACTTTTGTATTTTTATGTCTCATTTTGTAAGCAAGTAGTTTTTAAGTGAGGTGTAGCTTGATGAAGGTGTGCAAGACAAATCAGACTCCTGAAAGGGGTACAGTAGTCTGGAAAGGTTGAGAGCCACTGAACTAATCTACCTCTTGTTTCCTGGTCAAACATACATTGCCGAAGCTGTTTGAACTCTGTAGTTTCAGAATAATGTTCCTCATAGAATTCTAAACACAATCACTGTTTTAGTCTGTACTATGTTTGGTAAAGAAATGAACTGGACAGGACTAGAAGCAGCATGTAGTACTCACAACACACATACTATAACTTCAACCCAGATTGAGTGGATCTCTACATAGAAAATGCTTGCCAGAAGTGGGAATTAGAGTCTAATATTTATAAGGCAAATGTTATATTGACTGTTATTAATGTTTAAAAGTACACTTAGACTAATTTGCTTTGACAGAGTTAGCAATTTCAAAGGAAAATTACAGTACTTAGAAAAGGACTCATGATGGTGACTAGTTTGTGAGCTCTCCAGAGCAGGTACTGTACATCTTCCTATACATTTGTAAAAGCATCCATCACGTTGTGGGTGCTATTATATAAACAATAAATAATAGTAGCGTTAATTAAAATATCTGACCCCCACAAGATGAAGGTTTCGTTGATTTCTCATTCTCATCATTAAAAGAAATACAAGGCTGGACATTAGGAAAATCTTCCTAACAGTTAGGGTAGTTAAGCACTGGAATAAATTGCCCAGGGAGGTTGTAGAATCTCCATCATTGGAGATTTTTAAGAGCAGGTTAGACAAACACCTGTCAGGGATCATCTTAATTCTTAGTCCTGCCATGAGTGCAGGGGACTGGACTACATGACCTCTTAAGGTCCCTTTCAGTCCTAGGATTGTATGATTCTAAAATCTTGCGAAATACTATTTCTGCCACCAAGTGCTGTCATGTCCATCCAGCACAGCAAGCCTCAGTTCAAAAAGCTAAGCATTTTCCTCTTCCACCTTCTCTATTATCAAACATATTTTATGTACCATCACATTTAAATGTATCGCATATACTGCATTATAGAATACATGCTATAATTATTTCTTTTAACTAGATCAACGTTTTTTACCTTTAAATCAAAATGAGCAATTTTCTTGGCATGGAGGTAGTTAACACCATCTAAAATCTCCTTAATGAATCTGGTTGCTTCCTCTTCACTCAGAGACTCTTTCTGTGCCAGGAAGTCAAAAAGTTCTCCTCCAGACACTCTGCAAGACATACAGGGAAGCCTTGGGTTAGCTACAGTAGGGTAAGGCACACACACATCAATATACGTGTAGTTAAAATGGCAAACAAACAAAATGTCACCCACTCAGAACAAGCCCACTCTGAAGTGTGAGTCAGGAGATCAGGGTTCTAGTCCCAGTTCTGCCAGAGACTTCCTCTGGGATACTGAACAAGTCACAACTTCTTTATGTTCCAGCTTCCCCTACTGTAAACTAGGTGCTGCGAGGCTTAATTCATTAACATTTGTAAAGCACTTTGAGTCTCACCTAAAGAGTCCTATAAAATGCACAGCATTAATAATATATAAACACATATGTATGTACATACATACACTACAGCACTGTTAACAAGTTACTTTTTTACTGTCCACTTTAATAGGGATGGAGGAAATTGAACAAACTGTAATATTGTTGTCCTGATGAAAAAACATTTTCCTTATCTTTCACCATCAGTAGTATGACGCAATGAGATCTGCCAACAGAATCTGTTTCCTTTCCCAGGGCCTATTAGTGCTCTTATGAGAATGCTTGTTTGATATGTAACTGACAGAGAAACCTTTATTTTGTGCAAGATTTTAAATAAGCAAATTAACTAAGCCTGGAAGGTACCTTAAGCCATTTCCCCCAAACAAGGAAATGTGAAAATAATAATCTAGTTACTATTATGACCTTTCAGACCAATAGTAAAAAAATACTTACTCCAGACAAGAATTCTGCGGCCATTTTTGTTTTCTTATATTATAAGCCTCGGGACTGTTTTCTATATTGCAACATGGCAGAAGATCAAGATAATGATTTAGCCAACATCTCTAGTGCTATTATTTTACAGGGCTGATATTTATGCTATTATCTTCCTAGGGATGGCCCTGCCAATGACTTACAAGTGTTAACTGGTGCTGAGCAAGGATGATTATCAGTTGTATTTCACAGCTTCCTCATAGTCAGAATCATAGGCAGTAGGAGGCAGGACATGGAGCATATTGATTTGGGAAGGAGTTGCTCAATACTTTTGTTTTTATGAATAAATGGCTGGCAAACAAAACTTAACTTCACATGACCCAGGAGTCTGATACAACTATTGTTTCAAGAGCTGCATTTGCTCCTCTTTCCTACTAGTCTCAATCTCCTCACCATACAGTCTTTTCTCATTTGATCTTCCATCTTCATTTTAGGTGATGTTTAACAAAGACATCCTAAGCACTGACACCATGACAGGTAGGTTCTATAACAGACACTTTTCTTTCGACATTGAACATTTAAGGAGCAAGGAAATGTTGGCAAGTGGTAGCAGATTTTAGGGCCTCATAGATCAGTTTAGAGGTGCTTGGAATGCGCGTAGCTGGTGGGAGGAGAAAGCAATGTCAGATATTTTCTTGGAGCAATTTGTTTGTTTACCAAGTGTACACAAGTCCTATTTCCTTGAACAGAGAGAAACCGTGCACAGGCAATGCCGTTTTGCAGGCACCACTGCTCTGTCACCAGGGAGCAGCTGTTTTGGGCCTCTATCATGAACTCTTCTGGAATTTTACAGTTTGAACACACGTTCTTCCTCAGATGACTTGGGCTGGAAAAGTGAGCGTGGGCATCGGTCCACCTTTGCAGCTGCTTTGTAACAGGGTGCCCTCACCTCTTGTGAGTGCCCCCTCGGCCGAGTGCATGCCTGCACATTCTCTCCCTCTGATCGTCCCTCCTCTGGGATAAAGCAGCACCCCAGGGCTCCCTTTCTGGAAACTACGTCTTCACCCTCTTGGGGCTTCCTGGCTACAACTCTCCAGCTGGGCCACTATAGTTCAGTTCCCCCGTGTGAGGTGCCTCACTGTTCAGGCCACTTCCCCCAGTGGCTAATGGGGGCTGGAGGGGACCCAGGTCCACCCACTACTCTGGGTCCCAACCCAGGGACCCTATAGATAGCAGCTGTCCACTGCGTCCCTTTATCTAAGATGTGCTGCTGCTCTAATTCCCTGGGCCACTTCCCCGTGGCCCTGTGCCAACTTCACCCTTACCTCAGGGCCTTGTCCTGATGGAGTCTCCGCAACCAGCTCAGGGCTCCTTCTCGCTCTCCCTGGCTTCTGTCAGCACTACCGCATTCGAGGTCCTGTAGCTCTGTCAGCCAGCCACACACCATCTACACTCGTACAGCTCCAGCCAGGAACTGAACTCCCTCTGGCTCTGCAGCTCTTCTTATACTAGGCTGCTGGGCCCTGATTGGCTGTGTCCCATACAGCCACTCTAGGGAGCTTGGAGGACCCTCTCAACTGCCCTTTTATGGGGACAGGGTGTGGCAGGGCCACAAGGCCTCCAGCAGGAGGCCTCAGAGGGTCAGGTATACCCCATCACAGTAATACAAAGGAATCTCAGAAAAGGGTTGACTGCCTACACAGGGGGTACTTTACTCCTCATGGGCTAGGTCTACACTACCCGCCTGAATTGGCGGGTAGAAATCGACCTCTCGGGGATCGATTTATCGCGTCCCGTTGGGACGCGACAATCGATCCCCTAATCGATGCTCTTACTCCACCAGTGGAGGTGGGAGTAAGCGCCGTCGACAGGAAACCGCGGAGGTCGATTTTGCCGCGGTCCTCACAGCGGGGTAAGTCGGCTGCGATATGTCGAATTCAGCTACGCTATTCACGTAGCTGAATTTGCGTATCTTAAATCGACTCCCCGCTGTAGTGTAGATGTAGCCATGATCTCCTTACTAGCTCTCACTGCAGCCATCCTGAATGTTTATGCATCAGTGACTTAGAACATGCATGACATTAGCACCTTCTGCACTAACAGGAACATCAGTAATATCACGATCCATTAGCAGAACCTTCGTTCACACTGAAGAAGCTGCCAGGCTTGTGAGAATGGGAACCATAGATGTATGTTGATTTAATTTCTCTTTTCTGGATTTTCCCTTTTCATTATAATTCACACTGAGCGTGGTTCAGACTGTGACTTTAGGGAATTAGACTGTGGAGAGAAAATTTCTGAGATAGAGCATGCAAAGGCAAAACAAACATGTAAACGGAAGATTTGTGAGGTAGTGAAACTAAAGTCCCGCACAGAGCTAGTTCAACACAAAAAACCACCACAGGAATATAGCATCCTCTAAGAAGCAAAGAGTACTTTATAAACAGCAATGATTTAATCTCCAACACCCTGGTAGGGTAGAAAAGAACTGTCCCCACATTACAGAGAGTTTAAGTAACTTGTCCAAGGTGACTTGGTAAGTCAGTTGCACAGGTGTCACTAGAATCCAAATCCCCAGACTAACAGACCTGTGTTTTAACCACTTAGTCCATGTTTTCCTAAGGAAAGAACTGTAACTTGAACCCAAATATTGCCGGAAGGGGGAAAATACCTTAGTTCAGTAAGAGATATATCACCTAACTTGGAGCTCAAAGAGACAAAATGGCAGAAGAACCTACTCCTTCTCAGCTGCATCAGATTTCCCAAACATTTCTGAAAACAGTGCCTTTAGGCAGCCACAGGTGAACCCACAGCAAAATGCTCTCAACACACTTACTCTTTTGTACCACAACACCTAGATACACATTACAACATTTGGATAGCTGTATGATTGTATTTTTTAAAATGGTGCCACACACATCAGACTGTGAGTTCCCTGTCTGCCCTAAAAACCCTAGTCAAGAACATCCCCAGTCTTTCCCTCCACTCAGCTTCTTCTCTCCTGCATTTGGCAGCTGGCACCTTATCCTTGTTGTGAAGTATGAGGCTATTCCAGCAAAAGCTAGTAAGAACTGAGTGATGCTATCCTCTTATCCCTTGGAAACAGCTGATCACTTTGTTGTATGTACACAGACTTCAACGTCCACCACAAACACAGACTGTTGTTTCAGGGCTGAGAGCTGGCAGGACACAAGAGGCCAAGAATGGAGGAAACGGAACAAAGAGCTGCAGCCCCAGGGTGACCCCCAGGTGCAAGGGCAAGTTGTGGAACTGCTGAGCTGCACGTAGAAAGTATCAGCTGCCGACTTAGCAGAGTTCTTCCTGTCCCCTTGTCGTTGATGGAACATATTCTGCAGAGGAGGAACGGCAGCAGTCACATTTGCTATGGGAGGGGGCCATGGCCACAGCAGAGCCAGCAAGTTTTGGTTGGGGATAGGTTCACCTCTCTCCCCAGGGTACTAGAAATCCTCCTGTAAATACCCTGTCAATAAATCAAGTGGGGGGATGGGGTGCGGTGGAATTAGGTGGAGTACGAGGGGGAACAAGGGGAGCTACTGAGACTGGGTGGGGACAGCCGGCTTCAGGCTGGGAATGGGCATCCAGGCAGTTCATACTGACATTCCTATAGCAGTTCCTCAGCAGCTGGTGCCTTGTGGTCCCCTCCCTACTGCCCTGTGCACTGAAGCCCCCTGCCCATGTACCAGTGCACTGTTCCTCACCCCATCCCAATGGCCTCTCCAGCCCCTTCTCTGCATCCCGCTCTCCCCTCCAGCCCCAGTGCACGCACGCGGGGCGGAAACATAGCCAGGTCCTGCTCTTCCCTCCATGAGATATTGTGTGGATGGAAAATATTGTGGGGACAGAAACATACATCAGATCCCCAACATTTTCATTGGGGAGGGGAGGAGCTAGTCCCCTCCCCCAACCTTTGTCTCCCCCACTCCCCCCCCTGTAATCAAGGATTTTGAGTCAGCCTTTGAAGCCAAAGACCCAAAGTCCTTGCCCTGACAAGCTTATAATTTAGGTAAATTTGGGTCATTGTGTCTCAGTGAAAATAAAGCTGAAAATAAATTAGACAAATTACAGTTTTTTCCAAATACTCAATAATTACTCTTAAAGGGGAAAAGGTGTTTGATGAGCCCCTAGCCAGGCACCTACATTCTTACAGTGCCCCCAATGGAGGCAGATGGGTAGGTGGGGGAATGGCCAACTTTGTTCCTTTTTAATTTTTGTTGCAGTCAATCACACAGCTCAGAGATGGGAATGATACTAACTTGTCCCCTTGTGCACAGCTGCTCTCTACTTCCATGGACTCCGAGACACAGGAAGCCTCTCTCCCTCCATGACTTCAATCCAGGACCTTGCACAGCAGGTGAAATTCACTCAAGGGCAAAGGGCCAGCGCAAGGCCTATGCAATGACCCTGAAGTAGTGTTCTTTGTGCTAGCCCTCTGCACGTGGTGAATTTCACCCAGCCTCTACCTGTTAAAAGAGCTACTTCCACTCATATCATCCTTATGGGTCTGACGTGCATGCAAATGCAATTCTTCCACTCTCCGCTTTCCCCTGCTTATCATTTATCAACTTCCCGAGATCAGGAGCGTGGCCAGACACTCATTACAGTTCCCCATTTCCCTGTGGGATAAGGACTCTGCTTCCTCAAAGTGGCACCTTTTAGAATAGATTTAAGGGGCTGGCGTTTGACATACTCCTTTGTTGCTCTATTGAACTCTGATGATTCTGAGGGCTTGTCTACACACACACACCAGCTCTGAAATAACTACATCTGTTTTACCAACCTGAGTTACACTGAAATAAGAGGGGCCACTCAGAGACTTGCACCCAAAAAACTAAAGGTCTGAACTCAAACTGATTTAGTTATTATGGAGCCAGTCTGTGTGTAGACAAGCCCAGATGCTTTGAGCATCTCCCACCCCTGTTGTAAAAAAACAGAATTATTTTGGGAGTGGGGGATTTCTTTTGGCTCAGTAATCGACAATAAACAGTTGCAAAATTTTCTTGAAAATGACACTGAAACCAGCAAATTGATGGCAAATCTCTTAAATTTGGGGAGAAACAGACATGTTGTTCTGTACTCAGCTCCAACAAAGGCAGCACAACATGGACTTTTCTATGGATCTTTAAGCTGTGATGACTGGCTTGTTCTGAGTCCATGTCATACCAGTTACAGCACGTCAGAGTGGCTGACAAACAGTACTGAGATGGAACAGACACTCTTGGAAGCCAGTAAAATCAGCAGCATGTGACCACTTAATGCTGCTAGCTGTCAGCTTCAGCCTGTGGAGAATTTCACACCATTATGCGGTGAGCTGTTTGCACAGTTACAGGATGTATCTGAAAAAGGTCGCAGTGACACATTTAGGGGATGATTTTCAATAGTACCCAACACTTACATGCATTTGGTCAGTCAGATTTCTTGATCAGTTACTTATTCTAATACCCTCCCCCTGCTTTGTGCAGTGGGACTGTTCTGGACAACACTGTCGCTCCTGTATGCACATAGCTGTGTGGTGTGTTTGTCTATGCTTCCTCAATAGCACTACAAGAACAGTGCTGTGCTCTGCTGGGATGTCATTGGCGGGCCTCCTACCAAACCTCAGCCTATGCTCACCTCCACAGCAAGCTGCAGTGACACAGGGAGAGAGAGTTACTACTGCTTAGGTCATTTTGCATTACGTGTTACATTGCCCAAATTGGGATGAGGGGGCCGACATGCTGTGCTGAGTAATGAATGCCCAATTTGCTACAAAAAGTGAGCTCTCGTGGTGTGGCTGTGGAAGGACATTTCTCCTGTACATGGTCTTCCTCACCTCTCTCCCTGCCCTGTTTTGTGCTATACAAAGGGAAGGAAATCCCTAATGCTGACATTTATTTGCATGACTGTGGTGCTCACCTTGAGATTGCTATCAGCTTCACAAACCAAACCACCCACCTACCCAGCCCAAGTATATAACCCAAACAACTTAATCATTCCTGGAGCACTGTAAAATTACCTGGCACCTCACACACACAGCATAAGACAAGTTCCTAGACCTGCAGAGTTTACAATCTAAGGCCAGGAAGCCGAAGCATTTCAGTTTCAAATTGTCACACATACAATGACAATGGCACTGGGAAGCAGAAATTAATGTGGGCAGAAGAATGTGTGTTATAGAAAGGCATGCAGTACCACCCAATCCACCTACAAAAGGGGGCTATATCAACTATTTGGACTTATTTTCCATTGGTGTAGGGAGGGCAATGCAGTGTTAGAAATAGCTGGCTGGATCCCGCTGTCATTTTGCATCCAGAGATGTTGCCTTGGGAGAAGTATTTCTAGATCAATGGGTAAAGCACCAGTAGGAGGACCAGATTGCAAGTGTGAAAAATTGGGACACTTTTTTTTTTGGTGGTGGTGGGGGCACAGTTGCATATATAAGATAAAGCCCCTAATATTGGGAAGGTCCTAAGTGCCACCGGATCAGAAGATGTACAGCTAATTTATTGGTTATTTATTGGTTACTGTTGGAACTAGGAATTTTGATACTGTCCTGAACCCCATTAAAATGACAATTCTTTAACGAATAAACTCCCATGAGAGGGATTTTCGCACTCCTTTATTGTCAGCAGTATTAACCTTACATCAAGGGATTGCTGATGACATGATGATTAACCTTACACATAAAGGCAACTCCCTGAATGCAAACTCACAGTTCCAAGTCATGCCACATGAAGGCTTCCTACTCAAGGCTTTGTTAACAGGATTCCCAAGCACACCACCAGCTTGCCGCTGCTGTATATTGGTAAAGTATACAAACACACAAGTAAAAGTTTGTTGTTATCCAAGCCAAGAAACAGGTGAAGAAGTCAATATGTTTTCAGTCATTTTAAACAGCACAAACTGGTCTGCATTAAAAAGCAAAATCTGAAGCCAGATGATGTTTAGCCTTGTTCTGCAAACCATTCTTCACCTTTAGGTCACACACTAGATGAAGAGTACGTTCTACACAATCTGTGCAACTGGTTCTTGGGGGAGGAGGTTTTTTGTGTGAGGAAGCTGCAGAACCCCAAGGATCCGCATTTCCCCTCAGCTATTCTGGATATTATCCTTCTGGATGAGGACAGAAACAACCACAACCTCTTTTGCCCATTACCTTCATCCTCACCTGTATCCCTAATCAGACACAGGAGTTTCTCTCCCATTCATTGGCCAGAGACACTCTGGCAGCACTCCCAGCTCCTGCTGACTCAAGAGAAAGTACATGTCACTCTCAGGTCTACCACATGGTGGGGCAGAGCACCACAAAAGGCTAATTAAATGGAGCTCATTGGCAGTTTTCCATTGAAAACGCAATTTCTGCAAAATAAAATTTTTCCATGGAAAAATCTAAACAAAGTATTTTGTTTTGGGTCAGTTCGACATCAAATTGGTGTTTGCTGGAGTTGTTGCAATGAATCATGGGCGCTTTAGTGCAAGTGCCTTAAGTCCTACATTCTCCTCTATTGGCCAGGCTCTCTGACGGGACTACAGATGCACTGCAGTCTCTCCTCTAGTTGAATCATCACAGTGCATCATGGGAGACCAGCTTTACTTATTAATAGGATTTCACAGCAATTCTATTGTCCTTGATTCTTCATCAGGTTAAACTTCAGATACATTGCAGCAGTTCACCCAAGGGTTGACTCCAAAGCCAACGTGCATGTGACACACTGGAGGCGATGCAGAATTGGACCCTAAAATAGTTAAGGCATCTAATTTTCTCCTTGCAGATAAGGACAGACATCTTGAACTTGACTCAATATTCTTTGAGAAGTGTCAATATAGAACAGAGGACAGTTTTGAGGTTTTTGTGATCGTCTGAGTTGCTGAGGAGACATGCTGCAGCGTTTTGTACTTGTTGGAGTTTCCTAATTGCTGATGGCTTCATGTCCAGATATATCACATTGCTGTAATCCAGCCAAGAAGTGACGAAGGCATGAATAACTGAGGCTAGGTTGTCATTCTCCAGGATGGGACAGAGGCACTTAGCCAACTAGAGATGGTATTAAGTGTTACTCTCAGATGATGCTATGCAGGAGTTTAGCTTTAGCAAGGAATCCAGGCGCACTCTTAAACTATGGACTGAATTGACCAATTGTGGGTGTGAACCTTCAGCCAAAGTTGACTGCATTGTGACTGCAAACTCTTCAAAATGCTTTCATATGCCCACCAATATCACCTTTGTCTTGTTGTGGCTCAGCTTTATATATTTATTTTATTTATTTATTTAGCGGTTCTTCATCAATGAGCTGATCTCATCCAAAGCACGGGGCTATCTTGGTGGAACTGGTGTGGTCACACATGGTGAAAGATAAGGAGCTATAAGCTATCTGCATACTGTTGGCTCTGGAGTGCATATCATCTGATCAGTTCATTTAAGGGTTGCATGCAAGCAGGATCTGTTGTAATGACTGGGCCTACCCATTTGCCCTAATTGTGAGTTTTACTGTAAGAAGTGAGTGAACATTTAGTAAATGTCACAATGACTTATAACAATACATTTTGATGGGGAAAAAGTACAAAAGGGAGTCAAAAACTTAATTAGTCTATACAAGAAGGCCTATAAATATAATTCAAGGACTGCGTTAAGACCATGCCTGGTACTCCAGAGAAGCCGAAACCAGAAACTAATGGATCAAAATTTGTGTCTGAAGCTAGGCCTTACTGATGAACAAAACAATGAGAGGATGGGTTATCCTGCCCATTATTCCCTTTTGAGACCCTCAGAAAGATATTGGAGGGAAAGTTGGCTAACATGACACTGGCTGACTCAAAGAAGGGGAAGGAATGAACATCACCATCATGGATGCCACCCTTTAGCTCAGTGATGACTCACTGGTGCAGCGCCTCCTGCTGGTCATCCTGGGAATTAGCTAGCCAGCCTCCGGCACGTCCTCTGCAGGCCGGTGTCTTGCCTTGCCACTGGCTCCAGTGTCCCTCCTGGACCCTGGTACCCCTTGTGTTGGGGTTCTGCCCCCTGCAGTACCCCTCCATCTGGGTCTCCTCACTCAGGGAAATCCCCAACCCCACCTCAGTGGCTACTGCCAGTCACCATCTAGCCCTCACTCACTGGGGCTGACTGCAGTCTGTAAAGGCCACTCATCATTGGCAAGGGCGGTTTGGACCTGTTGCCTCTGCCTAACCTTGGACTGCCCCTCTGCAGCCCCAGTACATGCCTTAGGCCTTCAGCTAGGCCCGCAGCTTGGGGGTTTTCCAGGCTGGAGCTCCCCAGCTCCTCTAACCTTCCCCCAGCCCTGCTCCGCTCTCAGTACCCTGCTCAGCTCCCCAGCAGCTAGGCCCTTCTCTCTGCAGGGAGAGGGAGAGAGAGTGAGTCTGAGCTCCTGGCCCACAGCCTTTTACAGGGCCTGCTGTGGCCTGATTGGGGCATGGCCCCAGCTGAGGCTGTTTCCCCAATCAGCCTAGGTTTTTTCCTCTCAGCCCCAGCCCTCTCCCAGGGCTGGCTGTAACCCTTTCAGGGCTGGAGTGGATGACCACCCCACTACACACCCCCACCATTTCCTAGGACCCTGGATCTTTGTTCTAATCCTGAGAGATGTTCTGACCACTCCAGGCCAGAGAGAGGGAGCCAGATGACCACTGCTCCAGCTAATTCCTGAATACTGCCTGGGACTGACTCTATGACAACAAAGCAAAATAAAAGAACCACTGCAGCAAGTCTCAGAAACCAGGTTAAATGACGTGGGCTTGAGGGGGTCATGCTGCAGAGCTAAAAATATTAGTGTGGATGTTTGGGTTTGGGCTACAGCCCAGGCTCAGAGATCCACCCCCTCACTGGTTTCAAAGCCCAGGCTCCAGGATGCTTTTTTAGCCTTGTAGCACAAACCCTGAGAGCCTGAGTCAGTTTACCTGGGCTTTGAGACTCACTGCTATGGATTCATAGACTTTAAGGTCAGAAAGGGTCATCATGGTCATCTAATCTGACCTCCTGCATATTGCAGGACCTCACCTGCCCACTCCTGTAATAGACTCCTAACCTCTGGCTGAGTTACTGAAGTCCTCAAATCATGATCCACCTTTTATGCTAGTTTAAACCTGCAAGTGCAGAGGAAGGTGAACCCTCCCCCTGCCAGGGTCTCTGCCAAACCAGCCCCAGGGCAAAATTCCTTACTGATTCCAAATATGGCGATCAGTTAGACTCTGAGTATGTGGGCAGGACCCACCAGCCAGAGACCTGGGAAAGAATTCTCTGTAGTAACTCAAAGCCCGCCCATCTAGTGTCCTGTCTCCAGCCGTTGGGGATTTTTGCTACAGGCAGTAGCCAATGGGCTATTTTTGCAACACCCTTTAGTTCCCCATCCCTGACTCTCCCCCCAGTGGGGTCTTTTCCTTCCCCAATTTATTTCTTCTCTTTCCTATCCTTCTCCTTCTTATTATGAGTCTAGCTTAGCTGGCCAAGACTGCACATTTTGCAACATTACTGCAAGCCCGTGACCAAAAAGGCAGCTAGAACTAATGTCCTAAACAGTCCAATACTGGTACAAGTTCGCCAGGTCTCGAAGTGCACAATAAGACCGGGTGCTGTTTGTGTTTCTCCAGCAGCAAGCTTGCAAGTGAGAGTTAACATCAGAGACAGAAGCTGCATTTTCTGTCTTTGTTGTTCTTTTTTTCTCCCCTTTTGTGTGTGTTTGTCTTATTTTGCTTTCTAGGAAACTGGACTGGACTTTAACAGCAGCAGCAACAGCTCCAGCCCATCTCAATTACCTTCTTTTTTTCCTCACAAAAGGACAGTTACCACCGTCTTAAACACCACTGTCAGACAAGGGTTTTTCCCCTCTAAAGACTCTCTACAGCTAATGGAAAAAGGAACATGGGATGGTGTTAAATGAAATCCTTCTTTAACGCAGTGGTTCTTAACCTTTACTGCAGCCTGCACCCCTTTGGTTCTCAAAATATGTTCTCGCACCCCTTATCGAAAATTGTTGAAGTAGGTCAGTTCTTTAAACCTAGATATATTTTTTGCTTGTATATTACAGTAATTGTTAAAATATGTAGAATGTGAATAAATACATAGGTTTGATGAAACAAAGCAGTTGTACTTACGTGCCTGTGCTTAATTTGTGTTTTTGATGATTTACCTTCTAAAAAAATCTGGCATGTCTTGCACCCCCAGAAAAGGCATCTCGCACCCCCAGGGGGTGCGTGCACTCCAGGTTAAGAACCACTGCTTTAATGCTTTACATTTCAAATGCTTTTTCTTTCTTTTCTGTATCTTTAATAAAAGGTTAAAAAGCTTTTGTAATAATGTTTTTGCCATGGTACTAAGCAGGCTGAGGTCTCTGTGTACCAAACCCTGAATCTTATTTAAAGCTGTTTAATGTTGGAGAATACCAGGATCATGTTAACATTTTTGACTATTTGGGCCCCCTTATTCCATCTAAATTAATACAACAGATCCTTGCTTTACCCCGATCCATTGGGTTCCTTATAACCTTTGAGATTATTTATTTATTAGACAATTCTGCTTTAAGAAATCTTTGAAGGAGCAATCTAATTTAAAAAAGCCAGATAACGCAAGTGAGACAGTGCACAGTGCTACCTGGGGCACTACAACAGGCTCAACCTAATCAAACCAGTCAGCAATGGGCTACAAACACAGTACCAAGTGTGCACTGCTGACAGGGTGGGATTCTATTACTACTGTGTAACACCTCAATAAGGGATGGGCTAACAGGTTTGGAGAACATTACAAATTGGTCCAAACTTCTGCCTGTCTCCCTAACAGTTCTGACAGGTTTGGAACATGAGCCTTCCTTCATGCTTCAACTCCCACCATACCCACAAATAACTTCCTCCCTCCTTCCTCGCTCCCAACTCTCCAACCAAGGGAGAAGCAGACACATTTGTCTATAATCAGATTCCCATCACCGGCTCACCCATTCTCAACTGCATGAGTGAAAAGAGCGAAGGCAGAGCTGGTGCTAGGGAGTCGAGAACGGTGCCAGGCGATGCTTAGTGCTCCAGAGCAGTCAGAGCTCTAGGGCTTGGGGCACCAGCTGTAAACTAAAGTTTTCTTTTGTAAAGTAAGAAAAATATGGGCCTGGTGAAAGAGGCAGGAGCCTCAAGAGGATGCAGAGCGTTTGAGGGATGGATGAGCATTGGATGTTTCTTGGGGTGGGCAGAGCAGGAGAGGAACTGAAGAAACTGGGCCCTATTAGAGATACTCGTACTTCCTCTAAATGTACATGTTAGGCCAGCAGAGAGCAAACGTTAGACAATCTCTGTGTTCACAAACCAACAGGACTCCCTGGTTCGGCAGCAATGACCTCAGATGACTATCAGGCACATTTGTCTCTAGAGTGTGTGCTGATTTATTAAGGGGAGGCTGTTTACTGGTGACCTCATTCTATTTTCCTGTCTAGGTCTGCTGATGGTTTCTCTAGCCCGATGGCCCAGCAGTTCCATTTTAAGAACACGCCTGTGCTCAGGAAGCCTCCACAGCCCTTTCCTGATCCCGTTTGCCTCATCCTATAGCGGAGAATAGGAAATCCCTCTACTCACAGCTCGAGGATAAGGACCACATCTGTCCTGTTCTCGTAGACGTCATGCAGCTTGATGATGTTGGCATGCAAGATCTGCTGCAGAATGTTCACTTCCCGCTCGATTTCCTCTCGTCTCACCCCCCGGCGGCTGGCCCGGCTCTGACGCTTCTTAATGAATTTAGCAGCATATTCCACTCCAGTGCTTTTCTCTCGGCATTTCTTCACTATCGCAAACTGGCCACTGTAAGGACAAAGTTATAACAGCAATTACAATTAAAGCTTTCACCAATCCCATGGGCAATACCATGAAGCTCCCAGAATTAGCTTGCATAGACAGGGTCTGAACCTGTAAATCTTTTGGTGAATAACCCTTATTCTTACTGCTATAGTAACAATTTTCAGGACTGGGTTAATAAATTGCATGCTGTGCATTCACCATACTTTAATGCAGTGCTTGAGACCATGCAAAACAAAGTAACCTGTCTGAATGGAAGGGAGGATCCTAGATACAAGCATCAAAGAATTTTTTTAAATCATCAAGGTCTGAGCACTCAAGTCATCAAAAACCAGAAAATTTAAAGTGAGTCCAAACTGCCCTTCATTTGCTAAGTGAAGTTCAGGCACGGAAGTACACAAAATATAGAATGCCGTCTGATGCTCTGGAGGGGTAGGTAATACCTACTGCACACATTTGAGTCAGACCTGTAGGATGTAATTTTCAGAAGGCTCAAAGAGTACACCAGCCTTTGTAACTGGAGAGTTAGACACAAGTGTCCAGTTTGCATGTACAAGTGCAGGTTTGTGTGTGTAAGATGCTGGTCCACACACATTATTGCGCTTGGCTTGAAAATCTGACTCTCAGTGTTACTTGAAACTATGCCAGTTTCTTAATGTCAGTTTAAACAAAGGAGAAAGTTTCCCTAATACTTAGCAGGACAATGGTCTAATTCACTACATCAAACTTTTAAACAGCAGGTAATTGTTTGCAGTTGCAAGCAGACTTTTCCTGACAACAGCTGCTAGATGTAGAGGTCATCATTCCAGTCCCAATTTTAATATTTTCTCCCATCCCATAAAAAGGAAACACTTGGAGATCAGCTCACTAATACAGAGTATAATGTCCTACATGTTTCAGTGTCATTTACGTGATGGGAGCCTTGTGAAATGAGACATTTCCTTAACAGGAAAGTGCAGGGGAATTCCTCGTTTTAACCTGCATGAGGTCATTATCACTGACTCCGTTCCTCAGTTAGCTCCCCCAAGACACATTGTTAGACCACAGAGCTGCCACTTTGGGTACACAGCTGATAGCTCTTCCATTTCGTTTCTCTTTATGAGAGGTTCTCGTAACTGGACAAAGTGAAAGACCATGTCCGAGGCAGGAAGATTGCACAAGATGGAGGGGTTATTCATGTGACTCTCTGACCAATTCTTTTTGGTTCTAATAACTTATTCTGGACAAAGAAATCAGTGGTGTGTGTGTGTGTGTGTATATATATATATATATATATATATATATATATATATATATGCTTAGCCATGCAAAAAACATAATAGGTTTACAAAGCAGGATAGGAAGGCAAGGGGATAGCCTTGGACTATGCAGTTAATCTGAACAGGACATGTACATGAACCACTGATGTTTACTCAAACTTTTTTAATAGAGAAACATGGAAGGAGGATGGTCTTGTGGTTAAGCCAATGGAGGGACTCAAAAGATCCAAGTTCAATTCTTGGCTATATCACAGACTTCCTGTATAACCCTGGTCAAATCACAAACTTTCTATGCCTCAGTATCCCCATCAATAAAATGGGAATTACACTTATTTTCTCCTACTTGTCTTCTCTATTTAGATTTTATGTTTTTAATGCAGGAATTCTCTCAATATGTGTTTTTACAGTGCTTATCACAAAGGGGTCTTGATTTCATTTGGGTGCTACCAAAATATAATTATTATTAATAATCTATGTAAGTTTCCAGGAGTGTCACTCCAAAGCCTAGAATGTCTGTTGAATCAGTGTGAACAATGGAAACAGTTACAAGCATGGCTGAGAGCTTTCTGTTTAGAATATCACCATGGTCAATTGTCATTGGGACTCTCAGACTGTTACTTTCCAATTTTTAAATTTCTCCGCCGTTTTGGGCTTTTTTTTACACCCTACAAATTACAACCATACAACATCATGGGCTTTCATCTAGCAACAATAATAAATGGCATTTGGCAAGCTAGCAAGATTCCTCTTAAAATCAGCTTCCTTTAATTACTAACACTGCTTATATATGATGTAGTAAACTGTCACTTCAACTGGATCTGAAAAGCAGACTAAAAAAATGTGCTGTGACAAAAGTGTGTTGCTTTTAATCAAGGATAATTTAGTGGATTTAAATGGAAACACTTATTACTCATTATTTGGCTTGATGGAAATTTGCACTGTTTACATTAAGCAGAGAAAGCAGCAAGCACATGTATGAGCATATATTAACCTTGTGCACAAAACGTTGGTTGGTAGGTAGAGCCATGAAAAATATTAACAACAAAATCTGAAACCAAGTGAACCTTGCCTGACTTTAGGTTTCATTATAAACTTCAAATTCAGACAGGTTAATCAAAAGGGTCCCTGAATTTCACAAGCCTGGCCAGATTTAAGGCTCCACACAGAATTTGTGCAAAATTGTTTAGTTTGGATACAAATCTCTCATATTTCAAGTTGTTTCACTCAGATTTTTTGAAACCAAAACTCAAAGCTGAACTTGGGGCAGGAGGGGGGAAGAAAGAGCAGGATAAAGCCAGATAAAATGCTGGCATAAACCCTTGCCAACCAAAAGGACCAGGATTCACACAGCTCTTCTAGCTAGTACCAGCACCGCCTCTGTTTAAATTACAGTGCTGAATAGGTATCATTTCACCAGATTCAGATATACCTCCATATTAGGCTGCAGGGAATTCAGCCACAATTAGAAAGAGGAAGTGGTCAGTCTATTCTACTCATAGTGGGTTTAATTTGTTTACTGGCATCACTCAGTTCAGCAGAGAGTTAAGTTTACTGGTGAAAATGCTGAACTTTTATACAAACAGGCAATGCCTAAACAAAGTTATTTTTTAAACTATTAAATAGGCCATCTCAGGGGCTTCTCCAAGGTGATGGTGCTTTCAGGAATATTTATTTATCTTTCCATTATCAGCAACACATTGCTGTTACGTGGAGACCTGGTGAGACAATGCTATCATGTGGAAAGTACAGGATGAAATTCACTTCCCAATATTAGCAGCTACCTTTTGTTACATAATTGCATCCCCACTGGAATTCACAAAATATTGATACTGATTTATGGCTGGGGGGAAAATAGAATGAATGTTTAGAAAAGGTGCTGTTGTATATGTGCTGGGATAGTGACAAATGAACCCCATTATAGGGATACAAAATATTAAGCAATCTGAGGCTTGGATCTGTAGTTAACATCAAAGGCTTGGTGTTCTGTCCAAGCGCAAGAGGTATAAAAAATGGTGACTTGTATAGAAAGCAGAGTGGGTTGGAACATTTTTGGCAAAACTAAGTTTTGCCAAAATACGCTGTATCATGAAAGCCAAAACATTTTGCGGAGATATATTGGTTTAAATGAAGTTTTCAATGGGAATGGTGGGTGGGTTTTTTTGGGGAGGTGGGGGAGCAGAGGAGAGATACTTTAACATTCTATAGCCTCCTGGTTAGAGCACTGGCCTGGGATGTGTGAGACCTGGATTCAAGTCACTGCTCTGCCTGATTCAGATTCATCTGGGATTAAAAACTCTACTCTGAATCAGGCAGGGTAGGTCTCACACATCCCAGACGGTGCCCTAAACGCCAAGAGACAGGCAGACACACATTTCCAAAAGCTCAAGTTTCAATCTGCAAATGGACATTTCAACATGATTCCGCTTTTGCAGAAATATTCGAAAGGTTTTGTTCCAAAGTGGTACAAAACTTGAAAGTTGCGGTGAAACAGAATTGTTGTCCTCCAGGCCAGTCAGCTCTAATAGAATGTGCAGGGGGAACCTGATCCTTCATTAATGAGAGCACTTCTGTGAAGACAAAAAAATTACTCATGCTTAATAGCAGGAGTGAGGCTTACAGAGGAGTTCAAAGCTATGGTCTCATTAATAAGAGGAGGATCAAGCTTAAACCTGTATCTCTTCAGAAACTCCCACTCTCTGCTCGTGCCCTGCCCCCTTTTCATACAGTGTACTTGCAAGAGCAGGGATGCAAGATTTCATACTGCACAGAATAAAAGACAATGCCCAACACTTCACTTCACTTATACCCATGAGCAGCATCCACTCCCCGCTGTGCTGGCACGCTATAATTTTGAGCACCCCACTGAGCATGAATTGGTAGGATCCTTGCCCAAGTGTATTTGTTCAATATCAGGTCTATCCTTGTTCAGGATACTATACCCCAAGCTTGCAGGTAGTTCCATAGTTTCTACTATGAGCTTATGGACTACGCTCTGTGCAGGGGCGGCTGTATGTTTTTTGCCGCCCCAAGCATGGCAGTCAGGCGGCCTACAGCGACACGCCTGCAGGCGGTCTGCGGTCACGCAAATTTGGAGGCGTTTCTGCGGGTGATCTGCCAGTCCTGCGGCTTCGGCGTACCTGCCGCCAAATTGCCACTGAAACCGCGGGACCAGCGGAACTCCTGCAGGCATGCCGCCGAAGGCTTCCTGACTGCTGCCCTCACACCGATCAGCAGGCCGCCCCCCGCGGCTTGCCGCCCCAGGCACGCGCTTGCTGTGCTGGTGCCTGGAGCAGCCCCTGGCTCTATGCAAGGATCTCTTTATAACAATCAATCACAAACATACTCATTAAATGCAAACACCTAAGATTACAGGCTTTCACTTGCTTTGGAGAAGCTATGAGCTGCAATGATTTTCAACATTATTATATCCTTCGCTCGCTTGTATGCAAGTGCAGTTGGGAATATAAATTATGCAGCACACACTGCAATTACATTCAGTACCTTATAATGAAACACTCTGAGTACCTTATATAATTAACACAGAAACAGCTGTTTGGAGTCAGTCTTAAATCTACAAAAGGCAAGGAAACCAAGAGTTAAAACTTGCCCTTGACCCTAGTTTGCCCTGGAATGCCTAGGTAGTATGGGGTAAAATCTCACTCACTAATTTCAGATTCTTATAAAAATATATTGATATGTTTATGAACCTTAGAGCCATTCCAAACATTTCTGGTGTGGGCTAGAAAATTTATTTATTTAGAAGACTTTTAGTGCATTAGACCTGATGTATGATTAGACTAATCTACAACTACCTGCTTAAAGAATTTTGACAACAGACTACTAGTGTTAATAAAGTTCTCCCTTCTTTAATTTACCATTATGCAAAATCTCCACAACAGAACTTAATAGAGAATGAGATTCCTGCTTCAGAATACCATAGGTTACTTTAAAAATTCTATTACAAGATTTGATAGAACCCGATTGTTTTAATTCTATTAAATCCTCTAGGACTCATCTACCAGAGTATTCTTTTCCAGGCAGGATTTTTTGATCACGTGTTTTTAAAGGAACTTGGAACTAGCACTAGTTTTGTTTACTTCCTTGTCTTCATGGCTGTGTCATCAATTTTATTAGTACAATTCTGGGAAGAGAAATCACTATGTAACACTGATTCAGATGTGTACGCACCACACACTCGTGTATTTATCCTAAATAAAACAGTGGTGTTGGGTAGCTTGGTTTTTTTTTTTTTTTTTTTAAATCTTTCAAGTTTTCAGTTACATAGCACAAAAATTGTTTTCCAATAGGTATTTATAATCCAGGGGGGTGCTGACTATTACAAAAAAAATTAAAATGATGGCTTCCTGAAACATGGACTTTATTGAATATAGGGACAGTCTAAGGACTTGAGACAGTTGAAAAGAGGATGAAAATAATGAAAAGGGGGCATAAAGGAGCCAAGTACACCATTGGTTAGCCAGAGATGTTCAGAAAAAGTTGATGTAATAGCACTGACGTTATGAATAGCCCATATACATACGCTGACTTTGGAAACGTTTTCAGTTTTTTTCTCACATTAACATCAAGTGTATCCCCTTTCCCATTCCCTGCTTCTTGCTATATGGTGCAAATATATTCACCTTATATATACTTGTTGCCAAGATCCCATGTGTCTTCATTACAGAATCACTGGACAATCAAAGCATTTTTGGACCGTTCTTGAAGACTAATGGCACAAAACAGCAGGTAGTGTTTAATGATTTTCTGCACCACCAGTTCATTTTTTTTTATAAGGGAGGGAGGGATGGGGGAAGATGAGGGAACAAAAATCTCAGTCAATGGTTATAAAAGCCAGCCTGTTGCTCTCCTTACACACTGACAGAACCTGTGTCTCAGTTACCCAAAGTGCATATTTCTTGCAAAACCCCATAAAATTATCTTTTATGATGTCAAAGGGATTTCCTCTCACCATATAGCAGTTGACATTCACTGCCAGGAATGCGTTCTAGCTTCCTTGTTAATGATCATAAAAAATGACAGCATACAGACAGGAAAAAAAATCTGTATTACAATATTTCCTTGTGACCCTGACCAAAATAACAGCTCCATCTCCCCTACACCATGTAAGAAACAGTGCCTGCCCCAAAGAGCTTGCAATCTAGACAAGACAAGGGATAGGAGAAAGGAAATATGACCTACATATGTGGAATTGAAGCACAGAGAGACTAAGCCATTTACTTAAATTAACACAGAATCTTTAGTAACTCTGAGAAATGAATCCAGATCTCTCAAGTTCTAGCCAAGAGCTTTAACACAAGCCCACACTTCCTAATGCATCAGTGAAATAAGGATGCGATATGAACAGCACACACACAACATAATCCCAGAGACAGACCCTTGCTCCTGTTTTTTTAAACTAGTGAAATTTGTTGCATTCCTCAAATATTTGGACAGCAGTACTACAGACCTCTCTCCCCACCGCAGCTCCGGGGCAGCCTGCACCCACAACCGCTCATCCCTGGCCCCACCCCAGAGCCCTTACCCCCAGCAGGAGCCCTCACCCCCCCCCCACACACCCCAGCCCTTTGCCCCAGCCCTGAGCCCCCTCCCACCCACTCTCCGAACCCCTCAGCCCCACCCCCGCCACACACCACCTCCATATGGATGCACATAACAAAATTCATTCCGCACATGGATGTAAAAAATTAGAGGGAACACTGACAGTGCTTAATGTATTTAGATTCCATTTTAGAAGCAAAATTTAGATGAGTACAAAATGCAGTTTATTTTATCATCCTATAGTTTATGGGCAACAAAAAGATCAGAATGATTGACACCACCAGTTTGGTTTGCTCTTTTTTAATGGTTATTTTTAATTCTGGTCTCGGAGGGGCAATCTTAAACTGAGTGGAGTGAACGAAATGCTTTGTGGCATCCCAAGAAGGCAGACAGCAATGCTAACAACAGTAACATCACCATGAAACATTAGAATAAAAATAGCCTTTCTAATAAGATGTAAATATACATATGGGATGGCATCCCCCCCCTTCTTCTTCTATTCCAGGAATATTGCGCCCTAGAGTGGCCATCCTGATATGTTGCAAATGCATGAATAATATTGAAAAGACACTGTTAGATACTGTTAAAAAGACACCTCTTTCCCTGGTTGTGGGACGGGGCTGTCAGGCATTGACTCCTCTTGTGATTTGAGAAGAGCAGATCACTTTTTTAGTTCAAATATCACAAACATACATTTGGAAGTGATTAAATTACAGTTTTTATACATTGTTTTTTAAAAATGCTACAATTTGGAATATCTATAAAATAGTCGGGAATGAATTTTCAATGGCTTCTAGACATTGGTATACTAGTGAAAGATGTGATATGAAGCCAAAAGAAAACACCTACCGGTATATCATATATTACAGTTTGACTGTAGTCAGAAAATGACGGACTGTGCAGTTAAGGCAATAGGCTGGGACTCAGGAGAAGGAGGATAGTCCAGTGGTTAGGGTGCTAGACAGAGACTTGGGTTCAAGCCCCTGCTCCCCCACAAACTTCCTGTGTGACCTTGGACAAGTCACAGTGTCTGTGTGTCAGCTCCCCATCTGTAAAATGGAACTGCTACTAAATTTGAACTAAATGATAACATAATTATCGTTGGTTATAACAAAGGGGCCTGGATTTCAGTTTGGGCCCCCAGGCACTACTGTCATACCAATAATAATTGTAATAATTCTCATTTTTATTTTCTCTCAATACCTTTCTATTCACATATGCCCAGCCTAGCCTAAAAGTCACAAAGCTGAGTTCTCATATCGTCAGCCCTGCACACTCAATCTGGGACACAAGCATTGAGCTGGGCTTCCTTCTGCTTCCACTTCTGGAGTCAGAATATGGCTGACAATTCTGTTGTTGCACGAGGCAGACCAAAACTCAGCTCGCTTTTTTATTCAGAAATGTTAACAGTAAGTTAGCTAAGCAGAGGGTCTGTAAAGAAATGCTAATAGTAATTTAGTTCAGCAGAGGGTCTGTAAAGCACAATCTTCCAGTCATTTTTCTGACCCTTCCTGCATCTGAATGGCACCACAGAGTAAACCTACTGGGCCTTTTAGCGACAACAGGTGCAGAAAGTTGAACGTCCCAGTTTCCCTTGACATGCCTGAACAGGCTGTTCTTTCCTTTCCACTTGAGACAAACAGAGTGCATCAGACTAAGGGACAGAGAAATGATAAGCAGTAGTGTGCAGCTGTAAGTAATTTTGGTGTTTTACCTCTGCCTGATGCAGTGATATTATACATGGTAAAGTTCAATAAACTCTGGTGGAGACAGAAAAATGTGCCTTTTTAGGGAAGCAAAGATGACCTTCCCCCACTTCCTTTTTTGTGTGTGTTTTGTTTATTATGTTTAGCAAGGTTAAACTTAACTTCCTACTGTGGTCCAGTTCCTGCTCAGATGTGCACTTCTCTAAAGATAGAAGCTGAGTTAAAGCAATTATGCTTGGTATGCCAGCCAGCTGGCTTTAACACAGTTCAGTCACATTCTGGGCCAAGGGACTTCAAGTGAACTTCGAACATCAAAAGAATAAAAAAGTTAAACTGAAGATTTAAATGCAACAGAAAGCTTGGGAGGGGATACCACAAATATATACATCTTTTTACTTTGCAACTTCTTTACACATTTATTCTCCAAGAGAATATCCCCAAAAGATAAAGCCGCCAAATCAATAACATTGAATGGGAACACTTGACCAAAGATCATTTGTAACCAATTAAATGTCTCTACTCTATATTATGGATCTCTGTGAAAACGCAAGGACAAATCCATTAAAACTAAGTCACCTGTGCCAGAACACATAGTTATTTTTACATAGGCTATACTGTGATGTTAAACACTTGCTACATTTCACCCCAGCAGTGGCTGCACATCTGCAGTGGGCAAAGGAATTACACAGTGATATAGTATATGCAGTTTTTAAAATGTAATCTGGGATCTATGTGGATGGAGAGGCATTATATACATTTTAATAAGATATTTAATCTTTTAGAGAGAAAATACTTACGACTTTTTTACTTTAATAACTTAACCTCTAGGACAAACAAACTTCAGAAACTATCTATTAGGCCACTGTTTTACATATTTGTCCCTTTAGGGGAACTTTAAAAAAAAATTCTATTAGAATATTGTATACATTTTTAAAAGACAACCACTAGAAGCACTGAAGAATGGAAAGTATGTATGGACTTCCAGCTGTCAGTTAGATAACAGTACCACAAGATCAATATACATGTTAGATTATTTCCAGGAATCATCTTGATTGTTGGCAGGGCATCCATGTGGCCCTGGAAAGCAGGATGCTCTGATATTTCAATACTGTGCATATTCCCAAGGATGTGTCAAGCAGAAGAGGCCTTTGATGCAATTCATACTCATGCTTTACCCAATGCCTGTGACAGGGCTAATTTTAGGGTTGCCAGACTTTTCAGGATTTGCCAGTTGTTGGCTCTCTTACTATTTAATGGACTAAAAATAATGTTTGGTCTCTTGACAACCCTGATCTATAGAAATGTTTTTAAAAAATCCCATCCCATGATATATATCCTCTGAGTTAGGAGATACTATTTTTAATCTGAAGATAAACATATCCATCCATGCTTATGTTTACTGACAGCAACCAATTAGTTCATTTTATACTGTACATTACGGGGAAGATTTTCAAAGTCAGTGGCAATCAGGTAACTAATACCTAATAGTATCTAGTATCACGTAATGTTGAGAAGAATCCCATCATGGCTATGCAGCATTGAAGGGTCACATTGCATAGTACCTAGTGAATTATATATAATGACTTCTAGTTATATTTTGTGTGTTGTTAGAATAATCTGGAGATCTAGCGATAGCATGGAAACCATTCTAGTAAATATAAAATGGTTCACTATGCATGTTTAACATTTTCCTGTGCATTTAAAAAAAAAACAGATAATTTAAGTGAATTTAATGCTAGTGAATGGTGCCAGAATAACCGAGAAGTAGGACTCATCTATGTAACTTGAAAAGACCACCACTAGAGGGGAAAGGGTAGTTCAATCTTTATGGCCCATGCACTCGGTGCCAAATTCAAATAAGGGACAATTAATATCAATTATGGTGGTAGTTTTGATGCCACAGATTTCAGATATGGACTTTTTGTTACTACTGACTCAGGCTCGATTTGAACGGATGACTTGGAGTTGAGAAATTTCTATATCCTATTACCATTTCCTCAGTGTATCAGGCTCCATCTCTTTGTTTCTCCTTTGCTTCTTTAGGAGGTGGGAAGGTTTACATAGTTTTATACCTTAGTAATTACTATAGTTGCCTGGCTTTCAAAGTTAAGCCTGTAAGAACCTTTGTTCAAAGCCTTTTTTTTAAAAAAACCACAGGAACTCTAACACTGCTGTCCTCTCACAGTTAAGTAATCTTTCTGGTACTCTTAATGGAATTTGTATTATTACGCTACTGCTGGTCAGAAATTCTCTCTCTCTTTCTCTGTACAGCTTGGAAGCTGCCTAGCCAATTCTGCTGGTAATTTTAAGTGGCATGTTTTTCCCAGCAGAGAGGCAGCCACGTCTTTTCATAATCCCCCACTAGCTGTTCCTTCAGTTTTTGTTTTCCTATGACATGTGGCTCAGCCATAAATCATATATGGTTCACAAGCTACATATGTAAAAGGACTTTTCTGGAAGATCTCTGTGGTCACACTTATGACTTTCTGAAAACAGAATGCCACAGTATTTTTAACACATTTCACTTTTAGTGATCACAGACGGAAAGCACCTCCGCAAATTATATACTGAGGTCCAGCAGTCCATTTCAGGCTAAGCTACTTAGATTGCAAGCTCTTTGGGGCAGGGACAGTCTTTTTGCACAACACCTAGCACAATGGGGTTCTGGTCCACAACTAGGGCTCCTAGGAACTACAGCATTACAAATAATAAAATAAATAAATAATAATAATAATTGCATCAATGAGAGTTTAATCTGACCACAATACACAGTAACAATCTATATCCTGGTATTTGAGACAATGGAAAATAAATCCAAGTAGTGGAAGAGTTGTTGAAGAAAGTGTCACTTTACTCCCATGAAATTTTATAGAACAAAGACCTTATAGTAAATAGTAAAACTGGAGCTATCAAACCTGCTGATAACACTTCAAATGAATGTATAAGCAGGTTTAAAAAATGAAATGTTACACATTTCCTGATAATTCCTGTGAGCTATGAAGAAATTAGTTTCTCTGGAAGAAATGTGAATGGAATTATGCAAATGAAGAAATCAGGCTAAATATCATTTATAGAGCTTAAAATAACAGCCAGAAAGCAGATAGCATGCCATGACAGACAGTATTCTATACAGATAAAACACCTTTCAAACATCATGGCTTTATTAGGAATTTTGTTTGACTACTAAAACAGAGAGAGAAGGGGTGTGTGTGTGTGTGTATGTGTGTGTGTGTGTGTGTGTGTGTGTGAGAGAGAGAGAGACACACACACACACACTAATAAAACTCACAAAATACTAATAAAGCTTTGAATTTCTATTGAACCATCCATCTAAGCATATCACAGTATTTAATAGACAGTGAACTAACCCTCTCAACAGACCTTTGAGATAGGGAAGGAGAAAACACCTATGTAGGCAGTAAATGACCAATCTGTTTTTACTTCAGGTGTCTTATAGGCATGAGGCAGTCAGAATACTTCCAGCCAAACAAGGTAAGGTGACATTAGACTGTGTCATTGCATCCTGGATTGCCCTATTACTCTTCTAAAAATGGACTGGCTTTTTATTCTGTTAAAGACACATTATTTTGTTCAGAAAAATCAAAAATGTCAGTTGCCAGTCAGTTCCAAGTATGGCATGGCATTTTCACTGACAAGTCATATTTTTACTTTTATTAATTCATTTTATGACGCAATTTCAAGTCTTCTTGTTTTAGATTAAGATTTAATATAAATGATTGAAAATTCCTGGTGCCATCCAATAAACTCGGTGTCTGATAATACTGACTGTCATTTCTAGAACATCTATCTTCCAAAGACCTTTACAATCTAGGCAAAACTATCACAATCTGTATTAAAAAAAAGGGATCACTCTGCCCATCACCGAAATGTAGCCACTGCTGCGGCATACAGAGCCTTTAAAAGAGAAGCACTGAAGTAAGCTGAACAGGCAGAATATAAATTACCCATTTATAGGGATACGATTTTGTCATTGAGGTCATGGAAATTGTGAATGTGAATAAAGGCCACGCAATCTTGGAAATGGCTGTAAAACCCATTTGATTAGGTGCTCCCTTCATTGCCTTTCCAAAATGCAGTCCATGTCATGTGCTGAAGTCAATACAAATCCGTACAGATAATTGTTTAGCTGTGTACACACACGTAGGTGACAGCAGACATGTACATATTATGAATGGTGTGTACCGCTGGCAGGGGCACCAATTGGGAGGTAGGGCCAGCCAGGAGGGAGAAAAGGGGCAGTTTACGCTGGGCTCCTGTTTGATAAGGTCCCCAAACAGAGTGGCATGGCAACCTGGCACATGAGGCTGCCGTGCCATTCAGATTTGACCCAGTGGTGACACAAATCTGAATGGGGCTGTGCCCCTGTGCCAGGTCACACACCCAAGGGGGGGCGGGAGGGAAGGTGGGCCCCACCCCATTGGAGAGAAGCCATGCTACCACTGAGGTGGGAGTGTGGTTCAGTTGTGCGTATCACTTGTTTAGTTGTGTTCTTCTGTATGCTGTCTTCCTGTGTTGTGTATGTTGATGCAGCAAAAATTACATCCTTTGGTTAACTTTCTGTGACTTATCACTTTTTCCCATACCTGTGCTGTGAAATGTACTAAAAATTTCCATGCCAAAATTGTAGCCTTACCCATTTGTAATTTAAATCAGGACACTGGAGCTAATACCACCAACTCTTTTGAGCAATGCTATGGGTTATTAACTGCCATGGATTAAGTGGTAGGGATATTGGCTTTACAGCACTCAGCTACACAACACCCAACACCACACTGGGACACTGTCTGAATAGTGACTTGGAAGGAACAGTGCCACCTACTGAATCACCAGCAGCATTTTCTTTAGTAGCCAGGTATTTCTTGGAAGTCTCCCAACCAGGTAATGACTAAGCAGATTTGGCCTGTCTCAACTTCTGAAGTTGCAGGAGTAGATCACAGGCTGTAGTAATATGCTCTAGTCCAGCAATTCTGCCCATTTCCTGATAGCCTGACAAGTATTTTATATAGTCTCAAGCACAAAAATAAAACATGCATACTAAAATATTTTTCACTTCTCACAGTAAGTGATGAGGAAGAATGTCAGCAACTGGAATGACAACTAATAGAGTCCAGAGAACTTTGGAAGGCCAACGCTGACACTTTTAGAAGTAATGGATGGATTGATAGGGGTAATCTCTCTCTGTTGCTAGGCTGAGCATGCTAGTGTATAGATAATATTTGTGTAGTGGTTCAGTGTAATCTTTTCGTACCTTCAGTTTAAAGGTCAAAAACTGTTTAACGTGTACAGGCTGCATCACTTATATAATGCACCTGAGAGCAGAAAAGATAGAACCAATGCTGTGCTATGAAAAGACATTCAACTATCAACAACCCCTTGGTTCACATGGGCCAGAGCTGGCCCAGGTAGAAGTGAAAGGAGAGGAGAAATTTTTTTAAAAAGCTAGCAAACAATTCAAGTCTTTAGAAAAATCCACAAGGCCTAGAGTGAGCACGTTTCTTTAAGCTGCCAATTTCTTTGTTCATCAGGGATTTTTCTGTTCTTCGGTGTAATTTTCTAGTCTTGTTTAAAATCTTTATGTTACAAGTAGCTGATGCGAATCCACCCTCAGTAGCAGGACAGCACAATGCCTATGCTGTTTATTCCCTCTGCAGCTCCAGTGCAGAGGGGAGGAAACTTAAGGGGGCAGTGTGGTAATAAATCTCTCATTACCACTGTTCTGAGCACATAGGATGGGATATTCAGACCAATATTGAGTTAGTTTCCTGGGAAAACGGCAGGTTCTGTGGTGGGAAAGAATTAAACTCCTTAGCATCCAATTACAGAGCAACACTGAACCCTCACTGAAGGCTGCCTGTCATCCAGTGGCAGAGTATTGACAGGCATAGAAACAACTGTGAAGAGAGAAAGGTAGCCCTGAATTAACAGAGTGGAGAGCTCCATAATGGATCCTTTAGTTAATGAATTGATGAGGACCCCTTTAAAAAGGCACATACACTGTGTATCTTCCAGTGTAGGAAATCCTATGCCTGGGGATTCCTTCATGCAAGAATATGGCAAATGGTTATTCCAAAAAACACCTCCTGTAAAGTCCATGGGTAGCGTGGTAGCTTGCTCCCCATATATCTGAAAGAGGAGGGGATGGCTTTTAGTTGCATCAGGAACACAGCCTACTGATCTCTCCCTAAACATGGACCAGTCACTCCAAGCAACACCTTCAAGCAGCAGGGCTAGTTTAGCTATTTGAATTATTTTAAACTTCTCTCCTCTCTAAAGTGTTCCCTGAGTCATCATTGGCTATAAGGCTTGGCTGTCATATCAAGCTCTTGCCTTGGCTCAAATGTATTGGTATGGGATAGTGCCAATGATTAATAGAGGTTTCCCAAAGTAAATCAATCCTTGAATATCACAGATGAGAATCTACAGACACACTAATAATTTGTCCAGTGCTTCTAACACTATCTATTCAATGGGCTGAACTATTTTGACTTGCCCCATTACTAGTATTTCATTATTTCAAACAGCCTGGAAGGAACATGCTATACTGTATATTTCCCCAATGGTTTCTGTTCCCAATAGTTGTGAACTGAAGCAAATAGCTTTGCAGGGAGAGAGGGAAAAGAGGTTAGAATTAGGCCTGTTTGATTTTCAATGGTAACATGAATGTTTCACAACTACATTTGGAATTTGCACTTTTCTGATAACTACTGACTCAACAATGGTCTCTAGGCTATGATCATACTTTTGTTTTCAATTACCCAACATGGACAGAGCTGGTATGTTTAGCATCAATGTATGACCTTGTTATTAAGCACTAAACAAGAGCCAATTCTTCCCACAATTTTCTCTGTTCTTTCCTTGTTGCAGCAAGTCAGATTTTGCAAGGTATTGAAAGGAGACACTGAAAACTAGCTGGGAAAATCTGTCAAAATGCTTTAAAAGCCCACAGGCCATACTTAAGTTTGTTAGAAACAAGAATGAATGAAGGAAAATCCAGAATGAACGAATGATGTAGACTCCTGATCACAACCACACATATGGTGGTGTAAGATCCAAGTGATAGAAATGCTCCAGCACTAAATTCAAGCCACACCTGCCTGTTCCCTTCACAAACACGTAATATTCTTCTGGATATTAGAGAGATGCTGGTCACACTAGAGTATGTCAACACTGCACATTAAGCCTGGGATCTGACTTAGGTTTGAGCCCAACCCTCATTTCCATCTTTGCTCAAATCAGACTCGGGTCAGCAAGCACTTAGGTCCCAGGCCATAGGACCCTGCAAGGGGGTGGGTCAGAATCAGAGTCCCACTGTGACTGACTGTCATTCTGCTGTGCGGACACAGGTGAAGCTGCAGACCCAAGTCAGAAGGTCTGCATAGTGCTGTATGGATGCAACACAGCTGTGAGACCCAGCTCCAGCAATTGTAAACTCGGATTTACAACACAGTGTGGACACTCAAGCACAGTCTTGGAAACACTGAGTCCACAAGGCCCCAGTCCCACAGACCCAGGTTTAGTGTGAAATGTAGATATACCCACAGAGTTTAAGGCCAGAAGAGACCACCATATAGTCTGACCTTCTGTATATGACAGGCCACCAACACCACAACTCAATAGTTAAGGTAGAGTTCCATTATGCATTTAATGCAGGGAATCAACCTCTGTGCTTTGCATGAAAAATACAGCATAACCTTCCCAAATTTAAACACTCGCTCTGAATACTGAATGGATTTAAGGGCAGAGTTAAAGGTGTTTGGGTACCTTAATTGTGAATTTCTGACCTTAATATGTCTGAATTTCTTTTAAGTGTAACCTCAACTCTAAATTTCCTGGGTTTGTATTGCTTGGCTTTGGGATAATTACAACATCCTGAAAATGCTTTTTACCCTTAAGTTCACAAAACGTACTCTTATAGCACGATCCTGACAAATTCTTAGAAAAAAAACTATAGAAGCATTAAGGTCTTTGCTGAATAAATTTTCTTGTGAGGGTGGTACAACTTTAAGCAGTACTTATTTTATTGGACTTTTTAAAAACATGATTTTTTTGAAATTGTCAAGCGTTTACTCTTAACATTTCTCACCATAGCTTAATTTAGAAGAAATTAAACCATAATAATTAGCACTCTTTTTTCAGTTCTATAGTATACTAAAGATCAGTAGACATCTCATTTTCTACTTACTTTGCACCTGATACAAAAATGTCTAGTGTGCAGTTATCCTTTAAAATCAAAAAGACATATTCTAGAAAAAATCCTCTCAGAGAGAGAAAAATATTCTTCTGAACCATATTTTTTCCTTTAAAAAGTTACCATTCCTGCCTCTTTCATGAACGAGTGTCAAAATCTGTCTACATTACAAATTTTCTGGCATAACAAAACAAGGCCCTTAACAAAATGTTGAAAAGGAGCCATTTTAAAGTCTTTTAATCTCAAAAAGAACTTAATTTAATCAAAATTTTAAGAAAATGTTCTAATTCCAATGAGAACTATCCCTAAATAATATCTAAAATTAGGAGTTCTCTTTTTGTTAAGAAGATATTTTGAAAATATAAAGGATCTGTTTTCTTCTTAAATGTCCACAGGTCCCTTTAAGAGAGAGCAGGGTCCCTTTAAGAGGGAGCAGGGTACAATGCCCAACTGAGCTTAAGGGAAGGCATCTGGAGCTTATAAAGGAGGACACCACTGAAGGCAGGTTTAGGCAGGTGCCTTCAGGGAGTAAGAAGGCTCCTGCGGGGCCCTACACAAGCAGGGCAAAGGGAACAGCTGGGAAGGCCAGTGGAGAAGGCCAAACACGAGGCAAGAGATGTTGGGAGAGAAGCAAAGACACAACCTCAGAGTGGTGGGGTTGTGCCCAGCTTGGAACTGGGGTGGGGAAAAAATTAACTTAAAGGGACGATAGACACCAGGGAGAGAGGGGGGTAAACTGGGCCCAGCTAAACCTGGGATGAAGACTTTGTAGGCCTGTGTTCTATATTGAAAAACTTTGTGCAGGACTTAATAAATTGGACCCCAAAGGGGAAATATTTTGAATGTCTAAACTGTGTTGACATTAAAGGGACCTGAGAGCAGGGGAAACTGAGAAAGACCTCAGTAGAGCCATGCTTGACCATCAGGGGGAGCTGCAGGGCAGGCACACCCATTTGACCCCTGATCAGATCAGTCTTATAATGGGACACTGGTTTTAACATTAACCATGGGTGAGCTATTACTTTTCCCATACTAAAACACATACACCACAGAGTTGAACTAGAACCTGGTCCTATTACTCCAAACACACTGGTCTCTACCATGTGACTTAAAGGAACATTTCAGTTTCCTTTCAACTACAGCACTGCAACCCACCAATAGAGAGAAACATGCTCTTTCATACATAGCGCGCGCGCGCACACACACACACACACATACACACTATTTTCTTCAGATATAACCGCTGCATGAGACTTCAAGGAATTGTAAGTAACATTTGCACTGAAGGGGCATACAAATGTTTAGCATATCTGGCACGTAAATACCTTGCAACTCTGGCTACAACAGTGCCATGCAAACACCTGTTCTCACTTTCAGGTGACATTGTAAATAAGAAGCAAGCAGCATTATCTCCCATAGATGTAAACAAACTTATTTGTCTTAGCAATTGGCTGAACAAGAAGTAGGACTGTGTGGATGAATAGACTCTAAAGTTTTATATTGTTTTGTTTTTGAGTGCAGTTATGTAAAAAAAATAATTCTATCTTTGTAAAATGCATTTTCATGATTAAGAGATTGCACTACAGTATTTGTATGAGATGAATTTAAAAATACTATTGCTTTTACCTTTTACAATGCAAATATTTGTAATAAAAATAATAATATAAAATGAGCACTGTATGCTTTGTATTCTGTGTTGTAAAGGAAATCAATTAATTGCAATTATTTTTTAAAATTGTTTAACAGCCCTAAAAATATTATTGACCTGTAACTCAATACCAGCTTGCTGAATTCTCTTCAGACTTTGCAGAAACATTCTCCTTTGCCTTCAGGGTAAATCTGACTATTTTCAGGCTAAACCAATTTTCCAGGTCAAAGTTATAGGTGGGCTAAAATAAGATGTTACAATGGAAGCTGGCTGCAATCTTAGCCACTCCCTAATACACAAACACACGCATGATATATTTTTCATACATATATGTATGTATATACACACACACACACACACACACTCACTCTTTCCTAGTATTCATTTGGCTGGCCGTCCAGAAAAGACCAATGTTCAAAGAATTAAACATTGCTTTGAAGGATTTTCACAGCTAGAAAAAATCAAAGCCCTGACCTGAAGCTATGACCAGAATGTACATTACTGGAAATTTCTCCCAGTACTAATCACATCCCTCTGTTCGCTGGGGAGTATCTGTGCATAACACATGTTTAAACTATGACACCTTTTCTTATCATGGGTTGGCAGGCTCCTCCCATGTGTAGAATACCCCAGTTATCTCTGCTTTTCGGTTTCACTACTGTAAGTAAATATTTGCTAGCCATGTTACTAAAACACTGATTATATGCCAGGCTTCAAGGTCTTATTGCTGGTAGTAAAACACTGAGTTTGATGTCCTTTAGTCTATTTAATCAGTAGTGAATTCCACTGGAAAGGGCACTAAGTCAGTGGGAGTTGAAAACTCAGCACCTTCTAAAATAAAGCCCATTGAAGTCAATGGGAATTGAGGGTGATCAGCACTTCGCAGGAAGCACTCAGCAGCCTGAGGGATTGGGCCTTTCAGAGCAATTAACATTTCAGTTGTCATCATACAAGTCAATCCTGTTGATCCTACACTAGTCACCTAGATTATGGAAGGAAACAACGTTGGCCAAAATAAATATCTACAGTAATTATGGGTATATTTTCAGAGCACACTTCCTGTTTTATTCTTCTGTGGAAGATCAGATATGTAAGCTACTACGTTGCTCAACTGCAGAGAATCTTGTCTGTTCTCCACAGAAACTGACTGTGTGTAGAAATTAAGTATCTCTGTTACAATGAAACAAAATAATTCCATTACCACCTGAGGCGTGTGGAGAGAGTCATCTAGTTCTCACACATTTAAAAAACCACAAGAACATTTCATCTCCCATCAAAAATCTCACAGTTCAGAGACAAGTGTAAAAAAAAAAAAAAAAAGAGAGAGAGATTCAGAAGCAGCCTGAAAGAATGTTGCTGATACAGTAATGAAATGACAGTTCCCAGCTGGACACCACAAGAACAAAATCTAGCTCATGCACTGATCGGACCTTGTAAAGTCGGCTACTGAGCATGGTGATGTATCAGTTTTTTCAGGATATCTAACAATAAGCGACTGCATAAACCAAGAACAAGATCAAGCCTCAAATAAAGCCAAGCAAATTTCTCTTGTGAAGCAGGAGAAATAGCCACTGTTAGTTCACCCTGAATGTATGACCTTTTACTTAGCTCATTACAGTAGCAGGAGGCTGATAGAGGGTTTCCTTTTTCTTCCTACTGACAGGAAAGCAGATTTCCACAGCACTAAAGATATGGACATTTACCTGAGTCTTATTCTTTTCCTTATTATTAATCATTTTATTATGATAGTGCCTAAGGATGAGGGTCCCATGGAGCTAGGTGTGTATATCAGCAGAGTAAGAGACAGTCCTGGCCTTGAAGAGTTTATAATCTCAATAGACAAGACATGCAAAGGGTGGGGAGAGGAAGTATTGGTATCCTCATTTTACAGATGAGGAATGGAGATGCCAAGCAGTCCTGGCTTAAATCTGCAGAGAATAAAATGCAAGATAATAAGGCAACATACAGCGGTTGTAATTTTTAAAGCAGAGACACTGTACACGGAGTACAGTATATTGGGAGCTTTATTAAGGGGAGTGAACAGCCCAACTCATTAGCAAATCATGACTGATGTTTTGTAGCCCTGTATTGTTTTAAACTTCTTTGTTGTTGTTCAGACATTTGGAGAACTGGATGTTGAAATCTATCTTTTGTCTCATTTTCTCCCTCATTCAGGACTTCCCAGAAGCGGGCATACATTTAATCTGTGAAGGACAAGGTCGCACACACTGCCCCTTCCACTACACCCCTAAACAGAGCCCCACTGAAAATAATTGGTCTTGAAGATACATAATGGTCCATCCCCAAGCTCTGAACAGAAATACCAGGACAGATAGATGATTGAGTAAGAAATTAACCAGATGCAACATGCAGTTAGTGACATTTGAAATTAAAACACAAGAAAAATGAATAAAAAGAGGATCCTAGCAAATATGCAGGAAGTGAGGATTTCAGCCAAAGACTCTCTTCTCCAACCCAGTTTGAAACCCTCCAAGAAATGCAGAGAAATGGCATGCATGTGCAGCCAAACTTGATCCCTCTAAGGTCTGCAGTCTAAGCACAGCACTGACTGGTGATAATGCAGGAAAGACCCACTTGGATTCAGCACAGCTTTTTGTGTCAAGTGAGCGTTGCTCTGACTAACCCATTCTTGACCTCTCTGGGCAGTATGTGGTACCAAGAAACAAGATGGCTGTGTCACCACTCCGATTTGCATGCCTTCAGCAGGCTGTATGTGCTTCTCCAGTCAGAAAAAGGTAACCTGTACCATGAATGCACATCTGTCTGCCCCTTCGTAGGCCTGGGTGCAGTATCAGCAGCCACATCGAACAGCCAGTGATTTCCTGCTCATTCCTATGGCCAAGAGGATTTCAGACACGACCGAGTCTTTACTAGCCTAAGTTGGCAGAAGCATTCGTTGTTTCTCACACATACTGAGCAACTTCTGGTTTTGATCCTCTTCTGACACCAGCTCAGCTCCTGCCCCCTAGATCTGTGCAAAGAGGGGACCCTCCCAGAGGCGAAAGTAAGCTGGTATGGTCCAGTACAGCATACCGGTGGGAGCAGCTTCCCCAGGCCGGCAATTTAAAAGGGACCCTTGCCCTTTAAATTGCTGCCAGAGCCCTGGGGTAGTGGTGGCGGCTGGGAGCCCCGGGCCCTTTAAATCGTCAGAGAACTAGGAAGGTCCAAGCCAAGAATGACAGGCCGCTGGAAGCATAGGGTCTTTCAGACAGCTATCAGATTTGGAGGAGGAAGTTGTTGCCCCACCACCATGACCGGACAAGGAGGTGGAAAAAGGAGACAGGATCTACAGAGATTTCTTCCCCCAGAATTGCCTCCCATGGTAAGGATATCCTGGGCCGCTGCATGGATACTGTCCCAGAGACCTGACTCATGCCAGGCACCACAGAACAACACCTGAAGTTCCTACCTTTGCCGTTCCTGCAGCGGTCTGTGTTTGACATGCTTTCTTAGGGGAAAGACTTCACACAAAGCTTCCCCATGAGCCCCGTCACACTTCCTACCCTCTGCAACACAGACAGCTCCATATGTGTAATATACAAGGTGGAACAATACTGTCAGGAGGGCACAAATGACATCATCAGCATGTGGATGAGACTATGACATATTTAGGTGACAGTCTAATGACTCTATAAGATGCACCCTTCCATTGATTTTGTTGTGGTTATTTAAACAGTAAAAAGCCACACATACTGGAAAGCCTTTGTTACCATAAAACCATTAATCAGAGGAGCAGTGGTCTTTAAAATTAAAATACAAAACACTTAACATAGTTACTCCTTTTGCCTCCATGCAAATGTCTTTTAGCTGTTATTTTTGCTTTGGAGACAATGAGATTGCAGGCCTGGAGCATTTAATACCCAATGTTTCACGTCTATTACTAAGGGGTGTAGGGGTGCATGAGAAAGAGAGAGAATGCGTGTGTTGTGGTGATACTGTGGCTTTAGGGGGATGAATAGAATCTTCAGGGCGTGGGAGCCGGCTGTGGGAAGAGGCTGTTGGTTTTAGTTTAGTCTGATAGATTGACTGAGTTAAGATGCTCTGCATATAAGTTAACTATGTATGTAATACAGACTGTTGTTAAGTTACTAGCAATGAATTATTATTATTAAGATTTGTGGATTACCTGAATACAAAACTATACGTGTGTGTGTGTGTGTGTGTGTGTGTATTGACTCTAGGGTAATTGCTGAAATGACTTTACCAAGAGATATGGTGGATTCTCCATCACTAGAAGCCTTTAAATCAAAATGGGACCTCTTCTTCTTTAAAAATGTGCTCTAGCTCAACCACAAGATATGAGCTTAATGCAGGGACTACTGGATGAAATTCTCTGGCCTGTGCTATGCAGGAGATCAGACTAGGTGATCTTAATGGTCCCTTCTGACCTTAAAATCAATGAATAAATACTGCAAACCACTCTAGAAGGCTGCGCTGTTGATGCTATTAATACTAGCCTGTATGCACCTTTGATACTGCACAGTGTTAACAATATAATTTAAAAAGGACAACTGAGCCCACACTGCTTCAGACAGAAGAGTCTGTCAAGCCCTGTCTCATTTATATGGGCTCTGTGTGGTTAGAATGATCTGCCATTGCACTGCAAGCACATCTGTTCAACACTTACAGTAGGAAACAAAAAAATGGACAGGAAATGGTCACCGACAGCCTGTAGTGGACTGTAACAAACTGAACAACTGAAAGGGCCACACAATTTGCCATTACCTGAATAACAGTGACATTAAGAAGTCAAAGAACCTTTTATATACCCCTGAAATGAATCCCAGTGATGAAACTCTGATTCCTGGGTGCTGAGGCAGGGATCCCTCCTCCGGGATTGAAAGGACACAGAGCATCTCAATTAACTGCTATTTCTAGCTTCATCTTCAGAGCTCAAAATAGAAATGCAGGCTTTGCTTTGCATCTGACTGCAAGAACCAACTGAAGCTTGGAACTGAGGACTCAAAATGCTGATTCTTAACTCTGCAGTATGTTCTGCACAGGAAAAAATAGATACCTGATTAAGCACTAAAAGTCACATTCTCTAATCTCTAGCATAAGCAAATGTACTACATTTATACCTTGTAGGTGGCGCAAGGCTAAATCTCTGTGTGTCTGTATATATAGATACACACAGAGATTTTTATATATATATTTAAAAATACGACTTTACAGACTTTTCCTCAACAGCTGCTTTTGCTGGCAAACAGACAAGTTCAGATAATAATATACTGAAAGCTTCAAAGCTTAGAACTGAAATCCCAAAACTTCTCACTTGATCCAGAGTTCTAGAATTAAAGTGCAATGCATCCTCATTAAGCAGCACCTGTCATTTTGCTTTTTCCAAGTTACAGAGGCATTGGTAGTGATTGTGACCCTTGAAGATGTATTAAGATTTACGCTTAGAGCATGACTCAATTTAGTTTCCATTTTATACAGGCTAACTCTTCTAGAACAACAGAATTTTCTACACATTCTTCCTCTCTGCTCCCGACAAACCCCATATATTCATTTTGAAAGAGGAAACATTTAAAGACCAGCCCTTCCTAAAATTTGGTCCTGAGACTCTCAGTTTTCTAGGGTCCCTTTTAGCTAAAGAGCCACAATCACTACAAACTCCAGTCTTCACACGTACACTCTGATAACATATTGAAGGCAGCCTCTTCGAAAGTATTTATATCAAAATAAATTATTCCTCTTATTTGGCATAATCTATTCTAGCTTCGCCAGGTGTAGCTAATGGAACTATCAAGTACCATCAGCTCCTTCATTTTTCCAGTGCTGCCTGACGGACCGCTGTGTTCTGCACATTGCCGTAGGGGGACAAGTTGGGCAGCACGGGTGAAGCGGGTGTCAGCTTTCACAGGGGTGCGCAAGAGGCCAAGGAAAAGGGAAGGAGAGATTCTGGGTACAGGAGCTGGGAAGACTGGGACATGCTATGGAACTAGGAGTGCAGGAAGCTCAGAGCCTTTACTGCTACAGCACCAGCACATGAAGGGCTCCACTGATATTACTGTATCTGCTGCTCCAGTAAATGAGGAAGGCTGTTGTGATTTGTACGCTGTGGTTCCATGTTAGAGCTGAAAGGGATTTCGCTGTGGAATCAGCGAGCGTATTCAGGCAGAAAGTTATGCTAGGTGAGATTGCTGTGGCTGTGAACGTCCTCAGCTGCGGGGTTATGGCCAGTTGCTGTGGCTGTGCTGATTGATGACTGTAGGGAGGGGTCCATATCACTGCTGCATATTTAAGGCTTGTAGAGAAGTGCCTAGAGTAAAGGACAAGTGCTTCCTTTTTTAAATGGATGTGTATATAAATAAATAAATGTGTGTTTGCTTTACTGGCAACATCCTGGATTTTTACTGAATGTGTTGGTTGAGTCTGAACTGGAACAATCTTAACCCTAGGTTAATGAAGATTTTTGTTCTGAAGTAATAAATAATAGAGTCAAGGAGATACAGTTAGAAGTTTAACAACTGACAAAGCATGGAGATTACATTTCATACAAACCTCTTTGTTTTGCCAATGACTTACCTTGTCACTACTCTGTAAATGAATCTTTTTATCCACCTGTATCTGCCAGCATTGAAAGCTGCTGCAAATACGAAATAATTAAAAGCAGCTATTGGCAAAGAGCTCCATCAGCCAGCATTGGAAGAAAATTTTCTCTTAAAGTTGCTGGAACATGTCTAGTATGTTACTTTACTTACAATAAAGCAAGTAATCACTTGTCACAGACCCTGTAATTACTGCTCAGAGATAGAGGCATGATAACCAGCTCAAACTACAGAGTCAATGCACAGCTGAAACAAGAAGACTGTGAAGCCCTCACAAGATCCAAAAGCATGAAAATAAAGCTAGCATAGAAAGTCAGTGTGACATTATATGCATTATAATTCCAAGGATACATCCTGAAATTGTTAAGAATAAAAAAGCAAATCCAATGTGGAGCTCCCCTGCTATGACCGTTTACAGGTTAAAATTGTTTACTCACATAGTCTGAACTGGTAACAGAAAAGCAAGGACTCAGAGTCTAGGCTTACCCCTTAAAGTCTTTCATTGAACAAGTTTTCCCTGTTGCAATCCTAGCTAAGTAGACCCAAATTTCTCATCTGTACAGAGAGAAGATTTCCTCCCCTGGTAACTAATCATGATCATTCGGAACACTTGGAAGTCAGATGTAAAAAATGTATTAAAATGTTAACTAGAATAGTTTTGCAGTGTGCATTTCCTGGCTCCAGAGGATGAAATCTCCTTACGATATGCTGAGAGTACTTCCGCACATACAGGAGTTCCTTCTTCTGGCTGATCTAATGGAGCAGTTCCTGTAGCTCACTAGGAAAAGGCCATGGTTTTGGATCCAAAGTCCAAGTACTGCATATGGTTGTCAGATAATCATGGTGCCACTATGTGAAAGGTCAGGAGATTGCTATACACCAAAAAGGGATGCCAATTTTTACCCACAATGTTATGACAATTACAGCACATAATACTAAGATATAAAGTGACACTATATAAAAGATACAGTAAAAAATTCTGTACTGAGTAGAGAACTAAACAAAATTAATGCAAGGATGATACTAATGGCTATAGTTCAGGTTACTTATGCATTTTCATTATAAACACACTCACACAAACGTCATTTCAGTCACAAATTTTCACCTTCCAAGCTGAAATATCCCAGACCCAGTCTCTGCCAAAAGTTAATCTGTTACAGAATGTTTGAGCATTTCTGAGAGAGAGGAGAATGGGAGCACTGGAATGGCTGGGGGTGAAGATAAAGATTTGGTAGGTGACTAAGTGGAAATTTTTTGTAATATTTTTATGAACCCTATGTTTGTCTCAGTTTCTTCTATATGCTGCATTGTTACCCCATGGGGAGAAAAGAACTGTTTGCTCTTGGGACAAGCTAGGAGATAGAGGTGTGGATGTTGCCTAGCTGTTTGGACCTTAATCCCCATATCGGTGGACCTCTTGAGAATACAATGGCAGATCCAACTGCCCGGACACTTAGCAAGCATTTGACACAAAGGGATATGGATTTCCCTGCCTCTCAGCAAGGAGACTGAGCAGTATTTCCCCACCTGGAGAACAAAGGACTGGAGAGGTGTGAGGTGGGGGTTAATGTAAGCTGAGGGAAGCAATCGGGCACACTTGGGCGTCTGACAAAGGAACTCAGATGGACAGAGAGAGATGGATCTTGAACAACGGGGTTCACTTCAGCTTGGCTTGGGTCCATGTTAACCAGAATGGACTATGCTTTAACCTTCATTCTTCTATGCTAGCCTAAGGACTTCCTGTGCTGTGTTCCAGATGACTAATAAACCCTACTCTTTTGATAATGCTGTGTGACTGTCACTGCAAATGCTTGGAGGGTGCACTGATCCCTAAAAACTCTACAAGTCTCCATCAGGGGTCTGTTTCAGTTGGACTCACTGACTGGAGTTCACAATGTGAAGCAGAAGTGCTTCAGGTCCAGAGGTCCAGTCTGAGGCTCGGTCTGCACTGGGGGGGGATCAATTTAAGATACGCAAATTCAGCTACGCGTAGCTGAATTCGACGTATCCGAGCCGACTTACCCTGCTGTGAGGACGGTGGCAAATCGACCGCCGCGGCTCCCCTGTCGACGGCGCTTACTCCTACGTGGGCTGGTGGAGTACGCGCATCGATTCGGGGATCGATTGTCACATCCCGACGAGACGCGATAATTCGATCCCCGAGAGATCGATTTCTACCCGCCGATCCAGGCGGGTAGTGAAGACAAGCCCAAAGGAGGCAGTGAAGCTGAGTGGACTACCCTGGAGGAAGAGTCAGTTCCGTGGCACACCAAAGGGCTTCCTCCTAGAGACCACTCCAAAGCAGGGGCCATAGCACTGATCCCGTGGATCTATGACAGCAGGGAAACAGCCCTTAGTGAGGAGTTTTAATATGACTAACTTACGGGCCTTTGAAGAACACAGTATGCACATGCACAGCCATTTATCAGAGACAACTGCCTGATGTCCAGCAGGAAGTCAGGCTGTGCGATAACTTAGCTGCATGTTAAAAAATTATTGGAGGTGTGATCTTTTTATGGGTATGGGCTTTCTGCATTCAGTGCACGGTAAAGTGCAAATTTAGTGGAGGAGACTTGCCTCATTCAGGCCCAAATCCAGCAGAGCACTTAAGCATATGCTTAACTATCAGCATGGAAGTAGTCCAATTGATATCAATGGTAATAATACTTCAGTGGTAGTTAATACCCTGCAAGTGATATGGTGGTGCTAACTACTAAAGCTTAAAATTTGATTTTTGCAACACTTTATTGTGATAAATGTTAGAAAGCAAATAGGGGGATTGGAACAGAGAAACTTTCTAAAGACTGAAAATAAATTTTATGCTAAAGAATATGTTTCTGTTGTAATATATTGGGAATAACACCAGTTATCTGGGACCTGTGCTGTTCAACTCAGAGTGGATAAAAAGCAATTATTTTTTTTAAATAAAAAAAATTGGATTTTTTTTATTTAAATCAGATTTTTTTATAAAATGCTTTTTAAGGAAAAAGCCTATCTAAAGATAGTTTTAATTAAGATACTTATAGCTCAAAGATATCTCATCATGGAATAGGGATTATAAATTCTAATTCTATAGTATGAGACAATATATTCATGTAATAGTTAAGAAAAGTTTTGTAAATGAGTTCCAATAGTTCATGGATTAGGGACCCAATTTTATGAGGTTCCAGGGGCTTCTGCATAGATTATTTAGGTTAATCTTTCTATCTACCCAATGGGACTCAGTGCTCAGTCTAGAAGATACCATAAGAGATGCTTAGTTTTGCAGTTCTCAAACTGTGGATTTGTGTCTCCAGAGATAACATGCTTGTTAACAGCAAAAATGTTTTTAAATAAATAAATAATATAGAGAGGTGAGAAATAACAGACTCAATCCTATTGTCCTTCTGCAAATTTGTGTACACAGAGTCAATCCCTTACCTCTCTCTAAAAGTGCAAAGTTTCAAAAAGTTCAATGACTAGAAGATTGTTGGGGGCGGAATAGATCTGGACAAGGAGAAGAAGTCTGGAGATAAATGTGAGAAGGGAGGGACAGGCAGTAGAAAAAAGTGAAACTGTTTGAGCAGCACATTCCAGAAGTCTTGAGGTCTTTTTGAGAGGAGCCTTCATTGATTTGAGATCTATCAGACCATTCTCTCACTAGAAGGGAAAACCTATAATGAGAGCAGGCCATAACAGAGACCCAGTTTGGGAATAAGAACCATTCAAAAATATATGTTTGCTGATGATGTTTTAAAGAAAGTCACACCAGTGAACTGGTAGAAGTCACTTAAGCACTTGGATTTAGAGACTTTTGAAGTGATAATCTCACTTTTAACAGCAGTAGCTTCTTCTGCCGGTGTAGAAAGAATATTTTCTTCCTTTAGACTAATTCATTCCAAATTGAGAAATCGTTAGGAACTGAAAAAGCAGGAAAGCTTGTTTTACTTTTCCAGATTATGAACAAACAGGAAAATGAAGGTGAAGACGACTAAGTTAGCTGCAGAAGCCAATATTTTAAGTTTCTCATGTTGACCTGGCTGACACAGTCAATTTAATTTTTGGTGGTTTTTTTTAAATATTTCATTTAACTATTTTAGTTAAAAACAATTTTAACAAAAACAAAGCTTATTTTTAAAAACTTGACTGTTTAACTAAATTCAAAAATTCATATGCTTGTTTTGTTAAAATATTATATGTTTGCTGTTGAAGAAAAAATCCAGAATAAAATAATATTATTGTTTTAGTTAAATAAAACATTTAAAGGTCTGTCTGGTTATGTTCTCCTCCTAATACAGCATGGCAAGAAAATCCTCCAAATACTAATGATTAACCTGTTGAATTGGAGATAGTTCACCTCCCAATGACTTCATAAATATCTGCTTCAATTACCTTTGGTAAATGAAATAACCAAACAATCATTCATTTTCTGATATAGCTGTAAAACTAATCTGAAAAGTTTTCAGAATAAATCACTTTAAAAATGTACAGTACCTTCTAAAAATGAAACCTACATCTATCTCTGAGTTGTGAAGAATATGTATTAAGGTTATAACAACCAACAAGAATACACTCTTATGTAGAAATCCATGATTAAATCGAGTCTTCCTGACTAGTGATTTAAATCATGATTTCAATCAATTTGATTTAAATCAAATCCACCCTGGTTCCACTTATTCATAAATGATCCAGAAAAGTGGGTGAACAAAGAGGTGACATTTGCAGACAATACAAAATTACTCAAGACAATTAAGGCCCAAGTTGAATGCAAAGAGTTACAAAGGAATCTTACTAAATTGGGTGACTGGGAAGAAAATGGCAGAAGAAATTCAATGTTGATAAGTGAAAAGTATGGCAAATTGTAAAAAATAATTCCAACTATACATATAATATGATCAGGTCTAAATTAGCTGTTATCACTCAAGAAAGAGATTTTAGAGTCACTGTGGATAGTTCTCTGAAAACATCCATTCAATGTACAGCTAACTATGTTAGGAACCATTAGGAAAGGGATAGATAATAAAACAGAAAATATCATAATGCCACTATATAAATCCATGGTATGCACACACCTGAATACTGCATGCAGTTCTGGTCGCCCCATCTCAAAAAAGATTTAGGCTCCAGTCATTACCTCTGGCTTGTTGCTTTAAACTCAGAGTGAGGACTTTGTTTTCTTCCACAGTTTATTAGAATTGGAAAAGGTACAGAGAAGGGCAACAAAAATTATTAGGGATATGGAACAGCTTCCATATGAAGAGAGATAAAAAAACCTGGCAATTTTCAGTTTGGAAAAAGACCACTCAGGAAGATATGATAGAGGTCTATAAAATCTTGACTGGTGTGGAGAAAGTGAATAAGGAAGCATTATTTATCCCTTCACATAACACTAGAACTAAGAGTCAACTGATTAAATTAATAGGCAGTAGGTTTAAAACACACATAAGGAAGTACTTCTTCACACAGCACACAGCCAACCTGTGGAACTCCTTGCCAATGGGATGTTGTGAAGGCCAAAAGTATAACTGGGTTCAAAAAAGAAATAGTAAGTTCATGGAGGATAAGACCATCAATGGCTATTAGCCAAGATGATAAGGGATGCAACCCCATACTCTGAGTGTCCCTAAACCTCCAACTCCCAGAGAAAGGGACTGGACAACAAGGGATGGATCACTCAAAATTGTCCAGTTCTGTTCATTCCCTCTGATGCATCTGGCACTGGCCATGGTCAGAGACAGGATACTGGGCTAGATGGATCATTGATCTGATCGAGTATGGCAGTTCTTATGTTCTTATCAAGCAGAACACTAGTAAAATCATTCATTCATTCTTACAAGATACTGCAAATATCATTGCATCTGTCACCCTCTGAAGTGTGTTGGTGCCATCTGTATGCACTTACCTTCCTAGCTCTTCCCCAATTTCATAAACGTCTTCCACCTTCTGTTGTTTGAACACAGCCATCCCTGGACTCCTCATTGATGCACCTAGATAATGTGACTGGAATATAAAATACAAAGATGGTAAATTCATTGTGCAGTTTAAGAGTTGCACAAGGTCAGCCACAGTAAACAAAGAATCATTAAAAACACACTTCATTTTGAATCTATTCCAGCTCATTACGTTCAAAGTTACCATCAGCTGATGGCTGTTCTGTGGACTGTATGAAATAAATGTGGCGGTCTGAGTTCAGCTGCCAGGATCTGATCCTGGGAAGTGCTGAGTACCCTCCACTCCTATTGGCTTCCAGTAGTGTACAGTACCATGCAGAATCAAGCTCCTGGGTCCTCACCCAACAAAGTGCTTAAGCACATGCTTAACTTAAAGCATGGATATAAGACCTATTGACTTAAATGGGACTAATCACATGTGTAAAGTTAAGCACACGCTTAACTGCTTTGCACGATCAGGGACCCTAAGTGACCATATCATGGAAAAAAACACCATCAGAGTTAGCAAAATTGGCCTCCACCTGGGCAGTCTCAGCAGAAAGGCTGAGGATAGACTGGGCCAGGAAACTGAAATTCCTTCTTCCTGCTTGAGATGGTCAGTGTTGAAGCACATTGGTGGAGCAGCATGGGCAAGCTTGCACTACTGCTGTGCAGATCAACAGAGGGATTTGGTCTCCAGGCACCTCTCAAACATGAGTCATTTCAAACAGAGGGAAAAAGCAGCAAGGGGCAGCTCAGCACTTGCATACCTATTGCTCTGCACAGCCATGAGATACAATCAGGTTCATTTCCCAGGCCCACTCCCTTCCTGGGTAGCAGTGTCTGAGAGCTCTGCAGAAGTAGGGCCCGACACTGGTGGGTTGCAGGATCAGGAGCGCCTCAGATTGCTCTGTAGTGACTGCCTCTGACTATTTTAAGAGCAGTGATGGATTTTGAAGGGTGTCTTGCCCAAAGGAAAGCTATGGTAATATAAATCATAGGGCTTTGACAGGGTGGTAAACGAGAGAAGTAAGTGGCTGGGTGACCTAGGAGGAATAGTCCTTAATTTCTGTGCTAGAGGTATTGGGTTCAAATTCCAGGGATGCTCTGATGGACAGGAATTACATTTTAGGCTCCCAATTTTTTTGGGTGGAGGACGACACTAAGAACAAACCACAAGTAACAGATGTTAGTTACATCATTTAAGACACTGTTGGAAGGTGATAAAAGCTACAGGGATGAGGGCAGTGTAAGAACCTATACAGAACAGAATTCTCCAACACAGAGCTCCTAGATTTTCATTTTACATTACAACATTTTTGAGGCAGCTGCTGTGTGAAAAGGAACTGAAAAGCCTATCTGAAAAACATTTTTTAAGTGTTCATATGGTTCAAATTCCTGTGTAAGCAGATGTTTCATCCCAAAGAGTTTTCATAATAAAATTAAAAGGATGATGCTAATATGAGCGACTCTGATTGGGGAAGAAATTTAGGCCCAAACAGGATGACCAGATGTCCTGATTTTATAGAAACAGGCCTGATATTCGGAGCTTTGTCTTATATAGGCACCTATTAACACCCTCCACACACACATACACATCCTGTCCAAATTTTTCACACTTGCTATCTGGTCCAAGATCCAAAGTGTGACACTGGAGTTGTTAGAAACTGATCAGAATGCCCTACGGATTCTATTTTTTTAAAATATCCCCCCAAAACCTGACCCCCTCGACTGGATCTCTTTTATTCACAATGTTGCTTTTCTTACCTGTCCACTTAGTTCAGAGACTGCTACCTCCCGAGTGGAAGTACAAGATCTCGGATCCTGTTCCTTAGGGAGGGCAGTGATTCTCAACCAAGAGTTCACTTACCCTTGGGAGCAAGCAGAGGCCTTCCAGGGGATACATCAACTCATCTAGATATTTGCCTAGTTTTACAACAGGCTACATGAAAAGCACTAGTAAAGTCAGTACAAACTAAAATTTCATACAGACAATGACTTGTTTATACTGCTCTATATACGCTATTAGTGTTTCTCAACCTGGGGGTTGCGATTTATTTTATAATTATACAGTAAAATGAGAAAGTAAGCAATTTTTCAGTACTAATGTGCTGTGACACTTTTGTATTTTTATGTCTGATTTTGGAAGCAAGTAGTTTTTAAGTGAGGTGAAACTTGGGGGTATGTAAGACAAATCAGACCTCAGAGAGGGAAACAGTAATCTGGAGAGGTTGAGAATCACTGTCTTAGTGCACATTCCCACAGTAAAGATTGCTAAGTTTTAGCATGCTGAGCAGCTTACAATATGGTTTCATCTTTCCTGTGTAAACAGGACCCCACTCATGTTATGGACCCATGCTACAGCCACTATGCAGTTCATTATTTTTAAGTATGTTTGCGCATCCCTTACAAATATTTATAATGTTACAGTAAAAATGTAACTACCCCAGACTTATCTACCAGAAATTCTAGTGCACCCCTGAGACAAAGGTATTTCAGGCACAGCTGTCATCACCACACCTCTCAATTCAACTCTCATTTGCCCATGTGGATTAGACCCAATGCTTGCAAGCAATACATTAGGAACTTCCAGTTTCTGTATCTCTGTACAACTCTGATGAGCTTTCTAAGGAATGTCCTTCATTCTACAATACTTTGGCACACTGGAGAATTAGGAGCATAAGCACATCAAAACCTATTTTGATCCTTTAAAATTATGTTCCATCTAAATGCTGCAACAAGACATGGCTATTTAGTAGATAAATTAGTAGACTTGTAATGTCTTTAGACACTGTGTTAATAGCTTTGAAATACTGAAAAACTATTGAAAGGGACTCTGCCAAATTGAAACTCGTGTTCCTTTAAAAGATTTCCCTGTGTTCCCAACACTATCTTAAATCATAGCACGGAAAGAGTTGTACAAATCTAACTGCCTTGTCACAGTTCATGCTGTTAGTTTGCTTTTGCCACTGCATAGACTAGCCAATTTATTCTCACTCTTTTTGTGGGTTTTTTTGGGGGGGGGAGGGATTGTCAGGTTTTTACACTTAGGAAACAAACACTGCAGATTACTGGGATTTCTTTTTAAGGATAGTGTTTCCATTTAAACTAAGAAAGAAAATCAAGGAAACATTCCCCCCACCGCCATGTACTGCTTTCTGAAAGCCTGTTTCAACAAAGCTTATATGTTGGTCCTACAATTACTTCTCAGGGACCCCTAGTCTCAAGAGGAAAGATTCTTGCCTTAATGTCGCATCAACCCTTGACCTGTATAGTGAACTATGACTAACACTTACACTCGTAAAACCTTATCAGTAAATGAAGGGATGCAAATAAGATTACAAATCCCTTTTTTAAAAGTCCAGCTCAGCTGATCCTTGCAAAGGGCGGAAGAGAACCAGTATCTAGTGCCCTCCTCTGCTATTCCAGTCTTTCTATAACTATTTAATACATTCCAATAGCGCTCACTAGATGCTACATTTAACATCTTTGTTGTGCATGCTTTTGTGCAATACCATTTTCTTAGTATTTTGAGATCCAGATGAATTTTGTGATCATTTTCCTTTGCTTACCGTTTCAATAACATATGATAAGCACTCCAGCTCTCTAACTGAGCATGACTGCCCTGTTAGATGCACATGCCAAATGTCCATTATCCATTCATGGTTTAGTAAATGCTCTACAGAATTGCCTTTCTGCGATTCCCAAGTTTCAGATGCTGAAATGTAGCTCATTTGTTCCCTAAATCCTCTTTTGACCCTTTCCCAAATAATGATAGGTTCTACTACACTGTAAAATAGTGACCCAAGGGAAACAACAGAAACCCCAACACTGAAGACATTTAAAACTAGAATGGGTAACGCACTAGAAAAATAAACAGTTGGGAACAATTCTGTGCTTCTGACAAGGGTGGACTAGATGAGCAAAAAGGGCTTCTATCTCTGATTCCCCTTCCTATCTCCATTCACCTTCAGAGATCTTCTCAAGCTCCCTAATTGATTACTGTTGCTACATGTTGAACATTCTGAAAGGTACAGTAATCTGGTTGAATCTGTTATTTTGTTCATTGTTTACTATTTTGTTTTCTCCTCCCCAAATCTAATCCCATTACTGGCATAAAAACCTCTCTCCTCTAGCTGAAAATAAACAGCTCATTAGCAGCTTCCCCCAAACTAGTGCATCCCTCAGGCAATTCTTTCATCTCCTCAAAAAAGTTCTAAGATCAGCTCTGCTTAGGGCTTGAGGAAACAAGTTTACTACCTTGTGTTGGGTATCTTAAAAAAAAACTTGTAAGGCATGCAGTGCAGAACAGTACATACGTCCATTCAGAGAAAATATTTTATTCATAGATGTTAAGCTGGGATTTTCTGAAGTGCTCAGTGCTGACCTAACTCAGCCCCTCCTGACTTTAATAGGAGCAGAGTAAAGGTAACTTGAGGACTTTTGAAAATCCAACCCTTATATGGTGTTCATATCACTTTGCAGGAGAAAGTTCTAGGTGTGTGCAGCAGTACCCAACTAATGGCAAGGCATTTCTGGGAAGAGGCTTATCTACTACAGTACTACAGTCTGCTGAGACTTGTCAAAAGAATGTAATTCCCTTAGGTTGACTGCTCCCTTTATCACAATCCAAGATGTATGCCTAAAAACAACATTACTGCAAATACCCCTAAAAGAATACCATTGCCCTGAAAGAGACACTGGACTGTGACATTGAGGGACAAGTTGAAAATACTGATCTAAGAATGAAGAACCTGCCCAAAACACCTGTGGGGAAACAGCTAGGTGCTGTTCAACTGACCATTTACTCATCTCCCCTGAGGTTATCAAGGGGAAGTTTTGCTCAATTTGAACACATCACAGTGGTAGCCACATACAAAAAGAAAACCCACACTCGCTGTTTAGAGTTTCCTTGTTTCTATAGCTCTATAATTTGCTCAACTATTTCTGAAGTGACTAAAGAAACCATGACAGGTTTCAGAGTAGCAGCCGTGTTAGTCTGTATCCGCAAAAAGAACAGGAGTACTTGTGGCACCTTAGAGACTAACAAATTTATTAGAGCATAAGCTTTCGTGGACTACAGCCCACTTCTTCGGATGCATGCCACAAGTACTCCTGTTCTTTTTAAAGAAACCATCTTCTCTGTTGATCTTTGAAGCATATCTTTCTTCCAGAAGGTCAAACCATATACCATAGTAGCATCCAAATGTCTCAGTCAGGATTGGAGCCCCATTTTATAAACTGCCCCAAAGAGTTTACAACCTCCAACCTACAAACCTTACAATCTTTGATATGTTGGCATTTCCCATTCTATCACTACAGCCTATTCTATAAAACCCTCTGCTCCCCTACTGCAGATAAGCCCCACTGGCTCTCACCCAGCTGTAACCATAGTAAAAGCCCAAAATAAATCACACACTTGAGGAACCAAATTGCCTGTCATTAGCAAATATGGAGGCATGGGGGGTGAGCTAGCATAAAGAACATTTAAAAGTTGATGGGAGTCTATTGACTCCCAGTAGGCTTTGGATCAGGGCTACTTTTAAACTAAGATTCAATTACTGATGTTTGAAAGGATTTTATTGTGAGAAAAAGGTTATCCAGATACCTCTGCAGCATCTAACGTGCAGCAGTGACCTCAGCAGAGGATGTAGCTTTCTTCATTCTTCTCCGCTGGTTTTGTTGGACACTGTGTGTGAACAAATGCATTCTCTTTCAGATTTTTTTTTCTGTGCAACAAGTAGCACCGTATGTCCTGATATTTAGGTAAAAGGCGTTAACTAAAATAAATACTAGGAACACTTTAAAAATAGATTTTAATCTGCAGAATAATCTCTATTCAGCAGCATAAATATTGGTAACAGCGCTTTAATACTAATTCAGAGTATTAGATTACTTTTCAACTCAGGAATTCAAAACACTCTACAAACAAATAAGCCTCCATATCCCAGTGAGTCAGGACAGTGTTAATATTCTCATTTTATAGATGAGAAAACCAAGGGAAAGAATTTAAGTGATTGGCCTATGACCAGCAAGTCAGTGGCTAAAACTGAACAGAACTCCCAGTCCCCTGCTCTAACCACTAAAAGATATCCCCTGCCTTTTTTATTTTACATTCATGAGTTTTATTATATCATAAATCAGGCTTTGTCCACACAGGAAAGCTTTTTCTGTATAACATAAGGTGTAAATTTGAACAGATATTGTTATCTGAGTATTATCCTGGTGGGCAGACACTATTATTCCAGTATGCGACTCATTTTCCAGTTTTTCTAATGTTGCTTGGAACGGGGTTTAAACTAAACTGAATAATGCACTCATACCAGAACAAGTGACACGAGGGGGTTATATCACAGGACTATGCCTGTGTAACTGGGGAAACTTTCCCATGTAGACAAGGTTTCTTTCTGGAGACACTTAATTATTCTAGGGATGTGACAAGTAATGACTGGACTGCACATGATAAATCCAATAAATGACAACCATTCAATCCTACTGGGATTATAGAAATTAGATCTGGAAAATATCTAAACTCTATTAGGTCAATTGGGCTGACCCCAGCTGGTGCAGGATTCTTCCCTTGGATATGTTCTCCAGTTATTTGCCAGTCTGGAGTGATTCAGGTAACAAATTTCACTTTCCCAAATACACATGACATGAAGTCTCTCTCTGAACCTAGTGCTGAACTCAGAGAAGCTACTTCTGTGGCCTCATTTTACATTATATGTGGTAAACAACCACAATAATTAGAACTAGATTTTTCCCACATGGAATTTTTCACAGGAAAAATATCTCCATCAAAATTTTGGGCCTGAACACATATTGTTTCAAACTGATATATTGAAATAAACATAAAATTTCATTTAAATTTCAAATGTCATCTACTTCTGTTTTTTTAAACTCCAAAAATAGGATTGTAACATTTGAGTTTTTGGTGTTTACATGCTTCTCCCACCTCCATTTACTTTTCCTCCTTTTTTCCCACTGGAAAAGGTTGGAAGACAGTAACACAGTGAGAGAAAATAGGGAAAACCTATTTAATTACAACAGTAAACAGTGTGAAAAAGTAGTTTTTCTCCACTTTGTCAGTTTTCTAACTTTTGCAAGTCAAAGATGTTTTCCCATGAATAGTCTAGTTTTCAACAACTCCCTATTTTTCTATTAAAAAAAACATTGTCAGGAAATTTTCAGCCACCTCTACTATTTATTATCCAGACATCTCTGAATGGTACATTCCAGACGTGCCAGTAACTCAATTTAACCACCAACTCTTGTTTTAGACTCACCACTGTTGTTGCCACTAGTTCTCAAGAGACCCCCTTTCCATTCTCCCAAGTTATTCTGGGATATTTAGCTCTGTGGTGGCTGACTACAGACTGCAGTTCCAAACCCTTCCACTTCAGCAATGAGTGGCTAGCGAGTCATCTCTATTCATGATCTTGATCTTCCACTAAAGCAGAGATGGGCAAACTATGGCCCATGGGACCCTCCTGCCCGGCCCCTGAGCTTCTGGCCCGGGAGGCTCACCCCCGGCCCCTCCCCTGATGTTCCTCCTCCCCCACAGCCTCAGCTCACTGCGCCACCGGCACAATGCTCTGGGCAGCGGGCTGCGAGCTCCTGGGGCAGCGTAGCTGCAGAGCCTGGCCTGACGCGGTGCTCTGTGCTGTGCAGTGGCGGTGGCGTGGCTGGCTCCAGCCAGGCGGCGCGGCTTTAGTGCCGCCAGCCGCCGGTGCTCCAGGCATCGCGGTAAAGGGACAGGGAGCGGGGGGATTGGATAGAGGGCAGGGGAGTTTGGAGGTGTGGTCAGGGAGCGGGGGTGTGGATAGGGGTTGGGGCAGTCAGAGGGCGGGGAACAGGGGGGGTTGAATGGGAGCAGGGATCCCCGGGTGGCAGTCAGGAATGAGAGGGAGGGTTGGATGGGGTGGCGGGGGGCAGTCAGGGGTGGGTATTCCAGGGGCAGTCAGGGGACAGGGAGCGGGGGAGTTGGCTGGGGCAGGGGGTCCGGGGGGGGGGGGGGAGGGTGGGCGCATAGGGGGTGGGGGATGGGCCACAACCCACTTCCCTAACCGGCCCTCCATACAATTTTCAAAACCCGATGCGGCCCTCAGGCCAAAAAGTTTGCTCGCCCCTGCTCTAAAACCAGACAGCCAAGGGTGTTCAGTCAAGCATGCACTGTGCTGCATCCTGATACTCTGTTTCTGACTCACTGTCCCAGATACCATACCAATAATCCTACATTTACTGCCACTGTTTGTATGGCAATAAAGAATGAAGGGATCCACTCCACATTCCTTCAAGTCATAAACAAACAAGGCTGAGGACACAAGTAGAATTTGTGAACAGGTCTCAAAGAGTGGATGTGTGCATAAGGTCACCACCACCCAATGGCTTAGAAACAAAGCCAGTGTATTAAACCAGCCTAGTCTACAACACACTTTTTAAACACAGTTCTACCCCCCACACTGGCTAGTCTATCAACCTATGCTAAAAACAAATCTAGCTGGAACAACGTTTACATATGGGTCCTTAACTCTGAAGTCCAGCATAGATGGGACCTAGTAGCAAGAATATCATGAACCTGTACAGAAGTGCTTTTCCATAATGGCTGCTTAAAGGAAAATTAAGTAGCGAAAAACCTCTAATTTGAGAAAAAGCTAAAGAAGACAGAGGAAAACTATAAGGGGCGTAAGTGAAGTGGGACAAAGGCCTGAACAACAAGGATTTTAGTAGGACCTATCTACATAACGCTCATCCTGAGAATGCATGGACTAGCAAAACAGCTTTTTTTTTTTTTTTTTTGGCTAGCCCTTTGGATTACCATGCTGCAGATCCATTTTTCACCCATTGCAATATCCTAAAGTTACAGCATATTGGTATAGTAGGTGCATTCTAAGCAGGGCCGGCTCCAGGCACCAGCCCACCAAGCTTGTGTTTGGGGCGGCACCTGGAGGGGGCCGGCGCAGTGCTCCGGCTCCGGCCGCCGGGGAGAGCGGGGCCACGGCCGGGGCTCGCCGCCCTCCCCCTGGCGCTCTGGCCGCCGGGGACAGCGGAGCCGCGGCGGGCTCGCCGCCCTCCCCCTGGCGCTCTGGCCGCCGGGGACAGCGGAGCCGCGGCGGGCTCGCCGCCCTCCCCCTGGCGCTCTGGCCGCCGGGGACAGCGGAGCCGCGGCGGGCTCGCCGCCCTCCCCCTGGCGCTCTGGCCGCCGGGGACAGCGGAGCCGCGGCGGGCTCGCCGCCCTCCCCCTGGCGCTCTGGCCGCCGGGGAGAGCGGAGCCCCGACCGGGACTCGCCGCCGGGGAGAGCGGAGCCCCGACCGGGACTCGCCGCCCTCCCCCCGGTGCTCCGGCCGCCCTCCCCTGCCGTGCTGGGGAGGGGTGGGGGCGGCCGGAGGCTTTTTTGCCTGGGGCGGCAAAAAAGCCAGAGCCAGCCCTGATTCTAAGTGTGACACCTGTGCAGAGATTATTAGGATGATGCTTTAGCCCAGGGGTCGGCAACATTTCAGAAGTGGTGTGCCGAGTCTTCATTTATTCACCCTAATTTAAGGTTGTGCATGCCAGTAATACATTTTAACATTTTTAGAAGGTCTCTTTCTCTAAGTCTATAACATATAACTAAATTATTGTTGTATGTAAAGTATATAAGGTTTTAAAAATATTTAAGAAGCTTTATTTAAAATTAAATTAAAATGCAGAGCCCCCCCGGACCGGTGGCCAGGACCCAGGCAGTGTGAGTGCCACTGAAAAACAGCTTGCGTGCTGCCTTCGGCAGCTATACAAGGATTGGGTAACCCCTGCTTTAGCCCAATCCTGTATAGCTGAAACCTCTTAATTTGGAAAGCTAGCAGGATGATAGGAAACAGGTATGATGATGATCTTCCACCTTCTAGGAAGGGCTTTATGAAATCCAGCCTGTTAACGTCCCATGCTTTTCCTTTCTTGGATTTGTCAGTTACTGGCCATTCCTGTGAGCACCACATGCACAGCCCACACGTTGTCCCTCTGCACCTCTGCAGAACCCACCGGTCACCTATTTCCTTTCCTCCCTAAAAGTCACAAGCAGGAGAAGGCACCAGATGGATAAATCACCACCACCCCCGCCCTAGGTCCGGCCTCAGCCCCCAGGACTGCTCCGCGCGCCGACTGCTCCAGGGCAGACGGTCCGGAATCGAAGCCGGCGTTGTGCTGTCAGGGAGCTGGCGGGGCACTGCCGGGCTGAGCCCTACCGCACCTGCAGAGCCACCCACCGAGAAAACCCAGCAGCAGGTGCCGACCTAGGCCGGAGGGGCAGCCCGCCACGCCGCTTTCAGCCGGGGAGCCGGGCGCCCTGGGGACGCAGGCTGGACAGCCCCCGCCCGGGGAGCTGTTCCAAGGAGACCCAGGGATGAACCCTCGCTGCTTCGGCGGAGGCCAGGCAGCCAAGCCTCCCAGCCGCCTCCACCAGGCACCGGCCGGAGCCGGGCGCGGGGCAGGGAGCTGGGCAGAGCGCGGCTGGGTCCGGGGCGGGCGCTACTCACCGTGAGGAGCCGCAGTGTCCAGGCGCTGATGCTGCCGGCTGCTCTCCCTGCGCGCAGCTCCAGCCGACTCCCGCTGGTGGCAGCGGGGAGGAGCCGCTCGGGCCAGGGTCAGGTCGCGGGAGCAGGCTGCGGGCGAGCCCGGCGGGATGGGGCGCTGAGGGCGCCCCCTGCCGGACTGCAGGTGCGGCGAGCAGCCCGTGTCCCACCAGCCCCCTCCTGGGAGCGCTCAGGCCCCGCGCCCCCTCGCTAAGCTGAGATGCCCCAGAAAGCCCGGCTGGGGGAAGGGCAGTGCCAAGAGGTTTGGGGCCCTGTGCACTATGGAAATGAGGCCCCCACCTTCCTGCCGGGGCCTGGGGACTTCTCTTTGGTGCCTGGTTGCAGTAGCAGTGGTGGGGCCAAGTGCCAGGTTAGCCAGGCCTGAGGCCACCCCTCCATCGTGCCGGGGGGGCGGCCAGGCCACGTCGGCTTCAGTGGTGTTGGAATGTGGCAGATGGGGTCACAGCGCCGCTCCCGCTTTGTCTTGTTTTGTTTTTCTTGTGGCCAGGTGCCACCTGAGCTGGGGCCCTGTGCAAGTGACCCAAATGCACACTGGTCAATCCATGCCTGGGATAGAGGGGATATTATAGAGTGGCACCAAGCTGGTCATTCAAGGGGTTTTTAAACAACTAGATGATCAGTGTTAAAAGAACCTATTTTGTGAGTTCCTGATAACTAAAGGCAGAAATTAAACTATTCCCCCTCTACCCACGTTGGTGAATGTCTGTGTTGTAGATTAGAGACACAAGGTAATATCTTTTATTGAACCAACTTCTGTTAGTGAGAGAGACAAGCTTTGGAGGAGCCACACAGAACTCACTCTCCCAGGCAAGGATTTTCTCTCAATTTGTGCTTTGTGCAGAGGAGAGCACTTTGTTGGTGCTCTACAAATACCAAATGAGAATAAGGCTAATACAACTTCTGCACATGCCCACTTACAACATTATGCAGAACTGCTATGAAAATTCATCAACCCAGGCAAATTTGTCCAGGCACCCCAGATTATCATCTGCTGTTCCTGGAACATTTTGCAGCATATCTGCAATGTGTCATTTCACCTATCAAAACATATGGGTTGCTTTAGAACTACAAAATATTTGTTCAGCATGTATTGGTATACATATAGCATTTGCTCTGTTTGCTAGGAACAAACAACCCCCTGGAAGGAATGCTCAGTGTGGGAACCATGCTTGTAGGGAAGAACAGAGACAAATGACCATTGACCCCATCAGAACAGTACTTTAGCTCAAAATGCAGTGTTTTGTGATGAACTCACTCAGAACGCTAATATAGTAATAATATAATATAGTCTCCCTTGAGGAATATGCCCAAATCACTTGTGAATCTGAAGCTGCAATAGTGACATCACACGCCCTTTTTAAAAAGAGTCCTTTTGTGTGACTATTTTACAAGTGTCCAGTTCCAGTATTGCTGATTCCATGTGTTCAAAACTCATGAGCTAGGAAGTGCCACAAAACCATGAGATTGGTTTAAAAATCACAAGATTTTAAAAATAATACGTTTTAGGTTCTTTTTATTTGCTTTTTGGTTTTTGAGCATTTAGGGTTGATGTTTTCAAGCTTTTCTCTGCAACCACGAGAGCCAGAAGCATTGTAGGTTAACATCCAATCCCAGAAAACATTAATAATACATATGCATCATTTGTAATTAACAAGCTGGGAACTGAACATCAATGCCAGTTTGCCTTCATTTCCAATTGGATACATATCAGTTTTAGAAAGAAACTTGCATGGGGCATGCTGGCTTCTGTCTCTCCAAGCATTGGGCTTATTCCCCTTCAAGAATTTCTAGGATCAGATGTAATGCATTTGAAAATCATTTCACTCTGTCACGTTATTGAACTGGAGCCAGACTTGAGGCAGTGCTCTGCATTGCAGTTCGAAAGATTTGGCTTCATTCCCAGTCCCAGCCTCTCTCCTTCTTCCAAGTCAGCAGAATTCAATTGTGACTCCTTTAAGCTGATTAAGGAGTGGTGTTCATGGCCTTTGAGTGAGTTCCACCCAGTTCTCCCAATCCAAAAGGAAAGAGGCTGCATCAAATGAGGTTGGAATGGGGAAAGATGGAGGGGGAGGAAATGGGAGGGATTCTAAAGCCTCCAACAGGCCTCTGGAGTAATCCAGATTTCTTTAACAAGGAAAGTCTACAGGCTCTCTCTCAAACCTCAGTGCTGGAGGGATAGCTTAGTGGTTTGAGCATTGGCCTGCTAAACCTAGGGTTGTGAGTTCAAACCTTGAGGGGCCACTTGGGGATCTGGGGCAAAATCAGTATATGGTCCTGCTAGTGAAGGCAGGGGGCTGGATTCGATGACCTTTCAAGGTCCCTTCCAGTTCTAGGAGATGGGATGGGATTTCAGTCCATTCTGACCACTGCAAAAGGTGCATTTCTGTGAAGCACATGGTATTAATCTTAATTTAAAAGAACACTGTGCAACCATAGCCTTAGATCTCAATTAAATTTATCTTTGACAGCCTGTTGGAAATGAATCCTATGCAGTCCCTATGGTCCAGTGGGTTTGTAAAAAACAATCTAGATCTTTCATCAATAGAAAAAATTGCCCTTCTATCGTTTATATAAACCCATCAGACGCTCTCAAAGCCCTTAGATCAGAGATTTTCAATTCAGGGGGGCATGGAGTAATGTTCAGGGGAGCCCAGCTGGGGCCCAGACCAGCCCCCACATGGGGCAGGAAGGTACTGCTGCCCAGCTCTGTTCCTGGCTCCAGCCCCAGCTGCCAGCCCCGTGCCCGGGGATCTGCACACAGGGTCCCAGCTGCCCAGCCACCGTTGCAGGCCGAGGGTCCACTCCCACCCACAATTGTGGCCCCAGCATCAGCCCCCCTACCACTGTCTGCATCCCCCCTCCCAGAGCCATAGTCTCACTCCTAGTTGGGGGAGGGGGGTGCAGACAGGGGTAAGAGGGGGCATGAGGTAAAAAGTTTGGGGACCACTTCCTTAGATATTAGCAAACTGCTTTAAGATCCAGAGATGCCTCTGTATGACACATTATTCTAACAAATCTCTAATGTTTCATGGCAGTTATGGATCCTGTGAAAAAGACTTAATTGTAGAGATTGTGCTCCAATTGCAGAGATCGTGTTGCAATTGCTGAGAGTAGTCATGTGCGTGCAAGACAATAAGACAGGAAAGAGAACTGTGCAATTTGAATGGATCTCAAAAGAGAAGGCACTTTTCTGGTACTGCGCAGTACCATAAATCATTGAGCTTTGGAGGTCAGCATTACTTTCTCTTCACTGGGCATACTCTGTCACACACATCCCTTCTCTCATCTCATTTCGGAAGTGACAGAAAAGGAAGCACATATCCTACATTCCTAAAGGAGAGTTCAAACTTGATACGGACTGACCAAGAAAGCATCATCTGCACTTATACAAAGTGTGTCACTTACAGAATATTGACAGTGCCTTTATTGCTTCAAGTGTAATTTCCCTCTCTCGTATTTGAAGCTGTTATAAAAGATTATGTTGCAGATGTTACACATTATACACACACACGCACAAAAGCCGTGTTAAAACATTATTAAGGTTGCAAAGTCAAGCATTCAAAAGTTACAAAATGCCAAAACAAAGGTTGCCTGTGCAATCTTATTTTAGTCCCCTTGTACATATGCATGATGATACAGCCTTTAATTACATGACCACATACTATCTTTTCCACAGGTCCCTGCAGGGAAAGTCCTGCTCAGCCCATCTTTGTCTGGAGCATACTCAATGTGGATAAAGAACAGGAGTACTTGTGGCACCTTAGAGACTAACAAATTTATTATAGCATAAGCTTTCATGGACTACAGCCCACTTCTTCGGATGCATACCATATCAATGTGGATAGAATCTTAGGCTACATCTACACTACAGGGGGGGGTCGATTTAAGATACGCAAATTCAGCTACGTGAACAGCGTAGCTGAATTCGACGTATCGCAGCCGACTTACCCCGCTGTAGGGACGGCGGCAAAATCGACCTCTGCGGCTTCCCGTCGACAGTGCTTACTCCCACCTCCGCTGGTGGAGTAAGAGCGTCGATTCGGGGATCGATTGTCGCGTCCCATCGATCCCATAAATCGATCCCCGAGAGGTCAATTTCTACCCACCGATTCAGGCGGGTAGTGTAGACCCAGCCTTAGGGAATTAAGTTGCAAAGCTCTAGCAAATCTCTATTGAGGCTTATAACTAGGCCAAATTTGGGCAGATTTTCGCTAAAACAACAAAAGGCACATCTCGGAGGCCCTCTTTCTCCACAGCCAAATTTCAAGTCCCTGCTGCACCAAAGCAGGGGTGGGGTGGGGTGTGCTAGAGTTTTTAAAACAATAGATCACCAGACATTTTTAATATGGGCAAAACAATGAATTTTTCCCTAGTCTCAGAAATGGCTGAACCTGAACCCTTTTGGCTGAAATGATTAAAAAACACATCAGCCTGAGGCAGACACCCAGCATGGAAAATTTCAGCCCAAACAGTTTAGAGACTGATAAAGTTATAAGCAACTAAAACCAGTGTCTTAAAATAGGAACGGGCAACATTTAAAGGAGGAGATGCTAGCAGCCACGCTGCAATCAATGGGTATATTTTTTCAGAAATATAGCTCCTTCCTATGATGATGAAATGCCAATTTGGTAGCTTGCCTTTGGATTTTCTTTAACCTTTAGTCTCTCTGCTTCCCTGGGAAAAGTATTCAAGGTCCATTATGCCCTTTGTTTGTACTATCTGAATGAAATAAAGACTTCCGGTACTGGAGACTTCACTATAATTAATATGATCACACAATTGTTTTAGTCTTTTATTTTTTTATTGAAAGTCTAGTTTGATAGCCCACCCAACCTTAAGGGGTGGGATTTTCTAAAGCACTGAAGTCAAGTGGGAGCAGAGTTAGAACAATACTAAATGCTTTAGATTAGAAAATCCCCCCCTAGGGGTGAAATCCTGGTAAATGAGATTGGTATAACGAGGTCCCCAGTGGACTTCACAGTGTCTTCTGATCTTCTCCAGTTAGAAGTGACTCTTCCCTTTCACCCAAGACACTGGGGCAGATCCTCAGGCTAACTATGGATGGTTTGTGCCACTCCAGAGGTCTGGGTTACCTACAATTTTTAGACAAAAGTGCATAACAACAGTGGGCATATGGATAAGATCATATAAAAATAATTTCTATTAAGGATACAATTATTTCTCACATATGCTCAAATACTAGTGAAAATCATATTTGCGTTGCCCATTTGTTAGACATGTTCATGATAAGAGCTTCAAGGCAAAGTATTTGCATAAGTAAACATGAGCATCAAACTGCAGTTTTGTTTTTTAACTGAACTGGCCTACATGGCTCCTTATTGTTTAAGAATTGCAGTGCTTTAATGACAACTCTGGCTGCCTATTAAATCTAAAAAGACTCAACTTTTCAACATGAAAATTCAGTAACACACTAACCTGGGATGTTTTCAGAACACAGGTTGTATCCTCCAGACTTTCCTAATGTAACAATCCCCAAAATTCTAATGCTGCATTCATTAGCTCTCATGACACTAATGCTCATCTGTGTCCACTCTTCTTGTACGTTCTTTTGGTAGAGGGTTTTTCCTGGCTGTTTTACTTCCTCTTCTTTCCAACTCTTTTAAACCAAGCTGTAAAGCCAGTCAAAATTTTTTCATATAAAAATTTTGTCTGTACAATGCCTAGCACAATGCGATCCTAGCCCAACACAGGGGCTCAGAGGTGCTACTGCAATACAAATATTATTTTTTTTTTTAATTTTTAAAAATGGCTTTTCAACTAAACAAAAAAAAAAAAAAATTCAGAAAAATGTTTGTCCTGAGTCAGGATATCACCTCTGTATACTTTACTGATGCATCTGAATGCCAGAGCTGGTTATTCCTTATCCCTTCAGATTACCATCTTCAGCACACAAGATAGAAAGTCCTTAGGCCACCTGCAGCCATCTTCTGTCTCAGATGCTCTTCTTTATCCTTTGCCCTGTTTTGTGATTAGCATAGATTTCCCAGTTGAATGAGATCCCTTAAGAGCCTGCTGTGCTCTGACAAAGCTAATGTCCTATCAACTACCAGTGATATGTGCTATTATGTCACTATGAAATAAAGTGATCATGCTAGGCATTCAGCTAACTGGTTGCATAACACTGTTGAAGGGAACAGCACTAGCAAAGGGTAAGATTTTCAAAACTGCTGAGTGACTTTAGGCTCCTAAGTCCAATTTTCAAAAGTGACATAGGCGTTTCAGAATTTAAATCTCATTAAAAATCAATGAGACTTAGACTACTAATTATTTTTTTTAAAGGGGGCTTAGGGACAGATTTTCCAAACTTATTTAGGAAACTAGTAGTATTTTCAAAACCACTTAAGTAGATTAGGCAGCTAACTAGCGCACATTTCAATGAGAGTTAGGGTCAGATTTTCAAAGGTATTTAGGTGTCTATGGGATTTTCAAAGCCCCCTACCCAGGTTAGGTTCTTAACTCCCATTGAGATTATGGTAGTAGTTAGGTGCCTGACCTGCTTAGGGATGTTGAAAATCCCACAGACACCTCAATATTTTTGAAAAATCTGGTCTAACATACACATTGCAGTTTGGATCTTCCAAGTTCAAATCCAAATGTGCATGTTTGTTCTTCTATAGAAACTTTTCCATACCCCACTGCATCATGCACAAAAACCAGACTTTAAAAACTGAATTTTTCAGTTCCAAACTAGCTTACCTTACAATCAGTGTAAGAAACACAGAATGGCTGCATTATTCAAGGAAAATTAGATTACTGCAGAATAAAATTCTCTTCTTTCCCTTCTGCCCCCTGGATGAATCACATCCCCTATAGCTGTTGGTTGCAAAACAGTTCCAACTTCAGGTAGATGTTTTTCAAGCTCAGACTCTGCCTGAAGATGAATTTTTCTGGGAAGCTTGAGCAAAAGCCCTGTAGCCATTTTAAACTTAAGGGAAAGTGAAAAGAGAGAGAGAGAGAGAGGTCTAACCATGCTTACTGCAGACAGGTCAACAGAAAAAAATAGCTGTCTGGGCAAAAACCCTCCTCACACACATACTTTGCAGGTCTTCTAGATTTAAGTTTATAAAACTAATTTAAGGCTGTAGATTGGTTTAAGATGTTTATGCAGTTTTAAAGCCTCCCATCAGTGTAACTGTAAACTAGCTCCAAAACATAATTTGGGGAGGAAGCTAAAAGCCTTGAAAGTTGGTCAAGGACAGAAGACACTCACGTGTCTTAAACATTGAACGTATTGTACTAGTACACGCATGCTCAGGCATGAAAATACATATTCAGTCTACAATATAAACATGCCTTTGAATGACTAGTACCTATTATGCGTACAGGTGCATGTGAATGATAATCACATCACATTGAATGTTTGAAGTCTATCTAGGCTTCAGACTTTAGTGTTGCATTGAGGTTTGTCACCTTCTTGGCTGTCAGAACCCTTCCCCACAGCCTCAGTTCTTAAGGCAAGAAGTTTGCACAGCAAAACTCAATAAGTGTGAGCTTATTAATTAGCCAATGCTGATTTAGGAAGGTCGATTACCATTTTATGTATGTGTGTTATTTTTAAAAGGGTGCAGAGGCACTACTGTTAGAAAAGGTCATGTTCCTATGATCAGGAATGGATGGTCAGACACTGCACAATTTATAAAATGCCATCAAAAGCCAAAATCAGAGTTGAATGTTGATTGTGTATGACTGACAAGTTGAGAAATACAGTATGACTGAATGCCACAAAAGTCATTCCGTCCTCTCTCTGTTCTTTCACTGAAAAAAGAAGAGCTCAAGACACAGGCGCCAATTTTTTTCTGCGCCGGTGGGTGCTTGCGCCCCCCCAGCCCCGCCCTGCCCTGACTCCACCCCTGCCCCAACATCCCTGTCCTAACTCCGCCCCTCTGTGCCCCTATTGGACCCCTCCCCAAATCCCCGCCCCGGCCCCGCCTCCTCCCCCAAGTGCGCTGCGTTCTCCCTCCTCCTTCCTCCCTCCCAGGCTTGCTGCGCAAAACAGCTGTTTCGCAGCGCAAGTGCTGGGAGGGAGGGGGGAGAAGCAGGACATGGGAGTGCACTCAGAGGAGGAGGCAGAGCGAAGGCAGAGGTGAGCTGGGGCGAGAGGGCGGGGCAGGGAGCTACTGGTGGGTGCAGAGCACCCACCAATTTTTTCCCATGGGTGCTCCAGCCCGGAGCACCCATGGAGTCTGCACCTAGGGCTCAAGAGTGGCTTTTATTTATTATGAACCAAACTCACAACTTGATGGAGACATCTAGTGTTATATATCATTTGAATTCCAACCATAATCAGAAGAGACAGAGAAAAATTAGATAGTGACCTCGCACAGCTAGGAAAAATGAACAAGATGGTACTATCTTAAATAAGGCACCTACCTTAAATAAAAAGTTTCATGTTAAGAATCTCACCCATTACAAGACTTTTTTTGGGGGAGGGGGGGTGGAAGTGTGCATGAATTTACCCCTAGAAAGCGCAGGCCACTGGCTAAGGCCCTGATTCAGCAAGGAGTTTTAAACAGATGTTTAAAGCATAGCACATGCTTAAGTGCTTTGCTGAATTAGTAAATACAAAAACCAAACCATTATGTGCTAGAAGTGCAAAGCTTGTGTGTAATATTCTAGATATAGAACCGTACTGCACATTAAGCAGGGGAGGTCATTGTTGGACTTATCAGAGGAAGGTGTGTACCTCTTTAAAGGGTTAGAGAGGCATGGAGTGATTTTTACAGCAGCCACAGAGCAGGTCAGCATCCCTCCCCACCAGGTGACTGGAAGAGAGGGGGTACGATATAGGTCCATGCTGGGTAGGAAAAGCCCTCTTTTACCTGGGCCAGCCAGAACAGCATCCACCATCCCACCCATGGAAGTGGTGAAATACCAGGTTGTCATGATGTGCTATGGGCATTACACTAGTTGCTCCTTTCTCAAGGAGGCTGGGAAGGAATTTTTCCCTCACCACCAGATTGGCCAAGGAAAAGCGGGGGTTATGTCACCTTCCCTAGAGAGTATTCAGGGGAGCTTAGTTGGAGCAACCATTAAATGGGAGATGGGTTGTGACATCACAACCTATTATGTAAAGGTGGGGCAGATGTCCTGTGCAGGTACTGCATAGGGAAGGGATATAGCGCTCAGATAAAATGGATTGATAACGGATTTAAAGGAAGTATTCATTAAAGGAACAGAAATGAGGGGTTTGGGACTCCTATGACTGGCATGGCAGGAAGCCAACCCCTCCTCCTTTATAACTCCCCCCAACTCTCATTCAAGGGAGGGGATGGTGAGGTCCCAGCAGCAGGTTGGCAGGGGTCCAGGACAGGTTAAGGAGAGGGCTGACGGAATCCCTCACTCCGTGGACAATAATGGAATTACTTTCACTGTACACTTATCTGCTGGGTACTCCCAGACAGTTAAGAATAAAGTTGTGGCCTAATTAAGCCATATCAAGTGCCTCCTGTACTTCTGGGATAGGTGGACAGCCTTCAAAATTGCATATAATGCCAGTTGTTTTGATTAATTCAGCCAAAAGAAATTTCATTAAAGAGAATTCCTGTAATATGATTCTCACTCTCATTCCCTTGTTCTGTTTGCTTTCTTTTCCTTCATTCCAGAACAATTGCAATCAGACAATACTTGCTCCATCCCTAGACAAGAGCATTCCACTAAAACTTAAAATTGGTGATCTGACTTTTAAAGGAACTAGTGTCAAAATGTATTCCTCTTCTAGATGTTTTAATGGCTCCAGCACGTACGTCTGTTAAAAATAACTCAAGCCAAATTATAATGCAAAGTAATAAATGGTTTATTTTTCTTTCAATCTTACAACAATCTTTAGCAAAACAAGATCAGTTAAGTTTTGCGATTGAAAGTGATTTATTATACCATACACCATTGATTTTGTTTATGAAATATGGTACTTAAGTTTTATTTAAACATCTGTATATAGCTCCAGAGTGGAAAAGTGACGAGTTTCATTTCTCAATAGTTTAAACAGAACAAACTAGCATGGATGTGAACATGACTTAAATGTCAAATTAAAGAATGCTCTTACTCTAGCTTTTTCAAACCACAAAATCCTATTCTTATTGCTCAGACACCCTACCATGTGTACATACCTGTACATCTACAGAAGAACAATGAAAAAGCAAATTCTGTCTACTTAACTACACATATACTTTTAACTGGTAAAAGAAACTATCCAATAATAATGGATTATAATACTGTAGGCATAGGTGGAACTGGAATACTGTGCAGTATTAATAATAGCTAAGATGTATAGTGCACCATATTTCTCTGTATAATGTAATAGAAGATAACATTTTTTATAAGTAATTGGAAAGATACTTTGTATTTTGAATCATGCATAATAGGTGAGGGAAGAATAGTCTGCAGGATTTTAGTTTAGTGGTTTGGTCACATAAAATGTGAGCCATGCATAACAAATATTTTGCACATATGTACATAACCTTGAAATTATTTATTTTTTAAAGTCTGTAAAAGTGTTGTAGTGAAGAGATATGAAAGCACTAAACAAGATGTTAAACATACAAAAAGACGTTTGGTCACCAATTTTAAGCTGATCTGTATTATTTTCATTAAGGGGTTCATTTCCAAAACAATGGCAGGGATGCACACTTAAATCCTCATGCATTGTTTTGAAAGTTGGCCCTAAATGTTAACATTATTTGTTGACACATTCCAGTTTTGCAGGTTGCTCTGTATTTGTCTGGTGTCACCTGGTGAAGATACTGAATGTGTGTAACCTTGCATGTTCATTTAAAAAGGTGAACATTAGTGCTCTTGAAAGCTGCCAGATTAAGCAGCACTCAAAATCCTTTATTTGCCCACAGAGCAGGATGGACAATAGCAAAGCAAGCTTCCCCTCCCACTGCCTCCTACTATTTGCACCTCACTCCTATTCTATAGGGATTTCTAGGGATAAGAGTGCAGTTCAGTCTTTATTGCCCATTTAAATGTTTTAGCCCTTCTGCCCAAGACAGCAGCAAGGATGCCAACCGAGATGTAAGCACCAGGCTACGGGGAACGTGACTGAAGCCATCAACTAATTTCACATATGGTGCCCAACAAAACAATTTGAACAAATGGTATCTGTGTATCAGATTTTACATACTTGCAGTTCAAAACAGTAAACAGTCATTCAATTTTACACTCCCGTAATAACATTTAATACGAACCGCAGGAACACAAGAAATTAAATTTAACCATCAGCAACATCATTTCTTACAAGGAATGGGCCTCCAACATTGCAAGTCAACTCTACTCCTCCATACACTTGTCAGCTATGGGGAACGTCCTGAACAGCGGTTCAAAAGTCTTCATCACCTGAGGGCTTTTGTGCATTCAGTTTGAAAACGTTTATAACGTCACTAAACTGGTCTGTAATTAAGGCTCAAAATAGCAAGATCTCCACAAATGGTAGGCTAGCAAAATGTTCCAACCTAGTATTTTCAATGTTGCTATACTAAGGAAGAACTTAAACAAGTTTACAAAAATGGACGGATTTCATTTAACTCTTGAAAACAATTTTCTTTTTAAAAGAAGAGACGCAGATCTGGTTAGAGACCAGCTCCTCCAAGACACTGACAGCAAACAATCAGAACATTTAAAAAGTTGGTCTGATTTGTATATTCAAATACTCATTGTAGTAGTAAGTAACAGGAATACAGAACATGCAATAATATGAAAAACTTGCCTAGTAAATTCAAGTATAAGGTAAGAGGTGCAAGTAAGAAATTTACTGCTTGTACTATGCATGCTAGAAATGTTTTAAAACACAACTGAAATAATTCTATGGCTCATTCCAGGTTTCTCTAATAAGCATAAGGGCTTGTTGCATATTTGAACTTACATGTTTTGCTAGTTAAACAAACAAACATGTCTTTCAATATACATCTAACTAAGATTTTCAAGTTACATGATATGCGTTGATCTTATTCTGTTTAGGCTTAACATTGGACAATTTCTTTATAAAGGAAATGTTTATTGAAAAGCAAAATATCTTTAACCAAGTTTCAGTTAAGCCAACAGGAAAAAAAAAAAAAAAAAGTTGTGAAACACCACCCCTCTCCTCCCCACAACCTTCTAACCTTTTTTACATGAATAGGACTGAAATAGAAGAGTCCTATCCAATTCTAAATAAATATACCATCTAACAGCTGAATGGAAGGTTATTGAAAGCTGACACTTTAAACTGCTACTGCAATTCTCACTGCTTTATTGCCAAGGAAAGGAAAACATCTTTGAGAGAGAGAGAGATATTTAATGACTTTTGTTTGAATTCTTGTTTTCTGTTGCTCTCAAAAAGGTAACGTTTTGATCAAACGGACATTCTGATGATTGAAAAGCTTGGGAAAGAAGATTATAAACAAATCTAAACAGAACGAGAACAAAGTAAGAAAAATCCATCAGGTCCTCTAACAGCATACATCAAAGTGAAAGAACAGTGGTATCCAACAAGCTTTTCATAGTAACAATGTCAGAGACAATGGTAAGTGAATAACATGGTCTGTTTCCTGAGCTCTCTCGTGGATACATATGCATACAGCATTCACAGCAGCATGTTTCTGGAAGTGTGTTATATGGTTTATTTCCACAAAAAAAGAATTTTAACCAACTTCTTCACAGGCTCTGTGGCCTTTAGGCTTCTCTGATGAATGGCTAAACATTTGTTTTCCTTTCTAAGAATACTGTAATGTAAACATTGCAATATATAGATTATATTCATGAAAAAAGTTGTTCCCTTGGGTGCTTTTCTAAAATCCAAACATCATCCTAGTTTAGACCCCAAACTGGGAGAAGAATAGGACTTCATAAAAAACAAACTTTACAACATAAGCAACAGAATATCTGCTAGATGTTTGTGGGACTCCTGTGGTGAACTCCATCCTCCTTAAGAGCTGCTTGTCATTTTTTGAGAAGTTGTGGCCAGAAGAAAAACAAAAAGATTAAATAACAGAACTTGGTGGACATTTTCCTCTGCATTAAGGGGAATCTGAATAAAACAGCTGTTCAAAATAAATACAACTGTTATGTTTTGCACTGTAATTAAAGTAGTCTGAAAGATTAAATGATTATTTGTTTTCTATTTTAAGTATATACACACACACACATTCTTTTTAGCTATCCCATTTTCATGCTGCCTTTAAAGAAACAGAGCAACATGAAAGCTCTTGCTGTGTTCCATTCCATATCCTCTCAGCTGTAACACAAATAATGGCTGATTTATTCATGACAATACTATGAAAGCCAGTTTTGTGCATCTGCCTGAAACTGAAAAATGATGTCTTTTCATGTTGTGGGGCTGTGCTATAAAAATGTATAACTATGTTCAGTATAATATACAAGTTCAGAAATGAGACAAAATGGTAGATTAAAAGAGCAAGGACTTTTCTATGCTACTACTTCACATACAGACACTGATGAGGCACTTCAGAAGAACAACTGGTAGCTCAGCTGTTTAACTGATTGAAAGAGATATTAATTTTTAAGTGCTCTATACAGTTGCATGAACACAGGTGTAAACAGAACTGTTTGGCCTCCGATACAAAACAATATTTTTGAAAGAAAGTGCTGAGGTTTGGAAATCTGTCCTGCATATTTCCAAATGCCACTATTTAACATTCAGTTTGAAAGGATTAATAAAATAGAAGTGTATTTGAAGTTAACCCACTCAATAAGCTTTGGTCACGATTCCAAAAGAGAGTGTAAGTCAATGAATTCTCTCAACTATCTTCTTCGTCATCACTGATAAGGTCCCTTTTGTCTAGGCTGGTCTCCCGTTCACGCAGGAAGTCCTCACGAATGGCTTCAAGTTCAGTTAGCTCCAAGCGCACTTTCTCCAGGTGGTAGGTCCTCCGGTTCCTGATCTGACGCAGCGGGAAAGGATTCAGATCTCCAAAAGCAATGTTGATCAGTTTCCTGAAAGATTACCTAGCATTAGATGATCACCACTGGATCTATGGCTTTTAATGGCAGTTTTAAGCTTCATTCACTTTAGTACTTTATACGTGATGTGAAATGAATCTCTGGCATAGCCCTCCCCATGTACCTGGTGTGTCTTAGATGAAATGTTGACATTTCAAGGTAGCTTTGGAAAAGAAGCAGTTTTAAAATGACCACTTTAGTTACAGAATGTCCCCTTAAATGCTGGCCAGATCGCAGAAGCAGCTGCCAAGTCTATACTGTACTATGGTTTTATGGACATTGAAACATTGTGAGCAGGTGTAACCAAGCTTTGATTAACAAGAATTTCATCAACCACGATGGTTACTGAATATTTACTTCCTAAATATTCCTTCTTTCAGATCTTCTGCTTTAGTTCTGCTGAAATTAATTCAATACTATTGCCTTGAGAAATCTGACATTAGGTTACTGTACAAGTCCAAATGCACTGCACTTTCAAAATAAATGGGCTACAACAGTAGTTGCATTCTGCATTTCATGGCTCCAGAAAGTACTGCATCAGTTTCCTTATTAAAAAAAAAAATACGATAATTCTATTTAGCCTATCCTTGTAGGAGAATAAGCAATATTGCTGATCTGCAACTGTGATAAAACAGATCTTTAATTATTATATCTGAAGTTCTCTTTTTCCCCTTAATAGCTCATTCGAGCATCTGATTAATTTCAATAACAATTGGGATCAATTTGTTAGCTTCTCTTAAGATGGTCTGCAGTTTACAGATTGAAAGGCTGGGATTTTCCTACATTCATATTGTATAAGACTCAGAGGTCTTACAGGTTGAAACAATAATTTCCTTGTTTCTATGCACACAAACATCAATAACCTCTCACTAAATATATACTCTAAAACAGGTCATCTGAGGTACAATTTTTATCATAATGAGACAATTAGATATACACCTCACCCCGACATAACGCTGTCCTCGGGAGCCAAAAAATCTATACCGCGTTATATCGAACTTGCTTTGATCCGCTGGAGCGTGCAGCCCTGCCCCCCCCGGGAGCGCTGCTTTACCGCATTATAACTGAATTCATGTTATATCGGGTCGCGTTATATCAGGGTAGAGGTGTACAATTCTTATTTCCCTGTACATTATTCTGAAGTTGCACCAATGCACATATTAGTCGGGACTTTTCCAATTAGGCAGCTTAAACTTCAGAAATGTGTTAGTGCCAATTAATTATTCCAGCCTCTGGAAAATGTCTAGGAATCACATAACTGAATGTTTCAGAGTAGCAGCCGTGTTAGTCTGTATCCGCAAAAAGAAGAACAGGAGTACTTGTGGCACCTTAAAGACTAACAAATTTATTAGAGCATAAGCTTTCGTGGACTACAGCTGAGCCATTACAAACATTGAATCTATCTCCCCTTGTAAGTATGCTCACACTTCTTATCAAACTGTCTGTACTGGGCTATCTTGATTATCACTTCAAAAGTTTTTTTCTCTCTTAATTAATTGGCCTCTCAGAGTTGGTAAGACAACTCCCACCTGTTAATGCTCTCTGTATGTGTGTATAGATCTCCTCAATATATGTTCCATTCTATATGCATCCGAAGAAGTGGGCTGTAGTCCACGAAAGCTTATGCTCTAATAAATTTGTTAGTCTTTAAGGTGCCACAAGTACTCCTGTTCTTCTTATAACTGAATGTCTATCTTTCCTGTACTATGAATAGGATGATGTGTGTTTTTCCACAAGACTGGACTCACATCTGTAACAGTCATTTTTACACATTTTTTTTTTAATCACTTAGCTTTACAAGTTCAAAAATATTTTTTATAAGTAAATTGTTTGTAAAATGGTGAACTTGAGAGGCTAGAAGGGCATGAATCATATAGCCTACTTTACAAAGATTGATTTTTAAATTAATCAATTCAGCTTAAATCCACGAGGTGGCACTATACTACTATAAAATATTTTCATACAAGTGTCAATTTAAAAGTCAAATACAGAATGGGATTTAAAAAACAGAACGCAGTTTGTATGTATTACGAAGCTTTTGTACACCATGTGCCTATCATTTTAAAAAAGTAAATAGTTGGGGACCCAAATTTTACAGACTTAAGCCAACCTGGTTTAGTAAACATGCCTCGGTAATACAAAAAGGTTTCTGTGGGAGCTGCAGTAACCCAAATTTTAAAAATCAATATTGAATTCCATCACTAGGTGTTAGACACATTTATAAAAAAGAAGGTCCAGCTTTACAAGTCTTGTAAGCCTCATGATTGACATTATCTCAAAGAAAAAGGCACCGCTGTTGAAATTAGGGAGATACAACAATTCAGTCTGCACACATCAGTTTCTGGCAGTGTTGTTGTGGGAAGTCCTTTTAATTCAAAGGAAATTCAAAGGATTATAGGTTAAAAATTCTTGGAATACTCCAAAGGCTCAGATTTAGTAAGCACTATTTATCTTTCTGTTGCTTTGTGTGTTTAAAAACATTTCCACCCACCTCCCCAAACCCACACACACTTTTCTTCACTTGTAGGTTGGGAGTCATGATCATCATTTTCCTTTGGTCAAGAACTAAACACAACTCTCTGCAATCATTCCTTAAATCATCATCAAAGGGGTGGGGCGAGGGAGTCAATGCTAAGGCACACAAAACATTGTGTACCATCCCCTCAGAGCCACTTTATTCTGGGGAGCCAAAGTCAAACTTCCCTCTCTTACGTGGAAGTGCAGAAGATTTTCACTGGGTCAGCCCCTCACATTCATCTTTAAGCACTGGGTGAGACTATACAGACAAGTTAGTCTTTTCTTCCATTCAGAACTCCCAAACCATACAGGGAGCTCTGAACAGGAATCAGATTTTAAACCCTAATTCACATGCAATTTATTATAGTAAATAATACCCCACCCGCCCCCTCAGTTTAGCTGTTATCAGAGAATAGCCAAGAATGTTTAAAAAGTTTCAAGTGTATTACTGTTGTGCCAAATTCTAATCCAAACAAACTGCTATTTTATGAAAAATAATTTTTGTTTGATGTTATTTAACTTACCACCCTCCCTGTATCAAATATTTAAGAACATTAGGTGCTAGTTTATGCTGAATACAGTGCACATAAACTGCACTACCTATGCAAAGAAGAATTAAGGACAGAATAGCACTTATAGCACTGTCTAGTTCCCATCATCTCAAACACACACATGTCAGAATATAAAATTTTCTGACAACCCAATGCTTGCCTATGTACATGTATTAGTAGCACACAAGATAATCTTCATTCAATAGGACATGTCCATATCTCTTAACAATTTATAATCTAAGCATAAAGTAAGGACAGGGACTATCTTTATGTATGTTTCTATAGCACCTAGCACAATGGGGCTCTAAGTGCTACTGCAATACAAATATCAATAAGAGTAAATGGCAACACTACATAGTAAATATAGTAATATGGGGTTAAAATTGCCGAATTGCTTAGAAGATGATGCTTTTATCATTTTATCAGCAGCTCTTTTTTTGCTTTTGTATTCTGAATGGGGGAGTCTTTCATACACACATTTTAAGGAAGAGGATAGACAAAAATTAAACCAGTGACTAGAAATCTCACTAGATATTCTTCTGAACAGATGTCATTCATCTGGGTGAAATGTCTCATTTGTGCCCCAACACAAAATATTGTTGATATTAAATAGGTTTTTAAAGTACTTACCTAGCATCAAGAATGGTGCGAGTGAAATATCGGAGGTACTTGAATATGGACATTGAATCTTGCAGTTTTAAGATCTCCTCTTCTTTGTATTTAAAAAGAGCCAGGGCAAACCGGAAAATGACCTGGATATTCAAAAAAGATTTATAGATACACACACATTACATTCTGAATACACTTTTATAATAAAACTGATTTTTAGAAATATTGCGGTCTTCCTGCATTAGTGTGTGCGGTTTAGCATAATAGCAGCTTTCTGTAGGGGAAACAGCTCCGTTTGTGATGTTCAAACATTTTTTCCCAGGTACAATAATAATTTGAGCACCATCAAAACTAATGCCCAAAGGCTTCTGAGCACCTTACAAAAACTAATCTGTAAAGCAAAGACAATATGGCCTAATAAACCACCAAAGCTGTTTCAGAGTTGAAATAAAAAAAATGTTCTGCATCATATTTAAAAAAAGTAATTGGCTTTTCAGTGCCTGGGACCTCATAATCTTGTCTTGTGGGGTATTTGAACACTTGGGAATATATGTTATAGGGAACTGCAAGCCAACTCAACTTTTGCCAACAGCTGCTCAGTCAGTCACTGGTAGGAGTTACAACAGTCTAGACACTCTCTCTATGATGGAATGGGGTCAGCAGGCCTAGCACTTTGCAACTCTGTACAGGTATATCTTATCACAGTATTGTGATCTTTTGAAAGTTATTTTACACACACACACACACACACACACACACACACACACACACACACACACACACACAAAAAGCCACATTGTAAACTGAAATGTTCACTTAAGAGAAAGTTATGGTAGTGAACTTACTACTCTTGCCTATCCCCCCCCATCTCACTTTCTTCCCCTTTCCCCTATTTGCTTAAGTACTGTGTTCCTGTTGTATCTAAGTGTCTGAGAAAAATAAAACCTTTTAAATAAAACTGTCAGTTTTATTCAGCTACAATTTCATATGCGAGTTTCTGCTGAGGTACATTTATAGGCAGCTGTTTGTCTCTTTTTAATGCTGCAATTTTTAATTAATGGGTTACGTGCCCTGAGCACTAGATAGGTGTCTGCAGAAATAAATTTAAAAAAATTGCTGTAGGGTGACAGGAAAACAAATGCCACCTCCCTATTCTCAGCCAAGTCTTGCACTTTCCTACACCTCTATTTTAGAATATTTGTAACCCAGGAAATACTGGTTAGATATCTGCTTATTTCTCAAAAAGGACTTTGATGCATTTAAAGTGTTATGAAAGGGAACTATCTAAATACTTGGTTTTATTCTGCTTATTGAAAGTTGTGGAAAATTTCCAAGTCCCAAAATTTCGACTTAAAATGGAAGAATTTGTTGGCTGGAAAAGCTGTTTTGTAAGTTTCCTCCTCATTCCATTTTTTGACCAGCTCTTAGAACTAACATACTCTTGTGAAATACAACCATCCCCCACCTTGAATTTCTCAACACCACAGTGTCTTGTTATAACATCTGATACGAACTGAAAAACATCTAGCTCATACAACTCACCTTTGATCCCTCATATAGGAAAGAGTCCCATATTTTAAAGAGGATGTCACTGACCACGCTGTCCACAAATACCACCAGAAACCAGTTGAAAGTTATGAGTGAGTAGTCAAGTTTGTATTGTTCAAAGTGAGCATGCAATCGTGGCAGTTTCTCACTCATTAGATCCTTGAACACTCGCTGGTCAACCTAAAGATGACAGACATGCTATTACTGCTGCTAAGCACTTACATAGCTCTGTATGTGTTTCAAAGCACACCACTTTTTATTAGACATTTATACTGTAGTAGTACTTAGTCTCAGGCAGGTCTGGGTCCCCATTGTACAAGGCACTTACATATACTAACCAATCTATTCTCACAATAGCCCCATTGTTGGAGGCAAGCATTATTACCTCCATTTTACCCAATTTCTAAGTAGCAGCTTTCAAAGTCAGGATTAGATTGAAACCATATTTCAGCAGCAGTTTTCAAGACTGTTTTATTTTGGCAGAATGCATACCTGAGAGCCTAGCAGAGTTTTAGTATAATAATCACGAGGCATGAAAACTTCCACTATTGTAACCAGACACCAAAAAGCATCTTCCTGTTCCAAGTAGAGAAGTGCAATTGCTACCAATCTAAAAATAAAAAGAGACAGTTTTGAAAACAAGCCCACTAAAACACAAATCAAATCTATTAAAACTAAGTTTTAAAATAAAACTACCTTACTTTTTGTTCATCAAGGAATAATGGACTGATAATAGGCTACATTAACCAATTTGCTAAATACATTTAAAATTATTAGGATAGCTCGAACAGGAGGCATGTATTGGGCGTCAGTACTTCTATTCAGCTAAATAAGCGGACAAATTAAGGCAAAAGGAAGCAAACTGATTTGCTGGAAGCCATTCTGTCAGTGGCTTGGCCAAATTAAAGTATTGGGAATCTGTTGGTTCCAAGGCCATTGCTGTGGTTCCTAATCCGCATGGCCTCCTTTAATGGCAGAGTTGAAAATAAAGACCTCCCTACACATTATACACAAAGGAAGTCCTGTGCATGATTTAAATAGCCTTCTGTAACAGAATTAAAGGAGTTAACATTTCTTAAAGCTATTGTTTTATGTACAACACTGCCAACTTGAAATTTACCATAATTTTAAAAATGAGCGAAAAGTAATTCTAAGGGCTGTGCATGCCCGAGACCCCACGCCAATATTTATGGATGTATGATCACAAGTTACTTAAAAAAATTCTCCCCCTTTTTGCTGTGTGTTTCACATAAATAATCAGAAAAAACGAATTGACTATATAGGGGAAACTGTGACAATGATTACACATAGTTTGGCAGCAAACTCACAAAATAAATTAACAGAAAAAAGGTAAAATCAATATTTCTCACCAATCCCTTCCAAGTTATAGTCATTGTAGGTCTTAGTTGAGAAATGAGGCTAAAAAATTTCAAATTGAAGCAGGATATTTTCCTTTGATTTCCAAGTTATTTAGTGAGCTTTCCAAAAGTATCTAGCATCTAAAGTGAAATGACTGTGCAGCTTTTCAAGGTATTTTGTGACATACTAAGGCCCACTCCTGCAAGCTGCTTTGGCACAGGAGAAACTTTGTGCCTGCAGAGAGCCCCACTGAAGTCAATGGAGCACCATGCGCTTGCAGGGATCAGCCCACATAGAGCATCTTGTAGGTTTGGAGCCTTAGAAGTTTATTTGCCAAAAGCTATGGAAAAAAAATACATTGATTATATTTTGTTGTATAAAGTGATAATCGTCTCTCTTTTCTGGTAACAGAGAGAACTGAATTTCATTTTTGCCTTTTGTGAAGAAGCTGGGATGGCCACTGAATCAGAAAAAAAAAAAAAAACACAATTAAGGAGTGAACTGTTTGAGGAAAAATTCCCCTAGGGCTGTACTATAGAGCATTCTAAGTGAAGGAGCTTTCAGGAATGTAACAGCAAGTGTGGCATATTCACAGCTTCCGAAAAAGTAATTGGTTGGGCTGTGTAGTTTGAAAAATAAAATAAAAATACTAATGTGTCTGTCTTACTTTTCCGTTGCATGAAAACCATAACAACATGATCAAAGGACATTTAGCTGCATTTCTGGTCTTCCTGTTTGCACAGTCAAGGGGAGCGATGAAAACCAAAGTTACATTAAGTGCACATAATATCAGACTTGACTTTTCTTTTTCAAGTCAGATTGCCTTAATCTAACATCACTTGCTTGTTGAAACTTCTAAATGTGGAAACAGTAACTGCTTAGGACATCATAGAACTTTGACAGCTTCTCAGACTTTGCAAGGTGAAGGAAACTAGAGTGAGGGCATAGATATTAACTTTTCCTTAAGTTTTGTGAATCTGCTGAAGTCTGAGAATTAACGTTCAAAAACAGCAAAAACATTTTATAATTATTTTATTAAGTTAGGTCACACACAGTCTGAAATTCTAATTCAGCCATGAGGTTTCTTGTATTGTCTCCTTAATCACCTGGTGTTGGCCAAGAGCATGATGGCTCTGATCCAGAATAGGCCATTCCTTTTGTGATCTCCAAGGATAGTTCATTTTTGAGCACAGTACAATTACCTTCAGGACCCAAGTTTTTCTAAGCACAAGTGACTGATAAGCAATCAAAAGGGAACACTTCTGTTCCCTGTGCCCTCCACCTTTGTGTGAAATCCTATAGACCTTAAAAAGCAACAGAGGGTCCTGTGGCACCTTTGAGACTAACAGAAGTATTGGGAGCATAAGCTTTCGTGGGTAAGAACCTCACTTCTTCAGATGCAAGTAATGGAAATCTCCAGAGGCAGGTATAAATCAGTATGGAGATAACGAGGTTAGTTCAATCAGGGAGGGTGAGGTGCTCTGATAGAGACCTTGTTTAGGCTCCCAATTCTTGGACAAGTCCAGTGGCAAAGTTGTTTAACTAGTTATTTCTTTCATTTATCTACCACTGTAAGTAAAACTGACTAACACACTTCATTCCCCAACTCCACTTTTTGCTAAGTTCTTACGTCAGCAGCTATCTCTGTACTATTTAAGCATTCCAAACCAACAGATTTCTGGGCTTTCAAGATAGCAACCCGTCTGCCTTGATTTAGGAACTTTGTTTTTTAAATCTTAAAAAAAAACAAACTATACATAATTCTCTCTAATTTATGAGGATTTCATTTCATTACAAAAATATGATTTTATATAATTATATAATTTATGAAAATTTCTGTGTCACACAGTGTTACTAGATTCACCTACATATGAACCAGATTGGATTGCATTTCCCCACTCTCTCTCCTTTTGCCCTCTCTCTTTCTTCTCTTTACCAACTGCCAGTACAGCAATATCCCAATTAGGTGTCTCAAAACAATCAAGGAGAAGTGACAACTTTAAAAATGGTGGTAGTGGAGACAAAAGAAAACCAGGAAGAAAGTTACAGAAGAGAATATCACTCCCCTCCCCCACCTCGCGGCCCCACCGAGCCAGTCTCCCTTACCACCAATTCCTGATTTAATTTTATTTCTGGGTCACATTCTCTTAGTAAAAACAAGTAGAAGTATCTGTTGCATAGTGAATACTGTGAATACAGAATACAGTATACACATAGTGAATACAGAATGTTCTTGCCCTAGCTGAGGCTTATGTGAAAATAACTGGGAAAATTTTGGAAACATTTTGCACACATTAAAAAACCCAAGATTAATTTACCACAAATTCCTCCCAGAGAGGAATCCTTTTGGGATTGTCTACACTATTTTTTGTTGTTTTTCTTTTATGCACACATGTAGCTTCACCTGGTATAGATTTCAAACCAGGATAAAGCTGTACCAGGCAAGTCACTTTACACCAATGCAGTAAACTTACTAAACTCCTCAGGTGTTAGCCAGTGTAATTACATCAGTGAAAAACTACATCAATGGGGGAAAAAAGTGCAGACAACCCCTTCTTTTACAGAGGCCTTTTATGGATCCTGAATATTCTTCTGTACTTAAGTTAGGAATGCTATAAACTCTTGAAATGTTTTTTTTTAGAATGGAAACACCAGGGTCAGGATTTCCTGACTGGATTTATTAGCATAAGATGCACTAGGGCAAATGATAGGGTCTGTGGCCCTTTACTCCTGGGGGAATTCTGTGCCAAAATAAATAAATAAATAAAATAAAATAAAAATTTTGCGACCAATATTTTAAAATTCTGCAAAATTCTGCATATTTTTTGTCAAAATAATGCAATATAATCCAGCTAGTTTCAATTATTTTGGTAATTTATTTAAACTACAATACAGTGGATGGAGAATGGGAGTGTGGGGCATTGAAGGAAATCATCAAACCCTCTTCTCCCCCCTCCATCTAATAGTAATGTAGCTAGTATTGACCCTTTACATCTAATTATTAGTCAAAAAATATATGCACCCATATGCTCAGTGTTACATCATAGGCAACTGAAGAGCAAGTGAGGGCCAGGGACTCAAACTCACAATCTATACTGGCTATTGACCATCTCCAAAAAAGTTAGTAGCAAACAGTTCATGGAGCACATTTTGATAGGAAATTTTTTCAGTCCAAAAACTTAGACCAATTCTAATCACTAAAGAACCATAAGCATTTATAAGGCCACACTGTCCTTTACAATAAGGCTCCTTTACACCACTCTGGCAACGTAAAGGAGTCATAAAATTTTTTACACCTATTTTATTTCTCCTGGGGGAATTCGCTAAGAACAATGGGAACAATTAACTAAGCAGGCAGGCTGCTACATTCTCCTTTGCCAGAGGGAACAGAGCCTGCCCTACAACTACCTCTTCAGAAATACCCCAAAGCCCTGCCCCTCCACATCAAGCATGCTGCAATAGCGAGTGAGGGTCAGAGTGTCTCTCTCTCTCTCTCTCTCACACACACACACACGCACACACGACTACCTAGCCCCCACCCCCCAGGCGGTGATTTATATCTCTACTGACTGCTTTGGGTCCCCAAACTGACTTGTCTGCACTGCCAGGGAGTGGGCGCATGACCACTCTTGCAGCTTCCCTTTGCTTCCCTGTCAGAAGTAATTTTTCAGTGGGTAAGCAAAGAAATCTGTCGGAGCAATGAATTCTGCACATGCGCAATGACGCAGAATTCCCCCAGGAGTAGCCCTTCTAGTGCCAAACGTTTTTAACCATCAGCCAGAACTTTCATTTTTTTATGTCTTAAACTAAAGACAGACATAAAAGCAACACAAAACTTCAACTCAATTAAACACCACATTCATTGTACAAGTTCCCTCCAATCCTATCTCTTCTGCAAAAATCTATTTTACAGATTTCTGTCAGTCTATGCTTATGGTCCAAGCATGGATTCTTCTCCTCATTAAAAAAAGCCAACAAATTAAAGCACTTGATCAAGTTGTCAACTCCTCTGAATAGAAAAAAACCTGTTATAATCTAGTGCATGTCTTTGAAAGATGAACAAGTACGCCACAATATGGCCCTTAGATGAACTTGTTTCTCATATTATAGGAGGGAGAATTAAGCCCCTTATTTTTCAGGAAATTATTTATCAATTTTATGATCACTGTCTTAAAATGGCACTTTTAAACATTATTTTGAATGACCTTTTTTCCTGAAAATTCTTCCTGTTAAATAATTCAACTATTTGATACATTTACTCCCAAACTGTTACCAAGGTTTGAAACAGCTTCCAAATCAGCAAGATGAGGAATCTCTCTAGTGAAGTCAACCATAAAAAAATTCATCTTCCTCAGGCACAGTGCTATCCTTACTGTACAAGTCTACTAAATGTTTCACTATACAGCTCTTTTATTTATCAGATTTGAAATACAATACCTATTGAGACCTTGGCAATATCCTATATCAGGATTTCTCCATGAAAATGCCAGAAGGACATTTCTTAGCTTCTGGATCCCTTCAGAAGTGGGGGAAGAGTAATGCTTGTTGTTTGGCAAAGTTCGCAAGAGATCCAGCTCTATTTGTTTGGATGCAGGATTCTGTTTTTCAAGGGCATTCTGAAGCAGGGTTTGGAAATATCCAGGATCAGTGCTGTCCTTGCATTTTTTAATGTGGAGGTTGATGCACCACTTCCACATCTTGGAACGATGTTCATGCGGGATTCCAGAGCGGATAAGGGTCTTCAGTTCTGGACAGCATATCATCTCCCTGTTCATTGTGCTTGCAAAATAGTTTTCCCATTTTACCCCTGTAGAAATCTCCTGGTTTTCAGTGAGAGAAATGGATTTCAGATCTAAGGCTCGCACCTTTGCTACTAATTTCTCTTCCTCATCGTCTTCTGGGACTGTCTGAAACCCATAAATATCATGTTCACTGTAAAGAAAAGAAAAAAAAAAAAAGAATATGATTTCTACAAAAAGTTTGCAGTCTGGTACGTTCTAAGGAAATTCCAAATAGTCATTCTTAAGTTACTTTGGCAATAGTTTATATAGCAATATCCTTAAAACCATGCCAGAGCTTTCATACTATTTTAATAAAAGTGTTAAAGTTCCCTATTCAGTTTATTACAAAATATGTTTTACTTTTTGAACCATTCTGTATTCAAAGGCTGTATCTACATTTGGAATTAATGTTATGTAAGTCACTGCAAGGAGTTTAAGCCACAGAATTATGGGTCAACCATGTTGCATTAATATCTGGAATAGTTAAATGTATTGGATAATTTTGCCGATATTTAATTTGATACCGAATTATTTAATATAATTGAAACAAAGTATTGTGCTTACAAGGCCTGTTATGTGATTTCACCAATATAATTATGCTATTATTCATGAAGGAAAGTAAACTAGAAATTAAAAAATTACCACTATCAATTTTCATATGCAAATATCTTTGGCCCAGCAATACACATCAGTCAAGAAGTCTAGGGTATAAGTGTACTGTTCAGAGGGGAAATGGAGGATGAGAAAACATTGTATATTCATTCTCCTAAAGTACTTTTAGGATACTTAAGACTTTACAATATATATGAAGTTTCATATCTGAAATCCATTCTCCGCCCATGCCTCCATCCAAATACAGACTGGATGCCCTCAAAATTAGCCTAAGGTTTACCTGACAAGGAAAGGTTTAAAGAAAGCTTGTTCTGGATGCTCACTGCTGTCCACTTTCAAAGCATCTTCAAGCAAACGAGTAATGACATCACGAGCAGGGCTCTGTTCCTCAGAGCAAACAGGATTCTTCATTTCTTGAAGCAAGATCAAGTATTTACTTTCTATCTGACAAAGTTTGGCTTCCAGGCTAGCACACTGTAGAGAATAACATGCCAAATTACTGTACTAATTTGAAACACAAATACATGTCGCACTAAGTATTTCTAAACATCTGGTTCAAAATTCACACAGCCTAAAGATCAAAAGGATACAAATCTATAACCTGAAAATAGTCCATTTTCCGTTCCTATTTTTACATGCCCAGAATGCACAAAATGACTCAAACATTTGAACAAACATTCTGAAATGGATTTTATTTTATTATACTGTTTATGATAGCAAATACTATAATTAAATGCTGCATACTCAGACTGGAATGGATCTTTACAGTCACAACTTACTGGTGGGGGAGGGAGAGGGTGTCTTATTTTGGGCTGAGTTGTCATATGCCGATCAGCACAAAGGTGATTTTTTGGGGGGTTGCGGGGGGAGGAGGGCACTTTGAACAAAATCCATTCAGCCACTGATGTGTGATATGAGTGGTAGCACCAATCTTTTATACTCTTACAATTTAAATACAACTGACATTTTAAAAATGTAAGATTGTGTGTGCGTGTAGTCCTCAAAGTTTGATAGATATTGGTTATATGTCTTCAAAATTATAAAATGTTTCAAAATTCCTTACTTTCACTCTCCACATACAGACTCCTCTAGAGTCCAGAAATTATGATCCTGCACCTCCATGCCAAAAACCTAGCCCCACACATACTTGTATCATCCAGGCCTGGCTACAACTTCATGGAATTCACATATGAAACATACAAAAACGCACTCCACGTCTGGACATGTCCTGCTCAAACAGTATATCCACATACATAAACATACCTAATTAGCCCCAAGCAAACAATAACTTGACCACATTCATTCAAATACCCTACTCATCTGTACACAAATGTACTCTAAATCTACATACACTGACAAAGGCTACAAAAAAAAATTATTCACTCATCCCACTCACTAAAGCTTACTGTGCTCAATGTGACATATTTAGTGTACTGTTGTACATGACAATACAGTCTCATCCTTAACTGCATTTCCTGACTTGTGTGTCCTGAAAAAGCAAAATGTTGCAATCTTAATGTTGCATGAAATATTCTGTGCTCATAAATTAAGACTGCAGTTTTTAATTCACTGGTAATGTCAAGTCATACAAAACTCTGAGAAATCATTCATGCAGCAAGATTAAATAGATTGTAACAAGCACAGTGGCATTCATCAGAGAGTCGCCATACAAAACATATCTAAACAGTTCCATTTCTACTGTAGAGTGGAGTTTCTTGGGCAGATTTACAAATGAAATTGCAACACAATGGAATATAAACAGCGTGTGTGTGGGGAATAAGTCATGCCCACATTACCATGTGTCACTCTTCAAGAAAACTGAGAAATAAAACTTTTAAAAAGACAATGGATTTAAGGAGCTGTGCAGTTCTGAGTGCTGAAAGGATCATTTTCACTGTTTAAACATTTCTCCAATATCTATTTTAGATATTTTCAAACAGAAGTGGAACCCTTCAAGTATAGCAAAACTGGGTTAATCTGACCTTTGCATTCAAGTCTCTCTCCCTTGTTTCTGCATTTCTTCGTAGAGCAGAAAGTTCCAAAATCTCCTTATTTAAAAATTTATTCTGGGTTTTGTAACCCTGAAGATTGTCCTGTTAATAAAAATAAAAATTGAAGTTTACCATCTATAGATATTGACATTTAAACTTCTACTTGACAACATACAGTAGAATATAGGACAAGCAGTCACTATTAGATCTTGACTTGACCTGAAGAAAAGCTCTGTGTAGTTCGAAAGTTTGTATCTCTCACCAACAGAAGCTGGTCCAATAACAGATACTACCTTGCCCATCTTGTCTCGCTATTAGATCTTGTCAGTTAAATATCACTACCAAACCACATAATATTATTTTCTAGTCTTGCACAAAAAAAGCCAAACTTACATTGCCAGTACAAATCTCCAGGAATAGGTTCAATCAATTGGTACCATATATATGATTACTTCAAAGGCTATGTCCACGATGCAGAAATACACATATCTAGCAAAAAGCTCTCTCACTTTAACCTGTCTAAACCCTGACCTCCAGAGCTTGAAGTTATGTGGTGAGTGAGAGAAAGATGGTACTTTTCAAACAAACAATCATCTCTTGCTACTCCCACATCTTCAACATTCCTCATCTGCTACATCCACTCCTGTTAGTAGATAAAATACTATTTGCTTATTCATTTCTGTAGTTTAATCTCTTATTATCCAGAATTCCTTATGCTCTGATGTAGGAAGTTGCAGATGAAATGACAAAAAGGGATTTTCCCTTTGAAAGTTTTATTTAAATAGGAACACAATCATATTCCAAATTGCTTTGGAATAGAGAAATTATCCAAAGGCAAGCAAGCTTAAATGGTAGTTTACCAAAAATACAAATTTTGTTTGAACCCAAACTCCAATATCCTATAAAACTGTGAAAGGAGTTAGGGGAGAAAGTAGGTCACTAGCAATAGGGTCAGCACTATTAATTCTGACTTTATTGCTGGTCTATTCCTCCTTTTACGTCTAAGTCACCTGTCCGTCATTTTACATTGGTCTTTTATTCCCCCCCCCCCCGTATTCCTTTTACTCTCATTTATGTTTACCATCTGTTCTTTGTTTCTGACTCTTCTTTTTACATCCTTGTTTTCTCTCTATCCCCTATTTTTTCCCCAGTATTCCTGATTATTTCTCAAGGTATTCTTCCTCCATAGCAATTACTGTATTCACAGGCGCCGACTTTCCAAAGTGCCCGGGGGGGGGGGAGGGGGAACGGGTGCTCAACCCCAGTTCACCCCAGGCCATGCCCCCACTCCACCCCTTCCCTCAAGGCTCCGCTCCACCTTTTCCTGCCCCTTCCCCTGAGCGCAACGTATCCTCGCTCCTCCCATGCCTTCTGAATGCAGCGAAACAACTGATTGCAGCAGGCAGGAGGTGCAGGGAGGGAGGGGGAGGTGCTGGGGGCGAATTGATGGGGGGCTGCCGGTGGGTGCTCAGCACCCACCATTTTCCCCCCCGGGGTCCTCCAGCCCTGAAGCACCCATGGAGTCAGCGCCTATGACTGTATTATTGAAAACACAATATACTGTACTACAGCAGAGTGGACCAGCTCAACACTTTAGTGGCTATGGATTATATTGTCCTGCAGGGAGCAAAATGTAGATCCCAAGCTCCACTGGGAAGAGAAAAAAAAATCTCATGGGTGAGAGTATTCTAGAGCAATGCTGAAGGTTCTAGTGATCTCCTACACAGGATGGCCTATTGTGAAGCATTATAGAGAACTAGGGATTCCTCTACCCCAACGGAGAGACACACTGCTCTTACTTTTAGTCTGTCCAGCTCCTGTAGTTCCTTGTTAAAAGAGGATAACATGGAAGAATTTGCTGTTCCACTTTGGGAGGATGGATTGTCCTCACATTCACTGAGCTCACGAGAGAGTTTCATGATCACTTCATCTTTGGCTTGAATTGTTTCCATTAACATACCCAGCTGCTCATTGAGTTCTCCAACTTTGCATTTCAGATTCTTTACTTCCTGCTGGAGACTATCTTTTTCCAGATTTAGCTTTTCAAGCTGGTTGTTGAGACCCAAAATCTGATCATCTTTTTGGTGTAGCAGCTCTAATTTGTCTTTTGGAACCCTGTCACAAAGATGGCTTGCAAAGTATTTATCGTACTGGGAAGACCGGACTGTCTGCTGCAAGAGTCGCACAAGTTCCTGAAAAGAGTAAAGTAAAGTGAGGGTGGAGAAAAGGCAGGAGACATTACAGCCTAAGAATATAATTATGTAAAACGAAAGAAAAAAAAGACTTGGAATATTACATGAAGTAACAAGTGCAAATGGAATAAAGTCAGTGGGTTTTTGGAGGCCACTGAAGCAAAGAACAATAATTCTAAGTGGATACATACACCTGGCACACCATTAACTGAAGTATGTATTAAGCTATATTATGTGTCAGGCTTGCAGAAAGCAGTGTCAGCTGTGGCCCACTAGGTAGCTGAAGAGTGGAACTGAGCTCATTAAGAGGAAGCTCCAATAGGCTATACATTTCAATAGGATGTAATGGGGCTGTACTTCTGGGATAGAGGAATGGAACTCCTCCCCTAAACTAAGATCAAGGGTAGAGCCTGGGATTGAGACTAGTGTTCTCTCCTGGGGGCCCAGTGAAGATGGATCTGGAAGTTCACAGTGGTTTGAAGAAACATGTAGATTTGTCTAGGTTGAACCAGGGCCTCACGACAGTGGAGATACTGGTGGATTATTTTGTCCCCTAGAATAAAACAGGATACAGCAGAGAGAACTGTGCCTATAAGCCTACCTATCAAGCCTGAGATCCTTGGAGGCGTTTGGAGCATCCCTATGGATTTCGAGAGATAGGTTTCCCATGTAACAGGAAAGCCAGACTCTCTTTTCTTCATCCTCCTCTGGGGTTTATCACCTTTCTTTGGGTATTTTATTTCAAAGAGCCTGAACTGCTGAAGGGAACAGTTGGAGCCCTAACCCAGCTGGAAAACCTCAAGTCTCTTACAAGAGTGCTCTGCACAATCAAGGAACCAATTCTGAATTGACTGGTCAGAGATGAGGTCACTGATAACCTAATGGCTATCAGCATATCACATCATCACCTGGGGTTGGTAATCAATAAGGAAGCGGATGCTAAGAGAATCTATCAGTATTCAGTGTTGACTCCAGGCTTGATTATTTTAACTCATATCTAGGAATGAATGTACATACCCTAAAAAAGTTTCGACTGCTACAAAATGCAGACTGTTTAATCATATAAGTTACTGTGAACACACCCTTCTGGCGCTCAGCTCCCAAAGAACCCAGTTCAACATATCTGTCCTGATATTCAAAGCTCTCTGCTAGATTAGCCCTAGCTTTCTTTAAGATAATAATTGTTGGCTACGGAAGAAGTAGCTATGACAGCTATGTTCTACTGGACCAATGAAACTATCAACCAACTGGGAGGAGACCGGTGAGTGTAGAAGTAAGAATTCTCACAGGAGCTGGATCTAGAATAGGGAATTCACTCCTACGAGAGGACTGACTGCTTTCCACAAGTAAATATGGAACTCATTTAAATTTAGTTAGCTTTCCCCTCAATAAGGTCACACAGGAAAATTCAAAACAACCCGCCTCATAATCTAATAAAGTTGGAAAGAAACAGAGTTGTTTCTACTAGCTTTAAATATGTGGAAAACACTAATTTACTACAACAATATGGGCTATGCAAGTACCTACACAGTGTGTGGATCAGTACTTAAAGTTGCTGGTCTAAGCCTTGTACCATACTTATCAAACCCTGTTGGTGATACAGACTGTATCCAAATTAGGCATAAATGCTTGTTTTTCTCTAATGTGATTAGGAAAGAGATGGATCTCAAACATGAGAAGTTCTCTGAGGGAGAACAAAGGGGGACTGCAGATACAGGGGGTGAATAGTCTTTAATTCCCTGCAGACATACTCTGGAAAGCTGGTTTCAATGGGTAAATAAGGGAGGATATAAAAGCCAAAAGAGCAGTTACTGAATCCTATGCAACCTAAAGACTTTTCCATCTCTTGGTACTCTGTTTTGAGATTTTCAAATGCACAGGTACATTTAGCATTGGTGTTTGTAGTTTAAAAGGGTGGATTTACTCTCACTTGTGGACAGGCCTGACAATGCTGTGCTTGTCCTTCTTGTGTGAATTACCTTTTGGCTCGACAAATCTTTCTTTAGCCTTTCCAACTCTTCTTGCTGGCTTTGAAACTTCAGTTGCATTTCAGAAGCTAGTTTGTTGCCATTCCCAGAATTCCATTCAACTGGAGATGTGTCACTACTATTCCGATTTTTGCTTGATACAATCATTTCTTTCAATGGACGTCTTGCTTTGTATGGAATACGGCCAAAATCAAATGGAAAGGCTGAACTAGTCACTCCTGTGTAAAACAATTTGTTCAATGCATTCAAAAAGTTTCTTTATAAAATATATGTCTGCATTTGCTCATTAAAATTAGACTTATACCAAAGTTTAAACACACCCAACACATCATTGTTGAGTATGACTCATTTTCCAAGTTGCTTCCTTTGACATCTCTTTTGGCATTAAAGGTCTTTTTTTAGAGAGACCATGAATGTGAGACTGAGGAAATACGCTTGACTAATTAAACAGAATTTTACATACTCACTACAAAAAATGAAAGACTTTTCAAGCCACCAAGTTTACTTTGCCATGGAAGCAAACTACAGTTAACTGCTAAGATTTCTTCTGTTTTAAACAATTATGGCCCTAACCTTAAAATCAGACCCAACAGGCAGCCACACCTGTGCAGCACCATTTAAGCTACTAGCGTTCTCCATAGGTGTGAGGGTCCTCCTGAATGGAGCAGATTGCAGGGATGAGTACCTTTGTTTAGACAGAAGGATGCTATCTCCTACATTAACTAATGCTTCAGGACAACCAAAGAGCTCTAAAGAGTTGTGCAAATTTTCATGAAGTTACTCCAAAAACTTATGACTATAAGATTTAATCAAAGCATAGATACATTTCCCACCCATTATCCCCCTCCCTCGTCAAGTAGCAGCAACCAGGATGTTGCTTCATCCACTTTGGATGAAGAGTGACACCTCTGAAGTCTGAAGCCAGTGACTTCCCTGAGTGGCTGGCTCTACATAAGATTATAACCAAAGATCTTGACTCTTTCCTTCCCTCTTGTAGCCCTGCGTCTCAACAACAAAACAAAGACACGCCTGCCCACGGAGTCAAATACAAGAGATCTCTCGTATACCTTTGTTACATGCACCACAGAATACAGTACTATGGACAAACCACTGTTTGACCCTTGAATACATCACAAGGATATAATTTCATGTGCAAAGGAATGGTTGTACATACAAAAATTTGGTTTGCAAACAAATGACTGAATTCTTGTTATATTTTCGGAAGATACAGCTAACAGTGTGGTATATTAACAGAAAAACAATGGTACCTTTGTTTCCTTCTGATGCATGTTTCCGCCTTTCTTCCAGTGCCATTGACTCCTCTAAGTCCTTTTGGGTTGGATCTAACATCTCCCACTCTTCGCTGGTATAAAACACACTCTTACGATTTTCACTGTTTCCTTTTCCAGATCTTAAGGAAGACATTGAATTTCTGTGGAATAAAGAAAATAATCACAGTGATGCCATTTTCTCTCTTGAGGGGGGAGTATATTTTTTTAAATTTACCTTTTTAGTCACATCATATATGTACACCTTATGAAAATCACCCAAACAACATACACTTTCAAAACACATCAATGAATCCTCTTTGTTAAACAGAGCTTAAATTAACAAAACCAACGCTAAATAAAATGCAAACAAAAACCAAGTAGTCGTGTCCTGTAATACCTACCATCAGTATTTAAGCACTGATCATAACATATTCAAGGGCCAGGAGAGTGGCTTTGCTGCAGCACGTGGTACTGTGAGGCAAATGACCAAAATACATGAGATCGCTATGGTCTCTCTCTCCTGGCCCTGCTCTATCCATTTGTTTTGGCAGTGAAACATTTGGTTTTTCTGGGGAGTGGGGCTTTGTTTTTTTTGTTTTTAATCTATTTATTTAAATAGTTCTTTATTTTAAATTTAGGGTAAACAACTGATAAGCGTTAAACAGAATAGGGAGTATGCAGGTCAAAAGGCTACTGTGTATTATTGTATCACAAACTGAATTAACATAAAATTGGGGTCATCCAAAAGCGGAATCTATTGTAGTTACACAGATGTTGAGGAGAGAATCTCCATGCTAGTTAGAATGCTGCCAAGCTATTTGCTGCCAAGCTATTTGCAATCTCTAGGCTCCAATCTGACAGTTTTGTAGGAAGCTTAACCTATTTTTCATATGAGTAAAAGATTTTATGCTATAGAAGCACTGTAGTCACAAAGGCCTAAACCAACACTGCATATCAATATATTTGTGCACTTCAGACAGATCTGAACATTGCATCTCAAGTCTTTCTAAAAGTAGCACCGCTACATTTAAGGATCAGTTAACTTGTCAAATACAAGTATGTTTAATCTCCAGCCTTTAAGGATGGAGGCCCCATCTTCACCCTTTCTTGGAAGCAGCTCACCTCCCGTTTATGGGAAAGTAATTGACTTACAATGCGTATTTGACCATACAGGTGTCTCACTATTGAGACTATTTGCTGGCTTGACCCAGTGCTTCCCTAAAGTTTTACAGGAAATCTGTCATCTGAGCTAAGTGATCTGATACACTATACATATCACAATACCATGATTCCAAATAATTTGGTTCAATTAAGCAGTCTGATAATGATCATTTTGATACAGTTTTTTTAAACCACAATGTAATCCTTCATAAAGCAAGGAACATCTGATTTGCAAACTTGGCTGGGATTTGATTATGTATTCAGTAATCTTTTCACGGCTATTCTTTCTGTGTATGTAGGACTACACAATCCACATGGGAAAGTGAGCCAGTTATTTCTAAGTCACTGGTTCAGATCCAGCTCCGGTCCTTAGACAGACATCTACAAAGTCTGTGTGGAGTGAATGTGGCAGTCTCCGACTAGTTTCTGGTGAACAAGAATCCACATCACAAAACTCACAGACATCTCTCTAGGAATTCTCAGTATAGAAGCAAAGGATTGAGCTATTTTCTTTCCACAAGAGGTGAGCTTTCCACTGTCCATGCCTGTCTTGTCCTGTGGCTGGAGGACTTCATTCTTAAAGGCCATCAAACCTCCACCTTTCCAGAGTTTTAAGATAACTACGTTTAGAAAAAAGGAACAGGAGTACTTGTGGCACCTTAGAGACTAACAAATTTATTTGAGCATAAGCTTTCGAGGGCTAAAGCCCACTTCATCGGATGCATAGAATGGAACATATAGTAAGGAGATATATGTTCCATTCTATGCATCCGAAGAAGTGGGCTGTAGTCCACGAAAGCTTATGCTCAAATAAATTTGTTAGTCTCTAAGGTGCCACAAGTACTCCTGTTCTTTTTGCAGATACAGACTAACACGGCTGCTACTCTGAAACCTATGTTTATTTAGAAAGAGTAATGAGGCAAGAGAAACAATAATAAGCAAAAGGTACTTGAGAATGTTTTTCAAATATTCCCCATGAGGGCAAGTATCATCATAGTTGGTGTTCAATTTCTACATGTACTTTGCATAAGGACTTTGTTTGCTGACTCTTTGAGGATTGAGGATTAAGTATGTGCTATTGGACTACAAATTAAGAGTAGAGAGTAGCTGGTTGAATTCCTTTATAATATGTATTTAAATAATTAAATACAGCATACCTCTTCCCAGCCCCTCCCATTACTGAAATTTATGTAAAGCAATAGTACCACAGGACTTTAGGTTTACAGAGCTACAACAGCAAACCAAGGTAGTTTATTCTTTTAAATAATATTTTAATTATATATAGTTACACAAAATCTGTGAAAATTCAAAATGATCTACTGGCTCATTCTATATTATGAAATCCCATCATAGGATTAGGTAACTCAGGGGTTAGTACAGTACATCCTTCTAAACAAGCAAGACTCTACATAAACAAATGAGGCTGCAGGAACTGTCAGCATAAGAAGGAAGGACTATTCAGCTCTGAACATTTATCTGATCCAATTAGTTTTTGGTGGCTTTAATTGTTGAAAGCTGATTTAAAATGAAAGCAACTTCCAGCTTAGGCAAGTGCAATTAACGTGCACATATAGTACATTCTTTATATGAAACATACTCTCTTCACTTCCCTCTTATTATTTCTTTACTGTTGCTTAGGGCATATGCAGATATTACAACAAGCCCTTGCTGTCAAGCAGATGTTAACCATATGTTAAAGCTCTACACAAAGAACCACTGTGATGAAATTGTGCTGCATAGCTAAAGAAGCAAGAATGGTCTTGTGTTTAAGACACTGACCTAGGGGACTCAGCAAGTATGGGCTCCCAGCACTGCCACAGACTTCCTCTGAAACCTTGGATAAATCCCTTCATCTCCTTGCCTCGGTTCACTTTCTGTACTATACAGTTAACAGTAATTCCAAATTCACATCCATGAAAAACGCGTCACGGACCATGAAATCTGGTCTCCCCGCCATGAAAACTGGCCTTTTGTGCGCTTTTACCCTATACTATACAGATTTCATGGGGAAGACTGGTGTTTCTTAAATTGGGGGTCCTGACCCAAAAAGGAGTTACAGAAGGGTCCCAAGATTATTTTAGTGTGGTCATGGTATTGCCACCCTTACTTCTGCGCTGCCTTCAGAGCTGAGTGGCCGGAGAGCAGCGGCTATTGGCCAGGCACCCAGCTCTGAAGGCAGCTCCCCACCAGCAGCGGTGCAGAAGTAAGGGTGGCAATACCATACCATGCCACCCTTATTTCTGCCCTGCTGCCTTCAGAGCTGAGCTCCCAGCCAGCAGCCACCGCTCTCCAGCTGCTCAGCTGTGAATGCAGTGCTGCAGCCAGAAGCGCAGAAGTACCGCAACCCTCCCTACCACTTCTTTTGGGTCAGGACCCCTACAATTACAATACCGTGAAATTTCAGATTTAAGTAGCTGAAACCATGAAATTTATGATTTTTATAATCCCATGACTGTGAAATTGACCAAAATGGACTGTGAGTTTGGTAGGGCCCTACTAATAGTGTGTTGCAAGAATTAATTAATCCATCTTTGTATAAGGCACACAGATACTAAGGTGCTGAAAACCACAATATGACCTATACAAATAAATAAAATTGCTTGAAGTTTAGATACTATCCTTCCCATTCCTCAACTATATTAGCTCTGCATCTTGGGTATTTCTAGGTTGTCTATCACGTCAATAGCCTGCTTAGCCATCATTAACTATTATATTACAGTAAAACTCAATTCTAATCAGGTGAAAAACTGATTTTTATTTGTATTTTAAGTTTATGATTATGAAGATGTCATTAACTACCCCTTAAGGATTGGATTCCGTAAGCACTCTATAAGCAGAAATTGCTTCAGCTAATCAGAGTTCTATCTTACATACAAAAAACTATGTTAAAAGAACATTAAGATTGCAAAGTCCAGCACTCAAAAGTTAGGAAGTTTAAATAAGGTTGCCTGTGCAACTTTCATTTGGGTCCCTCATGCATATGCATTATGATATAGTCTTTACTTACATGATCACATACTATATTTTTCCCCACAGGACGCCACCTTATTCAGTGTACTGAATCGACAGTGCTCAGTTAATGAGCAGCTCTACAATATTTTCTTTTATCCTCATTATTCAATGCATGGGCCTAGACCTTATTTACTGCACACTATTCAAACCCTGCTCTGAAGACAGAATTTCCTCATGGGCTTTTCCATGGTGCGCATCTCTATGGTATTGATACTTCAGAAACAATTAATTTATCTTCATGAAACCCTGTGAGAGAGGGAGGTTTATCCTCATTTTACAGGTGGGGAACTGAGACGCAGATATTAAGGTCAAAAGTAATCACTAATTTTGGATGTCCAACTTGAGATGGCTAGGATTGGATTTTCAAGAATTATAGAACACTTTATATGTTCAAAGCATAGTTCCCAATGACTGCAGATGTAAGTGCTCAGCACTTCTGTATATCAGACACTACAGTCTCAGGCTGTGCACCCAGAATATAAAAAACACACAGTCAGTGACCACCTGTGAAAAGTTTGGTTGAAGTGATTTGCTTAGCATCACACAGGATCTCTCCAGCACAGGCAGTGACAGAACCCAGTTCTCCAGGGCAGCACTCAATTGCCTTAACCACGAGACCATCCTTTCTCTTCCTGCAGCCTCCTACCTCACTCACGACACACCTTCCAACTTCTGTGGCTAACTAATTTCATTTAAAGGTTTCCTTATTTAACTCAACTGAACCGGTAAAAAAAAAAAAAAATTATTCTCAATGACAGAACAAGAAGGATGTGGCCTAGTTGACAGGACAGCAGCCACTGCATCATGAACTGCTCTAACATCATGGGGAAAGGATCAGCTGTCTTTTGAACAGTAGCGGAAGGTCACTAGACAGATTATATGAAATGTTCATAAAGAACCTACAGTAATAGGAGAGCCAGAAGTTAGTCACTGTACGACTGTTATTGAAAACAATTGGTGTCAAAGAGTGAACTCAAGTAAACTTGTCTTAAAATAGTTTAAAAGCATGGAATGGAAGTAACAAAATGTTTCTTACTTTAAGAAAGTGGTTGTCATAACTTGCTCAATGTTGACCTGAACTTCTTGTATTTAATCTACAGTACATATCTTTTTTAAAAATGGAACAAACAAACAACTAAGAATATTAACAGGGTTTTTCATCTCCAAACTACTATTTTAAGTATTAGCTAATGAATCACCATACCGCCACTGAAGTAAGCAATTACTACTCCCATTTTACAGAAAAAGGATAGGGTGCGGAGTGGTTAAGTATTTAACTTGCCCAAGGGTACAGAGAAATAGATCCTGGCTCTTTGTCTTGTGCTCAGACCATAAAGCTATTGCTAACTATCTGACAGATTGTTCATTTTACATCAGATGTTTTACTAACACTACTGTATCTCTATACCCAACTCTACCTGTTAAATTAGTAATCCTAGTATGTATAGGAAAGCCAAGCAATGGTGGGTAAATAGTATAATGGCTAACGGGGTCGGGCTGGAGACTCTTGCCTATATGCTCGGGGTCTTACTGATCGCCACATTTGGGGTCGGGAAGGAATTTTCCTCCAGGGCAGATTGGCTGAGCCTCTGGAGGTTTTTCGCCTTCCTCCGCAGCATGGGGCAGGGATCTCTAGCAGGAGGGTCTCTGCCGATTGAAGTCACTAAAAACAGGATTGGGGACTTCAACAGCAGAGTCCAGGGAAGGGGTAGGGACGGTTTTATGGCCTGCAGCATGCAGGGGGTCAGACCAGATGATCATAATGGTCCCTTCTGACCTTAAAGTCTATGAGTCTATAGACAGTCTACTTTAAGCGATATTGTGGCAATGGACAGGCCACTAATTTTTCCAATTTCTTGCTTAATTTGTACATTGTATCTCTCCATCTTATACTGGCCCCATCACCACAGTATCTGAGCAACTTGTATCATTGTCCATTTGCTAGGGACTAGAACAATTCTTATATGGAAAAAAGAACTTACTTGATCTCAGTACCCCATTGTTTTAGGGAGAAATTGATAGCACTTTGTTGGACCGGTGCTGGCTGGCAAGCTGCTTGTTCTCCTACCAGTTCCGTGGGAGCAGTCTCCACAGCTAGGACATTTCTAGCTTTCTCTGCTGAGACATTTGGATTCAGGATATTCAAATCTGAGAAAGGAAAGCAACATTTGTTTATTATGATGATTTTATCACCTTAAAAATTGCACAAGGCCCCCACAAATGCCATGTTCTTAAAAAAGTGTATTTGAACAACAGAAAAATAACAGGACTTAGTCTTTATCCTCAGTATGCTAAGATCTCATTGCATTCATATTGTTGTGCACTAGCTAATAAAATCTCAGAGGTACACAGTGTACTACATGGCTGAAAACAATATATTGCAAATGCGTAAGCTGAAGAATGTACTATGGGTAGCACAAGGTATTAGTTTGAGGTTTTTAGCAGAGGCTTTCTGCTAACCCTCTGCATAGCAGTTATTTTCACCCCAGTGCAGTTTCAAAATAAAATACAGCCTTTGCTGATGTTAGCAATGAGCAGGCTTACAAATATCCTGCTTTGAAGTCACACAGCAGATAAACAGGAAGATCTCTTAGATTCTGAAATGTTAAAAGGGAAAGTAGAAGATAAAACATTTAAAAAATATTTGTTAGGATGCAGGACTCTGAAGAACTGTCTAACATATCAGAAAGGTAGCTGGTACCTTACACCTCTGAAAATCTGGGGTGAAATCCTGAATAGGCAACAGTGAGTTTGGTGCTCTCATTTTATATCTTGTGCTGATAAAGTCTTGCAAAAAGTTCCCACAGGGCCAAACCTTAGTCTTACAGAGTCCTAAATTCTATTGGACCATCGTTGAATGAAGGCCAGCATCTAGTTAAAGGGTCCTTAGCCTGGTCTACTGCCATGTGCACACAACACCTTTGGGTGTGTTAGAACAAAGGCCAAATACTCGCCTATTATTTCAGCTGTTCCCCATGGCCATAAACTCCCTTTCCCATATATGAACATATAGCAAGACAATCAATCAAAGAGGCTCAACAAATGTATCCTATTTACGGCCCCAACAGATGTATTCTATATACCCCTAAAAGGGAATTTAAAAATTCCATAGGTCAGCAGAATGTATGCACGTTAAGTCATTTGTTACTGGGTATAAAAAAGCCTGCTCTGCGCTTGTAAGGTGTGCTCCTCCCTCTGGCATGAGTCGAGGGGGACACCCGCTCAGCTGACTGATCAATAAAGAACTTGAAGCCGTCTTCTAGACTCCCGTGCCTCCTTGGGATAATTGGGCAGCTCCAGGGGGAAACGAGCCCATTTGACTAACAAATGGCGACCACGAAGGGACTTCTCTCCCTGTAGAGGGCACTGACCGACGGCCGAGGGCGATTCCGAGGAGTGGCCACCTCGAGCGGTTGGTTTGCTCGGGCCTCGGATCGTCACAATCGGCCGGGGCGGCTGCGTCCTCTCTAAAGAGAACTCTGAAGGACACGGAAGCAAGACGGCTTCAGAAGGAGGGGAAGTCTGACTGCCGGACGCGGCCACTTCGGGCGGTAAGTGCGTTTACCTCCTGGGTTTGAGGAATAACGCCCCCGAGGTGTGGGTTGGACAGTGGAAATCCCCTAGGCAGCCTGTATACGGGAAGGTATGTTAACATTATTGTAGCTTTGTAAATGTCTTGTTGTTGTGTTTTTGGTTAAAGGGTAAGCAAATAACGGCCAATGAGTAACGTCACTAACTCCACTAGTTCATGGGCCGTTCTTAACAACTATTGGGACTTGGAGCAGCCTCAGGGATTGCTCTTGTTTGTGGGAGGGGTAATCTTGTTTCTCCTCTTGATGGTGTGTTGGAAGCCAAGATTGTAACTGATTAAGGGATCTGTGTAAAATGAGTGAGTGCCGCTGATAGGTCTGAGGCTTAAGCGGACTTCAGCCGCCCCAAGACTCCTGCGAGGGGAAACCCGGTGACCAGGATATCTTGATTGCAAGGGGGGTCAGCCGAACCTCGTGGCCCAGCGGATATCCGAGTTAAAACTAGATCCCTAAAAACCCCTTGATATCTTTGTCTTGAACAAACCCCTGGGTAGAACATAATGGGGTCCGGACAAAGCACCTTCTCCAGTACGCCCCTGGGGTGTATGCTGGAAAACTGGAAGGCGTTTAGACGCCAGGCTGATTATGGAACTGTATTATGTAAAGACAATCTTGTAAGATTTTGTACTCTTGAGTGGACAACCTTCGGGGTGGAATGGCCCGAAGGGGGGACACTCAAGCCAGAAATTGTACAAGCAGTACATAGCATTGTGACCCGGGATGGGCATTGGGACCAATATCCCTATATAGATATATGGCAGGACCTCGTAGCCAATCCTCCCCCATTGTTACAGAAGTGTAAAATACAAACCATTAAAACCTTAATGGCCCGTGCCCCTGTTAGAAAATCCTGTCCCCCTGTTAAGAAATCCTGTCCTCCGACTGTGATTCCTTCTGCCCCTGATCCTATGCCCCCTCCCCCTTTGTATCCTGGCCTCCCCGTTCTGGCATCCTCACTTGAAATCCCCACCCCCTCCTCTGAGGATAATGCCTCAACTGAAAGGGGTGAGCCAAGCGACCAGGACTTTTCCAAACGGGAACCCCCTCCGATCTCTCTGAGCTCCCAGGTGTCTAACCACACCAGGAGAAAGACTGGCCCTGTGACAGCTCAGAGCTCCGAAACGCAGTGGAACTTGTCATCTGACTATAACCCTGGGGATATTCGGTTTACCCTTATTAGCTCATCGAGCAAGGGTGGCCCGGTACTCCAAGGGCCCCTGCAACAGAATTATTTGTGTCCACTGCGGGAAACTGTAGCCCCTGAGGGCAATCTCACTATGGTATATGTTCCCTTTACCACTAGTGATCTATATAATTGGAAGCAACAGAATCCCCCGTTCTCGGAAGAAAGGGGCCTGCATTTTAGCCATGGCCCTAAGGGAAGGATATGAAGAAAGGGGGGACAAAGTTAAGGGACGGCCAGGGCCACCGGGGCCCCCGCCTGGGTCGAAATCAGTGCGCTATCTGTAGGAAAGAGGGGCACTGGAAGAATGAATGTCCCCGGTGACAGGCCATGGGAAAGGAACGTAAAGATAAAACCCCGTTCCTTCCCATCCTCTACAACAGTACAGGATGTTCAGGGGAGGGATCTTCCCCATAGGGAAGCCGAGGGACCCAGCGGCCCCTCCTGGCGGCACAAGCTGCCAGTCTGGATCCCACGGTAAAATTAATGTGGAGGGCTGCCCAATTGAAGCCCTTATTGATACTGGGGCCACTCTTAGTTTGTTCCCCCTTAGTAAGGCTCCCCGAGGTAGAGCTCGGGAATGTGCCATGGTACAGGGGATAGAGGGACAAACTACAGCTTTGGAAAAAACTTTGCCTCTCCTAGTAAAGGTAGGGGACCGCCAAATTTCCCACCAATTTGTTTGCAGCCCCTCTTGCCCCATCGCGCTGCTCGGATGAGATATTCTTACTAAACTCCAGGCAGAAATCTCGTTTGATAAAGGGACTATGGAAGTTAGAATCCCTAAGCAGCAGTCCTCAAATTACCAGATGTGCCGGGGGAGGAATGAAGAAAGCCAGCTGTCAGGGGTTAACCTTGAGGTTTGGGCAGAGGAGGGAGGCGTCGCTTGAGCCCGGAATGCTTCACCAGTGCATATTTCCCTTAAGGAAGGAAGCAGCCCGGTCCGAATTTGACAATACCCTCTTAAGCTGACTACTAGAATCGGGTTAAAACCTCTGATTCAAAAGTTTCTGCAGTGTGGGTGGATCAGGGAAGGCACGTCCCCATATAACACTCCGATAATGGGAGTGCCTAAGCCTAATGGGCAGTATCGGTTGGTCCAGGACCTGAGACAGGTTAACAAGTTAATAGAGGCTCCCTATCCAGTCGTCCCAAATCCCCATACTATTTTGGGCCAAGTTCCCAAAGAGCACAGTTGGTTCTCTGTAATAGACTTAAAAGATGCCTTCTTTTCCATCCCCCTTGATTTGGAATCTCAGAAACTGTTTGCCTTCGAGTGGGAGGACCCAGATACTCACTATAAGGCTCAATACCTCTGGACCGTGGTCCCACAGGGACTTACCTGTGCACCCGAGATTTTTGGCAGCCAGTTAAGAAGGGACCTTGCCCCATTCCTGGCTAGACAACCCTCATGTAACATAGTCCAGTATCGCGATGATTTGCTCTTAAGTACTGAAACAGAGGCAGCCTGTAAAGAGCAGACTGTAAAACTCCTGAATTACCTTGGGGCACAGGGGTATAAGGTCTCAAAGGAAAAAGCACAATTGGTTAGGCGACAGGTCACTTTTCTTGGGTATCATTTGTGCCAGGGAAGTCGTAGTCTAGGTAAAGAAAGAATCCAGGTGATACTCAATAGCCCTCAACCCCGGCACCCCCGAGAATTAAGGGCTTTTCTGGGATTGACTGGCTTTTGTCGGCTCTGGATCCCTGACTATGGGGGAAGAGCCAAACCACTGTATGAATCCTTAACTAAAGAAGGTCTGCTCCATTGGACGTGGGAGATGGGAAAAGCATTTCGAGAGCTAAAAGAAGCCTTGGTTCAGCCTCCCGCTCTAGCCCTCCCAGACCTCCGGAGGCTGAACAACGTAGATATAATACTATGGAAACAGGTTTCCGGGTTGCAATCTGTCTTGTTGCAGCTTTATCGATACGCGGCGCCATTCCAGGCTCTCCCCTTGGACCAGACCGTGCATCCGTTCCGGATCGGTGACCAGGTCCTTGTCAAGAAGTGGAAACGCGACCCCCTTACACCACGGTGGGACGGCCCGCACACTGTCTCGCTCATCAGCCAAACTGCGGTCAAAGTTCTCGGGAGCGACAAATGGACACACCATACACGGGTAAAGCGGTTTCTGAGCCCTAGCCCGGAGACTGAACTAGCAGAAGAGGACACCGGCCCTCTGCCCACCCCGGCTCCGGACGCCCGGGGTGGCACAGGTGAAGACTCTACCTGGGAGTACCAGTACTTGGACGGACTAAAGGGACTGTTTAGAAAGAGATAATGAAATTGCTGCTAATATCTTTGTTTATATGCTTCCACCACTATTATGGTTGGGAGAATAGGTTTTTATAGCTAGGGGAGACAATAGCGAGTTCCTTCAATCTTAGTAGCTGCTGGGTTTGTGGAGGTCCAGGGGATTGGAATGAATGGCCTTGGGTAGCCCAGCCAGTGCAAGCTAAATGGTGGATCAGTAATTTAAGTATAGTCCACAAAGGAACAGAAGTTTGGGATGAGGATAGTAGCCCTTGGTGACTCTATTCCTCTGAGATGGGGATCCTTTGTCTAAACCGAACAAAACAAGAAGGGGTATATGTGGGCAAAAGCCAATGTGACTGGACCCTATCTCTAGGATTTGACTGCTATGATCACCCTAGTTGCCATACGTATGACTGTTCTAAATATCAGGGACGATGGAACCAAACCCACGTAAAACTCACTAATCATAGCTGGGTACAATGTTCCTACCAACAGCATACTGGCGAAGGCTGTAAGGCAGTTGGACAAGATGGGTTCTTTGATGCCCTCTTTCTAAGTTGCCAGCGAGATAATACCGACAGTAAGGATCACGTGGTACGCTGGTATCAGTGGGCATGGCAACATTCTAATGGAACTCGGGTAACCCATTTTAATCATTTTTGGTCTACTACCAATAGCCCTAAATTTGGTTGTAATTGCGTTTGGAAGGAAGGGGCTGGGGCCTGGAAATGTGACTACTGTAATCCTGACGGTACATCTATTGTATTAGGGGGGCCCCTGGAGAGGGGTAACTCTTTGTATTACAAAGAACCGGGCACCGAGGACTACCCCAAAGCCTGGGATGGCCCCTTTGCGAATGGACAATGGGCCCTAAAAGGCCATTACTGGATATGTGGGCAACACGCTTATCGGAGATTGCCTCCAAATTGGTCAGGAATATGTTATGTTGGGTACATTAGGCCCTTGTTCTTTCTACTACCCCAAATTCAGGGAAATAAGTTAGGAATTAAGGTATATGACGATTTGATTAGGGAGCGGCGGTCCGTTGATTCCGCATTAACAGCTGGAAGCTCCCAAAAGTGGGGAGCTCAAGAGTGGCCCCCTGAAAGAATTATACAACATTATGGTCCAGCCACATGGAATCCTAATGAGTGGATCTCAGGGGCCAGGGAGCCCATTTACAACTTGAATCAGATAATTAGGCTGCAAGCCATCTTAGAAATAATAACTAATCAGATGGCTGCAGCTCTTGATCTCTTGGCCGATCAGTCCACTCAGATGAGGAATGTGCTCTACCAGCACCATCTAGTTCTTGATTATTTGCTGGCAGAGGAAGGGGGAATCTGCAAAATTAAACAAATCTAATTGCTGTTTACAAATAGATGATAATGGAAAGGCGGTAAAACAGCTAACAAAAGAAAGGAGGAAACTAGCCCATGTCCCAGTCCAAACATGGGGTGGGTGGAATATGGACTGGTTCCCGTCCTGGTTACCGCAACTGGGATGGCTCCGAGAAGGCCTTCTTCTCTTTGTACTCTTTATTACAACCCTATTATCCCTAGCTTGCTTTGCTCCCTGTGTAGTTGCATTAGTCCGACGAATGGCTAATCAAATTGTACGCCAACGCATGATGGCACTATATCAACCAGTTAAAGTTGAGGATTGGGGGCCATAGGGCTCTCAAAATGCTTTTAAGGGGGGAGAACCTTGTTAGAACAAAGGCCAAATACTCGCCTATTATTTCAGCTGTTCCCCATGGCCATAAACTCCCTTTCCCATATATGAACATATAGCAAGACAATCAATCAAAGAGGCTCAACAAATGTATCCTATTTACGGCCCCAACAGATGTATTCTATATACCCCTAAAAGGGAATTTAAAAATTCCATAGGTCAGCAGAATGTATGCACGTTAAGTCATTTGTTACTGGGTATAAAAAAGCCTGCTCTGCGCTTGTAAGGTGTGCTCCTCTCTCTGGCATGAGTCGAGGGGGACACCCGCTCAGCTGACTGATCAATAAAGAACTTGAAGCCGTCTTCTAGACTCCCGTGCCTCCTTGGGGTAATTGGGCAGCTCCAGGGGGAAACGAGCCCATTTGGCTAACAGGTGCACCTTTCAAGCACTAAGACTGACATGTTTTCATGTGTACTTAAAAAAAAAAAAATCATCTGTGCATGCAGATGTCGGTGCTTGCTTGGTCTGCATGTACAGTCGTCAATATTGCACAAGCACAACTGGATGCAACCTTCTGAAAAAAAAGATCAAACCCAAGCTATGTGCATATATTTAAGAGTGCAAGTTGTAGAGTTCATGAAAAAACCTAGAGTATATGCTGAGTACACAGTTTTCAAATACAATTTTGCTTAGGCAAAACCATTCCTTCATACACCTCATTCACCCCAAAGTCCGTCCACAACTTCTCCGTGAGGACTATTTTCCAGCCAAGTTTCAACTTTCAATCTTCAGCCACTTTTGCTGTAGCTCTATTAAAAAAAATGGTTGCCAAAATATTCTTACCATGACAAGAGTGAAATTTTGCCACTTCTTCCTAACTCAAACAGCTGATTTGAATAAAAAAAAAAACAATCTCTGATAAAATTCATTTTCTGGAAGAGAAAAAGTATGGAAAATGTCAGCCCAATAGCCAAGTTCTTCAAAAAAATGATGGGCATCTGCAAACGAGATTATAAGTAACAGCAACATACATTTTCATCAAGTCCTCACTCATCTCCAGCAATAGTTTTCATCCAAAACCACTATACAGTTCGGCACAACTGACAAGAATCTCTGCTCCTGAGCACTGATATAGCAAGCATGTTTCAGCTCCAAGAGTAGTGTGTACACTGGCAAAAACTGCATAAGGCACCTGCCTCAGCCCGTAACTTTCAAGAGTAAACACAACCGGTTACAAAAATTAACAGCTGCAATCCCAGAAAATCATCAAGACTCTCTGCTTGAAGCTGGAAACACTTTGGTAGCTAGGTTTATGCTGGTCAAGACTGGAAACACGTTCAAGATTTTCATTACTAGGAAAAAGGTTCATGACAAAGCAGGCCTTATATGTAAGCCAGGGGGGTAAATTAGAGTAAACAACCTTGAAATATCTTTATGACAAATATTAAAAAGTTGCCCTGTGCCACAGGAAAAACAAGTGTAAATCCAAATGGTTGTAACCAGAAGCTGAAGTTTTATCAATTCTACTTGCACTCACTTTCCTGAATTACAGAAAGTAAAGGTAAATCACAGACTGATTTTGTTACCTCTTATGTTTTACGCGTATGCTTTAGAGTGTGCCTTTAGCAGCAAGACAATCTGAAGCAGTTTTCTGAAGCTCCATGTGTATAAACAAAAGTTCAGATTTACAGCTAGTCAAACAGAAAATACAAGAGATCATGTACTGAATGGAATTGTTTTACCAAGTATTGATTTTTGTTTCTGAATACTTCATGTAATATTCCAGTATTTTCTTTTTAATATGTGTGATTGCCTTCCTTCAGTTTCAGTTCCCAGCATGGACTTCCATAAGCTTTTGGCATTTCTACAACCACCACCACAACTCTTAGCAGAAAACCTCAACACTGCTACAAAGTTTCTTGTACAAAGCTTTACCAGCCAAGACAATTTATGCCGTTATGCATTGCGACAGCAGAACAAATCTACATTTGACTAACTGCAGGCACTTGGCAATGAGGGCTGTAAGAGAATCTGAATAGAATGCTTATGTGAGGCAGAAATCATTGTAGATCCTGCTGCAGAATACAACCAAATGGCTCCAATACTAACAGTACAGTTCTTCTATATTGTGTACCAGTCTTAAGTAAAACTTGCAACTGAAGTCTTTTATAGAATACTTGTGATCATACTGCAGTTTTGAAGATGGTAACAGATTACAAGTAACTTTAGTAACTCTGTAAATTGTGTGCCAGATATGGGGTGGAAGAAAGAAAAACAACATCAAAACCATTCTCACATTTTCCCTCCATTACATTTTGGAGAACTAGGTTGCATAACTCAGTGACTAAAGTATAATTAATGAACTCTTACAGCCACTTGGGATGGCATCTTATAGTTCCTGGCAAACAGCAATTCACCTCTTAAACCAAACACTCAAAACTGGGATTATGGAACACATCTTCCAGTCTCATGCACAACAAAATACACAGTCATAGGTCTATCTACTGTAGGTAATTGTACAGTAGAGAACATTACTAGGGTCATGAACAAAAGTGAATACCAAGCTCTTACAGCTCTACATATGGCCAACCTGAGTGGATAAACTGAGTATCTTTTTTTTGGTGGAGTTAGTCCATTTACAGTCATGAACGAAAGTTCCACAGAAAAAATATTAACTGTACACATGCATTGTGTAAAAAAGAAGTTAGTTTTCATCATGCTGTGTGTCTATCGATTCTGCAATTGTTTTCCGACAGGTGGCACAAAATATAGCATGCAACAGATGATAAAAACATCTGCTACTAATTACAATGCAAGATTGTAAGCAGAAAAGGACAGCTTAATTTCTTCTCTCTGGAAATACTGTGATCCATGATGTCAGCAGTCTGACAGTCTCTTAAAAAATGTTCTTATTTTAATTGCTGCTTCAGCATGGTTTTCCAGAACTCACTACGGGTATGTCTACACTGCAATTTAAAAACTGCAGCTGGCCTCTGCCAGCTGACTCAGGCTCGTGGGGCTCACGCTAAGGGTTGTTTAAAGGCAGTGTAGACATTCGAACTGGAGCGTGGGCTTTGGGACCCTCAACCTCACAGGGGTCCTAGAGCTCAGGCTCCAACCCAAGCCTGAAAGTCTAACACTTCAATTAAACAGCCCCTTAGCCCGAGCCCCGCAAGCCTGAGTCAGCTGGCATGGGTCAGCCACAGGTGTCTAATTGCAGAGTAGATATACCCTATGTTTTCTGCTTTCTGCAATGCTGCATTTATTTAATAGACACTGTCTGAACTGACTTTCAAAGGCTCATGTAGCTGCTGAAAGGCTGCACTGACAGCCATAGTCTCAGTTCATCCTACTGACTGCTGGACTCTACAACAGCTTTTTTGATTACAGCAGACAAGGCAAAGTTCTTGCCAAGTGGCGACATTTAGCTTTGGAGGAGTGCTTTATATGATCTACCAGTATGCAGGGCAGCAGAAGTTAACCTTTTTGCTAAGTTTAAAAGGAAGAAAAATGTAGAATTTTTTCATCTCAGCCAACAGCCACACTTCCAGCTATTGCAAAAAAATTAGAATGTACATTAGCATCACTCAAATGCAGAGGATGAGGCTGCATGAAACAATGAACTCTACTCCCTCCTGGGTATGCTTTACAACACTTTATGTACATGATCACAATCTGTTTCTAAACTGTTACAGTAGAATATTAAAAAAAAAAAAAAAAAAAAAAAAAACGATCTCACAAATGCTCCTGGAACCAGTAAGACATGTACATACTTTACCATGTAACCTTGTAATATTGTCACCCATATCTTTCCTAGTCATTATTTCCTTGTATGTTTATGGCCAACACCCGAATCTTGTTTTAAGTTATTTGCTCTCTGGGGCAGAAGGTAGGTCTGTTATTGTGAGCCAAGGCTCAAAGAGAACATAACAAGGGAAGACTTGCAACTACGCTTGTTGTATCAGTTCTGGGGACAGAGCAAGACCACCAAGAGCCCCCTAATGCCAACTGGCAAAAGGATTACAGGAATGTCCTGATTCTGGTATGTACATTCTGTTTCACCAAAGAATGTCTTGTGAGGTCTTAAATGAAAACCAGTCTCACAGTGGTCATCAATATTGTTATGAAATTATATATATATATATATATATATATATATATATATATATATATATTACACACATACACACACACACACACACACACAATGTGTGACAGTGTACCCCATAAGGCCTCATGAGAATATGCTTATGAATGTATACATGATATAACTGGAATATGTTTTATGCTACATATGCCATGTAATATATCTAGAAAGGTTATGATCTACTGAATACATTCCTCCTCTTTGTATGCATGTATCATTTTTGTACTTGAAGTTAGGAATATTGGCTATATACTTGCTTGATTTCTAAGTAGCCTTTGTAAAGCATTTGGTCAGCTTCTTGAGAAAGGAATAAGCAAATTAAGTGCCCAATCAAGAAACACTTAAGGGACAATGGATCTTGGGATGCTCCAATCCACATAAGAAATCTACATGAGGACGTTCAAGGTAGCAGGTAAGCCATGGCTGCTGCCTATAAAAACTGAGTCATGAATGGACATGTGACTTGCCTATGTGACTCCAAAACTCCATCTTGGAGCTGGACTTTGCATAGGAGAGAGGAGGGGGTCTCCACCCATAAGAGAAAGTCTATTTAAGCCTGTGGAAGACCCCTCCATTTTGTCTTCAGCTGGCTAAAGAGATAACCTCTCTACCCCCAAGGATACCTGAAAGAGACTGTAACAAAGGACAGTAACTACAGGGGGTGAGAGTGATTTCTGGACCCGGACTAGAAAGAGACTAGTCTGTAAAAGGAAGCTTACTGGAACTGGTGAGGTTTTATCTGTATTCAGTTTTCTTAGACAGACTTGAGAGTTCTATTTTGTTTTACTTGGTAATTCACTTTGTTCTGTCTGTTACTACTTGGAACCTCTTAAATCCCACTTTCTGTATTTAGTAAGACCACTTTTCACTTATTAACCCAGAGTATGTATTAATACCTGGGGGGGGTGAAAAGGGGGGCAAACAGCTGTGCATCTCTCTCTATCTGTTATAGAGGGCGAACAATTTATGAGTTTACCCTGTATAAGCTGTATACAGGGTAAAATGGATTTATTTGGGGTTTAGACCCCATTGGGAGTTGGGCATCTCAGTGTTAACGACAGGAACACTTCTGTAAGTTGCTTTCAGTTAAGTCTACAGCTTTGGGGCACGTACTTCAGACCTGGATCTGTGTTGGAGCAGACTGGCGTGTCTGGCTCAACAAGACAGGGTGCTAGATTCCCAGGCCGAAAGGGAAAGCAAGGGCAGAAGTAGTCTTGGCACATCAGCTGGCAGTTCCCAAGGGGATTTCTGTGATCCAATCTGTCACACTATGTAAGGAGTTATGTACAGTAACTCCTCACTTAACGTCATCCTGGTTAATGTATTTTTGTTGATGATCAATTAGAGAACATACTCATTTAAAGTTGCGCAATGCTCCCTTATAATGTTGTTTGGCAGCCTCCTGCTTCGTCCACTTCATGCAGAAAGAGCATCCCTGTTGGAGCTAGCTGGTGGGGGCTTGGAACCAGGGTGGGCCGGCAGCCCCCCATTAGCTTCCCTAAGTTCTCTATGCAGCAGCTGCCCAGCAAGCTATCAATTGCCAGGCAGTAGAAGCTGTCCCTCCCCCCACTGCCCTGTGCTGCTCCTGCCCTCTGCCTTGGAGCTGCTCCCAGGAGCCTCCTTCTTGCTGTGCAGGGAGGGGAGGGGGGAAGAGGTGTGCTAATGTCAGGATGTCCCCCGCCCCCTGTATCCTATCTCCACAGAGCAAGGGGATGGGGGACACGACAGGGCTCAGGACAGAGGGAGCTTGCTGGTAGCAGCTGCTTTCTTAATTTGCTGATCTACTTAAAAAGGCAGTGTTCTTAGAGTGGAGTCAGTGTACTTAAAGGGGCAATGCGCGTCTCTCTGTCACACACACACAGTGCGTCTCTCTGTCTCTCTCTGCCATGCTGTGTCTCCTCCCTCCTTTTGTGCTGCCTTGTAGAGTGTGAGGCTATATTAACAACTATGTGTTAACCCTTGAGGGCTCAGCCGAGTGCTAGTTCATCATTTAGCAGTAAGACATTCCCTGGGAAATATCTCACCCTCTTCCACCCCCTGACTCCACCACCTCAACCAAGCTTCACAATCATCATTGCTGTGTACAGTATTAAATTGTTTAAAACTTTTATATTTAATTTAATATATATAAAAATTAAAAAAAAAAAAAAGTCTTTTGTCTGGCAAAAAAAAATTTCCCTGGAACCTAGCCTCCCCCCATCTAGAAGTTTTTGGACAGATGCAGTAGCAATTACAATATGCCTCACTATACTATGGTGAAGATGTATGCAAAGGATTTTAAAACCACATTACATTTATGCACATTCCTTTGTGAAGCAATTAAATATATATAGCTCATCACTAGCACAAAATGCACACAATTGTTTGACTACAAGAAAAACAAGTTACTGTGTAACTATCTAGGCTCTCATCATAATCTTCCCTCTTTTTTAAAGTGGTGTTTTATTCAAAAAAGGTGTTAACTTTTTTATTGTTTTCTTTTAAAAAGAAAAAAAAAAAAGTTAAGCTTGATGAGTTTCTTTTCTTTGAGAAGGTTTCCACATATACCTCCACAGCTAATGAAAAATGTAAGTCCAGGTTTGTCAAACAATCAATCTGACCCAGTAAAAAAGAAAATGTAGCTTTAAAACTTTTGTTCTATCAAGGAGATCACTAGATAAAGCACTAATAATGGAGATCAAAAGTTAATGAGAAAAGTAGACATCCCCACCACTATTAGTTTGAAGCAAGCAATCCAACATTTAAAAAGAGGCTACATCCTTCAGTCTTGTGGTGAAACAGAATATTTGAATTATTTCATCAGATATGAAGTATTTTGCAGGAATTAATGTATAACACAATATTATTCGAAACAATGGTAACTGCAATAGGTCATTTGGGGTTTCATTACCACTTTACCACCTTCCCTTAATAATTAAGTACTTGATATCAAAGTCAAAATAAAAATGGATTCAATATTATAAACAGTGGAGGATGTCAAAAGATTAATGTGTAAGATGTGCTCTGGTTGAGCTCCAGTTTACTTATGGCTTTTGTGATACAAAACAAACTTGGCTGCAAAAAAATAAGATGGAATCAAATGAAAGCCTCCTATCTCACCTGAAATTTTTTAAAACCAAATTTCAAACAGGAGGGTGCCATTTTCCTAAGGCACCACTGAGGAATGGTGGAATTCAACTCCAGGTAGTAACAAATTCTGTGATGACAGCTCAATCCATTAAATATATAACAGGAAATAACCACCACAGTGATATGCAAATGAAGTGATAGACATTGATGTATATAAACAAACATCTAAATAGGATTTTGTGGTTTGGGGGGGGAAGAGGTAGCTTTGTCCCTCTGTCACGAAGCAGTGGAAAGAGTGATTTCCTTGCTCATCTCTGGCCTGGTTACAAATTGTTGATACAAAGTCTGGGCCTCATTCTGTCATATTACTTTGAATAGTATCTTATGCTGTGAGTGGTCCCACAGCGGGAGGTGGCATAAGCAGGCCCTCTATGAAGAAAACACATCTCATCTCCTCCATCTCATCTCTTCCCTAGTGTTCTACAAGAGTTGTAAAAATTAAAGAACTCCAATTGCCACCTTCTTGCATTTATACAGCACTTTTTATCAGCTCACCACAAAGGTCTTAGCAAATAATAACTAATTAAGCCTCACAACATCCCTGAAGTTGGTAATTATTCCTATTTTGCTGGCCATAGAACCTGAAGCCATAGAGAAATTGTTCTCATGTGCTTTAATAACTACTCACTTACTGAAAGGATTTTTATTCAAGTTTTCCAGAAAGCTTGCCCACTTTCTTGGGCAGAGACGCAGCAAGAGAAATTTCAACATAGTAATTTCCCCAAAAATATTATTAGTATAGAACTTGAAAATAGGAGCTTATTGAAAATGCTTCCTCAGCCATAATTATAGCATCACTATTGGGGTGCTAGAAATATATTTTAAGATATCAATAATTCAAAGAAACTGAGTCCAAACCATGCTCCTTGAAAATATCAGGATAATTTTGTGTCTGGCCATTATATGAACTAACCATCAGTGTTACTTATTAGTTGGAAGGGAATCTGAAACAAAAAGGCATCTATCACTGTTCAACACTTTTGCTAGATATACAATCAGAGGAAATTATCCACTAGTCAGTGAATTCGTAGACTTCAGAGCACCTTTTGTAGACTCCAGGGCAGGGTGAAGAAGAATGCTCTTAAACCATTTCTCTTCTACTCCTGTCTTTCTCGGACTAAGATAATTGGCTTCTAACTACTTAGTATGGGTGTGCAATTTTGAAAATACAACTTCTCAATTCAATTGTTTTCCTTTATGTCTTAATGCTAGATATATTGATAACTTCTCAATGAATACTTAACTGATGAAGCATTAGGCATGGTGCACTATTGTAAACAGAATTGTGAAAAGCTTACTGACATTGAAAGCAGTTGTTGCAAGTTATGTCAAAATATATGGGGTTTGTTATAAATACACAGTGTACCAATATTAAGAAACTAAATGTAGATGAATGCAGTAATATCAGATCGCCTAAAAACGAAGAACCAAATGAACAAACGGAAGCTATATGAAATTCCAAGAAACAAAAGTTCAAGGCACTGGAAAGAACAAATTATTTACTTGACATCCATGAACAGTACAATGGCTCCATTACAAGACATACAAAAGTAGTGTTACTATATTTGCTTTTCATAGCCCACTTCTACATAAACATGAATATTAAAAGAAACTAGTAACAAGAATGCCTCCTTGTCAAGGCTACATCAGACAGAATGGTAGGACAACCTCTACTTTTCATTCTAAAATGGTTTAAATTAGAAATCTGAGTAACTGAAAGAAAAGAAAAATTACTTCTCTCGTATAATCTAAATTAAAAAAAAAGATATTGCAATGAATAATTTGTTTCTTGATCTGAAGCAGCACTACTTCACCATTCAGATGATTAGTAACTGAACCTGCTTTTAAAGACTCACTTTTGTAATGCAGCTTGTATATTCTGCTACAAAGTATGTAATCAATAGTACAGTAGGAAGTTTTTACAAGTTATAAACATAATTTACAGCCTCTGATCAGAGGGGAAAAATCCCCTCCCTTTGTAAAGCACCTAATGATCTACAGATATAAATCACTGTAAGTGGCGCGTATTATTTTTAGAAGTTTAAACAAGTAGTAAGAAAGGGAGACCTAGTAAAAATAACTAGTCTCATATTTTCAAACTCTCTGTGGTAGAGAACAGTCAAACTACAACTACTCTCTCAAATGTAGGCAAGGAATGGGTTAGAGGGTAGTGCTGAAGCTGGCCAACAGGGGAATCTGAACTTTGGGGAGCAGGGGGGAAGACTCGGCTTAAATTTCCTGTTACTATGGAATGAACCAGTCTAAGCCAATGAATTTTAAAGCTTTTTGAGTTTTGCCAAATATTGGAAAAAATATACCTGACCTTAAAAGTCTGCATTAGCCCAAGGGAGCTTTCTTTCACATCCCATTTGGAATACAATAGAATTACTTCAAGATCTACTTCCCCATTTCTGGATATGATGGAAGGCATCAGTTTTCTGCAATAATCAAAGAGCAAACCAAATCGAAGTGTCTCTCCTACATCAGCAAAAACATAAAAGTTTGAAAAATGCATTGCTGCACTTTCTAGACCTCTTATATCTCTGAAAGTTTATATTAAGCTTGACTAAAGATATTCTCTTTTTGTCAAACCACATATGCAAATTTGAAGTAAAAAGTTATCTTTCACTGTCTTAAAGGTTGGGAAAAAACATCAAACTTATAATGAAAAGTTAATTACTAACTAGAGCTGCTTCCACCTCTCCATACTTTCATAAGGACAACTCTCAGAATTAGTTCTGAATATACTAGGGTTACCATATTTGCACAATCAAAAAAGAGGACATGGGGGGGGAGGAGCCCCGCTCTAGCCCCGCCCCCATCCACTCCCTCCCACTTCCCACCCCGACTGCCCCCCTCAGAACCCCCAATCCCCCCCGCTCCTTGTCCCCTGACTGCCCCCTCCTGAGAACCCCCCACCCTAACTGCCCCCCAGGACCCTACCTGTCCCCTGACTGTCCTGACCTTTATCCACACCCCCACCCCCAGACAGACCCCCGGGACTCCCATGCCCTATCTAACTGCTCCCCGCCCACTGACAGGACCCCCAGAACTCCCGACCCATCCAACCCCCTCTGCTCCCTGCCTGCCTCGACCCCTCTCCACACCCCTGCCCCCCTAACAGCCCCCCCAGAACCCCCGACCCATCTAACCCCCCCGCTCCCTGTCCCTGACTATCCCAACCCCTCTGCACACCCCTGCCCCCATGACAGACCCCCCCCCCCCAAACTCCCGACCCATCCAACCCTCCCCGTCCCCTGACCAGGGCCGGCTTTAACAAGAGCCCAGGAATGCTCCGGCTGGAGTCGCGGGGCTTGGGGCCTGGCCAGAGGTGCTCGGCCAGGGCCGGCCCGGCCGCCCTGGGGCCTGAGCCAGGCCGGAGCCACTGGGCCGGCGCGCTCGGCCGGAACTGGGGCCGCCACCCTGGAGCCCGAGCCGGGCCGGAGCCGCTGGGGCCGGGGGTGCTTGGCCGGCGCCGCTCAGCCGGAACTGGGGCCGGTGCCCCAGGGCCCAAGCCAGGCCGGGCTGGGGCCGGCCGGGGCCAGAGGTGCTCAGCCGGAACCGGGGCCGCTGCCCTGGGGCCTGAGCCAAGCTGGAGCCGGCGCGCTCAGCCGGAACCGGAGCCCGGCCGGTGCGCGTGGCCAGAACTGAGGCCGATGCCCCGGGGCCCGAGCCGGGCCGGAGCCGCTGGGGCCGGACTGGGCCGCGCCGCCCCTCCCCGAAGCCCTCCTCCTCGCGTCCCCCCCACCCCAGCTTACCTGCTGCTGCCCGCCTGCCCCTGCTTCTTTTCAGACTTCCCGCGAAGATCTGATTCGCGGGAAGCAGGGGAGGGGGAGGAGCATGGGGGCGGAGCGTTCAGGGGAGTGGAGGAGGGGCAAGACAGCTGCGGGGCCAGGGGCGTGCTAAGGCTGCAGGGGATGGGGGGAGCCGAGAAGGGGCTTTGGCTGCCGAGCGGCGCCGCTTTTCGATCGGGGGGAAATCCTGGACATTTTTAGAAATCCCCCCCGGACGGCTATTTATAGATCGAAAAGCCGGACATGTCCGGGGAAATCCGGACATATGGTAGCCCTAGAATATACAATATATTACCTGCATGTAAGTCATGTTGCATAGTAACACAGTAGAAAGTGAATATTATCACAAAAGGAAAGTGGCCTATTTAGAAACTGCATTATTCAGCAAGACACCGTACTTTGTAAATTAGTTTATACCCACTCACTCTCATTAGGGCACCGTATATTAGGCATTTGATTAGACCTGAAATCAGGTTCTCTTTTAGTAAATTATATGCTTTTGGAAGGACAAGACATGCATGTCTATCAGTCGTTTTCAGATTGGGAACAAACGAGAGACTAAATCCATGATTTGGCAAAGCACTTAAGCACATGCTGTGACATTCCAGAGTACAATCTAGACTAATGAGTCGGTGTGCCACCCTGGCCCTGCAACTTTGAGTGAAGTAGTTCCCACTTGGGCTGCTCACAAACGCACATAGCATGCAAGTCACACCCTGAGTGTTTGTGTATAACTGCAGGCTGCCAGCCACACTTGGGTTAGACTCTGGCTCTCACCAGCCTTATTTATACTGCAGGGTGACCCCAAGACACCCCCAGTCTTAGATTTTCCCCAGACATGCATGTCCTGTACTGTCCAGCCCACTCTTCTGGACAATAAAAATCCATTATTTCTTTAATAGAAATAATATGCACACAACATTCCACCATAACTGGAGTTTCCTAAACACTTCAATTTTAACATACTGATTAGATAAAACAATAAAACAAGTTCATTAACTACAAAGAGATAGATCTTAAGTGGGTACAACTAATGAGACATAAAACTAAGAAATGGTTACAAGAAAAATAAAGATAAAACACAACTGGTGCCTAACAAACTATGTTAAACTCAAAATATTCTCTCACCACATGCTTTCAACAGTCTTGTTTTGCTTATTCTTCTTGACCATAGCAATTATGTTTACACCAATGCACTGCCCTTAAGCAGTAAAAGCATGAGCTTTATTTGGTCTGCTACATTTGTAATAACTGTTCAGAATGTAGAAGATAATTTTTTATACTTTCCGTAGTTGACCAAAGTAATAAACCAACTAGACTCTTTCCATCTGAAAATATTTTTCTCCCTTCCCACTGAGGAAGTGGACCTTAAATGCCAAGAAACTAAACATGCCACATTTTAAGATATTCTGACAACAAAAGGATGAATTAATACCCTTTAAATTGAGCTCTTTCACACTACGTGACCCAACCTTAATGGTACTCCATTTTGCTTCCATTTACGAAATCTATTCTTCCAAGTGTCATTATGTTCCATGACTGAAATAAATTAGGACAGCCATATGAACTTATGTTTATGTCTAAGAGGCACATTTATAAACACAAGAAATGAATATAAATATATTGATTTTAGAGAGAACATGATTCTGCAAACTTTACAAGAACATTTGTAATCTGCTTTAAAGAAGGAAAAAAAGGAGGAAAATTGTAGAAAATTTACCATGAACAAAATTATAGTGGTAAACTCTTACTAAACAGAAATTCTACATGCTCCATATGTGTATCTCAAGTTTTCAACTTACCTATATTGTCTTTGGCAACAAGACCTTTGGAAAAGTCACTGGGTGTAGGTGAAGTTCTGCTGTCCCTCTTTGCTACATCAAGGTTGTTACAATATTCCCATCTCTTCTGTTGAAGTTCCTGAAGCCAGTATGTCATGTCCTGACGGGTAGCAGCCTACAAAAAAAGAGACCAGAGTACTGAAAAACAAAGAGATGGATACACTTGTCAAGCATGGATATAATTTAACTTGCATTGAAAGGAAGACAACAGAGGTACCAAGTAGAGCCCTATGCGGATACAAAATTTGTACACCTCTACCCCGATATAATGCTGTCCTCGGGAGCCAAAAAATCTTACCGCGTTATAGGTGAAACCGCGTTATAGCGATCTTGCTTTGATCCGCCGGAGTGCGCAGCCCTGCCCCCCTGGAGCGCTGCTTTACCGCGTTGTAGCCAAATTAGTGTTATATCGGGTCGTGTTATATCGGGGTAGAGGTGTATCTGCATCCGATCTGTAATCCACAGACATGATTCGCGGATGTAAAGCGGATAACTGCACATTTGCAGGGCTTTACAAGAGAGTAGAGAGTAGAGGTGCCAATAACACTCCACTAAATAAGATAATCCAAAAATGGATTTATTGTTTTTTATATATATATATATAAACACACACACACACACACCACTAATAAGTCAAATCTACCTTTAAAAATTAATCATCCATCCTAGTTTCTCCACCTTTGCATCTCCATCTCCCCAAGGGTATGTCTACACTACAAAATTAGGTCGATTTAATAGAAGTTGATTTTTTAGAAATCAATTTGATAGTCAATTGTGTGTGTCCCCACTAAGCGCATTAAGTCAGTGGAGTGAGTCCACAGTACCGAGGCTAGCGTCGACTTTCAGAGCGTTGCACTGTGATAGCTATCCCACAGTTCCTGCAGTCTCCGCTGCCCATTGGTATTCTGGGTTGAGCTCCCAATGCTTGATGGGGCAAAAACATTGTTGCAGGTGGTTCTGGGTACATGTCGTCAGGCCCCCCTCCCTCGCTCCCTCTGTGAAAGCAATGGCAAAAAATCGTTTCTTGCCTTTTTTCCTGGGTTACCTGTGCAGACGACATACCACGGCAAGCATAGAGCCCGCTCAGCTCACTGTCACCGTACGTCTCCTGGGTGCTGCTTACAGACGTGGTACTACATTGCTACACAGCAGCAGCTCCTTGCCTTTGCAAGTTAGCAAAGACTGTTAGCAGCCGTATTGCACCACCTGCTGTCGTCTCCTGGTTGCTCCTGGCCGACCTCAGTGAGGTCGGTCGGGGGCGCCTGGACAGACATGGGAGTGACTCCAGGTCATTTTCTTCTTTAAGTTTAGTCTAATGGAGATTCAGTCCTGCCTGGAATATCATGCAAGCTAGAGGCTTTTGCCTCAGGCTGCTCTCCCAGTCGGCAGCACTGCGCGGTCGCACCTACCCCAGCCTACCCCTTGCTCCCATGGCTCATGAAGCCTGACAGTAGTAAGGAGCAATTCAACTATAAGCTAAGCAAGTGCAGAATGGCGGTAGAATGTGTCTTTGGATATTTAAAATCTTGCTGGCACGGTTTGCTGACTAGGCTGTTTGCAATTAGAAGAGCACAGCAAGGCGCGCTGCGCAACACAGAGGCTTTGAAAACCAGTTTCATGACTGGCCAGGCTTCGGTGTGACAGTTGTGTGTGTTTCTCCTTGATGCAAATCTGCCCTCTTTGTTGAATTTAATTCCCTGTAAGCCAAGTCGTCAGTCGCCCCTCCCTCCGTGAGAAGAGCTGCAGACGATCGTTTCGTGCCTTTTTTCCGTGCAGACACCATACCACGGCAAGCATGGAGCCCGCTCAGATCACCACGGCAGTTATGAGGACTGTAAACATCCCACACATTATCCTGCAGTATATGCAGCACCAGAAACTTCAAAAGCAGGCGAGGAGGCGACGGCAGCATGGTGACGAGAGTGACAAGGACATGGACACAGACTTATCTCAAAGCATGGGCCCTGGCAATTTGGACATCATGGTGGTAATGGGAGAGGTTCATGCTGTGGAACGCCGATTCTGGGCCCGGGAAACAAGCACAGACTGGTGGGACCGCATAGTGTTGCGGGTGTGGGATGATTCCCAGTGGCTGTGAAACTTTCGAGTGCGTAGGGGCACTTTCATGGAACTTTGTGACTTGTGCTTCAGGGGAGGGGAAAGCAAGAATACCAAGATGAGAGCAGCCCGCTCAGTTCACAAGCGAGTGGCAATAGCCCTCTGGAAGCTTGCAACGCCAGACAGTTACCGGTCAGTCGGGAATCAATTTGGAGTGGGCAAATCTATTGTGGGGGCTGCTGTGATCCAAGTAGACAACGCGATCACTGAGCTGCTGCTATCAAGGGTAGTGACACTGAGAAATGTGCAGATCATAGTGGATGACTTTGCTGCAATGGGATTCCCTAACTGTGGTGGGGCGATAGACGGAACGCATATCCCTATCTTGGGATTGGAGCACTAAGGCAGCCAGTACATAAACCGAAAAGGGTACTTTTCAATGGTGCTGCAAGCACTGGTGGATCAAAAAGGACGTTTCATCAACATCAACGTGGGATGGCCGGGAAAGGTACATGATGCTTGCATCTTCAGGAACTCTGGTCTGTCTGAACAGCTGGAGAAAGGGACTTACTTTCCAGACCAGAAAATAACCGTTGGGGGATGTTGAAATGCCTATAGTTATCCTTGGGGACCCAGCCTACCCCTTAATGCCATGGCTCATGAAGCCATACACAGGCACCCTGGACAGTAGTCAGGAGCTGTTCAACTACAGGCTGAGCAAGTGCAGAATGGTGGTAGAATGTACATTTGGACGTTTAAAAGCGTGCTGGCGCAGTTTACTGACTCGGTTAGACCTCAGCAAAACCAATATTCCCATTGTTATTACTGCTTGCTGTGTGCTCCACAATATCTGTGAGAGTAAGGGGGAAAACGTTTATGGCGGGGTGGAAGGTTGAGGCAAATCGCCTGGCTGCTGATCACGCGCAGCCAGACACCAGGGCGGTTAGAAGAGCACAGCAGGGTGCGCTGCGCATCAGAGAAGCTTTGAAAAACAGTTTCATGATTGGCCAGGCTACGGTGTGAAATATCTGTTTGTTTCTCCTTAATGAAAACCCGCCCCCTTGGTTCACTCTACTTCCCTGTAAGCCAACCGCCCTCCCCTCCCCCATTTGATCACCGCTTGCAGAGGCAATAAGGTCACTGTTGTTTCAAATTCATGCATTCTTTATTAATTCGTCACACAAATGGGATAACTGCAAAGCCGGGAGGGGTGGGGGAGGAGGGAAGCACAAGGCCACACTGCAGCTTTCTGTTGCTTGGGCAGTCCTCTGGGGTGGAGTGGTTGGGTGCCCGGAGGCCCCCGCCCACCGCATTCTTGGGCGTCTGGGTGAGGAGGCTATGGAACTTGGGGAGGAGGGTGGTTCATTACATAGGGGCTGCAGCGGCGGTCTGTGCTCCTGCTGCCTTTCCTGCACCTCAACAATATGCCAGAGAACATCAGTTTGATCTTCCAGTAGACTCAGCATTGCATCCTGCCTCCTCTCATCACGCTGATGCCACCTATCATCTTAATCCCGCCACATGTCCTCGTGTTCATTTAGTGCTTTCCTGCACTCTGACGGATACACTTGTCAAGCATGGATATAATTTAACTTGCATTGAAAGGAAGACAACAGAGGTACCAAGTAGAGCCCTATGCGGATACAAAATTTGTACACCTCTACCCCGATATAACGCTGTCCTCAGGAGCCAAAAAATCTTACCGCGTTATAGGTGAAACCACGTTATAGCGAACTTGCTTTGATCCGCTGGAGCACGCAGCCCTGCCCCCCTGGAGCGCTGCCTTACCACGTTGTAGCCAAATTCGTGTTATATCGGATCGTGTTATATCGGGGTAGAGGGAATGGTTTCAAACAGCAGCGCCTTCATTTCACATACCAAGCACCCGTTGGGTTGGCCATTTAAAATGGGTTGGCCATTTAAAAGGAGGGGCTGCGTTTTTTGGGTTAACGTGCAGCACAAATCGAACTAACACCCCCCTCCCCTCCACACACACACACCCACACCCAATTCTCTGGGATGATCGCTTCACCCCTTCCCCCACCGCGTGGCTAACAGGCTTTGGGAGTACATCCAGAAGAGCTTCATTAATATGTCCCTGGAGGATTTCTGTTCCATCCCCATACACGTTAACAGACTTTTCCAGTAGCTGTACTGGCCGCGAATGCATCCGAAGTCTTCAGGGCAAATTAATCATTAAACACGCTTGCTTTTAAACCATGTATTATATTTACGAAGGTACACTCACCAGAGGTGCCTTCTCGGTCCGGGAGCCCGCCTTCAGTGGGTTGGGAGGGTACTAGATCCAGGGTGAAAAACAGTTCCTGGCTGTCGGGGAGAATCCATTGACGGAGTCCACGCACGGGGCTGGGGTAGTTGTAGGGGCACCCCCTAGAATGGCATGCAGCTCATCATAGAAGCGGCATGTCTGGGGCTCTGACCCAGAGCGGCTGTTTGCCTCTCTGGCTCTTGGACAGGCTTGCCTGATCTCTTTAAAGTTTCTCGTGGCACTGCTGTGGGTCCCTGTTATAGCCTCTGTCCTTCATGCCCTTGGAGATTTTTTCAAATGTTTTGGCATTTCATCTCTTGGAACAGAGTTCTGATAGCATGGATTCCTCTCCCCATACAGTGATCAGATCCAGTACCTCCCGTTCGGTCCGTGCTGGAGCTCTTTTGCGATTCTGGGACACCGTGGTCACCTGTGCTGATGAGATCTGCATGGTCACCTCTGAGCTCGCCATGCTGGTCAAACAGGAAATGAAATTCTAAAGTTCACGGGTCTTTTCCCTGTCTACCTGGCCAGTGCATCGGAATTGAGAGTGCTGTCCAGAGTGGTCACAATGGAGCATCTGGGATAGCTCCCAGAGGCCAATATCGTCGAATTGTGTCCACACTACCCCACATTCGACCCTGCAAGGTCAATTTCAGCGCTAATCCCCTTGTCGGGGAGGAGTACAGAAACTGATTTTAAGAGCCGTTTAAGTCGACAAAAATGGCTTCGTCGTGTGGCCGGGTGCAGGGTTAAATTGATCTAATGCTGCTAAATTCGACCTAAACTCGTAGTGTAGACCAGGGCTAAGTCTCAAGAGGCTGCTCCCATACTATAGCATAGCCCCAATATGGTTGCTTCCTTGACAGCCTCTTGCACATTTAAGTTAGCCCAAGACACTATGAAGAATTCTTTATATACATGAATAAAGACTGCAGACAAATCCAAGTCTCCATACCTACAATCAGCAAGAACCTGATTTTAAGTATATGTAACGTGCTTGGCTGAAAGTGGACAAGAACATATACTGTTACAGTGCATCCTTTAATATAATATATTTACACATTCTGTTGTGTATCTATTGCTATATGAACAATTTAACTCCTACAGCAAGAGGAAGTGTAACAAAACTGCAATGAAATAAATATTTAAGACATTTAATCTATAAATTTAAAAAAGAGTTAAGTCCTCTGCTAATTAACAGAATGGGCAATGGAAATGCAAACATCTTTAAACTATGCAGTAAAACCCATATCTAAATACATTTTTATCATATTTTACTTGAGAGTGTTTGTTGCCATTATTCTTATCAGATTGGTCTCCTCTGTTAAATCAATAAGGAAAAGTGACTGGGTAGAAGGAAGAGGATTATGGATCTGGTGATCAGATTTTACACACATGACTCAGCACTTCACATGCAGAATGAGATGGCACCATGACAGGAGATTTAAGCTTTGTTAAACAAAACTCACAGAAGAGAGGATACCAAAGTTTCATTTTTGTTGGCTGCTGTGCAAGACAAACATCCTGCCTGAGGTTTTTCAAATTCCTTGTACCAGCAGAACTCAGTTTCACACTGTGATGTTGCAGTCTATATGGTTTTATAAAAATATGCTAGTGAGTGAATATAATGTAACTGGACTATGCTTCATGCAAAAGGTCTCTTGTAAGGTATCATTACAAAGCTTATAATCTACTGAGTGTGATCATCCTATTTGTATAAATGTACCACTCTTGTATCTGAAACTAGAAATATGAAATATAATTCTGAGGGTCTATTGTAATTATGCAAAGTGTGGGCCATTAATGGTGATTTGGAATCTTGATGACTCCCATTAACCAAGACAATTGTCTGCAGATGGCTGTGTTTTACCTGTAAGTCTTCCTGTATACATGTGTGCTGGCAAGTGGACAATGAAGTCTTGCAGTGACATGTGATCACGTCACCTGAACTGGAATCCATCTTTAACCTGGTGTCTTTCCATTGAGAAGGAAGGGGTGGGAACCCAGAGAGGGACAAAGGATTCCCACCTTATGCAAAAGATATATAAAGGGGTGGAACAGAACAAAGGGAGGAGAGAAGCCATCATGAAGAATCCCCAAGCTACCACCTGAGCTAGAACAAGAGCTGTACCAGGGGAAAGAATTGTGCCCAAGCCTAGAAGGTGTCCAGTCAAAGACTCAAAATACATTCCTCACTCTATATCAGGGTGGATAAAAATCACGGATTTAAAAAAAAATGCAAAAAAAAAAAAATAGATTTTTTTGATAAAATGCTTTTTGAGGAAAAACCTATCTAAAGATGGCTTTAATTAAAACTACATTATAGCTCAAAGATATCTCATAATGGAATAGGGATTATAAATTCTAATTCTATAGTATGAGACAATATAGTCATGTAATGTTTAAGAAAAGTTTTGTAAATGAGTTCTAATAGTTCATGGATTAGGGATCCAACTTTATGGGATTCCAGGGGCTTCTGTATAGATTATTTAGGTTAATCTTTCTATCGACCCAATGGGACTCAGTGCTCAGTCTAGAAGATACCATCAGAGATGCTTAGATTTGCGTCTCCAGAAGTAACATGCTTGTTAACAGCAAAAATGTTTATAAATAAATAATATAGATGAGAAATAACAGACCTCAACCCTATCGTCCGTCTGCAAATTTGTGTATACAGAGTCAATCCCTTACCTCTCTCTAAAAGTGCAAAGTTTCAAAAAGTTCAATGACTAGAAGATTGTTGGGGGCGGAACAGATCTGGACAAGGAGAAGAAGTCTGGAGATAAATGTGAGAAGGGAGGGACAGGCAGTAGAAAAAAAAGTGAAACTGTTTGAGAAGCATATTCCAGAAGTCTTGAGGTCTTTCTGAGTGTAGCCTTCATTGATTTGAGATCTATCACACCATTCTCTCTCTCTCTCTCTCTCTCTCTCTCTCTCTCACTAGAAGGGAAAACCTATAATGGCAGCAGGCCATAAAAGAGACCCAGTTTGGGAATAAGAGCCATTCAAGGAATATGTTTGCTGATGATGTTTAAAGAAAGTCACACCAGTGAACTGGTGGAAGTCACTTAAGCACTTGGATTCAGAGACTGTTGAAGTGATAATCTCACTTTTAACAGCAGTAGCTTCTTCTGCAGGTGTGGAAAGAATATTTTCTTCCTTTAGACTAATTCATTCCAAATTGAGAAATAGTTTGGGACCTGAAAAAGCAGGAAAGCTTGTTTTTCTTTTCCAGATTATGAATAAACAGGAAAATGAAGGTGAAGATGACTGAGTTAGCTGCAGAAGCCGATATTTTAAGTTTCTCATGTTGACCTGGCTGACATAGTTGATTTAATTTGTTTTTTTAAACATTTCATTTAACTATTTTAAACAATTTCAACAAAAACAAACCTGATTTTAAAAAACTTGAATGTTTAACTAAATGCAAAAATTCATATGCTTGTTTTGTTAAAATACTATGTTTGCTGTTGAAGTAAAAAAATCCAGAATACATAACATTATTGTTTTAAGTTAAATAAAATAAGTTAAATGTCTGTCTGGTGATGTTCTCCTCCTAATACAGCATAGCAAGAAAATCCTCCAAATATTAATGATTAACCTGTTGAATTGGAGATAGCTTATCTCCCAATGACTTCATAAATATCTGCTTCAATTACTTTTGATAAATGAAATAACCAATCATTCATTTTCTGATACAGCTGTAAAAACTAATCTGAAAAGTTTTCAAAATAAATCACTTAAAATGTATAGTGTGTACCTTCTAAAAATGAAATCTACATCGATCTCTGAGTTGTGAAGAATATGTATTAAGGTTATAACAGCCAACAAGAATGCACTTTTATGTAGAAATCTATGATTAAATCAAGTCTTCCTGACTAGTGATTTAAATCAAATCCACCCTGCTCTTTATCATCAAAGGAAAAGCCCACGAGGGTAGTGACCCTGTCAGCTTGTTTTCTGTGAGAAGAAGCTATAAGTATGGATTCAGGGAAAGATCCTGCATCTCTGGACTGTTTGGATTTTAACAGGGCAGAATAACTAAATGAGAAGACTGAGATCCCCAGAATTATTCTGGGTAGCCCTGAGACACTTTTGGGAAACTGGCAGATTATTACACCTCTGCTACCATTCAGAATTATAGATTGTGACTCACCTGAACATATATTTTACCTGCTTTAAACTCTCAAAAACTCACTTCCTTTTCTTAGCTAATAAACCTTTAATTGGATTACTGTAGAACTGGCTACCAACATTGTCTTTGGTGTAAGATCTAGAGTACTAGTTGATCTGGGGTAAGTAACTGGTCTCTTGGGTCTGGAAGCAACCTAAATGTGATGTGATCTTTGGTACAAGTGACCATTTATCACTAAGTCCCATTTGTCTCGGTAGCAAGATAGACTGGAGCATCTAAGGGGACTGTTTGTGACTCCATGTAAGATTGGCACAGTGATCCAGGAGTTCACATTTGGTACTAGCTTGGGGAAATCTAATTATAGACTACACCACCAGTTTGGGGTATCTGCTCTGTTTTCTGACAGTCTGCCATGAGGTAAGTACTCACAGTTGTGAACCACGTCAGACAGTGTGATACCTGGTAAGAAATATTTATAGGATTTGTGGGGAGGAAGGTGACACATTCCATTCCATAGTTCTATGGAAATATGCCATATCCAGATCATAAGCATAACTGAGATATACTTTATGCAAGATGTGCATGTAAGATATCACTAGAAAGGTTATAATATACTGACTGTGACTGTCCAATTTGTATGCCTTTATCATTTCTGACAGGTTTAAGTTTGGTAGCCATGTTAGTCTGTATCCGCAAAAACAACGAGGAGTCCTTGTGGCACCTTAGAGACTAACAAATTTATTTGGGCATGAGCTTTCGTGGGCTAAAACCCACTTCATTAGATGCATGGAGTGAAAAATACAGTAAGCAGCATATATATTACAGCACATGAAAAGATGGGAGTTGCCTTACCAAGTGGAGGGTCAGTGCTAACTAGGCCAATTCAATCACACTTTTCCCTCTGCTGATACTCATACCTTCTTGTCAACTGTTGGAAATGGGCCACCCAGACTGCATTGGCCTCGTTAGCACTACAAAAGTAATTTCCCCTTCCTTGGTATTCATCCCTTCTTGTCAACTGTTGAGAATAGACCACTTCCACCTTGATTGAATTGGCCTCGTTAGCACTGGCCCCCCACTTGGTAAGGCAACTCCCATGTTTTCATGTGCTGTAATATATATGCTGCTTACTGTATTTTTCACTCCATGCATCTGATGAAGTGGGTTTTAGCCCACGAAAGCTTACACCCAAATACATTTGTTAGTCTCTAAGGTGCCACAAGGACTCCTCGTTGTTTTTGTATCATTTCTGTATCTGAAATTAGGAATGCTGACTATGTATCTTTATTCCAACTGTGTTACTTTGGGTGTCACCCCCAACTAGTCCTTCAGGTACAAACAATGGAAAAGCCAGACATGGCTGATGGCCCATTAGCAAAGACAGTGGACTGTGAAAGGGGTTAGTCTTCCTGTGGACACTCCAGACAGCCTGCAAGTAATGGCTGCCTCACCCTGCAGAGACATGGGTCCGAGTCACCTGGTACTGGACCAACCCCCCTCCACACACACTTTTGGAATGCCAGTGTTTTTCCACTAGAAGACAAAGGGTTCCCGCCTTACCCAAGAGCTATATAAGGCAGGAGAGTGACATCACTGTGGTTCACCTCTACCTTCCCATCAAAAGAGACACTGAAAAACACCTGGAAGCAAGAACTGAACTGTATGGAGAAGAGTTGAGCCCAAGCTGGAAGGGTATCTAGCTTGTGAGTAATAATACCTGAGGTCTCAAGCTGCAGGCCAGTGCAGCGGCCTTTCAAGCCTTTCTGTAATTTGCCTGTAACAATCAGGGCCGGCTCCAGGCACCAGCCTACCAAGCATGTGTTTGGGGCGGCACTCACCCGGGGAGAGCAGAGCCGCAGCGCGCTCATCGCCCTTCCCCCGGCGCTCCGGCCGGCCGGGGAGAGCGGGGCCGTGGCTGGGCTCGCCACCCTCCCCTGCTGCGCTCCCCGCCGAGGGGCGGCGGGAGGCTTTTTTGTCTGGGGCAGCAAAAAAGCCAGAGCCGGCCCTGGTAACAATATCTAAGGTGAGAAATTACTATTTGTAACCAATTTTTTTAGTGAATCAACCTTAGTATGCGTGTTTTTTTTTATTTGCTTAGTAATCTGTTTTGTTCTGTTTGCTATCTCTTTAACCACTTAAAATCTACCTTTGATAGTTAATACATTTATTTTGTTTATTATTAAACCCAGTTTATATAATTTCTAACTGGGGGGGCAAGAAGTTGTGCATCTCTCTTCACATTGAGGAAGAGGGCAAATTTTTATGAGCTTGAGCTGTGCAGATTTTTCTATACAACACAAGACAATATACCTTTGGGTCTGCACTCCAAAGCAGGTGAGCACCTGAGTGCTGGGGAAAATCCCCCAAGCTGAGTCTTCCCAGAGCTGATCTCAGTGTCTGGGTCTTTCTGCAGCAGGGGGTGGCCCTCCCTGTGTGCGTGCTAGAGGAGGTTTAAGAGCCTGGCTCAGCCACACAGGTTAAAGGGGGCCCATGCTGGCAAAACAGGTGGGAGCAGTGATATCTCAGCATATCAGGTGGCATCTTAAAAGGGGGCAACCCATCAGAGCGGGATTGGTTTTTCCCCCCTCCTTTCTATGAAACAAAGGGCCTGATTCTGCAAACAGAAATTGATGTTCAATCTTGAGCATATCTAGTCAAGTCAATAGCATTAAGTGCAGGTAGCAAACGGTTCCAGGATTAGGCCCTATTATTCTAAAGCAAGGGTTCTCAAATTTTTCATGGATTTGGATCACTAGAAGACATTATTTCGAGAACCATCTTCCTCACTACACTCATCAAGGGCCTGTGATGGCAATTACAATAATTGCTTATGAAGCAAAGTAATATTAGAAAAAACCTTTAATGTTCTGTTAACCTTTTTTTATGTGCTTTAAGAGCTATAAATAAGAAGGAAAGCCAGCACCATGCAACCAGCAAATTGTCCAAGGACCACTGATGGTTAAGGCTACGTTTTAGTCATGGGTATTTTTAGTAAAAGTCATGGACAGGTCACGGGCAGTAAGCAAAAATTCACAGCCTGTGACCTGTCCATGACTTGTACTATATACCCCTGACTAAAACTTGGGTGCTCTTGGGGGGCGGGGGGGGGGAGGAAGAGGAACAGCCTGGGGGCACCACAGGTGCTCTGGGGAGTAGTGGCTGGGGGTGCCACAGGTGTAGGGAGGGGGGCAGTGGTGCACGTCCTGGAACCACTGCTGCTGCTGGGGGGGGCAGGCTCCATACCAAGTGCCCCGAAAGTGGTGTCATGTTCCTTGGCTCCTAGCTGGAGACGTGACCAGGGGGCTCCACACACTGCTCCCTCCCTGAGCGCCCGCTCCGCAGCTCCCATTGGCCAGGAACCACGGACAATGGGAGCTGCGGGGACAGTGCCGCACCTTTGTATTGGCCGCCCCAAGCACCAGCTTCCTTAGCTGGTGCCTGGAGCTGGCCCTGCTGCCTGCTGCAGAAGTCCTGGAAAGTCACGGAATCTGTGACTTCCGTGACAGACTCGCAGTCTTACCGATGGTCCACCAATCCCAATTTGGGACCTGGATATTATTTCATGAAGACTGTGACACTTTTCCTGAAATGTTTGTCAAATGAGAAAACAATCTCCTGAGAGTAATTGAGCCGATTATCTGCAACTCCCATTAAGTTACAAGTGCTGAGCAACTCTGAGGATTAGGTCATGAATGTTAAAAAAGCTAATCTGAAGCATTTTGAAGTAGTAATATGTTCTTCAATAATACAGTCATTTCAGATTGGGGTGTTGATGCTTATTTCTTATGTAAGCTTATAAATACTGAATAAAGACTGTACCATGAGATTTGGAAATTATGAACAAGAAGCAAATTGAGGAAATTGAAGCATATGACATATGGGGAGGATGAAAGCTACACTTGACTCGACTTTCTTCCTCAGTAAGGTCCTCGTGCTCCTATGTGTAATTTTTTCTTAAATCAGTTAGGCTTTTATCCTGCATTAAAAATTCAGTAAGGGCCCAATCCAACTCTCATTGACTTAAACAAGGGATGGATCAGGCCACCAGTATTTTGAACATCAATTCATCTTTATTTTTATTTCTGCAGAACTTGGCTGAAAGATGTTTTAGAACTTAAAGTATTATTGTTCTGGTTGCTTTTGAGTAAAGAGCAAAATTAAATCCTGGATCCAGAATTCTTTTTTATGGTTTGTGTTATCATAATGTCAAGGAGCCACAGTCATGGACCAGGACCCCACTGGTGCAGTACAAACACAGAATAAAAACCTACTAATGCAGTGAAACAGACACTAATGACCACCTCCAGCAACTAAATCTTCACTTAACCAGTTCCCTTCAAAATATCCCCAAGATTCCAGTATAAAAGTTTGCTTGATCTTTAAATAAGGACTACATATATTAAGCAATAGCTTTTTTGATGGTCAATCACATGGCTGCTTAAGACAAGCACCACAACCCTGTGAAAGGTAAAAATAGATGACAAAGATATTTGCTTTTATTTCTGGTACCCATACATCACCTCTGGCCTCTTGATTGTGCTTGAGCAAATGTAGACTTCTAAGGTCCTACCCTCCCATAACCCCTCTCTTTCCCAGAGGGCCTCAGGCAGGTGTAGGGAACATCAAAGAGGGGTCTGAGACCACAGGAACCAAGAAAAGTGTATGCAGGGAAACTTGAGTAGAGGAGCTGCATGTTGCTTGCACTAGCATGACCAAGTAAAAAAAAATTATATAATTTAATTTTATTATTTATCTTTTACTACTTTTCCTACAAAACATGTTGCTGCAATATAAAATGTGTCATGTAAAAACTGACATTAAATGAATAGGAATAATTCTCAAAGAGAAACACTTCCCCCAATAATGAACAAATATATTTAAAGTAAAACCTTGTTCTGTAAGCTGAACAGACCTATGCAAACATCCTTCATCATGAAATGGAAGAAAGGATGCATACATAAAATACAAGGTCATAAGATTAAGGTTCCACTCCTGTGAAGGCCTGAGCTCCTGCTAACAGGAGTTGAGGCAGTTCACTAAAGCTGATCAGGAAATGATTCCCCCAAACCCTCCATCTTCTACCTCTTCCCCCAAAAAAAAGGGTTACAGTTTTTTTGTTTTCATCATATATAGAAATATTTATCTTTTCTATAAAAACCTAAGATTTTTGATAAAGCCAGATTTTTTCCATGAAATTTTCATTTAATTGAAAAGCCATTTTCTATGGGAATAGCGTTTTGTCAAAAAAATTTCAACCAGTTCTAGAGCTCAGTTCCCTTCACAGGATCAGACCAGGTTCCACAAACATTTTTCTTTCTCAAGGTGTTTGCTTCTGGGGGTAGTTTGGGACTATACTTTTGGCCTGTGTTTTGAAAGCTGTTCTTTTCATTTCTTGGGAAAAGACAAAATGTATGGGTTATTTTTAAGTTCTGGAGGTGTACCTGAACATGCATTATGGGGTACTTTCCACATCAAAAAGTAAGCACATATAAAGGAGAACCTTTCATTTTCACAAACATATAAATAAAAAAAATTATCAGCTAAAGAAGCCTTTTAGATCATTCAACAGAGGAGACCTTTGCCTGTAACCATATTGTATCACTACTTTAAAAATGAAAACCTATTTAATAAAAGACATGCTAAAAAGGAGCAGACAGACATTTTTTTCTCTCTACTCTGGGTAGGACACTTATACAAAGGAGTGGGCATGTCGCTCTGTACCTTACAGCTACCCATACTAATTCCCAGGTTTAGGCAAAAAGCCTACCAAGCAAACCCAAATGTTGGGCTTCTGAGTTGCATTTGGACAGCAGTAGTAAACCTACTCATACAATGAAGTGAACCTACTTAAAGAGAGTTGGAGATAGAAGAACAAAGTTGAAAAAGAAGCTAGCTAGTCTCAGAGTAGGCTACTGGACAATGGTGATTTTTTTTTTTTAATTTAAGCTTTAGGTACTGTTATTAAATGCATCATGCTTCAATATAATAGCAAACTAAGAGTAAGGACAGGTCTATACTTACACCACTACTACAACCTGACAGGAGAGCTTCTCCCAACAGTGTAATAATTAATCCATCTCCATGAGAGGCAGTAGCTCTGTGGAGCATAGTTCATCCGCCTTCAGGAGAGGCGGTAACTATGGGGACAGGAGAAGCTCTCCCACTGACATAGCACTATCTACACTGGGCTTAGGTTGGTACAGCTTTGCCTCTCAGGGGGGTGGATTTTTCACACCCCTGAGTGAGGCAGTTATACCGATGTACGTTTACATTGTAGACCTGGCCTAACAGAGCACCTGACATTGACAGTGCTTAACAGTGACTGAAAGCAAGCCAAGGAGGAACAGTAACATCTCATTTACAATTGCAGTTGCAGACTGTGGGTAAGGGGAACCTGCTGGCTGGGGTCACACAGTCACATTTAGTGAGACTCCATGGGAAAGCTCCTTGTTTGCTACCTGGCACCTGGAGTATCACAAGATCCTGTGTAAAAGATGGGCATCAAGTGGTGTTTTATAGAGTGAGGAAGTGTCTAACAGACATCAGCTGTCATGGGAGCTTCGGATCAGGAGCAGCTACCAAAGGGGTGTGGTGACTGAGGAAACGGGTCCCTGACTGAGCCCACTGGGGGGCGACAACAGGGATGTAAGAAGGCCCGGGCCTCAGGTGCTATAGAACTGATCCCTGGCCCAGCCTCCCAGGGGATTCCGGGCAGGGGGGCCCTGAAACAGAGGCTGGGGGACTGGGGTCTCTGTGGGGGGAGGGATCCCTGCCCCAACCCCTCAGGAATCGGAGGACGTTCCCTGGCTGGGGGGCCTAAGACGCGGGTAGGGGTCTCCGAGGGGGGCCCAGCAGGCAGCCTGGGCGAGGCCCGGGCCCGTTGGTGACATGGGGGTACCTTGAGCACGGTGACGATGCCGCCGGGACTGTGCACCTCAAAGGCGGCGGCCTCGTCCCCGCTAGCGGCGGCGGCCTCGGGCTGGTGGTAGCTGAAGCAGGAGGCGGCGATATCCAGGTGGCCGAGCGGCAGCGCCTCCTGCGGGCCCTTGAAGTAGTAGAGGTAGCAGCGGCGGGGATCGAAGACGAACCAGCGGCTGCGGAAATTCCGCAGCGGGCCCTTGCCCGACAGCTTCTGCAGGTAACCGCACAGCTTGGGGGCGCCCGGCCCAGCCTGCTCCGCCGGGCTCAGCGGCACCGCGGCGTCCCCGCCGCCGCCCTCCTCCCCCTCGGCGGACCCCGCCGCCGGCATCTCCCCTCGCCTCCCTGCCAGCACTGCCGCGGGCACACGGCCTCCCTCCGGCCGCTTCGCGGAGCAGCCCAGCCCGCCGCCTGACGGGACTTGTAGTCCCCGGGCGTCCCTCCGCCCTCTCGCTGACAGAGGAGGGAGAGCTACGGGCGCTGCCAGGGCATCTCCTGCCCTGCCCCACCCCGGCCAGCCTGGCCCTGCAGCCGGGAATCTCCCCTGCTCGGCCTCGCTCCGCCCCCCTCAACCGCTACTTGTGCAATCGTGGCTGCATGTTCGTGCACACACGTTATGGGTGTGCACACGGAGCTGGGCCCCTTCCATGGGGAAGTTAAGTTGGGCTCTACGCATGTCTTTTCAGTCCTGAGTACGCGGCGAGCGTGAGCGTTGCTAAATCCTGCCTGCCAGATGTCCCTGGACATTTAACGTGGTCCAGCTCAGGTTTCCGGCAAGGAAAGTCTCCATAAGCAGACACTACCCAAACCTTTTCGGGATACTTCCTGACTGAGGTACTGCCAGTAATCAGACCCCTGAAATTGGCTTTGCCCTTAACGTAGCCAGCAGCCCCTTTGCAGGAAATCTGTATGAAATGGGCTGGAATTGATTTGGAAGATTACCTTCTTCCGTTTTTGGCTATTATGCTCCATGTGTCTGCCCCTTTGAGATATCCTCTAGCTCCAGACTCACTATTATGACTACATTCAACTGTATTTTCCATTTCATAGCCTAACCTACAGATAAGATTAGATTAGCATCCCTCTCAGTCTTGTGGCATTGTTACTCATCTGTGAAATCTCTACATTCATTTCAGTTATCTCTAGTGTACTGAGTTAATTGAAAAACAATAATTATGTGTAACGGAAGCTCAAGATGTGCACATGCCAAAATGAAGTACATGCACAATCTTTTTGTAATGCTTGTATTTACTCGCAGGTCATTTTTTGTTGCCCACCCATTGAGCCACGTAAAATTCAGCCCCAATTCTGCCTTGAGTTGCACCCTGTGCAACCTCGACTTCAGAAATTTGCCATGTATCTTTGAATCCGACATGCAGAAAAGCCACTTGGTCTATATTCATCTCTATATCCCCAGATCGGTCTCAATTACCATAACTTGTCTGATGTTCTAATTTGTGTGATAATTTTTTTCATATAGTGCCAAGATATGTTGGAATAGCCAGTGCTTCTGTCACTAGATCCCACTTTAAGGCACAGATGAGGGACTAGAGCTTCTTTATTTCAAATCTCCTTGTTATAGCCAACATCATTAGTCCTCCATTCTGAATGTTGTGTAGAAAACTGTAGGATTAAACAGAAGAAAATGTTTAGTCTCAGTTCTTGGGTTTGCAGCCTTCACTGGGTGATGCTTCATTTCATATGTAGCTGGGAGTTATTTTCTCAAGTTTGATTTCTACAACTGAATTACCCATTTCCCTGTTAACCGAGCATAGCAACTTGCAATATTGTTTATCAGCAGATGATACGTTATGAGGTGATATTTTAATCCTAGAGGACAGATAATACTTAACTGCCATTGATGCATATTCAAGCTATGTAGAGGTGGCTCAGCTAAAGGAGGCCACATCAGTGCAGTGCTTATCATGGCATATCTGTTAAAGCTTTACTTGATGTTGAGGCTTTGTTAATAGACATGGAGGGAAAAGAAAGCTGATCTCACTTAAAGGGCAAGTAAATGTCACTTCTATAATAGAGGCTATTCAATAGTTCCTCTACCAAATAGTCCCATAATGTGTACAAATTCAAAACCCTGCGACTATCAACAATTGCCAAATCTTTCAAGGTCTGATCTTGCAAGGTACTAAGCAGTGTCAACTTCCATTGACTTCAGTGAGAGTTGAAGGTGTTACTGGGCTAGCTGCTTTGCTGTCCCTTCTCCGGAGTCTCTGAGTGAACCTCCTTCCCCTACCCCCACAGGTGTCAGGCCTTGACCTCTTATGGGATGGAATTCTGCAATTCATCCACTTTTAGACCAGGACTTCATTTAAAGCCCCTTGGGTACCCGCTGACTGATTCAGTGGGTCCACCTGGGGTTGGACCCAGCCAGGGTTTCTCTGTTGGAGCCTGTGATGGCATACCTTTGCAGTGAGACTGAAACAGCTTCTTCAGACACAAAGCATGATTTATTTTGCCATAAAGTTACACAACACTTACAGAGAGAGATTTAAAATAACTAATCTGCATTTCAAACGTAGGTCAACATAGATATGGTGTTCCAGGACTTCGAGCGCCGTAGCTATGCCAACCTAACCCTAGTGTAGACAAAATTAGGTCAACAGAAGAATGCTTCCGTCATCCTAGCTAGAATGGCTCAAGGAGATAGAGTTCCTACAGTGCTGTAGTCTGTGACTATGGGGTTACAGCAGCAGCACCGTAGTATAGACGTGCTCATAGACATATGCATATTCCCTTACCTACGCTTAACCTCTCTGTAGCCGCAACTCAGGCAGCTCTGGCCTACACTTCTTGCAGCCTTCTCCTTTTGTCTCTGTCAGACTGCCAGCCTTTTTACTGACATTCTGACCAGCCTCTCTGACCACTTCCCCTTCCTTTTCTGTCAAGGGCATCTTTTTAACTGGTCAGGGTCTCAGCCCTGGCAAAACAAATCCTGATAAATTTGTTGGCATCTAGAAATAGCATCTCCCAGTAATGGACCAATTGTTCTCCTTGCTGCTTTGAAGGTATGTACCTGCACCTGTCTTATCTGTCTCATTGTTTTAGCTTTCCTGTGTGGTTCTTTTACAGCCTCCTTTGATTTTGCTGTATGCATTTAGTCAGGCAGCCTACAAAATTGAAACCAAGTCACACATAATATTCATAATACAGACATTTTCACAGTTTGTCACAGAAGGCACTCAGCATCTTGCAGGATCAGGCCTTTCTTGTAAAGTGTCATTTACCAGACAACACATGACATTTTCTTCTTCCCAGTTTCCAGGAGAGATGTTGGCACTGTTTAGAAGTCTCACATTGACCTGGCCTCATTCATTCAGATATGTTTAAATACCAAAGAAATTGTCTCCAATATTTTTCTTTAACTTATCACCTGCCCAGCAGCGGGCTCATTCCTATGAAGCATTTAGTGCCCTGATCTTGCACCAGCAGCTGCTACTGGCATCAACAGAAATTTTGGGGTTCCAGCAACTCATAGAAGCAGGCTCTATACTCTCAAGACTTTTGCTCTCAATACTTCTCTTTTTTCATACTTGCTGTACAGCTTCCTCACTTACAACACTCTAATCAGGCTGTATTGTTTTTACAGTTAGTTCATTGAAACAGAAAGTTCCTCTTCTTAGGAAGATAAGTTCCTTATTTCATGCATATCCTTTTTCTACAAATGTAATCCAGATGCGAACTGATAAATGATAGCTGCATCTTTCAACATTATTACTGTTTGTAGTGAGTTTGTACTTTCTTTACATGCTTTTTCTTTTACATCTTCAGCTCTAGAATGCAGAGTCCATGTGGGTGACATTCAGTTGTTTGGCAGATGTTTAGAAAATGAATATAAATAGCAAATTAATCACAGAGGGTGAAATTCCCCTAGTATGCAGATGGCCAATACAAGGCCAGCAAAGATCTCCATATAGGGCGAAAGTGGGAGTTGATGGAGTGTAGGCATTATGTTGGTCTACCACAAAGGTGTAAATTTCACCCAAAAAGTGTGACATACACGATGAGGTTTCTATGGTTATATTGATGATCAGCTCATAAAGCTTGACAAAATATTTACTACTTCTTGTTTTGGTAAGTTTGACCTTTTTTTAAAAATGAACCAGTAATTTTGTAGGCACATTATTGGTTCAAACATGTTCATTTACAAAACATATAAAATGAGAGAGCCATTTTTACTCTGAATAATGAGAACCCTTCAACTACGTATTTCATAACATTTTGAGTGTTTTTCACCATGTTAAAAGCGAGAAAGATTCCTGTGGCACCTTATAGACTAACAGACGTTTTGGAGCATAAGCTTTTGTGGGTGAATGTTCACTTCGTCAGCATGACGAAGTGAGTATTCACCCACAACGTCTGTTAGTCTATAAGGTGCCACAGGACTCTGTCACTTTTTACAGATGAAGACTAACACGGCTATCCCTCTGATACTTTCACCATGTTGTGAATATAGGTATTTGCAGTGCTTGAAGTAAGTTCTCATTTCAGTGTAAGAGAAACAATAAGGAAATCAGTATCTAGGGCATGTTATTTAATACAAACTTATCAAGAGTACAATCAGTGCAGATCCTTTGGCTCAGACTTTTGTGTTTACAGAAGTGTAGGAAATTGGTAAATTCTGAGCAGCACAACATCAGTACTTTGCCTTTGGTTAAACACTTACTGCTTTTGGCTTACAGAGCAGTAGAGCCACACCTAACAAAAACAAAGATTGGGCCTCCGCTGCAAAATTCAGATCCAGTTTTGGGGGTCCCTCAGAATAATATCTTGCAGAGACTGAATCACAAGTACAGTCTCTCACTGTCAAAGATAATCATTTTCTCTGTTGCAAGAACCTCTGCAGGGTTCTAATGTGAAGAACTTCAACATAGCGCTATATTGTTTGTATTGTGGGATGGATGTGCCTGACCCACTGCACTTCAGGTTCTTGAGAGGAAGGGCACAATGCTGTGGAAGGCAGGAGGCAAAGGTGACCTAAGTCACTTTTACAACAGGAGCCAAACAGGTAGAAAGTTGCTGTAACCTAGGCCTGGTCTACATTGGGGGGGGAAGGAGGATCGATCTAAGTTATGCAACTTTAGCTGAAGTTGACGTACTTAGATCGACTTACTGTGGTGTCTTCACCGTGGTGAGTCGACTGCTGCCGCTCCCCCGTCAACTCTTCCTGCGCCTCTCGTGGCAGTGGAGTGCAGGAGTTGACAGAAGAGCGCTCAGGGATCGCTAGCATCTATTAGCTAGACTAGACGCGATAAATCAACCCCTGCTGGATCAATCGCTGCCCGCCAATCCGGCAGGTAGTGTAGACATACCCTTAGGCTTGCTAGATGTTTGCAGTGTTGTTGATTCCAGGATATCAGAGAGACAAGGTGGTAGAGGTAATATCTTTTATTGGGCCAGCTTCTGTTGGTGAATGACAAACTTTCGAGCTTACATAGCTCTTTGTAAGCTTGAAAGCTTGTCTCTTTACTGACCAGAAGTTGGTCCCAATAATATTACCTCAACCCACCTTGACCTGCTAGATTGTCTCCTAGAGACTATTCGGCTGGCAGGAAATCAGAGGAGCACATCATGCTCCATATACTCCCTCACCTTTAGGGCAGCTTGAAGGTCATTTGAAAGTCCCTTATTTATATCAAATGTATCCAGTTTGCAACGCAAATCCCTCCTTATGTATGAGCTAATCACCCAAAATATTAAATGGTATGTACTATAGTTTAATTGACTGGAAGTGGTCAGGAGAGTTGATCAGTATTAACATACCATAAGGTGTTCCAATATTTTATTCTGTAGCAGTGGTTCTCAACCTGTAGTCTGTGGACCCTTGAGGGTTTGCAGACTATGTCTAAGGGATCTGTGAAAGGTTGTCATAGAACAGTGATTTTCAGCCTGTGTTTGCGGACCACTGGGGGTTTGCAGACTATGTCTAAGATTTCCAAAGGGGTCTGCACCTCCGTTCAAAATTTGTTAGGCGTCTGAAAATCAAAAAAGGTTGAAAACCACTGCACTATAGAAACACTAGGTGGCACTCCTCTGCTGTTCCACATTCTCTATTGCAAGTCTTACTCTCTTTTTCTCAAAATGGAAAAAATGTATCCTGAACAGGCCTGCAGATTAAAGCAAGAAAAATATATACGTACAGCTCTAAATCGTCTGGCTTTTGTACTAGGAACAATTAAGGCATAACACTATTTCAGTGGGAAAAATGTAATTTAGCTTTATTAGCTCAGCCTCAGAGATTAAAAAATGCCAAATATATTGTTAAGGGGAAGTTGTAAAACGTATCTTTTTGTTGTGGTAGAAGAACATCTCTTGACCAGGAAGACTGCTTTTTGCTTGTTGTACGACAATGAAGGGGACGGAATCAAAGGAGAAAGGTAGCATAGGTTTCTAGTTATGTGTTTATGATCTGAATCTGACATCACAGGTGGCAGATGCAGTGAGGATTTCAAAGAGAAAAAATAAACAGAAAACATATATTTTTTTAAATTACCTAAACTGGGGGGTGACTAAGATAGGGAATTAATCTACTAATTAAGTTGGTGGATTCTTATGTTCCTTTGTAATGAGAAATTTTTTCCATTGTGTAATCTTTGATTTCAGATGTAGCATCTGAGAAAGTGGGCAGATGACTAAGACTAGGAGAAAGACCAAATGGAAAATGAGAAAGAAAGAGACATGGACACAAACCAACATTTCTGCATATGTCTTTGTGCAATTTTTTATATCCTTTATTGGTGGGAACCAGAAAAGATCCCAAAAGTTTCACTGTCTGCCATCTATGAAGAACTGATTTATAGATGGAGAAATAAGATTTTTTTTTTAAACTTGTACACTCCTTGATTAGACACAATGGTGTGAAATAAACAAAAACAATTTCTCCTTGTACTCCCTATGGCCTTGACCTTACGGTCAAATCCATATAAGCAGATCCTTACAGAGCCCCACTGACTACAACAGGTTTCTGCACAGGTGCAAGGAACTGCCTGGATCTGATTGCAGGGTGGGGACCTATGTCTGCAAAATCCATGTCCTGCTAGCTGCATAGATCTCTACAATTCTTCTTGCATATTCATACCAGTAAATGTTTTTAAAACTATCCAGACAGAAGAGGATGAAATGTAAGTAAGAGGGCTACCAATTTAGTAATGATGAATTTTCAAAGTGTTAATCATGGCTTTGGTTAAGTGCTGAAAACTTGGAACGCTTAAATGAACCTCTTTGGTCTACATTGTTTTGGGGGTATAGATTAGAAGTATTATATCTTCTTGTGAACAAGGGGGAAACCAAAATGGCTTCTGTTCAGAATAGTCTCTTGTAGTATATATTTCCACTTCTGATCCAGGTTAAAATTGAGATGTATAGAAACATGGAAATTAAAAAATAAAAGTTTACTAGTTTTTTTTCAAATGCCCGAGGTTTAGTTCAGTGCTTCTCAATTGTTAGCCAAAGTTTGCCTCAAACCTCCCCTGTAGTTTTCTCCAGGCAAAATTCGTCTGTCCTCTCCACACAGCAGATACCCTCTTTGAAGAGAGGAGAAATTATCTTGTAGGTAAGGTACAGATCTGAGAGTCATGTTATCTGGGTTCTGTGTGTGCCACTGGCTCACTGAGCCCTTGCAAAGGTAATTGATCATCTTTTCATTTCCTTGTCTGAAGTGGGGATAATGCTTCCTTATCTTGAGGTCTTCAGAGAGAATTGTAAAATATTTATTACATCCTGCTGTACCTGTATGTACAGAACTGAGTGTCCCATATATGTAGGGAAGGCTGGGAACTGCTTTGCAGCTCTGAAAGCAGAATTTTACAAGTAGTCCATTGACGTAATATGAATAATGCAAGCAAATCTAAAAGATCAAGAGGCTGAGGCAAATTCTGTTGGCATAAAACCTGCAATGATTGTATTGGAAATAGGGCCAGTGGCAACACTGTACACCATCTACACTGACTGAATAATCAAGTTTAAAAGCTGAATTTAAGCATGGTAATTACTTGGTTGTGGCCAAAGGGAGCCAGAGGAAAGTAAAGACACAAGACCTGATACATCACTGCATTACTCCAGTTTTACACTTGGTTTCAAAAGAGTAAACACACACATCTACAGTCCCTGCCCCAAAGAACTGACAATAAAGGGCCAGTCCTGAAAACACAAGAATAACTCTAACCATGTGAACAGTCAGTTTAAGTAAAATGGGGCTAAATATTGTAATATTTGGAATTAATTCTGGGGTGAATTGGGCTGATCACAGGTGCTGACTTTTGTTTTTGTTAGTGGGTGCTCCTCCCCTCCCCCCATGTGAGCAGCAGGTGGGGCCTCAGGGGGAAGAAGTCAAGTGGGGGTGGGACCTCAGGGGGAAGAGGCACTGGAGCCCATAAAAGATTAATCTGATCTTGCACATGCTGCGCACCCCTGTTTTTTTTGGGGTGGGTGCTTGAGCCCCAGAGCACCCATGGAGTTAGTGCCTATGAGACTGATGCTATGTACCATCAGCTCTTTCTCCTGTTAATCTGCAGCAATTACAAACGGGCTGTAATGAAGCAAGAAAACAATTCCATCTACTCTCTGCGGCTTTTTCACTCTTTCCTAGTTTGCTACCTTCCAAGCTACACTCTACAGCAGGGGTTCTCAAACTGGGGGTTGGGACCCCTCAGGGGGTCATGAGCTGTCAACCTCCACTCCAAATCCCACTTTGCCTCCAGCATTTATAATGGTGTTAAATATATTTAAAAGTGTTTTTAATTTATAAGGGGGGGGTCGCATTCAGAGGCTTACTATGTGAAAGGGGTCACCAGTAAAAAAAAAAAAAAGTTTGAGAGCCACTGCTCTACAGGCCAGTTACATATGAACTGGGTTCTTTCCCTTGATCCAGAGACTCCTACAGGAATTGAGCAAGCTATCACCTGATCCCTAGTCTGAGAGCATCGCTAGGAGGCAGGTGATTAGTCACAGATGGGAGCGAAACCCAGCTTCCTTAAAGGGCTACCTTACCCTGTAACCGAGTCCTTGAATTTTCCATTGTCTTTGGTTTCAGAGCGTATTTTATGACATCAGCTCTATCCGAATATATTTGCATTTTTCCTATTAGGAAATAATAAAACTACCTTTTCTTACGTAGTAGCTGATGTGATGATTTACATAACATGCCTGTGATGGCAGAGCCAGTGGAGGGTGTCCTTTAGTTTACCAAACAAAGCTCTATAGCCAGAAAATCTACGGAGTTCATCTAAAATAACTATTTGCATTTACATAGGACCTTTTATCCAGGCTTCTCAAAATGCTTTATGCAGTGCCCCTGTGAGATATAATCCTAATTTTAAAACAATGAGAAACTGACACATAGAGAGGTTAGGTTAACTGATATACCCAGGGGCACACACCAAGTTATCATTAGAATCCAAAATAGAACTCAGAGGTCCTGACTCCCTGACCTGTGATCCAATAACCCAGATCTTGAGTAGTGTCTGAGGAACACAGAGGGCAGCTCAAGAGAGGAAATTGTGAAGGCCCCAATCCTAGGGACAGTCCAGCCACTGGCTTAAATTAGAGGCTGCTATGATTTATGCAGGTTGTCCAAGGACCCAAGGGGGTCAATCCTACAGTCAAGGATGATTAGGGCCTAAGGGAGATCCACACCTAGGCCATTGCCAGAAGAGTGGTGGTGTTGGAACTACCAAGGTATTGCCACAACATTTCACAATCCCCCTCCATTGAGGGAATTAACTAATGGTCAGTTAAGAGGACGCGCGCTGGTGCAAAGCTGCCATAAGACAGGATAGTATGGGAGACAGCATGGCTAAAACTACCTTCACATCCTGCATTCTGTTACTGTTGAGAACACCCCCATGTTCCCTGACTCTCAGGCTTGTAATATGGGAGTCAAAGATCCATCCCTTCCACTTCCTCCTGACAGCTAGAATTCTCATCTATGCCCTAATCATCTTCTCTCTCGATTACTGCAGCCTCCTCTTGCTTCACATCCTCTATACCCACATGAACCCCTCCATCCAGCATGCAGCCACAATGCCTTCGAGCTTGTCATTTTGACAACATCCCTCCCCTTACTTAATTCTGCACAGGCTCCCCATTCCATGTTACATCACATGGAAGTTTTTTCTCCCTTACTTTAATCTGCCCCCTCCTGATTTTCACCTGTTTCTGTCTCATCACACAGCCACTTGGCCCCTTCTACTTCATCGATGACTCCAGCCATGAAACTACATTTCTTCCACAAGCATCTTGGTGCCTGCTTTCTTCCCTTACATGGAATGAAGTTCTTGACTAACCCGATCTGCAGGTCACCACTCTCCCTTCATTTAAATCCCTGCAGAAGACTCATCTTCTCCAAGATGTGATGCAAGATAGTCTTACAGTTAAGTTACTGGACTGGGGCTTTGGAAATCTGCCTTCAGTTCCTAGCTGTGTCACAGAGTTCCCGGGTGACCCTGAGCAAGTTACTGAGGGCTGATTTTAGCTCCCACTGATTTCATTAGGAATTGCAGCTACCTAGTGCCCCTGAAAATCAGATTCTTAATCTGAGCCTCTCTCACACCCTTTGGCTGTCTTGTCTATTTAGATTGTAATCTCTTTGGGGTGGGAGCTGTCTCTTATTACATATTTGTACAGCACCTAGCACAATGGGGTCTTGATCTGATTTGAGGTCTTTAGGGGGTATTGCAAAACAAGTGATACTAGTTCTTCCCAAGAAGTAACTCAGTGTAACAGGGTCAACCACCTCCCATGCACCCAGTCATGCCCCTGCAGTGCCTACCTAACACTTTCTCCTTTAAATCTTAAACTCCACACATTCACCATCCTTTCTCAGGGGTCCAAGTTTATTCACATAAATAAAGCTCCAAAATAAAACAAAGTCCCCAAAAACACACCATTGGCTTTACCCTCTTCTCAGGTCACTCCCAGGCTTTTCCCATGTGGGGCCTTTCCTGTTTTGGCAGGCCCTCCCTGGTTGAGGCCTCAAGTTTCTAGCTGTGGGTCAGGCTTCCAAACCCCCTAGTATTAAGGTCTTCCCTACAGAAACCTTTCTTGCTTTCCCCTGCAGTGCAGCCACTTGCTTCCCTTTATAGGGAGTTACCTGATCCAACCCTGGTGACCTATTTAGTAATCAAGGTTTGCTAGCCCCAGGTCCTCCAGCCCTTAAGGGGCAAGCCACCCTGTTTCTCTCTCTCTCTCTCTATATATATATATATATATATATATTCAGAACATGTATGTGAACCTCAAAGATGAACACATACCTATACTGGGTATCCACACTGCCTACTGCTGTAACTCTCATTGTTCACCTTCTTCATCCTCTTTGTACCATGTACCACTTTCACATCTGTAGTTTAGACTGGGAGCTCTTTGGCAGAAACTGCTTTGTTTGATGTGGTCTGTGAAGCATTTAGTACAATTATGAGTGCTACTTAAAAATGTAATTAGAATAAGCAGACTGGTTCTGTGCAATCCAGTGTCCTTCAGATCCTTTTACTTACTAGTTACTTACTTACTAGTTCAGTTCTCAGGTCTGTTAATTTCCCTTTAAAAAAGAAAGGCAAGTGGATGTATTTTGGCATCTCTGCTTTGGTCTTGGATGAAATCAAGAGGCACATTCAAAATCTGGAAAGTTCAGATCTGGATCTAGCAGTTGGCTAATAAAAATATCAGATACTAGCACTGTGTGTTAAAACATGAGGGCAAAATTCTCCTATCATATCTATATTATGGATATACATATTTGGTATGACATGGGCCAAATCTAGCATTACATTACACCAGTGACACTATATTGGTTGCACAAATATAGCAGACTTGTATTTGAGCCACACTGCATGCATAACACCACTGATATCTGCACTCTGGAAAAAGATCTGCAGTGCAGATGATTGAGGAAAAATTCCCTCAGACTTTTAATTAAGATCTATGATTTTCCTGTCATCTGTTCAGAACTGTTTAGGGAAAGTTCAGAGCAATTTGTGTTATTGGAGTCTAGTGCTACTTATTGTATGTGTTTTTCCCCAAACTGCTATAGCTATATCAGCACTCATATATATAGCAATCTCCTTTTCATTATCAGTCCCTTTCTATGCCTGTAGAAAATAGCAAGTATGTAAAAAGAACAGGAGTACTTGTGGCACCTTAGAGACTAACAAATGTATTAGAGCATAAGCTTTCGTGGGCTACAGCCCACTTCTTCGGATGCATAGGCTGTAGCCCACGAAAGCTTATGCTCTAATAAATTTGTTAGTCTCTAAGGTGCCACAAGTACTCCTGTTCTTTTTGAGAATACAGACTAACACGGCTGCTACCCTGAAACCTGTCAAGTATGTAAAGTGTCCATATAAACAAATATTGTAAATGGTGAAGATAGCTATCTAGGGAGTGCCATCTAAAATATAAATAACTGTTATGCTGCTTGTCATTTGTGGAACCTGTCTTGCTGCCCTAGTAATCTGAAATCAATGGGTATTATGGCCTATTATTTAGTGCACACAGCAAGTGTAGTAGGCACAGTCTATCTAGAATGTTTTAAGGGCATTAATCAGTTAATTTAAATATTTGCTACATAGCTACCCAGTCTCAATACTGCTGCCTGCTGTCATTTTCTGGAAGTGAGATATGTGCATAAAGCCAACTATCCACCTCTCCCCATAAAGCACTATACAATGCTGTCTCTGTACTCCCAGCCCTCCTGGCTGTTTATTAGGGAATACATTGTTTGCATTGGGGGTTTATTCCCCTTAACAAGTGGGGGAAGTTGTCTGGGTCTGGTAAGTCAAGACAACACTGTATCTCTTTTATTAAGATCTCAGTCTTTAAAAGCTCTTGTTGAAAACACAATTTCCCTTGAGAGAATTATACTGTTTCAGTACTAACAAATAACATGGGGTATGGGTTTTTGGGGGTAGAGGGATGGAGGTGAGGAGGATGGTAAACGCAGAACTTTTCTGAAATGAGGATGAGTCAGAGATGATAATGATGACTAATGTGATCTATTCACTGCCAGTACAGTATACTTTACTTTAATCGTTATTCAGACAAAACTCCCACTGAAATCAATGAGAATTTTATGCAAGGAGGGACCAGAGGATGCAGGATTTGGGCTACTGCTGCTCAGCTCACGGTTCAAAAGATCTCTTGTGAATAATAAACTGTAATAGTGGGCAGAGGTGAAAGTAACTTAAAGGACTTACTGGTACGTCGGAGTCCTGAGCAGGGGGCGTGGCCTCAACCGGAAGAGGCGTGGCCTCAACTGGAAGAGGTGGGGCCTTTCCAGATTTAAAGGCCCTGGGCCTCCGGCTGCAGCTGGGAGCCCCAGAGCCTTTAAATCACCTGGAGCTACCAGCTGCAGAGGTGGCTGGGAGCCCCGAGGCTCAGGGGCAAATTAAAGGGCCCGGGGCTCCGGCCACCACGGAGCTCTGGGACCTTTAAATCCCCGCCCAAGCCCAGCTGCCGGAGCTCCGGCGGGGATTTAAAGGGCCCAGGGATCCCCACAGTGGCTGGCGCTTTAAATGGCCCAGGGATCCTCGCAGCAGCTGGAGCGCTGGGCCCTTTAAATCGCCGCCACAGAAGCGGTCCAGTCCAGCACAGCGTACTGACTCATGCCGGTATGCTGTACCAGACCATACCAGCTTACTTTCTCCTCTGATAGTGGGAATCAAATTTGATTAGAAACAGGGCCGGCTCCCAAGCAGCAAAAAAAAAAAAAAAAAAAAAGTCACGATCGGCGGCACTTCAGTGGCAGCTTTACTGTCGCCACTTCATTCTTCGGCGGCAGGTCCTTCCCTCCGAGCGGGACTGAGGTGCCGCCCCTTTCCATTGGCCGCCCCAGGCACCTGCTTGCTGCGCTGGTGCCTGGAGCCAGCCCTGATTAGAAATACACTGAAGGGAGAACATCTCTCAGATTCTAGTAACTTACTGTATGCAACTCAAGTCTTTCTTCCAAAACTTGTAAGAAATATTGTTTCGTTTACCTGGGAAAAATCCATTCAGCAAAAAGCACTTCTTCATAATGGAAAAATAATGTACAGACAGGCATTTATTAGCTGTGCAGCAAGTAGCACACAACAATGAGCTGGCAGTCACCTAAGAGCTGTGAATCACAGGAAAGCATTACCACTGTTCAACATGAGCTCTTCACCCACATTCTAGAAATTAGCTCAGCATCAATGTTTATACAACACAACAAAGACAGGCACTCTAAAGCATTAGGATACAAACAATAGCATTAATTTTGTGATATGCAATGAGAAAACACAAGGAAATGGCAAGTGAAGGCTGATGCTTTGTGGTTATCACATCCTGTTTTGCCCAACTATTGCAACCCTTATGAGATGGAATAACAGTGGGCCATATCCTGCAATCATTGTTCATCCTTACACAGGCCAAACTCCCACTGAAGTAAAGGTACAATGAATGATCTGTACAGTTATTAAAGGTGATCTGCAAAACAAAATAAATATAGGTATTTGCCCTTTTTGTTTCTTTGTGGTGAATAAAGGTCTGAAGGTTTTTGTTTGTTTTTGTTTTAATTCCACTTATTTTTACATTAACAATATCATGGCTTGATTTGGTTTAATTCCGCTAGAAAATTCCTTGGAAGACAAAAGAGCTGGAGTGAGGTCTTTTTCAACTCTCAGAAGTAGTACCGTCTAGCACAGAGTATCCATATAGGACCTGCACACCCACAGTGAAGTGATCAACAACAGAGAAGAACTGGCAAGAAGGGGCCTTATCCTCTGTGGCCTTGCACCTTTTTGTAATCATTTACTCCAGTGCAAAATGCTACCAAATTAGAATGGTAGCATTTTACTCTCACTTTGCACTGTTGTAAATGACTACAGAAGGTGCAAGGCCATGGAGAATCAGGTTAAAGGTTTCAGAATCAACAGCTGGAAAAATCAAGTTACTGGTATTGGAAGTATAGCGGCTCCCTGGAAGTGGGGGACTTTGCTTCACTCTGGACTTGTGCCTGCAACGCTACGCAACGACTGGAGAGGCATATTGGCAGCCACTTGTCATCGTGCAAGGAACACCACGAGGTGGGAGTCATGGTGTCACAGGTGAAGAATACAGATCACACTATCATCACTCCGAGAGCTAGAACCATGCTGAAGAGGACCCTGAAGGATGCTCTCCACTACCAATACATGGAAAACCTGAAATGGAAACCGGACCAGGGCAAGGCGTTTGAGGTAACGTGCAAGTGGGATGCCAGCAACCACTTCCTCCCTGGGGGCAGCTTCACCCAATTTGCTGACTGGTGGTTCATCCACAGGGCCCGACTCAACTGCGTCCCGCTGAACGGAATCGTCCACCACGGTAATTGGGACGAGCGATGCAGGAAGTGGAGCTATGCCAATGAGACACTGCGCCATGTCCTGTGTAGCTGCAAGCCTCATTCCAGAGTCTGGCAGCTGTGACACAAAGCCATCCAAGATCGCCTGGCCAGAGCCATCCCGCCACCCATGGGGAAGGTTGCCGTGAACGCTGCCATCCCCGGAACCGACAGCCAACTGCAACCGGACATCATCATCACCAACCAGGACAAGAAGAAGATCATCATGGTGGACGTCACAGTGCCCTTCGAGAACAGGACCCATACCTTTCACAATGCCCGAGCTCGAAAGGTGAAGAAATACGCCCCTCTGGCCGAAACTTTGAGAGCTAAGGGTTACCAGGTTCAGATGCGCTGATCGTAGGAGCCTTGGGTGTATGGGACTCCAGTAATGAGCGAGTGTTGAGAGAATGCAGAATCAGTCAACGCTACGCTCGGTTGATGCAGCAACTCATGGTGTTGGATGCCATCAGGTGGTCGAGGGACATCTACATAGAACACGTCACCGGACATCAGCAATACCAGAAGGGATGAGCTGGAGTGCCAATGAGAAGCGCAGTCAGGAAAGTAACTGAAATACTTTCCTCATGGATTGTATTTTCTAAATGGACAACCTACTTAATTCTCAATTACTGAGGGACAATCTCCACTCATTCATGTATTTTTGCTTTCCACAACCAAATCTCTGTACATCTTTTCATGGGTGATGTACCCGAGTATTCGGATTCTAATATCTAAACTGTATTGCTAAATCTATTCACCTAAATTTGGGTTATTGCTGATTATGTACTATATGTATCATGTGACTTTTAAAAACAAACTTTGTATTTGTGGATAATCTAAGAACTATACCCAGATGTTCAGACACTCTTTACTCAACCTATGTATTATATAATTGTTTAACATTAGCTTTAATAAAATTTGTAAAGCACTAGGTCAATGTAAGAATTCTTCTGTCGACCTAGCTACCGCACCTTGGGAAGGTGGATTACCTGTGCCAACAGGAGAATCTCTCCTGTCAGTGTAGGTAATGTCTACACTGAAGCACTACAGTGGCACAACTGTAGCATTTTAAGTGTAGACGAGCCCAAAGCCTAAAAGAGTCTGCCTAGAAATTAGCACAATGTGAAGGTTCGATGTGGAATTGTGACCAGGTGTGGGTATGTAAGAGAACACCCAGAAACTGAGAAGAGACAGGCAGGCAGAGGCAAAAAGGAAGAAAGCCAAGCAGTAGTTGTGAACATAGTGGAAAAAGCTAGAGAGCACTTTTGGGTCTGTTGGCTAAAGAGGCTTGTGGACTGTAAGCCAAGAAACTGCTCCTTTTGTTCTTGGTTCCATCTGCATTCAGACACAGAACTTTGTACGTTCTTTGTAAATAAATAAAACTGCATCAAAGAACTACCTGACTATCACCAATTTCTACTCCCATCTGGAACATCCCAGAGCCCTGAAATTTGAGTAGCCACTCTGGTTGAAAAGGGGCAACAAAACACTGTGATACATTGGTGTGATTATATATACTCTGTGAGATCAAGTTATTATTGTTATTATTACTCAGCCAATCACTATTTAAAGATTAGAAAATTTTACCTCATTTATCAGCATTCCAAATCAAGAGTTGTGAAAAACAGACAGCAAGAATTTACAGTGCTTTAGAAAGCAACCTGTTTTCACTGGAGCACTGTGCTCTTCTCTCTACTGTTTCTCTCACAGAGAAATCCCTGCTGATTGAATGAGAATACTGCCTAAAAATCTGAAGTAAAGCAATGATTGCTTAGATTATGTAACCATATGAAAGAAACATAAACACAACAGAGGTCTAAACATTTTTCCGCTGAAAGCAATGGCATTACAACCAGGGTGAGGTTTTCACACACACACCCTTTGTGTAAGGGAACCCTGATATCTGTAGAGCCAGCCATGGGAGAATTGCTCTGGTGAAGATACTGCAGAAAACAGCCAAGGGCTGTCCTCAGAGGACCTCTTTGCAAGCTCTCGCATAGAGGGAGTGAGGCTGGGAGCAAGAGAGATGTGTCTGGAGCAGGACTGCAGCATGGAGTACTATGGTTTTCTGGGCAGTGTTTTGACCGATAGGATAGCTCCAGGGAGGCTCCTGCAACTGCAACTATGCAAAGCCCCTTTGATGGTTTACAGTCAGGGCTGCTCTGGCCCCCAGATCGTCCAGGTTTGCGGGGGGTGCAAAGGCAGGCAGGTAAAGTCACCTTATTCACTCCTCCCGATGGAGTGTGAATTCTTTGCTGCAGCTCTTAAAACCCCAGCACAGATTCTCATTTGTAGATTCTGTTGATTTGTAGAGCTGCCTCATTTCTAGAGTTCTGGCAGAAACATGGGCAAGACCCTGGGCTGAGACTGAACTGTACAGAGCACAGTTAGGGGGTGATGTGCAAAGGTGGATTAGAGCTCTACACTAAAACAACAGATCCTGATGTTGCTCTGTGCTGAGCCAGCCCCTTTTAATCCAGACTGTACAGAGTGAAGGAGAAGTTGCAGCTGTTTTGTAACCTCTTCCCCAGTGGATTTTCTGTTCTGAGGACCCCAGGCATGATCTATGCTGGCAGAGGCTGATATAAACTCTAGATAAATTTGGCCCTTGTGTTCCTAGGGAAGATCTTATTTGGGGTTTGGCAGTAGGCAAAGGGACAGAATAACTAGTCCTGCTGTATAGCATTGCATAAAGCAATGTAAAGTCTCAGAGCTCTGTTCCATGTAGCAATCTGCATTATGTATTAGGGAACAATAATAAAAGGCATCTCGGAAGAGACACATACAGTGTTAAGGCCAAAATTCTCAAAAGCTGTGTGCACTATCAGTTGTCTCTGTTTTTGGGTGCACAAGTTAAGACACTTCAGGCTTGATTTTCAGAGGTGCTGGGCACCCATAGCTCCCAGTGACTTCATCTGGGATTGTGGGTACTCTGCACCTAATCAATCAGTCCCAGATAGCTCAAGTTTGGCATCCAAAGATCAGTGGCACTTCTATAAATTTGGCAAGTTTTTAAACTTAAAACTGCAGGAAAGCATGTGATGATGAAAGAGCTAATGACATTAGCTTTAAACATAGAGTCCAGATAATTTGCATTTCTGTGAAAAATGAACACCTACCAGTTTGACATTCCTATTTTTAACAGTTTGCAAATGAATGAACAAAAGCGTTTGTTCCCTTATGCAAAGTGTAAAAGGCTCTAGTCAAATGGGAATATTATTTCTTTCCACTTATACAAAGAAAAGATAAAATGTCCTCTTGTCAAAGGTTTTAAAAAACGTTTTTATTTACCTAAGGGAATGGAATATTGAAAGACCAGCCTGTTCAGTTCCTACATAAAAATGGGCATACTGGGTCAGAACACTGGTCCATCTAGTCCAGTAACCTGTGTCCCAACAGTGGCCAGCACCAGACGCTTCAGAGGGAGTGAACAGAACACGGCAATTATTGAGTGATCCCTCCCTGTCAACCAGCTCCAGCTTCTGGCAGCCAGTGGTTTTGGGATACCTAAAGCATGGGGTTGCATCCCTGACCATCTTGGCTAATAGTCATTGATGGACCTATCCTCCATGACTTTATCTAAATTATTTTTTAACCCAATTATACTTTTGGCCTTCACAACATCACCTTACAATGAGTTCCACAGGTTAACTGTGCATTGTGTGAAGAAGTACTTCTTTATGTTTGTTTTAAACCTGCTGCCCATTCATTTCATTGGGTGACCTCTGTTTTTCCTATTCACTGTCTCCATGCAATTCATGATGTTATAGACCTCTATCATATCCCTCCTTAGTCGTCTCTTTTCTAAGATGAACAATCCCAGCCTTTTTACTCTCGCCTTATAAGAAAGCTGTTCCATCCCCTAATAATTTTTGTTGCTATTCTCTGTACCTTTTCCAGTTCTAATATATCTTTTTTTAAGATGAGGAGAACAGAACTGCATGCAGTATTCAAGGTGTGGGCATGCCATGGATTTATATAGCAGCATTATGATATTTTCTATCTTATCTATCCCTTTCCTAATGGTTCCTAACATTCTGTTCGCTTTTTTGACTGCCAGTCACATTGAGCAGATGTTTTCAGAGCACTATCCACAATGACTCCAAGATCTCTTTCTTGAGTTGTAACAGCTAATTTAGAGCACATTTTGTATGTATAGTTGGGATTATGTTTTCCAACGTGCATTACTTTGCACTTATCGACACAGAATTTCATCTGCCATTTTGTTGCCCAGTCACCTGGTTTTGTGAGATTCCTTATAACTCAACAATGACTTAAGTAGATACATTTTTAAAGCCCCTACTGTGATTAGTAGTGAAGGAGAACAGATCAGCTCAATCTAATTTCTTAGTTAGATACGTATTTAGACAGGTTTTTAAGATGCTGTCTTTTATAACATTTTACTTCCACAACGTGGAAGTGAAATACTGACAGACAGTCTGAAATGGGAAACGGCTATTTGATGTGGACAGAACATCAGGATGCGCCATATAGTTCTGAAAAGCAGCTCACATGAATGCACAGGAGCCTCTGTTCTAAGTGTTTACCCCTCCCACGAGCAAATGCAACTCACTTTATTAGTTTACGTTGTTTCAAAATTAAAACCAAGTAGGGGTTTATTCAAGCAAATGGATAAATGTCACTGTTTAACTCCACACTGACTATTCTGGAGGAGTCAGCCTTCTGTAAAAATGATGTGCTGTGCCCAATCCAGGCTGCTGCTGGCCCTAACATAGCAAGAGGGAAAACACTGCAAGCATTAGCCCCTTTCTATGCAAGTGAGAATATTATACACGTAGGTTAAATTAACAGAGCTGCTCCAACTAGAAGACCATGCATTCTGGAAGCAAAATGTCAGGAACATATGCTGTTTATACCAATGCTATGCTTGTCACCAGGATGCCATATTAGCCAGCAAGAGGATGGCATTACACCTGCAGAGGCAGGAAGCCCATATCTATAGTTATTTGGATGACTGGCTCACTAACATATCTCACATGAAAAGTGTACACACTGGCTTTTCTGAATCTTGTCGCTCTGCTCTCCCTAAATGGGCCATCATAATCTTGAGGCTCATTTTTATGTTAGCTCTCACAGCTACCTCTTTCACCCTAACTTCCCTTCTTTGGAGAAGTCAAGCCCCAGATAGTTTGCCTCTCCCCCTGGGGGATGCTGCAGCAGCTGCGGCCAGGTGAAGTGCTTTCACTTTCTCCCCCCTCTAGGTATAAACTAGAGGGTCTAGTGATAGGACATTCTTGGTAAGACGGTATTTGGTTCTGGAATCTGCTTCCTTCCCTTTAAGAGTCCTCACTCAGTTACCTTTAGGACATGCTGCAAGACCTTCCCAGGGCCAAGGAAGGTCTGATGGGGCAAGTGACTGGGACTAGGAGTGGGAGATGCTGTTTGAGGTTGCGGATTAATTTTATTGAAACTGGTTTAGATAAATTATGTGTACCTCACAGGCAAATGTCTGTCTTGAAAGATGATGGTGTAAGCACCAAAGCAGTTCTATTACTGCATGTCATGCTGCAGCATCGTGAGTGGATAAAAATATCCAATTCTTGAATGACGGTCATTGCCACAGATAGTGCTGTTGTAAAGAGAAGGGCCGGAGAATGAAGCCAGCACACTATTGGTGCTTGAGTCCTGCTGCACTTTCCTCTTCACTCTCCTCTCTCTCAACCACCTCTCTTCAGCCTCTTTGACTCCCTGGTGCAGCGCAGCCCTGCAGTGTAGCCTGTTGCTAGTTGCATCTTCCAAGCTTGCAGTACCAGCTTTAAAGTTTTAAAATTCCTCTTCTAAATGTCAAGGACATTGAGCCTTGGTTGGCACAGCGGCCTTGGAGCATCCGCTAGTTCTCCATACAGGAGATCCTTTGGAATGCATCCATTGTCCATCTGGTGCAGGTGACCAAGCCTACAGAGACGTGTTTGAGAAGAGTGATTAGACTTGGCATCTTTTCTTTCTCAGATACTTTGATGTCAGGAACTTTGGTTTCCCACTTGATATTTAAAATGAGGAAGACCAAGGGTATGGAAGATGTTTAGCCTTCTCTCCTACCTGCTGTAAGTGGTCCAGGTCTTGCCACTATACAGTAGCATGCTCACAATACACATGTGGTAGACCTGTATCTTGGGATTCAGTGTCAGTTTCCTGTTATCCCATACATGCTTGGCTGAATGCGGTAGCTATTAGCCAGGATGGGTGGGAGGGTGTCCCTAGCCTCCGTTTGCCAGATGCTAGGAGTGGACGATGGGGGATGGATCCCTTGATGATTACTTGTTCTGTTCATCCCTCTGGAACACCAGGCATTGGCCACTGTCAGAAGACAGGCTACTGGGCTAGATGGACCTTTGGTCTGACCCAGCATGGCAGTTCTTAAATTCATATGTTAGCTTCCTTTCCAATGTGAGAATTATGCTAGTCATCTAGAGATAAGGTATGCAATACAGTTGATCGTAGATAGCAGAAGTTGTGCTACTGAAACTTCTGGTGCAGATGATACATCTTGTGCCATGATTGTTGTCTTCTTTAGACTGATGATTAGCCCAAATTCATCAACAACTATCACAAAGCTATTGCAAAGTTTCTGGAGCTGCTCTGACAAGCACTGTGCTGTGAGCAAAAAGAAGTTCTCTTAACAGCAAGTGTTTGACTTTACTTTTTGCTCTTAGACATGCAATGTTGAAGAGTTTTCCATCTGATCTTGCACATAAATGTACAACTTCAGTGCTAAATGAGAAAGTGTGATGAAGCAGCAGAAAGAAGAATACACAAAGAGTGCTGGTGCCAAAACACATCCCTGTTTGACACCGCTGCAGATTTTAGAGCCGTCAGATTGATCACCATCTTACTGGATTGTAGCCTTTATGCCATCATGGAAGGATTGAATCAGACTGAGGAGGACTTTGAGGGGCAGCCAGTTCTCTCTAGCAACTGGAAAAGTCCCTTTCTGCTGACCAGGTCAAAAGCCTTTGAGATCTATGAAGGCTATACAGAGAAATTTTCCTTGTTCTTGACACTTTTCTTGCAATTGCCTTAGTTTGAAGACCATCTTGATAAGTGATCTATTGGCACGGAAGTAGCACTGACTCTCTGAATATTCATATTCAGCCAGAACTTTCAGTCTTTTGAGAATTACCTGTGCAAATGCCGTGCCCACAACATTAAGGAGAGAAATTCCTCTGTATTTGTTGCAGTCACTCCAATCTCCTTTGTTTTTGTACAGCATTATGATGTTGGCATCCTTCATGTCTTGTGATGGCTTTTCAGTGGACTGCAGGGCATGCCAGAACCCGGGGCTTCAGCCCCGCAGGAGGCCTAGCAGAACTCAGGGCTTCAGCCCCGCTGGCACTTGTGCTGGGACTCCAGGCTTCAGCTTCGCCTGGAATGCTAGGGTTTGGGGCTTCAGCCCTTCTCAGGTGTGCTGGAGGTTGGGGCTTCAGCTGGGAGCTTCGGCTGAAGCCTGGAGCACGGCGCCTCCTGTGGGAATGAAGCCCCAAGCTCCAGTGCCCCCGGCATACCTGGCGGGGCTCTATTTAGAGATGGTGGGGGAATACCTGCCCTCCCTGAGTTACAAATCAGCCTGGAGCATCTGCCAGGGCTCCCGCTGTCAGCCCTGCAGGGGTAGAGCTCCATTTAGGGAGAGTAGCGGGAGGGGCACCTGCACCCTGAGTTACATGTCAGCCCAGGCGCCACCTGCCCCAAGCCTGCCAGCATGCAGCCAGTCACTCCTCTACCTGCACTAGCCCCACCCACACTAACTGCCCACAGCCCCCCAGAGTTTCATGGTCCGGTCAAAAGCCTCTGACAGTTTGGATTTGGCCCACGGTCCACCTATTGTCTACCTCTGCAATAGGCCCTGGGTATTTTACACAGCATCATATGTGTTCATTAAACAGGGGCACTTGTGGTGTTAAAAATGTTTCTCTGGAATCCAGACCTTGACCGAGAAATCTGGAACTTGACAAAAAATAATTGACTGCCCAAATCTATACACCAACCCACTTTTATAAAAGAGGTGAGTAGATACAATGTAATGAATATGGGCATTTGTGTAAGGAACAGCAACTCCCCACACATTTGTGAAACAAAAATATATTTGTAAAGAGCAAATAGTAAAGAGATAATATACGCACGTGGTAGAAATGTTTAGAATTTAAACTAGCATTCTTGCAGCATTCAACCAGTGTGGACTGGTTTCCTGTGTATTTTTTTTCTTATTGCTGTTTTTAAACCCATCAGTATATCTATGTGTAATTATATAGGTCTCCATCTAACAGAGTTAATATCTATGTTAATCTGGATCATGCTTTCTGCTAGATCTTCTTTACTAACATATTACATAAAAGATTTTTAAAAAATTGTTTGGAGCTGTTTAGACGTTTACATTCCTATACAATATGGCTAAAATTGTAATAAAGTAGGTTCCTCAGTGACTATGGTTTAGAAGTTCCAATATTTAACAAGGCTTACTTAATCCACTCAAAAGACAAAACACTTTTTTGTAAAAGTGTAAGGGAAAATTTTTCACGTCAGACCTGTGGTATATCTAGATTGGTGCTACTGCAATACAAATAATAATTTGCTACTCCCTGTTACATACCCAAAGCTTGCACTGATATCAGTTTTGTTCCAGTATACAGAGAAATATTGAATATTGGGATCAAATTCTATCATATGGATCAGAGAGGAAGATTTTGCCTTAAAGTCCTTGCACAAGAGAAAAGCACCAGATGACAGCCAGATAACAATGACAGCATTGAGCATATGTTATTATCTGATTAATGAGCCACAGGGAAGAGTACAATAAGCAAATGAGATCTCATATTCCCCATAATAAAGACAGCAGTGGAGGTTTACAAGTAGCATTGCTCTCTTTTTTCTCCCTTCAAATGCATCAGATTCAACCTCAAGACAGCATGGAGAATAAACAGCAGCAATTACTCTTAGGAAGGGAAACTAACCCAGCAACCGAAAACCAGTCCTTTGAGATGCTAAAAGAACTAGCATTGAAGTGGTTTATGGAGACGCAGGTTCCTCTTATATTACAGAATGGTATTTTACCTGAGTGGTTCTATGGATTCATTACAAGAAAGTAAGACAGTCTATACCTTACAGTATAGCATAAAGTAGATTAAATAAATATGCTTGTCAAGTGCCTCTGTCTTCACAAATCCTCTCATATTTCAGACTAGGTTTCAGCTTACTTTGCAAAAAACCAACAACCCACCAACCTCTGCTTACTTTAAAGTCATTGTTCTTCTAGTGAGAAGTGTTTAACAGGATGGCATTCATATGCAGAGAAAGCAGGTTTTAAACGATGTCACTGTTTCATCACCTACATGTTGGTGTTTGACATGTGTTCTGGAGAGGTGAGAATGCCTGAATGCAGTTTTGCATCAGCTTGTAATGCATTGTACATTCTTTAGTCATCCAGGTGTCAGTTTTAGAAATTGATTATGATGATCTATGATAATTCACATAATTTTAATCCATCTTAATTTTTCTGACCAGAAACTTTAAAAATGAATGTTTTTGTTTGGTGGTGGTGGTATGAGAAGTGCTTTTCCATCTGGAAATAACTGTAATGTCCATTGACTTGTTGAAGTGTATTTAGTATGGCAATACAGTGCATTTTGTGTCCATAGGAGTCACTAGGAATTTTAGTGTACTACCTTGATAGTCCTGGATACTAACTTGAAATTCATTTAAAAAAAACCAACAATGTGGCACATTAGAGACTAACAAATTTATTTGGGCATAAGCTTCTGTGGACTAAACCCCACTTCATCAAATGCATGGAGTGAAAAATACAGCAAGCAGAATATATATTATAGCACATGAGAAGATGGGAGTTGCCTTACCAAGTGGGGGGTCAGTGCTAACGAACCAATTCAATTAAGGTGGAAGTGGCCTATTCTCAACAGTTGACAAGAAGGTGTGAGTATCAGCAGAGGGAAAATTAATTTTTGTAGTGCCCCATCCACTCCCAGTCTTTATTCAGGCCTAATTTGATGATGTCCAGTTTACAAATTAATTCCAGTTCTGCAGTTTCTTGTTGAAGTCTGTTTTTGAAGTTTTTTTGTTGAAGAATTGCCACTTTCAAGTCTGTTATTGAGTGGAGTGAAGTGTTCAGGGAGATTGAAGTGTTCCCCTATGGGTTTTTGAATGTTACAATTCTTGATGTCTGATTTGTGTCCATTTATTCTTTTGCGTGGAGACTGTCCAATTTGGCCAATGTACATGGCAGAGGGGCATTGCTGGCACATGATGGCGTATATCATATTAGTAGATGTGCAGGTGAATGAGCCCTTGATGGTGTGGCTGATGTGATTAGGTCCTATGATGGTGTCCCTTGAATAGATATGCAGACAGAGCTGGCAACAGGGTTTGTTGCAGGGATTGGTTCCTGGGTCAGTGTTTTTGTTGTGTGGTGTGTAGTTGCTGGTGAGTATTTGGTTCAGTATGGGGGGGCTGTCTGTAAGCGAGGACTGGCCTGTCTCCCAAGGTCTGTGAAAGTGAGGGATCATCCTTCAGGATAGGTTGTAGATCCTTGATGATGCGCTGGAGAGGTTTTAGTTGCGGGCTGTAGGTGATGGTTAGTGTTACTTTCTTTTTTGGGCCTGTCTTATAGTAGGTGACTTCTGGGTACCCTTCTGGTTCTGTAAATCTGTTTCTTCAATTCACCAGGTGGGTACTGTAGTTTTAAGAATGCTTGATAAATATCCTGTAGGTGTTTGTCTCTGTCTGAGGGATTGGAGCAAATGCAGTTGTATCTTAGAGCTTGGCTGTAGACAATGGATCGTGTGATGTGGTCTGGATGAAAGCTGGAGGCATGTAGGTAAGTATAGCAGTCAGTAGGTTTCCAGTATAGGGTGGTGTTTATGTGACCATCGCTTATTTGCACTGTAATGTCCAGGAAGTGGATCTCTTGTGTGGACTGGTCCAAGCTAAGGTTGATGGTGGGGTGTAAATTGTTGAAATCCTAGTGGAATTCCTCAAGGGCCTCCTTCCCATGTGTCCAGATGATGAAGATGTCATCAATGTAGTGCAAATAGAGTAGGGGCGCTAGGGTAACAAGAGCTGAGGAAGCGTTGTTATAAGTCAGCCATAAAAATGTTGGCATACTGTGGGACCATGCGGGTACCCCATAGCAGGCTACTTCCACCTTAATTGAATTGGCTTGTTAGCACTGATACCCCCCCCTTGGTAAGGCAACTCCCATCTTTTCATGTACTATAATATATATTCTGCTTACTGTATTTTTCACTCCATTCAGCTGATGAAGTGGGTTTTAGCTCATGAAAGCTTATGCCCAAATAAATTTGTTAGTCTCTAAGGTGCCACAAGAACTCCTCGTTGTTTTTGCGGATACAGAGTAACACGGCTACCACTCTGAAACTTGAAATTCATTGTAATTCACTCTCTTTCTACAGGCAGAGTGAAGAGCTGCTTAAAGACAAAGATGTTGGCTGTTTTCTTATCAGATTAAGTGACAGAACAATTGGTTACATTCTGTCATATAGGTAAGACTGAACTTTACATGGAACAGAAAGCTGCTGCCATTTGGTTGAGAAATGTCACCATTTGTAATTTGCTCTTCTTTTTACATACTTTGATTCATGCACCCTTTACACCTTTGAGTTTGCTTCCTGACCTGCTCAGGTGATTAGTTTATGCCTTGAGGCATGAGGAATGAGAATCTCTCTTACACTTTCTCCCCTAGCTAAATATCCCAAAAGAATAAAGAGGTCAGTAATCTACACAATGGCACGAAGTGTCATATTTACAGCTATTGGGAAACCAAGAAGAAATATATTACCAAAGCCTATGGTAATGATTTTATCTTTTGGATTTTTTTATTCACTAAGAGCCCAGTCCTGGAGTTCTCACCCCATTAAATAAGTAGAGATTTCGAGACTGGGCCCTATATAGGACTAAATAAGAAAGGCTTATTTTAAATTGATCATTCTAGTAAAGAAGGGATCATGAAACCCAATTGTCAGAGAGGATCTGCAGTCTGATCAGTATAAGACATGGGGAGAGGCACATGCAAAACACTTCTGCTGGCCTTTGTAGTTGTTAGATATTGTGTGTGCAGTAGCAGCAGCATGACTTTGTGGTCAAATGCAAAACTGTTTTACGCTTCAACCAGCGCGTCATGGGAGTTTCTCCTCTCCTTTTCTCACACTGACACCCTACCTCAGAACTCAGACAACACCGCCTCTTCCTCATTAGACTCACCATGAATTCACGCTGCTTTTCAGCTAACAGGTTGGTGTTAAACCTCATACTGCTGTTTACCAAAAGGTGTTGCTACTTAGCTCAATAGCTGGTCACTGGTGATGGTTTTTTCCTAGGTTTGCTGCTGATGCAATAGATTTTCAGTCAAGTTCATGTAGGGTGACCAGATGTCCCGATATTATCGGGACAGTCCTGATTTTAGGGGACTTGTCCCATGTCCTGACCTTACATTGGTCGGGACGTCTGGTCACCCTATATGAGGGGGACCACAGCAAGCCGGTGCCGCCGGCACCACTCACCTTTCCTCCCTGGGCCCTGGGACAGCGCGCAGCTGAGCTCCCGGCGCAGCGGCGCCAGCCCACGGGGCCAGCCACCCAGCCGGCAGAGCACAGCCCTGCCCCTGCCCCAGGCACACAGAGAGGCAGTGAGGAGGTCTCGCTCCCCTGTGTGCTGCAGCGGGGCGGGGCTTGTAGACTCCGGCAGCAGGCAGCGGGTGCCGGGCAGAGAGTGCCCCTGCCCCCGCCCTCCTCCCCTCAACCCGACCCTACCCTAGGAAGGAGCCAGAGTGACTAGGAGGTAGACAATAGGTGGACCATGGGCCAAATCCAAACTGCCAGAGGCTTTTGACCGGACCATGAAACTCTGGGGGGCTGTGGGTGGGGCTAGTGTGGGTAGAGGAGTGACTGGCTGCATGCTGGCAGGCTTGGGGCAGGTGGCGCTTGGGCTGACATGTAACTCAGGGAGCAGGTGCCCTTCCCGCTTAGGGTGACCAGATGTCCCGATTTTATAGGGACAGTCCCGATATTTAGGGTTTTTTCCTATATAGGCTTCTATTACCCCCACCCACTGTCCCGATTTTACACACTTGCTGTCTGGTCACCCTACTCCCGCTACCCTCCCTAAATGGAGCCCTACCCCTGCAGGGCTGACAGCGGGAGCCCTGGCAGATGTTCCAGGCTGATTTGTAACTCAGGGAGGGCAGGTATTCCCCCCCCCACCCCCGATGATCTCACCCTGCATGTGGAAATCTGTCCCAGATTCCAGGCTGTCATTAGCCCTTGGGGCACAAGCTCAGCAGAGATGTCCAGAGAGAAGTTTGCAGCCTTTGCTCAGATCCAAACATTTTCACTTAAAAAAATAAATACATACGCAAACCCATACTGACTCCCATCTGCTCTGTCCAGATTTGCTGTTATCCCTGTTGAGGCCAAAGTGGTTTGAAAAATTAAAAATCCTTGACACCATTGTGTTGCTTCCCCCTGTGTTGCTCGTTAATCTGATGGACCTGCCAATAATGAATAAAGATGAATGCCCTGGGAGCAATGTGTCAGGCAGACAGTTTGTCAAGTAGGAAAGTGAATGCCTCACAAAATGCAGATGCATTTCTTAACCTGAGAACTGAAAAAGAGCCAGATACCCTGCATGGGTTTGAAAGTGACAAGAGCCTAGCGACTGACCAGAGCAGCACCAGGTTTGAAGTGATGAGGAGGATCTGTGTCATGAAGTCTGCATTTCCACTGAGGACTCTTCCATCACCAGGGTAGCGCTGGTGCAGGTCTGCCGCCCGGCACAGCAATGCTGAGAGGTGCCAGTGTAGACCCGACCCACTGCCTTCAGCTCCCACCCTGACCCTGTTCCCTCAGCCTCCCCCGCAGTCCCCCCTGTACCTCCCACCCCGAACCCACTGCCCTCAGTCCCTGCCCCTGTTCCAACACCCTCCCCCACAGTCCCCCTGCTCCCCCCAACCCACTGCCCTCAGCCTTGCCCTACCCCAAATCTCTTCTTCAGCCTCTCCCGTCATCCCACCCCCATCGCTGCCCCTGCTGTCCCACCCCCTCAACTTCCCCCCATTCCAGTCCTATTCCCCTCTGTCTCATCTCCTCCAGACCCTGCTCAACAATATCAATGGAATCAGCATTGCGTTGCTATATATTGTAAAACATTACAGTGAAATCTTCCAAGTATTACATAGCACGCCACCTTGCCCAAGTGGTAACTAAGCATAACATCTTCCTGTTTCAACATTCTTAACTTGTATCCCATAGCTCCTAGAAGTTTTTTTTTTTTTTTCAAACACTGAATGCTGCTAAGTTATGATTTTTAACAGGTTTTTTTTCTTTTAAATCACAACACTGAATGTTATTCTAAAATTGTTTTCCAAATATTCTTAAACTCCCAGTTTATCCCCCGCTGACGTTCATTGTGAAAAGTATTGCAGGTCAAATAATAATATTTTCTACTTTTGAAATTCACTGTCCAACATGTGTTTTGTGCCCTCCTCTGGTGGATTTTTAGAGGATAACTGTATAGCTACCAGCTAAGGGAGTTATATCTTGAACTCAAGTAGTAGATGCTCATGCTTTTAAGTCTGGATGGCTTGGGTTCAATCTTTGGTGACTAGCTATGATGGAGGTTGCTACACTTATAATCCCTTTAATTAGAGGTTCTGAATAAGCTTTGTTGTAGGCAGAGCTAGCCTATAGTTAAGCAACCGAAAATTTAGAATTGGAAGTGTTGAAATGTTGGGAAGCCTTATAATTTTGCCAGTCTGGAACGAACATCCCATCTGAGGGATGGGGGCGGGGAGAGAGGAGAGTGAGACAGGACCAGGAAACTGGGACAAGGAATCCAGAGCAGTAGTGGGGGGCAGTTGAAATCAGATGAGGAGCTGGGGCAGGTTAGACAGCAATAGGATAGACATAGACTGGAGGGGACGGGGAAGAAGCATCTTTGACTACTACAGACCATTCCATTCAGGAGCCTGGAATAGACCCAGGATTCCTGAGTTTCACAGTTCCTCTTCTGTCAGCAGATATCTGTGAAACCCAGTGGCAAAAAAAGTGTCTTATCCCCCTATAGAGCTGATCTATCACATATAGGATGACAACCTACTGCCTCTGCCATCACTTACTCCATTAGCTCAAGTGGCAGAAATCTGTGCAGTGGATCTAAAGGTTCATCGACAGGGTTGGAGCCATGTGAGTTTCACGATGATTCCACATGACAGAATTTCTGGGGCAGTTCAGTTTTGATTTTTACAAAAAAACCTGGGGAAATGCATACAGAAATAGGGTGACCAAATGCCTAAATAGGGGAATGTCAAGCAGGAGTAGAGAGGTTATTTTATCTCTGTATTTGGCACTGGTGCAACCACTGGTGGAATACTGTGTCCAGTTCTGGTGTGCACAATTTAAGAAGGATATTGATAAATTGGAGAGTGTTCAGAGAAGAGTCACAAGACTGATTAAAGGATTATAAAACATGCCTTATAGTGATCGACTCAAGGACCTCAATCTATTTAGCTTAACAAAAAGAAGGTTAAGTGACTTGGTTATAGACTGTAAGTATCTACATGGGGAACAAATAGTTAATAATGGGCACTTCAGTCTAGCAGAGAAAGGTAGAGCATGAGCCAATGGTTGGAAGTTGCAGCTAGACAAATTCAGACTGGATATAAGGCACACCTTTTCAATGGTGAGAGTAATTAACGATTAACAATATACTAAGGGTCATGGTGTTTTTCTAAAAGCTTTTTCTAAAAGCTATCCTCTAGGAATTATTTTGGGAAAGTTCTATGTCTGTGCTATACAGGCGGTGAGACCAGGTGATCACCGGATCCCTTCTGGCTTTATAATCTCAGAACTAGGTACATCAATTCACATGCAAAATTCTCATTGAATTCAATAGGTGTCCTTTCCCTGTGGCTTGTGGTGCGGGCTGCAGCAGGGTCGTACAACCCCTCTTGCAGCTTCCTAGGGCCCCCTTTCGCAGCTTTCTAGGGCCCCCCTCTCATGGCTCTGTGCACCTGTGTCTGTCGTTGTCGTCCCCTCCCTCCCGCTCGCCCAATGTGTCCTGATATTTCACTCTTGCGATTTGGTCACCCTAACTTCATGGGGTCAGATTCAGAGGTGATGTGTGAGATGGTGCCAGAAATCTGTCATTAGTTGCTCCTGTGGGAAAAAACAACCACATTTTCACCATGTAAAAAGCCTTTGAAACATCTCAATTTGCACATGACCACTAAATTCTTCAAAGATTCTGCCTGCACTGAGCATGTTTCATCCCAGGGCTTCAGAGTCTGAGCTGGTCTTTCCCGGCAACAGCCACTCCTGCATTCCTGCAGCCACAGTGGCCCCAGGCACCAGAACTGAGAGCAGGGAGACTGCCTCTCCTAGGCTCAATGCTTCCCAAAGTGGTGCCCAGGCAGTGAGAAGGAGAAATGGCCTGAATGTACTGGATTGGATAGGAGTAGAGCGGGAGGTGGGCAGGAGCCAGAGGGCTGGATAGGAGTAGAGAAGGAGAAGGAAGGCGGGCAAGATTGGGCATGATGGATAAGAGCAGAGGGGGAAGGAGGGCAGGAGTCGGGACTGGGTGTTGTGGATCAGAGCAGAGGGGGACAGGGAAGGAGCTGGGATTAGGGGTGGATAGGAGCAAAGGGGAACAGAAACAGAGGCACTGGGACAGAAGGTCTGTCCACTACAGCCCATTCCCCTCCAGGGCCTGGAATGGAGCCCATTTATTCCTGGATCTCACCATTCCTCCACGGTCAGCAAGTATCTGTGAAATCCACTGCCAGAGTATGTTTCTCATCCCTTATTAGTGGCTGGTCCACATGGAGGATAACAGCCTACTAATGCTACCAGTTACAATCTTGCTGAGGACCCAATTTGAAGTCAATACGGTTCCACATGATGGAATTTCAATTTTTTTCAGGTTTTTTAAATGTAGGAGATTACATTTAAAAATTACACTAAAAGAATATTAAGGTTGAAAAAGTCAAGCATCCAAAAGTTAGGACATTCCAGAATTAAGGCTGTCCATGCAACAATAGGCCAAATCAGACCCTTTCATTCAAAATCTCTTCTTTTAGTGTTTAAAATAAAATGGAAGCTGGTTCCAAACACCCATAGGTTTTGGTTTTGCAAACCTGAACCACAAGTGCAAAAACAGAAGTTTTCTCAGCCTGTGTGTTGTGCTTGCTATTTAAGTCTAAACTATGTATTTCAATTGCAGAGGAAAAGATCGATGTCGGCATTTCGTCATTAATCACCTACGGAATGGACATTATGTAGTATCAGGGGATACCTGTACCCATGAAAGCCTTGCACAGCTGATAGGCTATTACCAGACTTCAGAAATCGAGCCTTTTGGAGAAAATCTTACAACAGTTTGTGCTCAGGTAAATTCAACTCTTCAGAATTCACTTAGTTCCTGATGAAATGAGATCAAACGTAGTAAGTATTGCTTTTGGCTGAAGCTAAAAATCAGAGAATCATAGGACTGGAAGGGACCTCGAGAGGTCTTCTAGTCCAGTCCCCTGCACTCAAGGCAGGACTAAGTATTATCTAGACTATCCCTGACAGGTGTTTGTCTAACCTGCTCTTAAAAATCTCCAGTGACAGAGATTCTACAATCTCCTTAGGCAAGTTATTCCAGTGCTCAACTACTCTGACAATTAGGAAGTTTTTCCTAAATGTCCAACCTAAACTGCACTTGCTTCAATTTAAACCCATTGCTTCTTGTCCTAACCGCAGAGGTTACTGAGAACAATTTTTCTCCCTCCTCCTTCTGTAGAACCTTTTATGTACTTGAAAACTGTTGTCATGTCCTCCCTCAGTCTTCTCTTCTCCAGACTAAACAAACCCAATTTTTTCAATCTTCCCTCACAGGTCATGTTTTCTAGACCTTTAATAATTTTTGTTGCTTTTCTCTGGACTTTCTCCAATTTGTCCACATCTTTCCTGAAATGTGGCATCCAGAACTGTACACAATGCTCCAGTCGAGGCCAAATCAGTGTGGAGTAGAGCGGAAGAATTTTACTTCTTATGTCTTGCTTACAACACTCCTGCTAATACATCCCAGAATTATCTTTGCTTTTTTTGCAACAGTGTCACACTGTTGACTCAAATTTAGCTTGTGATCCACTATGACCCTAGATTCCCTTCTGCAGTACTCCATCTGAGGCAGTCATTTCCCATTTTTGTACGTGTGCAACTGATTGTTCCTTCCTAATTGGAGTACTTGGCATTTGTCCTTATTGAATTTCATCCTATTTACTTCAGACCATTTCTCCAGTTTGTCCAGATCATGCTGAATTTTAATCCTATCCTCCAAAGCACTTGCAAACCCTCCCAGCTTGGTATCGTCTCCAAACTTTATAAGTCTATTCTTTATGCCATTATCTAAATCATTGATTAAGATATTGAACAAAACCAGACCTGATCCCTGTGGGACCCCACTTGATATGTCCTTCCAGCTTGACTGTGACTCACTGATAACTACTCTCTGGGAACAGTTTTCCAACCAATTATACATCCATCTTATAGTAGCTCAATCTAGATGGTATTTCCTTAATTTGTTTATGAGATGGTCATGCGAGACAGTATCAAAAGCCCTACTAAAGTTAAGATATACTGCATTTACCACTTCCCCCCTATCCACAAGGCTTGTTACCTTGTCAAAGAAAGCTACTAGGTTGGTTTGATATGATTTGTTCTTGGCGAATCCAAGCTGACTGTTATTTATCACCTTATTATCTTTTAGATGTTTGCAAATTGATTGCTTAACTATTTGCTGCATTATCTTTCTGGGTACGGAAGTTAAGCTGAGTGGTCTGTAATTCCCCGGGTTGTCCTTATTTCCCTTTTTATAGATTGGCTCTATATTTGCCCTCTTCCAGGCTTCTGGAATCTCTCCCATCTTCCATGAGTTTTCAAAGATAATCACTAATGGCTCAGATATCTCCTTTGTCAGCTCGAGTATCCTATGATGTATTTCATCAGGCCCTCATGACTTAAAGACATCTAATTTGTCTAAGTAATTTTAAACTTGTTATTTCCCTAATTTAGCCTCTGATCCTATCTTATTTTCACTGGCATTTACTATGTTAGATATCCAATTGCTACTAACCTTTTTGGTGAAAAACAAAAAAGTCATTTAGCACTTCTGCCACTTCAACATTTTCTGTTATTGCTTCCCCCCCCTCACTGAGTAATGGGCCTACGCTATTCTTGGTCTTCCTCTTGCTCCTAATGTATTTGTTGAATGCTTTCTTGTTATCCTTTATGTCTCTAGCTAGTTTAATCTCATTTTGTGCCTTGGCCTTTCTAATTTTCTCCCTACATACTTGTATTATTTGTTTATATTCATCCTTTGCAATTTGACTTAGTTTCCACTTTTTGTGGGACTCTTTTTTGAGTTTCAGATAATTGAAGGTCTCCTGGTTAAGACAGGGTAGTCTCTTGCCGTACTTCCTATCTTTCCTTCACAGTGGAATAGTTTGCTCTTGTGCCCTTAATAATGAAACTCTGAAAAACTGCCAATTCTCGTGAACTGTTTTTCCCCTTAGACTGGCTTCCCATGGGATCAACTCCCTGAGTTTGGTAAAGTTTGCTTTCTTGAAATCCATTATCTTTATTGTGCTGTTTTCCCTCCTACCATTCCTTATAATCATGAACTCTATCATTTCATGATCACTTTCACCCAAGCTGCCTTCCACTTTCAAATTCTCAACCAGTTCCTCCTTACTTGTCAAAATCAAATCTAGAACAACTTCTCCACTAGTAGCTTTCTCCACCTTCTGAAATAAAAAATTGTCTCCAATACATTCCAAGAACTTGTTGGATAATCTGTGCCCTGCTGTGTTATTTTCCCAACAGATGTCTGGGTAGTTGAAACCCACCATCAACACTAAATCCTGTGCTTTGGATGATTTTGTTAGTTGTTTAAAAAAAAAAGCCTAATCCACTTCTTCTTCCTCATTAGGTGAGCTGTAGTAGACCCCTACCATGACATCAACCTATTTTTTTACCCCTTTAATCCATACCCAGAGACTTTCAGCAAGTCTGCCTCCTATTTCCATCTCAACCTCACTCCAAGTGTGTACACATTTTTGATATATGAGGCAACACCTCCTCCCTTTTTTCCCTGCCTGTCCTTCCTGAGCAAGCTGTACCCTTCTATACCAATATTCCAGTCATGTACATTGTCTCCCCAAGTCTCTGTGATGCCAGTTATGTCATAGTTGTGTTTATTAACTAGCATTTCTAGTTCTTTCTGCTTATTCCCCATACTTCTCATATTAGTATACAGACATCTAAGATACTGATTTGATTTCCCCCCACCCATGTTCTCTCTTGTTGCCCCCATGTCTTCCCACCTATGTGCAGGAAGCAAAAAATTTGTTCTCAACCCTGGTAAACTGCCTTGGGTATTGATGCCAAATTAGACAAAGTAGATAGAACTTAAAATATGTGAAAGAATGCATTGGACACAATATCTGCAAGGTGCAGCTGTTGTATAAGGACGGGGGTGTGACTGGACAGCTCAGATTAGATGAGGGAGCTGCAGGCTTCAGCCAGCACCAGGCTCTGGTTTTTGTTGTGTTAGAATTATGTAACATGAAAATAAAATAAATTAAAATACAAAGAACATGTCATACTACCAGGAGTGGATGGATTTGAGACCCATCAGGAAGAATTTTCACAGTGATTTCACATGCCAGAACTTCACACACCCAGCCAGTAAAAATGAATGGCTTGAAGCCACTAGTAGACCTGAGTTTGCTTAGTGACCAGGCTAAGAGTCAGCTGTGCCCATTATGTATGATTGCAGTGGATGCAGACAGAATGGGTGGTGTCAGGAAAATTGCCTTATTAGGTATTACTGGTGCAGAGGTCCTAGATATTCTTAACAGCTTCCAAGTCTGGCCCCTGGACAGTGTGATTTTGATAGGATTTTAGCAGTATAGTTTGAAGTTTATTGTGTACCTAGAAAGAATGAAATATTTCTCCTCCATATGAGAGTGCACTACAGACTTGAAGCTCTAGGATCAGGCCTGCAATTTTAGCCCCTTAAAAAGTTTAAATTTGAGACAGAGTGGGTGGTAAGTTGCAGCAATGTGAAGGTGCATGAGCTACTCCTGAGGGAATTCTGTGCCAAAAAAATAAAAATTCTGAACCAAAAATAAAAATTGTGCACACGATATTTTAAAATTCTGCACATTTTATTTGTCAATAAATAAATGTGGCTCCAGCATGGCAGTGGGGAGCACAGGCCAATGGCTGCATTGAGGTGGGAGATCACCCTGAAGCCCCTACCTCTCCTAGTACAGGGACTCAGCAGTGAGGCTGCACCTGACCCTGACACAGTGCAAGGGCTGGGCCTGCCCCAGAAACACCCTGGGGTCCTGCCCCCTGCGCCAGGCACACCAGGTGTGGGTGGGCAGGCTCATCCCAGCAGGATCCAAGTGTGGAGGGCTTAGTGTGGGGGATCCAGCTCTGGGGAGAGAGGTTTCTGTGTGGGGCAATCTGGGTGCAGACGGCTCAGTGGGAGATCTGGATGCACAGGTGCTTGTTAGGGAGTTCTGAGTGCAGGGGCATTGGGACTCTGGAGGGGATCCAGGTGAAGGTGGTTGGGGCTCAGTGGGGGAGGGGTCTGGGTGTGGGGAGATGGGACTTTTTTTTTTTTTTAATGGAGATATAAAAGTATAGGCACATTAGCTGGAGTCTGGGACACTGTAGATATTTTAATCCTAGAGGACAGATAATACTTAACTGGCATTGATGCATATTCAAGCTATGTAGAGGTGGCTCAGCTAAAGGAGGCCACATCAGTGTAGATGATCTTAAAGCGTAGAGCTATTTTGTTAGATTTGGGATTTCTAAATAGTGAAAACTAATAGATCTCAGTTTGCCAGCAAAGATTTTAAGGCCTTCACAGAAGATTTGGGATTTCATCATGTAACCTGCAGTGCTACATACCCTCAGCATAATAAACTGGTAGAGTATAGAGTTAATTTTTTTACAAAGTTGTTAAAGACTACACATACAATGGAAGGTTCTCTCATTATTTTGCTAAATTACTTGGCAACACTGTTAAAAAGCGATATGCTACATGCTAAATTACTGCTGGGATGTCAGATCAGGACAAAAACTTCCCCATCTGGGTACAGCTCAAAGAGAAACTCACAAACAAATGTGGGAGTTAATAAAAAGAAAAAACAAAGACTATCACTGTGCCAAAACTGCTGTATACCCAAGGACGTTTAAACCAGGAGAAACTGTTAGAATTTGGACTGATGGCAGCTGAGGAGACAGGGCTGAGGTCAGATACCTGCTTGCCCCAAGATCATACTAGATTAAGTCAGAGGACACTTGCTGAAACAAAAACACAAACACCTGTTGCTGCTTCCAGTGATCCACTGAACAAATGACTTATCTTGAGTTTTCACAGACACATTCTTCTGTGTGTACTCACCCATCACAATATCTGTGTACTTGTCTAGGGCCATACCCATCTGCACAGAGCCACTGGGCTCACTTACTAATGATGTCAGCTACAACAAGAAGCAGCTACATCTTCAGTATAGTCTGCTGACTGGCCTGATGCAACTCCCATAAAAACACACAGTGGTAGAGTAGTTAAGCCCCACGACTCACTGAACATTGCTGAATCTTTGAGGAATAGTTTGATGGAGAAAGAACAGAAGTTTATTTATTTATTTACTAATAAGGGGAAGGATATATGAAGTAGCTGTTATTGTGTAAGCACATGGGTATGACTAAAGAGTTCCTCTGTTTTGGAAAATGGGGCCCATGGCAGCTGAGGCTGCAGGCTTTGGTTGCTGTTGTGTTAGAGTTCTGTAATGTTTCAAGAAAAGAATGTTAAAATATAAGCACTGTTGCTTTAGTGCAGAGAACATCAGTGTCTCAATGATCAGAGGCCCATCAGGAAACACTCTTTTCACTGTGGATGTTGCTGGTAATTCACTGCTGTCAAAGGCTCTTGCTAATCTAAGCCCATAAGTAGTTATCAGACATGGAGAATAGATACACTTTAGTCCCAGTTCTGCTCTCATTTTCACCAGTGTAAATCATAAATAGCTCCTCTGATGTCAAGGGAGTTGCTAAAGATTTGAACTACTTAAGAGCAGAATTTGGCCTTTTTTGGCTGTAATTTCAGATTACCTGCACATCTTATTTCTACAGCACAAAACAAAAAGAAGAAATATCCCCCGGTGCAAATAGGTGCATCTGAAAGCTAGTCTACACTAGGAGCGCTACATCAGCGCAGCTGAACCAATGCAGCTATGCTGCTGCATCACGTCTGGTGAAGAGGCTCTATGCCAATTGGAGACTTCTCTCCTGTCGGCATAACTACTCCACCTCCATGAGAGGTGGTAGCTATGTTGGCAGGACATAGCGCTGTCCACACCAGTGCTTAAGTTGGTGTAACTTAGGTTGCACAGAGGGATGGCTTATTCACACCCCTAAGCAACATATGTTGCACCAACATAAGTGGTAGTGTGTACAATTCCTGAGGCTTTGATTCTTGAAGCTTCCCACCTCAACTACTGTCAGAAATAGGGCATCAGATTAGATGGACCATGGGTCTGTTCCGGCACAGCAATTTGATGTTCCTAACATTCCTTGTTGAGTATTATATAAAGCTATTTAAGAAGGTATTGCCTTATGCAGAATGAATAATTCAGAGTTGCTAACTGAACTTATTTATATCATTATTAAAAAGTGAAGAGTTCATGCTATTGATCTCTCAGGAAAGGCATGAACATCCCACTTACCACCATAGTAGTTATTCATGACGTGTTTTAGTAACTAACTACTATTTTTTTTCCCCCACAGCCAATTGAGAACAGTTTATATGATGAGATCGCTTTGGATCAGCAAACCTCTTCAAAGCAAAGTAAATCAAACAGTGGAGAAGTCAATCCCTTGCTGATAAGGCAAGCGTCTGGCAGCTCACAAACCACTGTGCTAATGAAGGAAGCCACCTCTCTACCTCCAAAGTCAAAGAAAGAGCACAAGAACTTATCAGGAGAAAGAAAGAACTTTAACTCCCAGGTAGGTTTTATGCAGAATGCAAAAGTAATGTCCCGCTGTTGGGGACTTGTTTGAAGCAGAGACAGCAGGTATCTTGAATTAATTAGTGTCGCTAGGGTGACCTGCTGTGCTGCGACCATGTTCCAGGAAGTGCCGTACCAATTTGGTGATGTTTCAGAATCAGAAATACAGATTCAGTAACATTATAACATCGCCCTTGGAATTATTTTCTGTCAACATAAGAATGGTCATATTGGGTTAGACCAAAGTCCATCTAGCCCAGTATCTTGTCTTCCAATAGTGGCCATTGCCAGTGCTTCAAAGGGAATGAACAGAACAGGTAATCATCAAGTGATCCATCCCCTATCATCCATTCTCAGCTTCTGCCAGAGGTGACTTTACTAGGCAAACAAAATGTGATCATATTTTTGGCCACTAGTGAAGAGTGAAGTTCACCCCATGCAGTGGTCCAGGTGTAAGGCCTGGGTACTCAAAATAGAGCTTTAAGTGGGACTTAAGTTGTACACAGGCCTTGTACTGGCCTTTCGCATGGGGATGAATGTAATCCTATAAACACATATCCCCTGTTTTTCCCAGAAGTGTCATAGGAAAGCAGTGATGCTGAAGGATCTAGCAGTGATTGTGGACAGGTTACATATCAATTTGCAATGTGACTTGGCATCAAAAAAGCAGTGCAATCTTGGGCTGCATAAGCAGAGGCATCAAGTCACAGATCAAAGAGGCGATGGTCTCTTCTCCTGTATGGCTCTGGTGACCCCTTACTTAAAGTAGAACATTTGGTTCTGTGGTTCTCCACAGTGCACTAAGGCCCACATCTGACCTCCCCATCCACAAAAGAAAAAAAAAAAAAAAAAAGGTAGAGAGCTGCTGAACAGCTGCTGCTTTTCAGGGGTGAGGAACTGACGTCTAGAGACAGGCCAAAATTCTTGCTGGTTGAGATTTTCAGAGAAATACTAGAGAGAATGTAACCATACATCCTCCTTGGAAAATTAATGAGCTAAGTCCCCTATGTTGCCTTGAAAATCTCAAATTCTGATTTGGCCTGATTCAATTATTCTGAATCAGGCCAAATTCCCCATTGGCTTCAATAAGAGTTCTGAGGAAGGACTCGGATCTAAGTAAGGATGTAGTAAGTGCTACAGGATTTTTAAAATGCCTAAGGATTCTTTGATTTCTGTAAAGTTGCCTGGAAGTAACCATGGTCTGAATGTATCTCATCACGTTTGTTGATGCCTTGCATTTTATATTCATTACTGACTCCTGAAAATTATGTTCCTCTCTTTCCTTTCCATCATATCAGGATCCAGACATAGCCCCACCACTGCCGGATAGGAGCAGCTTGCTTATGCAGGAGACATTCAAGCAAGATTTAAACGATCAAGGAAACATTGTATATGCAGAGCTGAACAAACACCATATGAATGGCAGAGGCCTTAGTTTGGAGACCCACTCTGCTACTGACAAAATCCTCATTGAGAAATCAGGCTGTTTATCACAAGGTGACACCCAGCAAAAACCAGGAGAACCAGACCAAGCAAACTACTCTCCTAGCAAAAAAATCAGCTCGGTGTATGCTTTGGCTAAGCAAGCCGAACGTTTTTATGACAAAAAAATTGATCTTATAAAACCATCGCCTACAGAAACTGTTTATTCTGAAGTTATGCTTGAGCAAGGCAAAAGCAATTCCTCACTTCCTTGGGGTCAAAGGGTCCATTCCCTATCCCTTTGTCCATCAACTTCTGCAGACACAAAGAAGTTGACATTAAGTACTCCTGCTACAACACCCCCTAAGTTGTCTCCGAAGTTACCCATTAAAGGTAGGACCTCTGTGGAGTTCCAAGATTCAGAACAGCTATTTCCAACCTATGCAACCTGCCTCCAAAGCAATGAAGGGCTTAGAAAACCAAACAACAAGATCCTTTATGATTCATCGACACATAGCACATATGGGCAGATTGAGAAAGTGAAAGCTTGTAAGCCTTTTGCTTCTGGCTCTGATAATGGAAACAATACTTATGAACAGATTCCTGTCGGACGGCCAATGTCATCTACCCATGATCAAGCTTCTGAGTCTTCTCTAGTACAACCCAATGATACTTATGATGAGGTGTCTTTGAACACAAGATCCTCCAGAACAGAGAACTGTACTGAAAATACATATGAAAAGATCCCTGAAAATTTCCAGAAAGGCTCATCTGCAAAGCAAATTCCTGCTCCTGATAACACGTATGAGCAAATTCCTCTAGACCTTGTGAAGGGAGCAGAAGCAAAACCAAACCAGAAGGTACAGTACAATTAAGAGACTTTAAAAATAAAACCTAAGTACCATTCAGAATAATTCAAAAGGATCAGATCCAGTTTTCCTCAGGCAAATTTCCAAAGTCCTAAACCTCTAGGCACTTAGGACATGATTTGGGTTGTTTAAAGGATTCCATTCAGGACAGAAAGCTCAAAGTTATAAATATCTTTAGCTTGTGATTAGATATCAAAAGAAAAAAAAAAAGCCAGGCATCAGGATGACCAAAAATGAACATTTCTCGCAATTATAGCTTGTTGTTATAGGCAGTATTCCTATTACAGGCAAGATAAAGGAAAAGAAATCACCATATATTCTGAAAACAGAATTTTTTGGCAGGGAGATGCATTAGGCTGTAGAATATTCTCTCAAGAGAGGTGGTGGACCCTTGGTTTGGACATACAAAACTACAGTGGCCAATGCATTAACTACTGTATAATAACTACTGTATAAAACAGTCAGGACTGGATGGACCAGATGGGCCCAATAGAACTTTTTAATCTCTAACATGAGACTATGGTTAAATACATAAAAGTACATTTAGAAGTTTAACATCTGGAGGTGGTTTGTTCCAGTCACTGAATCTGTGTATTTGCTAGTTTTCAAGTATTAATGACTGTAAATATACAGAATATTCAACTGTGCTGTCAGAGACTTGGGAACTGTTTCTTTCCATCTATCTAAAATACATACTTTCTCCTTTTTTTTATTGGCAGATGGACAAGCGAAGAAGATTTTTTTTTGCTGACAAGAAGAATAAATCATGAAGGAGAGTTTTAAATTTGTTCCATTTAGCCTAGACTAAAGATCATAGAAAAACATGCAGAGACAAATTTGTTCCTTGTGTAATTTCCCCAACGCCTGTGGGTTTAGCCAGGGACATCTTTAGCCTGTACTGTTTATGAAAGCAAAAATAGAGATGAAATGCTGGAAAATGAATAATATCTACTGTTTGTCAGATAGTTACAAAACCCCCGGTTCATAGAAATCTGCACAACTTCAATTTTCTTTTCACTTGAGCTATGTGAATTTAGGACCAAATTCAGGCACTGACCTAGAGTCAGGGGTGAAAGTAACTTAAAGGACTTACCAGTACTCCAGAGTCCTGAGCAGGGGGTGGGGCCTCAACCGGAAGGGGCATGGCCTCAACCGGAAGAGGCGGGGCTTTTAGAGCCCTGGGCCCTTTCAATCGAGATTAAAAGGGCCCTGGGTTCCGGCTGTGGTAGTGGCGGCTGGGAGCCCTGGGCCCTTTAAATCACAGCCTGAGACCCGCTGCCGGAGCCAGCGGAGATTTAAAGGGCCCGGGGCGGTAGTAGCAGCCGGAGCTCCGGGCCCTTTAAATTGCCACCAGAGCCCACCTGCCGCTATCCCAGGGCTCCAGCAGCGGGGCTCAGGCGGCAATTTAAAGGGCCCGTGGCTCCAGTCGCCACTACCGCCCCAGGGCCTTTAAATTGCTGCTGGAACCCTGCTGCCAGAGCCCTGGGGTAGTGGTGGCGGGGCTCCTGTGGTGATTTAAAGGACCAGGGGCTCCCAGCCGCCGCTACTGCAGCAGAGCCCCTTTAAATCGCTGCCGGAGCCCTAGGGGTCCCAGCCACCTCCGCTACCTGGGGCTCCAGCAGCGGGGCTCTGGCAGCAATTTAAAGGGCCTGGGGCTTCAGCCGCAGCTGGGAGCCCCAGGCCCTTTAAATTGCCGCCTGGGGAAGCCGGTCCGGTACGGAATACCGGCTCTTGCCAGTATGCCGTACCGGGGCGTACCGGCTTACTTTCACCTCTGCCTAGCGTCCTAAGCCCAGGAGCATGAAGCACATGGTGGAAGTTGGCCACCCCATGCCAATTCTCCCCCAAGCCTGCGGAGAAGCAATCCTTCAATCACAGACAGTTTTAAATTGGAATAGGGGAGAGAGAGAGAGAGAGAGATTGTGTGGATTAGCTGAAAGTGTGCATCATCTTGCCTTGTGTGTCCCTGGTTGGGTAGAGCAACAGGGACAGCACTGTTTTTATATCGGTTTCTAAGGAACCAATTTAGAGCTATTCAGCTAGGAAACAATCCTGGACCTGCAGTGCAACAACAACAACTTTATTGAACATACAAATTTATGAACAATATCGCAGACCTTGTTGTAATAAGAACTACTGGCATATATGAACATATGTTCCCCATCTGTCTGTAGAAACTTGTGACTCTTATTCTTAGCCTATAAGCTCTTTGGAAGCAAGGACTGTCAGTGCTTTTGTTCTTTGTACAGTGCTTAAAACAATGAAGTTCTGGTCTATGACTGGGGCTCCACAATTCACATCACACATACCCACCTTTTTATTAGGGTGGTCAAGAGATTAAAAAAAACACTACTTCAACTCCTGCCATCCATTTCCCTTGGCCACTTCCCCGTAGCCCTAGCACCTTCTCTGCCCTGTCCCCTCTGCCCTGCAGCTCTCTTTATATATGGGCCTGCTCTGCCCTGATGGGCTGCTCATTGCAGCCCCTCTCTGATTGGCTGTCTGCTGCGCAACCTCCCCAGGCCTGCTTTTAACCCTTTCTCCACCAGTGTGGGACAGATGCCCCATCACAGTAATGAAAAATAAATTATCCTGCTATTTCGGGGGAGGGATAGCTCAGTGGTTTGAGCATTGGCCTGCTAAACCCAGGGTTGTGAGTTCAATCCTTGAGGGGGCCATTTAGGGAACTGGGGTAAAAATCTGTCTGGGGATTGGTCCTGCTTTGAGCAGGGGGTTGGACTAGATGACCTCCTGAGGTCCCTTCCAATCCTGATATTCTATGATTATTTGTAGCTTATTTGGAAATCTGCCCTCTTTCCTGCATGTATCTTTTCAATCAGAGCTATAAAGATTGCATCTTGCAAAGATACAAACATTCATATCCTGTATGTAATTTGTTCAGAGCCATTAAAATTAATTTTGTTCACTGCCTGTGGTTCATTTCACACAATAATGGTGATATTGCATGTTCTGTGGAACAGCTTCAGAAACAGATCACTGTACTGTGTGTGATGGGGACGGGGCAGGAGAGTTAGTCACAAAGCTGCCTGCCTCCTTCTAAGAAGTCTTCTTTATAGCCGTATCCCTGTACCTAGCTCAGGTCCATTGCTAGTGCACGGTCAGTGTGTCTGTGTTTCAGCAATGGAGCCGCTCCGCCCATATGCCCATCTTCAAATCAAGGAGAAATGCCCTAAGTGTGATACAGCAAACTGCAGTCTCTTTTGGTAAAACCTAAGGGGCCTATTCTGGATCCTAATTGCACCAGCACAAAATCCAGAACAACTCCATTCAGAACAGTGGAGTTAGACTAGTGTAAAACTGGTGTGAGAGAAGAATCAGTGGGCTTGATCCTGCATTCCTTACTCTTGGCAGTGATCCTGTTGAAACTGAGTTTACTGCTGATTTAAGGGTTGTGAGATCAGGCCAATAGACATAAACTGAGTTACTCTCAATTTACTGCAGAGCAGGCATTAGCACAAGCCAACAGGGTGATCCACAGTTTCTAGCTAGATCCCACTCTTGTTGGAAGGCATCTTACAGTTAGACCGAATAGTGCTGCCATTAGAAAGGGCTGTTTGTAGGTATTCATCAGCTCACCACGCAGCCGGGATTTACAGATGCATCACACTCAAATGTGGATCCATGTTATTTGGGGAATATTCTGAGTCCCTGCCTTATAACCTGGTGTGCAGTGTGCGGCTGGTGCTTACCAATATGCTACACAGCCATTATGTTAGTTAATCTTCGCATTGGCATGTGTGTCTGGGGTTGTTTAAGGATTACTTAGCAGTTGTGTAACGTTAACCCTCACATTTTTCTGTTCCCACAGCCCCCACCTCCCTATTTTACACTAAGGCAGTGGTTTTCAAATGTTGGAGGCTGCGTACCCCTTTCCAAATAATGTAGTCTATCACGTACACCCCAGAGGCGACACAGGAGGGCACAGAGGGGCACGTACCCTCCAGGTTTCTGCCTTCTATTTAGCAACAGCTTCAAGATGTTTTCAAACTGTGGGGCACACCCTCCCATGGGGGGTGCAGAGGAACATCTGGGGGGGGCAGCAGCGACACCAGGTGGCTTGGGCCAGCCCTGCACTATGGGGCTCAGGGAGGGAGTGTCCATGCCACCTCCATCCCCTGATTCACCTCAGCAGGCCACCCAGCCTGTCTGGGTTGCCGGGGGCATAACCAAAAATTTTAATTCAAAGGGGAGGCTCAGCTTGAGCTGAGTGTTGCAATATGGGTTTCTCATCTGCAGCCAAGAATTTGGGACATGAAATCTAAATGTGCATGCACACAACACCCCTCACATTGGCCACATTAAACATAAGATCCAGAGCAACATGGTTTTATCTTGAATATTCTTTACTCTAGTAGTTCTTGTACTTGCAGTTTTAGTGGTTCAGTAGCTCAAAGTTAGAGCTCCAACAGCATATTGTGTGACGTTCTACATTTCAACTGACCTCGTTTGCTGCACCCACAAGACTTGCTAGTGCATCTGTTGGCCGCAAAAGTGAATTTTTGCACATGCAATTGAGGAGGCCTATTGAGACTTTGATCCCATAAGTGTAACAGGTGGTTTCAGATTCACAATACATGTAAAAAAGAATTGCCAAGGGGCATTTTCATCACCTGGCCAATTCTGCAAACAGCTTCACTGTATTTCTAAAGACGTTGATCCAAATTCTAGTCCTTTGGAAGTTAATCAGAGTTTTGACACTGACTTCAGGTGTAACCCGTGTGTGTGTTACAGTTCCTCCTCTGTACTGATGTGCAGCGGATAGTAGTCGTTACAGTCCCCAGGTATAGCAGCTTGGTGCAACCTATTTAGTTCAAGCTGTAGCAGCATGTGCATTTAGCTCTGTAGGTCCCTGGTTCAGCCTAGGGTGACCAGATAGCAAGTGTGAAAAATTGGGACGGGGGTGGGAGTAATAGGTGCCTATATAAGAAAAAGCTCCAAATATCGGGACTTTCCCTATAAAATCAGGACGTCTGGTCACCCTAGTTCAGCCCCTGGTGTGTCAGGCAAGCTGGCAGCTGTGACACAAGTGGGGTTCCATCCTGGATTCAAACCACTGTGGATCTCAGATACTTGGAGAAGTTTCTTTGAGCAGAGAAAGTATGTCATGTAACCAGTGGTGAGCAGGAGCCGGTTCGCAAGAACCAGTTGTTAAATTTAGAAGCCAGTGTAGAACCGGTTGTAAAGGAGCAAAGTCTGGTCTGCGGACCATATCCAGCCCGCGGGAGCGTCCTGTCTGGCCCGCCTGAGCTCCCAGCTGGGGAGGCTCCCCTGGTCGCTCCCCCACTCCCCCCCACCCCCCCGTAGAGCCCCAGTGCGCCGCGCCGCTGGTGCCAGCACTCTGGGCAGCTCAGCAGCTCCTGAACGGTTGGAGGGGGCAGTCGGGGATGGGGAACGGGGGGGGGATGGGTAGGCATGGGAGTTCCAGGGGTCTGTTGGGGTAGTGGTGGTGGATGGGGTTGGGGAAGTCAGGGGACAGGGCGAGTTGGGTAGGGGTTGGGGTCCTGGGGGGCAGTTAAGGTGGGGGGTCCTCGGGAGGGGGTGGTCAGGGGACAAGGAGCGGTGGTGTTGATGGGTTGCGGGTTCTGAGGGGGGCAACTGGAGGCAGGAAGTGGATTGGGGTTGGATGGGTGGGGGGGAGACAGGCACATGGGCTTGTACTCACCGTGCGGTTCCCTACCGGGCCTTCGGTGGCGGGGCGTCTTCACTCGCTCTGGGTGAAGGACCTGCCGCCAAAAACCTGGAGCACGTGAAGGCCCCCCCACCGCTGAAGTACCACCGAGGACCCGGTATTGGGATTTTGGGAGCTCATCACTGGATGTAACCCACTGGTAAGTGTGTCTTACAGGTCCCCTCTGTGCCAATCCGCAGAGAAGCGTTATTACAGACCCCAGCTAATGAGCCTTGGCTCCTGAGCTCAAGTTACAGCAGCTTATGGAAGTCCCCAGTTCAAGCCCCAGTGTATTGGGCGCGATGGTAGCCATCACACAGGCTCAGGCTCATTATCCTTTCCTGGATCTTGCTGCCTATATGTACAATGTTTTAAATCATCCCAAGAGTCCTATGTAGCCCAGAATGGAAACTATCGGGGACTAATGGGAATGTATTGACACAGCCCCTTCTGTTCCTGAGAATGCAGACAGCTGCTGGGGACGACCCACAGCAACGATCACAGGGAACTGCAGAAGATAAATAATAATCTTAGAAGCATCCTCCAGATATTATTAATCCTGGTGTGAGTGACTGATCAGCAAAGAGGAGCCAGCCTTGCTCATGCTCCTCAGCCTCCAGACTAGTCAGGAAGGGAGTCAAGCATGAGCAGAGATATCTGGCCTATAGTGTGTCAGAGATGAGGCAATTTGTTTCTTCTGAGGATGTATTTATGGAGAACCCAGCCAATCTGATTCCTCCCCACAGGGAGATCAGATATAGGCTGTCTACATGCAAGGTCTTTTGTGCACAAGTGGAATATGAAACAATTGTACCACATCGTATGCAGTTCCAGGTGTTACTCTAATACAAGTATGAATGGAAACTACCACAGCATGGGGAAGATTAATTGGGAAACTGGAGTGAAAGTCACCCAGTCTGGCAGACAACATTTTTTTCCCCTATTGAAGCTTAGGTAATTTATTGTTTATCTGTTCAGATGTCCTTAAAGAACATAACACTCCTTCAAAATTATTATGAAGACCATTTTAAGTTAGTGGGTAAACATGTTCAGGTAAAACAATTAAACTTGGGCCAAATGCCCAGGCTGGATTCTCCCTTCAATTACACTGGTCTTACACCTATAACACTGCTGCCCTCAGTGGAGTTATTCATAATTTACATCAGTGGGATTGAGGGAAGAATCAGGCTTTCCCATCTACTGTATCCAACCCCCTTAAACTGAGGGAGATTCTAAATCCAAATTTTGCCTGTGCAACCTAGCTGTATGGTGGGCTAAGCCAAAACCCATGATCTGAACACCCCCAAAACTTTGTGAGATTCAAAATCCAAATCTAAGCTTTGTACCTTGGGCTTGTCTGTCATAACAACCCATCAGAATCTTTGCCCAAAACTAAAAGCAAAAGTTTGCATCTCTCTGAACTTCTTCATTTCAGCAGGGACTGGAGGGAGAAATATCATGAAAAGATACATCAATTCTCATCCAAATCTAGAAGCACTGGAAATCTTGCAATAAAACCTGTTCTTGTATAATTTCTGGCCAGTCTGATTTATTGATCACATTTGTTCAAAGAAATATCAGAGCCAAACTCCCATACCTTCCTTGATGTTTTCAAGCTTGCCTACAGCTATTATTTATATTTTTTAAAGATATATTTCACAATCTCAAAAAACACAGATAGAAGAATCAGAAGAGTTCAGATTATGAGTCACTACTAGGCATTGCAGATGGCTATAAATCATAACTGAAAACAGCAAAAAGTCAGAGGTTAATTTTCATCCAACAAGAATCATTAAACTAAACAAAGTCTGGGTCCAAAATATATACATGAATTTAATCATAAAGAGATACATACATAGTCAGCATCATCTACAGAATGCTTAAGAGTAAAGGGGACATTCAGAGAATTAAAAACCACACTAGGTGGGGGGGAAAATCCCTTGCAAGAAAAAAAATGCTCACCCCAGCTGACTTTTCTTCCTGCACTTATAATGACTTTTTAAACTGAAAAAAAGAGTTTAGAAATTGGCTGCCTCAGCAGCCATGGAGGTGATTAAGGGTCCTACGTGGGGGCAGACTAAATCTGTCATACAGAGACCAGGGAAGTGTTCTTGACTCTATTCCTCGGCAGCCAATGCATCATTTCCCCTCCTTAGTGTGATGGAAGATGGAGATTAATTAGAAGCCAAAGCCCCAAACACAGAAGTCGCATTATTTGTAATAATGACTTGATTAGATTCTGTAGCAGCAGATTAGCTAGTAATTCAGACATTCCACTCCCTTTACATTTTACCCCAGGTGAAGGGGGGGAGGGGATGGGGAAGGGAGGATGTTTTGTAGTGGTTAGAGCTGAGGGACAGGGAGTCAGGATTCTGGATTTCTAAGTGCTACCAGCCCCCTGTGAGGTGCTGAGCACCCTCAACTCCCAATGAAGGACTTTGCAAGAGCTCAGCACCTTGCAGTATCAGGCCCTTAATCTCACAGTCTCAATTTAGCCATCAGTTTAGTACATCACTTAGCCAGTTTAATGCTAACAGTATTCCCACCAATTCACCTGTCATAATGGCTACAAAAGTAGATATTCTTTTAGATTTCCTAACTCCAACCTCAGGGAGGCAAGAGGCTGCTCCCACTAGTCCTGTTTTTTCATCTTTAGACCCATCAGTATATATTGGCAACGCAAAAGTGACTCCATTTACCATATGTAAACTCATACACCAAGGGTGTCGGAGCCTCCCCCAAAGTAGGAGAGCTGGGGTCCCCTTCCACGCCCCTCCCATCCTTGAGGCCTCACCAAGCTGGAAGCCAGAGTGGGACTGGGGAGCCCACCTGGGGTAAGGCCAAAAGCAGCCCCCTGCCCGTGTCCCCACCCCCCAGGGCAGGTGGCAGGACCCAGACTCCCCACAGCTACCCGCACAGCTCTCTCTGACTTGGCTCCCGTTGAAGGCAGGACCTTGGAACCACAACCTGGCCATAATAAGAGCCATGCCCGGAGCTGTGGCGGACCCTCCACCTGCCCATGGTGCAGGGGGGCCAACTGAGAGCAGCCCCCACCCCCAGGACTCCCCCAGACCCTCCACCCAGGGCAGGCAGAGGCTCCCCAGCTCCCCACAGCTGCCTGCGGTGTGGCTCTTACCATGGCCAGGCGGTGGCTCCAAAGCCCCACCGCCCTGGCAGGAGCCGGACTGGGGAGAGCCACGTGGGCAGCTGTAGGGAGCCTGGGTCCCTCCACCTGCCCTGGGCTTGGGGACCAGGGGGCAGGGACATGGGCAGGGGGCTGCTTTCAGCCCTCCCCGCACTGCGGGCAGGTGGAAGGTCCACGTGGCTCCCAGCTTCCCAGGCCGAGCTCCACACTGGCCTTGACACAGGGTAGGGCTTCAGAAGGGAAGGGGGTGGTGTCTGCCCTGGCGAAAAGTGGATAGGTCAGGCCTGTCCACTTTCAAAAAGTGGGAGGGCCCTGGCCCCATGGTTTCTGTGCCACTGTCATAAACTTTACCTGCCATATAGGATGACTCTTTCTTCCCCTTTATTTTATCATATAATTCTAAATCCACATCCCAAGAGATGATTTTGCAGATATGATTTACTACCCCATAACTATAGATTTTAATTTCTAGTCATTTCTTTTCGAACAATTCTTTTACTCACACTTTAACACTAACAGCATGAGGCAGTTTATTGTGTTGAGCTGCATTTCATCTGCTTAATGCCCAGCATTCCTCAGATATTTGTCTAATATTCTTATCTGCACTATTTCCCCCAGCTCCTTTCTGCTTTCAACTTCCTCTGTTTATAATTACTCACCCAGCCCCTCACCAGCTGGGTTTCATCCTCAGTTAAGCCTGACTCTCCCTCCAGGTACAGCCCAGTATGTTAATTGGCATTTCAGCTACACATTAACCCTTTTGAAGCCTGTGTGGAGTCACATGCCCAATCACAGGCACAATTTTGGAGTGGGTAGACAAGGGCTTAATTAGTTAATCTTTATAAAGGGTTTTGAGACACTTAGGTGAGAGGTGCTAGCAGGGTTGCTAGCTTTTGTGACTGTATTATGAATCTTGCCATATTTGGTATTTTTCTTAAAGCCCCACTTCCTGTGTGTTCTCTGATGATGTAAGAATTTTTGCTTTCATTAAAAAAAAAAATGTTTCTAGCCCCCATGATTGTAGAGAAAAGCTTGTAAAGTTAAGGCTAAAAGCTCAGAAGGAAAAAAAATCCAACATTCTTTTTTTTTTTTTAATCTCAAAATTTTTTTAAGCTAAATCCGATTCATGACTTTTGAATGTTTGAGCGTGGCCATATTGCACTAAGGAAGTGGAAAATAATATTTTAAATCTTTTTATGTAGTAGGTGGCAACTAACAAAATACTTGCATTCATTTAACTTGGGTTGCATATGTTGGATGGGCCAAGAATTTGTTGGAGAGGAATCACAGAACCCTACAAATGTAGGGCTGGAAGGATATCATGAGATCATCAAGCGCAGCCCCCTATGCTATTAAAGGGCTAATGCATTTTTGTAAAGTATTCTTATTAGTAATGGCTTTAAAATTGAATCTGGACAAGATGGCAGTGTTTTCTTGAACTGCCCAACCTGTGAGCAGATGTTTGTTCTGCTGGGGAAAGGATTAAGTGGATCCTGATGACTCATTGAGGCAGGTGACTCATTACCCCACTGGCTATAAGGGAGGCAGGAGTAGCTCTTGGAGGAGAAAGGATTTAAAGTATAAACTGATCAGGCCTGAAATCAGAACGCTAGGAGTAGCCAAACCTAAGGAGAAGTAACTATGTGTTACTAATTTCTTAATAAAGTCAAGCCAAAGGAAAAGTGTGGAGTTTTGACTCTATACCATGCATGGGCTTTGTTTTAGGGCAAGCTGGGAAAGACATCTGCTCACAGGGACAATAAAAAGCTGCCAGCTGATGGAATGCAGATGCTACTTGCCTTCGGAGCTCTTTGTTCTGTGTTTGTACAGCGCCAAGTACAATGGAGTGCCCAGTACTGGCCTGTGACTGGAACTCCTAGGTGCTACTGCAGTACACATAATAAATCAAAATAAAATGTATAAACATACAGACAGTGGATCTGAGTCTCCTCTAACTTATGTAACTTTTACACCAGTACCAATCCATTGAGTTCAGGGGAGTTACTTGTGGGCTACATCAGCATGATCAGAATCAGACCCAAAAGCAAATTCCCTTTGTAGCGCCTGAAAAACATAATGTGGTCCAGAAAGACAAGGATATTAATGCCAGACCTATTCCACTAACTCAATCCTCTGACTGGCTCTAAAGAAATGAGAGTAACTAATGAGTAAACCTCTAAAGCAGCAAACAAGAGGCTGGAATTCTCAAAAGGCTGAGGTTGGAGTTGGGGTGCATTTGTTGATGACAATTTCAAAATATTGTTTATTATTTTATATATTTCCTAGTGAATATTTTATCAGTACACTTTTAATAAGTGCTTATTCAGTAATGCCAAAGGAAAAGGAAATGCTGCTGGCAAGCAGCATGCAGCCGCCATATGTACAAGATGTACTCATCTCAACCAGGGGCATGATGGCGAATGCTAGATGAGTTCACTGTAGAATGTTACAGGAAATGAGAATACAATGCACATTCAAAGAACAGTGCTCTTCATAAAAACCCCAGTGCTTATTGCTGTGGGTAGCGTACATTCAATAAACCTCAAATGGAAAGGTGCACCAGGCACAATGAGGTTAGACAGCTCTGGTTTCAGTTTCATTTCACACTACACTCAGGGCTTTATTCTGTCTCCATTTTACCAACATTGATTAACACCTTAGTCTGCAACTGACCCAGTGAAACAAATGGGACTTATTGTACAAAATGATGCTGCTCATTGTGAGTAAAAGGGAAACATAACTGGGCCCTCAATGGGCAAAATTTAGAGGTTTTGTGTACATCTCAATAGGGTAGCTGAAATTGGTGTAACTTAAAGAGAGGACATAGTAGAAAAAGCCACTAACAGAAAATTATTAATTTAATAGCCTTCCTGCTACCAGGAAATGTCTGGCTGGATTTTGGGTAAGGCCTCCGCACCATTTCACCAGACATATCAGTCTCCAGATGGCACATACCTTATTCAGAGGGGCCTGCGTACAGGAGCCAGATCACTGTGCTAGGCATGATGCACATTTTTCTCTGCTGTGTGGTACCCGCAGAGCACATGAGCGCAGCTCAGCAGGAACATCTCTCTGTGCTTGAGTCCTGGGCTGCAGGACCAAGGGCAATGTTCCCGGGAGAAAAGAATGATGATTTGGTGACTCACTTGGCATGACTATTAACGTTATAGACTTGAATGCCTAATTATACCAGAAATTATGGGGTTCAATAGAAAGTTTGTTATTTTCTTCTGAAGGAAGCAATGTGATTAAATGTGAGCAGGCCATAACAAAGAAGTTTGCTTTGAACAGATTGAGTGAACTCTTTCATTGTGACTATGTGAGAGATTTAGGGCACCAGGCCTCAGCAGTGCTGGCTCATGGGGTATTCAGTAACTCTCCTTATTAATTTTTCATATATAGGGTTCACACTTTGGCAGTTTTGCTTTGACTTTTGAAGATGCTGGCTGGAGAAGCCAAAGGGAAATTAGCTGAAAATGCTGAGTCTCATGTGAATACCAATTGACACTGGAAATCCCTCCCCCAGTGAGTAGAATGTGAGTTGCCTGAAATCCAGTCCCACCTTACATAAAAATGGCCCAAGTTTACCAGATTGGTTGTGAACCACAAAAGTTCACTGCTCCCCTCAGTTCTAGTGCCTACTACAATCCAAACCTTCCCTTAACATATTTTCTAAAAATGAGCCTAGCGTCTTTTCTTCTCTTCTTGCACCTCATTGCATTGCAGCAAACCTCGTTTCATACCCTCTTTGAGGGGGGAATCCGTACTAATGTTCTACAGAAAATAGAGCCCATTTGTCATCTGCCTTCTTTGGTCTGTCATCTACTTGCTTTATTCACCCATATGCTTGAATAAAGGAAGATATTATTTAAGTACCTGATCCAAAACCCACTGAAGTCAATGGGAGGTTTTTTGTTGACTTCCATTGGCTTAAAAGGTTTTAAAAGTCATCTGTCTGTCTTTGGCTATGAGCTATCCATCCTGAGTCCACCACACTGAGATAAGCAAGTAGCTTTCTAGCCAGATTTAGGTTGGACTCACAGCATCAATATCCTCAGCATCAGACTTTGTGAATTTCTGAGAAGGTCCAAAAAGCCCAGTGATGTGGAATCAGACTTCTGGACTCCGATCTTACCCTGCGCATCCCCCCCCCCCCCCGACTTCTGTAATGTCAATGACAGGAAATAACTGAAAATGGAAAAATACTGGCAGTGAATTACTCCTATAAGACTCATTCCCAGCTTCTACAAGGAACATTTACTAGAGAGTTCAATGGAAGGCCAAAGCTAAATCAGTGCATAAAGAGTGACCAGTGAAAATATCAAGCCTAGTGCCATTGACATCATTAAGAAATGTAAATTTATGCTAGAGAATGTATCTCCATTTCATTCTGACCTGTGTTTTTACCATTCAAATAATTACGGTCATTGAAATGTCTATATAACACGCCAGGGCTTCTATGTAACTGAAGAGCCTCACTGAATTTCCTGGAATCAAACCATCTTCTGAGATCATGCATGTTTACTATTCCCTTTCTTCAGGTGGAGCAACCTCCCTCACATTTGCTTCATAATGTTCCAATTGAGTCCGTGATCCTGCAACCGGCTTTGTTTGTGTGAAGTTCTCCTCCCATGTGCAGACCCACTGAGGTCAATTGCAGGATTAGAGCCTAAATTCATATTCTGGAAACAAAATTTCTGTTTTAGCTAAAATCCCATCACTCTCCCCTTTTCTATAACAGTCCATCCTGCCATGAAGACAAAGGGGAGTAGACTTCTCTACTGGATCTGCAGAAGACCATTTGCTTTTTTAGGGAAACAAAAGTTTGCAGAACATTTAAATGGAATCTATCAAAGGCATTTTTAATGCACCTATCTCTGTAACATCTAAGCACTGTTAAAGTAGCATGGATATATTGGTAAGGATTACTTCAACATTAGCATTAGCTTACTATCCACCCAGCCTCTCTTTCGGGGGTTATATCATATGTTTGCAGGGAAATGGCTCAGATGCTCTGATGGGTCTTTTCCATCACTCACTTTAATGATCCTATATAAATGCTTGCTAGGACATTAACCTATAGGAACTTAGCCAATCCTCTCCCTCAAAAGCCCACCACACTTACACTACTAGTATACAACTATTTGGAGTTTCTTGCTTTACATGAAAATAGTAATTGAGGGCCTAGTTCTGAAGTCCATACACAGGTAAAATGCCCACTGAGGTCAGTTGGAGCCTAAGGAAGGACACAGTGGCTTTGAGAAGGAAAAAGTTACAGCAAAAAGGGAGGACGCTTTAGCGGACATTTGAGGAATGCACAGGTCTGACTTGCACATGCTCACTACCTGCATAAATCAGGGATAGTTTTCCCACATGCCTATGCAGGAGCTCCCTCTGGATTGTAAGCACACATTAGGCATTGTGCATGGGCAGGGATGGTGTCCCTAGCCTCTGTTTGCCAGAAGCTGGGAATGGGTGACAGGGGATGGATCACTTGATGATTATCTGTTCTGTTCACTCCCTCTGAAGCACCTGGAATTGGCCACTGTCGGAAGACAGGATATTGACCTTTGGTCTGACCCCGTATGGCCATACTTATGTTTTATGTCTATGTCTTCTTATGTCTTATGCCCACTAAGACCTTTGAATCATTCACAGAGCATTTAACAAATCTGAGTCCTGGAGGAAAGGGGAGAATGGAGCATGGGTCCCTGATCTTGGTGTGGTGACTATGTCAATGACATAGTCTATGTCAATTGACATTTTCATCATACAAATCTAAGGGAAGACCATTTGTATGACTGACTGACTATGGTACAATCAAAAATTTTCAGTTCCTCCTTCTGCCCATGAACAATTTCAGTGATGAAATAATTAACCCTGAGAGGCCGAAATCAGATCACTCTGAAACTTGCAAATGAAATATTTTTAATGACAACTTACTTTTCAGTAATGAAAACTTCCTTAAAGTACAAGGGGGTTGAATCCATATCTATGTTTTTTAAATTTCAGAATCACAATTAATAAGGTGGTGATAAGGGATAGGAGAGGCTGCATTATATGTTCTTTTAATCTAGTGCATTTCTGAAATCTGCTTTTAACTTTTCACTCCACATGCCACACTATGGGATCCAGTACATACTCTCTCTAATTTCTCCTCTCTTCTTCTATTCCCAAATAGCACTTTCTTTTTTACATATCACAGGCACAAGACCACCACTCTGGCAATTGTGAAATCCAGATGGGGAATTACCAAATTGCACCTCATCTTTAAACTACGGGAGTAGAGAAGGTGCTTGGGGCGGCCAATACAAAGGGGCGGCACTCCGTCCATGATTGGGGCAGCGGGAATTCGGCGGCGGATCCCTCAGTCCGTCTCTTCCTCTTTGAACTGCTGCCGAAGTGCCGCCCAAGAATGGAGCAGCGCGATTGAGCTGCCGCCGAAGTGCCGCCCATCAGCTGTTTTTTTTCCCACTGCTTGGGGCGGCAGAAAACCTGGAGTGAGCCCTGTCTGTGGGTAATTGCCAGAGTCTGTTTATGTATGAAAGTAATTTTAAGGGTTTGTCAAAGGTGCCCAGAGCTTGGGTTGGGTGCTCTTATGTCTGGTTGCATGAACAGAAAAAATAGATTGTGCTTCCTGCTGTTCCAGGAAAGTAAAGCTCCACCTGTCTTCAATTCTCATTAACAGGTTCAACTAACCCCCATGGCTTTTGAAATTAATTCCAGCAGTTTAGAAGGAATATATTTCCAACAGTTTCCAGTCTGTCATTAATCCTTAACCACACATTACTCAATAACATTGGCCACTGTGACTCAGGAAGTGCAAGACCCAGGACTGTGAATGCTCCAGGCTCCTTGCACCCTCTCCCCAAGACCTGGCTCTATGCTTTTTCCATTGATACTGCTATATGGAAGGTGCAGCCTTCCAACCCTGCACCTGCATCCAACAGGGAGAGTCATCTTCAAAGACACGTTTCTCCTTCCATTGTATTGTTTTGTTCATGTCTAGAAGAGGCTTGTTTCCTTATTATCCCTTAGTAGGGAACAAGATTGTAAACATCAGCTGATGACATCAAAATTGATAACATCTATACATCATAAACAACAAGGAGTCTGGTGGCACCTTAAAGACTAACAGATTTATTTGGGCATAAGCTTTCGTGGGTAAAAACCTCACTTCTTCAGATGTATCATAATATATCAAGAGTCTAATAACCTCTCTTGTATGAGAAAATCCTCTATTAGCCAGCTGCCTCTCCCAACCCTCTTCTCTCTGAAAGTTAGCTCAGTAACAAATTCCCTCTGGCTGGGCATGGAGCTTCTATGAGCAGGCACTTTTTATTCATCTTGATGGAGAATTGTTTACTTGGAAACTATTCCAGACTTTTCCATTACTCTGGTGGGCCCAACGCTGCAGGGTGCTGAGCATCTTTTCCAAAGTGCTGAGCTCTTGTAGCGCCTACTAAAGTCTTTTTTGTTTTATTCCACTCCCCACATAGCAGCTGACATGCATTTTAGCACTTTTACTATTGTTTCCTCCCCTTTTTCTTTGTTCCCTGTCACCCTCTAGCTTTCTTTTCCTTACAGAGTAGAAACCACTGGATCTACTTCTAGCTGATAAGAGGGAGGAACTCACTAAGTATGTGAGTGTAGTAGAGAAGCTTAGAAGTAGTAGAAGTACAACACAATATGAATGCAGAATAGTGAGGATTGGGTCACCAGGAAGCGGCGTGGCAAGGAAGGGGTTCCCAGGAGGCGGTGTGATGAGGAAGGGGTTTCCAGGAGGTAGTGTGGTGAGGAAGAGGTTCCCAGGAGGCAGTGTGGAGGAAGGGGTTCCCAGGAGGTAGCGTGGTGAGGAAGAGGTTCCTAGGAGGCGGTGTGGAGGAAGAGGTTCCCAGGAGGTGGCGTGATGAGGAAGAGGTTCCTAGGAGGCGGTGTGGAGGAAGAGGTTCCCAGGAGGTGGCGTGATGAGGACGGAGTTCCCAGGAGGCAGCACGGAGGAAGGGGTTCCCAGGAGGCGGCATGGTGGGCAAGGAAGGGGTTCCCAGGAGGCGGCGTGGCGAGGAAGGGGTTCCCAGGAGGCGGCGTGGTGAGGAAGGGGCTCCCAGGGGCGGCGTGGCTAGGTAAGGAATGGTTCACAGGAGGTGGCATAGCCAGGAATAGGTTAATAGTGTGGCGAGGAATGGGTTCACAGGAGGCAGCATAACCAAGAATGGGTTAATAAATGAATGGGTTCACAGGACACAATAGCACCAGGGGATTGGATTTCAGCAAAACAAATATTGAGAAATTAAGATTGGGGCCCTGTCCAAAACCCACTGAGTCACTGGTAAGACTCTTTGGCTCTATCAGGAGTTGGACCAGAGCCCTTGGGAGTAAATATAATGGGAGGAATGAATAAAATCCATCTGTCTAGCAAAGGCTGCCAAATCCTAAAATGGACCATGAGTGCAGTGGAGGGTAATGTGCCCCTGCTCAAGCTTGTGGGGGGCAGGGCAGCTGTTCCAGGGTAGTTGTTCAGAATGGGGTCAGGCATAAGGATCATGGACATCCCGCCACAGGTTCTCTGCTAGTAGAGCACAGCTTTAAGTTCAGGACAGGTGTCTTTTGGAACCCTGCTAGGAGAGATTGCCCAAGAGACATGGTGCCTTGGCCCAAACCCTCCTTGCCCAGTACTGCTCACACTTTGGCCTGTCTTAAGTAGCTCCAGTTACTTTGTGTCCTCCCCTCCAGGTGGACGTTCCATCACTGGGAGCCTGCAGCCTGGAATCCACCATCAAGGCCAGCCAGAATGAAGGCACAACAGACTAATTTTCAAAAGGGGAAAGCAAAGGGATGCCTTCCAATGTCTGCTCCATAAGCCTGACTTCTGTTTCAAGAAAAATGACAGGATAATTATTCAAAGAAAAATGACCCACTCGACATCTGGAGAATAGTGGAACCGTAAGCAGCACTGCGTTTCTGCAGTGTAAATCTTCCCAGATGATATTGATCACTGTCTTTGATAGAACAATTAAATCAGTGGCCAAAATGAAAGCAGCAAATGTAATGGGTCCAACTGAGGCTGGCACTTGTGTTGGGGGAAGAGGGAGGAGCACTCAAAGGCAGGGTCACACTCCCTATACTCTGAAGGCAGGGATTGCTCCCACCTTGTCCCCCCTTCCCCATGGAGGAGACTTGGGGGAAGCAGGCTGCACCACCCTAAAGACAGTGTAGGCTATGTACAAGCCCCTGTGCACTGAGAAGCTTGTGTCTGAAATGCAGCTCCCTACCCGAATACAGCTCTGCAGCAGCCCCAGGATGTTTCAGTGCCTAACTGGCACAATTTGGCTCAGTGTGTTTTGACTTCAGTGATGCCTTTGTTACACTATCTCCCAAAAACTCACTCTCAGAACTAGTCCCAATTGGCTCAGATAGGAGTACAGTTACATGGATTAGTTACTGGTGGAGGACCAAAGACAAATTATGGGGAGGGGCTTAATGGGTAATACAGAGAGTGGGGCTGGTCCTGGTCCTGTCTAACATCTTCTTTCAGAAGATGGAGTTAGTGACACATTTGTATAATCTACAGAAGATACTAAAATGCACTCACTCAGGCTGGCTTTAAATTGGGCAGTCCCACTCTGTCCTTTATTGTCAGTGTTATGGTGGCTGGTGGTGTCTCCTTCACTGAAGAGTTATTATATATTATTTGTATTGCGGTAACACCTAGGAGTCCCAGTCATGGCCCAGAACTCATTGTGCTAGGCACTGTACAAATACAGAACAAAAGGATAGGCCCTGCCCCAAAGAGCTGATAATCATTTAATATTTGTGGTTCTGTTTTAGAGCAAACTCCTGTGACAGTGTTTGAAGCACTGTCACAACAGGCAGCTCTTATTTTCATAGACACATGATGGAAAAGCCCTAGTAGCCCATCTTCTGCCCTAGTGGGATTGTTCCCTGAAGTCCACTGTCCATTACATTATTGCATGTCCCAAATGATGGGGCTTCCATCACTTTGCTAGGAGACCATTTCTCAGTCTAACAGACGGCCCTGCTAGAAACACTCTCCCAATATTCAGCCTTAATTGAATCTGATTATTTAATAACCATAAAAAAAATTCCTACATCCTAAATGGTTGGACTGGCTTCTATGACAGAAATGGAATGAAAGTGCTAGATTGATAATAAGGAGTTCGGGATGGAGCAGATAGGCCCCACGCTGGCACTGAGAGCATTGAGGAGAGCTTATGGATTCAGTCAGCCCCATCCTGCTACACTGGCAACAAATGACTGGCATGGAGAGAGGAGTTAAAAGAAGGAGACCTAGTCCAGTTCAGGGCTGACCAGGAAGGAGAGCAGAGCTCTGCTTCTTCCTTGATGAGGGAAGCCTGGTTCCAGACAAGAGCCTGAGCCAACGTGCTACCTGAATGAGCCTCCCCATGGATGGGATGTGTAGGTCAAGGAAGACAGACTAAAAGGATTAACTGCACAGTGACAAGCCCTGGGTAGAAGGGCAGGGTCCTCTTGACCAATCCTCAGGTGACCCTGATTTTAAGTTCACTGTCATCCTTTCATTTTGGACTCTGCTACCCTGGAAGGGGTAGGATTCAAATGTGCCATAGCTGGAGGGGCAGCATCCAACAATGGGGACCTACAACTGGGTGCACAAGCCGGGAGGGAGCGGGGGGCAGGTTGCCTAGGCAACCTGATTACAGGGCTCAATCCTACCATCATTATTTTATTGTAGTCACAGACACCGCACACATAAATGATAGGTTCCTGCTCCAAATAAACTTACAAAGTAAATAACAAATTTACTATTGTCTTCCATGTGACTAATTTCATGAGTCATATGAGTAAAGATTGCACAATCAGGCCCTCAGTCTTTTCTGACAAAGAAAACAATTAAGATTTTTGAAACTCTTATAAAATCACAATTGGAAACAATCAACCACCGAAGTGGACATTTCAATTATGCAGAAATCCACCCACAATCTGCACACATCATAAAGGCGGCCAGTCTGGCCCAAAATATTTATATGCAAAAGCATACGCAGATGAAAGATAGGATTGCCTAGAATTTACAGTATGAGATTGGGAGGCCAGACGCTTGTGTTCTGTTTCTGGCAACCCCTGACTTGCTAAGTAGCTTTGGGCAACTCACTGTCTCCATTTACCCATACATAAAATGGGTATAACAAGCAGCTATTGATTTATGTTGAGGGGAATATCTGGATCTATTGACCAGATATTGACTGAGGAAAACATGAACACAGTGGGCCAGACTGATCCCAGGTGTATTCTGTGGCGCTCCTGAACTCACATAATGTTGGCTTGTCACTAGTCTCACAAACATGGGACATCTCGAGAAGTGGGTGGCAGCAGTGAATTTGCCAGGAGCTCCCTCCTCTGCTTCCTCTTCTTCCAGACTGTGGAAAGGCTAGGAGCTCTTTTAGAGATAAGAACCAAAGAAAGACAGGCACTTTATCCTGTAATACTGATACCCTTTAAATTCCAACCAGAGCAGTCTCCTCCTCTTCCCCACTGGAGGGAATTTGATAGTCACTTAGTGTTATTTATCTCTCTCCATGAATATTGCGCACACACACATAAGTGGAACCAGATTCAGAGAGGAAAAGCAGAACATTTGCTCAGCCTTGCTTCACTGTGCCCTTCCTTTCTGTCTCTATCATACATATTTTGAAGGGCATCACCAATAATCATAATCCTGTTATCTTTTAATGTCTTCCTTATCTCATCATCAAATTTCATTCCACTGTCTGTCCTGCAGTGAAGGTGCATAGTGCACTAACATTATAAGTCCTCTAATCCTTCTGTTATTTCAACCCAAATTGATTCATTATGGCTCTCTTGCGCTGACAAGTGCAATTCCTTCCACTATACATTTTCACTGACATACAAAACTACACCTCCGGCTTCCTTTCTCCTCTGTTATTCCAGGATATCAGGTGGCATTGAAATCTGAATTCATTCAGGTCTTTCACACTACTGCGACTCTTACTTTCTGCATAACATTATCTCACTTTTTAACTTATATTTCAAATATTTTACTTGGAATAGCTAGACTAGCCAGAATCTAGAAAAGCAAAAATATTGCATCAGGTTCTGGCCTACTCAGGGGACAGGTAATGTGATATGGACCCTTTCATCAAGATGACCCCAATTTGGAAAGCATTCCTGTTCAGTACAGGACTTATGCATGTTTAACTTTAAGTATGTGCTTAAGTCCCACTGAAATAAATTTTTTGCAGATGACACAAAATTATTAGGTCAGTGAAGACTGTGAGGCACTTCAGAGGGACTTAATGAAGTTGGTGAACAAGCAACACGAAGCAGATAAAATTCAATACACATCTAAAAGATTAATCTGAATTACTCCTTCACATTAGTAGGCTCTATATTAATTATAACAGTGCAGGACAAAGACATGTGGATCATTATAGACAGCTTAATTAAGACCTGTACTCAATGTGCAGCCGTGTTCAAAGGTAACCAAGATATTAGGATTTGTATAAAATATTATACAAATCAATGGTTTGCTTACACCTGGAATAATATGTTTTGTTTCAGTCACCATATCTTCAAAGGATATAGCAGAAATAAAAAGGGTTCAGAGATAGATGACAAAAATTATGAGAGGCTTACAAAGATTTGTGTATGAGGAAAGATTGAAAGACTCAGACTTTAGAGAGGAAATAAGTAAGAGGGGACATGATAAATATATACAAAATAATGAATGGTGCAGAGAAGAAAAAATGGGTGCTTGTACTTACCCTTTCTCATAATAAAAGAATCAGGGGACATCCAATGAGATTGAAAGTTAGCATATTTAAATTGGTAAAATTACACACACACACTTACTTATTGGCATAATTAACCTGTGGAATGCACTGCCACTAGATATCATTGTGGCCAAGAACTTAATAAGATTCAACAATGGATTATATATTTACAATAACTCCTCATTTAATGTCATCCCGGTTAACACAATCTTTCATTGTTACGTTGCTGATCTATTAGAGGACATGCTTGTTTAAAGTTGTGCAATGTTTGCTTATAATGTTGTTTGGCCGTGGGGCTTGGAACCAGGGTGGGCCGGCAGCCCCCCATCAGCTCCCCTTCATCCCCACCAGTGCCTCCTGCCCCGCTGGTGGCCCCACAGATCAGTAACTCCCCCATCCCTCCCCGTGCCTCCTGCCTGCAGCAATCAGCTGTTTCACAGCATTCAGGAGGCTGGGGTGGGGGGGTTGTGGGGAGGAGCGAGGACATGGCGCGCTTAGTGGGAGGGGGTGGAGCAGGGGCGGGAAGAAGCAGGTTGGAGGTGGAGTGGAGCGAGGCCTGGGGCAAAGCTGGAGGTTGAAAACCCCCTGGCACTTTGGAAAGAACAGCAAGAGGAGCAGTCAGATGATCCATCCTCTTTCACCCTCTGACTCCACCACCTCAACCAAGCTTCACAATCATCATTGCTGAGTACAGTAGGACGCTGTTTTTTTTTAAATTGTTTAAAAATTATACTGTATGTGTATATAATGGATCTGGTGAAAAAAAAATCCCTGGAACCTGACCCTCCCCTATTTACATTAATTCTTATGGGGAAATTGGATTTGCTTAATATCATTTCGCTTAAAGTCGTATTTTTTAAGGACATAACTACAACATTAAGCGAGGAGTTGCTGTATATGGATAATTGTATGATATAAATCCTCATATATTGGGGCATAACCTGACCTCTAAATGTCAGAGGGTTAGAAAATACTTCTATGGACACATTTTTCTATAAAATTGTCCAGTACGAGTTTTCTTGCACTTGCCTTCAAAGCACCTGGTACTGTCCAGTACCAAGAGGCAAGATACTAGACTAGGTGGATCACAGGTCTAATCAGATACAGCATTCCTATGTAACTCTCTGTGGTACTATATCTCTACTGAAACAACAATTTTCCTCTTTTAATGTAGTCTCATACAGGCCCTAGTGACATCATACATGTCAGAGGAATGTTTAAATAATGACCTGGTAGAAGAATTCTGTTCTGAGACAGGACAGGAGATGGTGTTATGATGCCATCCAGTGGTAGTGTGTCATCAATGCTTCTAGCATGCATAATGACCTGATGAGCCAGCCAACAGGAAGTAGGAGTATGAGCCTGGTTCCAGATGAGCGGAGCCACGTGTAGGATATAGGCCTGGAGTTCCAAGAGGTGTCAGAGAAGTCAGATGACTGCAGCATCGTACACCTGCTGACACAGAGGAAATTGTGACTATCAAGCAGCAGAAGAACATACAGCAGCAAATGTCTAAATAAAAGAAATAAGAAGAGGCAAAGCAGGACGGGAAGCACTGCAGCAGAGGATCATCTGCTTTCCTCAGGCCAGGCGCAGAGGTTGACGTCAGGTATATTAGTGTATATGTGAATTTATTCCAATGGAGTTACTCCAGATAGACACCACTATACCTGAAATCATGCGCCTAACTCACTTAAGTATTTTTGAACATTTTACCCTTGGGTTCCCCCTCTCTCCTTTAAGGAGCTCTTTAGGTCAATATGCAACAGAAATTTCAGACAGTCACATATTCCCTGAAAGATTTAAGATTACACTGATTGGAGGAAAATACTGACAGAAAAGGGAATTAATGTTCATATTATAGCTCAGGACAAAAATCCTCAAAGAATGATAAATCAGTAAGATGTTTTAATTGTAGGTGACTTTGATACAGAAGCCATGTAAATGACAGAGCCCTTCTATTGACTGTTAGAACAGTTATACAAGTATGATTGTCGTCATGCTCCAGTACCTAACCAATAGTGGAATTTAAAAAAGGAATGACAAAGCTGATTTTCAGGAGGGGTAGGAGAGAGAAATACAGAGCTGCATTCATGCATTTTATGAGAAAAATTGCATAGCTGGTTTTTAAAATGTCTTTTTTGTGTCCTTGGTACTGGTGCTGTGCTTCTTGGGGCTACAGATGACAGTATTCTTCTATCCAACATTATCAGCCCAAGACATGAGAAAAGGCAAGACTCCTTGAAGAACAAAGACACAATTTAAAGTTGGTCTTGGGAAGAAGTGAATCACTTATGCAGATGTCATACAAAATACTTCAAGTTTCATAAGGATATGATAATCCATAAAATATTGGTTGAGGGTTAAGCACCAGACCCAGCAACCTGACATTTTTCAGACTTAAATGGCAAACCCAGTATGTGGTTGTCTTCAACACCCTGAACTTGATCTTGACTGCAAATTTTAATCAAATTATTTCCATGCATGATCCCCAGCTGTGTAACAGAATGGTGGAGGCATCTCGTTATTTTAAGGCCAGTGCTTTCTTTCAATTAATAACCTCTGGGAAAATCACCATAGCTTATATCTGTCTTTCTTTTTTGCTTTGAAGAACAATATTAAATTTTCATAAATATAAAAACTACAGGGAAATACATTTAATAGTATTCTCTTGTTTAAAAAAACCCAGTCAACCATCCTTTTCCAGAATGCCATGTTGGACAACATTGAAGATAAAAACGTAGACATCCCAAAGGTCTTGTAGATCAGTGATGAGTCTTTCCCCCATGGGCCAGAATGATTCCAGTCCTTGTTGCCAAGTTCTAAGAAGCCATAATAAGAGGACAAAAGCCCCCAAAGTGCCTGAGATTCAGAGAGGCAGGACTGATGTCAAGTCATTTCTGATAACAGTGGCTCATACCAGCATCTTCAGATTCTTATGTGGAAGGTACTGCAAAGAAAAAAGAAATTAAGCGGTATCAACACTTGTCATTATACAAGGGATTTTCTCGAAGAGCCCATTTTAATGGAGAAAAGTGGGAAGGGATGGATCTGATCACTGGTCCACCATGCCCTTTATCCAAATATGGATGTTGCAGAAGAAGGTGAACTGTGCCAACCACACAGTGTTATATGTGAAAAGGAAATCCCTTCCTGACTCTGTGGTAATCAGTTTATACCATGAAGCATAAGGTTGGATTATACTTCTCTTAGAGTGCCTAACAACTAAAGGGATCAGGTACCAAAATGATGAATGGATGACAGGATTAAGAAGTGTCTGCCATGTTGAAAGTTTCTACTGGTTTGAGAAATATTCCCTATACTTAAAATAGGATGTTTTACTGGAAGTTCTAATATCTTCAATTGTTTTATAAATCACCCTCATAGAAAGATAGTGAGATGCAGTGCTGGCCACAAAACTATTCCACCCTTTTAAAAATCCAGATACAGTATTTGACTTGCCGACCTTCTGCAGCAGGGAGTTCCCTTTCCAGTTTCAATCAGTGTGTGACAGGAAGGTAATTCATGGCACAAAACAATAGTTTATCTAGAGATGGCCCTGGGGAAGGAAGCTGAGATTCAGGTATGAACTCTTCCAAAACTTGGACCTGTCTAGATACAGGGGGAGTTTGGTCTCTCAGAGATGGGCGCAAGTAGAAAGCTTAGCCTTGGTTATTGAGAGTTCAGTGCAGAAGGTTTTGAGATCTGCTGTTTCAGTTTGGATCTAACTCATTATTTATCAGATGAGGGGTGTCAATGTGCAAATTGCATGCATTTAATTGTAGTGGCTAATTTACTTCTTCAAAAAAGGACTTAAGCATGTGTTGAAATCCTATTTTGCTCAAACAGGTGCTAAAGTGCTTTGCTGAACTGGGGCCTTGGTCATTAATGACTGCCAGCATGGAGACCCAGAACACCGCAGTACGACACTATTTTTCTACCTGCTGGAAGGAGGAACTTCTAGGAAAAGCTGTGTCGGATGTTACATTGCCTTTCCTCTTTCTGCAGCTCAGTCAAGAAACAATGGGCCGGATTCATCCCAGGTACAATTTCACTAAGTCACTGGAGATATGGCAGGAAAGACTGTTACCTGGTCTCCTCTTTGCTTAGTGTTGTGTGTGTTTGGGGCTGGTGGGGATGTTCTGGCAGTTCTGCTGAATGTGGAGAAGTTTTTATTTGGGGCAATCTCAGGAGATCATTATTGGTTAAATCCCTTAGGTTGGGGTCTCAAAGTCCCAGCCCGCTGGCCATCTGTGGCCCGAGAACCTCCCCATTGTGGCCAATGGAGGAGAGACGCATGCAGCCATACTGCTCGCAATGTCTGCTGCAGGTGCTGCCCCCCACAACTCCCATTTGCTGTGGGAGAGGGACAGAGATACCATCACTAGTGGACGGGCAGAGTCAGCCATGGAGGCAGCATCATTAGTTGCTGGGCAGAGTCAGTCATGGAGGCAGCACCACTTTTTTCCACAATGAATATAAACAAGTCAAAATGCCGAACACACCTATCTGATGCACACCTTGCTGCAATCCTGAAGGTTTCAACTGCTCAGTCACTGAGGCCAAACATCACCAAACTGACAGAACTGAAGCTTTGCCAGGTGTCTGGCAAACACTAAAAACTCTCTGGCAGGCGAAGAATTGTATAACGTATGACAGTTTTATTATTTCTAAGAAATTCAAAATAAAAAATACAATATAAATGTTTTCTTTTCTGAACACCATCTTCAGTCACATTGTTGGCCCGCCGGGAGGATTTGAGGACTGGCACTGGCCCTAAGGTAAACTGAGTTTGAGACCCCTGCTTTAGGTGACTAATATTCAGCATTGGGTGGGGCTAGTATTGCCTACTGTGGCTAGCCTACAGGACCCCATGTTAACTTATTTGCCACTAAACATTACACAACTCCACAAAGCAAGAAGCTACCAGAGCTATTGACGATTAAACATATGGCACATAGAGGTATAGCCTAGTACATCACTGCCTCTAGCTTTCTGATGGCATAGCTAATAAAGAGGTTCGAGAGGTGCTCTGTCTTGTTCAAACCCTTGCCCTTCTTCAACAGGTGCAGAGGGCCACAGACTGTGTGGGTTCGGAGGGGGAGAAGGAAGGGACAAGATTTTGGGAGGCATCGATCCAAGCTCTGCAGGATCTCCTTGTACACTGCACTGCTCCTACTTCCCTGCCAATCATGCATGGGCCAGGGGAGGTGCAGGAACAGAACTGGTGGATTCACCACTACACTAGGAAGCTTCTGCAGCCTCAGGACAGTAGTAATAATATCGAGCTCTTATATAGCACTTTTTATCAGCAGATCTCAAAGCACTTTACAAAGGAGATCAGTATCATTATTCATATTTTACAGAGGGGGAAACTGAGGCACAGAGAAGTGACGTGGCATGCTTAAGACCCAGCAGGCCAGTGACACCCAGGTCTCCTGACTTTCAGTCCAGTGCTTTTATACACTAGGCTACACTGTTTACTAATGGCCATGAAATGGCCTGGGAAGAGATTCTTTCTCTCGGCCTCCAGAGAGAAACCCAACTACTCAATCTGTGTGTTAAATGTCAGGACTTGGGGCATAGTGATGCTATTCTGAGGAGGAAAAGTACTGCCCTTTAAAAAGATTTTCACCATGTTATCGTGGATGAACAACTCTGGAAGCCTGGCTTTACAGGGACACATTTATAGAGGGGGAATGGATAGAAAGCATCACAGAGCACAAGTTCAAACTCAAAACCTCAATGTACCATAAGAAAAAATTAGATGCATTTCCCAGTAGTAGTGTCATATTTTCCTTTCTTCTTGCAATAAGCTAAGTAAACACAGGATGGTAATATGTTCTTCAAGATACAATCAAAGCAGCTTCAGTTATGGAGTAACATAGCAGCAGCGATTTAGTCCAATAGTGTCACAACTATAATTTCTAGAGCCCCTTTCCAATGTATTGCAGTTGACCTCCAGAAGTTCTTCAAAACCACTAACCCAAGGCTCAGTCTACCAAGCTGTTCTTTAGAGATTTTAATTAAACAGACTTTTGGTTCCGGTTCTGGCTGTAAACTAGACTACAGAGCTATGCACATGAATGGATGACAAGGTCAGCTAGGTTAGAATGCTTCCCTGACGCTGGAAGATTTCATTAGTCTCTCAGCAAGGAACACTGCGATTTCTAACACTCTCTTGTGTTTATAAACTCAAATTCTGCTCTCAGATACACTCATGCAAATCTGGAAAAACTCTGCTGATTTCAGTAGTGTTGATCTGGATTTATACCAGTGAAACAGAGAAGAATTTATTCCAGAATACAGTATATACAGTAGAGTAACTGATTCATTCATAATTATGGTAATGTAGTGGGTGGAGGGTGGAGTTACAAACCAAGACCTATGGAATTCAGGGGTATCTTATATTCAAGCTCTGATTCAGACCAGAAATTTGCAAATGGCTTCAATCTTTGTGCTGAACTGAATCAAGACCCTAGTACTGGATTTGAATGTTGCCACCTGAATCTCTCTCAAACAGAAAGACAAGAAGAATGCAAACTCATTCTGGAGTTCATATGACATTGGCAGAATATAAGCAAGTTACTGAGACCTGAGGTTGATGGAGCCTTAGCATCATGCTCAAGTTCTGAAATGACATCTGGACTTCCATTCCCTGGGATGGTTAAGATCCAGGGCTGGACTCTGCGTTTGTACTTGCTAGTTATCTGTAGGACAAGTCCTGTCCTGTCAAGTCCTGTGGTTTTTTTTTTTTTTTGGGGGGGGGGGGGGGGGGGAAAGAGGGAATGTCCATATTCCCAGAAATATCTGTTCAGTGAGCCAAATTCAGTCCTGGAATAAGATAGATGGAACTGCACTGACCTCACGGGGGGAAGGCCTGCTAATACCAGTGCTTAATTTGGCTCAGTAGGTCCTCTGCGGCTTCAGAACATTTCACCTGAAAGGCCAGGTGAGACAGGTCTGTTTGTGTTTCTGTGAGGATTGCGTGATTGGGACCTCTGGATCTGTCATCAGCCCTATGTTTGAAGTGTATTGAGTGGTTAATCCCTGCTGGTAGCGAGGGTGTGGAGTTAAGTAGCAACGCTTAGTACAGAAGTCAGTTGCCAGCGAATTCAGCAGGTGAATAGAAGCAGTAAACAGGGGAATTTAGAGAGGGAATGTGAAAGGCTTTCTTTCTCGATGCAGTTCTACATTCAGTACTGTGATGGCAAGCAATGGAACACTGGTTGTGAAGATTCTGAAAACAAAGTGCTGGCTAGGTAAGTGATATAAGGGCGAAAGTTTTGATTTGGTGGAACATTACCCATAGAAGATGGACCAGAAGGGGCTGTGTAGTTTGGATGGCCTCCATTCAGAAGAAGAAGAACCAACCTTCTAGAGGACAGTCTGGGTAGAATATCTGCAAGGGCATTAGACTAACAACAAAACAGGAGGATGAAAAGTAGGAACAAATTAAACCTCATGTAGTAGAAAATCCTGATGTCAAGAACAAACTTATTCAACCACTGAAGAGAAGAAATTCTTTAAATTGCCTATATCCCAAAGCCAGAAGCCTGGGTAATAAACAAGAGGAATTGGAATTGCTCATTTATGAGCTTTAATTTGATCTAGTTGGTATTACTGAAACTGGGCGGGAAGAGTCATATGATTAGAATGTTACAATCAATGGTTATGACCGATTTAGGAAGCATTGAGTGGAATAAAGGGGACGGGAAGTGGTACTCATAAAAAATGGCATTACCTGTTTCCAAATCACTGACAACTCACAAACAAATGATCTTGTGCTTCATATAAAGAACAAGATTGGATACTAGTTGGTGTCTGCTACTGAGCACCAAATCACACTAGGGAACAGGATGACTGGCTCTTTAAGCACCTATCTAAAATGTGTAGGGAAAAAAAGTTGCATTATCATGGAGGACTTAAACCTGAATGGTCTATACTAACTAGAGGTTTCATGGTGCCAGTACAATTTCCCCACCCACCACCTGGAATATTATAGATGACCTTTTTTTTAATTCCAAAAGTGTTGCATCCAACATGGGGGAATTCAATATTAGACCTCTTGACAGATAAAGAGGAAGTGATCACAGAATTAAAAGTTAGTGCTTGCTTAGGTGAAAGTCATCATGACTTGATTGCATTAGTTATGTGCAAACAGAATAAATCCCCAACCAGTAACATATATACTTGGTGCTTTAAAACAGTGTCTCTCAATCTTTCCAGACTACTGTATCCCTTTCAGGAGTCTGATTTGTCTCACTTTCACCGCACTTAAAAGCTACTTGCTTACAAAATCAGACATAAAAATACAAAAGTGTCACCACACACTATTACTGAAAAATTGCTTACTTTCTCATTTTTACCATATTATTATAAAATAAATCAATTGATATATCAATATTGTACTTACATTTCAGTACATAGATCAGTATAAACAAGTAATTGTATGACATTTTAATTTACGCGTACCCCTGGTTGCTTTAAAAGGGCAAATTTCACAAAGCTGAAAATAATTATGAGCCAAATCAAATGGGAGAAAGAATTTAAACAGAAAAATATGAATGATAATTGAGAGCTGTTTAAGAACATTCTACTAGATACTCAAAAAGCCACAATTCCAGAATTGGGAAAGAAGGCCATAATAATTAAAAAAAAGAGGCTGGCTTAGAGGCAGTGAAAGCAAAAATAAAAATTAAAAACAATATGACAAATGAAAAAAGAGGAAATTGATAGCAATGAATATGAATTATAAGCTAGAAACTGTAGAAAACCAATAAGAGATGCAAAAGGACACATGGAGAATCTATTGCCAACAGAGTTAAGGACAGTCAGAAGGAAATTTTCAGTGTATCAGGAAAAAAAGGAACCCTAACAATGGTATTGGTCCATTATTGGCTGGAACTAGTAGAACTGACAATTGTAATGCAGAAAAGGCAGAAATGTTCAATAAATATTTCTATTCTGACTAGAATATTTGGGAAAAAGCCGGATAATATATTCATATCAATTGAAGATGAAATATTTTCCACTCCAACAGTAGCTAGGGAAATGCTAGACAGTAACTACTAAAGTTAGACATTTTCAAATCAGCAGGTCCAGTTAACCTGCATCCAAGAGTTTTTAAAAGAGCTGGCTCAGGAGCAACCTGGACCACTAATATTGATTTTTAATTACTCTTAAAACTGGGGAAGTTCCAGCGGATTGGAAGAAAGTTAATGTTGTGACAAATAGCTTAAAAGGGTAACCAAGGTGACTTGAATTACTATAGATCTATTGGACTACATCGATCCCAAGTAAAAGAATTGAATGGCCGATATGGGACTCAATTAATAAAGAATGAAAGGAGGAGAATATAATGAATGCCAATCAACATGGGTTTATGGAAAATAGATCATGTCAAACTAGCTTGATATCATATTTGATAAGATTACAACCTTGCTTGATAAAGGTAACAATGTTGACCGAAGTTGGTCCAATAAATGATACCACATCCACCATGTCTGTCTAGATGCTTCTGGTAAGGCATTTGACTTGGTGCCACTGAAGCTAAACAAATTCAGACTAGAAGTAAAGAGCAGATTTTTAACAGTTAGGGTAATGAACCACTGGGACAATTTATCAAGGGCTATGGTGGATTCCAGAATTTTTAAAATCAAGTTTGTATATTTTCCTAAAAGATATGCTCTAGCTCAATCACAGCTATTGGATTTGAAGCAGGAATTAATTCAAGGAAGCCCTATGGGTGTTATGCAGCAGCTCTGACTAGATGATCAAAATGGTCTCTTCTGGCCTTAAAAATCTAAATCTATGGCACAGGCAGATATGGTGCACCACAATCTGGACCCTTAGCCTGGAGACTGTAAAATACAGATTGCATTTGTCAAAGAGCTTCCAAATTATTGGGTTTTGAAAAAAGGGGTGTTAAACCAGTTTCAGTTAAAACTCTAGGGCTAGCGTGTCTAGTAACTTCCCTAACCCCAATCCCCCTTAGCACTCTAAAATCCAGGTGCCCAGAACCTGCAGCTTCCATGAACACAGAAAACCCATCTATTGCTTGTGAAAGCATTTTTGTTAGGGCTGGTCAAAAATTTTCCATCACAACTGTTTTTGATGGAAAACAGGGTTTTGAGTAAACTAAATTTTGCACAGAAAGCATCTGGTTTCCAGGGAGAAAACTCAACTTTTGTCACAAAAAAAAAAAGGTTTTAATTTTAGAGTTTTTGGGTTTTTTTAAACGACAATAATGTTTCCGCCCCCATTTTTTCAAACTTTTCTGCAATAGCCCTCCTGCTCCCCCAGGTCCCTGACCAGCTTTAGTCTTACATCTTAAGATCTGAAAAATCTGCATTGTAGGACAGATTCTGTGAGATGCTAAGTGCCTCTTGTGAGCCCTCAACCTCACACAGGATTGGGCCCAAGGTGCAGACTGTTCTGCTTCCAATGGATGAAGGCAGATGATGAAGGTTCAGAGATGGTACATCTCCCATCAGCATATATACTTTTTATCCTCTCTATTGTTTCCCTGTCTGGTTTTGGCAGCTCTGGTGTGTTGCTAATATCATGTTTTTCTCAAGACCCGTTTCAAATTGCTACGCTGTGTATCATCCTCAGGCCTTAAAATAAGTTTAAGCTTCCATGATGATTTATAAAACAATTTCCTGTGGAAAACGTAACCAGTCTTGTAGAACAGAACACTTATCTAGTGCCGGTTCAGAGTGCTAATGCTTCCATTAAGCTACAAGCAGGCTCTTAATGATAACATTTTTGAGTGAAATAAACCCAGTGGGATCAAATTTTCTGAACTAGCAACTGTCACTATCATTTACAACTTATTCAGCTTCTGGGATAGTAGCCAAGAATGCATATTTCCTCTGCCCTGGTCAGTGATTATAGTTGAGTTTTCTCAAAGTATTAAAAAAAAAAATCATTTCCTCAACACAGGAGTGCAAATCAGGCAATACACTTTACTGCATCTTCATTTCCTTGACAGCAATACAAAGCTTGGCAGACTGTCTCTAGGAGATTAAACCCACACAGTGTAATTAAATAAAGGTTTGCAAAGGGAGAAATGAGAGAGAAAAAGTTCACTCATAGCATAGTTGACTTTCAGCCGGTATCAGAACAAATGCTGGGTTCTTGTGCCAAAGATAATGACTGTACTACATGTACAAGTGCATAGCAGTGTAGCATGGCTTAAAAAAAATCCATGGTTGGTTGTACATGCAAGAGCAAATATTTAAAAACACCCTCCTGTATCTGAATATAAAACTGGCCTTCACCGTTTTCCCAACAGGCAGCGTGGGGATGATATAACCATCACCTGTTTAATTATGCAATTGGCTTCATTTTAATGATAATGATGCTTTGTACTTAGCACCTTTCACACAAGGTTCTCAAAGTGTTTCACAAGTGGGGTCCCAATTTTGCAGAACAAGAAAGTGAGACAGAAATTATGAGACTTACCACAGGCCACACAATGAACCAGTGGAAGTGTCAGGAACAGAACCCAGGAGTCTTGACTCTAATGACCTGAAGGATTTGCTTTCTTGGAGGGGGAGGGAGGTGAGAGATAGGAGGAGGGATCCTTTGTCACTGATACTAGATCAGTAGATGAAACCAGTATAACCAGCATATTCAAAAGGGATCAGACATTAAGTGCCAAACTTGAAATACTTTGGGCTAGATATTCAGAGATGTTGAATGCCTATAGACTCAGTAGAAGTCACTGAAAACTGCAGGCACTTAGGATCTCTGAACACCAGATTCAAGAAGACCACAATTTTCAGAAGTGGCTGTGGATTTTGGATGCCTCAGTTATTGAGATCCTTTGGGCCTAATTTTCAGAGATGCTGACCACCCAAAACTACAGCGGAAGTCAATGGGTGCTCAGGCATTTCTAAAAACAAGGGCTAATGTGTGTCTCAAATTGGGTATCAGAAAATGGAGGCACACAAAATCAGTGGTATCTTTGAAAATATGGCTGTATCTGTACATGGTTGGGTAGGTATTTCCTCCATAGATCTGGAGACCTTCACAGGAGCATTTTTATAAAGAGAAAAAATGTTTTACTACCACACTCCAATATTATGAAGATAGTTGCCACTTACAGGACCATTACGTCCTGTGGCACTGATTAGGCAAGAGAACCAGAGGCCATAAATGGAGTTTGAGATAAATTCAGTCTAGACACAGGAAATATTGTTCCATTCAGTGAGCAGTAAATATTTGGAATGGTCAATCAAGATTGTTACACCAGAAATAATGGAGATCAATGAATAAGCAAACATTTAATGTTGGGGAAAATCAAAGGCAATGCTTCTTAGGGCAAATGGCGGTCTTTCCTGTGTGTTAGCCCACACAGAGAAATGCCTCGCTGTCGTAGGTGTATTGTTACCTAAGGGATTAGTCAGAGTAATTTTTACATGGATTTAGGGTTTGGACTGTAACTTGATAATCTAGGGTTACCATATTTCAGCAAGTAAAAAAGAGGACGGGAGGAGCCCCACCCCCGTCCTGCCCTAGCCCCACCCCTGCCCCTCCCACTTCCCACCCACCCCCAGAACACCCAACTCTCCCCCTGCTCCTTGTCCCCTGACTGCCCCCTCCTGGGACCCCTGCCCCAACTGCCCCCCAGGACTCCACCCCCTACCTAAGCCTCCCTGCCTCTTGTCCCCTGACTGCCCCCTCCTGAGACCCTCCCCCCATCCTAACTGGCCCCCTAGGATCCTACCCCCTACCTGTACCCTGACTGCCCCAACCCTTATCCACACCCCCACCCCCAGACAGACCCCTGGGACTCCCACGCCCCATCCAACCACTCCCCACCCCCTGACAGCCCCCCCCAGAACTCCCGACCTATCTAAACCCCTCTGCTCCCTGTCCCCTGACTGCTCCAATCCCTCTCCCCACTCCTGCCCCATGACAGCCCCCCCCCCGAACTCCCAACCCCCCCGCTCCTTGTCCTCTGACTGCCCCCTCCTGGGACCCCTGCTCCTAACTGCCCTCCAGAACCCCACCCCCTACCTAAGCCTCCCTGTTCCTTGTCCCCTAACTGCCCCCTCCGAAGACCCCCCCCACCCTAACTGCCCCCCAGGACCCTATCCCCTACCTGTATCCTGACTGCCCAAAACCTTATCCATGCCTTCCCCAGAACCCCCCCCCCCCCCGAATTCCCGCCCCCGTCTCTTGACTGCCCCCTCCAAAACCTTCCTGCCCTTTCTCCGACCTCCTGGCCCCCTTGTTGTTGGCCTTCACCTAACGTCTCTGTGAACTTGCTCAGGAATGGCCTGAGCCGTTCGTCCAGGCACGCTGGGCAGCAGTGGAGGAGCTCCAGACTGCTGGAGGCGATCTGCGAATGCAGGGAGGGAGGGAGTGATCTCTGCTGCAGGGGAGGCAGAGGAGGGGCTCTCTCTGGCTGTCGGAGCCCCATGTAAGTGGCACCATCCGGCCGGCTGCCCTGTTAGCCGCGCACGCTCTGCATGGGTTGGGGGGGTGGGTAGTCCGGACATTTACAAATTCCCCCCGAGCACTATTTTTAGCTCAAAAAGCCGGACATGTCCGGGGGAATCCGGACGAATGGTAACCCTAGATAATCCAGTCCGAGTAATGGGCCGCACATAGTTGAGCTGCCTGTCACAGGATGACTGGCCCCTTTAAGAAGGAGCAGGGCCAATGCACCTATGACTGTTCAGCTGATCCCAGTTAGGTTTAAAAGAGTGTATCTGGGCCTAGTGAGGCCCGGTGAGTGAGAGCCAGGGAGCTGCAAGAATCAGGAGCAATAGGCAGGCTGGCAGAATCCCCTGGACGGGAGGCAAGACTCCAGGTGTGGCAGTGGGGTCTCTGTGAGCTGGGGAGAAGACCAGCTTGTTAAATGTGATGGAAACTGTGGGCAGACAATTGGCCTCTGGAACTGAGGGGAGATTGAAGCCTCTGCACACTGACTGATACCCCACCCAGTTTGGGTGACCAGGCAAGGTGGAGGAGGCGATAAAACTGTTGGTAAGGGCACAGTGGCAGCAGAAACAGAAACAGCCCCAGCCCAGGCTCCTTCAGTTAATGGAGAGCCTCCAGAAACAGCAGGAGGCACATTTGCCATTCAACAGCAGTGGCAAGAGGCTCATTTCTAGCAAGAAGAATGGTTACAGAAGTGGCTGGCCCAAGAGACTCTGGGGAATTTAGTTGGTATTAGAGAGGATAGTTTAGGGTTGCCAACTGTCTAATCGCACAAAACCGAACACCTTAGCCCTGACCCTTCTCCGAGGCCATGCCCCCTTTCCTGAGGCCCTGCCCGCCGCTCACTACATTTCCCCTCCCTTGTTGGCTCGCTCTCCCACATCCTCACTCACTTTCACTGGGCTGGGGTGGGGGTTGGAGTGTGGGAGGGGTGAGGGTGAGGGCTCTAACTGGGGGTGTGGGCTCTGGGGTGGGGCCAGAAATGAGGGGTTCAAGTTGTGGGAGGGGGCTCCAGGCTGGGGAACGGGGTTGGGGAGCAGGTGGGGAGAGGGCTCCATCTGGGGGTACAAGCTCTGGGGTAGGGCTGGGGATGTGGGGTTTCGGGTCCAGGAGGGGGCTCTGGGTTTGGGGGGGCTCAGGGCTGGGACAGGGGGTTGGGGCACGGGCTTACCTCTGGTGGCTCTCGGTCAGTGGCGCAGCACGGAGCCAGGACAGGTAGGGACTAGTCTTAGCTCTGCAGCACTGCCAACCGGACTTTTAACGGCCTGGTTGGCAGTGCTGACTGGAGCCGCCAGGTCCCTTTTTGACTGGGTGTTCCGGTCAAAAACCGGACACCTGGTCACCCTAGGGTAGCTTGAGCTGGCTGATCCCTGGACTGGCAAAGCTGGGGTCGGGGGAAGATGCAAAGGCCACACTATGTACCTTCCAGTTAGTGCCCAGTGCAGCGGATTGGGAAGAATTCACTGGGGCATCCCACATAGCACGGTTTGACAGGTGAGGGGCTGGCAGCCTACCAAGTGTTGAGCAATAAGCAGGCACTCCTATCATGTGGTGAAGGCTGCTATCTTAGACAGATTGGGACTGACCCTGGAGGCATATCAGCACTATTTTGGGGCTGAGTCATTCCCGTGGAGGACATGAACAGGGGTAGTGGACCTGGCTGCCCAGTGGTTATGCCCAGAGACTAGTTCCATAGAGAAAATTATGGACTGAGTGGTCCTGGAGACATTTTTGAAGGCCTTTTCCATGGGACCCCAGAGCTGGGTAAGGTGGTTCCAGACTGGCTTAGTGTGCGAGGCACTCAAAGGAAGCCTTCTTCGAAGCCAAAGAAGCTGAACAGTGTGGCAAAGTAGGGGTGGCCCATCCAGGGAGACAAGAGAGTCAGAGTCAAGGATCTGCAAGAAGCAGGTGCGGCAGGAATTCCCCAGCAGAGGTTGCCAGGCTCTCTGGGGAGGCAAGCTGGTGGGGGAAAAGAGCCCCCAAGAAGAAAGCCCTGGATAGCAGTGCTCAGTAAGCAGAGCATGGAAGATTCCTGCAGGAAGCCCTGAAGCAGAGAAGTCTGAGAAAAGAGGGAGAATCCCCTGGGAACGGTAGCCCAGAGTCAGCTGAGAAACTGATTTTGTTCATTTAGCCTATATTAGGAAAATAAAATTGCCTGGGAAAAGACTGTGTGGGGCAGTGGAACCTATGTGAGCTGGGGAGAAGGCTAGCTTGTTACACTGCCCCATAAACAGGGCAGGGTCCCAGTTTCCCCCTCTGTTCCCATTCAGTTATGCTAGTCAGTGAGTTGAAAGGATGGAGTCTTGGCTATTCCCTTTCTCCACCCCTGCCTGCCCACTATCTGCCCATGTGTGTGGGAGAGGTACTGGCAACCCTATGGTTTCTCCTTACCATGAGGAGTTCATGATTGAGCCCTTGGAGATTGCAAGCAAAGGCAGAGCAAAACCACTGGAAGCTTTGCAATCAGACCGCAGATGTAAGAATTGCAAGCTTCTGCTGTACTGCTATCGAATAGCAGGCTCCAGCCCAGGTTCTGAAGGGACTACCAGAGAGAGCTGTTTAGTCTCAGTGACCCATTCAGTTCTTGGTCTCCCTATTGTGATGGTAGTTTGTGAAGTAGATCCCTACCCCACTGGGGGTTGAATCTGAGTGCCTCATATTAAAAATACACTTGCACAGATTTTCAAAACCAAGGGTAAACAACTGAGAACACAGAGTTCAGTATAAGACTCAAGTATGACCAGGATACAGAGCACACAGGAGGAGTAAGGTAATGAAGACCTCTAATACATGCCTTCTGTTGTATAAACAGATCAGGTCCAGACCCTGAGAACCAGTCATGACAATACAAGAAATAATGAAGGTAACAAGGGGATATACAGAGGCATCCAAATGGTAACTTAGAAAAGGCAAGCCACAACAATGCCAATTTTTCTCTCTTTAAGGGGCAAATGATACCTTCCACAAAATGTGCATTGAAAAAATGACAAGGGCCATACTAATCTGAGATGCATATGACTGAGTATGTAGAATAGCAGTCCTAGGCCCAAAAGCAGTCAAGGATTTTTTGAGACATTCTGTGTAGTGATGATACACTCATGCCACAGTATATACAGTACAAGAAGTGTCAGAGCTAAGTATTGCACCATGGTTTGGTGACAGCAGAGAAGGGGGAGCAGCTGGCCACCCAATGTTTCATAAGACCTTATACAGTGTCAAAGAACCAGTCCAATGGAATGCTACTATATTGTACACAGAAGGTGCAGCAGGTGTCATCTGTTAAATAAAAAGCTTCATTACCACTGAAAACCTAGAATAGAACTTGATCTTTAGTCAATGAAATGGAAGTTGCCAGTCAACTTACTATCCACCCTGTCTATCATTAGCATACAAACTCTGAGCACTAGTCCCTATTCAATGCACATCTACATCTTATTGCCACTAAGAAAGTTTTGTGAGATTCAGCATGATTGGTCATTGCATTTCAATAGGAGCTCCAAGGTGAGACTGAGGAGGATGTGTGCAGTTTGTGACAGAGATGCACTAACAGGAGAGGGTAGGATCAGTTGTCCAACATGTGCCGGCAGTATGCTTTGCTGTGGTTAGTAATAATATAATTCCCTTATTTCAGTGGATAATTAAACATACCAAATCCAGCTACAAAAAATAATGCAAACAGGCAGTAAGGTAGGCACAGCTGCCAGAAACAATACTAATGATGCATCATACTCATGCTCCCACAGTCTCAAAAACATAGCCAGATGAATTTCCTGGAGTGTGAATGCTCAGCTTCCACCTTTGAACATGCCCATCAATGTGTGTTCCAGGTTTCATTTAAAACAGAAGGAAACTATTTTCCAGTTCGGATGCAGATCAGACAGCAGAAATCTTATGAACCCCTACCCTAGGCCAGATTCATCCTCATGCCTGAATCCTGAACTTTTCAACCATCTCTGCTGATAGTGTAACCAAAGACTTGTGAAGCTGCTGAATGTCTCTTAATGATCAAACAATAAAGCAGCAGATAAAGGCGACTCCTCAAGTTCAGAATGCAGCCTGGCTTGCTTAGAAGAGGCTCCTGGGAACTGTCTGTTTCATTTCCTATAGCCATGACATGGTGGCTCTAAGAGAAACCACTGAGAAAACACAGCATGCGGCCTCCTCTTGGCCCTGAGACTAGGGTGACCAGATGTCCCGATTTTATTGGGACAGTCCCGATATTTACTTGTTTGTCCCGCGTCCCGATCAATATTCGGTCTGGACGCGAATTGTCCCGATATTTTGTGCTCCGGCGCACAGGCAGAAGGGACTCGTGCCCCCCCCGCCCCAACTCCGCCCCTTCCCTCCCCCATTGGATCCCTCCCCAAATCCCCGCCCTGGCCCCGTCTCTTCCCCAAGCACACCGCATTCCTCCTCCTCACCCCTCCCTCCCAGGCTTACGCTAATCAGCTGTATAGCGGTGCAAGCGCTGGAGGAGGGGGAGAAGCAGAATGCGGCAGCCAGCTCAGGGGAGGTGGAGGCGGAGCAGAGGTGAGCTGGTGGGGGGGGGAGCGGGGCGTGGAGCTGCCGGTGGGTGCTCAGACCCCACCAATTTTTCCTGTGCTCCGGCTTTTCTTTCTTTCTTTCTTTCTTTTTTCTTTTAACTCCGCCGCTGGCTCTTGAGGTTTTTTTTTTTTTTTTGCTCTGCTGGCACCCCCCCCCCAACCCCGATATTTCACATCTCTCATCTGATCACCCTACCTGCGACTGCACATGCATTTGTATCAGTGTTGCACAACAGAGGATTTAAATATGGAAGCGATCAGCTGCAAGGTTCAGGGTCAGAAGCTATGAGCCAGATGGCTTTCAGTGAGAGACTGGAAGGAAGCCCATCACTTCAGGGCATGCCTTATCAGGAGCACTTCAGTCTGAGCACTGCAAGACTCTTTCTACAGACTCTTCCCTCCAGAAAGAGAGGATCCTGTGGCTCACTCAACCTGCAATCAAAGCACAACCAGAGGGGCCAGCATTAAATCATCTGTATGCTGCCCGGAGGCCAGACGTGGCCAGCCTTGCCCTGGAATAGATGTACAGCTGGCTGCCTATGGCTCTGTGAGGCCTTCGTGGTAGCAGGGGATCACTGGGGCAGAAGTGGTTATTAAAGTGGGGATTGGGGTGGAAAGGAGGAGGATTGCTAACATAGTCCTTTGAGCCATCGGTATTGTCAGAGATCCCTTGTTCTCTGCTAGTTTTCTAACTGTTTAACTGTTTACCAGCTCTTCCATCCATCTGCTCTCTCACCTACATCCACAGTTCAATTCCCACCAGCAAGCCACCCACTTACTCCCTTGCCACCATCCCAAAATGCCACACGCTGTGGGGGAAAAAAGAAAGGGTGCAGGGACTTTACGGCTACAGTGACAAACATTCCACTGCCTCATCCTCTCTCAGGAGCCGCTGGGATTGTATAGCATCCTCAGCTGCCTTTGAGTTCTAGGACAGCAGTTTGCAAGTCTCCACTGTACAACTGTAAAGAAAGTGGAGGCACAAGCAGCCTATAAAACTACAGCCTCTACAGAGTCCTCATGCCTGCTCCCATCCCTTGTAGCTGATCCATTCTCTCTACCAGGTTTCCATGTATAGTTGCAGCATTTCCTACTGTAAGGAAAAAAACAATGAATCTACCCGGAGAAATTTACAAAGGAGTTTTTTTTTAAACTGAGTTAAGAATTAGAATGCTGTCTATTATTTCAGAGGACATGTTCAACTGCCTGGGTACCTGATACTAAAATTGCTCAAACTGATACACTTGATTAGTCAAGTGATGCCTGACATGCAGCCTTTAATGTATAGGAGACTCTCTCATCGACACTGTGGCAGCTCCTCTTGAGTTGGTACATTGTCAATGACCTTCTTCAAGTGATGTCCCTGTGGGCATGCAGCACTCAGTTCCCAGTCAGCATCAGTGAAATACAGGATAAAATTTCATTGCAATGTGACATTTTTCAAATTTTGTATGCTGAATAAATACATGTAACTGCTGTGTGTCCTCCAGGCTACTTACAAGTCAGAAAACTAGCCAGTGGTGCCAAGATTAACAGTCCAAATTTGGCTTTACCTGTTTTCTTTCTCTTACAATGCAAGTGTTTGTAAAGTCCATTTAATTCTCTAGACAAATATTTTCTCCTCAAGTTCCCTTGTTCTGTTGTTCTTTTTAAATCAATGCCACCAGTCCAGTGCACACTAACTAAATGCTCTATGTCTGAACAAAGAGTTGTGGGGAAAACATCTCAGTTTCAAGTTAACAAGGAGCAATTATTATTAGGCACAGATGAGCCCAAGCCTCAAAGTTCAGGGCCAGAACAAAGAGAGGAAGAATTCATACCTGGGGCTTTGGTAATGCAAATAGGGTCTGGATCCAAATCCGATCTTCCTCAAAATTTTGAGTATTTAGGTCTGTGGTCTTGGTTCAGTCCCGTCTGAAACATTACTGGTATAATTCAGTCCTCCCTGCACAAAACCTGAGGAACTAGGGAAGGGTGGAATTTACCCATCTACAGGCATTTGTGGTCACAAAAGTGCAGATCCTATGGCTCCATTTCCAACTGGCACACCACCGTGCCCCACAGGCCCTTTTAGCAGTGATTATTTGTGTAGCGGACACTTGAATGGATGCTCCACTCACACCCCCTCTCTGACATGCAGCCACAATTTCACCTATTAAACAATAGTTATAATGGACATTTCTATAGATGAAATCTAGTTTTTAAAAATCCCTTTTAATATACTCAGTGTAAATTCATGGCTGATGGGAACTAGTGAATTGAAAATAGATCTTTCCCCTTCACTATCTATACCAGAGAGACTCCTGTACTGGAATGGAGATCATCCTTCTGTACCATAGTACCCATTGTGACACTGTAAGCAAAGTGTGAAATCTTTGCATGATGATGAAGCAGGGGAAGATAGTCCAATGATCAGCAAATCCTCTCCAGTCATTGGAAAGTCTCCTGCATTTCAATTGCATTATCTGCCTGTGGTAGCTATAATGTGGTTATGACTGTAGTATCTAGGTACCATGATAGGCGGAAGGGCTATGTAGAGTATTTTATTAATATACCTCTACCCCGATATAACGCGGCCCGATATAACATGAATTCGGATATAATGCAGTAAAGCAGTGCTCGGGGGGGGGGGGGAGCGGGGCTGCTCACTCCGGCGGATCAAAGCAAGTTCGATATAACGCGGTTTCACCTATAATGCGGTAAGATTTTTTGGCTCCCAAGGACAGTGTTATATCGGAGTAGAGGTCTGTGTACAAGTGGAAGCTCTGCCTTTTCACAAGGTTCCTTTAAATACGAAATGTGCAAGGGAAAACATGCATGGTTTCCAGAAGTCCAATATTGGAAAAACTGGTATGTGTGAGCTAAATAATTGATTTTGATTCTGGTATTAAGCTCAACTTTCCCTTCTTTGCTTAGAGGGCATCTTTCTTGCTCAGTAATAGGCCCAAGTAGCATTTAGAAAACAAAAGAAAATAAATCGCCAAAAATAAAACTAACTGCAGATCCAGAAAAGATTGCAGTATTTAATTATTTTAATTGGTTCTGTATTACCAGTATGAATTATACAATTGCTATAGTCTCTGGCTTTAATTTCATGAGGACAAATTACCACAATGTTTTCATGTATATTCATAAATCATGACTAAGACTAAGATTTAGTCATATGTATTTTTAGTAAAAGTTATGGACAGGTCACGGGCAATAAACAAAAAGTCATGGCCCGGTGACCTGTCCATGACTTTTACTAAAAATACCTGTGACTAAATCTTACCTTCTGGGAGGGGGGTGCTCCTGAAGACTGCTGCAGGGGGGGCGGGAGGGGGCAGCGCAGGACAATGCTTCTGTTGGGGGGAGGGAGCTGCCAGCCCCCCCCCCGCTGGAGGTTGGGTGGCCCGGGGCTCTGCTGCTGCTGGGGAGTGGAGGGGTGGCCCAGGGCCCTGCCACTGCCGGTCTGGTCCGGGGTCGGCCTGTAGCCCTGCTACCACTAGTCTGGGTGGGAGGTGGCCTGGGGCCCCACAACCCCGCCACTGCTGGTCCAGGCAGAGGACGGCCTGGGGGTCCCCCTGGTCCTGGCAGGGGGCGGTCCGGGGTCCCAGCGCCACCGGTCCCGGAGAGCTGCTCCAGGGCAGTGCCAGGGACCAGCTGCCTGGGGCTGCCAGAGCAGCAGCCGGTGCGGCTGGCTCCAGGGCTTCCCAAGGTGCTAGGGTGGTCCTGGGGTTAGCGGTACCAGCAGGCTGCAGAAGTCACGGAGGTCCCAGAAAGTCACGGAATCTGTGACTTCCATGACCTCCATGACAGACTCGCAGACTTAATCATGACTTACATTCAATAAATTATGCCAATGAATATATTTAATCCAGCCCCAACAAGCCCTGAAAAACTCATTGTTACATATTTCCCATTTCTGTACCAGAAAGAGGATGGTCTTCAGTTTAATTCTTTTTTCTACCGTTCTATAATTTTAAAAATCAATACAAGTTGAGGGCTTAATTCCATTAGGTGCTGGGCATCCTTATCTCCTCATGAGATATCAGAGTAAGCACTGCCCTTTCAGATCCCAGAGCATGTTCTTCAGATAATACAGCATTTTGCAGGCCCAGTGGGCGTAGCAATGCTGAGAAGAGACCCCAAGCTGTAAACAAACGAGTTCCATTTCGTTTTAAAGGCTATTGTGTTCAGAGCAGGATTTAGACAAAATGTCTGTATTCTGCCTGTGCTAGTGCTCCCACTGTTGAGTCCACTGGTGAAGGTACAGGTGCCTAGTAGGGAAATATCTTTTACTCATAGGTTTTATGGTCCCCCTGTTATCAGAGAGGACCAGCATGTTGTAAAAAAGTTAATAAATTGAGGGACCTCTGGATAGGAGATTATTCTCTGCTAAAGGGCTTGCAGTATCGTGTCTCTGGGCTCACATTAGGTGTGCCAGCAGTGACAGATCCACCTCCAGAGAGAGAGAGCAAAAAACAAAAACAAAAAAAGGAAAGGAAGAGAAAGGTCAGTGTAACTCTTCTGCAGGGAGAGGGAACAGTCTGAGTTCCTCACCTGCCAATACTGGAGCAGGCCCAGAGCAAGCTGGGGCTAAACAGAGAGAGAGCAGAGAAGGTTTGAAGACGGGCAGTGAGAGCAGGAAAAGCTCCAGCATAGAGAAGAGGTGACAAGGGCAAAAAGAGGGAGAACCCAGAAAAATAAACTCTGCAGCATGGAGCCCTAGAGAGAGCCCATGGAGAGCTGCAGCATGGAGCTCTAGAAACAGAAAAGGGGGGGCCAATTCTACAGGTACAGAGAGACAGATCAAACTACCTTAAAGGACAGAAGCAGCATACATAGAGTCTGAAGCAGAATAAAGACAATGGAGCTAATGGCTCCCATAACAACTTCAGATGCTGTAACTGCTGATAAATCAGTGCGGCCAAAATGGATACGCCATTTTGAGCAGTTTCATGTGGCATCAGAATGTGTAAACAAGAAAACGGGTCATGACAGACAGGGTTACGGAGTTGCCAATTCCCCGACTGTGACAGTGCTGAAAGTGGTGAAAAAGAATCCAGAAAAAGGAAAAGTCCACAGCAGATTGGACAACAGAGCTGCTAATGGCTGATCGTGGCAGTATTGAAAAAAAGTAAAAAAGAGCCAGAGAAAGTGATGCTCATGACAGTCATGACTGTGGAGCAGCAGATATTGGCATGTGGTACTGGTCAGAATGAAGTTTCTGCTCCTCTGCTGCCACATCCTACTGAGGAGCAGTTCAATGAAGATCATAGACCACTACTGGATTAATCAGCAAGTTTAACAGGTAAGTGCTTAAATGTAGGAACTTTGATGCCAGCCATACTACAGAGGAACCCCAGAAAATAGTGAATTTAGGGATTCTCACAGTTAGGCATCTACTCATGATGGAAGATACCACTTGGGCTGCTTCCAGACAACAATTTTTTATAATAAGTACTGAGATGTCTACTATACAGCGCTATTTTGAAATTCATCAAGAGGAAGGGATGGTGATCTCGCATATGGCTGTTGCTGGCGTGGGAATCTGGTTTGCCTATATGTCTGAATCTACACTCCACATATTTCACAATGAAACAATCATCTCCAGGACATTAACATTGTCATATTCCTCTATACAATATGTCATCAGGTCAGCAATGTGTTTCTGTGACTGTTTTACTGTGCCATGGATCATGTTATTTGGAACAAATCTGGGCATTTCAGTAGCACTACCAGTTCCTTGTTAGCAGAGAATTCCAAGAGGAACTGGAAGGGACTGGTATCCATTTATGAACATAATGGATAAGTTAAATTCCTTATAATGGCTACAACTATAAGCAACAAAAACAAATCTAGAAACAGTCTGCCCTCTCATTCAGGATCTAAAGATGATGACCAAAAACTGTCCTGCACAATGAAAGACCAAGTTCCCCTAAGTAATACTCATGGCAATGCAATTGGGCTAGGAGTTTCCACAGGGGTCCATTACGCAAAGAAGGAACTTGTCTACATCATTTGGGTCTCTAACATTGTCTCATGGAACAAATTCCCAGAACACAGATGTCACAGGGTGAGCTGGACCTTTAAGGGGATTGGGGATTCAGCCTCATCTGTGGCAGGTGTAGCTTGCCTCCTCAGCTGGAAGAAATGAGAGAGCACAAGGGTCATGTAACTAGGAATCAGGTCTGCTGGGAGATAGGACAGTGGTCATTCAGGGAGAACAGAGCTGGAAGTGAGTGTACCATTAAAGAGCAAGCAGCAAGCCAGGGAGGAGGCCAGTCTAAATATACAGGAAGAGGTCTGGGAAAGGAAAGACAGCTACAGGGCTCAGCTGCTTGAAGTCTCAGGGCCGGAAACCCATAGCAAAGGATTGGCATGGATTCCCCTCATGCAGCTGCCTTGTGAGGTGGTACAGCCATCCCTGCCAACAATGGCACCTCCTGCACCCCAACCCACCCCCCAAGCTAGAGCCTGCAACCCGCATCCAAACTCCCTCCCAGAGCCCGCACCCTAAACCCCCTCCCGCACCCCAACCTCCTGGCTCAGCCTGGTGAAAGTGAGTGAGGGTGGGGGAGAGTCAGTGACAGAGAGAGCGGGGATGGAGTGAGCAGGGGGTGGGGCCTTGGAGAAGGGTGGAACAGGGGCGGGGCAAGAGTCTTTGGGTTTGCGCGATTAGACAGTTGGCAACCCTACCGAGCAGCGGGCATATGGAAGCCCTGGTTGTGCTGGAAGAGCTCGCTGGGCACCAGCAGCATAGGCGCAGCACTGCCCAAATGTCAGGCAGACTGCATCTGCGCAGACGTGGCTTGTGCGTGCGTGGAGGCCCATTGACTGTTCTGGGGCCTGGAACTGCTGTCAGTGGGCCTGCCTGAGGACAGTATCATTTGAGCTTTTAAAAGATCAAAACATCTAAGAAAATATCTAAGAAAATCAAATGCAAAGATAATCAAAACTCATTGAGTTCTTGGTCTTCAAATAGTCAGTAAAGTAAGGGATTTCTGGGTAGATGTCATCCCCTAGTTTGCAGCTGAAGGACTTGGGTTCAGATCCTCAAAAGGTATTTGTGCGTCTAACTCCCATTGAAATTAATAGGAGTTAGGCTTCTAAATACCACTGAGGATCTGAGCCCCGGGGTGTCTTTCCGTTTACACTACACTTTAGGAGATCTTCCAGAATAATAATAATAATGAATAATAATATAAAAAGGCAAGTATAGGCAAGGCATTGATCCTGGAGAAAGTGCAGAGACCTTGGCTGAACACCAGGGCAGAAGTGTAAATAAAAAACCCTAAGCATTGCTGCTTTTCTGTCATCAAAAGAGGATAAACTGTAACTCAGCCTTAGAGCCTGTCAAATGTTACTCCAGCATGTCAACATTTGGCAAGGTCATCATCTTTCCAACTGCAACAAAACATGTACAAAAAGAACATTTGATAGTTTTTAAGGCAATTCTTATACCTGAGAAAGTCTGGTGCTTTGGAAATCATATTTTCAAAGTCTGCAAATGCTAGTTTCCCATCACCATCCATATCAGCTTCTTCTATCACCTTCTCACAAACTAGAGTGATTTCTTCTGCTGTTAGCTCTTCTCGTGTCAGCTTGTTGAGGGTTTTTTCAAGGTCAGATTTACAAATGAAGTTATCTGTGTTAAAATCTAAACAAGAATAGGAAGAAAGAAAAGAAGATTGTCAATACCTCTCTCCAGATTAATTTACTCTAACAAAATGGGTACAAAAGAAAACAGTTTAAACAAATGTTTACGTCTGTCTTCAACCCAGCAAACTTGGGGCCAATTTCTCTCACAACAGGTAACTCCCATTTATTTCAACAGGACTTGATTCTGTACGGTACAAGCAAGCACTAGGCCAGCATTCAGAAGATGCTGTACTTGACCAAATATGGAGCATTTCCATCTAACTCAAATCCAAAGCTCTTGGTCAACATCTGGATTCTCCCAAAGACATCTGACCCAGTTTCTGTGGCAAGTGACAGCCTGTATATCTGTTTAGTAGAGCTTATATTCTCTGTGGGTCAACCATTATTAGGCAACATAATCACATCCATACTTGTAGACTGATCCTGCAATATGTGAACTTCCAGAGGAGATCATGGCATGGAGCAATTTACAGAATCAAGGCCTTATCAAGAACACAGCAGTCTGCTTCTCCATCCATATAACAAATACTTGGGAGGATCAATTAAGGTTTAGAAAGTGCTTTGAAAACAAAGCACTCTATCTGCAGAGTGCTATTTTTAGTGTTACCATTCAGTCCGGGTTTCTGCTAACATTGATGTTTTGAGACACCAACCACAGAAGTGATGGGGGAAATAGTAAATTATTGTACTGCTCCATCTAACATACAAACAGCTAATAAGTTGCCAATAAATCTCCACGTAGCACTTCCATGGTCACATGAACTCAGAACCTAATTGTCCACTGAGTAGCAATATTCCAAGCCTGATGGAACTGTCAGATTTGCAGCTTTGTATGCCTCAAGATTTAGTAGGTTATCTGGCAAGAAAATGTACACATAGCAGGTTTGGTTCCTGCTTGCTTTTCTATGATGGACTATAGCCAAGTGGTTGACTCAGCTCTCACAAAGGAAACCCTACACAGGCAAAGGTGGCTAATTATATGGGCCCGTGGTGCTCGTGCTCCATCAATATTTAGGAACGTGGACCTGGCTTCACCAATGTTTAGGCTTACCGTGCTTTGGGGGTCCCTGCGCTTCAGCAGGACGCAGGGTCCAGGGCGGCCTGGGGAGTTAGCAGGGGGTCTATCGCTGACAGCAGTGAGCGACCCGGCCCCAGCCCACCTTGCTCTGCTCTGCCCGCCCTGCTGGCTCCCGGCATCACTCGGGGGAGGGGGCGGAAGCCGGAAAGAGGCGGGGAGACCTTCTTAGTAAGTGAGATTCCAGGAAGGGAGACCTTGCTTTAAACTTGGAAAGGTGTGATCCATTTCAAAGACAGGGCAAGCTGAGGCGGTAATTTTGTACTGACCGGGGGGAGTGGAGATATGCTGTCTTGTCCACCTTTGCATCTACCTTTTTTCACTTGTGCTCAATCCTTTTCGGCTGGACCCCAGGATCTAGTCATTAATCTCTAGCTAATAAAGAACTTTCAACCTTTTGATTATTATAGAAATTAGCAGTTTGTTGCCTGAGCTCTGTTATTACTGCTTTGCAAACATCCTGGAAAGCACATGAAGCGGATTTCTCCCAGGAAATTGTTGTGCAAAGATGCACAACAAGAATATTTTCTACAAAATGTTGCCTAAGTGCTAATATAAAAAGATTTGATTCACGTTTTCAGAACCATTAGTGCTTCATTTAGCATTCTTCCATGTGTCTAAAATTAGAAACACAAAATGAGAATTGCGTAGGAGCATCATAATGATCAGCTGTGGACTTGTACAGATAATCATCAAATGTGCAAAGATAATCTAAACAGGCCAGAAGAAAAAAGCAAGAGAAAAATTCAGATACTATCTTTGTGTGAACATCATGCTCTCCGATGGTCTTCTGGTTTCTAGAATTTAATTGATATTGGAAGTCTGAAACAATCTTATTTACCATCTTTGCTGTTGTCACAATGACATACCACAAGATCTTTTGACATTTCAGTGGACTAAATAATACAGTATATCTAGAGGGGAAGATCCCTGAATTACACTAAGGTCATCTCTAATACCAAAACATCTCTTCCTAGGGTTTGATCCTACATGTGCTTAACTTCAAGAATATAAGTAGTTCCGGGGATTTTAAAGTTAAGTGCATGTTTGCTGATTGGCTCAGCAAATGATGATGATGATGCTCAGCACCTTGCAAAACTAAGCCATTTTGCTTTTTGGCTAAGCACAGAGCTAACAGTGAACATCTCTCCTAGGTAGACAGTTAATCTGAATTAATGGAGCAATTTATCTACAGCATCCCCACACATTACCATAGATCTTAAAGGCATAGATTGCTTTGAGCTCTCTGGGAGCCATTTCACTGAGCACAGAAAACATGTCCACGAAGTCATTGAAGCTGAGGTTCCCGTCTCCATCCTCTGAGAAAGCCTCCACAATCCTCTCCTTGAAGGGGTTCTCCTGCATAAAACACATAGGCTTATTTTTAGAACCTGGGACTTCACAAAAGCAGCAAGCACAGCAGTCACGCAGTGCAGCCTCCAGACTCCCCCCTGCAAACTGCAGCCTGGGAGGTAAAATAGGCTGGTGTGGAGAACAGGATGGGGGCAGGTCAGGTAAACAGCCACACAGATACACTGATCTGGATGCCAAATCCTGCTTACCTTACTCATGAAAGTTGTCCCAGTGAAATCAATGGAGCTACTTGTGTGAATCAGGCACAGAAAATTTGGCCCTGGATGAATTAACTAAAATAATAGGGAATTGTAAAGATTGCATGCAACTTGTTTAGTTTTTAAAATCTAGATACAGTAAAAGCTGAGTTATCCAGCACTTTATCAACCAGAAAGCTCCATTAACCAGCATTTCTAATATCTCCCAATACAAATCTTCAATCTAGTAACCGGGACTAGTATACTGCCCAGGAGGTTATGCAATTGCACATTCTGCACTCTACTTTTATGCAAAAGAGGCAGAAGACAAGTAAACAAGCTGATATCGGGGATTTATTAAAAAAAGCCGCTTCCAGGGTGTGTCAGAGGCGTAGGTGCTGGAACTGCAGCATCCCCTGGCTTGAAGTGGTTTCCATTATATACAGGGCTTAACATTTGATTCAACGGCTCTCAGCACTCCCACTATAAAAATTGTTCAAGCATTCCTGGTCAGATGGTCATTACAAATTCAGCCCAGTCTCCTACACCTTCTACATCTACTATGATAATTGATGTTGATAATGATGACCCTGAGGCACTGGAAGATCCTGAAGCGTGCCTTCTGAATCATCAAAGAAAGATTAAATTATGTTCAGTATAGTTTTTGTATTAAGTGCATTTTTAGTGAGCTGGGTTTATGCCATGCGCTGCCCATAGTACTATGTACTGTAATAAGATAACCCTATAGAAAACTTTACCTGTATACATACCTAAGTGCTTCAAGAAACCAACCACTCTGCAGTGCAGTATTACTACTGGATTGGTGAGTACCTGTATACTATTTTATACTTTATTCATTTTATTGTATTCTAGTTCTTTGAAAATTGGTATTCCATTGGTAAGTAGAACTCTTAGTAAACCGGAATTTTTAACTAGCTCGCACCCCCCATCTCCCCAACATGCTGGATAGCAAAGCTTTCACTGTATAACAAAAACCTGACACTGTACAAGATACTAAAACACTTCTATAATATCACTCGCATGCCTACCACAATGTATCAGCTGGTCATTGTTGACTTAAGAGTCAATATCACTCCCGGAAGTATGGCTTTTTATAGGGGGTAATTTCAAAACTGACTCTGACTTTGAAATCGTGCTGCTTAGTGTGTGGGTCACAGTCAAATGAATGACCTTATCTTTCAGTAAGATAAGGTAATTCTACACTACACTACCACTTATGTCTTAGGTCTACACTATCACTTATGTCAGCAAAACTTATGTCACTCATGGGTGTGGGAAAAAAAACAACCCAGCCCCCTGAGCGACATAGTTTCACTGGCATAAGTGGTAATGTGCACAGCTCTATGTCAGTGGGAGAGCATCTCCTGTCAGCAAAGCTACTGCCACTCGTTGTGGTAGTTTTATTATATTGACAGGAGAGCTCTCTCCTGTTGGCATAGAGTGGCTACATGAGCAATATTACAATGGTGCAGCTGCATCAGTACAGCTGTGCCACTGTAAGCTCGCTAATGTAGGTATGGCCTTGGTATCTCTGTGGTCAAAGAACTTTGAAGTTTGCCAACTCAGGCATTTTAGTGTATATATATTGCTGAGTATATATTTCCAAACAAATCACATGAATATATTTATGTATCTTTAAGTGGAAAATGAAAGTGACCAAGATGGGCTGTATCATTAAAAAAATATATCGTATTGCCTCTAAGTTCCAGGCAGCAAATGAATTTAACAGAATGTCTACAAGGAAAAATATGAATCCATGCCACCCTTTTTATTCAAAAAAGAAACAGAATCAAAGAAGTGTAGGGATGGAAGGAACCTCAAAAAGTCATTGAGTCCAGCCCCGGCACTGAGGCAGGACCAAGTAACCCTAGACCATCCATGACAGGTGTTTGTACAACCTGTTCTTAAAAACCTCTAATGATGGAGATTCCTCAACCTCCCTACAAAGCTGTTTCTAGAGGTTAAACTACCCTTATATTTAGAAAGCTTTTTCTAATATCTAGTGTAAATCTCCCTTGCTGCAGATTAAGTCCATTACTTCTTGTCTTACCTTTAGTCAACATAGAGAACAATTGATCAAAGTTCTCCTTTAATATATGTGAAGAATGTTATCAGTAGGGGCCTACCAAACTCACAGCCATGAAAAATACATCACCAGCCATGAAATCTGGTCTCCCCCTGTGAAATCTGGTCTTTTGTGTGCTTTTATCCTATATTATAGGGATTGCACGGGAGAGACCAGCATTTCTCAAATTGGGAGTCCTGGCCCAAAAGGGAGTTGCAGGAGGGTCGCAAGGTTATTTTGTGGGAGGGGGAGTGCAGTATTGCCACCCTTACTTCTGCACTGCCTTCAGAGCTGGGAGGCTGGAGAGTGGCGGCTGGAGAGCGGTGGCTGTTGGCTGGGCACCCAGCTCCGAAGGTGGCGCCCCACCAGCAGTAGCGCAGAAGTAAGGGTGGCAATACCATACCATGCCAGCCTTACTTCTGCACTGCTGCTGGCAGCGGCGCTGCCTTCAGAGCTGAGCAGCTGGAGAGCAGCAGCTGCTGGCCAGGAGCCCTGCTCTGAAGGCAGGGTAGCAGTACTGCAACCCCCCTACAATAACCTTGTAACCCTCCCACAACTCCTTTTTGGGTCAGGACCCCTATAATTAGAACACTGTGAAATTTCAGATTTAAATAGCTGAAATCATGACATTTACAATTTTTAAAATCCTATGACCATGAAATTGACCAAAATTGACAGTGAATTTGGTAGGACCCTAGTTATCAGGTCCCCCCTCAATCTTCTTTTCTCAAGACTAAACACATTTGGTTTTTTAACTTTTCCTCATAGCTCAGGTTTTCTAAACCTTTTATCATTTTTCGTTGCTCTCCTCTGGACTCTAATTTGTCCTCATCTTTTCTAAAGCATTGTGCCCAGACTTGGACACAATACTCAAACTGAGTGCCAAATGCCAAGTGAAATTGGACAATTACCCCCCATGTCTTACATACAACACTCCTGATAATACACCCCAGAATGATATTAGCCTGTTTTGCAACTGCATCATATTGAACTAACACTATACGTTTTACAAGAAAATAAACAGTACATTTTGGAAATCAAATATATATATATAAAGGGACACGCCGGATTGGTAAACTTGAATTACAGCCTACTTCTTTGTTATGAACTTGCACAGATTTTTGTAGAATCCATGTGGTCCAAAAAGGACTGTGATATTGTACGGTCATGGCTGGGCCAAATATACTACTGGCACCACACTTCCATACTACCCTATTTCTTTAGGAGCAATTATTTATATGATGTATCTGGTTTTCACACCCTTTTTTCCTAAGCCAAACAGAAAATACAATGCCAGCAGCAGCCCTACCTTCCTAAATCACTCTACACCCCCAGCTCAGTGCTTCTATACAATGGAGCAAAACCAAATATGGGGGGAAAGACAGAATGACATGAGTCATGACAAATGGCAAATAAAAATTAGTAACACATTAGGGAAGAGATCTTGTGTGTCATTTTAAAAAACTCAGAGACATTATTTGAATGGTAACAATCGTTCTGTTGACGTTGCTCTCCTGCCAATACCGAATCACTATGCATTCCCACGGCAATGAGTTTAAGTAATCCCAGCGGCCTTCAAAGGAAAACTGCAGGCACACGACTGTGGCATTCTGCTGTAAATGATGGATTTCCACTTTATATGAAGTTGACTGCATCTGAAGAAGTGGGTTTTTACCCACGAAAGCTTATGCCCAAATAATCTGTTAGCCCTGGTCTACACTACGAGGTTAGGTCGATTTTATAAGGAATGCCTCTACACATCCAACCCCAGTCCGTCGACCTAAAGGGCTCTTAAAATCGACTGCTGTATTCCTCTCCGACGAGGGGAGTAGCGCTAAAATCGACCTTGCTAGGTTGAATTTGGAGTAGTGCAGATGCAATTCAATGGTATTGGCCTCTGGGAGCTATCCCAGAGTGCTCCAATGTGATCGCTCTGGACAGCGCTTTCAACTCCAATGCACTAGCCAGGTACACAGGAAAAACCCCGGGAAATTTTGAATTTCATTTCCTGTTTGGTCAGCATGGTGAGCTCAGCAGCACAGGTGACCATGCAGTCCCAGAATTGCAAACGAGCTCCAGCATGGACTGAATGGGAGACACTGGATCTGATTGCTGTATGAGGAGAAGAATCTGTGCTGGCCGAACTCTGATCAAAAAGAAGAAATGCTGATATATATGCCAAAATCGCACAGGGCATGGTGGAGAGAGGCTACAACAGGGACACACAGCAGTGCCACGTGAAAGTTAAGGAGCTCAGGCAAGCCTACCAAAAGACAAAGGAGACAAACGGTCGCTCTGGGTCAGAGCCCCAGACATGCCACTTATATGATCAGCTGCATGGCATTCTAGGGGGGGACCCTACCACTACCTCACCACTGTCTGTGGACACATGCAAGGGGGGAGTCTCACGCAACAGGGAGGAGGATTTTGTGGATGAGGAAGAGGAGGAGGAGGAGAATGCGCAGCAGGCAAGCGGAGAATCCGTTCTCCCTGGCAGCCAGGACCTTTTCATCACCCTGGAGCCAATGCCCTCCCAAGGCGTTCCCAGACCCTGAACCCAGAGAAGGCACCTCTGGTGAGTGCACATTTGTAACTACACTACGGGTTTAAAAGCAATTGTGTTTAATGTTTGATTTTCCTTGAAGACTTGGGATGCATTCGTGGCCAGTACAGCTACTGGAAAAGTCTGTTAACGTGTCTGGGGATGGAGCGGGAATCCTCCAGGGACATCTCCATGAAGCTCTCCTGGAGGTACTCTGAAAGCCTTTGTGGAAGGTTTCTGGGGAGGGCTGCCTTATTTCGTCCTCCACGGTAGGACACTTTACCACGCCAAGCCAGTAGCAAGTAGCCTGGAATCATTGCAGCACAAAGCATGGCAGCGAATGGTCCTGGGTTTTGGTCACATTCAAGCAACATTCGATCTATATCTTTTTGTGTTAGCCTCAGGACAGGGATATAATTCATGGTCACCTGGTTGAAATAGGGGAATTTTTGTAAGGGTACAGAAAAGGACCCTGTTCATGCTGGGCTGTTTGCACTTGGCTAAAAGGGATCATCCCAGAGAATAGCCACACGGTGGGGTGGGAGGAGGGATGTGTTGCACATCCATCCGAAAACAGCAGCTCCTCCTTTTAAATAGCAAACCCAACTGGCATTTCTTGCTATGGGAAAGGAAGGTGCTGCAGTTTGAAACCATTCCCACATGGTATGAAGGCGGAAGAAGCTAACCCCGCGTACTCTTTGGCTTACCATGACTGCCTGGAAACCGAATTCTGTTGCCCAGCCATGTGTGATGTGTCACCATACTGGCAAGCGCGCGATATAAAAGGCAAAATGCAACCTTGTACCTAAAGCACATGTGCTGTCTGCTGTGATTGGCTTGATTCACTGTGAAAGAGTCTCCCTTTTGTTCTCAGAAATGTATCTTCTTAAATTCTACTCTCCCTTTTTATCCCCCCCTGCAGGTGCAAATGTTTCTACACTCCCCCTATCATCTCTGTCCCAGAGGTTATCGCAGATTAGAAGGCGAAAAAAACGCACTCGCAATGACATGTTTTCCGAGCTCATGAAGTCCTCCCACACTGATAGGGCACAGCTGAATGCATGGAGGCATACAGTGACAGAGGCCAGGAAAGCATAAAGTGAGCATGATGAGCAGAGGCAGGAGGTGATGCTGTGGCTAATGGGGGAGCAAACAGACATGCTCAGGCATCTGGTGGAACTGCAGGAAAGGCAACAAGAGCACAGACCGCCACTGCATCCACTGTATAACCGCCTGCCATCCTCTCCAAGTTCCATATCCTCCTCACCCAGATGCCCAAGAACGTGTTGGGGGGAGGCTCCGGGCACCCAGCCACTCCACTCCAGAGGATGGCCCAAGCAACAGAAGGCTGTCATTCAAACAGTTTTGATTTGTAGTGTGGCTACAATAAGCAATGTGGCCTTGTCCTTCCCTCCTCCCCCACCCCACCTGGGCTTCCTTGTCAGTTATCACACTTTTTTTTTTAATTAAAAATATTTTTTTAATTAAAGAAAGAATGCATGGTTTCAAAACAATAGTGACTCTATTTACTTTGCCAGCTGTGATCAAAGCGGGGAGGGTTGTTGGCTTACAGGGAATTAAAATCAACAGAGGGGGTGGGTTTGCATCAAGGAGAAACACACACAACTGTTACACTGTAGCCTGGGCAGTCATGAAACTGGTTTTCAAAGCCTCTCTGATGCACAGCACGTCTGTGCTCTTCTAATCGCCCTGGTGTCTGGCTGCTCAAAATCGTCCGCCAGGCGATTTGCCTCAACCTCCCACCGCCATAAACGTCTCCCCCTTACTCTCACAAATATTATGGAGCACAGATTAAGGTTTCATAATATTTAAAGGGAAAAGCATTTTCACATAAACTGTGGGATTGTGTTCCTTCCTAGTTTCTTGTGTTCCCTTCAGCATTCATTGTTTAAAAAAGAGCCATTGTAAAATTCAAAACCTGGGTTTAGCTTGTTAAAAAAACTTTTTCTGTCCTGTCACAATATAAATTAGAGAGAGAGAGAGAGAAGCAGGAAAGAACCGTTAATGCTGAGAATTTTGCAATCTAATAGACTGCTTGAACATTGGTCTGGTGGATTGAAATCATCAGAACCCCTTTGGATGGGCTTATTACATTTGTCATTAATCTTTAGGCTCATTATTTTAACCCACCCTTTAACCCACCTTTACTATAACCATTACCCTTTCTGTTGATTTTTGGACATGCTACAATGTATATTATGAAACGCAGTCCTGGAATACAATGCACCAAGGCAGCACCTGGCCATTAGAGTATGAGTAATTATATGTAAGCTTTTCTGCCATTCTAGTTATGAATTGTGACATGCAATTTGTTGTTTACACCTCTATCATTTTTCTCCAAAGCCTTTTATAAAACATTCATGTTCTGCTTTAATCCCATCCATTTTGTATTTATCTGTGGTTCGATCAGTGAATTCAGAACACTGTGTACTGTGAGCATGAGCTAATTGCATGTTAAAAATACTTAGGGCTGTGAACAGGTCAAGATAACCAAGCAGGAGTAGCTTGGTTGTTATTAAGAAATGCCTTAATATCAAAACAAATCTTGAGAGTATTCTCCCTTCCGTGTGTGCACATAAATCCCCTTTGACTTTAATGGAGGAGTGTCACTGCATCAACAAGAGAATACTATGCTATGTGGACTACTGAGGTCATGTTAAGATGTTTTAAACAGAAATGGACTTGGCCTGAACTGGTCAGAATGAGAAGTTCCCCAAATTTTGGGGTGTTTTGGTTTGGGCCCATCTCTACTTTTAACTTGAGATGTTCATATCATGGATGGATGCTTTAAACAGCTAAAAAGTTCACTAGCAGATGTGACCATCGTCTGCTGATAAAAAAAAGTTGTATAACCAAGGGCTGGGGAGATGATTATTTAAATATTTTATAACATCTGGGTCCATCCTGTCTGTCTTTCTAGATATGTATAAGGGAGTTTTATAGTCTACAATATGCAATATGACGGTAATCAAAGTTAACATATGAAAAGCAATGCACATTGGGTAAAAAAAATAGAAATACATGTCATTGAGGCCAATAACTTAGCAAAATTCAAAAAAAGATTGGACATTTATATGGATAACAAATATCCAGAGTTAAAACATACACCTTTTCAATTAACAGTGTCAGCTCAGGGACCTGGACATCACTGTAGACAGCTCAATGAAGGTGTTAGCTCAATGTGCAGCTGTAGTCAAAATATCAAATAAGATGCTAGTATGCATAAGGAATGGGATGGAAAAAGATTGCATTATAAATGTTTTTGTGTTATGTAAATCAATAGTGCAGATTCATCTGGAATGCTTAAGACCCATATACTAATACCAAGAGGAGTCATAGTTGTAGACAAGCAGGGCCGGCTCCAGGCACCAGGCAACCAAGCCCATGCTTGGGGCGGCACCTGGTAAAGAGCGGCCAATCTTGGGGTGGCAGGGGGCGGCGCGGCATGGCATTCCGTGGGGAGGGCGGGGCGCTCTGGCGGCGCGGTGCTCAGCAGGGGGGCGACGCGGGGCGCACCGCTCGGGTGGGGTTCTGGCAGTGTGGCGCTCGCGGGGGGGGTGCTCCAGCGGCGCGGCGCTTGGCGGGGGGGGCGGGGCGTGGTGCTTGGCGGGGGGTGTGTTCCGGTGGTGTGGCGCTCGGCGCGGCGGGGTTCAGCGGGGCGGCGCTTTTTTTTGCTGCTTGGGGCAGCAAAAAAGTTAGAACCGGCCCTGTAGACAAAGGCACTATAACAAAGCCCTGGTCTACACTACGAGTTTAGGTTGAATTTAGCAGCCTTAGATCGATTTAAGCCTGCACCCATCCACATGACGAAGCCATTTTTGTCAACTTAAAGGGTGCTTAAAATCGATTTCTGTACTCTTCCCCGACAAGGGGATCAGTGCTGAAATCAACATTGCCAGGTCGAATTTGGGGTAGTGTGGACGCAATTTAAGATTTTCAGAGGAGCCTCTGGGAATTACATCCCCATCTCTCACTGATATGAGCTGGACTCTTAACATCCTTAGATGTTGAGAGTCCCAGCCTCTATGGCCCGAGGTCTCATTGGCCATTTCTTTGCTTTTATACTAAATCTCCTATGTTTCAGCTTTGACATTGCTATTCAAAGACTTGCCACTCTGTGACATTCCCAGGTGACTCCTTGACCAGAGAGCACATATTTTAGGTTTGGTTTATGTCACCACTTGGCCTTGAATATAGTATGGAAAAGAATAAACGTCTTGACCCCTCTTGCATCTACAATAATAAGTGCAATAATTGATGTAGAAGCAGGAGAAAAGTATCTTTGTAGCCTTTAAAAAGGTCCCTTATCTACTGACATTTCCCAAAATACTAATTTACTCATTTGGATATGGATTCTAGTAAAGCACTTGACTAGAAAGGGAAAGGTGGAATTGCTAGCGCTTGATGATTAATTCTTAAGTAATGGACAAATGTCACCTTTGGTCATGGATTGCTATTGAGCAAACTGCAATTTTTTCAGCTGTATTCATTAATCAAAATGAATTTACCGCATATTTGCTGCAAATAATTCTTCTCTATAGCTTGTTTTACCAGTTTTCTGGGCAATTTAAATGAATATTTACTGAATATTGTTTGTGGTCATACCCAATTCTAGTAATTTCCTTTACATTCTAAGCTTATCTAGGGAGGGAACTTGGGACAAATTCTGCCCTAAGCTATACCTGTGCCTCCAAATTGATTTCAATGTGGGTAGGTGTGTATGTGACGGGTTGGATCACAGAAACCCCTTGGGAACTGATGTGCTGGGACTACTTCTAACCCAACAGAGGGTCCTGTGGCACCTTTAAGACTAACAGAAATATTGGAGCATAAGCTTTCGTGGGTGAATGCCCACTTCATCACTTGCGTCTGATGAAGTGGGCATTCACCCACGAAAGCTTATGCTCCAAAACTTCTGTTAGTCTTAAAGGTGCCACAGGACCCTCTGTTGCTTTTTACAGATTCAGACTAACACGGCTACCCCTCTGATACTTCTAACCCAATTTCTCTTCCAGTTTGGGACTCCAGAAACTTGCCTTGTTTGAGCCAGACATGCTAGCCTGCTGCAAACACAGGTCCAAGTCTGAACCATGTCCCCCAAAAGCTGCAGGCTTAACTGAAAACAGCTTAAGAAGTGTTCCTGTCTCCAACACCCAGATGCCCAGTTCCCAGTGGGGTCCAAACCCCAAATAAATCCATTTTACCCTGTATGACATAGCTTGTATGACATAACTGGAATATGTTTTACCCAAGCATATTCCCATAAAGCATTATGAGGTGCAACATCAGTGTAACTAGCAGAAGTCAGGCCCTTGTTATTTTATTTGTGCTTGTAAAGCACAATACACATGCATGATGCTAAATAAGGATAATAATACCCTAGTAGCCTGAGTGACACATGGAATGTACATGCATACCTTTCCCAGACTAAAATCTCTTTTGTTTCTACTTTCCTCTTTTATTGATCTGGATGATCAACTGTCTGTTTGATTATCAACCAGACTACCTCCCCTACATAATGAAAACGAAATGCCAAAAATTGAGACTGAGCTTGTCACACAGCTCTTAGATGCTAGCTAAGATCATGTTAGGTATCAGGTTAATATCTGATAAGTTCTTGAGCTAAGGCAGAGGAATAGATGCAATGATCTAATAAACTTTTTCTATTGCTAACTGCAATGACATATTTTAGCCAAATGTGCAACCATTTCACCATAGGGAGCAAACAAAAGACACTGGGGACTATTGTATCCTTAGCTCAGCACAGTGTCTTTCCAGATCAAGAATTGCTCCAGTTCTCTGGCACCTAACACTCTGCTCAAAAATCCAGCTCATGACCAGCTAAAGGGTTTTTCTTATTGTCTGTGCTGCTTTATCCAGTGGCAGTTCTTGGGTTTCTGTTTTACTATTTGCCACATTTCAGAAAGGAGCAAAATGTTTAAACATGTGAATGGTCCAATGGACAGAGCACACAAGCCATATCAACACAGGGAGAAGAGCTCAGACAAAGAATCAAAGGTGTAAAAATGGCCTTGAGCATCCCTGCACTGCAACCCCCCTGTCAGGGAATAGTGCAGGGGACCTTGGAGCCAACACAGAGGGATGTGGAGATCCAACCATCCTCAGTGGAATGGTTCAACGAGAATGCTGTAGGACCCCCATGTGGATGTTTCTGCAGGAGCAGGTTGATAGGGTTACCAGGGCCTAAGGCATTGTGGACAGCAGGTGGAACAAAAAGACTCTCTCCAATATAAGCTAACTCTAGAAAGTGAAGTTACCAATGGCTTTTCAGTCACGAAGCTATAGTCAGGCATGGTTTATATAGGACAAGATGATCATGTTGGATGTGGCCATCTAGTCATAAAGGAAGACCTCTGCTCAGCATCTTTCAGCTGAATGTGAAAAACCCTCAAGGTCCAGGCTATTAGTAGTGCTGCCCATTTAGGATTAAAAAAAAGACCCCTGATATATTAGCATGTGTTTATGTAATGGAACTGTTAAAATGTAGAGAATCTAGAACCTAATTTAACAGCCGCTGTGGTGGGATAAATTGGCATAGCTCTATGACTTCAATAGAACACACAGATTTACATCAGCTGAGCATCTGGCCTAATACGTGTATATATTTTCCTATCCCAACACTGAAAAATCCTCAGGCAATAGAAGCTCTTCCCTCACTTTATCATTAATTAATGCATGATTCCTGGCAGATTAAGGTTTGTGACCGTCAGCAAACTTTCTCTCCTTGAGTTATGGAAGTTGCATTTAAATTCAGCCTGGCTCAACCATTAGTGTGTGTAGTAGTGATCCCTCTTCCTCTACATCTAATTCCCTCTGAATCTAATTTAGAAAAGTGCATTATTGATTCTATCTATTTATCAGATCCTGCGGCTGTGGTGCTGAGCTCAGTCTTGGCAGTAACTACAAATGATACAAAAAGAAAAAAAAATGTAGGAGAAAAGCCAGGTATACTGGAAATCTTTCAGATTTACTTAGAATTCAATAGATATTTTGTTTGTTTCTTTTTAGAGAGACTCAGATGTTAGATTTATCTTCAACTCTACGACGCTGAAAAGCTACTGATGGGAAAGACCACTACAGCAATCTCTTTGGCATTACATTTGGAAAAATTGCAAATGCAGAGCTAGATTATGCATCTTTTCTTTGCACATAAATCAAAGGGACCACTGCTGTTGGACTGTAAGCTCTTTGGGCAGGGGCTATTTTTGTTCTATTTGTATGGCCCCTAGCACAATGGGGTCCTGGTCCACGACTGGGGCTTCTACGTGCTGCCACACTACAAATAAATACAAATAATTTTTAAGACAGCCCTGGCAAAAATAGGAAATCAAATCCCCTCCTTCCAACCAAATTCCTCACAGGAAGCAAATTTGTCAGCGACTGAAATATAGGTAATCTCTTTACAAATAGTCTGAGAGTCAGATTCTCAACCAACAAAAATTTGCAAGCTGACAGCAATCTTTTCAAGAAATCTACAAACTCTTATGAAACTGAAAAATAAACTGTTGTGTAATAACCACAAATTTGACACTGAGTTTTGTCATACTGTTTTCACAAAAGCAAGTTCCAAGAGTTTCATCCAGCTCCTTTCTCCTATAAACTCCTTCTCAAAGCCAACCAAGAAGCCTTAAAGGTTTTGCATATTCTCACTGAGAAGACCAGATAGATTCTGCTGAATTTAAAGGTAGTTATGAGAACTCTGGCCCATAAAGAAATACTATATAACACTATTACATCCTATTCTTTTTCTAAGCAGCCTGCCTCAATCTTAGGAGGGGGAGTCTTATTCCTGCAACTCAAAATCTGATCACATTTTAAAAAGAAACTTCTGTCTTATGCCTCATTAGTAATTTAGGAACAAGTATGTTCTATTGGAACTATACCTAATCAATTGATATTCTCTCACGGTAGGTAGCTTCCTAGAGACTTCATCATTTGGGGCCTGTCATTGGATGCACCACTCACTGCTGAGCTGGTGACTCCTCCTGGTCACTCTAGGGATTAGTTCTCAAGGCCAACGGCCCAATCTCATATGACTGACATCACATGGGAGCAGAACTGAGGTTTCTCAGTTGTCCTAACAACTTACTTTTTGTAGGGTCACTAACCGCTATCTGACAGTTACATTTTTTGTCGGTGCCATCCAGTTCTGGGTTCATATCACTGAGCTAAAGCCAAAGGGTTTCATATCCCATTACCAATACCCAGAGCTCTTCAGTTACCCCACTTCTTCCATTTGGTGCTTATGTAAAATGGAAAGTGTGCTGACTCTTCATATAAACTCCACAAGCCCTTAGATTCTGCCATGATGGGTGAGCTGCCAGTATGACAGATTAGAGAGTTACATTTCATATCTACGTAAGATGTCCTTGCGGGGGATGGATGAGTCAAAGAAACTGTTTCTAAATCAAACAGCCCTGAGTGATAACTGGATTTCTGACAGGGGCATAATTCAGTTTGCATGCAATGTTTCTGAAAAAGCAGCAGCAGGTGGAAGGCTAAACACAACTGGGGACATATTTCCATTCTGAATAAGTATGTTAAATGTGAAGCACATGCTGCTTTACCCTCCTATTTACCACGTATGTGAGATGGTTAGTTTCTTCAGATCAACCACCTTTCACTTTGTGTCAACGTAGATTTGGCAACTGGCATTATCTGGTGTATAACATAGTGCCCCAAACAACAATACTTTGCACTTGTGTATAGGACTACTCATCCAGTAATCTGACAGCAATTCAGAGCAGTGAGTAAGTATTATTCCCATTTTACAGATAAGCATACTTATCTGATATAGACAGGTACAGAGGGGCCAAATCCTTGGTCCCACTCTAGTTGCCTTGCACCACCTGAGTGACACACAACAACTGGAAACTCGGTGCATCTGGCCCCCTCATTATTCCCCCAGGAATCAGGAATTCCCTAGGAATAACAGAGCCACCAGAGACGCTTTATGCCATCCACCCTTGCAGCCAGAGAGGAAGGCTGTGTGGACAGGTTACTTTTGCACGCCATAGACCCCTGGCTGCTGGAATGTCCCCTTCAGGCCACAGGCAAAGGCGCATAAATTAAAGCAACGTGGGTGTTGCTCTAAGTTACACTAGGGGTTGGCTGTACGGCTGGGGAGCAGCAAAAGGAGACTTTAAACCACCTTTGTTTTCCCTCCCCTCTCAGCTGCACTGCATGTATCTTGTCACAACTGAGGATCTAGCCCAAAGATGTAATTGGTTCTGCTGGACACTTCTGGGTGCTGGACACTTCTGACAATCGGGCCACTGATTTAAGTACTGAAATATGGATTTAGGAGCCTAACTTTAGGCATTGAAGTCAGACAATCTTAGTCAATATGTCTAAAGCTATCCACTAAAAAACTGAGGTATCTAAAATTAAAGGCCATATTTTAAGAATGTGGCTATTAATCTCTGTGCCTCAGTATACCTACCTGTGAAATAGGAATAATACTTACCCACCTTTAACACATGCTTTGAGCTCTATGAAAAATATTTTATAGATTTAATAATAGGATATTTTATGTAAAAGGACATCAGTGACTGATTAAAAGGGTTCTGAAATAAATATTTACTGCTCCAAAATAGTCTATTCATATTATAAGCTATTAAAATGTTCTTTATTGTGACAAATGATAAAATTAACAATTCAACATTATGTTTTAAAACATATAATTTCACAGAATGTTTCAGAAGAATAATGGTTCTTGGAATATTGCATATATTATAGGTTTGTAAATAAGTAATAAACCTCGAATTGCCCTTATTTTGTCTTTTGTTCCTACTGTCATGCTATATATCATGATGAACATGGGAGGGAATCTTTTTGGATTCATGGATTATCTACATGTTGTCCCACATTGTTAAAATATCACTAATTTTCTCAAGAGATGAGTTGTGAGGTGCCAGGGAATGTTTGGTTGGATACATAGCATTATCATGGCAACCAAGGGTAGAGGCTTCCTGTATAGCTGGTATGCTTAATTAGTAAAAACCATTCTGGGGCTGGATTCTGATCTGGGTGGAATTGAGTTGCCTAGCTTCATGAGCTGGGGCTGAACAGCTGAACTTCAGGGTAGAAAGTCTATTTGTCCTAATTTTAGAGTAATGAGTTAAATCACACATTGTGACTTTGATACAATGTAAGGTAGATAATCACTAACGTCAAAAAAGTGACGTGTGATAAAATTTGAATATCAATATGTTATAATGCTGGTAACAGTGGTATTTATGATACTGATGGCATTCAAAAGGTTGATTCACATGAGGACTTTTTTCTGAACTTTTTGGTAAAGTGTTTCTTTGTTACGTTTTTGGTAACAACTTTTGAAAGCCTTCTGCATCTTCTTGTACCCTCTCTTGCCTCCTAAACGGTTAGCACATAATGAGAATTTATAAAGACTCATGTTTTGATCTTGCTAAAGAAATCAAAGTATCCCAGCACAAAAGAACCCTCAGTTAACCTCCAATTTTCTTCCTGAATCCTACTATTGAACTACATGTTTTAGGCCTCCGGCAAATCATAATTATGCCAGAAGTTCTCAAAAATAGTCTTAAAAGATCTTTTTATAAAATAAATCCTTACAGGTTGAAAGCCCTTCATTTCTCTATTTACATTAAACAAATTATATATTTCTAGATATTGTCAAAAAAATCTACTATCATGTCTGGTGCTTCAATAAATACATTTTTCTGAGTCAAATGGGCTTCTGGGAACATGTATGATGTTGCCCCTGCCCTGAGCATGCACCAGACATGGTAGTCAGGGGACTAACAGTGCTGAACTTCGGTTTGAGTTTGGCTTTAAATGCGTTTCACTGCATGCTGACTTCAGAACTGTACATTTACTTTTTCACAAAAAGAATGCATTTGCTTTTGCTTCCATTCAGGTGCTGATTGCTGTGCTACATTATGGAGATTTTCTAAACCATTGAAATGAAGACCACCAGTTACATTTTTGCACCATTCCCTTAAATTTTTGGGTGACACTTCAAATGACGGCAGCAGTGTCTTGACTGTGGTTTTTGCATGATAGTACATAGAAACTCTATTAACCTATTTTATATTACATAAAAAACAAACAAACATATTATGTCATAACTGGTACAATTCAATACTTTGCTTCAAAAGGTTAAATGGTGTCTAACAATCTACACTTGTCCTATTAAACTATGGTACATTTAGTTGCTGTACTAGATAAAGGATAGATGTGTAGACTCATATTTCTCACTCCAAATTTTTGCATGATGTGAACCACATTTTGATTGTCTTATGGACACCCTCTCCTCCCACTAAGACCATGTGATATTCCTGTAGCAACACAAGCTCTTGCTTATATGGAAAAGTAATATGGGGAGTAGTTAGTGTGTTCTCAGCTTCTTTTTTAGGCAATTTAGCATCAGGAAACAAGGAAGAGGAACCAGCACCTGTGATAAGCCAGCTCTCTGAAGACCACCAGCAAGTTCTCCACAGATCACAGTGAAAGACTTACTGGCTTAGTGGTCTGAGCACAGATCTAGGAGCCAAGAACTCCTGGGGGGCCCTATCAGTTGTTTGCATACTGCTTCCATCAATTTCAACAGGAGTTGCATACATGCAGCTGACGTCGTGATGAGACACCTCTCCACCCTTTCAAGTACTGGTCCTGGCTCCCTTGGTGATGGGGAAGTCTGTACTTCCTGTAGTTACATAAATCATTTCCAATGTCTGACATTGGTCCTGCCTGGAATATGAAGAGGAGGAACTCAGCTTCTCACATTATTTATCACTCAACCATGGTATCAAACTCACTCCCTTGAGGCAAATTTAACATGATGCCATTTTTAAGCAGTTAGAAGCAATACCTTTAGTTCAGGCATGTTAATTATAAGCTGTATAGGTAGTTTAACATCTGGATCCTTGGTGTAGTCCATGGGCACAATGTTCGGTGCCATTTCCTGGTATCGGCCGTGCAACCTGCAAACAAGCAAAAAAGAAGTCCTTTAAGTAACTAATTCCATTCCATTCAGTAAACAGGCTCACATTGTTTTGCTGCTCTAGGCCCCATTTACTTTTATTAAAACAAGAGTCTTGCTGCTTGAGTCATAGCATTTAAGGCCAGAAGGGATTAACTAGTCTGACCTCCTGTATATCACAGAGTACACCAACACCACCCAGCACACTAAATCCAGCAATAGAAATGAGACCAATGGAAATGAGACCCACAGGAGACTAAACTATCATGTGCCATAGGCAGACAATGGGAGGGACCAAAGTGAACCAGTGCTCGAGGCCCCTACAATGGCAGGGAATTGATTAAATGAGATATACCCAGATAATCCTGTCAAGTGACCTACTCCCACACACTGCAGTGAAAGGCAAAAAAACCCCAAGGTCATGACCAATGTGACCTGGGGGAAAATTCCTTCCTAACCCCACATATGGCGACCAGTTAGACCTTGAGCACGTGAGCAAGAACTAGCCAACCAAGCACCTGATAGAGAGAAAGCTTGATGTCACCGCAGAGCCCTAGCCCACCCTACCTATCTCCAGCCACTGCCATCCCAGATGCGTCAGAGGAAGGAGATAAAAAACCTCCCAGAATACACTGAGGGGGAAGGGTGAATCCTTTCCTAATTCCTGCCAGTGGCTGGCTCAAGCCGTGAAGCATGAGCTTTAGAAACATAGGATACAAACCAAAAGTGAGCCCCATGGCTGTTGAGCCCTGCCACGCACCATCACAAGCAACCCGTCACAGTTGCACTCAAATTTGTCCAGCTCTCTCTCAAAACTAACTAAGTTGTTTGACCCACAACTCCTGTGAGAAGGCTGTTCCAGAACCTCACTCCTATGATGGTTAGAAATATTCTTCTAATTTCCAGCCTGAATATGTTTATGGCCTCTGACACTTCCAACTGATGAGCCCTCAGAAATTGTAGCAGAAATTCTTATTATTAGACCCTAAATGGATGACCTTGCACTTTGTACTTCTGAATTTCCATCCATTGCTGTCAGTCCAGTCTTCAAGTTCATCCAAATCTTCCTGTATAATACTCCAATCCACCTCTGTATGGACGATGCTTCCCAACTTTGCATCAGCAGCAAATTTCATTAGCACACTCCTACTTCTTCAGCCAAGGTCATTAATAAAAATACTGAATAAGATTGTTCCCAAGACTGATCCTTAAGGAATTCTACTTGTAATCTCTCTCCCATACAATAATTTACCTTTCAGCACAGCCTGTTGTTTTCTTCTCTTTAACCAATTCCTTATCCACCTTACAGTGTTTGTACTGACTGCACCTTCCCTAATTGAATTACATTAATTAAATTGAATTAAAACTGTGCCGAATGCTTTACTGAAGTCCAAATATATTAGATCTACTGAGCTTCCCTTATCAAAAAAATCATTTATTTTCTCAAAGAGGGAAATCAGATTAGTCTGGCTTTATCTACCTTTGGTAAACCCATGTTGCAATACATCCCCTTTATCGTTTAGATCTATGAATTTAATTATTTTTGCTTTCATAATTTTCTCTAAACCTTTGCATACTACTGAGAAAATAAAGAGAGCTTGATCCAGTACCTGACATGCAAACGGCAAGTAATGTCCATTAGACCCCTATCAGGGTGCAAAGCAGGAGTGGCATTCATAGGTGTCAGGATACAATAAGCTAGGTATGGAACTGGTGAGTCCGTGGGTGGGTCAGACCCAGTCTATATAATATGTCCACACAGCAAATGTGGCCCATGGCCATTCATTAGATGCATTTGCTGTGCAGCTACACAAGAACAGGATCAGCTAGGGTATGTCTATGCAATTGATATGCAGTGATGCAAGAACAGAGTCATCTGGAATATGTCTAGATTGCTTCGGGAGCGAGACTCCCAGCCCAGCTCCACAGACTTATGCTAGCAGGGCTCATACTAGCACACTAAAAATAGCTGTGTAGATGTTGTAGCTAGGGGCTGGAGCTTGGGCTGTCAAGCCTGAGGCAGGGGTGTTTCAGCCTGAGCTGCAACACCAAAGCAATGTCTACCCAGCTATTGTTAGCATCCTAGTGCGAGACCCCCTAACTCTAGTCTGTGGATCCAAGCTGGGAGGCTTGCCCCGGGTGTAGCATAGACATACCCCTCGAGGGCCAATGACCTGGGCAAAAAGGTGTTTAAAAGACAAAGGATACATGACTGTGCTTGTGGTCACCCCAGTGGACGATAGCATCCTTGGTTGGGCCATGGATACATAAACCAAGCTCCCTTTTCTACCTGCACACCCTTCACTGAGGAGATTTTGACCCACTAGTGTAGCAATGAATTATACCAGTCTGCAAAGGATACTTCTATCTCACGCACTCCACATGACTATTTTGCCCACCACTGCCACAGCTGATCAATCAAACTAGTGTGTTGAAATGCAATAGACCACTACTAGGGCCTTGTCTACACTACGAGAGTAGTTCGATTTTACTTAAATCGAATTTTTGGAATCGATATTGCAAAGTCGAACGTGTGTGTCCACACTAAGGACAGTAATTCGACTTTGTGAGTCCACACTAACGGGGAAAGCGTCGACATTGGAAGTGGTGCACTGTGGTCAGCTATCCCACAGTTCCCGGAGTCCCCGCTGCCCATTGGAATTCTGGGTGGAGCCGCAAATGCCTTCTGGGTAAAAAAAATGTGTCCAGGGTGCTTTTGGGTAACTGTCGTCATCCGTCCATCACTCCCGCCCTCCCTCCCTGAAAGCGCCGGCGGGGAAATCAGTTCGCGCACTTTTCTAGTCAGTGACAGCGCGGACGCCACAGCACTGCGAGCATGGAGCCTGCTGCAACCATCACTGCAGTTGTGGCCGCTCTCAACGCCTCGCAACTTATCATACACCTTTCCCTGAGGCAGATGCAGAAAAGTCAGGCGAGGAGGCTACGTCAACGCGGTGATGGCCTGAAGTCTGAGAGTAGCACAGACCTCTCAGAAAGCAGGGGACCCAGCGCCGAGAACATCACGGTGGCAATGGGTCATGTTGATGCCGTGGAAAGGAGATTCTGGGCACGGGAAACAAGCACTGAGTGGTGGGACCGCATAGTGCTGCAGGTCTGGGATGAATCCCAGTGGCTGCGAAACTTTCGCATGCGGAAGGGAACTTTCCTGGAACTTTGTGAGTTGCTGTCCCCTGCCCTGAAGCGCAATGACACCCGGATGCGAGCAGCCCTGACTGTCCAGAAGCGAGTGGCCATAGCCCTGTGGAAGCTTGCAACGCCAGACAGCTACCGGTCAGTCGCGAACCAGTTTGGGGTGGGCAAATCTACCGTGGGGGTTGTTGTGATGCAAGTAGCCAAGGCAATCGTTGATGTACTGCTGCCAAAGGTAGTGACCCTGGGAAATGTGGAGGCCATCATAGATGGCTTCGCAGCGATGGGATTCCCAAACTGCGGTGGGGCCATAGATGGAACTCACATCCCTATCCTGGCACCGGAACACCAGGCCAGCCAGTACATTAACAGAAAGGGATACTTTTCCATGGTGCTGCAAGCACTGGTGGACCACAGGGGACGTTTTACCAACATCTACGTGGGATGGCCGGGCAAGGTTCATGACGCTCGTGTTTTCAGGAACTCTGGTCTGTTTAGACGGCTGCAGCAAGGTATTTACTTCCCGGACCACAAAATAACTCTTGGGGATGTGGAGATGCCTATAGTCATCCTCGGGGACCCAGCCTACCCGCTAATGCCCTGGCTCATGAAGCCCTATACTGGCGCCCTGGACACTGAAAAAGAACTCTTCAACTACCGGCTGAGCAAGTGCAGAATGGTGGTGGAGTGTGCTTTTGGACGTCTCAAGGGGAGATGGAGAAGCTTACTGACTCGCTGTGATCTCAGCGAAACCAATATCCCCATTGTTATTGCAGCTTGCTGTGTGCTCCACAATCTCTGTGAGAGCAAGGGGGAGACCTTTATGGCGGGGTGGGAGGTTGAGGAAAATAGCCTGGCTGCTGATTACTCACAGCCAGACAGCCGGGCGATTAGAAGAGACCAGCGGGAAGCGCTGTGCATCCGGAAGGCTTTGAAAGCAAAGTTCCTGAGTGAGCAGGGTAACCTGTGACTTTAAAGTTTGTGTATTGAGAAGCTAAACCTGCCCCCGTTTCTTTACCCAGTTAATGTTGACTATCCTATCCAGTTACATACCCCCTTCACCCCACTTCCAACACACGTTTCAAAATAAAAATAGTTCTACTTTGTTAAAGCACACCGTTTTCTTTAATACTGTATTTGCGGGAATTTTTTAAAACTGGGACGCAGACTGTGGTGCGGAGCGGGTGTACTGTAGTGGCGCGAATGCAGCTTCTAAACTCAAGGATTGACAGGCTCCGCTGCGGTGGGATGGTTGTTTCAACGGAGCCTGTCACCCCTCCTGATAGGGACTGTGTGTATGGGGGGGTCTATGTGACTTTGTGGCAGGGGGAGGACGGTTACAGATCCCCTGCTGTGTGGCTCTGTGATCCTGCCTAAGGACCGCCGCTTAAGATCTGTAACTGCCCTCCCCTGCCACAAAGTCACAGAGCAACCCACCCCCCACCACATAACATGAAAACAACCTCCCAGACTAACCAGGGTAACTAGTCACTGCATCACTGCACTATGTATGTGCCCTGCTGCTGTGCCTGCCCCCGACTATATACCCTGCCAAAGGTGACTGTCCTGTCGAATTACCAACCCCCTATCCCCCCCTCCTCCAAAAGAACATGATGGAAACAGTAGTTAACAGAAACGTATTTTTTATTATCAACCAAACATGGAACTGGGAAAGTGAAACTTGGACGGGGGCTTGTGTCAGGCGGGAAGTAAAGAACTTGTCAAATTTTGGGGAATGAGAGCCTTCTGCTGCTCGAGCTCTCTGCAGGGGTGGAGTGAGAGTTAGCAGGGACTCTGCCGCCTCTCCTTCTGTGCACTTTGGGTGAGGGGAGTATGGGACTTGGTGGCGGGGGAGGGCGGTTAGAGATGGACTGCAGCGGGGCTCTGTCCTCCTGCCTCCGTTCCTGCAGAACATCCACAAGGCGCCGGAGCGTGTCCGTTTGCTCCCTCATTAGTCCAAGCAGGGTTTGAGTCGCCTGCTGGTCTTCCTGACGCCACCTCTCCTCCCGATCCATGTTGGCTTGGTGCATTCGGGTCAAGTTCTCCCGCCACTGGGTCTGCTGTGCTGCCTGGGCTCTGGAGCAGGCTATAAGCTCCGAGAACATGTCCTCCCGTGTCCTCTTCTTCTTCTGCCTAATCCGCGCTAGCCTCTGGGAGTGTGATGACAGGCTAGGTTGTGAGACAGTCGCAGATGGGGCTGTGGGAATGGGAAAAAGGGAGTGAATTCCTCAGAAAGATAAATGTAGTTGTGAACAAAGAACATAGTCTTTCTCTGTGAACAAGACCATGCACAGCACCTCTCACATGCGCACTCAGCACAAGGTCGAATTCTCGGCCTTCGCATTCAGTGCCTGGGGTCTTCTACAGCACATTTGAGAAGCCTCTCAGGAGAACGGAATTTCTGTTGCAGGCAGACATGGTAAGCCGTAGACTTGTGGCAGCTTAAAACTTTAATATTAGCAATGGCCTCATTTCACATTGAAATCAATGTCGGTCCCTGCTGCCAGCAATTCGGCAAGCAGGAAGTCTGCTCCTGTTCCACACCCTCGCGGCTGTCCCCGGGAACGATCCCTTTCGGCTGCCCCTCTCCCGCCTCCACCGCGTGGCTGCAAACCAGCGGTTACAGTTCTGTAAAGGAACGGCAAAGCAGTCCCAACACTAACATTCCCCTACCTCATTCAAAGCAGGTCATCATGAGCGACATCACCCTCATGAGGATCTCTGACAGCGAGAAAGAGCGAATGCTCCGGGAAAGCCTCCAAAGACCAGGGCCGTATGCCGCCATGCTGTGCAGAGCAATGATTCCAGAGTACTTGCTTGTCTCGTGGCGTGGCAACGTGTCCTACTACGGAGGACCCAATAAGGCCGCTCTCCCCAAGAACCTAATGCAGCGGATTTCCAATTACCTCCAGGAGAGCTTCCTCGAGATGTCACAGGAGGATTTCTGCTCCATCCCCGGACATATAGACTACATTTTACTGTAGCTGCTGTAGCAGTGACTAACCAGTAGAGCGGCTTGGGCAGGACAATCATGCAAAACCGGACATTGCTAGATTTTTTTTCAATAGTTGCACTGCCCATGACTGAACCGTTAAGCTAATCAAACTAATCATGAGAAACCCATTTTTTAAATTGTTAATATTCCTGTTCTGTTACAAATAAATGTTTAGATTTTTACAACACTTACTGGCTGATCCTTCCCCAGATTCTGTGTCCGGGGTAACGGCTGGGGAGGGTTGGTAGGGGATCTCTGTAAGGGTGATGAAGAGATCCTGGCTGTCGGGGAAATCAGCGTTGTGAGCGCTGTCGACTGCCTCGTCCTCCTCATCTCCTTCCTCATCTTCCCCGTCCGCTAACATGTCCGAGGATCCAGCCGTGGACACTATCCCATCCTCAGAGTCCACGGTCACTGGTGGGGTAGTGGTGGCGGCCGCACCGAGGATGGAATGCAGTGCCTCGTAGAAACGGGATGTCTGGGGATGGGATCCGGAGCGTCCGTTTGCCTCTTTGGTCTTCTGGTAGCCTTGTCTCAGCTCCTTGATTTTCACGCGGCACTGCGTTACATCCCGGCTGTATCCTCTCTCTGCCATGTCTTTAGAGATCTTCTCGTAGATCTTTGCATTCCGTCTTTTGGATCGCAGCTCGGAAAGCACGGACTCATCGCCCCACACAGCGATGAGATCCAAGACTTCCCGATCAGTCCATGCTGGGGCCCTCTTTCTATTCTGAGATTGCACGGCCATCACTGCTGGAGAGCTCTGCATCGTTGCCAGTGCTGCTGAGCTCGCCACGATGTCCAGACAGGAAATGAGATTCAAACTGGCCAGACAGGAAAAGGAATTCAAATTCAAATTTTCCCGGGGCTTTTCCTGTGTGGCAGTTCAGAGCATCCGAGCTCGTACTGCTGTCCAGAGCGTCAACAGAGTGGTGCACTGTGGGATAGCTCCCGGAGCTATTAGCGTCGATTTCCATCCACACCTAGCCTAATTCGACATGGCCATGTCGAATTTAGCGCTACTCCCCTCGTCGGGGAGGAGTACAGAAGTCGAATTAAAGAGACCTCTATGTCGAACTAAATACCTCCGCGGTGTGGACGGGTGCAGGGTTAATTCGATGTAACGGCGCTAACTTCGACATAAACGCCTAGTGTAGACCAGGCCTAGGTTTTTCCCCATAGAGAAGCAAACCAGGAGCTTCCTAAACCCAATTTCACTCTATAAACACAGCCTATGATGCCAATAATAACAAAATGAAATAAAATAATAAATAAATAAAAATAATACTAAAATAATAAAATAAAATAATAATGATACATAATAATGTTGTTTAGGGAGGGAACTGGGAGCAGGGGAGGCAGAGGCTTTTTGTATTCACTAAATCCTTAGGTACTGATGTAAGTTTAGATCTTTCATTAAAGCATTACAGCAAATTCCGAACAGTGCTATGGAGATGCCGTGGCAGTGCTATGGCTCAGTTCTTCGCTCAGAGCTGTCCCCACATGAGTTGGGCAAAACTGCACAAATATTGGTTCTAAATGAAGTCACTTCCAATGTGCTTGCACCCCAACTGTTTCCTTTCATGGCAAATATTCCAGTGAATGAGTTTATGGGTGGCAGCATTTGCAGAAAGAGCCAGTTTTAAAGAAAACATTGAAGAACATTAGCAGGAAACAAACTTTTGAATTTGCAAACATGAGTCTTTGCTTCAGTAAACTGATTCGAACAGAACCATCCCATGTGAACAGTGGCCCAGAACCACAAAGGTATTTAAGCTCCTATCTTCCACTGATTTCAAGGAGCCTAAATACCTTGTGCCAAATCAAATCTAACTGAGCTCAGATTCTGGGCATTATATACTCACAATGAACTGCTCTCAAACAACCTGCAGACCAAACATTATTTGCAAAAATTGTCAGGTGACTAATTTTAAAGAATACCACATCTATGAAAAAATCATTAGCTCTCTGCGGACAATTCACACATAGGGAAAGAGGTGAAATTCTAACACACTATTTGCTATAAATTGTTCGCTCAGTGATAATGGCTGCCCTGACCATCTGTGAGTCAGAGATCCAGTCACAAGACAGAAAGCAAAAAAGAAGCAAATACCAGAGAAGGCACTTGTCAGTATCCCAGTATCCAGCTGCGATAGTTCAGAGGAGCCCTGGTCTCACACCACTGCTGCACCTCATTATTTGTATTGCAGTAGTACCGAGGAGCCCCACTCTGGGATCAGGCTCCCCTATACTAGGTTCTGTACACATAGTGCCTGTCCCAAAGAGCTTACAGATTAATGAAGATGAGAGACAACAGGTGGATACAAACACACACAGGGGAACAAAGAGTCAGTTATAATTAGTGTAATAAGCAGTGGGCACAGTGCACCACCTGCCTTAATCATTGCCAGCAGCATGGCATAAATGGGTTTTAAGGACAGGTTTAGAGGAGGATAACATAGTCGCTTTGCCACTGACATTGATTTGCTATATGTTCTAGTGAGATAAAGGAAACTTAACCTTGGTCTGTACTGGAAAATACAGCCAGGTTGCTCAGTAGTTGCTGTTACTGAGAGCATGTATTCACTTAACAATGCCAAAGGCTCTTTACTGTTGACCTGCCGTCTGATCCTGCAACACCCTCACTCACAGCCTCAGACTGGATGATCACAATGGTCCCTTCTGGCCTTGGAATCTATGAATAGGTAGCTCCACTAAATTTAATGGCATTACACACCTGAGTAAGGACTAGTCTCATGGGAAGATAAGGACAATTTTCATTCTCTGCAGGATTTGGCCCCTAGTTTGGATCAGTATCAATGATTTACAAGTGAAAGATTGCATTACAGTACCAATTCCCTATGCCATCTAGTCGAGTGCCCCTTGAAATGATGTTATACAGCTATTTGTGCCTAAATATTTTATATCACCTAGCTATACAGCAAGAAATATCTGAAGGGTCTCATAAAGGCTGATCTGCATCAGCATTATAATTTGTCAGCTGTTTCTCTGCAATTCTCCTCAGCTGCATTCAGTGCATTTCAGAGAGAAGCTGTGTCAAGCTGTGATGTGCTCTTTAGTGTCATATGTAGGCCAGACTGTTTTACAAAGGTTTCCAAGAGCAAAATGTTAAGAGAAGTTAATGTCCCCACAGCTATCAAACACAGTTAACCACTTCTAGAGCCCTTAAAAATCTCATTTATGCTTCCAAGATTCCATGTGTAACGTTTTGGCTAAAGTAATTTTTTATGCATTTAGTAGAAAAATGAAAGTCATATTTTTCCTTTATAGGTTCAATTTATTGGAAGGTTTCTATAGGATGTTCTTAGTACTATATGACAGTATGATATAGCCTATCTATGTACATTTACAGATGTAATTTCATCAAGGGAATCTAGGCACATGATATACAAAGCATTTATAAACCACTGCCTGATTAGCTTGCTGATAATCACCAAACCCCAGAGGACAGAATTATACATCTTGGCTCGGAGCCTTGGCTATGGCTAAGGATCACACAATGCACCTCAGGGGGGATATTGCAAAGACGCCTGACCTGTCTATGCATCTCTGCTCGCCGGGTGTAACACAGAACAGCCTAAGAGCTGCTCTAAATTACATTGGCTGTCAAAAGGCACAAGGGCCTGATACAGCAACCAAAGTTTGATGGAGGATAAGGAAGCTCCAGCCATGTCCCCTTTCTCCTTCAGTTATACCTGCTGCACCAGGAGCAGGAGAAGGGGAGGTAACATAGAAGCCTCTACACTAGCTCTGTGTCATAAACTCATAGATTTTAAGGCCAGTAGGGAGCAGCAGATCATCTGGTCTGACCTCTTGTATATCACAGATCATAGAATTTTACCCAATAACGCCTATATCGAGCCCAATGACTTGTGTTTGACTCACTGAGGGGCCCCTACACTGGGCCGATCCTCACGAGGCTGCACTATTGTGTATAGTTATTTAAAAACAATAACAGTATTGAGAAGATACTTATTGTCTTCCAGTCTATAGGCTTGATTTGAGGGTACATGAGTACACAGCCCCCACTAACTACAAGGATCAGGCTCCAAGTCTTATTCTCATCTCTTTTCTAAGGCTGCCAATTTCCTAAACTGTCCCACAGAACAAGCTCCTGACTCACAAGATCAGGATGTTCACGCTAGGATGTTTTCTTGGTAAGTCATGATACTACACAATGTTATAACCCAACGTCATCATGATCAAGGTTGTCACTGCATCATGACGTTTTGCATGCTCACCAAGGACCCTGTTCCACCATGCTGAATAGTATCTTATTTTTGAGTAATCCTGTTTTATTCAGTGGGACTACTCAGAGTTTAAGGTACTACTCAGAATAAGCAAATATACTCGGGGCCAGAGCAATTTCAGAACTCACTCAGCACTTAGACACCAAGGTGTTAGGCACCTGAGAAATGCCACAAATAAACTTTCTCAAGTGATACTTGATCGATTCAAGCTCACCTGCAATAAAAGTGGGTGAAACCTGAAAGCTACAATGTGCCCCCTATAATCTCATTTCTTTACTTCTGCTTCCTTGTGCCCCCATGTTTTTTCTTTCATCCTCTCCCACTGCACTTTAGATGTTTTAATTTTACTCTGAGCAACATTCCAAAGGACAATATATGCTTTGCATTATGTGCTCTTCTGAGATTATGTTCTCTTTCCATGCATTTTTCAGAGGTCACTTACGACATCAAGTGCTGAAAAATAAGCATATAAAAACACCCAGGACTCCCATCTATTGTAGATCTAGTTGGTATTAAATTTGATCATGAAAAGAATCCAATAATGACATGAATCAGGTTGTTATTTAGATAGAAAAAGAATAGGGAAGAGTTTTTTAGAGATGCATTTGTTTAAACAATCCAAAGGGTGCAAACACCAAAGAACCACAGTCTTGACTATCATATTCAGCAGCACACCAGAAGGTTCTCTAAGCTCATTTCAATCAGCTTCTGGCTCATATAACCATCAGCAACTATTGAAATAACATTTTCTTTATCACCGTGCAAAAGCTGCTTTCAGCACACTCACAGTATGATGAATGTGGTTACATGCTAATGGATGGTCCTCTGTCAGCAAGCTTGTGATTTATCAAATGAATTTACAATGCCTTTTGTCATACAGCTTCAGTTAACTAGTTTTGGTGCTGCAATTTGGAGGTATATGAATAATGATAGAATGGGGCCAGAAAAAAAAGTCAGACTCCTATAGTGAAATCCTGGCCCAAGTGAAATCAATGACAAAGCTCTCATGCACTTCAGGGGGGTCAGGATTTGACCCCAAGTGTGAAAGGGACTCAAGGAAAACTGTTTCTCACATTCCCATGTGATAGGAGATAAAATTCAGAGGGAGGATAACCAGTGGTTAATCTCCAGCTGTCAGTAAGGATATCTTGCAGGTATTTATTTCTGCTTCAACATTAGCCTATATTTCCCTGATGATTATATTGTATTTCCTTGATGGTTATATTAATCTTTAGCTTCCTTAACATAACTTTGCAACAAAACAGTATGGGTTCATTTTCTATTGCACAAGGAAGAAACTTTCATACTCTTGCTAATCATGAACAGAGATTAGGTACTGTTTGTAAAACACTTTGAAGATGTTAGGTGCTGCATACTGTAACTGCCACTGTCTGTATCCACTTGTTGTTTGTGTCTTGTCTTAAACTGAGATCATGAGCTGTTTGGGGGCAAGGACTGTCTTTTTATAATGTCTTTATGTAGCACCTAGCATAATGGGGGCCTGGTCCATGACTGGGGTTCCTAGGTGCTACTGCAATAAAAATAATAATACTGCTATTATTAATTTTGTTTATTTAAGTTTAGATAAATCTATTCCCACCAGCAGGCATGGAAACAATTAAAATAACAGTTCTCACAGATATTATGTATGCAGTGTAGTTGTAGCTGTGTCAGTCCCAGGCTATTAGAAAGACAAGGTGTGTGAGGTAATATCTTTTATTGGACCAACTTCTGTTGGTCAGAGAGACAAGCCATCGAGCTACACACAGCTGTTCTTCAAGTCTGGGAAAGGTACTTCCAGTGTCACAGCAAAATGCATGGTGGATTATTTAGCATATCCTGCCAACAAATCCTGCATCTTAGCATAGGGTTAGACTAGATGACCCTTGTGGTCCCTTCTAACCCTATGATTCTATGATTTTAAGTAGTTAGCACATATTGTAAGGGACCATTCAAGATAGAGCGGCCTGTTAACACCTCTGCAGTCATAGGACAAAAAGAGGGGGTTAATGGATTACAGATTGTTGTAATAAACCATAAATCCAGTGTCTGTTCAGTGCATGATTTTTAGTGTCTAGCAGAGAAATGAATTTAAGCTCCCAAGTTTGTCTTTTTAAAGTGTTGTGAAGGTTTCCTTCAAGGATGAGGACTGATAAGTCACATAGAGACACAGCAGTGGACTGAGCCCTTGCACAACAGAATTAATTAAACCAGCCAGTCATTCAAGCAGCAAGACCCCACTAAAACCTCTCCCTCCTGAGGCCTCAGCCTAGCCTCAACGCCACAGCCAACAGATATTCTTTATATAAGAACTGAGCTGTTTCACCCCAAGGTGAGGGACCACATTCTGGAGTCAAGGTGTCTTCATGGAAAATATCCCGCTAGCAGCTCCTTCTGGAATCCCCCTCTCACTGCAGCTGTGGCAGTATCACAAAGAGCAGATGGAGCTGAACATAAAAGGGGTGTCCAAGTCTTGTTAGCATTTTTTGCCAGTATCTTAAGAAAATAATTTCTTCAACTACGATGCACAGCAAGAATTGTGCTATACAGAAATTAAATATCCCACTGACCTCATCACATTTCAGCAGCACTTGCTATCACACAGATAGTTTGCTGACTCTGTCTAATATGCAATTTCATAAATACTATGCACTTTGAGATAAAGCAGCCATTTCTAGTTTTAAACAGTTCTCTAAACAGCATTTGCAAGGGCTTCTCTAAATGCACTGGGAGAAGCAGCTGAAAGCAAAACCTCCAAACCCATATTATTTTTTAGGATTAATTAATGTTTTAACCCTTTTTAGCCTTCGGAGACTGGAATGGGGTTTCATTCTACAAAAATACAGTATTCCATTCCCTCCAAGCTTCCCCACATGTATTATCAATGGGATAGCTGGGCATCATTCTGGACTCCATTCCAAAGCACACCTACAATGAAGTGTGCCTATTCATATTGCTTAGATTTACTCTTCTCCAATTCTCTCATTAGTCCCCTCCTATCTGGCTTCTGTGCTGTCCATCCACCAGAACTTCCCTCAGGACAGCCACTAATGTGACCTCCTAGGTAACCATACGTGCCAAGGTCAGGCCAGATGGCTTCAGGAGAGTGATCCTATTGGGATCCAGGATGGCTTCAGGAGAGTACTAGAAGGCAAATATATTAGCCCCAGACTAAGTAGGTCTCTTTTCCCTGGGTAAGGTAACAGGGAAGTTTCCAGAACAATCAGGAACTTTCTGGAAACAATTAAGGCAGACAGGCTGATTAGAACACCTGCAGCCAATCAAGAAGCTGATAGAATCAATTAAGGCAGGCTAATCAGGACACCTGGGTTTTAAAAGGAGCTCACTTCAGTTTATGGTGTGAGTGTGAGGAATTAGGAGCAAGAGGCACAAGATGCTGAGAGGGTGTGCTGCTGGAGGACTGAGGAGTACAAGTGTTATCAGACCCCCGGAGGAAGGTCCTGTGGTGAGAATAAGGAAGGTGTTTGGAGGAGGCCATGGGGAAGTAGCCCAGGGAGTTGTAGCTGTCATGCAGCTGTTACAGGAGGTATTATAGACAGCTGCAATCCACAGGGCCCTGGGCTACAACCCTGAGTAGAGGGTGGGCCTGAGTTTCCCCCCAAACCTTCCAACTCCTGATCAGACATAGGAAGTGTTGACCCAGACTGTGGGCTCCACCAGAGGGGAAGAGCTCTGAGGCGACCAAATCTGCCAATAAGTGCAGGACCCACCAAGGTAGAGGAGTAACTTTGTCACACATAGCAAAGTAGCATTTCCCCTTTGCTCATCTTAGGATGCTTTGCTGGAATCAGAGCAACAGTTTGTGTTTCATAGATTTTATGCTGGGAGAAAACCATTAGGATCATAGTTTGACCTGCACAACGTAGAGCGTAGAATTTCACCCAGTCTTGAGTGAAATTTTGGTAGAAATACAAAGGTGTCTTGTGCTGCTCACCAAATTAAGTGGTGTCACAATAAATGATGTCCCCCATGCAAGTAACATTCTGCTAGGAACAACACACTGGGCAGGTGTGTGAGAGATGGCAACGATGTATCCCAGCTATCATGGACTTGTGTTTGTGTGCAGTATCTGACTTTTTAAAATAAGAGCAATGGATGAGGGCTCAGTGAGTGGGTGGTGGGGAGGGTTAGGAGGAGAGCAGCAGTTGGAATAGCTGTTATTTTTGCTCAGTATGAAGACTGAGACTCAGTCTTTCTGTGACACATACAACATTAGCACAAAGTAAACACACCCCAAGAGTAATAAAAGGACCTTTCCTGCTAATGAACCCCCTATCCTATCCAGAGAAACCAAATCAATCTATTTATATAGAAATGGGTCCAAATTCTGATGTGGTCATCGTGATATGTGAGTGTCAATTGCAAAATAAGAGTATGGTGTTGTCAATCTCATCCTGTTCAGAAAAGCAACTGAGTTTCATATTAGATTACAGAACTGCTTTTGTTGTCCCACAGGATACCAAGCCACTTGTGTCTTCCAGTGTAAGTCCAACAATAGTGCTCATCTTATTTACCATGGACCCATTTCACGTAATTAGCTTCCTTGTAAAGCATTTTGGGAAGTAAAATTGTGCAAGAGTTGTGCCTCCTTGACCAATGCATCCTGTCTCCTTGTTTGTGCTTTTCTCATTGCTTAAACATTTAGCTGTTGCAACTGTATAAAGGAAAACGATATTCCTGCAGCACATTTGCATCTCTTTGTGGCATTTCAGCAGTCCATGAATGTTAGGAGGCATCACCAAGGGAACGTTACAAGCAATGTTCCTTGGCAGGCTATTAGAATGATTAAGCTACACAACAAGGCAGAAAGACACAGAGAGGAGTATGTTCCATGTGATTAGCTTATCAGAGATCGTAAATAAAACCCATTCTTGTTTGCCCTACTGCTGGGAAGCATGGCCAGAATTTTAGAACTGGACAACACTTCTGATCAGAGAACTAAGTTCGGTTTTTAGAATCAGAAGGAAAATGCATATTCTTAGGTAGAAAAACACAGCACCATGTACCTGAATATCTGTCCTTCCTGTACTTGTTAATAATGCACCTATGTGTTTTACCTGGAAGTCTCTCTATGAAGACACACAAAGGTTTATTTTTAAAGATAGTTGAACTAACAGCTGCTTATCAGAGCCATTCTGCCAATGCTAGCTGTGAAAGCAGGGACGGGTGGCAGGGTACTCTGTAAATGGTTTAATAATTAACAGTAATTTTGACTGAGCTGCTCACCCATCTGATTGTCCTCCCTCCTTCCACCCTCCCATAAAAACACCAGGGAGTTAGAGACGAGAGGAATTGTGAGGTAAAGGGCAGAAAGGGTTCAAATGCCACCATCCCAATGGTAGAAAAAATAACATTTTATTCTCTATTGTTTGCTTTGTTTCTTTGTTACCACAGATCAGATCTCTCTCTTCTTGGGCCCATCCATCTACTAGCTAATGGACCAGTACTTCAGTTTTTACCAGCTGAGGATTGGGCCCATAGGCTTTAGTTCTAGCTCACTCTCAGTTGAAGGGAGAGACAAGTCTGACAATCTAAACTGAAACGCAGAGTCACAAACTTCTCCCATTCAGCCCTAAGTTCTATCTCTTCTCTCACCCAGGCAATTGTCTGATCACCTGGCTTTTCATCTCACTGCCATGATGTTTTAACTAAAATGTATCTATTGATTTTTTTCTATGCTTTTTCATATACTGTTTATTCCGGCATTGAGCCTCGAGCACGGAGAGCTGGGAATATATCCGTTGAAGTGGAATAGGATTTCCAGCTACTTCCTGTAAATAATTAACCTTTTAGACAAAAAACAAAGGCTGTCTCTGTTCTTTTCTGGAGTCTGACAGACAGGACGTATTGACAGGTTTCTGAGAATCTTTGGAGATGGGACCAAGTGAATGGAATCGCCTGCTGCAATGATATTCATGGCTGAACTTTACAAAAAATTGCTTTATTGTAAAACATTTCATTCAGGATAATGGATAACTGCATAAAGTACAGGAGAAGAGGGAGTGCATTTTTAGCTCGAGTAACAGTTCCAGTTGTGATTAAACACTGTGACATGAATAAACAGTTAAGGCAGGATAATGCTGTTGTGCACATGCTGAGAATGCACCTTCTGAATGGAACATTTTCCCTATAGCAGCGGTTCTCAAACAGTGGGTCGGGACCCCAAAGTGGGTTGCAACCCCCTTTGAAAAGGGTTGCATGGGCTGGCTTAGATTTGCTTGGGCTCAGGGCTGAAGCCCGAGCCCGACTGCCCAGGGCTGAAGCCAAAGCCCAAGGGCTTCAGCCCTGGGGGGCAGCACTCAGGTTACAAGCCCTGTGCCTGGGGCGGAAGCCCTTGAGCTTCAGCTTTGGTCCCTCTGCCCAGAGCAGTGGGGCTTGGGTGAGCTCAGGCTTCGGTCCCTCTCCTGGGGTTGTGAAGTTACTTTTGCTGTCAGAAGGGGGTTGCGGTCCAATGATGTCTGAGAACCCCTGCCCTATAAGATAAGGTAATCTCAGTTTCTCAGGGCAGTTGTCCTTGGCATGGGGAGGTAAGGAAGAGATTGCAGGAGGCTCCTTGGGGTACCCACTGCATCCTTATGGGATGCAATCACTGCTGAAACTGGACTGTGTCCACAGATGCACCCCTCTAAGCTCCTGCTAGCATGTGGAGACTGATGCTGGGGGGAGAGAACACAGACCTCTAAAAAGTGTAGGAAGGGCCACTTTTGAACATGTGACCTGCTCTACTCCACCAGTTTTATCCCTGAACTTACCCTATATACACCTATGTAGTCAACTGTGCACCTCTCCATTAGAGCCACTGGTTCATAATTTAGCTGATAATATCTAGAATTAAAGTTGCATTCTGGTGTGTATTTAGAGAAATAGGAGGTGGTTTATGTGGCACTGGCAGAGGGCTAGCTCAGGTCAAGACCTCAAAGAAGTATTAAGTGTACCAGTTCATTGGCGGGTGAGCTTCAAAAGAATGTTAAAAGGTACTATTGTATATCTAGGCAATTCACTCTTTAGAATAGAGTTAATTGTATTTGTCTTCCTCTACCTACATCCTGTTTAATGTATATTACTGTAACTCAATTAACCTGTTGTTGCTATATCCTTTTTCCGTGTCCTGTAACTCTGTAATTACCTTTACATTGTGTATGCAATGCTACTTAAAGCAGAGACTCAGCCCCTTCTCCCCTATGTCCCAGATGCAGAAGTGATTCAGATGCAGATCCTGGCAGACGAGAAAGGACACAATCAGGAAATGATGGAACTCCGAATAAAGGAGAAGAAAAATACAAGAAAGATCTAGCATAGCACATCTGTTTCTGTGTTTGTCTAATATAAATAGCAAGTGTCTAACCCATCCCAGGGTAACAATTCACCATTAAGGAAAGTATCATTTAGAGGAAGAGCGGGCAGCTGCTCAGTCACGATCAAGGATACTGCATGCCTTTTCCCTCTCTATATATTACTATCCTATTCTAGCATAGGCCTGCTTCTGTTGCCAAAATAGGGCATATATTAGGTTCCACCTAGCTTTATTCCAGCTGCAGAGATTAACTCCATTTTCAAATCCCCTGCAAACTTGTGTTGTTGAGCAGATCAGTTTCTCTCTTGAAGGCTGTTTCTGGTAAGCACACACTGTGCTTTATGGGAGCTGAGTGTTGTATCATCAATCTCTACAATCAACCTTAATGGAGAACTGGCAGACAGAGTACAGTGTATGAAGGAGTGGAATAGCTTTGATTAGGCATCATGGCATCATTAGATAGTCATTCAGGAATGTGCTTTAGTAACAAGCTGCAGTTTACCTGGGTTACTGCACTAGCTTTTCACCTCTGCAGACTTGGATTCAGATTTGATTTTGACAGGGGAGCTGAATGTATTTCTAATCAATCTTAGTGTAAAAGCCAAAGTATAGAGGGGCTATTTCCTAAACTGAATACTTGCTTCGTTTCAGGGCCATAATCCTCCTATTTTTATGAGGCAGATAATCACATCAGTCAGTCATGCAACAGCCACTATTTGAAACAAGTACAGTTCTGAGTGCTGAGAGTCAGATTCAGCTACCAGTTCCCAAAAGTTGCAGTGAATGGCACTGCATGGAATATTGTCTGCTGAGAGTCATCTCTTGCTGAAAATTATTATTAATCCCAAATTAACACAGCACATCAGTCAACCTCTATGCTAAAGGCTAGCAGCTCTAACACTTGCTGTGTTCTTACAGGGGCAGAAATCACTTCATCTTTCATCTGATGACCTCTGGTCATACCAGCCTGAGTTGGATCTGATGGATCAGTGGCCTGGAGATGAAGGTCTCTCTCGCATTACCTGGATTCTGAGCTCTCCATGCCCTTCAAAGGAGGGAGGGTATTTGGAAATAATTTAAAATTGCATTAATTACTCTGGTCCTGTCCCCGCTCATGGAAAAACTCCATATCTTGTCAGAAGGGTGCAATGTGGGGGTTGCCCCCTAGAAAAGGTTCCAGGGTCTGTCCCAACCCTTGGGATCTGGGGAAAAATTGAGGCCAACCACATGGAAGCCACCCTCATTCTAGCCCCCAGCAGCTCCTACTTCCCTTGCAACATGGTTCCATTGACTGCAGCAGTCCTGCAGGCTATAGTATCTTCTCCATGGAATCTCCAAGGGACCAGAGAGGGATAAGCATCCATCTACTCTGTACTCTGACCTCTTCAGTCTTGACCCTGTAAAGATCCCAGATGCAGTATGTGTTCTGGTGGCTGGGGGGACGGGGGAAAGAAAGAAGTTGGTGCTGTGGAGGTGATTAGGAGGGAGCAGACCCACTGAGGGTTCTCTTTTGGTGACAGATCTCAGGAAGGGAGCATCCCAGGATTCTAACCTCACATGTGTGGGCTTAGAGAGCTTATTCTTTCAGTAAAATGGCCAAGTGGATTTCCAAGCACTCACAGCTGCAGTGACTGTTTTCATTTGCTGTCCATTTTTTATCAGAGTGAGGCTCAGATTTTCCCAAGGTAAGACCCAAAGGCAAAGTCTTCTTTGGCCTGGTACCCGTAAATCACCACCATGCTAGGCAATGACAACACACTATAGCTGGCTACACTGCCTTCGTAATAAGAACTCCACACACAGAGGAATGCTGAAAACAAAAGATAAAAGCTGGTAATGGCTCATTGATTAGAAATAAGTAGAAGCTTTAGTGGCCATTCGACCCTAATACATTAAACATCTCATTAACTCTGCAGTGCTTTCGCAATATCATAAGCTAGTAGTAGAAGCAAGGTCAGAATAGATTGCACATATTTATTCAGAATATTATATCTTCTCCTATACGTCAGGAATCGATTTCAACACATTTGATAGTGTGAATCGTTTAAATAAAAACATCCAAAGTTGAATGCTAGATTACTTTGTATACTTACAAAAAATTACATGCAAAATGGCTTTACTAGATTTCAGTGACAATGGCGTGTCTTGGAAAGAACTATCAGTATCAAGTGAAATGCTGATTAGGTCACATTGCATTATAAACCAGCTGTGTGCTCAGTGCCCAGTTCACCATTCACTAGTGACTCGTATCAGCCTATCACCATCGCAAGATAATGCAACAAAATCAGCTTAGCTCCTCTCAATACTATTTTCTTCCAGTGCAAAATATGGCTTCTAGCTTATGAAAAAAAAACATTTCAGAGATGGATTGTGCTCAAGTGAGAGTATGCCATTCAAAACACTCATTTTATGCATTATTTTCAATCTATTTGTATCATTAGTAATTAATTTAACACATGAACTAGCTGTTTATTTCTAAGGCAGGTTTCTCTGTGCATTAGCTACCCTATGTGGGCAAAGAGATTCTGTGTTTTACTTTAGGGTCCAATCTTGCAAGGTGTTATGCACCCTCACAGTTCCCACTACTGAAGCACTTATGTGGTCAGGTTAAATCACAGCAGCAGCCAAGTCCACTCCTGGTGTAAGCAGGCACTATTCCACTGGCATCCATGGAGTTGTGCTGCTTCACTCCAGTAGTGAATTTTACTATAGGTCAGTATCGTCTATCAGACAAGACAAAGAAAGATCTCAGTGAAGGTTTAAACCGTGAAAGAAACAGAAAATCTACATTGCTACATGGCTATTTAAGATTAGGGCATGAAGTGCAACTATGGAAGAGTTGGTCACTATAAGCCTGATCCTTCAGTCTTGCTGAAGTCAATGGAGTTGTAGCTGATTATGCCAGTGGTGAATTTAAATTGTGCATATAAAAACTTTTAACTGCTTCTAGAAAACTGGAGGTAAGAATGAAGTCTCCAAGTTCTAGATCATTTTCAGGAAGTTAATCGCCTTCCAATATAACAGACATATGAATGTGGAAAATATTGGCCAAGGAGTTTGGACAGAAAAGATAATGGAATTGGTAGCTAACTATTCCTTTGTAGCACTGTTTTAAAATGGAGGGAAAGATACACACTGTAGTGGTCTGAGCACAAAAAAAACGAGACTCAGGGAATCTAGTGTTCAGAACCAGGCTCTGACCTCAACTCTTTCCCAAGGCCCAGAGAAATTCACTGGAGTGTGCAATATATAGGAAGCCTTGTGTAGGTGCTCCACTGCCCTAGGGGAAGATCAGAAGAAGGTGGCAGAGTAATGACCTGGGGTGGCATGAGCTGCACAGACTGTACTCACCATCTTTTGTAGCAGCAGCAGGTCCAATGCAGTGGTTTGTTACTCTTCTTGGCATTCTCAGCTATTCAGTACAATCAAAGTGATGGGTTTTATTGGGACAGTTAGGTGCACAAGCTGAGCAGAGAGGGGCCTAGATGGAACACTCAGGAGCACACAGGCAGCTGCTCTCCAAGGCTCTTCAAGAGGTTCAGATAAGATGTTGCAGCCAAGGTGCCCAGGCAAATGGGATTAGCCTGGGAAACAACATTTACCTGACTTGGTGTTAGGCCCAGAGGAAATGAGCCACTGCACCCAGGAAGGAGTAGGTGTAGGGCATACATTAGTGTGGCCCGTAGCCCAATTCTTATCCATATGTGGAGCCCCCAATTCCACAGATCAGTAGCAGATAGTACTGTGCAGACTAGCCCTAGCCCAGACCCCAGGCTGGCCTCTCCAAATTCCCAGAGCCCTGGTTGGCTAGAGAGCTGGCAGGAAATCCTGCCCTATTTCTTGCTCCTAATCCTCCTCTGATTAGAGGATGGGACTACCATTTGAGAAGGGACTGCATGGGCTGCAGGAGAGGGCACATGCAGCTGCTGCCTGGACATATCAGGCCAAGAGTCTGAGCTCAGAGCTGGATGGGCAGGCCCAAGGAGCACAATCTGAATGTGGTCCCTAGGAGCCTGCACTGAACCAAGAATCAGCCACAGCCAAAAGCGAAAGAGGCACCTTAACCTGGGACTAAGGAGCCAGGCTGGAGGGGCTGTCAAGATTGTTTGTGACTGATGGAAACAAAGTTCCTTTTAGGCTTGTGGGATTTATGTCCTGTTCCCACCAATGATTCTTTGCAGTGTCACAGGGGTTCTGTATCTGGTATTACAGGCTCTGGGATAGATCTGTGCATTGGAGCAACTCCCAGGTGAAGTCCTGCCTCCTCAATGGTTATAAGTAGGGCTGTCAATTAATCGCGGTTAACTCACGTGATTAACTCAAAAAAATTAATCGCGAGTAAAAGAATTAATCGCAATTAATTGTACTTATAACAACAGAATACCAATTGAAATTTATTAAATATTTTTGGATGTTTTTCTACATTTCAATATTGATTTCAATTACAACACAGAATACAAAGTGCACAGTGCTCACTTTATATTATTATTTTTTATTACAAATATATGCACTGTAAAAATGATAAAAGAAATAGTATTTTTCAATTCACCTCATACAAGTACTGAAGAGCAATTTCTTTATCATGAAAGTGTAACTTACAAATGCAGATTTTTTGGGGTTACATAACTGCACTCAAAAACAAAACAGTGTAAAACTTTAGAGCTTACAAGTCCACTCAGTCCTACTTCTTATTCTGCCAATTGCTAAGACAAACAAGTTTGTTTACATTGACAGGAGATACTGCTTCCTGCTTCTTATTTACAATGTCACCTGAAAGTGAGAACAGGCGTTCACATGGCAGTTTCGTAGCCGGCGTTGCAAGATATTTACATGCCAAATATGCTAAACATTGGTATGCCCCTTCATGCTTCAGCCACCATTCCAGAGGACATGCTTCCATGCTCATTAAAAAAACAATGCGTCAATTAAATTTGTGACTGTACTCCTTGGGGGGGGAGAACTGTATGTCTCCTACTCTGTTTTACCCGCATTCTGCATATATTTCATGTTATAGCAGTCTCGGATGATGACCCAGCACATGTTCGTTTTAAGAACACTTTCTCTGAAAATTTGACAAAATGCAAAGAAGATACCAATATGAAATTTCTAAAGATAGCTACAGCACTCGACCCAAGATTTAAGAATCTGAAGCGCCTTCCAAAATCTGAGAGGGATGAGGTGTGGAGCATGCTTTCAGAAGTCTTAAAAGAGCAACACTCTGATGCGGAAACTACAGAACCCAAACCACCAAAAAAGAAAATCAACCTTCTGCTGGTGACATCTGACTCAGATGATGAAAAAGAACATACATTAGTCTGCAGTGCTTTGGATGGTTATCAAGCAGAACCCATCATCAACATGGAAGCATGTCCTCTGGAATGGTGGTTGAAGCATGAAGGGACATATGAATCTTTAGTGCATCTGCCACATAAATATCTTGCAATGCCAGCTATAACAGTGCCATGCAAACGCCTGTTCTCACTTTCAGGTGACATTGTAAACAAGAAGCAGGCAGCATTATCTCCTGCAAATTGTAACCAACCTTGTTTTTCTGAGTGATTGGCTGACCAAGAAGTAGGACTGGGTGGACTTGTAGGCTCTAAAATTTAACGTAGTTTTATTTTTGAAAGCAGTTTTTTCTTGTACATAATTCTACATTTGTAAATTCAACTTTCATGATAAAGAGCAAAATTGCACCATAGTACTTGTATGAGGTGAATTGAAAAATACAATTTTTTTGTTTTTTACAGTGCAGATATTTGTAATCAAAAATAAATATAAAGTTAGCACTGTACACTTTGTATTCTGTGTTGTAATTGAAATTAATGTATTTGAAAATGTAGTAAACATCCAAAAATGTTTAAAATAAATGGTATTCTATTGTTGTTTAAGAGCACGATTAATCACGTGATTAATTGCAATTAATTTTTTTAATAGCGCGATTAATCGTGATTAATTTTTTTAATTGTTTGACAGCCCTAGTTGTAAGAGTTTGGGACAACCTAGGAGCGAAGGGTGCTCCCACCACACACCTGAAGCAGCCTCATAGCAGGAAACATGGGGCAATCGCTACATCTGGACCTCAGGGTGACAATAGGGAGAAACCGAGACCAGAGACTACAGGACTGAACCCCAGCCAGCGGGACCTGCAGCTCAATACTTAATTGTTCTCTAATAGAGAGATGGAAGGCTAGAAAATTAGTAAGGAGGGGGATTGTATCCACAAGGGCATTTGAGAAGTTTAGAAGGTTGTATGATATCAATCTCTATGCTGATGTATTATGGATCCAGACTCCCTTGTTTCCTGATTTAAATCTTCTCTACATTGAATAGAAATACACTGGAGAACTTCTTATTATTTATAAAAATTAGGTTTACAATAAAATAGTATAAGAAAGGGAAAGGAAAGAGAAGGGGCAGGTAGATGGGCATGTAGCCAATTTTTTTGTAGATATGTCAAATGTAGCTTGATTCCTTCTGTAAATTCAGTCAGTAAATTGTAGAGCCACTAAAACCAATATTAAATATTCTCCCACCAACCTCCCCACCACTTCAAACCACATACTACTTGACTTGTGTTGACAAGCTCCTGAGCTGGTCCTGATGACCATTTTGTTTTAGAATAATTAAACTACTGTGAACATTTTGTTCATACATTAGGGAGGATTTGTTCTTTATCTTTCAGTGAATGTAGTGTGGCTATTCCCAACATTAGTCATACGAATTCACAGCACTGTTTAAGAATCTCATATTCCCCCTTTCCACGATGCACCCTTCCCACATTCCCCATCTTGCCACTGTGTCTCAACTCTGACATCTAGGAACCACCCCTAGAAAGCAGAATAGTTCAGCCCCTGTCTTAGCTGAGACTGCCAGGAAAGGAGCATCCCAACTGGAGTATTAAAAGGAAAAGTTTTGACAAAAGATGCACCTGAATGGGGATGCAGGGGATGAAAACTTGTATGGAAGCCACATTTTCCATTCATCAGGGAACTAGAAACATTAGTTAAAAACTAGAACCATCAAAAACTAGAGCCAGCACTACAGACTTTTCAGGTTATACACTATTCTCATGTGGGGTAGGAAGATCCACAATCTACTAACAGAGATCAAACAAATCTACAATCAAAATCAGTCTGTTGGGCACAATCTCGTGAGTTTCCCTATAAACTGAACATACAGGGGGTTTCTCCCCTTAATTGTGTGGATCTTGAGCACCCCATGTGGAGTGATGGTGTAAAAATGTGTGTATAGAACAAGAGCCATTGCACTGTTTCAGCTCCCCATTTTCCACATTGCAACTTGCTCTAGTAAGAGCTGTGTGCTCCTGCATCAGTAGTTTACTGCACTTGCTCCCTTTAAATGGAGGATTTCCAGCCCCTTAGATGGGGGTCACTGCTGGTATGGCCAGTATGACTCCTAGGCAAATTTCTGCTTGGAAATCCACTCTAAGCTGAAGAGAGCATGCTATGTTGAGCAGCACATATCTTTCACCCCCCTGGGAGGCAGGCACAAAAGGGATCCTGTAGTATACGGGGCAGAGAAGAGAACGCACCAGTTTCTCCCTCCTTTGCAGGCTTTGAGGCTTGTTGGGTGCATTTGCCCACCCCCTCTGCAGCATGCTGTTTGGCACCTTGTTCCCCCACTAGTTTGCTGGCCAGGCTCAGTCCATCTCAAGCATTATAACTTTTATTTACAGAATTGGTGTGTTCTGGCTGGGAAAGCCAAGCATTCCTGAACACCTGTACTTGCAGGGTTGGGAATTTGCCAAATTATACCAGTCTAGAGGGAGAAATAGAGACAGACGGGTTTGCTAACAGAAACATTATTACCGGAATAAAAACTTGTCTGCTGGAAAATTAGATTGACAAAACACGTAACAGAAATACCATAGCTCACCGGCTGCCTTACAGGGGACAATTTAACCATTTGTTACCATCAGCAATTATAGGAGAGACAGGTTGTGCACATGCCTTCACTGCTGATTGAGCTGCACAGAATCTGTGTGGCTCTGAGGCAAGAAGACAATAGAAAGGTCTGAATAGACCCATGTTCCTACCGGGTTCTGTGTGACTATTTCCATTTTGATCACGACCAAAGATTGAGCTAGGGGCTCCCAGAGCAAAATGCTTTAGTCTCTACCTCTAGAGCCAAAGAGTCAAGGGCTGTTTCTGAGGACTGTAACAGACTCATATCCTCTGTGGATTGCGTACAGAGGGGTACACCTAACACACACTGATCTTTGGTCTATATCTGCACATTTTTACATTAAATCCGTGGCCTTAGTCATAAGTAGAAAATATTATCCAGCAAGTGTGTTGCTATGTGTAGGATGCAACTGCCTATTCTGATGGCCTTACACTTTTTTAAATTAACTTGTTCTTAATCTCTGCACTCAATTATTTTAATACATTTTAAAATTATTTTAAAAAAAACAAATCTTCCCTGTGCATTGACCATCACCAAAATGAGGCAATGTTTTGTTTAGAATGAAGTCCATGCTGTTGACTCAGAGCTTTAAGATCATTATTGGTATCTAGACTTTAAATCCTTCTCCATAGTGTATAGGTCTTAGGGGAAGTAAGTGTACTCAGTCATCTTTCAGCAGAAAATTTAAATTTAGTATAATTTAAGTAAAAGTGTGATTGGAGAACTGAGACATACTCAGTGATTACAACACGTAACAGCTGTATTCAAAGAGTTTCCATCCAAAGCTCTCAAAGCACTTTGCAATGCGTAGTTAATTCAACCTCACAATGCCCTGGTAGGCAGGTGTGATGTTGCACCCCATAATGCTTCATGGAAATATGCTTATGAAAGTAAATATGACATAACTGGAATATGTTTTATGCTAGATATGCCATGTAACATATCTCTGCAAAGGTTATGATCTCCTGGATATATTCATCCTATTTGTATGCATGTATCATTTTTGTATTCGAAGTTATGTATATTGGCTATGTACTTGTTTAATTTTAAGTAGCCTCCGTGAAACAGTTGATCAGTTTCCTGAGAGAATGTGGCCTGGCTGGTAAGAAACTCAGTCATGCATGGACATGTGACTTGCCCATTTGACTCCAAAACTCCATCTTGGAGCTGGTTTTGGATAGGCGAGAGGAGGGGATCTTCACCCACAAGAGAAAGTCTATTTAAGCCCCTGGGAGACCCCTCCATTTTGTCTTCAGCTGGCTCAAGAGATAGCCTCTCCACTCCCAAAGGATACCTAAAAGAAACTGGAACAAAGGACAGTAACCACAGGGATGTAAGTGATTGCTGGACCCAGACTAGAAGGAGGCTAGTCTGTAAAAGAAGCTTACTGGAACATATCTGAGAGTGAGATTTCATCTGTAATCACTTTCTTACTGTATTGAGTTTAGACTTGCATGTTTTATTTTATTTTGTTTGGTAATTTATTTTGTTCTGTCTGTTATTACTTGGAACCACTTAAATCCTACTTTTTGTATTTAATAAAATCACTTTTACTTATTAATTAACCCAGAGTATGTATTAATATCTGGGGGGGGGCAAACAGCTGTGCATATCTCTCCATCAGTGTTATAGAGGGTGGACAATTTATGAGTTTAGCCTGTATAAGCTTTATACAGGGTAAAATGGATTTATTTGGGGTTTAGACCCCATTGGGAGCTGGGCATCTGAGTGTTGGAGACAGGAACACTTCTTAAGCTGTTTTCAGTTAAGCCTGCAGCTTTTGGGGGATGTTGTTCAGACCTCTGTCTGGGTTTGTAGCAGGCTAGTGTTTCTGGCTCAAACAGGCAAGGTTCTGGAGTCCCAAGCTGGCAGGGAAAACGGGTTAGAAGTAGTCTCAGCATATCATTTGGCAGTCCCAAGGGGATTTCTGTGATCCAACCCGTTACAGCAGGTAAGTACTATCCCCATTATACAGATGGCAAAACTATGGCAGAAAGAAAGAGGATGTCAGTTGCCCAAGATCATACACTAGCAACAGGAAGTTAACTGACTCCCACTCTGATCTATTCTGCAGATAATACTCTGCACTCAATGAAGACAGTTATACAGTAAATAAAATGCCACTGATTGGGTTACTGTCTGTCAGATAATGTATGCTGGTTATAGATAAAGTTTCTCAGAACCGTCACACTAGTAGGAGGAGGAAACATGAGGCTCCGAAGAAGCCTCCATTCCTTTCTTCCTCCCTCCCATGATTTTCAGCCCTTGATAGTGTTATTCTCAAGTTTTTGTTCTAGACACTGTGCATCAGACACGAGCATCTTTTCGGCCTATGGAATAACCCATTTTCACTGGGTTTAGCCCCAGCTTTAGCTCCAAGAATGTCTATTTTCACAAGCCTTTTTTTCTGTGTAATGCAAGGATCTGAGATTCACACTCTGCTTTCTCTCTCTCATGGAGATGTGCGCTTTTTTCTCTCTTTGGCCCAGATCCTGCAAGGGGGTTTTTTAGACCGGGGTTCCCTCACTCCCCACATGGAGTCCTATCCGAGGATCAGCCCCTTGTTTTCTTTAGGTGACCGCAGTCATCTAGGCTGTAAGAGCATGCTTTGGTCTGTGTGTCTAGGGAAACATGACAGCCTGGTATGAAATATTGCTTCCTCACAACTTCTGTTATGATACTCAGGATATATTAGGGTTTTGTGGCAGTCAGACTGTGATGTATCACAATAGATAATTGTCACAGGACAATGCAGCGAGTTGAATTTCACACTAAATTGTTACCATTTCTGGTGTCATTAGTGCCATCTCTTATCCCCAGGTGCCTTACTGAATTGATAAGAGCAGGCCAAGACAGTGCTCTGTTTACATTTCTGTACATTTCTCCCCCGATTTCTAGAAACATCTATTTCCCTGATTCATTGAGGGGTTCTAATTTAAATACAATTTTCCATTTGCAACATTCAGTACATTGCTTTCCCAGTTCTTTAATCACTCGACTTGTAAAGCCAGGTTTAACCAATGCTGGTGAATTACACCTCCCTAAGTTAGCGAGGCTCCATGCACCTGAAAGAGTATTCACTTAAAGGGAGGGCTGGGGGTAGTACTATGTGCAATTCATCTTACAGCAGCGCCTAAAGGCTTCAACCAAGATCAGGGCCCTTCTGCACTGTATATACAGACAGTAAAAGACTCTCCCTGATCTGCAGCAGTGCTGGAACAATTTGTATAGAGGGAGTGCTGAGAGCCATTGAACCAAACTGTAAACTCTGTATATGATAGAAATCACTTCAAGCCAGGGGGTGCAGCAGTACCACCAGTACCCCTAGTTCCTACCACCTATGTCTGCAGAGTTTGCAATCGAAATAGACAAGCCAGACAGAGCGAGTATTATCTATCCCCGTATCTATAGGTGGAGAATAGAAGCAAAGAGAGATTCAGTGACCTGTCCAAGGTCACACAAGACATCTATGGCAGACACAAGGATTGACCTCCTTAGTCTCAGTTCAGTGACCTTCGCTATGAGATAATCCATCTTCGCTAACTCCTGACGCCTTCCTGTAGGTTCTCTGCCAGGCAGGTAACTTTATCTTTGGCTGAGACTGCACAGGAGCTCTAGTGGAAAGTGTTGAGAAGTGGTGCCTCAGCCTCAGCCTTTGTCCTGACCTGACCTCATCCCTTGTCCTGTCCACGCTGTAAAAGCAGCCACTGTGAACTTAAGGCCTTCTCCTCCAATCCCTTTACTTCTACCAAGGCTTGGAATGATCTTGGTGAAATGGGGGGAGGGGTGCATCAGGGAGCCTATGAATGAGCCAATCCTGTTCCTTTGCACCAGCCCCCACTTCGACTCAGTCTCCCACTCCACAGTTTTAACTGTAGAGCTTGAACTGGTTCTGATGAAGCCAGAAGTAGGGCTCGGAGTACCCCGCACTTCCTCTCCAGGCCCCCTATTTTGGGTTATGTGTGTGTAAGAGGGGCGGTGTGAATTTGGCCCATCGCAAGTTGTTGCATGAATGAAACTGGAAAGCACATTGAATCCTCTTGTATGGAGTAGATGCAAGCATAGCCATGACAGCTTACTGCAAGTTAGCCTAGCAGGCAAGCAAGGGAGCTGATTCCTGAGCATTCCCAAAGACTTTCACATTGACAAATTCAGTTGCTAGTTTATGTTCAATTTTAAAAAGAGGTCATGTTGGTTTTACCATTGGCATAAATGATAGGATTCTGGAAACAGAGAGGAACTGAACCCAAAATGAAAACTAAGCAAGGACATCAATGGTACTGCAGAATCCATTAGCCATCCAGCCTTTCAGCAGAAAGAAAAAACCTCCATCAGCTGATTCAGTAAGAGGCTTATTGATTATAAGCCCTAGATTTGAAGGAAGAGCTTTTAAGGAAGTTCTTCTTCACACAGTGCACAGTCAGCCTGTGGAATTCCTTGCCTGACGAGGTTGTGAAGGCTAGAACTATAACAGGGTTTAAAAGAGAATTAGATAAATTCATGGAGGTTAAGTCCATTAATGGCTTTAGCCAGGATGGGTAAGGAATGGTGTCCCTAGCCTCTGTTTGTCAGAGGGTGGAGATGGATGGCAGGAGAGAGATCACTTGATCATTACCTGTTAGGTTCACTCCCTCTGGGACACCTGGCATTGGCCACTGTCGGTAGACAGGATACTGGGCTGATTGGACCTTTGGTCTGACCCAGAATGGCCATTCTTATGTTCTTCTGTTCATACCAGTGTACTATCCAGATAGGAGAAGATTCGCCAATAGGCATAGAAGGCCCTGTTCTCCACTGTACAAGAGTAGACAGCTCCCTATTGTTGGGAGTGAAGGTGTATTTAGGCCTGACAGAAGCCTGTTGGGATTTAAAAGGTTTACAATTTGACCATATGTAGTGTGGCTAGGGTGACCATATCTCCCTATGCTGAATACGGGACCCCTGGTAAAATTACTCATGTTCAAGCTAGTTCAATGGCAATCAGCACTCTGCAGTACAAACATTCAGATTAACATCAAGTTGACTGAGCCCCTGTTAAAAAGAAATACGGCATAGTTGGATTAGTTTTATTTATCTTCTTATCTTTAAAGCTTTAGGGTTCACACGAGGAGAGGTCACACACACACACACTCCCGTACATCTCTCTCACATGGGGGCGTGACCGACCGACTCGACCCTCCATGTCTGGTGCTCTCCACCCTCCATGCCCGGCAGGGCTCCCAGGATGGACCCACCTCCCCTGGTACCAAGTGCCGTGTCTTCCTGAAGCAACGTGTGTGGGGCCACACAGGATTGCATGCCCCCCATCCCCAGATTTCTGCCAGGGTTCATATCAGAATGTGGCCAGCAGCAGCATTTCGGCACTATGTGGGAGGGAAGGGATGGGAGCTGCTTCCAGCCATGGGGCAGGTAGGGGGCGGGGGAGGGAGGGATGACCTGGCCCGTGTCTTTGCAGAATTCATCTCTTCCCTCCCACCCCCCGCTCCCGTATGGCTGGAAGCAGCTTGTCCCTTCCTGCCCACGCAGTGTCAGAAGGCAGCTAACACTTCCAGGCTGCTGCTGGCCACCGACAGAACCCAGCTGTGACCTGTCCCCCGACTACAGCATGGGCAGGAAGGGGTTAAGCCCTAAGGATGCATTTTGTGCCCCAGGGCCCAGGGAACCTGACTGCAGGGGCTTCAGCAAACCCAGCCAGAGAGGTGGCTCAGCAGGGGAGGGTGCCTAGGGGACGGAGCGGGTGAAAAGGGTGCTAAGCCCTTGCCCAGGGGGCTGCTGTGGAGCCTACAGGGTTGGGCCATGAACAGGCTGGAAATGGCTTCCCCCCTGCCACTCCAGAGCTTAAATGAGGGGTGGAGAGACTTCCCCATGCCAGTGCTGTGCCAGGCTTTGGCACATGCAGGGCTTGGCTCCTCATGGACAGTGCCCCAGTCCGGAGGGTCTTGGGCTTTCTCAGGGCGCCAGCCCAGCCAGAGGTAGTGGGGGAAGGAAGGAGCCTGCCGGCCAGGCTGTTGGTGAACTCAGCACTCCAACTAGGGTCTGGGAGCAGAATGCACCCCACCGTTGGGGATATGGAGGAGCAGTGGGGCTGGGGGCAGTGAAGGGGTAAAGCAGGGAGAGGACAGCAAGAGGGGGAGCACATAAACGGACAGTGAGTAGGCAGCAGAGGTGACATGTAACCGGCCACTGCCTGGCACCTACCTGCACTCACCAGCCACCGCAGCTCACAGCCAGTGCTGTCCGGAAATGGGATGGGGGGGGGGTCCTGCTGTCTGAGAACCGGCACGCAGCAGGGGCTGTGCTAATGGACCAGCAGGGGGAGCAACCGGACCCACATGCTGCAGCTTTACCCCGCCATAAGCCTTGCACACCCATCCCCATCGTCAGTCACTGGACCCTGCCACTCACCGCTGGTCGACTGGCAGCTGGTGAGCAAGGATCCGCCCAGCAGTAGGACCTGCTAGTACTGACGGGGGGAGACAGAAAATCTGGGAAAATTTGCCCTTTTCTAAGAAAAAAGTGGGATACCTGCAGGAGGGCTTAAATATGGGACTGTCCCTTTAAAAACGAAACGTCTGGTCACCTTAAGTGTGCCGCATGTGTAAGAAATTGCAGAGTAATCAAGTTTGTAAGGAAAACAGAAGATGCAAGCAACTACAGAGCTAGAAAAGACCGGCATAAAGTTGGAAGTTGGCACAATACTTTTACTGACAGGGCTCGAGAACTGATAGAGAAATGAGAAACTAATACATATGCATTAAAAAAACCCTCAAAAAGCTATATAAAATCAGCTTAATAAAGGGAAGTAGAAGCTGTGAATTGTCCAGTGCTGGAAAGACAATAGTGAGATTGTCCCGATATGCTGCCCAATTGTAATTAACTGATCCCTGAATGCTGGTGTTTTGCCTTAACAAAGATTTGTTAGACCCATCTGCTGAGTGGTGAATTTCAATCCAACCTATCAGGTGCACTTCACACCCCTTGTCAGTGGTTTAACTGCGATCCACACAAGCTCCACCCGGGGGATAAGGGAAAGAGTTTGGGCAAAGGGAAGGGGTGTAGCCAATGGTCCACAATAAAAGCCAATCTGATGTCCACAAACCATTATCTAGTGGGTGCCCAAGAATCAGAGCTCCTATTCTAGCCTAGGGATTTTAGGGGCTGCAGAGCCTATGGATCTAGGTGATAGGTATGTTAGAAATAATTCTACCTAGCTACTATAAAGCTCTTTTCATTTACAGAGTTCAAAGCACTTTACAAACGAGTATAAGATTCATTATTTCCATTTTAAAGATGAAAAGCATAGTGATAAAGTGCCTTGCCCAAGGTCATATAAGCAAGTCAGTGGTAGAGCAGGGAGCAGAACCGCAGTCTTCTGATTCCCATCTAGTATTCTGCAACTAGATTAGATTGCTTCCTCGTGCCCTGCCCTGGGGTTAGGAGGTGAATTCTATCCCCCAATCTGCATGTAGATCCCTGAACAGGGCATCTGTTTCTGTTGGAGGAATGACTCCATGAGCCCCTCTATACCATATCACAATATGTCTTACAGGGGGAAATACTAGGTATTTTTCTTCAAGAGTAAGTGCCAAAATTATAAAAGTTTGAAAAAGGCAAATGTAATATGTTTCCAGAAGTGGGCCACTTGGAATACTGTGCCCTATGCCCAGATCAGAGGGGAAGAGAGATCTTTTGCCCCAGAGATCCCCTAGGGGCGATGGAGTAAAAAGAAAGAACCTGTGGCTCTTATTTACAAAATTAGACACTTAGCTATTGCCATCAATACCAAGGGCCCCATGTTCTGTGAGGTCGTATCTTGTTGATACTGCACATACCCAACCCTTCCTCCCCCAGAGTACTGATACATAAACTGCTGCCTGTCAGCTTTTTGTAGGAGTCTGTTCTTCATCTTCATCCATTATCTGTGACTATGTATTACTAATGTGCTATTAGATCACCATATATTTTTGCAGTACAAGAACTTGTATGTCATTTTTCCTCATTATAGTTTTCAAATTAGTAGCAGAATAAGAAGCAATACAGGCCACAGATTTCTTCAGGGTCAATTATCCTTGATAAATTAGCCCTGAATTTTCAACCATAGCACTGTCCAGATCAGGTTGAGTAATTTGCTACACAAAGCTGTACATGTGATATTGACAACATACAGTGCTAAGACTTATGTGCCTTTATACATGTTGCAAGAGAAAATAATTCTGAAGCCCATAGATTGTTTCCATATAATTATATACAAATTCTGACTTCCTAATATTAAGGAAGGATTCTGAGCACGATCCTATTTTAAAACAATTTTCCTTCCCTGTACTACTGACATCTTACCTTGTTCTAGATGAAAGTATTTTAAAGATCTATTTTAGTTCTCACTGCTTGTTTAATTTTTGCATTTCACTGAGCTTGGACAATGAAGAAAACTAATCAAAAAGACTGGACATTTATATGGCTAAGAATGTCCAGAGTTATAATAAGGATATTTAAAAGACCAAGAGTTTTGGGAGGGATATCAATGTTGCCAACTTATGATTGAATCAAGAGTCTCACAATATTTGTTGATTTTCTTATAGCCCCAGCTCCTGGAGTCATGTTATTACATGAGAATCTCAGCTTTCATTTTTAAAAACAGTTACTAGCCCTCGTGGTTGCGGGAAAAGCATGAAAATGTAAATTCTAAAAGCTCAGAAACCAGAAACCGAATAAAAAGCACCCTAAAAACCTTGTATTTAGAAATCACATGATCTTTTAGACTCTAACTCGTGATTTTTCAATGTTTGGGGCTGGCAATAGTGGAATATAAACCCTCATGCTTCAGATCACAAACAATCCCTGTTAAACTAAATGCAGGTTACAGCTGGTGAAATTGTAGGGACTGTGCTATGCAGGAGGTCACACTAGATGGTCATAAAGGTCTCTTTTGGCCTTGAAATCTACAAGCATCTAACTAACGTTTTATTTTCCAATCTCCCTTCCCTGGGGCCAAGTTATTCCATAGCTACCCATTGCGGGGTTTCTTGCACCTGCCGCAGAAACAGCTGACACCGGCACTGTTGGACACCAAGTATTGGATTAGAGAGATCACTGGTCTGATTTGTTATGGCAATTCCAATTTTCCTAATATCATTACTATGTGTTGCTGTAGTATCTAGGAGCACCACTCAGAGAACAGGATCACTTGTGCCAAGCGCTGTATAAACAGAACAAACAAAAAGACTGTCCCCTGCCCAAAGAGCTTACTATCTAATCAAATACAATTTTTTGTTACTCATATATTCAAAAGTGGCAATTAACTCTGCATCCTTCATACAAGTTTCAATTTTAGGTTCCATGCTCTAGCACAAGACTGCATCATTTGGGATGCAGACACCTCTGAGGAATGGTTTTGGTTTTAGTTTTTTTAAGAAGACAAAAGTTTTCCATTAGAATTACAAAAATCACACCCACATTCCTAGTGCTCTTACATTTGGTAAAGGTTTGTTGACACAAGATCTAAATTTTGGACCAAGTATGTTACTGGATATTTTGTTGTAAGCTAAACATAAGCATGTTGTGTAACCATCTATGTTACATGCGGGAAATAGAGCCCACTCACTGGCTTGGAAGGGTGATGCTCACGCTAGTTTAGTCGTATTGAGAAAACTCCACAAAAGAGAAGAGAGCACGAAGGATTTTTCACAAAACTAACCATGACAAATATGCTTTTGTGGTTGTCTTTTGCCTCCTCCTGAGTCTTTTTGTGTGTGCCTACCTCCCAGGTAAATTGCCTAGATTAAACAAAAAATAAAACTGAAACAGAGCCTAAATTTTACAGAATCATCACATACCCTAATACTAACCAACCCTATGAGCACACAACAAAGTAGAGAGAAGGAAACTTAGGGAATTAACTCTTCGCCTGCCAGCCTCTTAGAAGGAGTGAGAGGAGACCCATTGTCACTGTGCCTCCCTAAGTAAGACGAGGAGACACTTGATTTTTGTTCCATGTAAGTTTGGTGGCTCTTCTGCCCCTGTAATGCCAGGAACATTGAAATGAATTGCTACTGTGTCTCAGCTGATGAGAGACCACTATTAAAACCTTGGCTTTTGTATAATAAACCTGTGCAGTGCTATTCCCCTGATGCATTCTCTTAAATCCTGATCCTGCAAACACTTATGCACATGCTTAAACTTTAAGCCTGAGTAATTCCATTGACATCAGAGGCAATGCTTGCCTGCTTGAAGTTAAGCACATGAGAAATTGTTTGTAAGGACCTTATATGGAGCAGACGGTTACTGACAAAAAGTATTTATGCCGCCATAACAAAGTGATTGGATCCTGACATTACAACAGCACAGTCTGAACCGTAGGTTAAAACAATATAGCTGAGTAATTGGATGAATCGGGGAAGTGATAATGCGACAGAGAACCTATCTCCTTAGGTTGCTCATTCATATCTGACCCAAGTCAGTAGTGACCAATAGTCCCTACCAATTTTAAAGGTTGTTCTACGGCAGGGGTAGGCAACCTATGGAACACGTGCCAAAGGCGGCACGCGAGCTGATTTTCAGTGGCACTCACACTGCCTGGGTCCTGGACACCGGTCCGAGAGGCTCTGCATTTTAATTTAATTTTAAATGAAGCTTCTTAAACATTTTAAAAATCTTATTTACTTTACATACAACAATAGTTTACTTATATATTAAAGACTTATAGAAAGAGACCTTCTAAAAACGTTAAAATGTATTACTGGCACGCGAAACCTTAAATTAGAGTGACTAAATGAAGACTCGGCACACCACTTCTGAAAGGTTGCTGACCCCTGTTCTACGGTTTATGTGAAATAAGTTGATGGTCTCAGTCCAGTTCTCTGTCATAGTGCACATGCTCCAGATCATACAAAACACCATTACATTTGCATTCCTTCTATCAGTCTCGGTGAATAGGCCAATGATTAAATGGGTATAATTCCAGATCCTCAAAGATATTTAGGTATGTAACTCCATTGACTTTGATAGGAATTAGGTGCCTAAATACCTTTGAGAATCTCAGCCATAGTCCCTGCGTTCCCTTGTAGGTCAGGGATCAGGCACATTGACAGGGCAGCATGAGGAAGCTTGTATTGCTACTGTCTGCTCTCTAACTATGGACAAAGACCTCTGTCCCCAGAGTCATCAGTCCATCACCGTCCGCAAGCTAGATTCACTAAATGAAATATTATAGGGAAAAGTCTCCAAACAAAACTTTTGCTTTAACAAAAGTGATGTAATTCATCTGCCTTCGCTTCAATTTATCTCTAGGTTGTCCACTGAAATATATGGCTGCACATATCAAAAAGTTTTTGAGACAAACAATGACCACAATAAGCAGAAACCTATCTTATCTTCTACAAATGATCTTTTAGATTTTCCTTCTGTCAGCTGGCTTAAGAAGATCAAACACACTAGGTAATACTTCCCAGCTTGTGAGACTAAAATCACATAATGTTAACAGGGATCGTTGTGAAGGGGCCTTCCTAAAACCAAAGGCTAAGTAATTTAAAAAAAATCGAGATGATTATGATTCCAAGGAAGTAAAATATTATTAATTCAGAGTCATCGGGAGAAAACCTCCTGAGCCTAGAAACTGACAACTGCACAAATCCTTTGTATGATGAGACCCAGTCAGTGTAACAGGGACGAGAGACCTAGACAATGCCAGAAGGCAACCAATCTGGCGGTGGGCCAAAGAGATAAGAACACTAACATGTGGGAGGATCCTGTTGAACAAATTACTTCATTGCTGCTATAGAGATTCATCACCACTGACAACTGCCAGTCAATGCAGTTAGATTGGCTGTGGGTTCAATCAGCCAGCTGGAGCAGGACAACATTAATCAGTTAGCCTTACTTTTATAGAAACAAAGGATGGATTCAATTGCTTGCCACATCAGCAAGTAGCACATAAAATGGACATGTGCTTGGTAATCAATAATAACCCAGAGAATTGCTCAAATGAGCTTGTAAATCATATAAGCATCTGAACCTATTCCATTTTCACTATTTCTCCAGCTGTTTAGTTGCTATTGCAGAAATATTTTCTTTGTACAGACACCTATCAGGAGTTTTAACTAGGGTTTCCCCTACAATAACATACTAACCATGATCTGTACTTGGAAATTTGCTCTCTTACTTTGTCTCTTTCAAATCCAGTTAAATGTCATTAGCGTCTCAGTCATTACTGTGCTTGTTCAAATTTCATGAACCCATATATTACACAGATTTGTGCCATGCGGAGCAATGAGACCACACAAGTTGTTCTAAATTATGTATAATAGCTACAATTTGCCAGTTTTGAGATTACTGTGATTACCTTGGGACCACTATAGATGGCATAGTTTAGAACAGCCCATAGGCTGCTCTAAATTATGCTGGGGGCCATTTTGACCCAAGGATACCCCAGAATTGGAAGCTCAAAGATGGCCTTTCCTTCCCACTCTGCAGTGAGTCTAGACTCGGCACAGCTGAGATTCTAGCCCAGAGGACAGACAGCTGAAGTAAGCTGATCACTGGTGCAGGGCTGTGAGGGGGCTGGGTATAAAGCAATTTTTTTCTGATAAGAAAAAAAAATTCTTCTGCATGTTCAGCTTTAGCAGTTTGGGAATAAGAACTTTAATGAAGAAAATTAAATCCTTAATTCCTTTCTTTGCTGGGATTCCACATTTTTGAGCCTACATCTGTTTTTTCCAAATATTAAATTCTTGCCACAAATTTAGTTTACACATTAGTACTGATTGTCATCCGAGACATATTCAGCCAGGTTTTTAATGCAGGTGTTCTGAATTCTTCATTGGTCTGTAGTTTTTTCTCTCTGGATTGCCTATCCTGCATATTGTATGTCTAGCAGAAATTCATCCCATCTCTGACGGTGATGAAGTCAATGATTCTCTCAGGCTATTGGTTCTATTACCTAGTGTTTCCAGCATGCCCTCAGAAATGAACTAATAGGAGAGACAGAAATGACTCCAGAGAGAAAGGCAGCTTTGAATAAGGCTTGGCAAATCACCACACCTAAAAAAGGTTCAAACATTCTGACCTTCTGTTAACATGTCTCTATGAAATTGGAACTCACAGCCGACCAGAACCTTGAACGTAAACCACTTAACTTTGTGTTACCTAAGAGTGCATCAGAAGGATGCCTGCTGTAACAAACTCCAGCTTATATGTCAAAGACTCTAACTTATTAAAGAGTTTTATAGCCTTCTCCCTGATCAATATTTCTTAATAGATTCTCCTCAGAAATTAAGTCAGACTTTCTGGCCTTTTGTTCTCCAGATTCTATCCACATACAGTACCTCCTTCAGCAACATGGGAATGATCAAAAGCATTCTCCACCCTTGTGCTGCTGAGAATTGTCTTGAGATTAAAGCCCAGGAGTGGAAATCAAGAGAGCTGTGTGTTAGTCCTAACTCATTCCTAACTATAGATGCCTTGTCCTATCTACAGTCTCAGTCCTAACTACAGACTTCCTGTATGAAACAGGGCAAGTCACTTATCTTCTCTGTCCAGGGCCGGTGCTACCATTAAGGCGAACTAGGTGGTTGCCTAGGGCGCCAAGATTTGGGGGCGCCAAAAAACCGGGGGAGCCGTGCGGCAGCTCCCCACCCCAGCTCACCTCTGCTCCGCCTCCTCCCCGAGCACGCCGCCCCCGCTCTAAGGCGGGAGAAGTGGAGCAGCAACAGCGTGCTCGGGGAGGGGGCGTAGCAGAGGTTAGCTGGGGTGGGGAGCTGCCGCACGGCTCCCCCGGCTGGGGGGGTGGGGAGCTGCCGCGGGGGGAGGGGGGGAGGGCGCAAGGTGGAAGTTTCACCTAGGGCGCGAAACTTCCTTGCACTGGCCCTGTCTCTGTCCTTAAGTTTCCCCTATCTAAAATGGAGATCATCATAATTACTTCCCTCACAGGAGTGTAGTCCAGTTACAATTAATTCATTAATGTTTGTAAAGTGCTTTGAGTTCCACAGAGGGAAGTGGCATTAGAAGTTCATTTTAGAGATGTGTATAAAAGTGTGTGTGTGTGTGCATATGAGGATCAAATTAACCTGTGCAACAGGAGTGCAACATCAGTTGATTTTTACAGAGCTCTTGATGAATACAGTGCTGCCATGTCTGCATAAATAGGCTGAATTTTCACAGGAAGCTATATGCTTTCTCCCAATATCAAACTCCCAGGAATATCACTGAACAATTTCTAAAAGTTACATTACGATTTGTCCATTAGTTTGGTGCTCACTTCACTCCTCTGTACCAATTGTGACAAATTCTGTTATTGTCTAAGTTGCTGTTCTTCAGCAGAACTGAGAGTCCTGCAGCCTTGACTGGACATATAATTATCATTCATTTTTATTTTATCTGCATGGCTTTCTGTAGGGTACACTGAACACAGAAATGACATGTCTTTCCAGCTGTAATGATAACATATCGTTCCTGGGGGTACACAACTGGGGAGGAACGCTTTCTCAAAGAAGTTACAGCCAGGCCTACAACAAATCACAACCTGTGGGATGGTGCAGAGCTGCCTAATCCCAGCAGGAACTTCTGGGGGCATGTGTTACGTTGCACTCCATATGTTTATGGAAATATGCTTATGAGTGTGAATATAATGTAACTGGAATATGCTTTATGCAAAAGGTCTCCTGTAAGGTATCATTACAAATCTTATAATCTACTGAGTGTGTTCATCTTATTTGTATGAATGTATCATTCTTGTATCCGAAGCTAGAAATATGAAGTATTACTCTGAAATCCTATTGTAATTATGCAACGTGTGGACCATTAATGGTGGTTTAGAATCTTGATGGCTCCCATCGACCAGGACAATTGGTTGTAAATGGCTCTGTTTACTTGTAAGCCTTCCTGTATATGTGGGTGCCAGCCAGTGAGTAATGAAGTCTCACAGGACATGTGAACATGTCATATGACACTGGAATCCATCTTAAACCTGGTGCTTTTCCATTTAGAAGGAAGGATGGGAATCCAGAGAGAGACAAAGGATTCCCGCCTTGTGCCAAAGATATAAAAGGGGGTGGAACAGAACAAAGGGAGCTGTAGTCATGAGAAATCCCCTAGTTACCACCTGAGCTGGAACTAACAAGAACTGTACGGGGGAAAGGATTGGGCCCAGACTTAGAAGGAGTCTAGTCTGTGAAAGAAGTTTATTGGAACATCTCTGAGGGTGAGATTTACCTGTATTCAGTTTCTTAAATGTATTAGGCTTAGATTTGCGTGTTTTGCTTTATTTTGCTTGGTAACTTACTTTGTTCTGTCTGTTATTACTTGAAACCACTTAAATCCTACTTTTTATACTTAATAAAATCACTTTTGTTTATTAATTAACCCAGAGTAAGTGATTAATACCTGGGGGAGCAAACAGCTGTGCATATCTCTCTATCAGTATTATAGAGGGCAGACAATTTATGAGTTTACCCTGTATAAGCTTTATACAGAGTAAAGCAAATTTATTTGGGTTTGGATCCCATTGGGAGCTGAGTGTCTGGGTCCTGTAGATAGGAAACCTGCTGAGCAGTTTTGGTTAAAGTCTGCAGCTTTGGGGGCATGGTTCAGATCCTGGGTCTGTGTTGCAGCGGAGTAGAGTGTCTGGCTCAACAAGACAGGGTTCTGGAGTCCCAAGCTGGGAGGGAAAATGGGTTCAGAGGTAGTTTCAGCACATCCGGTGACAGTCCCAAGGAGGTCTCTGTGACCGAGTCCGTCACAGGATGCACCTGAGAAAGGTTCAATGTCTGGGGGCCTAAGGTGAGAGCATAGCAGCTGCTACTCCTGTTGCAACTACATTTGAAGAAGTTAGTGCCTGTCTTGGTACTAGCTTGGAACAGCTTTTCACACCTTGTGTTCAGGGACTGGGTTTGTCTGGCCCTTGCACCCATTCCCACCCTTGCACACATGCTCAGAGCTAGCACAATCTAGCCAATTCACATCACAGAAATGCTCTCCCACAGCCCTGCAGTATTTTAGATAATAAATTAAAGACAGTAGAGACCTGGGACACATTCAGCCCCAGCATAAGTGGATGCATCTCTCAGTAGCTTTGAGGAAGCCCAGGGCAGGACTGCATCCTTTCCTCTGTGCACAGAGAGATAATCCAAGTTATTGGCTAAAACTCACCTCCACTTTCCCAATAACTGTGTACTCATCATGGAGCCATTTAGTCTTTTGTGGACAGAACTCATTGAACATTTGACTCATGGAGTTTTACAGACACAAGGCAAAGGCAAAGGCAAAGAATTGTTTTCCATACAGAACACATTTATTCATGAGCTCAACACAGCTCCTAACATTTGCAAAGACAAAAACCTTTTACCTGCCATTTCTCACAGATGATCGCAGTATAGCTCAATCCTGCACTACTGATGCAGGCAAAACACCTCCACTGAAGTCAATGAGATTTTTGCCCGCTTCAGAAGGATGGGATTAGGCCCTAGTATCTTCAAGAAAATTAAGCTGTCCATAACCCAACACATTTTAATGTTACTGCAATTTCAGGCCCACCTGTTCTGCTCACGCTAAAGTCTATAGCACAACTTTCATTAACAAGAAAGGATGGGGCCCTTAGTGGTTAAACTGAGCAGGTTTAGCAATTACAAAGTTATTTTAGATGACAGTACAAGTTGGCAGGCATTCAACAGAAGAATGACTTCCCTGAGTTTCCCTGCCATGGTACTACAAGAGTTGTTTTTTGCTATCACCTGTCTTGCCAATGTAACAGTATGACAATAAGAACAGTAGCAGAACTGATTCCCTAGCTAGTAGAGTATTGGTGAGTTCATACATTTGTATATTATAGATACATTTTAGGACCAAATCCTGTGCTCATTTACTCACATGAATAGTCCCATTGGCTTTACTGAGATTCCTCACATGAGTGAGGAGAGCATAATTTGGCCCTTTCCATACAAATTATGAAGGAAGAATGGAGTATGATCTACTTACCGAAGGATTTCTTTCCGAGTGAAGAAGGTACAATCCTGTTAAAAAAGAAAACACATTACTGTACTAGAGAGATACAGCTATCAACTGCAAGAAAATGGCTTCTACATTCCTGAAAAGAAGGTAATCTTATGCATAGCCTGGTTTAGGTTCACAATGAGGTGTTGGGAAATGTAGGTTGTAAAATAACTGAAATGTGAACTGACCTAAAACTGAGAACGCGACTGTCAGAAGGGTTTTATTTATTGATGGACTGAAACATCAGAAAACATATCATGTCTGCTATATGTGCTTTGTGTGGCATTGTTCAGGCTAGCCTCAGAATTGTGAGATGACCAGACTAGAAAGGGGACTAAGACCAATAAGATCTCTGTGCCAAAAACATGCAATAAATGGACTTGGGGGGAATCTGTCTTTTAACTTTTGAATTTTTACTGCAAAATATACACAGCAAACTAAATAGCAAACAATTATTATTAATACTTATTTATATTGTGGTAGCACCTAAGAGCCCCAGTGATGGACCAGGACTCCATTATCCTAGGCACCGTACAACGCAGAACAAAAAGATGGTCCCGCTCCAATGAGCTTACAAATTAATCCACTTTCCCAATGGTATTTGGAGAGACAAGCCATTGCATAGATGGAAATAATTTACTAAACCTCAAAGCAGAGTTGGCTGACTACAACCAAGCACAGCAGCCAGAGCTCATGGTGATTCTGAGGGCTGTCTGGTTCAACCATGTCTGATTCTTTTTTTAGTCAGAGTTTACAAACATTCAAAAGAAATGGGGTTTTTTTCCCCTGAGGATTGGCACTTCTGACCATACCGCAAAAAGCCCATCATCATCATTGCTTCTAGTTGATGCCCTTGGTGGAGGTCTCAGTAATGGCCAACAAGTGAATGGACCGTGGAAAATTTACACCTAGATCAGCAAGCTCCCCAGGGATTCAGTCCTGTGCGGTTCTGAGCACTCTGGCCTTGATCTATCAATGCACTTGCTAAGCACATGCCCAAGTGCTTTGCTGGATTGAGGCCAGAGTGCTCAGCACCTTGCTGATCCAACACGAGGTGAAGGATGAGCTATGTTGTCAGGCACTGTGGGGAAACATAACCTGCCACTGCCCATACTGCAGTGTGCAGTTCTGTGGATAAAGAGAAAATTCCTCTTCACCAGCTCTGTTACTCCAGTGCCTTCCTCCAACATAGACTCATAGTAAATTCATCAAGACCATGTTTCCCTAGTTTGCTTATGAGAATGTCATGTGGGACTGTCAAAAGCCTTACTAAAATCAAAATGTATCACATCTACTGCTTCCCCTCATCCACAAGGCCAGCAACCCTGTCAAAGGAGGATATTAGGTTGGTTTGGCATGACTTGTCCTTGATAAATCCATGCTGGCTGTTCCCTATTTGACTCTAGGTGCTTACAAATTTATTTTTTGTTAATGTATTCCAATATCTTTCCAGGTATCAAAATTAGGCTGACTGGCCTATAATGTCATTCACTTGGAGCAAATCTCGCCCCAGCCTCCACAGCTAGGAAGGGTTCCCTGGTAGCATAATTGGTACGGTTCTCCTGGACAAGAGGCTAGGGGCAATGTTTGGGGAGGAAACACAGGGAATGGGCATCCTCTGGTCTTCCAGTCTGTGGCTGAGGCACATGAAGGGAGCAGAGCCTCAGCAGCACAGCTCCATGGCCTGGCAGGAGGGTTCCTCCTGCTCCACCCCACCATACTCCTGTGTCCAGCACTTGCCCAGCTTATCAGGCTGGCACGAGGATTTGGCCCTTAATTATTTTCCTTTTAATGTAAATAATGTAAAATATATTGCATTTTCCACAGTCGGTTAGTGGCAAGGTAACAATGTTTGACCCGTTAGATGTCCTGATTAGAGCAGGTAGGGGAAGCAAATACTCTTGCTCTTTAGACCCCTGAAGAAAAATCATTTAATTCCTGCACTGAGAATCATTTTGGCCAACTGCCTGTTCCTTCCAGGAAGGGCAATAGTTGGTTGTAGCAGCATCCTCTAGGTTGTCTCAGGTTTCCAGGTAGGCGATCACGCCTGCTCCCATCAATTATTAAGTTGTCTTGCTCCTCTCTATACGAAGTGGTAGGAGAGGCTGCTCCTCCTTTCCCGTATTGTGTAACAGAATAGTGTTACAGGGGCACAATCGGAGGGCTCCTTGTGAGCTGCTGACAGTGATGTCACATTGTCTGGGAACTGCACAAAATGAAATAAGAGCCAGCTGGTTAAGTCTTCATTAATTCCAGCACATGTAACACCTACTGTCAAGGTATAGTTTAAAGACACTTCATTTACCAACGAACGGCTGGTGTAGTTTGACAAATAAATGTGATGCTGTCACTAGCAATCTTCCTGTAATTATATAGACTCAGGAAAGCCATGGAAACTGTTATTTAACTAGCGAGCTAATGGGGGATTTATGTGCAAGTGGATGCAAAGATGAAAAAGACAAAATTACCTTTTAAGAATGACTTAAGCTGCTCTATATTCCAGAAATAAACACATTTAAAGATGATTTGGAAACACAGTGGTGGCCCAGCTATTTTATAACATAGTTTCTTTTTGAGTGTGGGGACAGAAAAAAGCACGGTTTACTCATGTTAGGGAGCCATGTTTTAATCCTGTTAGAGCCTTAGGCTAAAGCAGAGTGGCATAGGACATAGAACTGGAAGCGACTTCCAGGATCATCATGTTGAGTCCTCTGCTATTGCAGGCAACCCTGTCACATAATCCTGCTCACTAATTTATCAAGTTCAGTCTTAAAACTAGTCAGGTTGTTTGCCCCCACTACTCCTGTTGGGAAGCTCTTCCAGAACCTCACTCTTCTGATGATTAGAAACCTTCTTTTAATTTACACCCTGAATTTATTCATGGCCAGTTTATATCCATTTGTTCTTGTGCCATCAGTGTCCTTTAGCTTACATATCTCTTCTCGCTCCCTGGTATTTACCCCTATCCCCCAATGTATTTATAGACAGTAATCATATCCCCTCTCAGCCTTCAATTTTCTAGGATAAACATGCCAAGCTCTTTTAGTCTCCTTTCCTAAGATAAGCTCTCCATTCCCCTGGGTCCTTTCTATCAGTGAATCTCAACCTTTGCCAAACTGTGACCCTAGGTTAAAAAGAAAAATATTTCAGGACTCCCCTCTGGCCATCCAGGGGTGGTGGTGCTGATCCTCAGATTGAGAACCCATCCTTTACATGGCTTTCCACAGTGCACCCAGGAAAAAAAACATCCTGTGTTATAACAAGGGTGGGCCATGACAATGTCCCTCAGCCAAGTCTGAACATGATTATTTTTATAATAGCAATGGGGTCTTACAATGGTATAGAGAGTCATGTGGGTGAGGTAATATCTTTTATTGGACCAACTTCTGTTGTGACAGAGACAAGCTTTTGAGCTACATAGAGCTCTTCTTCAGGTTTGGGAAATGTACTCAGAGTGTCACAGCTATATACAAGGTAGAACAGATTGTTTAGCATAAGTAGTTAACATATTTCAAGGGACCATTCAAGATGAAGTGACCCATTAACATCTCACCAGTCATGGGAGAGGGGAAAGGGGGGAAAAGGCTGTGGGGTGGTTTAAGTGGTTTACAGATTATTGTAAGAAGCCATAAATCCAGTGACTCTGTTCAGTTCATGATTTTTAGTATCTAGCAAAGTTGTGAATTTAAGCTCCCAGGCTCGTCCTTTGAAGGTGTGCAGATTTTCTTTGAGGATGAGGACTGAGAGGTCAGATATAGAGTGATCACTTCGTGAAAAGTAACAGAGGGTCCTGTGGCACCTTTGAGACTAACAGAAGTACTGGGAGCATACGCTTTCGTGGGTAAGAACCTCACTTCTTCAGATGCAAGAAGAAGAATCTTGCATCTGAAGAAGTGAGGTTCTTACCCACGAAAGCTTATGCTCCCAGTACTTCTGTTAGTCTCAAAGGTGCCACAGGACCCTCTGTTGCTTTTTACAGATTCAGACTAACACGGCTACCCCTCTGATATTTGTGAAAAGTGTTCACCCACAGGCGATAAGATATATTTTTGTCTTTTATCGTTTTTCTGTGTAAGTTCATTCAACAGTGATTGTCTTGTTTCACCCACATAGTTGTTATTTGGGGCATTTAGTGCATTGGAAGAAGTACACCATGTTGTTAGCTGTTTGGCTGCGTGTGTTCCCTCTATGTGCCGTCCCAGTTCTGTGCAAGTAGCTGGCACAGCAGACCTTGAGCAAACCGTCCAATGATCACAAGATCTGTTAAGGTATGAAGGCACTTGGTCAGGTTTATTGTCAACGAAGCATAGTCCTAGCTCCCCAGATCAATACCTTCAGTGGCTAGGTGCCACCATCCTTCTGGAATGTGTTTGTGTGGGTATTCTTGTGCCTAGCACTACTTAGGAATGTGTGTTTCTCAGGGGCGGCTCTATGTATTTTGCCACCCCAAGCACGGCAGTCAGGCAGCCTTTGGCAGCATGCCTGCGGGAGGTCCACTGGTAACGTGGATTCGGCAGCATGCCTGCAGGAGGTCCACCGGTCCCGCGCCTTCGGCGTACCCACTGCTGAATTGCCACTGAAACCGCGGGACTGGCGGACCTCCCGCAGGCATGCCACTGAAGGCAGCCTGACTGCCACCCTCACAGCGACCAGCAAGCAGCCCCCTGCAGCTTGCCGCCCCAGGCATGCGCTCGGTGTGCTGGTGCCTGGAGCCACCCCTGGTGTTTCTGCAATATCAGCCCTGTTCTTGCCAGGTCATGTGAGCAAGCCCTGCCTCTAGTCATGACTGACTTTGCTTTATATTAGCAAAGCTTTGACCACTACTTTAGCTCAGGCCTCATACTAGGCCTCTGATACAAGGGCTTCTGTTTCAGGCCCTCTTCCTACTACACACCACATTTTGTGATAGGCATGGGTAGACTCATGGATCTTGAAAGATGTGTTGTGGGGGGTATTGTATTATCATAGCAGTGGAGATATGGCTACAGGTTTTGCATCTGTTCTTCTGGCAGGGTCTGGTGCCAGTTTCAGTTCGTGGGTCCTGGTCTGTGGGGAGTTTGCTTCTAGAGATGAGCCTGGACAGGTTGGGGGGATTATTTGAAGACCAGAAGAGAGGGTTCAGGAAAGATGTCTTTTAGGATGTGGTCCCCATCAAGTATGGGTTGTAATTGTTTGATGATATCCCATATAGGTTCCAGGTGACAACAAGAGGTGTGTGATCGGAGGGGGTTTTATTTTTGTATTGAAGCAGGTTCTCTCAGGGTATTTGCGTGGCCCATTCTATGATGTGGTGACCTACTTCTCTGATGGAGTGTCCTTGTTGGGTGAAGGTGTTTTTAAGAGAATTAAGGTGTATATCCCGGACCTTCTCGTTGAGCACATTCTGTGGTACTTGAGTGCTGGCTATAGAGAACAGATTTCTTGGTGTGTTTGGGGTGGTTACTGGATCTGTGAAGGTAGGTGTGGTGATCTGTGGGTTTCTTGGATATAGTTGTCTGTAGGGTTCCATTATTGAAGCTGATCGTGGAGTCCAGGAAGTTGATGCTAATGTGAGAATGTTCTAGAGAAATTTTAATGGGGGTGGTGGTTGTTGAAGTTATGGTGGAAATGTATGAAGGAGTTTAGGTTGTCTGTCCAGAGGATGAAAATGCCATCCATGTAACCATCAGGAATTAAGGCCTGCAGCAGGACTAGACTCCAGGCAGCCTCATCAGTACAGCTGGCCTGCAGCAGCAGTTTGATTAGCCACACAACCTGATTGGCTGCCGAGGCCAGCAGGATGGCTCTTAAGCCAGCAAGAGCAGCAGCTTGCTACCTTCTCAACACTTATGCCCACCAGTGTACCTGCTCCTGTGCTACCTTGCTCCTGCTGCTCCTGTCTTGTACCTAGTCTTGCCTTGGTCCTGTCCCTACCTTGAGCCCTTCCTTGCCTAATACCTTACTTGCTGCACTTTCTGACCTCAGGTTTTGACCACTGGCTCGGGCTCCTGACTACGGACTCTGGCTTTGCCAAGTTGCAAAGTGTGGATAAGATTAAAACTACCCCAAAGTTTAGGCATGTTGATAGCTGCAGTTTTGGTAGAAACTTCATGGATGTTTGCACCCTGGATTTTGGTTCAAGCTTCTCTCTAGTAACAAAGGCATCATCCCTTTATATAGGCACTTTACATAACACACTGTCTATAAACTCATTTCAGGGCTGCATGTTCAAACATCAGCCCAATGTCTAAAAAGTGTCTTGCATTTGAGAAGATTGGCTGATCCCACCTGGCATATAGTAAATAATTTTATTAAATTTTGTAGTGGCTGGTACTCTGGCAATTTAATTCCAATTTAATTAAAGACTTTTGGCCGGGATAAACATAGAGGTGAATCATCTAATTTTCATATGGCGATTTCATTCATACAGAAAATTATATAATGAGAAAGAATAAGTAGTAAACTAGCACATTATATTACCTCCTTCATAGTAGAGGGTGGATGGGGCTGGGAGCGACACAGGTTTAGTAGTCTATGTATTAGATTGGCAATACCCAGCCTCCCTCAAACTAGAAGTTCAAATCCCAATAGAATCACCCCATCTTTCCAAAAGCTAGAACATTTACTACCATGTACATTACTGTATGTGGGTCTTTCTGATCAGACCTTAACAACCACATACCTGTCTGTGCTGCATGGGTATTGAAGCTCCGATGGCATTTTTCATACAAGCAGGGGCCAGATCCTCAGTTGGTGTAAATGTCCATAGTAAACCAAGTTATAACAATTTGCACAAACTGAAGATTTGCCCTTAAGAGTTTATCCCCATGACCCCAGCCAAAATATTTAATCCTTTTTGATCCCCACTGTTATACAGATGCTGAACTACCTTCAACCCACTAGAGGTGCTCTCTGTGTGTGAAAGTTTCTGGAACCAAGATCCTGCTCTCCAAGTAGGAAATGCACAATGTTACATGCTTTAGCCACTGAGAGTATGTCTCCTCCTTTTATGTAGACCTAACGTTCAATTCAAGCTGTCCCAATGCCCTTAAAAATAAAAGTTAATTAGATATCTGTTGAAAGGTCATTGATGTCCTTAGAAGTTAGATGTCATACAACCAAAGGTGCACATTATCTGCTAATGCACCTTCACCATTAAATTTCTTTTTTCTGTATATCTGACTGGGGCAGTGAATATAATGAGCTTCTTTTGGTCATAAACCAACCAAAGTCCAATTAACTTTTCAGAATTGTCCTTCCCCCATACCCCATCACCTTTACACTGAACACTAGGCCTAAACGTCATGAGTCTGAGTCTGTTCAAATGTGCTCAGAATCTGAAATTTGTTCCAAGTAGTGTATTATGTGTTGCCTTAATTAGCAAGAGAGAAGTACTGGCCTTTCAGCATAGGCGATCAATTCTTAAATATAACCCTAATTTGGATGACTTTTGAAAGAGGTTTTTTGGGGTGGGAGATTAAGAGAAAAGGGGGAGGGGTTCTCTTCCATTCTCCTGGGAGGATTAATAGCCATCTTATGCTTTCAGGGATAAATTCCAGCCACCTTTTCCTGGGTGCACAAGGTTGGGACAAGGTTGCAGCAGGAAGTTGAATTTCAGCAGAGCAATAGTCCTGGGATCAGAGAGGTGCCTTTTGCTGCCCCTATGAAAATCTATCTAGATTTAGCCAAAATCTAAGCCACAGAAAATCATCATTCGTGCATATGCATATGCACAAGTTTCTGGTACAATCTGATTTCCTACCAGGCTGTATTGTACATGTTCTCAGGCCTTAATGAGCATCCCAGAGCCCTTCAAAGTGAACACAGAATTCTAAATGCTTAGAACACTGACAAAAGGGTGCCTGCTCCTACTTTCCTCACCAAAATGCCCTTTGGCCTAGGAAAAAGTGCATAGACTGAGAGCCAGGCAGCCATGAGCTCCAATCCCACCCTCTGCACTATACAACCATTACTATTGGGCAGGGCCTCATTCCCCTACGCCAGAGGTTCTCAAACTGTGGTCTGCAGACCACCAGTGGTCAGTGAGCTCCATTCAGGTGGTCCACGGATAGTTCCCTCTAAGGTGTGCACGCAGGCATGGCTACACTAATTAGGTGCCTGGACCCTGGAGAAATCACACATGTTTCAGTACTAGTGTGCTGTGACACTTTTGTATTTTTATGTCTGATTTTGTAAGCAAATAGTTTTTAAGTGAGCTGAAACTTAGTATGCAAGACAAATCAGACTCCTGAACGGGGTACAGTGATCTGGAAAGGTTGAGAGCCACTGCATTAAGCCACACTGCTTCTCACAAAGAATATGCCAAATCTATAGGCTTGGATATGCTTTCAGTAAAATTGGGCTACTTCTGCATACTTACCTTTATGATACCTACAGATTAAAAAAAAATACCCAAGAGTCCTAACTTTAGTCCCTTGCTCTAAATGCTGGAAAATACTTTTCTTGTGGAACTATAAATAGAACTCAGGCGTTCTAAATTTCAATCCCCTGGTCTCATCATTAGAACATACTCTCCTCCTAGAACAAGGCAGAAAACCCAGGAATTCTGATACCCAGAGTTCTATTGCTGTCTAACAAATAAATGCACTTGATATAATTTTGGGGTTTTTTTAAAAAGAAAAATGTTAAAAAACAAAAAACAAAAAAACAAAAACCCAGACTAGAAAATTGCTTCATTTACTGTCCAAGCTCAGCATTGAGCACTTTATCCAGCTCCCTTTCAAACTAAAGGAACAGTTCCAATTAACTTTCACGATGCAGGATAAAGCCCTGGTTAAAGCTAGGGTTCTGTGACAAAAATAGTATGTGTACAAGAGGGCTGAATTAAGGTTGCATGGATAACCTTAATTTAGCATTTCCTAACTTTTGTGTGTTTTACTTTGCATTCTTAATGTTCTCAATGCAAGGGCTGGTCTACAAACAGTTTTGGCACCAATTTTGCTAAATCGTTTTTAAACAGATTTTGTTAATAAATCAGTGCAAAAACTCTGTGTAGATCAAACCTAAATGTTTGTAATTTAATAATACATATTTACACCTAGTAAAGTGGGGATATGATGTTACCATTCTAATCTGGTAGCGCTTGGTCCTCGGTTTGCATAGGAGCACTATGAACGCTTACACCAAGGCCACTGGAGAATCAGGTCCATTAAACTCCCCGTGAATGGCAACACTTCCATTGACTTCAGTGGGAGCAGGGTTGAGACTTTTGACTCCAACCCAAGCTGTAAAATGGGATAGTTCAAAAACTTGGATCCAAATTCTTGGTTCTAGCATTAAAAGAAGTTTGAAATAATGAAGACTTCTGTCTGGACACCAAGAATAAAACCATCTACTGCAGCATTTGGCAGAATACAGATAAATGTTCAATTAATATCTTAGCTGTTTACAGCACAAGTACAGTTAGCACAGGGCTTTCTCAAACTGGGGGTCAGGACCCCTCATGGGGTCACAAGGTTATTACATGAGGGGTCGCAAGCTATCAACCTCCATCCCAAACCCTGCTTTGCCTCTAGCATTTATAATGGTGTTAAATATATAAAAAAGTGTTTTTAATTTATAAGGGGGGGGGGGGGTTCGCACTCAGAGGTTTGCTGTGTGAAAGGGGTTACCAGTAAAAAAGTCTGAGAATCCCTGAGTTAGCAGATTCACACAAGACCTTTGGCTGATGTCAAGTTTCAAAGCTTGAATTGTAGACATAGAGTTCAATCCTGCTATCAATGAGGGAAATGAAAGTTTTGCCATTAACTTTACTGTGACCATGAGCAGATTTACTGGGCCTGATACTCTAGTACCCTTTTTGTACTTATTTACAGTGCTCTCATGCAAAGTGAGTGTAAAACATCACCAAGTGAGAATGGCAGTGTTTTACCTCCACTTTACACATTTACATAAGTGACAAGGCAGTCGTGAGTCAGGTTCAGAGTGTCTCTAGATTTGCCAGAGCTAGCAGAGCCCTTAATGAACTCTCGGGGTGCCATGCTCTGTATACAGATTTTTAAAGACTATTCATGAGCTATCCAGCACACTATATGGCCAGAGAAGTGCCCTTCACAGGATACATCTTGCGTGTGTTAGGACAGAGCCTTGAATCCCTATGATAAAGAGCCCTTGGTCCAGCTTTGCAGAAGTTTTCCAAGGAGTCATGAAACAGACAATTTGAAGGGAAAGCAAAAAGGCCAAGCTAAGGAACAGACATGCTTTTAGGGTACTTTCAACACAAGGGTCTCCCTCACTGACACTCTTTCTGGAGTTAAGGTGTCCTGACAGGTCATGAGCTACTCACTGAGAGAACAAGTCTGCACATTACCTCCATAAGGTCCACAAGTGCACCCCTTTAACCTTTTGTAATTAGGCCTTGTAAATTGTAGACCTTTCCAGCATAGCTTCTCAGAGCATGTGACTAGGTGAAATTAAATGTAAATGCCTCCTGCTAGCTTCAGGCATTTTTTCCTCTAGTCCTTAAATTAAGGGGGGAGGGATAGCTCAGTGGTTTGAGCATTGGCCTGCTAAACCGAGGGTTGTGAGTTCAATCCTTGAGGGGGCCACTTAGGGATCTGGGGCAAAATCAGTACTTGGTCCTGCTAGTGAAGGCAGGGGGCTGGACTCAATGACCTTTCAAGATCCCTTCCAGCTCTAGGAGATAGGGTATCTCCATTAATAAAATTTAACAGCATTTTATTTAAATGCAGCTATAATCTGGATTAGAGTGCTACTGTGTGGATGCACATGCTAACTGAGAATCCTGGGAGATGGAAGACTCTATGCTCAGGAGAGGAATAGGGAGCAGGTGAGCTGAACTAGTCAAGTTTATAAGGGCCCTATGGTATAAAGGATAAGGCACTGAGTTAGCAAATCAGGTTTGGCTCTGCTACTGACTGGGTATGTGACCTTGGGCAAGTCATTCAGCCTTGCTTATAATATGAGGTTAATTGTCTCTACCCAACTTTAGAAAGTGCTTTGTGATACACAGAACACACTATAGAGGCTGCTGTATGTGTTATTATAATAAGGGGAGAGAAGGGGCTTTAGTCTGTGTCCATGAATGTGCCACAGCTGGTGGATGAGGATTCATACTAACACAGTGATAGACCTTAGGGGTACTGAGATGCAATGACCCACTGACATGATTGCAAATAGTTTCTCTCCCAGTCCAGTAAGCCAGGGGTAGTCAATAGGCAGACTGCAGGCCAAATCCGGACCACCAGAAGCTTTTGAACAGACCCAGAAATCTTTTTACTTATTATTATAATTAATTTTTAATATTATTTTCTCTGGAGTCTGGATCTTGACCAAGAAATTTGGACTTTGACAAAAAATAATTGGCTACCCCTGCTGTAAGACCTTGCTGTAAACTATTATTTGCATCTTTGTAAATTTTCAGTAGCATTAACAGTTAGGGAGATAGATAATTGTGCTGCAAATGCTGATACTTACTTTTACAAAAATGTCAAATGTACATTCAGAACATAGCATGATAGATGGCCCCAGAGTACATAGGATGTAATTCCCTCAATGGAATCTGCTGGTGTCGCCAGCCACAAAAGTGCAGCCTGCAGTTTATGAATGGCAGCAGCAGAGCCCACTGAGTGACTTACAACCAACCATTCACTAATTCTGGGGGCAAATATTTTCATGTTGGGCTATGGAAAGCAAGAAGGGGATGCAGGAAGACTGACAAAGGAATTCAAAGATGATGATGCTCTGAGACTAAAGCTTCAGGTTTGAGAGGTTACTGCAATGCACATTTATCACATCAATTATTTAAGGGTAAATAAACCTGTAAGATTACAAGTGTATAATTCTGCTCTTTATATTGCACATGCTTCATAGAGGGTATATTTATTATGAATAGGGTTGCCAACTTTCTAACGGCACAAAACAGAACACCCTAGCCCTGCCCCTTCTCCAAGGCCCTGCCCCCTTCTCCACCCCTTCCCAGAAGCCCTGCCCCCACTCACTACATTCCCCCTCCCTTGGTGGCTCGCTTTCCCCCACCCTCACTCACTTTCACTGGACTGGAGCAGGGGCTCGGGGTGTGAGAGGGGGCTCCAGGCTGGGAGGTAGGGCTAAGGGATTTGGAGTGCGGGAGGCGGCTGCATGTTGAGGCAGGGGGTTGGATTGCAGGAGGGGTTGAGGGCTCTGGGATAGGGCCGGGAATGAGGGTTCAGGGTGTGGGACGGGGCTCTGGGCTGGGGCAGGGGGGTTGGGTGCAGGGGGGGTGAGGGCTCTGGGCTGGGGGTGCAGGTTCTGGGCTAGAGATGAGGGATCTAGGGTGCGGGAGGGGGCTCCAGGTTTAGGGAGGCTCAGGGCTGTGGCACGGGGTTGGGGTTCAGGGGTGTGTAAGGGCTCGGGGCTGGGGTTGCAGTACCTGAAGTGGGGCCAGGCATGAGGGGTTTAAGGTGCAGAAAGGGGCTCCAGGTTTGGGGGGACTCAGGGCTGGGGGTTGGGATGCAGGAGGGTGAGGGCTCTGGGCTGGGGATAGGCTCTGGATGAGGGCTTTGGGGTGCAGGAGGGGGCTCCAGGTTTAGGGGGGCTCAGGGCTGGGGCAGGGGGTTGGGATGCAGGAGGGGGTATGGGCTCCAAGGTGGGGCCAGTGATGAGGGCTTTGGGGTGCAAGAGGGGGCTCTGGGTTTGGGGGGAACTCAGGGCTGGGGCAGGGGCTTACCAAGGGCTGCTCCCGGTCAGTGGCGCAGCGGGGCTAAGGCAGGCTGCCTGCCTGTCCTGACACGTTGCGCGTGCCCCAGAAGCAGCCAGCAAGTCCAACACTAGTAGGCAGGGGAGGCAGGAGGCTCCACGCACTGCTCTTGCCTGCCACAGGCCTCGCCCCTCAGCTCCCATTGGCCGGTTCCTGGCCAATGGGAGTGTGGAGCCAGTGCTCAGGGTGGGGGCAGTGCCCCATGGCCCCCCTTCCTAGGAGCTGGACCTGCTGGCCACTTCTGGGACGCAGCGCGGTGCCAGGACAGGTAGGGTCTAGCCTGCCTTAATGGTGCTGACTGGAGCTACCAGGGACCCTTACGAGCAGGTGTTCTGTTCGAAAACCAGACACCTGGTCACCCTAATGAAGCTGATGTCATTTCTTAATTAGAGGATTCTAAGAATAAAAAATAACCAGGCAAATATTATGGTAGAAAATGTGCATGCTTTTAATTCATTAAGTGAGGCACAATTGCAGTTAACGGATCAACTCCAAATGAATCATAACTTCAACACAGTGTGGTTTTGGAGTGATTATTTAAAAGCTAATATGTAGGGGAAAGATTTATTCTACAGTAGTAGAAGGCAGAATGGCCTAGTGAGTAGGGATCAAGAGTGGGAATTAGGACATCTGGATTCTAGTCTTTGCTGCGCTACTAGCTGCTGGGACTTTGGACAAGTCACTTTGGCTGAGATCCTCAAAGGTAGATAGGTGCCTGACTCCCATTGAAATCAATGGGAATTAAGCAACTAAGGGTACGTCTATACTTACCTCCGGGTCTGGCAGTAAGCAATCGATCTTCTGGGTTCGATTTATCGCGTCTTGTCTAGACGTGATAAATCAATCCCGGAAGTGCTCGCCATCACCGCCGGTACTCCTGCTCTGCGAGAGGAGTACGCAGAGTCGACGGGGGAGCCTGCCTGCTGCGTCTAGACCCACGGTAAGTTCGAACTAAGGTACTTTGACTTCAGCTACGTTATTCACGTAGCTGAAGTTGCGTATCTTAGTTCGAAGTGGGGGGTTAGTGTGGACCAAGCCTAAATGCCTTTGAGGTCTGGGCCTCTGTCTCTGCTCTCCCACTCTTTGTGTGTCTGGTTGTTGGGGCTGACCGCAAGTTACCTTGGGCTGTTGTTACAGAATGGTTTTGGGGCAGGAGCTAGTAGTTTGACTGGCTGGGCTGGTATGCGGCCACTGGACTGAATAAACAAGTGAAGAGATAAGCGAGGCCCAAGACTGTGAAGTGTGGCGTTTCCTGCCAGAGCCTGCTTGTGGGTGAATATGCCCCCCCCCTTAAAAGGAGGTGATGATTAAAAACAGCTATGTGAATTGCTTTAGATGAACAATCTCACCTGTGGACCCTGGCCTTGTGAGTGCCCAGGAATTCCCCATGCTGGAGCAGCGCCTGCTACGAGCCCGCAAGGACAAGGCTAGAGGGTCCGGGACTGTCCGTAGCAGAAGAGGCGTAAGCGTTGATGCTTGCTTGCTGGAAAGCATGTATTTAGTAATGCATGAAGGCTGGGAAGCTTATTATACTTTAATATAAATAAAGGCAATAAAACCGGTTATACTTATGCACCTGGTGTGGCTTCATTAAGTATATTCGAGTTCCCCTCCCACCCCCTTTGGCTCGACACTGGTTTATTTAGATTATAAACTCTAAGGAAGAGACAGTCCCTGCTCCAATGTGTTTCTATGGCACTTAGCACAATGGGACCTCAAAGTGCTACTGTAATACAACTAATAATCATGTATGCAGGACCTGAAGAAGAGCGCTGTGTGTCTCAAAAGCTTTTCTCTCTCTCACCAACAGAAGTTGGTCCAGTAAAAGACACTACCTCATTCATCTTATCTAACTAATAATCGTGCAAAATGGTCATATCAAATCCAATTACTCCAGAAGAGAATGACAAACTGAGGCAAAAAGTAACAAGAACCTGATCCTTCACCTACTGAAACCAAAGGGGAGTTTTGCCACTGATTTTAATGTGAACAGGGTCAGGCCCTTAAAAGTTAAATATATATTTTATTTAAATTCCAAAAGCAGCCTCCAGAAACAAGAAATATTTGATGCAGCAACACTTGCATCTGTTTTAAAAAAATTTAAAAAGATTTATTCCAGAGGTTTTACTTTGGAAAATTCCTAATTATTTTTTACAGTATGTCAACATTTATATTGTACTGCACTGAGGCAAAGAAGATTTTGCCAAGACACAATCAGGGAATCACATAATGAATTAACCGGAGTCTGCCCAAAGTGAGTGCGTACAGCTTCTTGCCACCACCACTGTCCATTATGATTTTTTTCATAGCTATAATAATTCAGTCATTTTTCTTGGGATTCCAGTAGGTTTTTAAGATTTGATCATCAAATGTTCTACAAATGTAATCAGTTACTGTACAGATAAAAATATGTCCCTAGGATTATCGTTGAGCTGTTGTGAGATTTAAATTGATTTTATCGTTCTAAATCAATATGGCCCAGGTTCAGTGTGGTATTCAAGCACTTGCTTTAAATGCATGCATGGTCCCATTGAAGTCAACTGGGTTACTCACAGGTTTAAAGTTATGTACATTCTTAAGTACCTCGCTGAACTGGGGTCTATATTTGCAGACAAATTTTAAAAACTGACCATCAAAATGCCAGCTAGATCGATATTGATGATGGTAGCTGTTAAGTGGGCATTTGATTCATCTCAGAAAAAACACACAAGCTGGATTGGAAGACTAAGAATGTGCAATGCAGGCTTTAACATTTAGATTACCTAAATCTGTAGCAAGATAATTTACAGTAGTAAAGCCAAAACTGCTTTTTATTCATTGTTTTTTGGTAAAGTTTTGCCTTTAAAATCTGCTGTCAGAATGTCACGTAAGAACACTTAAGATTTTGATGTTGTTATTTTGAATGACTACAGCTGCAATTTGAGGCAGAAGCTGATGGACAGTAAAAGTAATTTAGTATGGTATATGTTCAATGGTGATACGAAATGTGAGATCAGGACCTTGGTTTGCCTCCTATGAGTCCCATTGAAGTCAATGAGTCTAATTAGGGTGACCGGGTGTCCGGTGTTCCGGTCGAAAAGGGACCCTGGCGGCTCTGGTCAGTACCACCGACTGGGCCATTAAAAATCAGGTCTGGCTCCTAAGCGGGGGGGCCACTGGGAGCTGGGGGGGTGGTGCCTGCAGGTGAGAGCAGCGCATGCTGCTGAGCCTCTTCCCTTTCTCCCCCACCGAGGAGCCAGACCTGCTGGACGCTTCTGGGGCACAGCACGGAGCAAGGACAAGCAGGCAGCCTGTCTTAGCCCCGCTGCACCACTGATCGGGAGCCATCCAAGGTAAGCCCATGCCCCAACCCTCTGCCCCAGCCCTGAGCTCCCCCAACATGGAGCCCCCTCTTGTACCCCAAATTCCATATCCCCAGCCCCACCCCGGAGCCAGCACCCCCAGCCCAGAGCCCGTACCCCCTCCTGCACCCCAAACCCCTCACCCCTCCCACACCCCAACCCCCTGCATCAACCCACAGCCCCCCCACATTCTGAATCCTTTGGCCCCACCCCCAAGCACGCCAAACCCCTCATCCCCAGCTCCACCCCAGAGTTAGTACCCCCAGCCAGAGCCCTCACCCCCTCCCGCACCCCAACTTCCTACCCCAGCTCCTCACCCCCTCCCACACCCTGAATCACTCATTTCTGGCCTCACCCCAGAGCCCACACCCCCATTTAGAGCCCTCACCCTCTCCCGCACCCCAACACCCAGCCCCAGCCCAGTGAAAGGGAGTGAGGGTGGGAAAGAGTGAGCCACCGAAGGAGGGGGAATGTAGTGAGTGGGGAGCAGGGTCTCGGGGAAGGGGTGGGACGGGGGTGGGGCCTCAGGGAAGGGGCAGGGCTAAAGTGTTCGGTTTTGTGCTAATAGAAAGTTGGCAACCCTAGAGGCTATTCATGTGTGTAACATCAGGACCCAAGGACAAAATTGTGATCCTCTTTCTCATGTTGGATAGTAGTTTCCATTATGGATAGTCCCATTGATTTCAACAGGACTGCTTGTGGCGTAAAGAGCCACCTAATGTAGCCCCCCATGATTAGATTTTATTTTCTTTACGTACCCTACTTATGATTGGGTTAAGCAGAGTTTTTAAAAACCATTAAATGTAACTTTCTGACCTGTTTTTACTTTATAAATGGTTTTTCTTGGTAGGCCATAAAAGTACTTTGTTTCAGATCAGTACCTCGCTGTTATCAATTGATCTTTTAACCCTATAGTAACCAGTGTTTTTACAAAGGAGGACATGTGGGATGTGAAATAATCTGAGCTAAAAGCTAACATTAGCCAATGGCTCAGCTGTTTGTTATTATTATTACTATTTAGCATATACGGTAAAAGCTGTTTTATCTGGCACTTCACCAACCGGAAAGCTCTATAAACGGTCATTTCTGATCTTCATTGAGATTCCAGTTTATAGTCCAGTTGGCATGGGGTCTGCAGGGGGTTGGGGCATGGGAGGGGGTGTTGGGCATGGGTTCTGGGAGGGAGATTGGGTGTGAGGGGGACTCAGGGCAGGGGGTTGGGGCGTGGGAGGGGGTGCAGGGTGCTGGATCTGGGTGCTGCTCATCTAAGGCGACTCTCCGCAAGGGGCGACCTGTTCAGGCTGCTCCTAGGCGGCGGCACAGCAAGCAGCTCTGTGTGCTGCCCCTGCCCCACCCCAAGCACTAGCTCTGCAGCTCCCACTGGCTGGGAACCATGACCAATGGAAGCTGCAGGGGAGGGGCCTGTGGGCGGAGGCAGTGCGCAAAGCCACTTAGCTGCGCCTCCACTTAGGAGCAGCCAGGACTGGTCACCAATTGTGGTGAGCTGCCTGAGGTGAGTACCCCCGAGATTCGGCACCCCACTCCCCCTACCGTTCCCCAACCCCAGCCCCACACCCCCTCCCGCACCCAAACTCCCTCCCAAGCAATCAGTGTTCGCTGGAACATCTTGTGGCATTCTCGTGACATGTCCAAAAAGTGTAAGATGGGGTCTGCGGACAATGGCCCCAATACTCTGTAGACCGGACTGCATTACAAATTAGGTCATTCCACTTTATGCCCAACATACGACATTGGCATTTTGTGTGGAAAGCCTCCAGCTTTGCCCAGTCTGAGCAGTATAGTGTCCATGTTTTGCAACTGTACAACAGTATGGAGAGGATACAACTCGAATAGATCCTGAACCTTGTTGTCGTGCTATGATGATGTTGATTCCATATTCGCTGTAAACAACCCATGGCAGATACTGTGATGCTAATCCGATGGAGAACATCCATGTGACAACTGGAGGAACCGGTGAGTATAGAATCCAAATAGCAAAAGCCGGAGACTGCTTCGACAGTTTCATTATTCAAAGAGATTGGAGTCATAGGTGGACCTGGTCCTAGAATTTGCAGCTTTGTCTTTGACCATGAAACATGGAGGCCAACCTTAGCTGATTTGCTGGGATGCCTCGTAAAACCTGTCGGGGATCTGTACTAGAAGAACAATGTCATCAGCATAGTCAAGGTCTGAGAGTGAGAGATCAATGATCTTAACGTTTATGGGCCTGACGGAATGCTGCATTATGAAATCCATTGCCTGACAAAAGAGTGCAGAGGCCAAAACCCAGCTTTGCCTAACACCAGATATTGATTTACAAGGTGCCGACATCTGATTCCCCGACGTACACGGGCAGTGGTTCCATTATGCAGCTCGCTAATCAAGTCCAGCAGAATGGTTGGGATACTCACACCCTTTAAAGCCTTCCAAAGTGCAACTCAGTCAACTGAATCAAACACAACCTTAGGATTGACATACAGTACATGTGGGGGCTTCTTGAACTCATGGTGTATCTCTGACAACAAGCAGAGGGCCTAAATGCCATCTAATGTGGACCTGTTCCTCGTAAAGCCTGACTGTTGGGATTGACTCTTCCAATGTAGCAAGGGCTCCAAATGCACCAGTAGAACATGCGCAAACACCTTCCCTGGCACAGACAACAAGGTGATTGGCCCGTAGCTCTTACATTCACTGCATGGTCCCTTGCCCTTATAAAGTGAGATGACAATACTGTCCTTCCAGGCAGTTGGCAACGTTCCAGTTCTCCACACCAGGCAAAAGATGGCCAGAAATGATTCAGCTACATGGTCAATAGCACATTTTAGCAGCTCTGGATGTCATCAGCACTGACTGCGCATCCATTTTTCAGTTTGCAGATGGCATGGGCTTCACTTCATCCAACGTTGGTGCATCAGTACAAATGTCTGGGTCCAAAACCACAGTGGCTGCCAAATCATCCAGCTCTGAACAAGCGGCAGCTGGAGGGTGGTTCAGGGTGCTGTGATAATGTTCCACCCAGTGTGAGAGGATGTCGTCATCCAATTTACATGGATGGCGTTGGCTGTTCTTCAGGATGGCATTCATAGCAACTATCTCTTGCCTGCTGAGGTTGTGGATTGTGCAGAATGCTGGTTTTAAGCCTCATCTGACTAAGCCAAATTCAGCATCATCCGCCACTTGGTTATAATATGCCTCAGGATTGCAGAGTGCCAGGATGTTGAACTTTCGCTTCAGCTGATTATGAGAGCGCTTATCACCGTGCTGGCGGGCTGAGGCCTTCAATTTAATTGTCTGGAAGGCCTCCTCTGATAGCCATGGTCGGCATGCTGGGCGTCTATAGCCGATCATCTGCTCAGTGGATTAGTGGAGGATGGAAGTAAACAGAGACCAGGCAACCTCAACATCATCTGGCAGGTCGGCTAGAGCTGAGAATCTATTGCTGACATCAATACAAAACCTGTTGGCTAAACCTGGCACACAGAGAAGTGCCTCGATGTCAAACTTCTTAATCATTGCAGAGAGCTTACTTGCTTGTCAGAGTGTCAATGCCATGCGGACAACCACTAGTTGTTGGTCTGTATTTGCAGCACACTTTGCACCATGATATACTCTACAGGAGGTGAAGAGATGCCTGTCATGTATGATGATGTGGTCCAATTTCTTCTGAGTGATGCCATCATGAGAGATCCATGACATCCAGCGTATGCGTTGCTGCTTGAACCATGACCCAGAATGGAAAGATTCTGAGAAGCGCAGAATGTGAGCAAGTGGCAAGAGTTACCAGTGAACCATAGTAGCCAATGATCTGTTCAAGCCTAATTTACAGGGAACCAGTAACTGCATTTATGTCACCCAGGTATAGATTGAGGCCAGTATATGGTCTTGACACTGCTTTATTATATTTCTTTATTACTTTGAATTGCTTTATGTTTCTTTATTCAGTAGATTATAATCCTTATTTTATTTTCTTGTTTCCCCTGTGGCAAAATAATATTGCAACTAGAAGTGATACCATTTGTTTATTTTACAAAAGAGTTGATCTGTTCAGGGGTTTGCCATTGTACTTTTCCTCTCTAGGGGCCTGATTCAAAGTCCATTGAACTCAGAGAAGATACACCCACTACATTCTATGGGCTTTGGCTCAGAGCCATAGACATTGAGTTCAAGTCTAGTTCTGGCTAGCCTTAATCAAAAACCAGGGGTGAAAGTAAAATTGAAAACTTACCGGTACAGTGGTGGTTACGCCCCGCTCCTGCCCCCGCCCCCCGGTTGGCAGCCTGGCGGGGGGGCAAAAGAGGCAGCGACAATAAAGCGCTGCTGTGACAGCGCTTTAAGCAGGGTCCTTATGCCGCGGCAGTACTTTAAAGTAAGGTGGGAGGGGCTGGTACTGGTGGCCACTTTTTACCGGTATGCCATACCGGCCCGTACCACCTTACTTTCACCTCTGTCAAAAGCTAACAGTTGTTCCTCATATGTGTAATGAGTTGGAAGTTGCAGCTTATTTCTTAGCAAGCAGGAACCCATATCCAGAGGTGGAAGTAAGCCGGTACGCCCCGGTATGGCGTACCGGTAAGAGCTGGTGAGCCATACCGGGGGGATCAGCTTCTCTTGGCGGCAATTTAAAGGGCCTGGGGCACCTGACGCAGCTACCGCCCCAGGCCCTTTAAATCGTCCCCGGAGTCCTGGGGTATTGGTGACAGGGCTCCGGCAGCTATTTAAAGGATCCAGGGCTGCAGCAGCTGCTACCAAGCCCTTAAAATAGCCGCCAGAGACCCACCGCCGCCTCCCCAGGGCTCCAGCAGCAGGGCTCTGAGGACGATTTAAAGGGTCCAGGGCTCCGGTAACCGCTACCACCCCAGGCCCTTTAAATCATCCCTGGAGCCTGCCAGAGCCCTGGGTTAGCGGTGGCGGGCTCTGGCGGCGATTTAAAGGGCCAGGGACTCAACCACCGGTACCGCCCCGGGCCCTTTAACTTGCCGCCAGAGCACCACCGTCACTATCCCGGGGCTCCGGCAGCAGGGCTCTGGGGACAATTTAAAGGGCCCGGGGTGGTAGCAGCAGCCAGAGCCCTGGGTCCTTTAAATCACTGCCCGAGCTGCCGGCTGCCGCTGCTACTCCGGGGCTCTGGCAGCGCAGCTTGGGTGGCGATTTAAAGGGCTTGGGGCTCCCACTGCCGCTACCCTCCGGGGCCCTTTAAATGGCCACCCGAGCCCCACTGCTGGAGCCCTGGGGTAGCGGCGGTGGGGCTCTGGTGGTGATTTAAAGGGCCAGGGGCTCCCGGCTGCCGCTACTGCAGCGGAGCCCCAGGCCCTTTAAAGCTCTGCCAGAGGCCGGGGCTCATAGCTCCGGGGGTGATTTAAAGGCCCCGGGGCTCCCAGCTGCTGCTACCACAGCCCCAGCCCCGGGCCCTTTAAACCCTGATTTAAAGCGCCCGGGGATTTAAAGGCCCCGCCTCTTCTGGTAGAGGCCACGCCCCTCCTAAGGATTCTCGGAGTACCGGTAAATCCTTAAATTACTTTCACCCCTACCCACATCACAACTGGAACTTGGAAGTGTCAGCCTCAAGGCCAATGACACAAGAAAGAACCACCCTCCCACCACAGCTGTGATCCCCCAAACTGAGGGCTGACACGGATTAGCTGTATGGTGAAAGAAACCTTACAATGGTGTTGTCTGAGCTTGACATGCTCAGTCCATAGACGTAAGACTTTGATTGCTAGGTTGTCAATGTGGCAGCTTCCGCAAGCATAATCTTGACTAAGGCTCCAGTCCATCAAAACACTTAAATATATACTTACCTTTTAAATGTGTGTGTGTGTGTGTATATATATATATATATATATAGTCTGACTCCAGTGAAGACACCAGGACTCCTCACATGCTTATTTTAGGGCATCTCTAGAATAGCTACATGTGTGGACACTCTTATTCCAGACTAAGAGTGCCCTTTTCCAAATTATCTGTGGCCTGGTCTACACTACGGGTTTAGGTCGACTTTATCAGCGTTAAACCGAATTAAACCTGGACACGTCCACACGACGAGGCCCTTTCTTTCGACTTAAAGGGTCCTTTAAACCGGTTTCTTTACACCACCTCCGACGAGGGGATTAGCGATAAAACCGGCCTTTGCGGGTCGGAATTGGGGTAGTGTGGACGGAATTCGACGTTATTGGCCTCCGGGAGCTATCCCACAGTGCTTCATTGTGACCGCTACAGCCCCTGTGTAACCAACAGCCCTCCTCCCCAAGTTCCATAGCCTCCTCACCAAGACGCCCAAGAACACGGTGGGGGGGCCTCCGTCCACCCAGTCACTCCACCCCAGATGATCGCCCAAGCATCAGAAGGCTGGCCTTCAATAAGAGTTAAAGTTTTAAAATGCAATGTGTCCTTTTCCATCCCTCCTCCCCAACCCATCCCAGGCTACCTTGGCAATTATCCCCCTACTTCTGTGAGGAACTAATAAAGAATGCATGAATGTGAAAAAACAATGACTTTATTGCCTCTGCAAGCGGTGCTCGAATTGGGGAGGGAAGTGTGGGGTGGGGTGGTTGGTTTACAGGGAAGTAGAGTGAACTGGGTCGGGGGGGGGGGTTGGAGGGTTCATCAAGGAGAAACAAACAGAAGTTTCACACAGTAGCCTGGCCAGTCACAAAACTCGTTTTCAAAGCTTCTCTGATGCGCACCGCACCCTGCTGTGCTCCTCTAACCACCCTGGTGTCTGGCTGCGCGTAATCAGCGGCCAGGCGAGTTGCCTCAACCTCCCACCCCGCCATAAAGGTCTCCCCCTTACTCTCACAGATATTGTGGAGCGCACAGCAAGCAGCAATAACAATGGGGAATATTCTTTTCGCTGAGGTCTGAGCGAGTCAGTAAGCTGCGCCAGCGCGCTTTTAAACGGCCAAATGCACATTCCACCACCATTCGGCACTTGCTCAGCCTGTAGTTGAACAGGTCCTGACTCCTGTCCAGGCTGCCTGTGTACGGCTTCATGAGCCATGGCATTAAGGGGTAGGCTGGGTCCCCAAGGATCACGATAGGCATTTCAACATCCCCAATGGTCACTTTCTGGTCCGGGAAGAAAGTCCCTTCCTCCAGCTTTCGAAACAGAGCAGAGTTCCTGAAGACACGAGCATCATGTACCTTTCCCGGCCATCCCACGTTGATGTTGGTGAAACGTCCCTTGTGATCCACCAGGGCTTGCAGCAGCATTGAAAAGTACCCCTTGCGGTTTACGTAGTCGGTGGCTTGGTGCTCCGGTGACAAGATAGGGATATGGGTTCCGTCTATGGCCCCGCCACAGTTTGGGAATCCCATTTCAGCAAAACCATCCACTATTGACTGCACGTTGCCCAGAGTCGCTACCCTTGCTATCACCAGGTCTTTCATTGCCCTGGCAAATTGGATCACAGCAGCCCCCACCGTAGATTTGCCCACTCCAAATTGATTCCCGACTGACCGGTAGCTGTCTGGCGTTGCAAGCTTCCACAGGGCTATCGCCACTCGCTTCTCAACTGTGAGGGCTGCTCTCATCTTGGTATCCTGGCGTTTCAGGGCAGGGGAAAGCAAGTCACAAAGTTCCATGAAAGTGCCCTTACGCATGCGAAAGTTTCGCAGCCACTGGGAATTGTCCCATACCTGCAGCACGATGCGGTCCCACCAGTCTGTGCTTGTTTCCCGGGCCCAGAATCGGCGTTCCACGGCATGAACCTGCCCCAGTGACACCATGATTTCCACATTGCTGGGGCCTGTGCCTTGTGAGAGGTCTATGTCCATGTCAATTTCCTCATCACTCTCGTCGCCGCGCTGCAATCGCCTCCTCGGCTGGTCCGGGTTTCGCCTTGGCATGTCCTGGCTCTGCATATACTCCAGGACAATGCGCGTGGTGTTCATAGTGCTCATAATTGCCGCGGTGATCTGAGCGGGCTCCATGATCCCAGTGCTAGCTATGGCGCCTGGTCAGAAAAAAGGCGCGAAAGTAGTATCTGATGGACCAGGAGAAGGAGGGAGGGCGGGAGGGAGGGCCGAGTGACGACATGGCGTACAGGTACAGGAACAGGGAGAAACACAAACAACTGTCACACAGAATGGTCCCCCCAAAGATTAAACTGAAAACCCTGGGCTTAGCAGGCCATTGATTTCACGGAGGAAGGGGAAGCAAATGAATACAGAACAAATCTATTTTTTACATCTTAAGCTGGCAGCCAACGGTGCAGCATGAGTGATAGCCTCTCCAGTACGATGATGATGGATACCAATCATAATATACCATCATCTGCCAAAAGGCAAGGGGCTGCTGCTGTGTAGCAATGCAGCCCCACGTCTGCCAGCCCCACGTCCGCCAGCACCCAGCATCGCCCTCGGCCTCTTCTGGGTGCTTAGCAGACAATACTGGGCAATGGGCAATTGGCCGAAAATAGTATATTACGATTGGTAGCCATCATCATCAAAACATGTCTGCCCAGGTGGCCATGATTGACAGCCACTCCAGTACGACGACGACGGGTACCAGTCATAATATACCATCTCCTACCAAAGAGCAAGGGGCTGGTGCAATGCAGCCCTACGGCTGCCAGCCCCACAGCTATCACTCATGCTACACCATCTACCGCCAAAAGGCAGTTAGCAGCTGCTGCTGTGTAGCAATGCAGTCCCACGTCTGCCGGCACCCAGAGGACATATGGTGACGGTGAGCTCAGCTGAGCTGAGCGGGCTCCATGCTTGCCCTGGTATGTTGTCTGCACAGGTAACCCAGGTAAAAAGGCGTGAATCTATTGTCTGCCGTTGCTGTGACGAGGGGGGAGGGGACTGACGACATGTACCCAGAACCGCCTGCGACACTGTTTTGCATCATCCGGGCATTGGGATCTCAACCCAGAATTCAAAGAAAAGGCGCGAACCGCTTCTCGGCTCTCTGAGCTGTGGCGCAAACGTAGTATCTGATGGACTAGGGGAAGGAGGGAGGGCGGGCCGAGTGACGACATGGCGTACAGGCACAGGGAATTAAAATCAAGAACGGTGGCTGTGCATCAGGGAGAGACACAAACAACTGTCACACAGAATGGTCCCCCCCCAAAGATTAAAGTGAAAACCCTGGGCTTAGCAGGCCGTTGATTTGACGGAGGGAGGGGGAAGCAAATGAATACAGAGCAAATCTATTTTTTACATCTTAAGACGACGGTGCAGCGTGACTGATAGCCCTCGGCATCTTTCTGGGTGCTTGGCAGCAAATACGGGGCGGTGTATGACGATGGTCTTCAGGCCGGTTGTAATAGGCCGCTTGTAATAGGCCGGTTAACAGTCGTAATACACCATCTACTGCCAAAAGGCAAGCCCCACGGCTGCCAGCACCCAGATCGCCGATGAAGGCTACCAGTCTACTGCACCGTCTACCGCCAAAAGGCAGTTAGCAGCTGCTGCTGTGTAGCAATGCAGTCCCATGTCTGCCGGCACCCAGAGGACATATGGTGACGGTGAGCTCAGCTGAGCTGAGCGGGCTCCATGTTGTCTGCACAGGTAACCCAGGTAACCCAGGTAAAAAGGCGCGAATCTATTGTCTGCCGTTGCTGTGACGGGGGAGGGAGGGGCCTGACGACATGTACCCAGAACCGCCCGCGACACTGTTTTGCATCATCCGGGCATTGGGATCTCAACCCAGAATTCCAAGGGGCGACGGAGACTGCGGGAACTGTGGGATAGCTGTGGGATAGCTACCCATAGTGCAATGCTCCGGAAGTCGACGCTAGCCTTGTACTGTGGACGCGGTCCGCCGACTAGAGCACCTAGAGCATTTTATGTGTGGACACACACAATCGGCTGTATACAACCGATTTCAATAAAACCGGCTTCTATAAATTCGAACTAATTTTGTAGTGTAGACATACCCTGAGAAAGTGGAAGTGTTCTGGAATAGCTATTCTGCTTTAAATTCAAACCCTACCTTCTTCTGGAAGAGCTTGCATGTGTAGACAACTGCCCACAAATGATCTGAATGAAATCATGGGGGTACCCACAAAGTCATGTCAGGTACGTACTACTCAGTGTGAGTACGAGTGACAAAATCTGGCCCTTAGACACAGAGAATGGGATTTTCAAAGCAACCAGGGGTTTAATTTGAATGGAAATTGAGTGTTCACTGCCCCTTAGGAAGCTTTTAAAAGCTCAATCTTAAAATACACTTTGTTAGAGAAATGTTTCTTTTCTATTGACTAATGTTTACTCTTTTCTCCTTGAGACCTTACTTCTATTTTGCATTTGTATGTTAAAACCATTTCACTAACCTGAGCATAGGGCAATGGCAGTAGAAAGCAGAAAGCCCTGGTAGGATTAATTTTCCTATTAGTATATAGTTTTTAATTGACATGAAGTTCTGCTGGGAAACCAATCTGTGCAAAAGCCCATTTCCTTTAAATTTCCAAAGCTTTTCAATGTGCTTATGATCATTTAAAGAACTGTCAACTGGTGCACTACACTAAGGGAATAAAGGCTGCCAAATGATAGGAGAAGGTATTAGGAGATTTGTAGCTTTGTAGAATTGTGATGGTTAATTTGCCTCCATCTTTCACTAAAATAAGAGATGGAGAGGTTTAAATATGATCAAGTCTCACTACATAGCTCTCTTACAAACAGTTTCAGTCAAATATTCATCTCCAGACTTATAAAAACTTCTCCTTAAAACACATTATACAGTGTAATGACACAGGGATCATCTTGTGGATGACTGAACCCAAAATTTCTGGATCTAAAAGCAAGAGCTAAACGACCAACTCCTTAAGCATATGTGGTATAGTTCTATTAAAGTACCATGTATAAAAAGGCAATACCTCAGTTGCCAAGGAGTCATTCAGATGCCACTGTGATGAGTATGGTACAAATGCCTAGGCCCTAGACAGATAGAGGAGGGGGAAAAAAGCTACCTAATTCCAATTACCAAAAGTGCAAAATAAGAATTGATCAAGTTGCAAAGTCCATTTTAAACATTTTTACAACATTTCATGAGTAATGTTCTTAATCCACAATCCTGATGTTGCTGAGGTGAGTTCTCTCTTTTATAAAGACCATCTGTGAGTTACATGCACACAGGTGCATATCAAGAGTACTCTAATCTATATGCACCATAGACTATAAGGAATTGGTCTGTTAGCTCAAATGGTCGAGGCTCTTCTATGTAGATCTGGAACTCCTATGCTCAATGGATTTGGTATCCTAGCTCTCTTAGGCCCCTTTGAAATTCCCGTCCATTGTTTCCAAACAATGGAAAGTCCATATTTTAAAAAGCTGTGGGCCCAGTGCTCCATGCTCCCCTTCCTCCAGCACAACAGAGACATCTTTGAAGAATTTCAACGGTGGAAAGGGGGCAGGTGAGTCAGCAGGTCTCCAGCCTATTCTCCACCTCCCCAAACCTACACAGCATAGCATGTAAGTTACTGCAACCATGGGGCCACTGCCAAGTACATGACAGAAAAGCTGCATAACTTACTGCATACTCTTGGTCACACCTTGCCCCACTTATGCTGATGTAAATATTCAGCTTCAATGGAATTACTCTGGAGTATGCAGGGAGTTATGCGGCTTCTTCCTCATCCCTGTGGAACACTCCACATGGCTCCTGTGGTTCAGGGATCTAGGGTCAGCAGGAAGCCAGAGTGAAGAGTGAGAGAACACAATGCAGTGTGGAAGAAAGAATTCTCTGTGTGGATGCCCCAGGGCTATAGTGGTGTTCCCAAAATCCATACAGATCTAGAGGATCCAAACACTGATCCCCTGAATCTGCCCTCAGAGAAGAATGGAAAGGAAGCTCTGGGGTAGGTATCACAGAAGTCCTTTACCCACAGATGGGAATAACCAGCACAGGGAATTTGGCTTTTTGCTTGAATAAACTGGAAGCTGCAATTAATTTACCCAAGTTGGGATATTCAAAGGAAAAGGCTGAAACTCCATCTTATGCTAAATCTTGTTTGCCTTACTCATGCAGATAGCCCTGCTACCCTCAATGAGACTGCTTGTGTGAGATAAGCAGGATAGGGTCTCCTGCTCCTTCACTCATGCTCCCATCAATGTGCAATAACTGATGCTCCAGAGAAGGCAAATAAGCAACAAAACACTTTGCCTACCTATTTGCACAGTGTATGTGAGTAATACATACTTTTTTTGTTTTGTTTTTTACAATTTTTACAATATTCCTTCCTGACCCAGGAGGTGATTAGCTGATGTCCTGAAGCATGAGATTCAAGTGCCCGCATCTTAACATACATAAAAACATATGTTATTACTGGTCATAAAATTATCCAGCCCTTTTAAAAATCCAGTGACTTTAATTAATTTTATGACCTCCTGCAGAAGAGAAATTCCATAGGCTAACTCAACCCATTGTGCCTAGCTACTGCAAGGGTCTGAGATAAATTTCCTGATGTTATGAAAGGTATGGGCTGCAAATTCTAGATGAAGTGTAATGAATTAAGGATGGCATTTCAGCTCTAACATTTGCCAGCTTGTGCCAAGATGTTAATGTTAATTACATTCAGGTCTTGTTTTGTTTTACTGCAGCTGGGTCTCTGCTCTGTGTTCACTTTTATTGGTAGTAGGAATACAGACATTAGGTGTTTTACAGATCTCTGACTTCCCTCTCTGAAGCATGTTGAGCATTGCTATAAACATAGCCATGGTTAAGCTTGCTCAGGCTACAGAATATACTGGAATGACCGATGGCAGGTTGGGGTGAGATCAGCAACTAAGTGAGGTTAAATGAGCCTTCCCCGTGTGCTGCTTGTGATCACTATATGAACATGACAAAGCTCACGTCTGTGACATTATGAAAGGGAGGAATCCAGTCAGGATATTGGATCAGTGTGTGAATGTATTTATTCTCATATTGTATTATGAAACTATCCTGATTTCACCATGGGAGAGCTGTTTTAAGGTGAGAAGTAAAAGGCAAAGTATAGAAGAGCATTGCCATTTGCCTACTTCAGTATTTGTTAAATAATAAGAAATCTGAGAATGTCCCCATCTGGGGTTGTTCTAAATAAATCTAGTTTCTGAAATTATGCACTCCATTTTAAAGCTTGATCCAAAGCTCACTGAGGCCAGTGAAAAGACTATTGACTTTAGATCAGATCCTGGGTCAGGAGGAGAGAAGCTGAATGTTGCAATGTTATTAACCCTTTGTGGAAGAAAACAGAGCAGCCGGCCCTCTATACCTCTCAGGATGGTTATACAGCTCCCCCTTTTCTCTGCTTTCTCCTATTTTACATTTTGTCGTCTTTTATTCTCTTGGATTTGTGCAAGATGCCAGCTAGTGTGGGCAGCTCCCCACTCTGCTTCAGGCATCTCTGCAGTGTGCTGAGATGTTGTGAATGGAGATGGGGAAAGACTTTAGTGGGCAGAGAAAAATGCAACTGAGGTGACACGCTGTATTCAAAAAGATGTCAAAAAACTGTCACTTCTGGAGAGTGCTGCTCCCAAAATGCAGATCTCTCTCTGTCAGGGGGAGAAGGAATATCTCCACCCAGAAGTGTGAGCAAACCTAGGGCAACCGTATCTAACGGATTAAAATTGAAACACCTCTCTACATCTTTGAAGAGCAGTGAGTGCAGTACACAGTTGTTAGGAGACATTAAACTGACCTGTATACATTTCCTTGCCACTGAAGGGATCAGGGACATGAAGTGCAAGTGTGTCTGATTGATACAATCTCTTCTTTAAAACCTGCTCAATGCAAGGATCACTCTAAAACCTCCCATTTATCACTGTGGTCACAAACTTTAATCTCTGTTTCCTGGCCTTCCATGTCTGGGATTTGATTCCTCTTCTCGGTGGAGGGGGAAGAGTTCTTTTTGCACGGGGATAGGGAACTGGATTTATATGCATGCGGAAATCCACACTAATTGTCTAATTAATAGGTATAAGAGGTGAGGGAGAGCGACAGTAAAGTATAAACATGTCCCTATAAGCTAAATTGGATCATACATCAAAAACCAGAGCGGCACATTCAGATCACCCCCTTCTCCTTAATGCAGAATTAGGAATCTTACCTGATAGGCATCTAGCTGTTCATCAGTAAATATCGTTTGCTTATTACCCATCTTAAATGAGGAATTCTCCCTTTGTGCAAATGCATCACATAAGAAGTTGCAAGAGTCCTCAGTACTGTAGGCATTTAGAGCATATACACTTCGTGATCGTGCTGAAGAAATCCCCAAGCCCGCATTGAACTGCACTTGCCTGCACCTGTCCGGCTAGCAAGAAGCAATGAAGTCGTTTCTGGGAACCTTGGCAAAGGCTGGTTTTTGATGTGCTAGGAGGGAGAAGGTTAAAATCCCAGGCAGGTGTCACCCAGAAATGGTGGTGCCATCGTCCTTTCCCCTGTGTTTTCCTCGAGCACAATACAGGGCTTGTGTGGCGTGAAAACTGATGAGGAGCATCCAGTGTCAGAAGGAAACCAGCTCTCTGCTGCCCCGATCTCTGTCTCTCCGCGGCACTCCCTCTCTGTAACTTCCCGGTGTAAGAGTAGCTCTGCACCACTAGGTGTCGACGATAACCCATTTATATTCCGCAGGAGGCCAGCAAGAGAGGCTGGCTGGGTTGCTCCAGTCCACCAGGGACAGGACCCAAGTGTGGATTTTTATTGCGGGGAAATGCTGCCATGCGCTGGGTTCAGCTAAAAGTCAAGGGAAATACAGGAACAAGGTGTAATGAGGAACACGAGGGGCTGCAGGCAACATGCTCAGTGTGCTAAGAACAATAACCGGAGATAAAAAAATAATTTTGGCCATCTTACTGTATGTGGAATGGGCTTCTGGACAAACTACAACTAGCTTGTCTGAGACTGCGGCTGAAAAATGACCCCCTGGACACTCCAGCAGAATGGGATCCACTCCCCCTCCTTCTTCTCCCCGACACAAACTCTCTGTCAGAGACGATAATCCAGCCTGCTTCAGAACAATCTTAACTGAATGAAGACTGCATAGAGACAATGTGGGTGAGGCAATATTTTTTATTTGACCAATTTCTGTTGGTGAGAGAGACACGTTTTACAGTTTCTTCCTGAAGAAACGCTCTGTGTAAGCTGGAAAGCGTCTCTCTCTCACCAACAGAAGTTGGTCCAATGAAAAATATATCTAATATCCTGGGACCTACACAGCGACACCACCACTGCATACAATAATGTATATAGACAGGCAGCAATGCCTAGTGGTTAGAACAAGGCACCAGGGCCGACCCTAGACCAAATGGTGCCCCCTCCATTTGTTAAACTTTTGGATACCTTACTTCTGTTGCATTTGTAGCCCATTTCATGACTTTGATGCACGATCTGCATGCATGATTTATCCGTGTCATATAAGATGATAAATTTGCACACAAATCGTACATCAAAGTCATAAAACAAAAACAGCACCCCGACCCCAATGCCTCCAAAGCCTGGAACCTCGGGCAGTTGCCTGGGTCACTTGCCCCTAAATCTGGCCTGCAAAGCACTAAGGGAACCAAGGTATCTGAAGTCAGATTCTCCCCCCACTACAAATCCCAGTCTATCCCTGGTTCGGGGTATGACCTGTGGCACATCATCTATGCTCATAGGACATTTGGCAGCCAGGAAAGCTATCAGGGCTGCTCTAATCTGTTCTGGAAGGGGACAGCATTGCAAAGTATGTTGCATCCCCTACAGTCTCTGAGCCAGGCTCAGTACCAGCACAACACAGAGAAAATCAGGGCTTTGATGGATAGCAAACAGAGTTTCTCGGTCTGGTGGCCTTATGTGAAATACTGTAAATTGGTGGTCACTCCCTAATGGACACCAGTTCATAGAAAAAAGGCATCACAACCACTGGCAGTGATAGCAGAAGCCAAGGACTAAATTCATTATGGAGGCTGAACCCTTTTCTTACCCTTGCAGATGTTCCCTCCAGATCATGGTTGAAATACACTGGTTAGGCCAGGAGTGAGCAAACTTTTTGGCCTGAGGGCCACATCTGGGAATAGAAATTGTATGGTGGGCCATGAATGCTCACAAAATTGGGGTTGGGCTGTGGGAGGGGGTGAGGGCCCTAGTTGGGGGAGAGGGCTCTGAGGTGGGGCCAGAAATCAGGAGTTCAAGGTGCAGGAGGGGACTGAGAGGGAAGTGTGGGGGCGGGGTGAGTGCTCCGGCTGGGGTGGGGTTGGGGATGAGGAGTTTGGGCAGTAGGAGGGTGCTCGGGGCTGGGATTGAGGGGTTTGGAGGGTGGGAGGGGGATCAGGGTTGGGGCAGAGGGTTGGGGTGCAGGGAGAGGCTCAGGAGTGCAGTCTCTGGGTGGCGCTTACCTCAAGCAGCTCCTGGAAGCAGCAGCATGTCCCTTTTCTGGTGCCTGCGCAGAGGCACGACCAGGTGGCTATGCACACTGCCCCAGCTGCAGGCACCACCCCTGCAGCTCCCATTGACTGCAGTTCCCTGGGAGCTGCAGGGGCGGTACGTGGGGCAGGGGATGTGTGCAGAGCGGAGCCTCCTGGCTGCCCCTAAGCGTAGGAGCCAGAGGGGGGCCATGCCACTGCTTCCAGGAGCCGTGTGGAGCAGCCCCCAACCCTGCTCCCCAGCTGAAGTGCAAGAGCAGGACAAGCCCCAGATCCCGCTCCCCAGCAGGAGCTCGAGAGCTGGCTTAAAATGGGTGTCGGGCCAGATCCGGCCTGCGGGCCATAGTTTGCCCACCCCTAGGTTAGGCAGTGGGGAGTAGCTTGCACAGATACTTCCTTTACTGCATTTATTTTATTGGTTAATATAAAACCTCAGTCTCCAAGGCTATTAATCCAGCACCTTTACCCAGCACTGAAATTCACTAAACTATATTTAACAGATAGTGGTGACAGCACATTGCATATCATGAGGTCTGACTTCATGGGTCCAATATTAACAATGTTCCTGACCCGGAGCCCTCTGAGGGCTCTTCCCCTCCCTGTAGAGACCCATTTACCCAGGCCTGATAGCTGGGCTGGGTGCTGGAAATAAGATTTGCCTTGGTAATAACGACTGGAAATGGGAAACAATCTATAATAGTAGCATTAAAAGTAAATGTATCAAATCTGTAGTAAACAAGCTCTGGGAGTTCCTGAACCATATGATGTTCCAAGGCAGACAATTAATTCAGATCATGATGAGTAGGAATGCAAGACTAGATTCACTGGAATACAGTATCAGTCTATTGCAGTGCTCTAAAGGTATAAGACAGTACAGCATTTTTACAAGTTAATGGTTTGAGTTTAGCAGATGGCAATGCATTTGCCAAAACGTATTAATGAGAACCAAACAACAGTGGCAGACATCTGAATTTTAATACTGAAAACATAGCAGTCTAATGATCAAACAAAATATAGTGGAGTTGTTTGAAAATATTAAAGGAAGAAGCTAGAATAACATGACCTGTTCCCTGATCTAGTGTAAGTGCTGAGTTAAGTGCTGCAGAGATCTGGCATGTGATAAAGACCCACTAGAAAATCAGAGGGTTGAACCTGCTGCACCTGGTATATGGCAAAACTGACCTTCATTGTTCTGACTGCAAATTATTTTTATTTCTTCAAGGTGCAATGAGATCAAGTCCTTCTTACCCCAAAAAATCACCAGTATCAACAAGAAATGGCAAGAACAAAGATTGCAAAATACATTGTCGGGGTGGCCCAGCTTTAAGCCACATCAGTAAACTGAAGTCGTGGGTGCTCAGCATTTCTGAAAAGCAGGCCCTAAGAGACTCTAGCTGCCTCAAGTTGGGCATCCAAAAATTAGGGCATCCAAATTTGGTGGATACTTCTGAAAATCTGGGTCTTAATTTAATCTGAATCTCTGTACCTCAGGTTTCCCCTTCTATAAAATGGGAAAAATGATACTTACCCACCTTTATAAAGATCTTTGAGAACTATGGATGAAAGCGCTAAGTATCTCCAAGTATACCTGTTAACCTCACATCTAAACATCCTGGTTGAAGTATTAGCAAGAATAGTGTCTGTTAACACTGGTCTACAATTTTTGAGAAGTCGTCTGCTTCAGAGATAAAATGTGCTATTTATTATGTATTTTGATGTGCTGAATTCAAATATGACAATTAAAACAACTGATTGGCTACTGTTTCTAAGATATTTAAGTTTTGACATTTTATGTCTATGTATATTGTGTAGATAGTAGAGTTTTAATCATAAATTGTAAACCTACATCTTTTCATGTGTTTATGGTTGCTTCACATGATAATATTTCACCTGTCCTATTTATGTAACACTTTAAAAATCAGCAAAAGGGTTATATAAATAAAATTTATTATGAAACAAAAGGCAAAAAACTATTCTGTACATAGTTTAGTCCTATTCAGTGTCTACTCGGCGCTTCTTGGCTTGTCTCTTGTATTCATTAAATGGAGCATCTCTTGTCACTGTCCAGCAATAGTCTGCAAGCATTGATGGGCTCCATTTGCCCTGATAGCGTTTCTCCATTGTTGCAATGTCCTGGTGAAATCGCTTGCCGTGCTCGTCGCTCACTGCTCCGCAGTTCGGTGGAAAAAAATCTAGATGAGAGTGCAAAAAATGTATCTTTAGTGACATGTTGCAACCAAGGCTTTTGTATGCCTTGAGGAGGTTTTCCACCAACAATCTGTAGTTGTCTGCCTTGTTGTTTCCGAGAAAATTTATTGCCACTAACTATCTGGAAGGCTTTCCATGCCATCTTTTCCTTGCCACGCAGTGCATGGTCAAATGCATCATCTCGAAGAAGTTCACGAATCTGAGGACCAACAAAGACACCTTCCTTTATCTTAGCTTCACTTAACCTTGGAAATTTTCCACGGAGGTACTTGAAAGCTGCTTGTGTTTTGTCAATGGCCTTGACAAAGTTCTTCATCAGACCCAGCTTGATGTGTAAGGGTGGTAACAAAATCTTCCTTGATTCAACAAGTGGTGGATGCTGAACACTTTTCCTCCCAGGCTCCAATGACTGTCGGAGTGGCCAATCTTTCTTGATGTAGTGGGAATCTCTTGCACGACTATCCCATTTGCAGAGAAACCAGCAGTACTTTGTGTATCCAGTCTGCAGATCAAGCAAGAGAGCAACAACCTTCAGATCGCCACAAAGCTGCCACTGCTCTTGGTCATAGTTTATGCACCTCAAAAGTTGTTTCATGTTGTCATAGGTTTCCTTCATATGGACTGCATGACCAACTGGAATTGATGGCAAAACATTGCCATTATGCAGGAAAACAGCTTTAAGACTCGTCTTCGATGAATCAATGAACAGTCTCCACTCATATGGATCGTGAACGATGTTGAGGGCTGCCATCACACCATCTATGTTGTTGCAGGCTACAAGATCACCTTCCATGAAGAAGAATGGGACAAGATCCTTTGACGGTCACGGAACATGGAAACCCTAACATCATCTGCCAGGAGATTCCACTGCTGTAATCTGGAGCCCAACAGCTCTGCCTTACTCTTGGGTAGTTCCAAATCCCTGACAAGGTCATTCATTTCACCTTGTGTTATGAGGTGTGGTTCAGAAGATGGGAGAAAATGTGGGTCCAGTGACATTGATGGTTCAAGACCAGAAGTTTCATCCTCTTCCTCTTCCTCGTCTGACTCAAGTGAGAATGATTCTGATGCATCAGAAACCGGCAGTCCTTCTCCGTGGGGTACTGGGCGTATAGCTGATGGAATGTTTGGATAATTCACAGTCCACTTTTTCTTCTTTGACACACCTTTCCCAACTGGAGGCACCATGCAGAAGTAACAATTGCTGGTATGATCTGTTGGCTCTCTCCAAATCATTGGCACTGCAAAAGCAATAGATTTCCTTTTCCTGTTCAACCACTGGCGAAGATTTGTTGCACAAGTGTTGCAGCATATGTGTGGGGCCCACCTCTTGTCCTGATCTCCAATTTTGCAGCCAAAATAAAGGTGATAGGCTTTCTTAACCATAGTGGTTATACTGCGCTTTTGTGATGCAAAAGTCACTTCACCACAAACATAGCAGAAGTTATCTGCACTGTTCACACAAGTACGAGGCATCTCTGTTCACTTTGGCTAAACAGAAATGTGTCCCTTTGCAAAATCAAACACTGACAAATAAGAGAGCACGACACTGTATGATTTCTAGAGCTGATATAGGGCAATTTGTTCAGCAGAGTGATGTAAGCTTCGTTATGATTGCATCATCCATGACTTCTAGGAATTCATATCATGTATGACGCAATACCAGCTTCAGATTGCATCATTCATTGTTTTGCCTAAAAAGCAAGTAATTCATATCATGTATGACGCAATACCAGCTTCAGATTGCATCATTCATTGTTTTGCCTAAAAAGCAAGTACTGTTCAAACCCAGTCATAGATTTATTCATAGATCCAGTCAAAGATGTATTTTAGTCATTTCTGATTTAAATTGAGATCCCTTCCCTTTATAATTCACTTATCCTCCGCCATTCCCAAGTCAAGGGTCGTATATACTGACCGAATAGCATATCTTGAAAACTAGAGCCAATCAACAATTTTAAGCATCATTTTCGTTCTCAGTGACCCAGAATTAGTAAAGTTTGACTACATTTATTTCAGAAGCATTTTGGCTGTAGAGCAGTGTAATCAGACAGTGTTTTATGGAGGCTGGGAAGAATTTGTTAGGTGCAACTTGCCAAATGATAATGTCTGTTCTCCACATGGTCTCATTCAGAGGTCTGTATTATGCTTGTAAACTAGTACTAGTGGGCATTTCTCACATATGTTTGGAAAAGTTGTAAAACTGGCTTTGGTTGAGAATTATATTTTGAGGATAAATAGAAACCAATATAGCCAACTCTGAGCTTCTATAACAGTTTGTGAAAGGAGATCCAGGAGAGGAAGTAACTAGGAGGACAGTCATTTTGGATTTGATTCTGACCAACATGGAGGAATTGGTAGCAAATCTGAAGGTGGAAGACAATTTGGGTGAAGTGGTCATAAAATGTTAGATTTCATGATTCCAAGGAAGGGAAGGAGTGAGAGCAGCAGAATAAGGAAAATGGATTTCAAAAAGTCAGACTAACAAACTCAGAGAGCTGGCAGGTAAGATCCCATGGGAAGAAAATTTAAGGGAACAAGGAATTTAGGAGAGCTGGCAGTTTCTCAAGATAAGAATATTAAAGGCATAACTGCAAACTATCCTGATGCGAAGGAAAGATGGGACAAATAGTAAGAGGCCAATATGGCTCCATCAGGAGCTCTTTTATAACCTGAAAATCAAAAGGGAATCCTACAAAAAATGGAAACAAGGACAAATTGCCAAGGAAGAGTACAAAAGAATAGCACAAGTGTGTAGGAACAAAATCAGAATGGCTAAGGTACAAAATGAGTTACACCTAGCAAGGGACATAAAAGGCAGTTAAGAGGATCTTTAAATACATTAGGAGAAAAGAAAAACAAAGGAAAGTGTAGGTCCTCTACTTAGCAGGGAAGGAGAGCTAATAACTGATGACATCAAGAAAGCTGAGGAGTTTAATGCCTATGTTCTTATTTTGCTTCAGCTTTCACCAATAACATTAACAATGACTAGATACTCAACACAATGAATATCAATAACAAGGGGGAAGGAATTCAAGCCAAGAGAGGGAAAGAACAGGTTAAAAACTATTTAGATAACTTAGATGTACTCGAGTTGGCAGGGTCTGATGAAATTCATCCTAGAGTACTTCCTTAATTAGCTAAAAACAATCTCAGAACCACTACCAGTTATCTTTGAGAACTCCTGGAAGGAGGATGAAGCCCCAGAAGACTGGCAAAGAGCAAACATAATACCTATCTTTAAAAAGGGTAGGAAAGAGGACCCTCAGAATTATAGACCAGTCACCTTAACTTCAATACCCGGAAAGATACTGGAACAAATTATTAATCAATTTGTAGGCATCTGAAGTAGAATAGAGCTACAAAGACTAGCCAGTATGGATCTGTCAAGAACAAATCATGCCATACTGACCTAATTTCCTTCCTTGACAGGATTACTGGCCTAGTGAATAGGGAGGAAGCAGTAAATGTTATATATCTTGTTTTTGACAGTCTCACATGGCATTCTCATAAGCAAACCATGGAAATGTGGTCTAGATGAAATTACTATAAGGTGGGTGCACAATTGATTGAAAGATAGTACTTAAAAAGTAGTTATCAATGGTTCACTGTTAAACAGGGAGGGTAGATCTAGTGTGGTCCTGTCCTGGCTCTAGTACTATTCAATATTTTCGATAATGAGTGGAGAGCAGGCTTATAAAATCTGCAGATGACACCAAACTGGGAGGGCTTTGGAGGACAAGATTAGAATTCAAAACAACATTGAGAAATTGGAGAATTGGTCTGAACTCAACAAGATGAAATTCAATAAAGACAAGTGCAAAGTACTTCACTTAGGAAGGAAAAATCAAATGTACAACTAGAAAATGGGGAATTAATGGCTAGGTGGTAGTACTGCTGAAAATGATCTGGGGATTATAGTGGATCACAAAGGGAATATGAGTCAACCATGTGATGCAGCTACAAAAAAGGCTGATATCATTCTGGGTATATTAATAAGAGTGTTGATTGTAAATCACAGAAGGTAATTGATTTTTGTTTCATTTCCCCCCCAAAAGGTTAGTAGTGATTACATATCTAACATAGTGAATGCCAGTGAAAATGAGGTAGGATCTGAAGTTAAAATAGGGAAAGAACAAATTAACAATTACTTAGACAAGTTAGATGTCTTTAAGTCAGCATGGCCTGATGAAATACATCCTAGAATACTCAAGGAGCTGACTGAGGAGATATTTGAGCCATTAGCAATTATCTTTGAAAACTCATGGAAGATGGGAGCGATTCCAGAGGATTGGAAGAGGGCAAATATAGTGCCAATCTATAAAAAAGGGAGAATAAGGACAACCTGGGGAACTGCAGATCAGTCAGCTTAACTTCAGTACCTGGAGAGATAATGGAGCAAATAATCAAGCAATCATTTTCCAAACTCTTTTAGAAGGTAATAAGGTGATAAGTAACAGTCAGCATGGATTTGTCAAGAACCAATCATGTCAAACCAACTTAATAGCTTTCTCTGACAGTATAACAAGCCTTGTGGTTAGGAGGAAGTCATAGATGTGGTATATCTTGACTTTAGTAAGGCTTTTGATACTGTCTCCCATGATCGTCTCATAAACAAATTAGGGAAATATAGCTTAGATGGAACTACTATAAAGTGGATGCACAACTGATTGGAAAACCATTCCCAGAGAGTAGTTATCAGTGGTTCATAGTCAAGCTGGAATCATAAGGGGTCCCACAGGGATCGGTCCTGGTTAGTTCTGTGCAATATCTTAATCAATGATTTAGATAATGACAAAGAGTAAACTTATAAAGTTTGCAGATGATGCCAAACTGGGAGGGGTTGTAAGTGCTTTGGAGGATAGAATTAAAATTCACCATGATCTGGACAAACTGAAGAAATTGTCTGAAGTAAAAAGACGGTTACTCACCGTTGTAACTGTTGTTCTTCGAGATGTGTTGCTCATATCCATTCCATTAGGTGTGCGCGCGCCGCGTGCACGATCGTCGGAAGATTTTCTACCCTAGCAACACCGTCGGGTCGGCTGTGGAGCCCCCTAGAGTGGCGCCTCCATGGCGCTGAATATATACCCCAGCCGACCCGGCGCCCCCTCAGTTCCTTCTTGCCGGCTACTCCGACAGTGGGGACGGGGGGCGGGTTTGGAATGGATATGAGCAACACATCTCGAAGAACAACAGTTACAACGGTGAGTAACCGTCTTTTCTTCTTCGAGTGCTTGCTCATATCCATTCCATTAGGTGACTCCCAAGCCCAACTTAGGTGGTGGGGTCGGAGTGAGACATTGCTGTGTGCAAAACCGCTGACCCGAATGCAGCATCGTCCCTGGACTGCTGCACTAGTGCATAGTGAGCTGTAAACGTGTGGACTGATGACCAAACCGCCGCTCTACAAATGTCCTGTATCGGAACATGTGCCAGGAAAGCAGTCGAGGAGGCTTGGGCCCTCGTGGAGTAAGCGGTGAGGTGCGGTGCTGAGACATCTGCCAGGTCATAGCAAGTCCGGATGCAAGACGTAATCCAGGAGGATAGGCGTTGTGAGGAGACCGGTGAGCCTTTCATTCGGTCGGCCACTGCAACGAAGAGTTGCGTCGTCTTTCTAAAGTGCTTTGTGCGGTCAATATAGAAGGCCAGGGCCCTTCATACGTCCAGGGAATGCAAACGTTGATCCTGGCGAGTGGCATGTGGTTTGGGATAAAAGACCGGGAGAAATATATCCTGGTTGATATGAAAAGGAGAAACCACCTTAGGGAGAAATGCAGGATGTGGACGAAGCTGCACTTTATCCTTATGAAAAACTGTGTAAGGGGGCTCAGATGTAAGCGCCCTGAGTTCAGAAACGCGCCTTGCTGAGGTGATGGCTACGAGGAAGGCTGTCTTCCATGATAGGTACAGAAGTGAACAGGTGGCCAGTGGCTCGAATGGAGGACCTGTGAGCTTGGAGAGAACCAGGTTGAGGTCCCACGTCGGGACGGGCTGACGTTGTTGTGGGTACATCCGGTCTAAGCCCTTGAGGAATCTAACGACCATCGGGTTAGAGAATACCGAGGACGCGAGTTCCCCTGGGTGAAAAGCCGATATAGCGGCCAGGTGAACTCTAATTGAAGATATCGCCAACCCCTGCTGTTTTAGGGAGAGGAGATATTCCAAAATGAGAGGAATGGGTGCCTGCAACGGGGACGTGGCTCGTTGTTCGCACCAACAGGAGAACCGCTTCCACTTGGCCAGGTACGTGGTGCGTGTTGAGGGCTTCCTACTGCTCAGCAGAATCTGTTGGACAGAGTGCGAGCATTGCTGCTCTGCCTGGGTGAACCATGGAGCAGCCACGCTGTGAGGTGGAGTGATTGCAGGTCGGGGTGACGCAGCCGGCCGTGGTCCTGAGAGATGAGATCCGGACATAATGGAAGCGGGATCGGTGTCTGAACCGAGAGTTCCAACAGTGTGGTGTACCAATGTTGTCTCGGCCACGCTGGAGCGATCAGAATTACCTGTGCCTGGTCTCTGCGCAATTTGAGCAGTACCTTGTGGACCAGAGGAAACGGAGGGAAGGCATAAAACAGGTGGTCTTTCCAGGGAAGGAGAAACGCATCCGAGAGGGAGCCCGGAGCTCGACCTTGTAGGGAGCAGAACACATGGCACTTCCTGTTGTCTCGAGATGCAAACAGGTCTATCTGGGGAAACCCCCACTTCTGGAAGATGGAATGTATGATGTCCGGACGGATAGACCACTCGTGCGTCTGGAAGGACCTGCTGAGTCGGTCCACTAGAGTGTTCTGGACTCCAGGGAGGAACGATGCCGTGAGATGGATTGAGTGGGCGATGCAGAAGTCCCACAGGCGAATGGCCTCTTGGCATAGAATTGACGAACGTGCTCCTCCTTGCTTGTTGATGTAAAACATGGCCGTGGTGTTGTCGATGAGAACTAACACACAACGGCCACGTAGGAGATTGAGAAATGCTTGGCACGCCAGTCGTACCGCCATCAGTTCCCGAACATTGATATGCAGGGCTAACTGGGGTGCAGTCCACAGGCCCTGGGTATGGTGTTCGTTGAGATGGGCGCCCCAACCCAGAGATGAAGCGTCTGTAACCAGGTGCAGAGAGGGTTGTGGGGTGTGAAAAGGCATCCCCTCGCAGACCACATTGTGATCTAGCCACCAGGTGAGGGAGGTCAGGACCGAGTTCGGGACCGTGACCACCATGTTCAGGCTGTCCCGATGTGGGCGGTATATTGATGACACCCAGGTTTGAAGTGGGCGAAGCCGAAGTCTGGCATGCCTGGTTACGTACGTGCAGGAAGCCATGTGACCCAGCAGGGTGAGGCACGACCTCACCGTGGTAGTTGGGAAGGCCTTGAGCCCTTGAATGAGGTTCTTGATGGTGCCAAAGCGGTTGTCTGGCAGGATGGCTTGTGCACGTCTGGAGTCTAGAACTGCGCCGATGAATTCTATTCTCTGGGTAGGTTCTAGAGTGGATTTGTCCTTGTTGAGTAGGATGCCCAACTCGTTGAATGTGTGCAGTATTATGTGGACGTGAGCTTGAACTTGCTCCTTGGTGCGACCGCGTACCAGCCAGTCGTCTAGGTACGGGAACACCTGTATCCCTTGTCGACGAAGGTACGCTGCCACAACAGCCATACATTTCGTGAACACTCTTGGGGCCGAGGATAGGCCGAAGGGAAGGACTGCAAATTGGTAGTGCACCGTGTTTACCACGAATCGGAGGAAGCGTCTGTGAGGTGGGTAAATTGTGATGTGAAAGTATGCGTCTTTCATGTCGAGGGCGGCAAACCAGTCTCCAGGATCGAGGGAAGGGATAATGGCCCCCAAAGAGACCATGCGGAACTTCAACTTTACTACGAATTTGTTGAGTCCGCGCAAGTCCAAGATGGGCCGCAGACCTCCTTTGGACTTGGGGATCAGGAAGTAACGGGAATAAAATCCCCTGCCCCTTAACTCTATCGGAACCTCCTCTATGGCCCCCAGGGCCAGGAGCGTAGAAACCTCCTGTATAAGAAGTTGCTCGTGAGAAGGGTCCCTGAAGAGGGACGGGGAAGGGGGGTGGGAGGGGGGGATAGAAGAAAACTGGATAGCGTATCCCCTCTCCACCGTGCGGAGGACCCAACGGTCCGAAGTTATAAGGGACCAAGCACGGTGGAAGTGGGAGAGGCGATCCCGGAAGGAGGGGGCTGGATCCTGGGGGATGACTGGGGCGCCGTCCTCGACCGCACCTTCAAAAGTTCTGCCTGGGGCCTGAAGGTGGTCTAGGTGGCCCCTGGTTCTGGCCTGGTTGAGGGCCGGACCACCTTCTCCTACCACCTCGCCCTCGCCTCCGGGCCGAGTCCTGTCTCTGACGAGGCGGGGGGGGGTAGAAGCGCTGAGGCTGTGGCCTAAATGGTCTGCGCTGAGGGCCCGCAACATGCATCACCAGGGAGCGCATGATTGTTCTCGAGTCCTTGAGGCTCTGCAGGCGAGAGTCCGTCTTGTCCGAGAACAATCCATGTCCCTCAAAGGGCAGATCCTGTAGGGTTTGCTGCAGCACAGGAGGCAAATCCGAAACCTGAAGCCAGGAGATCCTCCGCATAGCGATACCCGAAGCCAGGGTCCTCGCAGCCGAGTCCGCTATGTCCAAGGAGGCCTGCAAGGAGGTCCGAGCCACCTTCTTACCCTCCTCTACCATGGCTCCAAACTCCTCCCTGGACTCTTGGGGAACCAACTCCTTAAACTTCCCCATAGAGTTCCAGGAGTTAAAGTTGTAGCGGCTCAGGAGCGCCTGCTGGTTCGCCGCTCTAAGTTGCAGCCCTCCGGCTGAGTAGACTTTACGGCCAAACAAATCAAGTCGCTTAGCCTCCTTTGATTTAGGCGCTGCAGCCTGCTGACCGTGGCGCTCTCTTGCGTTCACTGATGCCACCACCAGTGAACACGGTTGGGGGTGGGTATACAAGTACCCGTAGTCTTTAGACGGGACAAAGTATTTCCTTTCCACCCCTCTCGCTGTGGGTGGGATAGAGGCAGGAGTTTGCCATATCGTATCTGCATTGGCCTGTATCGTGCGGATCAGGGGTAACGCCACCCTCGATGGGGCATCCGCTCCGAGGATGTTCACGATAGGGTCCTGCACCTCCACTATCTCCTCCGCCTGCAGGTCCATATTACGGGCCATCCTACGCAGGAGATCCTGGTGAGCCCGAAGATCTATCGGAGGAGGACCTGTACATGATGTGCCCGCCACTGCCTCATCCGGAGAGGAAGAGGAAGATGCCTCCGGTGGTACAGGATCCAAGGGAGGGTCCTGGTCCCCCTGCTCCTGGGCCGGAGCATCACCTGTGCTTGGGTCCATGGCGTCGGGTGGCGTGGACACGGAAGCCTCCATGCCCCCTGGCGGAGGCCGAGAGATGGTAGACTCCGGGGCCCTTCTAACGGAGTGACCCGAGCGAGAGGTCGAGGGTATTGGAGCCCCTTGCTCCTGGTGGTACGCCCACGGGGTCCAAAACGACCAGTGAGATGGGCCATGAGAATGGTCCTCAGTCATCTCCTGCCAATGGCCCAAGTCCCGTTCCTCGGCTTGCCCTTGAGGGGGGTATGCCGATCTCGACAGGTCTTCGGAGGAGCGAGACACCGATCTTGATGGCCATGGCGGTGCCGAGAGAGACGGAACGATTCCCGTGAGCTGCGGTGCCGCACGGTGCCGGTCCGGAGATGATCTATCTCTACGCGGTGCCGGCGAACGGTGCCGGGACCGCGATCGGTGCCGAGACCGCGATCGGTGCCGATGATCTCGTCGGTGCCGGGAGCCGGATCTGGACCTCGATGAGGACCTGGAGTATGCCCGGTGCCGGGAGCGGCCTCTCGACGTCGAGCGTCGACCGTGGCGGTGCCGAGAACTACGTCTCGACGTTGATCGGTGCCGACGATCATAGCGGTGCCGAGACGTAGAGCGGTGCCGTGACGAAGATCTTGGCCGCGAGTACGACCGGTGCCGAGGTGATATTCGGTGCCGGGACTGCGAGCGGCATGGGGACCTGCTTCGGGACCTGGACCGGTGCCGAGGTTCCAGCCCTTGCGATGGAGGGCGCATCAAGGCAGGTTTCCCCCTCGACTGGACCGGGCGAGTCAACGGTGCCGTCGGTGCCGGTGGTTGAGGCGGTGCCGGCTCCGTGAGAGCTATCAAGTCTCTCGCCGCCGTGAAGGTCTCTGGAGTCGACGGGAGTTGTATCACCGCCGGTCTCGGTGGAGACGCTATCTGCACCGGACTCAACGGCCTCGGCGCCGGAGTCGACAGTGCTGGAGGCACCTGTTTCCGGTGCTCCACCGGCGGACTCGGCTCTATCCCCGGCACTGGGGGAGCCGGCGTCTTCAGCACGGAGGCCCCCGTCTTATGGGCTTTTTTATGCCCCGGGGATAATGACCGGCGTCGAGGCACTTGTTGCGGTGCCGACGAGGTCCGGTGCCGGGGCGGCTTGTCCGACACCACTCGCGTGGTCGGCATGGCCGGTGCTGCCGGGGCACTGCGCACCGAGGCGCTAGGTGCTGGGGCTTGGCTTGTAGAGGGAGTGTCCGGACTAAGTGCCGCCTCCATCAAGAGTTGCCGGAGCCGAAAGTCCCGCTCTTTCTTGGTCCTTGGTCTGAAGGCCTTACAGATCTTGCACTTATCTGTTTGATGGGACTCTCCCAGGCACTTCAGACAGGAGTCGTGCGGGTCGCTCGTGGGCATAGGCTTAGCGCAGGAGGCGCACTGCTTGAAGCCGGGAGCGTTGGGCATGAGCCCGGGCCCGCGGCCGGGGGAGAAAGGGGGAGACGACCCCCTTAATCCCCTGGACTACTATAACAACTAGAACAACTTTAAAAACGATTTAACTATTTAACTATAAACACTAGAACTATAACTATAACTACAACTGCGAATAACTAACTAAGCTAGGGAGAGTGGAGGACAGCTATGCCGCGCTCCACAGTTCCAACGACCGTCAGGGGCGGTAAGAAGGAACTGAGGGGGCGCCGGGTCGGCTGGGGTATATATTCAGCGCCATGGAGGCGCCACTCTAGGGGGCTCCACAGCCGACCCGACGGTGTTGCTAGGGTAGAAAATCTTCCGACGATCGTGCACGCGGCGCGCGCACACCTAATGGAATGGATATGAGCAAGCACTCGAAGAAGAACAGGAAGAAATTCAATACGGACAAATACAAAGTACCCCACTTAGGAAGGATCAATTGCACACATTCAAAATGGAAAATGACTGCCTAGGAAGGAGTATTGCAGAAAGGGATCTGAGAGTTATAGTGGATCACAAGCTAAATGAGAGTCAACAGTGTAACACTGTTGCAAAAAAAGTGAACATAATTCTGGAATGTATTAGCAGGAGTGTTGTAAGCAAGACACAAGAAGTAAGTCTTCCACTTTTCTCAGCTGGAATATTGTGTCCAGTTCTGGGCACCATATTTCAGGAAAGATGTAGACAAATTGGAGAAAGTCCAGAGAAGAGCAACAAAAATGATTAAAGGTCTAAAAAACATGACCAGTGAGGAAAGGTTAAAAAACCAGTATGTTTAGTTTTGAGAAAGGAAGACTGAGGCAGAACTTGATAACAGTCTTCAAATATGTTAAGGGCTGTTATAAAGAGGATGATGATCAATTGTTCTCCATGTCCACTGAAAGTAGGACAGGAAGTAATGGGCTTAATCTGTAGCAAGGGAGATTTAGGTTAGATAACAGGAAAAACTTTGTAACCAGAGGTTAAACTCTGGAACAGGCTTCCAAGGGAGGCTGTGGAATCTCCACCTTTGGAAGTTTTTAAAAACAGCTTGGACAAACACTTGTCAGGGATGCTCTAGGTTTACTTGGTACTATCACATCACAGGGGGCTGAACTTGATGACTTCTTGAGATCCCTTTCTATATTTCTGATTCTATGATCAAGGGCTTTTTAGCTGGGAAAAGGAACTGGTCAAGGCTGCTTTATCTCGTCTGCTATCTACAGTGGTTTATTATTTCTTGATTTTTAAATAGCACATTTTGTAATTTTCATAGTGCTCTATGGAATGACAGATTAAGTATTGGTACATACATAGATCACTTTATCCACTAAAGAAATGCATCCATCTCTAAGCTGTAACATAGCAGCTTTCATACTATCAGCAACACTGACACAGCAGCCTTAAAGACAGCAGGTGAAGAAGACCACTGCATCTAGTTAAAGCAAAGGAATTTTTGCCAGAACACAGGCAGAATGTAACAACCCAGGTTGGCATTTGTTCAGGACACTAGGTCTTATATGCAAGTGTTACAAAAAGTGCAATGGGATCCAATGGCCAAGACCTTGCTTGGATGTACAGTTCAGAAGACAGCAGCCATTAGCAGCAAAAGGCCACCTTGGAGGGATTTATTTTTCTTAGGGTTTTCTGTAGCCCCATCACCATTGTAATTATGTTCTTTGGGATACTGGTCCAATCTGGGCTCAGCAAGAAGAGTGCAACCCATTGAATCAACAACATCACTTTCTGAAGAACTTTGGTGGGTTCCCATTTATATACTAAATAGCCTGATCCTTCTTAGCCTGTAAGATCTAATAAGACAGCAACCTGAGACATTATGACTATGCCTAATTAGGGGCTTACCCCTTAAAATAAAACAATGTCTCCACGATTAATAATGGAACAAATTGACACAAATTGGAATGTCCATTATGAAAAATGTATATATTTGTAGCCAAGCTGGTTATTTGCTGCAATCATATGAGATATATATAATTATAGTTATAGTTATTTGCTGCAATATATCCAGCAAATCCTAGCCCTTTTTGAAGAGCAGGTTTTGATTTTTACCAATTTGTTCTCATACAGATCATGTGCTGCTTTTGCACTGCAAGTTTAAAATCTTAATTACCAGAATTTCATGATTTCGGTGTTGGTTCCTTTGAGGTTACAAAGATATAAGCTATAACTACAGTCTTTGGGTCAGTAGGTACAGGAGCCAATGATGGCCATTTAAGGTGGGACTAAGGTCCCAGTCCAGCAGATATTTATGCATATGCTTAACTTAGTATAAATTGTCTTATTGACTGTAGAGGGACTATACTCACATGCTTAAAACTAAAGAATGTTTTAAAGCTATCCTAAATACATGAGATCCTATACCACTGAAATGGATGGGAGTTTGCTATTGATTTCAGTGGCAGCAGGGTAGCTAGCTTTGAGATGGCTTGTATTAGATAGCAATCCTCAAACAAGACATGTATTTCAAGCTGTCTGCCTATGCAGAAGATCAGACTAGATTTAAAGGGCCAATTCCATCCCCTGTGCAACTACAAGGAAGTAACTGGAATTACACCAGGGACAGACTGGACCCAGTGTCTTTTAATCTTGTGATTATTTGGGCTGAAAGGATTATTATAGTTAAAATAGTGGCGTCCTCATTTGCTCACTTCTTACCTGCCTTAATATTCCTGATTCATGTTTTTAAAAGCTTAGTACAATTAGCAGCTACAGTAAACATTATCATCAGGAGGAGGAAACCACAGGAGACATTTACTGCTCCAATTCCTCCCCGGTATAGGGGCAAATGACTGATAAATGATCTAGGAGTCTACTGAGGACTTCGCAGCCAGAACATGGAAATAAGATGTGAGGTGTTCTATTTGTCTGTGGGTTTAAGGAGAGAAAGAACCTAATCCTGCTCCCCTTGAGGTCAACCACCGTGCTTGCCTTTGACTCCAGTGGGATCAGCATAACGTTATAATGGAAGTTTGAGAATCCTAGCAAAAAAACAATGCCATGGATTCTCATTCTCCATTGTGCTGAATAGTGTGCATATAATCCTCTGGTCAGTGTGTTACCTGTCCCCCTCTGTGCCCAGTGCACCTTAGAGGGTGTGTCATGTAACACACACTGACCAGTGGGTTACCTATGGCATTCAAATACAGTGCACCAGAACAGGTAGCAAAAGGTCACACAGAGGTTTTTTGTCATAGACAGGTTCCCTTAGCGGTAGCTCTTTAGCTCAAGCTGTAGCAACTCATCCTTTTAGCTCCAGAGGTCACTGGCTGAAATCCCTGATGCATCAGTCAAGATAGTAGCAGGCATGTAAGGGGGGGCTTGTCCAGTATTTGAACTGCTCTGGACCTCAGGTGCTTGGGAAAAGCTTCCTCAGACATGAGTAAGTATGGAGCTCACTGGTCAGTGTGGTTTAGGTATCATATCCCCTGTTGATTATTCAGAGAGAGGGAAGGGTTATATATACAGAGCAGCTTCCTAGTCCACACAACAGGCATAGTCCTATCTGCTACTGTACCGCACTTAAGGCTTGTGTATATGACACGTGATACAGACCCTTTGGAGCCCTCGTGTACTCCCATTCCAGTTTCCATAATAAAGTAAAATATTAGCATAGAAGCTGGGATAAAAGGACTCCAAGGGAAGCTAGGCCCCAGCGGAATTCCCTGCAAACCCAAAGAAACTTGGTAGACAACACCTGTTACAGTGCACTGTAACAAAGGGCTTCTAAAGGGATGGCAGGCTCTAAGGAACGGGCCTAACTCTCTGTATTTTTGCAGGAAGTTTAAGGAGACCTGCTAATCAAATTTCTCACTCTAGGTTGCTTTGTTTGAGAAGCCAGTCTAGAGGTATGCTTTGTTTGAGCTTATCTCAGTCTAATAAATGAGGCATTTCAGTGTGGTATAGCAGTGTACACATGGGTGATTACTGTGCAGTAAGCTGGTGCGCTCTAGATTCATACCCTGGCTTCTGTGTAGTAACTTGCCATGTCAACAAGACCTAAGTCAATGCCACCGGACTCATTGAGGCAGGGCCTAAAAGAATGTCAATAAATTTTAGAAACATATCTTGACTTTCTAGGACTATTCACAATGAATAGTAAACCCTTAATGTTGCCAGTGCACTGATTTGGAAAAAGGGATATGAACTTGTCTTCTAAGGGTGCAAAGAATGTGGTCCTTGAATCAAGTACACAGCTGGCAAAAGGGGTGCAATTCTACTGACTTCAATGCAGTTGCCCCACATACAGCAGGCCTGAATTTGGTCCTTAGGTGAAGGATGTTCCAAAAATTCTCTGCCTTCAAATGAAATGCATCCTGGGGTTAATTCATGAAAGTTAGAGAAATTGTATCTCTGGGGCTTCTTTCCACAGTTTGAAGAGTCTCTTCATGTATGCAATAATAAATAAATAATAATAATATGTAGATAATTATTTAAACAAAAGAACACACAAACCACAGAAGCGGTGAAGTCCTATTGTAGTAGCCATCTCTTCTCAAGTATCCTATTCTATAACACGGCCAATTGTTTCATCATTGCATAGTTATCTTGCTACATTAACTGGGTAGGTTTTACAGACTTTGGCATAAGGTACAAACTTATCACTCCCTCTGTCTGTATGTACCTAAGAGTGCTTTAACTGGTCATTTGGACTATTATGCAACATTTATCTCTGTTTGTAATATGAGATACTACATGAAATCAACACACTTTTATGTACATAAGGCTGAGGCCGTACAGTATTATCAATACATGTCTTTAATCACACACTTTATTTCAGTTTAGTATCTTTAAAATATTTGCCAAGTAAATTGCCTTTAAACTGTCTAGCAAGGTAAAGTTTATCAACTACAATCAAACTTGGAAAGTGCCATCAGCAAACACAACTGAAAAGAATAGTACATAGAATAATCAACTTACTAACATTTATACTGCAGAGCATAGAGCATTAGACATCTGTTTTAAAAGTTTCACTCATTTATTCAGGGAGCAGAAAATATACTACTTGTCTACACACATACCGTGAATAGCAGATAACTAAAGTTAAGAGCAAGTAATGAATGTTCTTTGATCGTACAGTGCCTACCACAATGGAGTCCCGCACCATGATCAGTGGTCCTAGATGCTACCACAATATAATTAATAAATAATAGTAAAATAATTTAAGCAAGCAGTTACAAATAACCTAGAATTTGAAAATTATTCATCAAAACTATTCAGTAAATACTAACAAATTCTGATGACAGTTGCAAAAGCTGTTTGTGATTGATTTGCAAATCCAACAAACTCTGGCAAACCTCGACACTATTCAGTCTCACTCAGAGTGGGGTATGATGTGTTACATTATAGTAGGTCTTTTAACAGCCTGTATCTCTTATAAGACAATGCCATGCTGGGGTGCACTGGCTTGTGGGTACTGGAGGGAACACACTAAGCAGTGCCTTTTGCTACACCTTTAGAAAAGGCGTAGCCATTCACAATTTGAGTTAATTACATATTGCATCATGCACCCCTAGCTAGTGCTAAAACTTAAGGTTCTTTTTCATAGTCTAAGGCTTTGTCTTCACTAGGGAAAAAAAGATGTTTTTAAATTGAACTAGCTAATGTGGTAAAATCCTAGCAAGGACAAGACAGTTTGTGGTTTCCACACAAGTAAGCAGGTCAACCATAGACTCCCTCATAGTCTTTATAACTTGATATACTACTAACTTGTCTAAACAAACTGCCTTGTCTTCAATGAGATTTTGGCATGTGTTAGCTAATTCAAGGTAAGTTCACATCTTTGTTCCTAATGAAAATGCACCCTTCAGCTTTAACTCCTTAACAATCACATGCATAGTTTAACCTGGTCCCTTCTATGACACTATATCAGGGGTCGGCAACGTTCAGCACCCTGGCGGGCAGGGCCAGTTTTATTTACCTGCTGACGCGGCAGGTTCGGCCGATCGCGGCCCCCACTAACTGCGGTTCACCATCCCGGGCCAATGGGGGCGGCGAGAAGTGGCGCGGGTGAGCGATGTGCTGGCCGCGGCTTCTCACCGCCCCCATTGGCCCGGCCGGCGAACCGCGGCCAGTGGGAGCCGCGATCGGCTGAACCTGTCGCGTCAGCAGGTAAATAAAACTGGCCCGGCCTGCCAGGGTGCTTACCCTGGCGAGCTGCGTGCCGAACGTTGCCGACCCCTGTACTATAGTAACATAAATTTGCAGGAAAATTGCAGGTTACAACAGCTGCTTTTCTGTCTTCAATTATGCTGATGTCTTCTCAGTTTTCTCACAAGCTTAGTTTTATCATGCAATTTTCCCTGACAAACATATCAAAGAAAAAACCAGGAGAAGGAAAAATAGGGCTTCCTTTTCATGGTAAGAGATACTATCAGATACCGTGATTGGACAAAGTCTCTTTCTCTCTCTCCTGGCAACAGAAATCAGTAGAAGTGTCAGAGGAACAGACAAAGTCAAATCCAGGTGCATCTAAGCTATGTTGTTAAATGTGAAAACATCAGAACCTGAGGTACAATACGATATAGGGCCATTAGACCCACTATTCCATGAATTTCTCTCCCCTCCTTCTCTTCCTTGCAGAATTAGCTCTTTCATGTAAGGTTTCACCCTGCTGACAAATTCTGTTGGGTGGCCCCGCAAAAGAACAGTTTTGATTTAGAGAGACTTTTTGTATATTTATCCTGTCCCTACTTTACCACAGGAGAAACAGATCACAGACAAGTTTGATATTCTTAGATAGACACATGGCATTGGGGGTGATAACATGAAACATTACATTTCAGCTAGGGATGACTGTCCATCGACTCACTGTCCACTAGCACAATTTATAGGGCACCTAGAAGCCCTGAAATATATACAGTACAGTCTGATAATGATTACTGGATTTAAGAACTAAATTACACTTCTCATACTATAAAGCAGGGGTTCTCAAACTTCATTGCACCGCGACTCCCTTCTGACAACAAAAATTACTACACGACCCTAGGAGGGGGGGACTGAAGCCTGAGCTCACCCTAGCTCCCTCCACCTTGGTGGGAGAGGGGCAAAGCCAAAGCCCCACTGCCCCGGCGGAGCGTCCAAAGCTGAAGCCCTTGGGCTTCGGCCCCAGGCAGTGGGACTCGGGCTTCAGCCCTGAGCCGCAGAAAGTCTAAGCCAGCCTTGGTGACCCCATTAAAACGGGGTTGTGACCCACTTTGGGGTCCCGACCCAGTTTGAGAACTGTTGCTAGTAAGAATGCATAAACAAGAAACTTCTGTGGAGACAAAACAAGATCTAGTGGATGCACTGAAGAAAAACAGTGTTATCTCTTTTTTAAAAAGCTGAAAAGGAGTAGATGTTATTTTACTATGTATTTGTGCACAGTAAGGAGAAGGAATAAAAGGACAGAGAGGAGTGAGCTTTGTCTAGTGGTTACAATAAGACTGGAGTGGAGGCGGGGACTCCCAAGGCCCTATTCTTCTATTACAGCATCCACTCCAATCTTACTAAAGTCATACTGACTTACTGAAGTCAATGGGAGCTACTTGTATCCTGTGGCAGGGGAGAATAGGGTCCTTAGGTTCTATTCCTGTCTGTGTGACATTGGGGAAATTTAGTTAACCTCTTTAGGCCTTAGTTTACCTAGCTGTCTCTTCTCTGTGCTTCTATTTGCCTAGCAGTAATTTGGGGATAATAATGTTCATCTCCCACAAACAGCTGTTGTGAGGCTTAATTCGTTAAAGTTTATGAAGTGCTTGGGAGTGTCTCAGAAGGTGCTACAGAACAGCAAAGCATTATTATTATTGTACAATGAATTATACATCAAAGTTTGCTTGCGTTTATTAAATTATATCATACAGTAGTTTTAGAAATGGGGTGTGCACAATCAGAAGCATTATTATCAAGGGTCTTTCAGTCTTCTAGGATTTAGGTAGCAAAGCAGACTTTTATGACTGCATCACAGAGTTGGGGAGCGATTTCCTTGGAACAAACTGAAAGAAAGGACAGTAAAATTTGTAAGTGAGCAGAAACAGAGGATAAATGAAACAAGTATCTTCCCAGGAACCATTTAAAATGAGATGCAGAGATACACTTATGCTGCAAATGGCGCACAAAAAACAGGCTTTAAACACACATGATCCCAGAATACAAACTCAAAAATATGTAAAAGAAATGTTAAAATATCAAGGAATGCTTCACAGAACTGAATCCTGGTTAAAGGTACAGAAGGAGAAAAAAATCTTGCACTGACACTGTCTTTTGGTTTTGAAAATCCTTGGGATATAGTCCTTATATAGCTATCGTAAATAACTGATGAATGAGACTATGAAAGGTTCTACCATAAGCAATGCAAAAATCATCACTTCTAAAACAAAGACATAAGATAACTGACTGAATCCACAAAAGAAACTGAAGAGAATAAGCAGCTTCTCACTCTGCCCTATGTTGATTCAGGAAACAGCCATACATGCTTCTCCCACACTGCCATTACAATGTGCTTCAACATTGATTGGAGAAACCATGTCTAAGGGTGAAATTCAAGCTCCATGACCATTCAGATATTTGACCTTTCTAATGATAGGGCTACCAAAGGTTAAAATTGTGATGGCTATATCTGAAATGTGGAGACCTTTCCACTGGAAATTGGACTGCAACCTTCAAATTCATTTCACACAGGTAGGGTGCTTACCAAACAGCCATCACATGAGAACAACTTTCAGTGACTACTGATCTAGACTGCATTTAAACCAGTGACCTGGAGGAGAAAGACCCAGTTTCATTACCAATCCCCTGAGATCTGCTTAAATCAAAAAGAAGCCACATTTCAGAAGTTGAATCCCAGAAAACTTTCCTGAATTATGTAAAAATGTTTTACCACTGTAGTGCTTAACATACCTATATAAGGAGATCCAGGTCTCCCACTCCCCACCAATGATACAAAAGTAATGAAACTTTATTTTGCTATTGGATCATTGGTAAATTGTGTGGCTGTAAGATTTCTGTGATAGTTTTTCCCTTTTTATTATTAATAATTATTTATGTAAAAACCCCTCAGTTTTCACATAACATTAGATATGGCAAATTGACATTGTGATTTAAATTTAGAAATTCATTGAAAGTAAACAGCACAAGAATTTTATAGGAATAGCATGATGCCTCTTTACATGTACTAGGGAACAGGGCAAAAAAGGTCTTAATTCACCAAAATCAGGGTGTGACATTCCCCAGGGTGCAATCTGAACTGCTGGACTGCTGTGTCCACTGAGCTCTCCAACCTGTGATGCCTTTTACACTGCTCTGCTGGTGAACAGCAACCCCTGCTCACACACAGCCACTAGCAAGTGAAATCACTCCCAACTGAACACATGAATGCTATGCCCAGCCATCCATAAATTACATACAAAGTGACTCCTGCATATCCTCAGTCCCAGCCTTGTCCCCCAGAAATGTGCGCCTTGTACTGTCCAGCGCACTACTGAACAATGCAAGCTCATAATAAGTCTGTCATTTCAACAAAGGAAAATGATTATATGCACCAACTTTGTTGACTTGAATAGAGATTCCCAAACATTTCAACCAAAACAATATTACATTTTTATTTAGATATTATCTAATATTTTTATTAGATAAAACAATAAAACAAGTTTATTAGTTAGAGAAAGAGATTCTAGTGATTACAAGTGATAAGGCATAAAAGTTAGCATTGGTTACAAAAGAAATAAAAGGATAAACACGCAAACTAATTCCCAAATTTAACCATGGCTAATAGGTTTAAAGGCAAAAAAGGAGGTTTTTTTGCACTAAAAGCTTACAGGAATCTGTACTGGCTGGAAAATCTTCAGGCGAGGACCACTCCCCAAGTTCAATGATGCTTCTTTTGTCTTTCAAGCAATCTCACTGCTGTGAGAAGAGATGGAGGGGAAGAGGTGAGGATTACCTCCCACCTGAGGTGCAAATAGTCTCCCATGTACATGAGGTCTGAAGGATTTCTGAGATGTAAATTCTTTGTTATACCTTCCCTCTTTCCCCCTGGCTCCCCCAACTGGTGGATGACCAGTTAAGCAGGTAATGGCTTTCTAATACCTTGCTGGCATGCGAGTGCATCTTTGGCTCTAAGAAAATGGTTTGTGGGCGTTACCCAGAATTACAACATATTTCAGTAATAATCAGATAGCAAAATCGCATAATTTACACACATTTCAGCAGGATAATAATATTCAACAGATAATGCGTTTTCAAATATCACTTCACAATGCATACTGTGTACACAATATATCATAACTATATAAAAATGGTGAACATAGAGTACAGGGTGTCACACAAGGATGTAGCCTATCAAGAAACAGCAGCTTGTGAGGAAAAATTCAAATGTACCAAACTTCTCATATGTTGCCAGTTCCTTGTTCTGCCAGTGGGATGCTTTCCAATTATTTCAGTCAGTCTAGGATCTGACCCACAGTCTGAGTTTAAGTTAGCAGTAACCAGCTACCATAGTGAAAAAGAATATATTATGGATTCAGAACGGAAACCACTGGCCAAATATTTATTCACAATTTTAAAAATGATCATGGATTTTAAGGCCATAAGGGGCCATGATGATCATCTAGTCTGATCTCCTGCATAACAGAGGCCTTAAAATTTCACACAGTAATTCTTGCATTAAATATCTAGAAACATCTTGCTTCTCTCAGGATTCACTCTCCTGACTGGTTTCTTTGTCTGCTTCTTCCATTTTCTACAAAGGGTTTTATTTTCTTGTTGTCTTCCACATCTGGAACTGTCGCTGACCCAAACACTCTCCCTTTCCTCCTTGCAATCCTTCTGTAAAATTCACTTCTCTTGTAAAGTCTTCTTATGTTAATCTACTTGTCAATGTCTCCTTTACAAGGTTTATAAAGCACTATGTATACTTTAAGGTGCTCTATAAATAATAAATTAATGAGTGATTTAAAGTATACAAACAAAAGCTAGGCAAACTCCCACTAGGAAGATTTCAGGGTGAATCTGCTGTGGAAAATGCTTCATTGCTACAGAATGTGCTACATAGTGGGTATAAGATCCCAGGCTTCATCTTGCTTAGTGGCCATATACAGCAACTAATTTTCCAGTGTGTATGGTGCTGTGTACTCTGTATATCGGAGGACAGAATCAAGTCCTTACTGGGTGTCGCATACAAAAAAACTAATGGTTATGAAAAGAAAGTCTAGCTACATTGTTATTCTCCTTATATGGATGGAAAATATTTACTATGTAAACTCTACTGCAGTTTCAATGATTTGGAACTTCTATATTGGCCTTATATGCTAAACAGATATCAGAATAAGTAGAATGGTAGATTTTGTGCCAAGCTTTTTGGCTTTCACAGTAATTCTCATCTGGCCTAATGAAATTCACTACATTATCTTGGGCTTTGACTGCACTTAATTAAGCCTAATTCAACCATAATATTTAATGCAAAATGTAATATTATGTTTTGTCCCTAGGGCCAAACACAGTCTTGTGCAAAATATCCTTTAAAAGATTACAGATAAAGTCAATGGTTGCCCAAAGCAGACTGAATTTGTTATAATCATAAGTTCCCCAGCTTATGATGCCCTGAATGCAATGGTCATCGGAAGACACTATAGTTGTCTCTCCACTGGGATTTTTTTTTCCAGGGAAACTCCTACCACTGTTGCACAGTACTGCCATTGGCATAGCTGCACCAATGCTGGCAAACCAGCCACTGGAGCTTTTACCACCATGTTGTTTAGCCTTGCTCAGAGCAGATATGCTGTTCTACGCTAGAACTCCTGCTGCTGCTGCCATTGCAGCACTGCAAGAGTTCCCCAAGCCTGTCAACATTATAAGGCCTTCTGGCAATTCTGCTCCCAGTAAAATGCATCATGGTCAAAAAAACAATTGGATGCACACAGAAAATAATAAAATGAACATGTAAAAGCCTGTTTTGTTAGCAGGAAACTATTTGGATCCCCACTGCTGCTCTGCATCTGAGAGAAAGTAGCAACCGGCTTGCTTTCCCCATGAAGGCAGGTGAAACCATAATTATATGTTTGAAGACAGAACCCCTTCTGTGTTTTTTCTATTAATTCACACTCCCAAATAGTCCTACTTCTTGCAGGGATCAGCAAATTTAGGACAGAACTTTAAGGCTGACTCCTTAAGCACATGTAGGATGGGATGGGGGGGAAAAAAGAATTAAAGATGCTGATATAGTCTTGCCAAGCCCAAGCATTCAAAAACCATGAATCGGGCCCCAAACATATCATGAGATTGTAAAAAAATAATACATTTTAGGTTCTTTTTGTTTGCTTTCTGGTTTTTGAGCATTTAGTATGCATTCCGATGTTTTCAGACTTTTCTCTCAACCTTTGGGGCTAAATACATTTTATTTTAAATGAAGGCTGAGATTCTCACAGAGTCACATGACTCCAGGACCTTGGGGCTTTGAGAAAATAACCAAATATCATGAAGTCTTGATAAAATTCCAAGCAGCGTGAACAGTCTTTGATCAAGGACTGACTGTGCTAGGCATTGTAAGAAATGTCCCCTGGCCCAAATAGCTTACAGGTGTAAAGGGAAAGGGACCAAGTTACCTTCCCCGTTGGATCATCTGAACTGAACTGGAACCATAAACTCCCTAAACATTAAATCTCAACAAATGAGGGTCAATCCATCCTCATCATCATATCCACTCATTATACTCCACACCCGAACACAACCACTCTAGGAACTTCATACCCTCATATCTCAATGTCTGTACTTTGACCCATCAACCTTTTATTCCCAATCGGGGATATTGCAGACTATGTATTCCTCATGCCACCTGATCTTAAACCAAACTTTGCACCCTCGATAATCTGTATGTTATTCCCTGATAACCAGAAACTTCTATGCTCAATCTCTGTTCACTATTTATTTTTAACATCATCTTAATAAAAAGTTTTAAATCTGGGAGGGGGCACGGATCCTGGTCTCACCCTGGTCCTCGCACCAAGCCAGGACCTCATCACACAGCTGTTCATGTTCCAAGTGGTGGATCCCAGGTTCAGTTCTTTGCCGGGAGTCATTGTGGGGTGAGCCAGGCAGGGGCTCCTAACCATTATATGTTGTCAGTACTGTACCACCTCATTGATTTTCCCTGCTGGCTGGCAGGAAAGCTAACTCCCTACAAGCAGCTGAATTAGCCCAATACAGTGATTCTTTCAACAACAGCAAGGCAGAAGGCAGAATCCCCACTCCTGCCTCCCCACTGTCGGAAAAAAACATGTCATTAAACTAATTTCATAATTTCCATGCAGTCTGTCAAATGGTGATTTAAACATAGCCTTACCCATGGATAAACCCTAGCTCAGGGCTTTTCACGAAGACCATGTGCAGGAATGGGCAGTGCTGCGATCCGGTATGGCCAACAACCACATTTAAAAAACCACAAGTTAGGCCCCTTAATACTGAAAAGTGTCTTTAAAATTATGAGGTTTAAAAAAATACATTTGGATTGTTTTTATGTGCTGTCTGGATTGGGACCCTGCAGGACTTGTGTTTTCAAACTTTTCTCACACCCAGGAAGGCTTGAAACTCACTTTTTTGTTGTTTTAAATGAAAGCTGAGATTCTGTGGTAATGAGCTGACTCCAGGAGACATACACCAGCTGTTGTGAGGCTTGCAATAAGTCACAGCAGACGGTAGCGCAGCAAATCCCTGAGCCTGGCCCTGGTCTCTCCCAGCCCATAGCAGGGCGGCAGGGCCTGGGCCCGCTCCGTGCCTGTGGCGGTGTGGGCTCCCGGGGCAGAGACTCTCTGGCTGTAGATGCACCTTGCGCGGGGCTGAGAGCGTCTTGGGTGCCAATTAATAACAACACTGTGCAGAGCCTCCGCGGGGGTTGCTGCTGGCTAGAGCCGCCACTCTCTAGGCCTCTGGACGTCTCTTGCCCACCCTGTGCGAACCGGCTGCTTCTGCTGCCGGGAGAACACCCTGCACTCCCACCTCAGTTACCCCTCGGGCCGCCTCACCAGGGCCTCCGGAGCCCTGTCCTCTGAGCCCCCCGCCTCACTCTGGGCACCTCGCCCTGCCTAGGTATGGGGGGGGGCGCGTGGGTTTGGTGGGACTGATGCCCTGGGTCAGGGGAGACAGGCCCGGGAGCCCTGCCCCGAGGCGTTATTTCTTTGCACTCTGGTGGCTGACAGGCCAGGGGCCCTGGCGGGCGGGAACACCGAGACTCCCCCGCTCTGCGAGAGGCGTTGATTGCGGGGGCCTCAGGCTGCGTCACTAGCCCTATCCGGGCATCATCCATTGTCTGACTGACAGCCTCGCTCTGGGGCGGGCGGCGTTGCGCGGGGCGGGTGGGCGTGTCCTCCGAGGCGGGGGCGGTGCTGTTGCGCGTGCCGGTTCCGGCCCCCGAGCAGCGAGAGCGAGCGGAGAGGGGCCGGGTCTGTCAGCGCAGCCGGAGAACGGAGCAGGAGTCGCCATGGCCGCCACCGCATGGATGCCCACGGTAAGCGGGTTCCCCGTGCTTGCCCTTGCCGGGGGATCTGGCCCCTCGCCCCCATGGGGGCCGTGATCCCGGGGGGTGGGGGAGTGACCCCGGCCCTACAGCGTCCCGATGCTCCCCTGGCTGCTGCCGGGCGCGGGGGACTTTGTCCGGATATCGGGGAGCGCGGCCCAGTGCCCGCGCTGCGCTACTCCTCGGCCCGCTGTCCCCAAATCTCCGCGGTTGGGGGAACGGGGCCCCAGGCCTGCTAGTGCCCTTGACTCCCCGGTGCAGGGAGCTGGGAAGCCGCAGGCCTGGCGGGTGGGAGAGAGAAACGGGCCAGACTCTCAGTGGGGGTGCACGGTTCTGAGGGGTCAAACGCCGCTGCCCTTAGTTCATCTAAGCAGAGCCTGTTTAGTGCCCTTGAATCCCCTCGCCGCCTCTCTGGGTGGAGGGAACTAGGACGGTGGTGACCTTTCCATCCTGTCCTGTAACGCGTCTCCCTGAAGACAGAGGGAGCCAGACAGCCACCCCCGCTACTTGCTTCCCTGCAACTGCAGATCTTTACAATAAAAAGATGGATATTTTATTTCATAATTATTTTAGCACTGGGAAGAACATTCTTACCTGCTTATTGAGCTGGACTTGCTTTCCTTTCGCCTCCTGATTGTATCTTACAGTACTTATATTTGTAAAAGACATTTGTTCTCAAGTTTCAGAGTAGCAGCCGTGTTAGTCTGTATCCGCAAAAAGAACAGGAGTACTTGTGGCACCTTAGAGACTAACAAATTTATTAGAGCATAAGCTTTCGTGGACTACAGTCCACTCTATATGCATCCGAAGAAGTGGGCTGTAGTCCCCACGAAAGCTTATGCTCTAATAAATCCATTTGTTCTCAAGTTGGTACTGACATTAGTATTTCCCATTCCCATTCCACTACAGGCCAAGGTCCTATTCTGTACTGTTTGTATCCATTAGTCAGTGGTTTTCTGAGAGGCTGCTACACTTGGACAGTGTGGGGCTTCTGAGGCATGGCAGTGTTGTCCATGGACACACACTTGGTTCTTGCCAAGGTTAAATGTTTCTAGGGCTGCTGTACCTAGGAAAATTGCACTGCTAGTATATGGGGAATCTTCAGCTGATACTTTAGCTATTCTGATTCTTGTAAATTTGCATACATTGGTGTTTGCAGGTAACAGAGCAGTAAAATCCTTATTCTTCAAACTAGTAGCAATGTAAATAGAGTTCATCTTACTCTGCTGTGCCTCATATTTTAGCAGTAAAACAGGAGATAATTAACTTTTCCTGAAGTTCAGTAATGTGCATTTTTGAAGGCATTTATTGCTACTTGTATTTTTGAATAGGCTACTAACAACTTGCTCCCATATACTCCTTTTATTTAACGTTTTAGAGTTAAACTAAAAATGGATTCTAGTGATAGGACCACTTTCACAATGAACTAATGTTATCTCTTTCATTCTGGAGTCTGGAAAAAACAAGCTTGTTAATACTTTGTATTTATATTCTAACTTGCAGTCCTCTGCACTTGTGTCCACCAACACTTTGTTTTTTGAAAATTTTAGTTATTCTGGAAGCTATTCCACAGACATGGTCAATTGGTTGTATAAACAAGAAAAAAATTCCTCTGATCTGCTTGAAAGATGGCCTGCCTATATTTAATAGCATCCACTTACTGTCCTCAACATAGTGAACAATACTTTTTAGTATTTTCCAGCAGACAAACTTTTACTATCATACCTGCATTCAACATAACATAGGCCGAATCATTGAAAAATTCAACCTCTTTGTGTCATGTGTTAAATTTTTACTAATTTGGACAAAAACAGTTCTAGTTCATTGAAACATAATTAAGGCCATAACAGCGCAATCTGATCATCTAGTCAAAGGCCCTACATAACACAGGCTATAGAATTTCACTATGTGAATCCTCTATCAAGCTCATAACTTCTAGTAAACAGGTCTGATTTCCAGTCCCTTGCTCCAACCACTATACTACATTATCTGTCTATAATACAGTCCCGTCTATAATTTTCACTTGTCTCCAGAGTTATCCTTTGGTATCACAGGCAAGAACTATGCCATGAAAAAACCCAGGTGTTTATGTACCTAAGCCTGTTCACCTTTTCTATTGTGCCTGCTTCTCTCTCAAGTGTGCAGCTTGTTATGATATGCAGCACTTGCTTGCTGTATTACATTGTACATTTCATGTTCCGTTACAGGTCAGAATGAATCTTAGCTGTAATTACCGTTTCTACAGCATTCATTACAATATCCTTTCTAATCATATACATATACAAACATTAGTCAATCCTTATTCATATAACTAAAATTATTGCATCTTTGGGTCTAATGTGTAATATATCTGAGTGTGTTCCCTTCATTTCCATGGCTTTCGTGGACTGTGACGCTACAAATTTTTGTTCCTATAATAAAACATTTCTTTCTCACAATTTTTTGAACACAAGGACAAATATTTAATGGAGGCTCTAAGGTTCTCTTATTTTAAATTTTGAAATCCACATAGTGTTTGTGGTGGAATTTACTCTTTTTCCTAACATTCGGTCAATATATTACAAGCTCATTGTCAAAATTCATAAAGAATGGAAGAAATATTTGTTGGTAGCAGAGTGTACATTTAAAACTTGAAAATACAAGAGAAAATAATGAAAATGTTTTCAGACTGAAAGTTTTGGTCATCTGAAGAAAATATTTACATACTAAAAGTATGACAACTAATGTTGGCAAATATATTCCTAGTATAAAATGTGAACTGAAATAAGTGTACTATAAAATGCAAACCTGCTGCAGTGTTATAAATTAATATTGTCTTGCTTTCTGTTCACACACTAAAATATTTTTGTTTTTACAGGTATCTCGGTTGCTAGGAGTTTTCAAAAACCAAAAACAGGTGACCAGATGTTTTAGTAGTGCTGTGAGTATAATAGTATTTTTTTTTTTCTTTTGAGAAGTTTCTCAATAAAAATACTGGACAACTTACTGAATAAGATAGGGTTGCTACATTACCTTTCCACACACTTTTAAAGATAAGCTGTAAGTACAATGGCCATATGCTCTTATGCCATGCTGGATTTCTGTTAATTAACTTTAACACCAATATCTTTTGACAATTTCACATTCAAAAGAATAATATATTCTTAGACTAATAATTTGAATAACCCCTTATGAAAAATGCTAGCAGTTGCCTGGAAAATTCACATCATTTGATCATATTAATAGGATAGAAATCAACCCTTCTGAAACATTTACAGAAACTTCAATGGCAACGTTGTTGAGAAGCTTCTAAGCATCTTTTTATTTTGCAAACTTTTCTATAAGCAGTAGACTTACTTGCTGTTTAGGAAATGTCTTGTAGCTTTATTCAAATCTAAACCTATGAAGTCTTTAAAGAATTCTGTAAACACTTTTATACCAGTAATTAATACAGACATTTAAAAACTGCTGCTTTTAGAATATCTAGACGTCTGCCCTTTTGAAGTCCCTCTATTATGCTACATTTTAGTTTACAATATGATTGTGTGATTTTTCTCTTGAGCTTGTTTTTGTAAGTGATTTGATTATATTTGGGTGTCTTACCCTTTGTGTGTATTTACAAAATACACACAAGCATGCTCTTGAAGCCTCATTTAAAGAGGGTTTTGAAAACTGCTCTGACTTATGTATGTATCAATGCAATGCCTACTCTTTTATGGGTAGTGTCCATTTCAGGAGAGACTCTGGCTTTTAATGCTATCATTATAGCTCTGCACTGTGCGTTATAAAACATCTGGGAAAAAGAGAAACCAAGAAGTTGCCCATTGCTCGTATATTAGTGAAAGAATTAAGAATGGGTGTTGCACCTCGGGCTCCAGGTACACTAAAGTTGGTATTTCAGACTTAATGCAAGATCTTACATCCTTCTTTTGACTGTACTACAGCCACACATTGCTATGTAACCAGTTATATCAATGGGGGAGAAAGAAAACACAAGCGTAACAGCCAAGCAGGCAACCTAACTGTCAGAGGACATTGCAATTCTTGAAGACATTCAAATAATTGTGTATTTAACATAACTGATGAGCCTTATAAATAGCAGTCCTCACATCCCCATTAGTTTGTTTCTTTTCTCTGAATCTCCACTTTCTCTTTTCTTTATAACCTCAATGACTGTTTCATTCAAAAGAAATGCAGGTACTCAGCATTTCAATGTATATTTTGTATTTTGTGGGGCCAATTGTGAAACACCTTTTGTGTATTCACAGTTGATCCTAATCAGGGCTTTTTCAGATGACATTGCATCTGGTGCTGCTTTTATTGATAGTAAAAGACTCCTATGAAGGTGGTCTGAAAATTAAATGCCTATTTCTAAGATTCAAAATGAATGGTAAAAGTAAACCTGGAGTAGCAGTCCTTAGATCTTTAAACCAAGTTTGATCATTTGCTGCCCTAGATACCTGATGAGTCCAAGCTGTGCAGTCAGTTCCCTCTGCTTCAGGGATGACATCAGAAACAAAGTGCTGGGGAAACTCAGCAGAAGTTATGGTGGAAAAATAACTTCATTTTGCGAAAAATAAGTTCTAGAAAGGAGATCACTTAAGAGAGCTAAATAAGTGAAGCTTTTTTTTAAAATCAATGTTGGACTTCACAAAATTAAGAAAATAACCTTCAAACAAAATGTTCCTTAGGAATAGGTTAGCATGACTGGAGCCTGTTGTAGTGTAGGATAGGTCCTAGTATACATGACATAACTGGACAATGCTATCTCCTGTACAAAGTGCCAGGAAGAAATAAAATACCTGTATTGTACTGGGGAGGAGTGTGAATAAGAAGGCTGCTTTTCAATTAGGTTAGCCACCTTTGTATTTCAGAAAGACTGAGGCACCAAGTGGATTATTTGGAACACTATGTAAGCTGTTTGGAAAACAGACTTCCTGCTTGCACTCCTCTTTAGTGCAGTGCCATCTTTAAAGTGACTTTGGCAATTGGGTGATTGTTCTCTGTTCTAGCAACTAGCTTGATTTTCACCAAAACACATGTAAATGCTCTGATGAATGCAATGTTCCTTAGGTGTACTCTCTGACTTCTTGCATAGGTACAGACAGTAACTTTAATCCCAGGAGATGGAATAGGACCGGAGATTTCTGCTGCTGTTATGAAGATTTTTGATGCTGCTAAAGTAAGCAGTTCATTTGCCTTGTTAGTCATGTATATTACAACTTGAAGTGAGTTGAAAACTACTTCAACTTACCATATCATGTACCGGGATTTTATTTGTGACTCCTGTTTAAGTTTGTGGGGGTTCCACTTTGGAATTTTTCACCAAATTGTCAAGTGTCTGGGTTGTATCTCTAGCCAAAAAGAGAGAAAATACTGAAGTTTCATATATAACATAACAGAGTGGTTAGGGTTGCAGTATCAAGATGGGACCTGTACCTCTTGGTAAAGGAATGGGAAGCTCACAGCAAATACTGTGGTTTTTAATTCTTAGAAATATAAACTACAGTATTTCATGTGAAATAATTATCTAATTGAGTAAATATGTAGCAACTGATAGAAAGGTGTTCTTTTGTCCACTTTGATTTGTGGATACAAATAAAAGAAAAGCGTACGTTAAAAACATTGGCTTGTTCTTAGCAATGTATCTGAAATTAATCCACTATTGCTTAAAACTAGGGTTGTCGATTAATTGCAGTTAACTCACCCAATTAACTCAAAAAAATTAATCGCGATTAATCGCACTGTTAAACAATAGAATACCAACTGAAATATAGTACGTATGTAGAAATACATCTAAAATTTTCAAATATATCTATTTCAGTTACAACACAGAATACAAAGTGTACAGTGCTCACGTATATTATTTTTATTACAAATACTTGCACTGTAAAAATGATAAAAAATAAATAGTTTTTTCAATTCACCTCATACAGGTACTGTAGTGCAATCTCTTTATCATGACAATGCAACTTTCAAATATAGATTTTTTTGGTTACATAACTGCATTCAAAAACAAAACAATGTAAAACTTCAGAGCCTACAAGTCCATTCAGTCCTACTTCTTGTTCAGTCAGTCGCTAAGAGAAATAAATTTGTTTACATTTACAAGAGATAATGCTCCCACTTCTTAATTACAATGTCATCTGAAAGTGAGAACAGGCAGTCGCGTGGCACTGTTGTAGCTGGTGTCGCAAGATATTTATGTGCCAGATGCACTAAAGAATCATATGCCTCTTCATGCTTTGGCCATCATTCCAGAGGACATGCTTCCATGCTTGTTAAAAAAAGTGTGTTAATTAAATTTGTGACTGAACTCCTTGAGGGAGTATTGTATGTCTCCTGCTCTGATTTACCCACATTCTGCCATATATTTCATGTTATAGCAGTCTCAGATGATGACCCAGCACATGTTCATTTTAAGAACACTTTCACTGCAAATTTGACAAAATGCAAAGAAGATACCAATGTGAAATTTCTAAAGATAGCTACAGCACTCAACCCAAGATTTAAGAATCTGAAGTGCCTTCCAAAATCTGAGAGGGATGAGGTGTGGAGCATGCTTTCAGAAGTCTTAAAAGAGCAGCACTCTGATGCGGAAACTACAGAACCCAAACCACCAAAGCCTTCTGCTGGTGGCATCTCGGTGATGATGATGATGATGAAAATGAACATGCGTTGGTCAACAATGCTTTGGATGGTTATCAAGCAGAACCTGTCATCAACATGGACGCATGTCACCTGAAATGGTGGTTGAAGCATGAAGGCACATATGAATCTTTAGAGCATATGGCATGTAACTATCTTGCAACACTAGCTACAACAGTACCATGCAAATACCTGTTCTCACTTTCAGGTGATATTATAAACAAGAAGCAGGCAGCATTTTCTTCTGCAAATGTAAACAAACTTGTTTGAGCAATTGGCTGAACAAGAAGTAGGACTGATTGGACTTAATTTTGTTTTTGAATGCAGGATTTTTTTGTACATAATTTTACATTTGTAAGTTCGTGATAAAGAAATTGCACTACAGTACTTGTATTAGGTGAGTTGAAAAATATGATTTCTTTTGTTTTTTACATTGCAAATATTTGTAATTAAAAATAGTGAGCACTGTACACTTTGTATTCTGTGTTGTAATTGAAATCAATATATTTGAAAATGTAGAAAACATCCAAAAATATTTAAATAAATGGTATTCTATTATTGTTTAACAGTGCGATTGAGATTAATTTTTTTAATCGCTTGACAGCCCTACTTTAAACCTATTTACCTTCACAATATGGAAACCTAACATGTCAAAAGATTTCTTTGCATATGTACTATGTCACTTACTCAGAATTTGAGAGAAGATGCATACAAAATCAAAATGTACCTCTTCTGAAATAACCTTGGTAAGTTAACATGGTTCCCCACCATTGGTACCAAAAAGGAGTTTATCCTTAAAATTCTACTTCCCACTACAAGATATCCAACAGTGGAAAAGGCTTAGATTAACTACTCTTGATTATATGGGGTATAATTTCATATTAAAGAGCTCATATATAGCTCAGTTTTGAGAGGCAGAGAATAGACTTAAATACAACAGTGATAAATTTTTATATAACACCTGAGAGAGATGGAAAGGGTATGTCTAGTTTGGATTACTCCTGATAGGAAATCAACTGATTCAAGATTAAAAAAGCATGTTAACATTTACTGGAAATTCTCTAATTTGTTCAGTTTGAAAGGTGGTGGTTGTTTAATGAGCATAGCATACAGTTACATTGTTTATCTATGACAGCATAATTGTATCTTTCCTTTACACTCCTTCCTGAAAAAAAATAACCTGTGGCAACCTTTCATAACAGAGAGATTCCCTAGGTAAATGAAAATTAAGACAGTACTGATGAATGGGACTGACTGAAACATTCACAGCATTCTATTTAGACATGCAGCACAGTCAAATCTGTTCCTGTCTGTTAGTAATTAAACAAGATCATAAAAAGTTCCTAAGTTTAATTTTAAAAGTCTTTTTAAATTCATGTTAGATATTTTCAAGAAATACAAAATGAGAGAGATCACCATACTGAAAACACAAGCTGAAAGTGTAGATAGCATGGTGAAAGTAGTTCTGATGATATAAGTTTGGAAAAATATTATTATAGGCATCTCATAGTGCCTTCAGTAGTTAGTTACATTGGGACTCTCCTTTAAAGAGTTAGCCCATGCTTGTCAGCTCCGAGATAAATTACTTTGGGAGGTCTGAGTAAAATCCCTTCAGCATTCCTTGTAAAAAAAATATATATATATGTGCGCACACACTTACAAAATTCCTAATACAGATGATAACGTGGAACAAATGTGTTTAGGCTCCTATTCAGTGGGAAGAGAGAAATATTACAGCTATCCTGGGACCAGGAGGAAAGTGGATGATTCCTTCAGATGCCAAAGAATCCATGGATAAAAACAAGATGGGACTGAAAGGTACTGCAGGGGTTAATGTTGAGCTATTAAAAGCAACTGTTGCTTGTACTGTGGGGACGGTGTTCTTGGAAGTATGCGGCAATGTAAAAGACAAAGTACTCTACACCATAATAGAATGCATGACAGCGGTCATTTGAAACTTCAAAGCATGACCTTTATTTCAACTTTTAGTACAGCTTTCTCATTTAATGAGTTAACATTCCTAGCCAGAATCTGCCAATGTGTAGGTAAGTATCCTCTAAGTTTCCCTGTGTGAGACCCACCCACACCATTTCATAAATGGCATTGCATTTCAGTGAATGAATATAGCAATTGGGGTGTGTTGAAGGGTTGACTCACAGGTGGCATTACCCTTCGTGACTGGGCATAGTGTACCAGACTTTTTTCCTCTAGTGCCAACAGCTGCTCCAACTCTAGTGGTCTGCCACTTCTCATGACTTAGTCCTCTGACCAGGTCACTTATAGTCCCCCTTCCAGAGTAACAGTCCAACAAACGAAAGTCCAGTTTCCTTAAATCAGGTCTTTCTCCCCCCAACCTGGGCCCTGAGGTCCTTACACTCATCCCAGGGTTTCAAAAGTCCATATTCCTTTATAAAGGGGTTTCATACCACCTTCCCTGCAGCTGGCAGGGGAACCCAGGCCCTCGTGCACCTTTGGGTTCCAGCTCAGGGACTGTTTAGTGAGCAGGCAAGGTCTGTGAATTCTGACCTACCCCCTGCCATCTCCCTGGGTTTCTTTCTACCTCAACCCGTCAACAGCCCCTTCCTGGGCCCTTTGGCCTGTATTTGTTTCAGGTGCCACAACTTTTCCATCTCCCTAAGCTCCATGACCTCGCAAGGTGCACCTTTTTTTTTTTTTTTTAAGGGCCATGGCTCGTTGGGGTCCCTTGCTTGGAGTCCCCCAACAAATCTCAACTGAAAAAATAAATGTAAGCCAACTTTAGCCCTCTTCAAGCTCGACCTTTTTATTCAGTTTTCCCTGTACTCCATTCCCCAGTTAAATGCCTCCCAGGGCTCTGTTCCAGGAAATCTAGACCCTGCCCTTTTATCAGAGTTGCTCCACCATGTTTCTCGTTGTCCTTTGCCAGATCTTCTTAGGAGAGGATCCCAAGACCTTCTCTCTCCCAGGTCTCCTCTTCCCTCTACTGCCCTGAAGTTCTTCCCTGGCCCAGCAGACCTCTCTATACCTCCAAGAGGGATTTCTACCTTCGTCCCTTTTCTTCCTGTAGCCCTCTTCTGTTCTGGGCTTCCTCTTTATAGTAACCATCCAGCTCTTTTCCATCTGGGACTCATCTTTAATTGAACCTGACCTACCCTTCAGGTGCATTAATTAAGCTCTCTTTAGTTAATGCTTTTAGTCTCAGTGAGGGTATCCCCCCTCACAGGGTGACATTTTGTGAAAGCCCAAATGAAGGTGCATGCCACATATTGTCAGTCAGAGCTCTGTGGGGGCTCGAAAGCTTGTCTCTCACCAACAGACGTTGGTCCACTAACAGGTGTTACTTTACTCACCTCTTCAGTCTTTAGTGTCAGACTTTTCATGGGTGCACTAGGAGAACTATTAGAGATGGGAATATTAGTATTAATAGAACCCTGAACTGGCGCCCATATCTAAAACAGCACAAACCAGTTCCCCTGCTGCTGGCATACTTCATAGCCAGAATGTGATTCCTGTTGTTCTCATTGAGTAATCCCTTACTCCCCAAATAGTCCTATTGAATTTAATGAGAATGCTAGTGGTGTTAATTGCTACTCAACATGACTAGAGGGATCCCAAATTGGCTCTTAAACAGCAGAATCACTTCACTCTTTAATGGTCTAGAGCAGGGATCGGCAATGTTTGGCACGTGGCTTGCCAGGGTAAGCACCCTGGCGAGCCGGGCCAGTTTATTTACCTGCTGACGCAGCAGGTTTGGCCGATCACGGCCCCCACTGGCCGCGGTTCGCCGTCCCGGGCCAATGGGGGCGGCGAGAAGCGGCACGGGCGAGCGATGTGCTGGCCGCGGCTTCCCGCCACCCCCATTGGCCCAGGATGGCGAACCGTGGCTAGTGGGGGCTGTGATCGGCCGAACCTGCCGCGTCAGCAGGTAAATAAACTGGCCCGGCCCGTCGGGGTGCTTACCCTGGCGAGCTGCATGCCAAACGTTGCCAACCCCTGGTCTAGAGGGAGAGTTCTTCAGCCTTTCAGCTTCAGTCAACACAAGACCCTAACAAGGGAACCCAGGTCTCCCATGAGACTGTGCCTAGATCTATCTCTGATGGTTGTTGTCAGGACTGAGATCCCCACTTTGAACTTTAGGGTACAAATGTAGGGGCCTGCATGAAAAACTTCTAAGCTTAACTACCAGCTTAGCTCTGGTTCGGCTGCCACCATTTCAATGGATTCCCTCCCTGGGAAGCCTTGAAAAACCTTCACCAAATCCCTGGTGAAAACAAATCCAAAACCCCTTGGATCTTAAAACAAGGGGAAATTAACCATTCCCCTCCTTCCTCCCACCAACTCCTGGTGAATCAGTTCCAACCCCCCCCGGGATCTACAACAGGGAGAAATTAACCATCCCCCCTCCTTCCTCCCACCAACTCCTGGTGAATCAAGATCCAAAACCCCTTTGGATCTAAAACAAGGAAAAATCAATCAGGTTCTTAAAAAGAAGGTTTTTAATTAAAGAAAAAGGTAAAAATCATCTCTGTAAAATCAGTATGGAAATAACCTTACAGGGTAATCAAACTTAAAGAGCTCAGAGGACTCCCCTCTAGTCTCAGGTTCAAAGTACAGCAAACAAAGATAAACACTCTGGTAAAAGGTACATTTACAAGTTGAGAAAAACAAAGGAAAACTAACACGCCTTGCCTGGCTATTTACTTACAAGTTTGAAATAGGAGAGACTTGCTTAGAAAGATGTGGAGAACCTGGATTGATGTCTGGTCCCTCTCAGTCCCGAGAAAGAACACCGTCCCAAAACAAAGAACACAAACAACAGCCTTCCCCCCCCCCCCCCCCCCCCCCCCCCAAGATTTGAAAGTATCTTGTCCCCTTATTGGTCCTTTAGGTCAGATGCCAGCCAGGTTACCTGAGCTTCTTAACCCTTTACAGGGAAAAGGATTTTGGAGTCTCTGGCCAGGAGGGATTTATAGTACTGTACACAGGACAGCTATTACCCTTCCCTTTATAGTTATGACACGCCCCCCAAATCACAGATAGTGTTGGATGTTCGGTTCCACACTGGCTGTGATTTCTTCCTGGAGTTCTGTGTCAATGGAGTGGTATGCCCGTTCGGTCCATCCTGGAGTGGCTGAGAAAATTGGTGCAAAGCTTGTGCACAGCTCCTTGATCTGCTGTCGCTGCAGACGTCCCAGGGTCGTGGAGAGGTTCACCTCTTCCACGCCACCATCCTTTTTTCCTTCATAGTAGACACCTTCAGGCCACTCCGCATCATCTGTTTTCTGGGCTGTAAACTGGCAAACGTTTAATTCTCTGGAATAAAAGGGCTTAAGAGAATTAACATGGTATACCTTAGGCTTTATGTTGGAGGTGGGGGAGGCTATGAGATAGTTAACAGCTCCTAGGCGCTCCTGGACCGTGAATGGTCCTTCCCACGACGCTTTCATTTTATGGGCCTGGAGCGCCTTTAAGACCATGACTTGGTCTCCTACCTTGAAGGACCGTTCTCTGGAATGTTTATCATACCAGGCCTTTTGCTCTTCCTGAGCATCCTTTAGGTTTTCTTTAGCAAGGGCCAAAGAATGTCTGAGGGTGTTTTGTAGGTTGCTTACAAAGTCTAGAATGTTTGTTCCTGGAGAAGGCGTAAACCCCTTCCATTGCTGCTTCACCAACTGTAATGGCCCCTTAACCTCACGGCCATACACAAGTTTAAATGGTGAAAACCCTAAACTGGGATGTGGTACAGCCCTGTAGGCAAAAAGCAACTGCTGCAACACGAGGTCCCAATCATTGGAGTGTTCATTTACAAATTTACGTATCATGGCCCCCAAAGTTCCATTAAACCTCTCTACCAGGCCATTGGTTTCATGGTGGTAAGGGGTGGCAACCAAGTGATTCACCCCATGAGCTTCCCACAGGTTTTTCATGGTTCCTGCCAGGAAGTTAGTTCCCGAATCTGTAAGGATGTCGGAGGGCCAACCTACCCTGGCAAAAATGTCTGTTAATGCCTGGCACACACTTTTAGCCCTGGTGTTGCTTAAGGGTACTGCTTCCGGCCATCGGGTAGCAAAATCCATGAAAGTCAGTACGTACTGCTTTTCTCTGGGTGTCTTCTTTGGGAAAGGACCCAGAATATCCACAGCTACGCGCTGAAATGGGACCTCAATTATGGGTAGTGGCTGGAGAGGGGCTTTAACCTGGTCTTGGGGCTTTCCCACTCGTTGGCACACCTCACAAGACCGGACATAATTAGCAACGTCCTTGCCCATTCCCTCCCAGTGGAAGGACTTCCCCAACCGGTCCTTGGTTCTGTTCACCCCAGAATGGCCACTGGGATGATCATGGGCTAAGCTCAAGAGCTTTACCCGATACTTAGTGGGAACTACCAACTGTCTTTGAGGATGCCAGTTTTCCTGGTGCCCACCATAAAGAGTCTCCTTGTATAAAAGTCCTTGTTCTACAACAAACCGGGATCGGTTAGAAGAGCTGAGAGGCGGTGGGGTGCTCCGCGCCGCCGCCCAAGCTTTCTGAAGGCTGTCATCTGCTTCCTGCTCGACCTGGAACTGTTCCCTTGATGCTGGAGACATCAGTTCCTCCTTGGACTGTGGACTGGGGCTTGGTCCCTCTGGAAGCGATGCAGGTGCTGGGGCTGTTTCCATTGACTGTGAACCGCTGTCCGCTGGTGCACTATGTGGTATCTCAGGCTCTGGCTGAGCCTCTTGGGTAGGGTTATCTGCTGCTTCTGCCAGTTCAGGCTCGCTGGTGCCCTCTGGCGTTGGAGTTGTAGACGGGTTTGCAAGCGCTGGACTCAGGGCTGGCAATGGTTCTGGTGCTGGTTGCGTTGCCAGTTCCGGTTCTGGGACTGGCTTTGGCTGGGTCTCTGGGATTGGATCCACTACGGCTGTTGCAGTTGTTGGCAGAGGATCCAGTTCCACCACCTTTGTCTGGGTCTCCGGTAACACAGACGGGGCCCTGGTGGACGGCTCAGGAACAGGGATGGGGGTGAAAGCTTGCTTAGCCTGGCTGCGGGTGACTATTCCCACCCTCTTGGCTACCTTCACATGGTTGGCCAAATCTTCCCCCAGCAGCATGGGAATGGGATAATTGTCATAGACTGCAAAAGTCCACATTCCTGACCAGCCCTTGTACTGGACATGCAACGTGGCTGTAGGCAAGGTTACAGATTGTGACACGAAGGGTTGAATTGTCACTGTAGCCTCTGGGTTGATGAGTTTGGGGTCCACTAGGGATTGGTGGATAGTTGACACTTGAGCCCCAGTGTCCCTCCAAGCGGTAACCTTCTTTCCGCCCACTCTCAAGGTTTCCCTTCGCTCCGAGGGTATGAGAGAGGCATCTGGGTTTGGGGATCTTTGGTGTGATTGGGGTGTAATGAACTGTAATCGGTTGGGGTTCTTGGGGCAGTGAGCCTTTATATGTCCCAGTTCATTACATTTAAAACATCGCCCTGCTAAGGTATCACCGGGACGATGTTGGTTGGTGGAGACTGGTGTGATGGGGTGAGAAGGCGTCTGGGGTTTCCCTTGGGATGTGGGTGGGGCCTTGGGTTGTCCCCGGTGGTAAGGTTTTGTTTCGGCTTGCCCCTTCTGATATTCGCACCAACTGCTACTAGTTTTTTTCTTTTCTGCCACCTCCACCCATTGGGCTCCAATCTCCCCCGCCTCAGTTACAGTTTTGGGCTTCCTATCTAGGATGTACCTTTCTATTTCCTCAGGAACACCCTCTAAAAACTGCTTCATTTTTACTAGGGAAAGTAGATCTTCCAGAGATTGAACATTTGCTCCTGATACCCAGGCATCACAATTTTTGTCAATGTGGTAGGCATGACGGGTAAATGACACATCGGGTTTCCACTTTAGGGCTCTGAACTGCCGACGGGCATGCTCGGGTGTTATCCCCATTCTGATTCTGGCCTTGTTTTTAAAAAGTTCATAACTGTTCATGTGTTCCTTAGGCATTTCAGCCGCCACCTCTGCTAAGGGTCCACTGAGCTGCGGCCTCAGCTCTACCATGTACTGGTCTGTAGCGATGCTGTATCCAAGGCAGGCCCTTTCAAAATTTTCTAAGAAGGCCTCAGTATCATCGCCTGCCTTGTAGGTGGGGAATCTTCTGGGATGGGAAGTGGTACCTGGAGGGGGGTTGTTAGCATTGGCTGGTGCATCCTGCTTAGCCTTTGCTACTTCCAGTTTATGCTTTCTTTCTTTTTCTTTCTCCTCCATCTTTTTTTCTTTCAGCTCCATCTTTTTTTTTTTCAGCTCCATCTCTCTCTTGTGGGCCTCCTCTTTGGCTTTTTCTTCTCTTTCTCTTTGCTCTGTCTCGAGTTTTGTTAATTGAAGCAGTCTCTGATGTTTTCTTTCATTTTCTTCTGCTTCTAGTTTGGCCAGTTCTATTTTGTTAGCTACTTCTTTGGTAGTTATTTTCCTGTTTTCTTGTGCTGGGTAACCCCCTCTGCAGTTGTCTGAAACTGGGAAGCTCTCAGCTCTGGCTGCTGCTGAGTTAACAGAAACTTTCTAACTAGCTACTCCCGAGGATGTAAAAAGAAAAAAAAAAAAAAAAAAAACAATTCAGCTTGTAAATTCCCTTTAGCTTTGTTTGCTCATTTGAACACTTCTCTTAACCAAGGACCTGTTAAAAAAAACTTAACACCTCTGCCTTCAGGCAAGGAGAGATAAGATATGCATCTATCTACTTCCAGCTCGGCTTTCCAAGCAGCTAGAAGGAGAAAAAAAAAATCTCACTGGCTTTTGGGTTTAAAATAATCCCACCTCTGCCACCATGTCAGGACTGAGATCCCCACTTTGAACTTTAGGGTACAAATGTAGGGGCCTGCATGAAAAACTTCTAAGCTTAACTACCAGCTTAGCTCTGGTTCGGCTGCCACCATTTCAATGGATTCCCTCCCTGGGAAGCCTTGAAAAACCTTCACCAAATCCCTGGTGAAAACAAATCCAAAACCCCTTGGATCTTAAAACAAGGGGAAATTAACCATTCCCCTCCTTCCTCCCACCAACTCCTGGTGAATCAGTTCCAACCCCCCCCCTGGGATCTACAACAGGGAGAAATTAACCATCCCCCCTCCTTCCTCCCACCAACTCCTGGTGAATCAAGATCCAAAACCCCTTTGGATCTAAAACAAGGAAAAATCAATCAGGTTCTTAAAAAGAAGGTTTTTAATTAAAGAAAAAGGTAAAAATCATCTCTGTAAAATCAGTATGGAAATAACCTTACAGGGTAATCAAACTTAAAGAGCTCAGAGGACTCCCCTCTAGTCTCAGGTTCAAAGTACAGCAAACAAAGATAAACACTCTGGTAAAAGGTACATTTACAAGTTGAGAAAAACAAAGGAAAACTAACACGCCTTGCCTGGCTATTTACTTACAAGTTTGAAATAGGAGAGACTTGCTTAGAAAGATGTGGAGAACCTGGATTGATGTCTGGTCCCTCTCAGTCCCGAGAAAGAACACCGTCCCAAAACAAAGAACACAAACAACAGCCTTCCCCCCCCCCCCCCCCCCCCAAGATTTGAAAGTATCTTGTCCCCTTATTGGTCCTTTAGGTCAGATGCCAGCCAGGTTACCTGAGCTTCTTAACCCTTTACAGGGAAAAGGATTTTGGAGTCTCTGGCCAGGAGGGATTTATAGTACTGTACACAGGACAGCTATTACCCTTCCCTTTATAGTTATAACAGTTGTAGTGAATTTAAACTCTAGATTGGTGCTTTTCTATCTCACTCATTCCTGTTGTGTATTATAGGACCTTTAAAAACGCCAATAGCTGCTGGGCACCCTTCGATGAATCTGCTGCTGCGTAAAACCTTTGACCTTTATGCAAATGTTCGTCCCTGTGTCTCAATTGAAGGATACAAAACCCCTTACACAGATGTAAATATTGTCACAATTCGAGAGAACACAGAAGGAGAATACAGTGGAATTGAGCACTTGGTATGTTATTGGGAAACAGTTAATTTTCTGGCAGGGTTTTCTTTCCTCTGCAAATTTTGCAACCTTGTATGGCAAAATTAGGAAGTCTTTTTTTTTTTTTTTTTTTTTAAATTAACTCTTCTGATTCGGAATTTATTTTTAATGTGAAATACCTTGTGTAGTGTGCTCTGCAGATAGTTGCCCATCAGAATTATATGCTGCTGTTCCAAATCTCTACACTATCAGCTCCTGCTTTATAAATCAGCTTAAGTTTTTACTTGTGATGACTGTCTGTTTTTCAGATTGTTGATGGTGTTGTACAGAGTATCAAACTCATCACAGAAGAAGCAAGCAAACGTATTGCTGAATTTGCTTTCGAGTATGCCAGAAACAATCATAGAAGCCATGTTACTGCAGTGCACAAAGCAAACATTATGTATGTTGACATCATAAAGTAACAAACTCTTATGAATGGATTTAAAAAACTATGGATTTTGAGCTTTTAAAGATGCAAAGTAACTTGTGAAATCTCCCTCAGATGTGTAACACCCATTAATGCTAGTGGGTGGAAAAAACATAAGCAACATGGGGAAAATTTGACCCAGTGGTGATGGGACTACATTAGTTACATACTCAAATCACTGACAAGTTAGTACTGTATGCTCCTTATCTCTGTGCTCTTACCTATTTACTATTAAACTTAAGAATAAAAACACTAAAAGTGAAACTTGCACATATAGGCCTGGTCTACACTTAAAAATTAGTTCAACCTAGCTACGTTGCCTACAACAATGGAGAAACCCCTTCTGTAGGAAGCATGTGGGGTATAGTGGCACTGCTACAGTAGACAGTGACTTTCACCCAAGGATTTCAAAGCACTCCACAATAAGCCACAATACGTGTGGAATTGCATAACACTTCTTTGCTTATTTTTTTTATACTCAGGCTTTAATTACAAAAGTGTCACTTTGTTTGCTTTAGTAGTGCATACCAGAGGTGGATATTAAAGTGTTCTGACCAAAAAACACTTACATAGTGAAAAATGTGCTTGTTGGGAGGATGTACTTTTCCCGATCTAATTTCTGGTTTACTGTCAGTCTCACTTCCGTCCTTTAATGCAACTGACAAGTGCAGTTTAACTCATTGAGGTGTCTGTTTTGACAACCTAGCTCTCATTCTGTATAGTAAACATTTTTGAGAAGTTTGATGTCTATATCAAAACAAAACAAGCCTTTGCTTCCAAACCCTCAAAGATGAGGACAAAGACTTTGCTCTGAACATATGGTAAATTGTAAGAATGTTTCTAATGCAATGAAATCAGAAAAGTTAACATGTGAAGTAATTTTTTGATCTATTGCTAAATTAGACTTTTAGGGCCAGATCTTGGCTTCTGGTGACTCTGGTTTGAGTCATGACATAAAACAGCCTTATAGCTGCTTTAACCAGGCAGCTGGGAATTTCCCCCCCTGCGAGGGAGAATCCCCAAGCGGTGTAAGGCTGGCGGAGCCAACTCTGCACCGTCCTTTTCATATGTGCACCTGCCCTCCCACATAGGGATAGTGTTGGGTGCAGGAGTGGGCCACGGTCAAACCTATTTCTCTGGCTATTTCCAGCCCCCTATGGGGCCATTACAGGCCAGCCCAAATTAGAAACTGCCCTAATTTGCTCAACAGTTGAACCAGCTCTTGGCTGATCCCACAAACAAGGAGGTGAAAAGCCACCTTTGGGTTTCACAGTGTATCCCCAGTGAGAACCTGGCCTATATTTTTCTACTTATTCCTTGTTTCCAGAGGTACATCCATACTTACCTTGATGCAGTTGCTTTTTAAAACTTGTTTACTCAGCCGTGCTCTATAACATTCTTCTCTTTGTCTAATTGCAGGCGAATGTCTGATGGGCTTTTTCTGAGAAAATGCCGGGAAGCTGCAGAAAACTATAAAGATATTAAATTTAATGAAATGTACCTTGATACTGTGTGTCTGAATGTGAGTATCTAATCCATTATATCCAGCTTTTTATAGTTACAATACATGACCTTAAAATTAAAACAATTTTCTTCCTAGATGGTACAGGATCCATCACAATTTGATGTGCTTGTTATGCCAAACCTGTACGGTGACATCTTGAGGTAAGCAGAAGTGAGCTGGTTATAATTTAACCCTTAAAATACCATCACTTTCAAGATTACCATTCAGATTAAATGTTAGGCAAGTGGGTGTCTGTTTACAGCATCCAGAACGTTAAAACATAACCCTTTCAGATTCTCAATATCATAAAAAGAAAAGCTGCAATTGAGAACCAACACAGAATAACTTAGTATCGAGGGAGCTGTATGATGAGGCTGTGCTTCATGGCATCAGAAGTGATGGTGTTTGTCCATATACGGTATAAATGTGATTCAAATATAAAATGGAAGGATGTATGTGAAATGAACATCTGTATAAATACTTACTAAGGTACCTTCAGTTACTGTTTTTCTCAGACAACTTCATTGTTGAGGAATATTGACACTAATACTCTGCCATCAAAACAATTAATTTGACTTGTGAAATCAACTGCCAGACCTATTTGCCATAAAACACTTACTTCATTGAATTTGATGCTGTTCTTATCACCTAGCAAAAACTGGTGTCTTTAATCTGAAGTCTTAAATGTGTGTGCATATAACTTTTTAAGAATTTGGTCCTTGCTTCTCTTGTATCATCCAGGAAATCTTAAAATGTTTGTCTTATTTTGATTCAGGCCAAACTTTAAAAAAGTACCTCTCTGCGGTTCTGGGTGTTAGAATGTGTTTTTAATATATGTGATCCTAATACAAACAAATAACTGCAGTCACCCCAAAACTAGGAAGGTGGTAGAGAGGGAGGGAACCCACTCCTGTCACAGCCCCCAGTGCACTCTCACGCCCCCAAAGCCTTGGAAAAGAGAGAGGTTTACTACAGAATAACTTACTTCCAGATGTGCTTGGAATATGTACTCACATGTGTATACACTTCAGAACTACAGATTTTTTAGACAACAACTGACATACAATAAAGTGAAAAACACTGAATGGAGGATTTAAACTCCTTACCAATCATTAGAGAAGATAAATAAATGAAAATTATTTTAAAAACGTGTGTGTGTAAAATACATTTAAATAAACTCCTAGGACTGCAGTGATTTCTCAGACTGTTGCTATTTGAGTTGCATGTGGCTTCATAGCTTTGTATTGGTTCTCTTCTAAGGGCTAAGAAAGGAATCTCCTGGGCCCAGATTCAAACAGGTGTTTAGGCTCCTAACTTCCATTGAAATCAATGGAAGTCAGAAGCCTATATACCGTTGTGGTTCTGGGCCATGATGTCTTGATTGTGGGGTGGCAGTTGCCTCAGGGAGAACAGAAATACCCACACAGGTGCCAGTAGCCAGATTTCTCAGAATTGGTATGAGGTGTTAACTAAGGTTCCCTCCATGGATCTTAGTACTGCTCTAACTGTAATTTTGATTTAGCTGTGTAGGAATGAATTCCTTAATTTACAATATGTTTGTTACAGGCATTTTTGCATTTTAAATAGGTTAAATTCTTTTTGTGGCTCTTGGCGTCCCCCTGCAATGACGAAGTGGCTTTTGGCTGTTGCAGTTGAGTAAAGCTGGTGTAAAAACCATTGTGAACTAATTCATTGTAGAATCCATCTTTCACATTCTGTACAGATAGTAGGGAAAAGACCACTTAGCTCAACAAGCAGCTCTCCTTTAGGTACCTAGAAGCACACCATTCTTCCTTTGCTACTGTATTCCCTAATCACCTTCTGGTTGAACAAAATATAGAGCTCAAACTAATACTACATGCTTTAACAGCTGGTAGTGTTTTCTCTGTAGTTGCTATTGAAAGTTCTGCCTGATAGCTCCGCTTACTTTCCTGAGGTTTAGCTGGCATCCTAGTTTGATTCTCCTCAACATTGTTGCTTATGTACTTTTTACCTAGTATAGATTTCATCATCCATTTGAGGTTTAATGAAAGTTCCTTAACACATTTTACATTTGTGCTCAGTTTTGATAAAGCAGGGTTTCTTCTTAAAGGTAGGTGGCCCCACCACACTCACTTCCCTGTAAACTGCCTCTCTGCTCCTAAGGCTTTTTGAAAGTGCCCAAAATGTTCTACCCTCTAAATAGATATTGGATGACATTCCCTACCTTGAAGTGTGTAATACCTAAAGTCACAAAGGAAGGATGGAGGAAGGGGATACAAGCAAAGCTAGTCCCTTTATTTTAAATTTTAAAAACTGTTATATAGACTATTCCCCACTTCCTGTTTGCTTAGCACTTATTGGGTGACTGATTTCTTGTAGGCATTGGTATAGAAGCGGGTCTTGAATAGTTTTCTAAATATCAACATTTGACTACAAGGATTGTATTTTATGGGCACTTGTTGGCTTAGTCCTTGCTCATATTGATCTTGGAGGAAACCCCGCTAAAGCCGGATTTTTGTGTTGCTTTCTTTAATTTTTTCACAGACCATATAGGCTGTTCAGTAATGAAGGAGCAAAGCAATCTTGCATCACTTAACACCGGTTTCCTTCAGTTTTGCATAATAGTTGTTAGTAATTCAGATTTCTTGTGAGCAAAGTTCTGGCCTCTTAATAGGCAGCTCTTATAAGAAATTTCTCTAATTTCTTGGGGGAAATGTTGGATTATACATTGAAGGACCTCCAGATAATTACATGAAACCCATCAACTGATATTTCTGATTTTTTTTTTTTTTTTTTTTTTAAGATTTGTAATGATATCATGGAGGGGGGTTGGGTCCTTTTTTTATTGTGCTTCATTGGCTATCCCAACTTTCTTCTGCTGTATGCAGGTTTGTAGTATTTTCCACCTTGCCCTATCCTTTTGGTAAGCTCTATCCTGGAATTTGAAGTTCCCCTGTCATTTTCCTCATTAAACTGTTTTTGTTGGTCTAGTAGTCCTGCTCATCTTCAAACATGCCGCTGTAGTATAGCTAACTTATTACGTATCCTTTTTGCCACCGGGTTAAACACATTAACCACTGGCTGTGTTGGCAGCTAAACTTTGTTTATTTTAATAGTTTAGTCCATATTAATAAATCTCTGTATACCTTGTTGGTAGGAGGTTGTACCTTTGTAATTTACATGATTTTTTTTCTTCCAGTGACTTGTGTGCTGGATTGATTGGAGGCCTTGGAGTAACACCAAGTGGGAACATTGGAGCCAATGGAATTGCAATCTTTGAATCTGTAAGATCGTTTTTGCAAGAGGAAATTTTATTAACTAACTTTGCCTAGAAACCTAAACTAAAGGATATCCTGTAGCCATTACAGAAATACATTCTCTGCAAAATGTCTGACTGCTTTAATTGTGAAGTTTACTTAAATTCTGCATAAAAAGAAATGTTATTTTAAAATGATTAGTTATTTCGATTGGCTTTTAACAATCAAGGAAATAAGTCAGTACAGTGTTTTAAACCAAGATTTCAAATACAGTAGTTTTACAGGCATCGTAATATTTATTCACCTATTTTAGAAAGGATCTTGAATAATTTTTAGTTGTCAGGGACATCACCTTTTAGGATATCCATGTCCTCTGGATTTGTAGGGGAAAGATTTTGAGAACTACAAAGGAGTTAGATGTGCGGTTCCCAGTGCAAGCAAATGGGAATTGTACACCTAATTCCTCTTTCTTTGTCTTTGAAACTCTCTCCTCCCCACCTTAAACTATTATGGTTTTGTATACTGATTGGATGAATACGCTTTGTTCAAAAGAATTAAATTTGAAATAACTTACAATATTAACTCATTAATTTTTCAATTGTCTAAATTACTTTAGACAACAAAACAGACACTAAACGCTTGATATATTGACTTCATAATACAGCTAATTTCACTTTTATCTGTAGGTTCATGGAACAGCACCAGACATTGCAGGAAAAGACTTAGCAAATCCAACTGCCCTTCTTCTGAGTGCTGTAATGATGCTGCGTCATATGGGACTGCATGAATATGCCACAAAAATCGAGACTGCATGTTTTGATACAATTAAAGCTAGAAAGGTATTCTCAGGGTTTACAGACAAACTATTGACCGTATCGCTTTTCCTATCTCTACAATAATTAATATAGAACACCAAAGCCTAAACTACGGATTATGAGGAGGATGCAGAGGCTCACTGCCTTGGGAAACGCTGGGGGACTTGTAGATTCAGCTCTCTGAAAAAAGCACTTGCACTCCCTGAAAAGGTGCAGTGTGTCTCCACCCTCATGTTGGGACAGACTCTGCTTATGAAGTCCTAGAGCTGAGATTGGGCCTGGCCCCTGTATGCACAACGGACGAGTTGGCTTTAGTTGGGCCCCAGGGAATCTAAATTATAAAATACAAATTATTTCTGTGTGTATATTTGGTGCTCAAGAAGGTGAAGGAATCCATTTTCCTATCTCTGGATGAATCTAGTGTTGTCTGTATGTCTTGTATAGGCTTCATCACACAACTTTCCCAAAGCATTTCATTCATGACCTATACCACCTTTGTTCCCATTCCGGACTCAAGTCGTTTCTAAACTTCTTCCCTGCAACCTCATTGACTTGGTAGGATTACATGGGTTTAAATGAGGCCAGAATTTGACACACAAGCTAGATTTTACTCAATTGTGTGCGTGGCTTCTCTTATGCAGTTAGTGTCTAAGATTTGGAGACCACCAAATTGATTTTCACTTGTAACTTGAGTAAAACTTGAATTCATGTTTCCAGAAGTTGAACCTTACCAACTCTCTTCACTGCCATCTTGGCTTTCATCTTTTTAAAATGCAGGTGGGTGGATTCTAAAGATTGTGCTTAAAAAAAGGAACATTACTTAGCCACACTGGTGAAATTTCTTTGGTCCAGGAGCACGGGAGTGTGCTTTGTAATTCATCATAGGTGGATTTTTATGCAAATATTGAACAAGATAAAATGAAAAGATGTTCATTTTATAAGCCTATTTGTGGTGGCGGCCAAACTGTACATAGGAGACACTTAAAAATCCTATTTAAATTGTAAATAAAATATGAAATGCTTCTGAAAAGCACCAGATCTACTGTCTGGAGTCGAAGTCCTTTATCTGTAGATCAGCAACACAATGGTTGATAGAACAAGCATTAATTTGCTAATGGCTCACTATGTGATGGATATATATGCTCACAATGGAGAGAACTCTGCTTTCATTTAAAAATTGTGCAGTGCATTGAAAAATGACAATACCCTAAAATTATAAATTGTCCTCTCTTATGCCTGCAGGTCCCGCCATACACACTTTTTTAGGATCTTGCAGTATATGTCTGAGACCATTAATCTCTATTGTGCAAATTGCCCCATTATCATGCCTTACCAAAGGGGTCTGTGGTGGAGCAACGGCTCACTGGCACAGCACCTCCTGCTGGTTGTCCAGGGAATTAGCACTTTTCCAGCTCTGGAGTGCCCTCTGCCAGCTGATGTCTCACTTGCTGCTGGACCCCGTGTCCTTCCCGGACCTGGTGCCTTTTGCCTAGGGGTTCTGCCCCAACAGTAACCCCCAATCTGGGTCTCCCCTCTCTGGGGAACCCCCAACCCTCTAAACCCACCTTGCCTCAGTGGCTACTGCCAGTCATCATCTAGTCCCCGCTCCCTGGGGCAGACTGCAGTCTGCAAACCACTCATCATTAGCAAGGGGGATTGGACCAGCTGCCTCTGCCTAGCTCTGGGCTGCCTCTCTGCAGCCCTAGTACCCTTTTTTGTGGGCCCTTAACTCGGCCTGCCGCCTGGGGCTTTGCTAGGCTGGAGCTCCCTCTGCTCTTCCCCAGTACTGCTCCACCCTAAATACCCTTCTCGACTTCCTAGGCAGCCAGGTCCTTCTCTCTCAATGAAGCTAGAGAGAGTATCTCCCTTTCATCTGGCCCACAGCCCTCTTAAGGGCCAGCTGGGCCCTGATTAAGCTGACCACAGCTGTGGCTGCTTTTCCAATCAGCCTATCTTTCCCCACTGCAGCCTTTCCAGGGCTGCTTTATCCTCTTCAGGCAGGAGCGGGGTGACCACCCCACTACAGGCCAGGCAATGCCATTATCCCACATTTGCCACATTATCCCACCATTATACCTATTCAGCACCTTTTCCCATCATTTAACTTTTTGCATTCTTCCCCTCCCCAATTAAAGATCTTGCTCCTTGTAAGCTGGCATGGCCCTCCCTCCAAATCCACCTCTGAGGGAGGCCACACCTCCATGCAGTCTGGCCTGCTAGAGAACTCTCAAACAAGGAAAGGGGGGAATTAATGGTACTCAATGGGCCCCAGCCTTCAAGCAGGGCAGGGCCACAAGCAGTCTGGGCTCTGGCTTGCAGTCAGGCAGAGCTGTAGCACCAAGCACAGTCTATGGGGCTCAGGCAAGAACCAAGCATAGTCTGAGACCCAATCACACTAATCATAGAGCCATAGCGTTAGAAGGAATGGCAAAGGTCATCTAGTCTAACCCCCTGCCAAGGTGCAGAATTTGTTGTGTTTAAACCATCCAAGACAGATGGCTATCCAGCAAAATTATGATGCTAAAGTCTTAACATGTGATAACCTACTATTATGATGAAAACCCGCTGTTTGAATTTGCCTTCTGTCCATGCTGCAATTGGCAAGCTCATTTCTATTAAAATTGTTGTATTACAGAGAACCTTGGACAGTTAACATTGTTCCCTTGCATACATAGTACTGCATACTCTGTTCAGAATGTAAAATTAATTTAGAAGCGGCAATAGTCAGATTACATTTTTTTTAATTAAAATGTCTATTTTTTTTCTCTCTCAGGTCCTAACAAAAGATTTGGGAGGTAATGCTAAGTGTTCGGACTACACAGCAGAGATCTGTCGCAGAGTACAGGATATTGACTAAAGTTTCCTCATATCACTAATGTTGCAATCACTCCAAATGGACACATTACAAATACATTATATAGTCATCTGCAATTCATATACATTTGGTTTGCCTATCTCAAGAGAGAGCAAACTTTTTAGATGGGGTCATTTTGTTAATAAATTTAGCCCAAATGGATACAAACAACCTTGTGCCTGCTTTCAGTGGACTTTTTCCAAGTGCTTTGTTTTATTTATTACTTGTCTCTGGTGAAATGTTTTTGTATAAGTGGATTCCTTTATTGTATCACTTGCAATTGTTTACCATTTTACATTTCAATTAAGTGGTTTTTACTTCTCAAAATACTTTCTGTAAATATCAAGATGACTGAATTTGCATGATTATAAAAGCACCTTTAAAGAAAGCATAAAATCTATTTTATTGGTCTTAGAATGGAACAAAATAGGCTTTTCGGCCTTAAAATAGCACAAGATGACACTTTTGTAAACTAACGGGTATGAAACTTACTAGGAATGTTGTATCAAAAGCAATGGAGAGAGACTTTCAGGTGCCCTGATGTTCCAACAAAAAGTTCTCTCAATGCATGAATAAAGACTTAAAACCCTACAGATATTTAATCAGTTAGAATATTTTTCTGTCTAAAAATCAAGGTATCAAAACAGGTGTGAGAAATAATACTAGTAAAGTAAAATCATACAAAGCTATCTATCCAAATATTCTTGTAAGGTGGCTCGGAGAGGAAGACTCTTATTTATTTTACGATAGAGCTGTCCTAATGAATAATGATAAAATTCCTTGACTCCCACTCTACTGTGTGAGGGGGAAATATACATTTTCTGTAGCTTTGTACTACAATTTTTCTGTTGTTCTTTGTTTTTATGTATTGCATTGTCTGTTTTGAGATGTTTAAATGTACTGATTAGTAACTTTCTCAAATTCTGAATGTAACTGACTAGATACCAAACCCCAAACTAAGGGATTGTTACAGAGCTGGAAACTGGGTACTAACTAGTACAATGATCTATAATTTTGGCTCTGATGCTTAATATTTCTGGAATCTATAATCTGTCTTCACTGTATGGATGGATATGAGGTTTCCAGGCATTTGCTTACTAAGCCTAGCAAAGACCATGAAGTTAAGTCCCCTTCTCATCTCCATATGGTGGTATCATGGACACATATAACAGATACTGACCTAAATAGCTCCATCCCTACAACCTTTAACATGCATATAAATCAAATTTCCTGGCTATGGTTTTGATCTGTACCCCAACTGTAGTCAGCTTAATTCTGTCTATAGGTTCCATGCCACTAATTTCACTTATTTCCTCATTCAGTCTGGTGGTTTCCAAAGCAAAACCGAGTGATGCAAAGTCACTTACTTTTGCCTTGCAAAATAAGCATCCCAGCTTTTGTTATACCTCTGCTACCCTATGGCAGTGATAGGGAGAAAGGTTGTTTGTTTGTTTTTCTTGTGCATTCATAACTACTTCTAATGATGATGGTAATTTTTCTTCTCTTGGATGTATCACAGGACAGACTAGAACTCATGGGAGCAGAGGTTGAGCTTGATTTGAATGGGCATAGTGTGGTTGCTGCTCCCTTGATTCATTTGTATTATGCTAATTAAGAAACTGAGTTACTATTATGCACAAAGTGAGAAAATAAAGACTTCCCAAAGTCATACCATTTGTTGTTTTTTATAAGCCTAGGCTGCTGACTTGTTTAATGCTTTGAGTAGATTACTGAAAATCATGTGTTACAGCAAGTAGGTTGTAAGAAAACATGCTCAACTGTACCTCCCCTGTACATATATCTTATTGCAAATATCAGTTAAGGACAAACTTTTTGTAGAACTTTCAGTTGCTTCAGTTGGTGCTATCTTCTTCCATTTGATAAGGACCAGATATCAAAATCAGGCTCTTTAAGCAATTTGGTTTGGTGAGGAGGAGGAGTTGTACCACAGAGGTTTGTAAAGATATAATATGTAAATAAGATTTCAAATTCTTAACAAGCACATGTTTAAAACAAATGATGTTGTTGGGACATAGTAGCCAAACACACACACCTCAAAATCCTTGCTGTAGGCATTTGCGAAGTGCTGTAGGCATTTGCGAAGTGCTGCAAATAGATGAAAACGTCAAGATGCCTGGTATTCCAGTTAGTTTTCTGGCCTATCAGCACAGGATTGATTGATTTTAAATCCTGGATTTTAATTGTTTTGCATTAGTACTTTAGTTCTTTTACTAAAGAAAGGGTGATTCTTGTTGATAACCATTAAAACACTGATTCTCAATTACTTCTACTCTAAACTTCCTGCTTCTTTTTGCTAAGCAGGAAGATACACTAGCTGTACACTTAAGCAATTGCATAGTTTAATTTAATCAGATTCTTAAATTTTTACTTGCAATTTGTATCAAGATTTATTTAGATGGAAATTCAAATTCAATTAAATGCACAAACAGCATTTTAATATTTTTTTATTAAACTACCTTGTGATGGGTACAAACTTTTTTTCTCATCAAAACATGTTTTGCATTTAAAATGAACTGATTTATTAAACAAAGGAATTATCTCTAATTAGTGAATTGAACTGACTGTTTCTAGTCACTATGTTCATCAAGATTTTAGTACTAGTAGAGCTCATCCTCTTACACCTAGTTTTTAGTCAGATTGGAAGAGGAAAACAAGCTTTCCCTCCCCCCCCCCCCCCCACACACACTTCCAATTAGTTTCTTAACTTTGAATGAACTAGTCATTGAACTGAACTAGCTGAATAAACAGAAATGAAGAAAATATTCCCTCTACACCTGCAGAAAAGACTACTGCTGTCAAAATCTGGTTGAGCATTTTAACAAACTAGTTCCAAGTACATAATCAGAAATTCCCACTAATTCAGTGCTTTGATTGGTTTTTAAAACTCAACAGCAAATGTACTGCTTTATATTTAATTTAAATGATTAATAGATAAGCTTAGGCTTTAGATGCTGTCAATTTCAAATTTAATTTTAAATAGTTTTTTTTAAATAAACCTGCATTTAAATGTTTTTTTACAAATCATTACTTTTATCCACTCTGACTCAGGTCCCCTGCATTGAGTGAGACATTCTTTGCCCTGGTCTAGGTTTTGATCTTGGGCTGTTATTTCTGATCATGCCCACCAACTGTCATCACTTGACTCTTTGGGAAATGCTAAACTAACGTGTCTTTCAGCATGAACCAAAGATTGAAAAAATCTTCATTGTCTTTTTTTTGGGGGATGGTCAATCCAGAATTCACTTGACAAACTACAAGGCTGGAAAGCGGAATTAATAAGGTCACAATGTGTAGCATTTCTTTTGGTACAAGACTATTTAGATGCTCTTCACTGAAAACATTATAGAACTGTTGATCTTTTAATTTCAGTTATGGCTCAATGGCCATTGATACTATGGGGATGTAGCAGTTTCATTAAGCAGTGCCACTTGATTAGTTATGTCTACCAAACATTTGAACTATAATATATTTAGCCTATTACAGAACTATAAAAACTGTAAGGAAATATCGATTAGGGTGTTGCTTAGTCTTATCTTATTCTTTTACCCAACCTATAAGAATGTGAGCTACATCCTTACAATAAGCAGTTACACCCACATTAGTATGTCATTAAGTTTAACTCATTTAAGACCAAAAGTAAAATATTCACAATGACAGGGCAGTAGGAATACTTATCTGTAGCAAGAAATTTTATTACTTTGCAGGCAGAATTACAACTAGAACTTTATATGGATGTTTCTCTTCTAATGCCTGTTGCATAGGGTGCAAAACAAATGATAGGTGTGCTTGCCTAGAAAAGTAAATCCTCAAATGCATTTGTTGGGAGCTGTTTCCTGTAACACAGAGTTGGTGAATTTGTTTTGCTTCTTGGGAAACTTGCAGACAATACTTGGCACGAAGACTAATTTTATTCTTTGTAAAATGAATTAATTTCATCTTTGTATTTTTCAAGCACAGCAGGTCGTTTTAATTTCATCGTAGGACCTAAAAAAAAAACATACCACCAAAAAACAAACCAAAGTTGATTACAAGAGGAGAGAGAAATTACAACAAAGTTTCCTAGCTGGAGGATTAATGAGTCCTAGTACATCATTCCTCCAAAGGGACTGACTAGTAGATGTGTCCGTTGCTTCAATGGCTGATCTCTCATAGGAACTGTAGAATAGCTGGGGCAGAAACAGAAGAGTTCAGTCCAAAGGACTTGTGGACAAAGCAATGTCAGGCTTCATGAGCAGAGGTAACAAAGTAGCTACTTCCCAGTTTAATAATACTTTAAGAGGACTAATTGAGCTTTCTCCCTTAATGCCCTCAGTTAAAGAGCCCTCTCTTACAGCAGGTCTACACTACTGCTTAAGTCAATCTAATTTGTGTTGCTCAGGGGTGTGAAATCCCCCCGAGCGACACAAGTTATAGCAACCTAAGTGCTGTTCACACCAGCGCTATGTCGGCAGGAGCGCTATGTCGGCTCTCACACTGACATAGCTTCTGCCTCTTGCCGAGATGGATAATATGCTGATGGGAGAGAACTCTCGTCGGCATAGAGCATCTTCACCAGACACACTATAGCATCTATTTATTACAAGAGCCCTGGACTTGACATAACCTGCAGCCATCTGTGCACTTAGCCACCATGGGCTGGAAGTGAGGACACCACATAGTGAGAAAGAATTTGGCCTTGCTTAGGCAGACAAAAACATCTGCACAGTTGCAGTGCTACTAAAGATAGCTGACCTTGGTCTGGGTGTCTGTCTCTTAAGTTTTTTGTTTTTTTGTTTGTTTGTTTTTTGCTAGAGTTGCTTTACTGATAAGAAGAAATTGAGAGTTCTTTGCTGTTGCTAGGGAAACGGTCAGCCCATTAGGGGTTATTTTGAGTTATGCTATGTTTTGAATTACATATAAGAGTTTAGATAGTGTGTGTACTTTGGAGAAGTTCTTCTGAGAGGATTTCTATGAGTTTGCAGTCTGACATCTACCTCCCCAGCACCTAGGAGGAAGGCCAGCCACCAGAAACCTGCTGCTGTCACTGGATACCACCTCAGACTTCGGGTAACTATATTCTGGGGTGATCTAGGTTATTTCTATTTTAGATGTATGCTTTGTACTCAATAAAAACAAGGATTTTGGGGTGGAAGCATTTGTGTATTTACCAATAATTTATCAGAGGGAGGTGCTGTCCCCCCCATTGATTTGTTTCCTGACCCCACCTGGGAAACAGAGATTAGTTACCATAGTTTTGCATTCAAATAATCCTGAGTAACATACTCACAGGGTCTTCTCAAAAACTGCATCTTGCTTTGGGTGAAGCTTTTTTTGTTTGTTTACTTTTCTCTCTATCCCCTTCTCCCCCAATCTCATGTGATATGCATTAAAGACAGAATCATTATAATACTGAAAGGAGCAAGGAATGTAATAACTCAGCATTACTGTAGCCAGGGCTCAAATGGGAGTTGGGAGATATAGGCTTCCTTCACTCACGGAGGCTTAGGGGATAGCTGAGTCAAAATGGTTGGAGAGAAGAAACTGAGTATGCCCTCAGCTACACTAGTCAGGAGGGTGGAAGGAAGCAGATGCAGCCATAGCGGATACTGCTATCAAAAAAGGATCCAATCTCACATGCATAGGATGCATGTTAAGAGTATAATTGGTGTAGCTAATCATTGACGATATAAGTACAGAGCCTTGAAGGAGAAGCTTAATTTGAACCTGAGACAAAATGAGTCAAGAAACTATTGGAGGGATTTAAGTCAGTGGGATGAGATGTAGTGGACAGGGAAGGTAACTATAGCTACAGTGTGGATGGATTTGAGTGGAAAGAAATTAGTCATCAGGGCTGCAGAAGTGGATGCATTATTTCCCAAACAACTACCTCAACTTGCAGTAGGCCCCACTAGATGGGCCCCACAATTCATTTATGCCCAAGACACTTCCTTTAAAAAAAAAAATCAGCTTGGAAAAAGTCATATCTATCTACTTGGTAAACATGAACCCCATTCCTATAAAGGATACCCCATTGTTATAACCCTATTTGGTTAGAGGAAGGATGACATGCTGTCTGCAGTATTAAAGAAATAGAATTTAATGGATACCACACTGCTATTTTTCTGACATCTCAGTTCAGCCACAAACTAGAATTTGGAATTTTGCTGTTCTGAAATAATGTTGTGGCTAAAGGAATCAAGATCTCAAACTTTTCATCCACCAGCACAGTTCAAATTCACTTGATAGGAAATCATTCTGGTATTGGACAACTGGCACGTGACTTTGGCACTTTTTAAATTTTTACCCCTAGATAGTATCCAAGATGCTGCTCAAGGCAAAGATTATAACCTGGAAGAAACTAACACTGACAAAAACAAGCCCCCCACAAGTATATTAGCCTACCACCTTTGACATGTTCCCTTTCCTCCTTTACTAGAGGTTCTGTGTATTTGGCAACAATGTAAATCTTTCATACAATATGTGACACAGGGCCAGAAAGGGTTAAGTATCCTGCATGATAAATGACCCAAATTCAACCTTTAGACTGAGACATGTTAGAAAAGTATGTAAATGGTAATTAGGGCCACTCTCTGTCAGATGGGCTAGAACTCTGAAATGCAAACCTGTATTGTTAGAAATTAGAGGTGATACTAATTGTGTGTGTGTACTTATATCTTGTTAGAGGTTAACAGTGTAACCAAATGGTTCCTATCTATGCTGTATTCTGTTAATTCAGAGATCAAAAGGAGATCTTAACATTCAAATGAACTGTAAACATAATATTACTGTATTCATCTCTCTTTGAAGGATATAACAAATCGCCTGTGAATGTTGGAAAACAGGCAATTGCCTTATGTTAATCCATGTAGCTAATTACCAATTATGCTTAGGAAACAGGTCTACTTCAAAGTCTCTACGATTGCCTATTGTTCACCTAAGGACTCCTGTCAAGAGAAGGCCTGAAACTACAATGCTCATAATCTCTAATATAAAACTGATCTCAGAATGGTACTCATGTCTGTATGTATACTGATCTTTTAACCCAGGGCAGCCAACCTGAGCCTGAGAAGGAGCAGAATTTACCAATGTACATTGCCAAAGAGCCACACTAATATGTCAGCAGCCTCCCGTCAGCTCCCCGCACTCCAACCTGCAGCGCCTCCTGCCCGCCGGCAGCCCCACCAATCAGTGCCTCCCGCTCCCTCCCCATGGCTCCCGACCACTGCAATCAGGTGTTACACAGTGCACAGGAGGCTCTGGTGGGGGAGTGGGGGGAGGGTTGAGCAGGGCCGGCTCTAGCTTTTTGCTGCCCCAAGCAGCAAAAAAAAGCGCCGCCCCCTGAGGCCCCCTGCCGAGCGCCGCCGGAAACGCCCCCCCAGAGCACCGCCCTCCTGCACACACCCTCGCCGAGCTCCGCGCCGCCGGAACCCCCCCAGCGCCGAGCCCCGTGCTGCCCCCCCACCCGCCGAGCTCCACGCCGCCGGAACCCCCCAGCGCCGAGCCCCGTTGCTGCCCCCCCGCCGAGCTCCGCGCCGCCGGAACCCCCCCCCGAGCACCGAGCCCTGTGCTGCCCCCCCACCCGCTGAGCTCCGCACTGCCGGAACCCCCCCCCAGCGCCGAGCCCCGTGCTGCCCCCCCCACCAAGCTCTGCGCCGCCGGAACCCCCCCCCGAGCGCCAAGCCCCGTGCTGCCCCCCCACCCGCCGAGCTCCGCGCCGCCGGAACCCCCCCTGAGCGCCAAGCCCCGTGCTGCCCCCCCCACCAAGCTCCGCGCCGCCGGAGCCCACCGAACCCCCCCCGGAGCGCTGCCCCCGTGCCGCCCCCCCGCCGAGTGCCGGGCCGCGCCACCGGAGCGCCCCCCCCCGCGGAATGCCGCGCCGCGCTCCCCCCGCCGCCCCTTACCAGGTGCTGCCCCAAGCATGTGCTTGGGTGCCTGGTGCCTGGAGCCGGCCCTGGGGTTGAGCGAGGGCATAGCAAGCTCAGGGGAAGGGGTGGAGTGGGGTCAGGACCAGGGGCAGAGCAGGGGGTTGAGCACTGAGCAGTCCTCAGCACACTGGAAAGTTAGCACCTATAGCTCCAGCCCCAGAGTCAGTGCCTATGCAAGGAGCCACATATTAACTTATGAAGAGCCGCATGCGGTTCTGGGGCCATAGGCTGGCCACCCCTGTTGTAACGAATACTTCCTTTTTAAATAAATTTTAGTTAATAAAGATTGGCTGTAAGCGTGTATTTGGGGAAGATCTGGGAGGTAATGTGTCTGATCTTTTGGGATTGGTAGAACTTTCTTATATGATGAATAAGATTTTCAGTAATCCCCATCATATTTGACTTGGGTGTCTCAGTGGAGGCCTAAGGCTGGGTTACTTTAAGGGAACTGTGTTGTTGGCTTGTGGGTAACCAGTGAGGTATTATAGAAGCTGTTTTGTGCTGGCTTGGTAAATCTAAGTATTGGATTAGCCACCAGCTTTGGGGATTGCCTGCCCCATTCTTTGCAGTTTGCCCGAATTGAGTAATCTCAGTGTGGCTCCCCTGGGATCCTGGTCACACAATACATCTTTAAATACTTACAGGAGTCCACATAAATATTCTGTATTTCATTAGTTAGAAGTTAAAGTTGCTGAAGCAAGAAACTAGAACATCTTTCACCAACAGATCTTTAATTATTGCTCATAATTTTCCCTCCCCACAAAAGACAGGCTCTGGCTGCCAAATGACCTTGATTTCCTGGTTAATTTTTATGCAAGGTTTACAATAAGATTTTGTTTTCTCTGATTAAACTGACTTCATTGGACCATCTTCTAAAAAGAGAAAAAGCTGTGGACACAATTAACGATTATTAAGTAGATTGGCATATAGATTATATAATTTTTTTTTTGTATTTTTGATTCTTTCACCGACACCAGAATTGTAGGACTTCTTGAATTTCTTAATTTAAAAAAAACGGAACAAAGATAACTTATTAGTATGTTATATGAAGGTTTTTATGAAGCTCCCATATTTCACAAACCATAGTTTAAATTTCAAGTTGTAATATGATTTGATTTTATCTTGGAGTGGTTGAGATCCCTAAGATTGTATCAATATCATTGTTCTGTAATCTGACAGTGTGAATTGCTATCAGATAATTGCCACTTGTTTGGGAAGAGCTATATAACTCCCAGCTCCACCATTCCTGAGAAATAGTCATCCCAATCTTACAGTACTCCACACCCCTCCTGTATTCACTAAGTATCTCAGTATAGATTAGTATGCAGAGGTCTTACCAAATTCTCCACCAGAAATGGAGAAATCTCTTTCCAGGACTGTCCATTTCTGAATATGCTGAAAACTGGCCGTGGACTTCATGTTGACTCTATCGATTCCTTCTTGAATGGCCTGGTAAACAGCCTGATCTCTTGTTGCCACAATCTCTGACACTTTAGTGGCTTTGCTGCCAATTTTCTGGCAGAATTCTCTGGCTTGCTCACTCAGATTGTCAGTAGGATCGGATGTTTCTGGGTCCAGAGTACTCTACAATATCAAGTGACAGAGTTTCAGTATTAATGGCTTGCTTCTATAGGGCACTAAGTGTCCTCAATCCCCACTCAAATCAGTGGAATTTGAGGGCAGCTCAGAATATCAAAACTTAAGTGAAACAGTCCAAACTGCAGTCCTAAGTCTACAAAATGGGACCATTTGTAGACTGTTGCTAGATAAGATAGTTTGTCAATTTGGCCACATAATGTGAACATGCTGGCTAATATGTGATCGTCATGTATGTGATGTTATCACATTTGAAACATGTTAAAATATTTAACATAGAAAAAGCTCTGTATATACTTTGAATAAGTTACCACTGTGGGTGTGTCTACATTGCATTAAAAGTCCTGGCCTGGGTCAGCTGACTCGGGCTTGCAGGGCTCAGGCTGCAGGGCTATGAAACTTCAGTGTAGACATTTGGGCTTGGGCTGGAGCCCAGCTTTGACACCCTGTGAGGGAGAGGGAGTCGCACGCCCTGGGCTTGAGCCCAAGCCCAAACCTCTACACTGCTATTTTTAACCCTGCAGCCCAAGCCCTGGAGCCCAAGTCAGCTGATCTAGGCTCTCAGACTGGGTGCTGTGGGTTTTTTATCACATTGTAGACATATCCTGTGTTTTTCCAAATCAATTGCATTGTTATTTCAAGAAATGTATTCAAGATGCTATTTACAAAATAGTTACTGAAAATTGTATAGTTCTGTTTGATCTCTCAAGTCAGGGCTGCTGTTTAAAATTAGAAAAAAATATTTTTTTTATACTTGGTGGTGGGGAGGAATCAGTGACAGAGATAATAAATGTAAAGGGTGACTAAGGCTGGGACACCCGAGACAAGAAGTTTTATATAATAATATACTGGGCCCTTGTTTTCATTCTGTTACTATAATATTTGCATTTTAACAAAGGATGATCTTTCCATTGGGCTTGATCCTGTAGCTCAGCTAGTCATAATCTTGTTCCTAAATTCATTCTTAGATTTCTTCCCTAAAGGAACAAATAGGTGGAAAATAGGGTCTGTGAGAAAGCAAACATTCTCTGTCTTAAGCAAAAATTGTAATGAGCAAACATGGCCGAAAAAGCCTCTTGTGTAAATAGCTATGAAACTGTGTTGCCTTTGGTTTTTTATGTATTGAGACTTTAAACTTCTAAGGACTCTGCCTGTCCAGAGTGACAACAGCCGGTATAGAGAAGGCAAATGCTGTACTCTCTCATGGAGACTTCACTTCTGCTCTTTCAGGTTTTTCTTAATGAAAGTGAATTTGAATTTTAGACTGAAAGTAAGTCATGTTTTGTTTATGGAAGAATATTAGAAATGAATGTGAAGTATTTCTTCTGCTATATAGCATAAGGGCCAAATCCTGCTTGCTCACAGCAAATCTACCCGTGTGAGTAAAGCCAGCACACTTTGCTCTGTAATTTGAACATTTTTCCCAATGTGGAACCACACACACACACACACACATATTTGGAAGGTTTTAGATCTCAGGAGTTTAGTGGGGTGTGATTTTTTTCAAAATCAACAGTAAAAGTAGTTTACCTTTAAGGTCAGCAACATTGATAAGAACTTCTTTTGATCTCCAATCAACATAGCATTGCTAACAATGGGCAATTCCTTTTTGACCTCATCTTCAATTGGGATCGGAGGCACATTTTCACCTCCAGCTGTAATAATTAACTCTGGGCATAAAAAGAAACTTATTAGTTGAATTCAAATAATTTCCTCACGGCTATCTAAGGGGTGGGCTGAACCATTTATCACGTTCCTCCTAATAGAAGATACCAAGAATACCAATAGCTTTCAAAGAGAACAAAACTTGTTTAGATGTGAAAATTAACCTTCCTGAAAGACAGATATATCCTTTGCAATATCCCTAGAGGGCGCTCTCTTGCTCTCTCTAATAAACACAAACACACACTATTGTGCATACAAAGCAAAACCCTTTATACCAGACTGCAGATAACCTAAACTCTTGGTTAATTGAAGATTAATTATGACTCTCGAGGTGTTACTGATAACCTGGGATTTTCAGCAGTTAGGCTCCCTTCAGTGCTATCTAGCATTCATTCTCTTTGTGCTCTAGTGTTGCTAAGCTGCGAAAAGCCCTTTCACAGCAGGCACCATAATAAAAAGCAATCTTAAAACCACCAAGAGGGGGCAGGCCAGCACAAGCAAGCACATGGAGCGGGATCTTTAGAAGAAGCAGATCGGCACAGAACAGCCAGGGAGTAACTAGGCAGTCCAGAGTAGGACTGGATGAATAATGGATTTCTTGGTTTGCAACCAATTAAATAAATAATAATAATTGTTTAGGGTCAAATGAACAACTAAATTTTTTGAAATTTTCAGCAAATCAAGACAAAATGTCATTCCATTCTGAACATTTCGTTTTTTTCAAAATCAGAATGATTTGTTTTGTTTTTGACCATTTTAAAATGTTTTTGATTAGTTTTATTTGAAAAACAAAGGACATTTTAAAGTAAACAGTCATTTCAAATTTTAAAAAATGATTTAAAAAAAGTCTGTGACATGGCCAGAAAGGGTTAAGTAGCTTGCAGGTTAAATGACCCAGGGTCAACCTTTAGAGACAGGCTAGAACTTTGAAATGCAAACCTGTATTGTTAGAAAATTAGAGGTGATACTAATTGTATGTATACTTATATCTTGTTAGATGTTAGCCATGTAAACAGACAATTCCTGTCTATCACTATAGCTATTGATTCAGCGATCAAAGGGAATATTAACATTTAGACGAATCTTGGGTGAAATAATGTCATTGTCTATATGTCCCTTTAAAGTTTGTGGTAAAATGTATATGAACTGTTTAATGGATAAATTACCTTATGTTAATCCAGGTAGTTGATTACGTGATGTTTGGGAAACAGAAGGTTACATTAAAAGCCTATTGTTCACCCAGGATTGTATGGTCAAGAAGCTGCTAGAAAACTGTTTAAAAGACTCTTGGGAACTGATCCTTTCAGCTCAGATCTGCTTGATGCTTTATGCAGGGGAAGCTTGAGTCGTAAGACTTAGCTCTCCAGTCCTTCTGAATCACCCTAAATATGAACTTTGGACTAAACCTATGGACTAATTCTGAAAGAACTCTTCGCAGCTACAAAGCTCAGCATCTCTACTATGAATCTGATCTCAGAACTGTACTCATGTCTGTATGTATACTGAACTTTTAACCAATACTCTCTCTCTCTTTTCTTTTTTAATAACTTTTAGTTTAGTTAATAAGAATTGGCTGTAAGCCTGTATTTGGATAAGATCTGAAATAGTCCTCAACCTGGGAGGTAATGTGTCCGATCTCACTTTCTTGTATGATGAATAAGATTTTTAGTAATCTTCATCATATTTGACTTGGGTGTTGGGTGGAGGCCTAAGGCTGAGTTACTTTAAGGTAACTGTATTTTGGCTTCTGGGTATCCAGTAAGATATTATAGAAGCTGTTTGAGGCTAACTTGGTGAATCTAAGTACTGGAATGACCACCAGCTTTGGGGATTGTCTGCTCCATTCTTTATGTTTAATTAAGTAACCTCAGTGTGGGTCCCCTGGGACCCCGGCCATAAAATTCATAAAATGTTTTGATTTTTTCAGAATTTGGGGGTGGGGAAAGTTGACCAAAACAATTTGCCAAATTTGACAAAATTCACAGAATGTTTGTGTAGCAAATCTGTATCCTTCATAGAAAACAAAGTTTTGACTGAAAAATTGCACCCAACTCTAGTCCAGAGGACCAGGAGGTGGTGCCTACCTTCAGAGTATGTCTAAAAATAACTTTAAAAATACCAAACAAGTGCATCATTCTTGTGCTATTTTGCTGATTCCTCTTGATAAGGAAGGAGTGTGCATTTTTATTTGAATGTCTGTCAATTAAAGTAAAATTCTTTGACTATTACAATTCTTAATACTTTGCACCATCCCGTAAGCAAACTACGAGTGCTCCACTGCATTAAATGTGTGTCCTCTGCCTGTGCCTAAAATAAAATATGTCTTTTTAAATATATAAAACATTTTAAGAAATAATGTACTCTGTACAGAACAGTGCAGACAAATGGACTTATGTGTACTATTGTAACTGAATGTCATACATTAAGGGACCTGATCCTGGAAACACTTATATGGAAGTACTCAACTTTGCTTACATACTTCCATTGAAGTCAATGGTACTATTGCTGCACATGAAGGTAAGCAACTGTAAGTATTTGCTGAATCAGTTTCTTAGTTGCCAGTAACATATTCAGTATTAACTAAGAGGCTTCTTGTCTGTATTTTAATTTGGTTCTTTGCCAAAATCTGTGGTATTGAATACAATAAGATGATAGAAACTTGACTGTTTCAGTGGAATTATGTTTTTCTAGATTATCAGAATTTGCATATTGAGTAGATATTAAGTCTGGCAAACAGATTAGTCTAAGAAGGAAACAGAGGAAATGAGAAGGAAAGAAAAGGTTATGGAAAACTGACGTGTCTTGTTTCTTACAAGAAACACTAGATTGTCTGACTTGTGTGCTGTGTTATGGTAAAACTACCATTTGGCAGTGAGTTGTGAGCTAGGGAGAAAGTAGAATAGGGAGGAGAAAGAGGTGACCTCTGAGGTTCAGTGTTTACTTTTAAACCAGCTTATTGCTCCTTACACACCCCCTCTGAGATATCCGATACGTCATAGATCAGCATTTCTTTCAAACTCCCTAATCGCGATAATCTGGTGTCTCAGTGTTTTAATACTCTGTGATACAAAAATAGTTATCTTTAGCAAGTTTTTTAAAAACTTGAATGGGGGAAAGCTTAACAAAGGTAGCACAATTCAATAGCTTAGTACCTGATCCCATTTGTTACTGAGCTTTATTCAATTCAGTGGCACTTGAGGGAACTCAGGGGAAATTGTTACTCACAGGTTTGGGTCCTAACTTCACTAGTGTTCAGGCTCAGCTTTGGAGGCAATAGGGTCTATTATATACTTTCCCTGCCCGTGTGTGTTTTATATACAATAGCCATCGGCTAAATCCACATAAACTGGCACAGTCAATACTGCACAATTATTTTCCTGGATAATATGATGTGTGTACAGAATTATTTTATGAAGTACAATTTATATTTCTAGGATGAGGGATTACACTGTGCTTTATCATATCTTAAATGTCTGGCTACCCCTCCACAAATCAGATGTTGATCTAAACCTTAGAGTTTTCCTCTCCCTCAACTTTTCACTCAACTTTTCCAAACCCGCCAGAGCCCCTGTAATTTTATAACAGCTTCTGCCCCACCCACAATGAGGTTCCATTAAGGGGGTTCTCTTATCTAGCTGTCTCTGACATGTGATTATTCAAATCTTAAGAACTACTCTGGGTCAGAGATATCACAAAACAGCATAATTTGTCCCTCTCATCCTTGATGCATTGAAAGTCCTGCCAGAACTCATGAGAACTGAAGACACCAGCCAGACCTGCTGAGATGGATTTCAGCAAATGGAGGAGAGATGATGGGAGAGGGGGGATTTATCTGACCTTCCAACATATTTTAAATGGTTTAGACTTGGGTTTGAAGTTTGCATGGAAATTCAGGCAGTATTTATTTTATCCAAACTGGCTCACTTAGCCTTAACTTATCTTTAATTTACAGTGTTTATTTATTTTTTAAATGGCACTCCCATCACTGAAGGTATAAGTGCAATGCAAACATTAAGAAAATCGAACTGGGCCACTTTGTTAAAGAATAACAATGAGGGGAAAGGAAAAGTAACCAGAAAAGGAAAAGGCAGAGAATTAAGGGAGGCCAAAATGATCACATTCAGTGCAGGCTAATTATACATCTAATAAAGCCCGCCAGGACTAACTGCACATGGTAATGTTATCCTGTTACAAATTCACCAGCAAGTGCATCTACTTCCCTCCTGATTCATCTTGTCTTCTGGGGTTACAGTTACTCATTACACAAGATAGTTTAGGAAGCATCTGAACTGTGACAAAATATCTCCCTTCTGAGTATGTATCTTGGAAGAGAGCGTCCAGGCAAACAAATTACCGAAACCTTCCCATGGCAACATTTCAAGCAAAATACTGTCACCAGACCCAACTATTCCTCTTTGTTTTAACTTATCCTTCTACCCTCAAAAATTAGGAGGGTATTGTTCAAATGGTCTGGAAACATGGAGCTTACAGCCATCTCAGATGTCCAGCTCCCACATGGCAGTAAGGGTACAATGAGTTTTCCTATTTCATTAGGCACCCTCTTCTAGCATGTAGCCCCATGACTCATAACTTAATACAAAACATAGTGATTGTCTAACATTATTGTCTGAATATTTTGATCAGTAAGTAAGGCAAAAGACCTAGCAAGATTCAAATCAGGATTGAACATTTACATGGATAACAAAATATCCAGAATTATTGTTAATGCTAACAAAATGAATATTGGAAGGGAGATGAAATCTCATGTTGCAATGCTTAAGCCAATCTCGAAGGATGAGACCTTCCTGGGAGCAGATTCTCTCACATCTACTTATTGTGAGGTTTCCTCTGAAGCACTTGGCGCTGGAGTTGGAGACACTCAACCAGGTGGACCACAAGCCTGATCCAATAAGACATTCCTATGTGCTTATCTGTTATATGACTGAACAACACTGAATAGTTACTTTAAAATGTTGGGAGGAGACTGCTTTTTACCTTTAATTCTTCCAGTAACATAGAGGAAGCCATCCTTGTCTAGTCTTCCTATGTCTCCAGAATGCAACCACCCATCATCATCAATGGCTTCTTTTGTTTTATCCTCCATATTTAAATAACCCATGAAAACAGTTCTTCCCCAGAAACAAATTTCTCCATTGCCGTCTGCATCCTCATTCACCAGTTTCACTTTGCAGCCAGGCACTGCTTTGCCACAGCTACAAGGGAACAAGAAGGAAAAGATTCATATGGAATGCTAGAAAAGCCAGATAAAATATAGAGCGAACCTTTACAATATCTCATCTCAAAGACCTTGAGAAGGTATAAACAAACACATTCCCATCATTGTTAGAAAGTTACGGGCCAGAATCTCAGCTGATGTAAAGCAGCAGTGTAAGTGGAGTTCTGCACATTTATACCAGCTGAGGATTTTGCCCTGTGTTGCTATTTAAGTGTACTTTTTGTTTCTTCTGGAGCATTAAAACACTTCTCTGCTTGAAATTTCACATTTGCACATTATTCCCTCTTAAGTAGGCCAGCCCTTCGGTTTAATAGTTGTGCTCTGCACAGCATGCAAGAGACTGAGTTTGACTGACGCCCTGGGCCAAAGTGTGGTGGAAGCAACATGCTCAGCTTCTGGCATGAAGACTGTCTTGAGCTGGAACACAGAGCCTTGAAGATGGGAAGTAAAGGAAAGAACAAAGAGAACCAAATCTCCCAAGTCTCAGTCCAGCACTATATCCACTAGACAACACCGCCTCTCAAGTTCAAGGCTCAATGGACACCGTATCAAAGTGAATCTAAATTTTACAGTAAAGCAACCTGGAAATACTATAGCAGCTTTTCATACATTAAAAATAGAGCATTTTACTGAATTACATATATATTTGATATTCAATTCATTCTGTCTTTTCCCAATTTTCTGTTTTCAATTTGTTGCAGACTTTTGTAGTAAAAATGCATAAATATGTGGTAGAAATTGACAAGGGTGAAACTAGAAGTTTTAGCAGCTGGGTCCAGTGCAATAAGGGCTTTTGCCACCTAAGTAGATGTGGGAGGCAATGAAGCAGTTAACAGTCTCAATGTTGGAATTGTGCCTCTTTAAATTAATCAGTAGGAGGGTGAGAATTAATAGTCTGGAGAAACTACAGAGTACTTGATAGTTGTGTGGATATACATTAGCCAGAGATATAAATAATTAAGAATGCAGACTATCAGCTCCAGATTTTTTCAGAATTTGCTGATGTACTACATTGTTGCACACAACTTGACTGCACTCATCTCTTCTTGACAGATGCTAAAGAACATATCTGCTTTGGGATCTGATATCTGCTAGTAATTTGTATATCAAAAGCCTGATTCTGTATTCACTGAACACTCAATTTCTCTTGGGCCCCAAAGAGGCAACAAAAATGTATTGCAGTGCTGCATTTGGACTGAAACTTTCCTGAAGTCTGATATTCGTATGCTAGTGAACATCATATCAGACAGAATATCCAGAGTATTGGCATCTTGGAACATTTATACTAGATTTTTTTCAGAGCACAACTGATTCTTCATTCTACCACTATTGCATCAATGTCCTTTTCCACAACTTGCTCAACACTGCTGTATACTAGAGCTGGACCAAGCCCGCTAAAAATCACAGCATCCTTTGTGAAATCACGGCATTTGTAGTGCTAGAATATTAATGCCATCGCCTGGATGAAAAGAAAACATGACAGGAAAGGGGAGAGAATTGGAGAATTGACAGAAGGAGAAAATTGTTGCAGATTAAAAAGTACAAAAAACACACAGTCAAGGTAATTTCATACTTTTGAAAATAATTTCTTATTGTTTATAATACTGGTTATAAGAGAAAAGAACTCTTGGAGAGTCACTCCACATTCATTCTAATCTTTCATTTACATTTAGGATAATTGGTTGGAAAAATAAGGTTCTAGGAAGGCACCTAGTTCACTAAATCACTCAGCAGCATAAATGACACAGGAATGAATTCCATAATCTCGCGTGAAATCTGATCAATCAGGCTTTGCGTAGCTGCCCTGTTCAGGAAGTGGAGGGAAAAACGCACCCTGATCCAGGGCAGTCTCACCCTTTTCTCTGCCTATATAAGGTTCCTGGCCAACTGAACCTGGGAAGAAAGACCCAGTAGCTTCTTCCACTGTCCAGCCCAACACTCTTTTCTGTATCAACATATTCAGGGCTGGTCTGCTCACGTCCTGGGCCTGCAGCCCCTATACAATCATTCTACTCAGGTGCCTCAAAGGTTGGGCAAGGGTTTGGGGTGAAGGACAAGTACCACCTATCAAACTTTTGTAAAGCTAGTACAGCAAACCATGTGTTAGCCTTTTAATAATGGGACTATGTTAACTTCACAGATGTGTTATTGGGTCTCAACAGTTAAAATTACAGCAATAATAATCATACATGTAACAGAATGAGTCAAATCTGCATTAATGCAGGGCTTCTGCAGAATGCCTGGTGTTACTGCTTTAAACAAGGTTTACATATTAATATTTATATGAAAGCTAGATAAAATCAATAGTTTCTTTGCAAAGTTATTACAGACAGGTCATCTCATAGTCTGGGTGCACACAGCAGTCTGGTTTTTACAAAGAACTCAACAAAGCTGAATGCTGAGGAAGAATCAAGAGGCCAGGTTTAAGCAAGAAGGACATTTACTAGCCTTATAAAGAGTGTTTCATAGGATGTTGTTTTTACTGTGTATTTATTTACACTGAAATACACAGATTTTGACTCTAAAAGTGAAGACAAAGACTTGGCAAATTCACTTAATATTGTGTAATTCTATACCATGACTTAATTACCCAGAAACTGACATAAAAACAAGGAGGTGAAAGAGGGAGTGGGAAAGAAAAACAGTGGGAACAGGAGGCATCATGGGCATTCTCATGTTGGCAGGATTGTTTCATTTCTGCTTGTAAAAGGTTCTGTAAAATTACCTGTGACGTCTGTAAACATATGGCCCAGACATGCAGTGCGGGCCTGTGGTCTCGCTCATCCCATACGCCTGGTACAAGGGGATGTTCAGACTCAAGAAGAAATCCAGAGTTTCTGTAGTGAGAGGAGCAGCACCAGAGAAATGCTTCTGACAGTGGGAAAATCCCAGAGCACTGCGGATTTTTGCAAGTACTAAGTAGTCTGCTAATCTTGTTCGAAAGGGCTTCAAGTCACTGCTGAGTGGAAAACACACAGAGAAAGACAGGGGAATCCAGAGGAAATGTAAATAATTTCCAAAACAAACCAACTTTGTGTTTCAATTACACGTTCATCATTTGGTTTTGGATGTCTAGGCACATTATTTCCCATTTGTATCATTTACAGGATGTCCTTCCCTGAATACTAACTCCAAATACCAGGGATGTTCCAATTTTGCAGGTTCATGAAGGATTGGTGAAATGCATTGTGGAGATCACTATTCCTTGATTCTTTATCACTTAAATATGTGCTAGTTCCACCAAAATCTATGATAATTAAGATAACAAGAGCCTCATTGTCTGGGCAATTTGAGAAACCTATCTGGGAAACTGAAAAATCAGACAAGTAAATCAGTACAGACATGCAATGTTTTATGGGTATGTGTACACGGCAAAGAAAAACCTGCAGCTGGCCCATGCCAGCCAACTCGGGCTCATGGGGCTCTGGCTGAGGGGCTGTTTCATTGCTGTGTAGACTCCAGCAGGAGCCTGAGCTCTGGGACCTTCCCACCCCATAGTGTCCTAGAGCCCGGGCCCTAGCCTGAGCCCCGAAATCTACACAGTAATGAAACAGTCCCACAGCTGAGCCCCGTGAGCCCGAGTTGGCTGGCATGGACCAGCTGCAAGGTTTTCTTTGCTGTGTAGACCTATCCTATAGGATCTTCTCCTCTGCTGTACATAAATTCATAATCAAGTGCTATCACGCCTCAGGCCTCTATAAAACTGTTTCTTTTTGGTGGGGGAGTGGAGTGATTAATCCTCAGGGCTCTGTAGATAACATGAGGACCTAGGAACAGCCATATTGGGTCAGACCTATGCCAAAAGCAGACTCCCTGAGGGAACTGATGGGCAGGATCCGCTGGGAGGCTAATATAAGGGGGAAAGGAGTCCAGGAGAGCTGGCTATATTTTAAAGAAGCCTTATTGAGGGTGCAGGAACAAACTAGCCTGATGTGCAGAAAGAATAGCAGATATGGCAGGCAACCAGCTTGGCTTAACAGAGAAATCTTCAAAGAGCTTAAACACAAAAAGGAAGTTTACAAGAAGTGGAAATTTGGACAGATGACTAGGGAGGAGAATATTGCAAGAGCATGCAGGGGTGTAATCAGGAAGGCCAAAACATAATTGGAGTTGCAGCTAGCAAGGGATGTGAAGGGTAACAAGAAGGGTTTCTACAAGTATGTTAGCAATAAAGGGGGGAGAGATAGCTCAATGGTTTGAGCATTAGCCTGCTAAACCCAGGGTTGTGATTTCAATCCTTGAGGGGGGCTCTGGGGCAAAATCAGTACTTGGTCCTGCTAGTGAAGGCAGGGGGTTAGACTCCATGACCTTTCAGGGTCCCTCCCAGATCTAGAAGATAGGTGTATATCTCCATATATTACTATAAGGTCAGGGAAAGTGTGAGACCCTTACTGAATGGGAGAGGCAAACTAGTGACAGATGGTGTGGAGAAAGCTGAAGTACTCAATGCTTTTTTTTGCCTCAGTTTCACAGACAAGGTCAGTGCCCACACTGCTGTACTGGGTAGCACAGTATGGGGAGGAGGTGAGCAGCCCTCAGTGGTGAAAAAACAGGTTAAGGACTATTTAGAAAAGCTGGACATGCACAAGTCCATGGGGCCAGATCTAATGCATCCGATGGTGCTGAGGGAGTTGGCTGATGTCATTGCAGAGCCATTGGCCATTATCTTTGAAAACTTGTGGTGATCACCAGACAATTGGAAAAAGGCAAATATAGTGCCCATCTTTAAAAAAAGGAAAAAGGAGAATCTGGGACTCTACAGACTGGTCAGCCTCACCTCAGTCCCTGGAAAAATCATGGAGCAAGTCCTCAAGGAATCCATTTTGAACCACTTGGAGGAGAGGAAGGTGATCAGGTAGAGTCAACATGGATTCACCAAGGCCAAGTCATGCCTGACCAACCTAATTGCCTTCTATGATGAGATAACTGGCTCTGTGGATATGGGGAAAGCGGTGGATGTGATATATCTTGACTTTAGCAAAGCTTTTGATAAGGTCTCCCACAGTATTCTTGCCAGCAAGTTAAAAAAGTATGGATTAGATTAATGGACTACAAGGTGGATAGAAAGCTGGCTAGATTGTCGGGTTTAACGGGTAGTGATCAACGGCTCGAAGTCTAGTTGGCAGCCGGTATCAAGTGGAGTGCCCCAGTGGTCTGTCCTGGGGCCGGTTTTGTTCAACATCTTCATAAATGATCTGGATGATGGGATGGATTGCACCCTCAACAAGTTTGCAGCTGACACTAAGCTGTGGGGAGAGGTAGATAAGCTGGAGGGTAGGGATAGGGTCCAGAGTGACCAAGACAAATTGGAGGATTGGGCCAAAAGAAATCTGATGAGATTCAACAAGGACAAGTGCAGAGTCCTGCACTTAGGACGGAAGAATCCCATGCACTGCTACAGGCTGGGGACCGACTAGCTAAGCAGCAGTTCTGCAGAAAAGGACCTGGGGATTACAGTGGACGAGAAGCTGGATATGAGTCAACAGTGTGCACTTGTTGCCAAGAAGGCTAACGGCATATTGGGCTGCATTAGTAGGAGCATTGCCAGCAGATCGAGGGAAGTGATTATTCCCCTCTATTCAACACTGGTGAGGCCACATCTGGAGTATTGCATCCAGTTCTGGGCCCCCTACTACAGAAAGGATGTGGATAAATTGGAGATAGTCCAGCGGAGGGCAACGAAAATGATTAGGCCGCTGGGGCACATGACTTATGAGGAGAGGCTGAGGGAACTGGGTTCATTTAGTCTTCAGAAGAGAACAGTGATGGGGGATTTGATAGCAACCTTCAACTACCTGAAGGGGGGTTCCAAAGAGGATGGAGCTTGGCTATTTTCAGTGGTGGCAGATGACAGAACAAGGACCAATGGTCTCAAGTTGCAGTGGGGGAGGTCTAGGTTGCATATTAGGAAAACTATTTCACAAAGAGGGTGGTGAAGCACTGGAATAGGTTACCTAGGGAGGTGGTGGAATCTCCATCCTTAGAGGTTTTTAAGGCCCGGCTTGACAAAGCCCTAGCTGGGATAATTTAATTGGGGTTGGTCCTGCTTTGAGCAGGGAGTTGGACTAGATGACCTCCTGAGGTCTCTTCCAACCCTAATCTTCTATGAGTCTATGATTCCATCAAGCCCAGTATCCTGTCTTCCAGAGGCAATGAACGGAACAGGCAATCATCAAGTGATTCATCGCCTGTCATCCACTCCCAGCTTCTGGCAAACAAAGGTTAGGGACACCCAGAGCATAGTGTTGCATCCCTGACCATTTTGGCCAATGACCATTGATGGACTTATCCTCCATGAACTTATCTAATTTTTTTTTAACTGCATTATAGTTTTGGCCTTCAAAACATCACCTGGCAATGAGTTTTATGACCTTGGAAAATCAGAGAAAAATGCATTGATACACTGGGAATGGATGCCAAAGCCTGAAACGTGCAACAAAGGTGGAGAAAATCTCCAGTGGAAAACTACAGTAAAACCCAGAGCAGAACCTTGGATGCAAGACATGGGATAGTTTGTGCCAGACACAAAACCTATCTTTAAAATTTCAGTCAAAACTAGATACCCCAGCAGACACTGAATCCAAGATCAGTTTTACGAGATGCTATTGAGCATCTTTTCTCCCCAAAGAAATTTTGTACCAAAATATAAAACTACAGTGCTGAATGCAAATTACCAAGCAAAATATCTATGCTAGTGAGAACAGAAAGGCAACCCCCCTAAAGTCAATGGGGCTACTCAGGGATAATTGAGGGCAGATAAGGGGCATAGCTAAAGTAGTATTTGTTACTACAGTAACTCCTCACTTAAAGTCATCCCAATTAACGTTGTTTCCTTGTTACGTTGCTGATCAATTAGGGAACATGCTCATTTAAAGTTGTGTAATGCTCCCTTCTAATGTTTGGTAGCCACCTGCTTTGTCTACTGCTTGCAGGAAGAGCAGCCCGTGGCAGCTAGCTGGTGGGGGCTTGGAATCAGGGTGGACTGGCAGCCCCCCTACCAGCTCCCCCTATCAGCTCCCCACTCCCCTAAGTTCCCTGTGCAGCAGCTGCCTGTAATTCAGCTGTGTCCCTCCCGCCACTGCCATGTGCTGCTCCTGCCCTCTGCCTTGGAGCTGCTCCCTGAGACTCCTGCTTACTGTGCGGGGGGGGGGAGGGGAGGAAGAGGGGGGTTAATGTCAGCGTGTCCCCCTCCCCCCCTGCTCCTGCACCCCACTTACCCCATCTTCCATAGAGCAGGGGGGACACACCAGGACTCAGGACAGAGGGAGCTTTCAGCAGCTGCGTCTCAGCAAGCTGATCTAATTAACAAGGGAGTGTACTTAAGGGAAATGCGCATATCTCCCTCCATTCCTGTTGCCTTGTGTATAGAGAGAGTTAACCCTTGAGGGCTCAGCCAATTGCTAGTTCATCATTTAGCAGTAAGGGAAATATCCCACCCTCTGACTCCTCCACCTCAACCAAGCTTCACAATCATCATCACTGTGTACCAGTATTAAATTGTTTGTTTAAAACTTACAGTGAGTGTGTGTGTGTGTGGTGAAAAAAATTTCCCTGGAACCTAACCCCCCATTTACATTAATTCTTATGGGGAAATTGGATTCGCTTAACATCGTTTCACTTAAAGTCACATTTTTCAGGAACATAACTACCACGTTAAGTGAGGAGTTACTGTAATTATACCTTCCTGAGCAGCTTAGGTTCCTCTCTAAGCTAATGGACATGGCCCATGATAACACTTTCTTTTTCATAAATCCTGACTGAGCAGACGTGTCCTTTAATTTCTCCATGATTTTCTCCCATACTCGTGGAACTCCCATATGAGATGTTGGCTGTGCTTCTTTCAGTGTATTGACCAAGCTGCCCTGTTAAAATAAGAGAATATAGTGCAAAGGTCAGGATTAGTGTTATGGAGGTTTTTTTCTTCCTAATGGACTAAGTCTTGCAGCACTTATACATATAATATCATTGAAGTCAGAGCCTGTTATTTCAGCTAGATCCCCAGGTGAGCTAGACCAATGCTTGACACAACTATGTGTGTGCTGGGTGTGTGTGGGGGGGTGCGCACAGTTGGCTTTACTCCTCCTTTCTGTCCCCCCTGATCCTGCCTACCTGAAACACCGCTTACACTCCCTCCTGTGCCAGGGGAATCCTCAAGCTGCTGCCTTAAAAAGGGCTCAGGTTCTGGCCATATTATTTTTTCATTTTATAATGTAATGAACTAACTGTGTACAGAGAGGGTGAGAGACCCACTATTACTATCAGTTACAGGAACTCTTCTTTAGCTAAAGGAGGCGGGGAAGAGATAGCGGTAGCTCAGTGGTTTGAGCATTGGCCTGCCTAACCCAGGGTTGTGAATTCCATCCTTGAGGGGGCCACCTAGGGATCTGGGGCAAAATCAGTACTCGGTCCTGCTAGTGAAGGCAGGGGGCTGGACTCAATGACCTTTCAGGGTCCCTTCCAGCTCTATGAGATAAGTATATCTCCATATATTATATTATAAAGTGATAGAAGCCTGTGATTTTGGAGCTGACGGATCAGAGTTCTAGTCATGGCTCCGGGTTAGGGTAAAATGAGGCCTTAAGGCACTGGAGTATTGGCCTACATCTCCCAATGAATTCACTTTTCCAGAATGGTTACACAAAACTTGCAATTATCTTCTGCAGCTCCTTAAAACCAAATGCTCTACTTAGTGCTTCTGCTGGTGAAAAAATTAACTTAAACGTAAAGTACTACAGGTACCTTTAAAGCATCCGGCTCAGCAAAGTAAATTTGCTCTCCCCACTTGATTCCAGTCCAGAGGTCATATATCTGAGCAGCTATGTGGCTGAGCGGGAGGTAACTGACTATAATCTCCTGTTGGATTTCTGCTGGTTGCATATCCCCTGCTCTGCTGGCATGTGCTGCTGTCCAGGTTATCTGTTCACATAAATAACAAGATGTTAAATATTATTTTTGTTTTATTTTAATACCATTTAAGCAGCCAGTCCTGTTATATTAATAAACTCTGAATCTGTCTGTATAATACACATGTATTGTTAGAAGCGACAAAGAGTCCTGTGGCACCTTATAGACTAACAGACATTTTGGAGCATAAGCTTTAATGGGTGAATACTCACTTCGTCAGATGCATGTCATCTGTTTAGATATATCACTACCTTTAATAACATGCAGATTGTCACTCATCTATAAGGCCTATTTAGAGCAAATGAACTGCAAGGAATATAATGAAATGGTGGCAGTCTGTTTTTCCCCCTGCTGCACTGTGCACACTACAATTCCTGCCTTACATACACAATTGGTATTGCTGATATGATTAACCTCACCAGAGGGCCCATGGACTGAACAGACAAGGGAACCCAACTACACCTTCATAGAATCATAGATTCATAGATTCATAGATTCTAGGACTGGAAGGGACCTCGAGAGGTCATCGAGTCCAGTCCCCTGCCCGCATGGCAGGACCAAATACTGCCTAGACCATCCCTAGTAGACATTTATCTAACCTACCCTTAAATATCTCCAGAGACGGAGATTCCACAACCTCCCTAGGCAATTTGTTCCAGTGTTTAACCACCCTGACAGTTAGGAACTTTTTCCTAATGTCCAATCTAGACCTCCCTTGCTGCAGTTTAAACCCATTGTTTCTGGTTCTATCCTTAGAGGCTAAGGTGAACAAGTTCTCTCCCTCCTCCTTATGACACCCTTTTATATACCTGAAAACTGCTATCATGTCCCCTCTCAGTCTTCTCTTTTCCAAACTAAACAAACCCAATTCTTTCAGCCTTCCTTCATAGGTCATGTTCTCAAGACCTTTGATCATTCTTGTTGCTCTTCTTTGGACCCTTTCCAGTTTCTCCACATCTTTTTTAAAATGCGGCGCCCAGAACTGGACACAATACTCCAGCTGAGGCCTAACCAGAGCAGAGTAGAGCGGAAGAATGACTTCTCGTGTCTTGCTCACAACACACCTGTTAATGCATCCCAGAATCATGTTTGCTTTGTTTGCAACAGCATCACACTGTTGACTCATATTTAGCTTGTGGTCCACTATAACCCCTAGATCCCTTTCTGCCGTACTCCTTCCTAGACAGTCTTTTCCCATTCTGTATGTGTGAAATTGATTTTTCCTTCCTAAGTGGAGCACTTTGCATTTGTCTTTGTTAAACTTCATCCTGTTTAACTCAGACCATTTCTCCAATTTGTCCAGATCATTTTGAATTATGACCCTGTCCTCCAAAGTAGTTGCAATCCCTCCCAGTTTGGTATCATCCGCAAACTTAATAAGCGTACTTTCTATGCCAATATCTAAGTCGTTGATGAAGATATTGAACAGAGCCGGTCCCAAAACAGACCCCTGCGGTACCCCACTCGTTACGCCTTTCCAGCAGGATTGGGAACCATTAATAACAACTCTCTGAGTACGATTATCCAGCCAGTTATGCACCCACCTTATAGTAGCCCCATCTAATTTGTATTTGCCTAGTTTATCGATAAGAATATCATGCGAGACCGTATCAAATGCCTTACTAAAGTCTAGGTATACCACATCCACCGCTTCACCCTTATCCACAAGGCTCGTTATCCTATCAAAGAAAGCTATCAGATTGGTTTGACATGATTTGTTCTTCACAAATCCATGCTGGCTATTCCCTATCACCTTACCACCTTCCAAGTGTTGGCAGATGATTTCCTTAATTACTTGCTCCATTATCTTCCCTGGCACAGAAGTTAAACTAACTGGTCTGTAGTTACCTGGGTTGTTTTTAGTTCCCTTTTTATAGATGGGCACTATATTTGCCCTTTTCCAGTCTTCTGGAATCTCTCCCGTCTCCCATGACTTTCCAAAGATAATAGCTAGAGGCTCAGATACCTCCTCTATTAGCTCCTTGAGTATTCTAGGATGCATTTCATCAGGCCCGGGTGACTTGCAGGCATCTAACTTTTCTAAGTGATTTTTAACTTGTTCTTTTTTTATTTTATCCGCTAAACCTACCCCCTTCCCATTAGCATTCACTATGTTAGGCATTCCTTCAGACTTCTCGGTGAAGACCGAAACAAAGAAGTCATTAAGCATCTCTGCCATTTCCAAGTTTCCTGTTACTGTTTCTCCCTCTTCACTAAGCAGTGGGCCTACCCTGTCTTTGGTCTTCCTCTTGCTTCTAATGTATTGATAAAAAGTCTTCTTGTTTCCTTTTATTCCCGTAGCTAGTTTGAGCTCATTTTGTGCCTTTGCCTTTCTAATCTTGCCCCTGCATTCCTGTGTTGTTTGCCTATATTCATCCTTTGTAATCTGTCCTAGTTTCCATTTTTTATATGACTCCTTTTTATTTTTTAGATCGTGCAAGATCTCGTGGTTAAGCCAAGGTGGTCTTTTGCCACATTTTCTATCTTTCCTAACCAGCGGAATAGCTTGCTTTTGGGCCCTTAATAGTGTCCCTTTGAAAAACTGCCAACTCTCCTCAGTTGTTTTTCCCCTCAGTCTTGATTCCCATGGGACCTTACCTATCAGCTCTCTGAGCTTCCCAAAATCTGCCTTCCTGAAATCCATTGTCTCTATTTTGCTGTTCTCCCTTCTACCCTTCCTTAGAATTGCAAAGTCTATGATTTCATGATCACTTTCACCCAGGCTGCCTTCTACTTTCACATTCTCAACGAGTTCCTCCCTATTTGTTAAAATCAAGTCTAGAACAGCTTCCCCCCTAGTAGCTTTTTCAACCTTCTGAAATAAAAAGTTGTCTCCAATGCAGTCCAAGAATTTGTTGGATAGTCTGTTCCCCGCTGTGTTATTTTCCCAACATATATCCGGATAGTTGAAGTCCCCCATCACCACCAAGTCTTGGGCTTTGGATGATTTTGTTAGTTGCTTGAAAAAAGCCTCATCCACCTCTTCCACCTGGTTAGGTGGCCTGTAGTAGACGCCTAGCATGACATCTCCCTTGTTTTTTGCCCCTTTAAGCCTAACCCAGAGACTCTCAACACTTCCGTCTCCTATGTCCATCTCTACCTCTGTCCAAGTGTGTACATTTTTAATATATAAGGCAATCATAGAAATATAGGACTGGAAGGGATCTTTATAGGTCATATAGTCCAGTCCCCTGCACTGAGGCAGGACTAAATATTAACTAGACCATCCCTGACAGGTGTCTGTCTAACCTGTTTTTAAAAACCTCCAATGACAGAGATTCTACAACCTCCATAGGTAATTTGTTCCTGTGCTTAACTATCCTAATGATTAGGAAGTTTTTCTTAATATTTAATCTAAATCTCCCTTGCTGCAATTTAAGCACATTACTTTTTGTCCTGTCCTCAGTGGTTAAGAACAATTTATCACCCTTCTCTTTATAACAATATTTTATGTACTTGAAGACTGTTATGTCTCCCCTCTGTCTTCTCTTTTCCAGACTAAACAAACCCAATTTTTTCAATCTCTCCTCGTAGGTCAGGTTTTCTAGACCTTTAATCATTTTTGTTATTCTCTTCTGAACTTTCTCCAGTTTCCCCAGGGCTGGAGCACCCACGGGGAAAAATGGTGGCTGCTGAACACCCACCGGCAGCCCCCCTATCAGCTTCCCCCAATCCCCCCAGCGCCTCCCGCCCACTGGCAGGCCCCACGGATCAGCGCCTCCCACTCCCTCTCTACACCTCCCACCTAACGCAATCAGCTGTTTTGCAGCGTGCAGGAGGCTGGGGGGAAGGAGCAAGGATGTGGCACGCTCAAGGGAGGGGGCAGAAGTAGGCGGGAAGAGGCGGGGTGGAGCAGGGGTGGGAAGAGGCAGGATGGGGTGGGGCCTTGTGGGAAGGGGTGGAGTGGGGATAGGGCCTGGGGCAGAGCTAGGGGTCCAACACGCCCCAATACTTTGAAAAGTTGGCGCCTATGTGTTGCCCTGCTATGGGTAAAGAGGACTCCAGTGTCCAGGAAGGTCAGTCTGTCACCTTTCATCAGAAAAGCATTTCTAGGATGCAATTTGAAACAAAACAGCAATAAATACTATAGAACAGTGAGTTCACATGACAGAAAGGGTAATTTACCTACACAAAGTCATTCAGTATCACCAATGGTATTTATCATTAGGATTACTAGCCATGGTGTATAGGTTCAGGGATGCTGCCCTAGATGCAGAAGGCAATATTGGGCAAGTGCTTGTGGAAGAAGAGTACAAAGAGGCTTGACAAGATATTTTCTAGATATGTAGCTGCATTATCTGCTTAGCATCCAAAAATTCCTCAACACACAATTATGTTCACACGTCAGATCAGGGTGGGGATGAAGGTCTGACCCAGCACAGGTTTAGAATAAGGGCAGAGAGAAATGTCTTTTGACTAAAGAAGGCAGCAGCACAGCAGGCAAAGGATGTTTTCCACTGTGTTGATCAGCATAAAAATAGCCTGCTTGTGCACAGTAGCCAGAAATAGTTTGACAGCAAAATAGAAACTATACCAGATTCCTTTGAGGCAGAAGAACACAGGATTTGCCATGTCAGATCAGAGCTTTGGTCCATCATGTCCAGTGTATCCCTCCTACTTCCAGATATTGCTCTGTCTACTCCCTACTTTAGGGTGAACTGCTCTCAGTATCAGTTCCTGTGCTCCATCAAGAGCAGAAGTTGCAATTCCAGCCAGCCCTTTTATGGGCTACGCAAGTGTTCATGCAAGTTCCTTAACCCTTTCCCACACTGCATAGCCATGTAAGGGCCAACCACATTCTAGCCCTTGGTGCGCAGACTTTTGTGTAAAGTCTTTTTTGCACTTGACTTTTTGCCTCTCTTTGGCACTAGAGAGTTGGCTGTTTGCAGCAACATAGACACAGATTTTGTGAATAAGAGGGCTGTAGAATATACAAAACTTTTGCTATTCTTTACTAAATTAGGAGGAACTAAAACAAATGTAATTTGGAAAGGTAATAATGTGACAGATAAAGGGCCAAGTTTAATAAAACCTTGCAAAAGCTTCTATATCAGGCTGCTGTGACATTGGCTAGCTAAGGTGTATGATTCTTTTGAAGATGATCTTGAGAGGTCATTTGAAGATATTTGTGGTAATAGCATTTTATCACACAATCAACTGCATGAACCAAAAAATGTCATTTATAAATTCAGCTATGAGAAGAGCTTGTAGTTTTTCAGAAATATATAGTTTGGATATAGTTTCTTTTGCTATTCCGTCCTTAAAACAGAATGCCACCATTGTTGGTAGACTTCACCATGATCCCATTTCTTTCTAAAGCACAGAAATAAACACCCTCCTGCTTTAAGAATCTTTATCATAAAGCTGTGTCTAGAGTACATACATTGTCATGACTCAGCATGGCTCCTTTTGGCTTCCCGGTTGTTCCAGAAGTGTACACTAGCACACAACTTTGATTTGGCTTTTGAGAGCTAATAATGTCATTGAGTGTAGCATCTGGTATCTCATTTCCCAACTCCATAAATTCTTCCATCTACAAAATGAAATGGGGAAAAAACGATCGAAGGAATCAGCTAATAGCAAGTGTGGAAATTGCAACATTTTAAGAGTCTGGAAAAAGAACAGAAAAATTAAGATTGGCCTGGCTCTTCTGATCTTTCTTAGGCAAAACTCCCATTCGGGTAAATTGGAATTTCGCCTGTCTGAGGGGTCTAAGCCCAATATAGGACCACAGTTTTGATCTGTATGTCACACAGTCCCTTCTCTATTAGTTATCCCAAAAGTTTGTGAATCAGCACCACTAACATACAGCTATTAGAAGTGGAGTGTGCAAAGGCAGTGAAGTTTTATTAATTATTTTGGTGACTACTTAGGGAATAACATTCCTATTCACTTTTCTAGTCACGTGGGCTGAAAATGCAATTCAGACCTCATGTTAGAAATGGTTTTGATTCATAATTAAAGTAAATTGTATCACAGCTTATAATTAAAACACCAACTAAACTGCTCCATTTTGTTGGGTTTCCAATAGATTATTTCTTGTCTATTCTATATGCAAAGCACTTTGAGATTCTAGAATGAAAGGCTCTATGTAAAAGCCAAGTATTCTTATTATTTAAATGTGTGAACAATGGCCTTAGTTCTCCACTACCTAGGGAAGATGCAGATGCAGGAAGCTGGCTGAAGCTCTCTGAATCAGGGCTGTCCAGTCCCTGAACAAGGGAGAGCATGAGGGGTTCTAGTCTAACTTATGCCGCAAGCATATGGTCCCTTTGTGCAACCCAAAATTGCCTTAGCAGAATGGAGAATCTGGGCCAATATGTTCTATTGATTACTATCAGATATGTCTAGATAGAATGCATTTATATGGGTCTGAATGTAACATGTACACATTAAGATCCCATTATTTCAATGTTAATAGGTGATGGAGTGGGGTAATCACAGCATGTGGGAAAGAGAACCAAAAAGGGTTGTTTTCCCATTGAGACTGGATTATTCATATAATGTTTACACAGCTGTACATGAGCAGTGACTGAGGGCAGCACACCAGTTCTATACCTGGCAAGGAATCTCCCCATTACTGTCTTGGGGGCAAATCTTGGACACTGCACCAAGCCAGTAATCAGCAACTGGGCTTTAGGGTGGCGGTAGCAAGGGAGAGTTTACATAGTTGAGAAGAATGGATCCTTCCCCTCAGGATGCACTCTGGGATCACTACCTCAGCATTTAACCTGCAGTATTCTTCATGGTAGAGAAACTGCCCCTCCATGGGAGAGTCTGTCTTGGGATTCCTTTTTAATCACTGACACACCACTCGTGCCCCATCCCTCCTCCAACCCTCCACCTGTAAAAGCATGCAGGAGCCCACCACAGAGCACACTTTCATGCATATAGAGGATGTGGACCCCTTCATGGTTTCCTCACATCCTGCTCCTCCCCAAATAGTGGACTGTATCAATTCCACTGGCAACTGGCAATGGTGCAGGGTCAGGATTTATTCCTATATAACTTGACTCTTCATGCTTTGTATTCTTGACCTTCCTCTCTTTCATCCCACAAGGCATTAATCTCTGTATGCCTGTTGCCTAGGCTTTGTTTACTTGAACAGCACCTGCACTAGGATAGTGTTTCCATTCCACAGAGACTGAAGGGTAAAGTCTGCCGTAGCTGCAGCAACTGCTCATTACTGTACAATTATCTCAACTGTCAATATATTACACAAAAACCTTTTCCTATCATCCTGTGTTTTATGTGACTGGGTTTGTATCAAAGCTAATAAACAACTATCTCTACCATTGGTGATTCGATCTCTGGGTGTCTCTGTATGGAATACAAACATGGCAACTGCCAATTCTTATCATCACAACTGATGTAACAATTATCCTCTCACTGAAAAAAGGTGGCAGATCTGTCACTAGATCAGTAGCATTTTCAGTTACATTTTGTTCTCCACTATTAGAAAATATAAACTTCATGTCATTTATCTCTTTCAAAGTTCTCAGACACTTGGAACTCAGTGTGAGTTAATCTCTACTGTTTACTGTTATTTAATAACTAATGTATATGATTAAATAAGCTCTTCTTTACACTGCAAATTAATTTTTCTTATTATTGCACTGCATTTTGTGCCTATATATCTATGTGCCTTTGTATAGTTAAGTGTTTTATACTATGAAAATCAATACAGAGAGAAGGAATAATGTCGGCATAAATATGCTAAACATTTTCTCCTCACTTCTGTTACTAGTAAAATACTTTCCGTTTTGATATCTGAAGCTTTAGGAGATTTGTCTACTAGTCACTCTCTACTAAATGCTGTGTATTCTTTTTGCAATTCATTCAGCACGGGCAATGAAACTAAGCAGGGGATTTCCATTGTTAATTCACAGTCAGTTCCAAGCACAATGCGGATTTCAATGTTCACATTAGAAAATTGTCTTCAGTGACATTTAAAAAATAAATAATGAAAATTCTTCTACACATATTAGGTATTGTAAAACCCTATTTTTAAACCTACATTTTGGGCCTATAGCTGACAGTGAGTCTGATCCTTAATCTTGTCCCTAATCTTGCTGTCTAAGTACTGCATGGGCTAAGGAAGACCCTGAATACACTAGAACAAGTGTTTTATTCTTTGCATATGTAATAGTTGCTTGTATTCAACAGTTGCTTGTGGATAGAAATATTTGCTACAAATACAAAGATTAGCAGAATAGGAGGTTCCATAGGACAACAAAATATTGACAATGGATTGTGAAGGCACAAGCATTTTCTAGTTCCCAGATCCAGCATAACTGACCACAATTCAGTAGAGCGGGGCAGACAATGTATTAACAAAACAACAACAATAAAAGATCTGCAAGTATAGTCTCACCAGAAGTCTGGTAAATATTATGTTAATCCGATCTAGTAACTGAAACAATAACACATGACCAAGCCAGTCAACCAATGCAGCTCTAATTTTGAATATCTACTATCAAACAAGCTGCAGAGTCAATGAAATTAATAAAAAATGACACTGAAGTATTTTGAAGGGCAAACACATATGAAAACATTGTGATCCTCTGGCAGACATTCCACAGACAGAAAAGAAGGTGAACTACATCAGATGAATGAATTGTTACACTGCTCTAAAATTCACATACCGTATATAAATTGGGATGTCTCTCTGGCAAAGAGTCATTGTATAGCACAACTGCTTTCAAGCACGGTAGACGACTCCAGATCTGTTGGGGTTTTAAAAAACAGCAGCATATAATTTATTATTCACTTGTTTCTAATTTAATTAAAAGTGTCTAGCAAAAGATTCCAAAAATTGAATTAGACTGATATCCACAAAAACCCTCAAACCCACCACAAATAATACTCCTCCCTAAAGCTACTCAGACCCAGTCCATCCCAGTGCCCCTGGGGAAACACACAGCCTTGCAGCATGCTCTGGAGGAGACTATACTCATGCTATGTCGGGCCAAGGTGCTCCAGCTAAGGTCCCTCCTGAGTTGAGGACCTTAATTTAAAATGACCTGCCACCAGCCTCTTTGCATTTCAACCAGTGAGAGTGATGCTTTTAGGGTGGGATGTGAGCGGATTACAGCTGCTGTGGTTATCACATGAAAACAGAGGTGGTCTCTAAAGTAGCCAAGCCTTGGTTAAGTTTTTTACAATGTTCTGCCTCATTTTAAACATTTTATATATAAACATATATAATTTTAAAAAATAACAGCAATTTGGCAATTTCAAAGAAATAGAAAAAATTGAAAGAGCGCTATTGTATCTGAATACGTAGCTGGTGTGTTTAGCCTGTAAAAATGTTCGGTTCACCACTAGATGCCAGTGCTGCTGCTTTCACTTCCCATGCTGTAGTTTTGCCTATCCTTGCCAGAAGCATTTAATTGCATCATGGTGCATTGCCAGCCAAAGCTGCACCTACATTATTGACCTGAACCATGGATAGCTGAACTGGTGAAATTGTACCTATGTGAATAGCAATGGTTAGTGTGTGACGGGTTGGATCACAGAAACCCCCTTGGGGCTGCCAACTGATGTGCCAAGACTACTTCATTCCTTTCTCAAGAAGCTGACCAAATGCTTTACTAAGGCTACTTAGAAATCAAGCAAGTACACAGACAATATTCATAACTTCAAACACAAAAATGACACATACATACAAATAGGATGAATAGATTCAGTAGATCATAACCTTTGCATTGATATGTTACATAGCTTATGTAGCATAAAACATATTCCAGTTATGTCATATATACAGTCATAAGCATATTTCCATAAAGCCTTATGGGGTGCAACATCACACCTTCCTCCTGAACTTACTGCCAGAGACTTGGACACTGTCCATGGTGGAGGCAGTACATGTAAAATCCCTGTTTGTCTTTGGTCACACTCCCTTTCAGTACCTTTAAACCATATGATGTCATACTCATCAGAAGTATGTTTGACAAGACCCAGGGATATGTTATCTCTGGCCAAGGGGAGTATCTTGGAGTATCCAGAAAAGGGGCGAACTCCATCAGAGGCAGAGCAATCAACACACTTTTCATTTTCAGCAAGGGGACTTCAGGGACTTCTCCTCCATTCCCAAGAGCCTCCTCAAGCATATCACCGAAAGAAACACCTGACCTAATGTTGTTCACTTGGGCTCAATCCAAAGCCCACTGAAGTCAGTGGAAAGATCACATTGTCTTCCTGGGTCACTGGATCAGGCCCCATATGGAGAAGCAGCATGGTCCTATTTGTAGCCTCCAATGAATTTTGCCAAAATTGTGACACGTTCATTTTAAATAAAGAGCTTCCCAATCTGTCCATGTGTTTATATCATGTTAGTCACCATGATATTGGACTGCAGTTCATACCTGCCTCAATAGTTAACATTACAAGCAGGAAGAGATGATGTTCTGGAGAGGGAAGATTCAATCTCTAAACACCAATATCTTGAATAATTGGCTGGATGTCTGTTATAAAATGGATGCACTTAAAAGTTTCCTCCAGTATGATAGTCTCTTCTTTAACCAATATTTCATTTGCTCATTGGAGACCAATTGGGTTTACCACAGAGTTCAATGGAAACTGAAGCTGGCTCAGTCTAAATGGAGTAAATTCACTGGGATTGAATGAAAGCCCTGGTCTGTTTCATTGCTCTGCAATGTTTAGGTTGTAATTCCAGTTACAGTGAGGTAAATCTCCAATGATAGTGAAGTTGTGTTGGGAAATAGTAACTTCTCTGTAAGAACAACAAGGAGTCTGGTGGCACCTTAAAGACTAACAGATTTATTTGGGCATAAACTTTCGTGGGTAAAAACCTCACTTCTTCAGATGCATAGAGTGAAAGCGTTATATACTGACACATGGAGAGAAGGGAGTTACTTCGCAAGTGTAGAACCAGTGTTGACAGGGCCAATTCAATCAGGGTGGATGTAGTCCACTCCCAATAATAGATGAGGAGGTGTCAATTCCAGGAGAGGAAAAGCTGCTTCTGTAATGAGCCAGCCACTCCCAGTCCCTATTCAAGCCCAGATTAATGGTGTTAAATTTGCAAATGAATTTTAGTTCTGCTGTTTCTCTTTGAAGTCTGTTTCTGAAGTTTTTTTGTTCAATGATAGTGACTGGAATTGACACCTCCTCATCTATTATTGGGAGTGGACTACATCCACCCTGATTGAATTGGCCCTGTCAACACTGGTTCTACACTTGCGAAGTAACTCCCTTCTCTCCATGTGTCAGTATATAATGCCTGCATCTGTAACTTTCACTCGATGCATCTGAAGAAGAGAGGTTTTTACCCACGAAAGCTTATGCCCAAATAAATCTGTTAGTCTTTAAGGTGCCACCAGACTCCTTGTTGTTTTTGTAGATACAGACTAACACGGCTACTCCCTGATACTATCTCCGTAAGAAGTCACCACTGTGATTCCTGAAATCCAGATGCAAATAACATGAAATGTGTCAGCCCATAAAAGGTCACCCTGTTAATCAGAACTCAGCATTATTACACCAGTTAATCCTATAGTGAAACTGTTATTGCAATGAATTTTTGCCATTCTAATCACTTGCATTGAAGCAGACTGTGATATCCCACTAAGAATTAAGATATGATGCTCATCATCAGAAAATGGCTTGTCAGATAACACTGTAATAAACTGGCTAGTGCACTATCTACTGGATAGAATGAGAACTGATCAGTTGTGTGTCACAGGCATTGTATTTTTTTAATAGCTATGGAGATTATCCTTTTGCTCAAATATCTCAAGTGGCAGAGGCCTGTGATTTCAGGACAAAAAATATTAGTTCTGTCCCTAGTTTTGTGAGACCTTCCAAATGACCATTATACAGCTAAAATATTTGATATTTGGCCTTTCACAGCATCATGAGCAGTGGAATTACACCTCAGAAGTTACAGAAGCAACCCTCCACACCTGCATTATCTTGTCCAATTGTTTTTGATTTTCTACCACAATGATATTGGCTTTGCAGTCATAAGCAATGTAGTGGCAGGCCTCGGGAGAGTTGGTTGTATAGATGCCTGTGACAATTCCCCTGTTAAAAAAAAAAAAAAAAAAAAAAAAGTGAACTTGATGGATAAGTAGGAAAACACAGAGCACGATACACTTTTCCCTTCATACTACAGTTCAGAGGTGCCAACTTCCCCAGTTCTCAGAGGTGTTTGACCCCTGTTCCACCCCAGGCCTTGTCCCCACTCCACCCTTCCCCAAAACTCTCACCCCGCCCCACCTCTTCCCACCCCCACTCCGCCCCTGCTCCTCCCCCTCCCCCAGAACCTCCTGCACACCACTGAACAGCTGGTACTGGCAGGCGGGATGTGCTGGAGAAGGAGGAAGTGGAGCTGATCAGTGGGACCCACCAGGGAATGGAGCTGATCGTCGGGGCCTGCCAGCAGGCAGGAGGGCTGGGTGGAGAGGGGAAGGAACTGATACGCCAGGCTGCCGGTGCGTGCTGAGCACCCACTATTTTTTTTCTATGGGTGCTTAAGTCCCGAAGCACCACCAGAGTTGACACCTTTGCTACAGTTGTTCAAAAGGGGAGAAGAATTTGAGATTGGATGAAACCCAGTGGAGTGCATAGGGGGGTGGGTACACACAGTGTGCAGCATAAATGTGGCTGTCCGGCTTGCCCCAGGTATCTGCACAGCTAACAGTAACAGACACAAGAAAAGAGTTCAGCACTTAGTCTGAAAAACAGCACCATTATGTGGTGGTGTGACTATCTGAAGCACCAAAGGCCTTGTCTACGCTAGGGAAATTCATAATTGATGCAATAATAGTGGAGGCTGTAGTATAGGACTCAGTACTTTTACCCTACATGTTGCCTAGAATAGGCTTAGACCATGCAGTGGAAAAATGCCTAAGTCCTCTTTACAGGACATCCTCCACTATTTCTGCCACTGACGGAGCTGCACTGATGGTGAATTATCAGTTTGAATTTTGCTGGTGTAGGTGCACCCTCACAAAGACCAAATCTAGAAACTGATTATTGGAATTAGACAGACACTGCAACAGACAGAATTCGGCTGGTTAGTGCTTCGCTTGTCACTTCATCAATGTCATATTCTGCACTGGAATCAGGGCAGGAATCAGTTCATGGGCAGGCTCAGCTACACTGACAGGAAATTGGTGGGCTTTGGTCCATATCGCTCAAGGAACAGAGATAAGAGACAATACAGTATATTGTGTGTCTAATGCAGTTGGGGCTTTAGCAAAGAGGCTCATTTTGTGAGGTTTTGGATTGCTTTACTTTAGATACAGGGAAAGTAACAGGTCCCCACCATGTGACTGAACATACTTATGAGATGGTAATATTTGCAAATGAAACAATACTACCGGTCATAGTTTACTGGGTCTTTAACTCACCCCCTGAGGCACTGAGCCACAATAGCTCTAAAAAGCAACAGACGTCTGATGAAGTGGGCATTTACCCATGAAAGTTTATGCTCCAATACTTCTGTTAGTCTTAAAGTGCCACAGGACCCTCTGTTGCTTTTTACAGATTCAGACTAACACGGCTACCCCTCTGATACTTGACAATAGCTCTAATATGTTTAGTGAGCAGTGGCTAAAAGAGAAAAGAGGTAGTTTATTTGGAGTGCACAAGGAGCATGAAATGTGGTTTCTCTTCTCCCCCTTTCTACGGGAGGGAATGGTCAGACTCTACAGAACCAAATGCTACACTGGAAAATATTAATTACTAGGCCTAGCACCAATCCAAAACTTACCCAGCAAAAATAGCCCCAACAGCTGAAACGAACCATTCTGGAGAGTTAAATCCAAGTATTGCTACGCTATGGAATCGTTCAAGACCAAGCTTAAAACAAAAGAGCAAACACTGAGTTATGTAATGCAGGCATATTAGAGAGAAAGATATAGTGAACACACACAAAAATAGATTTGGAGTTCTTTATTATTTATGCATTTAAAAAATGGACCCATCCATAGCTCTAGGCATTTGTGCAAAATGTATTAATAGACCATATACACAATACAAATGGAATGACTGTCTGCAATTAACACTCCCTAAGTTCATGCAAACATAAGACTCTCCCACCCCTCACACCCAAATTCCCAGCCCAGCCCAGTCCCTCAAAGAAGGTCTGAAAAACAGAAGGGCTTTGCAACATGAACTGCAGTTCAACAAATATTAGACTTATCCCATACTCAGAATCTTTACTAAATCCTTTTCATCTTGCCAGATTAGTTTTGTTTAGTTATACTTGGGGCCAGATTGTGGACTTAGTACATAGCCCCGAATGAGGAGTGTTGCATAGCTGTATTAGGGTGACCAGATCACCCAAGTCAAATATCGGGACGCGGGGAGAGCGGGGGGGTGGGGCGACGGACGTGGTGGGGGGGAAGCAGGGCAAACCGCCCCCCCCTTCCTCCACAAGCACTGGAGGCAGGCCCGGGAGACACAGGGGAAGCGCGGGGCCGGGGTGAGTGTGAGTCCAGCCTGGCGCCAAGTGCAGGCAGGACTCAGTCGGGCGGTAGGGAGAGTAGGGGGGCAGCCCGCGGGGCCAGGCGGCGGCTGTTCTCCCCCCCGGGCAGCGGGACTTGGGAGCAGCCGCTGCTGCAGCTCCCACTGCCGCGGGGGGAGGAAGCGGTCGATGGCCAAGCTCAGCGGCTGCGGCTCTGGAGCCCCCGAACCCCCCGAGCCGGGGCCTGCTGCGGGGACCCAGCAGCGCGCACGCTGCGCCCAGCCCCTGGCCAGTCACGTCTGGGCTGCTGCCCAGCTGGTGCAATCCCGCTGCGACCCCGGAGTGGGGGCAGCAGGCCCCAGCCCCCCTGTCCCGCTCGGGTCCTGCAGGGGAACGAATGGGGCTGGGCTGCCGATGCCTCCGCCCCGGGGCCGCCGTGGGATTGCACCAGCTGGGCAGCAGCCCAGACGCGACTGGCCAGGGGCTGGGCGCAGCGTGCGCACTGCTGGGTCCCCGCAGCAGGCTCGGGCTCCAGAGCCGCAGCCGCCGAGCTGGGCCATCGGCCGCTTCCTCCCCCCGCGGCAGTGGGAGCTGCAGCAGCGGCTGCTCCCGAGTCCCACTGCCCAAAGGGGAGAACAGCCGCCGCCTGGCCCCGCGGGCCGCCCTCCTACTCTCCCTACCGTCCGACTGAGTCCTGCCTGCACTTGGGGCCAGGCCGGACTCTCACTCCCCCTGGCCCCGAACTTTCCCTGCGTCTCCCGGGCCTCCCTTCACAAGTGCCGGAGGGAGGAGGAATGGTGAGCCTGGGGAAGAGGCGGGGATTCGGGGAGGGAGCCAATGGGGGAAGGTGGGGGCAGAGTCGGGGGGGGGGGAGAGGGCGCGAGCACTTCCAGGCTCTGGAGTATTTGCTTGTTTGTCCAGTGTCCCGACCTAACATTGGTCGGGACGCGAGACAAACAAGGAAATATCGGGACAGTCCCAATAAAATCGGGACGTCTGGTCACCCTAAGCTGTATGGCCCTGGGTCAGCTCTATGAAGGATTATACATCAAGTTCCTTGAAGAACAGGGAGAAATATGCATGCTGCTCTATCCCTTAAGGATGTTCTCCTTGCATGCCCAGCCCACTCTGTGGGCTTGTGCAAGGTGGGCCATGAATCACCCCTCTCTATGACCCTCTATGTAATTTGCAGCCCCCAGGAGCTAGTCCCCATTCTCAGGAGCACCGTAGTGTAGCTAGGTGGAGGGAACAGGGGGAGCGATCAGAAAAAAAAGGCGCCACCTGCTGCAGTGCTTGTACTCACCCGGGTCTTCGGAGGCACCTCAGTGGCGGGACCTTCACTTGCTCCGCAGGACTTCGGCAGCATTTCGGCAGCAGGTCCTTCAGTGCCGCCGAAGACACCCGGAGCTAGTGAAGGGCTCGCCGCCGAAGACCCGGAGCGCTGCCCCGTCAGTAAAAGTGCTGCCGGGTGAGTAAAAGCGCCGCAGTGGGTGGCACCTTTTTAACTCACTCACAAAAAAAGGCACCGCCTGCTGCGGCGCTTTACTCACCCGGCGGCGCTTTTACTGATGGGGCGGCACTCCGAGTCTTCGGCGGCGGGCCCTTCACTAGCTCCGGGTGTCTTCAGCGGCACTGAAGGACCCGCCGCCAAAATGCCGCTGAAGCCCCGCGGAGCAAGTGAAGGTCCCACCGCCGAAGACCGTGCCACACCAGGTGGCGCATTTTTTGGTGAGTGAGTTAAAAAGATGCCACTTTTGGGGAATGTGCTCAAGGGGAGCAGCCACTCCCCCTGTGGCCATGAGGGAACAAAGAACAAGCTAGGTGTTCATGTAGCGCTGCTCTGTTACTGTCTATAGTGACAGATGCCACCGGTGCCAACTTTTGTTGGCATTATTTTCTTTTGAACTCTTTCTGAAAAATATGCACTAGTTTCTAAAACATAATGAAAACTAACTCACTTGACATTTTAGCATCCAAAGATAATCTAAAGGCCATGCCAACAATCTGCATCACAGGCTCTAAAAAGACAGTCACCCAAGACTCTTTTGTTGCACCTCTGTGACTACCACCCTTGTCTCCCTGATTGCAACTGCTTTCACAAGCAGAGTCTCACCTATTGACTTTGCCACTGTTTCTGCCAACACCTTTGCAAACACAGGCATCAGTGCCATCTGCTACCATTGAAAATATTAGTATCTGTCTGATATACAACTAAAACAGTATAATAAATATAACTATAACAATATAGTGTATTAAATAGAAATATTTACTAATCTGCCTCTCATTGCCTTGGTCAATCATAAAAAAGAAAATTGCTAGGCAATTCAGAAATTTAAGAGACACAACTTGTTGGGGTCATCAAATATACTACACTTAAAAGGAAGGTAAATCCCATGAAGCATTCCAGGATGACACTGATCCTCTACTATGGATTGAGAGGGTCTCATTAATATTTGAATGGTACAGTTACGAGAGATTTACCTTATATACTCATTCATAAGCCGAATATTTTTGGTAAAAAAGTGATGCATCAAAGAGCGGGGGTCGGCTTATAAACGGGTCTACACCAAAATTTGATGATTTTAAACTCTATGAAATCATTGAATTGAATATCTAATACATTGTCATTTTGTTTACCTGGATCGTTCACAGGCACGGAGGCCCTCAGCTCCCTGTGGCCGCAGTTCACTGTTCCCAGTCAATGGGAGCTGCGGGAAGTGGCGCCACTTCCCGCAGCTCCCATTGGCTGGAAACGGCAAACCGCCACTGGGAGCTGAGGGCCTCCGTGCCTGTGAACGCTCCAGGTAAACAAAATGTCCAGGCCCGCTAGCGGCTTACCCTAATGGGCCAGGAGCCAAAGTTTGCCAGCCCCTGAATTATAGGGTCGGCTTATGAAAGGGTCATACAGTTTTTGCTATTTTTACCTATCCATCTTGGGGGGTCGGCTTATAAATGAATGGGCTAATGAACGAGTATATATGGTATTTCAATAAAGGCTGTGATGCAGATTCTAGAAGTCACATGTGATTGCTACTCTTCATAAGGACTGAAAACCCACAGGAACACTTTCATGCTATAATCTGTAATAAAAAAACCTGTATAACAAGTATGAGTTTGGATTGTTGTTTTTTTAAACACTTACCTTCAAAAAGCTTTTGGCTGCTTTCCAGGAAAGATTGTAATACTCCGCAAATGTGATTTTTTCCCATTTTCCATTCTTTTTGCTGGCCATAGCATTGAGAGGCCCATATTTATCCACAGTCTCTTTGAACATCTGATGAACTGTTATTGGAGTTTGTGAACATGATTGATCTATTCTGAGCTTGACCACACTATCAGCAAATGTAGTCCATAAAGGCTCTGAAAGGCAAGTTATTATCAAGATAGTAGATCAGTGAAAAAAATAGTAAGTGATCATGTAATTAAAGACTACTATTATAATGCATATGCACGAAGGATCAAATTAAGGTTACATGGGCGACCTTAATTCTGGCATTTCTAAACTTCTGCATGCTTGACTTTGCAACCTTAAAGTTCTTTTAACATAGGATATTTTTTTAAATGTATAATTTCCTAAGTTTTTAGAAAACTTAAAATTGGAATAAAAAGTCATAATGTAGAACCATATTCACCCTCCACATGATTCATCAGCAGAGTTGCGATCTTTAAAGCCAAAGCATAGTCCATTATGACATACGCTAATGGAGTAACTGGTAGCAGTAGATGGCTGTACGTGGACATGAAACTAGAAGGAGATGGAAACACACTTTGGATTCACCTACACAGGGTTCAGTGAAAGCTTTTTGACAAGAGTCAGGTAAGTCACAGAATGTAAGTCACACCTATAGTGTGCACACAGAACACCTGTTCCATTTTCAACTCACATGGTATGAATATATGGCAGTGGTTTGCTGAGAACTAAGGGCATAGTGTCCTCGGTGAGTATCCCAGGGTCCTTTATTTCGCAGCTGACCAACATGCATCCTAGAATTGTTTTCGCTGTGATTTGTGCGAAGCCAGGTGATTTCTTTTTTTTTTTTTTTTTTTTAAATCCCATGTTTCCACTGTCTTCCCCCCATACATCCTTTCTGGGCAGTTTCACACCATTTTTGAATTGCTATCTTCTAGCATGGTCCCAACAATGCTCCCTACTGTTATGGTGACAAGCACATATGCAGAGGCTGGTTGGGCTGTATTACAGCAGTCAAAGCCAGACAAATTCAGCAGCGGACTTTGCCCGAGACACCACTGAGCAGATTATGTGGGAGCAGGAGACTATTCTATGGCAGCTGCAGCAGCTTCTCCAGCTGCAGAAGAACACCCTGAGGCGATGGCAGCAGGATGAAGAAGAATAGGACAATGCCAAGTTGTTGGAACTAGAAATACTGGTTCCTGGATCCGCCACATGGCATTCAGCACTGTTTCAGGGCCTGGGAAACCAGCATGGATTGGTGGGAGAGGATCGTTCTGCAGACCTGGGACAACCAGCTGTAGCGAGAGAATTTCAGGGTAGGAAGGACTACCTTTTTTGTGATCTGTGCAGAAGTGACCCCGAGCTGCAGCTACCAGTACTATAGTACCAACATACCCATAGAGAAGCAGGTCACCATTGCCATCTGGAAACTGGCCACCCCAGAATGCTACCAGTCTGTAGTCAGCCAGTTTAGCATGGGGAGATCAACTGCTGGGGCCATTCTCATGCAGGTCCTATGCCACTGATAAGGTGCTGTCCAGCCAGGACAAAGCTGGGTAGTGCTCCAGAGATTATTGATGGCTTTGGATGCATGGGTTCCCAAACTCTTCTGGGGCAACTGACAGAACCTATGTGCCTATCATTTGATACAAACACTCCAGCATGCCCCCTCCTGTCAGGATGCAGAATTTATTATCAAGAAAGGGGTATTTAACCATGGTGCTTCAAGACCTGGTTGACCACTGCAGTAGGTTTACAGACGTAAGTGCAGGCTGGTCTAGAAGGGTTCACAATGCTAGGATCTTTCAGAAGTCAGTTCTATTTAAATTAATGGGAAAAGGACTGAGGACTACTGTGGACATTAATGGTGTAGACATAGGTCCAGTTATTCCTGGGAGACCTGACTTATCCTCTGATGCCCATTATGGTCCTTTGGATGATAATTTAAGTGAACTAGAACATACTGTTGTCAATGAAATATAGTCTGTGGACACTCATACCTCAATGCTTCTGTCATGCTGTTTGGAGTAGCTCACAGCTGTGAGTGCCTACCTCAGTGCAGAGTGTCAGAAAACAGGGCAGACGCCCCAAATTGGTGGTGTATTCTATAATTAGATTTTACCAAGCCAACAAAAACTGTAAACTCCTGGATCACTATACCAGTCTTACCACGGAGTCACAGACAGTCCTCTTAGACGCCCCAGTCTATCTTTCCACTGAGACAGATGGGACTTAGTGATAAATGGTCACTTACACCAAAGATCACATCACATTTAGTCCCAAGAGACCAGTCACTTACCCCAGATCAACTGGTATTCTAGATCTTACACCAAAGACAACACAGATAGCCAATCCCATAAAAAACTATCTAAAGGTTTATTAACTAGGAAAAAGAAATAAGAAAGCTATTTGTAGGTTAAAGCAAACAAACATATACTCACAAATGAGTTATCTAAATCCTAAGAGTGCCAGAGTTTTAGTGATCTGTCAATTCAAAGTCTCTTTCAGGGTGGACCCAAGAGGCAGCCCCAGGGGATCTCTGTTTTCAGTTTGGTGTCTCTAGCCCTGTCAGAGTTCAAACAGCCAGAAAGATGGAAAATTTTCATGTGACTTTGTTTTATTTCTTTCATTCAGCTTCTAAGACACAGGGCACATAGCACTTCCTGGTGCAATAGGGCCATTAACCAATCTTTTTTATTGCAATGTTCCTTGATGGCCCAACTGATTTTGATAGTCCTTTTGGAAGGGCAGGGAACAAGTCCCATGCCTGGGTTCACAAGTTCAGAGCAAACATTCTCAAAGTCATAAAGCAAAACGTACATGTTTTCTTATAGCATGGAATACTGACATTATATGTGAGATTAATGCATGCAGCAACTTACAATCATTTCATAGAGTCTAAATACTAAATATATTCTTATAAGAGTAATACCTATTTTGAGCAAAATTAACATACAGGTGAACTGATCTGGTTTCCAGCTATGAGTTTGTAAGGTCTTAGCTAATGACTGCAGTGTGGCTGGCAGGTGGCCTGCCAGCATCACAGCCTCCTCAACAGGAGCTATTTCATGTCAGTTGGAATTGGAGGAAGTATCTGATACTCATTTTGTTTTGTATATACTATCAAACAAGATTCGGAGAATGGAAATCAGTCTGCTCTCTTCTTAATACTAGCTTACGACTGGCACAGGCCAGTAAACAGTAGGTTGCTATTTGGCATGAATTATTATAAATCCTAACACTCAGCTAGCAATTTTTGTTATAAATACTTCAAAATAAGTGTAAACAGGCTATAACTTCAGTTCCATGATTCTTTAGTTCTGATATAAATAACTTTCAGCAATAAAAGTAAGGGGACACCAAATAGGTATGCAGCATAGCTAGCTTGGGAACTAAAATGAGCAATGTCTCTTTAAATAAGGTACAACTGAGATATATGGATTGAGGAGCCATAACGGTAGCATAAAACTGACTTTGCTCCTTGGTTCCATGCTGAGCCCAACTTAATCAGACCAGAGGATCCAGCCTAGCTGTAGAGAATGATAAAACTTACAGATAAAGGTAAAAGTAGAGAATAAAGAAAGACTGCACAGGAAATTAAGTTAATGAGACTTTTCAAGTTCACAAGAAGTGAAAGGTCACTGAAGGAGGCCGTGAGGCCTGAAAGAGAAGTCAGCAATCACTGATTGAAAAATGTTAAACATTGCTAAAAAGTTAGTCATTTGCCATAGTGTTAATTTAATATACTGTTTCTTCTTCTTCTTCTTCCAAGAACAGTGTATTACTTCTGACACCAGTGTCACCTCCTGCTTGGCAGGAGCAGATACACCAATATCCAGTTCCCAGGAAGCTACTCTGTCTCAGGAATTGGCTCCAAACAGAGAGTAAAGCAGAATGAAAACTGTCTGTTATCTGCCACAGTTTCTCTCAAAGGACCACTACATAACAAAACAACACAACAATACAGCATTTCTTGATTAGAAATTTGCTCTCATTCTAAGAAAAAAATCTTGTAAGACTATGTGTAACAGTACCAGCTGGTAACCCCTGCCATAATATTTAACTAGCATATCCCACATTAATCATAAGGCAGCACCACACAACTGTGTCATTTAAATTTATATAAGAACATAAGAACAGCTATACAGAGTCAGATCAATGGTCCATCTAACCCAGTACCCTGTCTTACCACAGTAGACAGTGCCAGGTGCTTCAGTGGGAATAAATAGAACAGGCAACCATCGAGTGATCCATTCCCTGTCATCCACTCCCAGCTTCTGGCAATCAGAGGCTAGGGACACCCAGAGCACGGAGTTGCATCCCTGACCATCTTGGCTAATAGCTATTGATGGACCTATCCTCCATGACCTTATCCAATTCTTTTTTTAACCCCGTTATTCGTTTGGCCTTCACAACATCCCTGGCAATGAGTTCCACAGGTTGACTGTACATTGTGTGAAGTACTTCCTTCTCTGTGTTTTAAAGCTGCTGCCTCTTAATTTCATTGGGTGACCCCTGTCTCTTGTGTTATGTGTGTAGTAACAGGAGGCCCTGAGATATAAACCTTGGTATCAGCGGCCTGGTATGAGGCCTAAGGCCTGAACTAAAGTAATGGTCAAGACTTTGCTAACATAAAGCAAAGTTAAGCTGTGAGCCAGAGACAGGCCCTGCTCACAGAAGCTGACAAGGAAAGGGCTGATGCTGCAAAAAGAGACATACCTAAAAGGTACTGGACACCAGATATCAGAACATTCACATACTTGTATATTCCACGCACAACAAGGAACAGGCTGACCCATCCCAATGACAGGGCCAAAAGGGGAATATGATGGATAGTGTTGTTTTGTTCGAACCAACATATACAAGGTGAGAGGCGGCACCTTACTACGTAGAGAGGTTGTACCTTGCTGCGTAGAGGGGTTGCACCTCAATACGTCAGGAGTGATGTGTAACTTGTTTGTATCTGCGTATAAGAATGCATCCCTGAGTGGATGTCTTTGTCCGGCCGAGGGGGCAGTGGAAAGTCCCGCCACTGAGCCGGGTCCATTGCCAAGAGGCACTTTCTCATAGTATGCCTGGTAGACTAAGTAATCTATGGGGAACTGCAATTGTGTCCAAGGTCGCAATAAACCTAGTCGACGTGACTTTGCATCTTACTAGACTGGTTATTTGGGGTCCTCTTCGGGTCTGCTGTGTCAGCTATCTGCGCAGAGCTGGGGCAGCACACAGAGGGAACACACGCACGCAGCCAAGTGATATCAACATAGGAGAAAGCAGAGCACCACACCGGTAGCATCTGACAACAATGCGAAGGGGTAATAACACTTCCTTATTCACTTTCTCCAAATCATTAACGATTTTGTAGACCTCTATCATATCCCTTCTTAGTTGTCTGTTTTCCAAGCTGAAAAGTCCCAATCTTTTTAATCTCTCCTCATACGGTAGCTGTTCCATACCCTTAATTATTTTTCTGCACTTCTCTGTACCTTTTCCAGTTCTAATACAACTCTACCCCGCTATAACGTGACCCGACATAAGACAGGGCTGCGGCAGCGGGCCTCTGCCGGTGATTTAAAGGGCCTGAGGCTCCCCACGGCTGGAGCCCTGGGCTCTTTAAATCACCGCTGGAGCCCTGCCGCCCCTACCCTGATATAACGGTATTTCACCAATAACGCGGTAGGCAGGGCCAGCTCTGGCTTTTTTGCTGCCCCAGGCAAAAAAGCCTCCCGCCGCCCACCCCCCGCCCCAGCGGGGAGCGCGGCAGGGGAGGGCACCGAGCCCGGCTTCGCTGCCCTCCCCCCGGAGCGCCGGGGGGAGGGCGGCGAGCCCGGCCGGGGCCTCGCTCTGCCCGACTGGCCGGAGCACCGGGAGGAGGGCGGCAAGCCCGGCTGCGGCTCCGCTCTCCCCGACCGGCCGGAGCGCCGGGAGGAGGGCAGCAAGCCTGGCCGCGGCCCCGCTCTCCCCGGCCGGCCAGAGCGCCGGGGGAGGGCGGCTCCGCTCTCCCCGACTGGCCGGAGCGCCAGAAGGAGGACAGCGAGCCCGGCCGCGGCCCCGCTCTCCCCAGTGGCTGGAGCGCCGGGGGGAGGGCGGCAAGCCCGGCCCAGGCCCCGCTCTCCCCGACAGCCGGAGTGCCGCCGGGAGGAGGGCGGATAGCCCGGCTGGGGCCGGCTCTCCCTGACCCACCGGAGCGCCGGGAGGAGGGCAATGAGCCCGGCCGCGGCCCCCGCTCTCCCCGGGTGAGCGCCACCCCCCTCCAGGTGCCGCCCCAAGCACCTGCTTGGAGGGCTGGTGCCTGGAGCCGGCCCTGGCTGTAGGGATTTTTGGCTCCCTAAGACCACATTATATCAGGGTAGAGGTGTACATCTTTTTTGAGATGGGGTGACCAAAAATCATTGAAGATTTTTAAGAGCAGGTTAGACAAACACCTGTCAGGAATGGTCTAGATCAGGGGTAGGCAACCTATGGCATGTGTGCCAAAGGCGGCATGCGAGCTGATTTTCAGTGGCACTCACACTGCCCGGGTCCTGGCCACCGGTCCGGGGGGCTCTGCATTTTAATTTAATTTTAAATGAAGTTTCTTAAACATTTTTAAAACCTTATTTACTTTACATACAACAATAGTTTAGTTATATATTATAGACTTATAGAAAGAGACCTTCTAAAAACTTTAAAATGTATTACTGGCATGCACAACCTTAAATTAGAATGAATAAATGAAGACTCAGCACACCACTTCTGAAAGGTTGCCAACCCCTGGTCCAGATAATACTTAGAACATATAAGAACATAAGAATGGCCGTACTGGGTCAGACCAAAGGTCCATCTAGCCCAGTATCCTGTCTACCAACAGTGGCCAATGCCAGGTGCCCCAGAGGGAGTGAACCTAACAGGTAAGGATCAAGTGATCTCTCTCCTGCCATCCATCTACACCCTCTGACAAACAGAGTCTAGGGACACCATTCTTACCCATCCTGGCTAATAGCCATTAATGGAATTAATCTCCATGAATATTTATCCAGTTCTCTTTTAAACCCTGTTATAGTCCTAGCCTTCACAACCTCCTCAGGTAAGGAGTTCCACAAGTTGACTGTGCGCTGTGTGAAGAAGAACTTCCTTTTGTTTGTTTTAAACCTGCTGCCTATTAATTTCATTTGGTGACCCCTAGTTCTTGTATTATGGGAATAAGTAAATAACTTTTCCTTATCTACTTTCTCCACATCACTTATGATTTTATATACCTCTAGCATATCCCCCCTTAGTCTCCTCTTTTCCAAGCTGAAAAGTCCTAACCTCTTTAATCTCTCCTCATATGGGACCCGTTCCAAACCCCTAATCATTTTAGTTGCCCTTCTCTGAACCTTTTCTAGTGCCAGTATATCTTTTTTGAGATGAGGAGACCACATCTGTATGCAGTATTCAAGATGTGGGCGTACCATCGATTATATAAGGGTAATAATATATTCTCCGTCTTATTCTCTATCCCCTTTTTAATGATTCCTAACATCCTGTTTGCTTTTTTGACTGCCTCTGCACACTGCGTGGACATCTTCAGAGAACTAACCACGATGACTCCAAGATTTTTTTCCTGATTTGTTGTAGCTAAATTAGCCCTCATCATATTGTATGTATAGTTGGGGTTATTTTTTCCAATGTGCATTACTTTACATTTATCCACATTAAATTTCATTTGCCATTTTGTTGCCCAATCACTTAGTTTTGTGAGATCTTTTTGAAGTTCTTCACAGTCTGCTTTGGTCTTAACTATCTTGAGCAGTTTAGTATCATCTGCAAACTTTGCCACCTCACTTTTTACCCCTTCTCCAGATCATTTATGAATAATTTGAATAGGATTGGTCCTAGGATTGACCCTTGGGGAACACCACTAGTTACCCCTCTCCATTCTGAGAATTTACCATTAATTTCTACCCTTTGTTCCCTGTCTTTTAACCAGTTCTCAATCCATGAAAGGACCTTCCCTTTTATCCCATGACAACTTAATTTACGTAAGAGCCTTTGGTGTGGGACCTTGTCAAAGGCTTTCTGCAAATCTAAGTACACTATGTTCACTGGATCCTCCTTGTCCACATGTTTGTTGACCTCTTCAAAGAACTCTAATAGATTAGTAAGACACAATTTCCCTTTATAGAAACCATGTTGACGTTTGCCCAACAATTTATGTTCTTCTATGTGTCTGACAATTTTATTCTTTACTATTGTTTCGACTAATTTGCCCGGTACCGACGTTAGACTTACCGGTCTGTAATTGCCAGGGTCACCTCTAGAGCCCTTTTTAAATATTGGCATTACATTAGCTATTTTCCAGTTGTTGGGTACAGAAGCCGATCTAAAGGACAGGTTACAAACCCTAGTTAATAGTTCTGCAATTTCACATTTGAGTTCTTTTAGAACTCTTGGGTGAATGCCATCTGGTCCCGGTGACTTGTTAATGTTAAGTTTATCAATTAATTCCAAAACCTCCGCTAGTGACACTTCAATCTGTGACAGTTCCTCAGATTCGTCACCTACAAAAGCCGGCTCAGGTTTGGGAATCTCCCTAACATCTTCAGCCGTGAAGACTGAAGCAAAGAATTCGTTTAGTTTCTCCATGTAACCCTTCTGCCCATCTAAGTTGGCAGCAACAAGGGCCGGGTTCTGTATCTAGGGGTTCAGTTTCAATAACGCAATGCAAAACCGGCTCAAGCCCCCACCCAGTGACCTGGGACAATTACATACCATCCCCTGGGTGCCTCTAAGAGGCAATACTTCCCCTCTCGCAAGCACGGAGTCTGAGTGTAGCAGAAAATGTTTAATAACATGAGGTAAACGACATCAGCATTAAATTGGAAAAACACCACAAACAGGATTCATAACACAAACCATGAGCAAAAAAAAACCACCCCAGCAAATTGGGCTGTGTCCTTCCCCTTTGGTTCTTGAATCCAGCAACCCAAAAATCACCCAGAGTCCCCAAAGTCCAACACCCCCAAAGTCTGTTGAGTTCAGCAACTGCCCAAAGTCCCAAAAGTCCCACAACCCCCAAAGTCTCTGTCCCTGGTCAGTGCAGTCCCAGAGTAAAAGGGGGGCACGCAGGGTGTTAAGGGGCACCTTACGTGATCCAAGGCTGGCCGTCTCTCCGTGGGGTTCCGCCGCAGCCTTCACCACGAGCCAGTCCACTTCCTGCCGTCCCACAAACCGCTCCGCTCTACAAGCTGCTCCGCTCCGCTCACCGACTTGTGAGCCGCTCCAGCCATCCCCGCAAACAGCTCCACTCACCATTCCTTGGGCCGCTCCAACCGTCCCCGCAAGGCTCTGCACCGCTCGCTGCTCCTCCAGTCATCCCCACAAATTGCTCCGCCAGCTGCTTAGCAATATAGCTTCAGGCTCCCCCACTAGCTAACACAGCACTTTATAACTTTAACTCTTTTGTGATTTCAGCTCAGAGTAGGGGAGCCCCAGTGCTGGTGCACCATTGGCCCAAAGTGAATTCAGCTCAGCAGCCTGTAACTAGACTCCTAATGGAATCAAAGTTAGCTCTGACATTCAACAGTGGAGAGAGGAGGTGGTGCAATTGGTGTTTCAAGCCCTCAGAGGGAGAGAGGGCAGCCATACCATCAGGTACAAATACCTGTCCCCATCCTCTTTCAATTCCCTGAGTTTTGTAACCCATGCCCCTTGTCAAGCAAGTGCTATTTAGGTAATGGTGAAGGACTCACTCAGTCCTTCTGTCATACAACAGTTCCACTGGCCTTGATTCACAGAATCAGGGTAACAAAACTTTATTCTTCCTGCCCCAATAACAGAGAAACTGGGGATCCCACCCCAGCCAAAGTAACCACTTTCAGTTGCTGTTGTTTCATGCCAGGCGGGTGGGTGTGCCTATGCAAACCAGATCAGCCCCTGGAGTTCTTTTCCACACTCGCCATAATTCACCACCAGATGTCAGGGTAGAGCTCATCCTGACTCTGCTTACATCCACAATGACTTTATCGTCTTTAAGCGCTCCTTTTGTATCTCGATCATCAAGGGACCCCACTGGTTGTTTAACAGGCTTCCTGCTTCTGATGTACTTCAAAAACATTTTGTTATTACCTTTTGAGTTTTTGGCTAGCCGTTTTTCAAACTCCTCTTTGGCTTTTCTTATTACATTTTTACACTTAATTTGGCAGTGTTTATGCTCCTTTCTATTTACCTCACTAGAATTTGACTTCCACTTTTTAAAGGAAGTCTTTTTCTCTCTCACTGCTTCTTTTACATGGTTGTTAAGCCACGGTGGCTCTTTTTTAGTTCTTTTACTGTGTTTCTTAATTTGGGGTATACATTTAAGTTGGGCCTCTATTATGGTGTCTTTAAAAAGCACCCATGCAGCTTGCAGGGATTTCGCTTTAGTCACTGTACCTTTTAATTTCTGTTTAACTAACCCCCTCATTTTTGCATAGTTCCCCTTTTTGAAATTAAATGCCACAGTGTTGGGCTGTTGAGGTGTTCTTCCCACCATAGGGATGTTGAATGCTATTGTATTTTGGTCACTATTTCCAAGCAGTCCTGTTATAGTTACCTCTTGGACCAGCTCCTGCGCTCCACTCAGGACTAAATCTAGAGTTGCCTCTCCCCTTGTGGGTTCCCGTACCAGCTGCTCCAAGAAGCAGTCATTTAAAGTATCGAGAAATTTTGACTCTGCATTTCGTCCTGAGGTGACATGTTCCCAGTCTATATGGGGATAATTGAAATCCCCCACTATTACTGAGTTCTTAATTTTGATAGCCTCTCTAATTTCCCTTAGCATTTCATCATCACTATCACCGTCCTGGTCAGGTGGTCGATAATAGATCCCTAATGTTATATTCTTATTAGAGCATGAAATTACTATCCATAGAGATTCTATGGAACATATGAATTCACTTAAGATTTTTACTTCATTTGATTCTACATTTTCTTTCACATATAGTGCCATTCCCTCCCCCGCACGACCTGTTCTGTCCTTCCGATATATTTTGTACCCCAGAATGATTGTGTCCCATTGATTGTCCTCAGTCCACCAGGTTTCTGTGATACCTATTATATCAATATCCTCCTTCATCACGAGGCACTCTAGTTCACCCATCTTATTATTTAGACTTCTAGCATTTGTGTACAAGCACTTTAAAAACTTGTCACTGTTTATTTGTCTGCCCTTTTCTGATGTGTCCGATTCTTTATGTGAATGTCCTGCCATGAGTGCAGGGGACTAGACTAGATGACTTTTCGAGGTCCCTTCCAGTCCTATGATTCTATGAAAAGAGCACACAGTATTCAAGAAGTAAGAGTACCATGGATTTATATAGTGGCATTATGATATTTTCTGTTTTATCATCTATCCCTTTCCTAATGGTTCCTAATATTCCGTTAGATTTTTTGATTGCTGCACCACATTGAGTGGATGTTTTCAGAGAACTATCCACAATGACAATAACAGAAGAGGAGACGGACCTCGGAGTATTGGTTGATCACAGGATGACTATGAGCCGCCAATGTGATATGGCCATGGAAAAAGCTAATGCGGTCTTGGGATGCATCAGGCAAGGTATTTCCAGTAGAGATAAGGAGGTGTTAGTACCGTTATACAAGGCACTGGTGAGACCTTATCTGGAATACTGGGTGCAGTTCTGGTATCCCATGTTTAAGAAGGATGAATTCAAACTGGAACAGGTACAGAGAAGGGCTACTAGCATGATCCGAGGAATGGAAAACCTGTCTTATGAAAGGAGACTCAAAGAGCTTGGCTTGTTTAGCCTAACCAAAAGAAGGCTGAGGGGAGATATGATTGCTCTCTATAAATATATCAGAGGAATAAATATCAGGGAGGGAAAGGAATTATTTAAGCTCAGTACCAATGTGGACACAAGAACAAATGGATATAAACTGGCCATCAGGAAGTTTAGACTTGAAATTAGATGAAAGTTTCTAACCATCAGAGGAGTGAAGTTCTGGAACAGCCTTCCAAGGGGAGCAGTGGGGGAAAAAAACATATCTGGCTTCAAGACTAAGCTTGATAAGTTTATGAAGGGGATGATATGATGGGATAGCCTAATTTAGCAATTAATTGGTCTTTGACTATTAGCGGTAAATATGCCCAATGGCCTGTGATGGAATGTTAGATGGGGTGGGATCTGAGTTACTACAGAGAATTCTTTCCTGGGTGTCTGGCTGGTGAGTCTTGCCCACACTAGCTGATCCCCATATTTGGGATCGGGAAGGAATTTTCCTGCAGGGCAGATTGGCAGAGGCCCTGGGGTTTTTTCGCCTTCCTCTGCAGCGTGGGGCACAGGTCACTTGCTGGAGGATTCTCTGCACTTTGAAGTCTTTAAACCACAATTTGAGGACTTCAATAGCTCAGACATAGGGGTTTGATACAGGAGTGGGTGGGTGAGATTTTGTGGCCTGTGTTGTGCAGGAGGTCAGACTAGACGATCATAATGGTCCCTTCTGACCTTAAAGTCTATGATTCTATGACTCTAAGATCTCTTTCTTGAGTGGTAACAGATAGTTTAGAGCCCATCATTTTGTATGTATAGTTGGGATTATGTTTTCCAGTGTGCATTACTTTGCATTTATCCCTTTGTAACTCTTTGCAGTCTGCTTTGGATTTAACTATCTTCAGTAATTTTGTATTGTCTGCAAATTTTGCCACTTCTTTGTTTGCCCCTTTTTCCAGATCATTTATGAATATGTTGAATAGCACTGGCCCCAGTACAGGTCCCTGGGGGACACCACTATTTACCTCTCTCCATTTTGAAAACTGACCATTTATTCCTACCCTTCGTTTCCTTTTAACCTGTTACTGATGTATGAGAGTACCTTCCCTCTTAACCCATAACTGCTTTCTTTGCTTAAGAGCCTTTGGCAAAGGACCTTGTCAAAGGCATTCTGAAAATCCAAGTACACTATTTCCAATGGATCACCCTTGTCCACACGTTTGTTGACCCCCTCAAAGAATTCTAATGTATTGGTGAGGCATGATTTCCCTTTACAAAAGCCGTGTTGACTCTTCCCCAACAAATTGTGTTTATCTGTGTGTCTGATAATTCTGTTCTTTCTTGGTTTATCGTAATTACCAGGATCACCTCTGGAGCCTTTTTAAAAAATTGACATCACATTAGCTATCCACCAGTTATGTGGTACAGAGTCTGATTTAAATGATAGGTTACATACCACAGCTAGTAGTTCTGCAATTTTATATTTGAGTTCCTTCAGAACTCTTGAGTGAATACCATCTGGTCTTAGTGATTTATTACTGTTTAATTTATCAATTTATTCCCAAGCCTCCTCTACTGACACCTCAGTCTAGGACAGTTCCTCAGATCTGTCACCTAAAAAGAATGGCTCAGGTGTGGGAATCTCCCTCACAGTCTCTGCAGTGAAGACCAATGCAAATAATTCATTTAGCTTCTCCGCAATGGCCTAATCTTCCTTGAATGCTCCTTTAGCACCTTGATCATCCAGTAGCCCCACGGATTGTTTGGCAGGCTTCCTGGTTTTGATGTACTTAAAAAAATGTTGCTGTTAGTTTTTGCGTCTTTAGCTTCAAATTCTTTTTTGGCCTGCCAAATTATACTTTTACACTTGACTTGCCAGAGTTTATGCACCTTGCTACTTTCTTCTGTAGGATTTAACTTACAGTTTTTAAAGGATGCCTTTTTGTCTCTAACCACTTATTTTGCTTTGTTATTTAATGATGGTGGCACTTTTTTGTCCTCTTACTATGTTTTTTAATTTGGGGTATACATTTAAATTGAGTCTCTACTATGGTGTTTTTAAAAAGTTTCCATGCAGCTTGCAGGCATTTCACTTTTGGGACTTTACCTTTTAATTTCTGTTTAACTAACCTCCTCATTTTTGTGTAATTCCACTTTCTGAAGTTAAATTCTACTGTGGTGGGCTTCTTTGGTGTCCCTCCTCTCCATAAGGATGTTAAATTTAATTATATTATGGTCATTATTACCAAGTGGTTCAGCTATAGTCACCTCTTGAACCAGATCCTGTGCTTCACTTAGGACTAAACCAAGAATTGCCTCTCCCCTTGTGGGTTCCAGGACTAGCTACTCCATGAAGCAGTCATTTATGGTGTCAAGAAACTTCATCTATGCATCCCATCCTGAGGTGACATGTATCCAGTCAATATGGGGATAGTTGAAATCCCCCATTATTATGAGTTTTTTATTTTTATAGCCTCTCCAATCTCCTAGAGCATTTCACAATTGCCATCACCATCCTGGTCAGGTGGTGGGTAGTATATTCCTACTTCTATATTCTTATTATTCAAGCATGAGAATTTTTATCCAAAGAGATTTAATGGTACTGTTTGATTCATTGAAGATTTTTATTCTATTTGATTCTATGCTTTCTTTCACATATAGTGCCACTCCCCCACCAGCACGACCTACTCTGTCATTGCTATATATTTTGTATCCTGGTATTACCATGTCCCATTGCTTATCATCATTCCACCAAGTTTCTGTGGTGCCTATTATATTAATATACTCACTCATTTTACTGTTTCCTTGTCTCTCTCTCTCTATCTCAAGTCCTTAGCTAACTATTACATGGTACTAATCTCTAACAAAGGGAGCTCATATATCTAGTTTTTAGAGTAGGGGAAGGACATCTGAGTTCTATTCCCAGTTCTGTCACAGACACACTGTATGACCTTCAAGTATCAGAGGGGTAGCCGTGTTAGTCTGAATCTGTAAAAAGCAACAGAGGGTCCTTTAAGACTAATAGAAGTATTGCAGCATAAGCTATCATGGATGAATACCCACTTCATCCTTGAGCAAGTTGTTTAACCTCTATGTGCCTTAGTTTCCCCATCTGTAAACTGAGGATAATAATCCTTACACCTCAGAGATGTTGAAATGTAATTAATTAAAGCTTGTAATGTGCTTTGAGATCACTGGGTAAAAGGCATCAGAAACATTGAAATTAGTAATCAAAATGAAGATTGATGTCAAAAATTTCAACTGTCATGAAAAATGGAAAATCAAGGAGAATAATGACCAATACTATCCCCAAGTTACACCTACCACAGGCTATAATAAAATAAAAAATATGAATATATCATCTAGTGGTTATAGTGTGTCTGGACTCATAGGTTCTCTTTCAGCTCTGCCAACTAACTCACTGTGTGACCTTCAGGGCTGGCTCCAGGCACCAGCCCACCAAGCATGTGCTTGGGGCGGCGCCTGGAGGGGGGCGGCACGGCGGGGCGCTCCGGCCCGAGAGCTGGGCTGCGACTTGGCTCACCGCCCTCCCTGCGGTGCTCTGGACGGTCGGGGAGAGCAGGGCCCCGGCCGGGCTCGCCGGTTGGGGAGAGCAGGGCCCTGGCCGGGCTCGCCACCCTCCCCCCCGGCGCTCCGGTCGGTCGGGGAGAGCAGAGAGCCGCGGCGAGCTCGCCGCCCTCCCCCTAGTGCTCTGGCCACCGGGGGCTCTCCGCCCTCCCCTGGCCGGGCTCTCCACCCTGCTCCCAGCACTCTGGCCACTGAGGAGAGCAGAGAGCCCCGGCCGGGCTCTCCACCCTGCTCCCAGCGCTCTGGCCGCAGGAAGAGCGGAGAGCCCCGGCCGGGCTCACCGCCCGGCGCTCTGGCCGCCAGGGGCTCTCCGTTCTGCTCCTGGCGCTCTGGCTGCCGGGGAGAGCGGAGAGCCCCGGCCGGGCTCGCCGCCCTCCCCCGGCGCTCCGGCCACCTGGGGCTCTCTGCCCTCCCCCGGCACTCTGGCCGGTCGGGGATTGCGGACCCACAGCCGGGCTCAGCACCCTTCCCTGCCGCGCTGGGGGGGGGGAGCGGCGGCGGGTGGCTTTTTTGCCCTCGGTGGCAAAAAAGCCAGAGATGGCCCTGGTGACCTTGGGTTTAATCTCTTTGTGGTTTGGTATATCTGCAGAATGAGGATAATATTTTTTGCCTACCTCAAAAATGCTTTGACATCTTCAAAGCATGGATGCACAATAGAAGTACAAAATAGTATCATAAGGTTGTCCCTTACAGCCCAGAAATGTTCGTCCTCAATTATTCATTTACATTTTGTGCTGTCACTCTTGCAAAGTCTATTGTTGCCTGAGACATAATTGTGAATCTGTGCTCTGGCAATGTTTATTTTCAGTCTGATGTAATAAGTTAGTGCAAAAAACAATGCATATTATCCGCTGTACAAATATCAACAGAATAGGAAGTATTATTCAAAGAGAAGACTGGAAATTCAAATTAACATTACTTTGAATAAACAGCAAGACTCCAGTAGATTTGTGCCCCCACACTTCACTTGGGACGCTCTTTCCAGAGAGGGCTATGACACAGCTCTATGAAGCAATGTTCTGAAGACTAATTCAAAAGCAGAAGGAAGTAGGCAATAGAGAGTCACTTATAGCACAATTCCAATGTCCCCTGTTCAACTCTGTCAAACTCTTTTTAAAGCATCCAGCACTATTAGACATTTTATGGGTATTCATTACAAAACCAATTATTTAAAAATTGGGTGGGGAGTCCTCCATTACATCTTGCTGTAGAAGTGCCATAATCTGGAAAGTGCCTCTATTCCTGGAGTCACTGAATCATAAAATGGTGTCAATCATTGCTGATACCTGCTAAAGATTAAGCATGATTTGCAGAATGCGTAAACTCTTCGTGACTTCCAACATGATACCCGTGCTCTTTGAATGGATTGGATGACACATAAAACCTAAGAGCATCTTGACATCCTGCAAGGGCAGAACAATTCTGACCCAGGAAACTTCAGGAAGCAGTTAACTTGATGAAACATCTGCTCAAGTTGGACATTCTAAATCAATAGACGCTCTTGTACTATATACTCGAACCATCAGGGAGAACACTGAAAGGTACAACCTCATGTCTATGTTGACAAGATGCAAGACTCAGGGTTTCTTCTCCACCAGTCATAATCTTTATTGCCAGTTTAATTCATTTCTCCTATCTGTTGGAGTTGGCCACTTAGGAAGTTGTTGATTATGCAATTATGGGTCTCCTGCTGCTACATATCACAAGCATATAGGAGAAAGAACAACTATACTGTGTTCTGGTTTTCAAGCAGGTGAAGAAGAGCTGGACTTCTGGAGCAGATTGATTCCTTGTTGGAAGAAAAAACAGGCAATACAGAGCCAGAATATGTTTTTTCTAATCTATTGTATTCACAGAGATCTTTAAGGGAAGAGAACATGTTAGCAACACTTCTAGATCCGTGTCTCAAAAGAATAATCCAAATTTCTACCCACTGCAGACATGGTATGTAGCTCAACAGTTCTCCAAAAACAAGTGTTAAATGTCACATTACACTCTTTATTGTCCACACCAACTAAAATGTACTTCAGAACATTACTGGGACTCATTTTGCTCTTACTTGTACAAGTTTTACACTGGCTTTGGTGTGGCTACTTCTGATTCACACCAGCATAACTGAGAACAGAATCAGGCTCACTGAGATTAGGCTGAGTCACTGCAGTGCTATGACATATTCTAAGGCCCAGGGACTGGAAACCAGATCTGCGGAGCCTGCGGTAGCTAATATTTCCACAGTGCCACCAAGAGGCCATGGTCAGGGAGCATTGTGGAGAGTAGGTGCTGCAGGAAATACCACCTATGCGACCCAGAGTGACTGTATCTTGCTGCCTTCTGATTGGCCAAGTGCCTCTACTAAACCCCAGGAGTTGCCCCAGGAAGTTGTCTGGGTAATCACACAGACCTTGGCCTGCTGCAACACCAGACTTTGCCTTGTTGCCTGATCTCTGACTCCAGCCTGACTTCAACCCTGATTCCTGTCTTTTGAGTCTAACCTGATACTACCTCTGATCTCCAGCCATAAGTGACTGGTAACTGCTGATTGGGGGCAGGGGACACAATGGCAGAACCTCCCTCCCCTTGCCATGGTCAACTTCCTGGTGACTGCCAAGGTACTCTTCACCAACACCCTCTTGACCCTGGCACCCCCCTGACCATAGCATCTTTGGTGATTGCCCACCCTTAAGACCAGCCCTGCCAGGGTTGGCCTTAGGGAAAATGGCACCCTGAGAGAACTTGTATTTTGGTGCCCTGGCCCCAGCTGCCTCCCCCAAACCTCCATCCATCTCCCCGTGCCCCCTCTGGCGGAGAGCTGTGCTGTCAGTCCAGTCTCGCTTCCCTGCTCTGGGCGACAAATAGTAGGGTTCAGCAGGAGTGCTCGTGGCTGGTGCCTTTCCCAGGCACGTCCCTTTAGCATTGCTCAGCCCAACTCCCATCCTGGCAGAAATCTGGGGTGCATGTGACCCCATGTGTCGCCTATGCCAGTCTCTGACCAGGCCTGACTCTGACCCTGAGTCTTGTTTATGGGACCTGACCTTGCAATTCCTCCAACTCTGGCCTGGTGACTCCTGTTCCTGGTGGGTAGGCCTCAGGCCATTTGTGACCACTAGACATGACTGCCTACATCCCGGTCCCTTACACATGTATACAGGATAGCTGTGTGAACTTGAATACCCTTTCAGTGTCTGTAATGTGACTGCCTGGAGAAAAAGAATAACTGAAAATAGTTCTGCATCCTGGAAATAAACCAAAGGATTCTAAAGGAGCTGATTATTCCATTTCCTAGATGGCTTTGTAAGAGCAGCAGCAAATGAAAACAACTTTTCTGCTCTCACATAGCAGAGGCACGTGGTGACATAGAAAGAGCCTGGGAAGGAACTACTGGCTAACAGCTGAATGAGATGATTATTCATTTTCAGAAAAGCAAAATAAGTACCACGCATAGTTGAAGAACTACTATGCATTGTCTGAAGATCAAATTGTATTAGAGGTATAGACGGGTGATGAACTCAGAGCACTAACTGGAACCAATGTGGAACTAAAAAACGACTCTTTCATATTGTTTTTTTTTTTAAATGCACTATGACGTAGCAAATTGTATATGTAGATACGTTGAGCCCATCAGCAAAGTAAATGACCTTTTCATCTCAAAGGGGTTAGCACAACTAAGTGCAGCCTAAAATTCCTTGGTGCAGCAGATGGAAAGGTTTTTGTGCCCTCTTCTTGCAGCTCTGATTGCTCCTGCCCCCTTTGGCACTTTCCTGCGTCACTTTTTCCCTACTGAAGCATGACACTGATTAAGATGACTTGTCTGGATTCTGGGGACAGCTGGCTGAATCATTCACTGCATATTAGAGCTGGTCAGAATTTTTTTTCCCCTGAGGAAGGATTTCCACCCCCAAAATAATGAGAACCAAAATATTTTGATTCAGATATGCCACTGCGGTGCCTTATAGGAACTGCAGTTTGGGTGCCTCATGTTCCCTCCCTCCCCCATTCTCCTCTATGGGCTGAGCTCCCTGGTTGGATTAAATTTCCTGGGATGTACCCTGGTCTCTCCCTCTGGTGGGGAGGCAGTGATTCATGGAAGCCTGATCCCAGAGGCGAATGGGAGACATAAGGCAAATTAACTGCAGCTCTCGAGGCACCACAGTGGCAGATCCAAATACAAATATTTCAGTTTTCAGACAGTTGGTTTTTCAACAAAAAAAATAATAATTTTCCATGGAAAGCAGATACTTTTTTATGAAAAATTTTGTTTAGCTGAAAACCAAGTTCTCCAGTGAAAAACAGTTTCAATAAAACAAATTTGAACAGCCCTCTAAATTATGTTTTTTCTGACCACAAATACTATATCCCCATGCACATGCTTGTCAATTTGTGAAATGCCTTTAAGATTAAAAGCACTGCATATATAATAGTACTTTGTACATTTATATAGGTGTGTAAAGATTCAATTTTTATCCATAAATGTTAACAAACATCATTTCACCCTACACACACAAACCAATGACAAAATATTTCCATCAATGATCACTGAAATTTACAAATAGGCAAAGTAAGAAATTATGCTTGAGAACATATCAGAGTCCGATTTAAGGCTATTTATTTTGTCTATTTTGACATGTGATGTTGATAATTTGTATTGTAATGGTTATAAAGCTTTAACTTTTCAAATGCAACATCTGTCATTAAATAATTGTCTGACTCTTCCCCCGCCCTTAGTTCCTGCAACTATGAAAATTTAAAAATAGAAAAAATGCTTAAAAAAAACATTGATATTTCTATTGAAATTACAGTAGAACATCAGAGTTACGAACTGACTGGTCAACCATACACCTTATTTGGAAGTGGTAGTACACAATCAGCCAGCAGAGACAAAAAAAACAAAATACAGTACAGTACTGTCTTAAACATAAACTACTAAAAAAATAAAGGGAAAGTAGCATTTTTCTTTTGCATAGAAAAGGTTCAGAGCTGTATTGAGTCAATGTTCAGTTGTAAACTTTTGAAAGAACAACCATAACGTTTTGTTCAGAGTTATGAACAACCTCCATTCCCAAGGTTCTACTGTATAAAAGAATACAAATCTAATTCTGCCAAGCCCATATTTACAGCAGCTTTCATCCAAGGATCTCAGAGCATGTTACAAGCTTTAATTAAGTTGGACTCATAACACACCTGTGGAGTAAGAATTATCCCCATTTTATGGTAAAGGAAACTGAGGCCTGAGAGAGCAGTCAGAACAGGATTGGGCTGTTAAAGTCAACACACGTTTTGGCATTGACTTGAATAGGAGCAGTATTTGGCCCAGTGGGACTGGTTCAGCTTCAAACAGGAAATCTGTGATGGAGCTGGCATTAGAACTGAATTATTTTTACTCCCAGAACTGAGACTTAACCAAGAGACCATCCATTCTCCTCTAATATGGTTTGATCAACAAAACCATAAACCCCCCTACAACAAAGTATGAGGCTTAACAAGCTGGCAAAGTGTTATTTCCCTGGTTTAAATTTCTCTTAAGACCTTTTTACTAACTGTGGCCCTCATGAAAGAATACTCTGTTCTGTATTCACCAGCCCTTATACTTCCCTTAAGTTGCTGCTTGTCTCTGCACCATTCCTTTTAGCCCCTACTGCTATCTTATCAATCCTCTGTTTATAAGCCTGTAGCCTGGAAAATTAAACAGAGGTTTTTCTAGCCTCCAAAAGCAAATATATTTAACAAACAGCAGACATCATTTTCAATTAGGCTAAAAGTATGAAAATATTTCAGCATGTGAAATCTCCTTATATCTATTCCTGTGGGGGAAAATGCAGCATTAGCAAATTATAATAGAATGCATTGTTCACTGACTGCAGTGAACTACTAAGGCAAAGGTTGTCTATAAGCATTGAAATAAAGAAATCCCTTACAGAATATCTCATTTGGACTCTGCCATTAAGTAGCCCAGTGTTTTTCAAACTTTTTGTATTGGTGACTCCTTTTACTCAGTAAGCCTCTGTGTGTGACACCTCCCGCCCTTATAAATTAAAAATGTGGGGAGGGTAATTCAATTTAATAAGGGCTTGGGGCTATCAGCCCCACAGAGCTGACAGCTCGCGACCCCACTGTAACCACCTTGCGACTCATGAGGGGTCACAACCCCCAGTTTGAGAACCTCTGTAGCCCTACGAAAAAAGGGGAATTGGGAAGGGATGCAAATAAGTTAAAAACAAATCTTATAATATTACATTAGTCAAGTTGGATGGCTTCTTACAATTAAGACAAATTTTAACTGGATCTTGGTCCCACTCTGAGGTAAATCAGTAGTAACTCCACTAAAGTCAATTATGTTGCATCAATGTAAAACTGGCATTCATGAGAGGAGAATCAGGCCAATTATGTTAGAATTGGACCCCATTCTCATTCCACTTACATAAGTTTTAAGCCAGTAAGCAACTCTCACTGACTTCAGTGGTTACTTGGATTTACATCGGTTCAATGGATATCAAAATCTGGGCCTCGCCCCATAGCCTGTGGGATTGTGTAGACAAGATGGAATGGATCTGTTGGCTCAGCAATAAAAAATTAATCCATCTTTTAAACAGCAGTTTTATCCCTCAAGGTTATAGTTCTGAACTTTCACTGTCCACTGATTACAACAAGAGAAAAACTCACAAAAGTGTTCTACTAGAAAACAGACAGGATTCCCTCCTACTGTCTAGGTATACAGCCTAGTCCTAGACCATAACAACTGGGTGTGGTACTCTCCCTTCTTAAAGGCTTTCTTCTCTTACCATGTGACTGTCATAGTTTTTTTCCTATATAACTTCTGAGAACATTCTTGAGCATTCAGTCCCCAACCTTGCCTTGTGACTCAGCACTTGTACTTGTGTATGATCTCAAAGCATGAAGTTTGTTATCTGTCAAACAGAAAGTTAACATGGACTCTGGACCCTGCTACAGGTTCATTGACACAAATGGCAGAACAAAGCTAACAAAAACTTACATAAGACCCTGATTCAGCAAGGTATTTGGACAGCTTGTGCTTAAAGTAGGGTGACCAGATGTCCCGATTTTATAGGGACAGTCCCGATATTTGGGGCTGTCTCTTATATAGGTGCCTATTACCCCCCACCCGCTGTCCCGATTTTTCACATTTCCTGTCTGGTCACCCTAGCTTAAAGTCAGGCGCATGCCAAGTACTTGGCTAAATCAGAGCCTTAGTAACTATCTATACATGTAATCTGTGTCCCAAAAGGTCCCATCAAATACTTCTGAACTCTGAACATCGGACAATTAGCGATCACATTTGACTATTCTGGTTTGTAATTGGCTTTACAGAATGAATCTGCCAGCTGTCCATGCCTTTGTTAAATAAAAATCCTTTTGTGTGAGCTTAGAATGGCTTCTGTAGCTAAAAATCTGCATATAAGATTGCTGTGGAGCATTGCCATTTCTTCATCTTTTCAGCCTAATGTTATTGCCTAACACACACAATCCTATAAGGTTCCCTATTATTTCAAAACTTGTGAACAGGCTGCAGTGGTAAAGCTAACAGGGGATCCCTGTGAGATTCTGCCTACAATTAGATTAGTTTTTTTCACTTTTATGTAGTAATTCTCTCCAAACCAGATGAAGGCCACTCTAGAGCCTGGTGAAATTGGTCTGATCACATGGGTTTACACAAACCTTCCAGCAGTTTTGAGTCATCCTGATTTACCACAGTTCAAGTTTTATTTTCATTCTTCATCACTCCCCCTATCCCATCAGCCATGCACGTCACACCCAGCCTTGAACTTTATTCAATACAATTTACAAGAATACACAAAGGCCAAATGAACACACTAGAGATTACTAGAAAAGGATCCCTCAACCAGACCTTAAATATGGAGCAGCTACCACTACCCATAATATGCTACTAATGCAAATTTCTCTCTCAATTCAGGTTTCTTTCCCTATTTAATAAATCATGCAGAATATCATGACTTCTCCAGTCCCTACTATCACTGGAACAACTGAAACAAGCTGCAATGACCCAAGTTTTCAAACAAATATCCTTTATTTGCTTACCTGGGGGTTCTTTGCCTTTTTCTTGGATCTTCTCAGAATAAGTCAGTGATTCTTTTGAGATGTTCTGTTTATCTGTCAGTGTTCTAAGACAGAAGACACAGTTATAAAAAAGTTATCTATAGAGTACCTTTAAAAATCAGCTACTACATACTACAAAACGGAGAGATTATATGGCTCCTGGGAATGGAGAGCCTTTTCGCCTCTTGGTCACTAGTTCTAATATGACCACATTAGTGACTGAAAGCATTTCCTATCTGATGGCTGATATTCTCATTTCACATGGTGTAGATTATAAAATCTCAGTCCAAATCTACAGAATAAAGTTAATATCACCAAATACATCATCACACTGGGTACTAATTGACATGTTGTCGGCAGTCCCGGACATGAATTGTATGAGTATAAATTGTGAGCATGTTGGCGATACAGTATGTGGAAGATTTCACTCTTGATATCTGTACTATACCTGTTAAAGGGATTAAAAACAAGGGGAAGAGACTCTTAGTTCCAAGTACTATTAATCTAGCACCTGTTACAAACAATAAAAAAAAGTTGTCAAAGCACCAGAATCTTTATCACAAGGATGAAATTTACCCCTCCACAGAAGTTTGTTGCAGTGTTGCAAACAACGTGTACTCGCCTTTGCACACACGTAAAACCAATGGCCACCAGAACAAAAACCAACTGGCTACTTCAAGTATTTAGGGTTCATTTGAGCCTTTAAGACCCTGCTCCAGGAGGCCTGTGACTGACTCAGGCACAATGAGACTGATCCTCCATTGCCTCACACTTGTGTAGTCCTTGATGCTTGTGCCAGGTGGATGCACAATGCTATAGAATCAGAATTCTTCCCTCATTATACCAGTGATGGCATCGTAAATGAGTGGAGGCTTTGAATTTGGGAGCTTTTTATGCCCACGTTACACAGGTGTAAATGATGGCACAAGCTGCAAGCACAAGCTGCAAGCCCATTGCATCACACTTGGAGAAGTTGCAGTATCTGCTCTCCTGTGTGCCTAGCCAGATCTGCTGGCTGGCGTAGTTGGTATAGTGCAGTACTTTGTAAAAATTGATGTCAGCAACAATGCTCATATTTATAGTTAAAAAAAAAACACCCCACAGACAATCCAAATTGGGAGCAAAAATCTTTGGTGTCCAATGATTCATGAACATTACTAAAATGGTTTTAGAAACATTAGAATAATGCCAGTAAGTATTACTTTTCTCCTAATGCCAGATATTCCAAGCAGCAGTGCAGGATTCCCATCTCTTTCTCACCACTGAGAAAGAGCTTATGTAGTAGCTAAACCTCAGCAGCCTGCAGGGTCTTGTAGTGAGTCGGTGTGTCTCCCTGGAGCCCCGGAGAGGGAAGAGCCCATCCGGAGGTCAGAGTGGGCGGAGCCAGGGAGCACTGAGCCCGCCCCTCAGAGGGTCAGACCCGGAAGCATAAAGGCTGGCCCTCAGAACTCAATCAGGCCCCAGCTGCCGAAGAGACCAGACATCCCCAGCCTAGCTCGGGGCGGGGAAACCTCGGTGACCCAGGGCGGACGACAAGAGCCGCCGGGCCTGCCCTGCGCCCGCTACCCCGAGGAGCCACCGGGCTTGCCCTACGCCCACTACCTGGAGGAGTTGCGGGACTTGCCGAACGACGCCTGGCTGGATGAACCCATGGTCCAGGACCCCCCCGAGGCCAACAACAGCCCCCAGGTAGGCCCAGAGGGGGAGAGTGGAAGTAGCCCGGGGGCAGCCGACTCCAGTCTGGCTGCAGTATTACCGGAGCCTATGTCAGTGTGTTGCAGCCAGGATCCCCACTGACTACGCAGCGGGCCTTCTGCCGCTGCTAGGGCCCCGGGCTGGGACGCAGTGGAGTGGGACGGCCTGCGCACCCCCCTGCCACCCAGCCCTGACTGAGGGCCTGAGCGCCTGTCCCAGTGTTTGTTGCCCCACCCTGACCTAGGGCCTGGGCTGAAATACCTTTTACTGTTGCTCAGCCCCGACTGAGGGTCTGAGCCCGGACATAACGTTGGTGTCCGCCCGAAGCTAGCGTCGGGCTTATCGTGCCTCTCAGGACAGCAAGGACCGCCGGGGAAACCCTGCCGCCAGACAGAGTGCCCAGCCCCAGTGGGTAGTGAGTCAGTGTGGCTCCCCGTCGCCCTGGAGAGGGTCGAGCCCCGGCAAACTCTTGTACAGGTCTCCATGAGCAGAACTCTGAATGGTCAATGAGTGGAGCCTTTAGAACAGCATTTCTCAATAACAACAAAAAAAGACAAGAATGTGCAAAGCACCTTATTTGTTTAGGTCCAGTGAAGACTAAAGACAACTGTATATTATTTTTATTATTGAGTCTACAAAAAAATACCCTAAATAAATAAATTGTAATGATTTGGACATGTATATGTATGTATATTTATTTGTTTTTCCTAAAGTTAATTAAGATTTTTAGGAAAAATTGTCAGAGCTGCCACCAGCAAGAGTTGGTGGCTGCACTTTGAGGCCACCAAAAATTTTGTTGTGAGAACCCCTGCTTTAGAAGTGACTGACTGCACAATGCAATACATTACAGAGAATTTTTAATAGCTTTGTGTATTTCCGATTTTATTAATATTTCAAATTCTGAACTGTGTTACTAAGAATCTCTTAACCCTACTCCATTCTCACCCTCTGGACAGATCCACCAGGAGAGGACTGAAGGAAACGCAGGCTAGTTTTTTAAAGGAGTTGCAAAAACCCATTCCTCTGTATTCACACACCCACATCCATGAGCCCTGAAAGCAGTATGCACTGTACAGGCTTAGCTACTCCCTCCACCACTGCAGGAGCACTGGAAGCACTCTCCACCCCACACGACATAATTTTGTTTTAAAAGTCAAATGAACAACAACAAAAAAAACCACCCAACAATGCATGAGTGAATTTCAGATACCCTTGTCATGTAGCACAGAGCCAGTGTTCAGTCCTACTGTTCACTGCCTATCTCAGTGACTAATATCGTTTATGTTGATAATCATACTTTATAATACAATGAACAACCATATGATAATCTTGGAAATCATTTTTACTATTTTTTTATCATTCACGATGAGGTAGCATTTAAATACTTCAACCAGGATGGGCCCCACTGTACAAACATATAAATGAAAGTTCCTATCTTGGAAAGTTTATCATTTAAATGACAAGCTATAACACGTGGATGAGACAAAGAAGTGGACCAAGATGTGATGTGAGAGACAGGTTAAGAAATATAATAGAATGTGTCCAATTCTTTGCCTGTCAGTAATAGTGATCACAGCTCACTTCCTCCTTAGCCATTATCAGTTTGCAGTTTTCTATATGTACACAGGAGAGATGAGTTTTAAGGAGGGACTTTGAGGATAAGGAAGTGGCTTTATTAATTTTTTATTGACTGGGAGTTTTTCTCCCACTCTTAAAGGGCAACATGTGAGAAAGCATGAAAGGACTTGTCTGAGAAGCATTGGTATCATCAGCTACACAAGGTGGGAGATCCTATGATAAGGTCAGATATGTATGGTAGGACTAGATTGTGGAAGGCTTTGAAAGTAGAGATAACAGGTTATATTCGATGCAGTGGAAGAGGAGGAGTCCATGGAGGGACTTAAAGAAAGGGGGGAGGAGGTTACATATACTTCCATTTTGTGGATGATATGAATATTTAGAAATTTGGTTTTATCCCTGTAAAGAAGAAAAACCAAAAGTTTCAAAATTCTTCCCAAAAAGAAATGGAACCCCTGCTCTGGGGCAGTCTGCATGGTGGGCTGCTTCAAAGTCTAAGATCCTAGAGGCAGGTTTTCCATCAGAACCATGTCTGGGTTCTGTGGGAACTCTGTCAAAATAGAACTGTCTTCACAAAATATTTTTATTACAATGAACCGGAAAATTACAACAAAAAATATTTTGTCAGAATTTTTCCAGCCAACTCTAGTTACATAAACAGAGTGATGGACCAGGAAGATGACTGTAGCAATTGAAACATATGTATTTAAAAACTAAGAATAAGTAATAAACTATTTTTAAAATATGTATAGTACCATAATTTCAAAACATCTAAAATATATTGCTGACAGTTCTTTTGTTAGCACATTTTAACAAAATATTTTAAGTTTAAAAATGTTGCTCAATAAAATTTCTTTTATATTTAAATATATTTTGAATACTAAGATCTTTTAAACCATATTTATTTTACCTCAAGAAACAAAATTTAAACAAACAAAAACTAAGTCTTAGTAAAAAGGTAATTGAATGTTACAAATGTTCCTCATTATTGCATAAACCAATAGCAAAAACCATTCAGAAAACACAGATCTGAGTAGCAGGATATCAGAAATACAAGGCTAAAAGGAAATTAGATTAAGAATCAAGAATCAGGTGTTCATTAGAATAGAGAAGAGGTTGTAATGTAGCTCCTAGGTCTGTACATCTTGTAGTTTACTCCAGACCTCCAAACCAAATGTGAAAAATGATCCTCTTTGTAAATTACCTTCTTAGTATATTTATTCCTTTCGGCTGCAATGTGTTCAAAATGATATTTCGAACATTCACAATTCCAGCAAGTAGAAGTCTTTTCCGGAACCTAAGATTAATGTCAAAGCAATAGATATTAGAATGTCAATAGCTTTGGGAGGGCTGGAACCACAGATGCTAGGTAGCACTGCAGATTTCAGCTACAGAATTTGGATACCCAAATCATTATCCTCTGGATAATGTGGACCCCTAAGTAATTAAACACCTACCTTGTGCCAAGAGCTTCTGGATGTAGGTGCTAAACAGTGACTTTCTGCTTAACTTTGTGGCAAAATAGTATGTTGTACCTATTCAATGCCTCATTTCAACTTCTGTTTCAATTCTAGTTAAGATTCATAACAACCATCATTCTCAGGGATCTTAAGTGTGGGAAGCCCTTTTTTGGGGCTGGTCACTTTTTGTTCCTGCCTGTTTAATACAAGACACTGTCCAGATTTACAGTATTTTCTCTAGATGATTCTTATTATACTAGACGTGTCAATCAACAACTATTGTCCAGATCCTTGGGCCGGCTCCTCCATTACCTCAGCATGCAAACCTCCCTTGTCTTTGTGAGGAACTGCATGCATCTACAGGACAGAGGAGTGCTAAATTAAGTAGCTCAATAAACTTAATCCAGTTGCTCTCCCTTTTTGGATAGTCCTAATTTGAGTGTTTTTCTATTCTGAAAAATGCAGTTGTAAAAATGGCATTCTCCTATTCAAAAACATCTGGTGTGTTTTCAATGTCATAGTTGCTGACTTTAGAATAGAGACATTGTTACTGCTGTTACTCCTTTTAACCATGCCTAACATTATTAAGGGCTTGTCTTCACTATACAGTTAACTCCAGTGTTGCTCCTTACTCAAGTCCTGTCCACCTGAATCTGAGTGTGCTGGCACTTTTACCTTGAGCTGGCTGGCCCATGATAGGGTTTAGGCCAGGGGTCTCAAACACGTGGCCCACAAGGTTATTTTCTGCAACCCGTGAGCTCCTTGCAGCCCCCCAGCCCTTCCCCAGCATTTACCTAGAGCGGGTCTGGCTCGTTCCCGGCCAATGGGAGATGCTGGGGGCGGTGCCTGAAGCAACAGCAACACACACCCCTACGCCCCTCCTCCCCCAGGTTCCGTCCACTTCCCGGAGCGGCGCAGGGGCAGGGCAAGCAGGCAGGGAGCTGCCCTGCCCCCGGTGCGCACCGGGCCAGAGCCCGCACCCGAGCCCGCACCCGAGCCCCTCCTGCAGTCGAATCCCCTGCCCTGAGCCCCCGGCTGCACCCTGACCCCCTGCCACACCCCTCCTGCACCCCAACCCACTGCCCTGAGCCCCTTGCCGTACCCTGCACCCCTCCTGTACCCCACACCCCAACTCCCTGCCCTGAGCCCCCTGCCGCACCCCTGCTGCACCCCGACCTCCTGCACCCCTCATCCCTCCTGCACCCCATACCCCAACTCCCTGCCCTGAGCCCCTGCCACACCCCACACCCCTCCTGCTCCCACTGGGGGCAGGGAGGGGGCAGAGTTGGGGTGGGGATTTCAGGGAAGGGGTTGGAATGGGGGCAGGGAAGGGGTGGGAAGAGGCAGGGCAGGGGTGGGGCCTCATGGAAAGGGTGGAGTGGGGGCGGGGCCGAGGGCAGCGGGGGGGAGGTGTCAGTAATGCGGCCCTTCGGCCAATCTACTAGTCTTCATGTGGCCCTCGTGGTCATTTGAGTTTGAGACCCCTGGTTTAGGCTAAAGTTTGAGTAGCACTTGTCGGTTGTTAACACAACCACTCTGTTGGTCAAGAGTTATTGCAGTGTGGCTGCTCTCACCTGAGCTAGCTCAAAAAGAGATAACTCGAGTTAACTCTTCAGTAAAGACAAGCCTATAGAGCAGTGGTCCCCAACCTTTTTGTGGCCAGCAGCACATTCATGTTTTCAGAAGAGTGTGGCGGGCGCCAACAATTTTTCAAGGCTTATTTTGTATTTGTACATTAAATAATACAAAAAACATCATATTTAATATTACATAATATATTAATCCAGAGAGAAGAGAGAAGCCGGAGAGAAGCCACGAGGACAGAGAACACCGGCGCCCACAGCCCCGGGGTATTCTAGGTGGGCCCCGTGCCTGCCGGGGACAGAGAACACCGGCACCCGCAGCCTGCAGCCCCTGAGTTCTCTGTCCCCGGCAGGCGTGGGGCCGCAGCTTCTCTCCCCTGCTGGGCACTAGGCGGGCCCCACGCCTGCCGGGAACAGAGAACACCGTGCCTGCAGCCTGAGTTCTCTGTCCCCGTCAGGCACAGGGCTGCGGCTTCTCTCCCCTGCTGGGCACTAGGCGGGCGCACATAAATGCCCTCGTGGGCGCCAAGGTGCCCACGGGCACCGCGTTGGGGACACTGCTATAGAGAGAATGAGCTGAATTCCCTTCTTTCTTGTGCCTAGCCCACAGAATAATTAACAAAGTTCTAATTAGTTAGTTACACTTGTGCAAACCCAGGGAGGACAATGGGTTTGCACAGGTGTTACTGAGTGTATAATGTGAAGATAATGGGATTGCACAAGTGTAACTGATACCTCAAACAGTCCTTTAGAACCTTTGGTACTGGTGATGATACGCAAGAAGGAAAGTATGCAGCATGAGTTTGGAGTGCTAGCAATTTTCAAAAAGGTGATTTAAAAAAAAAACCTCATAAATTGAGCAAATTTGGTGGACTCAGTTGGAATATGTAAAACCTTGCATTGCTGTTTTTAGAGTCATTTCAGAATAGAACAGCACTTTAATGAGTCTGATGAAGTTCCAAATCACTCCATCAGTCCTATTGTGTGATAATGTTGGTCTGCTGAATTATATGCATCGGAAGGTCAGGATTAGTTTCTACTACTATAATACCAGTACTGAGGGTCTGATTACAAGCCCATTGAAGTCACTAATGAAGTGAAGACTCCCATTGATTTCAAAGGGCTTTGGTTCAAGCCCTTGGTTCCCATAGATTCTGGATTTCTTTCATATCCTGTGTTTGTGATTTCTAAGTAATTTCCTTTTCCCCCAATCAAAACAAAACAGATCTCTAAAGCAGTCAGGTCATATGTTCTCTTCTAACGTTCCCCTTATAGAAAAGTTCTATAGTGCATAGGGATCAAAACCAAAACGTATCTATGCACATAAATCTAGGACACTAATCACAGATAGATTTTGACACATTCATTTAGATATGAAGTTTTATAGAGATTCCATCTTTAAAAAGAATGCATAGCAGAATGTCCCAGAGAATTCTTTTGAGTTTTAATTTGAGCAAACACATTACAAATAATTGTACATTCTAGGTTCAACCTGCTTTCTGTTTTTGATTTATTCTTGTGTACTACAGTTCCCAAGATCTGTGCATAATAAGCATAAGGTAAAAAGTACTGAACTGGTAAGGCAGCGTAGAGGAACCCATTCCTGAATTAAAAAGAGCATTGCTGCTGCATGCCAGTTATTGTAAGACCTCAAAAAGGAGTGGGTTGCTAAGCACCTTGGTTTGCATGTTGAATATTGCACTTTAGCCTCTTAGCCCACCACCATTCCTGTTTTCTTCCCATATCCTGATATTTATGTAACTTTGCAAGAGCTATACCAATTTACACCAGCTGAAGATTTGGCCCTATACATCTATTGTTACAAATTAAACAACCATGACATGCGACTTTCTATAAACTGTCAAGAAAGTATGTGTGTTTACAGGTGCTAAATACCTAATTGTATTAAATGTTATGTTAATGTAGAACTGACAGTGTCGTACTTACCTAAAGTTTCATGGTATTTAATTGTAACTCCTTATATATACATCCCAACACAATACTGGTCACTGTTGGTCAAATTCACCGCCCTTCACACAAAGACCAAGTAAATAGATTTTGTATGAGAACTCTGCAGGAATTTGGGGATTTAATCCACCTCCCAAACCATTAGTATTCTGAGCCATAAATTGATCAAGTGGTCCTTATCTTGGGTCATACACAATGCTAGCCTCTACACCAGCTGAGTTGGACCAAGCATGGCGTGCCTCACATCCCCAGCATTTAGGTGATATACAGACTTCCCTCCCCAGCATAGCTTCTCCACTCACACCTCCCAATGTCTGCATACTGCCCACAGTTCAGAAGGCATTGATCCTGTCTTACTTAGCTATACTAAGCTGAGATATTGCATACATATGTTATTGGAGAAAGAGATATTATGTCTAATTTTAACAGTCCCCACTGTATATGAAACAAGCAGAGTTGAGGCTACATGGTCAACCATAACATTTGCCATTTCCTAACTGCTGAGTTCTAACTAGAGTAACCTTATCCTTGCACCAGTGTGGGGATTTTTTTGCTTGTTTGTTTTGTATTAAATTACATTACCCGGAAGATGGGTTAAGTTGGAATGTTCGAGCCTCTAGTGTGGAGTGTCTCAGTCTCCCAGTTCACAAATTTCTTCTCTCACTTACATGTTTCTTCTAGAAGTGATTCTGTTTGCTCCTCCTGGGGGACAGCTGCTTCTCCACTCGGAAAGATTTGCTTGTGTTTTTCTCACATCAGGTTCCACAGTGCAGCAGCTCTTTCATTTACTCAGCAGCTCTTGCTGCTAGCTCATTTACTATCTCACCCTACAATCTGCTTTCCTAAAGGCAGTAAGCTTTTGACTACTGATAGTTATATATTGTTAACAGTAGGTGTTCCTCCTCTGCCTTAATCGCTCCACTCCCTTATCGTACCTGAATTATTGTGCAATGTCTAGTTGTTTGTCTTTCTTCATATGTGCATTCCTGTTGCCTTCAGTGGGGCTCCTGGCATGAGTGAACATGTGTGTATAACTTGCCTAGTAATGAATGAAATTAAATTAGAAAATATGCCCTTTTTATCCACTACAGAACTTTTTGATCAAACATGGCTTTCCTATCCCACTGCTTTCTTCTCTTGAGGACAATTTGAAATACTAAATCTCTCAAACTGTTCAAAAACCAAAATGATTTAAGAGACCAATACTAGAATACATGAAAAAGATTCTCCCATGAATCCAATTTCCCTGGCTGGTGTGTCCTAACACAGCAAAAGATCAATTGTTAAGAAAATATCATTTGACATCAGTTAAGCTCCTAGTATATACGTTCCCCAACATTTCTTTTCTATGTACATTCCACTATTCACAGTCCAGTAGAATCAGGTAGAATATCTGGAGCCAAACCTGCAAGGTCTGTAGTGCCTCTCACTAGATAGGGCTGAGCAAATAATTGATTTTTTGGTTCGGTGGTCGAACAGAAAAATTAAAAAAAAATAAATATTTTTGGTTAGTTTCAAACCAAAACTGGATTTAAAAAAATATTTTTGGAGAAACAAAAAACCAAAAAATACTAATTTGGGTCAAACGAAAAGTTCTGAATATTGATTTGAATCAACATTGTCAAAGCAGTTCATTTAGAAAAATGTTGGAAAAAAAACCTTTCGACATTTCTGAAATTTTTCTTTCCAGTTTTTTTCAGCCAAAAATATTTGCCAAATTTGACCCAAAATGCAGATAACTTTCAATGCCCCCCAAAATGTATGTAATAAGGTAAGCCTGCCTGAAGTGCCCTCTTGTGGCAGAACAAGGGACTGCCTTAGTTTCCTTTTCTTCAGAGTCCCCAATAACTCCACAACAGCTCTCTTGCCTCAATACTTCCCCTCTTTGGGACCAGTTTATTACTAGAAGTCCCACACATAGTCCATTTCTTACACCCAGTTTATGCAGTCCTTAATATCCCACAATCTTTACACTATTGACAAAGCCAGGGCTGGCCTCAGAGAAAATGGAATCCTGGGCGAACTTGCATTTTGGTGCATCAGCCCCCTTTGCCTCCCCAGGGTCTCCACCCACCCCACCCCCATTGCCCCTAGCCCCCACCACCTCCCCGGATTCCCCCACCCACCCTGCCTCCATTGCCTCCCTAGGCTCCCCACCCATCCTCTCCATCCAATTCCTCACTGCCTTCAACCCCTGCTGCCTTTTCCAGTCCCACGCCCCTTGTTCCTGGACCCGCTGCCTCCCCTGGCCCCCCACCCATCCCCCACATCATCCCTGCTCCCCACCCATCCCCCCTGGCCCAAGATGCCTCCCCGGATCCCAGTGCTTAATTTGTAATGTAAGAGGTGCCAGGACTCAAGTAGGGGTGCCAAGGCTCGGGAAGTTCCTCCGGGTGCTGAGTAATGTGTAACTGACACGGCAAGCCCAGAGGTGCTGGGGCTAACTGCCAAGCATAGAGATGCCAGGGCTCAGCCCTGGCAAGCCCTGGAACAAATTAAGCTCTGCAGGCTCTCCACCCATTCCCGCCCTGGCCCCCACTGCCTCCTCAGGCTCCCCAACCCTCTATTGCCCCTAGGCTCCACTGCTTCCCCTGCCCCATTGCCCTAAGCTCGCTTCCACAGCCTTGCAATCGAGGTCTGCCCCAATCTTGCGTCTGGACCATGGCACTCCCTGACCATGGTGCCCAGGACAGTCCCCACTCATGAGGTCAGCCATGGACAAAGCACCTAGCATGCTCCAGCATCTTCCACCACAGGTGGGCTCTTTTTCAGTCCTCTCCTATCTTTCAACCAGGACCACGAGTGCTGAAACAATTTTTACAGCTGGGATACTGAGAGACATTAAACCAAACAGTAAACTCTGTATATAATGGAACCACTTCAAGCCAGGGAGTGCACCATGCTGGAGTTCATCCTCACCAGGGGAGCATCCCTCACCCTCGCTGGCCTTCAACTCTCCAGCATGGAGACATCAGTGGATAAATCCCTTCACTGTTCTCTCTGCCATCAGCCCTCTCGGGCCCTCAGCTTTGGCTCTCCAGCTTAGAAGTCAGCAGGCAACTTCCTCTGCTGCTCTCTGGCCTTCAGCCATCTCCAGCCCTGGTTGGCCAGCCTCTGGTTAAGAGGGATCAGCCAGCAAACCCCTCTGCTGCTCTTCTACCTTCAGCTTTCCCCCAGGAGCCTCCTGCAGCTTCTTTCTATAGTCTCCTGGCTCTCACCTGCCAATCTCTCACCCTCATGAAGCTCTCACCTGTCCTTCTCCAGATTGAACCCTCCACTATCTCAGTCTTTCCCCATTTTTATGGCTCAGATGCCATCCCTTGAAACCCAACTGGGAAGCAGCTTATGAGTCAAAAGGCCAGTGCCACCCTGTGACAATGCATTTTTCGGTGAATTTACTATTCACCAAAAAAGTTTCACCCAATTTTACTACTAGGTATTAAACATTCTCAACTGCCACTGAGGCAGCCTTGAGCCCTTAGATACATTAAATAAATACACAAACATGTTGGAATCTTTAGATAATATTAAGGGCTCAATTGTGCCCATCTTTATGAAGGTACAAGTAGTGCAAGGTGTAATTCCAGGAGGAAATGTGGCTGACTCATCTTGAATTCTTCCTGGTAATTCCTGTTGTAATGTTAGCCCCTCCTCAGACTGTGGCTTAAAGACCACAAGTTTGCAGTAAGAATTCTAAACACTCAAGACAGCTGAGTCACCCTAGCTTTACATTAATGCGAGATGAGAATATGGCCCTGAGGCTCCCGAGTTGTATAACCCCTTATTTTTATCTCATCGCTGAATATAGAGAAATCTGTGACTCCACATCACTAAAGTGGGTTATGGTACCAGAGAATACACCCTCAGGACGTGGAAAGCTGCGAATGCACCCACTTGTGCCAATGACTGAACTCAATGGACATAAATAATGTTGTGATGGGTTCGGTCACAGAGACCCCCTTGGAACTGTCACCTGACGTGCTGAGATTACCTCTGAGCTGGTTTTCCCTGCCAGCTTGGGACTCCAGAACCCTGCCTTGTTGAGCCAGACATGCTAGCCTGCTGCAACATAGACCCAGGTCTAGTCCACGCCCCCAAAGCTGTAGGCTTTAAATGAAAATAGCTTAGCAGGTCACCTAGCTCCGGCACCCAGATGCCCAGTTCCCAATGGGATCCAAACCCCAAATAAATCCATTTTACTCTGTATAAAGCTTATTCGGGGAAAACTCATAAATTGTCCACCCTCTATAACACAGAGATATATGCACAGATGTTTGCTCCTCCAGCTATTAATCACTTACTCTGGGTTCGTTAATAAACAAAAGTGATTTTATTAAGTATAAAAAGTAGGATTTAAGTGGTTTCAAGTAATAACAAACAGAACAAAGTAAGTTGCCAGGAAAAATAAAGCAAAAACACGCAAGTCTAAGCCTAATACATTAGGAAACTGATTACAGATAATATCCCACCCTCAGAGATGTTCCAATAAGCTTCTTTCACAGACTAGATGTCTTCCTAGTCTGGGCCCAATCCTTTCCCCTGGTACAGTTCTTGTTAGTTCCAGCAGACATCTTAGGTGGAAAGTGGGGTGTTCTCATGACTGGCAGCCACCTCTGTCCTGCTTCACCCCTTTTTATAGCTTTGGCACAAGGCAGGAATCTTTTGTCTCTCTGGGTCCCCACCCCTCCTTCTAAATGGAAAAGTACCAGATTTAGGATGGATTCCAGCATCAGGTGACATGATCACATGTCTTGTGAAATCCCAGCCTCCATTCTTCCTGGGCTGGCCCATGCGTAAACAGGAAGGTTTGAAAGTAAACAGAGCCATTTACAACAAATTTTCCTAGTCAATGGGAGCCATCAAGATTCCAAACCAGCATTAATGGTCCACCCTTCGCATAATTACAATAGGACCTCAGAGTTATACTTCATATTTTTAGCTTCAGATACAAGAATGATACATACAAATAGGAGAAATATTCAGTAGGTTATTACCTTTGTTATGATACCTTACAAGAGACCTTTTGCATAAAGCATATTCCAGTTACATCATATTCACATCATAAGCATATTTCCATAAAACATATGGAGTGCAACATCACAAATGTAATGGAGGAAACCCACATATTGGCCACAAGATAAATAAATTATAAGAAATCCAGGCTAGATTCTATGGAGGAGACAAAATTATGCTAAATAGGCTTCTCTCACACTTGCACTTGTCCAAAGAGCCACCCCTACTAATCCTAACTGCCAACAGGCGCCACTGATTTATAAGCTAGTAGGAGGAGGAGGAGTATTTATCGCTGACTGTGCAAACTTGTTTTTCATAAATACTGAACCAAACTTTCTCAAACTACTAATGTAATGTAAAAGCCACATTAAGCTTAAAGAACAAAATACAATAAAAAAACATTATTACTGCCTACTAAAGTTCACAGCTGATAGTTTTTATAAAAGGGTGGCTGCTAATCATAGGGATAGTTTGACTTCTATATTTTGGGGGGCCAGGAACCACCACTCCCCAGCCACCCTGCTCTGAAAGCAGTGCCGCTGCCAGCAGAAATTCAGAGCTGGGCGGCTGGAAAGTGGCAGCTGCTGGCTGGGGTGTTCATGTGTTTGTGGCATGGGAGGATTATATTTTTAATCCCATTCCCAACCCCACCCCCAATGCCCACTCCCACCCATTCCCGGATTGATTCTTGAATTTTTATCCTGCTCCTGCTATTATGGCAGCGGGTCCTGCAAGACCCATGAGCTCCCAGTCCCACTGCAGGGCTCTACTTCACATTAGGAATCACGGGTGCATAGCAAATGGGTTTTTTTAAAGTCTGAATTGTAAACTACTGAAAAAAAAATCATTGTATATAGTTGGGGGAGACAACACCTCTACATACCCCCCAAATCTACACTCCTGCTACCAACAATAGCCTATCCTAAGTGGAAATGGCTATCTTGATTTGCAAGAAAAGGACCAAAATCTCTTTTGTAATGACTAAATATAATCAAGAATCAGTTGACTGTTTTCCTTTTAGTTTGGTAAGCAGACAAATTTAGCATATGATTAAAAACTATATGAGAGCATGGAGAAGAATGAATAATACATCAAGCTTTTTAGTCAAAAAAGGCTTTATTCAGCAGATACGGTGTATGACATAACCTAGAATGATCTTGGAATAGACTAGCTTGCTTCCTTCTGACCTATGCAGCAGAAATCCAACTCTCCATCCAGTTCTTCACAGTCTGCTTTGCTTGAGCAGTTTACTATCATCTGCAAACTTTGCCACCTCACTTTTTACCCCTTTCTCCAGAAAATTTATGAATAAGTTGAATAGGATTGGTCCTAGGACTGAGCCTTGGGGGACACCACTTGTTACCCCTCTCCATTCTGAGAATTTACCATTTATTCCTACCCTTTGTTCCGTGTCTTTTAACCAGTTCTCAATCCATGAAAGGACCTTCCCTCTTATCCCATGACAACTTAATTTATGTAAGAGCCTTTGGTGAGGGACATTGTCAAAGGCTTTCTGGAAATCTAAGTACACTATGTCCACTGGATCTCCCTTGTCCACATGTTTGTTGACCCCTTCAAAGAACTCTAATAGATTAGTAAGACACAATTTCTCTTTATAGAAACCATGTTGACTTTTGCCCAACAATTTATGTTCTTCTACGTGTCTGACAATTTTATTCTTTACTATTGTTTCAATTAATTTGCCCAGTACTGACGTTAGACTTACTGGTCTGTAATTGCTGGGATCACCTCTAGAGCCCTTTTTAAATATTGGCGTTACATTAGCTATCTTCCAGTCATTGGGTACAGAAGCCGATTTAAAGGACAGGTTACAAACCATAGTTAATAGTTCCGCAACTTCACATTTGAAGTCTCACTTCTACGAGCTGCAGGGAAATGATGGCAATCTTGCTAGCTTCAGCCCCATTGACAGTAATGGAGGTGGTAGCCATTTTGAATACGTGAAAATTCATGAGTTAGCAATCTTTCCTCATGTTTTCACATGAAAGGTAAAAAAATCACCCCAAAATTGCTAGAGTTGTGACAAAAATCACAAGAGCTGGCACTGCATCCTGTTAGTCACACATAACAACACTCTCAGAGAATCATATATTCACCCATATTCCCATCCACTCTGTAGACACTCACACAGGCCCCAGTTCAGCAAAGCACTTAAACACACAAATTTAAGTATGTACTTATGTCCTATTGACTGTAATGTTAAACATGAACTTAACTGTGTTGTTGAATACAGAACAAAATCCAAAATCAGGGCTCATTCATCTAAACAGGCAAGATGGGAAAGGTCTAGTTTCAGTTATCCACATTCACAGTCTGGATATTTCCAAAAGTCCACATTCAAACCAGAAAAGTATATGAACTGTAATATGTCTACCCCAATAAATATGGACTTCTCACAGCCCGGAGTGGAATGGGAGGGATTCAAAATATTCCCAGCTGCTATTCTATAAATCAAAGATACATGAAAATGGTACAGGGGCACAGTTAAGGTTTTCTGGACTGTCTTAACTGTGCATTTCCTATTTCCAGACACTTGGGAGTTGGGTTTAACCATTAAATGGTCAAAAAGTCAGAAGATTTTCAGTGCAGGGTTCTAATAAAGATTCTTTTAACAAATTAATTATACAAACTTATTTCCATTTTACTAAAATTTTTGATCTGGGAAAGGCACATAGAATTATATACCTTTGTCTAGCAGTTAGCTATGAATTTCTGCAGTTGACTGTCTGAATCATAATTGAGTTTTTAGAACTGTTAGACTAAGCCAGGGGTCGGCAACCTATGGCATGCGTGCCAAAGACGGCACGCGAGCCAATTTTTAATGGCACGCTGCTGCCTGCCGGAGTCCCGGCAGGCAGCAGCGTGCCATTAAAAATCCTGCCCAGCCCGGCCCGGCCCACTCTTCTCCATCCTCCGCCCCCTCCTGTGGGGGCAGGGGGCAAGGGACAGAGGGCAGAAGCTTGGTCCTGCTGGCTCCCCTGCCTCTTCCCGCAATGTGCTGGGTTCCTGCCCCTCTTCCTCCTCTCCGTTCCTCCCTCCCTGCTGGCCAACCAGCTGATGACCCTTGCGAGGGAAGGAGTACGGGAGGAGTGGAGTCAGCGTGCTTGCTGCTCCCGGCAGACGCAGAGAAGAAGCGGGGGCAGGGCTTTGGGGAACAGGGGTGGTGGAATAGGGTCATATCCTATCCAGCCCCCTGCCGTGAGCACCCTATGACCCCCCCCACACACACACCCAGCCCTCTGCCCTGAGTCCTGCAGCCCTGCACACACCCCAGGCCCCTGCCCTGAGCCCTGTACCCCCCTCACACACATCCAGCCCTCTGCTTGCCTCCTTCACCCACCCCCCACGGTCCCAGCCCTGACTCTTGCACCCCCCCATACCCAGCCTCCCCACCCCATGCACCCCCCACATCCTGACTGTCGCATCCCCCACATCCCCGCCCCCACCCTGAGCACCAAACGGGAGCTCCTGCACCACCACCACCCACATTCCCACCTGCACCCCTCGCACCAAATGGGAGCTGCCCAAGTAAGTGCTCCACACCCAAACCTCCTGCCCCAACCCTGAGCCCTCTCCCTCATTCTAGCTCTTGGCCAGACCCTACACCCCAACCCCCAGCCTGCTCCTTCACCCCAGCCCAATGCTCAGTGCACTCCCGCCCTCAGCTCAGTGCAGAGAGAGAGGCAGAGAATGGGCCAGAACCAGGGAGAAGGTAGGTACCCACTCTATGTGGGCAGGGCCAGGACCCCAGACCGGCAGCGGGCTGAGCAGGGCCGGCAGCCGGGACCCTGTCTGGCAGGAGCCGGCGGACAGAACCCCAGACCGGCAATGGGCTGAGCCGCTCAGCCCACTGCCGGTCTGGGGTCCTGGCCACCGGCCCCGCACAGCCCACTGCCGGCCTAGGTGAACAGAACCCCAGACCAGCAGCGGGCTCAGTGGGCCGGCGGCGTAAGATCAACATTTTAATTTAATTTTAAATGAAGCTTCTTAAACATTTTGAAAATCTTGTTTATTTTACAATACAACAATAGTTTAGTTATATAATATATAGACTTATAGAGAGAGACCTTCTAAAAAACATCAAAATGTATTACCAGCACGTGAAACCTTAAATTAAAGTGAATAAATGAAGACTCGGCACACCGCTTCTGAAAGGTTGCCAACCCCTGGACTAAGCTATTGCTTGTGGGGAAGTTTTTTGTTTTGTTTTATTTTTTACAATGCAATGTATTGAGTTGCTTTCCATTGCCAGAAGTCGGCACTGGATGACAGGGTATGGATCACTCAATAATTGACCTGTTCTGTTCATTCTTTCTGAAGCATCTGGCACTGAAGACAGGATACTGGGCTAGATAGACCGCTGGTCTGACCCAGGATGGCTGTTTTTATGTTTTTATGCACTGAGTTATATTTCCTGGATTTTGTGCCATTCGTTTGGTACATTTGTAATAAACCTGAACCTATAGTTTATCTATTGAATCCCAAGTCCTCTGCATCTTGATGGAACATGGGTAAATATTTTGAATGTAGTAAAGATAGCCTTTTTGCGAAACGTTTTTAAAACCTTATTTCGTGTTAAACATTAAACACATTGCATCAACAGGTTGGCTAATAAGGTGCGTATTGAGAATGGTGTGGCTGGATGGTGATTTCATCCACCCTTGAGACTAAGTCCCTCATGTGATACGTCTAATGCCAGCTTGGAATATTTAAGTCCATTGATAGGTTCCTAACCTGAATTTCCTTCAAATATATTTAATCAAGTGCTTGTTGCCATGGCAGATTGGTGTGAAATTCTGTCCCTATTAAGTCAATGCCAAAACTTCCATGGACTTCAACAGAGCCAGGATTCTACCCTACTCAGTTATGTACAAATTTAAAAACACAAGTTACATTAAGCTACCCACACCAGGTATTCTGATATCAAGTGTGAAATAGAGAGAACCACTACTTCTGCCTCTAGAAATATTAGCAGTCATGTATTCTAGATGAAAAATAAACAAGAACTTAAAGGGTGGGAAGAAAAATAAATCATAAAAGGGAAATACAAATGAATCTTATTTAAACAAAGTTTTAAGGTGCTGATAATGATTTGTCAGTGCTTAGTGTGAGTCTAGAATAAGGTGAATATCAGGAACCAAGCTTTCTCATGTATTGGAAAAATCGAGACAATTAAGGCTGCCAGTTCTACAGTACTATTTGCCTCGCTTCACATATATGTATATTGAAGGAGAAAAAAAAATCACATTACGCTGAGAGTGACTGCTGCCCTCAGGTTGAAGTAACTTTTAAGCCATTTTTCAACTTTATACTCTCTTTTTTTCAGAACTGTTTTCAATTTTTGTAGAACTACAAATCTTCACGTCAGTATTCAGATCACTGCTTTGCCCCCAATCACTGCTGCACCCGTTTCTGGATTTAAGTTTCTGTCTTATGCAGTGAACACTATGCCACTGGACACAGGTGTTAAAATAAAAAAGCCAGAGACTGCAAACTGACCATTTTTGTAAATAAATGTACAACACTCACTACAAAGGGACATTCTGTGTTACTTCCAGAACAGAATTAGTAAAATTTTGACAATTATGATACTGTGGATAGGACATAGTCTGAACTGAATAATGCTAGTAGCAATAAAATTCAGACAGTCTATGAATTAGCAAAGGAGATTGTCAATTCAGAATCATTGGCACAGTTTTCTTGCTTTCTAGTTTCAACAAAGGACTTTTGTCATTCTGCATTAAATAGTAAAGTTAGCATTGAGTGAATATGGTTCTCATTGACTTTAGTGGGAGCAGAATCAGGTCCTTAGTTTTAAAGTTTGTGAACTAAAGATATTGTTTGTTAGTATAAATTCTCAAGTTACTTTACCTGGTTTTGTGGCTTTCTGAAACTTCATTTTCATCTTGCAATTTTTTCTTAAGGGTCTCTTCACTGCCAGCCATTCTGACAAGCTCTCCACAACAAATATGCTAAAAATTTGTCTGGATCAGGCATAAATAAGCTACGGAGACCATTTAAGAAACTAACAGTAACAGGATACTTGTTCAAATAAAGACGTAATGCAGGAGGAGGAGACTAAAGCTCCATTTCTCTCTGATTTTAACATGCTTGAAATGTCTCAGTGCCGGTCAGTTGCTTACTGTTAAAACTTTTCTTTTTTATTCAGTTTTCTGTAATTATACATGAGAAGAATTTCAATGAGACCATAGTTCTTTAAGATGCAAATTTTCTCTTTTGCTAGGATATCTAACCAATCAGTTCACAGCTTACAACAACTGAAGCAATTCTTATTAATTCTAGTTTCAAAGTAGAGCATCCAAGTAAACTATTTTCTCCAAGAAAATGCAGATTAATTAAATTAGGATATGACTCTGACCTTCAAGTCAATCATAAGAAACCCATTCCTGTAAGTGGTGCCAACAGCTCCTTTTTACTTCAATTCACAGGACCAGGCCTACCATACATATTGAAAAGGATTCTACTCGTCACTTAACTAATAGCCCGCCAGAATTTAAGAAAACTGTGTTTGGCCACTTGGTGAATAAATTTATATTGACCCTTTCCTAAATTTATATTATCCCCTTTGCTAGAAGTGTATTATTCCTGAAATATATCCCCAGCACATTGACAATGCAGCACAGTATTCAATAAGTATCATTCTATCAAGTGCCATTTGAAATGGGGGTGTGGGGGGAGAGAACCTTGGAGGTGGGTCCCAAGATGTCTCATCCTAACCACCCCCAGAAATTTGTTTGAAAATATGTAATAGCACAATATGAAAAATTACAAAGGCAAAAAAGTGTATATTTATGAGGCCTAGGATTCAGGAATAAGCATTTTTGTCAAGGGTGATTAAAATCCATCAGCACCAGAGAAATCTCCCTACTTCTTCCTTCAGTTTGGTGACAGTTTTCAAAGGGGTTCCTGGGCTGAAACCTTATATGTTAGTTTCAGCTTGTATAATTTTTATTGTAGAATGTAACGAAGCAGCAGGCCATCGCAGACCAAGTGGGCCCTTTGCTTTTGTTTGTGGGGGTTCAGCTTGTAATTTAACTCTGTCATTGCATATTTCTCTTTTTAAGATCTCACTCAGTTCCCTCCAAATTTCAACAGCGTCAGCAATAAAACAGCTATTTCCCTGTATTTTTTCAAGGCTGCAGAAATAGGCTTCAGGATACTCAGCATGTGTCCAACATTTCTCTTAAGCCCAATGTTGAGAACTTTGGCTGTGACAGTTCCATCTATTTTTTCATGATTTTGTTCACAAACTGTCATCAGATTAGGCCAGTTCTGGATATAGTGCTCAAAAAGTCCACTACTGAGTTCCATCGCACGTCTTACAGGAGAGTTAGCTTGGTTCCTCCCACTTTTTTCAGAGCAGCTGCTGCAAAGTGGTTGTTACGGAAGTATTTTGCAATTTCAGCAACATTAGCCTTTATTTCTGGAACACTGAAGTCTTTGGCTAGAGGTGCATCAAATGAGCACTGCAACCGTATGTTATTAGCTTGGGACTCTCTTCACTCTCTTCTAAATTTCTTCTCATCTTGGATACATTTGCAGCATTGTCTGTGACCAAGCTGTGTACTAGACATTTGATTTTTTTTTCACAGTTTGTTACAGCTTTTACTGCTACTTCTTGTAAGTATTCTGCTGTGTGTGCATTTCCTGATGTATCAATTGTTTCTGTAAGGAAGTGTAGCGGGTTAGACACCCGCTCCTGCCTGGGAGTGCTGGAAAGCAGCCCTGGAGAGGGCTGCAGCTCTAAAAGCTGGGCTGATTGGGGAAGCAGCTGCAGCTGGGCCACACCCCAATCAGGCCACAGCTGGCCGGTATAAAAAGGCTGTGAGCCAGAGGCCAAACAGTCTCTCTCTGTTTGTAGAGGGTGATGAGCCTGGCTGCAGGGAGCTAGAGACAGGGTACCTGAGTGGAGCAGGGCTGGGGAAAGGCAGAGGAGCTGGGGAGCTCCAGCCTGGAAAGCCCCAGGCTGCGGCCTAGCAAAAGGCAAATAGGTACTGGGGTTTGCAGAGGGCAGCCCAGGGGTAGGCAAAGGCAGCAGGTCCAAACCTAGGGTTACCATTCGTCCGGATTTACCCGGACATGTCCTCCTTTTGTGTGCTAAAAATAGCGTCCGGGGGGAATTTGTAAAGCACTCACAATGTCCGGGATTAGCAGAGCGAGCGGCTGGGAGGGCTGCAGGGAAGTCCCGGGCTGGACTCAGGACCAGCTGTAGAGGAGCCGGATCCGCCCTGCATTCTGAGCCGGCAGCTCCCTTGCAGCCCAGTCCAGCAGCACTGTGCAGGGCCAGACCGGGTTTTGTTGTGCAGGGCCAGACCGGGTTTTGTTGTGCTGGGGAGCTCAGCCACGTGTCCGGCTCGGCTGCACAGAGCCCAACACTCTGTTCTGAGCAGCAGGGTAAGGGGGACCGGGGGCAGGAAGGTTCTGGAGGTGGCAGTCAAGAAACGGGGGGGGGGCTTTTTGGGGGGAGTGGAGAAAGTTTTGGGCAGTCAGGGTACAGGTAGGGGGTAGGGTCCAGGGGGGCAGTTGGGGGGGGTCTTAGGAGGGGGCAGTTAGGGGACAAGGAACAGGGAGTCTTAGGTAGGGGGTGGGGTTCTGGAGGGCAGTTAGGAGCAGGGGTCCCAGGAGGGGGCAGTCAGGGGACAAGGAGCAGGGGGGGGTGTTTAGGAGTTCTGGGGGTGGCTGTCAGGTGGCAGGGGTGGGGAGATGGATCGGAGCAGTCAGGGGACAGGGAGCAGAGGGGTTTAGATGGGTTGGGAGTTCTGGGGAGGGGGTGGGGAGTGGTTGGATGGGGCGTGGGAGTCCCAGGGGTCTGTCTGGGGGTGGGGGTGTGGATAAGGGTTGGGGCAGTCAGGGGACAAGAGGCAGGGAGGCTTAGATAGGGAGTGGAGTCCTGGGGGGCAGTTAGGGGCAGGGGTCCCAGGAGGGGGCAGTCAGGGGACAAGGAGCAGGGGGGGAGTGTTTGGGAGTTCTGGGGGGGCCTGTCAGGTGGCAGGGGTGGGGAGATGGATCGGAGCAGTCAGGGGACAGGGAGCAGAGGGGTTTAGATGGGTTGGGAGTTCTGGGGAGGGAGTGGGGAGTGGTTGGATGGGGCGTGGGAGTCCCAGGGGTCTGTCTGGGGGTGGGGGTGTGGATAAGGGTTGGGGCAGTCAGGGGACAAGAGGCAGGGAGGCTTAGATAGGGAGTGGAGTCCTGGGGGGCAGTTAGGAGCAGGGGTCCCAGGAGGGGGCAGTCAGGGGACAAGGAGCAGGGGGGGAGTGTTTGGGAGTTCTGGGGGGGGCTGTCAGGTGGCAGGGGTGGGGAGATGGATCGGAGCAGTCAGGGGACAGGGAGCAGAGGGGTTTAGATGGGTTGGGAGTTCAGGGGGGGGCTGTCAGGGGGTGGGGAGTGGTTGGATGGGGCGTGGGAGTCCCAGGGGTCTGTCTGGGGGTGGGGGTGTGGATAAGGGTTGGGGCAGTCAGGGGACAAGAGGCAGGGAGGCTTAGATAGGGAGTGGAGTCCTGGGGGGCAGTTAGGGGCAGGGGTCCCAGGAGGGGGCAGTCAGGGGACAAGGAACGAGGGGAGGGTTGGGGGTTCTGGGGGGGCGGGAAGTGGGAGGGGCAGGGGCGGGGCTAGGGCGGGGCTCCTCCCGTCCTCTTTTTTTCTTGCTGAAATATGGTAACCCTACCAAACCCAACCTTGCCGATGATGAATGGCTTATACTCCAGTCTGCCCCAGGGAACAGGGGATAGTTGGTGACTGGCAGTGGCCTTATTCTGAGGCGAGATGGGGATAGTGGGTGGGGGTTCCCAGGGGAGGGGAGACCCAAAGAGAAAGGGGTTACTGCCAGGGGGCAGCCCCCCAGATAAAGGTGCTCCGGGTCCTGGGAGGGACATGGGGGCCAAGGGGCAGGCGGATCACAGGCTTGCAGAGGGCACTCCGGAGCTAGGAGGAGCTAACTCCCATGGATGACCAGCAGGAGGTGCTGCAGGGGTGAGTCCACTCCCTTACAGGAAGACATTCCCTTCTTCTGTTGTCACAGAAGCACATACAACAGGATCATTGTGGACATTGCTCCACCCATCAAGACTCAAGTTAACAATTTCACTCTCTAGACCTTCTGCACACTGCTCAATTTCTCTTTCATACACTTTTTCCAGCAATTTGCCTGCAACATCTGCGCTGCTGGGTGGACTGTATCCTGGTCTTAATGACTGAACCATGTTAATGAAGTGTGGGTTCTCAATCATATGAAAGGAGAGTTCATAGAATCATAGAATATCGGCAACTAGCAGAAGTTACTAGATTAGATTGGCTATTAGGAAAAACGTTTTCACTAGGAGGTGAAGCACTGGAATGGGTTACCTAGGGAGGTGGTGGAATCTCCTTCCTTAGAGGTTTTTAAGGTCAGGCTTGACAAAGCCCTGGCTGGGATGATTTAGTTGGGGATTGGTCCTGCTTTGAGCAGGGGGTTGGACTAGATGACCTCCTGAGGTCCCTTCCAACCCTGATATTTGTTGCATAAACAAACCGGGCAATTTTTTCATCTATTACCTCTTTTTGTAATCTGCTGCTTCTTATCACAAACTTATCTATGGTTGTTTCTGGATGATGGAGGGTTTTTTTCTTTTTGCTACAGGTGATATACTGTGGCTATGTGACATACATGATGTGACTGAAACACTATCATTGGCAGATAACTCTGAAACTATAGAAAATAATGATCTTGAATGTGAATCCTGTATGTTGAGGATGGATTTTCCTAAACAAAATAAGTCAATGCAGTTATTTAATTATTATTACCATACTGCTCATTTAGTATTACTCATTGCATTCACTGACACTCAGTACTACTTTAAAGGTGAAATTGTAAAAGGAAGATCTGCCTATTTCAGCTATTTATTTTTTATCACAACTGCATCTAAAATGATAGTACCATAGAGTAACAACTATATTTTTTGCTCAAACATAAGAATTCAAGAATAGTCTAGAAGGAAGACAAGCAGTCCTTAAGAAAGAAGTATGAAATAAAAAAGTTTACCAACCTGAAGATTCTGCATGTTCAGACATGTTCCTTTCATCATCTTCAATGCAGCTTCCTCCTGAGAAGGAACACTTCTCATGATGTTGTTTCCTTCGGGCAACCAGGCCTTGCATTTCTTTGTTGCACTGTTTGCATTTTGCACGCATGCCTGTCTTACCCACAGGGTAGAGGAACTTCATTAAAATATTCCCAAACTGGGTCTCTTTTACGGCCTGCTGCCATTATAGGTTTTCCCTTCAAGTGAGAGAATGGTATGGTAGATCTCAAATCAATGAAGGCTACACTCTGAAAGACCTCAAGATTTCTGGAATATGCTGCTCAAACAGTTTCACTTTTGTTTCTACTGCCTGTCCCTCCCTTCTCACATTTATCTCAAGACTTCTTCTCCTTGTCCAGATCTATTCCGTCCCCAACAATCTTCTAGTCATTGAACTTTTAGAAACTTTGCACTGTTAGAGAGAGGTTCACAAATTTGCAGAGGGACAACAGAGTTGAAGTCTGTTATTTCTCACCTCTATATTTTATTTATGTATTTTAAAACATTTTTGCTGTTAACAAGCATGTTATCTCTGGAGACACAAATCCACAGTTTGAGAACTGCAAAACTAAGTATCTCTGATGGTAGCTTCTAGATGAGCACTGAGTCCTATTGGGTAGACAGAAAGATTAACCTAAATAATCTATACAGAAGCCCCTGGAATCCCATAAAATTAGGTCCCTAATCCATGAATTATTGGAACTCATTTACAAAACTTTTCTTAAACATTAAATGAATATATTGTCTCATACTATAGAATTAGAATTTATAATCCCTATTCCATGATGAGATATCTTTGAGCTATAATGTATCTTAATAAAAATTATCTTTAGATAGGTTTTTTCCTTAAAAAGCATTTTATCAAAAGAATCGGATTTAAATAAAAAAAATCCGATGTTTTTGATTAAAAAAAAAAATCATAGATTTTTATCCACTCTGCCAAGTAGTCACATTTGAGTAGCCTAAAGAGACTGTTTCCCTTGGGATCACCAGCCCTGACGGGGGACTGGGTGAACCCTGGCTGAATGGGGAAGGGTCTATCACAAGAGCTGCAGGTAATTGCCTCTAATTACTCATCACACTCTCTGGCTCTAGGATAACTCTGAGGCATAAGCAGGTTTAGGCTGAGAGGTAACTGAGGCCTTGTCTACACTACGAGAGTAGTTCGATTTTACTTAAATCGAATTTTTGGAATCGATATTGCAAAGTCGAACGTGTGTGTCCACACTAAGGACAGTAATTCGACTTTGTGAGTCCACACTAACGGGGAAAGCGTCGACATTGGAAGTGGTGCACTGTGGTCAGCTATCCCACAGTTCCCGGAGTCCCCGCTGCCCATTGGAATTCTGGGTGGAGCCGCAAATGCCTTCTGGGTAAAAAAAAGGTGTCCAGGGTGCTTTTGGGTAACTGTCGTCATCCGTCCATCACTCCCGCCCTCCCTCCCTGAAAGCGCCGGCGGGAAATCAGTTCGCGCACTTTTCTAGTCAGTGACAGCGCGGACGCCACAGCACTGCGAGCATGGAGCCTGCTGCAACCATCACTGCAGTTGTGGCCGCTCTCAACGCCTCGCAACTTATCATACACCTTTCCCTGAGGCAGATGCAGAAAAGTCAGGCGAGGAGGCTACGTCAACGCGGTGATGGCCTGAAGTCTGAGAGTAGCACAGACCTCTCAGAAAGCAGGGGACCCAGCGCCGAGAACATCACGGTGGCAATGGGTCATGTTGATGCCGTCGAAAGGAGATTCTGGGCACGGGAAACAAGCACTGAGTGGTGGGACCGCATAGTGCTGCAGGTCTGAGATGAATCCCAGTGGCTGCGAAACTTTCGCATGCGGAAGGGAACTTTCCTGGAACTTTGTGAGTTGCTGTCCCCTGCCCTGAAGCGCAATGACACCCGGATGCGAGCAGCCCTGACTGTCCAGAAGCGAGTGGCCATAGCCCTGTGGAAGCTTGCAACGCCAGACAGCTACCGGTCAGTCGCGAACCAGTTTGGGGTGGGCAAATCTACCGTGGGGGTTGTTGTGATGCAAGTAGCCAAGGCAATCGTTGATGTACTGCTGCCAAAGGTAGTCACCCTGGGAAACGTGGAGGCGATCATAGATGGCTTCGCAGCGATGGGATTCCCAAACTGCGGTGGGGCCATAGATGGAACTCACATCCCTATCCTGGCACCGGAACACCAGGCCAGCCAGTACATTAACAGAAAGGGCTACTTTTCCATGGTGCTGCAAGCACTGGTGGACCACAGGGGACGTTTTACCAACATCTACGTGGGATGGCCGGGCAAGGTTCATGACGCTCGTGTTTTCAGGAACTCTGGTCTGTTTAGACGGCTGCAGCAAGGTATTTACTTCCCGGACCACAAAATAACTCTTGGGGATGTGGAGATGCCTATAGTCATCCTCGGGGACCCAGCCTACCCGCTAATGCCCTGGCTCATGAAGCCCTATACTGGCGCCCTGGACACTGAAAAAGAACTCTTCAACTACCGGCTGAGCAAGTGCAGAATGGTGGTGGAGTGTGCTTTTGGACGTCTCAAGGGGAGATGGAGAAGCTTACTGACTCGCTGTGATCTCAGCGAAACCAATATCCCCATTGTTATTGCAGCTTGCTGTGTGCTCCACAATCTCTGTGAGAGCAAGGGGGAGACCTTTATGGCGGGGTGGGAGGTTGAGGAAAATAGCCTGGCTGCTGATTACTCACAGCCAGACAGCCGGGCGATTAGAAGAGACCAGCGGGAAGCGCTGTGCATCCGGGAGGCTTTGAAAGCAAAGTTCCTGAGTGAGCAGGGTAACCTGTGACTTTAAAGTTTGTGTATTGAGAAGCTAAACCTGCCCCCATTTCTTTGCCCAGTTAATGTTGACTATCCTATCCAGTTACATACCCCCTTCACCCCACTTCCAACACACGTTTCAAAATAAAAATAGTTCTACTTTGTTAAAGCACACCGTTTTCTTTAATACTGTATTCGCGGGAATTTTTTAAAACTGGGACGCAGACTGTGGTGCGGAGCGGGTGTAGTGTAGTGGCGCGAATGCAGCTTCTAAACTCAAGGATTGACAGGCTCCGCTGCGGTGGGATGGTTGTTTCAACGGAGCCTGTCACCCCTCCTGATAGGGACTGTGTGTATGGGGGGGTCTATGTGACTTTGTGGCAGGGGGAGGACGGTTACAGATCCCCTGCTGTGTGGCTCTGTGATCCTGCCTAAGGACCGCCGCTTAAGATCTGTAACTGCCCTCCCCTGCCACAAAGTCACAGAGCAACCCACCCCCCACCACATAACATGAAAACAACCTCCCAGACTAACCAGGGTAACTAGTCACTGCATCACTGCACTATGTATGTGCCCTGCTGCTGTGCCTGCCCCCGACTATATACCCTGCCAAAGGTGACTGTCCTGTCGAATTACCAACCCCCTATCCCCCCCTCCTGCAAAAGAACATGATGGAAACAGTAGTTAACAGAAACGTATTTTTTATTATCAACCAAACATGGAACTGGGAAAGTGAAACTTGGACGGGGGCTTGTGTCAGGCGGGAAGGAAAGAACTTGTCAAATTTTGGGGAATGAGAGCCTTCTGCTGCTCGAGCTCTCTGCAGGGGTGGAGTGAGAGTTAGCAGGGACTCTGCCGCCTCTCCTTCTGTGCACTTTGGGTGAGGGGAGTATGGGACTTGGTGGCGGGGGAGGGCGGTTAGAGATGGACTGCAGCGGGGCTCTGTCCTCCTGCCTCCGTTCCTGCAGAACATCCACAAGGCGCCGGAGCGTGTCCGTTTGCTCCCTCATTAGTCCAAGCAGGGTTTGAGTCGCCTGCTGGTCTTCCTGACGCCACCTCTCCTCCCGATCCATGTTGGCTTGGTGCATTCGGGTCAAGTTCTCCCGCCACTGGGTCTGCTGTGCTGCCTGGGCTCTGGAGCAGGCTATAAGCTCCGAGAACATGTCCTCCCGTGTCCTCTTCTTCTTATGCCTAATCCGCGCTAGCCTCTGGGAGTGTGATGACAGGCTAGGTTGTGAGACAGTCGCAGATGGGGCTGTGGGAATGGGAAAAAGGGAGTGAATTCCTCAGAAAGATAAATGTAGTTGTGAACAAAGAACATAGTCTTTCTCTGTTAACAAGACCATGCACAGCACCTCTCACATGCGCACTCAGCACAAGGTCGAATTCTCGGCCTTCGCATTCAGTGCCTGGGGTCTTCTACAGCACATTTGAGAAGCCTCTCAGGAGAACGGAATTTCTGTTGCAGGCAGACATGGTAAGCCGTAGACTTGTGGCAGCTTAAAACTTTAATATTAGCAATGGCCTCATTTCACATTGAAATCAATGTCGGTCCCTGCTGCCAGCAATTCGGCAAGCAGGAAGTCTGCTCCTGTCCCACACCCTCGCAGCTGTCACCGGGAACGATCCCTTTCGGCTGCCCCTCTCCCGCCTCCACCGCGTGGCTGCAAACCAGCGGTTACAGTTCTGTAAAGGAACGGCAAAGCAGTCCCAACACTAACATTCCCCTACCTCATTCAAAGCAGGTCATCATGAGCGACATCACCCTCATGAGGATCTCTGACAGCGAGAAAGAGAGAATGCTCCGGGAAAGCCTGCAAAGACCAGGGCCGTATGCCGCCATGCTGTGCAGAGCAATGATTCCAGAGTACTTGATAGTCTCATGGCGTGGCAACGTGTCCTACTACGGAGGACCCAATAAGGCCGCTCTCCCCAAGAACCTAATGCAGCGGATTTCCAATTACCTCCAGGAGAGCTTCCTCGAGATGTCACAGGAGGATTTCTGCTCCATCCCCGGACATATAGACCGCATTTTACTGTACTGCTGTAGCAGTGACTAACCAGTAGAGCGGCTTGGGCAGGACAATCATGCAAAACCGGACATTGCTAGATTTTTTTTCAATAGTTGCACTGCCCATGACTGAACCGTTAAGCTAATCAAACTAATCATGAGAAACCCATTTTTTAAATTGTTAATATTCCTGTTCTGTTACAAATAAATGTTTAGATTTTTACAACACTTACTGGCTGATCCTTCCCCAGATTCTGTGTCCGGGGTAACGGCTGGGGAGGGTTGGTAGGGGATCTCTGTAAGGGTGATGAAGAGATCCTGGCTGTCGGGGAAATCAGCGTTGTGAGCGCTGTCGACTGCCTCGTCCTCCTCATCTCCTTCCTCATCTTCCCCGTCCGCTAACATGTCCGAGGATCCAGCCGTGGACACTATCCCATCCTCAGAGTCCACGGTCACTGGTGGGGTAGTGGTGGCTGCCGCACCGAGGATGGAATGCAGTGCCTCGTAGAAACGGGATGTCTGGGGATGGGATCCGGAGCGTCCGTTTGCCTCTTTGGTCTTCTGGTAGCCTTGTCTCAGCTCCTTGATTTTCACGCGGCACTGCGTTACATCCCGGCTGTATCCTCTCTCTGCCATGTCTTTAGAGATCTTCTCGTAGATCTTTGCATTCCGTCTTTTGGATCGCAGCTCGGAAAGCACGGACTCATCGCCCCACACAGCGATGAGATCCAAGACTTCCCGATCAGTCCATGCTGGGGCCCTCTTTCTATTCTGAGATTGCACGGCCATCACTGCTGGAGAGCTCTGCATCGTTGCCAGTGCTGCTGAGCTCGCCACGATGTCCAGACAGGAAATGAGATTCAAACTGGCCAGACAGGAAAAGGAATTCAAATTCAAATTTTCCCAGGGCTTTTCCTGTGTGGCAGTTCAGAGCATCCGAGCTCGTACTGCTGTCCAGAGCGTCAACAGAGTGGTGCACTGTGGGATAGCTCCCGGAGCTATTAGCGTCGATTTCCATCCACACCTAGCGTAATTCGACATGGCCATGTCGAATTTAGCGCTACTCCCCTCGTCGGAGAGGAGTACAGAAGTCGAATTAAAGAGACCTCTATGTCGAACTAAATACCTTTGCGGTGTGGACGGGTGCAGGGTTAATTCGATGTAACGGCGCTAACTTCGACATAAACGCCTAGTGTAGACCAGGCCTGAGGGATGATTCATAAGGTTTAAGAAGGCTCAGGCTCACAGATAACTCAGGTTTAAGAATCTCAGCTTGCCTACACTTACAGGGCTGCAGCGGCATAGCTGCAACACTTAGTAAATACTCTACCTATGCCGACAGGTCAGCTTCTCCCATGAACGTAGGTAGTCTCCACCTCCCTGAGAGGCAGTAGATATGTTGACGGGAGAAGACCTCCCATCGACATAACACTGTTTACACTGGGAGTTAGGTCAGTATAACTGTGTCACTCAGGGCTGTTAATTTTCCACACCTCTGAGCAACAAAGTAATACCAACAAAGTTTGTAGTGTAGACCACGGCTCTGGCTGAGAGGTAACTCGTCACATCCTGACAGTCTAATTAGAGTGTCATGAACATGACCGTGTAATAGTATGAACAATACAAATCTGTACTTAATTTGCCAGTGCAGTTCCTACACCACATTTCTAGCTCCTCTTCCAGTTGTACTAAATAATACTTCCTTACAAACAAGGGTAACTTGAAGCATTCAAGAAGGAAGGACCTGCATCTTCACTCTTTACATGCAACAGTCTATGTTATGTGACTAGCTTGGTCGTTTTGTTGTATACCTGTATCTGTCCATTTTAGATATTTCCAAGGCACTTATTTTATCAACACGATATCTAAACAGCAGACATCAGAATAAAATGAGAGCTACCCTATATGTGGAAAATACAAGTGGAAAATACACTCTTGGACTGTTTTATGTACATCTATGAAAGCTATAAAGAGGGACATTTGGGGAGATAGAAACTATGTCCCTATCTCCACTGAAACACAAACTGGACTCAAAGAGCTTTTCAGAGGAGCAGTGTGATAAAAAGGATAGTTTTGCTTAAAAAAATTATAGGATTCCCTCTCCCAGGGGTGAAAGTAATTTACAGGACTTACCGGTACTGCCGGAGTCCTGAAGGGGCGTGGCCTCATCCGGCATAGGTGTGGCCTCAACTGGAAGAGGCGGGGCCTCTCAAGATTTAAAGGCCCTGGGGCACCGGCTGTGGCTGGGAGCCCCAGGGCCTTTAAATCAACCCGTGGCTCCCAGCTGCATAGGTGGCTGGGAGCCCCCAGGGCTCAGGGGCAAATTAAAGGGCCCGGGGCTCCAGCCGCCGCGGAGCTCCGGGCCCTTTAAATCCCAGCCCCAGCCCGGCCGCCGGAGCTGCAGGCGGGATTTAAAGGGCTCTGGGCTCCCCGCCGCGGGGAGATAGTTAGATAGTTAGATAGAGATAGTTAACATGTACATTTATGTAATTTGCATGAAACTGCTGATGACGGCATGCTCTCTGATTCCTGCTCTTGATAGGCCAGTGTTGTGTATGAACTACAATAACTTGCAAATACTATATACAGGCAATAGAGGATACTAACTCTGAATGTTCCTTGCTGTTCATCTGCACTAATACGAGCACTGTGAGCCCCCGGGTCCTTTCTCTATGTTAAAAATCCCAGTTAATATTCTGTGGTATCAGTCTATATTATTTTAGCATGACTGATTAAACAATGCACAAAGGATTCATTGTGGCTAAATTTTCTGCTGTTTGAAAACAATAGCGAACAGAGATTTAACAAATAAAAACCTATGGATTATATTCATCCTGGAGTAACAGTAAAATATTGCTAATTTCACTGGAGTTATGCCAGTACTGTGAAAAAGGCATCACGGACCGTGAAATCTGGTCTCTCCCCGTGAAATCTGGTCTTTTGTGTACTTTTACCCTATACTATACAGATTGCATGGGGGAGACCACCGCCGTTTCTCAAACTGGGGGTCCTGACCCAAAAGGGGGTTGCAGGGAGGGGGTTGCAAGCCTATTAAGCCCCACGCAGGGGTTCAGGGCTGCGGCGGGGAGAGACGCCCCTCCCCACCGGCCAAAGCACGGACCTGCCACAGCGGGGAGAGGTGCCCCTCCCCGCCGGCCCTAGCACGAATTTGCCATGGCAGGGAGAGGCACCCCTCCCTGCTGGCCAAAGCACAGACCTGCCGTGATGGGGAGAGGCACCCCTCTCCACCAGCCCAAGCACGGATCTGCCCTGCATTTGCCACGGGCTGGGGAGAGAAGCCCCTCCCTCGGCCCAGTCCAGTCACGCCAGAGCTGCCACAGCCAGGGAAAGGCGCTTCTCCCCCGGCCCGAGCTGCTGTAGCGAGAGAGGGCTGGGGGGAGTCCTCTCTCCCCACCGCAGCCTGGGGGCAACCTGCACCCCAAGGGCAACCTGCATCCTGATACCCTCATCCCCGGCCCCACCCCAGAGCTTGCACCTCCAGCCAGAACTCTCACCCCCCACACTCCAACCCTCTATCCTAGCTCTGAGCGCCCTCCTGCACCCCAAGCCCCTCATCCCCAGCCCCACCCCAGAGCCTGCACTGAGTCCTCATCCCCTCACACCCCAACCTTCTGCCCCAGCCCTGAACCCACTCCCACACTCTGAACCCCTCAGTCCCACCCCCATTACATGAATTTTGTTATGTGCACCAATATGAAGGTGATGTGTCACACAACACCTCCATATTGGTGCACATAACAAAATTCATTCCGCACACGGACATAAAAAATTAGAGGGAACACTGGTTGCAAGGTTACTGTAGGAGGGTCACAGTATTGCTGCTTTTACTTCTCCTCTGCCTTCAGAGCTGGGTGGCCAGAGAGTGGCAGCTACTAGCTGGATGACCAGTTCTGAAGGCAGTGCCCTGCCAGCAGCAGTGCAGAAGTAAGGGTGGCAATACCATACATTTCACCCTTCTGCACTGCTGCCTTCAGAACTGGGTGGCCAGAGAGTGGTGGCAGTGTGGATTTGAGCATGTGCCATCAACATCATACAGGGATAATTCCTAAGTTTACATAAAAAGAAGAACAGGAGTACTTGTGGCACCTTAGAGACTAACAAATTTATTAGAGCATAAGCTTTCGTGGGCTACAGCCCACTTCTTCGGATGCATATAGAATGGAACATATATTGAGGAGATATATATATACACACATACAGAGAGCATAAACAGGTGGGAGTTGTCTTACCAACTCTGAGAGGCCAATTAATTAAGAGAAAAAAAACTTTTGAAGTGATAATCAAGCTAGCCCAGTACAGACAGTTTGATAAGAAGTGTGAGAATACTTACAAGGGGAGATAGAATCAATGTTTGTAATGGCTCAGCCATTCCCAGTCCTTATTCAAATCGGAGTTGATTGTGTCTAGTTTGCATATCAATTCTAGCTCAGCAGTCTCTCGTTGGAGTCTGTTTTTGAAGTTTTTCTGTTGTAATATAGCCACCTGCAGGTCTGTCACTGAATGACCAGACAGGTTAAAGTGTTCTCCCACTGGTTTTTGAGTATTTTGATTCCTGATGTCAGATTTGTGTCCATTAATTCTTTTGCGTAGAGACTGTCCGGTTTGGCCAATGTACATGGCAGAGGGGCATTGCTGGCACATGATGGCATATATCACATTGGTAGATGTGCAGGTGAACGAGCCCCTGATGGTATGGCTGATGTGATTAGGTCCTATGATGATGTCACTTGAATAGATATGTGGACAGAGTTGGCATTGGGGTTTGTTACAAGGATAGGTTCCTGGGTTAGTGGTTTTGTTCAGTGATGTGTGGTTGCTGGTGAGTATTTGCTTTAGGTTGGGGGGTTGTCTGTAAGCGAGGACAGGTCTGTCTCCCAAGATCTGTGAGAGTAAAGGATCATCTTTCAGGATAGGTTGTAGATCTCTGATGATGCGCTGGAGAGGTTTTAGTTGGGGGCTGAAGGTGACAGCTAGTGGTGTTCTGTTATTTTCTTTGTTGGGCCTGTCTTGTAGGAGGTGACTTCTGGGTACTCGTCTGGCTCTGTCAATCTGTTTTTTCACTTCAGCAGGTGGGTATTGTGGTTTTAAGAATGCTTGATAGAGATCTTGTAGGTGCTTGTCTCTATCCGAGGGATTGGAGCAAATGCGGTTATATCTTAGAGCTTGGCTGTAGACAATGGATCATGTGGTGTGTCCTGGATGGAAGCGGTCAGTAGGTTTCCGGTATAGGGTGGTATTTATGTGACCATCGCTTATTAGCACAATCCATCGGTGATCTTCCAGAAAACACCATCCTGGCCACTATGGACGTAGAAGCCCTCTACACCAATATTGCACACAAAGATGGACTACAAGCTATCAGGAACAGTATCCCTGATAATGTCACAGCTAACCTGGTGGCTGAACTTTGTGATTTTGTCCTCACCCACAACTATTTCACATTTGGGGACAATATATACCTTCAAGTCAGCGGCACTGCTATGGGTACCCGCATGGCCCCACAATATGCCAACATTTTTATGGCTGACTTAGAACAACGCTTCCTTAGCTCTCGTCCCCTAACGCCCCTACTCTACTTGCGCTACATTGATGACATCTTCATCATCTGGACCCATGGAAAAGAAGCCCTTGAGGAATTTCACCATGATTTCAATAATTTCCATCCCACCATCAACCTCAGCCTAGATCAATCCACACAAGCGGTCCATTTCCTGGACACTACTGTGCTAATAAGCGATGGTCACATAAATACCACCCTATACCGGAAACCTACTGACCGCTACACTTACCTACATGCCTCCAGCTTCCATCCAGGACACACCACACGATCCATTGTCTACAGCCAAGCTCTAAGATATAACCGCATTTGCTCCAATCCCTCGGATAGAGACAAGCACCTACAAGATCTCTATCAAGCATTCTTAAAACTACAATACCCACCTGCTGAAGTGAAAAAACAGATTGACAGAGCCAGACGAGTACCCAGAAGTCACCTCCTACAAGACAGGCCCAACAAAGAAAATAACAGAACACCACTAGCTGTCACCTTCAGCCCCCAACTAAAACCTCTCCAGCGCATCATCAGAGATCTACAACCTATCCTGAAAGATGATCCTTTACTCTCACAGATCTTGGGAGACAGACCTGTCCTCGCTTACAGACAACCCCCCAACCTAAAGCAAATACTCACCAGCAACCACACATCACTGAACAAAACCACTAACCCAGGAACCTATCCTTGTAACAAACCCCAATGCCAACTCTGTCCACATATCTATTCAAGTGACATCATCATAGGACCTAATCACATCAGCCATACCATCAGGGGCTCGTTCACCTGCACATCTACCAATGTGATATATGCCATCATGTGCCAGCAATGCCCCTCTGCCATGTACATTGGCCAAACCGGACAGTCTCTACGCAAAAGAATTAATGGACACAAATCTGACATCAGGAATCAAAATACTCAAAAACCAGTGGGAGAACACTTTAACCTGTCTGGTCATTCAGTGACAGACCTGCAGGTGGCTATATTACAACAGAAAAACTTCAAAAACAGACTCCAACGAGAGACTGCTGAGCTAGAATTGATATGCAAACTAGACACAATCAACTCCGGTTTGAATAAGGACTGGGAATGGCTGAGCCATTACAAACATTGATTCTATCACCCCTTGTAAGTATTCTCACACTTCTTATCAAACTGTCTGTACTGGGCTAGCTTGATTATCACTTCAAAAGTTTTTTTTCTCTTAATTAATTGGCCTCTCAGAGTTGGTAAGACAACTCCCACCTGTTTATGCTCTCTGTATGTGTGTATATATATATCTCCTCAATATATGTTCCATTCTATATGCATCCGAAGAAGTGGGCTGTAGCCCACGAAAGCTTATGCTCTAATAAATTTGTTAGTCTCTAAGGTGCCACAAGTACTCCTGTTCTTCTTTTTGCGGATACAGACTAACAGGGCTGCTACTCTGAAACCTACGTTTACATAGAGCAGGCCAAGCGCAGAAAGGATCAGAAACGGGACCAGCTCTACTGACTACAAGTTTTGTGCCTTAACTCCAAGACAATTTATCCTCAGACAGGTGTGCCAACTACAGCATCAAATATATAGCCGTCTCCTACAAGGAAGTGCCCAAGTGGGAAGCGGGGGAGGGAGGTTTACAATGCTATCCAGACCAAACCATAGGTAATATCTATGAATAATGTTTAGTCTGTACAGCATTTATGAGTAGTTTGTTGTGAGTTTCTGTTAATTTCAATTGGGTACACAGGGCATGTGGTATTGTTCTGTTTCCTGGTTGGTTGAGCATAACTCGTAGAAGCAGGTTTTTGGTGTGTGAATACTCATGTTTACAAATTTCCATGAGTATTCTCTTGAACAGTGCTGTTTCCAGTAACATCCCTGCTACAAAACTCACAATCCTGAAGTTTTGAAGAGTTGGGGAAGACCGTGATTTTTTAAAATATTTTAATGTACATTCATTTAAGACTATACATTCTGCTCTACACCGGCGACTTCAGTATAGGCCCTCTGAATTTACAACAGTGTAACAGAGAGCAGAATTTGGCATAAGAACCTGATTTGCTGAGGCCCTGAGACTGCATGGCCCCACCAGTGAATACTCCCTGGTTCAGAATAACGCCAAACAGCTTTGTGCCACTCCCAAAGAAGCCCCTGGCACAAGGGACATTTCAGGGCAAACTAGAGGTTGATCAGAGTAGGAGGTGGAGGAGGGTGTTTCAGCAGGAGGAGTTGCAGCCCAGACAATTCTGCACCCTGGCTATTTCACAGATACTCCAAAACCAGGACTCAGTTTAGCCAGTGCTAGGGATTGAACTGGTCCCCAGCAGCCCAAGAATTACGAAAGTACACGCCACTTTTCATCCCCCTCTGCACAACCACAGGGATGAATTTATCACTAGATGTCTTGCCTTTTATCATGATATATTGGGATTATTATCAGGAGAATTTTTTATTAGACATTCCATGTGCTTTGTGCAACCATTAACTTCATCTTTATTTTTATTATTTTGTTCCTGGATCAAAATTCTGTCTTGTGCACTGTATCTTTTTTTTTAAAATTGTGTTTTTAAGGGGTAGCTCCCTCCCATCCCCACCCATCTCTCCTTTTTGCATGCTCACCTCTTCTTTTTCCATCCATTACTGCTCTAGGAACAGTTCACTGTTGAATGGTGGAACTTTGGAATTGGACATAGTTTTTCCTCTTCAAGGTTCCTTCCTCTGCAGCTAACCTATAAATAGTGCAGCTCATCATTCAGTGTTGGGATTTACAAGTGAGAAGTGTGCGACCCAGTTTTCAGGGATGGATGCCAGAAGAAAGCGAGTCACAAAACAGATCACAAAACTGAGGCACAGAAGAGTGGTAGAAATGAGAGTGATGTCAGAGGGGAGGTGATGTAGTGGACATAGGTGAGATGGTGAGGTTAGAGGTGGATGGACAATGCAGTGGGTGGAAGTGGGATAGTGACAGACGTGGGGTATTGATGTGGCAGGTGGGAGATGGACTTCTGGCAGTATGAGAGGTGAGTGTCAGGGCAGTGGTATAATGACTTGAGGGGGTAGGTGACATGGGAGGGCAGGGAAGAAGCCTCAGGGGGCACTGGGAGGAATGCAGAGGAGTACCTCAATGATGTGGATAAGTCATGAAAAAGGCAGCGTGGGTGTGTTCAGGGGAGCACCCCAGGGGTTGTCTCCGAAAAGGGTGTAAAGTGATTCATGGGGAAGCAGCGGGGGTTGTGTTTTGCATTGAGGCCTAGGAGGTTTTGGAGGAGGGAATGACAGGTGTGTCTTTAGGGGGAGGGGGTGACCTAAAGGTGTCTCAGTGGGGAGTTACATGTGGGTGAGGAAGCATATTGGAGGAATGGCAGTGTGTGTCTGGGGTAGGGTGGCATTGGGGTTGTGTTGTGTTGTGGACTGAGGGATTAGCAGGACATTGTGGCAATGCAGAGGGCATTGTGATGCTGGAGGATTTTTTTTTTCAGGTAGGAGGGCTGTCTGGGGTGTCTCAGGGAAGGAAATGTGGAGAGTACTGGGCATGGGTTTGTCAGAAAGAGTCAGTTTCTTCTGATGTGAAGAGCAAGGAATATCTCATGGAAGAGTTGCCTTCGGTGTGGAGTGCTTCCTGGAGGTAGGTGGGTGGGTGTGGAGGGTGTAGAGCAGTAGGGCATGTGAGGTGTGTGTGTGTGTGTGTGTAGCAGCAGGGTGTGTGAGGTGTGACAGGAGCATCTTATCTGGGAGGGGTAGGGCAGGTAGAAGGAGGAGGCAGGTGGGGATGTCTCAGGTGGAGGGGAGGCTGGGCTGTCTTGTGGGCAGGACAGCCCTGGAAGTGGCTTAGCAGGGGGTGTGGTGCGCAAGCAAGCAGAAGGGCGTGCTGGGACTGTGTAAGTACCGGAGTGACTCGCGTGGTCAGTCTAGGCTGGGAGGGGCGGAGATGGCCCTGTGGGGGGTTTATCTGGGGAAGGGGGTTGGCTGTGCGATGTATCGGGGTAGGGGGCGCAGGTAAGTCCCTTTTAGTACCGTAAGCGCCGGTAGTAGCAGCGGTTGCCTAGTAACAGCAGGCGGCTCCTGCAAAGCCCGCCCCGGCTCCTCCTACTACAAGGGCTGGGCGGTGATGTCACGCGCGGGAATTCTAGACCGTTCCAGAGCTGTGACATAGGGTGGCGTCATTCCAGAAGGTTCGGCGCTGCCGCTATAAAAGCCGCGGAGCCGGTCGCGCGCTGCGCTACGAACTAGCACTAAACCAGTTGCGTGCGGGGGGGCTCGTGAGTGTGATAGCGGTAAGAGCGGCCGGTCCCAGGCGGGAGGCGCGGCGCGGCGGCGATCAGGGATGCCCACAGGGCAGGTCTGCTGGGGGCTGGGAGGATAAGCCGGTGCCTGACTTGAGGGAGCCATTCGCCTCCCGGCCAGCGTCCTGTTTGCCCTAGGCGCCAGCTGCCCGGCCGTCCCCAGCTCGGCGCCAGGCAACGCCGTGCCGGCGTCCGGTCGGGGTGGGGGCTGGTCCCTGGCCGGGCCAGGCAGCGCCGTGTCGGGGGCGCTGGTCCCCGGCCCGCAGCCCCAGTTTAACGCTGGTGTCGCTCTCCCGCCCAGGGCACCATGGTGAAGGAGACGGGATACTACGACATCCTGCAGGTGAAGCCCGGCGCCTCCTCGGAGGAGATCAAGCGCGCGTACCGCAAGCTGGCGCTGAAGTATCACCCCGACAAGAACCCCAGCGAGGGCGAGCGGGTACGTGAGGGCGCGCGCCCGGCTCTGGGCGGGCACGCGTTAGGGCTCCACTTCGCTTCAACGGGCTGCGCGGGGGGCGCCCTGCGACAGGCTGTGAACCCCTCGGCCCCCTGCCCAGTGGCTCTCCGGGCCTGGCAGAGCCGGAGGCGGGGTGTAAAGTCTCACTGATGAATCTAGGGCCCGGCTAGAGAGACCCTGCTAAGGCGGGGAAGCACCTGCCGCGCGGGGAGCGCTTTGCTTACCCCTGGCTCGCCGGGCGGCCGGAGCCTTGGTGTTGGAGGTGCTGTCACTTCTGCCCTAGCAGCCAGCGGGGCCAGGGACGGACCCTTCAGCCCGCCGGCTGCAAAGGGACTTGCGTGGCTGCTGGTGTTCCAGCTGGTGAGGCTTTGCAGCGTGGGGACTGCCTCCCCTCCGACGCTGTGTTCAGAAAAGCCAGTTGTAATTAAAAAGCTCTTTTGAAAAATATGTTTCAGTTTCGGCATAACAAATGCTGCTGTCGGCAAGCTTCTAGGATGGGCAAAACGGTTGTGCTCACATGAAAACTAACTTTATAACCTGGTTCTGCATTTCTACATGAAAACCTTTCCACAGGACCACCTACTTGGCTGTGTCTAGGGCTTTGCCTTGAGTCACATGAATGATGCCAGTTACATTTTAAACAAATGGCTCAACTGTCCAGTATCTTGATGTCTATGGTATCAAAAGAAGAGCAATTGGGTATCAAGACTGGTCCTTGAAAAGCAAGTTAGTTATATTTAGCCATGTGCAGATGAGTGACCATTGCCCTTGTAAATAGCAGATGCTTTCTGCAAGTGCCAGAATGGATTTGAATTAAATCACTAGTCAGGAAGACTCAATTTAATCATGGATTTCTACATAAAAATGCATTCTTGTTGGTTGTTATAACCTTAATATATATTCTTCACAACTCAGAGATAGATGTAGGGTTCATTTTCAGAAGGTACAGGCTATACATTTTTACAGTGATTTGTTTTAAAAACTTTTCAGATTAGTTTTACAGCTATATCAGAAAATGAATGATTGTTTGGTTATTTCATTTACCAAAGGTAATTGAAGCAGATATTTATGAAGTCATTGGGAGGTGAACTATCTCCAGTTCAACATTAATATTTGGAGGATTTTCTTGCCGTGCTGTATTAGGAGGAGAACATCACCAAACAGACATTTAAATTGTTAACTAAAACAATAACATCATGTATTCTGGATTTTTTCTTTAACAGCAAACAGAGTATTTTAACAAAACAAACATGAATTTTTGAATTTAGTTAAACATTCACGTTTTTTTAAAATCAGGGTTGTTTTTGTTAAAATTGTTTTTAACTAAAATAGTTACATGAAATATTTTAAAAAAAATTAAATCGACTATGTCAGCCAGGTCAACATGAGAAACGTAAAATATTGGCAAAATGAACGAGGAGTACTTGTGGCACCTTAGAGACTAACAAATTTATTTGAGCATAAGCTTTTGTGGGCTATAAAACCCACTTCATCGGATGCATGCAGTGGAAAATATAGTAGGAAGATGTATATATACAGAGAACATGAAAAAAGGATGTTGCCATCCTAACTATAACAAGAGTAATCAATTAAGGTAGGCTATTATCAGCAGGAGAAAAAAAACTTCTGTAGTGATGATCAGGTTGGCCCATTTCCAACAGTTAAGAAGGTGTGAGTAAGGAGGTGGGGGGATAAGCATGGGGAAATAGTTTTTAATTTCTGTAATGACCCATCCACTCCCAGTCTTTATTCAAGCCTGATTTAATGGTGTCCAGTTTGCAAATTAATTCCAATTCTGCAGTTTCTCGTTGGAGTCTGTTTTTGAAGGTTATTTGTTGGAGTATTGCGTCTTTGAGGTCTGTAATTGAGTGGCATGGCTAAACAAGACAGTCTCTACGCAAAAGAATAAATGGACACAAATCAGACGTCAAGAATTATAACATTCAAAAACCAGTCGGAGAACACTTCAACCTCCCTTTTCACTCAATGACAGACCTCAAAGTCGCAATACTCCAACAAAAAAAATTCAAAAAAAGACTCCAATGAGAAATTGCAGAATTGGAATCCATGAACAATTGGAACTAATTTACAAAACTTTTCTTAAACATTACATGAATATATTGTCTCATACTGCAGAATTAGAATTTATAATCCTATTCCACGATGAGATCTATGTCTCTTTATTAAAAAAGATAGTTTTTTCCTCGAAAAGCATTTTATCAAAAAAATCAGATTTTTTTTTTAAATCATTGATTTTTATCCACCCTGACAAGAGCAGAGTAAAGGATTATTTAGTTCTGGTTCTCTTCTATTATCTCTGTTCTGTATTTAATGAATGAATGTAGTGTTCTTATTGCAGTAAAGGGTATTCCCAATTAAGCATAATACATTTTCCAGACTCTTTTGAGACGTAACTTTTTTGCTAATGTCTTTGGAGCATATAATCTCATACGCTTTCATAAACTTTAAGGGGGGGAGGATTGCTATCTCAGCTGTCACAAGCTTGTGGAAGAAGTAGATTGACACCACTGTTGTTACTACACAGTCTCTTCTGATTTATCGGAATTGTTGGTGCATCCTGTTGCTAAGAAATTCAGTTAATCAGTGTTAGTTCTGCTGTAAACAAGACTCAAATGACTGCTATGAGCACTTTAATCACTGCCGTGCAGTGCTAGATGGTATGATACTTAAAACACTGGCAGCTGCTACCAGTATTGCTGTACTATACTACTGTTACAATTGGTGGAGTTGTGCTTGTGATGGCAACAGCAAAAAAAAGACAATGGAGATGTGTGACTTAATTGTCCAGAGGGAGCCATGTCAGCTCTCCATGTGGAATTCATTAATTAACTTTTTTGTGGATGGGCAGAAGGAAAGCGCTTTTCTCAAACATCATCTGATAAGATGACAAGAGCAGTATAGTTACATGCTCAGAAAACTAGCTGTACTCTGAATAGCAGGCTTATGAATTTAGTGAAGCTTCTGGAAATGGCTTTAACAAAGGGCATAAGTGAAATCAGTATCTCTAGTCTTAAAGAGCAGTGTGCAGAACAAAAATTGAAATAGTAGGGTCTAGCATGTAACTACTGTAATGTGGTCTGCTGTGTCTTCCATTTTTGGAATTTTGCCATTTTATTAATGCATATACCATTGTAATCTAACACCTCTGGCTCCATAGCTATTAAAAACCCTTTCAGGAACAGTGTAGACAGTCATTTCTCTTAAGAAATTAACCTCATATCAAAAAGAATGCAAGATTAGCCTCTTTACTTAGGAATGCTAGCTGCCTTACAGTGGAGTTTTGGTCAGGGGAAAAGAACTGCAGGTGACATACAGCAGATCATGAGGAACACAGATCATAAAATTCATAGTCAAAAGAACTGACATGAGAGTCAGGTCACTAGAAAAAAGCTTAAAAATGGTTCATCATTTTGTCTTCAGCTTGTTGCATAGTAATAGGAGAACTTAAGTCTGGATTCATATAATAAAATCTCCCTTGAAACCAAGGGATATGTCCACTTCTAGACAAGACATAAAACTGACTTTCTGACCACTTAATGTCAATGAAGCACCTCTTTCTTTTCTCATAAAAAAAGGGTGGTTAAGCTTAATTTGACCAGAATATTAGGGTTAAATCCTGCAGGTTTAACTGGATATAAAATCCTTCATTGCTGTTGTTGCAGGTCAGTGGTGAGTGAAGTAGTTATCAAAGGCCAGTACTTCAGTCTTCTGTGATAAAACTGTAATGGAAGGAAATAACACCCAAACAGAATGTATAGCTGTAGGTGGCAAACATTTGAGAAGGCTTGATGTGAGTTTGTTGTAACATGTATGTATTCACCATCTCTTTGTGCAACATAGAAATCACTTAATATGTGTTGGGGAAAACGTTGCAAAAACACAGGTAGTATCTGTACATTTTAAACCAACTTTCTGTTGACAGTGCTTTCTGCTACAAAAGGTTACAAGTACTACAGAAAAATCTTGTTGCAGTTCAGATTTTCTTGAGATTCACTTGTAGATTATTCTTGCCATTGGTCATAGTTGCTCAGAGCTTTTCTCTTTCTCTTTTTTTAGTTTAAGCTCATATCCCAGGCTTATGAAGTTCTGTCGGACCCAAAGAAAAGGGACATCTATGACCAGGGTGGGGAACAGGCTATTAAAGAAGGAGGCTTGGGTGGCAGCAACTTCTCTTCACCCATGGACATCTTTGACATGTTCTTTGGTGGTGGAGGCCGAATGAATAGAGAGAGAAGAGGTACATAGCTCTAAAGAGAAGTTGTAGAAACTTAACATGCACTAGTGCGTAAGACACCTAACTGTGCTGCAGTATTGCTATTTTTATTAAAATGCATCTAGTGTGGATATTGTTATTAGAAACAGCATAGGTCATGTAAAGTATGAGCTGATCTGTTGATTATAGAAATAATTTTCTAACATGTAGCTGATACTAAAAAATATCAGTGACATGGTTAGGTTATGTAAGTGGGACATGGATAATATAGAGGAGAAAGACAATTTACTGGCTAGAACAGGCATGGGAGTCTGGACCTATTTCTAGGTCTGCAACTGACTTGCTGATACTGTGATACACCTTGGACAAATTGCTTAACAGGGTACTATGAACTTGAAAATAACACTTCAAAGTGTTACATGTAACATCTAACACTACAAACAAAAGATTGGAAGGGGTAAGGGGAATAAAATTTAAAAACTAAGAATTCTTGTGTGCTTTTGATGGCACTTTCTGTATACAGTAACTCCTCACTTAAAGTCGTCCCGGTTAATGTTGTTTCGATGTTAAGTTGCTGATCAATTCGGAAACATGCTCGTTTAAAGTTGTGAAATGCTCCCTTCTAACGTCTGTTTGGCAGCCACCTGTTTTGTCCACTGCTTGCAGGAAGAGCAGCCCGTTGCAGCTAGCTGGTGGGTGGTTGGAACCAGGGTGGACCAGCAGCCCCCCATCAGCTCCCCACTCCCCTAAGTTCCCTGTGCAGCAGCTGTCCCTCCCCTCACTGCCATGTGCTGCTCCTGCCCTCTGCCTTGGAGCTGCTCCCAGAGACTCCTGCTTGCTGTACGGGGGAAGAGGGGGAAATGTCAGGGTATCTCCCCCTCCCCCCTGCTCCTGCACCCCACTTACCCCATCTTCCATAGAGCAGGGGGGACACACAAGGGAGGGAGGGAGCTTCTAGGCAGTAGCTGCCCTCTCAGGTCTCAGCAAGCTGATTTAATTAACAAGGCAGTGTACTTAAGCCTAGGGTCAGCTACTTAAAGGGGAAATGAGCATTTTTCCTCTCACACATAGGGTGTGTGTCTCTGTCTGCCCTCCCTCCTTTCCTGCTGCCTTGTAGAGCATTGTGAGAGTTAATCCTTGAGGGCTCAGTCAATTGCTAGTTCATTTAGTAGTAAGGCATTCCCTGGGAAATATCCCACCCTCTGAATCCTCCACCTCAACCAAGCTTCACAATCATCATCACTGTGTACAGTATTAAATTGTCTGTTTAAAACTTAGAGAGAGAGAGTGTCTGTGTGTGTGTGCGCGCACGCGTTCATTCCAGGGAAATTTTTTTCACCAGGGAAAAGACTTAACTAAACTAACTATATATATATTTTCCCTGGAACCTAACCCCCTCATTTACATTGATTCTTATGGGGAAATTGGATTCACTTAACATCGTTTCGCTTAAAGTCGCATTTTTCAGGAACATAACTACAATGTTAAGTGAGGAGTTCCTGTAGTTGGCTTTACTGTCTTTGCCTATCCCCCATTTTTTATGGGTTTAGTAATAGGGGAGAGAAACTTTTTTAAATTATGCCACAAACTGATGAGGGAACATGAAGGCAGGTCTAGTATTAAAGTGCTTCTAAACTGACATGATCGCATGTTGACAATGTCCCTATAATGTCTTGCTGTCTCAGTTAATCTACAAAATGAGGTTAATAATGGCTGCCTAATTTATGGCCAAATTAAGTTTGCATGTAAGTGGATGCAACTCAGTGGAAGCTAACAGGAGTTGCATTTGCTTACACCAGGTTTGAATTTGGCTTTTAAAATTTGTAACAAACAGATTCCTCAGTTAGACTGAACACATACTAACAAGTAGTCTGCTTAGAGACCCTGTAATAAGAAATTGCTATTAATAATGTTGGTATTGGCCTTTAATATTTCTAAATTCTTTTCCTTGAAGGCAAGAATGTTGTGCATCAATTGAGTGTCTCTCTTGAAGACTTGTATAATGGAGTTACAAGGAAGTTGGCACTACAAAAGAATGTAATCTGTGAGAAGTGTAAAGGTATGAACTTCAGTAATGTGGATCATATAAAATTCAGCTTTTTAAAGTATAGACAAAGGGAAAGAAGCACTGAGTGGCTACATGAGTCTCTGTAGAACCCATCATTGTCATGGCACCTAGCCATCAATGAAAGGGTCTGAAAACCTTTTTTACACTATACTTACCCACGAATAAGGCCATTCCTTTCAAATAAAACTGTGGCCTTATTGTATATTAGTGAACAGAACCTAGATTTCTTAGTTCCCTAAGGAGCAAGCAATAATAAAATTAAGATACAGGATGTTAAGATGGTCATTTATCTAGAACATTAAACAACCAACCATGTATGTTCTTAAAATCTTCTTTTATATGTCCATTAAACATCATACGCTTACATAATTGTCTGGTCTTGTTGACTAGCATAAATCTTGAAGTGTTAAGACAGTAGACAGTTATGTAAAATTCTAGCAGACAGCTTTGTTTTAGAATGCTGCTGGAATGCCAAATGGCTCCATTTCCAAGACATGATAGATACCCTGATCATTCATTGAAAATTGCTGAAATGTGAAGGGAGGGTGAAATGAAGTGTGCGCAATTGGGAATGTGCCAAATGTGTCTGATTTAACATACAGTAACACTTGGAAGGGGGGATGGGGAGGGAGAGTGTGAACTAAATTCAGAATGTGAATTTGGTAATTCTAATGCTTAGAACTAGGGTTCAAGCAATCTTATTCCAGAATAGTATTGAATGAACAGCTTTCCCATAGGTGTTGACCTTAGATTTTCTTTCTGCCTCAAGGATATGGTGGAAAGAAAGGAGCAATAGAAAAATGCCCCATGTGCAAAGGAAGAGGAATGCAGGTTCTTGTTCAGCAGATTGGACCTGGCATGGTACAGCAAATTCAAACTATGTGCTCAGAATGCAAAGGCCAAGGTGAACGAATAAACCCAAAGGACAGATGTGACAACTGCAATGGATGTAAAGTTGTCAGAGAGAAAAAGATCATAGAAGTTCACATTGATAAAGGTAAGAATACTTAAAATAGTAGCTCAATCTCAAATTTAGTGTAAATCTTTGAAGTATACAGATTTGTCCCAGAAATTGAGTTGTGTTAAAGTTCTAATGAGCTCTTAAAACATGTTACAATATATGTATCTAACAAAACAGGTATAGAGTAAGCCTATTAATTTAAATTACCTTTTATAGGTATGAAAGATGGGCAAAAGTTGGTATTTCATGGAGAAGGGGATCAGGAACCTGACCTGGAACCTGGTGATGTTATAATTGTACTGGATCAGAAGGATCATAGTGTCTTTCAGAGGCGAGGACATGATTTAATTATGAAAATGAAAATTCACCTCACTGAGTCTTTATGTGGCTTCAAACGGACCATTGAAACTCTGGATAATAGAGTCCTTATTATAACTTCTAGACCAGGTAGGCTTTCAAAGTTATGCTTGTTCTTTTAGAAATTCCTTGTTAGTTGGCAAAAGTCACACTTCACTGTTTAAGGTTCCACTGAATTTGTTACAGGAATGGGATTTTAGAAATCAGTCAACCCTGATTTGATTGAGTTACTTCTGTTACAGTTCTTGCTCCCATTCTATTTCAAACTCCAACTTGTTGGCTTCCTTTATTACAGGTGGAGCAGATAGCACTGCCTGTAGGTGAGGTTGCTTGACACTTTCCAGTATAAGATCCTGGTTTTGATTGCTTTATAATTTTGCCAAAACTAAAATGGGAGTCAAACATTTATGAAGTTAAAAATTGGAGTAAAGAACCAGGAAGCTCCTGACTCCATGTGGAGCTAAAACACTTTTCTGCAAGAAAATCCCAGAAAGGGAAACCAACTTAAACTCTCCCCCTTGGATTTTTCACCTACTGTTCTTTAAGGGTTACTTTTAAGATTGGAGAACAGACTTCATTTTTTTCATTACACTTTGTGTACAGTCAGCTGTCCCTTGTGTTTGTATGGGCTTTCACAGCAATGGTGAAGAGAAATTCATAAACCCAGGATTGTTTCCTGTTACAAAGCTTTGCTTTTATGGCTGTAAACCCAAATGTAAAGATACCAAAATGTATACTGATTCCAGATCCCTCTTTGTGGGCAGGTGAAGTGATAAAGCATGGTGATCTAAAATGTATCCTTAATGAAGGGATGCCTATCTACAAGTCTCCACTGGACAAAGGTTATTTAATTATACAGTTTATGGTAAGTTCACTGCTTCTTCTTCACCTTCATATTTAATGGAATATTTAAGGCAAGGAATTACTTACAGGGAAAACATTTTTATTTGTAGGTCATGTTTCCAGAGCATCAGTGGCTTCCCAGGGAGAAACTGCCTATATTGGAAGCTTTGCTTCCTCCACGAGAAGAAGTCATGATTACAGAGGACATGGATCAGGTAGAACTTACAGAGTTTGATCCAAAAGAGCAAACTTGCCGTAATAGTAGAGAAGTATATGAAGAAGATGAAGGCCCCAGAACAGGAGTGCAATGCCAGACCTCTTAAAATGACATGGAATGGATGAGTCATCTGGAATGTAAATTTTCACAATGAAAACTGCATGGCTTTAATAGCCACTACCTCTTTTTTTGTCTTCAGCAAATTGAGTTGCTGTGTTGCCCATATGTTTGTAACCAATTCATATTTAAGTATTCGTAGTCTTTATATGTAACTTAGCATTTCCTAGTTATGCAGCTGAGAAAATTGACTGTGCATATCTAAGTTGTTATAAAGGTCCACAGCTTTAGTGAAGTACCACTCAAGAAGCAGAGTGACTTCAACAGTACTATTTATGTAAGACTCTTGCAGTACCAGCTTAGTGTCTTATGTAAACATTTTTTCATATGGTAAAGTTAGTTTGTTTCCTACAATAAAAACCATCTTCGGTCCAAGCAGAAATCTATCTGAAAAGTACAATCTTATGCTCCTTTCATCATTAAGCCTGTTATAAGAGTCTATAAATGTTTGTTCCGTATGCCAGCCCAGAACCAAATGTTGAGCTGAGGCTGTCTTTGTCCAGCAGCCAATCTCAGAACTAAATCTCTCCCTCTGTTGCTGTGCAGTTCAGGCTAGGGCTTTAAGGTTTAGTTTAAATAAGCCATTAGACTGTTTAGTATAATACTATTTTTCTACCGCCTCAGGAATTTCCAGAAGTATAATGGATTCTGGGCAAACATACTGCTACACAAAACAAGCTTTTCATTAATCATTTACTTGCACACCAGCTTGGTCTGCCTGTCTTACCACCTACCATAAGTATGGTTGAGTAGCAAAAACTCAAATAAGATAAGGCATACTATGCCTTAAAGTTAGTCTACTAGGAAAAGCTTTTTACTAATATAATTCCTTGTGATGAATACACTTAGTCTAGTAAGTGATGTCAGTTTAGCTGAAACACTTTACAAAATGATGAGCTAAATTGGAAAAAAGACTACTTCCACCAGAATAAGTACCCACAGGAGGCATTATAGCCAGAACTCAGCTTTCTCTTTTCCACAAACCAAGTACAAGACCCTACTTCCTCCACTCTCCTGCCTCAAACAGTGAGTCAAGGCCCTGAGACATCCCCCAATCCCTTCTGTAATTCACAGTACCTTTAGAGGGAGTGGAGAAATTAGGTTTATCTGTTACTTGCCCTAACAGGCCAAGGGAACTTAGGTGCTGTATTTTCAATAGGTACCTATTTTTTTTTCTCCCCATACTGTCAAATTTACTCTTCCACCTTAAGATCTGTTCTCTTCCTTTAGTCTGTAGAGTAACTATAGTAGCCTGCCTGGCATAGTGATCTCTTTAGATTTTATTCCAGCACCAAGTTAAAATAATTAACTGTAAAATGTTAGTGTTACTGTGCCAGCCTCAGGTGGATGATGTTTCCCTATCCTGTGTTTTAGGTCCTTCCTTAGCTCAGTGACACTCTCAAAGCTAGGACTGTTTCCGATTACAGCAGCCTATCGTGAAGTAGTAGTTAGTTTTCTGAAGGGGGAATCATATCAAACAAATCCCTATTCAGAATCCCTTGGTTCTAAAAGCCCAGACTGTATTCAGATTAAATGCACAGGGGCTATCAGCACTTGTCAGTTATATTTCTGAGTAGTAGAGACTGTTCATACTCACTGTAACTACAATCCATTAGCAGTTTGTAGCTACATGAGAGCTCTATTGTCTAAATCAGTGTAGGATTTACGGGCTACTGCTGAATGGAAAAGTGGATGCTTCCTGTAGCTGAGCTTTTCAAATTTCATTGAAATCAGTAGTAAATTAACAGCAATGTGCAGGGCCTCATACATAATTTTACAAGCACAGAATGACAGCAGTCAGGTTTAAGTTCAAAGTAGCTAGCTGTTTTTATTAATGCAGCTGATAGGGCTTGTTGTGTTTTTAGTAGTATACAGCTCGGTCCAAGGGTATTTGTATAGAGAATTAGCAAGACCTGAGGTGGCACTAGAGGTTACCATACAGCTGCTGTTTACATAAAAGCATGTGGCCAGTGATGAGCTGCCAAAATTTTAACAAACTGTTCCCTATAAAAAGTTCTGATTTAAGGGATGTTCCACAGTATGTATTTGTTGTACCAATAGGGTTACCATACATACATATTTTCCTGGGAGGCGATTTAAGACCCAAAAAGCCTGACATGTCTGGGAAAATATGGATGTATGTTAACTCTACCTAAAGTTCTTTTTTAAAAAGATGGGCCTGATCTAGAACTGAGCTCTATTTCACATGTGTGGGTCCCTATCATTCCCTGGGGGTGTGCTAGGGTGACCAGATGTCCTGATTTTGGGGTCTTTTTCTTATATAGGCTCCTATTACCCCCCCACCCCTTGTCCTGATTTTTCACACTTGCTGTGTGGTCACCCTAGGGTCTGCACATGTGCAGGTCCCAGCTGCTCCCTGCCCCCCTCATTGAAGCAGGTGTTTAGGGTTACTGCCCTGGGAACTGCAGGGCACCAGTGGACATGGGGCCAGCTGCAGACAGGGGCCTGGGGCAGGGCTACCTCAAGGCAAGGGGTGTGGGGCTGGCTGCGGGCAGGGGAGTGTGGCAGGGGCTGGCTGGCTTGGGGTAGGGGGGGTTGGCAGGGCTGGAGACAGAGGAGTGCGGGGCTGGCTGGCTTCAGGCAGGGCCACAGGGGTTGGCTGCAGACAGAGGAGTGTGGGGCTGGTTTTGGGCAAAGGGGTTCAGCAGGGGCTGGCAGCCTGCAGGTAGGGTGGCATACACTCATGGGGAGAGCAGCTCAGAGCAGCCCAAGCAGCAGGACAATTCCAGTAGAGCAGCCAGGGACCCACCAGGCAGCAGCGGGAGCCCCAGGGCCAGAGGTCCAAGGAGCAGCAACAGGGCCAGGCGGCAACCCACATGGCTCCCGCAGCACAGCGCTCCCTGGGGGCCAGAGCCCATCAAAGCTGCAGCACCCCCCACCGCAGGGAAGCCAGTTAACAAGCAGTTCTAAAACCGCTTCAAAATTTAACAACCGGTTCGTGTAAACCGGCTCCAGCTCACCACTACATATGGCCGTATGCCAGTGTGGTATAAAAAGGCAACCCCTTGTACACAATTTGATTTAGTTTCTGTATAACCCCCTACTCCGTTCTATTTACCTGCCTTTTCCATGAAAGGAATTCCTAGCTTCAGACAAGACAAGAGCTGATCTTACATAAGAATTCCACCTGCAGAATAAAGACTTGAACCTTCAGCTCTTGCTTGCATTAGGACAAGTGGGCAAACAACAGCCCATCGGCCAGATGCAGCCTGCCAGCTGTCTTAAGCTAGCACTCAAGCTCCCATTGGGAAGTGGGGTCTCAGACTTGCCCTGCTCCAGCACTTGAGCAGGGTGGGGGCCATTCCACATGGCTGCCAGAAGCAGCTGCATGGACCTGCTCCAGGGTACAGGGCCAGGGTCTGCACCATGCAGCTCCCGGAAGCAGCCACATGGCTCCACTCTAGCACTCCAGCTAGGGAGCAGGGTCAGGGCCACTCCACGCAGCTCCCAGAAGCTGCGGCATGGCCATGCTCTGGCTCATGTGCTCCAATGGCTCCCTCTGGCACTCCAATGGGAGCTGCAGGGGCAGTGCCTGCGGACAGGGCAGCATGCAGAGCCACCTGGCCACACCTTATAAGAGCCAGAGAAGGGACATGCTGCTGCTTTCTGAGAGCCACTTGAGGTAAGCGCTGCCTGGAACCTGCACCCCAGAGCCCCCTTTCGCACTCTGAACTCATTTCTGCTCCCACACCAGTGCCTGCACCCCCAACCAGTGCCCTCACCCCCTCCCGCACAATCCCAATTTTGTGAGCATTCATGGCCCACCATACAATTTCTGTTCCCAGATGTAGCCCTCGGGCCAAAAAGTTTGCCCACCCCTACAGTAGGAAGAGGAGAAAAAAGTCAGTCCATTGACCACAGAGTGCCATACTTTGCTTGTAAATACTTGTCTACCACTATATGAAGCACACTATAACTTTTACTTTTGGCCCACTTTATACTTTATAATTAAGTAGCTGTCTTACACATTTGGAATAGCCTATGCCTGTAACATGAACTGTAAGCAGGCTGCTACTTATTAGACTACACAGGATAGATGCTACACTTAAAAACCTATACCTAATCCTGCAATAGAGCTAGGAACAGGGTTTTTACATGGAGGGGGGAATAACAACAACATATGTAGAACGCAAATTATGGAAGTTATTTTACTGTAAAGATTTTGACACTCACAGCATTAGGGTCAATGATTAAACTTAACAGGGACACTGAGAAATGGTCTTACATACTGCCTGGAACTGTTAGAGCATCTCACCTTTAAATGTTTGTTAGCATTTCCTCATACTGGTAGATAGCACACAGGATATGACCACACATTTCTCCTTGTCTAGAAGATATAGGAGAAAGTATGAAATTAAGCTTTTATTTTATAGAAGTAGCAAATGGTAGCATCAACCTTAGAAAGCAAGAAATGGTACACTTTGTATACAACTGTTCTACATGGAGATAGAATTGAAAAAACTCGAGTAAAACCTACAGCAGGAGGGAAATTTGAAGCTGAAATAATCCAGAGGTTCTGCATCAATGGCTTACCTACCATATGCCCTACAATGAGACTGTATTTAAAGAGCTCCCTGAAACAGGTCATCTAAGCAGTGACATGAAAGGAAACTTCCCCTCCACAGCTTGCTTTGGTTTTATGGATTTAAAAAAAAAAAAAAAGTTGAATTTTAACTGGAACACTGAGGAAATATTTTTCCATGTATCATATTGAATTCCCCACCCCTCAAGAATCAGTTCACAGTCAGGACACCAGGCTAGGAAATGGGTTAAAACGTTTACAGCTAATACACATCCAGTAAAGAGAGAATCTAAAACTTAAGTTTGGGGTGTTTTGGTTTTTTTTTTTTTTTTTAATTTAAAGTTGATACACCATGATGAGTGAACCATGTGCCTTGAGCACAGGTGCTAGAGTATGTTTAACTTAAATGACCCTGTCCCACATCACCAGGACAACTGTTTAGCACCAGCATGCTGGTTGCCATGTCTGACATGTAGACATGATTTAAGAGCCAGTAATGTTTCCTAAATTAAGCCTCAGCCAGAGCCAGTCAACAATTTCAGATTCAAATCTATTTATATAGTTCTGGAAAGAAAAATACGGAGGTAGCTTAAGTAAGCAGTTACTTCACATGGGTACATATTTCCAAATAAGCAGTCTCTGGAACAGTATGTAAGAGAAAGCAGTAAAGTTATATGCAGCTGCAATAGTAACTTCTATTTTAAAATGTAGAGTTCTTTCATGCCAAACGTAAAGTGATAAAGATACATATAAACCTTATGTATATTTTGATTTTTCTATTGTATCAATAGAGTCCAAGATTCAGCTCCGCATTGTTAAAATGCATTATCACATTAACAAAATAATCAGAAGCATCTTTAAGTAAGTGGCAACATATGAGAAGTGTAGTAATCCTGAAAACCTGTACATACATAATTAACCAATACACCTGACTTGGCATATTTAAATTGGACAGTCATAGATATGGATTTCCTGGTCGTCTCCAACAGATACAATTTTGGAACCATTTCCATTGTATTGCACTCCCCAGACCTGCAAATAGAAAAGTGCAAACAATAGCTCATTAAAGTGGGTAACAAGATGCCACTGTTTCACATTTTAAGTAGTCACCAAGTAGTGGGGATGGTAGTTTAAATATATCAGTTCCACTGCTAATGCAAAGCTGTTGAGATAACCAAGGCACAGTCGAGACTGCCATCTGTCTGAAAAAGGCACTAGCCTCACTTTCCATCTTCTGAACCCTGATATTGTCAAATACTATGAAAACCCAATAATCTTCCTACTGCACCCATCTAGCTGAATATACAGTTTGTTCCCCAACAGCCTGGATGAGTAAGGAATGAAAGGTGATATGTACAAAATGGTCATTCTAATGTGAATCAATTTCAACAAGTTTGGTTCTCTCAGTAGCTGTGTTAGCCTATTCCATTGCAAGCCAAACTAGTTTATAGTAATTTCAGGAAAGGAAAGGAAAAAGAAACAAAGCATGAGAAATGCGAGTCTGAAAGGAAATGGAGGGTTGCACCAGGCTGAAGGATGGCCACCTTCAGCAGAAGGTAACCCAGACAGCTAACTAATGACTTAAGTACTAATACAAACCCTAGAGAGATCTGGTCAGTCCTTAAACTATTCCTAGTCATGTTACAAGATCTAAGATAAAAAATTAAAAATAGCACATTAGCCTGCTATTGCCAAAAGGGCTCTGTCTTCAATAGTCTATTTTGGGAAGTCTTTGTCAGTTGCACCACCACTTTTCATTAACACTCCTCTCACACACCTGGATGGGCACGACTGTGATAGCCTCCTGAGAGCAAAACATCAATACAGACAGTTCTCAAAACGAAAAAAAATATCATTTATTTTACTTTTTTTAAAATTAGAACTCCGTTAAGCCTCAGACTCCCTGGAAAACAGGGTAATTAGTAGATTTGACAGCACAAATTACCAAGGAAGTGAAACCTGACTAATAGGGAAGAAAGAGTTGGTTTGTTTTTAATTATTTTATTTTAAATTAAATACACGCCCCTCCCCCTTTTTGGTTTGGTTTTGTTAACACAAATTCAAATGCCCAAAATGTTTGGGAGGAAAGAGGTTAGTTTGGTAAAGATTTAGCTCCAGCCTGGTCTCAAAGGCAACTACCACTTCAGTGAGAGCTCCAATTCCAAGAAGGCCTCCCAGCAAACGAGTTGATAATCCTGATTTTTGAGGAAAAACCTCAAGAAGAAATAAGCTTTCAGGATTTCTTCCTACATAATTAGGGAAAAAGACACCAACCCACTGCCTTTAACCGTCTATATTTTTTCCTTTACATTCAGAGCACACACACCCTGTTTGCTATGAACCAAAATAGGAGGGTAGCAAAGATGTATTGATTTGATGTAGACTGATGAGATTCCATTTCACCACCCTAGAGTGTGCCTCTTGATTGGGGCTGTAAAAAGTACTTAGAAAAGGTCAGCCTGGGAGTTTGGGGGTGGGGAATGGATTCTAGGATAGGAATTCTCAAATACCATCAAAGCTTTAAAATGTTAGTGCAGTATCCCAAGGGCTAGTGGTGAAATCCTGGCCCCATTGATTTCAATGGGCTTTTGACGTCAATGGAGCCTGGATTTCAATTAAAAAATGTAAGGACCTGCTTATAAAAACACTTAGTTTGCAGCAAGACAGGGTGTAAATCAACTCCACCCTAGCCTGTTTCAAAACTGGAGTAGATTAAAGCGCACTAGGAAACTTCTGGTGTATGGCAGCAGGGTCCACACAGACACTTAGCGTGCAGCAAGTTCACACTCCAACTTGCTGCAAACCTAAGCATTTGTAAGGACAAGCCCTAAGTGAAGGTTTCATACTAGTAAATCTATCTAGATAAGATGACTGGATATGAGAATTATACATGTTCTACATTCTTAATATACCTGATCCTGATGATCAAAGAAGGTATGAACACAGGTCCTTGTTCCAGCATCCCAAACTTTTACGCTTTTGTCAGATGAACTGGAAAATATTTTAGATCAAATCTGAATTAGTAGCAATTTGATTATACTATAATTAAGAGACCAAAGATCTAATACTACAGTATTTAAAAAAAAAAAAAAAAAAAAAAAAACACACATCACCTCAAAATTAGGGGGAAAGCAACAGAACAAATGAAGATCTACCAGCAGATTCTAGAAACACTGGCCTCAATTAGCAATTATTTTAATATGAACAGCGTGTAAAATAAATGAGCATTCCAAACACAGCAATCACCAGTTCTCTGAAGCATATTAGTTAGCTAAAGAAAGCACAGTTGAGTAGACTCTCACTAGTCTGCACTGTTCCAAGGGTTAATATTACCAAGATATTATTTTTACAATATACTATAGTACAATGGGATGAAGCATCAATTAAATAATGAGAAGCTAAGCTACAATCATTAAAATAAATTAACATGCATTTTGAGAATCAATATCTTTGCCTTCAGTTAAGTGGCAAGTAAGTGAACATACCTAACAAAAATTTAGGGCCAGATGATGATACCCTTATTTACATGCAGAAGTACCTCAACTGCAAAAGAAGCCCAACTGATGTCAATTAGATTGTTTGTATAAGGCACTATTATGTAAGTAAGGATATCAGTCTGGCCCATAGTAATTTATAACAGATCTTTCACTCATTAATACAAGTTATCTAGGTTCCACTCTAAGTTATGTAGGTAGTGTGATCAACCTCAATTTATAAATGGAAGATTAAGTTCCTTCATAAAAATCTACAAAAATTAAAAATGCTAAATACCTGGAAACAAAATGAGTATCATCTGGACAAAATGCCACATTTAATACCCAGGATCCATGACCACTTAGTGTGCCTGCCAAGTTTGCATGTTGTCTATGGGAGACAAAAAGTTTAGCGTTAAGCCACCATATAATAAAAAAAATGCATTAACATTTCATGTGCTAATTTCAGGTAAGTTCTTGGGGGCTTAGGTCACAGTTATCTGAGACACAGCCTCTCCCCCAGTCAGGATGCTTGAACTAACAAGGCCTAGGATTTGAGCATAAAATACCTTTGACTTAGCTAGGAAAAGGAAGGTAGTGATTTTGAGAGACGTTTCAGCAGAGGGGAAAGACAGAAGCCAGACTGGTGGAAATCAAAGAAAGCCCAGATAGCAGGAGGAAGAAGGTATTGCCACAGAGTGTCAGGAGAGTGACAGACTACAGGAAAAGAGGGCAGCGATAGGGAGAAAGCCAAGGCCTTAAGTGGAGTGTGAAGTCAATGAATGAGGCAGCAGATCTTAGGCATAAAGCAGAAATTCTAAAGGTGGACCAAAAAAAAAAAAAAAATAGAATGCAGGATAAGAATGAGGCTGGTAGGTATACACTGAACTACCAAATATGGCAAGTGGGCATCAATTTTCTGAGCCAGATCTGCCATCCACATTTGTACCCTTTTAAAAGAGTCCAAGCTCACAGATTTAGTGTTTTACAGTTTAAAATGTCAGATTTTTAAAAAATAGTTAATTCAACTACACAGTTAAAGATAATTCCATACACCGGAATGCTTGGTTTGTTACTCCTGGTGGAATTCTGCGCCAAAAAATTTAAAGTTCTGCACACAATATTTTAACATTCTGCAAAATTCTGTATATTTTATTTGTCAAAATAACACAATATAATCACACCAGTTTCAATTATTTTTGGTCAGTTATTTCAAAATACCTGTCAGCAAGTATGTCTGTAACAATACAGACAACAACAAAAATTCAGAAAATGTTTTTTGACAAATAGATTCCTTACTTGGCATATGAAAACAGAACTCTGAGTAATAATTCATTTAAACTACAATACAGAACTGTATTTTCCACACCCTTCAGAAGCAGAGCAAAGGCTTGGGGGAGTCAGGGATAACGGAGGAGCTGAGGGAGAGGGAAGTAAATTGCTGGGAAGGAGCCTGGGTGTGAACTTGGAAGACTGTTAGGTATGGGTGGGAAAAGTATGGAACATTTTGGGGGGGGGGGGGGGGCGTGGAAGAGAGAGGGCAAGGGATAGATTGTTAGGAAGCTTCCCCCATGCAGACCCTAGATGACCCCTCGCTGCAGGGAGCTGCAACTTTGTTCTCTCGCCACAGCGCCCTCTGGTGGGCAAAGGACAGCACTGCAGCAACATAATGGCAGAAGCTTTTCTGTATGAAAAATTAGAAATCTGCGCATATTTAATGAGCCCCGCAGTAGTGCAGAATTCCCACAGGAGTGGTCTGTTCTGGGACACTACAGCCTCTTAGAATATTAGTTTTACATCACATGTCTTGTGAAACAACTTACACATCATAGATTTTGATATATCCATCATCTGAAGCTGTAACGAGTAGTTGGGAATCCGGAGAAAATGTCAATGAGCGAATTGGCATCGCATGGCCTGAAATTCAGAATAGGCATGGTTGATCTGTAAATACTCTATCATTGGTAAGAAGAATTATTAGAGAGGGTTTAAGTCAGGATAATATCTTTCCTCAAAAAAAGCAAGGAGATACTCTTCAGTTTATATATTTGAACGATTGTTAAGCTCCTCATTCTTAGGCTACTTCCGCCCTTGCCTCCCAAAACTCTTCTGAATACAGTCAGTGTAAGTGCATCAGGAATCTGGAAGGTTCCTGAACACTCATCTCCCTCACGTTGTTGCATAAACTACTTAAGAGAGTCTCTTCATCCCTGTTAGAGAGTTGCAACGTTCTATAACAAGAGGGAAGGTGTTCCATCCCTCTTCTAGCCACGGGAACTAACTTTTTAATATCAATACAATGTTGGGGGGGGGGGTGAGAACGGGAGAAGGAGTAAGGCAGCATTGACAGACCCGCTTCATTTGCTAGCACTGAGGAAAGTTAAACTGATTTGTTAGGAAGAATCCAGTTAAGCATAACTGGATATACTTTCTAAGACACATCCATCGTGCATGTTGAAGATTTAAGATTGGATCCCACACATACTTCAGCATTTAGAACCATAAAAATGATGGTGCCTAAATCAGAGCACGGATATAGGTGGACTGTCTTGGAAAACTGTCAATCGGTGTAAGCTAACATTCAAGATGGACAAACTAACCTGACATTTCAGCCCATCATACAATATTAAAGTGTTTCTTAATTAACATTTTAATCAGGACTAAAGCTATAACTTGCACACTGCAAACATTCCAAGACTTACCTTCTAGCGTATGCAGAAGTTTTCCAGTTGCAATATCAAAAATATTGATGATGCCATCTATTGCTCCACTGGCTAAATATTTTCCATCTGGACTCTAACAATACATATGTTACACATTTTATAATTACTCTTATTTTGTATTGGGAAGATGGGGAAGGTGAAAAGAGACAAGATGACATCAAAAATAATCTGCCATGCAAGATATTTAGTATGGTGGGCTCCGAAAAATCTGAAAATCTAAGACTGAAATTCATAAGCAGCACATGAGCAAGAGCAGGAGCGACTTTTCCAGATAGACATTAAGGACATCATGCAGTTTGAAAACTATCTGCCTGATTCTTTTACTAGATGCATTATTCATTCTGATGTACAGCAATGGGGGACTTTCTATTGTAATAATTTACAGTGAAGAGTGTGTGCTTTTCAATAGTTTTCTGTCTCACCTAGGAAAAGTCATTTAAACTTATTATGCCTCAATTTCACCATCAAAGATACCTCGTAAAGGGGAATTCAGAGATTTAATTGGTATCTGTAATGGTCTGATATCCTTGCTGGAAGAGCAAGAGCACTATAGAAAGCTTGTATTACCTTTAAGGCTGGTCCAATTCATCAGTTAAGTTGGAACAAAGGACCATTATACATACAGGAAAGGCCAATGGCAATTATAAGCAGAAGTAAAGTGCTTTCTTTAGGAGGTTATTGCCTAGAAGTGAATGATGTGTAGGTAGGAAGTCTGTGGTGTTGTTTTTTAAATAAGAGTTCCTGTTAAGGTTGTGAATATAGTATCAGAAAATGAGTGATTTACAGCAGATTACAAGGATGATACTTTAACAGAAGAGAATATCAGTTAAGTTCTTACATATGCAATGCTAAGGATGAATTTCCCTCTAGTGTCCAGAGAATATTCCTTTTTTCCGGTTTCAACACCAAAAATGTTCACTTTTCCCACATGACTTCCTGTTGCAAGATACTGGGAATCTGGTGAAAAAGCCAACGACCAGGCATCAACTGTACAAAAAAGAAAAAATATTTGGTATATTTAATCTTGTTTATAGTTTTTAGCCAACAATGTTAATTCCACGTATACCTGTTCACAGATAGTTTATTCCCCTGCGCTTCAGCCACAAACGTTAAATTCACACCAAGCTAACAAAAGCTGACAGAATAAACGCTTAAGGTATTTGTTTTTCAGCTTAATCACAGATGACATTTTCTAGGAAGATCTTAAGTCTAGGGCATCCTCCTAGAACAGCAGCACATTAATAGTGTTAAATGGCATTAGCTATCACGACCTTGCAAAAAAAAAAAAAAAAAAAAAAATCCTCTCATTTGCTTGAAAACCATTAGAAGAAAGAACTGTTGCCTTTGTCAGAAGCAGCACTGGAGAGCTGGCCCAGCAACAGAGACAGAAAGCACTTACAGATAGAAGGAAAGAGTGCAGGGCAGATTATTCATTGAAATAGAATTACATGGTGACTTTTTACAGTTATCTACTTAGCCTGGTGCTGTGTGCTTCACAGATTTATTACATATGTGCTTAGTCATTCATTCTCTGACCCTACAAGGTTGATCTACCAACATTCCTTACTATAATATTTAAATCCTTTGGTTAAGATCTTGTGCCCTCCAAATTGGAATTCAGTGCTGGTCAAGGCTTATCTAGACTTAAACCCTTTTTTTTTTTTTTATTTGCACCTTTGGACATAGCCATGCATTCCATAAACAAGCACCCTCTGCACAGTACTGAATTTCAAAGTGCACCTGCAGCAAACCTGGGGCCTTCTTAATATGCAAATCTCAGCCATCACTGTGTATTTGAATAGTTTTTTTTTTGCCACCACTAGACTTTCTGATCACTACACCTATGAGATAACTGGATGCGATTCTGCCTTATGCACCCTCAACAAAAAATAGTCACAACAGAGACAGTGAATAAAGCCAGCAGGATTACATGAAAGCCTTGTCAACACCTAGAAGTTGCACTAGTTTAACTAAAATCAGTTTTTAAATAGATTGGGGTTGCACGGATAACAAATAGAGAGACATCAGATTAACACTGGCTTATACCAGTATAGCGTGCATTGGTAAAGTATATGCAAGGGAATGCCTGTTAATCTCATATCCTTGTTTTGCAAAAGGAAGGAGACTGTTGTGACGCTATAAAAAAAGCTAGTCACTCCCAGCTAGTATGTTCGTTCTCTACTGTACTGTATAAATACACACATTGCAGAGATTACATATAACCACCAAGATCTTACCGGGACCAGCATCTATGGACTTGATCTGTTTGCCAGTTTCTAAATCCCAAAGACGAATATGAGCATCTAGGGAACTGGATGCTGCAATGGTACCTGTATGGCTGATATCTACTGATACCACACCCAGTTGATGGCCCTCTAAAGTCCATTGTAGATCTAATTTTTCATCAGTCCTTTTGTTAAAAACACAAACAAAAACAAACTAATTAAGAGTAATTTCAGGTATTGCACCCACCTCCAGCTTCCCACCCCCTTTTCTTTTTCTTAAAAAGTATTTCTTACCTTTTGCACAGCAAAAGGGGAGAACTGACTGCAGGTGAAGAGTGAAAGCAGACAGTTTGTGCGTAGCACTACTTACAACCTTTTTTTCCAGCTTGTTTCCCCAGCCCTAGCCCCCATTTCAGCAAAGCAAAGTGCTCTGCTACTTACTGTGCAGTGCACAGCTACTGATGTTCTGAGGGCTAAAGAAGGAAAGAATACTGTATTTCTGCACTAGTTTACATTGTATTTCCAACTGTTAATCAGTTTAACCAATGTTTATCGAACCCCTCACTTACCATTTCCAGACCTTCACTAGATCATCTAAAGATCCAGAGATTACTGTCTCAGAACCATCTCTTTTATTCTTTCCCCATGCAACTGACCAGATGGCATCATCATGTGCTGGAAGAGAGCACAAATATTAGAGAGAAAACAATGGTGTTTCTTGGAATCAAGCAGGTGTCTTTACTCACAGCAGTTGCTTGTTCTTACTTCCTGCTGTAAGCAGAAGAAAGCACTAATAACGTGCGGAATCCACTAACAGTACCTTCCCCTCTCACCTGTAATTCTCATGTCATTCTGAGAACATATACATAATAGAAAAAACAGAATGGAAAGCTGCTAGCACGCATGGTATCTGACAGCAGCAGCCATGTTAGACTCTACCCATAGCAAAATGCAAGTCCTGGTCAAGGCCATGTGAACCATGTAGCCAGCTGGACCTAAATTCTGCAGCAAAGCTTCTGGTTACCGTGGCATTTCAGTGCAACAGATTTTGAAATTCTGTGGCAGGTTCAGGTAGCTTACAAAACAAAACAGGGAAATTTAACAAAAACAATCAGATTCAAAAATGAAAAATAAATCCGTATAGTATTCTTTGTGTTAGAAATCTAGGAGCTCAGTAAACCAAATGTGATGCAGATGTTTGTATTGACAATTCATAACTACAATGGAACATTTGTCAGGGAGGAAGCTCATGGTATCTGCAGTTGGGAATACTGTCACTCATGAAAGCATGGGATTCTGCTGCAAGATTCTGTGGCACATGCTGTAGAACCACAGAATCCAGGGAGCCGTGGTCACAGTAAACAGCCTAATGGATCATGGGCTTGCCTATGAATCCATGCATTCTCAAGTACACCTGAACCAGTCTAGAAAAAGTAACATGGATTGGGAATGTTCTCATAGGGCCTGAACCAAAGCCCACTGAAGTCAATAAGAGTCCTTTTGTTGGCTTCGGAGTGCTCTGGATCATGCCTATGCAACATTAAATCCAATTTTATTTACCATGATCACTGCAGCTAAAAACACCGAAAAACCCACTCAGATTTAGACTTACCGAGAATGCAATGTTTCACAAAACTGTTAGCATTCATTTTAAATCACCCAAGGAAATAAAGATGTGAGGTAAGAAAAATTAACAGCACAATACCATGTTAGCATCTCCTCACCTTGTTCTTGCTTGAAGAGAATACTGTACTGAAATGAAAAAACATCCACGTTATGAAAATGGTCACAAATCAAACAAGAGAGATTAGTTTAATTACTCCTGAGTATTTACCTGTGTGGTCATTTCTTAATATAAGCTGAATATGCATAGGAATACTCTGGAAACAAAAAGAAAAAGTTAGGATCAGAAATAAGAATTAGGGCTGTCAAGTGACTAAAAAAATTAATTGCGATTAATTGCGCTGTTAAACAATAGAATACCATTTATTTTAAATATTTTTGGATGTTTACTTCATTTTCAAATATATTAATTTCAATTACAACACAGAATACAAAGTGTACAGTGCTCACTTGATTTTTTTTATTACAAATATCTGCACTGTAAAAAAAACAAAAAAAATGTATTTTTCAATTCACCTCATACAAGTACTGTAGTGCAATCTCTTTATCATGAAAGTTGAACTTACAAATGTAGAATTATGAACAACAAAAACACATTCAAAAATAAAACAACGTAAAACTTTAGAGCCTACAAATCTACTCAATCCTACTTTTTGGTCAGCCAATCACTCGGACAAACAAGGTTGGTTACAATTTGCAGGAGATAATGCTGCTCGCTTCTTGTTTACAATGTCACCTGAAAGTGAGAAAAGGCATTCGCATGGCACTGTTGTAGCTGGCATTGCAAGATATTTACGTGCCAGTTGCGCTATAGATTCATATGTCCCTTCATACTTCAACCACCATCCTAGAGGACATGCTTCCATGCTGATGATGAGTTCTACTTGAGAACGATCCAAAGCAGTACGGACTGACGCATGTTCATTTCCATCATCTAAGTCAGATGCCACCAGCAGAAAGTTGAGTTGGACTTTTTTTTGACAGTTTGGGTTCTGTAGTTTCCGCATCGGAGTGTTGTTCTTTTAAGACTTCTAAAAGAAAGCTCCACACCTCGTCCCTCTCAGATTTTGGACGGCACTTCAGATTCTTAAACCTTGGGTCGAGTGCTGTAGCTATTTTTAGAAATCTCACATCAGTACCTTCTTTGCGTTTTGTCAAATCTGCTGTGAAAGTGTTCTTAAAATGAACACATGCTGGGTCATCATCCGAGACTGCTATAACATGAAATATATGCAGAATGCGGGTAAAAAGCAGTAGGAGACATACAATTCTCCCCCCCAAGGAGTACAGTCACAAATTTAATTGATGCATTATTTTTTTTTTTAAACGGGCATCATCAGCATGGAAGCATGTCCTCTGGAATGGTGGCCGAAGCATGAAGGGGCATACAAATGTTTAGCATATCTGGCATGTAAATACCTTGCAATGCCGGCTACAAAAGTGCCATGCGAACACCTGTTCTCACTTTCAGGTGACATAGTAAATAAGACGCAGGCAGCAGTATCTCCAGTCAATGTAAACAAACTTGTTTGTCTTAGTGATTGGCAGAATAAGTAGGAGGACTGAGTGGACTTGTAGCCCTAAAGTTTTACATAGTTTTGTTTTTGAGTGCAGTTATGTTACACTTTCAGGATAAAGAGACTGCACTTCAGTATTTGTATGAAGGGAATTGAATAACACTATTTCTTTTATCATTTTTATAGTGCATATATTTGTAATAAAAAATAATATAAAGTGAGCATTTTGTATTCTGTGTTACAGCTGAAATCAATATTGAAAATGTAGAAAACATCCAAAAATATTTAATAAATTTAAATTGGTATTCTGTTATAAGTGTGATTAATTTTTTTAATCACAATTAACTTTTTTGAGTAAATAGCGTGAGTTAACTGCAATTAATTGATAGTCCTAATACGAATACAAATAAATCTTCACGAGACAGTTTACCCTTCCCCTTTCTTCCCCCAGGTTTACCACAAGAACAAATTAAAATGGCAGAAGTCCAAAGCAAGACTTGCCACTGAGACCTACTTGGTATTCAAACAATGGCATATAAAGTAGTTTCAGCAATAAGAAGTCTCTAGTAATCATATCATGTTCTGATATGCAGTGAGATACTATTTTTCCCCAAGGCCACAGTCCTGCATCAGGATCCAGTACCATATACCTCTCCACCTGTATGGCATCCCAATTAAATCAACTGGACTTTGTACAGGTTCATGGGACCAGGACAATGGATCCTGCAATATGCATCCTATGGGAATGAGGGTCAACCCACTTGGAGCTCATTCCAAGATTGAGGCCTTAGATCAGGGTGGGCAAACATTTTGGCCCAAGGGCCACATCTGGGTATGGAAATTGTATAGCGGGCCATGAATGCTCACAAAGTTGGGGGTTGGGGTGCAGGAGGGGGTGAGGGCTCTGGGGTGGGGCCAGAAATGAGTTCAGGTTGTGGGAGGGTCTGGACTGGGGGAGGGGGTTGAGGTGCGGGGACGAGGGCTCCAGCTGGGGATTCAGGCTCTGGGATGGGGCTGTGGATGAGGGGTTGGGGGTGCAGGAGGGTGCTCTAGGCTGGAACCAAGGGGCTCAAAGGGCAGGAAGGGGATCAGGGCTAGGGCAGGGGGTTGTGGCAGCAGAGGGGACCACGGGTGCAGGCTTTGGGTTGTGCTTACTTCAAGCAACAACCAGAAGCAGCAGCATGTCTCCCCTCCGCTCCTATGCGGAGGCTCGGCTAGGCAGCTCTGCATGCTGCCCCGTCCGCAGCTCCCGCCCCTGCAGCTCCCATTGGCTGCGGTTCCTGGCCAATGGGAGCTGCAGAGCTGGCACCTGGGGCACGGGCAGCATATGGAGTCCCCTGGCTGCCCTACCTGTAGGATCTTGAAGGGGGACATGACGCTGCTTCCAGGAGCCGCGCAGAGCCACAACACACACGGAGCGGGTCAAGCCCCAACCCCCTCCCCAGCGGGAGCTCAAGGGCCAGATTAAAACGACTCAAGGACCAGATGTGGCCCCCGTGCCGTAGTTTGCCCACCCCTGCCTTAGACTGTAAACACTTCAGGGCAGAGAAACTTGAAAAAGCTGATTTTTAAAAGCGAGCTTAAAACACTTTTAAGTTCTACACCTACCCTGGGCCCCCCAGCCACTTCTCTGGGTTTGATAATCATGTTTTCCTGATTGTTAAAAAATGCTTCTCTCCCCTCAACTATCCGGATATATGTTGGGAAAATAACACAGCGGGGCACAGACTATCCAACAAATTATTGGACTGCATTGGAGACAACTTTTTATTTCAGAAGGTTGAAAAAGCTACTAGGGGGGAAGCTGTTCTAGACTTGATTTTAACAAATAGGGAGGAACTTGTTGAGAATGTTAAAGTAGAAGGCAGCCTGGGTGAAAGTGATCATGAAATCATAGAGTTTGCAATTCTAAGGAAGGGTAGAAGGGAGAACAGCAAAATAGAGACAATGGATTTCAGGAAGGCAGATTTTGGGAAGCTCAGAGAGCTGATAGGTAAGGTCCCATGGGAATCAAGACTGAGGGGAAAAACAACTGAGGAGAGTTGGCAGTTTTTCAAAGGGACACTATTAAGGGCCCAAAAGCAAGCTGTTCCGCTGGTTAGGAAAGATAGAAAATGTGGCAAAAGACCACCTTGGCTTAACCACGAGATCTTGCACGATCTAAAAAATAAAAAGGAGTCATATAAAAAATGGAAACTAGGACAGATTACAAAGGATGAATATAGGCAAACAACACAGGAATGCAGGGGCAAGATTAGAAAGGCAAAAGCACAAAATGAGCTCAAACTAGCTACGGGAATAAAAGGAAACAAGAAGACTTTTTATCAATACATTAGAAGCAAGAGGAAGACCAAAGACAGGGTAGGCCCACTGCTTAGTGAAGAGGGAGAAACAGTAACAGGAAACTTGGAAATGGCAGAGATGCTTAATGACTTCTTTGTTTCGGTCTTCACCGAGAAGTCTGAAGGAATGCCTAACATAGTGAATACTAATGGGAGGGGAGTAGGTTTAGAGGATAAAATAAAAAAAGAACAAGTTAAAAATCACTTAGAAAAGTTAGATGCCTGCAAGTCACCCGGGCCTGATGAAATGCATCCTAGAATACTCAAGGAGCTAATAGAGGAGGTATCTGAGCCTCTAGCTATTATCTTTGGAAAGTCATGGGAGACGGGAGAGATTCCAGAAGACTGGAAAAGGGCAAATATAGTGCCCATCTATAAAAAGGGAAATAAAAACAACCCAGGAAACTACAGACCAGTTAGTTTAACTTCTGTGCCAGGGAAGATAATGGAGCAAGTAATTAAGGAAATCATCTGCAAACACTTGGAAGGTGGTAAGGTGATAGGGAACAGCCAGCATGGATTTGTGAAGAACAAATCATGTCAAACCAATCTGATAGCTTTCTTTGATAGGATAACGAGCCTTGTGGATAAGGATGAAGCGGTGGATGTGGTATACCTAGACTTTAGTAAGGCATTTGATACGGTCTCGCATGATATTCTTATCGATAAACTAGGCAAATACAATTTAGATGGGGCTACTATAAGGTGGGTGCATAACTGGCTGGATAACCGTACTCAGAGAGTTGTTATTAATGGTTCCCAATCCTGCTGGAAAGGCGTAACGAGTGGGGTACCGCAGGGGTCTGTTTTGGGACCAGCTCTGTTCAATATCTTCATCAACGACTTAGATATTGGCATAGAAAGTACGCTTATTAAGTTTGCGGATGATACCAAACTGGGAGGGATTGCAACTACTTTGGAGGACAGGGTCATAATTCAAAATGATCTGGACAAATTGGAGAAATGGTCTGAGTTAAACAGGATGAAGTTTAACAAAGACAAATGCAAAGTGCTCCACTTAGGAAGGAAAAATCAATTTCACACATACAGAATGGGAAGAGACTGTCTAGGAAGGAGTACGGCAGAAAGGGATCTAGGGGTTATAGTGGACCACAAGCTAAATATGAGTCAACAGTGTGATGCTGTTGCAAAAAAAGCAAACATGATTCTGGGATGTATTAACAGGTGTGTTGTGAGCAAGACACGAGAAGTCATTCTTCCGCTCTACTCTGCTCTGGTTAGGCCTCAGCTGGAGTATTGTGTCCAGTTCTGGGCGCCGCATTTTAAAAAAGATGTGGAGAAATTGGAAAGGGTCCAAAGAAGAGCAACAAGAATGATTAAAGGTCTTGAGAACATGACCTATGAAGGAAGGCTGAAAGAATTGGGTTTGTTTAGTTTGGAAAAGAGAAGACTGAGAGGGGACATGATAGCAGTTTTCAGGTATCTAAAAGGGTGTCATAAGGAGGAGGGAGAGAACTTGTTCACCTTAGCCTCTAAGGATAGAACCAGAAACAATGGGTTTAAACTGCAGCAAGGGAGGTCTAGGTTGGACATTAGGAAAAAGTTCCTAACTGTCAGGGTGGTTAAACACTGGAACAAATTGCCTAGGGAGGTTGTGGAATCTCCGTCTCTGGAGATATTTAAGAGTAGGTTAGATAAATGTCTATCAGGGATGGTCTAGACAGTATTTGGTCCTGCCATGCGGGCAGGGGACTGGACTCGATGACCTCTCGAGGTCCCTTCCAGTCCTATAATCTATGAATCTATGGGTGAAAGGTTCACGCAAAGAGGGGGAACTGGCTAACTAAACGGGGGGAAGTGACACCCACTACGCAGAGCGCTGCCAACTGCACGGGGAAACGGACCAGTCTGGGCCAGGCCAGTTACTGGGATCCTGGGGGCGGGAGCAACAGCAGGCTGGTGGGCACTGCCCAAGAGGAACGGAGGACATGCGACCCTAGACATCCTGCACCTCCCCGGAAACCGCCTGAGGGCCCCACCCTAGCGCCCCTCCCGGGTCCCCGGCAGCCCCCCAGCACCCCCCGTCCGCGGCGGCAGCTCCCCTCTCCCGCACCAGTTAACACCCCAGCTGGCGCCACGCCCGCCCCGAGACCCTGCCCCCACCCCCTCGGGACCCCGCATCTCTTACCTGGGCGCCGCTCCTGCTCCTCCCACGCGAACTCGCCGCCACCCAACCAGCACCAGCGACGCCGGCGCCCTATGATGAGGTTTCTTACCATAGAGAGAAAGGCTGGAGCGTCCGACTTCAGGGCCTGTCTCCCCGCAGTGATCATAGAGGAAGGAGGAGCTGGGGCCAGAGCGTCGTGCTGCCACCTTGTAGCTGAGAAGGCCCTTTGAGCCTCCCGCCACCTGCCTCGGCGGCTACCCGCCGCGCCGCCCCGCCCGCCCCCGCTGGCCCCTCTTCGCCTGGTCTCTCTCCTTTCGAAGAGCAGCGCAGGGGCCCTGTTCGCCCCTAGTGTGACTCCCCCGAGCCCAGGGCCGCGTGGCAGCCAGGCGGGGCTGGCCTGGCCCGCAGGGCGCAGTGGGTGGGCATCCAGGGTGCCAGGCGAGTGCCTCTGCGCACAGGCCCAGCCAGGTCCATGCGGGGCTGTGGCCAGTCAGGAAAGTCCTGTCATCTCTGCCCCCCCCCCCCCCCTTAGTCTAGCCAAAATGCTGCCGTGAAAATCCTCCCCAGCCACATCCAGCTTCTCACCAATCCCAGCCCCTTGCCTCCACTTCACACCTAGACGCCTGCTCCTGGCCTCCTGCCCACATAGTACCTGCCAAGCAGCCTGCTCCCTCCAGCCATTCACCGCTCCCTTAGCTAGGTACGGCTGTCCCACCACTCTCCTCTCTGCACCTGCCTCTATGTCTGCCCCGTTCCTGGAACCCCTCCCTGGCCTGGCTTCCTCCTTTTCCTTGGTCAAGTAAGTCCCCCCGCAAAACATTTCTTCAATGAGGCCTAATCACCCTCTCCAAAAAATGATAGTGAAACCGGTGGTACTACCCAGACTCCTGCTGAACCTAACTGCTTAGTCACTTGCTGCGCACCACATCCCTTCCCCCATTCTCCATTGAAATATTGCAAATGAGATTGTAACTTCCTTGGGGCAGGGACCTTGCCCTCATATTTGACCATAAAGCCCTTAGCACATTTTGGGCTCCAAATAAAGTAACTAATCATTTTTGTTAATAATAAACAGTAGCAAAAATTAAACCTCATTAGGACATAATTGGCAGGATTTGGGAGTGGCTTCTTAAAAGGCTGACTCAGCAGTTTGGGGAGTTGCTGGCTGTGAGTTGTACCTGGCTGCCTTTTGTCATGGTTAGGGGGAAGTAGTGAAGATCAGGGTTGGGGAGGAACTTGTCCAGAAATTTCTGCATCCGAAGAAGTGGGCTGTAGCCCACGAAAGCTTATGATCTAATAAATTTGTTAGTCTTGAAGGTGCCACAAGTACTCCTTTTTGCGGATACAGACTAACATAGCTGCTACTCTGAAACCTGTCATTCTTGCCCTTGATTACTCTGTGCAGTAGAGACTTAGGGCAACCAGACACCAAGTGTGAAAAATCGGGACAGGGGGTGGGGGGTAATAGGAACTTATATAAGAAAAAGACCCCAAAATTGGGACTGTCCCTATAAAATTGGGACATCTGTTCACCCTATAGAGATTCCACATACTCTTTTAAATGTTCTAGTAGTGGGATCCATGCACCTGACAGCTTCTCCAAGGAAAATACTGTCGCTTCTTTAACTTTACTGAAGGAAGAGGAAGTTTCCTTGGTAACCATCTATGATCATACAGAAGAGGTATGCTACTCTTTCTAACAAGCTGGATCATTTCCAAATTTTGTTTACTAACTCTCACCCATGTGTTAAGATTCTGGAAAAACTGTCCAAATTAACTTATACTGGGACATTAAGTTAAAACCCCTGGATAAGATTCAATAGCATTCTGCAATTTGTAATCAGTCTTTACTTGTCAAATTTTGCCTGAGTAAGCAAAGTAAAAACAGAGGCAGGATCTTTGCATTTGTCCCAACTAGGGTGACCAGATGTCCCGATTTTATAGGTACAGTCCTGATTTTTGGGTCTTTTTCTTATATAGGCTCCTATTACCCCCCACTCCCTGTCCCGATTTTTCACATTTGCTGCCTGGTCACCCTAGTCCCAACACAATACTGCAGTAAAAGAATCCAGAAAAACAGGAATCCCTGGGGGAGGGGGCGTGTTGAAGAGAGGAGGCAGGGGACTCAGAAGAAATACAGCTAAGCCCTCTGATCCAAGGGTGTATGAAAAGAAGAGGCCAAAACCCAGGGAAGGGATAGTAGTAGTATAGAGAAATTCCCACTTTACCTGTGGTACTTATATGGCCCCATCACCGTAGTATCTGAGCGCCACACATCACAGCCCCTCGGTTATAGAGCAGTGCTATTATCCCCATTGTATAGATGGGGCACTGAAGGACACACAGACTAAAGGCCAGATTTTCAAAAACAACTGATACAGACTAACATGGCTACCACTCTGAAACCTGTCACTATGCAAGGCACAGATTTTCAAAGGTATTTAGGCACCTAGTGGGATTTTCAAAAGCACCTAGAAGGTTAGGTGCTTTGTAAACCCCACTAGATGCCTAGCTGCATCTTTGGGTGCCTAAAAATATTTGAAAATCTTCCCTAAGATCATGCAAGAAGTCCATGGGGTGGGGGGGAGAAGGACCCGACGTCTCTCAGGGCTAGCCCCCTATCCACTGGACCAGCCTTTCTGCTGCATGCTGCAAAAAAGAGGACTCAGATGGGAGCAAAACCAAGAAGACCAGTTCTCTCAGATTCCAGCAATTGGTCCCAGGTGTTTGGGAAGGATGTCATGGCTGGCAGTATGAAAAGCAGCACAGAGGTCAGGAAGGATGAAGAAAGAAAGATAATGAGAGAGTCAGATGAGAGGAGAGCACTTAACCGCCAATTGGTGGCAGGTTCTGCCCCGGGCTGGGTTGTACAGCAATGCCTGCTGTGTGATTTTAACTGAAAATGATTTTGTTTTGTCATTTTTTGTTCCGAGTTTGAGAAAAGGAAGGAATGAGAAAGCATCATATGAATATCAGATATGATTATACATTAAATTCTTAGGGTTTCAGCTGTACTCAGACCAATTCCAGAACAGAAATTGCATCCACAGAGTCCATAAAGTCGACAATTATTGTCATGATTTGTATTATTCACTGGGCATCATCTGTGTGCTCAGCACTGTTCAGAATATGACAGAAAATGTAGTCTCTGAGCCAATGCATATAAGATGTGTAACTCTGGATAAGATAGGTTTCAGAGTAGCAGCCATGTTAGTCTGTATCCGCAAAAAGAATAGGAGTACTTAGTCTCTAAGGTGCCACAAGTACTTCTTTTCTTTTTTCGGGATAAGATGGCTCAGATATTTAAGTATGAAGTATATAGTATCAGAGGGGTAGCCGTGTTAGTTTGTAACCACAAAAACAAAGAGGAGGAGGTGCCACCTCCTATAGTTATTGACCACACATGTTATCACATGTTCACTGTGATGTTAATATCCATGGCTGCAGGAGCTGATGGCAATAGAAGTTTTACTTGATTAAGGACTAGAAGATTTGACCCTCCAACTTTCTTTCAAGTGCAAGAGCTGCGCAGAGCTCCTGTGCCTATTTATTTTCCTTTCCTGCCTGCAGTGGCCCTGATATACCTCAAAAGTCTCAATTTTTCCCCCCAACTTTAAAACGTGGAATTTTCTTGGTATTTGATTTAAAATACTCTCCTGTGAAAACTGCAACTCAATCACTGTAGTGTTGTGTTTGAGACCCTTCTGGAAAATAACTAGCCTTTAAACAGAAGTGAAAGCAGTGTTACCAACTCTCATGATTTTGTCATGAGTCTCATGATAATTATTAACAAAGAGTCCTGTGTCATCTTATAGACTAACAGACATATTGGAGCATAAGCTTTCGTGGGTGAATACCCACTTCGTCGCCCATGAAAGCCTAAGCTCCAATACGTCTGTTAGTCTATAAGGTGCCACAGGACTCTTTGTTGCTTTTTACAGATCCTGACTAACATGGCTACCCCTCTGATACATGATAATTATTGTTTCCTTAAAGCCCCAGCTCCTGGAGTCAAGTGGATATATGATGATTTCAGCCTTCATCCTTAAAGAAAAATGAAGTTTCTAGCCCTTGTGGCTGTGGAGAAAGTTTCAAAATGTGATCCCAGTGCACCTTAAAGGCTCAAAAAGCAGAATGTAAATAAAAAAACACACCAAATCTATTATTTTTACATAATCTCATGATTTTGGTGAGCCTGATTCATGATTTTTTTTCCATTTGGGGTTGGCAATACTATGAAAGTGACTTGAAAGTGTCAGTTTCACTCCTGTTTAAAGTCAGTTTCTAGTCCATTATTTGTAGTGAGATAACACCCCTAAAGCCCCAGGCAGGTGCAGTATAAACTCAAGGGGCCTTGCCCCAGAAGGATGTTTTTCAAAGTTAAATGATCTATTCCCAGCTTGATGAACTGCAAAAAAGTGATAGAAGTAATCTAGATTTTTCTACAATTGTTTCAATTGTTGTATTCAAGAGTTAGTAACAAAGTAGGAATATACATTACATTTTTAAACCTAACCAGTGTCCCTTAAGTGAATTGACACAAGAGGTCAGAACATGTTAGTATTAGAGCTGAGTGGGTCTAATATTTATTTAATTTTCTTTCTTTATATAGGAATTAGAAATTATTATCTGACAGGAGCACTGTACCTACGTTATTATCTGTAAAAAAACAAGAGAGTTTTCAGGTGCCCAAGTAGCCTCTGGAATCATGGTTAAAGTCGCCCTCCACCCCCACCCCCACCCGCCCATCTGAAATGGTGCCCCTGACTAGGGATCCTTAATGAAGGCTTATTTCCTCTTCAGCAGATACTGAATAAATCTACTGGAAATCTTAATTTCATCTAGTATTTCTAAAGTCAGAGCAGTGGATAGTTCTTTTCTTCTAACCTGGATTCTCCTATCTGAGAAATCATCCATTTAAAATATCCTGTTACTATCCTTTGTCTAAATGACCAGGACTGGGTTTTGCAATTGTTATGCAGAATCAAAATATAATGCTCAGGAGTCAGATACTTCTAATCTCTCCAGATATGTTTCATCATACAGAAAACTACCAACCTACTGTAGGTATTCACTTTACACCCAAGAAATCTTACCTCTTCAAATGTTTGTTAGTGTTCCCCTGTACACATGGAGTGAGATCATGGGATGTTTCTTATATCTTTTTTGATACAGATATCCTTTCTCTATTCATTACAGTGAAAGCTGATTAGAGGATGTATTGGTGCATCAGGGGATAATCTGAAGCAAAATGTGTCATGTATTTGATCTGCAGCTATAACTGTCTGTTGAGAGCGTGGTGATTTTAATATCAGAGTTTGGAGGTATTTTTATATCTGTTTTATCTTTATTCATGAGCACCTATGTGTTCTGTGATTGGATGGATATTTATTTTCAATCTAGTGAGGATAATAATTTAGGACTGTCAGAGTGTTCAACTGCCAATTTTTAAAGGAATGTTACAGTGGAAAAACCCAAAGCATTTAAACGTATTATTATAATTGTTATTCAACATGTATATTGTCACATTGAGGCCCCATAGATTGTGGTCTATTGTGCTAGGTGCTGTACAAACATAGCAAATGGCAGCCTCTGGCCAAAAGCTCTTACTTTCTGGAAAACAAGACATAAAGATAGCTGAAAGAAACAAGCATGTTGGGGCTGAGGAAGACAAGGAGACAAAAACAATAGGATATGTGCAGTTCTTCGCCACACAGGCGCAACAATCACAATTACCTACCTAGCCTTTATCAGATGACAAATGTGCAGATAACTTTGATTTATTAAGGTCTTGGAGGTATCTGAAATCTTTATAAAATCAGCAGGTTCGATAATCAGGAGTTTCAGCTCTGCGCGTTGGCTGAAGTGCGCAGGAGTTTCAGCTCTGCGGGTTGGCTGAAGTGCGCAGGATTCAAACTCAACCCCTGCAGAGCCACTCAGCTGACATGTCAACTCCTTTCTCTCCTCCATAGTAAATAATTAGTTTAGTGAAGGGGTTTGCTGAACGATGTACATAGCGCTTGAAGCTCCGTGTAGGTTGGATGGAAGTGCGGATGTGATTTGTATCGGGAAGGCACAGTCACTCTGGTTTATCAGGATGGTGAATATGAAGGATAGAGTGGGGAATCTGGTCCAGATAGGGGCAAATTTTCAGGTTCACAGTGGGGGCCAGATTTTCAGAACTGCTCTGGGCCCACTAAGGCACCTAAAAATAAGGACCAGATTTTCAAAGGAGCTCTGCACCCAAAGTGCTGAAATGTTTTGAAATTTTGGCTGTTTATTTTGGTACCTTAATAGGAGCACAGCTCTTCTGAAAATTCTGGTCATAGGAGCGTAGCTAGGGAACATTTTGGTTTTGGGCTACGTGTGTAAAATATGTTGTGAGCTTTGGAGCATCCTCTAGGTTTCCGTGGGGAGAACAGCAGTGTGAGGTAGGTAGGTATGTCTGTGTGACACACAGAACTAGAACAAGTTGTATTAACAAATGCAAAGAATAGTGCATAAGAATACATTTGTTAGTATCTAAGGTGCCACAAGTACTCATGTTCTTTTTAAGAATACCCTGTAACTTGCTATATATATATTCACCACTAGGGGGAGCTCTACAGCATCTTGACCAGCACCAGAAACTGAGATTGGGCAGGCCCAAGTCTGGTTCTTATGCAAAAGGTAAAATGTGAGCTATATTGGTAATAATGGGCAGGTGAACTAGAGGATAGTCTGTGGGCCAGGAAGAGTGAGTGGTGGGTTGTATGAATGTGTAGCCCATAATAGAGATACAGTGGAGAGTAAATGGGATGAGCAAGGCCGGCCTTAGGGGTGGGCCACCCAGCCAACTGCCCAGGGGAGCCATGGTCAAGGGGGCGCTGTGCGGCAGCGCAAAGGTGCGCACTGCTGGTGTAGAGTCATACTGCTCCCGGCTGGCAGGGGAGTGCCGCGTGGGGGGGTGCCGGATTTCTCCCTGCTTCCTCCTGGTGGGATGGGAGTAGCAGTGCTGATATACAGATACTGCTCACACACACACATCCCAACATTCCTCTGCACCCCCCTAGGGGGCTGTAAAGAAGGGAGCGAGGAGCAACACCAAGCGCTCCATACATCCAGGTCACTTTCACCACCTTGGATGTGCTGTGAGGCAAGCATCAGCAATCCCTGCCCTGAAGAGCTTAGAATCTAAATAGATAAGACAGAGAAGGTCGGGGCCGAGAAAGGATACGACACATGAGCAGAGTGAAGTGAGCTTTCTTGCATTCCTGTCAGCTCGGACAATGAAAATCAATGAACTATTCCAGCAGTTTCAAGTTCAATTTCCCTACCTAGAGAGGGCTTGGCGTACCAGAAAGGGGCCATTGACAGAAACTGTAGCACCTGTAGCCATGCAGGGCCGGCTCCAACATTTCTGCCGCCCCAAGCAAAAAAAAAAAAATCGTGATCAGCGGCTGCAATTGGAAAAAAAAAAAAAAAGCCGCGATCGGCGGTGGCAGTTCAGCGGCAGGTCCTTCGCTCCTAGAGGGAGTGAGGGACCTGCCGCCCCCGAATTGCCGCAGGTGCCGCCCCTCTCCTGTGGCCGCCCCAAGCACCTGCTTGTTAAGCTGGTGCCTGGAGCCAGCCCTGGAGCCACGGCAGTGACAAAGGGTTCCTAAATGCAATGTTTAGAAACAGTGCAGATTTATACCAGCTGCCCATTGTGGGGCAGCACTATCAAGATTATTTCAGGCTGTCCCTGGTAGCACATATGCAGCCCTCACAATGAAACATTAATCACTCCGAGACTGTCAGTGTTCTGGCAGTGGAGAAGCAGACTGTGACCAGTTGTGGCAGGTGGAAAGAGTCCTCTGCTGGAGTTGCCTGATGTGCCCCCAGGGAACCCACGCCTGCTGGGTAAGGAGCTGTCATCTTGGGAATGAATTGAGGCAACATTTAGCACTGCTTTCTCATTCATTTCAGTGGTATCTATCCCTTTCATGCAAGTCTCATCTAAGGACTGGATAGTCACGCAGAGAGCGTGTGTCTTTCTTGACAAGTGCAGTACAAGCATAAAGCCAGCAGCACTGCAACACACTTGGGAAGCAAGGGAAATGAAAATAATAGGAAGATTTTTGTGGATGCAGACATAATCTCCAGCCATGGCTCCTCTTTTGAAATGTGCTGGTTGGGACAGACATGAGGTAAAATAACCTCAATTTTTTTCTGCGGCTTTGCTTCCTGTTTCTTTCTCTGCTCACTTTTTTTGTCTTCCTTCCTCTACATTTTTTCTCTTGTACTCTTCTCCCTCCCTCCTTGTCCATTCAAAATTCCCAGGCTATTTTATTATAGGATTTTTCTACAAAGTTGGCAGCCAGGTTCAGATCTGAAGTTTTCTAAAGCTCAAGCAGGTTCAGAACTAGGGTTTTGCTTTGAGCCCATCTCTTACTTTTTCCCAACCTTGTGATTACCCACAAGACCATTAAAACTAGCCAAAGCGGCTACACCTTCCATATGGTGGTGCCTGGTCCAGTCATAACAGACATTATGGAATACTAGAGGATCTGATTTGAAACCACAGCCATTGTCGCTCTCCGATTTCAAGTTCTGGCACAGCCAAACAGGAGTATGACATAATAGAAACCTTTCCTCCATGAATCTGGAACAACATTACAAATGTCAATGCAGCCTCCTCACCCTGTGAGGTAGGGAAGTATCATTATCCCCATTTTACAGATTGGGAAAACTGAGGCCCATCAAGCTTGAGATATACCTAGGGTCACAAAGTGAGTCAGTGACAGCACCAAGAGTAGAATCTAGGAGTCTTTTTTCTCAGTCTCCTGCTTTAGGCCCTGATTGAACAAAGCACTTATGCATGTGTTTAACTTTAAGCATATGTTTGGGTTTTTTGTAGTGATTACTGAATTGGGATTCCAGCCAGTGGACAAATCCTGCCTCCCATTCAATCAATAAGCAGTTACAAGTACATAGGGCAGACAGCAATGAAAAAGAAAATGAACCTCCCAGACGCTGAGACTGGCAGAAGCAAGACAATAATAATACTACTTAACTCTTACATGATGCTTTTCATCAGCAGATCTCAAAGCACTTTTCATACCATTATGCCCATATTACAGGTGGTGGAACTGAGGCAGGGGAAGGAAAATATTAGTAAGGTTTATTATGATAGGATGCCACTATCCAGAAGTTCTGAAGCTCCACGAAGAGCATTTTGTAATATACTTAGCAAATGATAATATCAGAAAACTATATTGAGATGGGAACCTTGTCTGGGAAGGCATGAAATATTTGGACCCCTGAACCCAGGAATTTGGGGCTGGATACAGTTTTGTTCTACCCCTCTCTCCCCATTTTGCCTCCCCCCGCCCCCCAGCATTCTCCTCTACAAATTGATAGCTGTGTCTAATGATGACAACAATAACACAGTATTTGGCACTTGGGACAAATCATTCTCTGACTGGCTTTGTGTGCAATCCTGCTGCAGTGTAGTTGCATGGGGTGTGACTCTGAGAAGAACTTGGCCTGTAGAGTCCCTTCCATCAGAGGGACTGATGTGGACAGTGGAATTGGAGTGACTGAACAGCTTGGCCTGGGAAGAAAAGAGGAAAATAAAACAGTTAATTAAACAAATAAATCCTAGAAACTAAACTCCATCCTCCAGTGGAAGCATCCATATCCCCAATATTTCCTACAGGGAGAACAAAAGGGTCAGACAGAAGTGCAAGCCTTTCATTCTTTTGTTTAATGGCCTTTGTAGGTCACAGGGAGCCTTTAAGAGCTGAATTGTTTTGGAAGAGGATCAAAAAGTACCAAGAGCAGCATTCTCCTTTGTGAGATACTTTCCAGCTATTAGTCTGTGCTTACTGATAACTAAGCCCGGCTAACATTCTCTCCCCAGCTTCTCTCTCCTTCCAGTATTGGTTTCTGGAAGGAGACTTCCTCTGTTCTTACCTTCCCTCCATTGTTCATTGCTTTTGATAGGAATGGTCCTTTCTTGTGGGGGGGTGTACTTGGTTTTGTTCTCACTTAAAGCCACTTTTGCAGAAGGGGTTTGGAGAAGGTTTTTAAAATATTCCCCTAGCCTAGGGTGACCAGATAGCAACTGTGAAAAAATGGGACGGGGGTGGGGGGTAATAGGCGCCTATATAAGAAAAAGTCCCAAAAAACAGAACTGTCCCTTTAAAAACGGGACATCTGGTCACCCTACCCTAGCCCTGAAATGCTGAACTGCTGCAAAATGCAATAGTTCTCAAAGAAACATCTGGTGTTTATTTGTTAGTATTGGAAGAAGAAAATGTCAGGAATGTGTCTGTGACTCGCTCTTAGAAGGCACAAGATGTTAGCCTGTGATCCAAAACTAATCATGAAACATCCCCGCATTGTGATGAGTCTTATGTGCATTGACATTAAAGGAACTTTCATGTATCGGAAGGTAGTATGCTGGCTTCTTACATGATGTCTTCTCATCACCCATCTGAGGTAAAGTATTATCCCCATTTTACACATGGGGAACTAAGAGATTCAGTGAGTTACCTGAAGTCAGACACAGTCAGTGGTAGACATAGGGATAGAATCCAGCAGTCTTTACTGTGAATCTATTACCTTACCCCCAGGACCATTGTGCCAGGCTGGTCCCATGGTCCTGTATGTGTAGGGTCCTGGTGAGGGCAGGGAGAGAGTGAGAGAATTATTGCCTGACCTCTGCAGGCATACAGCTTAAAACACTAGACTGGATCTGGGGCAGTCCTGTAACCACCCTGGGCCAGATTCTCTGTCTGGCCAAGCTGCACTCAGCGCAGGAATGGAAAGGAAGGCAAAAGTAGTTTTCTGCTACCTTTACAGTTCCTGGATGCTGGGTCCGGATCCTAGCATAAGAGCAGCTACACTAGCTCTGTGCCACTTGGGGAGTCCCTTTCATAAAGCACTCTCCTGTAATAGGGTGACTTAATGCATGTGATCATGTCTCTTGTATAAAGCAGCTGAGGGTGGGGGCCAGAATCTGACCCCACAAACATGGCATCTCATTGACTTCAGTGGACTATCTGTGTGCAGCGCCCAGAGTACCTCGCTCTTCAGCAGCCCAAGACACACAGCATGTGCCATACATCAAGATCGGTGTAGAAAAACTCAATTAGAGCCCATCACTGACTGGCAGTGAGTGCAAAGGTAGGCTGCAATAATTAGCTCAGCCACTATCAAAAGCCTCCCAGTTTTATTTGGTAAACTCAGTATTTTGTGCCAACACGTGGGTTATTTCTAGAGTAAATAGACTCTAGGGAGCCTTAATACCCAGTGCCCATTTTTGTAGGTTGCTAGCAGTCTGAATATAAGGAGACACACTTGGCTCAACCAGCCAGTTTCTCTGCCACTTAACTCCGTGTCACCGCACTGCTTTATTATTGCAGCCTTCAATGCCACTTTTGTCTCCATCAACACTGTCTCATTCATGCTGTCTGCTTTGATAACTTTATTGGGCAACCACCACTTCCATGTACTCATCCCCAAGTGAGAGAGGCTCATTCTTCTCCAGCTTGTTTGTCTGGCTTGCACATCTTTGTGAATTTTATTGACAGTATTAAACTTGCACAGAGGAGCTACCGTGTAGGATAAATGCCAATGCAGTGCCTGCTCTGGTTCCCATTGAAGTCGGTGGCAAAGCTCCCGACAGCACCTCATCTGAAGGCAGCTTAACGTAATGGTATGTCGATGTGCTGAGGAACAAGATTGAGCTCAGCACATCGACATACCATTATGTTAAGCTGCCTTCAGATGAGGTGCTTGCGTCAAAACATATTATTACAGGACTAGTATATGCCTATGCTATCCTTCTCTGGATGTGGAGATAGGAAGCACTGTTTAAAGCCCTGATTCAGCAAACCATCCCGGTGAAGCAAATCATGCACTTACATCTTATTTATTTTAATGGGACTCAAGCACGTGTTTAAATGCTGTGTTGAATCTGTGCCTAAAATACTACATATTGGTGTGTTGTACATTTGTCCCCACTAATGTGAGTTCTTGCCAGGATCATTTCAATCATCCCCAGTAGCGTGGTGGCCACTGCAGTTTGTTTTTAGGTTTATAAAATTAATAAAATACCTGACCATGAAGAAAGTGATGGCTTTATGTGTTCTGGGCCAGGTGGTGGCTACCCCTGTGTGCTAGGGAGAGAGAAGGTGTAAAGAGATTGCAGTTCTTGTACATGGGTCCCTGCGCTGTATGGGCCTGATCCAAAGCCTATTGAAGTCAATGGAAAAAGTGCCATTGACTTCATTGGGCTTTGGATTAGCCCTAGTGAGTGGAGAGTTCTTGCCAGCAGCACAAGACACTCCAGAGTTTGGCATCAATGAACATTGCACCTCCTGTTTTATCCAAAGCCAGGATTTGGTCCTGTGAATGCTCTGATGGGAAAGTTCATTTTCTAAACAGTGCAGTGTCTGAGTTAGTATATTGGGTGGCCACAGAGAATTCCAAACTAGTGGTGGGAGACCTCTAAATTTGGAGTTTGGCTTGGGTATACACTCAGAAGTTCAGACGGTCCTCCTAATAGGACATGCAGGTCTACAAAATAGCATAGGAAAACCTATGGGAACAGGCTAGCTTGTAATGTTATTAGCATTTTCTGCTTTTGGTTGGGCTGAAAATGCCCTAAGGGCAGCTTTTACCATGGGGTTTGGGCACTGGTGCTTCCACTGTCTAGATAGAACAAAGATGCCTTAGGGTACGGTAGCTTTTGTACCTAAGAGACCCACTAAATATACTTACCATGTTGCTGCTTGAAAGGTATGAGCAGGATCCCCAAATACAGTACTTGGGCTTAAGTATCAGAGGGGCAGCCGTGTTAGTCTGAATCTGTAAAAAGCAACAGAGGGTCCTGTGGCACCTTTAAGACTAACAGAAGTATTGGAGCATAAGCTTTCGTGGGTAAGAACCTCACTTCTTCAGATGCAAGAAGTGCATCTTGCATCTGAAGAAGTGAGGTTTTTACCCACAAAAGCTTATGCTCCAATACTTCTGTTAGTCTTAAAGGTGCCACAGGACCCTCTGTTGCTTTTTACTTGGGCTTAGTGACCTTCAGAAGTTATTTGAAAGAGAAAAATGTAAGTGTCTGTGTAGCTGCACTGAGCAGACTAGGGAATGTTAACACCATGTTTGTATTCATACCCCAGTTAGCTCAGCCGCAGCTTCCCAGCACTTAGTGATGGAAAGAAGTCATGCAGGACATTTCTGTAATGACACCTGGGGATACGGAAGAGCAAGTCATCAAAAACATCAGGCCAGTGTTGGTTCCGCATGAAAAGCGTGACTCATTGACCCCAAAACTTCTAAGATTGGAAATGAAGAGCAACCTTTAAGGCCCCCACCATCAAATTTTGCTAAGTTCACTAAGTCATTAACCCAGTTTACGAGCCTTAATTCATTCCCTACTTCCCTTACTATCTTTGCTGATAGCGGCCTGATCCTAAACTCCTTACATTTGCAAATCTCTCCGTGAGTAGATTAGGATCTGTGCCTGATGAATAGTGCAGGATTGGTCCCATACCCAAGACATTAGTCTTCAGACAGAAGCTACTTTCTTCCTAACTAACTGCTTGGAGTGAAATTTGCCTATTTGCAGAGGGGCCAGGACAAGGCTTAGGCACCACCTAAGTCCCACTTAAACATTCAAAACAGAGCTTAAGGTGTGCATAACCCTTGTGCTGGCCCCTCTGGGTATATCTATGCTGTAAAGAAAACCCACAGCGCCAAGTCTCAAAGCCTAGGTCAATTGACTCAATCTTTCTGGACTGTGGAGCTAAAAATAGCAGTGTTGATGTTCCCACTCGAGCTGGAGCCCAGGCTCTGAGACCCTCCCTTCTTGCCAGGTTTCCGAGCCCAGGCACCAGTCTGAGCCAGAATGTCTACACTGCTATTTCTAGACCCACTGCCAGAGCCCCACAAGCCCATCAATAGACCCAGGCTCTGAGGCTTGGCACCGCAGTTCTTTTATTGCAGTATAGACATAGCCTTAGTGCACATGTTGAATTTCGCCTCTGTGATGTATCAGTGCAGTGTTTGAGATGCCACTGTTGCCATGGAAATAACAGAGATGTCTCAATCCCTGAAATGACATTGTCAGATGAATTTGGAAAGAGCCTTTGTCTATACCATGGAAACCCCAACCACATATTTCAGCTCCAACTGGTGCAACTCCACCAGTGGTAGCAATGGTGGAAGCTATACTGTAGCCACTTAGCTACCAGAGCAAAGTTAGGCAACATGGAAGGGAAAATATTGAAGCCCTGCTACAATACAGCTTCCACTATTGCTATTTTGTTGGCCAATTAAGGGTCTGATTTTTGCCAATATCCACCGAGTGTTAGAAAAGAGAAAGCTGCTATTTCTGACACTCACGTGTTCATTATGAAAACAATGGAAAGAGAAGTGAAGTCCAGGACAGATATTCTAAGTGGGGATTTTTGCAAAGGCACCAGCCCACTATCTGACGTTCAAATTAAGAGCACGCTGGAATTAAGTAGGGTTTGTTGTTTGTGGTTTGGCTTTGTCTTTTTAAACTATCAGAAAAAACCAGCACACCTGCATGTAGAGGAGTTAGCCTGATCCAGCAAAGCACTTAAAAAGTCCGTGGGATTATTAAGCATGTGTCCAAGTACTTTGCTGGATCTGAGCTGTAATAACAGGAGCTGAAGTTAATAAAAGCTACATCCATGTTTCTCAGTGCAGAAGATTGCTCAAGCCCTGAAGAGTCAATCTGAGGGGACATGCCTGGGTGTACTCCATATCGAATGAGCTTTTACTGAACTTGCCGTAAATGACTATGGATTGCTGGCAGTTTACATAGGACCAGGTTCTGCCAGCCCTACTCAGGGGAGCCTCCCACAGAAGTCACCTGGAGTTTTGATTTAGGGCAACAAAGTTTGGCTGTTTGGCTCTTAGAAATGATTTGCTATATTTCGGTGTGTTAAAGGTGCCCTGTTGTACATTAGTAGAGAGAATGGAAAACGCAGCCCTAGCAGCTTGATGGTCCAACAGTTGGTATGTAAGCTTTGGTTTGTGCAGCAGCTTTAGATTTTGAAAAGCAGCTTTTCCAACACATGTTTAGAATTGGAATGATTTAAAATTAAAAAAAAAAAAGAAAGATTTCCCAACATAAGAAATAAACACAAGTCAATTCTCATTTCCTTATGCTGCTTTTTATATCTGGTCTTCTCCTGAGAAATGGAACAGGGCCCCAATAGCAGGCCTTTGCTCTGAGGTTAAGGTGCTAACGCACCAAGGGGGCTTGCCTGATGTATGCTTAGGACCTTGAGTACTGTATAGCTAACCCATAGTCACCTACCTCCAGGTCCTAGAAGTACAGGAGCAGCGAACAGCCCACTGCTCCTCCCTTGCACAGTGTGAGCCTTGTCTAGTTCCGCTGTGGACGTACATTGCCTTTAGCATCTCCAACCACTTCCCTTGGCAATCTGCAGTTGCAAAGGGCTCTTCTGTGCAACACACAGGAGGCCAGATTCTGCTCTCACATCCCTGGAGTTACTCAGGATTGAGAATGGTTTATTAAATGAGACTCTGGTCCAGTAGGTGCAGAGTATCTAGATTAATTACTTTTGTTAATGAAAATATATTAAGGCAACTGCAAGCAAAGGTGCTACTAACAATGGGGTAAATTCTGAAGTCCTTATTCATTGAAAGTCTTGCCTGGGTAAAGACCAAATAAAAACTGAGTATACACTTCAGGATTTGGCCTAATCAGTTGTAGTGACCAAGATGTTGGATCTGAGGACCAGATTCGCTGCTGGAGAAAATAGGTGAAACTCCTTTATTAATGGAAAGAATATTAGTCTGAGTATTTATTTTACAGCTCGTATCCACATAAAGAAAATCTAATCTTGTCAAGCAAAGATGTTCTGTTTTGAATTGCAAACTTTCTCCCTGTGTTTCATGTGGGTGTCTGACCAAGTTGTTTTTCATATGAATTGGGTCATTTTCTGCTGCCTTATAAAGTAATGTCACATTAAGACTCTGTAATGAAATGAAATGTGACAGTTCTCTCCATCGAGTGGCAAAAGGAGGCTTTTCCCTTACAGGAATTAAATCTCTTGGAAAATGCATTCTTGTATCTTTCCAAATGCGATTTCTCATCAAAATGCTGGGAAGATAATTGGACTGTATTTTGACTTGTAAGTAGGATCTGCAAGGCAATCAACAAGCGAAGGGGGGAGATGGATAGGGATCTGAGATGCACTGTGATAGGGTGGAAAAATACCCTTTCCATGTGGGGATCCAGATCTTCTCAGACTGTTACACTCAATACAAGGCACATACAACCTCTTTGCTTGTATTGTCTTCCATGCTACCGTGTTACCCTTTCTTCTTTCCCTTTCCATCTATGGTGGGGGCTAGATTGTGCAATTTGCAGAGAGTCTGGTATAGGGAGCAAGGTGTAGCAGCACCACCTCAGAGAGCACACAAAGAGATTTTGCCTCAAGAAAAATATCTCTTTGATGCTTTGTACACATAGCGAGGGGGTGGGGAAGGAGTGTACTCTTTGCCATCCATTAGGATGGTGCAGATTGCTGTCCTGGTACACTTCCCCCACTCCACAAGCTGGAATAGAGGGTATTGGAGTCATGGCCTCCCATCTTTCCTGATCCTCTCCAACCCCTTTCAGGCAATTTGCTTGTCAAGGGACAAGGTGATGAGCAATCCCTGCTCAGAGGGACTATTATTGTGCCCTGCCTTTGGGCAGGCCAGGCAAGACCAGGAAACTTTTGGCCCCCACACGTTATGGGCCTAGGCAAGAACCTATCATAACCCTGCCCTAAGTGGAATGGCCATGGTACCCTTCCTCTGGGGAAAATGAAATCCATATTCTATATGCAGTAATTGGGACATGTAGGCCTGGCTTGAGATGAATAATTAAACATGGGGGAGGCTTTATACTTTAGAAGACAGGATTAAGGAGATAAATAGATAGCAGACTGAAAACAAAATGTTTGTGCTAACTAGGTAAATGGGTCAGTGAACTAGAAGACAGAATGTCTGAACTAACTAACACCCAGGGAACCTTTTACAAAGAACAAGATAAAATGGACAAAATAAGTCAGAAATGTAAAAATGAAGTAAAGAGTAAGTCAAACACCGACAGTGCATAGACAGAGTATGCTGTACAGGGATTGGTTCCTACAAAGTAACCAAGTCAGTCCTAAAATGTAGACTGCAATGTATAGTAAATGCAGTAAGATGTGTAAACATATGTAAATGCATCCGAAGAAGTGGGCTGTGGTCCACGAAAGCTTATGCTCTAATAAATTCGTTAGTCTCTAAGGTGCCACAAGTACTCCTGTTCTTTTTGCGGATACAGACTAACACGGCTACTACTCTGAAACCTGTCATATGTAAATGGAGAGGGTTTCTGTGTAACTTTAGATCTGTAATGTATCCTGCATCTATGCCCTGCATTTAAGTCTAATCAGTTCAGCATAGCATTGCTAAATGGCAAATAAAAATACCTGAGTGATGAAGTCTGGAATCAAACTGAGTTCTTGGAAAGCCGAGTAAAATAAAGTCTCGGAAGCAATCCCAACATAGTAGTGCAGTGACTCGACCCAAGAATACAGATCGCCCATGTAATGAGATCTAATCAGAGAGCTATTTATCTTAGGGTTCAGATGTTTAAAATATTAATATTATTGTAATATATTCCAACACAAACAAATGTGTTAAGGTGAAGTTAAGGTTGCATGCACATTATTTGCAGTTTGAGTGCATGTTACCTTTCAAAAATGATGGAATTATCCCCTCCTTACAAATATTGGAAACCCAGGAATGCTGAATTAAAGTTGTACTTCAGATGATGCACCAAAATAATCATAACTCTGCCCCTATAGAGATGCCTGCCTATCAGCTTCTCTTCTCTTTGCTTTGAGTATAAAATTTGTGCACCATGAATTTACAATCTGTTTTACAGACAACTGTTTTCAGTTGCAGGTGTGGTGATTAGCACTACACTATCTTTTGTTCTTTTCATGTAAGGGCTCTAAGCGTATGATGTGAGGTTTATATATGCAGACATGCTAGCTCTTTAGCTAATGGCAATTGGAGGACGAGCTGCCACATGTGATTTTTTTTTTAGGGCCTGATGCTGAAAGGTGCAGAGCATCATCTATAAGGCACTGCGTTCCTCAACATCAAGAGTATTTGCAAGTGCTGAGCATTCTGAAAATCAGGGCACTTTCACTTAGGTCCTATCTATGGATTAAAGAGCCTAACTTTAGGCACCCCGGTTGGAAAATTTTTGCCTTACTTTCTGAGTGCCCCAATTTTCCTATGTGTAAAAAGGGGGAAATAATATTTACTTACAGATCTCATGTGGATGTTGTGACACAAAGTGTGATCATGGGCCTATCCTGTATCCCATTACGTCACACTGATCCTGAAAGGGGATCCTCTAACAAAACCCCTAATTCTGTAGAAATCTATGGGATTCATGTGGGTTGATACAGTCAGAGGATCAGCATCCTACGCAAAATTCTCATTGGCTTTAGCAGGTGTCTTCCCAGACTAGAAAGTGCACAACTGGGTTCATAAATGTGTTGATTATATATGCTGGCTAGTATATAAATATATCATATTAATAATATGTATTATCTGCAATATATATAAAATTAGTATGCATTAAGGACCAGTAACATTAAGCACAAATACTGTAATCATGATATAGCCTAAACTGGCCTATTCCATAATACTGTTCACTTATGCTAAGTATCCCATAACTCCTTGCATTTGCTGAAGTAATTATTTGGTATAAGCAGAGAGGAAACTTGTCAACATCAAGATAGATTTGTTCTGTGTCGTACTACAAGCTAGGAAGTACCTTCCTGGACGTACCTGCAATGCTAATATCCAAACCAAAGAGAAGGAAGAAAGGAATTCCCTAACAAGAAGTTAGAGAATTGGGGGAAAACATGGGTTGGATTTTAGTGACATGTAAAGAGATATGCAACTTGCAAAATCATCATATAAATACTACCAACTAAAGTATATAACTTGAGGCACTCACCTGCGTAAGGTGAATGTAACCACTGCATGGGACAGCTCCTTGGAGACTGGCATTGTTTAGAACCTCTCTTCCTGTACCATATTAATAAACCTGGCTGACTTTATTTGGTCTTCTGAATATGTTTCATAATGAACCAGAGTGTGATCAACCAATTGACTATACACATTATCAACAAGTGCCAGGTATAATCGTAGCATATCTAGGAAGAAAGAACCATTGTTGGCTGAAAGGAAGCTCAGGAGCTTGATCTAGGTATCTAACTAATGGCTATAGACAGTAATATATTGTTTGCTCTTCAATAGCTGTCTAGCTCTTGTGAACAATCCTCTACTACAGTATTTGTTTTTCCCTTCCACTAGCTCCCTCATGTATGGGTGAAAGATTGTCCCTGTATTTTCTTTGTGTCTACTGTTTTCTTAAATATTCAGCTCATTGTTTAATTAAGTCTTTGGATTTTTCATGATTTCAAATGGCTTTTCTCTCTATCCCTTTTAATGTCTTGCAGTATTCAATCCTTTTAATAATAACAATACATAGCCATCATGGTGACCAATATTGTTTCATTGTTTCCAGGGCTGGCTCCAGGCACCAGCTGAGCAAGCTGGTGCTTGGGGCGGCAGATTGTTGGAGGCGGCATTTTGCCCAATCCTAGGGCGGCACAGCCGCTTTTTTGTTGTTGTTGTTCCGCTCCGGCCGCCCTGTAGGGGGCGGCGGCGTGGAGAACCAGAGCGCCCTGGCGGGCAGTCCTCTTCCTTCCCTCCCCACTGACTGGAGCAGAGCCCTTGCGGCAGGAGGTGGCACAGCGGGAGGGGCCACGTGGCAGCGCCCCTGCTGTAGCCCTGGCCGCCCCCTTCTCTCTCTCTCCCGCCCGCTCCCTCCCCTTTCCCCCCCCAAGCCGGTTCCCCTGCACCCGCGCTTCGGCTGCGCCACAGGTTGTTGTTTTTTTGCTTTACCGTTCTGGCTGCCCCTTTTTTTCTTTTTGCTTGGGGCAGCCAAAAAGCCAGAGCCGGCCCTGATTGTTCCCTTGTACTTCCCCATCTATCTGTCTGTATCTGTCTCTTGTCTTATACTTGTAAGCTCTTTTGGCCAGGGACCATCTTTTGCTTCTGTATTTTTACAGCATCTAGTACAATGGGGTCCTGTTTATGACTGGGGCTCACAGGCCCTATGGTAATACAAATAATAATAATAATAATTAGTAATTAATAATTCTGGGCTAGATTCCACCTTTCTTACATGAAGTAGTACGTTACTCCTCAAGTAGTCCTGTTGATTTCAATGGGAATACTTGAGGAACTGGGTACTTACTACCCACTGTGAGTGAGGGTGGGAGAATCTCACCCTCTATTATTATATTTAAAAATCCTCTCCAGATGACCTCAATGTGACTGTTCTCAGCCCAGTCTACTCTTTCAGAACAAAGTAACAGGAACAGACGTGTCGACTTATTAACATCTGCTATGAATCAAGTGTATTGGAAAGAGCCAGTGGATAGAAGTCCTGACTACTAACACATCAATTTCCTCCTGTTTCCTAATAACTTCGTTCAGAAAATTAGCAGGTAGACAAATTAATTTGAGTTTATTTGATTATGTTTAGAGAGAATTGCAATATTTCTCTGTAGCTGCTTCATTGTACATTCAAAGCCAGATCTAGAGAGAACTAAGTGGAGTATTGTTGGACCTATACGCTGGTTTTATTATTCTTTGTTCTCTCCCCTTTCCACCTCACCCCAGCGATACCCTATTTGCAGTTGCTAGTAGTAGTTGTTTATGATAAAGATAGAGCTGTTTCAAAAAATGAGCACTAATGAGCACTTAATTAAGTGCAATTAAGTGAATTAGAAGCAGCCATTGTAGCCCCAGCATAGCAAACAAATGTTGAGAGATGATTGAAAGTAGCAGTTTTACTGAACAAAAAAATTTCCATAGAATCCATGATTTGGGATCTTTCTAGAGTAGCAGCTGAAATGCATTGTTCTGAATCTCTGCATGGTGAGAGAGAGCTGTGCTAGTTTTTGTTCTTATTGTTTGCACATTTGGTTTTGATGAAGGTCTGTTTCTGTTGGTACTGTCTATATTAGACTTTCAACATTATCTTCTCCACACAAGCTGATGTGTAAAAATGATAGATCATTAAAGTTTACTTATAATTGTGGTTGCTGAAGAGTGAGTTTTCTAGTAACATGGGGTGAAAGACCTGTGCATGTAGAATCTGTGATGCAAAAAGACTCATGTTCTTGGACTCTGTTGAAAGTGCTATAGGTAAATAACCACCTACTCATTCTGATTTTTGCCCTTTAACTATATTCCCCCATTCTGGCTGTGTTAGAAGTTCATTCACTAATAGCTACCTTCTTAAATTGGTGGGAAAATATATTAATTTGATTTGTATTTTATGAAATTTGATATGCACTTACTGGAAATGATGTAAAGTTGGCCAGTTTTCATGACATTCTAAATAAATTGTTGGAAATATGAATGCTGCTTTGTCAAGTAAATCAGAGTTACATGGGAAATGTAATATTATTCCACCTGGGATTACATGATTGTGTAATTAGGGAAAAGAGAAAATTAGAGAGACAGAGAATTTTGTGGATGAAGCATCCCACCTGTATTTTATGATGGAGAAATTTAGTAGATACTGATGCAGTGGCACATCTGTTCTGAAATGAGCTGATCTTGGTAATATTGTTCCAAAAGACAAAGAATCAATGGCTTCCTAGAAAAGCAAACCAGACTAGTATATGGGGTGAAAAATTGCATTTTTGACACATTGCATCTCAAGTATTTTATGCCGCTGGCATTCAGCGATATTAAAATGGGACGGTCCCTGTCTTGTTTTATTTTCTTCTCCTATCTGACCCCAGGCTCATTTTGTCAACCTTCCTTCTGCAGGGATGATGGAATTATACTTATTTCTGAAATTCTGTTTCCAAATGCCCCCTCCTCTCTATCAAATTCAGAGTCTAGCACCTACTGTAAAAGTAAGATTTTTGTGTTGTTAATTTTCTCTGCAAATAGCATCCTCTTGAATATGTACATTAAAGAGACATAGTTGGTTTGAAACCATATCAATTTCATATAATGAGTTAAAACCGTTTCAGAGGCTTTACTTGTCCTGGAGTCCCCCTGCCACTTTTTTTGTGGTTTCACAACCACATTTTCCTAATTGGTTTTCTCCCCCCTGCTATTGTGTGAAAGACACAGAGGAAGAAGCTGAATAACTGAGGCCATGATCATGCAAATGGATCCATGTGAGAGACCCTTGTGCCCATGCAGAGCCCCACTGAAGTCATTAGGCCTCCACCACCCAAGAGCCAGGGTCTGCCCATACGAATCTAATTGCAGGATTGAGGCCTAAAGGACAAACTAGGAGAAACTATGAAATTGACTATAGAGTAAAATGCACAGAGTAAAACTGTAAAAATATCAGAAGAATATTTTTTTCTCCAACTCCTTTCAGTTACAGTAATCTTAAGTGTTTACTTACTTGATAACTAAAAATCAGATACAAGTGTGATTTCTTTTCTTTTTTTTTAATTGATGGTGCCCTTTAAAGTGTAGCATTTTAATATGAACACAACATTGAAATAAGAAATTAAACAGTAGATCCTTATAACAGCAGCAATCTTTATGATTCAGGATATGAGATCAGGTTTTATTTATATTATTTTAATAAAAATCTAAATATTGATTCCTCCCAAGAATGAGACAGTAGGACTGAGAAAAATAACACAGATTCAAAAATTGCTCCAATAGAGAGGTTGGTAGGCTAGATGGCATTGTACAACAATTGTTTCCAACACTTTCACACTCTTTCTACACACACACAATGCCTGTCTGACTTATCATCTGCTAGCACGCCACATGATGTCTAGAGACTACAAAGAATCAGTCAAGCAGAGTTGCTTCATAGCAAGCTGCCATATCAGGAATAAATGACCTTCCCTTTTCTGTTGCTGTCAGTGTTCAGGCCCAGGAAATGAAAGGTTTGAATCTATTCGCAAACCTGGGTGTTGATGTGCATCTGCTGCTCTGCTTGGACCTCTACAGCAGCAGCAAACAGTCTTTTAAACATAATATTCAGACCCATAATACGCTTAAATCCAGAGTGACTCCCAAGATGAGGCCCAGCTGGTTTTATACACTGTTTACATTCCATGTTGTATACCATTCAGAATTGCTAGACCATGGCTCACTAATTGGTGCAATGATTGGAGTCCTTTTATAATGCAAGACCCAAGCCAAATCATTAGCCACAAATCCTGCCAGGTGCTGAGCACCCATGACTCCCACTCAAATGTGCTAAGCACAGTCATTGACTTCAAGTGATTCCATGGTACTAGTTGGGTGCAGGCTTTACTTAGATCTTCAGCTGTCTAACCTTTCCCTTTCAGCATGTCCCTCTTCCCTCCATTTTGCCCCTTCACTCCTCTCCTCTCCTCTCACTTTTACCTTTCCTTCCCTACATTTCAGTCTGTCCGAATTCCACCATGGTAGTACACCTTCCCTTGACATAAAAATGCTTGCTGGAAGGAATCCCATTAGGTACTTAGCTGTGTTGGTTGCCTCCACCTCCCAAAATGTTGGAGATCCAACATGCCACATCAGATGCTCTGCCACTGTAGCTGCACCCTTTCCTTGCCTCCTCCAAGGTCAGGAACTCGATGCAACGTGTGTGCCAGTTCACTTGGAACTGTGTGTCATTTCAGTCATGTGTGAGATAGTGCCTAACTCTAGTTACTCGTATTGGACTCTGTTTTTCTGCTCTCATTCACATTGGGTAGGACCTTACTGTGTGCTAGTCCCCTTGACTCCAATCAGTGTGATTATCCACAGAGTAAGGTGCTACTCCAGATGAGTGAGTGTGGCAGAATCAGGTCCTTTATAACTGTTAAATAGGACAGAATTCTGAACCGTTGGCCAGCAGTAAACCTGCTTGCCACAATCATTAGAACATTAATACAAGGAATGCCTTGGAGATTATTGTGAAAGTACAAACTGTCCTATCGTAGCCAAAGGCACAGTTATCTGAAGCGATGACTATCTCAGTGTAATGCAAATCCGATCTAATAGTGAGTCATGAGGAGTTTGTATGTTTACAATTCACCCTGACAGTAATGGTGGATTGTATATTTTCAGTGGGCAGTAATCATTATAATTGGCCAATGCAAATGTTCAGTATTGGGATGTGATGATCAGCAACCAGCTTCCCCGGGGCAAGCCTTGTTTGTAGAATGCCATTAGAGCTAGTTCCATTTTCACACAGGGCAGGTATGGGGTTCACTTTTGTGCCAGCAAACTTCTCTCATGAGCAACAGTGGTCAAGAATGATTCTGGGTGTTTTCACAGCCTGGCCTAGTCCCACTCTCTGGATGGACACCAATCTATTGTGAGTGGATCCAACAGCTGGCTCCCATGTGCTTCTTCTAAGCCCCCTGGGTCTGGGCAGTGACTGGTCACTGTTCCTAGTCTGGGCTTCCCAAGCACACTTCCAGGTGCAGGCCTGGTGTCTGACACCCTTTTTGTGTAGTGAGGCCCTGCACTCTGGCCACCTAGAGCCCAGAACCAGTACCACAGCCCTCCCAAGCCCCGAATTGCTTAGACATGTTTCCCCAAGAATCCACCTGGCTGTGGGAGCTCTGTCCCTCAAGGGAGTAACTAGAAAACCAACTGGCAATAAAGCAAAGAACACAGGCTTATCAAAACAACTTCTTATTCACAAACTCTTTACTCTTTAAAAAGCACAAGAGAATTACAGATCTGTGGAAAACAAGAAGCTCCTGAATGCAAGCCCCTGGGTCTGATCTTGTCATAGCTGTGTATCTATGGTTTGGGCCAAGTTCTTAGACCAGGCAGCCCTTCTGTCCTTCTTGGTTTGGCCATCTTGCTTCTGGAGGTAGAATGGCTTTCTCCTGTCCTCAGAGAAGCAGCCTCCTTAAATAAAGTCTTGTGCTTTGACTGAGGGATTCCAAATCCCGCATCAGAGACAGGTTTCTATGTAGAGAGAGTCCATTCAAAATCAATAGCCCTGTTAGTGGAACCCCCATTGTTCCAGTAGAAAAGAACTATTCATTGTTGATGACCCTTGATTGCTCTGTCACAGCTTCTCTGACAGTGGATCCACATAGTCAAGTCTCTGCTACAAAACAGATGCTCTAATCACAAGGAAGGTCATAAATGGTGTTCATAAAACAAAATGGAATTCTTAATTTGACACAGACATATCCCCAAACTGTCACAGACGCAAAGGAGGGTATGGAGAAGACAGAGGCAGGTGCAATCAGTTTTAGATGTGTACATGGATTTGCTTGTGCTGACAAAATAGCACTTGCTGCTATTTGTAGATGCAAAATGGCAGAGAGATATTTGTATAGCACCTAGCACAATAGGGCCCTGATCCTGACTGGGCCCCTGGATGATATTGTCATGCAAATCAGAAACAGCAATTAGGGTTTACACTGTATTTGGCCATAAGCCAAAAGTGTCCTTTGTGTGAAAGTATGCTTGATTGATGTACAAAAATATTTAACTCTTATTCTCTGGTAAAGAAGGGATTTGGCTTTTAAAATGTTCAGATTATGCAGATTCTTCTTTTAAAATTGATTTTTAAAGCCGCAAACAAGATAGTAAATGTACTAAGCAATCAAACAGTCTATCCTATACAACATTCACATTGCCTTGATTCTATGACAAGAGGAGCAGATTCTGTTGCATGGTTTGGGAAGCTCCAGAAATTTCTTGTGAAATCATATCAGCAAAGTTTCATTTTAAAAAAACTGGAGAAAAAGTTTTGATTTTTTTTGTTTCTAAACTACTTTTGGTTTTGAAATTTTATTTTATTTTAAAACGACCCAAAACTATTTTTTTCTGAATTTCATTTAGTGAAATATATTGAAATTTTGACTTTTCCATCTCCAATGAAATTTTTCATGGGATGAAAAATCCATTTTCCAGCTCGCTCTGATCTGGAGAGCATCAAGATAACTCAAGCCACTTCCCTGTCTCTTGGTTTTGAAGAGCCATTCTTAAAGGCCCCAATGATTATGGCCACAATTTTTAAGCTTGGATGCCTAAAGTTACTTAACAAAAGCCTACAGTTAGGCACCTACATTACAGGGGCCCAATTTTCAGAGGTACTGAACACCTGTAGCTTCCATTGATGTCAGCAGAAGTTAAGGCTGCTCAGCACCTCTGAAAAAAACAGAGCACTTTTGTTTAGGAGTCTACCTTCACTGTTAGGTGACTCATTTTAGGCACTCAAGTTTGAAAATTTTGGCCAAGGTCTCCAGCCAAGATTTTAAAAAGTAGGACCCTAAAATCAGGCCCCTAAATCCATAGTTTGAAACCTGCCTGGTTTTCAAAGGTGCTAAGCACCCAGCAAATCCCACTCTAACTGTAAGCACTTGTTTTCGAAAAACCTTGGCCCTCATCAGGTGTCAATTAGGGGAGGGCAAATGCCCCTCTTTCCCCGAAGGTTTCTGCACTTGCTCAAAGACCATAGAGCTGGGCGGGTGGGGAGATTACTTTTAAGCAGCAATCCTGTACTGAATTGATATGGCTGCTGCCAGAGCAGTCCATATCACTGTGTGGTCACACCACCACTGAAATTTGACCCAGCTGCCCCTCTGTACAGGGTCCACTCAGGGGGAATGACTGGAATTCTCTCTTCCCTCCCACCCCCGCCCCAAGAAATATCTGAATTGGCACCACTGGCTCTCCGTTTTAGCTAAGGGATCACAAAGACCCAACAAGTCAGATCTTGTGAACTATCTTATCAGAATAGGGACTTTTGCCTTACATACCGTAGAACAGCAGAACACTCTGGCCAAGACATGGGAACACACTAAGGGTTTTTCATCCCCCATAGGACAATACACCTATATTGTGAAACTAAGGCAGCCACTTAGTGGATGGAAGCCACAACTCAAAGAGGGCTCATTTTTATCAAAAGCCCCTTCCTCAAAAGAATCCACCCAAAGTCTAAGTACTGCATTATTCATATCTCAATCCATATTTCAAAATGCCCCTGGACTGCTTTCATTGTAAAGTGCATCTTCTGTGCGTGATATTTCATAGGAGAGTGGAGAGGAACTAGTAATGTGCAATTTCAATGGGTAAGTAAAATCTTATAGGTAGAGACATCAGCTCTAGCTGTAGGGAGATGTGACATTTTGGATTGACTCTTTGGGAGGGTATTTGCAACACAACTGGAGAGAACCACATGAGACGATTCAGTGGTTATTGTACTGTACTGCTGTAATTGTATTGTAACACTGGTCTACAATTTTTGAGAAGTCATCTGCTTCAGAGATAAAATGTGCTATTTATTATGTATTTTGATGTGCTGAATTCAAATATGACAATTAAAGCAACTGATTGGCTACTGTTTCTAAGATATTTAAGTTTTTACATTTTATGTCTATGTATATTGTGTAGATAGTAGAGTTTTAATCATAAATTGTAAACCTACGTCTTTTCATGTGTTTATGGTTGCTGTACATGATAATATTTCACCTGTCCTGTTTATGTAACACTTTAAAAATCAGCAAAAGGGTTATATAAATAAAATTTATTATGAAACAAAAGGCAAAAAACTATTATGTACATAGTTTAGTCCTATTCAGTGTCTACTCGGCGCTTCTTGGCTTGTCTCTTGTATTCATTAAATGGAGCATCTCTTGTCACTGTCCAGCAATAGTCTGCAAGCATTGATGGGCTCCATTTGCCCTGATAGCATTTCTCCATTGTTGCAATGTCCTGGTGAAATCGCTCACCGTGCTCGTCGCTCACTGCTCTGCAGTTCGGTGGAAAAAAATCTAGATGAGAGTGCAAAAAATGTATCTTTAGTGACATGTTGCAACCAAGGCTTTTGTATGCCTTGAGGAGGTTTTCCACCAACAACCTGTAGTTGTCTGCCTTGTTGTTTCCAAGAAAATTTATTGCCACTAACTGGAAAGCTTTCCATGCCGTCTTTTCCTTGCCACTCAGTGCATGGTCAAATGCATCATCTCGAAGAAGTTCACGAATCTGAGGACCAACAAAGACACCTTCCTTTATCTTAGCTTCACTTAACCTTGGAAATTTTCCACGGAGGTACTTGAAAGCTGCTTGTGTTTTGTCAATGGCCTTGACAAAGTTCTTCATCAGACCCAGCTTGATGTGTAAGGGTGGTAACAAAATCTTCCTTGATTCAACAAGTGGTGGATGCTGAACACTTTTCCTCCCAGGCTCCAATGACTGTCAGAGTGGCCAATCTTTCTTGATGTAGTGGGAATCTCTTGCACGACTATCCCATTCGCAGAGAAAACAGCAGTACTTTGTGTATCCAGTCTGCAGACCAAGCAAGAGAGCAACAACCTTCAAATCGCCACAAAGCTGCCACTGATGTTGGTCATAGTTTATGCACCTCAAAAGTTGTTTCATGTTGTCATAGGTTTCCTTCATATGGACTGCATGACCAACTGGAATTGATGGCAAAACATTGCCATTATGCAGTAAAACAGCTTTAAGACTCGCCTTCGATGAATCAATGAACAGTCTCCACTCATCTGGATCGTGAACTATGTTGAGGGCTGCCATCACACCATCAATGTTGCTGCAGGCTACAAGATCACCTTCCATGAAGAAGAAAGGGACAAGATCCTTTTGACGGTCACGGAACATGGAAACCCTAACATCACCTGCCCAACAGCTGTGCCTTACTCTTGGGTAGTTCCAAATCCCTGACAAGGTCATTCAGTTCACCTTGTGTTATGAGGTGTGGTTCAGAGGAGGAGGATGGGAGAAAATGTGAGTCCTGTGACATTGATGGTTCAGGACCAGAAGTTTCATCCTCTTCCTCTTCCTCGTCTGACTCAAGTGAGAATGATTCTGGTGCATCAGGAACCGGCAGTCCTTCTCCGTGGGGTACTGGGCATATAGCTGATGGAATGTTTGGATAATGCACAGTCCACTTTTTCTTCTTTGACACACCTTTCCCAACTGGAGGCACCATGCAGAAGTAACAATTGCTGGTATGATCTGTTGGCTCTCTCCAAATCATTGGCACTGCAAAAGGCATAGATTTCCTTTTCCTGTTCAACCAGTGGCAAAGATTTGTTGCACAAGTGTTGCAGCATATGTGTGGGGCCCACCTCTTGTCCTGATCTCCAATTTTGCAGCCAAAATAAAGGTGATAGGCTTTCTTAACCATAATGGTTATACTGCGCTTTTGTGATGCAAAAGTCACTTCACCACAAACCTAGCAGAAGTTATCTGCACTGTTCACACAAGTACGAGGCATCTCTGCTCACTTTGGCTAAACAGAAATGTGTCCCTTTGCAAAATCAAACACTGACAAATAAGAGAGCACAACACTGTATGATTTCTAGAGCGGATATAGGGCAATTTGTTCAGCAGAGTGATGTAAGCTTCGTTATGATTGCATCATCCATGACTTCCAGGAATAACATGATGCAATTCATATCATGTATGACGCAATACCAGCTTCAGATTGCATCATTCATTGTTTTGCCTAAAAAGCAAGTACTGTCCAAACCCAGTCATAGATTTATTCATAGATCCAGTCAAAGATGTATTTTAGTCAATTCTGCTTTAAATTGAGATCCCTTCCCTTTATAACTCACTTATCCTCCGCCATTCCCAAGTCAAGGGTCGTATATACTGACCCAATAGCATAGCTTGAAAACTAGAGCCAGACAACAATTTTAAGCATCATTTTCGTTCTCAGTGACTCAGAATTAGTAAAGTTTGACGACATTTATTTCAGAAGCATTTTGGCTGTAGAGCAGTGTAATGCAATGCCTGCCTTATTCTATTTCAATATGAAATCTGCCAACCAAGTACTGAGGGAAGGAAGCTTGGGCAACAATGACTTCCTTGTTGGAGACTCTGATGTTGGAGGCCATTTGGAAATGGTCACTCAGTCTGTTTAGTTAATAAGACCCAGAAACTTTTCCTAATAGAAAGAGTAAAGGATGTTAGTTTAGAAGGTCAGAGAGTTAACAATGGAAGGAGCTGTTTTTCTCCAGGCCATTTTCTGAGCAATCATGAAATCATGGCAATGCAAAGATGTAGAAGAGTGAATGGGAGTCAGGACACCAGCAACCTGGAGATACCTAGGGCTGTATCCTCAGCCGGTATAAATCAGAATAGCTCCGCTGAATTTGTCCGAGCTACACTAATTTATACCAGCTGAGGATTGGGTCCTTACATCTTAAATTTATTAGTGCTTTGTGTTAGCATGATGAGCAATGTTCTAAGGAGCATTTATAACTCTGTAAATTAAATTAAAGGGTAGGATTCCTGTGTATCGGTTCCAATTTATATGGAATGCCAAAGTACTCAGTATTATCAGGAAATTAAAAACAAACATTTTCTCTTGGTCTCTCAGTGGTAGTGAGAAGCTTTTGAATCTGGTATATTCACAGCAAGGAACAGGTGGCAAAGGAAAACCTTCTAGGTTTGTGCAAATGGTTTGGGCCACTGTAGATTCACAGCCTCCTTCAACTACCATTGAAGTCAGTTGGAGTCTTTCCACCGACTCCATTACCTAAACAAGGATATCTTCCTTTGGGTTTTCACTCTTTTTCTGGTCATGTGCAGAAGTCACATGATCCTTTTATCTCTGGAGACCAAGATCTTTTGAGAGTTCCAGTAACTAAGAAAGTCAATAAATTTGTATCCGTCTGCCTGGGCAAGTGAATCTTAACAGATATGGGGCCTCTTCAGAGAGAAGTTGACATGGTTTGATCATTCTTACATTGACAGCTCCAGTTTTATTAATGCTATTTGTTCAACCATTTCTGCTGAGTAAGACAAATTAAGTCAAATGAGAAGTGAGGTGACTCCATAGAAACCTCTAAATGTAAAAATCTCTAGTTTCTATTGTAACTGTTATCATCATTAAAAAAACAACACTTTTCTGTCTTGATGCCCATAGACAGAAATCTCAATTCAACAGCCAAATGTTAAGCGATGTCACAGCCTTAGCTCAGGGTTCTATAAACACCCAAAGCAGGAAGTCTCACTTCCTCCGGGATCATATAAGGTAAGTTGCCCACAGTGATGATATCAGATGACTTATGTGAGCTCATTCAATGAGTTCACTGCTCTTTGCCCAAAGGAAGGGGATGGTTTTCAAGGGCTAATTGGTTGTATATCTCCATCTCATCTGACTTAAGGACACACAACCAGGTTTCTATTTAAAAACACTAGATTATGTATTTATTAAAAGTCCTCTGATTGGGGACCAGCCACTTGGCCACTGGCCATTAGACACTTCTGCAGCAGTTCATCCAGCTAAGATATGGATTTATTTTATTTCTTAGAAGCTTATATCAGTATCATGTAGAGTCTTTCATGGGGCTTCCTTGAATTAGGGGTGTGTTGGGAGACAGAGTTGGAGGCTAGAGACTCATCTGATGGGCTGGTGAAATCTATGTTTATGGACTCTCCTACATGCTGCATGGCCTAGGTATTCATCTAGGGAGAAATTCACCTCTGCGTAGACAGCCAGCACCTGCACTACTTCAGACCCACATAACCCCAGTAAGTGGTAAACAGGCCTTGTGCTGGCTCTCTACAGGGGTGACTTTCACACTCCAGCCATTCCTGAATAAGGATATGAGAGGGGAGGCTTTCTGTTGTGGGCTGGAGGTGCACTTACAAGTATGGGGGTGCACTTACAAGTAGCTCTTCAGCTTCCTTTGTTGGCCAGATAGATGGAAACAGTTCGTTTGGAACCCGGTGAGTCTGATCTCAGTGGTCTACTGACGTAAGCTTTAAAAGGGCTGTCTACTGAAAATCTTTATTAGATGTTGGTCATAAAGCAATAATTATGGCTCTGCAGTAGCAGTTTGACTAAATGAAATATCTCAGCAGTTCCACAGAATTCTGTTCCCGCACACGGGCACCCCACAACAAGCCTCTAGTCCTTAGAGGTTGGTATCTTTGTGCATGCTAATCAACCCAATCCCTAACTCAAGGACACCCAACTCAGCGCTGGTATTCTGGCTGCCCCCTGGAAGGCTCTGGCAGTACTGGAAAAGCTGTAGTGCTGCATCTCAGTGCCGATGTGCATGAAGAGAGCTGGCAGAGGAAGCCTGTACAATGCCTGCAAGCGTTAAGCTGGCTCTAACCAATTCTATCAGCCCTTCACTGTCTTGGACTCTGAAATTCACTAACCACCCCCTCTCGTTTTTTAAGCACATTATTTACCCAGCAGACCATAACAGCTCTATTTAATTATGTAAATAGATTTCCCTAGTCTTACAAAATCGTATTTTAAAACTGACAGACTGTAAATGCTCCTTCAAAATCATTCTATTCTGCCTTGTTAACTTTTGCTTGGTTTAACCCAAGGATTGTTGGCCTGATAGACAGACAGACAGCTCCTTTGGAGCCCAGCAGTCTATGGTCTCAGTGGTTTTCTGTGCATGTTTGTTAAACAGGATGTCTGCTAAAAATTATTAGATGTTGGTCATATATTACTATGACTCTGTGTCAGTGCCCTCTCCAAAGCAACTCAGCAATTTGTAGTTGTTTCTCCTAGATAGTGAACGTTATGGAAAGACTCTTGCAAATTGCTAGTCTGGGAAGGGGACTGGTCCTGATTTTCCTCTCACTGGTTTTACACTAATATAACTCCATTGACTTCAACTGATTTACTCTGGTGCTGATCCAGCAAAGCACATAAGTTAAGCATGTGCTTAAGTGCTCTGCTGGATCAGGGCCAGAGTGCTCAGCCTCTCGTGAGACTGAGCACCAAGTGAGAAGAGAATCAGGCTCCCTGTTCTTAAGGTTGAAAGACACAAAATAGTAAGGGCAGTAGATTGTATTTTATTTTATAAAAACATATGCAATTTCATTGTATTCCCCTGGCAGATAAGGGAGGAGACAGAAGGAGCAGGTGGCCAGTTTGAGGCCTGACTTTGGAAGAGAATTGGGGTCAACTGCATTGCTGGCGGGGGAGGAGGTGACATGGGGAGAATATTGGGAAGATCATAGCCATGAGGGCACATAATCACATTTATTTTTCCATTCATAGTGTAGGCTTATAATAGTATTTTAAATGGATGGACTTTTTACTGTTCAAGCTCTTGCAGTGCAGGGCTCCATCCACCTTGCTGCAATAAGCATTACATTGGGGGTGGGGGGAATCTCTCCAGTGTTTTAGCTCAGGGAACAGTGGGTATCCTGTCAGCTGATGCTAAACACAAAACTAATGATGCAGTGACATTTTAATGAGAGTGTAATAGACAATACAAGGCCGAACTGCAGAAATGCTTTTTATTCCACATACATTTATATTACATTTCATCTATTGTCACACTGGGAGCCCCATTGTAAATTAATTTGGCAGATAAATTTACGACAGCAATTTGCCTTCCATATGTATAATTTATTCATGTCAGAAATAATTTATTATATATTCCCTCAGACCAATCTTTTTTTCCGGTGCCACCTTAGTAAATAAAATTTATTGTTTCCACTGAGCCTTATGTGACTTTGCAGTGGTCAGTCAATAACCACAGGGGGATAGTTGTGGTCACATTATTGGTCACTTATTTGGATGGATGATGGAGTACCTTGTCCCATCTGTACATATATTACTTTCTTTTGTCTTAGGGGCACTTTTGGGAAGATTAATTAGATCCATCTGCAAGGAAAGATCAGCCTTAGGGGATTCAGGTAGCTAAAATAAATGCCAAGGGGAAGAAGTGCTGAAGGAGACACTTTGAAAATCAAAGCTATTTTCCACGACATTAATGGGGAAATATATCTATATAGATTGAAAGAAAAATAAACCTGCTTCTTAATCTGGGTCATTTTAACACCAGCATGATAAATGCCCCTTATAGACGCTGTGCTAGGGTAAAGATCTATGCACATGGTTAGAGTACATGGGCGGTATTCTCAGCAGTGTGTCACCATAGCTCCACTATTGTCAGTGGAGCTACCCCCAGTTCACATCAGCTGAGGATCTGAGCCATTACCTGTCAAATATATTCAAGGCAGCATGTACACTGATCAAGATCCATGTGTATACACCTTATTTAGCATGAGTTGAATGCAAAATACATGAAATTTGCTGCAACTTAAGTAATAGCTAACTGCATTGCTTGGCCAGTATAAGCTGGGCTCCATGTACTCTGCAGCACAATGGGATCAAATTCTGGAGCATCTAAATAACATATGGAGGAAAAGGCAAAGGATCATTTTCCTCAGCAAGGCTCAGCCATATTGTGGACTTTGGAATGTGGTAAAAGCATTGTACTGCTTGATGGCCATTTTGTTAGAATGAAATAACTGTACCTGTAGATTTGGGGCCACATTCTGCCCTCATTTACATGACTACTACTCCTATTGACTTTGAAGTGAATCAGTGAAGGCAGAGGAATGTGAAGAAGAGGCAATTAGAAAGGAGAATAAGGGAGGAAGTAAAGGAAATAAAAGGGAAAGGAAAAAACCATGAAAGAAGCAAAGCAAAACAAAAAGCAAGAAGGCAAGGGAAAATGCCAGGCAGCATTTGATTTCTGTGTCCCCTCCACTTGGAGAATATTTGAGGAGGAGGATGAAATTTGTTCTGGAAATGCTGATGCCTGTCTCCCTCTCTGTGCTATGAACAAAGCCTCTGCATTCTCAAATATGGGCAATTCATAGGATGTCTGGATCTTTAGGCTTAATTCTACAGAGTTGTTGATCCCACACCATACAGTACTTCAAGGAAATGGGGCCTTTTGTACAAATGAGATGCTTGCCTTGGAATGCATAGACCTTGTCAGACAAAGCTGATTAGATAGTTTATCTGGGCTTTTGTTTTATGAAGGGCACTGTATAAATGCATAGGCACCCAGCAGCCTTTGGGCATGATCATCATCTAAATAAAAGTGTAATTTATTATACTTGCATCTAGAAGGACTGGCATTTCCATGTGTTGCTAATGCAAAATGGAGCCTTTAACTTCTAAGCCATTTGTTCTTTCAATTCTGTTCCAGTCTTTAAAAGTCATGACACTCTGAAGGTTGTTTCGTGGTCTTCATGACATGGGTTGATGGCTTCAGTACAATACCTAGTAGACAAATACCACATCCCCAGAATAGTGTCACAGCTAGCATCAATTGAAACCCTTATTGGCAGTCTCAGCACAGCAGCAAAAGAATGAACGGGCATGGAAACTAAACTCTCCTCTAAAGAAAAAGACTCCCACCCCGCCCCCAAAAAAATCTCTTGGCCAGTTTCTGCTCTCTGATACATGTGGGTGATTCCCATCTACTTGGGTGGGAGCTACACATGATAGTTATCTTAGACAGTTAAGGCCCCAGTCCTGCAAACAATGAAAAATGTGAGTTATCTCTGAGTTCTCATATGTGGCTGTGTGATTCTGAATCCTGGAAGCAAGGCTGTGTCACATTACAATGGAGCCATGCAGCTGGAGTTGAGGGATGAGGGAGGCTCTTCTGCACAGGTTCCTGGGGAACTGCTAGATTGCCTAGTGGACCCTGCAACCTTTCCCACAAAGGGGAAAAACCTGCCTGCTGGAGCTGGTCTGGAAATGCTTTGTGTCCCTTCTCCCTCCACTCTCATAAAAAGAAGACAAAAATGAAAAGTTTTTCTTCAGAAATTTTCATTGAAAAAAATAAATGCTGACATTTTTCAGGTTTTGGCCAAAATTTTGGTTGTTACAAAAATTGGAAAACAATGTTTTTGACAGAAGATGAAAAATGTAATCACAAATGGACGTTGCTCACACAAACTTCCATCCTGATTGAAAAAAAAATTTTTTTTCTTTGAAAAACCATTGTGGACAAAAAGCATCAACTAGTTCTACTAATTTCCCTTCAAAGAAACTACATCTAGAAAGAAAATATCTGTAGAAAAGTGACCAAATGCAGACACATATTCAGCCCTGTCTTGCAGTCCTTACTTGGACAAAGCTTCCTATCAGTTTCACCTGAGGAGGGCCTGAGGATTAGACCCAGTCTGTGACTGGTGACTCCCCATTTCTAGACATTTGTCCAGTTGTGGACACTTGCTTTTAAATACTCCAAATAACCAAATTATTGTTTTGAATTTTCCAGAATCAACCAAACAAGTGAAGAGTGGCTGAGTGTATGCCATGAAACGGGCTCAGCCAAGTTGTTTGCATAGTTAAATTGCATCAGGCACAGTTGTGGGTCAAACTCAAGAGTCCTTTCTGCATGATTAGAATGTATTCTTATGGGAAGGAGGTCTGTAAATAACAGCATCCAGTCAAATCTTGCTCATTTTACTTATGAGACAAGGTAGGTGAGGTAATATCCTTTATTGGCCAACTTCTGTTGGTGAAAGAGACACACTTTAGTATCAGAGGGGTAGCCGTGTTAGTCTGAATCTGTAAAAAGCAACAGAGGGTCCTGTGGCACCTTTGAGACTAACAGAAGTACTGGGAGCATAAGCTTTCGTGGGTCAGAACCTCACTTCTTCAGATGCAAGTAATGGAAATCTCCAGAGGCAGGTATATATCAGTGTGGAGATAACGAGGTTAGTTCAATCAGGGAGGGTGAGGTGCTCTGCTAGCAGTTGAGGTGTGAACACCAAGGGAGGAGAAACTGTTTCTGTAGTTGGATAGCCATTCACAGTCTTTGTTTAATCCTGATCTGATGGTGTCAAATTTGCAGATGAACTGAAGCTCAGCAGTTTCTCTTTGGAGTCTGGTCCTGAAGTTTTTTTGCTGTAAGATGGCTACCTTAATAAAACCCACACAATAGCAGATGTTAAGGTAGCCATCTTACAGCAAAAAAACTTCAGGACCAGACTCCAAAGAGAAACTGCTGAGCTTCAGTTCATCTGCAAATTTGACACCATCAGATCAGGATTAAACAAAGACTGTGAATGGCTATCCAACTACAGAAACAGTTTCTCCTCCCTTGGTGTTCACACCTCAACTGCTAGCAGAGCACCTCACCCTCCCTGATTGAACTAACCTCGTTATCTCCACACTGATATATACCTGCTTCTGGAGATTTCCATTACTTGCATCTGAAGAAGTGAGGTTCTGACCCACGAAAGCTTATGCTCCCAGTACTTCTGTTAGTCTCAAAGGTGCCACAGGACCCTCTGTTGCTTTTTAGAGACACACTTTGGAGCTCATACAGCACTCTTCTTCAGGTGTGGGCTCTGTGTAAGCTCCAAAGCGTGTCTCTTTCACCAACAGAAGTTGGGCCAATAGAAGATATTACCTCACCCACCTTTTCTCTCTAATTTCCGGGGAACAACACAGTTACAACAACAGTGCAACATTTTACTCATGTAAGTAGTCCCATTACACTTATAAGGTGAGCAGGCTTGGGCCTGGTATGAGAAAGAGAAATCTTCTTTTGCTCTTCTGATACCTAGGAAACGGAGGGATTAAAAGCAGCAGCAATGGGGAAGGAAGCATGAAAGACCTCAGACAATAGTTATCTCCTGAATACTGTATAGATACACTTTACCAAACTCACCTCTCTTGCAAATACATGGGAAATAGCCTGTTGTGATGCTTTTTCAAAATTTGTGACTCTTCAATGAGCGCTGCAGTTTCTGATGCGGCAGGAATAATTTCCAGTTCTTCAGATCCTGCCCTCCCATTTCCAAAACTGCAGGAAGCCATATGGGAAGGAGAGATATTATGGCAGTGAGTAGTGGATTAATTTCTGTTACTATCCTAGGCTAACTCAGTGGGTTAGGTGAGTAAGAGTGATTTGATACTTGATTGTATGTAGTCTCATGGATGGGATGGGGGTTTATTTAGACCCGAGGGAATCATGGATTTTTTCAGTTTAAGGACGAACTGAAAAATCTGGAAAAAGAAATTGTTGGTTTGTTTTGAACTGAAACTGAATTTCTTTAGTTCTCACTGAAACAAACAACAATAACAACAACAACAAAAAACCGGGGGAAATTGGTTTGTGTTTGGTGTTTTGGGTTGTTTCTCAGGTGTGTCTCACCCTTTCCTTGTCTGTTTGTAATTAGCTACATTTCTGAGTCAAGGCCCATTTCCGTGTCTAGGTTTTCTGGACCAGAAATATTTGGCTAGGTTCATCCCATTACACCAGGCATGTGTTTGGCCCATATGCCTGCAAGATTGCGGGATGATAAAGGGACCTTTCCCCCTTTAGGAGGCTGAGGAGCTGTCACTGGAGGAAATAATGTATCATTCTGGCTATACCCTGCCTGCCTCCTTGGACAATGCCCCAGCTAAAGTCCATCCTGGGCACTGTTCCTCTGCGGATCCCCCTTTGCCTCTTGCTCCTTTCAATAGCTGGTGAATCTCTAGCCGGCTCCCAGCTGCAGGGCGAGTGACAGTTGGGGTCTCCCTTTGGGGAGCCCCAGGAGGTGGCTAGCTGGCTGAAGGCAGGGCGGGATGATGGATGGACGGGGGAGTGGATGGATGGATGCTGCCGAGTCCCAAGGGGGGCGAGGTGGAAGCGGGGGGTGGGAGTGACTCATTCACACAGCCGGCGCTTCAGCTCGCCGCGCTCACAAGGTGCCGGAGCTGAGAGCAGCCAGAGCCCGGGTCGATCCCTCCTGCCCCGCCGCGCACGCCCCGCCGCCTCCGACATGCCCAACTTCGCCGGCACCTGGAAAATGAAGAGCAGCGAGAACTTTGACGAGCTCCTGAAAGCGCTGGGTAAGGGGCGGGCGGGGCGCGTGTCTGCCCCGCGCCGGGCAGCCGGGACACTGGCTGGGCTGAGCCGGCGGGACGCAGCCCGCTGCCCCGGAGAATTTGCAGTGAAGTCAGTCAATCTGCAGCCGCGTGGCTCCGGCCCGGCTGCGCTGGCGGTGCGGGGCCAGGTGTCTGCTGCCGTCTCACCGCAGCCGCGGGGCCGGGGGCTGCGGAGACTTCGCCACACGGAGGGGCCGTGAGAGATGCTAGCCTGGGCAGAGACGTGCCAGCAGGTGGATACTAGCCCGCCTGGCACACGCAGAGCCGTTCACACTAGCCTATTGCCACCATGGTCCGTGCAAACCTGTCCGTAGTCTGAGTGATTAACGCACCTGCACGGCTCTGGCAAACGCCAAGCCATCACTGCTAACCCTACTGATAAACGCCGTCCTATCACTAAACCCCAGTAGCCAGGGCAGACCTATTCATCCCAATGATTAATGGCACATTCATAATTAATAGTGCCACCGTTTAACTAAAGATCCCGCTACTAAATGCAATCCTCTTAATAACAGCTGTATTGCGGTGCGTGCCCTCTGGTTAATAGTGCACATGCTGTACAGCAGGGAGGTTACCGGTCCTGGAGGCGGATGGTTGGGTTAATGCTCTGCTTCCTGGTCTCCCCCTTTGCCCAGGTGTCAATGCGATGCTCAGGAAAGTGGCAGTGGCAGCCGCCTCCAAACCGCACGTGGAGATCCGCCAGGATGGGGACCAGTTCTACATCAAAACGTCTACCACCGTCCGCACCACTGAGATCAATTTCAAAGTAGGGGAGAGCTTCGAAGAGGAGACTGTGGATGGCAGAAAATGCAGGGTAAGGGCGAGGGAGAAGTGTAAGAGAGAGTGAGAGTGAGTGTGTGTGTGTGTGTGTGTGTGCGCGCAGCCTTGGCTGATGGTGTTTTCCCAACAGAAACCCCACCCTGGTAAAAGTGGTAATGGGGATTGAGTAAGAGTCTGAATAGAACACACCAGACCAAAGGTGGACACAGCTTCCCCTGTGTCCTAGGAAAAGCCCTTTGCTCTCCCAGAGTGGATTTCTCTAAGATCTCTGTAATTTTTATATGCGGCAGATAGATAAATTTCCACTGGCTCAAGACAATGGCATTGCCGACTTACTCCTTTACTCGGTCTTCTCTGCCTCATCCATCCCTAATCTGATGAAGTGGCCTCAGTCTGGCATTGTTCCTCAGGGAGGGCAGTTTAAAATGAAAAGCAGCAAAAAGTATCAGGACCTGAAATAAGAGCTCAAGATGACTTTACACAATTCTTCTCCCTATCCCTTACATGCAGAAATTTTTCTGATTGCTTTTCCTTCTCTCTATTTTAATATGTCCCTATTGGTGAAAGACATTCCTTGATTTACTGTAACACAGACTGTGGATAAGCAACTAAGATCTCTGCCTTGAGTGCTGAGCAGAAATTAGTGGCACAAACTTGCTCATAACTTTTATCCTAAAACAAAACAGCCTAGTCTCAAATAAGAATTGCAGGATATTTTTAGCTTTGGCCTGAAATTCTTTTATCATAGTTCAAATGTATATCTTAATTTTTTGCTTAGATATTAATTGCTTGTATCTTTGATCTAATATTGCATTGTGATTTTTAATTTTATGAGTGTAAACTTCAATGGCTGTCCATCCTCATTACACCACTTTCTTTGTTCAGTGTTATCTTTGAGATGTCTCATCTGTTTGTTTTGGTTTGGTTTTTTACACTTTGATGAGAAACTCTGGGCCTCATGTTTCCATTGCTCTGTACCTTGTATAGTCATTTACACTTGTGCAAAGTGGGTGTATAATACTACATTCTGATTTAGTTGCATCTTACATCCACTTTACACTGATATGAATACACAAGGCATAATGAAATAGAGAATTGGGACCTCTGTGGTGGGAGGAGGGGGTTGTATGAAAAAAAGTTCACACAGGACCAGGTTCTGATGCCCTTTACTCGCACTGAGTAGCATCTTGTTCCCTAAGTAGTTCCACTGATGTCAATGACACTACTCATCAATGCAAGTGCTACTCAGTGTGAGTAGTGTCAATGATATCAATGGAACTACTTTCAAAGTAAGAAGCAACTCAGTGCGACTAAAAGATATCAGAATCTAGCCCCAAACAAAGAGTAATATTTTAAAAAGGCAAAATAGTAGCAAAATATTTCTGATCATCCCAGGACCAACTTCTGAGTTCATTTGCATTGATGTAAATCCAGAGTAACTTCATCAAGTTTAGTACAATTACTATGGATTTAAACTGGTGTAACTGGGAGCCTGATCCTGGGAGATCTTGAGCACCCGCAAACTCCCATTGAATCTCTAGGATGAACAAAGTATACAGATTAAACAGCTAATTCAAGAAATATCTCACTGGTTTTGTTAATTTCTTTCTCTTGGTGAAAGTAAAATTGAATTTGATCATCCAGAACACATCTGACTCCATTTTAAGTTTTATTGCTACATATAGAAAAACAATAATTATTGCTTTGAAAGTGGGCAATTTTTTAAAAATAAGTTTTGTGATGCAGTAAATTTTTTCCATGTGTGAAATTACATGAATGAATTATATTGCTGAGCTCAATATAAAATTGAGCTGTGGCTATGATACAGAAATTGACAGAAAAATAACATCATGATATAGCTTGCAATACCTGACAAAATAGCTGAATGTTTATAGATTCTGAAACACTTTACAAGAAAAGAGGGTCTTATTCTGCAGTCTGACCTGATCTATTGTTCACACAAACAAATAAGGATCCAGGATAGTTGGAATGAAAAGCATAACATGTATAACTCTGCCATATTGGTTTTAAAAGGCTATAATTTTGAAAGAATCATTGTTTTTTATATAAAGGAAATGGCAATTTTTTATATAAAAGAAAAGTTTTTCCTTTGGAAAGTCAGGGAAGTGTTGACTTTAAATTTTTTTTTATCATCACAGACTAATGAATGTCTCCCATGTGCTAGTTGTAAAGCAATTACTTGTACATTCATTACGGGGCATCCTTCTGCACAGCTGTTCCACTGCATTGTGGAATAATAATTCAACACTAGGAGGAAAAGCAATGGAGAGCCTGTACTTGCCTGCTTGTTAAAACAGTATGAAATGCCATGATTTCTCACCTCAAAATAGCTTTATAGTAATAATTCCAAGTGCTCTGAAAAAATGTCCTAGTGTATTTTAGTCTTCACACCCTCCCCCATATTAATTTTTTAAAAAACCCAAAATATCCAAATTCTAGTGCTACTACTTTAATTTAGTTGCTTTGTACCTTGCTTGTTAGAACCATATGTTAACCTTACAAGTAACCTAGAACAGTGCCATATAGAATAAAGATTATAAGTGGCAAATATTGCATTATTCATTATTCCAAAACATTACATTTGATTCTAGCTGCTTTTATGCCAGGAGGTGGTAAATAACATGTCAGCTCATGCCAGATCTTTACAAAGATGCTAAGTTATTACATGTTAATTAATAAAGCTTCTCAGTTCTCATCATTAAGATTTTTATGAGAATTAAAGGACTTAATTTGGATGCACGGAAATAAACACAGCGTTACATTGAGACGTCAAATTTGCAATTATTCTTGTTAATTATATGTGTGTATCTCCAAAACAGCCATCCCCAACCTTCTTTATTTTACCACTTTCTGTTGATATGCCTTTCTCCCTTGCTATTATCTACCATGTGTTGCTCTTTTACTGCAGCAATTATTCTCTGTAGTGTTCATTGTTGTCTCTCTGCCTCATGCTGCCAGGGAATATAATTAATGTTACTAATGGTTTTCTTGCCTGCAGAGTTTAGCCACTTGGGAGAATGAAAACAAGATCTATTGCAAACAAACTCTTATTGAGGGAGAGGGCCCTAAAACATATTGGACTCGGGAATTAGCTAACGATGAGCTGATTTTGGTAAGAACCTTTCACCTTTCCAGTGCATACATTGTACTAATAGGTTTTGTTGCTATGTAATCGGACTGTTACTTTTTTCCATTCATTATTGTGAAACACGCTGTATATATTAAATGCATTTGAAAGGCCAGGATGCTCCTAACATCTCTTCAGTGCAATTCACAGACAATGGCTTTTTAAAATCGTTGTTCTCAAAAAAATTACCAAAATATATTATATTCTTTTGTTTTAGCTGCCTCTAAACACTTAGTGGTAAAATAACTATAATGAGCCAACTCCAGTTCTATAAATGCAGAGTAACTCCAGTGATTTCAGTTGTAATTGCAGATTTTATCAGTGTAAGTCAGAGCAGAGAATTTGACCTAATTTCTGGAGAACTGCCTGCTTTGATTTATCTGGAAAAATATCCTTTTCCTCGTCCTTTTTTTGGTACATGTGTAATAAGTTGCTTCTTATCACATGATGTGTGACAAAGGAATGCCTGGCATACTGTTAGCACTATATAACCTCCCTCCGATAAGTAGGAACATGTCACCCCATCCTCTTATCACCTCTGACTCCCTGCTCATCTCTGAACTCCATTCAGAATTGCCCTCTGTTTTCAAGATTCCTGGACTTGCTCTTCCTTATGTCTGAAATCATATTCACCTATGTCCAGCTCCGATCAATCTGCTTCTTCAGTCCTTGCGTTCCCTCTGTCACTCCTATATAACACTCCACACTCGGGCAGGAGTAGTTCTGCCTCATGTATCTGGAACTGGATCCCTCCACCTGAGCCAGTGAGGATACATCTACTCAGGATACATCAAAGACCTGTGGCACAGCCGCAGCCGGATTGGGTCAGCTGACTTGGGTTTACAGGGCTCAGATTGTGGGGCTAAAAATTGCTGTGTAGATGTTCAAGCTCAGGCTGGAGCCTGAGCCCTGGGACCCTCCACCCTCGCAGTAGGGGTGTAGATGTACCCTCAGTCACATTCAGTCTATTTATTTCTTCTACAGTTGTCATCTTGGTACTGATATCTCTTCTCTGAATCTCACCTCAGTGCCCAGCCCTGCTACAACTGCAGCTGTGATCTGTAACTGGCTAGAGACATGGTCACTTTAACATGATTACAAGTATCACAATTCAATTTGTGCCCACACAATAGCCTTTCCCCACAACAGCAGTTTGCACATCCAAAGTCACTGCATTGCCTGTTTGTATCAGTATATTCTGGGTAAATCTAGCAAGCTATCCCAAGGATGGTCCAGTGGTTAGAGCAATAGTCTCTGCTGTGGGAGATCCAAGGTAGTTCTTGCTCTGCCACAGACATCCTGTGCAGTCACGGGCAAATCACTTGGCCTCTCTATGCCTCAGTTCCCTATCTGTAAAATGGTGCTAATAGCAGTGCCTTATCTCACAGGAGTATTGTAAGGATATGTACATTAAAGATTGTAAGGTACTCAGATACTACAATGATGGGGACCATATAAGTATCTTAGATAGACAGACAGAATAGTACCTCAGCCAGGGAATAGAGTTTCTGGAGGACATGCTGTCTGGGATGGAGGCAGTCAACTGACTTATAGCACACACAACAATGAGGAGGGGATTTTTAGTCCAGACCACTGGGGCATACCTCTGCTCTTATGAAAGATACCAATACAATCTAACCTTCACGTAATCCAGACAGGAGCTCTGTTTTTTAAGGTCTCATCGGAAAGGGCGGGGGGGGGGGGGGGGACCTAGATCTGATCCTGTGTAGACAAGAAGCTTTTAGAATGTTAATGTTGTTATTTCAGACAGTAAGGAACAGTGTTTCTAGGAATGGGGTGGATGTTATTAGTGAAATCGCACTGGTTTCTATAAATATGAACACCCAGATCCTTGGTTATTTCTATTTATTCAACCTTAGTAAGCCTTCATGTTACCCAGATACTTAGGAAGCAGGGAGCTCTACCCTCTGTTACATATCTTTTTTTTACTGATACAAACAGAATTTATTTTCAAGTGTCATTTTTCCATCTCTCTAACAAAGCATTTTTGGATTTTGTCATCTAAGCAACCTGCTCATGAGGCGTCTGCAAAACCAAGGCCAACTCTTACAGTACAAGCAGGAGATCCGATTGTAATGCTGTCACCTCTTGCAGCCACGAAACAAACTGACCCAACTGGGAAAGGAGAGTGAGGTTAAGAAACACAATATGGACTCATAGAATATAAGGCTAGAAGGAACCATTGTACTCAGCTAGTCTAACCTCCTCTATCACCGGAGGCCATAGGACTTCCCAGAATTAATTCCTATTTAAACTAGAGCAGTGGTTTTCAACCTTTTTTCATTTTTGGACCCCTAAAAAATTTCAAATGGAGGTATGGACCTCTCTGGAAATCTTGGGATCTGCAGACCACAGGTTGAAAATCACTGAACTAGGGCATGTTTTTTTAGAAAGATATCCAATCTTAATTTTAAAAGGCTTTCTCTTTTGAAGGTTTTTGCTTGAACCATAATGACTGGGAGTTGAAATTCACCCTGGTGCAATTTTCTGCAAGCATTGGTTTAAAGCTTAATGTTTCCCAACTCTAACCTCCTTCTCAGGCCTCCCTCCTCTTCAAGAAACACCTCCTTCTCCTGTAATCCTTCCCATAGCTCCCCAGTCAGCCTACCCCAGCTCCCTTCTAGCAGAGCTCAGGAGATGAGGTGGAGGGAGCCCCATTCCTGTGCACTTTGGGGGTCTCTGCAACTGGGACAGCTGCCTTGCATGGAGCAGAACCTGTGCTGGTAGTGTATGAGCCGTGCAGGGCTGGTACCTGATCCTTCGAAAAGAGACAGTATTGAGTTATTTCAAGTATAGCATCATACATTTCACTACCAAGGTGAATTTTTTTTTGCATCTGTGTTTGTCTTCCCCCAAAATCATCTTTGCTCTTTGTTCATCTTATCTTGGGAAAATTTGGGAAAGGTGTTTTTGGTACGTCAAGAATAAATCTTGTTCATCTAAGGCCAGATGGTCTATGGAGGCAGGATCAGATGCCTCTTTTAAAAAAGACACGTTAACACTTTTTAAAAGAGTTTTAAAGATGCTTTCTCCACTATTATTTATAGTAATCCCATTGGAAGTATGGCAATGGCGCCTTCATATTTAATAGTATTATTATTCTCCATCACAGATTTGTTAGTATAGGGTTTCTCAGAAATGTTAGGTTGTGCTTGTTTGGTTTGGGGTTTTTTTGAGTATTGAAAACTTGGATTTTCAAATATTTTTGAATAAAAATGGATATAAAGGATTACATGGGATGTCCAAACAAAAAGGGAGGTGAGGAGGGAACTTGTGAAAGTTAAGATTTCTTACCTTGAGAGTATCCTTAACTATCCTTAACTTTTAAATTCGAATGCAGATACTGGGCCAGATTCTGATCTTATTTACACAAGAACATCATTCGCTAGAGTTACTCTGGATTTATACTAGTGTAATCAGGACCAGAGTCTGACACAGCATATGTATTTCATGTACAGGTCTAAAAATAAAGATGTATGTTTGAGGTCATTTTAAAATAAGGTCTTTTTTCCTTACTCACTAATTGTGATTCTATTGTTTTTTTGCTGTTATTGCACTCTTCTGTGACATTAATGAGCTGTCCATCACTCATGCAAATTAGGAGGGACAAAGGGTCTGCTCTTACCCAGAATTAAAGGTTGCTGCCTTCAAATATTAGCTGTTCAAATTAGAATAATTTATATTCTATCTTTTCTGTGTTGCTTCTTTCATGACTGCTCAGGCCCTTATAATTTTTAGTATGTTCTGTATCTCAAATGCTATATAGTAGATGATTTATGAAGCATGGCTTTAAAAAACAGCTTCAAACCAAATTTTGCACAGTTCACATGTCACACAGGGGTTCTCAGAATCAATTATAGCAAGGGTCAAAGATCAGAAGTTTGAGGGGTCTGAAGCTTGGTTTCCAGTCCCCTTCCTCTCCCTGGAAAAATCATGCCATAGTTGATTAAAACTGGTGAACTGTGGAGCATAGATGAATGATTGAACATTTTTTAAATGATATTTCTGGATTCTGAAATTAAACATTGGCAGGTAAGATGGCCCAACACAGATTGGAGAGATATTGCACAGCTGAGTGCCAAAGTGTGTCTGTGGGGGTTTAAGCCTTGGAATTAAACCACTTAAAGGTTTAATGCTTCCTATATTTTAAAAAAGTATGATCTTAAGTAATCAAGTGGAGGGTCTGCTCCCCAGTGCTTAATTTTTGAGCCTCAGCACCTCGAGGCTTGGCAGTTCATAGCTCCGGCAACTCTGGGCTTGCTGCATTGGTTATGAAAGTAAAAAAGATTGCTTGAGCCCCATCACCTCTTGAAATACAAATTAAACATTGCTGCTCCCACTGACGTCAATGCAGGTTTTGCCATTGGCCTCAACAAAAGCAAGATCAAGCCCAGAATCCAATGTCCATATATGTTTAAGTACTGGAGATACCTTAAGCATTATTTGAATATGCATCCTGTTGTAATACCATCTGTAATACAGCTGACTGACTGATATGGGTATTTAGTAATACAAGTTAGGAGATAGAGTTGTCCATTGGATAGACCGTTGGACTGTAAGTCAGGAGATCTGGCTTCTATTCTTGCCTTTGTCACTTCCTGTGTGACATTGGACAAGTTGCACAAGCCAACAATTTTCAAACTTGGGTATTCTAAACTTAGGCATCCAAATAAGTGGCCTGATTTTGAGGGGTACTGAGCATTGACTTTGATAGGCACTATAAATGATAAATAATAAAGAGGACAGGTCACTGATACAGAGCAATCTGGCTCACTTGATAAGCTAGTCACAAGCAAACAATATACCTTTTCATACAGGTGAGTGTAAATGCATATATCTAGGAACAAAGAATGTAGGCCATACTTACAAGGCGGGGGACTCTGTCTTGGGAAGCAGTGACTCTGAAAAATATTTGGAGATCATGGTGGATAATCAGCTGAACTTGAGCTCGCAGTGTGATGCTCGGGTCAAAAGGGCTAATGTGATCCTTGGATGCATAAACAGGGGAATCTTGAGTAGGAGTAGAGAAGTTATTTTATCTTTGTATTTGGCACTGGTGTAACCACTGCTGGAATACTGTGTCCAGTTCTGGTGTCCACAGTTCAAAAATGATGTTGATAAATTGGAGAGGGTTCAGAGAAGAGCCATGAGAATGATCAAAGGATTAGAAACTGACATTAGTGACCCAGTGATAGACTCCAGGAGCTCAATCTATTTATCTTAACAAAGAGAAGATTAAGGGGTGATGTGATCAGTCTGTAAATACGTTCTTGGGGAAAACTATTTGTCTGCTAGAGGGAAGAGACCATTATCAAAGGTATAACAAGATCCAGTGGTTGGAAGTTGAAGCTAGACAAATTCAGACTGTAAATAAGGTATATATTTTTAACTGTGGGGGTAATTAACCATTAGAACAATCTACTAATGGCTGGGGTGGAACCTTCATCACTGGCAATTTTTAAATCAAAATTGAATGTTTTATAAAAGATATGCTCTAGTTCAAACAGGAATTGTGCTGGGGAAGTTCTACAGCCCATTTTATGCAGGTGGTCAGACTAAATGAGCACAATGGTCCCTTCTGGCCTTGGAATCTATGAAAAAGCTGTGGCAGTCTCTCTATTAAAGTACTGGGGACCTAGCTAATGTCCACTAGGGTGACCAGACGTCCCGATAAAATCGGGACCGTCCCGATTTTTAGCTCTCTTTCCCACGTCCCGACCGATTTTTGGTCGGGACGCAATTTGTCCCGATATTTTGCTCCCCCGGCAGCACTTCGCTTTTTTTTTTTTGCTCGGCCGGCAGCACTCGGCCTTTTGTTTTTTTTTTTGCCAGCCCCAATGTCTCGATATTTTCTTCATCTCATCTGGTCACCCTAATGTCCACTGTTGTCAACGGGAGCCTGTTCATTGACTGATCAGGTCCTGGGTGAAATTGCAGAGTGCAAATTGATGGATTATCCCATTCTGCAAGGAATTAGGGCCTGCAGTAGAGCTAGGCTCCAAGCAGCCTCATCACTAGAGCTGGCCAGCAGAAGGCTGCCTGATTGGCCATGCCATCTAGGGGCCAGCAGTCCTGCTCGTAAGCCAGAAGCAGCTCATTGGCTGCTAAGTGCTTGTGCCCACCACTGTGCCTACTCCTGTGTTACCTTTCCTGCTGCTCCTGGGTGCTTGCACTCAGCCTTGCTTCTGTCTCACCCCTGCCTTGAATTCCTAACTCCCTCGGCTCTGGTATCTAGCTCCTGACCTCCAGCTTGACCCTTGGCTCCAGCTTCCAAGTACTGACTGCAGCTCTGACCCTAGTCCTTGGTTCCTGATGCCTGCTCTGACCATTAGGCACTGACCACTAGACTAGACTGCCTTTGCCCTGGCTGCCTGACATAGGCTGTGTTTGCATTGAATTTTCTGTCCCTTTCAGGTACAGGCTGTGACAAGGCAGGTGTAGGATCAGGGCCGGCTCCAGGCACCAGCGAAGGAAGCACGTGCCTGGGGCGGCACATGCTAAGGGGCGGCATTCCGTCCATTCTTGGGGTGGCAGAGTCTGGGCGCCTTTTTTTTTTTTTTTTGCTTTGGCTTTTTGTTTTTTTGGGTTTTTTTTTTGCTTGGAGCAACAAAAAGGTAGAGCTGGCCCTGTGTAGGATGCTATATTGTAATTTCAGAAATAATAAACTTAAGACACTATAATAATTTACACTTAGATACAGCACATACCCCAGCACTTTACAAACCTTAAGCCTCACTGCACCCTTGTAAGGTGAGTTTTATCCCTATTGTACAGATGGGGAAAATGAGACAGAAAAAGACTCGTGACTGTCTGAAGGTTATACAGTGAGCCAGTGGCAGAATATATTAATATAAACAAAGTCTTGAATTCCACCCATTATGCTGTTATGTCTAGATGGGGCTGATTCTTGGCTTCCTATGTTTCACATGATAGCTCTCCTTTAAATTTGTACTTAGTAGACAGAAGCAAGAGACTGGTTAAAAGGCAATTATTTGGGTTTGGATCCAGATTAAGTTTAGATGAAGGTTTAGGTTTGAGGCTAATGAGAAAGGATGGAAATATCAAAAGCATCAAAGGGAATTGTGTGCCCAGTTCCTGTTGATTTACAATGGATGTTAGGTGCCTTTTGAAAATCCCCCCCTTTGTCATTAGTGTTGGTTTCAGATTTGACAGTGCTGGACTCTTCCAAGATGCTTTTTGAAGATTTCAGTCCCAGACACGCTGTACTGTCTATCTTGATTTCTACCCTCTTGCATAATGATATTCTTATGAGATCTGCTATTCTGATGAGATTTCTTCCACATCTCTTCCAATCTAGAACCCAAACCTTAGGGGCAGATTCAGATGGAGGGACTCTCCTGTCTCCTCAAACCACTCCCCCTCCCTAAATCCAGTGAATTTCAGGGCAGGGGGTTGTTAGATTAGAATCCCTCCATCTGAATCTGTGCCTAAATTTGGGCCTCTCTCTATCTAGCCATTTCAGTTAGAAAGTGAAGGATTCCGCAGTGGTTGAAGGGTTTATTTCCCTCTGTTTCTCATTATAGGGCGCATTTGATAAATTAAACTCCATGCAAGCTGGTTGTTTATATTTTTAGTGTGTAACTTTTTAAAGCAGACCTTTAAAAATGGGCTGAATTAAAGAGCAATGTTCCCATGATTTTTGTTGTTGTTGTTGTTCAGTGGCTGCAGCTCAGCAAGGCTGATTGATGGTCTTCGGAAATTACAAGGATTTTACATTGCTGAGCAAATTCGCCAAGATTTCCAAGGACTAATTGCTGGCATTTCATTTTGCGCATGTACAGCACAGCAGTGAGGCTAATGCTCCAAGGATCCTGCTAGCTGCTAAGTGAAATGCTGGCACATACAGTTTATATAACATGTTTTATTGTCTTATACATTATAAGGTTTATTCCGGTCTGTGCCTGAACATGCTGTTTGGTTTTAGTTCAGATAATATACTGGAATCATAGAGACTGAGTCCTGCCTTTCCTGAACAACGGAATTGCCCATTGAAGTTGATGTGTGTTCTACTCATGAAGTGGCTGCAGGACTGGACCTATACTGTGCAGAAGTCTAGTCAGAGCTCTTCTGAGTCTCCATTAAAATGTATTTTCCTCTGTCTAGGAACTGAGCTCACGGTCCAGCAGTGTGCAGAACTCAATGGGCATTACATGTAGGGAAGGGCTTCAACATCTGTTTTTTTGGTAGTTTAGAATTGAATGGTAAATTGATTTATGGCTTGATTGTGCCATTCTTATGAAGGGGAACACTTATATGATCATTCCTGTTGATTTTAATGGGACATCTCACAAGACTAGATGCTCACCAATGTATGAGGTGCACAACTGTGTCCTTAACATGTATCTGTGAAGCAAAGTCATGTGTAACTTCAAAGAAAAGGAGTGCAGCAAGTATGAGTATGTCCCTCCAATTCATAACTTTCTCTGCTCAACAATATGGTTTAATGCCATTTCACTAATAATGCTACTATGCTAAACTTTTAGGCTTTTCAAAATTTTCCAACATGGGTGCCTAAAGTTAACAACTTAAATCCACATTTAGGCGCCTAAATAAGTAGCTCTACTTTCAAAGGGGCTGGAAATCAGACCACTTATTAGGTGTCCAACTGTGGATTCAGGTGGCTAACTTTAGGCACCCAAGTTTTAAAAATTTACCTATAAAATATAAAACATCAGAGCTAAAAAATGCACCACACTCCTATAGCATCCGAGAAACCACATAATCTAGTCTGGCTCTTCAGGAAAGGAACAATGTCTAGCTCTGTTTGAAGTGTCATGTCAATGGCACTCAATAGGTGACTATTAGCAAAGAGTCTTCTAAATCCCGTGGAAACTTTGCATGTGTAGCTAGGGAAGAAGTGTAGAGGACTTTTGCCCCCTAACTCTTGCAGAGAATGTGTGCCCAGAGTCAGTTTTATTTTGTTTTATTTCTATTAATATTATTTGTATTATAGTAGCACCTAAAGGCCCAACCCCCATTGTGTTGAGCACTGTACAAACATAATAAAAAGGAAATCCAGCCTCAAAACTCTTATAAACAAAATAAAATTGTTTAAAACCATCACAGCAATAAAACCCCTCAGGGGCACCATTCCTACACTCCTTTCTCTGGCATAGCTCCTGCTGAAGTTACCTGGCATGTGTGCATATTTTTGCAAATTTTATCAGAAAACCATCTTAAGATGGGGTAAATCTGGTGGGGTATTAGTGTGCGACGCTGGATTATATGGCTGAGGGGAACTGGCTGAATCCTTTAACTGTTCATTTCCAGCCATTTTGATGTTCAGATTTTTTAAAAAGGTATAAAGGTTTATACAATAAGCTCTTTATACACATAAAAATAACATTTTTCACTCCCCACCAGCCCTCTGCCCCCCCTCCCAAAACCTATTAAATGTTTTTTCTTCTCATCGAGGCCAACAGAATAAAAAAACGTGCGGTTTTTAGGCCACAATGTTTTGAAGAGATGGTGGGCCAAAAAAAGCATTGGAATTTTTTTTTTTAAAGTAAACCACAGCTAAATCTTCATAACCCTGGATCTGAGCCCAATTAGCTGGCTTCAGTGGACCTATGTCAGTTTACACCAGCTGAGGATCCTACCCCATAACTTGCTAAATGCAGGCCTGAAAAACCACCAGTTTAGAGTACTGAATGTACAACATGGCTAAGTGAATATTGCATTTGAACTCTTTCTTGTCAGTATTTTCTGACTCTTCTCTGCTTGATTCCTTCACCAGTAATATTTTATTTAATCTTTAGCTTTTGCAATTAGTTAGTCAGTCTGATCAGTCTCTGCAGTGCAGGTATCTACAAACACACTGGTGTTTACACAGGTTCCCCGGCTGGCCCCCACAATAACTATCCTGCCCCCAATGTCCTGATTAATCAATATTGTGAAATCACTCCAGTAGAATTACCATTTAAGTGCACTACAGTACTACTGGTGACTTAAAACACAACAGACATCTGGGGGCCTATCTATAACTCCATTCAAACACCAGAAATACGGCTCTTGGTACCCGGTGCTTCCATGAACTGGTCAACTACTGAGGCTGGGGTTGGGGAATTGGATGTCTTAGGGGATTGCTAATGGGATATAGAGTCCCTGATCTCTAGATCAGTGACTCTCAGTTATGATCAAAAGTTGATGCCATCTGATGGCTTTTTGGTGATGGGAAATGAGTTTGCCTCAGACAGATTCCAAGTGGATAAGTGCCCATGTCAGAAATCATCAGCAGAATTGGCAAGTTTATTGGTAGATTCAGCAGAAGGGCCGAGGATCGAATGGGTAATGCAAGGAGACTCAGCTACCCTCTCACTCCCAAAGGAGAAAGATCCAGGTCAGGGTCAGGACTCCCGGTCAGAGCAGCGTGGGGATACTCACACTGATGCGGTCTACACTATAGCTGGAAAAAGAGGATTTCAGTCTGTAGGTCTGTCATGTCAACATCTTGCAGCAGCATCATACATTGACAGGTTTTATATATATATAGTATATATGGACCAGATCCTCAGCTGGTGAAAATCAGCATTGCTCCATTGACCTCACTGGAGCTACACTGATTTACACCAGCTGAGGAACTGGGCAGCTGAGCAGTCAGTCTTGTACATGCAGTCAATCTGATCTGAATCCCACCCATAGCACCCTTAATTCAGACAAAGCCATTCAAAGATTGTGACTGTTTTCAAATATAAAAGTCTAGTACATTCCAACTTCTCTTGCCATTCACAAATGCAAGCTAAGAAACTGTAGAAAAATTATGAGGTTCCGGGTTATTTCTCTCTCTGACAAACTTCATTGTGTCTGGGAAAGAGACCCACCTCCAGTACATTAACCTTTGCTTCGGCAAAGCTGCAATTTAATGTGTGCTATACCACTAGCTAGTATGGTAAAATTAATATACTCCTAAAAATTGTATGTCATTTTTGCCTATTACCTCTCTGCTGATTGATTTCTGTTTCTTTTCAAGACTTTTGGTGCCGATGATGTTGTGTGCACAAGAATTTATGTAAGAGAATGAAGAACACCAATTGACTTGTCACCTGGGATGGAGTAGAGGATGAAGAGGCAGCCGTTGTGAGAAAATCCTGCATAATGAATATCTATGTGTACTGTTACTAATGCAGCGTTGTATGTGACCAAGTGTGTCATAACAGAATCCATATCTATTGTTAAGTGTATTTTGCTTTTGTTTTGCATAACAAACACTGTTCCTTTTGATTCTTATGCCATCGCTTTTCTGTCTACTTTGTATTTTGTAGTTAAAAATTTGTATTGGTTATTAAATTTATTGGGCATAACTCACAGCTGTTTTGTTAGGTGTTTTGGATTGAAAGCCCAACAAAACATTCTAGGGCTAGTATGGGCCAACTGGGCACAGCCCCATGTTGGGGGCAGTGCAGCGTCCCACTGAGCCTGGGAAGCACTGGAGACTCTCTGCATGCCTTCCAGAGCTCTCCAATGTGTAAGGGGAGTGCACAGCTACTACCCCTTTTTAAGGGATGCAGCATGCTCCTGCAGAGAGCCATGGCTCTGCTTCCACTCTACCTCTTCACACCCCCTTTAGGGCACCACGGGGGAACAATCTCTGTGCTGCTTTGAGTGGAGGGACTGCCATTCTGTTGCAAGCCATGCAAGGTGGGGAAAGCTCCTCCCACTACATGTCCACAATATAGCTAGGCGGGAACTACCATTTTAATACTGGCATCAGCCCACTTTCCCCAGTGGTGACAGCTATTAGCCCAGAAGTGGGCAAACTACGGCCTGCGGGCCACATCCGGCCCGCAGGACCCTCCAGCCTGGCCCCTGAGCTCCTGGCCCAGGAGGCTAGCCCCTGGCCCCTCCCCTGCTGTTCCCCCTCCCCCACAGCCTCAGGTTACTGCACAACCAGTGCAATGCTCTGGGTGGTGGGCTGCGAGCTCCTGGAGCAGCACAGCTGCAGAGCCTGGCCTGAGCCGGTGCTCTGTGCTGCGTGGTGGCGACGGCGTGGCTGGCTCCAGCCGGGCGGCGCAGCTGTAGCACCACCAGCCACCGGTGCTCCAGGCAGCACGGTAAAGGGGGCAGGGAGCAGGGGGGGTTAGATAGAGGGCAGGGGAGTTTGGGGTGGTGATCAGGGGTGGGGGTGTGGATAGGGGTCGGAGCGGTCAGAAGGCGGGTAATGGGGGTTGAATGGGGACAGGGATCCTGGGGGGCAATCAGGAAGGAGGGAGGGTTGGATGGGGCAGCGGGGGGCAGCCAGGGGCAGGGGTCCCGGGGGGCAATCAGGAAAGAGAGGAGGGGTTAGGTGGGACAGCAGGGGGGAAGTCAGGGGTGGGGGTTTCGGGGACAGGAAGCGGGGGTGTGTGGATGGGGTGGGGGTTCTGGGGGGGTTGTCAGGGGGTGAGAAGCAGGGTGGGGGCGGATAGGGGGTGGGAGCTGGGCCACGCCTGGCTGTTTGAGGAGGCACAGCCTCCTCTAACTGGCCCTCCATACAATTTCCGAAATCCAGTGCAGCCCTCAGGCCAAAAAGTTTGCTCGCCCCTCCATTAGCCACTCACAATAAAACCCCAAGCTTGATTTAAAGGCAAACAATGTTTTTGTAATTTCTCACAGTGATTGCTATCACACCAGGACATCTTGGATCTCTCCAGAGAGCAGTCAGACCATAACACACCTTGCCTACTATCCTTTGTCATTAAAGGGTAGAGCAGAGGAAAGCTACGGAGACCCCCTACTGAACTTTTCCTTTTGTGGTTCACTTATAACACTGAGAATTTCTTATGGACCCATGGCGTCTCTCAGCACCCCCTTCCCGCTCACTACTTGTGCCTCAATATTTCAACCTGTGAAGAGCCAGAAAGGGCTTGGTGGACCATAGCTTGAGAACCACAGAAAGTATCTCCATGCCTACTGAGTGGAGCTCAGACACCAGCACTGTTACTGGTTAGATCCAAGCTTGAAGTATCTTCAGGGCACTAAGATGCAAATGAGTCAGGCACCCCATTTTTCTTCACAATCTCCCCCTCCCCGTCAACCTCCCCCCAGTGTTACCACAGCAAATGTTGCTCTTTCCCTTTAAAACATACATAATGAAGTGTCCAGAAAAATGAGAATAGAAAAACTGGCTATTTCTGTCCCAGGGAGTTCTTGAGCACAAACTGCCAACACTGTTAATTAGTGTGGTGGTTTTCTGATGGGGATAAGAAAATTAGTAGCTTTTAGAAATCCATCTGTGGGTAAACCCTGCTACAACCAATACCCACAAAAATGTACAGAGCTACATATCGCTGCAAATCTTGCATGCATTGTGTGGCTTTCAGAGCATCTCACAATGTGCCAGGTTAAAAATATCTGTCTATCTGTACAGAATCTCCCATGTCCTCAATGTTCCTCTGGTATCTGAATGAGGACTCCCTGGGTACTCTATGTCTGTGAAGATCCTCCTTCACGTTCACTAATAATCTGAACTGCAGCGTGAGTAACTTGCTTCCTGCAACATGGAGAGAATGCATCTTACAGTTAGATGGAACAAACATTTGCCCTCAATGTGACAACGATCAAAACATGTGGCTTTTTTGACAATAATACACACCACTTAAAGACAGGAAGTGAAGAACAGCACATCCATTTACTTGCAGAGAAAATGTAGGTGGGCTGAATGTAATTTCCCTACACTGGAATTTGATATCACAGTCAACATCCTTATTTTGCCATACATACATACATACATACATATGCCATTGGGTTTTTAATAAGCATAAGTAGCCAGGAACCTGGTTTTAAAGAATGGTCCAGCAGCATAGTACCCTATAACAGTGTGCTTGGGCATGGTTCAACGCTAAACCAGAGGCGAGAGTCCCATCTTCCCATTGCTAACATCATATCATGCAGCACCTGATTTTCCTGCAAGGCTCCTTTTCCAAGTTCTGACCTGGCTTGAATTACTGTGGACGCAGGCATATAACAAGCTTAATAATAACAAGTAAGAACAATCCAACAGCATGGGGCTGTTACAAACTGAAGAGAAAATTTGCTTAGTGAGGAAAAATTGCTGAGGGGAAGAAATATTTTTTAAGAATTGCATTAGTCCACTACAATGTCCCTTCCAACAGTAATCCATGGGAGAAAGAATAAGTCTTGTCTTTAAGGCTCTGGGGTAGGATTCAGGAGAGCTCAGTTCAATTCCTAGTTCTGCCATAGATGTGCTGTGAGAACTTTTGGGCAAGTCACTCATGACCTGATTTTTTCGGACATATTGTGCACCCTGTCTCCAGCTGAAGGCACTAGGAGGTGCAAGAGGTTGGCACATCTGAAACTCAAGCCATTAGTTTCTCAGTGCCTTAGATATGTAAAATGGGAAATATATTGCCCAATTTACCAGGGTGTGGTGATGGGGCAAAACTGATAGCGAGGTCCATAAAGATAAGAGAGAAGATTTACACAGGCAGACCATCAGCATCTGAAACATTCGGACCTAATCTGCACCAGAAAAGGTTTGCCTGTATAGCTATACCAGCGAACCCTCCTAGTGTACACGTAGCTTATACCTGAAAAAGGGAACTTGTGCCGATTTAGCTTATACTAGTTCCATGAATGTAATAAACAATACTGGCAAAAGCACTTTTTTGTGTTATAACTGTGGCCTGGTCTACACTAGGCGTTTATGTCGAAGTTAGCGCCGTTACATCGAATTAACCCTGCACCCGTCCACACCGCAAAGGTATTTAGTTCGACATAGAGGTCTCTTTAATTCGACTTCTGTACTCCTCCCCGACGAGGGGAGTAGCGCTAAATTCGACATGGCCATGTCGAATTACGCTAGGTGTGGATGGAAATCGACGCTAATAGCTCCGGGAGCTATCCCACAGTGCACCACTCTGTTGACGCTCTGGACAGCAGTACGAGCTCGGATGCTCTGAACTGCCACACAGGAAAAGCCCCGGGAAAATTTGAATTTGAATTCCTTTTCCTGTCTGGCCAGTTTGAATCTCATTTCCTGTCTGGACATCGTGGCGAGCTCAGCAGCACTGGCAACGATGCAGAGCTCTCCAGCAGTGATGGCCGTGCAATCTCAGAATAGAAAGAGGGCCCCAGCATGGACTGATCGGGAAGTCTTGGATCTCATCGCTGTGTGGGGCGATGAGTCCGTGCTTTCCGAGCTGCGATCCAAAAGACGGAATGCAAAGATCTACGAGAAGATCTCTAAAGACATGGCAGAGAGAGGATACAGCCGGGATGTAACGCAGTGCCGCGTGAAAATCAAGGAGCTGAGACAAGGCTACCAGAAGACCAAAGAGGCAAACGGACGCTCCGGATCCCATCCCCAGACATCCCGTTTCTACGAGGCACTGCATTCCATCCTCGGTGCGGCCGCCACCACTACCCCACCAGTGACCGTGGACTCTGAGGATGGGATAGTGTCCACGGCTGGATCCTCGGACATGTTAGCGGACGGGGAAGATGAGGAAGGAGATGAGGAGGACGAGGCAGTCGACAGCGCTCACAACGCTGATTTCCCCGACAGCCAGGATCTCTTCATCACCCTTACAGAGATCCCCTACCAACCCTCCCCAGCCGTTACCCCGGACACAGAATCTGGGGAAGGATCAGCCAGTAAGTGTTGTAAAAATCTAAACATTTATTTGTAACAGAACAGGAATATTAACAATTTAAAAAATGGGTTTCTCATGATTAGTTTGATTAGCTTAACGGTTCAGTCATGGGCAGTGCAACTATTGAAAAAACATCTAGCAATGTCCGGTTTTGCATGATTGTCCTGCCCAAGCCGCTCTACTGGTTAGTCACTGCTACAGCAGCTACAGTAAAATGCGGTCTATATGTCCGGGGATGGAGCAGAAATCCTCCTGTGACATCTCGAGGAAGCTCTCCTGGAGGTAATTGGAAATCCGCTGCATTAGGTTCTTGGGGAGAGCGGCCTTATTGGGTCCTCCGTAGTAGGACACGTTGCCACGCCACGAGACTATCAAGTACTCTGGAATCATTGCTCTGCACAGCATGGCGGCATACGGCCCTGGTCTTTGCAGGCTTTCCCGGAGCATTCTCTCTTTCTCGCTGTCAGAGATCCTCATGAGGGTGATGTCGCTCATGATGACCTGCTTTGAATGAGGTAGGGGAATGTTAGTGTTGGGACTGCTTTGCCGTTCCTTTACAGAACTGTAACCGCTGGTTTGCAGCCACGCGGTGGAGGCGGGAGAGGGGCAGCCGAAAGGGATCGTTCCCGGGGACAGCCGCGAGGGTGTGGGACAGGAGCAGACTTCCTGCTTGCCGAATTGCTGGCAGCAGGGACCGACATTGATTTCAATGTGAAATGAGGCCATTGCTAATATTAAAGTTTTAAGCTGCCACAAGTCTACGGCTTACCATGTCTGCCTGCAACAGAAATTCCGTTCTCCTGAGAGGCTTCTCAAATGTGCTGTAGAAGACCCCAGGCACTGAATGCGAAGGCCGAGAATTCGACCTTGTGCTGAGTGCGCATGTGAGAGGTGCTGTGCATGGTCTTGTTAACAGAGAAAGACTATGTTCTTTGTTCACAACTACATTTATCTTTCTGAGGAATTCACTCCCTTTTTCCCATTCCCACAGCCCCATCTGCGACTGTCTCACAACCTAGCCTGTCATCACACTCCCAGAGGCTAGCGCGGATTAGGCATAAGAAGAAGAGGACACGGGAGGACATGTTCTCGGAGCTTATAGCCTGCTCCAGAGCCCAGGCAGCACAGCAGACCCAGTGGCGGGAGAACTTGACCCGAATGCACCAAGCCAACATGGATCGGGAGGAGAGGTGGCGTCAGGAAGACCAGCAGGCGACTCAAACCCTGCTTGGACTAATGAGGGAGCAAACGGACACGCTCCGGCGCCTTGTGGATGTTCTGCAGGAACGGAGGCAGGAGGACAGAGCCCCGCTGCAGTCCATCTCTAACCGCCCTCCCCCGCCACCAAGTCCCATACTCCCCTCACCCAAAGTGCACAGAAGGAGAGGCGGCAGAGTCCCTGCTAACTCTCACTCCACCCCTGCAGAGAGCTCGAGCAGCAGAAGGCTCTCATTCCCCAAAATTTGACAAGTTCTTTCCTTCCCGCCTGACACAAGCCCCCGTCCAAGTTTCACTTTCCCAGTTCCATGTTTGGTTGATAATAAAAAATACGTTTCTGTTAACTACTGTTTCCATCATGTTCTTTTGCAGGAGGGGGGGATAGGGGGTTGGTAATTCGACAGGACAGTCACCTTTGGCAGGGTATATAGTCGGGGGCAGGCACAGCAGCAGGGCACATACATAGTGCAGTGATGCAGTGACTAGTTACCCTGGTTAGTCTGGGAGGTTGTTTTCATGTTATGTGGTGGGGGGTGGGTTGCTCTGTGACTTTGTGGCAGGGGAGGGCAGTTACAGATCTTAAGCGGCGGTCCTTAGGCAGGATCACAGAGCCACACAGCAGGGGATCTGTAACCGTCCTCCCCCTGCCACAAAGTCACATAGACCCCCCCATACACACAGTCCCTATCAGGAGGGGTGACAGGCTCCGTTGAAACAACCATCCCACCGCAGCGGAGCCTGTCAATCCTTGAGTTTAGAAGCTGCATTCGTGCCACTACAGTACACCCGCTCCGCACCACAGTCTGCGTCCCAGTTTTAAAAAATTCCCGCGAATACAGTATTAAAGAAAACGGTGTGCTTTAACAAAGTAGAACTATTTTTATTTTGAAACGTGTGTTGGAAGTGGGGTGAAGGGGGTATGTAACTGGATAGGATAGTCAACATTAACTGGGCAAAGAAATGGGGGCAGGTTTAGCTTCTCAATACACAAACTTTAAAGTCACAGGTTACCCTGCTCACTCAGGAACTTTGCTTTCAAAGCCTCCCGGATGCACAGCGCTTCCCGCTGGTCTCTTCTAATCGCCCGGCTGTCTGGCTGTGAGTAATCAGCAGCCAGGCTATTTTCCTCAACCTCCCACCCCGCCATAAAGGTCTCCCCCTTGCTCTCACAGAGATTGTGGAGCACACAGCAAGCTGCAATAACAATGGGGATATTGGTTTCGCTGAGATCACAGCGAGTCAGTAAGCTTCTCCATCTCCCCTTGAGACGGCCAAAAGCACACTCCACCACCATTCTGCACTTGCTCAGCCGGTAGTTGAAGAGTTCTTTTTCAGTGTCCAGGGCGCCAGTATAGGGCTTCATGAGCCAGGGCATTAGCGGGTAGGCTGGGTCCCCGAGGATGACTATAGGCATCTCCACATCCCCAAGAGTTATTTTGTGGTCCGGGAAGTAAATACCTTGCTGCAGCCGTCTAAACAGACCAGAGTTCCTGAAAACACGAGCGTCATGAACCTTGCCCGGCCATCCCACGTAGATGTTGGTAAAACGTCCCCTGTGGTCCACCAGTGCTTGCAGCACCATGGAAAAGTAGCCCTTTCTGTTAATGTACTGGCTGGCCTGGTGTTCCGGTGCCAGGATAGGGATGTGAGTTCCATCTATGGCCCCACCGCAGTTTGGGAATCCCATCGCTGCGAAGCCATCTATGATCGCCTCCACGTTTCCCAGGGTCACTACCTTTGGCAGCAGTACATCAACGATTGCCTTGGCTACTTGCATCACAACAACCCCCACGGTAGATTTGCCCACCCCAAACTGGTTCGCGACTGACCGGTAGCTGTCTGGCGTTGCAAGCTTCCACAGGGCTATGGCCACTCGCTTCTGGACAGTCAGGGCTGCTCGCATCCGGGTGTCATTGCGCTTCAGGGCAGGGGACAGCAACTCACAAAGTTCCAGGAAAGTTCCCTTCCGCATGCGAAAGTTTCGCAGCCACTGGGATTCATCCCAGACCTGCAGCACTATGCGGTCCCACCACTCAGTGCTTGTTTCCCGTGCCCAGAATCTCCTTTCGACGGCATCAACATGACCCATTGCCACCGTGATGTTCTCGGCGCTGGGTCCCGTGCTTTCTGAGAGGTCTGTGCTACTCTCAGACTTCAGGCCATCACCGCGTTGACGTAGCCTCCTCGCCTGACTTTTCTGCATCTGCCTCAGGGAAAGGTGTATGATAAGTTGCGAGGCGTTGAGAGCGGCCACAACTGCAGTGATGGTTGCAGCAGGCTCCATGCTCGCAGTGCTGTGGCGTCCGCGCTGTCACTGACTAGAAAAGTGCGCGAACTGATTTCCCGCCGGCGCTTTCAGGGAGGGAGGGCGGGAGTGATGGACGGATGACGACAGTTACCCAAAAGCACCCTGGACACCTTTTTTTTACCCAGAAGGCATTTGCGGCTCCACCCAGAATTCCAATGGGCAGCGGGGACTCCGGGAACTGTGGGATAGCTGACCACAGTGCACCACTTCCAATGTCGACGCTTTCCCCGTTAGTGTGGACTCACAAAGTCGAATTACTGTCCTTAGTGTGGACACACACGTTCGACTTTGCAATATCGATTCCAAAAATTCGATTTAAGTAAAATCGAACTACTCTCGTAGTGTAGACAAGGCCTGTGTCTATGTTAGGGCCCAGCTCCTTGCTTAAATCAGGGGGAGTTAGGCATTTAAAATACCTGTGAAGATCTTGGCCTAGAGCTTTTGCCAGAGTAGAAATGTTGTAAAAACAAAATTGCATCCCTAATTAACATTGCTTTACCAGGAAAAGCTTCTAGTGTAGACCAGGCCCAGATCATCCATCTTCTGGAGCCTTTACCAGACTTGACTCACACTACCTACACCTGAATGGCCTGGAATCTACCTTTGTAAGGGTATGTCTACACTACGAAATTAGGTCGAATTTATAGAAGCCAGTTTTATAGAAATCGGTTTTATACAGTTGATTGTGTGTGTCCCCACATAAAATGCTCTAAGTGCATTTTAAGTCGGCGGACCGCGTCCACAGTACTGAGGCTAGCGTCGACTTCCACAGCATTGCACTGTGGGTAGCTATCCCACAGTTCCCGCAGTCTCCGCCGCCCATTGGAATTCTGGGTTGAGATCCCAATGCCTGATGATGCAAAAACAGTGTCGCTGGGGGGTTCTGGGTACATGTCGTCAGGCCCCTCCCACTCGGTCAGAGCAACGGCAGACAATCGATTCGCACCTTTTTACCTGGGTTACCTGTGCAGACAACATACCACGGCAAGCATGGAGCCCGCTCAGCTCAGCTCAGCTCAGCGTCACCATATGTCATCTGGGTGCTGGCAGACGTGGGGCTGTATTGCTATACAGCAGCAGCTCCTTGCCTTTTGGCAGTAGATGGTGTATTACAACTGGTATCCATCGTCATCGTATTCCTCAGTGAGTTCGGTCAGAGGCACCTGGGCAAACATGTTTTGTCTCCTGGAGACTCAGTCCTGCCCACAGTCCTATTGAACCAACTTGACGATGATATCTAGCAGTCGTAATACAGCATCTTCTGCCAAGCACCCAGAAGATGCCGATGGCTATCAGTCATGCTGCACTGTCTGCTGCCAGCTTAAGATGTAAAAAACAGATGGACCAGATTTGTTCTGTATTCATTTGCTTCCCCCTCCCTCCGTGAAATCAACGGCCTGCTAAACCCAGGGTTTTGACTTCAATCTTTGGGGGGGGCCATTCTGTATGACAGTTATTTGTGTTTCTCCTTGATGCACAGACACCTTTGTTGATTTTAATTGTACCTGTAAAGCCATGTCATCACTCGCCCCTCCCTCCCTCCGTAAGACAATAGTGTTGCGCCTTTTTTCAGCCCAGACGCCATAGCACTGGGATCATGGAGCCTGCTCAGATCACCACGGCAATTATGAGCACTATAAACACCACACGCATTGTCCTGGAGTATATGCAGAGCCAGAACCTGCCAAAGCAAAACCAGGCGAGGAGGCGATTGCAGCGCGTCGACAAGAGTGATGAGGAAATTGACATGGACATAGACCTCTCACATAGTACAGGCCCCAGCAATGTGCAAATCATGGTGTTACTGGGGCAGGGTCATGCTGTGGAATGCCGATTCTGGGCCCGGGAAACAAGCACAGACTGGTGGGACCGCATCATGTTGCAGGTCTGGGACGATTCCCAGTGGCTGCGAAACTTTCGCATGCGTAAGGGCACTTTCATGGAACTTTGTGACTTGCTTTCCCCTGCCCTGAAGCACCAGAATACCAGGATGAGAGAAGCCGTCACAGTTGAGAAGCGAGTGGCGATAGCCCTGTGGAAGCTTGCAACGCCAGACAGCTACCAGTCAGTCGGGAATCAATTTGGAGTGGGCAAATCTACTGTGGGGGCTGCTGTGATCCAAGTAGCCAACGCAATCAAAGACCTGCTGATATCAAGGGTAGTGACTCTGGGAAATGTGCAGGTCATAGTGGATGGCTTTGCTGCAATGGGATTCCCAAACTGTGGTGGGGCGATAGACGGAACCCATATCCCTATCTTGTCACCGGAGCACCAAGCCACCAAGTACATAAACCGCAAGGGGTACTTTTCAATGCTGCTGCAAGCCCTGGTGGATCACAAGGGACGTTTCACTAACATCAACGTGGGATGGCCAGGAAAGGTACATGATGCTCACGTCTTCAGGAACTCTGGTCTGTTTCAAAAGCTGGAGGAAGGGACTTCCTTCCCAGACCAGAAAATAACCGTTGGGGATGTTGAAATGCCTATTGTTATCTTTGGGGACGTGGCCTACCCCTTAATGCCATGGCTCATGAAGCCGTACACAGGCAGCCTGGACAGTAGTCAGGACCTGTTCAACTATAGGCTGAGCAAGTGCCAAATGGTGGTGGAATGTGCATTTGGACATTTAAAAGCATGCTGGTGCAGTTTACTGACTTGGATAGACCTCAGCAAAGCCAATATTCCAATTGTTGTTGCTGCTTGCTGTGCGCTCCACAATATCTGTGAGAGTAAGGGGGAGACATTTATGGCAGGGTGGGAGGTTGAGGCAAATCGCCTGGCCGCTGATTACGTGCAGCCAGACACCAGGGCGGTTAGAAGAGCACAGCAGGGCGCGGTGCGCATCAGAGAAGCTTTGAAAACGAGTTTTGTGACTGGCCAGGCTACGGTATGAAACTTGTTTGTTTCTCCTTGATGAACCCTCCGCCCCACCCCCCCACCCCCGCTGGTTCACTCTACTTCCCTGTAAGCTAACCACCCTCCCCTCCCGCCTTCGAGCATCGCTTGCAGAGGCAATAAAGTCATTGTTACTTCATATTCATGCATTCTTTATTAATTCGTCGCATAACTAGGGGGATAACTGCCAAGGTAGCCCGGGAGGGGTGGGGGAGGAGGGAAGGAAAAGGACACACTGCAGTTTAAAACTTTAAAACTTTAACAGTTATTGAAGGCCAGCCTTCTGATGCTCAGGCAATCATCTGGGGTGGAGTGACTGGGTGGCCGGCGGCCCCCCCACCGCGTTCTTGGGTGTCTGGGTTAGGAGGCAATGGAACTTGGAGAGGAGGGCTGTTGGTTACACAGGGACAGTAGCGGTGGTCTCTGCTTCTGCTGCCTTTCCTGCAGCTCAACCATACGCTAGAGCATATCAGTTTGATGCTCCAGCAGCCGGAGCATCGACTCTTGCCTTCTGTCAGCAAGCTGACCCCACCTATCCTCTTCAGCCCGCCACTTGCTCTGTTCATCCCGCGATTCAGCCCGCCACCTCTCCTCTCATTCATATTGTGCTTTTTTGCACTCTGACATTGACTGCCTCCACGCATTCTGCTGTGCTCTGTCAGCGTGGGAGGACATCTGGAGCTCCGAGAACATATCATCCCGAGTCCGCCGTTTTCTCCTTCTAATCTTCACTAGCCTCTGTGAAGGAGAAACATTTGCAGCTGGTGGAGGAGAAGGGAGAGGTGGTTAAAAAAGACACATTTTAGAGAACAATGGGTACACTCTTTCACGTTAAATTTTGCTGTTCACATTACACAGCACGTGCTTTTGTTACAAGGTCGCATTTTTCCTCTTATATTGAGGCCCTGCCGGTTTGGTGTGAGAGATCACTCACACAGTGCCAGGCAACAGATTTCGGCTTGCAGGCAGCCATGGTAAGCCACAGTCTTTTGGATTTTTTAACCTTCTTAACATGTGGGAATGGTTTCAAACAGTAGCGCCCTCATTTCCCATACCAAGCACCTCTTGGGTTGGCCATTTAAAATGGGTTTGCAATGTAAAAGGATGGGCTGCGGTTTCCGGATTAACATGCAGCACAAATCCAACTACCCCACCCCCCACACCCAATTCTCTGGGATGATCACTTCACCCCTCCCCCCTACCGCGTGGCTAACAGCGGGGAATATTTCTGTTCAGCCGAGCAGGAACGGGCACCTCTGAATCTCCCCTTAATAAAATCACCCCATTTCAACCAGGTGACCGTGAATGATATCACTCTCCTGAGGATAACAAAGAGAGATAAGGAATGGATGTTGTCTGCATGCCAGCAAACACCGGGACCATACGCTGCCATGCTTTGTTATGCAATGATTCCAGACTACGTGCTACTGGCCTGGCGTGGTAAAGTGTCCTACCATGGCAGACGGGATAAGGCAGCCCTCCCCAGAAACCCTTTGCAAAGGCTTTGGGAGTACATGAAGGAGAGCTTTCTGGAGATGTCCCTGGAGGATTTCCGTTCCATCCCCATACACATTAACAGACTTTTCCAGTAGCTGTACTGGCTGCGATTGCCAGGGCAAATTAATAATTAATCATTAAACACGCTTGCTTTTAAACCATGTGTAATATTTACAAAGGTACACTCCCCAGAGGTCCCTTGTGTGCCTTCAGGGTCTGGTAGCACGCCTTGGGTGAGTTCGGGAGTTACTGGTTCCAGGTCCTGGGTGATAAACATATCCTGGCTGTTGGGGAAACTTGTTTCTCCGCTTCCTTGCTGTGAGCTATCTTCATTGTCTTCATCATCATCTTCCTCGTACCCCAAACCCGCTTCCCTGTTGCGTGATTCTCCATTGATGGAGTCAAAGCACACGGTTGGGGTAGTGGTGGCTGCACCCCCTAGCATGGCATGCAGCTCCGCGTAGAAGCGGCATGTTTGCGGCTCTGCCCCGGACCTTCCATTTGCCTCTCTGGCTTTGTGGTAGGCTTGCCTTAGCTCCTTAATTTTCACGCGGCACTGCTGTGCGTCTCTGTTATGGCCTTTGTCCTTCATGGCCTTTGAGACTTTTTCTAATATTTTGCCATTTCGTTTACTGCTACGGAGTTCAGCTAGCACTGATTCATCTCCCCATATGGTGAGCAGATCCCGTACCTCCCATTCTGTCCATGCTGGAGCTCTTTTGTGATCCTGGGACTCCATCATGGTTACCTGTGCTGATGAGCTCTGCGTGGTCATCTGTGCTCTCCACGCTGGGCAAACAGGAAATGAAATTCAAAAGTTCACGGAACTTTTCCTGTCTACCTGGTCAGTGCATCTGAGTTGAGAGTGCTGTCCAGACCGATCACAATGAAGCACGGTGGGATAGCTCCGGAGGCCAATAACGTTGAATTCCGTTCACACTACCCCAAATCTGACCCGCAAAGGCCGATTTTAGCGCTAATCCCCTCATCGGAGGTGGAGTAAAGAAACCGGTTTAAAGGGCCCTTTAAGTCGAAAAAAAGGGCTTCATCGTGTGGATGTGTCCAGGCTTAATTCGATTTAACACTGCTAAATTCGACCTAAACTCGTAGTGTAGACCAGGCCTCAGAGACCGTTTCTCTCTCGCCACACAACATATGGCCACAGTATGTAGCTCAGCAGAATGTGGCCCAGCATGTTTTGGCTCAGATGGAAGTCACACACTTGTCTGGACGGGAGATCAGAACTGAGGGTGATCATGACAATTGGTATATTTTAGCCAGAGCTTCTTAATTGTTTTTAAATGTGTCCCATTACAAATGCATCTGAAGAGTAACCATGGCCTCCTAGTCCTGCACTCAGCTATGCCACTGGGGCTGCTCCCCAAAGCAGGATTCCAGCCACTGGATCTAGGTGAAGGATCGGGGCCATCGCTCTAACTTTCCCTACACCAAGTGCCTGTATTTAATGGAAGCCATGACCCATGAGACTGCTTTCTAGGAAGGATAGTGCTAAATGACTCTGCTGTTCCAGCAACTATCCTTCTGAGAGTTTTCACGCTGATTGTCAAAAATGGTCAGATATCCATCAAGTTGGCAATTGCTATGTAGCAAAATATGAGCAGTAAATCTGAGTTGTGAGGTTATGATTAAAAGTAGATTCTTGAGACATGGATTGTTTTGTGTAACAGGAAATTTATCTATTTTAGTGCTGGAAACTAGCTACAGGAATGAAGTCTTGCCTGCAGCTTGGCATTGCAGCAGTTCCCTACTGTCATAGTGCTATCACAGCAACTTTGCAACTCTACTGATTTAAGGTTGCCAATTTTGGTTGGACACATTCTTGGAAGTTTCATCACATGACATAATCTTTCATTAAAGATTAATCTTTAATTCCTGGAGACTCCAGGACAATCCTGGAGGGTTGGCAATCCTATTATGTGGTGTTGCATTAGATTTATGCGGGTGTAAATTGAGAGCAGACGCTGGCTACACTCCAATCAGAGGTGCGACTGCAGCAAATACCCAAGCTAGCTTTGCTCTAGCTAGCTCAAATAACAATAGCAGTGAAGCTGCAGCAGCACAGGTGGCAGCCTGGGCTATATACACCCACCTGGGATCCTGGGTACATAGTCAGGTGACTAGCCCATGCTGCCATGTTGCGGTCACACCCCTGATTGCAGTGTGTAGATGTACCTTCTGGCCCAAGGTGTTTGTTTTATTCTTACAACAAACAGTTGGAAGATCACAAAAGTCAAACAGCATTAGTGAGTCCCCTGACTCTTACAATACAGCAATGTTCTAAATCTAAGTGCATGGGATTTTGAATGACCATTGGCCAAAAGCTTTGAAAAAGACCTCTGGCTTTTTTTATTTGCTGCAGTTTGGCCACTTTTGGGAATGATACAATTTCAGTATAGCAGTTACAAATAACCGGCACGTCTGTGGCACGTTCCATCTCAGCATGCTATACAAACATCAGTAAATGAAGTCCTTGAGAACATCTCTGTGAGGGAAGGCGGGAGGGTATCGGTATCGCAGCGTTACAAAGCACAGTTAGTAAGGGCCTGATCCAAAGCCCATTGAGATCAAAAGGACTCTATTTACACGGACTTCCATAGGCTTTGGCTCAGGTCCTCAGGGACGTGCCCAAAGGCACACAGCAAGGCTGTAACAGAACCAGGACACAGTTCAGTGCTTTAGCCAGCAGGCCAAGCCCCTCCTGCAAAGCAGAAGCTACTTTTGCCATCACCAAGCTATATTCTGCAGGCAGCGAGTGTCAAAGGGCTTAGTAGCATTTGAGGTGAAACATGCAGTTTGCCACAGCCATCTGGACATGAGGGTGGCTTAATGATTGCAATAAGCATAACTGTTCACGGTGTATCTGCTGTCTTTCCAATCCACCTCAGCCTGAGGCAGTCCCTACTTCTCATCTGATGACCAGTGCCTGTTGCCAATTGTCTTTCTGCTTGTGTCACTAGGAAATGTCTGACAATGCAAGTGAATGTGCGAGGGAAACAATCTCCCATGAGTTGTCACATCTGATGATGGCACAAACTTGGGGCATTACTATTGAATAAGAATTGCTTATACTGGGCCAAGAGAGAATGAGGTGTTCCCCAAGCCTGTATGAAAGACAAGGTCCTTGCCTGGGGAGCTTGCAATCTAAGGGCCTGATCCTCCCTCGACCAGTCTTCTACTGATTTCATTTGCACTACTCATGTGAGTCAAGAAAGTATTTGTAGGATCAGGCCCACCATGCGCATTGCATGGAATACTGAGAATGACATGCTATAAAGGCATCTATAAGGATTATCCTGATCTCTACGGAGATCTCCAGTTAACTTGTGTAACTTAAAAAAAAAAAAAAAAAAATCTGTTCTGGGATATCAGGCCACATCATCTGCCCCAGGACTACAAGGGTTCAGATTGGGATCTTTCTCTGCTTTTGCCGGTTGTTATAGTGGTGCTCTCATAAAACTTTTGTTTTCTTTTCTACAGCAAAACAAAAACAAACAAAGAAAGACAAGCCAATAAACAGAACAGGCAATGATGTTGGATTCAAACTGATTCACACTGGGCAAGCCAAAAGAGAAAAGGAACAGCTCAGCCAGAGATGTGATATTGCAATGAATTGGTTAGTGGAGCGATTCTCAAACTGGGTCCACGGATCCGCAAGTCATGTCTGACTCCAGGGGATCCACAAGACATGTCCGGGGCCGCTAACCCCGCTGATCAACTCCTCCCCCTCCCTTCCAGTGCCTCCTGCACACTGCGGAACAGCTGTTCAGTAGCGTGCAGGAAGCGCTTGCGGGGGGAAGGAGTGGGGACGGGGCGTGCGCAGGGGAGGGGGCAGAAAGAGGCGTGGAAGAGATGGGGCAGGGGTGGAGTGGAGGTGGGAAGAGGTGGGGCAGGGGTGGGGCATTGGGGGAAGGAGTGGAGTGGGGGCTAGGGCCTGGGGCTGAGCATGGGTTGAGCACCCCCAGGGAAAGTTAGAAGCTGGCTTGGGCGTCCGTGAACATTTTTAAATCAAAATGGGGGTCCTCGGGTTGCTAAAGTTTGAGAACCACTGGGTTAGTATACAAGTAACTGCATTTTTGCTCACTATTGGACAGAAGCCAAACTGTCCAACTATATGTTCGGGTTGGTTCTTAGGTTCTGTACCAGTGAGTTTCACAGTTTTGGACCAGCTCTTGCGTCTCCTGCACAGAGTAGTACCCTGGCTGTAACAACTCCATGGTGCTAGAGGAATGGGATTGACTTTGTCAGTTCTGTTCTATTCTACATAGGTTTTTATACCCTCTCTGTGATCTTGAAGCTCAAGATAATCTTTTTGGTTCTCTGGACCCAAATTGTTAAGAGCCTTGAAGAAAAGGACCAAGATCTTGACCTCAGTGTGCTATTCACTGGAGTATACAGATTGGAGGACAGGTCTGATGATCTTGCAGTAAATTTTCCCAGGGCTGGAGTTTTCATTCCCAGGTAGATTACATTGCTGAAAGGTGATAAAAGCATGATAGATGTCAAGTGATCCAACAGGATTGCCCATTTTATGCAGCATACAGTACAGCAGGACACAGGTTGAGAATACACATAGTGCTGCTCATTTACATGAGTTCCCTGCTCCCCAAAAGTTCTGCAATTCCTTCCTGTGCATTTAGTGCATTCTTTCCCCACCCTCAACTGGGCTGATGAACCCCAGGGGCTACAGTAGCTGAAGAAGAGCAGCTGTGTAGGATCTCCAAACCAAACTGCTGAATTGAGGGAGAGAGAAGGTTTCTTCCTCCTAATCTGTAGGCAGTTTCCCAAGACTTTGTACTGAGAGAACAGAAAGCAGCACTGAAGTCAATGGAAGTTTTGTGCTGAATAAGGACTGCAGGAGTTGACCCAATATAAGTGAAATAAACAGCAAAACAGGTCTGATGCCCTTTGCATGTTTAGATTTCATTCAGTCATTACAATGAAGGCCTAAAACATGCACTAATGGGATTATGCTCTAATAATATCCAGCTCTTATATAGTGCTTTTCATCAGTATACCTCAAAGGACTTTACAACTGAGGTCAGTATCATTTCTCCATTTTACATATGGGGAAACTGAGGTGCAGAGAGGGGAAGTGACTTGCACTAGGTCATCCAGCAGGCTATAAGCAGAGCTGGAAATAGAACTTAGGTCTTCTGAGGCCCAGTCCAGTATTCACTAGATCACACTGCCTCTAGCATGCTACCTCTGAAGACAAAATGATTTACCGTGGTAATTCCTTATAGCGATCTTTAGCCAGTATTTTATTGCCAGAGTCAATGCAGAGATGTTCATATTACCAGGAGGTTGCTGGTTATTGAAGCCATTTCTTTTGCTGTATTTAGGAACTTTTAAAATGTTCTGTGTGTGAACATCTGTGCAAAATATGTACTGTGCCACAGTGACGATTAGTGAATCAGTCTACAACAGGGCTATTTGCGAACATTTAGATTAGCTGCACATGACTCTGCAGCCCATAATCATATGAAACTTGCAGTGATCTAAATGAGACTTCTGCTTAAGCCAGGACTGCACATATCCAATGTGAGTACCTAATAATTTTAGTTTCCTTCATTTTAACGCTGAGTTCAAACTCTTTTAGCAGGACATTGCCGGAGGAGTTGGACATATTGCAAATATTATAGAGCCAGAAGTCCAAGTCCTTTTCAGGCATGCCAGCAGACAATGTACGTATATAAAATGTTGTGGTTTAGTGAAATAAATTGGAATCATCTGGAGCTGACTGGCATGATAATCTCTGAAATACCAAAAAAAGAAGAACAGGAGTACTTGTGGCACCTTAGAGACTAACAAATTTATTAGAGCATAAGCTTTCGTGGACTACAGCCCACTTCTTCGGATGCATTTATTTCCCAATTCCAGCAACTAATTTGACGTCAACAGTTTAGTGCTGGCACGAAGGATAATAAAAGTCTGCAACTGGCCCCTTAGGACAGATTACCACAGAAACATCGTGGTTGGTGGCTTCATGCAACAGCTGTTAGAATCTTCAAAACAGGCCATGATATAATCCAGCCATTGGAACGCTAAGAGTGCCATAAATGGACCGCTTACATGGACAGAACTATTGTTTTATGTTTTTGTTTGAGTAACTGCAGGAAGTATCAGAAGAGTGAATAATTCCTGGTAGGTCACTCTGCTGGAAAAAATACCTGAGAATCTCTCAATACCCCAGCAGAGGAGGGCAGGGCTGTGCCTGGGGGTTCTCCAGCTTCTCTGCTCCACTACCTGCAGCTGGCTGCATCCAGGCTCCACACAGCGCCCTCTACTGCTGGGCAGGAGGCCCAATGCAGGGAGGGCATCACTCTGAGCTGCTGTTGTAGCCACTGCCAAAGTTGTCCAAAGTGCTGCCACCTCCCTCTCCACAACATGGCACCAGAGGCCCAGCTCCTGCTGTTGAAAAGCAGAGAGACACCTTGTCAAGACTGATTCCCCTCTCTGGCACTTCGAGTGCAGAAGGTGGGGACCCGCAAGCATTCTAAAAATTAATACTGGCCACTCCAGGCTGGTAGTAAACTCCCAAGGTCACAGCTTCTTTCTGACCTTGGATGGTTAGGTGCTGCCACCACCCAAGTGCAAAAAAACCCCTTGGGACCCAGGAAGGCGCACCTGGGAATTCCTCCCTGTGTGGTACCCTCAAGCCCTTTCACACACACCCCCGACCCTCCGGGGAAGAGCGGAAAAAGAAAACAAAGGAAATCAGCACCCTGTTCCCTTCTTTCCCAGAGAACCGCCTGTGGACTTTTTAACCCTTTACAGGTAAAGCAAGTAGAGAACAGCTACTAAGAGGAATTTTATAGCTAACTGGCTGGCTGAGTGTCCATGAAAGGGAGCTATCCCCCCCTTCATTTATCACACACTTGGCCAGCCCCTTCTGCATCACGATGAGGTGGCCTCAGCCTGACACTGTTGCCATCACACAGTTGCAGGCCCAGCAAAGGGACTAGGAGAAAATCAGGCCATCACGAGTCCTACTCAAATGCACTGAGGTACTTGGAGACCAGCCCTTTAAATTGAGGGACTGCCCCACAAAGTTCAGGCTGGGAACTGCATATTGTGGGGTGGGGGAGAGGAAGCAAAAAGCAAACAGGATGTTAGGAATCATTAAAAAGGGGATAGAGAATAAGACGGAGAATATCTTATTGCCCTTATATAAATCCATGGTACACCTACATCTCGAATACTGCGTACAGATGTGGTCTCCTCATCTCAAAAAAGATATACTGGCACTAGAAAAGGTTCAGAGAAGGGCAACTAAAATGATCAGGGGTCTGGAACGGGTCCCATATGAGGAGAAATTAAAGAGGCTAGGACTTTTCAGCTTGGAAAAGAGGAGACTAAGGGGGGATATGCTAGAGGTATATAAAATCATGAGTGATGTGGAGAAAGTAGATAAGGAAAAGTTATTTACTTATTCCCATAATACAAGCACTAGGAGTCACCAAATGAAATTAATGGGCAGCAGGTTTAAAACAAACAAAAGGAAGTTCTTCTTCACACAGCGCACAGTCAACTTGTAGAACTCCTTACCTGAGGAGGTTGTGAAGGCTAGGACTATAACAGCGTTTAAAAGAGAACTGGATAAATTCATGGAGGATAAGTCCATTAATGGCTATTAGCCAGGATGGGTAAGGAATGGTGTCCCTAGATTCTGTTTGTCAGAGGGTGGAGATGGACGGCGGGAGAGAGATCACTTGATCCTTACCTATTAGGTTCACTCCCTATGGAGCACCTGGCATTGGCCACTATAGGAAGACAGGATACTGGGCTAGATGGACCTTTGGTCTGATCCAGTACCACCGTTCTTATGTTCTTATGTAAGGGATGGACACAAGTGGAATGGGGAACCGCATAGCAATGAGGGGCAGGGGGAACTCCATAGAGAAGGAGGAAACAGAGAGGAAAGGGGAATGTTACAGTGACTGAGGAGAAAGGGGAACCCACAGCAGGAGGGATATGTAGGAAGAAAAATCCACAGTGATGGGGAAGAGGAAACCCTGCACTGGGGGCAGGAGAATACAGGAGAAGGGGGAACCTCAAAGCAATGGAGGAGAAAGTGTACAATGAAGGGAGAGGGGAGGAGATGCATTAAAGGTGGCAGAAGGACATGACAGTGAAAAACATTAAGGGGTGTTTGAGAGGAGAAGATGCTCCATGAAAACACCAGAGGAGGGAGCAAGTTTGGGGTAGCAGGGCCAGTGAGCTTTTCTCCAAGAAGGTAACAGCTAGGGAACAGAGGAAGGGTGGTTTTGAGTAGGAGGCTCATGGGCTTCCTGTAGTGTCTCTAGTTTCTGATAAATATTTGTAGTGTAGATGGAAAGGAAGGGTGGTTCGATGGTTCAGACTGGGATTTAAGAGACTTATGTTGAATTCCCTGCTCTGCCACAGACGTCTTCTGTGACCTTAGGCAAGTTACTTAGTGTCTCAGTTCCCCATCTGCAAAATGTGGGGAATAGCACTGTCCTGCCTCACAGTGTTGTGAGGATAAGCACACTAAAGATTGTGAGGCACCCAGACACTATGGTAATAAGGCCATATAATCACTTTAGGGTATGTCTACACAACAAACAAATAACTTGCAGCAGCGACTCTTAGAGCCCGAGTCAACTGACTTGGGCTTATGCTGCGGGGCTAAAAACAGCACAGTAGATAGCCAGGTTCGGGCTGGAGACCAGGCTATGAGACCCAGTGAGGGGGAGAGGGTCTAGGACAGTGGTGGGCAACGTGTGGCCTGCAGGGACGTGCTGGCTGCTGCTTCCCGCAGCTCCCATTGGCCGGGAACAGCAAACCGTGGCCACTGGGAGCTGCGGGGGGCCATGCCTGTGGATGGTCAACGTCAGCAAAATGTCTCGCGGCCCGCAATCAGATTACCCTGACAGGCCGCATGCGGCCCGTGGGCTGCAGGTTGCCCACCACTGGTCTAGGAGATCAACTGCAATTTTTAGCTCCACAGCATGAGGCCAAGTCAGGTGACCTAGACTGTGAGACTCTCTACCCTGGGTTTCATTGCTGTGTAGACATACCCTGAGATAGATGGGACTATAAGTGAGCTTTCTTTGTGCCGGCCTCGTTAGTTTCATGGTTCACCATCGAGATCACCCACAAACTAATTTTATTCCCTTTAAAATGGATTCTAGCAATCACCTTGAAACAGGTCTTGTGCCAGCATGCCCCTGCCTCCCTGACATAGTACATTTTACCAGCACATTGTTGGCTGTCTGGAGAGTTAAAAATATGATGAGAGTTTTGTGACAGACACCATTTTGTTAACCGAGTGGTATATTGTGCAGTCCAGCAGATTTTAACGATGGATAGCACTGCTGAAATGTACAAGTAATCCCATGATTTTCATAAATCATTTACATTTGGCTGTGGAAACCGACATTGTTACAAAGCAGTTTTATATGCTTCATTTCTGTGCAAAAAAATCCACATATACCCCTCCCCAAATAACAGCCACAGTGGGAATTAAGTGCATTTGGTACTGCAGATATATGTGCAAAAAGTCAGACTATAATATCTGGAAACACAGAAGAGTTTTCCTTGTGAACAAAGCCCCTAATCAGCTCCACAGAAGAACAGTTTATCATTTCTTCCCATCAGGAGTTTTTTTCCTTCTTGATAAATATTGGGTGAGAAACAGCATTTTAGGAGCAGTTAGAATTCTGTGCAACAAATTAAAGGCTTGGGAATGGCTTCATTGAATGCCTTTAAATTACAAGCATGTGACCAGATTGCTGTATAGCTCCCTAAACCATTTGACATTTCTTCTTGTTAGGGCGAACTGCTGCTTCATCCACTTTTGACCCTGATATCTTATGAAAGAGCAAGTTGCTCTCCACTAAGTTTAAACAATTGCCTGTACTAAATGCTCATAATAAGTGCAGTGGCCTGTTAAATGAAGTTTGAATTCATTCAGGATATGTTAATTTTATGAATACTTTTGAATAAGTAATTATGATCTTTTTGCCTGAAGCTTGTCGTTGGGATGCTGAAGTAATTAAGGTGCCACTTAGCCAGTTTTTATTTGTATGCTACAGCAAACCAAAGGAAGGGAAATGTCTAGGTAAGAAATATCCAGTTATATTCTGGGAAAGGAGAGGACTTGGGGATAAGAATTAGAAAACATTTATCATCAGGCAAAAAGGGAATGAAATAAATTCCTGGAGCTGATTAAATAAAGAGATGGTTGAAGAGTTCTGCTTATCAATAGCACTCATTGCAGCTGGGTGTCCAGAAGCAGAAGCACCAAATGGAGTGGTTTGGGAACAATTCTTTCATGTGGAATGGAGCATGACTGTCTCATGGTAGTGCACTAGCATATGTCTGGTAAACGGGACAATTCACATCAGCTGGTCATAACCAGATGAGATCAGCCTGCTGTCTAGAGAAAAGGGTGAGAACATGGAAATACCCTGATGCTCACTGGCTGAGAATTTCATGCATTTCCCTCCTTTTTGACAAGTGCCATGGTGTATCCACTAAAATCTGACAATCTATTTTTAACAAATGCTTGTTGATTTCTATGTTCTGTTGTAATAATTTTGTTAGATCCTTTTCTCAAACTTCCTTTATCTGTTTATTACCATCTGACTAAGGCCTCCGTCCTGCAGCCCTTACAATGAATAGTGCTTATTCACACGAAGTCCCACAGAAGACATTAGGGCGACTTGCTTAAATGCTACTCAAGGTGAGTAAGTGTTGCACAATGAGGCCCTTATATTATTGGGGTGGGGGGTCTTCAGAGGTGAAAGTAAGCCGGTACGAGCCGGTACGCAGTGCTGGACCCGACCGACTTCCCCAGACTGGTGATTTAAAGGGCCAGGGCTCCCTGCAGCGACCAGAGCCCAGGGCCCTTTAAATTGCCTCCTGAGCCCTGCTGCCGCTCCCCGGCTCAGGCAGTGGGGCTCGGGTGGTGCTTTAAAGGGCCAGGGCTCCCCGCAGCAGTAGGAGCCCCTGGCCCTTTAAATCACAGCCAGAGCCCTGCCGCCGCTACCCCAGGGCTACAGCAGCCAGACTTGGGCAGCGCTTTAAAGGGCCGGGGCTCCTGCCGCTGCGGGGAGCCCCAGCCCTTTAAATCACCACTGCAGCCTGGCTGCCTGAGCTCTGGGGTAGCAGCGGCAGTGCTCCGTCGGAGATTTAAAGGGCCCGGAGCTCCGCTGCGGTAGCGGCGGCCAGAGTCCCGGTCCCTTTAAATCTCTCTGGAGTCCCAGGGCTCCCAGCCGCCTCTGCAGCTGTTAGCTCTGGGGGTGATTTAAAGGCCCTGGGGCTCCCAGCCACAGCCGGAGCCCTGGGGCTTTAAATCTTGATGTAAAGGCCCCGCCTCTTCTGGTTGAGGCCCCGCCCCTGCCCAGGACTCCGGCGTACCAGTAAGTCCTTTAACTTACTTTCACCCCTGGGGGTCTTTCTGTTAAGAATCAAACTCTAATGTCTGTAAAGTGCCACGCACACATCTGACTGTAAAAGTAAAAGAGAGACGAGGTAGGTAAGGCAATACATCTCTACCCCGATATAACGCGACCCAATATAACATGAATTCGGATATAACGCGGTAAAGCAGCACTCCAGCAGATCAATGCAAGTTTGATATAATGTGGTTTCACCTATAACGTAGTAAGATTTTTTGGCTCCCAAGGACAATGTTATATTGGGGTAGAGGTGTATCTTCCAGTGGACCAACTTCTGTTGGTGAGAGAGATGAGCCTTCAAGCTACACATAGCTCTTTTTGATCTCTGTGCAGCTCGAAAACTCATCTTTCTCACCAATAGAGGTTGATCCAATCAAAGATATTGCCTCACTCACCTTGTCTCTCCAATATCCTAGGACTCACACGACTACAACAACAGTGCATATAAAATTAACAAACAATCCTAAATGCTATGGGGTAATACAAATAAATAAATAATAATAATATAATGTGCTAAGTGTGTATGACTTTAATAACAATATTTGCCTTATATTAGCATAATAAATGCGCTCCTCCAATTCTGGATGTGGCAACAGTAGCCAGAAGGCATTGATTGGAGTTGCAAGAAGCCTGCCTCACAGACTTTGCATTGTCTGTAGCATGTGATGAAGTACAGTACACTGTTGTTTCTGGAAATACTTAGAATCTGGATGTCTTGTTCAGTTGTCTGGTCATCTGTGACCACTGAATAATCATAACTATTACTGAGAATATAAATATGAAAACAAAGGATTAGTTTTTCTCTTCAGTTTGTTTGGGGAATAGAGTGATTTATTTCTGAAATTCCAAGAGTTGAGGGGAAGCCATAGAAAAGTCTCACAGCTGAGGTAAAGAGAGTGTTGTCAGATATTCAGCAAATAATACAAACCACAGAAAATAGAGGAAGGGAAATGTCATAGGTTAGCTGGTCCCTGTTCATAGAATAGGCCCAGCAGCTCTGGACCTGAACAGGTGTATCCAATCCAGCCAATTAAAAAGGGTTGGGCAACACCTCGACCTATAAAAGGCTGCTGGGGGGAAGGGGAAGAGGAGAGATAGAGTAAGACAGGTAGGTGGGGAGGGAAAGCCACAGTGGAGTAGCATGGAGTGGTGTGGTGGGTCTCCTCGAGAAGGGGGCCAGGTGCTCCAGGACACAGCCCTGAGACTGCTGCCCCAGAGAGGAAGAAGAGCTGGGAACCTGCCAGAAACCCCTGAGCCAGGTGGAGCTAAAATTTGAAAGGACTGAGTTAAAACTATTTTATTGTTTGTTTGCTGGCTTTTGTTAAGAAAACAAACCTCCTTGCAAGATAGTGGGGGTAGCAGTGTATATTTTGGAGCAGGAGAGAAATCCTGCCCGCTTATACAAAACATGTACATTTCCTGGTTGAGAAGTTGGCATATGTTTTGAGCCACAGAACTGATGATGGGTGGATGTGAATTTCCCAAGTTTCCAGTCTCTGAAAATCTAGCACAGGGTGTGGCTCTCCTGGAACAATGATCGCAGTAGGGAAAACGGTCCATTCCTCACAGAGCTTGCTGAGCAATTGGTATCTTATAAATACTCCTCCCCAGCCACGCACTAAACTACAACCAACAATGAGACAACCAGTTTCATCATCCCCACTATTTCAGTGCCTCCCTTCTCAACTTTTCATGTGGAGCTGGGACTCCAGCCCTTTCCACACCACTTTCACTCTATTGGGTTCAACAGATGTGTCTCAGTCCAGGGGTGCCCAAACCTGGCCCATTCCATGCAATTGTTTGGAGTCTGAGAACAGCACATAATTTGCATGGAAGGGAGCCATGCTCAGCTTTAATCTGGAGGTACGGCTGAGTGCATCCACCTTTCTGCATGGCCAGGCTGTCTGGCCAGGCCTGATACACTTCATGTAGTGGAAAGCAAATGGCCTAAAGCAATAATTGGGGCTTTTTAATTGCCAGACCATCTGAATCAATATGGAACATTGCATGCTAGAATCTGTGGTCTCTATGGACCTCAACCCCCATATGAAAGATGAGGGCAGCTGTGACCCTCTCTCTACCCAGCCCCACCTCAATCAATACCTACCAACATTTAAGTCCCAAAAGGTGTGATTAAGACACTGCTGCACCAAGTTAGGATTCCCTTCTCTACAGCCTATTGGCTGTAATGAAATGACCTGAAAACCCTGGTCCCAGGAGGGTCAATGGCCAGATGTCCCTGGAAGGAAGCTCACCGCCCCTCCCCCATGGCTCCAATCATTACTGTAGTTGGTTTCCCTGTGCCTTAGCTTTAGTGAGTTGCATTGAGCTCTCTCCTGGAATAAGTTACTTTGCAGCAATAAACCCAATGAACTCACAAGCAGATGATCTGGATGCTAGTTTTTTCTTTATAGTACTAACATACATCTTTTGTTGGTGCTCTTGGAGGTGTCACATACCTTTGAATTTGTATGTACCTGCAGAACTGCCTGGAGTAGGGTGAACAGAAATGTATGTCTTTACTAACCCATGGTAGGAGCTCGGTTTTCCAAATCCATGTTCAACAGTAGTCTCTCTGGAGAGGCTCAAGGAATGGGGTGATAGCCCTTGTGAGCCTGGATGTACTAGCAAGTCTTTAATTGAGCCCTTCTCTCATGAGATTAAGGATCTGAGACCTTGCAAGCTGAACATTCTGATGTCAGGAGTCTCTGCTCATTCTCTAAAGGAGGGGAAGTACTGCTGTGGAGGGCTGGAAGGAAAGGCTTCGGTTCACTGTGGCAGAGCTGATTGGGAGGGACACTAGATAGGTGAGGAGAGGGGTTGGTTTGGAGAAATGAATAAACAAAAAGCACCAGTTGTCAGGCATGTTAGGTATGGCTTATAGCTGTGTATAAGTAGTGTGTTTAGCTGTGTTAAATACCTGCACATTCTTCCCAAAAGGCTGTTTCAAGATCATTATTTCCAAGGAGAAATCTAACAGACTGCATCAGGTCAAAATAGGTTTATAATCTGAGGCTCTTTCTATATATGTTTTTTCCCACCATATCGTCATCAAATAACCCAAAGGAAGAGACTAATGCATGTATCTTGTATTCTGCATGGTTGGTTTATTATTGACTATATGTCATTCCACACAGAATACATGGTTGGATTGGCATATTGGTTAGCATAGTAAAGGTAGGGTATATGGTAATTGATGGGGCATGATTAATAATCTATGTAATGTTTTTGCAGTTATTTGTGATTTTTTATTATTTTCTACTTGCAGGTTCAATATTATTTTTGTTTTAAAATTCTGGAAATCTGGAAGAGGCATGTATACATCTATGGCTTTGCCGCCAGTGGCAGATATGATCTTGGAGAAAGAAAGGACTTATGAATATTATGGCTCATGTCCATGATTTCTCCCTTGCACGTGAGTCTGTCTCTAAGAACAAGTAATTAGTTGTCTGTTGTTCAAAGACAGACACACATGCAAGGCAGAAATAGAATCACTCATGCACAGATCAAGGAGCTGGGGGATGAGTGGAAACCAAGGTCAGTCTGGCCACAGGTTAGGCTCTAGATTAGTTTCTGCTGAAATGTCATGAGAAACCATTTGCTGATAATATTATGAGAACACAATCTAGGTCACAGCCACAGAGGGAGACTATTTGAGGGAGAGACTGAAGGCAAAAGGGAGTACATCAGACAGATGTCTGGAAAAGGGATAGGGTTCAGAGTCTAGGTTTGTACCCCAGCAGACCTGACTCAGCCCTTCATCATTCTTTGACTGGTGAGTAACTGAGTTGAAGGAAAGGTGACCAGATAAACCCAAATGTGCATATGTCTAAACAATGGCCTTGCAGTTGTACAGATAAAATGTGTGCTGTCACCAGAAGATCTCCACTTCCGCTCATACAGTTTCAATACTGGCAAATATATGGAAAAATAATGAGACTCATACAACAACCAAGATAAAGTTTCACAATATTATTGAGATCCCTACATTGTTACATGCTTCTGAAACTTAGCCAATGCTAGACACCCACAACAGGAAATGTAATGCACGTGCATGCCATCAGAGATGCTTGCAGAGAAGACTTGGAGTCTGCAGGTGGGGAAAAAATAACTAATGCTGATGTGTTAGGACTGGCCAACAGACTGTAGGGATAATAATCTGAAAAAGAAGACTGAAGTGGTTTGGGCATGTTGTACAGATGTCAAAAAAAAGTATTCTTAGACAAGCCCTTAATTGGGTACCACTTGGTGGAAGATGGGAAAGAGGACAACAGATGAGACATAAGAAAACCATTGAGAAAGATGTCACTGTCATGTACACAGACACAGTGGAGCAAGAAATGTGGCACTAGTCAGACAGAGGTGGAAAAAGTGGGTTGCTTTGTGTCACAAGGCAGGAGAGCATCTAATAAAAATGTCTATCTTAATTAGAGATATGCACTTTACTGAATATCATAGCTCACACTTGTTTTTATGATTTTTTTTTCCAGTTTCAACAGTATGGAACATGTAACTCCTCCCTTCATTTGCAACAAGCAAAGAAAGATCCTCTGAAACCATGACTGTGAGCCAAAAGATGATACACAGTAATGCTACTAGAGTTTACAATTCTGAGAAAGTAGAATATTCAGCTAGAATAATTCAGCATAATAAATATTTGGAGCTACATTTGCCTAGAAAACCATTTGTTTGCTAGCTGTGACAGAGATGCAGCAGAGAAGGTGCCTCAAAACCCCATAAAAACAAGCACTTGTGAAAGGAAAACACTGATAGAATGAATGGCACATTAACGTACCTTCTAAAAATTATTCCAGATATGGCAGCAGATAATAGAGCCAGATTCTTCCCAGAAAGTGTCAAGAAAATAATGAAGGACCAAAAGAGCCTGGAAATGAACTAAGCCTAGAATTCATCTCAAATGTAGATGACAATTGCAACAAGGATAATAGCATAATGGAGTCTATTAGTGCAGTAGGAGGCAGAAGTGCACAATATATACAGGGGCAAAGAGTCATTTAAGATTATTTTGTGATCTAAGTTCAAGAGCGACAAGGAAGGCAATCATAGTTGTAGTCATGATAACACAAAGAGAATGTGTTGAGTTACTAAAGGAAATTGGGATTTATTTTCCTTTGCATGCAGGGGGGAGGGGTGTGAGTGGCATCTTTAGTGCCGTCTCCAAAATGAGAGTTCTCTCCAACTAGCATTTGTTGCAAAACAATATGAAGTTCAGTGTCTAAGCACGGGCTGCTACCCAAGCAGAGAGGAGAGCTGATTTGACATTCCCAGCAGAGCTATGCCAGTGCTGGGCAGCCTGAGAGTGATCCCAACCTTTCCTGGAGTTCCTGGGATTGTCTTTCAATGTTCAGGAGTTTGGATCAGTCCTGTTTCCAGGAAGTGGGGATTGTGAAGCCCCTAAAGAAAAATGACCAAGGAGGAATTGTCTCTTGCTCTTTTCTTTGAGTTCATCAGAGTGAAATTTTATAATGGTATTTCCAGAGCCACCTGGTTCTTCCTTCTCACACAGAAGAGCAGTGCCACCTGCTGAAAAGAGATGTGTATGTAATAATGACTTGTGATTCCAGAGACCAAATATTCAGGGCCTGATTCTCCACAGCCTCGTACCTCATACAATAGTGAGGGTGAAACACTACCAAATCAGAGTGGTAGCACTTTACACCTCCACAAAGTGAGTGTAAGAGACAACACAAGGTGAAGAGAATTACACCCTAGACTATTGTCTCCTAAACAACAAGATCCCCACCCCTACCCCAGTGATATCCTTCAGAAGAGGATATATGTGCAGCTAATGATGAGACCAAGACAGTTTGCAGCTGACCCTGGGTCTTTATATAATTGAGATAGTTATTTAAATTCTAGTTGAATTTATTAAAGCTGGAGATGGGTCTGAGCTACAAGGCGGAGATGGATTCAGCCTCTCCCAAACTCTTGAGTGGATAGATGAAGGTTTGGCTACACGCAGAACTGGGCAGCAAGATGTCTTCCCCCCTCCACCAAAGGCTGATTAAAATTCAGTCATTGTAGAACCTTGGAATATAAGAAGCCCTCTTGAGAGAATTATCAACTTGGTGTTGGTCGAACATCTCCCTGAGGGTTTCTCTACATAAACATAACCTGGTTTAGAGTGGGAGGGAAGGATTGCTTTGCCATCTTCTATGATGGGGCCTTCTGCTACTGAGGAATGGGTCTCTGCCTTTAAGGTTTTCCAGAGATTTTTCTGGTTCACTAATTAAACTCTTCTTTGGAAATTCTAGAATTCAGGGGCTTTCTCACTTTGGTATTTATAAATACCAGGCCCCCCCAGCTAAATTCCCTTCCTCACCTCGCAGTCCCAATGGTGCAGCAGTGATGTCATAGTGGCCTAACCCATCTACCTGCCTTTGTCTCTTACCTGAATGTAAGGCCAGGAAGCTCCTAGCCTGCCCAGTGCTTTCTAGGAGGTGGAGGTGTGAGCAGCACTTGGTTGCTTTTGAGCAACTTGAGACATCTGGAAAGGTTTGCCAGATTCTCTTGTATATACAAAAATAATCTATCAATACTCTCAATAGTACTCGAAGTCTCCTAAACAGTCTAGTGCATCTGGACTGGCTACTGTTTTATTACTGACAATAGCTGCATTGTTTCTTCTCATACTGACAAAGTGAGTGAAATTCTAGAACTATGGAGAGATAGAGAGTGAAGGCATTTCATGTTAGTGATTAAATGTGAAACTTTCTTGAAGCTGTGTGAATCAGCTGGGATCCTCTCCAGCAGGGGGCAGTGTAAGTGAAGCTGTGATCCCTTCCCTTCTACTTCCCTGGCTTTCTCAGTTCTTCCTTTGCCCATCTCTTACCGTCCTCCCTCCTGGCTGCTCTGTCCCTTCCCCACTCCCTTGATGTTTTTCTACAATCTGTTGTGGAATGTCACTGCTCCAAAAGACTAGTTCAGAGATGGTTGCATTTGGATGGAAGGCAAATGATCCCACTACCACAGAATCATGGACACTGGAGATTTGGTCCATTTCCATGACATCTGGGCTGCCATGCAATGCAATTCCTTGTGGAATATTCTTGAGTATTTCATCCATTCTGAATGTAAATTCTAGACATCCTGTACCAGATTGTTCAGGCCCCTGAGGGTCCTCCAGGATGGAAAGTACCATATTTAAGGTACGTGATAATTTGATGATAACAAATGGCCTGAGCAATTTGTATTTAACATGTTTGGGGGCCAGTTCCAGGAACCATTCTTTTCTGTTATAAAAACTTTTGGGGTTAAAATGCAAGATACCTAGTGCTGAGGGATTAATTCCTCCAGGAAGACCAAGTAGAGAACTAACCTCGTTTTGAGGTGTCTTAGAGAGCTGAGGAGGGAGCTCAGGGGCTCCTTAGCTGAGAAGGTCAGCCAGGCCACTTCTGTATCCTGAGAAGAGAGGGAGATTTAGAATGCCCCAAAGTAAGTTCCACCTCCCAGAGAGGAAGGTGTCCTCTTCCTTGCTTCTGCTGCACTAAAGAACTCCCCTGACACCCAGCAATGTTCCTCACTGAGACCTTGTGTCTTGGCTTCAGTCTTTCTGACCATGAACAGGGGCCACAGTCACCAGCAGTAGATATTTTCATCTGCTTGTCCTTAAATGGCAGGGCTGATATTCTTCCTTACCAAAGTTTAACTTATAAAACTGTGTCATCTTCTACAGATTGACTGACTGTTGCTCTTGGCTGCCGTTGTGTTGTTTGCCATTGGCTTACTCCTAGGGAACATCTGTTTGATCAATAACACACTAATTACAGGTGAGAATTCACCTGGTCTTATCATATTTCTGTAATGTACTTGCCGTAATCTCCAGTGTCCCAGAAGAGAAGAGTCTCTTCACCCCAGCCAGCTTTGCTTTTATAGGCTAGCCCTTCCATTCATCTCTAAGATCTGCTCCTATGAGTTGCTATGGAATTTTGGTCTAACAAATGTATTGCTTTAAATATGGAGCATTGGCTTGAATATTGAGATCAGAGTCTGCCCTGCCTATTGCAGTGACCCAGTGCCTATGTTGATAGTGACTGGGCCAGTTATTGTATGATGGTATCACCTAAAGCAGATGTGGGCAAACGCCAACAGGACTGTCCTGCCCAGCTCCTGAGCTCACAGCCGTGGAGCCTAGTCCCTGGCCCTCCCCCGCTGTCCCCCCTCTCCCGCAGCCGGGCTGCGGGGGCGGGCTGCGGTCTGGCCCGCCGCTCCCGCTGGGCAGTGTGGGGAGCACAGCTGGCTCTGGCTGGGTGTCGCGGCTGCTGGTAAGGGGATGGGGAGCGGGGGGTCCTGGGGAGCAGTCAGGGATGAGGGGGCGGTTGGATGGGGCGGAGGTTCTGGGGGCGGCGGCCAGGGGTTGGGGGACAGGAAGGGTTGGGAGTGGGAGTCCTGGGGGGACCGAGTGGGGATGTGGATAGGGGTCGGGAGGGCAGTCAGGGGACAGGGAGCAGGGGGGGAGGTTGGATAAGGGGGTTGGGGGATCCGGGGAGAGGGTGGTCAGGGGACGAGGAGCAGAAGACAGTTGGATAGGGGGTGGGAGTCCCAGGGGGCGGGAGTGTGGATAGGGGAGGGGAAGTCAGGGGACAGGGAGCAGGGGGATTGGGTAGGGGGCGGGGGTCCCGGGAGGGGGTGGTCAGGGGACAAGGAGCAGGGGGGTTTGGATGGGTTGGGGGCTCTGAGGGGGGCAGTCGGGGGCGAGAAGTGGGAGGGGGCGGAGGCCAGGCTGTTTGGGGAGGCACAGCCTTCCCTACCTGGCCCTCCATACAATTGTGCAACCCCGATCTGGCCCTCGGACCAGAAAGACCACCCCTGACCTAGAGACTCCAAACAAGAGACCCATTGTGCTAGAAATTGTACAAACATGTAGTAAAAGTCAGTGGCTGCTCTGCAGAGCTCACATTCTCAATAGGTGACATAGACAAAGATTGGGAAGGGAAACAGTGACTTACCCAAGGTCACCCAGCTTCAACCTCCTCCATGTAAAACTTATAGGCATCTCAGGTAAGAATCCTCATGGTCTCTGCATAACTCCGTTCTTTCAGGACCCCCTCCAAGTCTTTGGTTTCATCACATCCATTAGAAGATTTGTCTGTTTCACCACTATTTAAACTAATGGGCACTCAGCATCCTGCTGTTCAGGCTTCAGCCTCAGCCAAATTGTAGAGAACAAATGTACAGGATTAACAATTAGTATTTTACCTAGCTTATTTGGGATCGGGGAGAGAAAGCAAGGGAGCAATGCTGGATTAAACTTTATTAAGATGGAGTTGTTTGTTTGCCACACATCAGTGCCTTCTGCCTCTGTACCCTTCCATTAGGGGGGACTTCACAACCACAGACTCAAACATCTAATAACCAGGAAATGACCAGTTAAGGTCTCTCGTATATCCCTTGGTGTGTGGGAGGGGTTTCCCCCCTCGTCTTCTCTCTTAGGACCTGGACTGACCAGGATTCCCTGCACCAAGCTTTCCCTCCTATTTAACTATCTTAAAAAAAAATGTAAGGCTGAGGTGGTTAGTATGTGCAGAGAAGGGGTAAAAATGTACTGAACCCAAAATGAGGCTGTGAAGAAAAGTCTCCTAGATGGCTGGATCTCCTGCATATTCCCGACCAGAACTTTGGAACAATAGAAGGGGCCATTCCCAAATAATCCATCCTATGTTTTACAAAGACACCCATGTGTGCTGGTACAGCACTTTGGGAGTTTTAATACTGTCATCTATAAAATATCATGCATACCTGCTGAAGGAATGGTCACCATAGGGACAGGTTAGAATACACTTTACAGGATTTCCCTCCAAATAACACCTTGGATATTTTTGTTCAAAAAGATAACTGGAAAGGTTATTAGTAAACCAGGTACTAAACTTGAACCCAAAGTAGTAAGGCCTGGAACAGATATCAGAGATACAGGATAAGAAATCTCTTGGGGCAAGGACCATCTTTTTATTCTGTTTGTACAGCACCCACTGCAATGGGATCCTGATCCATGACTAGGACTCCTAAGCACTATGCTAATACAACTAATCAATAATAAGAACTCTAAAGAATTGGTATAAATCTTATTTCTAACTGGGGTCTTAATTCCCTCTGATACAAATTGGTTACAGGAAGAGGGGCATCTAGATTCTAAGTGTTCTTTTCCCCTGGATATTACTTAGCAGACAGTTTCAACATGCTTTTTTTCCCTCAGAAACACAGTTTAGTCCCCTGTAGCTCTCTCACTCCTGGCTAATCCCCCCTCCCCCTGCAACAGAGAAAGAAAGCATGTGACAAGTTACACAACCTGGGGAGGATGGGGAGGAGAGGGCTCAAATCAATCTCTCTGAAGACTTCCAGATGTCATTGGGGATGTTAAATCTGTGTAGCTGCCCTCACGCTAGATAATACATACAGTAGTGTCAAAGAGAACATTCATATTCATTTTCTTTAATTCTTCCTACTATTGTCCAATGACATGAGACTTAAAACTCTTGATCATCTTACTGATGGCTAATTGTCACTGTCAAATCAGCTCTTCCTTCTTTTTTAAACTAGCATGTCTTTGAGCAATGTCTGCGTCATTGTTTCCCTAAACATAGATTACTGGTCCTGCCTGTCTGTGTAGATTTGCTCATGTGCCTTAGACGGACCATTGCTAGATTGGACTGACCTTAATTTCTTACATAAATGTTCTACAGAAGTTTTTAAAGCTGTGTCATTCTTTATTCTCAGACTTCACTTGTGAGTGGAAAAAAGTTCAGTAGCTTTATTTCTGTACTGTAGCTAAATACTGAACGGAAGAATAGAAATTAGAAATAGAAGAGAGTGATTAGGTCCCATCTTGTCCTTCTCCAGGGAACCATTGTAGGATAGCATGTTCTCCAGTTCTTTGTCCAGTCTTGTTTTATGGGGCTCAAGCACTGGACCTTTTGCCATTTCCCTAGAGTGACTATCTATAATCTTCTGGATACACAGATAGCACTATTATTTGTGTTTTCGTAGTGCCTAGAAACCCCACTCAGGGACCAAGACCCCACTGTGCTATATGGTTTCCTGTAAAATACAGCTCAAATTGAGGGAATCTTTCCTGATGTTTATTAGTAATACTTTTCATTTCCTACAGCACATTCCATTCATGGATCTCAAAACACTTAAATGTGCGTGAAATACCCCTCCCAATGACCTCTTTGTGAATAATAATACTTATCTATTACCCCCATTTTATAGATGAGGAAACTAAGGTACACAGAGATAAGAGCTCAATTCTGCAAGCACTCCACATTTAGATATCCCAGTGATTTAAATGGGATGGCTGTACAAGGAAGGTGTGCTGGATTGGAGCCCTAAGCACCCCAAGATCACACAGGGAGTCTCTGCAGCCCAGATTAGAACACCGACTTCAACTCACAGTCCTATGCTTTAAGCACTAGGCCGTGCTTTCTCTCAGAAAGAGAAGATGGTAAGGGGAGGATGTGGTTTTATGGGGGGTTGGTTGGTAACATCACTCTTTCATCTGGTTTTATGAGCAAGGGACCCAAAGCAAATAGGCAACAGTTAAAAAGTCTCACATATTGCCCTGCTCTCCCCTCCCCCTTTGTATTTTTCTTTATTTACAGTGTAAGCTCTTTGAAGCAGAGACCTGAGGGTGTAATGTGGCCCAATCTTATCCAGTAATAACTGTGCTTCCTGTTTGGGACTTATAAACTATGGTGACTGGTACTCTTAAAATCCTTTAGATTGATTTAGATACAGTAATAGCCTTACTCAGACTTTTGCACAAGCACCCTGGAACGCTCGCCTTTGCTTTCTGTGTTTCACCGAGACACTTCAGTGGGCTTCTGTCAGTTCTGATTACAAAGCAGAGGCAACTGACCTTGCTTTTTCTTCATGGTAAACTCTCCCTTGAATTCAACTTCCTCTAGGATACTGGACTCCAGCTGGGAAGCTAAGAAAGAATTCTGAAAGCAGCAAACCATGCTCGGACCGTTATACAAACATACTATAGGTATCCATTAATTTATTTCTAAGGCTCCTTTCAGATTCTGATAGAACCATTGAAAACCACCGGGCAGAACTATGGAATAGGAGGAAACTACTATGTAAACCAACAGAAAGGTTTTCAACCTGAATTAACATTAAGAGCCCATACGCCTTACCCTGCTCAAACAGCTTGTTAAAAATGTGGATGTTTGTGGTTTTAAAAACTGCCTGTTTGTTTAGGAAAAGGGTATTAGAAAACCAGAGGTCCTGTGACACTGGAAAAACATTTCAATAAGTGTCCTAAAAAGATTTAAAATAAACACGCACAAATTCTTCTGACTCATTTTGCCTCATCCACCACAGCCAGCCTTCAGCCAACTGGAGATGATCACCAGAAGTCACACTGACATTGTCCTTCTGGAGACCCCTCAAGCCTCCTTCAGAAAATAAAAGCAAGACAAAAGGGTCAGCCAGAACCTCCTAGGAGTCAAAGGAAAGGATCTCTCTGAAGACACGTCTCGCTTGTCTCCTAGAAAGAATGTCTGCAACTACCCCTGCAACATCCACCAGCCAAGCATTTACAGATCACTTCATCAACACTGTGCTCTCCTTCTAGACACTTCTTGGAGCAAATTGCTTCTAGCTGGCATGTGTCACATTGCCCTGTGTGATGAAGGGAGCAGAAGGTGATAACCTGCCCTCTGCCCCAGGTTATTTGGCTGCAGCACAGAATGCTTGGATGAGGCTTATTAGAAAAAGCTACTACAGAAAGCCAGTCAGCATGAAAGCAATGGATAGGACACTGCATACAGCAAATATATATAAAAAAGAGACATGGCTTTGACCAGTCTGACATGTAGGTAGTCTGGATCTCTCTGGGCACATCGACAAAGTGATAAAAAAAACTGTGGCTGGCCCAGGTCACCTGACTTGGAATTGTGTTTGAGAGCAGGTTGGGAAGGGCACCTGCTCACGTGAGCATTTTGCTATAAGTTGTCAGTTTGAATCCTGCCCACAATGGTAATCATTACAAATGGCTACTCTTAGACAGGGGTTTGGAGGCCTTGGTGAAATGAATTTCTGGTCTCAATTTAGCTTCTCGTGGGCAGGTGTCCATTCTACAAAAACCAGCATCATAATCAGCACCCTCAGCAGAGAACTGAAGACTGGCTCCTTCAAACCACAGCTGAGGCACATACACTTACACTACCCTGTCAATCTTAAATGATATATAAACATAATGGTAAAATCCTGGCCCCAGTGAAGTCACTGGGAGTTATGCTATTGCCTTCAGTGGAGCCAGGATATCACCCAACATGTTTCAGAATATTCATTGATTGCCCAGTAGAACTGATGGCAAAAATAGATCCCTATATAATATATTATGTAGGGTTACCATATTTAAAAAATAAAAAAAGAGGACACGCCACGGGCCCTAGCCCCGCCCCTTTCCCACCTCCGGCCCCACCCCAACTCCACCCTTTCCCCACCCCTTCCCCAAAGTCCCCGCCCTAACTCCCCCTCCTCCCTCCCAGCCACGCAAAAAGGGCTGCCCGAGCGCTACTGGCTTTACGGTTTGCTGGGCAGCCTCCAGACCCTGTGCCCCTGGCCGGCGCTTCCCCAGCGCGGCTGGAGCCCGGGAGGGGAAGCGCCCAGCCGGGGGCGCAGGGTCTGGAGGCTGCCCGGCAAACCATGAAGCCGGTAGCACTCGGGCTTTGGGCAGCCCCTATGCCTCCGGACCCTGCGCCCCCGGCCGGGCACTTCTCCTCCCCGGACTCAGACTTCGGCTCTGTTTAAGAGCCAAGCTGCCCGAGCCAGCACTACCGGCTTCGGGCAGCCCCCTTGACTCCGGACCCCAGCCGCTGGCTGGGCACTTCTCCTCCCCGGCTCCAGCTGCTCTGCTCCGGCGGCGCAGGGTCCGGAGGCACGGGGGCTGCCCGAAGCCGGTAGCGCTGGCTCGGGCAGCTTGGCTCTTAAACAGAGCTGAAGTCTGAGTCCGGCGAGGAGCAGAGCAGCTGGAGCCGGGGAGGAGAAGTGCCCGGCCGGCGGCTGGGGTCCAGAGGCACGGGGGCTGCCCGAAGTCGTTAGCGCTGGCTCGGGCAGCTTGGCTCTTAAACAGAGCCAAAGTCTGAGTCCGGGGAAGAGCAGAGCAGCCGCAGGAGAGGAAGTGCCCGGCCGGTATTTTTCCCGGACATGTTCGGCTTTTTGGCAATTCCCCCCGGACGGGGGTTTGATTGCCGAAAAGCCGGACATGTCCGGGAAAAACCGGATGTATGGTAACCCTATATTATATATGCTAAACTTTCCCTCTTTGTACATGCTTAATTAATGACTTTCTTATACTTGGTTGTTCCTGTTTTGTGGACAAAAAACGGTCATCGGTCTCAGGGCTGTCAGTACAGCATCTTCCACTGGCATTAAACTCACTTAAAAGATGTCAACAGCTCTGGTGAATGATGAAGATGAGTGGAGATCTTTCTTCCCAACAGCAATGACACTAGAGGATGAACTGTGGAGCATGCAATCTAAACATTTCTATAGCTAATGCTTACTCTGCATTCCCCCATTCTGAAAGCCACATCAGGAATTGTCTCTGAGGCTTTTTCAGCACTATGCCTCCCAAAGAGGTTTACCATTACCTGAACCTCTCCCTAGATGCTATTGTTTATCAGTGAGAGCCATGCCGGTGACAATAGACAAGTGTAGAAATCATCTTAATAAAATTTTTAAATCTGTTCATATCAGAACACTGAGAATTACTGCATGCAGCACTGAAGATAAGGAGAATTCCAGGATGCTGTCCTAAAGGTGCCACACATAGCGGGGCACTCTCACAGACAGGCTCTGGAGTGGTTTCTCTACGGGAAAGGGGTATACTTACTTCCATTTATTCTAAGAGGCTTGTTCTGGTGGATTGGAGGAGTGGTAGTTTGGTTAACTAATGTAGATTGGCTGACACATTGGATATTTTTAATGCTCGTATTTTATACATGCCTAGAGATTGCTGATAGGCAGATTTTAAATGACAACAATTAGTATCGTTCATTTTACTCTTTCTAGGTAAATCTCAAATCGGTGCAAATTTTAAACCCTATGTTAAGTACTTAAATGGGGCTGCAGTCATACATAGACCTTGCTATATATCATAATCAGTCTTTATGACTGAATACAACCCAACTCTAACATTACATATAACCAACTAATTTAAAAGCTGTGCAAGTTTCTGGCCAAAAATTTAGCCAGTTTTCTTTCCTTCTACCACTGCTTTTATTTGAAGAAACATAAGAGAATCAATTATTTATGATTTTTGTATACATGGATATGAAGTTTATTATGAACTAGAGAAAGCACTTTGAAGTTTCTAAAACTTAGCAATGTTTCAGCATTCATTTATGTTGGTCATTGTCAATTATTTGACCACTGTCAGTTTGCTTATAGAGACAAGGTGGGTGAGGTAACTTCTAAGCTGGTCCGATAACAGATATTACCTCACCCAGCCTCTCTCTCCAAACGGCTACATTACTTATATTATAGTCACAGATCTCCCTCTTGTGGCCAGTTTAATACAATTAGACCTTTCTACACGTTGCTCTTCCACAAATCCTATAATTCAAGCAAAACCCTGCCACTTCAACAACCTTTCAGCAAAGATGGCTGAGCCAAGTGCTGTGCCTGTTCACAAGTATACTACAAAGTGCCAGCAGAGGACAACCCAAAGGAGCAAGATGCTCACACAATATCCCACCTCCCGCACTTAGCACCTGTGGGTCCCACCGATGTGGAGGAGAAGAACTCCTCTACAAATTCCTTTGATCCTGATGACAGATGGGCCACTATTAATGAGTCAAGTATATAACCAGTTTGCACAGGAGGAATTAATGTGCTCTCTTCTCCTTTAAGGGTAAAAGCAGGCCAGTGTAGATACACCTACACATAGGCGCTGACTCCGTGGGTACTCCGGAGTGGGCTGGAGCACCCATGGGAAAAAATTAGCAGGTGCTCCGCACCCACCGGCAGCCAAGCTCCCGCTTAGTCCCCCTCCAGAGCGCACCACGTCCCCACTCCTCCCCCCCTGCCACCTAACAGCTGTTTGGCGGCACTTAGGACTTTCCAGGAGGGCGAGGGAGGAGCAGGGATGCGGTGCGCTCAGGTGAGGAGGAGGAGAAGAGGCAGGGTGGGGACTTGGGGGAACGGGGTGGAATGGGGGCAGGGACTTTGGGGAAGGGGTGAATGGGGGCAGAGTGAGGGCGGTGCAGGGGTGGGGGTCGAGCTCCCACCGGGCAGAGGGGAAGTCGGCGCCTATGCACCTACATAGCCCACAGGAGCAAGCCTCCCAGCCCGGGTCGATAGACTTGGGCTCACAAAGCTTATACTACTGTGCTAAAAATAGCTATGTAGACTATGCAGTTAACTCACGCGATTAACTCAAAAAAATTAATCACGATTAAAAAAATTAATCATGATTAATCGCACTGTTAAACAATAGAATACCAATTAAAATGTATTAAATATTTTGGATGCTTTTTCTACATTTTATATATATTGTATTCTGTGTTGTAATTGAAATCAAAGTATATTATTTTTCATTATAAATATTTGCACTGTAAAAATGATAAAATAGTATTTTTCAATTCACCTCATAAAAGTACTGTAGTGCAATCTCTGTCGTGAAAGTGCAACTTACAAATGTAATTTTTTTTGTTACATAACTGCACTCAAAAATAAAACAATGTAAAACTTCAGAACCTACAAGTCTACTCAGTCCTACTTCTTGTTCATCCAATCGCTAAGACAAACAAGTTTGTTTACATTTACAGGATATAATACTGCCCTCTTCTTATTTACAATGTCACTAGAAAGTGAGAACAGGCATTTGCATGACACTTTTGTAGCTGGTATTGCAAGGTATTTACGTGCTGGATATGCTAAACATTTGTATGCCCCTTCATGCTTTGGCCACCATTCCAAAGGACATTCTTCCATGCTGATGACGTTTGTTTAAAAAAACCCATGCATTAATTAAATTTGTGACTGAACTCCTTGAGGGAGAATTGTATGTCCCCTGCTCTGTTTTACCTGCATTCTCCCATATATTTCATGTTATAGCGGTCTTGGATGATGACTCAGCACATTTTGTTCATTTTAAGAACACTTTCACAGCAGATTTCACAAAATGCAAAGAAGGTACCAATGTGAGATTTCTAAAGATAGCTACAGCACTTGAACCAAGGTTTAAGAATCTGAAGTGCCGTCCAAAATCTGAGAGGGACGAGGTGTGGAGCATGCTTTAAGAAGTCTTAAAAGAGCAACACTCCGATGCCAAAACTACAGAACCCAAACCACCAAAAAAGATGCTGACCCAAGATAATGAAAATGAACATGCATTGGTCCGCACTGTTTTGGATTGTTATCGAACAGAACCTATCATCAGCATGGAGGCATGTCCCCTGGAATGGTGGTTGAAGCATGAAGGGACATGAATCTTTAGCACATCTGGCACATAAATATCTTGCGAGACTGGCTACAACAGTGCCCTGAGAAAGCCTGTTCTCACTTTCGGGTGACATTGTAAACAAGAAGCGGGCAGCATTATCTCCGCAAATGTAAATAAACGTGTTTGTCTGAGTAATTCGATGAACAAGAAGTAGGACTGAGTGGACTTGTAGGCTCTAAAATTTTATATTTTATTTTTAATGCCGTGTTTTGTACATAATTCTACATCTGTAAGTTCAACTTTCATGATAAAGAGATTGCACTACATTACTTGTATTAGGTGAATTGAAAAATACTATTTCTTTTGTTTTTTTACAGTGCAAATACTTGTAATCAAAAATAAATATAAAGTGAACACTGTATACTTTGTATTGTGTTGTAATTGAAATCAATATATTTCAAAATGTAGAAAACATCCAAAAATATTTAAATAAATTGTATTCTATTATTGTTTAACAATGCGATTATTCACGCAATTGTTTTTATTAGTGTAGACCCATTGCAGCTCAGGCTCTGAAATTCAGTGAGCCTTGACTTGGCTTCAGAGCCAGAGCCACAATTTCAAAGTGCTGTCTACACAATTATTTTTCAAGCACTAGCATGAGTCCTGCTAGCCCAAGTCTATCAACCTGGGCTGGAAGGCTCACTACCTCAGGCTGTGTAGGCATACCCAATAAGGCCCTAAGGCTGTATTTGCACTGGAATTTTCCATAAAGCCTACCACTGTTGCACTAACTGGTGCAACTCCACTGGTCCTAGAAGCAATGGTGGGAAAACTAGTGTAGACTGGCCACCAGCATTTTAACGCTGTGGTAATGATCCAAGGTTTAATGATGCTGGAGAATTCTAGACCCATGTCTACACTAGCGCTCCCACCAGTGGAGCTGCTAGCACAGTGATGGGAGATTTTGGAAAAAATTGAGAGTGCAGTGTTATAAAAGTATGATCTCACTTGTCTCCCACCAATAGACAGCCCCCCCAGCTACATTCTATTCTAGCTAAACCTCTCCTTATTTGGCTGTATGCTTAGTGGATGAACACCATCAGCCTTTGTCTTACCTTAGCACAGGTGACAGAAACTGGAACAGCCTGCACTATCAAAAATCTATGTTAAGTGCAGGAATTGAGAGACAGTAAGAAGTGCCAAGATGAATTGTGTTAGAAAGCACAAACTAGCTGCATGGCTTTGAGTAAACTGATTCTTATGAGTTTCTACCAGAAACTTGTAACCAGTAGAGACAACTTGTGTTTTCACACTTTAGGTCCAGGAGTAAGAGATTTTCCAGGGTAACACTGCAGACTTCAAGTAGCAGTATGGATGAGAGGCCGTGTTGCCCAATGGACAGAGCACTAGAGTTGGATGCAGGAGACTGGGTTCTATTTCTGCCACTGCCTTATGGGTGTCCTTGGCAAGTCACTATGCCTTTCTGTGCCTCAGTTTCCCTATCTGAAAAATTGGGGTAATGATTTGTCCTTTGAAATTCACTGATGAAAAGCACTATATAAGATGTAGGTAGGAGTATTTTATACTCATTACTCATTCTATTAGTTCCATTGTTCCCAACAGCTATTTAGGCCAGACTTTGAACTCCACTGAAATTATTCATGTAAATTACTATTCACTAGTATAAATAAGGGGCTATATATGTTATAAGAGGCTATAAAAGCCTTTGGAGTTGTATCTGCTCAATTTATACGTGACAAAGCGGCGTTTGTTCAGACCCCTTCTCTTGAACATAATTCTGCACTCCACAAGCTGTGACAGACATTTCAGAAGGTGAGGGAGGAGGAGTTTAATGCATACAGACATATCAGCCAAGGGTAGATCTATTTTTTAAAGTAAGTTTTTGTATTGAAAAGAAAAGGTGGAAAAAAATTGTGCATAGAGGGGTCTGATTCCTATCTTGTATCCATATATTAACATCTGAAATAAAGATACAACCAAAATACACGTTGTGTAATATGTTCAAAAAAGGGAGAGAAAAAGAAAAATAAATCCCAATAGTCAAAATAAGGGGTTGGGAGCAAGTTCCTAGTTGCAACATATTTTGTCTTTGTTACAGCATATTTGCTGTTCTTCAGGGGCTACAGCTCCAAAATTACTTTGACCAAGAAGATTAAAAGGCAATGGTCATTTGTTTCTTCTGATAAGCCAGTAATAGGATTCCAAACCCACAGCAAATCATCTGAGGTCCTAAAGATATAAAATGTCCAAAGACATGAATCTGAGTAGTGTGGAGATGGTGAAGTCCTTTAAGCAAGTGTCTGTTCATTTCATCAGGGTGCCCTACAACCCAACAAACAAGGAACACAAGGAATCATCTTGTTCAGACAACCTAATAATGGAGTAGCTGGTACATAGTCTCCTGTGGGCCACCTTCCATAACTGCAGGTCCAGGGACTTCCTTGACAAAAAGTTCACTGGGAGAAGATTGCAATGGTGCAAAGAACTCACACACTTGCATACTAGAGTAGCTAAGGGTGTATCCTAACTGCAGCACATGCTGCTAGGACTTCGGTAGGACCCTCAGTGAAAAGTAAAGAAACTTACATATACGGATGGAAACCCCAACCAGTGCAAGTGACCTGCTCTCCTTTGGCTGAATTTTGCCTGGGGCACAGAGGACAGGCAGTTGCATGGAGGTGTAATTTATATCTGCTATTGCAGGAAAAACGGATCTTTCCCAATCTTTTCTACCTGGAAGATCAAATATTTGATTTTGGACATTGCACAGCTGTGGGGAGGACATGAATTATCAACTTTTTAAAAAATGTCACTCTTCAGTCTGAATTTCAATTCTTACTGACCTTACAAGTAACACCTCCAACTACTTTAAATTTGTTTATTGACTTGATTTCAAGCTGACAGTGTCCCTTTATTAAAAAAACCCTCTCCTCTGCTGCATTACTAATCCACTTTGTTATTAAATTACAGAATTAATGAAGCCTAATTTACTAATTATTATCTATTCTGTTTACTTTTTGCAGTCAATTCAGCTTGGCCAATGAGAATGGTCTAGTCAATTTCACTTGTATTTAGCATCAGCTCCGGATCTGGGATCTCAGGTGCTTGGACCACATTGCAATAGTTTGTGCATCACAATTCAAACAGATGACAGCAGGGCACAGAGCTCTTTGGTTTGCTAACATTGCTCAGTGCTGGAGGAACAATAAAACATCCAGTCAAAGGGACAAGGGAATCATAGAATCATAAGACTGGAAGGGACCTCCAGAGGTTATCTAGTCCAGTCCCCTGCTAACCTGCTCTTAAAAATCTCCAATGATGGGGATTCCACAACCTCCCTAGGCAATTTATTCCAGTGTTTAACCACCCTGACAATTAGGAAGTTTTTCTTAATGTTCAACCTAAACTGCCCTTGCTGCAATTGTCCAATTCCTTTTTGTCCTAGCCTCAGAGGTTAGGGAGAACAATTTTTCTCCCTCTTCCTTGTAAGAACCTTTTATGTACTTGAAAAATGTTATCATGTCCCCTCTCAGTCTTCTCTTCTCCAGACTAAACAAACACAATTTGTTCAATCTTCCTTCATAGGTCATGTTTCCTAGACCTTTAATAATTTTGTTGCTCTACTCCAGATTTTCTCCAATTTGTCCACATCTTTCCTGAAATGTGGCACCCAGAACTGGGCACAATATTCCAGTTGAGGCCTAATCAATGCAGAGTAGAGCAGAATTACTTATTGTGTCTTGCTTACAACACTCCTGCTAATACAGCCCAGAATTTTTTTTTTAAAGCAACAGCATTACAGTGTTGACTCATATTTAGCTTGTGATCCACTATGACCCACAGATCCCTTTCCAGTTCTCCTTCCTAGGCAGTCATTTCCCATTTTGTATGTGTGCAACTGATTGTTCCTTCCTAAGTAGAGTACTTTGCCTTTGTCCTTATTGAATGTCAGCCTACTTTCTTCAGACCATTTCTCCAGTTTGTCTAGATCATTTTGAATTTTAATCCTGTCCTCCAAAGCACTTGCAACCCCTCCCAGCTTGGTATCTGTTACGGCTTTTATAAGTGTACTCTCTCTGCCATTATCTAAATCATTGATGAAGATATTGAACAGAACCGGACCCAGAATGGAAGGGGCGCTAAAAAGCAGTTTACGCAAGCTCACGGCAGCTCCAGGGAAGCGTGAAATGAACCCGAGCACCCACCTGCCCCCTGTGAATGGCCCAGCTGGATGGGACCTGGGTGCTGCCCTCAGGGCCAGCCACCCCTTGTGCCCCCAACTCTCCCTGCCTGGGCAAAGCTCAGAGGTGGCACGTAGCCCTGGCCCTAGGAAGCCGAGCGTTCAGAAGCGCCGAGCCTCGCAACCAGCACCTGGGGGCAGCCCCCGTGAGACAGTCCCAGTCACCCACAGTCCGCTCCCGCGTAGCCCAGCACAACCACGGTCTCGCCGGGGCCCCAGGGCATGGAACAAGAGTCGCCGGAAGCTGCGCTCACGCCCAGACTGAGGCTGACCTGCCCTGGCACCCAAGCCACTAGTAAAAACACTTCCCCCCAGCAACCCCCTCCTTCATTGAGCCTGGAACTGTCGCGAGAGCGGCCGCGCACGGTATCCTCCCCCACAGCTAATTCTCACGAGATCCCCGCTGTTTTTCCTTTATTGCTATGACCCAAGGTCTCGCGCGAGCTGTGTCAACTAATCGGACGGGCGGAACTCATTGTTAGTCTCGCGATGTTTGGTGATGGCTCCGCCTCCACGGCCCCCTCCCCGAGTCTTCCTCGTCCCCCTCCCCACGTAGAGTTAATATGGTCGCCAGCGATGGACCCTGCAAGGCCAGGTCAGTGCGAGCCGGGCTCGGCGGGGAGGGGCGATTCCTCTCCCGAAGGGCTCCGGCTTCTGCCCAGCGCCCCCGCGTTCCTGGTCTGGTGCGACCCCCCCCCCCGTTACCGACCCGGCTTGTACCTCGGCCCCAGCTCCCCCGGCCTGGGTCCGCGACCCCCGCTCGCAGATGGCCCCTGGAGTGATGGTTATTCCCCCGCCCCCCCCCCCGGTGCCTTTATCGTCTCATCACCCCGCCCCCCCCCGGACCGGGGCCGCTTGCGACGCCGTCGCTGCCCCCCCCTTCACACACACACCCCGCAGCCGCCTCCACTATCTGCCGTCCTTTGTTCAGCCCCTTTCCGCTATCCCCGGCTTGCACGGACGGGCTCGCAGTCCCTGGGCTGGGGGGGGGGCTCGGCCGAGTCTGGGTGAATCCCTTCTCCGCTGGGCAGGGCCCAAGGCGGCGTGGAGAGCCGCCCGTGGGCACCACTGAGCGGCACCGCGAGCAGCTGCCCCCTCGCTCCTGGCACCGCTCCGTATAGATCTAACGGTGCTGCGTAGCGGCCCCTGCTGCTGCCCCGCACCCCATCCCAGGGGAGTTCTCAGCCTTCACCCCCCGTGCCCCTCCTTGTCTGCACACCTCTTAGCTGCCCATCAGGGACCCGGTGCTGCTGACTTCTCTCGCCCCCCTCCTCCCCCCACAGCGAAATGGCCAAAAAACTGCCCTGTAATTAGGGCGGGGAGGGTGTCAGCTATACCGGACCCTGAGCTCAGAAGGGCCCTCATAACACCTGTTATGAATGGGATGGAGGACTCCCAGCGAATATGCTGTACTGGGCCCCAAATTTCTCAAGACAGGCCTTTCTGTGACCCAAGTCTCTCAATCCTTATTGGGCTCTTTTCCAAGTCATGGATCAGAAATGGGTTGAAAACAACGGATCTCATACTTGTACTCTTCTTGGGTACCTTTTACAATAGATAGGCACAGATCAGACAGGGCTTTGTTTTTTAACCTTTAATTCAAAAGCCCACCATGTAGAAACTGAGTCTTATGTAGTTCATTACTTCAAAAGGTTGAAGGGTGTAGGTTCATGTTACTATTTATTAAGCTGCCTCACTTTAAATATTTGTGAATAGATACCCTAACTCACCAAGTATCTCACTACCTTTTTTAAAACTAGTATCTCCAAATCTTTCAGTTATTTTTATTGACCATTTCTGGTTTCTCTTTAAGTTCATTATCCTGTGAACATTTAAGCACATGAGTAACATTATGCCCGTAAATGGACTACTTGAGCATGTTTGCAGATTCTGGGCCTTACCATCAAAGCAAAATAATTTGTAAAGTGCCCATGATGCTGCATTTACATTACAGTGAAAATGTAAGCAAAGTAGGAGGTGAAAACAAGGCAACCTACTAAAAAAGATAAGCTTCTATTGCTGATACAGTCTTTTAAAATCAACAGAGACCCTCTGCCTGCAAAAACTTATGCGTATACTTAACTTTACTCACCTGGGTTGTTCCATTGATTTTTGTAAGACTGGGAGTGGGTGGTGTCACAGTTTTAACTTTTGTTTTAAAACCAAATTTGAATTTCTTAAACTATATTGAGTTCTTTAGGCCTTCTTAAGAGATATTACAGACATTGTTCATTTAGGTTAATATTATTTGAGTGGCAATAAATATTCTTTTTGTATTCCTTCTGAAAACAATTTCAAATTAAGATGCAGTTCTTTTCTACAGATTTTTTTTATCTTCACTTTTTAAATAAGGTCCATTATAAAGTGCATTTCTGTCTGTTATCTTTAGGTACTTATATGGCTCTTATTACCATAGTACTTCACAATCTTTAATGTACTTATCCTCACAACTCCCCTGGGAGCTAGGGAATAATCATTTTGCAGATGGGGAACTGAGACTAGATGCCAGATTTTTAGGCACCTAAAGATGCAGAAGTGGGTTTTAGCCCACGAAAGCTTATACCTAAATAAATTTGTTAGTCTCTAAGGTGCCACAAGTACTCCTCGTTGTTTTTGCAGATTTTTAGTGGTATTTAGGTATCTAGTGGGACTTACAAAGGTTCCTAGGTGTCTAACTCCCATTGAGTGCCTGACTCCCTAAGAGATTTTGAAAATCCCACTAGGTACCTATCTGCATCTTTAGGTGCTGAAATATCTGGCCCTGAGTGATTTGTCCAAGGTCACTCAGGGACATCTGTGGTGAAACAGGGAATAGAACTGCATTCTTTTGAGCCCCAGGCTACTGCCTGAACCACTGCACCATTCTTTCTTTCCACTTATTAATTTGCTGCATTATTTTTCAGAATGCCCGTTCCAGTACCTAATTGAAACATTAAATGACAATCCAGAGAAGAAGTTCTACAATATCCCTAAACTTGGGGGCACCAAGTATGGTAATACTACTTTTTAATAGCTTTTTAGTAGTATGGTTCCACTAGTAAATATGCACCAGTTATGTGATGCAGGAGGAGTGACTACATTGTCTTTAGTAGGTTTGTATGAAAACATGTAATTTTACCCTGAACATGCTGTTTTATTAAGTTGATTAATAACTTGCTTTAAGTGAGATAAAAGGAATGATGCTTAACCAAACTTTTCTACTAAGGGAAAAGTGAGGGATACTTTTACAGGCATAATAAACATTTCCACTACAGAAAATCACCACTTCTGTTATGGAATTAACAAGTGGTGACAAAAACATAAACTCTGTGTTACCTCACATGTAAATAAATGTTTTTACTGAAATGAATTCATGGTGGTCACATAAATGCAGAAAAATTATGCATCATTGACTCATTTACTCTAGTGACAATCTCATATTTCTTTGAGGGTTTCCTTGTGTCACAGTTTAGTGCCAAAAGCATCTGTATTTCCATGCATGGTCCAACAAGGGTACCTGCTGTCAGGTTTCTGGCTCCCTCGCTGTTGTCTTTCCTGGGTGGAGACCTCCTGACTGGGTATTTCCTGCCTGAAAAGTTCCTTGATTATACTGTGTATTCACCATCAAAGTCAGACTCCCTGCTTTGCCTTTTTTCTCAGAGATGATTAACAGTGCGGTTTCCATAGTCATAAGTTACCAAACAGCACTTCCTATGCAAGAATATTCTTTGGGTATAAACATTACAGAAAAAACATTAAAGAAATAAAAGAACCTACATGCATGCTAATAAGCTTACCAGAGATCAGCCCAGCTGTCTTTAGTATGGACTCTGGCAAATGAGTCCTTCAGCACCTCTCCAAAGTGGTTTCTTTTGTGGTCACAAGTTCATAACAGCCTTAGCTCAAAACTAGTGCACACGTGAAAAATTTAGGCCCTCTTTATTCAGTTTGGAGGTCTTTGAACTGAAGTTTTCAGGAACAGGTAATCACTAGACAATTGGTTTCTCTCCCTAGGGCTTAGCTTCAAAAGGATGGATTCATAGTGGGTCATTTGCATTCCTCTGACCCCCAGGTATTTCGTAGGAAATTCACTTCACATGTATTGTTCCAAAAAGTCCTTTGAAGTTCCTAATATCTCCCAGAGATTGCACTAATCCTTCCACCTCCTGAAGAATTTTCATACAATTCCACGAGAGTGCACAAACAGCATTTTCAATACAGTGGATCCCAAAGGTGTTAAATGTAGTTCAGTAAGGTTTAATTCCATAAGATTTGTCCATGATATTGCAGAATACTATCGTAAGTGTCACATCTTGATTTTAATTTTTTGGGTGAACTTGGTGTTCATGAAAATGATGAAACTAGCTAGAGCCAGACAGACCTTATGAAAGTTTTCTTATAGAGTTCTTCAAATACACCTTTGTCCTGACATGCAGTTGACTTCTCTCCAACAATGGCTCACAAGGCTGTTCATCTAATAAGTAGAAAACTACACATACATCACTCAGGTTTCATGCATTTTGTGGAGTGAACTGTCAGGAGAGTGGGCTTAGTCCAAATAGTCTTGGTTGTTGATGACTTTCCTAAAGCCCAGTTCTGTTCAGTAGGACTACTGCTGTTAGCCTTATCTCTTTTGCACTGTTTCTTGCTATCCCATATCTCTCCTCTTCAGCAATTCCAAAAAAACAAAACAAAAAAATCTCTAGTTCGAATGGCAGCAAAGATGTGAAGATAAACATAAGTGTGAACGGCAGACAGACAGCTCCTCTGTCTCTACTCATAGCTTTTCAAGCAGCATCAGTAGAGTAGAATTAAGAAAACCAGTCAGTTTCACCTGTGCTTTTCAGAACCTTAAGGACAGCAGTGTAATTGAACAGAATTATTTCACTTTCTGTCTGACTGCTTTGGAAAGCTATGAGGAGCAGCAGAAATCACTGGAGCAATTTAGGGCAAAGGACTGTGTAAATGGAGACTGTGGAGGAGTAGACTAATAGTGACTCTCTCCAACAGTCAGAGTGCTGAGTTGTGAGAGGGAGAAAACCCTCTCTTCCAGCAAATATAGGTGCCTTCAAAGTTATCAAACACGCATTAAAATAGCCAGAGACTGTTATGAAAGAGAGAATTCCAAAGCCGAGCCCCGAGACAGCATTCTGGTAGAAATCCTAGCACCTGCATCTTACCGGGTCATCCATCCTGGATCTCTTTTGTGACTCCTCTGTCCTGCAGTTTAAAAGTTCAATTGATTTCTTTGGTTCCAAATTGCTATAGAGAGTCTGATTGCCTTAATATTTAAAGTGGGAGCAGAGGTATTCAGTTATGAAAAAAATTGTAGCTAGGTGACTGAGACACCTTTTCTGGACAGCTCTTGAATGAGCACACACTGTCTCTGTGTGTGTGTATATATACACATCTCTCCTAGAATATCAAGGTTGGAAGAGACCTCAGGAGGTCATCCAGTCCAACCCCCTGCTCAAAGCAGGACCAATCCCCAGACAGATTTTTGCCCCAGATCCCTAAGTGGTCCCCCTCAAGGATTGAGCTCATAACCCTGGGTTTAGCAGGCTAATGCTCAAACCACTGAGCTATCCCTCCCCCACTTCCAATATGGTAGTGTATTGGAATGCCTTTATTCTTCATTAAAGGGACGAACACAACTGACAGGGATATAAGATCATTTTGTTCTGGTAATTTGAATATTAAACACACTTAGTGCTAACATTACACCACATTTATTTTTATCAGATTTCTGTACAATTTGCTTTTTATATGAATCATCTAATTGGAGAATTACAGTGACTGCCTTGTAAAATGTATCTAATGTAACATAAGCCACCAAACCCTGAAGCAATAGTTTATAGGCAGACAAAGTCCAAGGACTTGGTTGAAACTGCCAAACTCATCTGTTTGTTAACATTCAGATCTGAGCTTTGGTCTCTAGAACTCAAACACTAGTACGTGAACCTGTTTTACCAGTTACCTAGCATCCTTTATATTTACTCCTATTACTGTACTCTCATTTGATCACCTGAATTATTGCTGAATGGAGTGATGTTTGTGAGTGAATGATCGTACCTAAGAGCTCCTTTACTGCCTTCAGTGGTGACTGGCAGCCCTTTCTTTTTTTTATTCTGTCTCCACCCCTGTGTTTTCTCTTCCTTGAAAGCTTCTCCCAATTTTTACTTTGCTGTTACTTTATAGTAATCAGTTTAGGTCCAGTTTTCTCCTACTTTTAGAGCCCACACTGAGATTATTTCTTGTCTTACTGTCACCTTCTGTGAACAAAGGGGAAACTGCACATAGTGATCCATATTCTGGCATTAAAGTCAGTTCTGACTTGATATCACAAAGTAATTAAATGGTCAAGTTTAGGATTCCAAAAATTATCTGTATTAATAGTTAGCAGCATAGTCTCATTGTGTCATCTCTTCTGCTTTGTCGATGATACCAGCCTTGGCCCTCCCTACAGTCATTTCTCCTACCAGCCTCTCCATGCCTTCTTTCTTTCACCCTATATATGGAGTATCATTGCTTCTTTGTTCAATCAAGCCATTAGTCTCTTCCATTCAAATCTTCCTTGAAAACTCACCTCTTCTGTAGTGCCTACAATAAGTGACTCACTATTCAGTGTTTAGTATCAGAGGGGTCACGTGTTAGTCTGAATCTGTAAAAAGCAACAGAGGGTCCTGTGGCACCTTTGAGACTAACAGAAGTATTGGGAGCATAAGCTTTCGTGGGTAAGAACCTCACTTCTTGCATCTGAAGAAGTGAGGTTCTTACCCACGAAAGCTTATGCTCCCAATACTTCTGTTAGTCTCAAAGGTGCCACAGGACCCTCTGTTGCTTTATTCAGTGTTTGTTTTATATATTTAAAACAAAATCCCCAACCCTCCCAGATGTGCACACTCCTAATCATACTGCTGTAGCCCTCATCCTAACTTGACTGTTTGTCACTCTTACACATTTTGGTCCATCTATAATAATGTCCTGACCCTGCAATGAGCTCTGTACGATTGGACCTATACACTTGGGTGGTATCCCATTGACTTCAGTGGGGCTCTGCCTTGATTCACATATTCAAAGCTCATTTTCGGATCAAGGCCATTTTTTTCATAAGCTTTTATACTAAGGACCAGGTCCTCCTCTCTTCCGTGAAACATTGTTGCACCCTTCTGAGTGCTATAGAATAATAATAGAGAACAAATGCACATTGATTGATTTAGTGTTTCCTTGTAACTGTATTGTATTCCTGTGCTCTTATGGGGTTGGAATGAATTTCACTGCCTGATTTGTCAAATCTCTTTAGTATAGTAAGGTGCTATTAGTTAAAACATATATAGGCTAAAAGTGTTTCCTTGATTAATTCATTTACTTTCCCGTAACCAGATATTCTGCCTTATTCCATACGGGTACTGTTGGAAGCTGCTGTCCGTAACTGTGATGGCTTCTTAGTAAAAAAGGAAGATGCTATGAATATTTTAGACTGGAAAACAAAACAGAACAATGTTGAAGTGCCCTTCTATCCTGCCAGAGTTCTTCTTCAAGACTTTACGTAAGTGAAATATTTTCTTTTTTTTATTACATTTTACTAACAAAGTTTTCAAAATCTGTCTTGGTTCACCTGCTCAGTGAAGTTACCGATCTTTTCTCAGGCCTGAAAACAAAATGAGGTGGAGTTTAAGCATTCCATTAGTGAATGGAAATCCATAGTTTTTGTTTTAGTGCCCTTTCAGTGATGTTCCTACATTGTAAATAAAGCCTCTGATCCTGTACTCTGATCCTGCAAGTTGGTGCAAGAAGGCAGATGCCTGTGCCCACATGGAACTTTGCTGGGACTCCATGTGGATGAAGGTTTCTGTCTGCATGGAGTAATTTGCAGAATAAGGGCCAAAGAACCAGCTTGGTGGCACTTTAACTGTAGCAGGATTGTGTGATGGTGCAATGAAATACTTAGAAATCTTACTTGTGATAACCTAAGGTCAAATCCTGCGTGTTTTACTGGTGCATGTAAGCCTCCTGAAGTCAATAGGACTACATACATGAATAAGAAAAGCAGGATTTGTCCGTTAGAATGTTACCTATGGATTATTGAGATTTGTTGATGTGAGGTGGCTAAAAGGGTAATCCTTAAGCACCTACAGATTATTAAACTAGGCACATTTAATTTTGCCAAGCTAGGTAGTCATTTATTTGTCAAGAAGCCATGCAGAATAGAGAAGAACTCTGTGTAAGCTCAAAAGCTCATCTCTCTGACAAACAGAAGCTGGTCCAATAAAAGATATTAGTTCACCCAACTTAACTCTCTAAGAAATATCCTAGTAATATAAAAATATATGGAAGTGATTTGTTAGTTAACAAATCAAATCATAAGATTTTCATAAAATTTCAGTTTATATCAGTATTCTTTTCCTTTCCTTTAGTTTTGTATGTTGTCCTTAAAGAGTGTTTTTTATCTGTAAAATGGGGATGACAGTACTTAACCACTTTTGTAATGTGCTTTTAGATCCTGAAATGAATACTGCTATAATATCAGTGAAAAACACAAATTGTAAAGTAGTATTAGAAAATATAGCCTATGCATTCATTTGTGTAGCAAAGGGGTGGTGTACAGCTACCATACATCCAGAAGTGGCCATTATGCCAAGGTTTCCTCACAATTCAGGAGCATAACAAGACAAAAGGGCAAATACCAAATGTAATCAGTTGGCCAAGGAATTTGCATATTCCTATTTGACACAGTCTTGAAATGTATTGGTGGTTATGCTTGGGGTTAGGATGGCGCACAGTTTTTATTTAGATATATTTAAACAAACCAAGCACATGAATACTTACTATTCTTTAAAACATGTTAGACAAAGTAAAACAAGCTTCTACAGTTAGCTTTATTTTACAGAATTGTCAATGCATCATAATACATGTAAAGTGCTATTTCTTTGTTCTTCTTTGTTAGTGGAATTCCTGCAATGGTGGATTTTGCCGCCATGAGGGAAGCAGTGAAAAAGCTTGGAGGAGATCCTATGAAAGTCCATCCTGCCTGCCCAACTGATCTCACTGTTGACCATTCTTTGCAGATTGACTTCAGTAAATGGTATTTAATCTACAAAATCCAGTTCTGTTTAATAATTAAATTTCAGGGGATGATCAGTGTTCTCAATTGTGCTTTGTTCACTGCTCCTTTGGTAGCATAGAGGTAGCCCATGCAACCATCATGGAATTAATATGTAATAATTCACGAATATCGTATGTTCTATACATTTGATGTAAGGGGGTTTGCTATATGATTATAAAGTGAATTCAGTTGCATATATGTAGGAAAGAGGACAATAGTCTGAGAGAACCACTCATTTACCCACATTTGAGGAACAATATTAGACCCATTTGCAAATTTGAATATTAGACCAAATCACCAGCCGCCCCAGGCTGACAGTGGCTGCGGCTCGGGCTGTCAGCCTGAGCCCCAGCTACCCCAGGGCTGACAGCCCGAGCCCTAGCCACCCATTCGCCAGTGTATCCGATCTGGCTGCGGTCCCAATTAGACCGGATAATCGGGGTTCCACTGTATAGCTGTGAAATTAAGATTATTTTGTGATATTGCTTCTCCGGCAGTCCAGTTCTTTTTTTAACCCTTCCTTGTGTTTGACGGGAAAAGCCCAAATTGTGATTCGTTAAGTCTGAAATTATCAGAAAGGCCAGATGTTGGCAAGAGATCTCAGCATGCTGCTTTGTACTGATCTAGCCAGTTCCGCTAGTTCACTGTTGGAAAGTCCACAGGAGTCTGTCAGCATCTGCTAAAGTGTGATATGAGGCCCTTCCCCAAGGTGCTACATGTGCTGCATCTGCATAGCTTCCAATTGCCGCTAGCTGAGGGATTGTGAACTGAGCTTAGATTCCCACAAAATGGCCTTTGAGGTGGTATGGTATCCTGCCACTAGACAATGGAAATTTGTTCTTTTTATTTTAGAGCAGCAGAAACATTGATAGCTCTATTTATCAATGTGACAAATGATTGAATGTAACCATTAGAGGTAAAAAGCCAATCATCTTTCACAGTGGTTTTTTTCAGTGTGTTCATGTTAAGGTTGAATGTAGTGTAAATAGAGTGTAGTGTGGTAAACGTGTAGATGGTTTTAAAAATGTTTACCTACAGTGTTTTATGTATGTACTTATATTATTTTCTTGAGCCTGAAGTATAATAATTTTATATTTGTGGTAATAAAATGTGTTTATTGCTTGAGCCCTTATTTCCAAAACACAATTAAATATAAAATATCACAACTGCTGCCTTGAGTAAACTGTAGCAAGAGACAATTCCCCAGGGATCTAATAAATGTCGACAGTACTGCAATATAGAGTAAAACCAAACACAATCCCCAACCCTTCCCTGGGACAAGACTTTCCTCACATCCCTTCCCTTCAGATCTTGAGTAAACAGTGCAAGGACAATCTGTGTCCTGTTAATAAATGTGGTGTTTGGCAGACCGATCAGGTGAGTAAGTAGTTTATATGGCAGATAATACAGTTCCTTTTAGAGAAGCTAAAGGTCAGTACAATTTATTTTTGTGTGGTCACCATGCTGTATTCTTTGGTTAACTAAACTTACCCAATGACACTTTACTTTGCACCAGGGTTGTAATAAAATGGTGACCTTTTAGATACAGTTGGTCATTTGTTGGGGATATTTTTTCAGTAGGAAAATGTTTTTATGCACTTGTTTCATTTTCTGTTTAAAATACAGTGCAATACAGAATGCTCCGAATCCTGGAGGTGGTGACTTACAGAGGCCATTGGTAAAGGTTTCTCCACAAAAAGTGCAGCCTCGGAAGGTACCTTGCAGGGGCCAGACTGGCTGCAAAGGGCCATGTGATGCTGGAGAATCAAGTCGTAACTCAGGAAAATTTTCTGCGCAGATTGAGAATACCCCTATCCTCTGTCCATTTCATCTTCAACCAGTGCCTGAGTATGAAATGCAGTTTTTGCTTAGCATTTAATTGTCAAATCCTTCTTTTGCTGGAAGGAATTATGGTTGTGTTTTACTGACTGGAATGCAGGCCCTTTTTGTGTGCTGTCTCCTAGTTCAGCACTTCCTTTTAGTTTGCAGTGCTTTTGGTTTAAATTTAAGGTTGAGCAGAACAATTGTACCATGCTATCAGATGATGCAAGCTTGTGCCCAGAGCAACAGTACAGCTTTGAAAGTGTTGGCCTGCCTTGTGAAAGCCTGTTGGCTAATTACAGCTAGCTTTTTGGAGTTAATTGTAAAATTTAAATATTGCCTCCAAAACACAAAAAAGTAAGCTGTCTGTCCTCCACAAAGCAGGCAGTGCGCCTTAAGCTGCACTGAAGGGGCCTCTTGGTTGTCATCCAGAATGCCTGCAACAGCTGACAGAGATGCTGCTCTATGCTAAATATGCCTTTCTGCATCTTTGTCCACTCCACCCAGAAACAGGCCTGAGCATTTAGGATGATGTCTAACACCACAGGTGTTTGAACTGACCTAAAACAGGAGAAGAACTTGGGTAAAGCATTCTGTAGAGGGTCATTTATCTGGTGGTTGATTCTTTTTGAATCTGAGCTGGAGACTTGCCTCATTTCCTTGTAAGGGCAGTGATACATACGAACAGTGCTCCATAAATTAGTTAATGTAATAAGGCACCGCTGAAACTTCGGTTTAAATCTGAAAGTCCCTATTGTTTTATATTTCATGTAAATGATTTACAGAAGGTTTAAACTCCTTTCTTTCCTGATAAGAATTGGACATCCCCATACTAGCTAAGAAAGCAGTCTATATAACATACCCCAGGCCACAAATAACTTTTAATCCAGTGGTCCCCAACACGGTGCCTGCAGGTGCTATGGCGTCCGCCGGGGCATCTATGTGCGCCCGCCTACTGCGCCCCACCGCCAAGGAGCGCAGCCGCCGGACAAACAGCCGCCAAAATGCCGCCGAGAAGCGGCAATGACAAGAAGCGTCGCCGCCGAAATGCCGCTGTCTCTGCAGCGACGCCTCTTGATGACGCTGCTTGTCGGCGGCATTTCAGCGGTGACGCTTCTTGGTGGCATTTCGGCGGCTGCTTGTCTGGCGCCCGCCCACACTGAAAGGTTGTGGACCGCTGCTCTAATCCATCTGTCACTGAGTTGAAATGCAGCATTACATCTTGGCTGTATGTGACACCCCACAAAGGCCTCATCTGCTTGCCTTTTCCCAAGATTCATTTATTTATAGGTCCTTTTGCAGCACTCCATCTATGACAATTATATGTAATAACCCTCATCTTTCAACTGCCACCTATCTTCTCTGATAGATTGGCTAGATCAGTCTTTCTGTGGCTGACATATCTAGAATTTCAATGCTATATCAAAGAGGAGACCCACAACAATACAGTATTTTGATTGTGTTGCAAATTTTATTTAAAAAAAAAAATTTCCATCCTCTCTTGCTTTTTCCAGACAGAAATAGAAATGTGATGAGAAAAGTTACATGTTTTCTGCAATCTGGATGTTGCTGATCCCAGTACACCCTTTTCTACCGGCAGTGGCATTCATTAAGCTGCAATTTGAGTGATGACAATCCCTTAGACCTTTGTAAAACAATACACCATATGACCTTCCTCTATTGCAGAAGAGAAAGGGGGAAAGGTCATGATGTAAAATGCAGCCCTAAAATATCATTTAGAGAAGGGCTTTTATTACTCTCTCTCTCACATAAAAGCTCCCAGAGAAGCAGTAGCTATAAAAACACAATCCAGCAACGAATTTCACTCATTTAATAAAATGACGCTTTTCATTACAAACACATACGAAAGTTAGTCATCTGCGTTTATGTTTAGACACTGTGGTGATGAGCACCTATATATAAGTAATGAATACTGTTCCTGGAAGACATTTACAAATAAATTATACAGTATCTTATTGGTCTTCTAGTCAGCAGTTAGAGGACCAGAGTTGAAAATGAGCAATTCTCTTGCCAGCAATAATATAAATCAGACACCTTATTTCTTTCTCAACATCAAATTGCTTGAGGTAAGCAACTCCTACGAATATCAGTTAGAAGAAATACCTTCCTTATTTGACAGTGCAGTTATTGTAGTCCCTCACATGCTGGGAAGGTATCTTTTTCTGATGGGTGTTTTTTGAGGTTACTTGCTTCAGGCAAATTAGAGCTAAAAACTCTCATTTATGCTGTGTGTGATGAGAAGACCAGTCCTTTTCTCTGCTGTTTTCAGAGGGCATCTTCTCCTTTCCTCACTTCCTTGTTTGGAAGAAATTGCCTCAGTCTTGTCTAAAAGGATTTAAAAGAATTCTGCTATTTGCAGCAATGAATGAGCGGTCCAGCAAATAGAAGCAAAAAGCAAATCTCATTGTTTATCATTCAAAACATGCCATTATTTATCAATTACTTTTAATTAATTTTTAGGCCTGAAACAGTGTTAAAAAACCAAGAGGTGGAATTTGGCAGAAATAGAGAGAGGCTTCAGTTTTTTAAGGTATGCCATTTTTTTCTACAGCCCTCTTATTATATTTTTCATTTGATTTGATGTTTTGTCAATCTTTCAAATGGCCTTGGCAGTTCATGATGGTAGAGGGGGATTTATTATATCACTTTCAAAATTTCAGGTTTTCAAGTTAGAATTTTTGAGTGTATATTAGTACAGCTGGCTAGTGCATAACATGATACAATTTTTTGGAAGAATGCCCAAGTAATGACTCTTAGGCATTGTAGAGCCCTAATTAAGGTGTGTGTGGTTTTTTTAAAGGAGGAAGGGTACAAAATATTAATAGAAATAGTAAATAAGCTAATATTAACTGAAACACTGGATTTATTTGGATTTAAACTTTTCCCAAGTGTTTGTAACCCAAATATCAATAGTATGGTGTTCAAACCTGAGAACCGGAAGTGATGCTAACTGGAAACAAAAGTGAAACTGACCAGACACTAAGGACTTGATACTTTGAGGTGCAAAGCATCCTAAATTTCCATTGAAATGAAAGAGTGTTGAGAGCACTCTGCACCTCAGAATTATCTGCTGCAGATTATCTGTCTGCGTCTCTACAGGTTAACTGCTTCATCAGTCCAAAAGTGTTTTAATCTAAAGTGTCATAGGAATTTTTGGTAGATAGACAATAGAGCCCATATACTTAAAAGTTGGTACTGTCTATTGAATCAACAATCATCAGCCTTAAGAGGATTGGAAAGAGGTGCCATATATGAGAGATTTTAAAGCCTAAATACAGCTGAGTTTCACACCAGCCTTATCCCTAGACAGAGCCCTGATCCTGCAAATCTCTGTTTAAGCCAATGGTCCCATTTAAATCAGTGGGACTACTTCTGAATGGGGTTTGGGTACAAGTCATTGCCACTCTGATAACCAGCTAGCAGTTGTGGTGGGGTTGCTTTACTGATATAAGTCATTTCTCCCTTCCTCTGATTCAGTGTGTTTCTGTAGTGCTTGCTGCTAGCCTAGGAACTTGTGATCTGAACTCTGATCACTATAAGGCAGCATGCTATGCGGCTACTCAATCAACAGACAGGATACCTAACTATGTATGTTGCTGATTGGCATGGGCATTTTTCTTCTGTAATACCATTACATATAATTACAGTAAAAGCTATTTTATCTGGCACTTCACCAACTGGAAAGCTCTATAAACCAGCATTTCTGATCTTCATTGAAATTTTGGTTTATAGTCCGGTTGGCATGGGGCTGGTGCGCAGGAGGGGGTAAGGAGCGCGGGCTTTGGGGGAGGGAATTTGGGTGCGGGAGGGGGTTCGGGCGTGTCAGATCTGGGGGGATGGTCACCGTGGGTGGCTCCCCCCCAAGCGGCGACTTGTCCTGGCTACTCCTAGGTGAAGGTGCAGCAGGCAGCTCTGCACTCTGCTCCGCCCCCAGCGCTAGCTCCACAGTTCCTGGTGGCTAGGAACCGCAGCCAATGGGAACTGCTGGGCCGGCGCCTGCGGGCGGAGGCAGCGGGCAGAACTACCTGCTGTGCCTCCGCCTAGGAGTAGCCAGGACAAGTCGCTGCTTGGGGGGAGCCGCCCAAGGTGACTGCCCCCCGGATCCGGCACTCCAACCTGCTGCCCCAAGCCCCCTCCCGCACCCAGACTCCCTCCCTCTTAGTTAACACATATTTTTCCACTTACCGGCACCCCGCATTCCCCTAACATGCTGGATAAAACAGCTTTTACTGTAATTTAACACATAACCAACCAACTAAGAAAGAAAGAAATTAACAATTAAAGTGCAGTTCTACTCTGAAAAGTAACTCTGAAAATTGGGTTTCCATGTTTGTGATCTGAATTTACAAGTAAACAGGTGACATTGTAAACAAGAAGCAGGTAGCATTATTTCCTGCAAATGTAAACAAACTTGTTTGTCTTCACGATTGGCTGATCAAGAAGTAGGACTAAGGGGATTTGTAGGCTCTAAAGTTTTACATTGTTTTGTTTTTGAGTGCAGTTATGTAACAAAAAATTCTACATTTGTAAGTTGCACTTTCACGATAAAGAGATTGCACTACAGTACTTGTATGAGGTGAATTGAAAAATACTATTTCTTTAGTTTATCATTTTTAGAGTGCAAATATTTTAGTAATAAATAATATAAAGTGAGCACTGTACACTTTGTATTCTGTGTTGTAATTGAAATCAGTATATTTGAAAATGTAGAAAACATCAAAAAATATTTAAATAAATGGTATTCTGTTATTGTTTAACAGCGCGATTAATCACGATTAATTTTTTTAATCGCTTGACAGTCCTATAAAAAGATGTTTTTCTAAGTGTCAGCTTTGCAATCTCAGCCAAGTTTGTGAGAATCAGTCTGTATTTTTTCCAATCTCATAAAACAATCAGTACTGAAGGTTCTGCTGGCCAAGTATTACCCTTGGTTACACTTGTGCTTTCCAATTGTCTCAATTCAGTGACATCTGTGTGAGCCCATTGCTTTCATTAGGTTTGTACATATAAGTGATTATGAATTTAGTAAATAATTTTGTTGATGAACAGGAAGGAATGGAATCCAAGTCATTCTCTCATAGCTGTGATGGCTTTGCAGTACTAACAGGAGGAGTGAAAACCACAGCCAGGAATATCAGAAGATGTGTGTCTGTATAACCACAGAAAGCAGATGTGTGGATTTTTACATAGTCACTTTTCAGAGTAGAACCATGTATAAATGCTGAAATTGCGTATTTCCCAACTTACTTGAACAGCCAATTGTATGTGAAGAGCAAGTACGATGATGATCATTTTTTTTTTTTATTCTTTATTATGTGTCCTTTAAAGTTATGTGGCTTTATGTCACTAAACAGAGTTTAGTACACCTTCTTTACAAAGGCAAAACATCCTGGTTGATTTAAATATAACAATAACCTTTTTTTTATTCTCTCTCAAAAAAATGTAGTGGGGTTCAAAGGTTTTTAGGAATGTTGCTGTAATTCCACCTGGAACAGGAATGGCACACCAAATGAACTTGGAATATTTGTCAAGAGTTGTTTTTGAAGTTAAAGATTTCCTATATCCCGACAGTGTAGTTGGCACAGATTCTCATACAACTATGGTAAATGGTTTGGGGATCTTGGGATGGGGTAAGTATTCTGTACATGATTTGATAATTTCAATTGCATTTGTAAGTTTTTTTTTTTTACTATCTAAATGGAAAATAATTACTATTTAATACTTCTTTCATATTGGATATTTCTCTGTTTCAAGCCTAACAGCATTTCAGAACTTGAAATTTTATTTAGGGGAAACATATTTTGAAGATAGTTTCATGACATACGAATAATGGACAAATTGTTTGCAGTTCTTCTAAAAGAAACTAGAAAGATTCCATATAGTAAGGCCAGTTTCATTCCCAGGATAATAGTGATTCAACAACCTAAACGGTTGGGTTTTTAAGACATTTATATAGATGAGCGTTTTGATGTTGTCATTGGAAATCAGTCAAGAACTGTGTAATCCTGAGAAGGGATTTGAAGGAAATCATAATACTGCAAAGCTCTTGTTACTGTAGTTAGACGCACATTGGCATGGCAGTGTGGGGAAGCTTCCATGGCTATTGTCCATGCTGCATGTGTTCTCTGGATGAATAGAAAACTTCTATCCAACACCTTTCACCAGAAATAAATTGCTTTTTTTCTAATTTAAAGAAAAAAATTACAAGGAAATTAATTCAATGCTCAGATAAATACTGTTTTTTTTTAATGTGTAGTATGAAATTCAGATAAATATTAGTATAGTTGTTATATAAAATCAGTAGTAGATATGGTACACAAGGCCAGCAGGATTAAAATGTGATAATTTGAGCAGTAGTTTTGCAAGATTCTTTCATGTCCAATCTTTTTAGTAGAAGACATTTGTATTGTACATATTGTCTTTCAGTTGGAGTCAGATACAAGTAAGGATGTGTTATTGTGCAGATTATTATAGCCTTTAACTTCATTAGACTTTAATATGCACTTCAAAATGTTTATTAGGTCAATTACTTAGCACAATAAAAACAGTTTAATATTCTCCCTCCAGGTGTTGGCGGTATTGAAATAGAAGCAGTAATGCTGGGAATGCCAGTTGCACTCACTTTGCCTGAGGTAGTTGGGTGTGAGCTGACAGGCTTAGCCAGCCCACTTGCTACATCCATAGATGTTGTTCTAAGCATTACTAAGGTAATTTAGAATTTTGTTTAATCCTAAATCAAGCAGACTTTGTTATTGTGGGAGTTCTACCCGAGGTGCTTGGAAAGTGAAATAAAAGACACTCACAGTCTCTGATCCAGCATCATTAACTGTAGCTATATGAAATGGCAAGATCTCTATTAACCCCTAAGTGCGCATCTGCTCATTTAAGTCATATTTATTTTATTTTTACCAATGGTCCTTTAGAGGCCTTACATATAACTATGTATTTACAGACATTTTATAAATGTAACTAATGTCAGTGTTCCCTAGTGAGAGCACTTACGCAGTCTCTGCAGTGGAAAAACCCTCCTGTTTGACTCTTGGCTCCAAAGTGTTCCTGCAAAACCCTGCTTTTGCTCTCAACCTGGGTAAATCAGGAGTAACTTTTACTGAAGTCAGTAGTTACAGTAGTGTAACAGAAATGTAGTGAGAGGAGAATGCGGCCCTGTCTCTCTGGATCTCCACTCCTGGGCTTTGTGGCCTCTGGTAAATGGTATCAGAGTGATTCATGTCGGTATGGTGAACGCTTCCTTTCTGGTCAGATCCTTAGCAAGATATAATCAGTTTCTATTTTTCAGTTTTTCACTGCACTTGGAGATTTTTCCTTATAAAGCAGAAAGTGTAAGAGGGGGTAAATATCAATGAGTCCCTGCTCTCTAAGCCCAATGAACTAGTTACAGTGGATTGCACCATCACACAGAAAAGCCTTGTTAGATTTCTGTTCCCAGTTTCTTGTTTCCCAGGATACCCTAGCTGTGAATGCAGCATTCTTGGCTCCAAGAGATGAGGAGAGTGTAATGTTTCACACTGTTCATCAGCAGCTACGCTAGCCTAAGGAGGACAGGTGTTGGCATCCTGGAAGGATTAGTGAGGCAGTGTACAGTGCCTCAAAATGAATGGGGGTTATTCCAGGGAAACTGGGGGACCATCAGGGATAAGGCAGCACTTAGGTTTCAGTGACTGCACCCAACAAACCAGTAGTGTCGCTTTGCTTAACTGTCTGTTCATTCCAGTGTGGTGGTTTTATTTTCAAAAGTTGTTCCAGCAACATGTGTGCTGCTTAGATATTTGTTATTTGTCTTCTCATCCTGACCTCTACAAATATCTTTTCCCTCAAGCAGTTATCCTATTCTTGTCATTGCCATCCACTGTTCTCTAAAATTTCACTGCCTTCACAGCCAGGGTACCTTGGGGAACAAGAGAGGGGGAAATAGTGTCTAACTAGGCTTTCCTCATGACAGTACAAAGCACTGTCACTAGTTCACTGGGCTCAGAGTAGAGCTTTAAATTCCTTCCTTTGAATCTTTACCACCTTGACTACCAAATGAAAAGCCACATGTTGCCTTGTGAATTCTTGAATCCTCCTAGCAACAGTTTAAAAAGCCTGGTACACTCACTGCTTGAAAGTCTGCAGAACTGAGTGGGTGGGGAGAGACATTTTGTGAGTTTTTACCTCTGTCAGAGTCCAGTCTAAGTGTTAAAGTTTTGAAGTTTGTGGACATGATTTAGGTATAAAGAAGTTTTTGTGCTGTATTTCATTTTGTGAAATTAGTAATTGTTACGAATTTCAAACTGTTGCACCAAACATTCCTTGTAGTATATCTTCTATTCCAGATGTTTTTATAGTTCTGTATTTCATTTTTAATAGCAACTCAGGCAAGCAGGAGTGGCTGGAAAATTTGTTGAGTTTTTTGGAACTGGCGTTTCTCAGCTGTCTGTAGCTGACCGAACCACAATAGCGAATATGTGTCCTGAATATGGTGCTATTCTGAGCTTTTTCCCTGTTGATAATGTGACGCTAAAGCACTTAAAGCATACAGGTAAGGATGAAATTAAGGTAAAAACACATGATTCAGCATATTAGCATTTTAAACTCACATGGCAAGTATTTTTATCTAAAATTGCATCATGCGTTACATTTGGACAGTATTTTTCTTCAGGATTATAACCTGCTTGATGGAGATAATGTAATGAGTTCTGCTGTGCAGTAACATTTTGTGTCATGGGGAGCTACTTTGCAGATCCCTCCCATGAATAGCCTCATGGACACAATGGAATTTTAAATTTAATAAAAATTATATTGCTTTAATGAATATCGACTACCTTTTTCTGTGGAAGTGGCCATTGGGTCTTGGAGCTTATTAGCATGTAAATTTCCTTATGGCAGTACGTTTAATTAATTACGTTTTTTCTTGTTAAGCTAGGAAATAATTTTTTAAAATAAATCTTGACAGATGGATAGCTGGCATGCCCCTGAAGCTTGTACCAAATCTGGTTATATTATGTCTGCTTTGATCAGTCTCATCATTGCCATCACTGTTCAGGGTCAACTTATTCTTGAGCATGCAGAGGTCTTCTTTGTCAAGACAGACCATTTTCCCGCCCCTCCATGAGTTATTCTATAAGGCCAGGTATGGCAACATGGTAAAGTGGTTCCTCTTGACAATTAATGAAATCTTCCATTTATATTATGGGAAAAGATTTGTGAGCATATATTTAAAAGTGGTTTCTGCCAGGATGGGTTAAACATGATTTGCCTTGTCACTACGGACCTCACAAACCATTACTTCATCTAACCAGTGTTTGAAACAGGGTTAGAGAATCAGTTATATGTCATTCAGACCAACCAAGTAAACCATGTTTAATACATATAATCAAAATTGGTTTTAACCCATGTTTAAAATGGTTTATAACAATTTGAAAACAAGTTCAGACAGAGTTTGGTGGCTGCTGGGAAATTCAGCCTGCCGAGAATGGTCTTTTGCAGGATTATTTTGGTGTGTCTCATCTTAGTTGGTTTTTGAGTTATCTTTTGGTTTCTCCCTTTTCACCTCCTATGAAAGTGAAATTCAGTCACTCCTTTTGCCTAGTTTGGCTCAAAGGATCAAGAAGTTTCTGCTGACGCTCCCCAGAGACCAGGTCATAATGAGAAGGGTATCTGCTGAATGAATGTTCTTTTTCTGAGTTCCATCTTAGGCTGCAGTGAGGCGATCAGATAAAAATGAAAAGAGCTCCTAACTATGAACTAATAGTACATATGCTTTCAGCAAGCTATTCAGTTTGTGTAGCTTGTCAGTCCTTGTTTCAAAGATTGAAGTATTTCACTTTTAGATTTTGTCGGCTCAACAAGCTGCTAATAGAACAGAGGTAGAATGTATATGGAAGATTATATGGCAAGAAGACTGATATTCAGGGCAGTTATTAAAGTGCAAAGTCATAATTGTCATGCTCTTCAATAGTGCTTGATTCATGGAATCCATGGGGCGGCACACAGATTCTGTGTGAATTTGTCACAATATTTATTTCTGAGAACCCTAGTTACAAGTAAGTTATGCTACTGAAAAAAAGCATACCTTTTCCCATGTCTGGAAATATTTTCCATAGGTTTTGACAAGGCCAAGCTTGAGTCCATGGAAGCATATCTTAAAGCTGTGAAGTTATTTCGAAATGATCAGATTTCTTCAGAGGAACCTGAGTATACCCAGGTATTTATAAAATGACTTTTGCTTTTGCAACTATTTGTATTCATTATTCATAAATTATTTTTATTGTATTGTAATTGTTGCCATTTTTAATTGACATTTGTACATGAATATCTCAACTCATAGCTTTGGATAGTTAGATACTTTACAAAAAAACCAACAACCTTAAGCACTATAATAAGTGTAGGAAAGGCTGATGAATTCCTTTAGTCAACCAGCTCTTTCAGGGTATCATGTAAGTCTGACTTCATGAGAAATTTTGGCAGCTGGCGTCAAAGCACACAGATTGTTCACAATAAAGGGTTGTTAGTCATACTCCATCTTAAAAATGGAAGCCTCACTTTTCAATGGAAAAACATCACAGAATATTCAAATTACTAAACCGGATAGGCCCAGTTGCCTTGAAAAACTAGGGCTAAATGTGCTGTTACCTATTGGGCAATGTTTACTAGCACGTGTTACTGTTTTTTTTTTTCTTTTCTTTTCCAGATAATACAAATAGATCTGAGTTCTATAACGCCATATGTCAGTGGGCCAAAGAGGCCACAGGATAGAGTGGCTATTACTAATATGAAGAGTGATTTCCAAGCTTGCTTAAATGAGAAGGTTTGTACAACTTTGCTTTTAGTGGTTTGGTAGATAGATTTATTGTAACTTATTTTTTGGCTTTCATACTGAACACAATAGATTATAAAGTCATAGTCCGTAATCTGAAGCATTTATTTTACAAATATTCACTGCCTCAGTGAGTGTCCCTTGGGCATAGCTCTATGTGCTAACCATCATAGGAATGTTACTGGGCCTCAAACAGTAGAAAATTTGAATAAAAATTGCAAAAAGCCTCAATTCATATTATGGACCTAAGAATCTACTAAGTAGAAAAGTGAAAAAGTTAAGCAATCAGGTGTTCCAAACTTCTACAGTTTGTCCATTTAAGTCATTTTTAATTGCTAAATTGGTTAGGCATATGAGTGGGATTTTTTGGGAATTTCTATTTTAAAGCAAAATTGGGGCAAAAATTATTGTACAGTGCCATTTCTTATGAATGAGTTAAAAATCCTTCCAAATCAGCCTCATTGTTTGAAATTGAAACGATGATTCTCAGTGTTTTTGGGAGGTAAATTCAGTTTATTCCGGCTTAATATAACTGTTGATTTTAATCAATTGTTAAATTAACCAAAACTTGAAAAAAAGGAGAAAAAAAAAAAAGAACGTGTCTTAGCAACCCTGAGCCTCCGATTTCCAGTGCTTTTGAATGGGAGCTGAATTTTCAATCCTAACATCTACTGTTAAGTTCAGGGATCAAGAAGGGCTGGTTACAGCACTGAGTCAGAAGTAGAATTGCAAGTAGCATAGAGTCGGATTCAAAGGCCATTGAAATCTCTGTCTACTGCTTCAGTGGGCTTTGGATAAGACCCCCACAGTGTGTAGCAATCAGCTGTGGTGGGCTTGCCTTATGTGGGAGAAAAATCAAAGACTCGGAAAAAAAATAGATGATCGCAGGGAAGCTGTTTGAACTGACTGGGAATGGTGTGTCTGGGTGGGCCATGAAGACTTCTGGGGGATTAAATGTTACAGACCCAGGCTCGGTTTATCTTTAATCCTCTCCCAGTCAAACTTGGTTTGACAGCTTCCTGTCTGATTAACTCATCTTTATTATATTTCAGATCATTATAAAATAGTGCTGAAGAAATGTAATTAATTAGGTTACAGCAGGGGTGGGCAAATTTTTGGCCCCAGGGCCACATCGGGGAATAGAAATTGTATGGTGGGCCATGAATGCTCACAAAATTGGGGTTGGGGTGTGGGAGAGGGTGAGGGCTCTGGTTAGGGATGCGGGCTCGGGGGAGGGACTGGGGATGAGAGGTTTGAGGTGCAGGAGGGTGCTCCGGACTGGGATTGATGGGTATGGAGAGTGGGAGTGGGATCAGGGCTGGGGTAGAGGCTTAGGGGGTGGGGAGAGGCTCGGGGTGCAGGCTCCGAGCGGCGCTTACCTCAAGCGGCTCCCGGAAGCAGTGGCATGTCCCTTCTCCGGCTCCTACGCAGAGGTGTGGCCAGGCAGCTCTGCACGCTGTCCCATCGACAGGCACCGCCCCTGCAACTCCCATTGGAGCATTGGAGGGAGCCATTGAAGCGTGTATGAGCCAGAGCAGGGCCGAGCCGCATGGTCCAGCCCCCGACTCAGTGCCCCGGATGGAGCAGGACCTAGCCGCGTAGTACGGCCCCTGACCCTGCTCCCCGGCAGGAGCTTGTGTGCCGGCTTAAAACGGCTCGCAGGCCGGATTCAGCCCGTGGGCCGTAGTTTGCCCACCCCTGGTTTAGTGAGTAAAATATCTTGTACATGATGCTGGAGGAATTGTTTTTAATGGACCTATTATGGTTTATAGTAAAATAGTCTTGAGCCTTGCCATATGATACTTGCATTTCTAATTTTGCAAACTATATATACCTGAATGAATGCCTATTCCTTTAAATAAGGGAATTCCCCTAAAAGAAGGGGGGAAATACTCTAGAGATTTGATCCTGCCTTTGATATATAGGTACTTATTGCCACACATTTTGTACTATTAACAATGGCAGTTATAAAGGTATATGGATGAGTGCATCACTGTTCATTTGAGGGAAATGAGTCCTTGCACTCATCTCTGAAGACTTCTTTGAAAACCTATTAGATTTCATTCCACTCATATGACTGAAAAGCACTTTTACGGAGTACATGAGTCTTAAGTGACGGTTCACATAATCGTGCTATGATGAGGTATGTATCTGTTTAAGTGAATTTGTTATAGTTGTTGAATTGTCTCTGTTCTTGACTTGTTATATATTTTGTCATCTAGATTGGCTTTAAAGGGTTTCAGATTGCTACTGAGAAACAAAATGACATTGTGCCTGTTGAGTATGAAGGAAATGAGTACAGATTGTCTCATGGATCTGTTGTCATTGCTGCAGTAATCAGTTGTACAAATAACTGCAATCCATCTGTCATGCTTGCCGCAGGTATGTTGGGACTGGTGACAACTAACTTTGGTTCACTATTGCAATCTGGTGTTTACATGGTCTTCGTCAGTTTTGACCCAATTCTGCAAATGCTCAGTGCAGGGAATTCCCAGTGTCCAGACCTTTTAGCTCAAAGTTACACTGTTCATTGTACTTTTAGGCCTGAATTCCTGTTATATGTATTGAGAACTGTGTTAATGAGAAGTGGCCTTTATTGTACACAGTGCTGTGTAATTTCAAAGTTTCTGTGGCCTTATCAGACATCTATAAAAACTAGATGCCTCTGGAGGTAGTTCTGATACATTTGTATTTGGTAATGTCAGATCATAAAGTAAACAGTCTGTTTAGGGCTCCTTTCAAAAGGCTATGGGTATCGACATAACCATTGATAGTGTCAAGAGGTTTTGATCCCTGAATGAAAGGGTGAAGTTTAGCCTATAGTCAGATGCTAGCTGAGCTTTAACAGCAGGAATTGAAAAGTTAGTGACAGAACTTGAAATAGAACCCAGACCAGACCACCCTTCCATGCTCTAACCACTAAACCATCCATTAAAACACGGAGAAGAGATTTTCTGTTAGGTAAGGGCAAGAAAATGGGCATCTGCTTGATCTGAATAAGAAAACAAGTATAACTTCTTATTGATCAAACAACTTTGTTATATTGTCTAAGGAATATTACAAATATATACCCTCTTAAACAGTTTCCTTAAGAAACAGTAAATTGTGATTTCCCTTATTTTCCCCTCATCACAGTAATTTACCTACCTGACACCATCTTGGTAGTTATAAATTCAATTGCTCTTCCAATAAATATGCACAAGTCTTATTTAACTATTGTTTTGTTTAGGTCTTTTGGCCAGAAAAGCTGTCGAAGCTGGACTGATGGTTAAACCTTATATAAGAACAAGTTTATCTCCGGGTAGTGGGATGGTTACACATTACCTCAGTTCAAGTGGAGTGTTACCATACCTCAGTAAACTTGGGTAAGTTTAACTTCTTTATTCATACTGACAGAGGGAAAAGTGGTGCATGTGTAAGTGGATTTATGTATAGTCCTTAGATTTGGCCCCAGTTCCGCAAGGTGCCTAACTTTAAGCATGTGAATAGTCCCATTGACTTTGGGACTACTTGCATGCTTAAAATTAATCATACACAAGTGAATGTTGGATCAAGGCCTTGGCCCCTGCACATACAATTTACAAGGTGCAGGTGATCTCCTGTGCCTGAGCAGAACCCTATTTTCTTTAACAGAGCTCCACAGGACTGAAGGCTTGGATTGTAATTTTTTCAAGACAAGAACCATCTCCTGGCTTGCTTGTCTGAGACCCCCTACTATACTTTTGACTGCTCAGTAGCAATAATAATCAGACTCAAATCACACTGTGTATTACCCTGTTTCCCCGAAAATAAGACATCCTCCGAAAATAAGGCCTACTTACAGTTTTGCCTCTCGTTGTAATATAAGGCATCCCCCCGATAATAAGACCTCCCCGATAATAAGGCATCCACCGATAATAAGGCATTTTTCATTTCTGAAAAATAAGACATCCCCTGAAAATAAGACCTAGCGCATCTTTGGGAGCAAAAATTAATATAAGACACTGTCTTATTTTCGGGGAAACAGGGTAGCTGTTTTATGCATGAGCTTTACTGTCCTTGCTTACATTTCACTAAATAATAACAATACATCAGGAGATACTCTGGAGACCTGACTTTTTGTAATTCACCAAGACAAATGAAAAGTAATGGGATTATTAGCTCTTTTCAGTGTACTCACTATAAAATGCCCAGTTAGCCAAAAAAAAAAAAAAAAGTTCCCTCAGCTTCAAATGTTTCACTAACCCTCATTTTAAATAATTGAATGTGCTACTTACTCCAATTTTTCAATGCAGGTTTGAGGTTGTTGGATATGGATGTTCAACATGTGTTGGAAACACTGCTCCTTTGCCAGAAGCCATTCGGAATGCGATAAAACAGGTACGGCTTAAAGATTATGACAGGGCATATACAATGTAGCAGATTCTTTTATACTCAGATGGTCAGGAAATAAAAGAATCTGTATAAAATAATATACTTTGTCCTTGGCTGGAATTTTGCAGTGCATTTGGAGATGCATCTTTGCATGCCAAATGGAGTATATAAAGTAACTAATTTGGTGTCTGAAATAATAAGAAAGTCGTAGTGAATACAACTTTATACTACACAAATCTCAGCTGTAAGATGAAGTTTGTGTATTCTTGCAAGAGTTAGTCATATTGTGTTTGATATATACATACGCTAACCTGAGTTTCTGCTATTTTCTTGTCATTGGCAAAACAAGGTTAATGGGGTGTGATACAGAAATGAGCCACTTTATTGTATATCTAGTAACTCTGTGAAGCACAAATGTGTTTTGGAATATTAAAAAAAAGTCACGAGCAACTTTTAGACAGCTAAATGGTAAGCTGCCTTTAGCCATGTCAGTGCTGTAAGCTGCTGAGTCCTTAAGGCTGCCGTTAGCAATGAGGGAGTAATAGACGCATCAGCCTGGGAAAAAGTGATGACAAGAAGTGGGAGAAAAAAGGAGGGGAGAACTAGTCCGACTGACTTGAGAGGACGAAGAGTGAGTTCTGTGACTGGGGAGACAGAGTGGGAATAATAGTGGTAGAGAGCAAATGACCTTTCCCTTTAGGGGCTTCCATAAGTACTTAGGGTGCCTTTAACTTTTTTTTTAAGACAACAGAAATCTAAGCAAACTGTCATTAATGCACCTATAAGTTTGTGGGGAGTGCTGAGAAATGTATTTGTTTCTACCTTTCAGGGTGATTTAGTTGCTTGTGGAGTTTTGTCTGGAAACAAAAACTTTGAAGGCCGTCTCTGCGATTGTGTCCGTGCCAACTACCTTGCTTCTCCACCTTTAGTAGTTGCTTATGCTATAGCAGGCACTGTTAATATAGATTTCCAGACTGAGCCTTTAGGTAACTATTTCTTTATATCTAATATTTCAGAATAGTACCAGGTTTTCTTTGGGTGTTTTGGCTTAAAATGTCTGCCTTTTAAATGGTAGCAACTTTTGCATTTTCTGTTTTGAAAGAGGACTATCAGCCTTAGACCACTTCATCTCTTCTTTTATTTATACTCAGATATTTTGTCTCATGATAGAAGGGGGAAATTAGATATTTCCCCAGTTTTTCACAACGTTTGTTTCATTTAACTGGCATTTGAGCATGCAGAGAGCATTACATTATTATAGTACTAGACAAAGAATGACCATGCTTTTCATTCCTAGCAGCTAAGAAATAAAAAATCACTTAGCTGAAACTTTTTTTTTAATCAGCTGTAGCATCTTTGAATAAAGTCTCAACAGATATGGGGTTTTTTGTTTGTTTTTGCTTACAAAAAAATCTTTTACATAGGCATTGATCCTAATGGCAAAAATATCTACCTGCATGATGTTTGGCCCACTCGAGAAGAACTTCAGCAAGTTGAGGAGGAGTATGTGATATCATCCATGTTTAAAGAACAGAAAGAAAAAATGGAGGTAAGGATAGGTCTGTCATTTTAAATAGTTTAGAAAACAGTGCTTTTCTGGATAGCTTTACTGTATCTTCTGGTTGAAACAGCAGCCGGTATGGAGGGTTCTGATACCATAACTAAGATTAAGTGACGAAGATATGGCCACCTGTATTCTATTATACTGGGGTTCTTAAACAGTGTACCGTATATACTTGTTCATAAGCCGAATTTTTTTTAGTAAAAAAGGAAAGCACCAGAGAAGGGGGTCAGCTTATGAATGGGTACAGAGAGGGAGAGGTGGGACACAGCCCCTCCCCCCAACAGAGGGAGCAAGGAGAGGCAGCACAGCCAGCAGAGCCAGAAGGGAGGAGGCGGGTCCAGAGTCTCTCCGCTTCTGGCCACGCTGCTCTCCCCCCAGCCTCTGAAGCAGCCCGTCCCAGCCCACTGGAACATGCTGCAGCCACACCACCCAGTCTGGCCCGCCGGAGCAGCTCCAGCCAGGCCAGAGACATCCTCCCCAGATAAGGTGGGAAGGGATGGGATGGGGAGAGTGTGGGGGTCCCGGGCTAGGGGTGGGGGTCATATGAGGGGTGGTCACGGGTTACTTTCCTGACCCCCAGCTTCTCTCCCTCCCCCCCCCCCCCCCCAAAAAAAAAAAAATTCCCCACCAGTTGCTGTCCTGGCCCGTCAGGGTAAGCAGCTGGCGCACCGGGACACTTTGTTTACTTAGGTTTACCTCTGTGCCTGCGGATGCTCGAGGTAAACAAACCATTTCGGCCCACCAGCAACTTATCCTGATGGTCTGGGAGCCAAAGTTTGCTGACCCCTGACTTATAGGGTCGGCTTATGAACGGGTCATAAAAATTTTCCATTTTTACTTATCCCTGTTGGGGGTGGGGTTCGGCTTATAAACGAACCGGCTTATGATCGCGTATATACGTTACATTATGATGGTATCTCCCACAATATAGTACAACCTCAGGAAAAAAACGGTTATCAAAGTTTTTGCTTTAAGACTGTATAAGATAATTGTAAATCAGTTTCCCTGATAGTCTAATTGGCTAATATACTTTCCTTTTGTAGAAAGGCAATAAGCGATGGAATTTTCTGGAAGCACCAGAGTCAGTTTTGTTTCCGTGGGATTTGAAGTCCACGTATATCCGATGTCCTTCTTTTTTTGATAAGCTTGTAAGTACAGTGGTTCCATCTAAAATAATAATTTGGGAAGTGTTGAATCCTAAACCAAGGGGAAAGTTGTGTTTCAATAAGCTTTGGTTGTATCTGATCAAGTTGTGTAGCGTTAACCATATCTAACTGTCTCTCGCTGGTGTTCACTCCATTGGAATGAATGGAGCTTGTGGATGGATGCTCCATTTTTGTCATGAACAAACCAGTTTAAATATGATTTGTGCTAGGAATCCTGGGGGAAATATATGTATTTTCTTTTTTCTTTTTTTCCCCCCCAATAGGCCAAAGAGCCAGTTTCACTACAACCAATTGAAAATGCCCATGTCTTGCTATATTTGGGAGATTCTGTAACTACAGATCACATATCACCTGCTGGAAGCATTGCAAGGAATAGCGCTGCTGCTAAGTATCTGACAAACAAAGGGTATGGATTGTAACTTATATTTAAGCCCCTTCATTTTCAGTTTAAACCAATTTTTTTACTCAAAATCTCCTGGGTTTTACAAAAAGTATTATTCATTTTTTTCTGATTTTCATCCTACTTTTGTATCTTCAAATATATTTTAAAAACCTTGTTTTATTAGGAAAATACAATACATTGCATGAGATATATGTATTACGGTAATACATTAGTTTGTATATATATGCAAAGCTGCCTGTTGAAGTAAGGCTATGTATTAGTCTAGAAGATATACACAATAAAACAGGCACACACACAAGCTCTGACATGTGTGTGCATCTGAATATACTGATGAATCTCACACCCACCACGTACACATTTCAGGCTGTTAGCAGATAACAGTTTAAAGATTTGACACACTAAAATGGAAAGAAAATAAAAATCTATCAGAATATGTTTCAGAACACAAGGAAATATTCAAAAGGAGAAAAGGATGAAGTCAAGTGCGTGTGCTGCAAATGGTGTGGCCCAATTATTAAATGTAAATATTTATAGGTAATAGTTCTAACCCTACAACAGTAAACTGTTTATTCAAATGAAAAGTTTTATTTGGGGATAAGAGATGTATTATTTTCTTAAACTCAGAGGTGACGTGTTTTGAGTTCTGTTTTAGTCCTGCAGCAGACCACATTGATGAATGGAATTCAAAGCATTATTCTACTGAATATCCCCCCCCCCCCCCCCCCCCGTCTTTCTGTCCAGCAAAATAAACCCCTACATTTACCCAGAAAAATTAATAATATTTTTGCACTGATTTTTACCTGTTTTTGTTGTTGTCGTAATAAACAAATTCCCAGGAAAAATTAAATAAAAATAAAATAAAAACTGAAAACTAAGGGCCTTACGTATATTTTATCAAGCAAATGAATCTGCTTTATTTTTTGTCTCAGTGGGGAACTTAATTTACCATATAAACAACTGATCATCAAAAATTGCTTTGTTCTGTAAATGCCATTATGCATTAGAGAAATTAATTGTGTATGTCCTGGTTAAAGTGTAAACTGTCATTCCTGTGATTGTAGGCCATCCCCAGAAATGTATTTGAAATTTCTTTTGCCTTCTGAACAGCTGAAATCTATTTTAAAATATCACATTGATGAGATAGACCATTGTAAAAGGATAATGGTCTGCTGCCAAATCCATCTCAAAACATAGATGAATTATTAATTTACAAAGCAGGTAGCACTAGTCTTGTGCTAATGTTCTAGTCTCTGTCCATTGATTTTACATAAGAAATGATGTTGCTTTCACTTCACTTGATGGATATTGAACACAGTGTAGGGATAATTGCTTACTCCGCTGCTGTTGCAAAATTATTGTCCTTGGCCAAGAGAGCGGACTGGCAAATAGACGCATGGAACACATCAGAGACCAGCTTGTTCGTAACATGCCTCGTTTAAAGACTGAATTGCCCCTGTAAGAATGTGAATTTGGCTGAAGGTTTGATGTTGATTCATCTCTCAAATAAATGAACAGTTCTGGACCCAATACAGTGAGATGTTGGTTTCAGAGTAGCAGCCGTGTTAGTCTGTATCCGGAAAAAGAAGAACAGGAGTACTTGTGGCACCTTAGAGACTAACACATTTATTAGAGCATAAGCTTTCGTGGACTACAGCCCACTTCTTCGGATGTTGAACACCCTTAACTCCCAGTGAAGTCTGAGGGTACCCAGCTTTTCACAGGAGGTGCAGAGCTCCTCACAGAATCAGACCTTCCATTTGGTATACACAAACTAATTGTACTGTACTGCACCAACAAACCCCAGAGGGTCCTGTGGCACCTTTGAGACTAACAGAAGTATTGGGAGCATAAGCTTTCGTGGGTAAGAACCTCACTTCTTCAGATGCAAGACTTCATCTGAAAAAGTGAGGTTCTTACCCACGAAAGCTTATGCTCCCAATACTTCTGTTAGTCTCAAAGGTGCCACAGGACCCTCTGTTGCTTTTTACAGATTCAGACTAACACGGCTGCCCCTCTGATACTCAACAAACCCCAGTTTATCAGCCAAATATCTCAAAATAATGGCTTCCGGAGCCCACTATTTGCCAATGACTATCTCCCTCAGCCTAAATGAAGGGTACTCCATAGAAGTAAAAATGAATTCACCTTCACTGCCAACTCGTGAGACTAGAACTTGCAGATACTGCTCATGTTGATTTCTTCTATAGACTGCTTAACCCACATTTGTTAGAAAATTAGTCCTCTAGATTGTCACCAAAAAGCCACTTAAAACTCAGTTCAGTTACGGTTGTAATGTTCATTAGCTAGTGCTCTATACCACCTAATGTTAAAAACCCTCCAAAACAATACAAGTAGACTTTCTGTTGAATATTAAATACTGTCTTCTGATATTTGTAGCCTCACACCTCGTGAATTCAACTCTTACGGAGCTCGAAGAGGTAATGATGCTGTGATGACCAGAGGTACCTTTGCAAATATCAAGCTTTTGAATAAATTCATAGGAAAACCAGCTCCAAAAACAGTTCATTTCCCATCAGGACAAACGGTGAGCATGTATTTGTTCAAATGACTCAATTAAGAGCTATGGATTAGAGCTTGTCTAATGATTTCACTTTCTTTTTTCCTGCAGCTAGATGTGTTTGAAGCAGCAGAGTTGTACCAGAAAGAAGGCATTCCTTTGATTATTTTAGCAGGGAAGAAGTATGGACTGGGTAGCTCAAGAGACTGGACTGCAAAGGGGCCTTTTTTACTGGTACTGTTATATTCTCATGAAGTTAGTTTCAAATGTATTGTTCTAAGAAGATGTCTTTAAGCATCAATTCATGTTAGAAGCTGTCTTCAGTTTAAATTTAAATATTTGCAAAATATTGTTTGCTTGAAAATGTATAATCTGTAATTTTTCCTTGGTAGGATCTGCATAGAAGGGAACAGGTGGTTACAGGACCAGCTTATTAAATTTCAGAAATGTATAATTTATCAGGTTTGACCCACAAAATGGGGCTCCAACATAAGAGATTCCAGACTTAGCTAGATAAATGACACACATACATATACTATTGGTCTAGGTCCCCCTGTCCTGTGGAGGTGCTCTGTATACCCTCCTCCCCTCCCCGCCCCCCAGCTCTCATAGGGGTTAGTGGGAATGAAGGTCAGGTTTTGTAGTAGGTAAGGTAAGGACCAGGCAGTTATTTTTGTGTGCTGCTTTGGCAGCAGTATAAGTAACTAGGATAAAAAGTACATTGAGGTTGGCTAGCCTATTAATTTACCTTTTATGTAGTTTCTTAAATTTAATTTAAACTTTTAAAAGTTTCATTCTCTCCCGTCAATTCCCCAGAATCATCGCTCTCCCATTTTAGTCTCTGTTAATGTTTTTCAAGCAAAAATTGGAATTTGCTGCCCTTTTTTTTCCCCTGGAAGCTTTATTTAAAAATTATGTTCATGTTTTTTAAATGTTTGATTTTCATTTTTAAATTCAATCCACATTTTGCAGTCTTGTGAGTGGAAAGGCTGCGCACCATTGTTTGGAGTTGAATTTCACTAGTGAGCTAGATCACCACCAATTTTCAGCTGATATTGTAAAAGTGCAACTCTTCCTCAAGAAAGGAAAACATCCAGACAAACTAATGCTCTCATTACCAATGCTCTGCATTTTTGATGGTTGTCTCTGTTTAGTTTGTGCATGTGGTGGTGACAGCCATGGGATACATTGCAGACTATTCTGATAAACTGCATTTATCGTATACCTCTTTCCGTGTCACTTGCTCCCTGCCCATCTATGTTCTCCATCTCTCTGGGAAAGCATCTAGAATTCCATGCACCTCAGCAGCATCAGATAAACATTTTTTTAAACTCTCAGAGAAATGTTTCCTTTTGTCTTCAACTGTCAAAAGATCCCCCTAATTCCTACAAAATAACAATGGACTCTGAAGCTCTTGGTGGACGGTATTCGGTCCTGCACCACTAATAGATTTCAGTTTCAGTAATGTTCTGAAAAATAACTAAAAATGACACCACCTTATTGCACTGGTCTGCTTCCTGGGTTTATTCACTGCCATTTGCTCGTTTTAGTGCCAAAAATAAGTTGTTACTGCATTTTACCCTTGCTAACACTGCAGAGCCAATAACAAGGCATGTCCAATAAACCAGACTTCCACCAGCTTACGATACAGGAGTCTGGAAGTCGCTGCCTCTGGGTTGATCAGAAGAATATTTGGTGTTTATTTTAATGGTTGTTTTCATTAAACTTCATTATTATGCAGACTGCTGGACTGAAATTGGAAACCAATTATTTTATTTACATTTTATAGGGTGTTAAGGCAGTTATAGCTGAAAGCTACGAGAAGATTCATAAAAGTCATTTGATTGGAATTGGCATAGCTCCACTTCAGTTCCTTCCAGGGGAAAATGCAAATGTTTTGGGCCTCACTGGCAAAGAACAGTTTTCTGTATCATTTCCTCAAGAGCTGTTTCCAGGAATCACATTGGATATTAAGGTATTTCTAAAATATAACATCTCTATTTCAAGGTGCAGACAATTGGAATTAAGAAGTAATATGCTGATTTACTTGAAAAAGCAAACATAGTCTTGCCTTCTGCTTAAACTGCTAGTGAACATACTTTGCCAGAATATCTTGAAAGTACATATAATTATAGTTGCCTTCTTGTTCCGTTACTTGTCTGCATGTGCAGCCCCTAATCACTTCTATTTTCCCCCAACACAGAAACTTTGTTAAAAGCCAATTAAAGTTTAATCAAATCCCACTCACATAACCTGGATTAAAGCAACAGTCTGCATGATTCCTTTCCACCTAGACATCGTGTTCAATGCCAACAATGACACACTTTGCACAGCCACAGGAAAATCACTCCTACTTCCAGCAGAGAATGCAGCACAATATGCTTCCCAAAATTATCTAAAATTGTGCACTAATATAAAACTTAATCCTGGCTTTAGCAATGCGAATATCTGGAATGGTTGGCATATGCAGATTGAGTTTTTGTCTGTCTCATTTATGGTTTGTGGGTAGAGTATGAGTTCAAAAATTGGAGACAAGTTTTTAAAAGTAATTAACACTAATTGTTCTTGTTTTTTATTTTGAAGACTAACACTGGCAAAGTGTTCAGTGTGATTGCCTCATTTGAAAATGATGTGGAAACAACAATATATAAACATGGTGGAATTCTAAACTATGTGGCTCGAAGATTCTTATAGTAGCTACTGACTATATGGATATCTTGCATAACTGGTAATTCTGAAAATGCCTTGTGTGAACCCGGGAATCCATACTATGGAACTGCAAACAGTCCCAGTCCGCTCAAAGTTATTTCGTCCATGGATGTAGAAGATTGTGAATCATTGTAGTGACCGCAACAAGATCCTTCCTGATTTTAAATAATATTCGAATGGTGCTATTAACATTGCTAAAATCGACATACGTGTTTTGTGGCAGAAAGCTGTAAGTATGGGGGGGATATTTTATCACACCATTTTGTAAATAAAGGATGTGAAATCCGAAACTGAATTGTGCTGAAGATTATTCTGTAAGAAGACTCTTCCTGCAGTTGTTTTCACTTAGTTTTGCACCTGTAAATCTGTGTACTGCTATTTGTTGGTTTAAGGGTAGCAGATGGTATGGAATGTTAGAGGCAAGAGAGATGGATTCTTCCATTGTAGTAGCTAAGAATACAGACCCGAAGGTTTGAATTCATTATCCTTTAAATTGTGGGTTGACCAGAGAAGGTCCACACAAAGCCCAAGGAGTTCTGTAACATAGGCCGTGGCTCTCTTTACCTTCACTGTGGAGATGGTGTGCTCCATCTGATCCAGATCAAACATCACTCAGAGTAAGATGAAATATTGTACACGGGGGATATGAAGTCTCCATGGGCCACACCTCTGTATTTAAAAATGAGGATGGCTGCAATAAATTCTGAAACTTTGGGCAAGTTCCTATGTCCCTCAAGTGAGTAGCTTGCCCATCTTTGCTGTAACTGGAGCAGCATGGTTGTCCCCCTTGTGTGACACTGGGAGTTAATGTGTACTGTTTGCAGTGTCGCTAACCAAAGTACTGACAAGCTGAGTTGTGAAAACCTACTTTTAAAAAATGTACTAGGCTTTTAGATTTTCTTCTTTGCTTTTAAGTGTGGCCTACAATTACTGTGTTTTGTTCCTCTTAAATTACATTGTAAAGCATTACATGGCTGAGATAACCACATCGTCTTTTAAAACTTCTAATGTGTGCTCTGAATACTCTTCTCTTCCCATGACACCAGAACTCTGCTTAAGATCCCAGTTTTCTAACCAAAGCTAGCTGTTTTGGCATTGCCGTTTGAGCTGCTGTAGTTTTGGGTGTGTCCGCACTTCCATGATAAAAGCCTATTTTCCAGGAGTTTACAATTAGAAATATACTGTCTCAGCACAGGAACTTATTTGGTTTCATTAGTTTAAAAAAACATTTTACAACTTTTAAATTATAACGATTTTTAAATCACTTATATAAATCAGAATTTCAGCTTTTTTTCCCTCTTGAAGCTCTTTTCAAATTATATTTTAAAAATTGGCTTGCGATTATCTATTATGGTTTATAGTTCCTTTTGGGAGAGAAATAACATTTATTATCATTAAATATTCGCTAGTCCACTGCACATGCCCAGTAAATTATTTCCATAATTATGCTTCAGGATTTCTACTGCAAATAACATGTATATCAAAACTCTTAAGAGAACAATTTCAGCTTTATTGCATAGATAGGGGGTTGCATTTTAATATAAATTACTAACTTCTACTCAGGCAATAGACTGTAGTAGTCTTTCAGTCAAAAAATATAGGGCATAAAAATACCTTTCAAGTTTTTACATGAAAATGTAATTTTTAAAAAATCCTGTTTAAACTATGTTACAGTTTTGACAAAGTCCTGAAAAGTCATGGTTAAAACTGGCAAACCTTTAGCACTTTCAGGTGGTGTTAATTTTCATACATGAAATAACATAGCTCTCAAACTGAACTTTGAATTCCTTGGCTATTTCATTTTATGTCACAACCCTAGTGGCATTTAAACACCTTTGTGTGTAATATGCTTTTTGAAGAAGGAAAGTTTTTCTATACAAATTCCAAAATCCTGTGTAATCTTTTACTACATTTTACCAGCTGAGCTGTGCTTTCTTTTAGCAGAGAGAAAAACCATTGACAATTGCCACTGCTTAGTAAATTAATTTAATACATTTAAGACAAAAACTACTCAGCTGTATGACTGCTGTGTGAATTAAGTATTCAAAGATCCATTTCTATCTTGGACGTTTGTAATGACAGTTGTGATTGAGGAGCAAATCTTGTTTATTGTATAAAACTGGCCTATCTTAATCTCACTCTGTTTTTCAACTGAGTGGTATATTTTCTCTGGGTTCAAGTGAAGGGGAATGTGTGTTCATTATTGGGGAGCAAGTGGAAATCCTGTTGTTTGGCATAAAAGAGTTTAGTTTAAACATCTCTCTTGTCCAACTACCATTGCTTGAGTTCAGCACACAACCTCCCAACGTCTGCAGTCTTGCAATAAAACACTTGTTGCTGCAGCAGTAAAATACTCAAGAAAAGTGATACAAGACACACCAGAAGTAAATCAATATTGTGACAGAAAATGCAATTTAACGAGACATTTATCAACCTACAGTTTTTCCAACATTAAAACAAGTAAATTCTGTTGAGGCATTCCGATGTCAGTCCTGTAGTGACTGCTTTAATTCTGCTGCTCTTCTGCTTTAAAATCAGTGAAAGAATATTATGAATGCCTCAAAGTAAGCTTTGTTTTCATAGTTTAGGTCCTGCCATTGCTATTTCACTAGGGCTGATTCAAAGCCTATTGAAGTCAATGGGAATCTTTTCATAGACTTTGGATCAGGGCCTCAGTGCCCACAAGTTTGAAGCATGGTGAATGCTGAGAGAAATGGCACCATAAATGCACCTATCTGTTTTGCTTGTCACAAATTAGCAAACTGCTCTAGAAATGAAGGAACTTGCTTGGCTGTCTTCCCCTGTCCCCGCATCACGTGCATGTGATCACAGGCGTTACATAACACTCTCTCAACACAGCAGCAGGGGAAACAAATTAATTTTGACATAGTGCTAGGATCTAGTAGTTTGGCATGCGATAGCCCGATTAAATGACATCCATCTCACAGCAGTGGCAGGATACAGTCCGATTAGAGGACTGCTTTGACCATAGACAATACAATGTTCAATAAGCTCTCTTTCCTGTATTTTAAAGCATAGGAGGGAAAAAATAACAAAGTGACTCTTCAAGTGTTAGACATATTTAACTTAGAATTTTCTCTTCAGTTTGATTTGGAAAATAACCTTATTCTGATTTTTCTAAATGTTTTCCCCCCAAACTTTGGGATAGTGTTGATGTTTATACATTTTACACATACATATAGGGACATGAAACAAAATGTATATTAATCACATTTAAGCAACTGCAAATCAGTGTCTGCTGTTTAAAGCCAACAAAACAGTATAACAGTTTTAAGTTCAATAATGTTAAGTATTGTATAGAAATATTATCTTGAGACAAAGTTCATTTGCTGACAATTGTGCATAAAATGTTACTGATGTTGTAAATTATTTTTAATAAAGAAAATTGTATCACACTACTTGTATGCAACCATCTGTTTTAAAACAAATCACATAGAATGTGTTTAAAATGCCAGCATAATTCCTTATAAAAAGGAGGCAAGGATATTTCTCTTAAAATTTGGGAACTGTTATACATTAAATCACTGGCAGTGCAAACTGCAACTTTCGTGTATGGAGTACTCTGTCTGCAGTGAACTGAACAGCTCAGAAGTAGTAAAAAATAAGCAAAGGACTGCTTCCCTCCCTCTCTTATGGCAAATACCTCTGAGATTCATCTTCCCTTCTCCTAAATTAAAGGGAGGGAACTCAGATTAAAAACTTCATTTTAAAATAAATGCCCCTAACATTAGAAATGACATCTTAGAGTACCTAAAGAAAGAATTCTTAAAATCTGGTTTACTTCAGAAAATTCATGCTCTTAATTTGGAGGGGGTGTTTGCATTTCTCCTTATGAGTCCTTTTCGCTTTTGTTTCTAATCAACTTCACTTTCTTGTTCTCACAAACTCAATGCTGCATCATAGAGGTTGTAATCATTGCAGGGAATGTTTTTTATTATTTAAGTTTTCCTTTGAGATTTCAAAAGCAAAAACATACTTATCTTCAGGGAGAGAATCTGGTATGTGAGTAAAATTTTAAGGTATTGTTAAAGCTTGTTTTCACAAAACCTATATGTGGGGTCAAATTTGACCAGTCACTTGAACTAGACTAGATGTGTACTCTGTATTTGAACACTTTGGCACTCTAAAGGACATATCCCAGATATACAAGATGCTTCAGATTTGTTATAGGGACACCATACCAATTCACAGAATTGAGTTTGGGACTTGTGTTAACCTGGTTCATAAAGGGTATGATTTTCAAGCACTCAGTGTTGGCATTCCTGCTTCCACTGTAGTCAGTGGGAGTTGTTGAGCACTTTTAAAAATCCCAACTACATTTTTTAGCCTTTTTTCATCCCTGGGCTGGGGGGATTTGAGACTATAAGAAATTACAGAAAGCAAAATAAAGATGATTAATGATGCTTATAAAGTTTTAAAAATTAATTTAACTCAGTATTAATGTGCAAAGTGTAACAGAACTATAAAACAAATATATTTTAATACCTTTTATCAATTGGGTATCTGACCTTGATCACATTCCTATTGAAAATAGTATTATCCAAGCAACTTGTAACACATGATAGTTTAAGGTTGCTTTGGCAATGAAACTTCTTCAAATGTGAAAGGGCACAATTGTAGGTCACTTACTAGCTGGATCATATTTATTACATCTTTTTACCTGCTAATACCTCATTAAAATTTGAATCAGATATAACAATCTGCTTATTACATAGACCCTCAATTACTGAGCACATAATAAGAAAGAAAAAAAATTAGCCATAGTGCTGCTTATCACATCATAGTAGTGTGGCTGGTTTATCTTCCTACCCACTTAATTAGCTCCTGGCTTGTTAGGGTTACTCCACAAAATTCTCAGGATTCTGCCTGACATTTTTAGAAACTTGGGCCTCAGGTAGGCTCAAGATTACTGGCAAGTACAGTATTATTAATCATTTAAGTCCATATTCTATGCTGTCAACATCACAAGTGACTGGTCTTAGCGTATACACAACATGCCTCAGGTGGCACGTGACCAGGACACATCACTGAATGTGGTCTGCTGGTTGGATCATTAGCTTTCCTGGCCTTGGCTGGGTACTGATGGGGAGTGCGATGTGAACACTAATCCGTGCCCCCAGCTGGCTGGTGAAAGATTATTAAGGAAACAGAGATTTGCAGCAGACTTGAGTCCCCAGAGTCTTCAGTCAGTTTAGAAAAGGGGATGAACCTGCAAGTGCCTCAGTCTGGCTGTTAGGTATATAGCCCCCATTACTGTAGTATCATGATCTTTAATGTAGTTGTCCTCCTAATGCTGCTGGGTGGTAGGAAAGTGCTGTTATCCCCATTGTACAGACCGGAAACAGGCAGAGAGAGACTTAAGTAGCTTGCCCGAGGTTCTATTATAAGACATCTGTAGGGGCTTAGGAAATTGAACCCATATCTCCCAAATCCGAGGCTTTCACCCTCATATTGTTTTTGCCACAGACTAAATCAAAATTGGCCTGGGAATTTTCCCTGGATTCAACACAAGGATTTGATATCCGTAAACCCATACTGCCTGCCTGTATCATCAAGGAAATGAACTCTGAGCCTTTCAGGAATCTGATAACTGACAAAATTAGGAGACTCCATACCCATGATGAGTTACTGATGTAGGATGTCTGTGAGCAGGGTCCTAGTGGGGAGCCAACTATGGTCACTCAATTAGGGTGAACTGCAAAGAATGGGGCAGACAATCCCCATAAAGCTGGTGGATATTCCAATACTTAGATTTACCAAGCCAGCATAAAACAGCTTCTTTATTACTTTACTGGTTACTCAGAAGTCCAAACAACACAGTTCCCTTAAAGCAGGGGTGACCAACCTGTGGCTCCAGAGCCACATGCGGTCTTCAGAAGTTACTATGCGGCTCCTTGTATAGGCACCGACTCTGGGGCTGGAGCTACAGGTGCCAACTTCCCAATGTGCCGGGGGGTGCTCGCTGCTCAAACGGTGGCTCTGCCCCCACTCCACCCCTTCCTGCCCCCTCCCCTCTGCCTGCCATGCCATCACTCCTCCACCTCAGTCTCTCCTGCATGCCACGAAACAGCTGATCGGGAGGTGTGGGGAGGGAGGAGGAGGCGCTGATCGGTGGGCGGGAGGCGCTGGGAGCAGTGGGGGGAGCAAATGGGGGGCTGCTGATGTATTACTGTGGCTCTTTGGCAATGTACATTGGTAAATTCTGGCTCCTTCTCAGGCTCAGGTTGGCCACCCCTGCCTTAAAGTGATCCAGCCTCAGACCTCCATCCAGTTACCCACATCAAATATGATATACATTTCTGTAAATCTTATTTCATCATATAAAAGAAAAGCTTCTACCAATCCCAAAGGATCGGACACATTACCTCCCAAGTTATTGAATATTTCAGATCTTACCCAAATACACACTACAGCCAATTCTTAAATGCATTAAAAAACAAGAGAGAGAGTATGGTTAAAAGATCAATATACATACAGACATGAGTTCAGTTCAATTGAGGTGCAGATTCATAGCAAAGATGGTGAGCTTCGTCGTTGAAAAGAGTTCTTTCAGAACTAGTTCATAGGTTATAGTCCAATGTCCAAATAACATATTTGGGGCGTACCAGCATAACTGGGACCTCAGTCTTTCGACTCAAACTTCCCCTGACGAAGCCTGAGCAGATCCGAGATGACAGAATCAGGACCCAAGAATCTTTTATACAATTTCATGTCTTTTGACAAGTTGGGATTTCTTCAGGGAACAAAAGGTAATTCGGATGATTTTGAAGGAGGTCCACCACCGGTACTTAGCTAAATGAACTAACTAGGCCGTCAATTAATCACAGTTAACTCACACAATTAAAATTTTTTTATCATGATAAAAAAATTAATTGCGATTAATCGCACTTATAACAATAGAATACCAATTGAAATTTATTAAATATTTTTGGATGTTTTTCTACATTTTCAATATTGATTTCAATTACAACACAGAATACAAAGTGCACAGTGCTCATTTTATATTATTTTTTATTACAAATATATGCACTGTAAAAGTGATAGAAATAGTATTTTTCAATTCACCTCATACAAGTACTGAAGTGCAATCTCTTTATCATGAAAGTGTAACTTACAAATGCAGATATTTTTTTTTTTGGTTACATAACTGCACTCAAAAACAAAATGTAAAACTTTAGAGCCTACAAGTCCACTCAGTCCTACTTCTTATTCTGCCAGTTGCTAAGACAAACAAGTTTGTTTATATTGACTGGAGATACTGCTGCCTGCTTCTTATTTACAATGTCCCCTGAAAGTGAGAACAGGCGTTCGCATGGCACATTTGTAGCCGGCATTGCAAGGTATTTACATGCCAGATATGCTAAACATTCATACACCCCTTCATGCTTCGGCCACAATTCCAGAGGACATGCTTCCATGCTGATGATGCGTGTTAAAAAAATAATGTGTCAATTAAATTTGTGACTGTATTCCTTGGGGGGAGAATTGTATGTCTCCTACTCTGTTTTACCCATATTCTGCATATATTTCATGTTATAGCAGTCTCAGATGATGACCCAGCACTTGTTTGTTTTAAGAACACTTTCACAGCAGATTTGACAAAACGCAAAGAAGGTACCGATGTGAGATTTCTAAAAATAGCTACAGCACTCGACCCAAAGTTTAAGAATCTGAAGTGCCGTCCAAAATCTGAGAGGGATGAGGTGTGGAGCATGCTTTTAGAAGTCTTAAAAGAGCAACACTCTGATGCGGAACTACAGAACCCAAGCCAACAAAAAAGAAAATCAACCTTCTGCTGGTGGCATCTGACTCAGATGATGAAAATGAACATGCGTCAGTCCACACTGCTTTGGATCATTATCAAGCAGAACCCATCATCAGCATGGAAGCATGTCGGTGGTTGAAGCATGAAGGGACATATGAATCTTTAGCACATCTGGCACGTAAATATCTTGCAACGCCAGCTACAACAGTGCCATGCAAACGCCTGTTCTCACTTTCAGGTGACGTAAACAAGAAGCAGGCAGCATTATGTCCTGCAAATTGTAACCAACCTTGTTTGTCTGAGTGATTGGCCAACCAAGAAGTAGGACTGAGGCTCTAAAGTTTTATATTGTTTTATTTTTGAATGCAGTTTTTATTTTACATAATTCTACTTTTGTAAGTTCAACTTTCATGGTAGAGAGATTGCACTACAGTACTTGTATGAGGTGAATTGAAAAATACATTTTTTTGTTTTTTTACAGTGCAAATATTTGTAATCAAAAATAAATATAGTGAGCACTGTACGCTTTGTATTCTGTGTTGTAATTGAAATTAATATATTTGAAAATGTAGTAAACATCCAAAATATTTAAAATAAATGGTATTCTATTAACAGCATGATTAATCGCAATTAATTGTTTTAATCACTTGACAGCCCTAGAATTAACATAAAACCATTTGCTTGTTCCTCCACCATTCACAGCACATTTCAAAGAGAGATGAATACCGAGATATTCCGTGTTTACAATTCATTGAAATGATAGGAATTTTTTTTTGACCTCTGAATTATCAGAATACAGCATATTCAGGGACTGTTAATTATATTGTTGACCCTACTCATACATATGTAAATACACAAAAACACAAACATCATCTCCCCACATGTCTTTTGAGGGTTATTTATTTTGCAGGATGTTTAACTCCTTCTAGCCATGCATCACAATGTCACTGAGTAGAAAAGACAGACTCACTGTGTGTGTTAGAGAACACATGAGCCAGGACAACCTAGATCTTCCTTGATTGATTTGTACTGCAGTAGTGCCTAGAGAGGCTTCAGCCACATTGTGCTAGGTGCTGTAAAAACAGGTATGAGTGAGTCCTTCTCCAAAGAGTCCAAAATCCACATAGCCAATGGACAAGAAAGGATTATCATCTCCATTTTATAGATGGGAACTGAGCCACAGCCTGATTGTGACCTGCCCCAATCAAACAGAAAATCAGCAGCAGAGCCAGGAACTGATGCCAGATCTCCTGAGTCCCACTCCACTGCCTTAACCACAAGATAATCCTGCCTCTACTTGGGAGCTCAGTTCAGGGCTGGCTTAGCATTTGAACAGGAACTGGTACTGTCCACCTCCACTATTTTCAGGATGACTGCTTCCCTGTGACCATGAACTGCCTTGGTAATGTTTGTTACAGGGCATTGCAATAGCACAGACAGTTAGCTGAATCTGGAAAAGAAAAGTCAATTTCTGCTTCCATGGCTCAGAAGTGTAAATCCTCCTACATGCCTGGTACTGTATCTAAAGCTGCCCAGTCTAGTAGAGCCTCCCCTCCCTTACTTTTCATTTTAAATTCTAGTGGGATCCACGTACCTACCTTGCTAGGCTTCAGATAGAGAGGGGCACTGTCCCTTTAGTCCACCCAATTCTTTCTTTGGGGGAGAGCCCAGGGCTGGGGCAGCAGGAGGTGCAGGTGGGGGCCAGAGCTGGGGCAGCAGAAAGTGTGGGTGCAGGGGGGGGGGAGAAGAACCAAGGGCTGGGGTGGCAGGAGATGCGGGTGGGGCGAGAGCCCAGGGCTGGGGCAGCAGGAGGTGCGGGTGGGGGCCAGAGCTGGGGCGGCAGGGGTTGCAGATGCGGGGGGTGGGGGGAGAAGAGCCCAGGGCTGGGGTAGCAGGAGATGGGGGTGGGGGGGAGAAGAGCCCAGGGATGGGGTGGCAGGAGGTGCAGGGGGGGGGAGGGAAGAGCCCAGGGCTGGGGCGGCAGAGGGTGCAGGGGGGGGGCAGGGCTGGGGTGGTAGGAGATGCGGGTGAGGGAAGAACCCAGAGCTGGGGCAGCAGGAGGGTGCAGGTGAGGGCCAGAGCTGGGGCAGCAGGGGGTGTGGGCAGGGGAGAGTCCAGGGCTGGGGCAACATTGGGGTGCAGGGGGAGCCCAGGGCTGAGGTGGGGGGGTGGCAAAAAACCTAGAGCTGGCTCTGTCCCTACCATTTACAGCAAGCTGCAGCATGCGGTTTCAGTTCTACACTCCTTCCCCCTCCCTTTCCTGTTAATTGCAGCCATGGGAATGCTGGGAAATGTAGTTCTTTCCCTGCTCCAGGGCTGGTTCTGTAGGCAGGGAGCTAACCAAGGAACTACAGCTCCCAGGGCTCCCTGTTGGTTCTCAGCTCTCATGCTGGATTCTTGCGCTCCCGCCAAACTTGCCACCGCAAGCACCTGCTTGCTTTGCTGGTGCCTAGAGCCACCCCTGGTGAAGACACCCTAAGTTACGCAACTTCAGCTTCATGAATAACGTAGCTGAAGTCGATGTACTTAGATCTACCCACTGCGGTGTCTTCACTGTGGTAAGTCGATGGCAGCGCCTCTCACCCTGGTGGAGTACTGTAGAATGAACAGGCGAGCGCTCAGAAGTCGATTTATCGTGTCTAGACTAGACATGATAAATCGCCCCCCGCTGGCTCGATCGCTCCCCCTCGGTTCAGAGCCTAAGGTAGACAAGCGGGTAGACAAGCCCGCAGGGCGTGCCTTGCCTGGTCCCTAACCCTGCTGATTAACCCAGGCTGCCTCTCGTCCAAAGGCGGGACGCACCCAGTAGCCAATCAGACGTTTCCTTGCAATCCGCCCCGGCGAAGAGCCGTGGAGCTGGAGCTGGAGGGACTCGTCGGGCCCCAAGCTTCGGAGGCGACCAGCGGGGGCGAGCGCTGTGTGCGGTATGGAACCGTTCCGGTGAAATCGGAGCCAGTCCGCTTTGCGGTGGCTGTGCGGGGTGGATGCGCTGTGAGAGGCGCAGCGTCTTTCTGAAACAGACACGGAGGCTTTGTCGTGTGTAAGGGGCCAGGATCAGAATCGACGCAATGTCCTGGCCAGTGTGTCTGTTTCTTTACGATCTGTTTCAATGCAGTTTGCTGCTAGGAGGCTGGGAAACTTGATGTAACCCAGACAGTTGGGTTGCCTAATATCTCTGATGAAGCGTTTGGAAGGTGTGGGGCACTCTGCTATCCGAGGCTGTATTCTGAGCTGAGACTTCCTAGCTGTTGTGAAAGCTGCACTCCCTCCTGGCAGCGCAACGGTCGCGGATTTCCCACCCCCGGGAAAGCGTGGTGAAAGAACCAGTTTGAAAAATGGAGCAAGCAGAAGCTTGGACATTAACAAGTGTAAGAACAAGGGGGTCTAGAGCCCGTGTAGGCTATAGGAGACAGGCCAGAGCTGTGGCACAGGTCAGAAATGGAGCTAAAACGGCGTTTGGTTCTGTCTATTACACGAGACCAAACTGGTTTATATCAAGATTGGGCCACTAATAAGTTTGTAACTGGGGAGCATAGTTCGGTTGCTGTGGGTTGGCCCTTGAGAAGCATTCACTCTCCTGTCCCTCCCTCTGTACCCACATGGGTAGAAGTATGTCCCATCCCACATCAAAAAGTAAAGGATGGGGGCTGCTGACTTCAACAGAGTCCAAGGTTCATCAAGGCTCTGCTGAGGTTTTGGGGAGAATTGTTGACTTAGCACTTTCAATGGAAAAACCGACAACTGGCATTGGAAAAAATGGAAAGGAACCTTTTGGGTATGGATTGGATGTTTTTAATGGTCCTGCTATTTTGAATGTATTGTTGATATATTGACACTGAATATTTCTTGATATTTAGTTGAATTTTGAATTATAGCCTCTGGCAGAAGGATTACACTTATTTTTTTACAACTTAACATTGGTTGAAAGGGTTATCTGATCTTGGATCTGAATTTAAGAGCCATGAATAGTATTTTGATCCCTTTTTTCTTATGAAATTGTTGGTACATTAGCAATAAGCCTGGTGGCCTTGACATTGACTGGTGATATTTTATATTTTGTGCTTATGAATTTTATTAGCTAGTATCCACTAAGTTGTTCATTTTTATGTTTTATTTCTCAACAAAAATTGTGTGTGTGTGTGTGTGTATAAAAAAAAAATCAGGCCTTATCATGAAACTGCAGCAAAGGATGAAGTGAGGTTACAAATAAGAAGCTGGAGAAGAAAGAGAGAATGCACATGGAGAATCCTGAATGGTTAAATTTTCATTAAACACGGAAGCTTTTTTTTCCTCCCTCGTTAATAAATGTATGAAGCCTTCTATCCAAGAGTCTGTTTTGTTACATTAACTTGTGCCCATATTAAATGGCAGAATACAATTGAAATCTTCTAATCTCTGCTTTCTCCTAGATACACAATGTCTTCTGGAAATGTCCAGGAATCCCAGACATTAATTAAACCAGCATTCAGTGAAAAAGAAGCCATTGAATTAGTTGAAAGGGTGTTTGGATTAAAAGTATCTGCGATCAGATCACTCCCCAGCTATGATGATCAGAATTTTCACGTTCACATTTCAAGAAGTGAGGGAACAGCAGACAGTGCTGACGAGTATGTTCTCAAAATCACCAACTGTGAAGATAGCCAGAATCCTGAACTCATTGAAGTGCAGACCCAGATCATGATGTTTTTGAATGTTGAAGGGTTTCCTTCAGCTACGCCCCATCTTACTGAAGATGGTAACATAATGTCTCTAGAATCATTAGGTGAGAGATTACAAAATCCTCCAAAAAATTATCCTCTGCTTTGTCATCCTCGTGCCACAACAAGCTACCACTGAGTATCCCAAAGGATTTGTCCCAGTGATTGCAATTGGGCCACATTCTGCTCTGTTACACTTGTATAAATCTGGAGTAATGCCACTGAAATCCATGCCAGCATGAGTGACCTAGAGCAGCTGCATATCTGCAACAGTTGCTCTCTTTCAGGTGCTCAGCTTGCACATACAGCACTCTCTGAACTGTTGCAGTAGCAGTGTGTCCAGACACTGCGTCCAATCCACTGTCCCATCGAATTTTCTATTTCTAAAATATAAGCATTTAAACTTTATAGGTGAAATATCACCTCTGCTCTGGGGAGGAGAGCCTTGACCAGAAAGCTCACTGCCAGCATATCCAGTGCACTGTAGAACTGTGCTAGGAAGACCAATTGCACCTATGCAAGTGAAATGCCAGTGCTTTCTGTCCCACACTGGCACTACCATGGTGCAGGGAGTCCCAGGGCAACAGACAATTTTTAAATTAAATTAATGGAGCTCTCCTAGAACTGGAAGGGACCTTGAAAGGTCATTGAGTCCAGCCCCCTGCCTTCACTAGCAGAACTAAGTACTGATTTTGCCCCAGATCCCTAAGAGGTCCCCTCAAGGATTGAACTCACAACCCTGGGCTTAGCAGGCCAATGCTCAAACCACTGAGCTACCCCTCCTACCCTTAAATTTAGGTGAGTCTTGCTCAGAATAAGTGCAATTGCAAAAGCACTGATAAAATGCTTGTGAACCCCTACAAGCACTTTTGTGTGTGGGCATGTGAAGTGTATTAAAAGAGATGTTCAGGTAATTAGGCTAAAATTCTCCTTGGTAGCTCTAGCAGGGTGTGACAAGGTGCTGGACAACAGCCGTTGTACCAGCCTTCTGATCTCTGAAACACCAGTTAAATTGCCCTGGAGTAAACTTGGGGACAAAGCTGTGTGTAATTGATAGTTTGGGGTGGGCTGAGGAAAACCCAGAAAGCAAAAAAGGCACGGGAATGAAGTGTCCAGGCCAGGGGGAAGAGACAGGCTGGCGGGCTTGAGAAAGCCAGAGCTAGGGGAGATCTCTCAGGGGAAAAATATCTTCTGTCTTTCCCCCCCCTCCTTCCTTGGCTGAGAGAAGCTAAGGCTTCTATGCGTGTAAATACAGAGTTGCATGAGTTTGTAAAGATGGTGGGGAGAACGCTGTAAATAGATTGCATAAGGTGTTTGACCAGAAGAAGGTCTCTGAGCATAGGTGCTGGAACTAGGGGTTCAGGGGGTGCTGCTGCACCCCCTGGCTTGAAGTAGTAATAACAACCCAAATCCATGCTTTCCATCTTCAGCACCCTCACTATAAAAATTGTTCCAGTACCACTGTCTCTGAGCAGTTTATATCTAGAAAAAAGACAGGAGTGGAATGATGCCTTGTCACACAGGGTCATAGCATGGTTTAACAGAGAACTGTGAATTCTCCAAAGGAATTTCTGCACATATTAATTCTAATTTTTCAGTTAACTTGTTTTGACCACGTTATGGCCATTTTTGTATTTGCTTTCTGCAAATGTTCTAATGTGTTTCTGGCAGGACTGTTTGTAGAAACAGCAAATTTTAGCAAATATTGCAGTGAAAGAATCACCAACAAGGAATCTGGAATTCACAATCATGAGTATTCAGACCAGAAACTTAAGCCTATGGGTTATCCTCATCCATTAAGGGAACAGAAACCTGCCATGTGACCAAGGTGGTCAGTCAAAATAGCTTGAACTTCAAATAGTGAATGCATCAAACTGCTCACAAATAGAAACAGAACAGAAAAAGACTTAGCCATAAAAATTATTCAGAAAATACATTCAAATTAATAGATGTGAGAAAACGCTGATCTGCTTGCAGGCAAATCACAAACGAAAAAAGGCAAACGTCATGAAATAAATCGTATTACAAGTTATTTCCCCAGCTCCATGGTTTGGGGCTGTAGTTTCAAACACAGTTCAGACCCATCTACAATGCAAGAACATGCATGGTGGGAGAATACTCTATTGAACCTGGTTCCCACAACACTGTAATTTCAATACGGTAACCAGGGCCATTGAGACTCATCACTCTGATAGAGAAACCTGTTATTTTAGGTTCTCTTTAGTCCTGCTGCAATCAATGCAAAGTCTGCCATTGGTATTGGATCAAGCCCTTTGTGCACATGAAAGGGGAACCTTTCCAAGGTGTGTCACTCTCATATGTAAAGGCATGGAATTGCACTTACACTCCACATGCGCTGAGCGTTGGCCTTTCCTAATGTCCCCTAGTAAATCTATTCTTTGAATTGTCTCTTTTTGAGCTGAGTTTGATTTCGTTTATGATGGGAGAAACTTCCTTGTCCTTACACACAATGATCTTCAATGGAGTGTATTGAAATGATTCACAATCTGTCTCTTTGCCTATTAGGTACTGGCTCTATGACAAAAAAGTTCATGGTGAGACTGCTGACCTACCTCCCAGGCATGACCATGGCAACAATCTCTACAAATCCTCACATTTTATATGAGATTGGGAAACTAGCTGCCAGACTGGATAAAACTCTCACAGAGGTGAGACTTTTTGTTCTCAGCATGCAAGTGGGAGTGATCTCTTCCCACCTAGTATTTTATGCATTTCATAACACGTATAACTAGCGACATATCACAGTATCAGAGACATTCACATAAGTCCTGCAGCTTCAGAGCTACCTGCAAACACCGCCTGAACACTGCAGACATAGAGTACTCAACACACGACAGTGCTCTTGTACATGGCTCTGTAATACGTAACTATGCCATAGCCATGGCTTCCCTTATTCTTTCCAGGCTTGAAAAGAGAACACAACCACGTTGTTAAGTACTACAAATCTGCAGCCACTTAGGACTCCATGTTTTTCACTGTTTCATATCGTGACCAACCGGAATGCCTCAGTGAACCAGGGTTAGAACGTGGATCCTCCTGCTTGGACTGAGCTGTCTCCTCTGCCAGCTGCCTTCACCTCAAAGAGCTTGTGGTTCTTATGGCTGCTCTGTTTTATGCCAGAACTGGTGCAGTGCAGACCAGCCCAGAGAACAGGGGAGCAGTATCTAGCATCCCCCAATCCTGTGTTGAATGGATCTCGAATGCAAGATTGAATCTAGTCCTTGGCCTTCAGCCATGTTCCTCGGTGCACATAATAGTGGATAATATTAGACAAGGTCCCCAAACCCACCCGTGGCTTTATTGTTTAACAGCATGTCTGCCCATTATTTTACCTTTTACTTTAGGGGACATGTGATGCTCTTGTGGTTAAAGCACATAACTGGGAGTCTAAAGATTGGGGTTCTATTCCCAGCTCTGCCACAGACTTACTGTGATCTTGGTCAAATTACTTCACCTCCCTGTCCCTCAGTAAAATGGAGAGAATACTTCCCGCACACAAGAGCTAAGAAGCTGAATATATAAATGTGTGTAAAGTTCTTTGAGATCCTTGAATGGAATGCACTATAGAAATGCAAAAGACTTCATAACAATGCACACAAACAATACAAGTGAAATTCTCCCTTCCATTCTGGTCCCTTTACATAGGGTTAAAGGGCCAGAGTACTATTAAGGGGTCCTAAAAGCCTCAATTCTGGTGGGGGGGATGATTTCCCTGGCAGAATCACTGCAGCAGGCAGTGATGAGGCTGTTTGTGAGTACCCCCTTGCAAGCTCTGGCGTGTAGAGGGGAGAGGGGCGGTGCTTCAGAATCTAGGAGTGTGGAGATTCTGGACAATGCTGCATCCTACAGGGAAAAGCTGTCTGCCTTATTCCAGGGCCTCTGCAACCCCTGGGGCAATCCAGGAACAGGAGGATACAAAGGTGGCTTAAAGCTACCATAGACCCCCTACTGCATGGGCTGCATATTTTAGGCTGTGCCTCACAGACTCTCGTCCTATGTGTCTTTCTTACTAATAGAGACACAAGGTGGGTGAGGTAATATTGTTTATTGGACCAGCTTCTGTTAGTGAGAGAGACAAGCTTTTGAGCCACACAGCTCTTCTTAGTCCTATTCTTCACAGAAGTTGGTCCAATAAAAGACATTACCTAACCCACTTTGATGCTCTAGTATCCTAGGACCGACACGGCTGCAACTACACTTTTTTTCTTATAGTTATTTGCCTTCTCCCTCTGGCTATTGTCTGTAATTTTATTGACGGTGTAAAGGAAATGTGTGCATTCCCAGTTTTAGATGTACTTTTATGACTGGGAGTCACTGTATTTTGAAGCACATTTCACTGTGTATTCAGAGTGAGGAATATTTTTTTCTCTTTAAACTTTAAAAATGCTGAACAGAGCAAAAGTGATGGTGTCTGCTCTTTAATGTGATTCCAGCAGGTCAACTATTTTCAATTTTGATATATCCTGAATTAGTGGAGAGTGGATTAGGCAGGAGCGATTCATATCTAATGTGTGATGCAGCGGCTCAGGGAGCAGTCATTTTTACAACACCACATGAAAAATTCACTTCACCTGCAAATAGCCTTCCCTTCTCCACCCCCTTAACCTCCTCTCCCTCACTTAAACTAAACATTCTTCCTTCTCTTCTTTCCGCCCAGTGGAGAGATGTTCAGGCAAAATCACTTATGGCCAGTTAATGAGAACATCCTTACTTTGCTCCTGTTCGTCAATTTAATTTGGCTTTCAGCTGAAAAATACCTATAGGAATTCTCAAATATGATGGTTATTGTTAAATGAGTCCCCCAGCAATGAGCCTAGTCTGGTGGGTCAGATTATGACTGTGAATGTGAAGGTATGTCTGCTCTGCAATCAGGAGGTGTGATAGCTGCACATGTTGGCAGTTCCAAGTTACCTTGCTAAAAATAGCAGTGAAGTTGCAGCGGCATGGGTTAGCTGTTAATATGTACTCAGGTGGGTAACCTGTGTCTCCACCTGTGTTGCTGCGATTTCACTGCCATTTGTAGCAAGCTAGGTCAATCAAAGCTAGCTTGCAGAGGCAGTGCTGCCCCATTGGGGTCCCTAAGCAGGAATATTTTGGGGGGACCTGCCACACATCACACTTAATAAAAAGCAAATAGGGGGCCCTCCTTGAGCTGCTTGGGTCTGCTTATGCCTAGCGCCAGCTCTGCTAGCTTAGGTATAGCTACATGAACTGCAGTCAGACCTCCCGATTGTGACGTAGATGTACCTTAACTGGCCATATGCCAGCATGATGGAGTATATACGTTTCTTCAGCAACATACTTTCCTACTTGTGATCTCGTCCAATTCCCCTTAACTTCACCCAAGAATCATTAGCCATAACTACACCTGGCAATAAGAACAAAAGAGAATCCCCCCTATTCTTTAAAATGCCTTTTAAATTGAGTGTGTGCACTGATGATTGGTGCACTGTTCTATGGAGTTCATTGCAGCTTTGGAAGCCAAAAAGCTTTCAGACCCAGTGTGCCCCACGGTTGTGCTAGACCTTTTTCAGATGAGGCAGATAAAAACTCTGATCTAAATGCCTCTGGACTTTGTGAGAATTTGGATCTGAATCCAAACTTTGCAGCCCATGAGCCAGCCATCCTTAGGGATTTTAGCAGCTAGTGACTGGGACTATTTACATTTGCAGCCTGAAAATCGCTTTCACTCATTATTACAGCTATATCAGGAGCTGCCCAGTGCATGAGAGATGCCTTGAGAGATGGTCTCTGAAGGCATCAGAACAGAGGCATGCTCTTTTTGTGAGTGAATAAAGCTAACACACAGGACAATACTGTTAGAGAGGAAGGATGGTGCAGTGGAGAGGACATCAGGAGACCTGAGTTCAGTTCCTTGCTCTGGCACAGACTTCCTGTGTGACTTTGAGCAAGCCACTTTTATTCTTTTTCTGCCTCTGCTCCCCATCTGTAAGATGAGGATAATAGTACTTCCTTACCTCACAAAGGTTTTGTAAGGATTAAATACATTAAAGATGGTGAGGTTCTCAGATACTGGTAACAGGAGCCATAAAAGTACCTAAGTTAGGTAGATTTATATGCATTAAATATATATATACCCAAGGAAAACTGGACGGAATCAGCCTACTGTGTCTGTCTGCAGCTCCTTTCTCTATTAGAGCTAACCTTCCAATGATTGTCTTCAGAGCCAGAGTTCAGCTATGGGGTCTTGGCCATACCCATAATCAGTATAACCCTTCCTGTAGGAAGAGCTTCTTCTATTAATAGATTGTCCTCCATAATAGAATTGCTGCTTGACCTTAACTGCTCTGTGGCTCATCTGCAAAATGGAGATACTATTGCCTACTAATGGGTGTTGTGAGGCTGATTTCATTAATATTTGTACTGTGCTTTGAGATCCTCACAGGGAAGGTGCTAAAGAAGGGCAAGGTAGTATTACTATTATTTATTTATTATGTGAAGTGGACATCCCAGAAGCTCAACTGGCTGAATTTTTTGAAAATTCATTTTGACCTGACTCTCTTTTTATAGTAACCATTTGAACCATGACCAGTTAACACTGGTATAGATTGGTACACTTGTAACAGAACAGCTGTGCTTAATATGTAGACATTTATGACAATTCCCTTAATGTGCTGCTTCCAGTCAAATACATTTTAAACAGGATGGAATGCAAAGTAAGGTCTTCCTTTCCTCAAACAAAGTAACGAGGGCCAATAAATCAGCTAGTAATTGAGTTTCTGTTACATAAGAGAACTTTGTACTAGGTAGTACTTTTCATTAACCTCTGCTTCTCATTTTCTGGCTACAGACTTCAGATAATTGTACTACTGAAATTTGAATTGCCAGTGTTACTGACCATGTTTTTAAATGTTAAGCGCATTTATCAGTGTGGGAAAGATAATTTAGTGTTACAAGAGTCTATGGTGTTAAAATGCAATGCGGTTGAAACAATTTAAATAGACAAGCTGCTCTCAGAATATATATACGTTACATTATCTGAAGAAAGAGAGAAGTAGATGATTAACTTTAATGGAGAATGGGGAAAAATCCATATGCCCCATATAACTTCAGTTATACAAGTTTCATTTATTTAAAAGAAATAACCTTCTTCTTGTCACTCAAGAGACGCACAAAATCTAAGATTACTATAGCTGACAGATAGTAGAGAAAAATAATTTCCTTTTTTCCCCCCAGTTAGTTTCCTTGTACATTTGACAGCACTTTGTGTATAGTCATAGAATCATAGAATATCAGAGTTGGAAGGGACCTCAAGAGGTCATCTAGTCCAACCCCCTGCTCAAAGCAGGACCAATTCCCAGCTAAATCATCCCAGCCAGGGCTTTGTCAAGCCGGGCCTTAAAAACCTCCAAGGAAGGAGACTCCACCACCTCCCTAGTTTTGCCTTTTGCAGGCCGGGGTGGGACTTTTTAAAGCACCCATGAAAGACCAAAGTTGTGTTATCCCATCTCCTAGAACTGGAAGGGACCTTGAAAGGTCATCGAGTCCAGCCCCCTGCCTTCACTAGCAGGACCAAGTACTGATTTTGCCCCAGATCCCCAAGTGGCCTCCTCAAGGACTGAACTCACAACCCTGGGTTTAGCAGGCCAATGCTCAAACCACTGAGCTATCCCTCCCCCCCACTGTTTCACTGTTTCCCCTATTAGATTCTCTGTTTGCCTGTGTGGGTCTTACAGAGCCACAGGGGAGAGAAAAACATTTTTAAAATAGCAACATGTTATGATAAAATCATAAACATTAGCAGGGGATATTTATAGGAAGGTATAGAACCTGAGTAACATATAACTTGTATTTTAAAACTGAGTAGATTTCACATTGATGGTGTCCCTCTCTCCTGAACAGCTGACATTGCCTGTTATAGAAGGTTAAAATTGCAATGTTTGATCACCAAGTGGCATTGTTCTTACTAGTGCAGTGTTTCTTACTGCATCAGAGATGCTGTAATAGTATGTAATCACATTTTAGTTTTGAGGCAGTATCCTGTTCATTATCGTATCTGTGATTTTCATCCATACTTCTATTTTCAACAATCCCAAACGAAATAAACAATACCAAACCAACATGGGGCTAGATTTGCCACTGCAATGTGCTTTTGCACTGCACCACTGGCAGAATCTGCCCCTAAAATCAGCTTAGCCAAGCCAACCCAAGGAGATTATGCCAATATAAGAGTGGCAAAAATTAAGAAAGGCACTGGTATGCCACTCCTCCTCTATGATGCTTTCAGAAATTACCTGCACATGTTCATGAGAGAGAATGGCTTAGTGGCCTAAATATTGTTTGAAATACCTAGATTCCCTGGATACACAAGATCAAATCAGAGTACGGTTGACTTGGCTGTTCATGTTTTCCAAGTAAATAAAACGAGATGCGGTTAGTTTACTGCGTGCAGATCTTATGGGTGAGTGTCTGCCTGTGTTGAATGGACATTAAAGGTCCCATGACACTTTTTATAAGCCTATGGCTTTGCTCCATTATCATTGGCCAAAGTTTCCTATCCCTTGCACTGTTGTGCAGTATGCTGAGAGCCAGCTGGTTGGCAGACTCTATCCCAGAAGTGGTTGCATTTAAATGGTCAGATTGTATCCACTTTTGGTAAATACCTTCAGGTTCTGTCTCTTTTACACTTTGGCAGCAGTTGTATGTATAGCTTGTGCCCAAAAAGTGTTATTGGATGTATGCAATTTGAGAGGCACTGTGGGATTCTTACAGATTAAAGTTTCTACGTGTATGTAAGATATTATCATCACCAGCACTTCTATAATATTTTAAAGAACGATGAATTGCTTAAATTAATCTTTGTTACTAAAAGATGTGGGTGGGTATCAATGTACTGAAACCAGTCATCTTCCAGGACACCGTTGGTATTGTTTCCCTGAGCAGCTAGTCAAATTTTGGGGTACTGGAGATGTTCCTGGTGAAAGTAGAAATTGATGGAGTCTGGTATTTTCTTTGATGCAATCTTGTATATTTACAAGGCATGTACCAAGTCCTGCTTTTCCAAATGCAGGAGGAACCAAAAACAAAAGGAGCAGTTTCTTAGCTTACTACCCAAGCCTCTTTAGCCAACAGCCCAAAAGCCCTCTCTCTAGCTTTTGCCAGGATGATACTGTGCTCAGATGCTACTGCTCGGCTTTTTGGCTTTTTGCCTCTGTCCCGCTCTCTGTTCTTGTCTGTCCTCAGCTTCTGTGTTCGCTGCTTCTTTCTCTAATGCGCGCGCACACACACAGTCACAATGGGTGTGGAACCATAGTGCTAGTTTCTGGGGAGATTCTATTAGGCCTTGTTTTTAGGTGTGGCCCTTCAGTGTTTCTTACAACTATCTTAAGGGAAGGATTTTCACACTTCAGCTTGAATGAGGCTTAAATTTCAGACCATCACAAGGTTTCACATGGTATGAAATGACTGTCAAAGCAAAGCCCCCTCTCCGTGGACTTGATCCAAAGCCCATTAAAATCAATGCATTCCAACTGACTTCAGTGAGCATTGGATCAGGCCACTTCTTAATTGTAGCAGAGCTGTTGTATACAATCTTTTTTTCTTTCTTGTTTTTTCCTTAAGAAATTCCATCATCCATCAATAAAAAGTCTGCATCGAGGGAAGTTCATTTGGAACTTGGCAAATGTTCCTCTTCTAGAACAGTATATTCATGCCCTGGGCCAGAACAGTTATCGTGAAGTTGTGGAACAAGTTATTCAGCAGTTCAAAGATAAAATAGTACCCAAGCTAAGCAATTTTCGAGCCTGTGAGTATTTTTACCATTATACTGTAATGTAATGTAAGAAATTTTTAAAAGGGAATGTGTTTGTAAGAGGTGGCAAATCCAAGGCACTGTAGGCAGAAACTATTTACTTTATCCACGGAACATTTACAAATTTCCCCACAATGCACCTTGAGCATGCCTCAGAAACAGGACTGGGAGGGAATCATCTCAAAGAATGAAAGGGGAGTTCAGTCTCAGGGCTTGTCTACACTGGCACTTTACAGTGCTGCAACTTTCTTGCTCAGGGGTGTGAAAAAACACCCCCCCTGAGCACTGCAAGTTGCAGCACTGTAACATGCCAGTATAGACAGTGCACCAGCGCTGGGAGCTACACCCCTCGTGGAGGTGTTTTTTTTAGTGCCGTGACTACACAAGCCATGTTAAAGGGCTGCTGTGGCAGTGCTTTAACATTGCCAGTGTGGACAAGTCCTCTGTTGAGACTGCCACCTACAGCGAGGGTTTTCATTATGTAGACACCAAATGGTAGAAATAGGCAGAGACTACTAACTCATTTAATATAGGCCACCAGACAGCTATCAGATAGCAATGTCTTTGAAGTCCTCTGTGCGATCCCTTGCATTTGGAATGCACTTAGCATATTGTGGGTGTTACCACAAGCTAAATAATAAATCATCACAATCCCATTGCCAGTTGCCATCTAGTCACCTATTATATAGGATTAATGAAGCTAAGGTTCTTATTAGGAAGCAATGAGACCAAGCAAGACATGATGGGTTATAGGAATATTGTCATGCCTTAGTTTTGTTATGAGATAGATCAGTATATGTATCCATTTACACTCCGAGTATTCACATATGATGAGGAAATCAAGTGCATATTTTCAGTGTGGTTTTCTTAAGAGCATGAAAAAAGCCAGAGGAAAGTTTCTTCTGTTTATTATTTACACATAATACTGTTCCCATTTTTTCTGCATTTAGGTATCAATCATGGGGACCTCAATGACCACAATATCTTATTAGATTCCAACACTGCGTCACCAGAGAATCCACAATATAGAGTGTCCGGTATTTTGGACTTTAGTGACATGAGCTATGGTTATTATGTATTTGAATTAGCAATAACTATCATGTACATGATGATTGAGAGCAAGGATCCTCTCAGTGTGGGAGGGCATGTTCTTGCAGGGTTTGAAAGCATTGTACCATTGACAACAGAGGAGAGAGACGCCCTGTTTCTCTTGGTGAGTGGTAGATTTTCTCAGTCACTTGTAATAGCCTCAAACACTTCCCTCTTGTATCCCGAGAACAAAGAATACCTAATGATCACAGCAAAAACAGGATGGAAACATTTATTAAGAATGTTTGACGTGGGCCAAGAAGCTGTAGAGAAGATTTGGTTTGAGACTGCAAAAGCATATATGAACAATGAACCTGTGTAGCTTTCATACCTTTATTACAGACACAGATGTTCATATACTTACATAAATTGTTAGGTGCATCTTTACTTGTAATTCTACAATTTGTATTCACTACATTTTAAAAAGTAATTTTAAGATAAAATAATGCATTGGGAATGTTTTCATAGATGTATCAATGGCTCTTAAGACAATGATTTTTTAAAAAAAACTACAAGGTGTCTGCTCATGTTCAGTTACCAGGGTGGTGCATGCACACTGAATACTTACACACCCAAACAACCAGTCATGTATATGCCTAGAGATAGTCACTTGGTTTGCTAAATGTGCATTGAAATTGTACACTTTTTTCACAGGTAATTGCCCGTGTACAGTTTAAAAAATTGGGCTCAACATTGTTACCTAGCAGCTCTGTGTTCTTGGGGAACCAGGGCGCAGTACCCAGCCTGTCTGACTCATGGAAGACCTTCTCCCTTTTCCCCTGCTTCCCCCACCTCTGCTTGAACCAAAACCGATCAGAAGAAAGACTTACAAAAAGCAATGAAAAGGTAGTGGGAGACACACCTAAACCCCTGGGATAAGGGTGACAGGATTAAGGAAACTCCCCTAGCCTCATTTGCATCGAAAATGGGACAAGGAGACATCTCTATTAGCATACAGAATGGAGAACAGAGATTCCAAGGCAAGAACCGCACAGAACTCTGGGCCCAGAAAAGCAGGGAAGCACTGCATGACGGGGGATCTCTGCTCCAGATGTTAATGAACCCATGCCTGCACACATCTAGCTCAGTAGTTATCAGACCAATTCTAGTAATCCGTTATTGGTAGTGAAGCTCCCTAATTGCATTGTGAACTCCCTCCCAGGAACATGGCCCATAGCCAGAAATGATCAGCTCCCATTGTCTAGCCTGAACAAAACAACTTTGGTATACTCCCTTGAGCCATCAGTTTACACATAAACAAATCTAGTGTTCTCCCTTGAACCATTGCTGTTTCTCTACAAAACCCCCTACCCATGCTCAAGTAAGTTTTCTGATGCCTGGATCCAAAATCTGCATCGGTTCCATTGGGACTTCATCTTCTCCTGACTGATCGTGCTGGGGGCTCTGCCTGTCTCCAGCACTCCAGACCCTCAACTACCACCAGCATCTGGGACCCCTGATTGATTCAAGCTTCACAGAGTGGTGAGAATCCATCTCTCTCCCTCTCTCTCTTGGTTTAGCCTTCTGACCCTGTTTTGTGCAATTAGTTATAATTTTCTAAACCTGACTTTTATAATCAAATTTAAGTTAGATTTAATATTATAACTGCTTTGTTTGTGTGGCTCCCCTATGTGGGTGTTTTTTGGTTTCCTCATTCACTCTGCAGCAACGCTCCTCGTACCTAAGGCCTTGGCAACACTTGCGAGTTACAGCGCTGTAAAGGCTCCCCCAGCGCTGTAACTCACTCCCCGTCCACACTGGCAAGGCATTTGCAGCGCTGTATCTCCGTGGTTGCAGCGCTGCATGTACTCCACCTCTCCAAGAGGAATAGCAAGTATTGCGCTGCCACTACAGCGCTGCGGTGCCAGTGCAGCTGCCCAATGTGCTGTGAATGGCCTCCAGAATTATTCAGCAGTATTCCACAATGCCTGTTCTAGCCACTCTGGTCATCAGTTCAAACTCTACTGCCCTGGCCTCAGGTAACCAACCATGTGACCGACCCTTTACATTCCCCGGGAATTTTAAAAATCCCCTTCCTGTTTGCTCAGCCCGGCGTGGCGTGGAGTGCTATCAGCAAATCTTTCCAGGTGACCATGCCTCCACGCGCCAAGTGAGCCCCAGCATGGAGCAATGGTGAGTTGCTGGACCTCATCAGTGTTTGGGGGGAGGAAGCTGTACAGTCCCAGCTGCGCTCCAGCCATAGGAATTACGATACCTTCGGGAAGGTATCAAAGGACATGATGGAAAGGGGCCATGACCGGGACGCCCTGCAGTGCAGGATTAAAGTGAAGGAGCTGCGGAGTGCCTACCGCAAAGCCCGCGATGCAAACGGCCGCTCAGGTGCTCCCCCCGCGACCTGCCGATTCTACAAAGAGCTGGATGCGATACTTGGGGTTAACCCCACCTCCACTCCGAGCACCACCATGGACACTTCAGAGCCGGTAGGCGGGGGGGAGGAGGAAAACGGGAGTGATGGTGGTGGGCCGGATGGAGACTCCCCGGAATTCCTGGAGCCATGCAGCTAGGAGCTCTTCTCGAGCCAGGAGGAAGGTAGCCAGTCGCAGCAGCCGGTCCTTGGTGGAGGACAAACAGAAGAGCAGGTTCCGGGTAAGCAGGGTTTTTTTCGGGAAGGAATTTTTTCGGTGCGGGCTCTTTGGGAGAGGAGGGTTAGGCATGCATGCCTAGATGCGGAATAGTGCATTGATGTGGTTTATCACATCGCGGTAATCGGCCTCAGTAATCTCCTTGAATGTCTCATCCAGAACATGTGCAATGCGCTTGTGCAGGTTTATCGGGAGAGCCACCATGGTCCTTGTCCCAGCCAGGCTAATGTGTCTGCGCCACTGTGCCGCGAGGGGCGCGGGGACCATTGCTGCACACAGGCAAGCTGCATATGGGTCAGGGCGGAAGCCGCATTGCAGTAGAAGACCCTCCCTTGCTTCCCAGGTCACCCTCAGCAGCAAGATATCATCCAGGATGAACTCCTGTGGAAAATGCTGGGACGGTGTTCAGTGTAGGTGCCCCCTGAAGCTGTTGGCTCTCCCCAAGGCACAGAAACCCAGAGGACAGTGCAGCCCTGAAACAATCAGTCCCCCTTACTCACCATTTTGAGGCTCCTGTGGGATATGTGTGCTCTGTTTCGGACGGGAAAATTCTGCTATTGTGTAGACCCTGTGTGTTTTCTACTCCTTAAGTGTAGGGGAAATCATTACTCTGTCTGGTATAAACAATGCTGCCTCTGTTAAATGTTGTGTTTTGCCTATACAGCTGCATCAACCTTGAGACCTCAGCCGTCCCTCTTATCGCCTGCTCAGAGACTGCAAAGACGCAGGAAGAGACCGCGAAAAAGCAAAGAAGACATGCTGCAAGAAGTGATGCGGCAATCTATTAAAGAGAATGAGAAAGCATAGGACTGGAGGGAGAGAGAAAGCAGGATCCGCCAGGAAAACTCAGTGCACCGGCGGCAAAGCACTGATAGGCTCATAAGCATCCTGGAGTGCCAAGCAGATGCTATCCAGGAGCTGGTAGCCATGCAGAAAGAGGAGCAGTACCGCAAATGCCACCCCCCACACAGCCCTTGTCCTAAAACTCTTTCCGTTGTGCCCCACTGTCACCTCCAACCCACTTTCCCCAACTTCCGTGTTCTTCATGCCACCCGCTGCCTCCAACACCAGTATCTTCACCACCCAGCCCTGAAAACCACGACCCTTACCCTCTGCACTCAACCCTCATCACCATGCAGAATAGCTGTCCTGAAGTGCAGCACTCACTACACAGCACACCAGACAGGACATAAGTGAATCTGTGATTGTACTGTTCCCCACTCCACCCCCTTGTTTCTTTTCAATAAATAACTTTTTTTTCTTTTCAATAAATGGATTCTTTGACTTTGAAAACATTCTTTATTATTGCATAAAGTAAAAGACTCCTTAGCCCAGGAAATAAACAGGCACTGCAAGTCTGCTTAGCAGACACTGATTCCTAAAGATTGGAACTACTGCACTTCGCTCCCGTGCAGGGCACCAGATATCACTGCTGGTTTTCAGCCTCAAATTGCTCCCTTAAGGCATCCCTAATCCTTGCAGCCCCGGGCTGGGCCCCTGTAATAGCCCTGCTCTCTGGCTGTGCAAATTCAGCCTCCAGGTGTTGAACCTCGGAGGTCCATGCCTGAGTGATGCTCTCACTCTTCCCTTCACAAATATTATGGAGGGCACAGCACGCGGATATAACTGCGGGGATGCTGTTTTCAGCCAAGTCCAGCTTCCCATACAGAGATCGCCAGTGGCCCTTTAAACGGCCAAAGGCACACTCCACAGTCATTAGGCACTAGCTCAGCCTGTAGTTGAACCATTCCTTGCTAGTATCAAGGCTCCCTGTGTAGGGTTTCATGAGCCACGGCATTAACGGGTAAGCAGGATCTCCAAGGATCGCAATGGGCATTTCAACTTCCCCTACCGTGATTTTCCGCTCTGGGAAAAAAGTCCCGGCCTGCATCTTCCTGAACAGCCAAGTGTTCCGAAAGATGCTTGCGTCACGCACCTTTCCAGGCCAGTCTGTGTTAATGTCAATGAAATGCCCACGGTGATCAACAAGCGCCTGGAGAACCATAGAGAAATATCCCTTCCAATTAACGTACTTGGATCCTAGGTGGGGTGGTGTCAGAATAGGAATGTGCGTCCCATCTATCGCCCCTCCACAGTTAGGGAACCCCATTTATGCAAAGCCATCCACTATTTCCTGCACGTTACCCAGAGTCACGGTTCTTCTGAATAGGATGCGATTAATGGCCTTGCAAACTTGCACCAACACGATTCCAACGGTCGATTTTCCCACTCCAAACTGGTTTGCGACCAACCGGTAGCTGTCTGGAGTTGCCAGCTTCCAGATTGCAATAGCCACCCGCTTCTCCACTGGCAGGGCAGCTCTCAATCTCGTGTCCTTGCGCCGCAGGGTGGGGGCAAGCTCCTCACACAGTCCCATGAAAGTGGCTTTTCTCATCCGAAAGTTCTGGAGCCACTGCTCGTCATCCCAGACTTCCATGACGATGTGATCCCACCACTCGGTGCTTGTTTCCCGAGCCCAAAAGCGGCGTTCCACGGTGCTGAGCATATCCGTGAATGCCACAAGCAATTTCGTGTCGTACGTGTTACGCGGCTCAATAGCATCGTCGGACTCCTCGCCCTCACTCTCACTGTCACTTTGGATCTTACAGAATAGTTCGACAGCCAAATGTGACGTGCTGGCGAGACTCGTCAGCATACGCCTCAGCAGTTCGGACTCCATTTCCCACAGACAGATCGTGCTGCACAGAAACTGTTGAAAGATGGCGCCAAAGGTGGACGGAAACAAAGGGATTTCTGGGATGCGAAGCAATGCATCATGGGGCATTGGGACAGGACCCAGAATGCCCCGCACCACGCCCCCTTCCCATAACCCACGGCGCCAGAATGGGAAAAGGTGCTCTGTGGGATAGCTGCCCATAATGCACCGCTCCCAATAGCACTGCAATTGCCGCAAATGTGGCTAAGACAGTGCGCTGGGCAGCTGTCAGTGTGGACAGACTGCAGTGCTTTCCCTACTCAGCTGCACGAAGTCAGGTTTAACTCACAGCACTGTACATCTGCAAGTGTAGCCAAGGCCTTAGCTAAAAGATTCCTGCAACGCCCAAAAACCAAGGGCCTATGAGGGTGGCAGCTTGGAAGTGCTGCTTGACCCAGCCTACTGAGTCCAGGGACATATAAGGGGTCAACTTGGGAGTTCTGATTAACCCGGTCCTCTCAGACGTGCTCTATTAATGTGTGTGTGTGTTCGTCTGATTCTGGGGCTGGAAGAACCCAGCCCTGGGGAACCTAGGTCCTGCAGGATAGTGCCATTGGGAGGGAACTTACAGCAGGGATAAGTAGAGCTCTATATGAGAACACAAGTGACACAAGCAGTACATTAATAGAAGTACAGAACCCCTCCCCCCATCAGAAGAGTAACCCTAATAAATGAGCATACCCCAAAGTAATGGACAAAGCTGGTAACAATGTGTCTCTACTCCAGTTTTGGGCCGCCACTACAGAAAGGATGTGGACAAATTGGAGAGAGTCCAGCAGAGGGTAACGAAAATGATCAGGGGGCTGGGGCACGTGGCTTACGAGGAGAAGCTGAGGGAACTGGGCTTGTTTAGTCTGCATAAGAGAGGAGTAAGGGGGGATTTGATAGCAGGCTTCAACTACCTGAAAGGGGGTTCCAAAGAGGAATGAGTTCGGCTGTTCTCAGTGGTGGCAGATGACAGAACAAGGAGCAATGATCTCACGTTGCAGTGAGGGAGGTCTAGGTTGGATATTAGGAAACACTTTCACTCGGAATGGGTTACCTAGGGAGGTGGTGTAATCTCCATCCTTAGAGGTTTTTAAAGCCGGCTTGACAAAGCTCTGGCTGGGATGATTTAGTTGGTGTTGGTCCTGCTTTGAGCAGCGGTTGGTCTAGAAGATGACCTCCTAAGGTCTCTTCCAACCCTAATCTTCTATGATTCTATGATACTCTCTAAATCTAGCCAAAGGCCATTGAAATCAATGGAAATATTCCCCTAAATTTCAGTGAACTTTGGATCTAGTTCTTAATCATACTTGTCCATCTTTGCCTGATCACATGAAGTGTATTTTCAGGTAAATTCCCCATGTTTAATTTTGGCATAATACACTAACTTTATTTTATCCTTTTAATCTTTGCCAGTTGAGATTTTATTTCATATGGACTTTTTTACAATGTCTGTTGGAGAATTCAAATGTACTGCAAGGACACAGCAGTAATTCCACCTGGATACACACAAAACTAAGTGGTATCAATGTGCCAGTCCTTCACACTAATACAGTGGTTGCTGGCATAACCTTGCTGAACATAAGAACAGCCACACTGGGTCGGACAAAAGGTCCCTCTAGCCCAGCATCCTATCTTCCAACAGTGGCCAATGCCAGGTGCCGTAGAGGGAATGAACAGAACAGGTAATCAAGTGATCCATCCCCCGTCACCCATTCCCAGCTTCTTGCAACAGAGGCTAGGGACACCATCTCTGCCCATCCTGGCTAATAGCCATTGATCGACCTATTCTCCATGAACTTATCTAGTTCTTTTTTGAACCCTGTTATAGTCTTGGCCTTCACAACATCCTCTGGCAAGGAGTTCCACAGGTTGACTGTTGCACTGTGTAAAAAATATTTCCTTTTGTTTGTTTTAAACCTGTTGCCTATTAATTTCATTTGGTGACCCCTAGTTCTTGTGTTATGAGTAAATAACAATTCCTTATTTACTTTCTCAACACGTCATGATTTTATAGACCTCTACCATACCCCCCCCTCCCCTTAGTCATCTCTTTTCCAAGCTGAAAAGTCCCAGTCTTATTAATCTCTCCTCATATGGCAGCCTTTCCATACCCCTAATCATTTGTGTTGCCCTTTTCTGAACCTTTTCCAATTCCAATATATCTTGAGATTGGGTGATCACATCTACATGCAGTATTCAAGATGTGGGCATGCCCGGAATTTATATAGAGGCAATATCATATTTTCTGTCTTATTATCTATCCCTTTCTTAATGATACCCAACATTCTGTTCACTTTTTTGACTGCCAGTGCACATTGAGTGGATGTTTTCAGAGAACTATCCACAATGACTTCTAGATCGCTTTCAGCTAACTTAGGCGCTAACATTTTATATGGATAGTTGGGATTATGTTTTCCAATGTGCATTACTTTGCATTTAACAACAATGAATTTCATCTGCCATTATGTTGCCCAGTCACCCAGTTTTGAGAGATGCTTTTGTCGCTCTTCGCCATCTGCCTGGGAAGTAACTATCTTGGGTAGTTTTGTATCATCTGCAAGTTTTGCCACCTCACTGTTTACCCCTTTTTCCAGAGCATTTATGAATATATTGACCAGACCCCTGGGGACACGGCTATTTCTCTCTCCAGTCTGGTTACTGAAGAAGAGTTGAGGAACCTGCAGTGCCGTGGCGCCAGGCCGGGCAGATTCAAGGCCTCCCCAGGGCTGGCGCGTTCTCAGCGACAAGGGGGTTTAGTGAGGCAGTTCCGGAGCTGTTGACATGACGGACACATTGAAGGGGCAGGAGCCGAGCCCAGCCCAGCCCTTGCCGGTGTGACCGCGCGCTCCCTGCTCCAGCTCGGAGGCGCCTGGCCAGGGGAGCGAGAGGCCCGGACTAGGAGCGGAGCGATCCTTCACCAGACCCTCTCTCCCCAGGCAGGGCGGTCTTCCCCGCACGCTCAGCCGCCCGCCTCGCCTCGCCTCGCCCCCGGCAGCGCCTCGCTGAGCCGGGACTCGGGAGTGCCCCGGCCAATGGGCCAGGCCATGCTAGCGCGCGTGCGCAGCGGCCATTTTGGCAGGCGGTGAGGGGTTGAGTCGGTGGCCGGTGGCAGCACAGTCTCTTCCCGGTGGACGGGCCCCTCAGTGCACCTAGCGCGGCGGTGAGTGCGGGGCGGCCGCCCGAGGGGTGGGGCAGGGTGGGCCCGAGGAGAGTAGCAACCCCGGTGTGAACTGGGAGGCGGTGGGGCCTTCCCGTGCTGCGGGGGGAGGGGGATGACTCTGCAGTGCAGCCGCCTGCGAACTGGGCTCAAGCCGGCCTCCTTGGGCCGGGGGAACCCCATCGCCTCTCTCACGGGACTGTGGCTGCCCCAGCCCCTCTCGGTAGGACGGGGCGTAAGGGGGCTGGGCAGGGCCTGCCTCTCTTCCCTCCACCCCCCGCTTTCTCAGTGGGCCGGGAGACTTAGCTCCCAAGTTCCTCTCGTGCAGGGGATGGTGCCTTGTCTGTCCCAAGATTTCTCTCTCTGGGAATATGGACTTTGCAGGAGAATGGGGGGGAGAAACCTGCCCCCGCCTCAACACTTGTACAGGCACTGATCAGCTTCATTACAACGATTTCTACTTTGACATAATGCAGGAAAAGGGATCTTTTTTACCGGGTTTACTTGCCACCTGTCAAGGTGATTCCCACGACCCCCTTTTAATTATCTTATCACTGAGATTCATGTATATTAAAAACTTAACCACAACATTTAAAAAGACCCTTCTATTAGAATAATAAAGAAATGGCGGTTCTGTTATTGAGCGCTAATTACTGTAACTAGTACTTTCGTACATCATTTTTCAATGTCTAAGTGATAAATATATGTAGTTATGGTCTACAAACCTATTCTTTGTATTGACTGTTTTTTTTTTTTTACAGTGTAACAACATACAAGCAAAATGGTGAGTTACTATGCATGAAATAGAGACCTTTTTGTGCCTGAGTTCAGCAGTATCATTAAGCTCTCTGCAGCTAAATGACTTTAAATAATAGAGGCCCCAGTCTTGAAAATACTTATACACATGCCTAACTTTAACCACCTTAAATTGGGATTTCTTACCTAAATTAAGCATGTGCAGAAGTGTTTACAGCATTAGTTGTAAAGCTTTGTGAGGAAGACAATGATTGGGATAGGGATAAAGGAAAAAGCATTGACGTAAATGCAAATTGAACACTCTGTCCCTTGACTAGTAAAAAAAAGGTAACTAATACAATGATGGCAACAAAACTACCTGTAATGCTATACGTCTCACCGATATTAAACTGAAATCACTATGTTACTGCTGAACATGATTGACAGTATTACTGAATAAAGTTTCTTCTGTTTAAAGGGAAAAAAATAACAAGAGTTGTTCTCTTATGTTTTTGTTACAGTCTCGAAGATATGATTCCAGAACTACTATATTTTCTCCAGAAGGTATTGTTCTGTAAATGGGAACCACATAACCAATCAACTTCTCTCCTTATGCCTCCCCAAAAATTTTAAATAGCAACTGAAATATGTAGACGTTTTGAGTGTTGACAATTTGCCTGAGTTCATTTGTGACACAGAAATCGGATCTTCTCATTAAGAGGAACACCCAAAACTATAAGGGAGTTCATGGCCATAGTGGAGATATGCTTTTAATTTTAATGCAAATTGAGATAATTTTAAGAATAAAGTATAAAAGTTCTTCTATCTAATTGAGATCTGCTTCTTTACATTTCTTTTTGAAGGCTCTCCAGCTTAATTTATATATGGTTCTTGCCGGTTCCATTGGCAGTGAATTACGTGTTCGTGCCCAGAGGGGCTGACTGCCACCACCCTTTTGGTAGTAAGTTTGGGTGTGTTTTTTCAGTCCAGCTTTGGGCAAAATTCAGTGAGATTTTGCAGTAAACTTTGTCAGCCAAGAGGGTTCCTTGTGCCAGCCTCGATACACCCCCAGTTTCCAGAAAGACAACCGCATTCATCCTTATAACTCCGGAAACACTGCACAAAAGTAAGAAATGCAAAACCATAAGAATTTTCATGTAGGAACAGACCAAAAGGTTTATCTACTCAGTATCCTGTTTCCTTTTGTCAACAGTGTTTAATGCTGAATGCATCAGAGGAAGGTATTAACCTTCCAAAATTCAAACCATTGTTCAGTACTATCCTAGGCAGTGGAATGACACACAGAAAACATTTCCCAGCTATTGGCTAAGTCCTGACACATGAGTATTAATAGTCCATACAATAGTATCCTATCTAGTGTAACATTTGATGCTATTTATTCATAGAATTGTCTACAACTCCTTTTTGAATCTTGAAAAATTCATGGTTTTTGTCTCTGCTTCTGCTTCAGTTAGTTTTGTAGATCAGGGTTTCTCAATCCTTTTCTTTCTGAGGCTCCCCACATCATAGTATAAAAACTCCAGGGCCCAGTGGGGAGAGGAGGAAGTTCAGGGGTGGGGGGGATTGAGCCAGCTCCCAGCAGAGTCCGGGGAGGGAGTGCCACCTCCACCCCAACTCTCTTCAGCAGGCCACCCGCCTGTCTGGATTGAGGGGGAGGGGGATGAGGAGGGAGGCGCAACCAAAAATTATAACTCCAAAGTGGAGGCTCAGCTCAAAAAGTTTGAAAACCACTCATGGTGCAGGGAGGTGGTAGCTAGGGGCTGTGTGCGGGCAGAGGGGTAGCTAGAGGCCGTATGCCAGGAGGCCTCCCTTGCAGTCTCTGTTCCCTGAGGGCTCTGCCAGCCATGAAACCGGGTCCCCTTGCCCAAGCAGCTCTTGCCAGCTGTGTGAGCAAAGGGGGCTGGGAGCTGAGGAGCAGCTTCAACCACCTGCACTAGCAGCAGCAGGAGATGAGGGAACTCCGCAGGTGCCTGCTTCATGGCACCAGCCAGAGCAGCAGCTGTCCTGCACTGCCTGGCTCTGGCTTCTCACCTCTTACCTGGCCGTGGGGAGAGGGGTGGAGCTGCCCCAGGACTGGCTCTGCTCTTGTACTGTAGTTTCAGGGGGGCAACACCCCTGTGTCCTCCCAACTCTGCCCATGGGCTCAGGGCATCTGCCCCTCTGGAATTCAGCCCTGCTGCTCCCAGCTTCAGCCCTGTCGGGGGTGCTGAGGATTGGGACTTCAACCCCGCAGTTCCTGGCTTCAGCCCCGCGGGAGCTGCTGGGGCTTGGGCTCTGGGTTTTATCTGCGGGGCCCCGTGGGCCCTCTGAAAGGGTTTGCGGACCCCCAATTGAGAACCACTGTTGTAGATAACTTGCATTTAAAATTCTCTATAAGGGCAAGGCTTTTTTCTATCTGAACCTGCCACTGTGCGTGTTCATTGGATTTCTTACTTGATTCTGACCAATTAACTTGCCATCAGTGACAGACCTAGGACCTGATCTTGTGATGTGATGACTTCAGTGAGAATTGGTTAAGTTATGCTTATTATGTTGTGCGAGGTGCTCAACACCTTGTAGGATTGGCCCTCTTCAGAGTTAAATGGTTGAATTTACCAACTTAAACCTCTTTTTCTAGGTCGCTTGTATCAAGTTGAATATGCTATGGAAGCAATTGGACATGCAGGCACTTGCCTTGGAATTTTAGCAAATGATGGTGTATTGTTAGCAGCAGAACGGCGCAACATCCACAAGCTTCTTGATGAAGTCTTTTTTTCAGAGAAAATATACAAGCTTAATGAGTAAGTTGAGATGTTGGTGAAATATGTTCACTGCTGTTATAATTGCTAATAGGGTATTTAATTACCTCTGTCATTCAGACAACTTGAAGAGTTTTGAGTTCTTGAGTGAAATTATTTTATCTGTGTTAACTTTAGCAGCTCTCAAAAATTATGGTTATAGCAAAATCTTTCTTTTCCAGACAGAATAACCCATATGTTAAAGTGAATATGGGAATGTTTTTTGTAATGGGAGCTAGTATTTCCCAATACGGGGTGCTATCACTGCATTAGTATTTATGTGATAACGCTCTGCTCTCTGATTTCCTCATTTCTCCTAATTTTCAAATTTACTCTTGAACAAATTTACCTATTGCTGATAGGTTTTCATATTTCAGTGATGTGCACTCTGTTACATACATTACCTTCCACTCCCTGATTTTCTTCATTTGCTCTCTGTTCTGTTTTAAAACTGAACAATTCTGCACATTATTTCTGCAATAATATTGGTCCCTGTCTTGTTTATGTGTTATCTTTAGTTTGTAGAGGCTGCAAGTCACATTTCAAATCATGCATTTTTGTCTTTTGTATTTTCTGTGAATATGAGTAAAGCATGCATTAATATTCTATGACATAACTGTAGTAGAGATGATCCATTTCTCAATCTTTTTTTCTAATTATTCAGATTTTTACCACCAGTGTTACCAGCAAGAATCATACTGTGGATTGTTTTCCACTCTGCCCAATAAAGGTCTAGATACTCATGTTCACTGGAGTTCTGCTCGGTGCACGTGAGGCATAAGTGACTTTGTCCTCTTTCCCCCCTCCTTTCTGCCTCAATCCTGGGGGCAGCCAGGGGCTTATTCAGCAGGGGGGGAAGAACTGGGTTATTCAGGAATCCTGTTACTTACAATCAAAGGGGTGATTACTTGTGTCTGCTCCTACTTTTTTTCCTCTAAATCCACTACCTGGATTATTTTTCTACTTTTGTATTTGATCCTGTCTGCTCGAGCAGTGGATATTTTATAGCCATCTCAAATTCAGCAGGAGAAACACTAAATTTAAGCTACTTGGCACAGTTAAGGATATGCAATACTCTTTGCTAAAAATAAATACAGCTAAGAAAATTCTCATCTGTTCTCATCTGAATCAGTTGTTTCTCTCAAATTGTTTTTCCAGTAACAATTAACCAGGTTGTCAGTTGCGCACACACTGAATATCCTCTAGAATCTCCATTAATAAGAATTTAAAGCTTTGTTTTAGTTGGTCATTGCACAGTATGTTTGACCCGAATAAAAGGTTGTCAGAATGTTACTGTGCTGTTACGGGAGTGGTTACAACATGTATCTGACATAATGCAGTGGCAGGAGCTTATGGCCTTTTTTGTTTTACAGTATGTGGGTTTCATTGTAGGTATGAAACGGTATTCTTCCTCTGCAATGTTGCATAATGATATAACTATTGCTCGGGAATGAATAACAATCCAGTGAACGTGTGTATTTATATTTCAGGGATATGGCTTGCAGTGTTGCAGGGATAACTTCAGATGCTAATGTTCTAACAAATGAACTGAGACTTATTGCACAAAGGTATGGTTACAGATATTCTTGTAGCTTTACTTAAGAGCTGTAACATGTGAAAATGAGGACTTAAGACTAACCCTGACTTCAAATTTAATCCTCTAACAAGGAATATGCTTCTCTTTTGGTCTCCGTGTATGTATTAAAGTTTAATCAAACAAAAGGAATAAATGTTCTACATTTTTGCCCCTGACTAAATTAAGTTTTGCTTTTACTTTCATGTATGGTTGGCTCATGTGAACTAAAAGGAGTAGCTCTAACAGAGCTTTAACATTTACCAGAACCTAACCAATGGCTTAATGAATACCTGGTACCAGTCAACAAATTGAACTTCTGGATCTGCTTATTTTATAATTCCTATTTACTATTCTGGTCCAATTGTATACATGTTATAAAATCTAATGCCTTGCATGTGAGCCTCCTTTTTGTGGCCTATGTATATGGCGCATATACCCAACTTTAACACTATTCAGATAACTAAATATACTAGCAGAAGATAAATTTGTTCAGTTTTAGATGATTTGACACACCAGGCCAAGAAAATGGAAAATAACAATCTGTGAAACTGTGTTTTACATTATCTTGTTATGTATTCCAGACAGCTCCAGTTTCTAGCTGAATCTCTAGTCATATAGCGCAATAAAGGAAACAGTATCGTTTCCCCGTTTGTTTACATTGCATAAAATAGATAACCAAAATGGTTGGATTACATCCACTAAGGATTACCCTGTTCCAGTGAAATGCTAATCAATTTATTGTCAATATGTTAGAGGTAGTTAGTGTACTTTACTTCAGAAATGTCCTTTTTTAAAAATGAAACACTTAACTACTGGATAGCTAGGTAAAGACCTAATAAACGTATGCAGCTTCAAAGTTGTCTGATTCCTTAAATAAGGAATAATATATAATTACAGAAAGTGTTCTCAAATATAAATTTGGTTTCTAATAAAGAAACATTTTATTTGCCATATAACCTCATGGAGTACAAAGCCATTCATATAATTTAAACTATATTTGCATACTATCACCCAGACCTGTGAAAGGGTACACTTTCATTATACCCAAGGATCTGGTCCATTACTTTAATACATTTTTCTTAATTTTTTATTATTATTATTATAGCTGTAGTCTTATAGTAAATTTACAGACGTTGTGATGGTAATGTCACAAGTAATAGAAGTTGAGTTGAAATGTAAAGTTACAGGCATGTGTACTCTTTACTAAATTGCTAACCTCAGTCCTTTTTGGGTAACTCGTTATTCCATTCTTATAGCCATCCTTGTAAGATTCACGCTGCTTTCATTTTTTAATTTTTACAATACACCTGTCTTGCCAACATGTTTTCTCTCCTAATTTATCCTGCTCCAAAAAGATTGTTCCAGATTCATTGGTCTCTGCTCATGGGCCATCATCAGGTAATATACTGAGCCCACTCACTTTTGTGACTAATGTACAACCTAATCATTATGGACAAATTCAAAGTGATTTGTTTTTTTTATTAAGTCTTGTGAAACAACTTTGGCACATGTCTTCCATTCGAAAGTTTGGTAACAAAGACATCAGTGCCAGGGATCTTGTTCAGAGACTTGTTTTGTATTACCTTCTGCTCATTCTCATCCTTCCACTAGCTAATTTTATTTTTCATTCCCCTGTTGCAAAAAAGTACAGTTTCCATGGAGGTTGCTATCACAGCCACATTGCAAATTGGCTGGTAAGAATTACTAAATAATAGGGAGGCCTAGTACTTTTTGCTGTGGTACCAGCTGTGTGTTTTGGGATTTCCATTCTCATTCTGATAGAACTGTGAATCAAAATAATATCTTAAGCATTGCTGTGCTGAGCTCTGTACCTGAATTATGGAGCTGAAAAACAAAAGGAGTATTTTGAAAAATATATTTTTTATATTTTTTTTTAATATTAGGTATCTATTGCAGTATCAAGAACCAATTCCTTGTGAGCAGTTGGTAACAGCACTGTGTGATATCAAGCAAGCTTATACACAGTTTGGAGGTAATAAATGAAACATATTTGAACTTTTAAATGTCTAAAGAATGATTTTATGAAGTTATTTACAATACTTGGTTACTGGCCTATAAAATTGCTAAGCGCAAATGACCCCTGAAAAATTGCTGAAGGAATTTACTTTTGTTTTCAAGTGATGGCATTGAAATGATGATGAATTTATAGATACTAAATTTGCTGGTATACACACAGCCATTAATCACTATTGAAAAGTTGGTGGCTGAGATGTAGGGCTTTTTGAGCACAGGAATGCCCTGAATCCCAACAGGAAGAAATTAGTTTTGTGTATTTTATTTATTTATTTTTTAAATCTAGGACCCATATATTGTACCAATGTAACTATGGACTAGCAGCTGTGGCTAGGGGCATCTGTCTTCAAATACTTTTTTTAATTATTAGTGTGGGTCAGACGACATGGTTCTGTGACTGTAAGAGAACAATGTTATAGCCTAGGGAGTGTTTCCAAATACACAGAACTGTGATGTTTCCACAAACACAAGCAATAAAAGTGTTAAAACACAGAAGACCCTAACTGGCTGATAACCTCCATTATATCTGTAGTGTGGCTTGACCATTAATGTACTTTGGTTTCTGGAGCTCTTATGCTAAAAATTTAAGGATGGTCATTGAAGATTTGTTTTAAGATACTAAGGTGGTAAATTCCAGTTTGTTTACATGGAAATAAATTGCTGGTAGTGTAAGAGATTGAAATAAGACTCCAGCATTCTTCCTCACATCTTAGAAGGAAACAATAAAAGGATTTATAGTAGAGCTTATCTAAAATACCAGAAGTACAGAGCAGTCTATTAAATCCTAGCTCAGAGGAAAGGATTTAACATTTTCCTTGACTCTTTTTTTAAAAGCAGCGTTCGGGACCAATCTTGTTACTAAATTTAGATTACTAATACCCTTGTATTTTAACAGGAAAACGTCCTTTTGGTGTTTCATTGCTGTACATTGGCTGGGATAAACATTATGGATTTCAGCTGTATCAGAGTGATCCTAGTGGAAACTATGGAGGATGGAAAGCCACATGCATTGGGAATAATAGTGCTGTAAGATATTTTTTCTTAATAAAACAAAATAAATGAACTTGTCCATGATAAATAGGTTTACAGTTGTACTGTACTAACCACAATTCCATATTCATTACTACTACAAGCAGAAATAGTTGTAAAACATTTCCTACAGGAATGTTAATGCCAGCAGTATTAATGATCTCTGACGACTGACACCGGAACTTTAAATTGCCTATATGCATTGCTTTGCATTAAATAAATCTCCATTCTTTGTCTGACAGGCAGCTGTGTCAATGTTAAAACAAGACTATAAAGAAGGAGCAATGACCTTGAAATCTGCACTTGCTTTAGCCGTTAAAGTGCTAAACAAAACCATGGATGTTAGTAAACTCTCTGCAGAGAAAGGTAAGCAGTATTGCTCTCCCATATTTAAAGGTGAACCTGCTTTAACTCCTTGCTGCTGAAAAACCCAAACACTTGCTGTAAAAAGATTACAATAAACTGGATGTGTTTCAAACAATTGCTTTTTAATAAAAAAAAAAAGTCAGTGATAATGCAGTTTTAGAAAACAAACTAATGTATTATATTGCCGCACAGGGTAGTTTTAGCCGTGTCAATCCCAGGATATTAGAGAAACAAGGTGGGAGTGGTAGTATCTTTTATTGGACCAACTTCTTTTGGTGAGAGAGACAAGCTTTTGAGCCACACGGACCACTGTCTTGCCTCTCTCACCAACAGAAATTGGTCCAATAAAAGATATTACCTCTCCCACCTTCTCTCTCTATTATATTGCCACTCAGTTTCAGTGGACAATGGCCAGTTTTGCAGATGCAGGAATTACTAACTCTCAACCTTGAGCCTGCAAACAAGCACGTGCTTAACTTTGTTTATATGGGCAGAGCCATTCCTAGGGTACAGTGAATCGGGGTAACTACTCCGGGCCCTGCGCTTGGGGGGGGGGGGGGGGGGGTGAGGAAGAGCCCTCCTTCCAGTGCCTCCCCGCTGATCAGCGCTTCCCCCTCCCTCCCAGCGCCTACCAACGATCAGCTGTTTCCCGGTGTCTGAAGGTGCTGCGGGGGAGGGGAGAGGAGCGAGGGCGCAGAACTGCGTGGGGAGGGGGCAGGAGGGGAAGAGAGAGGGTGGATGGGGCCTTGGGGAAGGGGTAGGGGGAGCACCCTCTTCCCCCCCTCCTCCCCTCCCCGGCAGAAACTTGGTGCCTATGTCCCGGGCCCTGCACGCCCCTAGGGACAGCCCTGTATATGAGAGTAGTCCATTTATTTTTTTTACTACTCACTCATGTGAGTAACACCTGTACAAAAGTGTTGACAGAATCAAGGCCTTAAGCTGAGATTTTCAAAGGAGACTGTTTTGAGTTTGGTGCCTAACTCCCTCGGGCTCCTTTGACAATCCTAACCATAAAGAACCTTGGCTATTAAGTATTACTGATTTTAGGTAAAAGTAACAATGCAAATATTTTCTGTCTGTTTCAGTTGAAATTGCAACATTGACAAGAGAGAATGGAAAGACAATAATTAGAGTACTAAAGCAAAAAGAGGTGGAACAGTTGATAAAAAAACATGAGGAGGAAGAAGCAAAATCTGAGCGTGAAAAGAAGGAAAAAGAACAAAAAGAAAAAGATAAATAGAACTTGAAATCAGGCATTTTATAGATTATATAGGACCTGCTTCAATGAAAGATTTGGATTTCCACTTTATGAAAGCCTGCAAATCTGATAAAGTGGAAAAGCCAGAAATATTACTTATTGAGCCAGGCCTTCAGTCATCATAAAACTTAATACTTGATTTACCACTTCTTGCATTGAATTACTATTACTTTAATTCTAGAATTCATTTATTTCTTACATCTTTTTGTTTTGTATTACAGAATAAAATGTTAAAAGAATGGTAATGGGTATTTTATTTCATCAGTAATATCTAAATACACTGATTTGAGGGAAGTTAAATATTTTAAATCAGTCTAGAGCCTATATGTAGCTACTTGGTAAATAACAGTTATGACACTACTGTGAAAAATAAAGCCTTTCAGAAGTTTAGAACACCTTTACAGAACATTTCCTATTTAAAATTCTAATACTGAATGAAAGTATATTTGTCACACAAGATTATCTATAATTTTTTGGCATATTAAGTTTTATAATATCAAGGCTGCTCCACTAATATTCCTGTAAGCAGTAAGAGTACTTCTAATTTGTAGTAAATACTGTTAGTTTAATAATATAACCTTCCAGAAAAGTATACACTTTCAAATAAACTAATTGCCAAAGTTTAAATGATTAAGATATCAAAATAAGCTATTTTCTCACAAGTAAGTAACATTATCCTCCCTAAAGAAGGTATTTGTAAGAAAAAGTAAACTATCTTTAAGATCCATCTTTAAATCAACCACTTCCACAGAACTTAGGCTGTTTGACTGTTTTTTTGTATTCCAAGGGCATTAAACAGTTTCATCTTGTTTTCATGTCCTAGCTTGATGCTACTGGCTTTTCTGACATTGTAGGGAAGGATTAAACCGCTCCCAACAGCTGTATCCATTTGCTTTAAAATTTATGAGAATACTTAAAAAAAAATCTGAATAAACCTAAATCAATGTGCAGTGCCCCTTTTTAATACTCCTCACTAAGTACTGACAAACTAGACATTTAAATTATTGGGTGAGGTAAAAAAAACAACAACAAAAAACTAGCCCAAACTTAAAGTTCTACCCATTAAGTATGAAATAAAAATCCATATGGAACAAATATTATACGATGAAGTCCTACAACTTAGAAGAACTAACTTTTCATTCAATGCTAAAGGGATTTCATCTAGGGTAACCAGCCAAATAGGTATTGTATAGGTGGTGATGTGCCTTTTTTACTGTCCTTTCTATTCAATAGTCTCAATTCTCTGACACATCCCAGAATATCACAGGTAATTCTAAAAAATAAGACTGTTCCTTAACTGAGGGGGCTTTAACTGATGGATTTCAAGCTGTAATATTGGTCATTGGGCCTTTAGTTTAATATTCAGTATTTCTTACTGTTCCTCTAAAGGAAACCAGGTTCACAGGATTGAAGTTGATCTGAAAAAAGTTGAGTTCAGTTTCATGTGTCATTTTATTTTGTATAATCTATCCCAGATAGTTTTGACTGGTAAAGTACCTCCTCCAAATGTGGCCAAAAATTGCCCGCAGTCTGAGCAAAAGTAAATTTATATAGCCTGTTGCCTCAAAGGAACATAGAATTCTATCAGATTGTTTCCAAACATCCAGCATTAAAAGTTTAAATGATTTGGGGATCATAACTATGATTTATTTTAAAATGAGGCATGTGTTCTCATATAATATATAGCATTCTTCCCGTTTGTTTTTTAACACTTATCTAGTTGATACCTGCAGGTCATACTGAATTCTCTCAACTTTTAGTAGCACATTATATATCAAAGTGGACTTCAAAATATTTTAATCTCAAGGCTTTACATTAATTGGATTTATGTGCTGATTTACTACTAACTATAACTCAGTGTAGTTAAAGTGGGAAGAATTTTTGACATTCTGTTTCAGCTTTAACCATAAGAGCAAGTTTGCTGAAAAAATGAAATCCTGACTAAAACTGTTCATTATATAGACTAATACAAAGTATTAAATTCCCTTCATTATATATGGCCATCATAAAAATGAAGCTTAAACTCTTGTACATAATAGAGTTGCTCCTGATGCATTAGTCTAGACTAGTGTAGAAATGCCAAAGTTTTGAGCCTTTTCACTTTTTAAGATCACAGAAGCACACATATTACAGTGATGGGGGCCATATAAGTACCAAGAATCCCAATAGTGATAGTTCCAAAAGTAATGAACTATTTTCGAAGATATTAACATCATCTGAAAAAGATTGGGTATGCACAGTAAGGGCTGGTCTACCCTTGGGGGGGAGGGTGGAATCGATCCAAGATACACAACTTCAGCTACGTCCACATGGCGTGGGATCAACAGCCGTGGCTCCCCTGTCAACTGCGCTACCCCTGCTCGCTCTGGTGGAGTACCGGAGTCGACAGTGAGCGTGTTCGGGGATCGGTATATCGCGTCTTAATGAGACGCGATATATTGATCCCGGATAAATCGATTGCCACCGGCCGATACGGCGGGTAGTGAAGACGTACCCTAAGTGTTCTCTCTGGCTGCTGGGAATCGAATGCAGCAGTTGGCTTGTGTGCGTGCTCTATAAATGATGTACACACAATTATTGGCTTAGCATAAATATAGTTTGGAGGGGCTGTCACAGTTCAAGTTAAGCGTACCCCACTTAAGTGTCAGATGTCTAGTCTAGCTGACACCTTTCTCAGGATGGGATCTGACAAAATAGCTGTCTCCATTCAAGGGTTTTAGGCTCCAGACTCCTGGAATTCATAGTGATCACCTCAGCAGGTGTGAATTCAGCAGCTGCAATTCTTGTCTCTCCAGGCAATAACAGGGTTATTTGTGACCATATACTAAGGTCAGGGCTGATATTTTGTACAGTTTCAAGTCCTTTGTTGTCTTAGTCATCTTAAACCAGGTCAAACCAGTCTAGGCTATTGCTTCAGGGGGTGTAGCTTCAAAAAACTTAATCTGCATTGTTTCAGTATTGGGAATTTACATTATTTACCCCCAAGTGTCTAGTTCCATTAGTTCACCCACTGATCCAGGAAAACAATCACTAACAAGCCCATAAACGTGCCTATAACATTATATAAGGTTGATAAAATAGTCTTTGGCCCAGATTTTTAAAGGTATTTGGGCATTACTGCTCTCAGCATTGCAATGCCTAGCTGATTTACGAACCGAAATCTCATTTGAAAAGGGATTTAGGCACTTAGGAGCCTAAATCCCATTGACCAAATGTCTACTTTTTTAACTTGTACTCCCATCTGTTAGTATTCATATATTGTCTCGTGTCTTATAACTAGATTATAAGCTCTTTGGAGCTTGGACTATCTTTGTGTTCTCTGTGCAGCACCTTAGCAGAATGAGGTCCTGGTTCACGACTGGGGCTCCTTGGCACTATGGTAATGCAAAAAATCAGAATAAAATGATGAGTAATACTACATTTCTAAAAGTTCTGTTTTTTTTAATTTAAACTGTTATAGTAACAGAGAAGGCCAATATTTTATTAATGTCCCTTGAAACATTGAAATGGATGCAGGCCTGCAGCATTACCAAGACGATGTTCAATAACCAGCATTCCTCTAACATCTGAAATATACAGACAAGTTATAGTACACATGAGTCAGCTTCCTCCCAATTTCTGGCTGTATTTTGATCAGAAGTAGAAAGGTATATTCAACACTAAATGTATGCCACAGATCCTTGTAGAGGTATATTAACACTATACCCAGACTCTTCTTCGCTTTTCCCAGAAGTATATCTAATATTTGACCATGCTAAACCTATCTTCTACATTCCTTAGCCTTGCAAGAATGTATTTCTTGTGCCCACCACAGTATCTGTGCCTCTTTCAGAGCTAAATTAGGAATGGGTTATAACACCAACAACAGATTTTAACAGTATGTTTATTTCAGGTTTAATAATCCGCATTGTCTTTCTACCTATTTACATATTTATTTTTAGTGCACAAAATAGGAACAGGTTACAATATACTAGTACCTAAGTATTCTATTTAGCTGTCCCTCTAAATTTAGTGTTATTTTCCAACATGTAAGCTCATGTGGTGTTGTCTGGTAAGGTGCATGTTTCAAATTAATATATTCCCTCTCTGGAAATGTTTGCATTATATGATGATACTGAACAATAATATATAAAAATAAAATGAAGTGTAGTTCTCATTTCAGTGGATGCTGTATCTGGTTAGAGTCAGTATTCACTAATGAATTGTTAGAAATGTGAGGGTCCTTTTGTAATCACAAAAGTTATTTAAATTATTTAGTAGCAAATTAGGACTAACTATAATCAATATATCATCTGCATAAAATGCAACCCTTTTCTGTTTTCCTTGTAATCATTCCTAAAATATCTCTGCTATCGTTGGCCTATACATAAACAGTACCATAATAATTACAAAAAGGAGCAATGCCAAGGGCTCAGTAAACTTGTTCTCCAGATTATTATGCTCTCTTTATTTTTTATGCTCTATTCACTTCTATGGAAGTTCTTTGTCTGACCTACTGTATTTTGCCTGCGTATAGCAATGTATCCTTGGTAGACAACCAGAGCTTCTCTCAGATCTACCCTCTTGGTCCAATCAAATATCTATTTGGTATCTAATTATAAAAGCATGCAAATTAAGAAGGCCACCCCAGCAACTTATATAAATATGTAGTCGTGTATATCATAATACTATATAAATAATGAAAATAACATTGTCCATTATTTGACTTATTCTTATTAATCATGTTTAATCCCTTTGGTACTGGGGAAGTACATATCCTCTATCAAAGCCAAAACTATTCAAAATCAATAAGTATTTGCATTAAGGAAGAAAGGCAAAGTACAAAAGTCATGTGGTGGTGTAAGTTACACATAAGTAAGTGGGGGGTAAGGAGTTTAAATGACAGAAAGTTAAATTAAAGTGGGAGAGAAGAACTGCTTGAATGTATCCTTCTGTCTTAGTTTCTTTCCTGCTGCACTTCTCCCTTTTTGCCACTTAATGTATGAGTTACACCAGTTAAGTCCCTGATCTTACAGGCTGATCTGTGCAGAGGATCCTTTATTACCTGTATGGAGACCCATTGATTATAATGGAGCTCTGCATGGCTACAAGGATCCAGTGACCTCAGTGGGTCTCTATACAGATGCAAGGGATCATCTGCGCTGATTATCTTGCAGAATTAGAGCTTTAGTATCAGACTAAGGAGGGGAATGATGGTCCAGTTGTTAGGGCACTAGTCTGGGACTCAGGAGCACCAGGTTGAATTTCCCCCTTTGCCACAAACCTCCTGTCTGACCTTGGGTAAGTGATTACATCTGTCAGTGCCTCATTTCCCCATCTGTAAAATGGTGATAAGAGTAGTTGGTTGCCTCACAAGGGTGTGCTACGAAGACAAATACGTTAAAGATCATGAGACACACACAAATAATATGATAATGGAGACTACGTAAGTACCTAAAATAGAGAGATGATAAACTCCCGTACACCTACTGACAAGTGAGTAGTATATATCACCTTGGCACAATGAGCTTATGCTTCCAGATAATTGTTGTACAAGTATGCTCTCAGACGAGACTTCTAATTAAAAAAATGTCATTCAAATATTTTCCCAATTTCTTTCAAAAACTTAAAATACTCTTCATTAGGACTTTTCAACTCTAAAGACCCCTGCTTTTCAGGTTTTAATTGCTTCATTCATTTCTATTGTAACAGATTTTTCAGACAGGGCTTTTAAATTAGCGTTTTTAAAAGGATTGATTTTAGTATCCCATTTGCTAATTTCATACTACTTTGCTTTAAAAAAAAACCGCACTTCACAGAATTTTGTGAAAACATCTTATTTTACTAATAGAACTGAGCAGTTTGCTATTTTTATCTGTAATTAACTTCCAATTTACTGGTTGCATTACTGGCTCTGATGGAAGATTCATAGAAGTCACTTTAGTGTGGACTTTTAGAATCTCCATTTCTGGTTAAGTGGATCCTATTAAAGATACCAGAAATTAAAGTATTACTTATGCAGTTATTTTGATATGCACAATTATATGCTTAATGCTAGCTATTGGAATGTTAACATTTTGTTCAAGTTCAAAACACCAGTGGCAAATTAGTTTCTTATTTATATATGTTATTTACTATCTTATTAAAAATATATACACATGCACCAGATGCAGGAGCAGATTTATCATGAAACAAACAGTGTGGTGGCACAGTGCCCCCAATGAGAGGGGAGCCCCCAAAATGCAGAACAAATCTCTGACAGCCTGCCCCCGAGTCCCAGCCAGCAGGGCTCAGGCAAGCAGTCTGCCTGCATGCCATGGCCGGTAGCCCCAAGCTGCTCCTGGAAGCGGCCGGCTGCTGGCATATCTCTGCATGCCCCTGGTGGGTGGGGAAGGTGGCTCCGCATGCTGCTCCCACCCTAGGCAGCACGCGGAGACCTGCTGCTCCCCTCCCCCCAAGGGGCACGCAGAGACATGCCAGCAGCAGGGTTAAGGCAGCTCCCTGCCCGCTCTGCCTCCCTCCCTCTATGCCGCTTCACTCCTGGAAGCGGCTGACATGTCCCTGTGGCCCCTGGAGGTATGTGTCTCCGTGCACTGCCCCTGCCCCAAGCGCCAACTCTGCAGCTTCCATTGGCCAGGAACTGCGGCCAATGGGAGCTGCAGGAGCGGCGCCTGTGGGCAGCAGCACGCAGAGACCCCCTGCCCTCCTCCCCACACCACCTAGGAGCAGCTGCTGGAGGGGTGTGTGTGCCGGTCGCTTTGGGAGCCGCGCTGCCCGAGTTAAGGGCCACTCCTCTGCCCTCCTCCAGCATTCCAACCCCTGCCCCAGCCCAGAGCCCACACCCAAACTTCCTCTCAGAGCCCACACCCCTTAACCCTCCTCCTACACCCCAATCCCCACCCCAGCCCAGAGCCCGTACCCAACACCCAAACTTTCTCCTAGAGCCTGCCCTCCGCACTCCCTCCTGCACCCCAACCCCCTGTCCCAATCAAGGTACCTCACTTTATTTTCATTTACTTCCCATTACTTATAGGAGGAGGGTGAAGAAAAAAAGAATGAAAAACTGGGGAGATAAGAGAGAATTTTTTTTTCTTGGCTGGATCCCAAGGGGGGCCCCCCAAAAATGAAGCTGTGCACAGGGGCCCACTAACTCTAAATCTGTCACTGACCAGATGACCCTGGATATTTGTAGCATAATGATAGGCACGTACCTAGACTTCAATCCTTTTCAATCTTGCAATATCTATTTTACCCAAATGGCACCCATTTGCAAGCAAATTCATGGTTATGAAGAAAAAATAATTTGTCTTTTATGCCCTGGAAAGTCAATAAACTACATCCAATACCTTTAACCAGAAACTATCATAATAAAATACCTTTCATGCAATTCCTACATAAGGTTAGTATATATATAGCTCTTTAGAAGCAAATTTGACTTAGGAACACAGACAGTGCAATGTGGTCATAGACCAGTCACAGGCAGAACCTTAAATTTGTGATAAACAATAGAAATGTTGCTGACTTATTTTTGGAGTGCTCAGAAAATTGCTTGCTCCAAATTTAAATTGATATTAAACATGAGAACAGAACATATTTTCATGATGCTCATTAGGCCAAAATGCCTAATTTTATAATCTTATGTTGAATCCTTCATGTAAACTACAAATTGCAAACTAAGGATTAAATCCTACATCTTGAACACCTAAAATTAATGGGAGTTCTGGGGTGCAATGAATGCAGAATCAATCACTCAGTGTATGTAAAGCAAGAGATTGTCAATACTAAACAAGAAGATATATGTTCCCAGTGTATGAAATGTCATTTTTTACTGCAGAGCATTCTAATCCATATAACAGGCCACTGGAGGACTACACTAGAAAAACTACCATGTAAGCAATCGCTCTTTGGACGGCTTATGCTGACTGCATTATGACTACTGCAGACATGAATAATCTCAATATGACATTCAGCATATTAAAACAAAGAGCATACAGGAAAAATTTAATTTAAAAGTGTTAAAGTATTGATTTTCATTAAGGTAAACCAGTGTCTGACATGATGAAGTATTGTTTATTATTTTGGATGGTGTCACAAATTTTATGATGTATACAAATAGGCACACTGATCTGTTCTCTTCTGTAAAACAAATAATTGATATAAAATATAGTTTTGATCACTGACAATATGTATAACAATGACATCCCTAACACATATAATAAACATATTGAAAAGGAGAGAAAGAATTGCTAAAAATGATATGAGTTGAAAATGTTCTTCATTTTCTCAGAATAGAACAGATACACACATGTACCCCACACTAGTACCCAAAACAACTTTTAACATAATGGCTAATAAACATTGTGGCTAATAAATATTGTGTTAAAGTAATTTAACCTATTTTTTCCTCTCCTTCTCTCCACAAACTGAAAAGTATTATCAGGTAATACCTCAAATCAGAAATATATTAGTTTGAGTATGTCAGTTACTTCTATTTTCTGTTTTCATATGTATCTTTTTAAAAGTGTATTTATATTATATTGATATAGGAAAAATCAATAACAGCATTTAAAAATTAGTTTTACTGCTAAGCCCCCACTCAGGGCTGGGAGGAAAGTGAGGACCCACTGGAGTTGCAGGAGGATCAGAAGTGTGGACAGAATTAGTGGGTTGTTTGGGGGGCAGAACTGATGGGGGCTGGGGAGACAGGATTGATCTGGTGTTGTGGGGGCAGAATTAATTGCTGGGCAGGCAGATGGACAGATGTGAAAGTGACAGCTGGCTGCTGCAGTGGGGCCCAAAATCAATACACCTGGGAGAGACAGCCACACTAATTCTCAAACACATACACTGGAGGGGTAGGGGGAATTAAAAAAACAGAAGACAGATCAAAAACAACCAAAAAGCAAAACTTAAAGTAGTATGTTTTTAAAGGTCTCATGGCTTTGGAGGGTCTAACTCATGATTTTTGAGCTTTTGGAGTTGGCAGTAAGAGTCTATAGCAGAACAAGGAATGGGGGGGGCAACAGGATGGTACATGTCTGGCATGGTGTCCAAACATAAGGCCATCTGCCATGCCTGCCATAAGCTCATACACATGGCATACAGCATCTGCCCATGGGCCACAGATGTGCAGCACAGCGTCCAAACACGGACAACCCCATTGTGCCCAGTGTTAGCTGCCTACCAGGTCATTCTTAAGCTGCATGAGGAGCAGGGCTGCACCCATGCCACAGGGCAAGGAAGAGAGGTCTGAGAAACAAGCCCTTCATTACCTCAGCTGTAGCAGGTGTGATGCCCCTGCTGTGCCAAGGCCATTCCGGGACCCCTCCAGGCAGGGCTCGCAGACCCGGCTATAATCAAGCTGAGGCGCGCACATTAAGCACAAAGCTTCCAGATCAAGATAGACCCTCCACTTTATTCAGCCCACTTTAAGCACCGCCCCCATGTATCTTTTGTGACACCCCCCCTCACTTCAGTGCAAGAGAGCAGCCCTCCCCTCCCCCCCTTCAGAGGAGGAGAGCACGCGCCCCGCTGGGAGGGACACAGCGAGTCCCTAACGGGTTCCAGCGCGCCCCGAAGTGGGGGTGTCTCGCTGCGTGCCCCGCCCACTCCTCCCGGCGCGGGGCAGAGCGGGGAAGCCTCGCCGCGCTGGGGAGATGCTCCTTCCCCGAGCGTGAGGCGGAGCTGCCTGAGGCTGGGGCTCCGCGCGCTCTCCGGGCTCCCAGGCGGCGCTGCGCTGTGCTAAGCGATGGCGGAACGGGCAATCCTGGCGCGCCGCCTCCTCTCCCCCGGCACCCGCCTCCTGTTCCTCCTCACCTGCCTCTTCGTGCCCCTCCTCGGGGTGCCCGGTCCGGCCGGCAGAGCCACCGCCGCCAGGGGCAGCGCCCGGACCTCCTACACGGGTAAAGGGACCACGGCTGCACCCTCCCACCTGTGGGCGGGGGGGGGGGGCTTTGGGGGTGTCGGGGAGGCAGTCGAGTGCATGTTAGGAGGGAAGGTGAAGTGGGGCTGAGGAGGGGTATAGCGGGTATGTTGGAGATCGTGGAGGGGTTTGGAGAAGGGGGATGCAGGGGAAGGGGATCGTGGTGGAGTTTGGGGGAGGGGAATGTAGGAGAGGGGGTCGTGGAGGAGTTTGGGGGAGGGGGATGTAGGAGAGGGGGTCGTGGAGAGGTTTGGGGGAGGGGGATGTAGGAGAGGGGGTCGTGGAGAGGTTTGGGGGAGGGGGATGTAGGAGAGGGGGTCGTGGAGAGGTTTGGGGGAGGGGGATGTAGGGGAGGAGGTCGTGATGGAGTTTGGGCGGGGGTCTCAATGGGGAATCACGAATTATAATACTTTTTAACACTGGGTTTCAAATAACACAAGCTGTGTGCAGGGGTAATTTGCTTCCGATGGATAAAAGTCTGAAACCTATAAGGGGTGGTATCAGGGTTATGCTCCTCGTTCTCTTAGCTCATCTTCTCTCCTCACTCTTTATTGCCCCCTGCCTTTAATCCCACATCTCTGAATAGTTCAGTTTGGGACTTTGTGAGATAACAGTGGTGCAGCATGGTGCACAGCTGGCAGTACAAACTCTGTTCAAGAAGTGACAACGGATTTTGGAGTTAAACACAGTTTGCTTGGAAAATCCTGCAGGGATTTAAATAGCAACACATTTTATTTATTTTGCATGCTATGTCAACTTTTTGAAAGACCAGACTCAAACATTTTAAATCTGGTTTGAAGGACAAGTCAAGGCTTGAGCACTAGCTTTGCAATCCTTAGGGACAGTGCAGAGGTAGAGCTCAGAGGAATTTTTTATTTGATTTTTAATGAAAGTAATCTAGAGAGACCATGATTAAACAGACACAGCTTTATTTAACAGAAGAGAGGGAAAAAACACCCCACTAACAACCTTGTTTAGAGGTTTTTCTTTGCCCTTGTCAAGCAAAAGTTCTCTGGGCGCACACATACGTATTTACAAATACTGACCACAATGTCTCATTAGGTGGTTGTACAACTACTCCAAATAATGAAGAATGCTATTGTTGTCATTATATCAGACCTTAGGGTTTTTTATTTTGTTTTGGTTTTGTTCGCTGTAAGGTGTATTGCATTTATTCACAACTGATGTGGTCATGGATTTGTTATGTATTTGCTGAAGCAAGAGTGAAATTGACTTAATTAATTTTCACGTTCTAAACTGGGATGCAAAAAATAAACGAACAGTTCAAATAGTGAAATTTAAACTGGATTAAAAATGTGAATTTTAGTTTGAAATGTAACAAATCCTTACCTATGTTACTATCATGCTAAAAGTGATTTTTTAAAAAGTTACTGTGAATTATACTAGTTTGGAAAATGATATGTTTTCACTAAGTGAATCTCATCACAATAGAAAGAATAATTATATAGGGCTGTTAAAAAAGGTCATAGTCAAGTACTTTTGTGAAGCCAAATCTTGCCCTTGGGTACAAGCATGCAACTTTGTCTTCAGTGAGAACTGTCTATGTGTATCTGAGGGGAGAATTTGTTTCTCTCTTGGCCATTTTAACTACGATAAAATTGTAATTTACTAAAAATAGAAATTGGTGGTAGATATTTAACTAATTGTTTGAAAAATGTGGTGAATTGGGGCAGTAAACTATATTATAGTATTGCTTTAGAATAGTATATTAAAAGTGTGGGAGAAATCCTTTACAAGTTATTTAGTAAACAGCTTATCAGATGTAGGTGAACTAAATTCCATATGACTTGGTTATTATGTTTTCCAAACCCTTGAAAATTAAAATTCAGTTTTCTATTCATTAAAATGCAGCTATATGTGAGTGTGCATGTTGTAACTTTCTTCCTGGAGTATCCCAGTTTTACAAACTGTAGTTGTTTGTTGCAAAACAAAATATGAGATGATTGCCTTTAAATCAATGAAGTGTTTTGTAATATAGAAGAATTTCAACCTAAAGGATAAGAATTAGTTTTCTGAAGTGAATTTTGAGAGAAGCTGCATCCATTGCAATTGTACAACAAAGTTTCCTATATTTATCAGGTTACTTATATCATGATTCTCCTTTAAATGATTTTGCTTTCTTTTGAGAATATAAAAAAATTGAATCTTCCAGTAGATTGTAGAGAAATTTGGGATGGGAGCTCTTGTATAGTTCCACTCTGTCCAGAAACGAAAACCTTAATTTGATATTCTGGCAAATATGTATGGAAAACATACTTGCATAACTTCTGAAATCTACTACTGTTCTTGCACACTGAAGAAGAGTACCTGATTTGTACAAGCCATGGGGACAATACATACCTGTGTATCTGAGATTGGAATCTAGTGGCATGAGCAGAATTCTGCTGTGGACAGATGATGTACCAGTGCACAACATCAAGGGCTGTACTGGCAACTTGCCAGGAGCCTGAGGGCTGTACCTTATTTATATAAGTATTTACAAAATTGTCAATTTAATTCCATGATGCGTACAGAATAAATGAAACTTGTATAAATAAAATGTTTCTAACCTTAAAATCCTTCATTATGGCTTTTCCTTTCTCTCCTTCCACTTCCCACTTTACTTCGTTTGTACGCTTTTCCTACTTTTCCTCTCTCCTTCACCCTTTCAGATGTTTTTTTTCCTTCCAGATTTCCCCATCAGTTGTTTAGTTGCAGACTGCCCCAACATTCTGCATGTCTCTTCTTCTGTCCTCAGTGCCAGGTCCCTGGTCAGCAAGAATTATGCCTTTCCCCCATACTGTTCCTAGGCTGATAGTGGCTTATCCCATTGACTTCAGTGAAGCCAGGATTGCCACACAGTGGCTCTGCCTCCCACTTCCAGGCTGCCAGCCAGCCAGCATCTGGCATTTGGTTTCTTCATCTACCTTAGCTGTTTAGTAGGAAGTAGACATCACTTCTGCTCCCCACTGAACTTATCACTGAGCGGAAGAAACTAATGCTAAACCAAAAAAGAATGTTGCTAGGGCTCTGCAAGGCAGTGCATTTTATCATATGCACAGCAGTGCTGCTGGTATTCAGCGACCCTGGAGATTGGTGGAGCAATAAACATCTTGGCAAGCCATAGGCTGAGACATTGTTTATCATTTAATATTTACAGTAGTGCACACAATACGCTAAGCACATTACAGGCATTCAAGAAGGGGGGCAGTATAAGGTCTGAGGAGCTCTTAATCTAAGGACTAACAGACATGGGCCTGCGAAAGAATAGGCAATCTATATACAAGTCATTCTCTGTAAGCAGCATGGCCATATACTATGAAGATGCTGGTTATCAGCCAGGCTTGCAAAATCCACTAACCAGTGGTAAGTAGTAAACTTTCCCTGGTGCCAAGCCATTAGTAGATATTTTGCAGAAGTTTTGATTTAAAAGTTCCTTGCTTTTCTGACTGCAATAATAACCTTCTAAATGTGAACATAAAAAACATAAGTGTTCCCTTCTTTACTCCACAAACACAGCTCTGTTCTTCTGCTCATGTTCATAACTTTGCCAAGCAGCACCAGGATGAAACAAATCTAAAAAAATCTGGTCAGTCACACAGCTGCCATTCAAACTTTTGCTGTTGGCAGTGTGAAACTGTCAAGGACATCCATTTCACTCTGCTGCTGCTGCCGGGGAAAAAGGAGTGGTAGAAGTAGGCTCTGGAGTTATTCGCTAGGATAGAGGATAACTCTGCTCCCGCAATAGCTAGAAGGCTCTGATGGTGGGAGAAGAAACAGAAGGCTCTCCCTTTCCAGAAGCTAGAGAGGGTGAAGCTTCATACTCATAAGACATTTACTGGCCAGAGGCTGATACAAAAACAAAGCCTCCCCCCTGCATCCCATCCCAAAAAAGGAAAATAGAAATAGTAGCACCCTTTTCCCTTTTATATCAGTTAGGCATGGGGGGGGGGGGGAATCACCCCCCAACCAACATTGCCATACCAGCAAAAGTCCAGTATAAACAAAGTTATACTGGGGAAAAGGTCCTTTTGCAGGTACAGCTTATTTCATTCAGGGATCTGTTAGTTGGCAAAAACACTCTTACTGGTTCAGAACAAGTCTACACTACAAAATTAAGTCAACCTAAGTTATGTCAACATACAGCTGCTACAGTAATTAAATGTCTTTTGCATGTCTGCACTATGTTCCTTGTGTCCGCAGTGCGCATCCTCACTGGCAATGCTTGCATCCATGCAGACAGCAGTGCACCCTGGGTAGTTATCCAACTGTGGAACTCACAACCATCTAGCACAGGGTGTTTTGGGAAGGGTTTACAATGCCTCATTGGGGCAAACGAGTCATGCAGGGGTGATTGGGAACATGGTTTCAATATTCCGTGATGTAGTTTTCTCCATCCCAGAATTTTATCTGCATCCCATAATGTTTTGCACATTTTTTCAAAACCCGTGCAAACCTGTGCATCCGCCATCTCTCTGAGAAGCATGCACAGTTCTACACTATTGTGATGAGCGTTGCAAGCACAGCGCACGTGATCCTGCAATATCTGCAGAGTAGCCCTGGGGAACATGACAATTCTTTGGAGATCAGCTTGCTGTGGGATATGGAAAGAAACAATTCAAGGTTGTTGGCATTCACGGAGCAGCTGCAGAACATTGGTTCTGGGCCCGAGAAACAAGTACTGACTGGTGGGATCGCATCATTATGTAGGTATGGGATGAGGAGGCTGCTGAACTTTCGGATGCGCACGGCCACATTCCTGGAACTGTGTGCAGAGCTTGCTCCAGCACAGTGACACCAAAATGAGACTGCACTGATAGTGGAGAGGTGAGTGGCAATTGCTGTGTGGAAGCTTGCAACGCCAGGTTGCTATCAATCAGTCGGGAATCAATTTGAAGTTGGGAAATCCACCGTATGGGTTGCTGTGATGCAGTTTGCAGGGCCATTAATGGAGTCCTGCTACGAAGGACTGGGCAATATGCAGGACATACTGGATGGTTTTGCAGCAATAGGGTTCCTGAACTGTGGTGGGGTGATAGATGGCACGCATATCCCTATTTTGGCATCAGACCACCTTGCCACAGAGTACATCAATAGAAAGGGCTAATTTTCTATGGTATTGAAAGTGCTGGGTGATCACTGGGGACGTTTTACCTACATCAATGCGGGATGGTCAGGGACGCATCTTTAAGAACACAGGCCTGTTCAGAAAGCTGCAAGCAGGGACTTTCTTTCTAGAACAGAGGATTACCACTGGAGATGTTGAAATGCCAATAGTGATCCTGGGAGACCCAGCCTATCCATTACTGCCGTGACTCATGAAGCTATACACTGGCCACCTTGACAGCAGCAAGGAGCGCTTCAACCACAGGCTCAGCAGAAGCAAAATGACATTGGCACTGTCTACTCAGAAGATCAGCTGTCAGTGAAAAAAATATCGCAATGGTTATAGCTGTCTGCTGTGTGCTTCATAATATCTGTGAGGCAAAGGGGGAAAAGTTTTTGCCGGGGTAGAGGTGGAATGGCTGTCTGCTGACTTTGAGCAGGTAGGTGGAGGTAGGTGGAGGTATAGGGTTCAGGGAGGCTTTGAAAGACCATTTTAATTGTGAGCCACAGTAATGTGTGTTGCTGTAGTGTGCTGTGCCTGGAATTGTTTTTTTGCATCCCGGTATGAACCTTGTAATGAATGCTGTGTGTGCAGTCATATAACATTGCCAATGCACCTATTGCTATTATCTGTTAATGATGTCAGCCCCAGCCAGCATATGTTATGAACTAATAAAGATTAACTAAGTTTCCATAAATAGACTTTTATTCCAAACCCATGCTAACAGACATATTTATAATTGAATGAAACTTTATAAATACAGAGAATAGAACCTTTAAGGGGAAAGAACAGTCATTTTCATTTCACAAACACATATACCAATGTGCGTCTGTTACTGTCTGTACTCTCCCCTGGAGTGGAGTGGTAGGGGTAGTGCAGCAGCCCCAGATACCATGTGGGAATGAGGGATGTAGGGAGATCCTGGAATGCAGCTCTCTATGGGCTGCAGAGGGAGGAGAGCACAGGTCTGTTGAACCTGAAGATCAACAATAGTCTCCAGCATGTCTGTTTGCCGCTTGAGAAGTGCTAGCATCTCCTGCTGCATGTCTCTCCCTGTTCTGTTTTGCAGGGCCATCTCTGCCTAACTCTACAGGGGAATGAGAAGCAGATAACTAATAGAATTGCTATTTCACTACCTCTTCTAGCATGGTTAAAAAGGACTAAACGAACAGATATGTCCCTGCAATATCAAAGCAAATTACATACTTACCAGAGGTTCTTTCCCCCGCATCAGACTTGCCTGCGCTGGACTCTAGGGACTGGCTCAACTGCTCTGGAGTCAAACACAGGTCCTGGCTCACTGTGCTACTGAATCCCTGGTCGCCTGTCCCCCATACTCCTTCTCCTGCTCTTCCTCATCCAACAATTCCTCCTCACTGTTCACTCTGGGGTCTGTGACTCTGACTCCTCTGAAGTATCCACGGGGCTTTTGGGGGTGGTCGTGGTGCCTCTGCTGAGGATGGCATGCAGTTTTTTGTAAAAGCGGCAAGTCTGTGGCTCCACACCAGAACGACTGTCAGACACCATTGCCTTCTGTTCTGCCTGCTGCAGCTCCTTGGCTTTCATGTGGCACTTCTGCGGGTCCCTCTTGTAGCCCTTCTCCCCCATGCCCCAAGCGATTTGCTTGTAGATATTAAACTTTCTATGGCTGTATTGGAGCTGTGCCTGCACAGCCTCTTCTCACAGACTCAGGTCACCCACCACCTCCTATGTACGCCAGGCAGGAGCACATCTGCAGCATGTAGCGAGCACGGTCAGCTGGGCAGTTGCTAGGTGAGCTCTCCACAGCAAGCAAACAAGAAATGGAATTTCAAAAATTCACAGTGATTTAGAGGAGAGGGGCATATACTTGTGTGCTTGGTAGGGATGTAAAATAGTAATGGGTTAACTAGTAAGCATTGGTCTAACTGGTTAACCTGCCCTAACTATTAACCCCAGCCACGCCAGCCGGCCGCCAGCCAGCCAGCCAGAGCAACCCCAGCCCAAGCCGTACCAGCTGGCCAGAGCGACCTCAGCCAGAACAGCCCCAGCCGCGCCAGCTGGCCAGCTGGAGTGACTCCAGCCGTGCCGGCCGGTGGGAGCAGCCCAGCCCCAGCCGTGCTGGCTGGCCGGTGGGAGCAGCCCCAGCCGCGCCGGCCGATCGGCCGATGGGAGCAACACCAGCCCCAGCGGTTAACTGGTTAAACGATATAATTTTAATTATTTAAATGGTTAACTTTTAAAAACAATATTTACATCTCTGGTGCCTGGCCACCAGGTAGTGGAGTTCAAAACGGTGACCAGAGCAGTCATGGTGGGGCACTGTCGGACACTTCCTGGAGACCATTAAAGTTTGACATAAATAACACAATGTCTACACTGGCACTGCATTGATCTAACTACGTCAATCTAAGTGCTATGTCTCTTGCAGAGGTAATTATTAAGTCGGCATAGTGGGCGAGTTACATTGGTGGGAGCAACATTTTAGTGTAGAGGCTTACAAAGTTAGGGCGACATAAGACTTACAGGCCATAAACTCTCTCTCCACTAGGGTTGGCAAACCCTTTTTAGTGTAGGTAAGGCCCGAGTAACTGTGAGGATGGCAGGAATGCCTGATTTTTTCACTGCCTTCCAAGTGTATCAATAGTCCAGGAACACACACACTCAACATTGTTTTTTTCCATTAGAACATATTATAAAAATTACAAATTACCATTCTGAGTCGTCTTCTGCTTTCCCTAGAGTAGTTATTTCATGGCATAGAATTTTTTGTTTGTGTTGTTTTGTTTCTAGTTTGTCCCTTTGTTTTTACAGAAAAAGGAATTAATGATCTACTGTTAAATGGTATCTGGATTACCAAAGATCTCTTGCCAAAAAAATAAAAATAAAAGCAAAAATGTCTTTATAAAAAGATGGGCAGCAAGGATTTTCTGAAACAATTCTATAGTTTTCACTGGAAAGGGATTTTTTTTTTTAGAAATTGAAGGATTGAGTTTCAATCTACCTTCAGTTTTTAATTAAATACTTCTGATTTTGGCATGAATGTGGGGGGAATTCAGCATCCAGGACCTCATTAGGTGGGGACAATGAGTTTTGTTTAGAATTTCTGTTTATGTGGTTATATAGTCTAAAGTAGTTTAGGGCTCCTGGCCTTGAACAAAAAAATTTTTGCAATCAGATTACATTTGTGATTGGAACAGACCATATGTCATCCCAGGCATCAGTTTTAAAGGTGACCTACAATGGACTTGTTTTTAAAATTGGGGTTATGCCCTGTTCTCAGCCCATATGTGCTTCAAATTCAGCAAAGGTTTTTTCTTGATATTTTTGTACTTTTATAAGTATATTTATACAACTTAGAACAGCATCAAACATCCATTGCATTTGGAAAATGAATGTTAAAAAGGAAATGGCAAACAGATACTTTACTCAGTGACCAGAAAAATTTGCTCATTCATACTCTTGTTTGCAAATATTTGAAGTGGTGGCAATAGAAAGCTGATGAAAATAATCTTGCTTCTCACTTCCTTAGTACAGAGTTGTTGACAGTGGGTGAGATTTTAAATAATGTCTTGATCAGCTTTGAACTAAACTGGATATAATAAACAATTGATACAACATTATCACTAGGCACTTGAGCAATTAGATCCTTCAGAAATAGCTTCAAGTTTAACTAGAAGCAGGAAAATTATCTTTTCACTGAGAATTGAAATATCCCAGTTATAGACATTATACCTTAATTAGTAGCACACTCATATCCTAACTAAAAAAAAAATCAGCATGAGATTGACAGCTGTGGATACTGACAGCTTCTTTCTACAGAATAGGTGTCATGTACTTATGTACCAGATATGGATTAGAGTTGCCAAATTTGGTTGGGCATATTCCTGGAGGTTTCATCACATGACATAATCTTTAATTAAATATTAATCTTTAATTCCTGGAGACTCCAGGACAATCCTGGAGGGTTGGCAACCCTAATATGGACTGATCACAGAGTTTGCTTATACACATCACATGGGTTCATCATACAATCCTTTAATGCTCTGCCAGATATGGCTGAGGTTCATTTAAATAAGGTATAACTCACAACCTAGTGGCTGAATGGTATAATACAGTTTAGCAGTCTATTACACCTCCCCTTTTATGTTCTACATTCCTGCCATTTACAATGTGTATGCTATCATGCTGTCTTTGAAGTATGTATGTCTGCTAAGTGTCTCTGAATCATACTGGTTTTCTAATTACACGACCTACATGCGTAACAACTTATCATCTGGCTTGCCATTAGTGGCAACAACTGGCTGTGGTCGGGCTTGAATCATCATTGTCTTGTTCTGCATCTGCCATCTGTAGAGTTTGCTTTGTTGATTGTTCTCTTTGAGGAGCATACTGTAGATGTCAGCTGTTTCCATTGATCTCTCTACTGTTGGTCTTGATCAAATATGATCTGGATGCTGAATTATTTTTCTTTATGACAGCTAGAGTTGTCCATCCCTTTTCTCTATCCAATTCGACATGAACACAGTCACCAGGTTCTAGACCCAGCAGTTCTCTGCGTGACATCTGTTATGAAAGTGTTCATAAGCTCTTTTAGCCCTTGTATCCAATTTGGCTACTCTCTTCAGGTCTGGCCACTTTGGAGATGGATTGTTTTCCAAAATTGGAACAGTAGTTCTGAGTTATCTTCCCAGCAGAAGCAGGGCTGGACTCTATCCAGTAGCTGCTATATGTTCATCATAAGGTCCTTTAATGCTCTGCCATGTATCACTGAAGTTTATTTCAAGTATTTTCATCCAGACTACATCACACGATCCATTGTCTACAGCCAAGCTCTAAGATACAACTGCATTTGCTCCAATCCCTCAGACAGAGACAAACACCTACAAGATCTCTATCAAGCATTCTTCAAACTACAGTACCCACCTGCTGAAGTGAAGAAATAGATTGACAGAATCAGAAGAATTTCTTCCTGGCCCTTCCATGCTGGTATAGGAGTTTGTGGTTGGGAGGGATGGGGAAGAGACAGAGACAGAGCCAGGCAGCATTTATTCTGCTGCCAATTCCCTTGAGTTTGGGTGTGTTTCCAAGTTATTGCTAGGTTGTTTTCAAGCCAGTAGTTCCTTTCCCGCTCCAAACAGCTGCAACTCCTTCATTCCAAATGAGTTAATTAAGTAAACATTAGGGATGAAAAATGTTAACCGGTTAACCGGTAAGCATTAGTCTTACCTGTTAACCTGCCTTAATCGTTAATCCCCGCGCAGGCCGGCCCGCCAACCCCAGCCACACCAGCCGGATCGGCCCCAGTCCAAGCCGTGCCGGCCAGATCAGCCCTAGCCACGCCAGCCAGATTGATCCCAGCCTCTCTCCCTTTAATTGGTTAACCATTTAAACAAAATATTTTTAATAGTTTAAATGGTTAACTTTTAAACGATATTTACATCCCTAGTAAACATGAGTTCTTAAATAACCAAGAAATACAGGAACAGTTTTAAAACTTGACCTTACCTCGTGTTAAGAAGAAAAATACAAAATAGTCTTTCATTTTGCTCAGATTTGAAACAATTACACCCAAGGTACAGTAGAGTAGGATTTATACAACCACATTAGTGAATGTTTTATATGATGCTGTTCTAACCAGTAGATGAAAGTATTCCTTTTGTCTAGTATCAGAGGGGTAGCCGTGTTAGTCTGAATCTATAAAAAGCAACAGAGGGTCCTGTGGCACCTTTGAGACTAACAGAAGTATTGGGAGCATAAGCTTTCGTGGGTAAGAACCTCACTTCTTCAGATGCAAGTAATGGAAATCTCTAGAGGCAGGTATATATCAGTGTGGAGATAACGAGGTTAGTTCAATCAGGGAGGGTGAGGTGCTCTGCTAGCAGTTGAGGTGTGAACACCAAGGGAGGAGAAACTGTTTCTGTAGTTGGATAGCCATTCACAGTCTTTGTTTAATCCTGATCTGATGGTGTCAAATTTGCAAATGAACTGGAGCTCAGCAGTTTCTCTTTGGAGTCTGGTCCTGAAGTTTTTTTGCTGTAAGATGGCAACCTTTACATCTGCTATTGTGTGGCCAGGGAGGTTGAAGTGTTCTCCTACAGGTTTTTGTATATTGCCATTCCTGATATCTGACTTGTGTCCATTTATCCTCTTGCGTAGTGACTGTCCAGTTTGGCCAATGTACATAGCAGAGGGGCATTGCTGGCATATGATGGCATATATAACATTAGTGGACGTGCAGGTGAATGAGCCGGTGATGTTGTAGCTGATCTGGTTAGGTCCAGTGATGGTGTTGCTGGTGTAGATATGTAGATATCTTCCTTTTGTCTGAATCCCTTCCACCTTACTCCGCTGAAGCAAGAAGGCAAAAAACAACAACAACAACAAAAAAAAACAAACCCTGTCAGTCACCCCACCTATAAAGGATGCTGCCATTTCTTTCTGACTTGTTCTTTATCTTTGTGCCGTGGGAGGATGAGACTTACATTGATTGGTGCCCATTTTGAGGAGGGCATTTTTAATATAGTTAAGAGGTGTTTGAAACCACGCTATTATGAATAAGCAGCTGTAGTTAGTTCAGTGGCATTATCTAGTTTAAAAAACACTCTCTGTAGGATTTTTACAGTTACCTGGTACCTGGATGATTTGTAAAAATAGCACAAGAAATTTTTGACTATGTCTCACTTTTTCCAGTGTTACTCATAGATGGTGAGATAAGGGTCCTCTCTTCTTGGGCTTCAGATTTGGAAAGTATGATGGTGCTAACAAGAGTAATGAATAATAAAATCAGTGAATTTTATCAAGCTAACCCTAGGTGGCTTAACCTCCACCACCCTCACAGACAAAAAAGGGGATTAGATGAGAAATAAATTTCTACATGTACATACCTGAATCGATCTACCATAATTAAATATCAAGTTGTACCAATGTTCATGAAAATGAGTACATTGTATTTCACTATATGTGTATATTAAACATATTTCTTTTGTTGTGTAGGTATATCAGAACCTTCTTTTATTGCTAAAAGTGAAGATCGTTTGTTTAAACACTTATTTCAAGACTATCAAAAATGGGTTCGCCCAGTCCAACGCTTGAATGACACAATAAAAATAAAGTTTGGTCTTGCGATCTCTCAGTTAGTGGATGTGGTATGTATGGTAAACAATATTAAAACTACAAACTGAGCAAAGCTTTTAGAATAGGAAAGTGTTTATGAAAAATAACTTGATATTCTATTGTTAAATAATTGTGCATATTATATATATATATAAAATAAATGAAACATTTTAAAAGGAGGCATATATAGATAAGGGTGCAATGAGGAGGGAAGTCTCAGAAAGAGAAAGCCTCAAAGAAGTGAAGATGAAGGAAGAAAAATAGAATTGTTAGAGGCCACAGAGAGAATGATGAAAATAAGTGGCCCTTGGACATATTTTTGTTTTCTGTAAAATTTGTTAACTAAAGCTTTTAGTATATGTAGAGTATCAGAGGAGTAGCCGTGGTAGTCTGGATCTTAAAGCGACAAAGAGTCCTGTGGCACCTTATAGACTAACAGAAGTATTGGAGCATAAACTTTCATGGATGAATACCCACTTCGTCAGATGCATATTCACCCAAGAAAGCTTATGCTCCAATACTTCTGTTAGTCTATAAGGTGCCACAGGACTCTTTGTCAGTATATGTAGAGTTATTGGGTTTTCTATTGTTTAAAATTAATTTCAATGAATAAATACAAAAAGTTTTAAATTGTAGCAATCTGTTCTCTTGTTGGTTCTATAAACATAAAATATAGAAAAGTTATTGCACAAAAAAAGAAGAAATAAAGATAATGTCCTTGAACATGTCAGTTCCATAAAAGAGGAGATAATCTACTGGCATGGCATAGCTTAGAACATTAAAGATTTCAACTTGATATTTTTTAATTTACTAATTTTAAAAATGTTTCCTAATTGAGCACCTTCTGAAAAGTATATTCTGAATTTAAACAGAAAAAAAAAAAATCTGTAAGGCTTTTTCTGTTCCCATAATGGTTTTAAAGAGTATTTTCAATTAGTCATTTTGTTCCTTGATGACTCTACAGGGAAACAGTAGTACTATACGTGAAATGCTGTAAAATATACAAAGTAAATCAATGTTGGATGTGAGGAGGAGGGGAAATCACTTTTTCATTAACTTATTTTGGTTACTGTAATCTTAGTTGGTGGCTGTAACAATAGTAGTTAGAAAAAATAGACAAACAGGCTTTTCAAATGGAATCCTTCTTAATTAATATATTTGTATTGCAACTTAATGAGCCTCCTTTGAACAAAACCACAGTTGGTTACAGTGAATAAGCAGTGTAAAATCATTGTTCCCATAAAAACATGCTGTTTAAATTTTTTATAGGATGAGAAAAATCAGTTGATGACAACAAATGTTTGGATGAAACAGGTATGTGCAAATGTCAACTGAAGAGTCCATTGAGTGACTAAAATGTAAAGTTGTAAGGAGATTTTTTAGGTGGTTGTATATTTATAGGATCTTCATCTAAAAACTATATTAACCTTTATTTTATATAGCATGTTTAACACAAAAGGCACATCATAATGCTCAAAAGAAGTAATAGCCACAAAATTCAGTTCAATAATTAAAAAATACATCTAAAAGCTTTTTCAAAAAAGAAAATTTCTAATAAAAGTGGCATATTTTAGATACATTTATGAAATGAAGATACATATATTCAGACATATATTTTGAAATTCCTATAACCAGTTTTTAGTCAGAAACTGTCACAAGCACAAGATAGTATAGCTTTGTATAATTGTTTTTAAAAAGTTATTTTAAAATTATACTGTTAAGATATTTTTTATCCTATTTTGATTAACAAAGCTCAGGACTTTTAATTTCATGTCCAATAATCTATCTGGAGGTCAAGGAGGAGGGGCTTGCTATAAACACCTAGTTGGTTTATTCTGCCCTAGGTAAAGGTATTAGATCATAAGCAGGAGGTGCCCTCAAGTTATAATAATCACAATCCAGAACTAAACTTTGACGCAGTTATTATCTTTAGATATATTTGTCACTGAGTTACCCTTAAATTGTTACAAAGTGTTTCCTCCTTTCACCCCACTTACCATCTTCAGTCCTCTATCTCTTCCCTGTACCTTTATTGACTTTGAGAAACGTTTAGGCCCCCTACGTGCAGTGAGCACACGGTTTACTGAATTATATTTGTAGAACTTTCTCAATTTTCCTCTTTCCCATAAAAACTGCAATATATACTTAGTTGTTTTCAGTGTTGTTGCAATTGTGTTGGTCCCAGGATATGAGCGAGACAATGTAGATGAGGTAATATGTTTTATTGGACCATCTTCTGATGATGGAAAGTATAAGCTTTTGAGCTACACAGAGCTACTCTTTCCTTCTACAGACTAGAAGAAGAGCTCTATGTAGGTTAAAAGTTTGTACCTTCCACCAACAGAAGTTGGTCCAGTAAAAAATATTACCTCACCTTTCTTGTCTCTTATTTATACTCAAGCATTTCTTTTTAGATTAGCTATTAAATAGTTGACTGTGGTGGGGGAGTACGTGGGACTCCCTTACACTGGTTTTTGAAGAAGTAGCCTGCCCTTACCATCACCTGCTACTACTTCAGAATAGCAAGAAAGTCTGGTGAAATCTACTTATGCCCTCCCCAACTATCACTGTTCAGTACTTTAACTAGATGAACCAGTTCAGTTAAAATAAGTGGCCTAAACTGACATTTAAAGCTCTACCCAAATGGTGAATCTTTTGAGATCCTATTTTTTCTTGCACTTCTACATTTTCTAGTTCAGAAATAAAAGTACCAAAATGTTAAGGTGGAGTTATATTATTTCTAGTGCTGACAGATCCAGAAAGCATTGGCAATCTCATGAGACAGCAGGATCTTCTTTTCTGACCCTAAAGTTCAGATCAGCTTTAGATAAGCTTCCAAACTTTTGGATGCTTATCCAAACCAAACTTTTTAAAGTTTGCTCATCCTTATTTTGTAACTGCTTTAATTTATGTGACTACATTGTTAAAGAGGATTTTAATATTTTTAAAAACTCCATACAGAAGTACTGTGGAACTAAATGGCTCTTAAAATTGAAGAAAGAAAAATTGGACCAGGTAGATAATGACTAACTGGGTCACCATGTTCATTTTAATATGTGAGATGTGGAAGCAAAAAGTCTGATCTCTCTTTTACATCCCTTCTACTTCTTTTTCATCCAAAAACTATCTATATATTGCCTATTTTAAGTCAGTTTTAAAGATACTATAACATTTGTCATGTACTTATAGGAATGGATAGATGTAAAATTAAGGTGGAAACCTGAAGACTACGCTGGAATAACATCTATTCGTGTCCCATCAGAGTCTATCTGGATTCCAGATATTGTGTTGTATGACAAGTAAGATTTTAATCTTATTCTATAAAATAAATCTACCCCTGCCACATTGACCATCCACTCTCCACATAGAATGAGGCATGGGTTCTGCAGGTAAATAGTCTGTGATCCCATAATTAGACTGTATTATAATACATGCTCATAAGGTGTCAGAATTAAAAATGCATGGACTGCCTTACCTTTGACATTTCCAGACTTCTGAGTGCTTTGCTTTACAATCTTAATAACATTCCCTTTTTCTATGAAATTTTCTAGGACTTTTTAAAAAAAATAATTAAATTCCTTCATATGAAAAGATTTGCTAGTCAGAAGTAGAACACTGTCCTGCACAAACATGCATTCATTTATGCTAGGGCTCCTGCAGAGTCCACCAGAGTGCACAGTTCTGAATACAAACTAATAGGCTGAGGCCATCAAAATACATCCTCCTATATATAATACTCAATATACAAAGATGCTAAATTAAACTTTACTCACCTTTCTTATACATCTATGCAGAGAGGTAATAGAACTTGGAGAGACTGAATTTTGAATGAAAGTTTCTGCTCAACTTATATTTGCATACACAGTGCCTGTAGAACACTGGTTGATTGTTTAGTTAAAAAAACTCTGTTATTGTATTTATAAAACAAAAAAGTTTGGAAGTGGTAAATGTATTGTTTGTTTTTTTGCATGCATAATTAAATTAAAGTAAAATTGATTTTCACCAGCCCACCAATATGCACATCTGTTAAGCAGGGGCGATTCCTATCACAAGTCAAGTTTTGACCCCCTCTTCTGAGGCACTAGAGCTGTTCAGAAAAGTTGCACAAATATTATTATTATGGGAAAAATGTTTGTTCATGGTTTGCTTTTCCTTAATCAGCTTAAACTTAAAAAAATAGAGTCCTCATCTAAGGACAAAAGTGCAAAATTTCCACTCTAAAGGTAAAAATCTGAGAGTGATAAGCATCTGAAATGACACTTTGGAATGGTGACACTTAATAGGAAACCTTAACTAAAAGCATCTGGTTGTAATGTGTGTAATAACATAGCCAAATGTGCATATTTTTTCCTTTCAGTGCAGATGGTCGTTTTGAAGGAACATCTACAAAAACAGTAGTAAAATATGATGGGACCGTTTCTTGGACTCCTCCAGCAAACTACAAAAGTTCTTGTACCATAGATGTTACATTCTTTCCATTTGACCTCCAAAACTGCTCCATGAAATTTGGTTCCTGGACCTATGATGGCTCACAGGTTGATATTATTCTAGAAGATTATGATGTTGACAAGAGAGATTTCTTTGATAATGGAGAATGGGAAATAGTAACTGCAACAGGGAGCAAAGGGAAGAGAACTGATGGATGCTGCTGGTACCCATTTATTACATATTCATTTGTAATTAGACGGTTGCCTCTTTTTTACACACTGTTTCTCATTATTCCGTGTATAGGACTTTCATTTTTAACTGTCCTTGTCTTTTATCTCCCTTCAAATGAAGGTGAAAAAATTTCTCTCTGCACTTCAGTACTGGTGTCTTTGACTGTCTTTCTTCTTGTTATTGAAGAGATTATACCATCATCTTCTAAAGTTATACCACTTATTGGAGAGTATTTGGTGTTTACTATGATTTTTGTGACACTGTCCATTGTGATAACTGTCTTTGCTATTAATATTCATCATCGTTCCTCTTCTACTCACAATGCTATGGCACCTTGGGTCCGCAAGATATTTCTTCATAAACTTCCAAAGATACTTTGCATGAGAAGTCATGTAGATAGATACTTTGCTCAGAAAGAAGAAACTAGCAATATCAGTGGATCAGAATCATCTAGGAACACCTTGGAAGCAGCTCGAGAGTCTATCCGATACATTACAAGACATATCATGAAGGAGAATGACGTTCGCGAGGTGTGTGTATTGGTGATGTTGCACTCATTTGTTCAGATTAGAAAGTAGAATAGAAATCTAAACAATGGCTTAGAATACCTGTCTCTGTTCTTATCTAGTATAGCAGTGACCAAATATTTCCTGAAATAGCTAGAAATGCTAGCTTTGTTTCAAGATGTCCTGCTTTTGGGAAGTGATAAAAAGGCCTTCCAGTAAACAAGTACATTTTTGATAGACTCCATATGAGTACTGTATACTTTCTGCAATGGTGATCAAAATCTGCCTGGCTCCCTTTTACAGTTAAGCATTTTGTGGTCTTTCTGAAAATATTTTCTTATAATTATAAATCCCTTAAAGATGTTTGGTCAATTACAACAGTAGAGTGAATGAATATTCTAAATCTTATTTTGCCTGTAGGGTTGCTACTGGACTGTTTCATTATCACATTATTGTTGGAGAGTATGTATTCTTAATTTTAACACATGACAAGATATCTTTGTCATTTTAAATTTAATTGATTTTTATAATTAAAAAAATACACATTAAAGCTATCTTATGTGTAGTTCAGCAAAAATAGAACTAAACTTAATTTTGCAGTCTTAAGTCCAAACCAGAACAATGTATTATTATTATTTGTGTTACTGTAGTGCCTAGGAGATGTAATCAGAGACCAGAGGCCCATTGTGCTAGGCGCTGTACTGGTATCTTATCTTCGTGCATTTTATATATAGTATCTCTGTATGTACAGTATTTCCTATATGTATTATGTCTACTATATTGTTACTCTCAGACCCACAATGTTGAATTTTATGTGTCTGATTCTTCTCTCACTTTCACTGGTGTAACTTTGTTGATTTAGATTTACACTAGAATAAGTGAGTGGAGAATTATTTTTCAACTGTGATGTTGCACCAACATATGTTTTTTGCATTGAACTACAAGTGAAGGGGTATTTGTAAGGAAAAAATGTGCAGGTGTATTTATGCATCAAGCAATCACACATTCAAATAACTGCATACCTGAATGTGTGCTAGGGGTACAACAGTTGCTCTGGGTCAATTTCCTTTTTATCACTTGCATTCTTTGCCATAATGTTGCAATATCTTGATTTTAAATATATATTTATAAATATAGTCTATATATTGTGAGGGAAAACACTAATAAGAGAAAAAAATCATAATCTAAGGTCTTGATCCTACAATGAGCTTCCCCTAGGTAGGCCCCAGTGCCTGCAGGATCAGGACCTTGGTCTAGTAGCTGGATCACTTGTAAATATTTTACTTATCTTTCAATAAGTGGGGGGAAAAAACAGAACTAATTTGATTTCTCATTGTGGGTCCAATCCTGCTAACAGTTGCTACAGGTGGAATTTTTGCTACTGTGAATATTGCTATTGAAGTATGCTAGTAATGAGGTGTTGAATACTTTCATCTCCCAGGAAGTTGGAAGTGTTCAGCACCTTGCAGAGTTAGGCCCTGATTCTTTGGCTGTAACTAAAGTATTCAGCCCTCTTCCCAAAATGAATTTGACAACTTTGCTCTAACTCAAAGTGTAACAATAGAAAGATCTTGAATGCTTATGGAACTGGCAAAATAGAAAAAATTATACTATGTGCTAGCTTCTTCAGTCCTTATTCAGGCAGAAGTCCCATTGACATCACAATATCAATAGGACTTCTGCCTGAATCAGGACTATAGGATTTGGCCCTGTATTTGTAAATGTTCTAGAATATTGAGCAATTCTTGTTTGTTTGTTTTTTAGGTTGTTGAAGACTGGAAATTTATAGCTCAGGTGCTTGATCGAATGTTTTTATGGACTTTTCTTCTGGCTTCAATAATTGGATCAATTGGGTTGTTTATTCCTGTTATTTATAAATGGGCAAATATAATAGTACCAGTCCACATTGGAAACACACACACATAAAATATTGGTGGGGTACCACTTCTGCTATGAACGTGATTCTTAAAAGATACATGGTAGTTCTATGTTCATGCAAATAGTGTGTATGGCACACTTTTAATAGAATTATAATCTTAAGTATAAGGAATCATGCCTATATTTAATCATGGCATTTTAGGACATGTGCAATACCTACTGCTTAGCTGTTAGCCTACTAATTCATTTCTAAATCTGGACAAAACAAACACACCTTTTCAAACACTTGCATGTATTGTATGCCCCCCCAAAATACAGTACATAGATAACTGCTGAGAACTAGAGGGATTTAAAAAACTTTTTAGATGCTAGTTGTTTTAGAATTGGCAAAACACTATATAAACTATACACTGTACTACTGAATGTTAAAAGTGTGTAGATGTTTATGTATTAGAGCATTGTGGTTGGTTACTTAACTTACCACAATGAGCAGAAGAGGATTTTAAGAGAATAAATTCTTTTGAGTGTTCTGAAAATTTGAGTTTTAAAGTAAATTACAAATATTAACCATCTATTCTAATGCACTAGGTGTAATATGTACATTAAAATAATCTATGGTTCTATATTTGTCTTTATTTATACATTTTCAATGAAAAATACTATTAACTTTAAAGACACAGCTCAATTATCAGTTTAAGTTTGGAATTAATACTATTTTGCACTTCTTTAATTTACCAAAAATAAACCTCGCAACAGGTATATAGTATTGTTTCAGATAGGGAAAAACAGGCAAAGAATTAAATGACTTGTCCAAAGTTGCACTTGAATTCTGAAATAATTCTGATTCCCAGTCCTGTGCTATAACCACAAGACTATACTTCCTCTCTAACATTCTTTGTTTTTCAAAATGACATTTGTAAGCACTTATACAAAACAAGAATTTGAGTCCTGGTTTCTGAAGAAAACTTGCTGAAAGGTGTGCATGCCTTTATAACCAAATTCAGTTAATTCAATTCTTCACTTTTGGACTCATGCATAAATCTGAATTATAAGAATTAAGCTTAGGTGGGAACACGTTCTTTGTTTTTTTTTAGCGGTATTGGCAACTAAATATATTTGCATAATAAAGCATCTTTTTTAGTTTTTAAATTTTTTTAAAAATAAAACTGTATTTATTTGACATCTATTCAATGTACAGCCATCTGGTCTGAAGCAAAATTCTGTCTCTGGATTTAATTTTTTTTAATGTAATTCATAGATTACAAAGCCAGAAGGGAAGAAGGGACCATTGTAATAGCGTAATCCAGTGGTGGGCAACCTGTGGGCCGCGGGCTGCACACAGCCCGTCAGGGTAATCTGGTGGCGGGCTGCAAGACAGTTTGTTTACATTGACTGTCCACAGGCATGGCTGCCCGCAGCTCCCAGTGGCCGCGGTTCGCCGTTCCCAACCAATGGGAGCTGCAGGAAGAGCTGTCGCTTCCCGCAGCTGACATTGGCCATGAACGGCAAACCGGGGTCACTGGGAGCTGTGGGCAGCCGTGCCTGCGGATGGTCAATGTCAGCAAAATGTCTCGCATCCCACCAGCGGATTACCCTGACAGGCACCCACGAGCCATAGGTTGCCCACCACTGGTCTAATCTGACTTCCTGTATAACATTGGCCATATAATTTCCCAAAATACTTAGAGCATATCTTGAAAAAAGTCATCTGATATTGATTTAAAAATTTCCAATCATGGAAATTTACCATGACCCTTGGTAAATTATTTCATTGATTAATTACCCTCACTGTTTAAAAATGTATGCCTTATTTCCGGTCTGAATTTGGCTAGCTTCAACTTCCAGCCATTGGATCATGTTACACTTCTCTGCTATATTGAAGAGCTTGTTATCAGATATTTGTTCCCCATGCGGATGTTCATAGTCTGTAATGAAGTCACCTCTTAACCTTCTCTTTGAACTAAATAGATTGAGCTCCTTGAGTCTGTCTCTGTAAGGCATGTATTCTAATACTTCAGTCATTCTCATGGTTCTTTTCTGAACGCTCTCCAATTTTTCAACATGCTTCTTGAATTGTGGTTGCTAGAACTGGACACAGTATTCACAACAGTGCCAAATGTTAAGTGCTGAGAAACGTTTCTGCTGCAACAGTGTTTTTTCCCCAAATATAAAACAGAAATGTTTATTGAACTCTTCTGCCTTTTCTGCGTTATTATTAATGATTCTACCATTTCCATCTAGTAATGGACCAATATTATTGTCAGGATTCTTTTTGTAAACAAAACTGTTGTCCTTAACTCCGCTGTCCATGGATTGTGCCTTGTGTCCCTTTGCTTCCCTTATCAATCCTTCTACAATTCCTAGCTCTTGATTTATATTCATTACTGTCAACTTCCCCTTTCTTCCATTCGTTATATATTATTTTTGTATAGCTCCCTTCACTTCCCCTCTCAATTTCAAGTCAGTTTTTGCCAGTATGTTCTTCTTCCTTGCTTGTGGAATTGTGGCTTTTGGGGCATCTAGTAAAGTGTCCTTAAATGATTGCCAATTATCATTCATGTTTTTCTGATTAAATTCATCTAGCTGATTTGGCTCATAATTGTTTTCAGCTTTGTGAAATTGCCCCTTTAAAGCACTGAGTATAAATATTACCGGTCTGGATTTTATTCTGTTTACACATTATGAATGTGATCACGTTCTATGATCACTTCCTCTTTATCAGTCAAAATGCGGTCTAATATAGAATTCCCCCATGGTGGATGCAACACTTATTGAGTTAGGAAATTATTATCTATAATATTTAGAAATTCCAAGGATGTTTGAGTACCAGCAGCATGAGACTTCCAGCATGTGTCACTCAAACTGTTGTCCACCATGATCATGCAGCTTTTCCCTCTGCACATTAAAAATGGGTGCAAAAGGAGATGGTAATCCTGTTCCCTCATGTGATTGGGTGGTCTGTAGCAGACACCAACTAATACTTCATCTTGTGCTTTATCTGTTAGGACATTGATCCTTATGCATTCAAAATCATTTTCTTCTGAATGATCAATGACTTGGAAACAAGGTAATGCCATTTTTGAGAAAGAGTGCTATTACCTTTCCTCTTTTGCCCACTCAGTTTTTTCTAAGAGGTTATAACCATTGATTGTCACATTCCAATCTTACAACCCATCCCATCAGGTTTCAGTAACACAACTAGATTGAATTTATGCTCATACTGTGCCCTGGAATCTAAGATCTCCCCGTGTATTCTACACTGCTGTTTTTAACATGAGTATGTCACACTATAGCAGCACCCCCACATGCAGGTTTAATTCAGTAAGCCAAACAAGAACATTTTAGAAAATAACTTTCTTTAATACTTGTTTAAATAGCTAGAAAAAATACTGATTTTTCTATTTAGCTACTGTGAAGGTTTCTTTTGTGAAAATTACAACACTCTGTCCTTTGATGTTAATGGTACATGGTAGTGGCTGCAGCGTTGGGGAATTAGATTTTTCTCATTTTTTTTTCTGTTTGGATCTGGTGTCATGCTGATTTTCATACTGTCTGGAATTACTTCATATTTAGTATTTATAAAAGTTATTTTGTGAACATTTTCAATATAGTTGCTCATTTGTTTGTTTAGTATGGAAAAGAGAAGACTGAGAGGGGACATGAAAGCAGTTTTCAGGTATTTAAAAGGGTGTCATAAGGAGGAGGGAGAAAACTTGTTCACCTTAGCCTCTAAGGATAGAGCAAGAAGCAATGGGTTTAAACTGCAGCAAGGGAGGTCTAGGTTGGACATTAGGAAAAAGTTCCTAACTATCAGGGTGGTTAAAGGAATCCAGGGAAGTTGTGGAATCTCCATCTCTGGAGATATTTAAGAGTAGGTTAGATAAATGTCTATCAGGGATGATCTAGACAGTATTTGGTCCTGCCATGCGGGCAGGGGACTGGACTCGATGACCTCTCGAGGTCCCTTCCAGTCCTAGAATCTAATCTATGAATTACTTCACATCCTATGTCATCTGTGGAGTAACTTTCTAGGCTTTACAGAGTGTATAAATTACGCTCACGATCAGGAGAAAAAAACGCACATTGCCATTTTCTGGCCTTTAATTTACAGGTACATGTGACTGAAAAGATTCTAACTTATCTACTTTATGTATATAGTTACATGTAATCAGACATTAACTTGTCTTACTTTGTTGTTATAGTTCTTTTGAAAAATTGACGTCTAATAAGGTATCTGCTTTGACCTGTGGTATGACTCAACTTTTATCTTTCTTAGTATTAAGGTGCATCAGCACCCTAGTCTATCAGCACCCTAGACTATCAGCACCCTAGTCCATTGCCTGTGAGTGGTGACACAGAACTTGTTTTGGATCTCCTCTCACATTCATATTTTCTTCATTGCTTCTGCTTACAGTTGCAGTGGGCACATGTTTAGTTACTGTGGTCATGTTATATGAAAATGAGAACAACAGTATGGACTAGATACCTGGTTCTAACCTTGCTGCTAATGTTTATTCCCCCTCTTGCTTCAATACAAAAATGAAAATTATGCTGTATTTACATTTGAGCTGATTGTCAGGTTCTAATACAACAGGGCCCCAACCCCAATCCTGATTTAAGTAACATTTTTTTCAAAATGGGTGAAGCTTTCAGTCACTTCCATAATTTTTACGTATTACAGAAAGACAAAATTGCTCACACCACAATTATTGGGCTCTACAGTTCATCCTCAAATTGCTGCTCTAAGTGTTTTAAAACCAAATAATTTCTAATAGATCCCCTATTCCTGGGTCTGTGCTTCTGTGAATTATTGGGGTCTGAGTGCACCAAACAATAGCTAATGTTATCCTAGACAGAGTGTCATGCAACCAGAATAACAAATATGTTTTGCAACTACATAATTCTCTTTATTTTTCAAAAATTTTATATACCTACGTTCACATTTCCATAAAATTTCCAATTTTGCACAGAGAACAATTCACATTTTTACCAAGCGCCTTCCCCAACCCTTTTAGTGTACTATATTTATCTTCATGCTCCAATATCTCTACAGTTATTGGTACAAATATATGGGATGTATGTATGAGAAGCAGTTCTATTACACTTTACAGGAAATTTTTATATCTACCTACCTTTTATTAAAGTACTTGTCTATAGCATATGAAACAAAACTATCCTGTAGTATCTTAATTCCTTCATGTGAGCTGTTTGTCTCCTCTAAAGTGTGTATGTGTGTGTGTGTGTAATGATATTATTAGATCTGAACAACGACCTTTTGCTAGCAATTTTGTTCCGTTTCCAAAATGGGAGGTGAACAGAATCATGTGATGGCCACTTTGCTACCTTAACATATTATCCAGCTATAAATGAGTTGGCCTTGTTCTAAAGTAACTTACCCACTAATTGTTCCTCTCAAAACCTGGCATAATAATGGGTACATCATATACCAACAAGTTACATATTAGTACAGCAATTCAAGAGCTACAGTTTCTAAATGGCTGTATACTGGAGTGGCTTTCTGGCACTAGTTGTGATCTTGCTCCCAGAAGAATTGTACTGAAGCATGTCGCATCCTGGAGGATGTAGCACTGGACATGAGTGTTGGAAGTAGGTCAGGTAACCCAAATGCTTCAGCCTTCTGTCAGTCCTCTAAACATTCCTGTGGAAATGCTGTGATTTCCAATTTCTGTTGGACATGTCTATATTATAAATGCTGTTTAACAAACACTTCTGTGAATTTTTATATCCTACTTGTATTTTCTCCAGCTCTTGTAAGGGATATCTGGCAATAGCCTGGAGAATATTACCTTCAGATTGGCTGTCGTGACATTTTAATATCAGTTAAAGCTTTTCACATTTATAACGAAGCTTTGCTGGGTGAAGCTTAATAAGCCTAGCGACATCTTTTTTTCTACTAATAAAACATTATATACAGAAGCAGCTAAAGTAACTAAAAGAGCATAAAATGTTTGGTCAGCAAACAAATTTCTTTTACAACAGAGTATTTTGAATGTCTACATTTCATCTCCAGCCATCAATGGTTGTAAGAACAATCCCGCTGTTCCTAGAATACATACCAGAATAAAAACCCACAGAAAAATGCGATCAATTACCATGGCAACATACTTCCAATCATCCTGAATCTGAAAAATATAAACACAGACAAATAAGACATGAAGCAAGCATGTTCTGATAAAGGTAAAGTTTACTGATCAGTAAATTGTTTGGTAATATCAGAACTCTTTTCTGTGTTCAGCAAAAATGTACATGGGAGCTCTTCCATGTACAGAATGTTTCTTCTTTCATATGAACACAACTTCCAACCTGGCTTTTGAGGTAGCAGAAATTCATCCATCATTCATCCATCTGTAGTAAGGCCAAAAACAGTGCAGAATTAACTACTATCTCTTCGTCCTCCCAATGGTTCGATTCATTATGGCTGAAACTTGCTTTGCATGAGTTGCAGAAGCAATCTTTCTAAATTAATCCTGACTTTGTAACACTATTTTAAGATAATAGAACTGTCCCTTTCACTAAACACACAGGGGACATATGGCCCCTCTTCCGTGGGCACAGAAATTTGAAGGTGAAAGAGACTCTATAGAGGGAGCACTTTCAAAAGTCACTTGGGCACATTTGCCCCAGGGCTCCCAGCTGCCTCTGTAGCTGGTAGCTCAGGGGTGATTTAAAGGCCCCACCTCTTCCGATTGAGGCCACGCCCCCCGCTGAGGACTCCAGCATACCGCTAAATCCTTTAAGTTACTTTCACCCCTGGGAAAGCCTCACTACTTCTGTGAGCCAGGTAAGTAAATATGCATTTTATGGCAGTGGTGACTTGCCCAAGGGCACACAGGGAGCTAACTGCTGTGCTAGGATTTCCCAAGTTCTCATTCTGATGGCAAATCTTGTGCTTGTTCCTCCCTCCAAAAGAGTTAATATAATAGATTCCACTTTAGCAGATGGGTTGGCATTGGCAGTAAAAGGAGTTCAGTGCAACACCGTGTTTCCCCAATATGAATTTCAATCCACTGGGTGATTCATGGCCCCATACACCTGTAATGTAAACAATGTGGGTTATTTGTATCGAGAAATTGTGAATTGTTCTGCAATGTTTTTATGAAAGGCATCTGGGATGTTTATTCCTACAAACAAACAAACAACACACTCCAACACTCATGGTAAATAGTGCCTGTAGCCTCAGTAACTAATGCTGAAAATTATTCTTACCTCTTTGGCTTCATTCTGCATTTTCATATTCTCTGCAATGTATTTGACACTTTCAATGGCATCTCTCATTTCTGGTGACAAAACTGAAAACGAAAGCAGAGCATCTACCGAGTCATAGCTTGTACTCCTTGTAAGATTGCCACTGAAGTCAGAAAACTTTATTCGTTGATACTGACAACAGCTGCATGTTATATCTTGACATATAAAGCCATCTTTGCAGCATTTGGTTTCAGAGCTGCTGAAGCAATTTAAGTCTGAGAGTTCAGCACTGTAAAGTGGCTTTGGCTTCTGATTATTCTCTTCATCACTGGCAGGCCTGGTCATAAACATGATCTTGGGAAGTAAGTTCAAGAAAATGGTCTTCACCCACTCAGGCATTGTGTGTGTCTTCGGTGTTCTATAGTGTACATTAAGTACAAACACAGTAATGACAATGGAAAGAGTTACAAATATCATGGTGAAGAGGAGGTATTCTCCAATAAGTGGGATCACCAAAGAGGTAGAAGGGATGGTCTCTGTGATCACTAGGAGAAATACAGTTAAGGATAAAAGGACTGATATGCATAGTGTCACCTTCTCACCACAGTCTGAAGGCAAGTAGAACACCAAAACAGTTAAGAAAGAAATCAACAGACATGGGATAATCATGTTGATGGTATAAAATAAAGGCAGGCGCCTAATATAAAGAGAATAGGTGATATCTGGATATATCTCTTCACAACAGTTGTACTTAATGTCATGTTTATATCCAGGAGCTTTAATAATAGCCCATTCTCCACTCTCCCAGTAGTCTTTGAGGTTCATTGTAGAGCCAATTAAAACTAAGTCAATTTTAGCTTTATCATAAGACCAGGAACCAAACTTCATGGTGCAGTTTTGGTAGTCAAATGGAAAGTAGGTTACATCTATTTTACATGAACTTTTAAAAATAGCTGGAGGTATCCAGGTCACTTCTCCTGTGTATTTCAATAAGGCTTTTGTCTTGTCATCAACTTGGAAATCCCCAACTGCACTGCAAAAATAAACCAGGGTGGGAAAAAAAGATAGGCAGTTCAACTAATTAGATTACTTTCATATAATAAGAGGTTAAGAACATAGGAATACTTATATACAGTGACTCTGGATTCATGCACTGTAAGTCAGCAAATGCACACTTCAGCATTCCAGCAGTAACGTTAACTATGCTGAATTGCATGGCTGGCATAAATAAGCATAGTTCCATTGACATCAGTGGAGCTACATGGACTTACAACTGCTGAAGATCGAAATGGTAGTATTTTCTAATCCTGTAACCTGGCTAAATGTGATCCATACCCAAGGCAGCAAACATGAGCTCCTTTGTGTCAGAACAAAGTGATGGACAAGCTGATCTTCCTTACTGTGCTTGGTCCACTCTCTCTCTTCCCTCCATCCCCACAGTAGCTTGCAGTATCGCTCCTCTATGAAAGCCGGAATTCAGGGCTCCTGCCACAGCTTGTCACTGCAGATACATGGATCAGAGCAGGGCCAACTCCCCACCCTGTTCACAATCACAATTTCAGCTGTTGTTTACATGGAAAAGTAAGACTGGGAAAGCATTTTTAGCTATTTATGTGATTAGCAAACTGCAGAAGAGAAGGAGCCAGCACCACATGACTAGCCAGCTCTTCATGGACCTACCAGCACGTGCTCTACAGACCACAGTTTGGGAACTCCTGTATTGGAGAGTATTTCAAGCATGTTTCATTGAGGCCAGCTTCCTTATATAGTGTATAGTCAACATATCATCTCAGTAACACATTTGGTCTCCTATTGACTCATTGGAAGCAAAAGTCCTAGGAGTGTACCAACCCTGGAGCTTTTATATAGTTATACTTAATGCTGTGTTGATGTCAGATGGGTAGCAATTTTAACTGAAAAAATGTCTGGATCTAGTAGTCCCTTTCAACTAAAGGTCAGAATTATTGAAGAGTTTCTCATTTGTAAATGAGAGGAAAGTTGTGTAGCAGAACTATGTCCCCCTTCTTACTGCCAGCCTTGCATATAGTGCAGAAAACATTTATAGAAAGAGTGGGAAGCAGAAGGAGCACAGGGATGCAGAGTCTGAAGTTTCCTGTCTGTTTCGCTTATTAAAATGTGTGCGTTTTGAATATTTAATACTTATTAGCTCAACAGACTCCAAAAGTATTGATGTTCAAAAAGAGCAGTGATTGGGGGTAATTCTACTACTAGAGAAGTAACAGTTTGCAACACATACCATAGTTGCTGTGTATTAGTACCTGGGTTTGATAAAAATCTTAGGTCTTTTGTAATATTCATGTGAATGTTCAATTTTTTAAAAGTTCATGATACAAAACCAAAACAAATTAAGAGTAAAGGCACTCCATATGGCATATTCTTACTTGTTATATAAGACAATGTCTGGCTTCCAGATCCTATCAGATGGGACTCGAATAAACTCAGCACCTCCATATTCCTCTGGATTCCACTTAAGTTTATAATCGTTCCAGATCTAATCATGGAAGAAACCAAAGTGCATTAGAATTACAAAAAGACCCATCTGAAATTGTGGACTACTGCCTATTCTTTCCATTAAAACAAATTGCTGTAATGTCACTTTTATAAAGTTGGTGTTTGTTTTTTTCAGAAGCTCTAATGACTAGATGTATCACCTTTTAAGAACATGTTATTTATTTGTATTCATTAGCACATACATTGGGAACCCATTGTGCCAGGTGCTGTATACACACAAGAGAATCTCCTACCCCAAAGAACATATGTTTTAAATAGACAAGACAGACAGAGGGTGACATGGGAAACAGACTCAATTAGGTGAAGTGACTTGACCAAAGTCACACAGCAGGTCAGTTGCAGAGCTAGGAATACATCTCAGGTCTCCTGATGCCCAGTCCCAGTTCCCTTTACACTAGACCAGGCTGCCTCCTCTTCCTCTCAGCCTCCAATTATATTAGAATTTGATTGCTCCTGATATTTTCATGCTATGATCCCAATTCATAAGGTAAAGCAATCTTACAATATCTCTAGAGCAACCAGAAAGATTTCTGAGATCGTAAACTAGCTCCCTGCCAGATCCCTCCAGCTAAGGCAGCACAGGAGGGGAGGGCGGGGTTAATGCTTGAATAGGAGATATCAAAGGAATGCCTAAGTACTATAAGAAACAGTGATGATAGTTCAATAGGTGACACAGTTCCCTCTGAGACACAATGTGGATGTAGTCATATCTTTTATTGGACCAACTTCTGTTGGTGAGAGAGAAACTTTTAAGTTTACACAGAGCTCTTCTTCATCTCTGGGAAACTAAGGCTACGTCTACACTGCACTTTTGTTGGTAAAACTTTTGTCAGTTGGTGCTGTGAAAACAACCCACACCTTGATGGACAAAAGTTTTACCAATGAAAAGTGCCGGTGTGGACACTGCTTTGTTGGCAGGAGAGCATCTCCCACAGACAATGCTACTGCCCCTCATTGGGTGTGGTTTTATTTTGTTGTCAGGAGAGCTCTCTTCTCTCCTGCCAACATAGCACTGTCCAACTTCTGTCGGTGAAACTTACGTCAGTCAGGGGTGTTTTTTATTCACACCCCTGAGTGACATAAGTTTTACCAACAAAAGTGCTAGTGTAGATGTAGTCTGAGTAAGTTTCCCAGAGCTGAAGAAAAGCTCTATGTAAGCTCAAAAGCTTGTCTTTCTCACCAACAGAAGTGGGCCAATAAAAGATATTACCTCATCCACCTTTTGTCTCCAATATCCTGGGACCGACATGGCTACTGCAACACTGCATACTGCATGCCGAGTCAGTATTGAACAAAGAATCCAGCATATTTTAAGGAGAGTGGCAGGTACCGTTTTTTTGGTGAGACTCAAAAACTAAAATCTTGGCCAATTTGGTCATTAAAATGCCATGGTTCTTTTTCAGAGTCAGGGTGTTAATGCTGTTGTCTGGGCCAAGCTGTTGTATAGGTAATTACATTGTCTCTACATGAAGTTCCCTGTAGCCAGTGTAATTACTCTCCACAAGATGAGCTTCACAGAGTTTCCTAGGCCTCCTGCGCTGCTCCAGTGGGTTTTACCACAGGAGACTCCATAATTATTTAATGCAAATAAATAGCCTACCACTAGGTGTCAGCAATGGATTAAGGTAAGTGTGGCCAACCCAGATCTCTGCACCAAAGCAGCATAGTCAGACCAGCATCTCTGATGCTGTGATCTTTCCTTTACTTAAATGCAAGTCAAATCAATACAAATGCTGGCTAGAAAGAATGTCCCAGTATCTTTGAGCATTGGCTTATTTAAGTTTTTGTTTACTAATGCTGAGGCATTTTGGTGTTGGGCTGTTTTTCATGACTGGAGGGACATTTTATTTACTTTACATAATAGTTACATTTCCATAGTAGAAACAGTTTGTATTTAGTAAATACAAACTGTTTCCTCCTCTGTTCCTCCCAAAATATTCCTAGGCCAGTTTATTTAGCTGGTGTTCCTTCTTTTGACCTAAATATTCCTGTTTACAAATCTTTAATGTTAGCAGTTTACATTTTTAATTAAAGAGATTGAATGGAAATATGGGAATTCTGGATGACCTAAGGGTTAGAGCTCTAACATGGGACCTAATGGTTACAGGGAAGAACCCACTGTAGTTGAATGGCTAGAGCATGGAATCAGCAGGTCTGGATCCTGTTTTTTGGCTTGCTATGGGACCTTCTCCAAATCATTAACCTTTTTGTTCAGTTCACCTAACTAATATTGCAATAATAATACTTTCCCACCTATCGTCAGTGCTGTGAGATGTCTGGATGAAAAGTGCTATATAAATATAACGTGCAATGTCACTTTTATACTAGTTAGCTAAATGCTGATACTAATGAACATTACGCAAACCATGGTCAGTAGAACATATTGCTTCTCAAATTGTGGGTGGAGGACACAGCAAGAAACCTCCATATTGACATTAAAAGAAAAATGAACTGAGCTGATATTATCAGTGCTGGGATTATATTTACTTACATGTTTCAGCCACAAGTTGGTCTCCATTATCTGGTTCACTTCATCCTGAAAAACACAGCCATGTTGAAAAAAGGAGTGGGCCTTTCTTTGGCCTAATAATGTAACACTTACTAGGTTCAGAAAGAAGCCAGTACTCACCACCTTCACTAGCTGTGACATGGATACCTCAAACTGAATGATGGCAGGGTCTGACACGTTTGCCACTGGTCTGATAAACTGATTGTAGTTGGCAAACAAGGCTGCAAATAGCCTGTGCTCCGCTTCTGAACAACTGCAACCTGAAAAGAGATCATGTTGGCTTCTGATTTTGAAACAACCCAGGAAGTTTCATGTGGCCAAATGCTATTTCCTTTGAAAATTAAATAACCAGCCATTAAATCTGCATGATGTTAATTTGGCATTCATTTAAGGTGAAAATAGAAGAATAAAATGTAATGGTAGATAGAGATTTTTCATATGTCTCTGCCAGTGGACTTTAAAGGATAATTTAATAAAATCATAGAAACTGGAGCTGAAAAAGCCCTTTTCCCTGGCTCACCTTGTCCCTCAACACTACAAAAAGGAGTTGGGGTTGAACGGGGTCAGAGGAAAACATTTTTCTTACAAACTTAGGCCCATGAGGAGCTAAAACTACATTTTTTAATATGACAAGTTACTGTCCCAGGAGACTGAGGCTCATTGTAGGATGGTTGCAATGATGCTAACAGCTTGTTCATTATAAATAAGGAAACAAGGATTAAAATTGATTCACCATTTCAGAGGGAGTACATTCTATTTGCAATTGTCCCTTTTTGATGCTGGTTTTGCTATCTGTGGTACCTTATGGCTATAAACTGAAGGTCTCAAAGCACAACTGGGAATCTTCTGTCCCCTAAACTATGCTTCCATTCTTATAGGCAACAGATAAACACAGTGGAGGCAGACCCTTCCTGGAATTTAGTGGCCTTGTCCTAAAGAGACTCACTAGTGGTACTTGGATGTAATATGCCCAAATCCTTTCATTTAAAAAAATTAGATCTCTTCTCCATTTATGGATAATGTTATATTTCAACATGGCTGGTGAGACAAACTAACAGTTAGGGCTAAATTCTGCTTTCAGCAACACTTGTGTAAATCTGGAATAGCTACACAGAGTCTGTCGATCTTTTAAAATATGACAGTATGACTGAATATAGATTTACATGCAGTTGCTAGGATATGTTTGAGGGTTTTTTCCCCCAGTCATACTAGGTTAGTATTTTCCAGCAAACAGAAGGGAAGCAGAAATACCCATATGTACAATAACTGATCTATAAAGTTTCACAAACAAAATATCTACCTTCTGATCTATTCTAGAAGTTCTGCTGACATCTAGTCTGAGCGTGGCACAATGTCAGACCACATACAGTTAAACATCCCCACTCTCTATTCATTTTGAAGACTATTTTTTTCAAGGGTAGTAAAGTCACTCAAACTAACACACCAGATTAAAATAGATAGCTTTATACTTTCCTATTTCTGGAAAATTAACTTTTTAGCCAGTAGACTTGCTCTAATCATTTAGTGATATCTCACCTATAATTATTAGCAAGTAAAGATTCCCCTGGATTAAATACGCCTGAGTCCTTTATATAGGTGGGTTTTAAGATTCATGTTCAGCCTTTTGCCAGCTCCTTCCCAAATGCTGTTGACCAATTTACATTTCCACAACGTGTGAATTAAATCTCTGTGTTTACCACACATCCAGCATCCATCACATTGTAGACAATAACTACATATATATAAATCAGTGTTTCAACATTCTGGTTAAAGTTGCTGTCATCCCAGAGCACCAGTAATAGCAAGAAGGAGATCTTTGCTCTGCAGAGATAAGCTGCACTGTTCAGAGCCACCTTTAAGGCTATTTCAAGCAGCTGTTTGGCATCACCTATTTCTGCTGATGCCCCAGCACTTTAGAGCATATATCCACTGTGAGCTAAACCTTAAAACCATTTTGAAGTTTTCCAACTCTTTGGTTAACATTTCAATGGCTTTGTGAGATCCTGGGACCCATTTGGCATGCCAAATCAGGGCTGCTATTTGTCACGAGTTCATAAGGCAAGATTTAAAAATTGTTTAATAAAAGAACCTGGGATTCATACGAATCCTGCAGCATGCCACTTATTAGTGCTGAACCTAAGTCCAGACCAATTAAAAACAATTGTACAAAGCCATATCCCATCCTCCTTCTACCCCCTCCTCTTAAAAAAAAGTCAAGGACCACTCACCTTTAAAGAAAAAGAAAACAGCAGCAGCTAGAAATAGAGCGAATGTGCTCCCCATGGCGTTATGAATTACTGCTCATCAACAGAGACTGCTGGCGACAAGCTCAGCTGCTAGGATTGCACAAGCATGGGAAGTGCAGACAGCTCCAATCTTCCAATGTATAAAATCCTTGTATAAGGCAGACTGCAGGACCCTGGAGAGCAGTTCTGCACCATGGAGATCCCATTAGCAACACTGTGCTGTCTCCTTTTCAGTTGTTCATATTGTCATAAACAGAGAGCACTGGAAACACAAAATAAATCGTAGACAAAATAGATGTAGTTACTGGAGGCAAGAAGTAATCATCGATTCATTGGGCAACAAGGGTAGGCAAGAGGCCATTAGTGGATGCATAAATGAGCCCAGTAATTGGATAATGCTAAGAGTTTTTCCAATCAGCTCCTATATAGGAGATTAATCTTTATAGGAACTTTGTGCCAAGCTATTAGAACAGGTTTAATTAATAAAAATCTTATAACTGAACTGTGCTGAAATAGATATTGACATTAGAGACACTCAAATTAGCAGTAAACTGAGCCCAAGAGACCAAAACTGCCAAAAGGTGGGTGAGGTAATCTCTTTTATTGAACCAACTTCTGTGGGTGAGAGAGACAAGCTTTCAAGCTTACACAAAACTCTTCTTCAGGTTGACACTGGTAAAAATTTGTACCCATTTGAGGCTTTGTAGTGAGGAGAGCCCCAATCCTGCAGGCATGTGTGAAAGTATTTACTTCTTCATCTTAATTTTGCATTTCATCTACTTTAGCTTCACTTTCAGCTTACTGAGGGGGGTGCTCTGTGAAGGCAGTAGTAGACTTGCTCCCCTACTTTGAAATCAATGGGACTACTCACAGTAGGAAAATTAAGCAAATGCATAAGTGTTTGCAAGATTGGGGCCCAGAGATTGACATAAGGTACAGTGACCACAGTTAGATCAAGAGCTCAAGTTTGAGGTTAAACTAGTTTGGGTTTAACAGCACTGAAATCTCCTGAGAACAGCTGTGCTTGCAAGAATCCTGCCATCTTGGGTCAGGAAAATCAAATGTTGGTACCAAATTCAAAGGGGAAGGGAAGGATGCAGCGATTCCAGACTGATTCCTCTGAAACCTGACATTGAGGGAGAGGGGTTGGGTTTGAGGTTCTGTCTGAGGCCCATCTCTAGCAATGATAGTGGCTTGAAAGCTCACTGGCACCTCTCCTTGGAATTTAAAAGGAGACTGTTGCAAATTCCTATGGGGCATCAAATGTTCTGATTTATTGTTTTTTAAATTGCCAGGGTTTTTCTTTTATGCAGTGTTGTAACAACTGTGTTGGTCCCAGGATATTAGAGACACAAGGTGGGTGAGGTAATATCTTTTATTGGATCAACTTCTCTTCATGAGAGAGACAAGCTTTCAAGCTTATACCAAGCTCTTCTTCAGGTCTGGGAAACTAACTCAGAATGTGACAGCTAAATACAAGGTGGAACAGATTGTTTGGTGTAAGTAGTTACCACATATTTCAAGGGACGATTCAAGGTGAAGTGGTCCATTAACACCCCTCCAGTCATAGGGAAGAAATGAAGAGAGGTGGAAAGCAGCTGGGGGCAGATGAAGTTTAAGGGCTTGTTTGTTGAGAGCTTTTCTTTTTAATTTCAGGAATAATTCTCAGGCCTAGGATCTTGCTCCAGCAAAGGACTCTCTCTCCAGGCAGAGAGGGGAGCACACCAATGGAGTGACTTCCTCGTGACTGTCAGCTCTCCTCAGTGCAGGGTGGGGATGAGGGTGGGGGCTCTTACCAAAGCTTTTTCCTCTGCATGACTTTCTCAGGCTGGTTCTTTAAATTTGGCTGAGCCAAGCAGCTGCCACGCTAATGTCAGTAGTTAGTAGTTGGCTGTATCCCCCTCTCTTCCAACTGGTAAATACCTGTTCTGTTTCTTCTTTTCTGACATCCCTAATTTCTGTGGACATCAATGCTTTTTTCTTTAATCATAGGACAGGGATGCCCAAAGAAGCTAATCTATAGGGGCCAAAGCAATTTTTCAATGCAGATTTTGCTTTGCAAAGGTAAAAGTAATGCTGAGTGATACTGAGAAGAATTTATGGAGTAACTGTGTGCTGGACACATAAGAAAGGGCAGCAGGGACAGAGGGAGGGTAAGGAAGAGGCAAAATTCTGCCTGCTAGGCAATGGTGGGAGGGCAGTCCAAAGGGAAGTAAGTGAGGCCCAGTCCAGCTGGTGTTAATCTCCTTCCTATTTAGGGAGGACCACCAACCCATATTAACAGTGAGCATCTGGAGAATGGTAGGGAAGGGCAGGATGGTCTTGTGTCGCAGTCCAGTGGAATGACACAAGAGACCTGGGTCAATTCCCAGCTCTGTCACAGACTCCCTGTGTGACTTGGGAAAAGCGCCTCTGTCAGGGTTCCCTCCCCACTCTGAACTCTGGGGTACTGATGTGGGGACCAGAGCAGAGTCAGAGGGGAATCCTCTGTGGTTTAAATCTTTTTATTCACCCTGTAAAGTTACCTTCTATCCTAACTTTGCAGGTGTGATTCTTTTATTTATTTTTTTTAATAAAATTCTTCTTTTAAGAACCTGATTGATTTTCAGTGTCCTATAAAAACAGGGGTTTGGTCTGTGCTCACATTGTAACCGATTGGTTAGTATTCTCAAGCCTTCCCAGGAAAGGAAGGGACTTGGGGAAATATTTTGGGGAAACAGGGACTCCAAGTGATCCTTCTTCCTGAATTTTTGGCTAAATCACTTGGTGGTGGCAGCAATACCGTCCAAGGACAAGGAAAGGATTTGTGCCTTGGGGAAGTTTTTAACCTAAGCTGGTAGAAATAAGCTTAGGGGGTCTTTCATGCAGGTCCCCACATCTGTACTGCAGAGTTCAGAGTGGGGAGGGAACTCTGACAGCCTCAATTTCCCATCTGTAACTGGAACAAACAATGCTTCCCTCACAAGGGTGGTGGGGAGACCTTCTTTGTGTTTGAAGTGCTTGGATGCAGGGGTGGCGGCCATGTTAGTACCTAGACAGACAAGATTGTATTGAATCACAGAGTTTAACCCCAAATGGAACAGGAAATGAGATGGCAATGCCATCATTTCCTGCTGAGATGGCATTAATAGTGACAGATGTTCACCAGTGGGACGCATAGACAGTAGACTGTTGCCAACTCTCATGATCTTGTTGTGACAGTTTGCCTGGCGCTGAAGCCAGTTGGGCCATAAAGGGAGAAGTTCCAGCTGTCTACCAAAATTGAGCCTTGCCTGAGGAAAAACTCCCTCTGATTGGCTAGTTGTCCCATTTGCCTGTGTCACAGGGATGAGTAACCAATCAGAGCTGCTTCAGGCATAGCTCCCTATCCTTAGCAACTGAAAGTCATTCACATAGGAGGGGAGGAGGGCAAAGGAGTCCAACAGCTCAGGGTGGCTCTGTTCCATCATCCCTTTTCCCCTCCTGTGAGCAATGGCTCCGTTCGCTCCTTGCTTCCTGCTCTGCTGTCAGCAATGAGTCATTCTGCTCCCTCTCCCCTCCACAATACCTGGCTTGGAAAGACTCAGAAGGGGTAAAAGGGTGGTGGTGAAGAGCCCCTGGAGTTGCCCCACTCAGCCTGGAAGTGAGAGATGGGGCCCTGTTGCAGCCCCCTTACACTTGGTGGGGGTGTGTGTGAAGAACACGGGGGGGAATGGAGGTGAGACTTAGTGGGCACTGAATTGATGTGGGGACAGGACAGTATTGATTTGGAAGTTTGGGGCAGCATTAATTGCTGGGCAGGGGACGGGAGATGTGGCAGTGAAAGCTCCTGTAGCAGGGGCCAAAATCCTCTTACTCAATACATATGGTAGAGTAGGGGGCATGAACTGTCACTCAGAGATGCAGGGGATGGGAAGGGAGAGTTCAGAAATCAAGACTGACCAAAAAAACACAATATAATCCTTTTTAAAAAAAGACATGGTTTGGGGGGCCAATCTCATGAATTTTTTTGGGTGGTGGGCTACTCAGGATTTTTTATCTCTTGAGCTTGGCAATTTTGAGTAGTCTAGATTCTGATCTCAGTTACATTGAAGTCAGTGTCTTTATTCCATATTTACACACATATCTGAGAACAGAATTTGGCCCAGTAGAATTATACCAGGCATGTATTTGACCCAATGAGCCTGTGTTAGATCATATTTCCAGGATAAATTGAAAAATTGATTGGCGATAAAACTGTGTAGAAGGAATTCTTAAAATAACCCAGAAAAATAAGGTCAGTGTCTGAGGTGCCTTATGCACCTAAAGAAAAGCCTAAAACATATTAGGGACTGTAGACTTGTGGTGCAGAGGAGACTCTTCTCAAAGAGATGCCACACCTCCCTGGAGCACTGTGACTTTCTTTGTGGTGGGTTGTGACAATTCACCCTGGAATGAATCTCAATTCCTACCAATGAAGTTTACGAATAAACATCTCTGAGACCTCCCAAAGGTTCTCCAACAAAGACAGGGAAGGTGTCTTTATATGCCTGATATATCCCTAAAGTAAAAGCCAAGCGGAGAAAAAAAAATCCTTCTAAGCCATCATCTTACATACATTATAATGAAACAAAAAAAGGGTACATGGCCAATTTAAGAACTCTCTTTCCAGGTCACTTTTAAGGTATTGAGAATCCTAACTGCCCTACAAAGTACCATACTGATTTGCAGCCGAGTAAATTGGAATAGAAATCCTCATAAATATCTGAGTTACGTGTTTTGAGGGATTCTTGAAACTGGCTTTTCAGTCTATGTGGATTTTAGAAAAGGCTATTTGTAGAGGCAAGATGGATCAGTGGGTAGGGCCTAGCCTGGGACTCAGGAGACTGTGATTCAATTCCCTGCTGTACCAGTGACTTCCTGTATGACTCTGGCCAAGTCACCCTACATAGTAAGACAATTAGGCTGCTTAAAGAAGTGGGGACTGAAAAAACTGCAATGGTGATGTATGCTGATGAAAGCCACCAAGATTTTATTTGAGGGTGTGTGTCTATATTGCAATAAAAAACCCACAATACCACGTCTCAGAGCCCAGGTCAGATGACAACCTTAAGTTGTGGGGCTAAAATAGCAGTGCAGATGCTTGGGCCCGGGCTCTGAGATCCTCCCCCCCTCACAGGGTTCTGGAGTCCAGCCAAAGCCCAAACGTTTACACTGCCATTTTTAGCCCTGCAGCCCAAGCCTTGTGAGCTCGAATCAGCTCACCAGGCCAGCCTCAGCTGTGCTGCGGGTCTTTTATTGCAGTGTAGATATACACCCAAGTTGCTATCTTGCTGGTTTGCTGCCAAATGTCAAGGAATCCCTTTTCTATGCTCTCAGCATGGAGTTTATTTACTCTGCTTATCTGTCTCAGAGCATCATTCAATCCATCCCAGACACACACTCTTCTGATAATTTGTATAATTCTATTAGGCTGGAGGAAATGGGCTGTATGTCCCTTTGATTTTTCAGTAGAATCTCAGCCTTTTTAGTCCTGCAGCGTAACTCTTTGTGGATGTGTTCGTTTCTCAGCCTTTCTAGGATTTTCTGACGAGGCTTTTCTCCCCACCCTCCTTCCTCTTCATTTTCATTAATGAGCAGCTTTTGCACTACGAACAAATAAATTATAGCAGCTAGACATGAGCTAAAGCTTCAAAGCTCAGATCTGGATCCAGATTCCCCCAAAGCTCAAGGGGTGTTTGTCTAATAGCAACTATAAACCATTCTAAACTTCAGATGTTTTGCCTTAATTTGGCTTGTTGTTGCAAATTCTCAGTGCTATTTGTATTCCAAGGCAAGATCTTCTTTCTGATCCACTTGCTGGTGCTCATGATGAAATCAGCTGGATCAGTGATAAGGTTATTTTCATGGCAACAGATGGTGATGTGATATAAACATGTGATTATGACAACTGAAGGACTATGTAGAAGGTTTTGTGCAGACAGGGGAAAAGCTCATCCAACCATGAATATCTGCAGTAACACAGAAGCTGCAGTTATACAGAACTGCACAGCATTTGCTCTTCATAACAAAGTGTTTTATAAAAATGCTTCTCGAAATCAAGCGCTATCCAGCTCAGATTATGAGGCAGGGGAAAAGGGATTCTTCTGCCCCACACCATGATATTGGTGCTACTCAGGAGTGAAAGTAACTTAAAGGACTTACTGGTACACCGGAGTCCTGAGCAGGGGCATGGCCTCAATTGGAAGAGGTGTGGCCTTTCAATATTTAAAGGCCCTGGGGCTCTGGCTGTGGCTGGGAGCCCCAGGGCCTTTAAATAACCCCGGAGCTACCAGCTGCAAAGGTGGCTGGGAGCCGTGGGGCTCAGGGGTGAATTAAAGGGCCTAGGGCTCCGGCCGCTGCAGAGCTCCAGGCCTTTTAAATCACTGCAGGAGCCCTCCTGCTGCTACCCCAGAGCGGCAGGGCTCCAGCAGTGATTTAAGGGGCCCGAGGCTCCCCGCAGCAGCTGGAGCCCTGGGCCCTTTTAATCACCGCCGGGGAAGCCGGTCCAGTCCGGCATGGCGTGCTAGCTCGTGCCGGTACGCCATACCAGACCGTACCGGCTTACTTTCACCTCTGGGGCTACCCCTGCAACAAGCCAACATTCAGCTGTTGTCCACTGCTCTTGCTCATCTTGCTTGTTTGCCTTTTGCTACCACAGTCCCAAACAAATTGATCAGGAGCTGTGTCGTGTGTGCAGCACCTCATAAAAATGTTACATGTGATTTCCTAATAGGGGGCCTTGGACCAGTCCTGGTCAATCCGGGCTGAAGTAGCTCTGAAAAGAAAAGGGAACAGTCTCCTGGGGAGGGACCTGCCCCACTAGGATGGGAGCAAGGACTGTTTGAAAATTTTCTATTGAAACTGTTTTTTGACAGAATTTTTGAGTAAACAAATTTTTGTGAGAGGTGTCTGCTTTCCATGTAAAATTTCTGTATTTTGTTGAAAAAACACCCCCCAGAAAAACCAAGTCCAATCCATAGAGAAGAATGGGAGCATGAGGCACTGTAGTGCCAGTTTAAATCAGATTATTTCAATTGTCTGTGGAAATATTTTGATTTTTGATGAAAAGTCAACATTTTCCATTAAAAATTAAAATTAAAATTTTTATTGACACTTTCCATGGGGGAGCAGAGGAGGCAATATTTTCTGACCAGCTCTAATGGGAATAGCTAGTAGCATTGCCTAACATTCTTTTATAACATCCTGCTTAAAACTTTGCCAGACTTTAACTGTTTGGGCTGAAATTTTCTGTGCTAGGTTTTATCACAAGCTGAATTACTTTTGAAAGTTTCAGCAAAAATGGGTCAGCCATTTCTGAGAATAAGATTAGGGGAAAGTACATTGTTTTGTCCATGACAAAAAATTCTTACAGCTGTTAAATTGCGAATCTCTAGTGCCTTCATTTTTTGGAGCAGGGAAGTCATCTGGTGCCAGAGATATACTTTGTACCATCCCTGTGAAAATCCACCAAAATCTGGCCAAATTATAAACGTCTGTGAAATTGCAGTTTGCACATGCTCAGTAGTGACTGTTAGTTTGGCTTTTAAGTTTGCTGAAGATTTTATCTGCCCGGAACATGCTCCAGCTCAGGCCTTAGGGGGACTGAGCAGGCCTTTCCCTGCAACTTCTAGCTGGGGGTGAGGGCTATGGTGGTACCAGGTGCCAGAACTGAGAGCAAAGAGACTCTCCTGCCCTCTCAGTGATCCACCCCTGTGTTGGCACCCAGCAGCATGGCGGGAAAGGAGAAAGCAGTCTGATGTGGAGGCAGAGAGGTGAGGAACGGTGTGTGATGTGTGTGAGCAGAGACAGGCGTAGGCAGAGCTGGTGCTAGGCATAAACAGACTAAGCAATTGCTTAGGGCCCTGAGCCCCCACCCATTACTTATGTGTTGCGGGGGCGGGGGGGGAGAAGGCAAAAATATTCCTACTTAGGGCTCCGGGTGGGCTAGCACCGGCACTGGCTTTAGGGGCAATGGGATAGAGACTGGCTGTAGACTGCAGGGGCAGGACGGCGGTATAGACAGGCTGTGTAGGGGTGATGGGATCAGATGGGGAACATATTTCCTATGGTGCCTATATTGCTGTTCTTAGGTTTCATGCTGTGTGTCCTGGTGTATGCTGGGGGAGGCTGGAGCTGGATTCTGCAGGAAAGGTAGGGTTACCATATTTCAGCAAGAAAAAAAGAGGACGGGAGGAGCCCCGCCCTAGCCCCGCCCCTGCCCCTCCCACTTCCCGCCCCCCCAGAACCCCCAACCCTCCCCCCGTTCCTTGTCCCCTGACTGCCCCCTCCTGGGACCCCTGCCCCTAACTGCCCCCCAGGACTCCACTCCCTATCTAAGCCTCCCTGCCTCTTGTCCCCTGACTGCCCCAACCCTTATCCACCCCCCCACCCCCAGACAGACCCCTGGGACTCCCACGCCCCATCCAACCACTCCCCACCCCCTGACAGCCCCCCCCAGAACTCCCAACCCATCTAAACCCCTCTGCTCCCTGTCCCCTGACTGCTCCGATCCATCTCCCCACCCCTGCCACCTGACAGCCCCCCCCAGAACTCCCAAACACTCCCCCCCTGCTCCTTGTCCCCTGACTGCCCCCTCCTGGGACCCCTGCTCCTAACTGCCCTCCAGAACCCCACCCCCTACCTAAGACTCCCTGTTCCTTGTCCCCTAACTGCCCCCTCCTAAGACCCCCCCCAACTGCCCCCCAGGACCCTACCCCCTACCTGTATCCTGACTGCCCAAAACTTTCTCCACTCCCCCCAAAAAGCCCCCCCGTTTCTTGACTGCCACCTCCAGAACCTTCCTGCCCCCTGACCTCCTTACCCTGCTGCTCAGAACAGAGTGTTGGGCTCTGTGCAGCCGAGCCGGACATGTGGCTGAGCTCCCCTGCACAACACAAAACCCGGTCCCTGGCCCTGCACAACAAAACCCGGTCTGGCCCTGCACAGTGCTGCCGGACTGGGCTGCAAGGGAGCTGCCGGCTCAGAATGCAGGGCGGATCCGGCTCCTCTACAGCTGCTCCTGAGTCCAGCCCGGGACTTCCCTGCAGCCCTCCCAGCCGCTCGCTCTGCTCTGCGGGGGGGAAATCCCGGACATTGTGAGTGCTTTACAAATTCCCCCCGACGCTATTTTTAGCACACAAAAGGAGGACATGTCCGGGTAAATCCGGACGAATGGTAACCCTAGGAAAGGCTCCTTAGTTTCTGTGCCCTTCTAGAGGGCAGACTGGAGAGTCTGAGGCAAATCTAGTGTGGCATCCCTTGTGTTGTTTGTTTTTTATACTAAATTAATTTGATTTTATTCTGCTCTTAAGCTGTCAAGGCCAGATCCCTGGGTCTGGTCACGCTTTGTTGGGGGTTCTTCTTCTCTGCTGCCCTATGAGGGTATAGCTCTCTGTCCCCTTTACACTGCCAGAGTGGTGCAAAACAGATGGCGTCTGTCCAGTACTTAATTTATAATGAAAGAGGTGCTGGGACTCAAGCAATTTTTTTTTACATTCATAACTGGTGCAGCAAGCCCTAGAGGTGCTGGGGCTATGAACTGCCAAACCTAGAGGTGCTGGGGCTATGAACTGCCAAGCCCTGGCATAAATTAAGCCCTGAGTCTGTCCCTGTCCCCTCCATTGTACTGCAGAATTTTTACTGAAAACACTTCACTGCATTAGAGAGACTGTAAGGGGAGAAACTGGAGGTTTTGGCTGCTGGGTAGGGGACAGTTAGGGCTTTTGGGACCCAGAAAAGCATGGGAAGTGGTTTGGGATTGTGGGATAAGCAGATTAGCTGAATGTTTTTGCTAAAATGATTGAAAGAATTTGATAGTTAATGTTGACATTTATACTGTCATTGTTAGGTTTCAGCATTAGCCCCTATTGAGATGGTTGGGGGCTGTTGACACTTCACAGCTTTTGGTTTGGGTTATCAGCAGAGCTAGGCAAACATCATGACATCTGGTTACACTCGTAAGGTTCTTCCACAACCATAAGGGCTAGAATAACATTTTTTATATGAAAGCTTGGATTGTAGAGCACAGTTCTGTGAAAACCCTGCAGCTGCAGAATCCTGGAGTACAAGGAGGCCTGCCTGTCTTACTGTACGTATGCATTCTCTCCAGGTGGTGTAAGCAGGCCTGATCCTTTCACAAATTGTCCTGACCACAAATTGTCACAAGGACATGGCCACAACATCTCCTGTTGGGAAACCTGAGGTACTACCACACTCAGAAAAAGGAGAACATTGCAATTCATATTTAATATAGCTGCCTTCACCCTACTTCTATACACCACTCACAGTGGTTTCCTGAAAGTACTTTATTTAGTAGGTTGCATGTAGTGGGGTAATTGGTTTTTGATACAGAAACCAAGTCTGGTAAAACTAATGGTGTCTTCACCTGTGAATTATCTACTAGGTTTAAACTTTTACAGTAGAACCATAGACTAACGAACACCTCAGGAATGGAGGTTGTTTGTAACTCTGAAATGTTTGTAACTTGAACAAAACGTTATGGTGGTTCTTTCAAAAGTTTACAGCTGAACATTGCCTTAATACAGCTTTGAAACTCTTCGATGCAAAAGAAAAATGCTGCTTTCCCTTTATTTTTTAGTAGTTTACGTTTAACACTGTACTATACTGTATTTGCTTTTTTTTTTTTTTTTTTTTTTTTGTCTCTGTTGCTGCCTGATTGTGCACTTCTGGTTCCAAATGAGGTGTGTGGTTGAGTGGTCAGTTCATAACTCTGAAGTTCTACTGTATTCTGTTAAACTCATATAGAAACAACAGTTTAGAGCTCCTGTGGAAATACTGATGCACCTTAGTGATTTGTTTCAGTGCTGTTGCTTACTGGTGCTCACCTGACTATATATGATATTGACAGATGAAGCTGAGACTGCTCCAGCACAAAAAATGCAGTTCTCTTGCAGCAGGGTATGAGTAACAGCTAATAAAGACAGTAAGGTGTTAAGGCCTATCCTCTAGTAGGAGAATCAGGCCCCCAAATATCCAGTCCCTAAGACATGTTTATGTACTTTCTCAGCTATTTTCTGAGGATTGCGTTGTAAAATACCTTAATCTACACTCATGCCCAAAAATAATTTACTCCAGTAAAACAGGATGGTCAATCTGGATTGTTTCTTCTGTGCTGTTTCTTCCCCATTTTAGCACTGCTCTCCTTTCCATAGATTGAGCTTGCAGTCCAACCTCTCTTGAGTCACCATTTGCCTCTGCTCCTTATACACTTCCCTGTTGAGCTTCAGATTCGTGGTGCTGTATACCAATTCCCCTTTTCTGAGTTATAAAGGCTACTGGAACATTTTGGAAGTAAGGCTATGTAAAGGAGAGTTTTTCACATTTTATTTAGATTTCACCAATGAACAGAGTGTATAAATATGTTTATCATATATTGATTTGGGCTCCATAAACCAAACACAGAGTTTTGATGCATTTTAAGGAAATAAATACTGTAGCAATTGTTTCTCTTGAAAGAGCAAAATTGTGCAATGTGAACTGCAGGATCTTCTGGAAACACAGTCTTTCCCAAGGTGGCATAAGTAAATACCATTTTAATAATAATCCTGGTGCACTCTGAGGAAAACTGGCAAGTTGTAGAAATAAATAAATTTCTCTGTAAAATGTTTAAACATATTGAAAAAAGAGCCAATATTTCATCAAAAGTAATGAAATTAAAAAAGAAAAGAATGTCTTCTAGAAAATTCCTAACATCATGATAACACAGCAAGCCAAATTCTGCTCTCAGTTCACCAGTGTATATCCAGACTAACTCAACTGACTTCAATGGTATCGCTTTGGATTTACACCAGTGGAACTGGGAGCAGAATCAGGTTCAGCATCTGTGTAAGCATTTTACAGTTTTAAATGAGAGTTAAGGGCTCGCAGCAGCAGAGTGGTTTTGAAAAAGTGGCTGGAGAAATAGCCCAACAGTCCCAAGGACACAAACAAAGATGAATATCCAGAGAAACAGTCTGTCCACTACCATGGCAACATACTTCCAATCTTCGATGACCTGGAAGAAAAAGCCAGTTAAAGATGCATAGCAATTTACCATGTTCATCTCCATCTCTTTTGTTGAAGCTCAATATTTGTAGTTTGTATATGAAAATAAGAGAAAACAAATCGTAAGGTTCAGGATCACCACAGGGGTCAGGAAGGAATTTTCCTGGACAGTTGGTGAATGACACTAGAAATAGTTTACACCCTGCTCTGAAGCATCAGATATTGATCACTACTGAAAGCTTGGTGCCAGACTGGATGGACCGTCAGCATAATCCAGTTAAGATCCTGTGTGTGAATTTTAATTTGCTGATACTATTCATCCCAATTAACAGGAATGAACAATACTTACTGCTTTTAAGAAAAGAATTCTGTAGTTGATCTTGATTCTCAGTATGCAAGTGTTTTAATACATGTTAGCACTGCTGGTTGTACTCAAATCCCTGTCCAGTGTGGATGAGATCCTGGACCCATTGAAGTCACAATGGGAGGTGTGCCATTGACTTTAATGGGGCCAGGATTTTACCCCCTATCCTTACATTCAGTTCTTACACTACAGTGACTGCAGGCATACTAGTGAGTTGTAAAGGGAAAGTGTTAATCTTTTTTTATCACTTTTATTTTTTCCTTTATAATTGACTCTAGTTACACATGGGAACTCTTCCTCTTAACGACTTTATAGTACTTCCCAATTGACTCCTGCCTTGTACTAGACCATTACATATTTTCCCCCTCAATGCACACATGTACCTCCCATTGCCATTAATGGGTGTTACATGCTTCTGAGAAGAGAATATACTGTAAGTACATGAACAGTTGTTATCAGACCATCATACTAATGGAAAAAGCAGAGATTAGAATTATGAATCTAGAAAACAATGGTTTGTAGCTAGGCACTTGAAGTTAATGTCAGAGGACCTGTGTACAGAAAGCATTTAATTAATGTTTAACTTACAATATCTTGGATAATTGCTCTTTAGTCTAGGGTGAGGACAGGGAGTTTGTGAATCATAGGACTGGAAGGGACCTTGAGAGGATCAATAAGTACCCTGCACTTATTTTTTAATACCCAGTACAAGTTCTTTACAAAAGCACAGATAGTATTGAAACACTTTTTCAGCATTGTGAGGCCTATGCTCACATCAAGTCCATTTCAATTTGTTTAAACTTAAGGCTATATTTACAGATTTAGCATCTGGTCTTTCTTTTTTCTGTTGACCAGTAATTCGTTCCTTGAAAATGCAAGAAAGTCACCAGTGTGGCTTTATGAGGGACTCCTGCAAGATCTGAGGTTAAAAAGGACCCAGACTTTCAGACTACTTAACTTGTATATTAAAAGGAGAGGAGGAAGACAGAGCAGTAATGGAGAATCTAAGGCTAGATTGGGAGTTGGGGAAGAGGAGGGTAGGAAATTTTTCATGGATGCGGGGTGGGTGTTGTGGAAATTCATGAGTTTTCATCTGTGCCCTCTGAGATTTGCTGAATATTACTCAATGGATACTTATATGAACTTTAATGTACTAGCTAGTGGAATGTGTCTCTATGTATCACTACAGGATGGCAGCGGAACTGCTCAAATGTGTGTCATAGGTCTTATACTGCTAATAGCTGATGGAGAGTCTCCTTTCGCTCAAGTGGAAGAAGCCTCAGCTTTTGCAATATGAATATCGTGGTTCTATCCACACTCTTGCCAGAAAGTTCTGAATGGTCTTGGGAGGCAGCATAATGACCACCATGTGTCAACCACCCAAACAGGGTATGGAGGGCTAATGGATAGAGGGCACTTTTAGTCCAAAATAATAGTGTTCCTAGAAAGGGTTTGTGCCAATCTAACTAAATCCATTTCTAAACCCATTTAGTTAAACTACTTTGTGTAGCCCAGCCCTAAGTAACTTACTCTAGCACAGGGGTGGGCAAACTTTTTGGCCTGAGGGCCACATCGGGTTTCTGAAATTGTATGGAGGGCCAGTTAGGGGAGGCTGTGCCTCCCCAAACAGCCAGGTGTATCCCGGCCCCTGCCCCGTATCCAACCCCCCCGCTTCTCATCCCCTGATGGCCCCCCCCAACTCCTGCCCCATCCAACTCCCTCTGTTCCCTGTCCCCTGACGGCCCCCGGAACTCCTGCCCTGACTGTTCCCCACCACCCAATCCAACCCCCCCTCTCCTTCCTGCCCCCCCCCAGGACCCCTGCCCCCATTCAACCTCCCTGTTCCCCGCCCTCTGACTGCCCCAACCCCTATCCACTCCCCCGCCCCTGACCACCCCCCAAACACCCCTGCCCTCTATCCAATCCCCCCCCTGCTCCCTGCCCCCTTACCACGCTGCCTGGAGCACTGGTGGCTGGCGGCGCTACAGCTGCACTGCCCAGAGCACAGGACGGGCAGCTGTGCTGCCCGGCTGGAGCCAGCCACACTGCCACGCAGCACAGAACACCGGGTCAGGCCATGGCTCTGCAGCTGCACTGCCCAGCAGGAGCTCGCAGCCCCGCCACCCAGAGCATTGCCGTAGTGAGCTGAGGTTGTGGGGAAGGGGGAACAGCAGGGAAAGGGCTAGGGTCTAGCCTCCCCGGAGCTCAAGGGCCGGGCAGGAGGGTCCCATGGGCCACATAGTTTGCCCACCTTTGCTCTAGCAGAACCCAGCCATGCTCATGGCTGGCTTACCTGCAGTCCCTTCATTGTGGGCCCAATTATATGGTGTTTCCTTTGAACAGGTATTGAATGTTAACCCTCTCCCTGCCACACACTAGCTGGGGTCTCTACACCCCGTTACCTTCCTGATGTGAAAACACAGTTTGTTTAACATTAACTCATCTCCATCTCCCTCCGCCCCAAAGCAAGAAATGTGTTCTGTTTGTGGGTCTGAGATTCTTGCCTAGCACACTGCTTTTTAGAACAATATCAGCTTTATCAAATTGTTATTCATAGGAAATTTATAGGAAAAGAAACTTATTACTAAACAGTGATTAACTATGAAAATTATAGCTAGGATCGCTACAAAAAATTAACACTAAGGAAGATGGTTGGGTTCTTATTTCCCTTCTGAAGAAGAATACACTTATTTGAGACATCAAAAGAAAGAAAACTGGGGTTTGGAAAGATGGGAATGATTTCTCCTGTTACTTACACTCTGGTCGTTGTCCTCATTTTTCATGTGGTCTGCTATAAAACTGACTCCATCAATTGCTTCTTGGACTTCTGGAGAAAACTTCATTGAAGATCTTAACCTAAAATCTTGATGGCCACTGATGTTATCCGGATTCTCAGTAACTTTCAAATCATATTTTTTGGCAAAGGCTGTGTTCACAAAGTAGGTGGAGTTTTTGTACAGGTCGGCTGGATCAGTGCATAGATGATCAGATTTATTCTTTCTGCGCTTGCTTAACCTTTGCCATGCAGAGTTATTCTCTGGGCGTTTCATGAACAGAAAAGTTGGAAGTTTCTGAAGGAAAACCACCTTTACCCATGGGGGCATAGTGTGGGTGCTGGGAGATCTGTGATGAACATTCAGTACACAGACACTGGTAACTATTGAGAATGTTACTAATACCATTGTAAACATCAGATACTTCCCAATCAGTGGAACATCCAGTGATGTTGGAGGGACAATTTTGGAGATCAGCAATAAGAACACAGTCAAGGCAAGCAGTACAGATATGCATAAGGTCATCTTTTCACCACAGTCTGAAGGCAAGTAGAACACGAGGATAGCCAATGATGTAATAAGCACACAGGGAATTATAAGATTGATGGTATAAAAAAGAGGTTTCCTTTTAATAATAAAGTCGTATGTCACATCAACATACTTTGGGTCTAAGGGGTTTACAGTCCTTCTTCCTGGAAGTGCTACAATATCCCATTCTCCACTTGGTGTAAAGTCATCCATGCTTGCCATGGGAGTTTTAAGTACCATATCAATTTCTGTGTGATCATATGTCCAAGAGCGGAACTTCAGTGTGCAGTTTTGTTGATCAAATGGGAAATGCTTCACCTCAATCTTGCAGGCACTCTTGTAGATGGCTGGAGGCAACCAGAAAATGCTTCCATTGTTCTTTAAAATCACATTTGTATACAAGGAAACTTCATATGTACCATCCGCACTGAGGAAATGGGAGAAAAAATAAAGAAACGGTGAAAAGACAGAATATGGGTTCAAAATACAGAAAAGTACATTCTCAGCCCCCTCTACTGAATCCAAAAGAGGTCCCACTGTCTCTGCTAGAATTAAACTTCTGTACCCTTGCAGTGATGAAACCCAATCCTCAGGTATTTATAACTTGACAATGAAAACTATGTATACATTTTCCAACTTGGGAATTAACACTTTTGCCAATATTTAGACAATGTCATTTATTAATGATAACGTGTATGTCTAGTGCCTGTTTCATCCAATAATCACAAAGTATTTTATAAACAATTAATTACGCATTATTACACCCCATTGGGATGTGTAAAGAGATGTAAAGATAAGATCACCCATCACCAAAATGCAGCCACCTTTGCTTTGGAACAGAGCCATTAGGAGCACATGGCAACACTTTTAAACAGTTTTGAGCAGGAAGTGAAGAAGAATGTTATATTCAGTTGGGAATACAGGGGGAACATAGGCAGAATGAATGCAATTACATGAGTTGTACTTTAGGCAGGATAATTGTGATTAAAGCTCCTGCTCTTACTAAAAGTGCCATGGGATTTTTAGTGCCCACAAATTCTCTTGGTTTTGTGTCTCATCCAAAAGACTAAAACTGTACCAGAAGAGTGTCCTCCATCACCGAGGTGGGTCACTGGTTCAGCGGGAAAAGTGTGCCCTAAGTAATGGTGAACACCACTTCCAGATATACTTTAGTGCTTTTTGCAGGTTCCTTGGACTAACAGCTTGATGCCACTTAGCTTATGATATTTGTTAGGGCAGCAATGCAAAATGGCATGACTGCAAATAAATATTCCTGAAAGTATAATCAGTCTGAGATAGGTTTAACGGAAAAGGCTGTTAAAATGATCCCAAGATTATTTTGCTTAAATATGTCATCCACTCAAGCAGGACTATTTCCCAAATTCGTATTTGTTGATAAACTTAATGGATCCTGTTATTGAAGGACACCGTGAGACTAGAAAAGAGTAACTATTCATCACTTTATTTCTCTGTAAATTAACAAACAAATTAATAAAACCTTGAGTAGGACCGTCATTTTTAATAAAACTGGGTTAGTCAGTTTTTAAAGTTAGATGAGAGAAAATATAGTAAGAGAGAAATTGTCTGAACTACAGTACTTTTTATATTTTTCCTTTTCATTTTTATTAAAGAAAATAAGGGGGGAAATATATAATTTAGAGGCAATCTATCTTGAGCAAAAAAATCAGATCAAATTCACCACTGATATAAATAGCTCCATTGACTTCAACTGAGTTGCACCCACTTACTGAAGCAGAAATTATATGCCATAATATTTAGAAATAGGCATAAATAATTATTTACTTTTAAGAAAGCTCCTTGAAGAGGAAAAGAGCCGTGTAAGTATTAACATTTTTCTTCTAAGTAAAGTGTGAAACAAATAAACAGCCAAATAAATTCTGTGTGTGTGACTGCATATCAATACTGTGTGTGAGTACTGATGTGCAGAATATATATATAATTATATATATATATATATATATAAAATTCTCCCAATCCGTTACAGTTTAAAGGTGCCAGTCTGACAACCCCAGAGAATAAAAGTCAACTGAGACCATCAAAGCCATTTCATGTAGGTAATTAACAGCCACCAGAGGCAAGCATGTTTGAATCACTGACAGCTTGGGGCAATTACAACGAGCAACATTGAAGTATAAGGCTCTTTAATCCATTGCCAGTCATCTGGTACTGAGCAACATAGAATCTCTTTGCCTTATTAATTTTATCTCTTCATGCTAGTTCTATCGGCGTGGATCTACAAAGGAACCCAGGTGTGATGCTAAGCATCACAACACAGAACTTTTAGGTGTCTAGAAAATCACAGAAACAACACTGTGACCCACAAAACCTGAGTTAGGCACCTGGCACCCTATACAATGAATAGGGAGAGAGAGGCTCCTTAGAATACAATCCACAAAAGCCAGCGTGCTAGGTGGGAAGCCACCTATACTAGGCACTGGGAGATGCTGACCAAAGGAGTGTGTCCTCCACGCTGCTCTGCTTTCAGAGATAGGTTCTTAAGTCTGGGCTGCAGGGAGCTGCCTATCTGTTCTAGTGATCCATGAACTGTGAGACATGTTCTGGCATCTAAATTGATTGCAGGGCCTGATCCAATATATGGGCTCAGAGGCCACCTAAGTCCACACAAAACAGCTGGGAGGATGGAGGAGAAAGACCACCCTTATAACCTTTAGCCCAATGGTTAGGGTAATCACCTGGGATGTGGGAGACAACTGGTTCTAGTTCCCCCTCTTCCTGATGAGAAGGGATTTGAACAGGGATCTACCACCTTTCCTTGGAGAGATTTTTCATTGTGCAGTATTATTCATTTAAATAATATCCTAAGCTTACTGTAAGGTTATGTTCCCTGCAAAAGAAAAATATTTGTTTTTTTTTCTTGTTAAATCAATAGGATTTTTGTTTCTGTTTAAAATCTTTGCAACATTTTTTGTATCAAGACTTACTTATTGTAAAGCACAATGTCTGGCAGCCAGATGTGCTTAGAAGGGATTCTCAGCTTATTTATGCCTTCATAGTCAGAGGGCTGCCAAGCCAAACGATAGTCAGTCCATTCCTAGAGAAAGAATTGTACAGCAGTGATGTAAGTTATTTTGTGTCAGTCAAGTCATATGGACAACAAGAAAGCAATGTGTTGCGATAGCATCCGCAGGGGATGGTTACCTGGTTTAGCCAGACATTTGTGGTCATGATCTGTTCACGTTCATTCTAAAGAAGGAAAAAACATTTATAAATCTATACTGTACAAAGTCCTAATATTAGGATTTATTCATTAATCTTTAAGGAATACCTCAAACTCCTGGCTGCCTAAAACCATTGCATATAATGTAAAATCGACCTTTTATAACATTAGGAATCTTTCTGTGTCTACTGGTCTATCACTAAAATGCACAATTCTGACTATATTAATAATCACATAAAATATGACATGGTACAGTATTTCATGCAATTATGTAATTCATTATAACTATTAACTAAGATGGACTTGGGTATGTGCAGATTTAAGAATCTGTTTTAAAAACCCAAGAACAAGCAATGGGTAAAGTAATAGTCTTCTGGCAATCTTTTTCTATTCATCAGGCCAATGGAATTGTCATTTTGGATTAGATCACTATTGGGGCTAGTACAGGTGGGGGCTCTCATCCACGCTGAACTGGACGACCTGCACCTAGGAGTATTAAAAGAATTGGCAAGGAGCTCTCTGAACGACTACTGTTGATTTTTAACAAATCTTGGAATACTGAGAAAGTTCCAGAGGACTGGAGAAAAGCTAATGCTGTACCAATATTTGAAAAGGATAAATGGGATGACCTGGATGAGTGCAGGTCAGTTAGCCTGAAAATGATCCTAGACAAAATCATAGAAAGGCGGATATAGAACTCAGTCAGTACAGAATTAATGGATGGTAGCATAATTAATGTCGGTCAACATGATTTTATGAGTAATAGGTCTTGTCAAGTGAACTTGACATAGATTTTTTTGATGAGATTACATGTTTGGTTGATAAAAATAACTGTTGACGTAATATACTTAAAATTCTGCGAGGCATTTGACTTAGTCCCACAGGTCATTCTGATAAAAATAAACAGTGATCCTAGCAATATGCAGAATCAATGAGGCCCATATTAAATGGATTAAAAACTGGTTAACTGATAGATTGCCAAAACTAATTGTAAATAGAGAATTGTGATTCTGTGGGGATGTTTCTAGTGGGATTTCAGGGGAATCTGTTCTTGGCCCTATGATGATTTGTAAGAAAATATAAAGTCATTGCAGATAAAATTTACAGATGACATAAAAATTAGTGGAGTGGTAAATAAAATGAGGATAGATAAATTATAAAGAAAGATTTCTATAAAGCTGAGATTCCTGAAGCCACACCAGCTTTGACATTACCATAAGAACCAGAAAGATCCCAGCAATAGAAACAAGGCTTATTCTCACTGCAGTTTTGTGTTGATTCAACAATGTAAATAATTCTACCAGTGATCCAAGAGCAGCAGCACCCTGAATAACACGGATGATGAAAAGCAATAAGGCTGAGAGAAGAACAAAGGAGTGTAAAGCAGAGTGACTGGTGACAGTTACTAACGTCTGAGTGAGGCTGGCAGGGAGTGGACACTGTCAACTAGCTGAGACCCCAAATATTGTCCTACACAAAAACGGCGAGAAGTGAGGGTCCTGTGGCACCTTTAAGACTAACAGAAGTATTGGGAGCATAAGCTTTCATGGGTAAGATGCAAGTCTGAAGAAGTGAGGTTCTTACCCACGAAAGCTTATGCTCCCAATACTTCTGTTAGTCTCAAAGGTGCCACAGGACCCTCTGTTGCTTTTTACAGATTCAGACTAACACGGCTACCCCTCAGATTCTAAACATATTTATCTTAAAAATCTATCATGCCATTGAAGATATTCTATTTTTCAAACTGTTGAAGGGGTATTCCAAACAATAAACAGTAGTAAACTCCTCCCTCCACTATTCCAAGAGACTTGATGTCTTGGGAGACTGGTAATGGGTAATAGACCCTTTCACTACTGGGTTACTGATTTACATCTAGACCAGGTAAATAATGACTGCAAGAAGCTGTTAACATCTGATGGTCACTCAGTGGTCTATCTAAAATTATTACATAAGAATGGTGATATTGGGTCAGACCAATGATCCACCTAGCCCAGTATCCTATCTCTGACAATTGCCAGTACCAAATGCTTCAGAGGGAATGAACAAAACAGAGCAATTTCGAGTAATCCATCCAGTCCCAGCTTCTGCCAGTTGGAAGTTTAGGAACACCCAGAGCATGGGGTGATCTCTGTTTAAGAACACCCAGAGCATCTCTGATTGTCTTGGCTAATAGTCATTGATGGACCAGTCCGCCATTAACTTATGTAATTCTTTTTTGAACCCAGTTATACTTGGCCTATGCAACATCCCATGGCAATGAGTTCCACAGGTTAAGTGTGTGTTGTGTGAAGAAGTACTTCCTCTTGTTTGTTTTAAACTGTAGTTTATTAATTTAATCAGGTGACCTCTAGTTGTTGTATTTATGTGAAGGGGTAAATAACATTTCCCTAGTCACTTTCTCCATGCCATTCATGATTTTATAGATTGCTATCCTATCCCCCCTTAGTTGTCGTTTTTCTAAGATGAACAATAGTAGTCTTTTTAATCTCTCGTATGGAAGTTGTTCCACACCCTTAATAATTTTTGTTGCCCTTCTCTGAACCTTTTCCAACTCTAATATATCTTTTTAAAGATGGGGTGACCAGAACTGCACAAATTATTCAAGGCGTGATATTTCCCGTTTTATTATCTATCTCTTTCCTAATGGTTCCTAACATTGTTAGCTTTTTTGACTGCTGCCGCACATTGAAGTTTTCAGAGAACGATCTATGATGACTCCAAGATCTCTTTCTTGAGTGGTAACAGCTAAATTAGATCCCGTCATTTTGTATGTATAGTTGGGATTATTTTTTCCAATATGCATTACTTTGCATTTATCAACACTGAATTTCATCTGCCATTTTTTTGCCCAGTCAGTTTAGTGAGATCCCTTTGCAGTCTGCTTTGGACTTAACTGTCATTTTGTATCGTGTGAAAATTTTGCCACGCACTGTTCACTCCCTTTTCCAGACCACTTATGAATATGTTGAACAGCACAGGTCCCAGTACAGATCCTTCTGGGACCCTGCTATTTACTTCTTTCCTTTGTGAAAACTGACCATTTATTCCTACCCTTTGTTTCCTATCTTTTAACCAGTTATTGAGCCATGGAAGGACCTTCCCTCTTATCCCATGACTGCTTAGTTTGCTTTAAAATCTTTGGTGAGGGACCTTGTTGAAGGCTTTCTGAAAGTCAAAGTACTCTGTATAGATTGGATCACTCTTGTCTACATGCTTGTTGACTTCCCCAAAAAATTCTGCTAGATTGGTGAGGCATAATTTCCATTTAGTAAAGCCATGTTGACTCTTCCCCAACATATCATGTTTATCTGTGCATGTAATAATTTTTTTCTTTACTGTACTTTCAAACAATTTGCCTGATACCGTAGGTATGCTTACCAGCCTGTAATTGCCAGGATTGCCTCAGGAGCCTTTTTAAAAAATAGGCATTACATTAACTATCTTCCAGTCATCTGGTATGGAAGCTGATTTTAGTGATAGGTTACATACCACAGTAAGTAGTTCTGTGACTTCATATGTGAGTTCCTTCAGAACTCTGGGGTGAACACCATCTGGTCCTAGCGACTTATTACTATTTAATTTATCAGTTGTTCCAAAATGTCTTGTATTGACACCTCAGTCTGAGACAGTTCCTCAGATTTGTTACCTAAAAAGAATGGCTTAGGTGTGAGGATCTCCCCCACATCCTCTGCTGTGAAGTCGTAGATGGTCTCAGTCCAATTCATGGTGGACACATCACAGAAAGTCAACATAACTGTCACATGTTAAGAGTAACAAGAAGGGTTTCTTCGGGTATGTTAGCAACAAGAATAAGGTCAAGGAAAGTGTGGGCCCCTTAGTGAATGAGGCAGGCAACTAGTGACAGAGGATGTGGAAAAAGCTAATGTACTCAATGCTTTTTTTGCCTCTGTCTTTACGAACAAGGTCAGCTCCCAGACTACTGCACAGGGCAGCACAGTATGGGGAGGAGGTGACAAGCCCTCTGTGGAGAAAGAAGTGGTTCAGGACTAGTTAGAAAAGCTGGACGAGCACAAGTCCATGTGGCTGGATGCACTGCATTTGAGGGCGCTAAAGGAGTTAGCGGATGTGATTGCAGAGCCATTGGCCATTATCTTTGAAAACTCATGGCGATCGGGGGAGGTCCCGGATGACTAGAAAAAGGCGAATGTAGTGCCCATCTTTAAAAAAGGGAAGAAGGAGGATTTGGGGAACTACAGGCCAGTCAGCCTCACCTCAGTCCCTGGAAAAATCACGGAGTAGGTCCTCGAGGAATCAATTCTGAAGCACTCAGAGGAGAGGAAAGTGATCAGGAACAGTCAGCTTGAATTCACCAAGGGCAAGTCATGGCTGACTAACCTAATTGCCTTCTATGACGAGATAACTGGCTCTGTGGATGAGGGGAAAGCAGTGGACGTGTTATTCCTTGACTTTAGCAAAGCTTTTGATACCATCTCCCATGGTATTCTTGCCGGCAAGTTAAAGAAGTATGGGCTGGATGAATGGACTATAAGGTGGATAGAAAGCTGGCTAGATCATCAGGCTCAACGGGTAGTGATCAATGGCTCCATGTCTAATTGGCAGCTGGTATCAAGCGGAGTGCCCCAAGGGGCAGTCCTGTGGCTGGTTTTGTTCAATATCTTCATTAATGATCTGGAGGATGGTGTGGATTGCACCCTCCCAGTTTAGTGTCATCTGCAAACTTGCTGAGGAGTAGTAGATACACTAGTAGATAGGGTAGGGATAGGATACAGAGGGACCTAGACAAATTAGAGGATTGGGCCAAAGGAAATCTGATGAGGTTCAACAAGGACAAGTGCAGAGTCCTGCACTTAGGATGGAAGAATCCCATGCACTGCTACATACTGGGGACCAAGTCGCTAGGCAGCAGTTCTGCAGAAAATAGGGTGACCAGACAGCAAATGTGAAAAATCGGGACGGGGTGGGGGATAATAGGAGCCTATATAAGAAAAAGACCCAAAAATCGGGACTGTCCCTATAAAATCGGGACATCTGGTAACCCTAGCAGGAAAGGACCTAGGGGTTACAGTGGACGAGAAGCTGGATATGAGTCAACAGTGTGCCCTTGTTGCCAAGAAAGCTAACGGCATTTTGGGCTGTAAAAGTAGGAGCATTTCCCGCAGAATGAGGGACGTGATCATTCCCCTCTATTCGACATTGGTGAGGCCTCATCTGGAGTACTGTGTCCAGTTTTGGGCCCCACACTAGAAGAAGGATGTGGAAAAACTGGAAAGAGTCCAGCGGAGGGCAACAAAAATGATTGGGGGCTGGAGCACATGACTTTTGAGGAGAGGCTGAGGGAACTGGGCTTATTTAGTCTGCAGAAGAGAAGAATGATGGGGGATTTGATAGCTGCTTTCAACTACCTGAAAGGGGGTTCCAAAGAGGATGGATCTAGACTGTTCTCAGTGGTACCAGGTGACAGAACAAGGAGTAATGGTCTCAAGTTGCAGTGGGGGAGGATTAGGTTGGATATTAGGAAAAACTTTTTCACTAGGAGGGTGGTGAAGCACTGGAATGGGTTACCTAGGGAGGTGGTGGAATCTCCTTCTTTAGAGGTTTTTAAGGTCAAGCTTGACAAAGCCCTGGCTGGGATGATTTAGTCGGGGATTGGGCCTGCTTTGAGCATGGGGTTGGACTAGATGACCTCCTGATATTCTATGATTCTAATGTGTACCCTGGTAGGAAGTCTCAACAAGATGTCAAAGACTGAATGGATATGGAGACCTCTCTGGTTTCTTGTCTGTAGAGGTGGTTACTCTAGCTGTGGGAAGAGGCTCATTAGTGGAAGCCTCCCTTGCTGCTTCTTATGCTCTACCCATTCTGTGGATAAACAGAAGTCTCCTCAATTCTGCACCTTTCCCCAGCATTAAATTCACGGGCACATACTCTCTAGAAACAGGTGAGCTACCTGGCAACTAAATTGACCAAATCTCATTGACTCTCTTTTTCGTGTTAGTTGGCTGTAAACAAAAGGGGCCCTTTAAATTAAGTAGCTTGGCATCCAGCATAAAAGCAATTTGGATGGAAGATAAGGACAAAAAGGTAATCAAGCTGTCCTTAGATGTTGCTGCAGACCTGCAGGGCAACAGCAGAAAGTGGAGCTGGAGTGGCTTTTCAGATAAGAGACGCCAGTGAAAAGGGCCAAAAATACAAAGATAAACTAAATAAGTTAAGACTCAATATTGTCCCTTAGCAATATTGCTAACTGCCTTTAAGTTCCCAGCCATTGTCCTGGGTTAGCCTTGTCTCACTAATCTCAATGCCATATTTATCTCTAGAAATTGAGTCTGTGTCTTCAAATTAACAATGTTAGGTAAATAGAATACATATAAGTAATAGCTAGATTATTATTTGTTTTTATTTTCTTTCTTGATCTTCTGTTTATTTTATTGTCTATTCTGCTTGGGACTCAGTTGGATTCAATAAATCCATTCCTTCCTTCATTATTCGTCTGATGGCCATACTAATTGGTCAGTGAGACTCTTGATCTCTCATTTTACAGGAAGATTTATCATAAAGAGGCTCTAGATTAAATCATGTGAGGCCCTGTATGGGCCTGGATCCTGATTTCAGGATAGGAAGCAGGGTTGTAGGGTTGTTGTGTTACTGTGACAATGTGAGTGGAGGCTATGCATGAGCAATAGTACATTTCAGGCTCCCTGCACTCTACTCCCTAAAGGGTATGTCTACAGTGCAAATTAAGGTATAATTGTGGGTAGGTAGGCAGGCATACCCAAACTAGATTTAATCTTGATAGCATGGGTAATGATGGCAGTGAAGACTCGATGGCATTGCTGCACATATCTTCCCTCTGTTTGAGTGTGTGGAACTCTCCCTGGCATGGCTGGGCCTCTAAAGATGGGAGGACTTCTGCTAGGAAATCCCTGAAGGTGGAGCTAATGCTCCTAGAAAGCACCATTAACTCTCTTAGGAAGCATCTGTCCCTATAGAAGAAGTGGCAAATGGCAATGCTGTGCCTAATCAATTCTTGCTGCCATGTGGGAGGAAGGCTCTGGAGGAGCTGGCTAACTCAAATGATGGTCTGGGATCTGTGCACTTACTGTTTACCCTCAAGTATCAGAGGGGTAGCCGTGTTAGTCTGAATCTGTAAAAAGCAACAGAGGGTCCTGTGGCACCTTTGAGACTAACAGAAGTATTGGGAGCATAAGCTTTCATGGGTAAGAACCTCACTTCTTCAGATGCAAGACTGAAGAAGTGAGGTTCTTACCCACGAAAGCTTATGTTCCCAATACTTCTGTTAGTCTCAAAGGTGCCACAGGACCCTCTGTAACTGTTTACCCTGTTGCTCCTGGGTTCTGTGGGGTTTGCAGACCATGCTTCCCCCTACTCTGTGAGTCTGCACCCTTTATTCCTTGTGGGAGGACCATGGGGACACTCTGGAAGGGAAATCTCTCAATATGTCCAGATGGAATCTCCCAGCAGAGGGGAACATCGGACCTACAATCCCTTTGTTTATATTACAATATCTGTTGGGTAAGGAATTCCGTATATTCAAGCGCATCCATTCATGCAGCTTCCTGTCACTTCCATCAGTGTCTTTCTCCTTCCTCTCTTATATCAAAATTAGAAATATATGTCACTTTCCAACTTCAGAGTACTTTATAATTAATCACTAGTTCATCATTACAAAAACCATGGCAGGTCACTCCTATCCCATTTTATAGCTCGGGAGACTGAGGCAGAGTTCAAGACATCATCCCTATTTATGGACCAGATGCTCTTCCCACTGCAGTCAATAACAAAACCTCCATTGCCTTTATTGGTACAGCATCCCACCCTAGAATAGCTCTTAGGCATTGTGTACAAACCCCACCTGGGCAACAAGGGGTTAAGGTCCTACATTGGACCTAGACAGCCCTACCCTGCCATACCTCTAGGATATGCTCCAACTGGAGGAAGAGTTAAAAGGCTGGGGATCAGCTAATTTGGGGCAGACCAAGGAAGAGAGCAGACTCTCCAGCAGAGAGCAGAAGGAAGGCAGAAATTTCTCCCTAAGACAGCTGCCCAAAGGTCCCTCCCTGAGGGAAGGGAGGACCTGCCACAGAGACAGCCTGAGAAGGAAGCACTCTCCCCCTCATATGAGCTCTGGACTTTGGTAATTCCCTTAGTCTTTTTGTTTGGGCTACCCCAGCAGGGAAACTAAAGCCCCTTGGACTGAGCTGGCCCAGGAGGGTGGGCCATACCATGGGAGAAGGCAGTTACCACCTGAGAAAGGGAGATACCATGCTGCATGCCACCACCAGAAGGTGCTTTGTGGTGAACTGGCAGCCTTCATGCCGCCTTAGCCCAGACGGTGACTTGGGACAATCGCGGGGGGATGGGGAGGTGGGGAGACAGGAAGTGGCCCAGGGAGAGCAGCCTCTGCTGTCAGATCACTGATAGCCCTCAAAGGGCCTTAGGTCAGAGCCCAGTGAAGTCGAGGGCCCGAGCTCCCCTACAAACAACCCCTCTGCAGGTCATGGGCCTTAGCCCTGACCACTAGGTGACACTACCTGACCAACCAACCCCTGAGTGAGGACCATTATAGGCACATATTTAATTTTAAGAATGTGTTTGAACTATTAAGTTAATAGGACTAAAGCTAATGCAAAAGTTAAGCATATAGCTAACTGCTATCCTAAATAGGGATTGGTAAGTCCTTTCCTAAGTGATTTGGTCTAGACCCCACAGAGATTCAGAGCTCTTGGACAGGAGTTCCTGGCCCTCACTTCTGTGCTCAGACCATACCACATTTTTTCACTGTACACAGCAAAAGATAATTTATCATTATACACATTATGGAGAAGATCCTCATCTGATGTAAATTGGTGTAGCTCTGTTGAAGTTGATGGAACTATGCCAGATTGTGTCAGCTAAGGCTCTGGCTCTGTATTTTTCAGTATTTTATAATTTAGGAATAAATAGATCTCCTTTTGCTCGAATAAAGGTTATACTTATACATTCTGAATATTGCCTGAGGGACAAATAGATAATAAAATATATGTATCTGCCCATATCACTTACGATTATAGAAACCATATAACAACAGAGAGACAGTCATGCTAATACAGTCTGTCACCTACGGAGTGAGCTACCTCTTCAAAGTTCTGTACAAATAGTAATGAATGAAAAGGCACATCTTATTCAAACTTACCACACTGATTAGCTGTGCCAGGGAAACCTGCAATTCTATAGATACCAACTGCGAGGAGTTGACAGCAGGGCGAATTAACTTATTATACCTGGCAGGGCTCAGTAGGTGGTTCATTAGCTTCTCCTCAGCATCTGCCGCGTCGCTTCCTGTAAAACAGCACAGAACAAGATCCCAGAATGAAGAAGAGATTACATTATGAAGCGAGCATTGCAGCACAGAATCCTCATTCAAATGAAATAAGAAAAGCTCTAGATTTTTGAAAGACTCTAATTGAATGTGAAACAGAAAGATCTGGGTTTATTATGAAAGCCCTTTGGGACAAATTCTGGTCTACTGAAGTCAGCTTTGTTGGACAAGGCATAAATCAAGGCAGAATTTACTCCTTTGCTTTTCATGTTAAAACTGGAAACTGTTTCTTCATCACTGCAGCACGAAACCAATAGGTACTCTCTGTGGTATGGTGTGAAATAGAAATTGGAAGTCCTTTTTCATGTTTTAGGAAGAGATTTTTGAAGACACAGAAGACAGATCTCCAATCCCATTTGTGACTTGAAAATCTCCCCTTTGACTGTCCTCGCAGATGAAGGGGAGGAATCCCAGGCACATGTATGGTAGGAAAAGAGAGTGCTATGTATAGGGAAGAGTCTGGAGATAAACTGTAGAAAGGTTTTCAAATGATTGAAGAGCACTATATATTTCTGGTTCTAGACTATTTTGCTGAAGTATAGCAGAACCAAAAGCACTATCCTAGACTTGGGCCTTTGGACACTTGGAAACAAAAACTGAGCTATGGAGTAGCCATAATATTAACACTTTAAAATTCTAGGTGACCAGTTATTTAAGTGACTGTAAAATATAACATCCTAGGGATTCCAGGTTATCAAGCAACCCAGAACATTTTCTATTAGTTGATGTAGTCTATGGCACAACTCCAGAGATAATGAAATCTGTTATTAGGCTCTTGCATATGTTCTCCAAGCTCCCAGTGTTGTCCTCTGCAAACTACTGTTGACAACATAATAGATTGAGGCAAATTCTGCTTTTAGTTACACAAGTGTAAATCTGGAGAAATTCCATTGACTTCAGTGGTATAATTCTGAGCAGAATTTGGACCTAAAAGATCAACATTGTTGCTGTTATAGACCCAGCAGCTTCCCATAGGGATACACATCCTCTACAGGAAGCAGGCAATTTATATAAGGGCTAGATTCTTTTCCTAGTTACAGAGTAACTCTGTTGAACTGGTGTGACTCCACTGACTGATGTAAATGGAGTTACTTTCTAATTTATACTGGTGTGAATGAGAAGACATTCTGGTCCAGGGGATAGAAATATCAGTAATGTAAATATCTTCTCCCCTTCCAAATAAGCAAGTAACTCTATCCCCAAAAAAATTTGGGGAGAGGGGGAGATAATCTGACCCTGAGTAATATTTCTCCCATTTACACGCTCTTCACCCCCATTTCCAATATTCCTAAAAACATTGTCATTGCAAAGCAGTTATGTGCAGTAAAAACCATTAAGCATTACAAATATTTCACATTTATAATACATTAGGGTAGCATGTTCAATACACAGTAGTATGTCAGTAAAACCCAAAGAGGACCAGACATCAGAAAGCTTGTACCCAATAATCTTCTAAGTGGTTGAGTTGCTTATATCTGAAGAGTTGCTTCAGAGACCTAGAATTGGGCTAAAATCTCTTGAACAGGCTTTCTCTTGAGAATCCTGGTATGTTTGGATTATACCGAGGTTAGAAATGCTACAAGAAGAGCCTTTCAGCATTTCTGCTTCTGATTTAAATGAGGAAAATGTAGGATATAGTCAACCAAACACTTTCACATCTAAGAGCAGGATCTATTAAAGCTTTCAGGAGAGGTTGAGGTGAATATTAGCGTTGCTCATTCCCTTAAGAACCAGCATCTAACAAGGCATTGATGGCGTAGCAAATTTACACAATGCATGACAGAAATGTATGCCATCTCTCTCTGCAAATATGTCCATGGCGCACATTCACTAGCTTAACCTCACACCTTTAATTAGTTTACTGATGTTTCCATGGGAGAAGATGTGATGTAGAACAAGCAGTGATCAGTGCCTGTGTTTGAAAAGATGAAGCTAAGCAAAACGCAAAGTATTCGCTTTGCATATTTTCCACTGTGAAAAGAGAGAGATTTGTGAAATTTTACAAAAGCAAAAACTGCAGAAATGTCAACATCCTATGCTCACAACATTCTTTTTGCCAGTTAAAAAAAATTTATTCAGATCCAACCTGATTAGCATTGACCCAAAGAGGAAAAATCTCTGGTAAGCCATTAGTCTTCTAGGGCAGTGTTTTTTCCATGCCTCAGATCCTACTTTGCCAGTCTGGTGGGTCACTCACACCCAAATGGGGTTGGTAGAGTGGTGTATGATGTCTTTTCAGCCAGCAGACTGCCTAAGATGACATTGCAGTTTCAAACATTGGAATTCCCAACAGTCAATGGTGTTGACAGCAACGAGGTGTTTCATACAGGTACTACATTTTTCACTCTCTAAAAATCCAGTGAAAAGTTGGTGTCTTCATCAAGTAGGATTTTTTTTCCACAGAGCCCTAAGAAAAAGAAATTATACCTCCTTTGGTGATTTGTGTAGCCTCTGGTGATTTAAAGGTGTAATAGCTATAAAAAGACAAGATGCCAAATTATCTTCACATTTATGTTGTTGCTACCACATTGAGGATGTACCATTGTAAGTGAGAGGACAGTTTGGCTCATGGGACATGTGGGTATGTAAGTTAGGGCTCACATATGGGCCATGGATTTGACACAGTAGTCACTACAATCTGGTGATGGGGCGTTCAAGAGCCAACTTGAGTATCCCATATGCAGCGTGTTAACAATGTAGACAATTTATTAATCTTTATATTGGGCTCACAGTATGCCTGAACTAGGAATTCCATATAAGAACACTTTTGAACATGTCCATTTGGTTAGGGGAACCAGCTTAGACCTGAATTCAAGGCAGATGGAATATACTGCATAGGATCTTCAAGATCATTGAAAAAAAGTGGAGATTTCCCCTACCCTTTAGAAAAAGCTCTGCTTGTCATTTAACATCTTGCTTACTTTATGAACTAGAAGTGCCACTTTGAGATGATGTCTGTTGCAATGACCACTCAGTGTGTGTTCTGTAGCTCTCCAGCTCTGAAAATACTGTCATAACAAGAGACAACCATGTGATCAGTTACCAAACGTGATCAAAATAATTCAGACTGAATTGCTCAGGTCAAGAACTTCTAGACAAGTAGCAGCCAGGTGGGAAAAGATTTTTATTTACTGTTGAGTTATTACTCTGTATGTCATGGTATCCATTTCTACAGAAATGTATAGGATAAGAGTAACAGTCACAAGACCTCATTATCTAATGCAGATGGTAAAAAGCTGAGTTAGCAGTTCATTCCTGTGTCTGTCTCTTTAGTCTTAGTCACAGCAGCAACAGTAACAAATGCAAGCCCTATACTATTTCACCAAAATGGAAAATTGAAAACATACATCAAAATCGTTAGCATGCTGCCCTTTCATCCGTTACTCCAGTGCATGCTGGGACAGCCTCAAATGGGTACGGAAAAGGTGTGACTTGTTCTCATCCAGAAGAGCCTTGATGTTCCACTGCTGTTCTTAAGGAACTCAGATTATAACATGCAATAGTAAAGCCGTTTTTTCTTGTTCATTACTATTAATGAACTATTACATATAACATCACCTCTTTGGCAACAAACCACAATTCTCTCCTTTCTTCTTGTGGAAGTGATGGGCCGCTCCCACTGGTGTTTCTCTTCCCTAGGGCTGAGTTACATATTCTGGCAATTGACTGCTTTCTGAGTAGACACAGAATAATAAAGTTAATGAAGAAGATGATGATGATCATACCTAGCCTTTCTACAGCATGTTTCAGTTGAGTGAAACTCCCATTGATTTCAGTGAGAATTGCACTGAAATGACACACTCAAGGTCAAAGAGTGAGTCAGTAACAGAACAGAAGCCAACATACTATCTGGAATTAGGCGCATGATCCTTGACACTCCTTCCACCCACTCTTACCCATGTCACCTCTAACCCCTAGCTCATGCTCCAGCTTGGGAATGGTACAGAAAAGTATCATTTTCTTCTTTTGAATGTCAAAAAGTTTGTTCAGTTTGCCTCCTTTCCTCATTATTAATAGCTGCCTGTTCCTAGCTGCTGATATTCACAAAGCCCTGCAGTGAAAAATTCCACCAAGTTTATTGTACTGTGATTAATTTCACAGCTGGGATGCTTTTAGGGTAATTTTTCTGTTATGCAAATATTGTGTTTGGTGTTTTTTTCTAATATGTTATGGACATGAAAGGCCAGGTTGTGCCCTTCAGTAAGGCCCCTGATCTTCTCTGACACTACAACAGAGCTCTAAAGCTGCACTAAACTGGCAGCTGAAATTTCTCTGAAATAGAAGAGTCCTCAGCTAGTGTAACTGCCTTTGCATCTGCCCCCCCAGACTGTCAGCTGGTGTATGGGGTGGGCTCAGAATATGTGGCTAGAGTGCCGATTCTCCAGTGATCCCCAGCCAGTGTAATTTAGACTGCTCTAAGCTACCCCAAGGCCAGACTGGTCCCTAGCTGCCCCAGCAATTGGTAAGCACAATGGCTTTAAGCCACCTTGCTCCCTTTCCTCATTCTCTGCTCTGGAGCTGCTGAGGATCTAACCCAAAGAATATAGCATTCTCTACTACCTTATGCCTAGAATTGCCACTCAGTGAGGTTTTGTAATGAGACAGAAAACCAGCTTGTGTTACTACAAGTTCAGAAAGGGAAGCTCTTTCAGTGACACCATTCAGATTTTTCCATCCTGAGACTCATTTGAGAGTCACAAAGCACTTAGCTAGCTTTTCTTTTTTTATATTCTATGAAGTTGGTGAAAATCAGTTCAAATACATCAGTGGGATTTAAGTGCATATTTAAACTAAGCATGCATTTGAGTGTTTTGCTGAATCAGCATCTCAATCCTGACCTACAGCACCCTTGCTGCCTCTGTCCAGGGCCTCTCTTAATCAAAGACTGTCAATTGTGTGGTGGATACATGGTAGAAGACTGCCACATTTATTTTAAACAGTCATGGCTTGAATCCGGAGCTCTATTCCTGAAATACACTAACCTACCGATGCTAAAGTATATTGGCATCAGCCATAAAGACTGTGGGCTTTTGGTCCATCAGAAGCAGCAGGGCAGCATGGATAGATTATAATGAAGCTGTTCTATTTCCTATGAATCCAAGCAACTCTAATATGTTACAGTGGAGGCTGTCTCTTTGTGCCAGATGACCTTCTCCCATTGACATCAGTGGTGCAGGATTGCACCAGAATACTGTACAAAGTGAATGTTTTATGTTGCAACTTTTGTTATTTCCTCATATGCTCCAGAAAGAGAATTGTAATGTCCACATTTGAAATCACTATTCAGATATAACACTCCTGATCACTTCCTTCTCACAAGCCTTTCTGTGAGCATTGATTTTAGACAATCTTCAGTTAGAATATCTTGAAACCTGTGTTTTCTTTCTCCCATGTGGGGGATCTATTTAATAATGGTTCTTATGTGATGAACCACCAGAAAAAATAAGTAACTGTAGCTCTGCACATCAGAACAGACTCCACAAAAATGTTCCAAACTATTTGAAAAGTTTTTCACACCAATGCTTCTGGGTGGCTGTTTTTGTTCTGTTTTCAGTCAAAAACCATAGTACCATATGAGATTTTAATAGCATATTCATACTATGGCATTTCTAAATCCAAATCTGCCTCATCAAAGGCCTAACAAGATAGAATTGTGCTGATCCATGCTGAACTCTGGGCTTGCTTTCTTTTCTTTTCTATTATATCTTCTCACTAATGTAGAGTAAAAATATCTATATAGTGAAGAAACTGAGAAATACTACAGACCCAGTGATTAATTTTAATTGTGTGTTTATTAGAGGTGATGTCTTGAGGTGGTTGAAAAGAGTATCTCTGTTTAAACACAAAGATAATGTTTTAAAATCAGTGAGGTAACTTCAATGTATAAATAGTCTCAGCAACAAACCCAGTGCTCTAGCTTCTTTGCATAAGAAAGCCAGATAGAAATGGAGTGCAGTTTGGTATGAATTAAATGGAGCTGAGTGACCTCTGCTAACAGATTTCAGTGCTTATATCTTTGTTAATTCACGATATTAGGGTTTACACCCGTCTGAGATTATTCTAGCAAATGAGTTTACTCCCTGCAATATCTGCTCAAATGGCCAATGGTAAATGAATACTGCAGAATATTTGCAGAAGGTGAATTTTGAATTTGTGTTCATGAGTATTCTCCATTGGAAATCTGATTCTAAACCTCATCTGCTTCCAAGTAGGAAATCAAAACATCCCATGGGACTTGAGTCCAATCAGAACAGCTCATATTTGGAATATCAAATATTTGCAATGAATTGTTCACAAATAAGTTACAGGCTAAGAATTATTTTGAGAAATTCTTATGCAAATATTTTCAAATAAACAGTACGTTTAAGAAACTATCCTTGCTCCTGGGCAAGTCACAAGCAAGTAACGAGAAGGAACTTTTTGAATAAATGATTCTTATGAATTATCCGTTCACGTCTAGCTTTAAATGACAATTCATCATCATTCAGATGCACAGATAGGATGCCACTAGATGTCACCAGTGCATTGACTTAAAGATTCCAGGATCAAACTGTCTGCAAATAGTGTCTAAAAATTATTTTTGTTCCTGAGCTGTTTTTATAATCTACTTTCTGTTTGCCAAACTACATATTAATTAGATGGCGCCTAATGAAAACAAAGTAGCCAAGTGGACAAGGTCCTATATATTTCACAATGTCCGTGGCAATGTATTTCAAACCTTGTTTTTTTTAAGTGCTTCTTTCCTTGACAAAATGTTTTCCAAATGGCAGTAACCAACAAAAATGTTGCATTTGAGTAGACAGATGCTTTTGGACAAACGATTGTAACAAGAATAATCAAGTAGCTCTAATTATGAGGTGGACATATTTTTTTCACATACTGAAAACAGAAATGGAAAAAACAGCTAGGGCCAGATCCTCAGCTGGTGTAAATTGTCATAACAGCTGTGGACACGCAACAGTACAATGAAATAAAACCCAAACTGGTATGTAATTTACAATATACCTTTCAGCTGCAACGTTTTTTCCCACAGCTCATTTGCTACGACAAATTCCTTCCATGATATTTTGCATTTCATACTAAAAGAAACAAAATCATACGTTTTATTAAAGCATCAGTGTAAAGTTTCTCTTTTACACAATCTAGTAATTAATAATGCAAAATTAGATTGAAATAGCTACTCACCACCTTCAACAGCTGGTCACTTTGAGAACATGACAACAAACATGTCAGATCGATTTCCACAGAATGAAGTAAGGAGTAAAGTTGGCAGCTACAGTTGAGTGCCCTGTGAACACCTTCTAAACTGCAAAACTAAACATAAATCACATTTCCTTTGTTTTCCTGACTTTTAAGACCTTTTAACAAATGTTGAGTCGTGTTTAGAAATGGCATGTTGTTCCACGTGTAGAGTAACTTCTTTTGTTTTTCTTGCCTTCCCCCTGCAAAATGACTAAATGGACCATGGTAACTTGCCAGATTCTCTCCTACTGTCAGGGAAGAGAAATAAGAATGTTCCATTGTCTCCTCGTACATTATTTACTGACATTGTTATTACTTCTCAAAATATTCTATGTAAAATTATTTATTTATGTAAAAGCCATTGCTGTTGCAATATGCTGAATTATAGTGTGGTATAGTATTAATGCTAGTTGTTCCAATACAGAGTAGCATCTAATGGAGCCTCATTTTAAAGTTTGTTTTAATTTCCAATAAAAAATTAATGCAAAGCAATAGCAAACATTTACAGGGATCAAAGCTTGTCTTAATTTCTTTTTTTGTTAAATCTAAACTAGGCCTCTTCAAATATTATGTTTCAAAACAGATTTTTTTTAAAACTACATTTTATGAATAAAGTAAGAAAATGCTGGGTGCAGAAATAACAAGGATCATAAGGGAAGGTTAGTCATTCGGGAAGCAGACTTTCATATCTACCACCACCACTAAACTAATGCTCTTGCCTGATTTTTGTGTATGTCTGTGTGTTGGCTAAATTCTGTATATAAAAATATGGGTAGGCTATAGTAAATGTTCTTAATATAAGATTGAACGTGTTAACATATATTTACATATACTTAATTGAAACAGTATTTAAATACTATTAATCAAGTACTTTGGGGAAAAAACTAATCAGAAAGCATAAGGAAATATTTGCCTTGTAATTGTAGAATCAGGTGTGTGATACATTATTTTAAGCCACGCTTCTCTCTTTACTATTCGCAGTTACTCTAAACACATCCCCATCACTATCACAGATGATCCAGGCAGCATCTACAGGAATATTCTTCCGTGATCATAGTTTCCTACTGACTTTGGCTTTTATTGAGTTATGTTAAATCCAGGTTACCATTGCTACATCCTGGTTTCATTAATACCACACAAGATAAAAACAGCACTAAAATATCAGATTTAATGCATCTTTCTAAAGACTGTAAACTATCCCCCTGGAAGTTAGAGACATTTTTAAATCAATAACCCCATTGCTCCCTCCTCTTCCCTGAATGTCACAATTGTTCTACAAACTCTATCCAAAAAGACACTCACCGTTAAAAGAAAAAGAAACCACTACAAAGAGAAAGAAGCTGTGTGTATTCCTCATGGCAATAACAAGAGGATGTGAATTACTATTCTTCAGTCGAGACTGCTGAGGATAGGCACAGCTGTCTGTGTTGCACAGGCATGAGAGATAAAAGCAAACCTGAGCCTTGGAGATATTCAATCGCTGGAAAGAGACAGACAGTAGGACCCAGCAGATCTGATCTGCAAAGTGGAGTTTTCATGAGCATGGGGATCCCTCCCCCTTTGCAGTTGTTTAAAGAACCAGAGCAAGAGTAAAAGCATGTGAGAAGAAGAAACATAATGTGCTAATATGAAATAAGCAAGAGGGGAGTATAAAAGCCAGTAAATAAACAAGGTCTGTAATATATAAGAGCAAGAATTATGCATTTGTCTAACATTTAAATGGCTTTCTCATTAGTGGATGCATTGGAGCCGGCAGGGATGGCTGGCTGGGAATGAGCTAGCGATAACTGTTTGTGTTCCAGAAGCCCAGCTAATGAAACTCACATAAGTGAATTATGGTCCAAATATTAGGATCACTTTTTGTATTAGTGGAAAGGTTGGTGGTGGATGAACAAATTTTCCACTATTTCCTCTCCCAAACCCAGACTGTATGTGGTCTGTTTTCAGCTAGATCTCTGAAAGCCCAAGGAAGTTGCAGGAGGAGCATTGTGATTAACATTAATAGGGTTTTAAAAGGGAGGCTAAATCAGCCCAGTGAGAAATAATAGTACCAATAATAAAGACACTGTTGAGAGGTAGTAGGGGAAGTCAGAGAACTCTGTGCCTGTCATTGTTACTGTTTGGAGAGTTCACATCCGGTAACAGTATATGAAGGGTAGAAAATGTTATGTATTGTGGGATATACAGTGAAGAGTCATGAATCAGGGAGTGGGGAAAGGAGAGCTTGCCTACCCTTTAAGGACAGAGAGAATGAATGATAGATTATTGCTCTCTAATTACTGCCTAGAAGGCCAAATGTATTGCCAAATCACTGTGCCTCTTAATCTATTTTAATTGCTGAACTTCTTACATGTATAGAAGGTAACTCTGTGCACAGTCTGATTTTTACTGTCTTCTTTATTGGTATCTTAAAGTTTGTATAAGGAGCTTTGAGGATAAAAAGCTCTATGTATATACCAAGAATTACTGTTGTGTTAATGTCCATATCCTCCAAAAGTAGTCACTTGTAATGCATGTTTCCTTTTATCTAGATCCTCACCTATGCCTTGGTAATCTGTTGTTATTTATATTATGGTAATGTCAAGAGGCCAAATCAGGGATCACATTACGCTATGTGCTGTGCACTGTAATAAGTTATTATATCACTCTCGTTACTTTCTCTCTCCTTTTTGTTCCCTGTATGTTGTATCTAAGTTTAACTGATTTAAGCAGGAGTTAGTAAATGCAATTTACTTCAAAAACTTCAAAAAGTGCTTCAAAAACACTAGGAATTTTAGAGAAGGAGACTGAGAAGAGAGAGGCAGGATGGAGGATCTGTGAATTTATCTATATCTGAGTGGATAAAAAAGCCACTGCAAGCCAAGTGATTGCATTTTAATCCTACTTATTGCAATCAGAATATAACACTGTCCTTGCCCCTTTCCTGCAGCCTTCAATTAAGCTCTTCCTTACAGTTCTAGATGTTATTTCCACCAGAAGACCAGCCCTTTGTGCAAGTTGTAACCCATACCATGTGTCCCAAATGGATTTCTCATACTGTACCCCTCCACTTCACACTACCTATCAAAACATGCATTCAGACTGGTATATTTTATTGTTCTGTGTGTCAAAGGCTGTATTAGAGGCCTGTGAATCATATGGCCACAGAGGTTCCTACATCTCTGATCTTATCTGGCAATCATGGCTTTAGTAATATTTAGGAAACTGTGCTCAGGACAGCTGTCAGCCTTGCCATTCTCTTCAGCTTTTGAGGTTGTGGAGCAAAGTGTCACTCTGCTGGGAGAAAAATGCAAATGTTTGTTTTATTTTTATCCTCTCTGCTTCTGGCCCTCTTCTCCCTAAAGGAAAGACCTCCATCTGCCAACTGAATATAGCTCTGGGCTTTGGCAGCAGTCGTATTAGTAATGGATTTATGGAGCCTAGAGTCATCTTGCACAATCTCTGCACCTATATCCTTCCTGCAGACAGTTCACTCAGAATATTATATTACTTCATTGGTTTATGTGGTACCACAGAATGGGCAATCTGTGCTGAACAATTAACAGGTCCATGTTGTGAAGAGCTTACAGTCTAAAGCCATGAGAAGGCAGAGGACATATCAGAACAAACAGAGAGTAGATATGGCCATGCTAGCTCGAATACTTCAGAGTGGGTGGGCCAGAATAGGGTGAATGTGAGTGGTCCAGAGTAGCCGAAGGATTCCTAGTCTCTCACTGACTGTGCTACTGCTCCATAGCTGGCGGAGCTGGAATCAGATAAGGAAAGCAGAGAACAGGCAGACAGATTCTCTTCTGTTGTGTTTTGTTCCTTACTTTGCCATTAACATCTTGTGTGACCCTGAGGACAAGTCATTCAAACTCTCTGTGCATCATTTTAGCCATATGTACGTTGATTCCCCACCGGGATGTTGTGGGGCTTTAGTAGTGTGTATTGAGCCTTGAGATCCTGAGATGAAAGCCTTTTCTACCAGACATTTTAGTATCCAGTATTGTGGAGTCACATACTAATGTTCTGCACAAGCAGTGAAGATGTGAGGGAACAAATCTATCCATTTAATTGACCTAACTCTAGAGATCGGACCTGCATTCTTTCCACCCCCAAAACTTCTTTTGATTTCAGTGGGCAGTTTGAGTACATAAGGAATTCAGGATCACAATGTGCCCAAGAAATGAGCAGGTGACCTTGGCAGATTTAGCACTGTGTTTTCATGCTGCCACTTGCATTATTTAAGAACCAGCCACAGATACTGAAGCTAGACTAATGAGACTGGTACAGGCAGGGCTTTGGAGCTGTGCTCTGGCTCCAAAAAAAATCTGCAGCACCACTGCTCTGGAGCTGCTCCACGCTCCAGCTCTGGGCTCCGCTCCAAAGCCCTGGGTACAGGTACAAGAAGAACATTGCAAAATGAAATTGCTTCTAAGTGGAAAAAAACGCCATTTCCCTCAAGTAGTCATAATGTTGAACTGAAATTTAGGTTTTAGTGTGTGGTTAAAGTGAATTGAAGAGAAACTTCAGATCGGCTTGGTAAATATTGAACTAGCAAAATGGCTATCACTTTACTGCTGAAAATTGCTCCAGAAAAATGTCTAATGGGAAAGTAAATATATCAATATTTGCATTTCTGTAGCACCTTCCATCTGAGTGAACATTAATGAATTAATTAAACCGGGGTCATGGCTCATCTAATCAAAGTCAAGGGATGTTTTCCTCAGCTCTGTGTTCCAGTGGAGAATGGAATCACTCACAAGTGACTCATCTTCTGCAAACCTGCAATAGCATGATGATTACTGGATAAAATGATATAAATGAGCTCATTATAAAAAGACTATTGAGACAAAGGCTCTTTCGAGTCTGGAAGGGTTTTTTTGCACAAATGTAGCTACTCTGGTGCAAATCCCTATTAAAGATGTGCTATACTTAGTATAAGGTTCAACTTGCACTTGAGCAACTCATTTTGTAAATTATTGGAGTAAATTGCACTGGTGTAAGCTGCATTTTGCATTGGTGCAATGTGTCTACATGTGGGGTTTGCCTGGGTGGAACTGCATTGGTGAAGTTTCCCTAGTCTAGAGAAGCCCTCATACAATACAGGTCATTAACAGGAAATAATAGGATTGGTGTAGTCTTCTGGAATCTGGTGCAGAGTAATCTGGCATGGTGTGGAACTGAAAACACTTTTTCTGATTAGCAGTAGCAATTTCTATTGACAGACTAACCTGATGCCAATGTTTTTCATCTGTAATGCTGGACCTTCTCTGTGTGTAAAATCAGACACCGTGAATCTACCTCTTGTGACATCTCTGTAAATGTGTTTGGATCACATTATTAATCCAAATGGTGTCTGACTAAAATGTTTAGATAATTACAATAAGCTTTCTTCAGACACTCCAGAAGGCTGGAAAAAGGCAAATATAGTGCCCATCTATAAAAAGGGAAATAAGGACAACCCGGGGAATTACAGACCAGTCAGCTTAACTTCTGTACCCGGAAAGATAATGGAGCAAATAATTAAGAAACCGATTTGCAAACACCTAGAAGATAATGAGGTGATAAGTAACAGTCAGCATAGATTTGTCAAGAACAGATCATGTCAAACCAACCTGATAGCTTTCTTTGACAGGGTAACAAGCCTTGTGGATGGGGGAAGCGATGGATATGGTATATCTTGACTTTACTAAGGGTACATCTACACTACAGGGGGGAGTTGATTTAAGATACGCAAATTCAGCTACGTGAATAGCGTAGCTGAATTCGACGTATTGCAGCCGACTTACCCCGCTGTGAGGACGGCGGCAAAATCGACTTCTGCGGCTTTCTGTCGACGGCGCTTACTCCCACCTCCGCTGGTGGAGTAAGAGCGTCGATTCGGGGATAGATTGTCGCGTCCCGACGGGACGCGATAAATCGATCCCCGAGAGGTCGATTTCTACCCGCCGATTCAGGCGGGTAGTGTAGACCTAGCCTAAGGTTTTTGATACTGTCTTGCCTGACCTTCTCATAAATGAATTAGGGAAATACAACCTAGAAGGAGCTACTATAAGGTGGATGCATAACTGGTTGGAAAATTGTTCCCAGAGAGTAGTTATCAGTGGTTCACAGTCATGCTGGAAGGGCATAACGAGTGGGGTCCCGCAGGGATCGGTTCTGGGTCCAGTTCTGTTCGATATCTGCATCAATGATTTAGATAATGGCATAGAGAGTATACTTATATAGTTTGCAGATGATACCAAGCTGGGAGGGGTTGCAAGTGCTTTGGAGGATAGGATTAAAATTCAAAATGATATGGGCAAACTGGAGAAACGGTCTGAAGTAAATAGGATGAAATTCAATAAGGACAAATGCAAAGTACTCCACTTAGGAAGGAACAATCAGTTGCACACATACAAAATAGGAAATGACTGCCTAGGAAGGAGTACTGCAGAAAGGGATCTGGGGGTCATAGTGGATCACAAGCTAAATATAAGTTATGTAACACTGTTGCAAAAAAAAGCAAACATCATTCTGGGACGTATTAGCAGGAGTATTATAAGCAAGACATGAGAAGTAATTCTTCTGCTGTACTCCACACTGATTAGGCCTCAACTGGAGTATTGTGTCCACTTCTGGGTGCCACATTTCAGGAAAGATGTGGACAAATTGGAGAATGTCCAAAGAAGAGCAACAAAAATGATTAAAGGTCTAGAAAACATGATCTATGAGGGAAGATTGAAAAAATTGGGTTTGTTTAGTCTGGAGAAGAGAAGGGGACATGAGAGGGGACATAACAGTTTTCAAGTACATAAAAGGTTGTTACAAGGAGGAGGGAGAAAAATTGTTCTTAACCTCTGAGGATAGGACAAGAAGCAATGGGCTTAAATTGCCTCAAGGACGGTCTAGGTTGGACATTAGGAAAAACTTCCTAACTGTCAGGGTGGTTAAGCACTGGAATAAATTGCCTAGGTAGGTTGTGGAATCTCCATCATTGGGGATTTTTAAGAGAAGGTTGGACAAATATCTGTCAGGGATTGTCTAGATAATACTTAGTCATGCCTTGAGTGCAGGGAACTGGACTAGATGATCTCTTGAGGTCCCTTCCAGTTCTATGATTCAGGCAAGGTATTATGATATCACACTTCTATAAATGGCAGTGGCAAGTAGATTTCTTGATGCTGCCAAATGTTTAGCTAGATAACGCTTTTTTGTGGGTCTGAATTATGGTGATGCCTATGAATAGAAACCTGACATATCACATCATGGATATGCTCCAAACCCACAAAAATGATCTAAAGAACCACCACAGACAGGAATATGACAGCCATGTGAAAGACCACAGACAAGTAGAGTTGTACCTGGTCTGAATTTGTCCCAGCTATCGAAATATGAATGGATGTGCTAAATCAGAAAGCATTCTGTCTATTAGGAAGCAATCACAGTTTGAATCTGGGAGTATACAAAGCAGCCCACTCTTCTGGAACAACAAATTCTTTTGCTGGTTAGATTTTTGGAATGTCATCCCACCTGCTAGTCAAAAATGAATATCAGGTTTATATGTTTCCATGGCATGTGAAAATATGGTTGTGAAAATATGATTGTGAAGTCTCTGACACTTGATATTTTCCACTGTCAAAGCTTTGAGCCTTCAAATTATAGAAGTGTAACAGGCACTGACAGCTCTCAAATACTAGAGAAGAAGCGGATGTACTGTATGGAGGCTGAAGATTTTATTAAGATCAGTTCTTGCTAGATTCAGTTGTATGGTTCAAGGTTTTTGATTTGGGTCAATGAGATGAAGTAACCTTTAGCACAGCCTTCAAATACAGCCAGTAGTTGCAGTCACTGGCTGAACATCACCAGCGTGGAGCTAAAGAATGCATGAAACTGGCTTCCAACGTGCCCTCAAAAATGCACGTAATCAAGCAAAAAAGATCTGTGTACAGAACTATGTTTGAGATACACATTTGTTGGGATTCCAGAGTGTTGAAGGCTGAGATGAACCACAGCTTGATTCAAAACGATGGCTCAGGATATGCAGCATTTCTTGAATATGCAACTAGGCATATCGGTTTATATGATGCCTGAAAGGGCTCTGCAACTGGAGGAGCTTTGTTTGGGAAAATGGTTAAAAAGGGACCTGATGATTTAGTCAAGTTAGGTTTCTTGTCTGGGTGCAAGATAGCTGAATCCTATATCATTTGAGAGTCTTTAGTTAATGGTCCTTATGCAAGTCAGAGCTAAAAGTTCCTCCACTATAAAGATCTGTTACAATGACTCTAGCACGAGATTAGAGCTCCTTGTTCAGAGTTCTGTCATGTGACCCAGTCTAATTAAAGTCCTTGATGTTTTTTCAAAGAAAACGTTTTGTGAAGCTAGAAACATTAAGAGACCTAGAGATGTCCTAATAAATGGACTGACCCTGCGAGATACTGATTTACCTTCAACAATGGGACTTGAGGGAACTTACCACATCTCAGTATCAGGAACAGAGTTTTGTCCCTAGCATATTTTCCTTGATAAGAATGAAAACTGTCAGACAGGTTGCTTTTCCTCCTATTGTCTGTACTGCACATCTGTATCCTTCTTTCTCTTCACTAGCATTTGAGGGTCTGTCCAGATAAGTCTGAGTGATCATCCCATATAGTGAATTAAGTGAGTTTAGAGTTTTCAGAATGATGTTTCATACCAATATATCACCTTGTGAACGATCCCCTTTTAATAATCCAGATCGGTAGAGAACATGCTAATATTTCATGCCATTATGTTCCTATGGCAGAATAACTGTCTTTCATCTGTTGGACCCTAAAGATAGCACTTGTATATACAAACCAGATGCACCAGCAGCAAGACCCATCTTTTTATTTCACAGCAACAGACTTAACTAGAATGCTGCTCTCTCAAATGAAGCATTGTGGATAAAATTCGTCCCCATCCAGACAGCTAACACGAGGCCTATGCACCACTTAAGCCTTCAAAATAAGGCTTCGTAGGGAGTTAAGTGGTGCATAGGCATTGTGTTAGCTGTCTGGATGGGGACCAATTTCATCCACAATGCTTCATCCCAGTAGCAGGCAATGCTGTTTTGGCAGTTTTAAGTACCACAAAACCAATCTTTATATCCTGAAGAAGCAATCCATGTATGAGGACACTGGATCTGATTCTGCTCTCATTTGCATCAGTTTTACATTGGTGCTGCACCAATGTTCTCCATGAAATTACTCCTTATTTACCCCACACTGAGTGAAGAATCCAGTCCAACTGGTGAATCAGAGCTCAAAGGCACAATTCTATTAAAACTCTGTGTACAACCTTTAAAGGACAGGACTGAGTTGATGCCAAGAAATTGTTTGAAAGAATATTTAATTTAAAATGAAGAGGTCATGCATCAAAGTTAAAAAGACGAATGGCTAGTAAATAATTCAGGCAGAATTTCTTTATGCAAACATTTAACTATGGATCAAATTGACAACATCAGCAAGAACAAGATGTGGTGAACACTTTAAGAAATGTTTGTAGATGCAAATATCCAATGGAGCCATTTGCTAGCTGGATTTGAGGAATCTAAAGCTAGGATTCAGGCTGATTTCTGAGGATTGCAGGCATAAACACTGATGGGCCATTTACTCTTTTTGCCAATTTGATATTTGGTTTTCTAATCACACACAGAAAATCTAATGTGAGATGAGAAAACAAACAGAGATGGCTCGTAGCACTCACCAGAGAGAGGGTCTTCTTTGTGGAATCTCACAACATTGTGTCTAACAGCCAACCCTGAAGGTTCTTACTGACTTGTAACTCAGTCTTTACTCAGGCAACGCTGCCACTGATTAGGACTGAATAAAAACTGAGTGAGGAACTCAGGATTTGGCCCTAAATTCTGTGCTGGGTTCCTGAACACTAAAGTTCACTGAATAACAAGAGTCAATTTCTTGAGAACTTAGTATTGATGTCTTGGGAAGAAATTATTGTTCCCCAAAATTATATGTAGAATTTCAATGGGTTGTTCCTGAGGTGAATTTCATCCAGAGTGCTGTCAGAAAAGTACAAAACTTTTGCAAGAGGTTTTAAAACACAGAGGCTATTTTCTTAGTTGTGAAAATAAACTTCTGTTGTACCAGTGTGGCCAAGTTCCTATAACATCGGTAGAAGGCCAGGAGAGGTGAACTATGAAATTGCCACTCCAGAACAACATGGCATAAAAGGAAAAACTAGGTGTTGCACTCCAGCTTGATAAAACTTTGGTGTCTTCACAAGGAGACCTTATTGATTTCTTAAAAAATGTGGAGCCAAGATGCACAAGGAGGAGTGTGATGGGGTGTCTACCCCACACAGATGTAGAAGGGGTTAACCCCGGGAGTGAGCAGTGGAGGGGAGTCCTCCAAGTAGCCTAGAGAGGCTGCATTGGGCGCAGCCAATCAGGGAAAGGCTGTAGGGAGCAACCAATCAGGGCCCAGCAGGTTTACATAAAAGAAGCTGCTGGACCAGAGTTTAGTCACTGCCTGGAGCTCAAGAAGGGAGGACTGAGTTCCTAGCAAGTGGATGGAATCTAGCACCCTGAACAGAGAAGTTGCTGGCAGGGAGCAAGAGGAAGCTCCTGGCTGGCTGCTAGGACTGGCATGCTGACAGGGCCGGCTCTAGGTTTTTTGCTGCCCCAAACAAAAAAAATTTTGGTTGCCCCCCCCCCGCACCCTCCTGCTGCCCCAGCCCTGGGTCACTGGTAACTCGCTCCCAGGGCAGGTCATTCAGCAGGAATTTTGGATGTGCACAGAACACAGACGGGATTGGTTCCCATATGGTTACAGAACTACAGTAAAGTGGAAAAATTTTCAGTTTGTGTGATTGAAGGATATCTGGATGCATATTATAAGACTGTCCTACATAAATGAGGAAAAGTTGAGGTGCCTTTATTATTCTTTTGTTCCATCTTTGTTTCTATGGGGAATTTGCCAATGCAATATCACTGTCTTCCTTTTAAACAAATAAAACTAAAACTTAATAATAATAATAAAAATAATAAAAAAGCAATGGCTGTTGAAAATAGCAATTCCAGTCCTAATAACCACCCGAAGCATTTCTTGCTCAATTTATTCTACTTTTTCCTACAGCAAGTTACAGTGGATCAGTATATTTGATTTGGGAGAAATGAAGTAACAGCTGCCCAAATTGAGCTTGAGCACTCCTGAATTTTGAGGGTGTTCAAATCCGGAAGGCAGGTGCTAGATTCCCTTTCTGAATATTAGCTAAATCTGGAAAAGAAAAGTCAATTTCTGCTTCCATGGCTCAGAAGTGTAAATCCTCCTACTGTACTGTATCTAAAACTGGTACTGGTACTGCCTGGTACTGTATTTAAAGCTGCCCAGTCTAGTAGAGCCTCCCCTCCCTTACTTTTCATTTTAGATTCTAGTGGGATCCACGTACCTGCCTTGCTAGGCTTCAGATAGAGAGGGGCACTGTCCCTTTAGTCCACCCAATTCTTTCTTTGGGGGAGAGCCCAGGGCTGGGGCAGCAGGAGGTGCAGGTGGGGGCCAGAGCTGGGGCAGCAGGAAGTGTGGGTGCAGGGGGGGGGAGAAGAACCCAGGGCTGGGGTGGCAGGAGATGCGGGTGGGGCGAGAGCCCAGGGCTGGGGCAGCAGGAGGTGCGGGTGGGGGCCAGAGCTGGGGCAGCAGGGGGTGTGGGCAGGGGAGAGTCCAGGGCTGGGGCAACACAGGGGTGTGGGGGGAGCCCAGGGCTGGGGGGGGGGGGGCGGCAAAAAAACTAGAGCTGGCTCTGTTCCTACCATTTACAGCAAGCTTCAGCATGAGGTTTCAGTTCTACACTCCTTTCCCCCTCCCTTTCCTGTTAATTGTGGCCATGGGAATGCTGGGAAATGTAGTTCTTTCCCTGCTCCAGGGCTGGCTCTATAGGCAGGGAGCTAACCAAGGAATTACAGCTCCCAGGGCTCCCTGTTGGTTCTCAGCTCTCATGCTGGATTCTTGTCCCCCTGCAAATTTGCCACCACAAGCACCTGCTTGCTTTGCTGGTGCCTAGAACTGGCCCTGCATGCTGAGGCCCCGAGATAAGGGTGAAGAACAGAGCTGGTGACATGGCTGGAGGACCCAGTGATGAAGAGGGCATGGCAGTTCCTGGAGAGGCTGCTGGCAGACATGGAGGCAGAATGACGGGGTGCAAACCATGGATGTGGGAGTGTTGTCCTTGAGCTAATCCGCAGAGTGACCAGAAGAGGAGGCGCCAGTCCAGCAGTGAGTGGTGTGTCCCGTGACAAGGAGATTCCCTGCAGGGCAAAAACTTTTAAAGCCTTAAAAGGTGAATGTATTCTCAGCAATGGAAAATATACAGTAGGAGATTATCCTAAGCAAGATAAATTCAGAAGACCACATCTCAACAAGGATGCCATATTCTGTATAGATTCCGTGTCCAACTCCAGATACACTTCAAGATGCTGATCCTGATCTTCACAGTCCTTACTGGGCTTGGATCAAGCTACCTCAGTGACCACTTCTCCCTCTGCACCCCACCACAATGGCTGCAGCTACCTGGACAATCTGAGAACCCCAGGCTCCATCTCTTGGGGTCCAGGACGTGGGCTATTCTAGGTGGAGGACTGTAGGCAGAGGAGTTCCTTAGCACTACAGTTCAAGGATGAGCCTAAGTCTTGCTACTTTTAGGACACAATGCAACACTTATCTCATTGCAGAGGACTGCCCTGAATGACTTGGTAATACCTTTCTGGAAGAAAACCACCAGGGATGAGGCCAGTCTTTATAGCAGATGTTATTCAATTATCTTTGTAACTAAATGATGACATCACAGTATCCCCCATACTAAGTATAGGGGATGCCACAAACGCTGTGGCAATGTTGCTTAGTTGCAAATGGAAAATTGTAAGATTTTTAAACATGACCACTATAAATCAAGAAGAGTGGAGAGTTTGGGTCCTTTATAGGTGGAATCAATGCAAGGCCCATTGATGTGGCATTTTTATCCTACAAAGATGGGCACAATAAGATTGCAGATTAGAATGGTCTCACACCCATCAATATAGTATTTGTGTATTTTACAAATTCGCCTGTCAAATATTCACCTATGGAGTACGGATCAGTGAGTCTATCTCCCTACTGCCCTCCCTCCCCCCATTAGTAGTTCATTTATTGTGAGAATGCTACACTGTGGGTATAAGTTTTACATTTTATTCTGAAGGTAGTGAGATCAATGATCAGTCTGATTTCCTTAGGCCGTGAGGTCCTCAGATGTGGGCCTGTTGCTGAGAAGGCTCTGTTCCTTTTACCTGTGTGTATCATTCTTGAAGTTGATATGTCCATTGTTCCAGAGAAGTATAACTGTAGTGGAATTTCATGATCCCAGAGTGCCCTTGGGGGCATTCTGAAGGGCTAAAAGCCTGAACATGCCTTAGTATTCAGTGGGAGCTGCTACCAAAGTTCTCAGCAGCTTGTGTAACTATGTAGCCAAGCTGCTTCATCTGAACAAGGTGAAGTTTTATTAACACTTCTTTTGTAACATTAGTGATCTCACCAATTATTCTGTCTCTGACTTTCTCTTCTTAGGGATTGTTATCAAGAAGGAGGTGGTGAAAGTTGTCATCATATGGAGTCTTCACATTCTCATCAGTCTGGCTTTTTGTTTGCATATGGCACAGAAACATTAGTCTTGTTACTGATATTTGCTTCTATGAAGTTAAGTGCTATAGAAAAATCTCAGATACATTATCTCTTCCTAGGAGTAAATAAAGGTAGTGTCTATGCTCATTCATGCAGATCTGCCAACAGCCTTTACTAGTGTCGGCCACAAGTTTTTGTTGGCCCACCTGCAGACCCTGTCTGGATTGGATTATATCTCTCCAAAAGGAAATAATGGAACTACAGCACTTGCAAGTGGTGATCCTCAGTTCCTTTTTGAAGAAACTAGAATGCTATCATATATGCAATTCATAAGAAGGCTTGAAATTGAAATATCCCATCTCCTAGAACTGGAAGGGACTTTGAAAAGTCATCGAGTCCAGCCTCCTGCCTTCACTAGCAGGACCAAGTACTGATTTTGCCCCAGATCCCCAAGAGGCTCCCTCAAGGATTGAACTCACAACTCTGGGTTTAGCAGGCCAATGCTCAAACCACTGAGCTATCCCTCCCCCGGCTTGGAGAATCAGGGAGCAAGGCAATAAAATTGACTTTTCTATGGATTCCATCACAGGTTGGAAGTGAGGTAGATGATGATCGGGCCAAAGTTGGAAGATCAGAAATTCAAGTAGGAATGACGACAGTTGATAATATTGGCACCCTGTCAAGAAAAGCATTAGCTGAAATAAATGATCAAAAGATAAAGTATCCTCTGATTGATATCAAAGCATCTCATAAAATAATATCCACTATTGTGAGACTACGGACAGGGCGGACTGCATGAATGAAAATCATTAGAGATGGGACCAAGATGTATCCACTCTGCAAATTGTGTCGGAAGCAGGATTTAACACCTGCCTGTGCTTTTGAATGTAATATTGTAGGGAAAATGACACTCTTTAGATCTGACAACTGGGATCAAGCCCTTTCAAAGAACCCTATAAGAGTCACTGAATTCATTCTTGAACATCATGGTCTGATGTGATTTATAATGGGACAAGACAACAACAACAGAATGGAACAATTCAAGAGAGATTCCAGAGCATGGTTTGGGCCAATTGCTAATAAGGAAGGGCTAAATAATCAATGTGTACAGTTGGGATTAGATTTTAGCAGGTAAAGGTTCCTTTTCATTTGTGGCTTAAGCGTACTATAGGGGCTTACTCTTTGCCTCAAGAATCTGAAAGATAAATGCTAAAAAAAGGACCTCCATTTCTTACCTTTAGACACCTAAGTACTTTATTTTTGACAAGAGAAACTGCATTCCCTTATCTTCTAAATCCTCCTAACGGAGCCGAGAGCAGGTTCAGACCCCCCAGCAAGGGCGGACCGGCTAAAAATCTTTACACGGGATTTGTATTAATTCCAACACAGACTCAATTGCTCTCTTAATCGCAGGAAGATTTTTTGCAAGGGGTTTAACACTCTCAACTCTAGCAGACCAGCATGTGTTTGACATGGAGTGGAGCGAACTACCAATGTTTTCTTTCAAAATTTCCCACCTCTGAGGACTGCCACTAAATATATTATATAGCTTTTGTATGACTCCAAAAAATTTTATTACCTCAGGACAACATTCTGCCGCATGAACACTGCATAGATTCAAACTGTGACAGGCACAAGGAGAAAAAATAGCTAGCGGATTGATTTGTAAAATTCGAGCTTGAGCATCCTTGTACGATCCACTCATATTAGAGCCATTGTTGTAGCCCTGTCCACGACACTCACTTATTGGAATATTGCGTTTTTGAAGCATCTGTAGAATTAAATCTGCGATGGCTTCCCCTGTTTTTTTATTACAGTTTACAAATTCTATAAATCTTTCTAAAACTTCATATTCATTTGTTTGTTTGTTTACAAGAACATAACGCAAAATGAATGTAGTTTGCTCCATATGTGCCGAGTTTGGTGTCGCATCTACAATGATAGAAAAATACTTTGCAATTTCTCTTTCCTTTAAAATGCAGCTAAATACATATTCGGCACAGCATGAAATAAATTCATTTTGGATTTCGGCTGACAAATAATGGACTGGCAATCTTTTTTTCTCAAATTGTGACTGTTTTACTCTTTTCAAATGCTCTGCTAGTAAAGGGTCGTAATGGCTTATGATTTCTAACATTCCTAAGAAATTGCCATTTTTTGAATCTCCAATTAAGTGGCTACTTCCCCTAAAAGCCAATCCACGTTCTGCAAGAAACAACACTACATCCAGAAATCATCGTAATAAGTCTTTCCATACTTGTGTTTCACTTTGTATTTTTTGCAATAATAAACAATTAACTGTAGTATTCTTATTAAGATTATTTTGTAAATTTCGCCACTCTACATAACATGCTCGTTGATTATTACTATTTTTATGTTCAGGTATTCTGTTGCAAAGTTTTTTATAACCTTTAGAAGGTCTCCAGCCAATTTCAGTTGTGAAAATTGAATGATGAGCTTCTGGATATTTACAGAATAAACGACAGGGAAAACAGAACAAGGCTTGTTTAGTTTTACTCCACACCAACCAGTCTCGAGGCACTACTTCATTATTCCTTAAGCAAAAATTCAGTACATAAACAGGAAATTGGTTGCCATCTTTATCAGGTTGTAAAATTTTAGGATATGGTTCTGGCCCTTGTCAAATGGCATCTTCTATTTCATTGACTGTGAAATTTGATTCTAGAAGGCCAATATCAAAATTTAATAGCTTCTTGTTGTTATTTAGCGCAATTTCAGAAGTTGGGCAATATTATTTTTGTCGAGCAAGAAGCGGAACAAGCCTCGGTGATGGTAACATCAGTTTTATCTGCAGAAGTGTATTGTGGTTCCGAAGATAGTATAGTGCTCGAATAACAAAAGTTGCTATATTACTAGAACCACTTCCATTATTAGAGCTGTTTTTATTCACTTCATCATTTTCTCTTTTTTCAGTTCTTTCTACTGAGAAAGACAAAAACATACGCAACATAGTTGGGCCCCAGGCCCCCTTCCGGACCGCTGGGCCCCGGTAATTTGTACCAGCTTCCCCCTCCCTCTCATCGGCCCTGCCTGTATCCATCTTTTGTATAACACCTCGTGAGCAACTGATAGCCTCTTATCTGCTTTGATATATCTCTGATGATAATACTCAGCACTGATATCAGACTTCCAGCTTCACCAAAAATAGCCATTTTATTCCACTTTAACAATTAGCCCCTTCCTCCTGAGATTTCATTTTCATCCCTTTCCATGCATACTAAAATGTGCATGGTATCCTAGAGTGAAATCCTGCAGAGAACACTGCTTAGTACATGTGTTACGCACTCTATAGTAAAATGTACTACAGTTCCTCTTGAGATAAAACACACCTATCCCAATATTATAGACAAAAAAAGTTGTAGTACTCTGTGCTGAAACAAAAAACATCATAAGATATTTAAATTCAGATTTAAATGGTGATACACTGTCATTTATGTTCTGCTGAATTTATTCTGTAACCGGTAATCTTCTTTAAAAAGCTACACTGACCATCAGAAGCATGTATTGTGATTCAAACACACAGAAAATTCTGAATATGTATATGGATTTTAATTATACAGGGCCAAATCCTGCAATTCTGTAAGATAGGGTTACCATATTTTGTGCCTCCAAATGGAGGACACTCCACGGGGCCCTGGCCCCGCCCCCAGCCCCGCCCACGCCCCCACGCCCCAACTCCGCCCCCTCTCCAAAGTCTCCGCCCCCTCCCCTGCTTCCCGCGAACATTTAATTCGCGGGAAGCCTGAAGCAGGTAAGGGGGAGGGGGGGGAGGCGCAGCCCAGGCTGGCCCCCCGGCGGCTCCAGCCTGGGTCGGCTCGGGCCCTGGGGTGCCGGCCCCGGCCCCCGGCCAACCACCCCCGGCCTGCCCAGCACTGCCGGCCCCCGGCGGCCCGGCGCACCCCTCAGCCCCCCAGCCCCGCGACCCCGGCCCGGCTCCCGGCCCGGCCCCCCGGTTCCCGGCCCCGTGGCCCAGCGCACCGCCCGGCCCCGCGACCCTGGACTGGCTCCCGGCCCCGCGGCCCCGGCCCCGCCACCCCGGACCGGCTCCCGGCCCCGCGACCCCCCGGCCCCGCCACCCCGGACCGGCACCGCGCCCCTGGCTCCCCGCCTGGCCCCGCACCCAGCCCGGCCCAGCACTGCGACCCCGGCACGGCACCGCGCGCCCGGCCCGGCTCCCGGCCCGGCACCATGCCCCCGGCCCCGCAACCCCGGCCCGGCCCCGCACCGGCCCCGGCCAAAGAGGGAGCCCTCCCTCCCTCCCGATTTTCCCAGACATGCCCGGCTTTTGGGGATTTCCCCCCGGACGGGGATTTGAGCCCCCAAAAGCCGGACATGTCCGGGAAAATCCGGACGTATGGTAACCCTATGTAAGAAGCTGTGTTGAGTTCTTGCACACCAGAGTTCTTCAATGAAGGAGGATTGCGCATTACAAACTGTCTCACTGCTTGGGGCCCAGTCCCTTGATTTTTAATGGCAGTTTTACCCACAGAAGGCTTGTAGAATGAGATCTTGCAATATATTAGTTCTTTTTCTATCATTTATAAGACCAGTGTGCCTGGAACATGGAATCTGTCTGCAGTCAGGTTCAAAGGTTTTCATCTCCCACACTGACAACTCAAAGAAGAAATTGAGAACACTATATTTACTGACAGTCTCAACACACACCAGAACAGGGCTGGGCTGACAATGCAGAGAAATTGTGCTACTTTAAATGAGCATTTGGCCTTTGCATTTGGAGCTCCAGTATCACATGTAATGGTAGATTTTAAAATTGCAGCTAGCACAGAATGCTAGAGGAGAAGGATGGTTTTGTAGTTAGGATACAAAACAGGGAGGCAGGAGATTTGGGCCTATTTTCGGCTCTGCCATGGGCTTCCTGTGTCTCTTTGGGTATGTCCTTTACCAGCTCTGTGCCTTGGTTTCCCCAGTTGTATAATGAGGATAATGACTTACCTACCTTGAAAGGCTTATCCAATGTTTCTAAATGCTTAGGGATCCAGAGATGGAAACTGTTACCAAACTATGAAGTATAATTATATTATGATGGGATTCATACCACTGCTTCTATTAGCAGAGGGAAGGGGGTTGTCTGTTTTTAATATATGTACAGAAAAAGAGGCATTCACTGAAATGTCTGCTGTTTTGAGCATGATCCTGTAAGGTGATGAGTGCCCTCAAGACCCACTGTAGTCAAACAGATCAGGCTCAAACAGCAGATTTTCCTAAAAGCAATTCATAAAAACTTTCTAGCAGCTCACATGACTGAATCGTTTTTGATATCGCAATTAGCTGCTCCAGTAATTATTACAGACTAAATTCTGCCTGGCCCTTATATGGCTGCACAGTGTTGAGGAGGGAGTAAAAAGCTTCTTCCTCCTCAGTCCCGTAACTTAACTCTCTTAACTTTAATGAAGACCCTCAGGGTACAATGGGCCTACTAGAAGTAGACACCCATCCTGCTTAATATCAGGCCAATACTTCTAGACCGAGGAAAGAGAAATGTAGAAATAAATACATAGACAACTGTGTTTCTACCTACTGGGCAATGTTAGAATTATAGCAGTTGGAAATGGAAAAATCCTGTTAGGTCCTCCAGCCACGGCCAGACCATTCTTAAGGCTTTGTCCATTCTAGTTTTAATGAGGCTCCTCGTGCTTCTAGCATGATGGGCTTTTCAAAAGCACTTTGCACTGGTCTAATTCTGCTCCCATTGAATTCCATGGCAAAACTCCTATTGACTGTAACTGGAGTAGTGTTAGGCCAATGCTGAATACCCACCATAGGAGAGTGGACCACTGTCCAAAGTGTCTCGCACCTGGAAGATTTCCTAAGATTCAACCTCTATTTTGCTTTCTTATTTTCATCCCATTTCTCTTAGTTAAATTCTAATGCACCACAGATTTTGCCCAGCCTTCCCGTAGATGTGAAATAGAGATGGGTGTGCACAACCCTTCTCCCAACTCATGTGAGACTCATGTAAGTGCCAGAAAGAATTGTAGCCCTGTGCTCTGGGAAGTGCCGGGGCTGCATCCTGTCTCCTACACCCTCAGAGCACTCAGCACAAGGAATGTGGGGAAGGCTGGCTGGAGGAAGAGCAGACATGGCTCCTGTCCCCCCCAGTGCATACATCTGCAGGAGAGAGCAGGATTAAGTAAGATGCACCTTGCAAACTGGGGGCACGCAGCCTCTGAGAGGCTTGGAACTCCAGGGGCCATTCTGCTTTCCTAAGGCAAATGCCTCCCAATAGCACAGTGGGCCACCCTTGGCCAGTGCAGCTCCATGCTTCCTGCAGCACAGCATAGCACAGCATCTAACAGGCACAACAGAGTCCAAAAGAATTACTCCATCTCCTTTGGATCTCAGTGGAGGGGAAGGGCTGCACTGCAGTGTGACCCTTTGGAGGAATTCTGACTGACTTGGATACAATTCCTCCTGGCACTTCACATGCCAGACTTGCAGTGTTTGAATGTGAGGGGTGTAAGCTCTCCTTCCTTCTGGGTCTTCATAGGTCCCTGCTCTCCAGCCAAACTGTGCCCAGTTCCTTGCACACAGGAGTTAGGGGGAGGCATTAGCACAGTCGCTATCTAGCCCTCTGTTTACATCTTTCAGATATTTGCAGATTGTTTCCTGCCTGATTTCCAGTTCTCTGTGGGGATTCAACCAGCCGTGTGAGAGCAGTAGACACGTCTAAAATGTAAAGCAGTATAATAGTTCATAACTCTAGTTTGACAGCAGTCCTAGATAAGGGCTAATTGTCAGAAATGTGCTTTTCACATTTTTATTTTATTTGTTTTTATTGGTGGCTAAGAGAAAAAAATGTGATTTTAAAACCTGCCAAATTCCTGATAAAATACACCCTGAGAAATAGCCAGCATCATCAATGATTCAGTGTGAACAACATTAAAATTACATTAAGGGTTTGGCCCAAACCCATGAAGTCAGGGACCACAGGGCTTCTAACTTCCATTTTCCATGTTTCTGCGTGTTGAGTGCTGCTGATCCTCAATGGTCTTGTAAAGTGCATCACAAAAGGTTTTTATTGAATTTCCTTTGTATTTTTATTGTGTTTGAGGAGGATTTTTTTTTAAATCCAATTTCTTATTTTGCTTTAACAGTAAAAGGACAAAATGGGATCATGAAGATAGATGTTGCTCCCACTGAAATTAAGAGATTTGTGCCAGTTATTTTAATAGGAGCAGGATTAAGCTCAATATCACAATTTTCCGTTATGCTTTTCTGTACACACAGAGCAACCAGAGTGCTTCAGATTAAAGTGATTTATTTTAGACTGAGAAAAAAAATATGTACAAAAGTGAAGTGTATTGGAGAGAGCCATAATGGCTGCCGTTTCTGCACACAGGCAGTTAGTAGAAATGTAAATGTGTAGAATGCAGTGGGAAAAACAGCAACCAAGGGACAGCTTTCATCATCCCTGGGGTGAGTCCCCCTCACACTAATGCAGATGCAGGGTCTGTGAAAGGAGGTCATTTATAGGTAACCCTCAGGAGTTGTCAAAGGTGATACCAGAAAATCTAGCGGCAAAGAAATCTCCCAAGTGGAAACCACAGGAGAAGGAAGGTACTCAGAGTGGAACCACACAAAATGGAAGACCTGTGAAGTTGCCCAGTGATTTCAAAGAGTATGCATATAATTAAAATTACTAGGTTTCCATTATAAGAAGAGAGAAGTTATGAAAGGTCTCTGTAGCCATAGATATGTAAATTGTTGACCAATGAAGAGTGAGTAGATGGCGCTCAATAATACGTAGCATAGTTCCTGGGTGTATAAAACTTGTTGTGCCCTGCAAATGGCTACCTTTTGTTAAGCTCTCTACGTTGGCTCTTAAAACACAATGAGTGATCTCTGAGCTCCCTGCACTTTTAGCAGTTAAAAGGAACCAGAAAGCAATTTTTTTTGGAGGCGGGGGGGAGGATGCTCTTTTATACTCTCAGAACCCTGAGTGGTGGACAAGTGGGGGAAAGTCTCCGTGCCCATCCTTTCTAGAAAATTCCAAGCTCTCTTGCTAGGGGATCATTTGTCCCAGTAATGTAAGCCTTTATGATCAATTCTTGAAGGAGAACAAGTTACCTTTTCTTTGCTATATGCACAAATAAAATCAGTTTTCCATATACAGAAAAGCAGTGGTTTTCTACAATACATGTTAATTTCTCACAAGCACCATAAACCACCTGCCATTCAATAGGGGCTACCACTGAGGGGTTCACGTCATAAAACCCAGTGTGGGGTGGAAACACTCATCTTCTATGGTGTGCTTTGTGCTCCCAAACTATTCCACCATAGGTGCTCGTTTCATGTACAACTCAAGTTAAAGATATTGTCACTGTCTCTTAATGCACCATTGGGAAAGGTTCCTGAGGAAATTTCCCCTGGAAAAGTTCTGAGGAAATGTTACATTTAGAAGTTCATTCTAAAACAATGGCAGAGACATTGTGAGGGCAGCATCAGGGGGATGTAAGCATTTTTTGAGTGGGTGTTGTAGCATCGAGATCCACCTCTAGTAACCGAAAGTAGAAAATTATCTTATTGTAAACAGCTTACAAGAGTGAGCAAGGGAGTGCCTGGAATAATTAGTTCAACCACCTCACCCACAAACATACGCACATTGCCCCTTCTTTCCTTCCTGGAGATGTGGGATGGGAGTTCCAGAGACCTAAAGGAATTGGGAACCCAGCTACCATTGGATGTGACTCCAAGATCCACCTAGAGAGGGGACTGTGTGTACGGCTTTCCTCCACCTGGGGAAGTTTTGTGTCCTGTGGTATATAGGAGGTCAGACTAGATTATCACTTTTGGTCTTGGAATCGACGACTCTCCCAGCCCCATGGAGATTCCCTGGAAATGCACTACACTCAGGAGGAGGGTGAGGCATGTGTAGCAGTGATCACAATTTTGGATTGTGTTTTCCTCTGATTTAGAGCAAGGAAGAGGAGTTTTGTGTGTTCTTTTTTGTCTCTTTCAAATATTCTCTAGTCACACTGCTCTGCACTCTCTGATTTTACTCAGACATTTGGCCAACAAAAAGATAATAAGGCCATGTCTACACTGGGGCTGGGGGAGGGGGTCATTTCCGCCTTGGGTAGAGGCACCCGCATTAGCTCTCACTGAGCTAGCACACTAAAAAATAGTAGCATAGTCACAGCAGGACAAACTAGACACCCTGAGTATGTACTTAGGGTTTCAGATGGGGTCGTATTCAGCATACCTAGCCCATCCTGCTACCCACATAGCTGCAGCCACACTGCTGTTTTTAGCGTACTATCACAGCTAGCACGTGTATGTCTACCTGAGCTGGAAGTGACTACTGTAGATAAAATCTAAGAAAGGAAATGGTTGTGCTTTGATGGACTGTGCCAGATCTTGCCCTGTGCTGTGCATTGCATTGCAGAGTCAGACAGAACAGGGAGCTTTTCCTCACAGCACATTCAAACAGCAGCAGGACAGGATACCCTGTTGTACTCTGTACACCTAGGATGGAATCCTGGCTAATGTGCCCACTGATGCTCCATGACTCAAGAGGACATGTTTTGCTATTCTGGAGGTGCAGTCAGACCCTTGACCTCTTCACACACACCCTCTCCCATGCACACGTTCTGTGGCCTGTAGCACACACTAGAGCAGTGGTTCTCAAACTGTGGGTTGGGACCCCAAAGTGGGTTGCAACCCCCTTTGAATGGGGTTGCTAGGGCTGGCTTAGACTTGTTGGGACCCAGGGCTGAAGCCAAAGCCCGAGGGCTTCAGCCCGGGGTGGCAGGACTCAGGTTGCAGGCCCCCTGCCTGGGGCTGAAGCCCTTGAGCTTCAGCTTTGGCCCCCACACCTGGGACAGTGGGGCTCGGACAGGCTCAGGCTTCAGTTCCCCTCCTAGAGTCCTGAAGTTGTTGTCAGAAGGGGTCGTGGTAAAATGAAGTTTGAGAACCCCTGCACTAGAGAGGCCACCTTACCAGGTCTCAGGTTGAGCACTCATAATCAATGGTACTTTTGGAAGTTTGGGGCTGATTGCATCTGCACACAGCAGTATTACTAACCCCAAATATCATGAGTCATGCCTGCCACATTGAGACTTGCTTAAAAATCCTGAGATTTTTAAATACTAATGTGACAGGCGGGCTGGCCCTTTAAGGGGAGTTGGGTTCAGCCTTGTCTGTGGTTTAGCAGTTAAACCCCTCCCACCAGCTGATCTTGATCTGGTGACTCAATTACAATTAGTATTCCCAGTGGTGAAAAGCTCATGGAGGAGTAGATAGAGAGGAAAGAGCACTCAGTAAGGAGTAGATCTCAGGGAGAGGAGTAAGGGGAGTTCCCTCTCTCTGGGAAAGGCCCGATGAAGAGTGGCTGGAGAGAACCATAGGGAGCAGGTTGGGCTTTGGTGGGAAGTTCCTGAGATAAGACCTGTAAAAAGCAGGGAGGTTCCTGGAAGACACTGCCAGGGTCCCTGTAGAGAGGAGATGGTTGGGAAACCTACTAAGAAGACAGGTCTCCATGGAAAAAACTCTGGAAGTCAGTGCTTAGTCAACGGAGCAAAGATGGAACTGTGTAGTCCCTGGGAATAGGGATGAAAAGCAGGGGACTTCAATACAGCCTGAGTGGGCGGAAGGATCTTCTGTTTGAATCTTTCTGTGGAATCTTTTGTTGGACTATTGCTACCTTGGAAGGGGACAGAACTGGAAAGAGGTGACTTGTCTTGCAGGCTGGGCCATGGAAGATTGCAGGACTAAAGAAGTGGTAAACAAGGAAGAGCTAGGGATGAAAATACCTGCAATGCCATGGTCCAACACCAGGGGGTGCTATGTTAGTGAGTGGAATCACATACAACTAAACATCAGGTTCCTATTATCTGTCTTCTGGTTTCTGAGTTTTAGGGTACAGCTGGGTCACATTTTCACTTTTCCCCCCCCCCCACAGCTGTGAAGCCTACAATCTTAATTACATGAAAATCTCAGCGCTCATGTTTTTAATCTTCTGACTCCAGGTGCAGTGGCTTAAGGTACGAGAATGTTGCGATAGTGCAGGAATGTCCATACCAGCCACAGCAGCTGAACCCAGCTCTCTTGAATCCCATCCCAGTGCCCTCTTCACAAGATGATCCATGGAGAACCTAGGGGATCTGCAGGGTTTGTGGGTGGACATCAGGGCTTGTTCTGCAGTTGGGCTGGGGCGAGAATGATTGGGGAATGCTTCACAAAGAGAATCTCTCAGGGGCTTCCTCCTATATAGCTCTCTCTGGCAGAATTTCCTGCAAAGTGGATATTTGTGCCTATAGTTAACAATCCCCTGTAAGATTTCTTGTTATGGCCCATTCTCTCAATCATAAAGATTGAAATGTAAACAATGAAACAGCAGGTGGCAACCTAGAGCTTGACTTTTAATGAAACACGTACAGGAATCAAATGGCAATGAAGGAAAACTGTGAAAGATAAGGGAGTAATTTCTGACACTCAAACTAATTATCAGTAAATCAAGTGACAAAGAATGCTATGAAATTTGTGATTCTTTCACTGATATGTAACTTCCCTATCATTCCTTCTACTTTTTCTTCAATTGTGCCCCACTGGGAAAGGCCCAACAAATGGAAGACAGGTAGACAAGCACGTTAAATAACCCTGCATTCGTATTCTGGTTATTTTGACAATCTATTTACAAAGCCAGAAATAAAGTTTTCGTGTTTAGCCAATAAAAATGCTTATATAGTGATATGTAGTAGTGGTATAATATCCAGTGTAGAGCTGAAGAGAGGAGATCTATAAAGATAGAGACTTCAATTGCTCTTCTTTCATCCTGCACAAGTATCTAAACTTCAGTTTTGATTTTTGATTACATGGAGCTTATAAAGTTTCTTGAGTGACCCAGATATTTTTCTGTCTTGGCTTATCCGGCATGCTGTTACAAACATTTGTTATTTGCAAGTTAAGGAGAGCGGTTCCTTCTGTCTATTCTGATTTGGTTTTCTTAAGCTTCTTTAATGCCTCTGGTCCTATCATCTATGCTGTGAGGAAAGCAGTAATTTGTGCTGACATTATCTAACTGCCTTGCAGAAAAAATATGTTCCATATCAGCAACTAAAGGGAGAAAGTTATCTATAATTTAGGACAATAATTGGGGTGTAATTCCTGAAGTTTCACAGCGTCTTGAATGCCGACAGAATCTGCTATCATTAGAGTTTTCTCAGGATTCTATTATGTGGATGTAATAAGTTATGACTGAAAGGAAATCATTATGAGGACTGCAGCTCTGTAACCCCTTTATTTTCCTTCATGCCAGTTGTGCTTATTAGAACTCAGGAATAATTTTTTTTTTAAGTGAAAAAGGAGCTCACAAATTATTGACACTTGAAAAATCAGAGGCAATAGTGTGATTGTCTATTGGGGTCATCCTTCTGATAAATACTGGCCCTTACTCTCCTGTCATGCCAATTTTAAACTAGTGTAACTCCACAGACTTCACTGAGTTACTCCTGACTTACACCAGTTTAAGTAAGAACAAAGTCAGACCCATGGCTTAGACACAGGAGGGTATTTGCCCTGATTAAATCGGGGAGCAGGGAATCCTTATGTTTTCCATTTTGCTTTCTAAAAGAAACTACATACTGCAGTGAGGCTATTTCTAATATGCACATGCACATAGGGCAAAAAGCCTGTCCTTGATGTTAGTAGCTGCACAAAACCCCAAAGGGTCAGCTATCCAGGGGTCCCTGAGCTGCCATCCTGACACAGCACAAGAAGGCCCAGGGGAGGTTTGCAGGAGGGGCTACGCTCTGTAGAGTGAGCACCTATCTTAGTGCTGCTCCAGAGAGTAGTAGTATGTGCTCCCCATCCAATATGTACTGCAGACTGTACCGTATGTGCATGGTGAGGACAAGGGCATGACTGCACCTCCAAGCCACCTTGGTCATGGAGTGCCAGTGAGCTAGAACCCATCCTACTTCTAGCAGGTTATCCTGCCCTGTTGCTGCTTGAGTGTACTGGGGAAAGGAGCTCTCTGTTCTGACTCCACAGGGCATCTGCACAGGACAGGATCTGATAGCCAAACATGTGAATAAAATCAGAGTGTGCAGAGCCAGGTGTGAACAGAGAACACTTGAAAAAGACACACCCCCACCCAAAAAAAAGAGGGAATGCACAAAACTCCTTTTCCTGGCTCTAAATCAGACAACAGCAGCATTGGGCATTGCAGACTCCCTGCCTTGCTCTCCTGGCTTTTCAGTTCTCTCTGTGCCCACACTGGCTGATACCAGCTTCTTAGCTGCAGCTGTCATGGAAGGGCTCTGTGGTCCCCTCACCTGGGATGCAGATCGAGCCCTTCCTAGCAACTGCAAGACTTCCTCTATTTCTACTTCCCTTGTGGTCAGCAGAAAGATCTTCTGATGTTTTCTGGCCTAAATGCCTTCAGGTTTTTGCTCTGATGTCCTTTTAGTTAAACAGAAATTATGGCACCATAGCTCTGACTTTGTTCTCACTGAAGCCAATGACAAAAGTGCCTGCCATTTACTTTAGTGGGGAAGACCGGCTCTCTTTGGCCAGTAATTCGGTATCTGTTCCTCTCATGCAGGAATTTTAGGTGACTGAAGAAGATCGTTGGCATGTGTCTGACAGGGCTCAAAGGCCTGTGCCCTCACTAGAGCATTGAACCACTGCAAAGGGCTGGAGCACGCCCACTAGCCATCCTTTTCAGGTGCATGCAGTGCACCGCACACAACGTTCCTTGCTGAGTGTTGTGCCTATGCTACATCTCCCAGGAGCCAGCGCAGACTGTCCGGCGGTATAATGTCTTTGTGCACCTGATTACACTTTTGGTTTGTTCCAGTGGATGCTTTGAATGGTTCTGTCCTGCCTGTGGAGCCATATGGATGCCACATGTATCATGATGAATGGAACTGGGGAAAGAGGGTTGGGTTTCTGGAGGGACATAGTTTGGTGTAGCCACAGGAATGCAAGCTGAGCTCAGACTGCTAGCTCTCAATCTTGAGACTCCTACCGTAGCATATAACTGACCACTCAGCATTCTGAATAGAGACCTCTTTCCTACAATACTGCCTGCTCTTGCATTACTTGTTGCCAGTGAAACACCATGAAGGGCAAGGGATATCCCCTCATGCTATCTGTGTAGAAACCATGATAGAGAGTCTGCCATCTACCCCTGAGCTTCTGACTCTGGAGGCCCAGCATATGCTGTGATAAGGCATCTTTTGGTGATGATGTGCTTAGAGGTAGGAGCTCGATTCTGTGACCCGCTTTCATGGATTCAGTTAGTTTTATATGTCTAATTTTGTTCCTGTTCTTGTTTTCTTGCTTTAGGCTTTGTTTTGCAGCTGAGCTAACAGTTTCCTTCTCTTTTGTGTTCCTCCTAGAATGCCAAGTCCAGACCAGGTTCTGCAGAGAAGACAGCCCTTCAGGTTCCTCTATGTGGCCCAGAGAGCTTTCCCGCACCCTGCTCTCCTCCATTTAATGCAGTATGTATCTTAAGGGATGTATCACTCCTCAAGACAGTGATGAATGGGAGCTGGAGCTCCCTGGTGAGGTAAGTGGATTTACCTGGGGGTAACAGAGGTATGTATGACCACTGAATTCCCTCTGCAGTTCTAAATGTGTATAGTATTCTTCACTTTTTGTCCTAAACTGATGTGTAGACAGCTGCGGTGTTCCTCCCCCAAGGTGGCTTCGCTTCAGTCATGGACAAAATTATTCCTATGCAAGCGTATAGATGTTCATAGAATGCTTTGGTGCTGTTAATGAGATTTGGTTTGTTTGAAGGATCCTTGACTGTGAGCTCTTTGGGACAAGGGATGACTTTATACTGCATGTCTGTTAAGGGCGTACAATGATGTGGCCCTGATGCTTGGTTCCACAGCAATATATCCAATAATAAAACAAGCCCTTAAAAGTGACAAGGAGACTTGTACATAATGGCTCTGTTATCCCTAGACAAGAAAATATAAAATGAGTGTTTGGGTGTGTTAACAGGTGGAGTCCCCACCCTGGCCAACACAAGCGTGCACAATCTGGGTCAGCGTCTTAACTCACTCTCCTTCCTCAAGCTTTTGTTCTTGAGAACAGGAAACATAAATTTGAGCTAGAGTTGGCTGTTTATAGGGATTTTTCCTGTAACATCTATCTCACTTCCTTCTCTCTTTTATGAGAAGCTCTTTTCCTTTTATCATCCTACATTGGAGCTAATGAAACCTACCTGCTCTAAGTGCCACAGTGAGTCAGCAGAATGGCTCTGTATCTCCATGCAGGGTCTGTGCAGAACATAACATCCTGTCACAGAGAGGTCTGCCTGATAGCTATGGTTTGTTTCTATTAGCTCCTTACCATCTCTCTTGCATACTCTCTCCCTTCTCTTCCCTTTATACTCTTCCATGATCTTTTCAATGCTATTATCTTTTCTTAGCTCCAAACTTAATATCTTGAAAAAGCATCCCTTTCACTTCGGCAGAATCTGTTCCTATTCACTCACACTGCAAATGGAGTGAGTCCAGAATTGTTTCAGAGATGTACTGGTTTTCTTTTGTATCTTGATTTTTTTAAAAAAATTTGTATGAACTTACTAAAATAAAAATTAAACAAAGGGGATGTTTCTTACTGTGGAGCTGTGGGTGATCTGAACATTTGCTGCAGCAGTTTGACATTAGACCAAAGATGATATAATATTTAGCACTTGTGTAGAACTTTTTAGCCATAGATCACAAAGCTGTCAAGCTATCATTATTGCGCTCTTATATACGGAGAAATGGAGGCATGTGAGTTTCAGTGACTTGCCAGGTCATGTTCCCTTGACCATCCTGTCTTCTCAGGGGATGAGATGGGCTTGACTCATGGAACCCAGATTAGGATCCAGATCCAAATCCAGACTTTCTTGTAAATTGTGAGATGTGTATGTTTGTATTTGGAATTCCAGTTCAGGACCACCTCTGATTTCAAGATGAGAAAAGTGTGTGCTGGTGAGTCGATATACTGTATTGGGTTTACTAATAATTCTACCCTAGTTCTTTCAGGATTTGATGTATCAATACAGAGCTGATGCAATGAGTTATATTTTTAGCCTGCATATTTTTATATACATACACATGTCAGAAGAAGAATATATTTCATCCTATATCAATGTGATGTTTCATAGATTTATAAAGCCAGAAGGGACCATTATGAGCACCTAGTCTGGAATCCTGCACAACACAGGCTATAGAATCACCCAATGATTCCTGCATCTAGCCCATAACTTCTAGTTAAGATAGATCATATATTTTTAGACATGTAATCTTGATTTAAAGATTTCAAGTGATGGAAGTTACCACATCCCTAGATAAATTATTACAGTGGTTAATTACCCTCACTGTTAAAAATCTCACCTTATTTCTAGCTTTGAGCCATTGGATCTTGTTATGCCTCTGTTAGATAAATTAAAGAGCCCTCTATCAGAAATCTTTCCGCCCTGTAGATGCTTATAGACTGTGATCAAGTCACTTCTTAACCTATTCTTAGATAAACTAAATAGACTGAGCTTTTTTATTCTCTCACTGTAAAGAAGATTTTCCAGGCTTCTAATAACTTTTGCAGCTCTTATCTGAACCTTTTCAGTTTGTAAACATCCTTTTTAAAGAGGGTTCAGTTCTGGTGTTCACAGCATTCCAGTACTGTCTTGCCAATGCCAAGCAGTAATAGTACCACCTTACTTTTCTACTTGATCTTCCTCTGCTTATATCTCCAAGGATAACATTTGCTTTCTTACCCACTGTATCACACTGGGAGCTTTGAGTCTGGGGATGTTATCTTAAATTAGCACAGATTAGTATACAGCATTGTTATCTGACATGGAAGGTGATGTATTGCATCTGATTTAAGAAGGGATGTGTCTATTACAAGAGGTGTTGTATCTGATTCAGTAAGCAATATATCTGAATTCAGCAGGTATTAGATCTGATTCACTAGGTGACTTGTCTGCTTCTGGAAGTGGTATATAAAATCTAATGAGTGATGTGTGTTGCTCAGTAGGTGTTCCATTTTTCCCTCCTGAATAATTAATTTGTGTATATGTGTGTGTGATTTACCTACAGAAGCCCACATATCAGATTTGCTTTGTGACAGATTTATGTTAGTATGTGGTCCAGTAGAATTGTTAGTTCATTCAATGCCATATGAAATATCCAAATTCAGAATGATTGCTGGTATATGGGTTAATATCTTTGTAAATAAAGCCTAGATATATTTATAGAGAATAACTTGGATATTACAGATTTAATATATAATTGCAAATCTGTAGACAGCATAATATCTTGCTTAGTTGAAAATGTATTTTGAATTCTACCAGGTGAGAGCTAAAATTCCATCTGCTTGTTATGTCTTACAATGTGAAGTGTGACACTGGGCAAATGTCTAAATTTATTTTATTTACTCTAGGGTAGAACTATGATCTGGGATTGATTTGGTATAGTCACTTGTGAAAATTGCCCATGCGCAAGGAATGGGAAGAGGGGGGAGCCCACTTCCTGCATCACCAACACATTTCATCTGTGACAAGCACAAGTAAATTCCGGGCTAGAACTTTTTGCCTCTCCTACATGGATTCTAATTACCCCTCTGTAACTAGGTATCACTATATATGAGAGCTTAAGCTTATTCCTAGGTGTAGTGTATGATGTAATTTTCAATAGTCAGTCTCTCTCTCTCTCTCTCTCTCTCTCTCTCATATAAATATAAAAATAATATATGCTGTGACCGGAGTCCCAGGGGAGCCAACTGAGGTCACTCAATTAGGGTGAATTGCAAAGAATGGGGCAGACAATCCCCAAAGCAGGTGGATATTCCAATACTTAGATTTACCAAGCCAGCACAAAACAGCTTCTATATTACCTCACTGGTTACCCAGAAGCCAACAACACAGTTCCCTTAAAGTAACCAGCCTTAGGCCTCCACCCAGACACCCAAGTCAAATATGATGAGGATTACTGAAAATCTTATTCATCATACAAGAAAGTTCTACCCATCCCAAAGAATGGGACACATTACCTCCCAGGTCAATGAATATTTCAGATCTTACCCAAATACAGGCTTAAAGCCAATTCTTATTAACTAAACTAAAATTTATTAAAAAAAGAAAAGAGTGAGTATTGGTTAAAAGATCAGTATACATACAAACATGAGTATGTTCTTGAGATCAGATTCATAGTAGAGATAGTGAGCTTTGTAGTTGCAAAGAGTTCTTTCAGAAATAGTCCATAGGTTGTAGTCCAGTGTTCATATTCAGGGTGATTCCAGATTCGGACAGGAGATCTCAATTTTAGATTTAAGCTTCCCCTCATGAAGCATCAAGCAGATCTGAAATAAAAAGGATCAAGACCCAAGCCCTCTTTTATACATTTTCAGGCCTTCTTTGATAGCTCGGAGTCCTTCAGCGAACAATAATCAATCACAGATACTTTGATGTGGACCTATTTCCTAAGAATCACTAGTAATTAGCTATCCAAATTACCACAAAGGAATTTATCCATTAGGCAGTTTATCACAATTTTTAAAGAGACGTATAGACAATGACATTATTTCACCCAAGATTCATCTAAATGTTAATATTCCCTTTTTTATCTCTGAATCAATAGCTATAGTGACAGATAGGAACTGTCTGTTTACATGGCTAATATTCAACAAGATATGAGTACACACATACAATTAGTATCCAGGGCCAGCTTTAGCAAGAGCGGGGCCCGATTCCTGGCGGCGTGCTCCGGTCGGAGCTCCAGCCGGGGTCATGGGGCTTGGGGCTGGAGCTGAGCCGGGGGGCCGGGCCCGAGCCGGACCGGACCCGAGCCAGGTCAGGGGGCCGGGCCCGAACCGAGCCGAGCCGCGGGGGCCGGGCCCAAGCCGAGCCATGGGGGCCGGGCCCGAGCTGAGCCGTGGGGGCCGGGCCCAGCTTGAGCCAAGGGAGCCAAGCCGGACCCGAGCCGAGCTGTGGGGCCTGGGCCGGACCCGAGTCAAGCCGCGGGGGCCGGGATGGAGCCGAGCCGAGTGGGACGGGCCGGCGCGCTCGGCCAGAACCGGGGCCGGAGCTGCTGGGGCCGGAGGTCCTCGGCCAGGGCCGGACTGGGCCGCGCCGCGCCTCCCCGGAGCACTTCTCATGTCCCCCTCCCACACCCCTGACTCAGCTTACCAGGTGCTGCCTGCCTGCCCCTGCTTCTTTTCAGACTTCTCGCGAACCTCTGATTCGCGGGAAGCAGGGGCGGGGGAGGAGCAGGGCGCGGAGCATTCAGAGGACGGGAGGAGGGGAAAGTGAACGTTCAGGGGAGGGGAGGGTGGAGAGCTGTGGCAAGGGGCCCTCTTGGCATGGGGCCCAATTCAGCCAAATCGGCTGAATCGGCCTAAAGCCGGCCCTGTTAGTATCACCTGTAATTTCTAACAATATAGGTTTTCATTTCAAAGTTCTAGCCTATCTACCATGGAATGGCCCTAATTACCACTTGCATACTTTGCTAACATGTCTCTAAAGGTTGAATCTGGGTCATTTATCCTGCAGGATGCTTAACCCTTTCTGACCATGCATCACATTTTGTTTAAGATTTGTTGCAATTATATAACAGTGGTAGCAACAATGATTTGCACGGTCATATTTTAATTAGACAATGTCACATATGCGCTGACAGTCTCTGAAAGATTCTGGCAAGCCACACCCAAGTGGGTTTTGTTGGATACAATAGAATTTGCCTGACATCTAGAGGAATCCACAAGAGCAAAATGCAACAATCTTGACCATGTCCTGTATTTAACTCCCGCTCCAGTTGTCCTCCAGGCTGTTGTGTCCTTTCAGAATCTTTGATGCATCTTGGTATTTCTTTATTGCAGTGGGTCTCAATCTTTCCAGAGTACTGTACCCCTTTCAGGAATCTGATTTGTCCTGTGTACCCCCAAGTTTCACCTCACTTAAAAACCACTTACTTACAAAATCAGACATAAAAATATAAAAGTGTCACAGCATACTAATACTAAAAATTGCTTACTTTCTCATTTTTACCATATAATTATAAAATAAATCCATTGAAATATAAATATTGTACTTATAGTGTATATAGAGCAGTATAAACAAGTAATTGTACAAAATTTTAGTTTGTACTGATTTTGCTAGTGCTTTTTATGTAGCCTGTTGTAAAAGTAGGCAAGTATCTAGATGAGCTGATGTACCCCTTGCAAGACTTCTGCATACCCCCAGTGGTACACATACCCCTGGTTGAGAACCACTGCTCTATTGCACTTAATAATGCAGCACATAAGTGCCTAGGGTTCATCATACAATCTTTGCAGTCACAAAGCTGATCACGCCTTTGGACGTTTAAAAACTCGCTGGTGAAGTTTACTGACTCGGTTAGACCTCAGCGAAACCAATATTCCCATTGTTATTATTGCTTGCTGTGTGCTCCACAATATCTGTGAGAGTAAGGGGGAGACATTTATGGTGGGGTGAGAAGTTGAGGCAAATCGCCTGGCCGCTGATTACGCGCAGCCAGACACCAGGGCGGTTAGAAGAGCCCAGCAGGGCGCGCTATGCATCAGAGAAGTTTTGAAAACCAGTTTCATGACGGCCAGGCTATGGTGTGAAAGTTCTGTTTGTTTCTCCTTGATGAAAACCCGCCCCCTTGGTTCACTCTACTTCCCTGTAACCCAACCGTCCTCCCCTTCCCCCCTTTGATCTCCACTTGCAGAGGCAATAAAGTCATTGTTGTTTCAAATTCATGCATTCTTTATTAATTCGTCACACAAATAGGGGGATAACTGCCAAGGTAGCCCGGGGGGGGGAGGGAAGCACAGGGCTGGGGTAGTTGTAGGGGCACCCCCTAGAATAGTATGCAGCTTATCATAGAAGCGGCATGTCTGGGGCTCTGACCCGGAGCGGCCGTTTGCCTCTCTGGTTCTTTGATAAGCTTGCCTGAGCTCCTTAAGTTTCACGCGGCACTGCTGCGAGTCCCTGTTATAACCTCTGTCCTTCATGCCCTTGGAGATTTTTTCAAATATTCCGGCATTTTGTCTTTTGGAACAGAGTTTGGATAGCACGGATTCGTCTCCCCCTACAGCGATCAGTTGCAGTACCGCCCGTTTGGTCCATGCTGGAGCCTTTTGCGGTTCTGGGACTCCATGGTCACCTGTGCTGATGAGCTCTTCATGGTCACCTGTGCTGATCAGCTCGCCATGCTGGCCAAACAGGAAATTAAATTCAAAAGTTCGCGGGGTTTTTCCTGTCTACCTGGACAGTGCATCAGAGTTGAGTGTGCTGTCCAGAGCGGTCACAATGGAGCACTCTGGGATAGCTCCCGGAGGCCAATACCATTGAATTGCGTCCACGCTATCCCAAATTCGACCCAGCAGGGTCGATTTCAGCACTAATCCCCTCATCGGGGAGGAGTACAGAAATTGATTTTACGAGCCCTTTAAGTTGACAAAAATGGCTTCGTCACATGGACGGGTGCAGGGTTAAATTGATCTAATGCTGCTAAATTCGACCTAAACTTGTAGTGTAGAGCAGGGCTCAGACACATCCTTCATAGGACTAGCTGAGAAATCACCCCATTTTTATGTAACCTATGTGGGGGGGAGGGTAAGTCAATTGATTTACCAATTTCTGTGCTACAGAATTCCTCTGACAAAGTATGTGCACAGACCAGGAATTCCTATCCTTGTAAGAGACTGCAGCTGAATTTTCTATGGGAACCCTCTAAATTCTAAAAGTAGAAAAAATAATAATAGGATTCACTTTCTTCCTCTCCGTATGAATCCAGTACCGACACCAGTTTCTATCATCAGACAATTATTCATACACACAGTTAATAATTTCAAATTCCATTTTATGAATAACACTCCAAAAAACCCCAAACCTGTTATAACACAGCAGTTACAATGCAACCGATCTAGACCAACATCACTAATTAGAAATTTATTTTCCTTTAAAATGAAGAATATAACATGGGGCCTAACCTCCCCAAAATATATATATTTATAATGCTTTACAAAATCAATGCCGGAATTGAGACTTTTGACAATTGGAGATGGTGTGCTTTCACGTAGGCTAACCCAGGGTATCTTAGTTAACTGTCAGTATAAACATTTAGTTGTACTACATAACCAGTTATTTCAGCGTCCACACTACTGAGTGCCTAACAAATTCAAATAAGAATAAAAACAATCTTTACAATGACTGCAGCTGTTAGGCTGACACACTGTCTCAGGTTCAATGATGTAGTACACCTCCTGAAGATGTTTGGCCTCCAGTCCGCGATTGCTCCTTGATGGTGTTTTCCCAGTCTCAATCCCATGACTTCTTAACCTATAACTGCTGCAGACGAATAATGTCCAACTAACCTGTAAAATTACAGGAAACTGTATTGAGATCCAATCCTCAGATCAGTTTGGATTGCCTCTGGCAGCTCTATCTTCTCCCTGCAGGGGTGGGCTGTCTCTCCACTCCTTTTGAGCCAGGGAGCAATTGATATTTTTATATCTTATTTAAAAATGAATTAACTGATGTTAATACAATACTGGAAAAATGGATAGTGCTTGTGGCAAGGTGAAGGGGCACTGCCTAACCCCCCAGTACACAAAGAGTTAACTTCAGCCTTCCTTCCCCTTACCAGCCCCAGCCCCCAACACCAGTATAAGGGATGGGCTATAAAAAAGGATGCTGATGCGAGAGGGTCTGATTCTTTGCTGCACCTTCAGGAGGCAGGGGATTTGATGCCCCCTTTGTGCTCTCAGGAGTCTAGGCTGCTAAAGGCACAAAATGCTCCCTGGAGTGAGTTAGAACAGCCCTCAGCATCTCTAATTTATCTAATTAGGTTGCAGCACAGCCTAAGCCATCCAAAGGCCCATATGCTGTAAGCCCGCATTGGATATGCTTTCAGCCCACCCCCGGCCAAGAATTGCAACGGGCAGAGCATAGGATCACCCACATTAACTCCACAGTGTGTCTGTGCTGCGGTAATTCTCCCACGGTCCCTCACAGTGCCTGTATACCATCAGAGCAGTGCATAGGAGCTGGACTGGGACAAAGAATCTGTGGCAGAAAGCAGCTTGTGTGTGCTTGGTGGAAGTAATACTCCCTACCTAGGTTCTTAAGAGTGGATGGATCCTCGGGGGGGACGGGACAGTTTTTTTTATCTTAGTGTTACCTTGGTTACACTGTATGTATGAAGATTCTATTCTGTTGAGCAGATCTTACTGCATGAAGCTTGGTTTTTGTTTCTGCTCAGTCACCCTGCCAGTCTACAGTGCTATACCTGGCCTAAGTCTTACTATTGGTTCAAATCCCAAGGGCTTTGCTTCGTCTCTACTTAAGCTTCAGTGTGAATTGCTGAGGCACAGCACCTCTGAGTCTGCATCTGCTCTGCTGACTTCAAGGAGAGCTTTTTGACTAAAGGCTGCAGGATTAGACCCATAGTGATTGAGGAGAACCAACAATGGCTTTGAAATAATTCATAGTTGGTTTTGCAGAGCAAGCAGCAGGATCTGGTTGACTGGAGGGTGGTAAAATGGTCTTCATAGCCCTTTGACCATCAAAAACTCCAATGTGCCACAGAAACCAGAACGTAGCACCCAGAATGCTGAGGTGCGTGGGGAGAGGATTAGAGGAGATCTGTTTTCCCATTCCTTAAAATGGTGGTGTGACCAGTTAGGGTGTGTGCCAAGTCCTGGACGCTGTAAAATTAATAACTTTTGAGTAATCAGCATCCTGCTAAAATCCCACTCCACTCTCAGTGGAAGTAACTGTTGTCAAATTAAAGTAATTGAAATAAGCAGCCATCATCTGTAACTGGTTATTTTTTCTTTTGTCTACTGTACATGAAATAAGTGTACATGTTGTTGTAGAAGAGTGAATCGCTTTACTGCTACAACTAAGTGAGCCATGAAGGGCTCTCCTCTTGAGGGGTTGGCCATATACCATCTTCTTCAAATTCTCTTGGAGATTTGAGCTCAATGTATGTTTGTGTTGCCAGAAAGTGTATGCCTGAGCAGTCCTCTTTCTCTTCTAAAATCTCCTCTTCTCGCTGTAGAGGGAAAATGGAAAGGTTTGGGATTTGGGTGCTTTCAAAACTGTCCTTCAGTCAGATCTTTCTAGGGATCAATTATGTTCAGTATTTGCTGCCCAGGGTAAGGGGAGAAGGGAAGGAGATTTCTCAGGGAGCTCTATCCTGTTTTCTACCTTAAAACCTATCTTTTTAACCTTTGATTTCTTTCTTAAGGCCAAAATCTTTCAGGATGGAGAATTAAAAAGGCCTTTAAAGTATGTGCTTTAAAAGGAAAATGGACATATAAAGAGTTTACTCTGAGTGTTCCCAGGCATCCAATAGGAATTTTAAGGATTTAAGCAGCAGATATGATATATATCAGCAAAAACAAATGTAATGGTTTGTCTGTATGCATGACATCCAGTACCTGATCCCTTCAGAATACACATATTCAGTACAAGTGACCTTCTCCAAGTGACCTGCAAAGAAAAAACATATTGGGTTTGTGCGTCTTCTGCTTCTCTATGATGTATAAAGTGTGCTTGAAAATTTCCGGAGGCTTAAGGCAGAGATGTGGCTTTTGCTTATTTTTGTACATTAAAAATTCATATATTATCTAGCCTGGAAGACTCTGATGACTGGAGAACCAGAAAAATGACAGCATCACATGAATGAAGAGTAAGAGGTGGAGGGGACCTTTTCAGTCAGACTGTTTAAAATGGATTTGATGGGGGTGGGGGTGTTAACCCCATTAAACTTCAATGTATAATTAGCATTTTGGAGAAGGGGAGCAGAAAGTCATCTCTGTTAAAAGATTCAGCATCATCATCCCTTCAGCTAAGGTGTGAGAGCTAAAAATAAATGTCTCTGAGACCTTCCAAAGCCCCTTAGCAAAGCCAAGGGAAACTAGAATTGATGCTCCTAATATTTCTATGGTTAATCCCGCCTTCCCCCACCCCCCAAAACCCTCCCAGCAGCCTGAAAACAACTGAATTCTAAGGCCAGCTTTACAACAACAACAGCACAACCAAAGAAGAGTACAAAACCCATTTTTGATCCACACCATTTAAAATCCCATCTTTAACCAGAGGAGGGTATGTTGGCATGGCTCTAGTGCTCCTTCCTGGCCTTGAGCTACCAGCACTGGGACCAATGGATAGGCCTATTGGAGCTGAGTCACTGGTACTAGAATGCAGCTATGTGTATCAAAAAGTTAAGAGCAGCAAAACCAAAAAACCCTACCAAAACAAGACACTCGCCACACATGCTGTTCCAACTGGGGAGAGGGGAAGAGAACAAACAACACGACAGATGTGTAATCACGTTGCTTAATGCACTATTGGAAGGCGCTTAGATACTACAGTGATGAGCATGGTATAAGAACTTATATACAATAGAACAAAATTGTCAATAATGAAGTGAATTAAAATTTAAAGCTAACAGAATTTCTCCTATTTACTCTTGTGCATTTTCCCAAATATAATGGCAGGCATTTTCCCAGCCAGCAGCTCCGAGAAGGCAGAGGGAGATGACCTGGAAGGCATGCATTAATGTATACAGAGTCTTTAAGCGGTAGACTCAGGAAAGTGACTCTCTCTAGAACAACACAATACACTCTTAATAAGTGCTTCAACCTTTCTTTGGTCGAGGAGGTCACCTGCTGAAAGGGGCAATGACTTTTATTTTTCAGTGATGTATCTTTAACAAGTGTATTCATTTAGGAGCCAAGTCAACACCCTGCACCAAGCCTGAGTGCTCGGCTTGCTGGAGGGAGGGTTCCCGCAGGAATAGATTCTTCAGTGTGGTAGATCTTCTGCAGCACTTGGGTATCTACTCTTGTGGAGGAAGGTGGGCAGTGGCTAATAGGTCTCCTGCTCTTGCACTTTCGGACACAGCAAGCACCATGCAGAGCTGGGCACGTTGGCACATCAGCTCACAGACCTCCTGCGCAGGGACCCAATTTGCTGCCCCTTCCCACCCCGATGCAGTGGAACTGACTGAGTTCAGCTATGGTTAGCACCTTTTAATAGTGTAATATGAAATTAACCCTTAGTGACTTGGGCTAGTCTGTGTGAAGTGTCTGAGCCGATAAATATCTTTAGAGTACAATATACCTTTAAGAATGTAACAGTGATGTAATGTTTGTTACTCTCTGGTATGAGTAAAGTAAATGCGCTAGAGAAAAAGGATTTCAGACCTGGGGCTTCCCACTGTTTGTAGGTTGGTGAATGCAGGACGGCCACCTACTGGCCAAATCAGAAAATCAGTCCTGAGCATGTTGAGTAACTCAGAGGCATCAGGCTAGATGGGAAAGGGTCTGCTTTCCTTCCACCTGTGAGAAGGACCCCAGCTGCAGTGAGAGCAATCACAGGGTGCTCTATACAAAGAGAGCTGAGGGATGTACCTGTTCTATTTGATATGGTGTGTGTGTTCAGTTCTTACAGTAAATGTCAGGTGTGTAATGGTTTAGGAGCCCGTTTGAAAAGCTCAGGGACTATGTTGGTCCTGTCTAAAGATTGAAGTAACAGCATTTCTGTGCATAGCAGGTTGTCACTTCTTATCGTTCTGTCTCTTTTAAAGTCAGTAACCTGATCTTGTGATGTATTTTCCCCCTCCCCTCCTCACATAAGTCTCCTGTGCTGAGCTTAAATTTACATTTCCTGAATTGCTAGCAGAAAATTGTGTGCAAGAAGTTACTGCTGGCACCTAATAAAGCCACTATTGTTATAAAGACAGCAAGCCCTAGTCTTTGTTATGATGTGGTCCCTTTGCACCAAGCTGGAGTGGGCAAGGGAACTCTAAAGCCAGCTTCACTCACCACATGGCAATTCCTGCAGCTGGGATGTATCCAGAGAATCTTTATGCATCAGCTTTTCCTGGCTCTCATTGCCAGGGTCCCTTTTCGACTGGGCGTTTGGTCGAAAACTGAATGCCGGCAACCCTATTTGCTTCCCATGTCAGCTGGTTCCCCTTCCATTTTTATCACACCAGTGATGGGTGGGCAGAGGCTGGAAATATCTGAAATGAGCTGTTTCACTGAGAGTGCTGCGAGAGTTTGTGCAGTGATTGCACCCTCCAGCCACCTGGAGAACTAAATGCTGGCAAACTGGATCTGCTCAGTCTATTCTGTTCTTCATTAGAATCTTTCTTCCATCCTACTTTAGGATTAGGATATCCTAATCATTTTACCTATATTAGGGTAGCGTCAATGCAATTTTTTTGCACGGAGAGTAAAATTCAGATGATGGCCTAGAAGTGACAGAAGGCTCCAAAGTCTTGTTGCCCTCCCACTGCACCAGGGGCAGAGAAAGATCTCAGGCAGATTCTGCTCTCTCCAGCACAACAGAACTGGAATCCACACCGTGAAGTAGAAATTTGAGGGCAGGCCACAGGAAAGGAACAACACATGGCAAGTGAGTTCATGATTATAGGGTTCCACTGGCCGCAAATCTCTGTATAGGGGTTACTACCCTTGTGTTGTTTATTATTTATTTGTATTACAGCAGTGTCAAGGGACCCCAATCATAAATCAGGATCCCATTGTGCTAGGTGGTGTGGAGCACAGGAAAAAAAGACAGTCCCTCCCTCAAGAAACTTACAATCTAAGTATAAGATGAAACAACAGGTGAATACAACAGGAGAGGGGAGCACAAGGTAACAGTGAGACAAAACCAGTCAGCATCAAGGATGTAAACAGGAGCAGGGAAAGGCAAAGCAGCATTGAGGAAGCAGAGGCTCAGCAGGTATCCATAGTGGTAGAGGTCAGGCACATAAGTATATTGGAATCTGCACCCAGAAAAATAACCCTCTGCTGCTTCCTCAAGAAGAGGCTAAATCAGTTATTATAATACTGCCTTTAGCACCTGTATGTTAAGCATGTCCATGCAAAAGAACTCTCATGATTCAGCAGATCAAAACTCATCTCAGCACTGTTCCTGATTAGACAGCTGCTTAAATTACACTTAAAGGAGTCAGCCCTTTTAAGGACCTAAGGGTAGGATGGCTATGGACAGTCACCGGTATCAGCCCATTTGGATCCAGCTGAAGGATTGGAACCTTAATGTTTTCCTTCTCACTGCTACAGTGGTTACAGACAACAAATGGCCTGATCCTGGGGTTACTCATGTGTGAAAGTGTTTTTCAGGATCAAGTCCTAATCCCTCTGCAACCTTCTCACATCAAGCTCGCTTTCGCTTATCAGGTGAAAAATATCTCAGTTGCAAACCTGGAAATAAAACAGTAGAATTCCTGGCTGCAGGCCCTGTATTTATTACAGCCATTAGTAGTTTAAATAAAGGTGCCTCTGGTGAGACAAGTAAGAGGTGGCAGAAATAAAATTAAGAAAACAGTTTGGCCCTGTCAGGTTGCTGAAGGAGAATTTCTGTGATGTCTGCTGCACAGGGAAGGTTAATTACTTCTGTATGGCAATAGATTAATAGCCTGGGTCCCAGGATATCACTTCGGGGCAAGGAAAGATGGATTCATTCTGAGGCCAGGAAGATTGCTGCCACTCTAGAGCTTGCTAAGGACACAGCGTTGAACTTGCTGCTAGTGCTCCCATCATAACTGATTTCCTGCTCTCTCTCTTATTGAGGAGGTCTCATGATGTGCGGCTCTAATAACTCATTTTATATATTTCCATTTGAAGCTGTGTTTTGCCTTGCAGCTATTTAATTGTTTCTATGAGTGCTTAAAAAAAAGTCCCACAAGTTCCTCATTTCCCAATGGCACAATTAAAAATAATATAAATAACAGGAAGATGGGAATGGCCACAGGGCTAAGCTGCTCTTTCTATTGTCAATTTTATTTACATCAGTTAGTTTCACCTCCCGTACCACTAAGCAGCAGGTTAAAAAAGATTTCTTCAGAGTCGGTGGAAATCCTGCGCCCTACTTTGCTGAATTCAGTGCAAATTTTGCATAAGTGAGAACTGAACTCTGATCTTGCAATCAGATCAACAGGGTGGGTGCCCACACTCATGAGAAGTCTTACCTGAGTCACTGGAGCTCCACAAAGGGTCTGGCTATGTGGATGGTTGTAAGATGAAAGCCTTGGTAAGGCTCTCAGGTTTGGACCACTGGCTGAAGTAGTTGCATGACTCTTCTTCAGTTTTCCATGGACTGCATATGTGACTCAGAAAATGAAAACTCTGCATAACCCAGAAAATAATTAGGTGCTGCAGATCAAGCAGTAGAAGTCCATGCTTTTAGATCCAGAGGTCCACAGCTTGAATTCAGCTGGGACACGCTAGTTAGGCTGCTAACCTGGGACTTGGGAGACCCAGCATCAATTCTCTGCCTTGCTATACACTCCCTGCATGACCTTCGGCAATTCACTTAGTCTCCCTCAGTAGTCTCTCTGTGCCTCAGTTCCCCATCTGTACAATGGGGATACTAGCACTGCCCTGCCTCATGGGGATGTTGAGGATAAACATGTTAAAACTGTGAGATGCTCAGATACTATTGTAATGGGGGCCACATAAGTACCCTCAGTACATACAGTTTACATAGATATATACAGCGTACCAGCACCTCTTTCATGCTGCCTTCTAATTCTCCAGCATCTATTTTTTTTTGTTTTTGTTTTGTGGAAGGTGTCTAGCTCTTATGGTTGTTGGATTCCACTCAGTTCATATTTTCAAGGCTAACTAATTCAGATTTGTGTGTATTTGCAAAACCTGAAACAATAGTTCCATGAGATGTGAACTGCCCCATTCGTTTCAACGGGGAGTAACTCTGATACCTAGTGTCAAGGCTGATTCCCCTCTCTGGCACTTCGAGTGCAAAAGGTGGGGGCCCACAAGAATTCTAAAAATTAATACTGGCCACTCCAGGCTTGTACTAAACTCCCAAGATTACAGCTTCTCTCTGACCTTGGGTGGGTAGGTGCTGCTGTCACACCCCAATGGCCCCCTCCCTCAGGGAGTCCCCAGGGAAGGCAGATCAGCATTGTATTTGGCTAACGCTGTTGCAAGCATCGCAAGGCATTTTGGGGAGGGTCAAAGGTGTGTGAGTGGGGAGTGAAAGTTTTCTCAGCGGGTCTGAGAGGCTGAGAGGGGAGGGAGAAAGAAGAGAGCAGAGAACGAATCAATTCAACACTCCAACTAGCTGAATCCAAAGATAAGAGCTGGCCCCAGCCAGCCCAAGGACACAGGTCATAGCCAAGGCTTGGCTGCGAGCCAAGAAAGGCAGGGGCGTGAACACTTTCCGAGCAGCTGTGAGAAAGAACAATCCTACTGCCTAGACCTGCAAACCGGCAAGGCCAACTAAAGAAGATAACCGGCAAAGCATGAAAACACAGATGAGATGACAAGAGGGAGGCGCCGAGCCGGGTGTCCCTGGAGCCGGGGTATTTTGGGAAAGTTGAAGAGATCACCAAAAGTTGGTTTGGACTGGCACAAAGAGCACCAGGAGCAGAGGTTCCCTGAGTGGAACACCCCCCCAAGGATCCCAGGACTTAAAACCCTCCTGAGAGCTGAAGCAACTTGGGGATCACACAGCGGATCCTGGATGACCTGTGCGCACAAGATAGACCTCCTGTCCACCCTTCCCCCCTCCTCTTCTTACACAACACCCAGGCCTGGCCAGCCCCGGGTAGTGAGTATGAAAGTGGGTTAGGGCTTAGGGCACTAATGCTTTCTTCCTTCCTTTGAGTGACATGGAAGCATTTCCAGCACTCTCCGCTGTTATTTTATTATTTTATCAATAAAGCTTTAAAATTTAGACACTTGGTGTGTTTCGCCATCTTCCCCCAATGATCCTGTGATGTCAGCCTGATCACCTGACACGAGGGATAGATTGGTAACAGAAATCTGTCACACTGCCACCACCCAAATGCAAAATCCCTTGGAACTCAGGAAGGTGCACTTGGGAATTCCTTCCTGTGGGGTACCCTCAAGCCCTTTTGCCCCTCCCCCCCCCGGGGAAGAGCTGAGAAAGAAAACAAAGGGAATTAGCTGTTGCCCCCAGCTAATTAAACAGCATATGCACAAACCAGTTAGGACACCAAAAATCCAATCCTGTTCTTAAAAAAGGTAAATTTTATTAAAAACAAAAAGAAAGAAAATACATCTGGAACTTAGGCTTTTGTTAGATTAAAAAAAAACATTTACAAAAATTAAACATCAAGAATAACCTTCTTGAGGGCCAGCTTAAAGGTTACAAGCAAAACAAAAAGCATTTGGGGTTAGCACAGAGGAGTCCACAAGCCAATAAGAAATAAACAGAAATAAACCTAATCGCGTCTTTCTAGACATTTATGAGTAGGTTTTAGGTATAATCTGATGATTTCCATACTTGACAAAAAGCTTTTTACAGCATAGTCCCAGCCCTGTTTCTATTCTGTCCCCTCTCTTCGGAGAACAACGGAGCAGACAAAGGGAAGTTTTTTCCCCAATTTTAAAAGTTCTAGCCTTCCCATTGGCTCTTTTGGTCATATGCCCACTCCTTTCCTTTTACCTGTGGACTTTTTAACCCTTTACAGGTAAAGCAAGTAGAGAACAGCTACTAAGAGGAATTTTATAGCTAACTGGCTGGCTGGGTGTCCATAAAAGGGAGCTACATTTATCACACGCCCCCCAAATCACAGATGGTGTTGGCCAGCCTGGTTTAGGTTGGGTCCACATGGGCTGGGATTTCTTCCTGGAGGTTTAGGAAACAGAGTTAATAAGATACATTTACCTCTAATTTCCCTAATAATTACATGAAGAGCCAAACAGTATTTTTTTACATTTTAAGGACTACAATGACTTAGAATGCAGGGATACTTTTACCCGGCTGATTCTGGGAAACCTTCCCGGGAGAGTGCATCAGCTACTTTGTTAGAGGCTCCTGAAATGTGTTGTATTTCAAAATCAAAGTCTTGAAGAGCTAAACTCCATTGAAGAAGTTTTTTGTTAAACTCTTTGACTGTGTGAAGTCACTTCAGTGCATCATGGTCAGTCTGCAGGTGGAACCGCCATCCCCAAATGTATGGGCATAGCTTCTCCAGAGCATACACAATGGTGTACCATTCTTTTCTGAGACTGACCAGTGGCTTTCCCTCTCTGAAAGTTTTTTGCTGAGAAACACGACAGGATGGAATTGTTGATCTGGTCCTTCCTGCATTAAAATTGCTCCTACACCACGCTTGGACGCATCTGTGGTTACTACGAAAGTTTGGTCGCAGTCCAAGTCAGTACAGGGTCAGACGTAAGGGCCGCCTTAAGCTGGTTAAAGGCTTTCTGACACTGCTCAGACCACTGAACTGCATTTGGTTGTTTTTTCCTGGTTACGTCTGTCAGTTGGGTGGCAATTTGGCTGTAGCGTGGTACAAATCATCTGTAATACCCGGCCAAGCCCAAGAAGGATTGGACTTGCTTCTTTCACTTAGGGACAGGCCAAATTTGGATAGCATTTACTTTAGCCTTTAGGGGGTTGATAGTTCCTTGACCCACCTGGTGTCCAAGGTACGTTACCCTGTTTAGGCCTATTTGACACTTCTTGGCCTTAACGGTTAATCCTGCCTCCCTTATGTGCTGGAAGACAGCTTGGAGGTGTTCCAGGTGTTCTGCCCATGAATCTGAGAATATAGCCACATCATCAAGGTAAATTTGCAAATTCCCTTGCAAATTCCCCAAATCCAGCCAGAAGGTTATCTACCAGTCTCTGCTAGGTGGCGGGTGCATTTCGCAGTCCAAAAGGGAGCACATTAAATTCATACAACCCTACATGGGTGAAGAATGCTGACCTTTCCTTTGCTGGGTCATCTAGCAGCACTTGCCAGTACCCCTTAGTTAAGTCTAAGATGGAGATGAACTGGGCACATCCCAGTTTCTCCAATAGCTCATCTGTGTGTGGCATTGGATAGTTCTCTGGGCAAGTTACAGCATTTAGCTTACGGTAGTCCACGCAAAAGCGGATTTCCCCATCGGGTTTGGGAACCAGAACCAGTGGAGAGACCCATGCACTCTCAGAGGGGTAGATTATACCCATCTGTAACATATCCTTGATCTCCCTTTCTATTGCGGTTTTAGCTTGAGGAGCCATCCAGTAGGGTTGGGCTCTAATTGGGCGAGCATCACCTGTGTCAATGGAGTGGTACGCCTGTTCTGTCCATCCTGGGGTGGCTGAAAACATTGGCGCAAAGCGCCTGGATTTGCTGTCACTGCTTACGCCCAAGGGTCATGCAAAGGCTGATCTCTTCTATGCCACTGTTGCTTTTTCCTTCATAGTAGACTCCTTCAGGCCACTCAGCGTCGTCTCTCTCCTGGTGTGTAAACTGGAGAACCTTGATTTCTTGGGAATAAAAGGGTTTTAGAGAATTAACATGTGTGACAAAGTTCTGTCCTTGACTCCGTGGGTCCTGCGTTCCCTGACGGATTTTACTAGCCTCAGAGGCTCACTGTGACCCTCCACATAGCCCTTCTCTCTCTAGAGGCAAGGGTCACAGTCTACCGAGCCATTTTCATCATAAGCCAGCAAGGGAGGTGAGGAGAAGCAACCCTCCCTCGCACAGTCTCTGTTATCTCCCAGTATCAATAATTAATCAGGGAGGGGAGGGAGGAGCCCGGGCCCGCCCTCTACTCCGGGCTCCAGCCCAGGGACCCTAAAATTAGCAGCTATGGAAGCTGACTTTTTGGAAATAGGACATGTACAATTCCCTGGGCCACTTCCCCACAGCAGCCCCCACTCAATATCTTCTTCACAATTACCTCAGGGCCTCCTTCCTTGCACCTGATATAGATTTGTACTGCTTTGTTCCTCCAACAGCACAGCTCCCTCCTATAGCTCCTGACACCCGCACTTCACTGACTAACTGGGAGGCTTTTAACTAGTTCCAGCCAGTCCTTGATTGGCTTCAGGTGTCCCAATCAGTCTAGCTATCTCCACTGCCTTCTAGAAGGATCTTAATTGGTCCCAGGTGTCTTGATTAACCTGGAGCAACTGCCATTTGGTTACCATGGTACCAGGGATTTGTTTAGCATGGGGCTAACATACTTGTTCCTCACTACTTTACTGTAGCCATTTGGCCTTGCCCCATCACACATGGTATACTTTAGGTTTTAGGGTAGGGTCCGGGAACCCTATGAGGTAATTAACAGCTCCCAGGCGCTCTTGGTCCGTAAATGGCCCCTCCCACGACACTTCCATCTTATTGGCCTGGAGCACTTTCAGGACCATGACTTGGTCACCTACTTTGAAGGAACACTCTCTGGAATGTTGATCATACCAGGCCTTTTGCTCTTGTTGAGCATCCTGTAGGTTTTTTCGAGCAAGGGCTAGAGAGTCCTTGAGGGTTTTGGGCAGGTTGGTTACAAAGTCCAAAATGTTAGTTCCTGGAGAAGATGTAACCCCCTCCCATTGCTGCTTCACCAACTGTAATGGCCCCTTAACTTCGTGGCCATAAATGAGTTCAAAGAGTGAAAAGCCCAAACTGGGATGTGGTACAGCCCTGTAGGCAAAGAGCAACTGCTGCAACACTAGGTTCCAATCATTGGAGTGCTCATTCATGAATTTATATGTGGCCCCCAAAGTCCCATTAAACTTCTCCACTAGGCCATTCGTTTGGTGGTGGTAAGGTGTGGCAACCAAGTGGTTCAACCCATGAGCTTCCCAAAGACATTTCATGGTCTCTGCCAGGAAGTGAGTTCCCAAATCCGTAAGGATGTCGGAGGCCAACCTACCCTGGCAAAAATGTCTGCCAATGCCTGGCTTACGCTTTTAGCCCTGGTGTTGCTTAGATCTGCTTCCGGCCATCCGGTGGCAAAATCCATGAAAGTCAGTATGTACTGCTTTCCTCTGGGTGTCTTCTTAGGGAAAGGATCCAGAACATCCACAGCTACATGCTGAAATGGAACCTCAATGATGGGAAGTGGCTGGAGAGGGGCCTTGACCTGGTCTTGGAGCTTTTCCACCCTATGGCACACCTCACAAGATCGGACATAGGTAGAAACAGCCTTGCCCATCCCCTGCCAGTGAAATGACTTCCCCAAACGGTCTTTGGTCCTATTCTCACCAGCATGGCCACTAGGGTGATCATGGGCTAAGCTCAAGAGTTTTTCCCTATACTTAGTTGGAACTACCAACTGTCTCTGAGGATGCCAGTCCTCCTTGTGCCCGCCAGAAAGGGTTCCCTTGTGTAAGAGTTCTCCTTCTACAACAAACCTGGACCTATTGGAAGAGCTGAGAGGTGGTGGGTCGCTCCGTGCTGCTGTCCAAGCTCCCTTGAGGCTTTCATCGGCTTCCTGCTCGGCCTGGAACTGCTCCCTTGATGCTAGAGACATTAGTTCCTCGCTGGTTTGTGGACTTGGGCTTGGTCCCACTGGAAGCGATGCAGATGATGGGGTTGTTTCCGTCGATTGTGAACCACTTTCCGCTGGTACCCTAGGTTGTATTTCAGGCTCCGGTTGAGCTTCTTGCACCAGTTTAGCTGCTGCTGCAGGTGCAGGCTCTGTGGCGCCCTTTGGTGCTGGCTCCCCAGACTCTGGTGGCGTTGCAAGCACGGGCTCTGGTGCTGACTGCTCTGCCAGTTCTGATCCTTGGGCTGGTTCTGGTTGGGTCCCAGGAACTGGATCTACAACCGCTGTCTGGGGTCTGGTTTCCCCATCTCTAGCTGGGTCCCTGTAGGAGGCTCAGGAATGGAGTTAGTTGTGGAGGTCTGTTTAGCCAGGCTGCGGGTGACCATCCTCACTCATTTTGTTAGCCTCACATGGTTAGCTAAGTATCAGAGGGGTAGCCGTGTTAGTCTGAATCTGTAAAAAGCAACAGAGGGTCCTGTGGCACCTTTGAGACTAACAGAAGTATTGGGAGCGTAAGCTTTCGTGGGTAAGAACCTCACTTCTTCAGATGCAAGATGGTTAGCTAAGTCTTCTCTCAGCAGCATGGGAATGGGATAATCGTCATAGAATTCAAAAGTCCATATTCCTGACCAGCCCTTGTACTGGACAGGCAACCTGGCTATAGGCAAGTTAAAAGAGTTGGTCTTAAAGGGTTGCACCATCACCTGGGCCTCTGGGTCGATGAATCTGGGGTCCACCAGGGATTGGTGGATAGCTGACACCTGTGCTCCAGTGTCTCTCCACACAGTAATTTTCCTCCCACCTACACTCACAGTTTCCCTTCACTCTGGGGGTATTTGGGAGGCATCTGGACTCATCACCTCTCGGTGGGACTCCGGGGTGATGAGTTGTAGTTAGTTGGTGCTCTTGGGGCAGTTGGCCTTCACATGCCCCAGCTCATTACATTTAAAGCATCGCCCAGCTGACTGTGGGCTGGGGCGAGGTGGGTGGTTGGTTGGAGAGTAGGGTGGTGGGACGAGAGGGCATCTGGGGTTTCCCTGGCTTTGTAGAGGGCTCCTCCTTGCGAAGTGGGGCTTTGGTCTGACCCCAATGATGGGGTGTCGTCTCGGGTTGCCCCTTCTGGTATCCACACCAACTGCTACTAGCTTTCTTCTTCTCCGCCACTTCCACCCATTTGGTTCAAATCTCCTCCGCCTCGATTACAGTTTTGGGCTTCCCATCTAGGATGTACTTTTCTATTTCCTCAGGAACACCCACTAAGAACTGCTCCATTTGCATTAGGACAGATCTTCCAGAGATTTAACATTTGCTCCTGATATCCAGGCATCCCAATTTTTTACAATGTGGTAGGCATGTCGGGAAAATGCCATGTCTGGTTTCCAGCTTAGGGCTCTGAACCTCTGACGGGCATGCTTGGGTGTTAGCCCCATTCTAATTCTGGCCTTTTGTTTAAAAAGTTTGTACTCGTGCATGTGTTCTTTAGGCATTTCAGCTGCCACCTCTGCTAAGGGTCCACTGAGTTGCAGCCTCAGCTCCACCATATACTGGTCTGTAGGGGTATTGTACCCAAGGCAGGCCTTTTTAAAATTTTCTAAGAAGGCCCCTGTATCATCGCCTACCTTGTATGTGGGGAATTTCTTGGAATGGGGAGTGGTACCTGGAGAAGGACTGTTAGGGTTACCTGGTGGACCCAGCTTAGCCCTTTCCAGCTGTAAGCACTTCAGCTCTAACTCTGCCTCCAAGCGCTTTGCCTACATTTCCGCCTCCAAGCACTTCTCCTGTCTCCTCTCCTCTGCTTCCAACTCCAAGCACATCATCTGTAGGACGAAATTCCTGTCTTCCACAGTCAGAACTTGGTCTGGGTTAAGGGCATCCCTCCATCTTGGCACCTGGATCTTGGGTTGGGGAGGGCTGACCCTTCCCTCCTGGGAAGTTCCAGGTCCCCCATCTGCTACTCCCCTTCATTTATCACAGCTAGTGATAACTATTAGTATTACTATTATTTATCTATTATTGTAACATCCTTCTTGCACCAACATTGGTGCACAGGGTGGAAACTAGTCTCTCCCATCTGGCTCTGTCATTTGCTGCTGCTTCCATCTGCTCTGTGGTGTTGAGATCGACTCTTCTGCTCCTCCTGCTAAGGGTTTTTCTTAAGGCTTCTCTGGGGTGCCCTCATGTCCTCACCAGTTGGTTTCCCCCTGATGACTTCATGTGGGAGTCTGTGGGTTGGCAACTGGGGTACATGCCCCAGATACGTCCAGCACTTCCTTCTGATTCTGATGGAAATGAGGTTCTGATTTGGGTTTTTCTGATCTCTTCGTTGGTGATAGTCTCTCCATGCAATGCCCAGAATCTTTCATAGGCACTTATTTTCAAAGGCATCTAGTCTTCTGTCTAACATTTTAATAAATCTCCTGCTCTCACAACCCTACGTAAGCACTGAGGTTATGTGTGAGTTGAAAACGCTCCAATTTGTTCTGGTACAGTGTATTTTTGATTTTTGTTGCTGAGTTTAATGAATGCTGTGGATGCGGCTGTCCTAAGAAACCCAAGCAAGGCTGTCACTTTGTATCTCTAAATCACTACAAATGGTAATGCTGATATTTTGATGGAAACTCTTATTATTTATAGTCCATGTTGCTGTATCCATTGTCTCAAGCCATCTCTTCTTGAGAGGCTGATATGAAATGTACAATGCATGGACATAAGTTTGGAAGCCAGTGCAGTCATTTTTGTGCAATGTAAAAAGGGGAGTAGTAGCACTATTGTGGAACACATATCTGGGGCAGTTATGTGGATCTCTCTGGGGGAAGAGTAGCACTGTTAGGGGTGCCTACATTGTAGATTGCTACTGTTTCTCAGCAAGGACTAGGTAAACATGAGCTGGATGAATTTGGGTCTTCTGTCTTGCCTCGCCCTATTAATCTCTTTCTCTCTGCTGCTATTCATCATGACTTTTACTCTGCATTGTTGTGTGACAGACACCATACAAAATACACATTGTTGAATTGTCTTTTTTTAACCAACATGCATCTCAAATAAGAGACTGATTCCTTTTGTATTAGCTAAATAAGAGAAAATATTTTAGGATTTGGTTATTTTCCAAATGTCTGATTTTTTTTCTTTTTCTCCTGAGTTTCCCCCTGAGCTGGAAACAGCATGTTTGACATGTTTTTTCCCCCCAATCTATTTCCGTTATAAAGATTTGAAGCAGTATCCACCCCACCCTCCCTCCAAAAAATACTGATCCTTATGGGCTGGCACTCAGCACATCATTTTGTCATAGCTCCACTCATAAGGACTCTGCCTACTATTTTGGTCTGTTCCTCTTTCATTCCAAGTGCTTGCTGGAGGAGAAGCCTCTCATGCTGGGATTTCTAAATTCAAAGCATATGAACCAGTTTAGAATGGCCTCTCCCATTCAGGAATAGGTCTGTTTTTGTGTTTAACTAAATTCAGGGTGTTTATTATCACATACAATTGAATGTGTACAAATAAATCTAGTAAGGGAAGCAATCACTTTGTCCTCAGACTCCCTTCCAACTGTTCAGGCTGTACCACACAGCTGGAAAGCCTGCCTTGAAGGGTCAGCTTACAATTCCTTTGGAACAGGGAAATACCGTAGTGGTACAGCTGCCTCTGAGCCACCCACTCAGAGCTTAAGGAGCATGTCCAAAGTGCTTTGTGCTCCAGCAGACCCCAACTAGTGGAACAGTCCCTGGGGAACTGCTAATAGTGATGTAACTGAGAGGAGAGCTATGCCAGGGGCTATATCTACCCCAGGATTGGGAGAAACAGAACAGTGGATTAGCGATACTTACCCCCCATTCAGGGCCTATCTGGAGCATTGCTTGGCCAGAACAGAGGATCTGGTCCTCTATTCTTTAATAACAAAAACATGGTACAATTTACACTCTTTTCTGAATGCTTAGGCATTATTGACATCAGTTTCATGCAACACTGGTGCTTTTTGCCCTCTGCACTTAATCATGGTCTAAATAAACATTGATGATGGCCCTCATTCCACTGTCACTTATGTGGGCTCTGTAAAGTACAGAGGGTCTGAGTCTCTTCTTAGTTAGACTGGTATAAATCACAGAAGTCAATGGGGTTACACCTACATCAACATAAAGCTGATGTGAGTGGAGAACGAGACCCAGATTTTGCAAGAGTCTGTTTCTTTCACATCTGAGGTTTCAAATGCCTTAAAGCTTAGGGGTGTTCAGAGTGGGGTTTAAGTTCAGCCTATTATATAGATGGGGCCAAATGCAAAATTTAGATCTGGATACAGGTTTGGATTCTGAGCTGCACCCTCCAATGTTAGGGACAGTCAGTCCTGGTGTTTGACTTCAGGACCATTTCTAATTACAATATTAACAGAATTGACCCTTTCACCAGCCTCATTTTCCCAGTGGTAACACCAGTTTTGAAACAGCAAGTGGAGTAAATAGCAATACAAACACATTACTAAATTATTTTCCTCATGCTCAAATCCAATCGCAACCAGAAGCTAATCAATGGGTAATCACTATATTTCTAGGTTTTCATGTCAAGGACCTGTTTGCTTTAGCTAGACAGATGAGTCTTGAGAACTTCTTGTAAAGAAAGAGGCACCTATAAATAAATGCACTTCACTCTGTGAAATGGTGGGTTGCCTGCTATCTGGCCAGGAGCAAGATGGACTTTCACAGTGTGCACAATTGATGCGAAGTAACAAGTAAATCAAATAAACGGCCCGATATTTGTGATCTATTGACTACATTTTGACTGAGACCTTTCATTTGACAGTTACCTGCCCCAAAGTATCTAGCTTTATCCTTGTCAAGGGGTTAATGTAAAATGTAACACAATAGATGGATGTAGTAAGAATTTTGCAGGCTTTAAGCTCAACAGCCGCAGTCAGAATCATATTGGATTGTAACTTGAATGTAACCATGTCCCTTTTACAGCTTTGTGTGGAAAAAGAATTTCCTGCTCAGACTGATGGGTTACATTGTAGAACGTGAAACAAACAGATGCACTGCAAGAAAAGCCAGGACCAGGAAGTGGGGGAGGCAAACATTGGTGCTGGTAGTGGGATCAGCAGAGATCTGACTAGCATGATTATGTAATAGAGATGTTCTGGATTAGCTTAGTATAGAGTAGTGGAAGGAAGGAAGGAAGGAAAGCACCTGAAGAAAAGGTAGAAAAGAAAGCAGAAGCCCAAAGAAAGAGAAAGATGAACCCCTGTACATAGTATGAAAGAGATGTGGTTCCTGAAAGCTGCAAGACAGGGCCCCAGGAAACAGAGAAAGGGGGGGTCTCCTTGAACTAAGACAAAGAAGGGGACCCCTAGAAGCAAGAGTGTGAAAGGTGGGAGCCAGGGATGCAAAGTCTGAGGAAGAATAGGATCCTTGAGAATGGAATTTTCCTGAAGATGAGAGGTGAGTCACCTAGAAGTTGAACATACAACAGATGGGCCCCATAGCATCTCTTAGAGATGGATGCCTGATCACCAAGAAGGAGTGTATGAGAGTGCAGAAGAAAGAGAGACAGACCTACACTCAGGAAACTGGGATCAGAGAGCTGAAAGAGAAATGGAGCCTTGGAAGCAAAAGTGGAAAGGGAAAAGATGTGAACAGAGAGGGGGTGAGATTCTCAGAAAGAGACGGAACATAATGTTCTCATGTCAACTATGGTTTACAATGTGAGCTGCATTTGTTCCCAGGCAGTCACGGTGCTTTTTTCAAAACAACTAGAGCATTTAAAAAATGTACAGAAGCAATTTCAGCCCCCACAATTCTTCAGGTTCTCCATTCCCCTTTTCTCTGATTTGCAGTTGGATTTGGAGAAACTCTCAGCCTGAATGCCTGTGCAGACTTACCAGAACAACTGGATAGATGGATTCAAACTAAAATTCATTCTGTTTCCTTTCCAAAGGTTTAATTTTAATCCCTGTCCCTTTAAAGCAGAGATGGGAATAAACCAAAGCCCCAGATCTGCCCTTTGGGTCATTTGGATCTGTGCTTTGTGGCTCAAGCCCCTTTCTACTTGTATTATAATTATTAAGAGGAGGAAAGGACTTTAATGTAAGTTACTGGGCCAGATCTTCAGCTGGTGTAACTCCTCTTCAATGGAGCTAAATCAAAAAACACCAGCGGAGGATCTAGCCCACAGTATAGAATAGGCACAACCAGGGGTCTTCCAAATGGTGCTATGCATTAGCTGCAGCAGCTGCATGTTCAGAAATAAGTCAGATTTCTCACTCTTTGCCCAGCATGGGCCAGAAGCATTGTAGAGGCAACCCATTTGCCCTCAAACTGGGAGTGGAAGGGTCCAATTAATGCCATGCTTCAGTACCTACAATCACCTAACTTAGGCACAAGGTTGCAGCTGCAGGGTGACTTTAGCAGCAACAGCATCTATATGAGGAGGCAGGGAGTGATGATATGGTAGAACAGCTACTCCGTATGAAGGGATGGGCCAAAGCCTCCGGAGGGATTCACATTGCCAGGCATATGAGATGACATGCTTGAGAGCTCCTAACATACAAATAAAAGGAAAAGAAAAACAATATTCTTATGGCATTAGGAGGATAATGATGGGTATACCCTTGGTGCTAGGATCAGTTCTTTACTGTGGAGTGAGTGAAGCTGCCTCTAAGTCTGTGCAGCAGTAAAAAATTATTAATATTTAAATATATATGCCTTTTCCATTTGGCGGTTCCTTAAAGGTGTGCTATTATAGATCTAGCTATCCCTGAGGCCTCCAAAGAAAGTGGATGCACTCAGTGTTTGTTTATTTTGTTAGCTTTCACCCTTTCCTATACTTGCTCCCTTGTAGAACTGACAGAGAGAGCATTCTTGTGAAAATCCTGGGTTGGAAGAGGTAGACACTAATATAGAAAAATATCTGACTGCCATCTCTTAGCTTTTGGTCTGCTCACAAAGGTTGTTTTCTCTTTGTGTTAGAAAGGTTTTTTTTTTTCCAATTCAGCTCCTCCCCTGATGATTTCTAATGGGAGATCAAAGGAGGTTTGAACATTATTTTCATGATATTAGCGCTTGACTTGCTTTGATGACAGAATTATTATAGATCTGTGGAATAGAAGTCAATTCCTGTTAATAGGCCCCTTAGGCTCCAAGAACACTGAATAATAAATTAAAGCGGAACTGATAATACCGTACTGAAACTCTTCCACTTTACAGATAATTGTAACAAGTGGGGAGGCTTCTCTTTTTGCACAATACATGCACATAATTGTGTATGGATGGTCCCTAACATGATCTCTGTATTACCAAGAGTTAAATATATAATGTTAATAACAATTTTACATAATAGATATCCATTAATAATCATTACAATTACTAATTATTCAAACTCCATCAATGGCTTAAGAGCACTTACTGGATATAACACTTTACATATCTGCTTTACTGCATAGTGCTTTACATATAATAATTCCTCACAACACTTCTGTGACAGTAGGCCTTCTTACACCTCCCTTGCCTCCCGCCCAGTTCACAGATATGAAAACTGATGAAGAAAAGCCAAGTGACATTTCGAAGGCTGTGACCTGTCTGTGTATATACAGTAGAACCTTACAAACATCAATCTTACAACCAACCAGTTATCTGAACCATTTTTTATGGTGGGGGGGGAGGGAATCACACAACAAAAGTGATGTTGATGAAGAACAAGTTGACATCCCTTCACAGTCTGATACCGTCAGTGCACAGAAAATCACTTTTCAATAGTTTGAAGGACAAAAAGAAAGTGATGCAATTCAGCATATTGCAACTTATGCACTGTGCCTACTTTAATTTTGAGATGTGCAATTTCATTAATGTTTCTATTTTATGAATGCCCCAATCCCCAATTAGTTCATAAAATAGGGATTCTACTGTATTTTAACAGTCTTAAACAGTTAATAGATACTGTGCCAGTAGATGGCACTCAAGAATATGTGGCCTAGTTCTTGAGTTTTGTAGGATCAGTAAAAAAATGTGCACAGCAAATGGCTTCCTGTGTGCAGCTCATTACATCCGCTTTCAACAAAGACCACAGAGGGCATCAGTATCAGAGCTAGGTTTGGAGCTCACCAGGTCCTGGCTCTCAATTAATTGCTTTAACTACAAATTCACTAATCCACATTTCAGTTTTCATATCTTCCTTGCTGCACTCACCCTGACAGCACCAGTAAACGCAGCATGGTGACACTTGCCCTGTGACCAGTATTTTCCTTGAAAATACTCACAATGTAAACACAGGTCTTTAAAGTGTCATAAATGACTTTCACTAAACATGGTATGGGAGAAATGTATTGATTGCTATATAAGGAATGATTAAAAATTGGGAGTCTCTTATGGCCCTGGGAGACAGAGCTGTGTGGTGGGATGGAATAAGGAAATTTTAATTTGCTATTCCAGTGGGGGTTACTGAAGGCGTATTGCATGTGGCAGCCAGGAGCAAACATAATGCCCATTGAATTCCATGGAAAGATTCTCAGTGACTTCAGTGGGCTTTAGATCAGGCCTCTGTTATGCTACAGACCTAGGGGGAGATTTTCAATTACACCAATAGGACCTATGCACCCAATTCCTATTTACTTTCAATGGGAGTTGGGTGCATCAATGCCTTTTGTGTCTTTGAAAATCTCTGGGGCTAGAGAATTGCCATCAGCCTAGCAATATTGGCTGGGCTGCCCTCCACCTCCTGCTATTCCTGATCATATCTAGCCAGACGATGTCTGCCTGTTGTGCAGATGCACAGGTGGGGATGGAGCTCTTGGTGAACTTTGCCCTCTCTGATGGTCCTGTGCAGGGCGGCCGTAATTTTCCCCTTCATTCTCTGTTGACTTAATAGACATCCCTTATACAGTAATTGGTTATTCTTCTTAAATCTGTGATTTGTTTTAGAAAACGTACTGTTACCAAGGATGCCAATGTGTAAATTGCCTTGACTCTCAAACAGTAGCTATGTGATCTTTAGTTTAATTTTTTTTTTTTTTACAACTCTTTCTGCACTTACTGTCTAGAGGGTTATAGGTTTCTCTAGCTGAACTAGCGTTAATCCCACCTCAGTGCATCTTTGTCCTCCAGGCATATTCAGCAAACTGAGCAATCCACTCTATCTCAAGAAGTGTAGTGATGAAAAAGCACTTGATGGGGCTGGAGAAGGGTCACTGGACCCTCTGGGGACTTGAATGTAGTCAGAGATTGCTGAGCTGGGTGCAGATTCCATGTGGCACCCTTCAGAAAGCTGTGAAGCAGTGGGGAGCTATTGATCAGATCTCTGTGGGTAATGTATTTGTTTTTGTGTAGAGCAGTGTTAATGACCACTGTCCAATTAGTCTATATGTAAGCGGTCATGCATATTTGAGTGTGAAAATCTCTCTACGTAAATATTCAGATTTATTTCCATTAAATAAGAAAAACTCTAGGCAGGGAATAAAGACAGGAAAAAGGAACAAGTAATTAATAACCAGCCAGACAAGCCCCTTATTCAAGTCACTCATTTTTATTTGTCTGGAAGATGTAATGCTGAAAATAGCTTAGCCTTGAGAGAAAGATTCAATGTACATCTTAATTTTGAACTCGAGTTTTCAAACTGATCTCACACTGATCTAATTCCACTGATTTCCGAGAGTTATTCCAAAATTACTCTGGTGTGAGTGAGAGCAGAACCAGGTTCAAAGTCTTGTCAAATCACAAAATGTCTTCATGTACTTCTGTTGTTGGAATGTTTTCAAGCCTGGCTTTTGGGTTAGTTAGAAAGGTAATTGTAAAACCACCATTTCTTTAATTAACAACTGTCAGTTTAACTGATGACAAACAAATTTATTAGAGCATAAGCTTTCGTGGACTATAGCCCACTTCTTCGGATGCAAAGCTTATGCTCTAATAAATTTGTTAGTCTCTAAGGTGCCACAAGTACTCCTGTTCTTCTTTTTGCGGATACAGACTAACACGGCTGTTACTCTGAAGTTTAACTGATGATAAACTTCCTCAACTAAACTCCAACAACTGATTTAGGGTCAAGGTCCCTGTTATGCCATAAAGATGGAGATTTGTAAACAGTTGTGTTATATATTTGTGTAACGTTTTAATTGATTTGAGGCTGGTAACCAGCTCCTAGCAATCTGTTTAAATGACCAAGCTTGGTACTGTCACAAATGGAAAAACACCACTTGACATCCACAGGAATTACATCTCCATTCATTGGGGCTGACATTGTCCCTCACACAAGGTTAAATTTGACCTTGTGTAGAGGGTCAAAGCCTATGCACCTTTAAGTCCCACGTGAGGCCTAGCATTTAGTAGGACTTAAATGGTACACCCCTTCTACTGACCCTCTACAGAGGGTGAATTTCATCTACAGTTTGGCAGCTTTGCCTTTCACTTTCCCTCTTCTGGGACGATCCATACTCCTGCAGAATCCTCCATAATTGGCAACAGGATCCCACTTTTGGTGGTAGGGGTGGCTGAAAAGGAAGGTCTTTAGGGCTGACTCGCCAGGACACCAGAATCTCTGGTGGAAATCCATTATTTGGTTGGAAATCAGAGTTTCTTGAACAGCCTTTCCAGCAAACTGTTGCATTCCAAGGCAGATAGCATTGTGAGAGGGAGATTACAGGTCCTAACAGCAGTTTCTTCTATCTGGACTGTCTCATGCAGATGAAGTGATGTCCTAATTCACAGTGGGATTTTGGTTAATCAATATACACTAAAAGTAATGTGCATTCTTGGAAGAATCATGGAGAGACAGAGACAAAAAGGAAGAGCTGAAGCCCAAGACCCTAAATGAAAAGAGTGAGGCTACCAAAAGGCATCTTTTTGTTTTTTAAATTCCACTACACAGATGATTAGTGGATAGAGTAACTCCCTTTGTTCACAATGGAAACACCCCCCCGGTGCAGAGAAGACAGAACAATGTGTATCCACCACCATTCTGTCTTCAAAATAGGATGTCAGTAGTGCCTATGCCAAGTGTTGGCCCCTCTTTACGGGAGTGAAATTTGCCCATGGAGAACAAAAACAGCGATTGGAAGCAAATTTATTTCAGATGTTTAGGGCCAGGTATCAAAACCTGGACCCAATTTTTGCACTGTAACTATATTCTGGTAAAACTTAATGTCATTTACAGGTCTAAGTATTGTACTTGACTCTGCCAACATTATCAGGCAGTGACAGTAACTGCATTCACAAATAATTGTGAGTTCATAGTTGCACTCTCTTCAACCTGTCACAACTTAAGTCAAAAACCAAAGTCAAAAAGGTGCAAATCAGGGAACTTCTATTTGCTGATGATGCTGTCCTCATAGCCCACGATGAAGATCTATTACAAGAACTCATGGGTCGCCTTTCTTGTCAGGCATTTGCTTTCGCCGTCAGCATTAAGAAAATGGCTATATTGGGACAGGGGGTTCCACAGGATCCTTCAATTACCTTAAATGCAAACCTGCTAGAAGTAGTCCAAAAGTTCAGCTATCTAGATTCTACAGTGACCACCAATATCTCACTGGATGAAGAACTAAGTGTTCGCATTGGAAAGGCTGCCACCAACTTTAGCAGACTAACTAAAAGAGCATGGAACAACTCAAAGCTTACCATCAAGGCCAAAATGCTAGTGGACCAAGCTTGCATCCTCAGCACACTCATGTATGTTGGGGAAACATGGACAACTTATGCTCAGCAGGAGAAAAGGTTAAACAGTTTCCACCTACACTGTTTACACTGTATATTCAACACCATATGGCAAGATAAAGTCACCAATGCAGAGGTGCTTCAAAAGGCAAATTTACCAAGCGTGAGAGCCCTGCTCAAGCAAAGATGACTGCGCTGGCTGGGCCATCTGAGTAGGTTGGAAGATGGACGCATACCCGAGGACATGCTATACAGGGAGCTATCAGAGGGAACAAGAACAACAGGACATCCCAAGTTTCGCTATAAAGACACATGCAAGTGAGATATGAAGGAATTTGGTATTGATCCTGACCAATGGGAAATCTCGGCAAATTATCTTAATAAGTGGTGTCATCATTTCCATCAGGGTATCAAAGTCCATGACAGAAGTTGGCTCCTACAGTTTGAAGAGAAAAGAGCCCATAGGAAGCAAGCAGCTCCCAACCAAGATAGAGACATATATTTGCAATAACTGCCAAAGATCATGCAAATCTCGGATTGGACTATTCAGTCACATAAGACATTGCAAACCATCTACATCATAGGCTGCAATTCCCACTGTCTCTCATAGATGAAAGGATGCCAACAACAGTTGCACCCACAATTATTTACACTGGTAAAGCTGTGAGTTCAAAAATGTCAGATCAACCAGGAATGAGTCTCCCAGCAAGGGCTCAGTTTCTGAAAGTGTTTTTTAAACTTGTATGAGTTTAAGAGAATAGCAAAGCTCAAGTAAATTATAAAATTAGAAAGGTCTCTCTTCACCAACTATGCAAGCAAAACAGGAGAGTAGTAAAATGTTAATATCAATTTTCTGATAGACTGTCAGCCAGGAATGATTTCAGTGAGTAAATGAGTTGTGTGAAAGTCTGTGTAGCAGTGGTCTTGGTGAATATGAGTGAAGTAGCGCCAAGTTGTGTGGAGGATGAATTTCTTTAGAGAGCTCTGCATACTCACAGGAGTGTTCAATTAAAAGCAAATAAATAGGGTGGGGTAGTAGAGAAAGCTTCTTTAGATTCAGAATAACCTGATCAGATGTGCTTCGGGGAAGCTCCAGACGTTTACCATGAGCTGTAGTCACCTGTTTAAGCTAGTGTTTTGATGTGAAAACCCATGATATTGCAGTAAGTGCAGATGATTCAGTAGGTGGTAGTCTTCACATTGAATCAATAATAGTATGATGTTAGTTGGTTTGGGGCTGATGGAAGTGTTCCCATGGGATACAAGACTGGCCACTATTAAAAATCTATCTGCACATTTCACAAGACTAAGCACTTGAACTTCAAGCTCCTTGGTCAGCATCCAGTTGTGTAACTACATTCTGCCTACATCCTGCAGTTTCTATATGGGTTCTTCGGGGCCTGCCATGAAAAAGTAGGTGTTTCTGTGCCTTCTTAAACATCTGCTCTGTTCCATCCCACATTTGTCTGCATTTCAGTGATGGGTGAAGCAATTCCTGTGATCTCATTTTTTTTTTATTCTGAGATGGGTCTATTTAATTTGTGCTAAGAGCATATCTGTTTATCTGAGTTCTGATACTGTGCACATCTCTGTGGTGTCTGAACAGGGATTTTTTTTTATAGTTCTTACTGGCCTAGTTTGTTTCAGTTGACAAGTCCCTCTTAAAGCTATAACTTGCATATGATGATTCTGGGGTTTATTTTTCCATTAAGGGATAGATTTTTTTTTAATTGTATATGCAGAATTAACTAATTAGGTTTTTGTCTGATTACTTGCATGTGCAATTTGTATGATCAATGTGTAACTGCAATAATTGTGTGTACAAACTTGCATATGCATTTATGAGCATGCATTTCTACAGATCCACCCCCCAAATTCTTCCACAATGTTTGGACAGTTTTCTAGTGTTATTTTTATTTTTTTTAAGGCAGGTTGTTCTCCCCCTTTAAATTCATCCCTGCCCACTATCCACTCCTGCTGCTTTTATTTGGGATTCAGGAAAACCCATGACTAATAGAAATGGCCATATATAGTGCAAGTTTCTTCCATCCAGCTCTGTCAGAGTGCCTCAATACAAAAGCCATGTTGTTTCAGTCCTTAGATGCTCCTGAGCAGAAAATACTGTAATGTTGATTGGTTTTGCAGTGTGAACAAGTGAGTAAGAAAGGGAATTGACTGAGACCATCAAGCTCTTCTTCACTTAACTGGATTAGTATATAGGTCTCTTAGGCTGCAAGGTTAGTGCATTAACCTAGCGTCCCACCTCTGTTCTCTCCCACAAGGGAAATTACTTTCTGTTTTGAAGTGAATAATAGTGAACATTTAATAGAGAGCGTGAATTTCTCCTTCCCAGAAACCCTCTCTACCACAAAATGGAAAAAAATTAAGAGGAAAATATTAGAAAGAAAATTTGATAGCATTAGCTCACCATTATCTCTCATTTGCCTTTGTGGCTTTTGATAGCATAACACAGGCATAATGCAAAATGAATTAATTCCCTGTTTCCTAATGGCACCCTTCTGCCATGCAACACCATCTGGACAGCACCCATGAAAGCACTTGGAAAGTAGAAAGGGGAAGAAGATAATAAATGATATCTTTTTTTAAAAAGCATATCTTATGAAGAAGTGAAATTTTGGTTTTAGTTGCAAGCTCTGGCATAAGCTTGGTTGGTAATGAATGAAAGTTGTTCCTATCCAATGGTTGTATGTGAATATGAAATGAATTTGTTGGCCTCAGGCCACTTCATGGGCAGAATCTTCCGCAGCAAGTGCAAGGAATGATGATGGGCCATGAAGACTTAGGGCCTGTATGAACAGTTAGAGTACAGCCACCTAGTGTGGGGTAGTTTTACACTCCAGCTGATTGTGAACTAAGGGGTTGTGTAGATCCAGCTGCTGCACACTACAAGTTCTCTAATGCACTTTGATCTACCCTGCTTTGAAATGGGAGTTGGTTAAACTAAGGAACTTTTAATGTGCAGCACCTGGGTCCACACAGACACATTGTGTACAGCAGGATAGATTTACACCCTAGCTTGCCATGAACTAAGTGTTCATGTAGACAAGTCCCTTCACTACAGTCTTCCCCTTAAGACTTGTCTGCTGTGCAAAGTGTTTCTGTGCTTGAGCAGAGTTGTGAGCTGTTGAATTAGTTGAGATGATATTTACCTGACCTAACAGTCAGTGTTGATCAGGACAAGGAGTTAGTCGTGATTGACAGACATAATGCTGAATACAGCTTATTCTGTTCTATGCTGACTGATCAGTGGTGCTCAACATTATGTCAGCTAATTCAGTAACATTTTTGTTTTGCAGATAAGGCAAAAAATGGGTTAAGTTAAACTGAAATAAGACTGTCTACATACAAACTTGCGCTGGTTTAACTAAATCAGTTTAAAACCCTATTTAAGTTAAACTGGTGCAACTTTTGTATGTAGACAAGGCCTAGGAGTGCTTTACTCATTCTGGGGCTAAATAGAAAACTCTAGTGTTTTCAATCTGGCATCTTTCATGAACACTTAATTCTCATAATCTATTCTAAACGTTTTTACGCAAGTTCTCTGGCACTTACCAGAGCTCCACTTTATAGAACAATTTTACACAGGATTAAAACAAGTGCTTTACTGCCCAAAAATGCCATTTAACTTTGTCTATGAAAATCAAGTTTTGCGTCATTCGATTATTATATTCAAACTAAACTGACCATCTTCATTTTTCCAATTTTCTATGCGTGAAAATAGCAATTTATTATATCGACTAGAAAATAGCAAACAAAAACAAAGCTTTTTCCTACTTATATGTGTAATAAGAAACAGTGGGGCATGAACTGTGTTGCAGTAACTGCCTAGTGCAGTGTTAATCACAAAGACATTAGCCAAGTAAATTCTTATATAGTTAGATGTGAATTAGTCTATATTAATTCATGTCATTGCGTGTTTCATTAAGATTACAATTATTTGGTCATATTTTAAAGGGACACTGCCAACTTGAAATCTAGTCAGTTAAAAAACTTAGTCACTTTAGGTACTTTGCCTGCCTCTAAATCCACACTGATACTTTTTTAGGTTTTACAACCACATGCTCTTATTTTTTTTAAAGTGTTTTTGTCTGTCTCTGTTACTATGTGAAAGATTCAGACAAACAGGTGAAATTTAACTGTACAAACACAAGCTAATTAATATCAAATGCCGTGCCACTTTTCAAGGGACCTTGGGTCTGATCCTGTGAAGTCCTGAGTTTCCCAAGCCTCCCATTGAGCCATCCAGTAACTTTTATTTTTCTGTCTATTTTAGAATCATTTAACCAATAAAATCCTGTAGATGGGCAACACTAGTATCCATCTAGATAAGGCAAGCAACTACATTCTGGGATTGATCTGGGACTGGTCTGAAGAAAATTACTTAATGAACACTGAAAGGAGAAATAGACCTAGGGAGTGCTCTCCCCACCTGAAACTACTTCAGACACTCATTATATGACTTCTTCGTGTGTCACGGATAAATCCTAGGCTTGGAATATTTGAGTTACTCCCCTGAAAAGATCTATTTTATCAGTATTGGATTGTATGATCTTCTGTACTACAACCTCTGCTTGGCTCCCATGTACAACACTACACGTTAACCACTTCTGACATGGAGGAATTTCTGAATTGTCTGCAATTTATTGTCTCAAGGTTTGCAATCCTGATTAGACTTTACAACGATTATGCTACCAGTGTTTCAAAGACATTTTCATGATGGTGCTTGTTGGCCTTTGCTGCTAATCAGCTTGCAGAAATGTTCTAACATTTAAATAGCTACAGTAAACTTCACTAGAATAACTTGCTCAAAGCAAATTACTGCATTAAAGCTTCACCTCATTAAAGATGTAGGCTTTCAAACACCCATTCAGCTATGAGTTGAACTCTTCAGATCTGAAGTTGCAACTACTCCTAAGAGGCCTACTTTTCATCAGACCCTTGTTTTGCTGATCACTTTTGCTGATAGGGTGACCAGATGTCTCGTTTTTAAGCCCTCCTGCAGGCATCTCGACTTTTGCTTAAAAACGGACAAATTGTCACATATTTTCTGTCTCCTCCCTATCAGTACTGGTGGGTCCTGTTGCTGGCCGGATCCCTGCTCGCCAGCCACCAGCGTGAGTGAGGGTGGGGGCCAGTGGCCAACGGGTGTGCAAGGCTGGTGGCAGGGCAAAGCTGCCATGCATGGGGCTGGCCGCTTCCCCTGCTGGTCCGTCAGTGCAGCCCCTGCTGTGTGCTGGCTCTTGGCCAGCAGGGCCCGCCCCCCCATCCCGTTTCTGGCCAGCACTGGCTGCAAGCTGCGGTGGCTGGCGATTGCAGGCAGGCGCCAGTTGGCGGCCGGTTACATGTCGCCTCTGCTGTCCACCCATCGGCCCTTTACATGCTGAGGTGAAGAATCATCTGAAGGAGACAACAGAGGAGGGACTGAAATTTGGGGCATTTGGAATGCCAGCAGTTGTGGCCCATGTTAATGGTGAAGCTCACCTCTTCTTTGGCTCTGATTGTTTAGAGCTCCTGGGCAATGTTATAGGAGAGAAATGGCTGGGACCAGTTCCTGCAGCTTCAAAACCCAAGATGTGAGAAATTCAGCTGCAATATGAAACAAGAAGAAAATAAGTGACTAAAATTTGAATGAAGCAGTAACGTCCATGCTTGGAGGAGAGCAGTAATGTTCCCCTGGAATCCTCTGTCAGGACTCCAGTTCTGCTCCAGTCCCCGTGATAGACTGAGACTGATTTTTCACTTTTTTTTATCTTGCTGTCCTCTCCCTGCTTTGTCCTTTCACACCCCCTCCAGTCCTACTGCTCCTCCATAACGCCCCCGGCTGGAGAACCAGCCCCTGGTCGGAGTGCTCGGCTCACCAGCAGCCTGGCAGGCAGGCTCCTTCCTTTCCCCATCTCCTCTGGCTGGGCCAGTGCCCCGGGAAAGCTCAAGATCCTCCATCCTGGGGTGCTGGCCAGGAGGAGCCAAGCCCTGCATGTGCCAAAGCCCACACAGTGCTGGCATGGGGAAGCCTCTTCGCCCCTCAGCTAAGCTCTGGAGTGGGGGGAAAAGCGATTTCCAGCTTGTTCGCGCCCTGACCCTGCAGGCTCCACAGCAGCCCCCCGGGCAGAGGCACAGCACCCTCTTCGTCCCGCCCCGCCCTGGGTCCTGCTCTCAGGGAGCGTGGGGCTGCTCTATCCTCTAGGCACCCTCCTCTGCTGAGCCACCTCTCTGGCTGGGTTCGCTGAAGCCCCTGCAGTGAGATTCCCTGGGCTCTGGTGCACAATGCATCCGTAGGGCTTAACTCCTTCCTGCCCATGCTGTAACTGGGGGACAAGAGGCAACGGGGTTATGTCCGTGGCCAGCAGCAGCCTGGAGGTGTTAGCTGCCGTTCGACATGGAGCGGACAGGATGGGACAAGCTGCTTAGAGCCACAGGGGAGGGTGGGGCGGGGGCAGGAAGAGATGAGCTCTGCAAAGACACAGGCCAGGTCATCCCTTCCTCCATCCACTGCGGCTGGAAGCAGCTCCTGTCTCTTCCCTCCTTCACAATGCCGAAAGGCTGCTGCTGGCCACATTCTGGTGTGAACCCTGGTAGGAATCGGGGGGGGGAGGGGTCGGGAGGGGAGTCATGTGACCCTGCGTGCCCCCTACATGTTGCCTCGGGAAGATGCGGTGGCAGGTACCTGGAGCGGTGCGCCGGGCGGGGAGGGTCGGGTCAGTCGGTCCCCCCTCGCATGTGAGCGATGTGTACGGGAGTGTGTGTGTGTGTCACCTCTCCCCATGTAAACCCTAAATTCTTAAAGATAAGAAGGTAAATAAAAATAATACAACTACGCAGTATTTCTTTTTAACAGGGGCTCAGTTAACATGATGTTAATTTGAATGTTTGTACTGCATAGTTCTGATTGATTGCCGTTGAACTCGCTTGAATATGAGAAATTTTACCATGTGTCCTGTATTCAGCATAGGGAAATATGCTCACCCTAGATATGTACTACTCCAGAGTGAACACTCTGGAATGATGCTGAGTGGGGTAAATATCAATAGGGCTGATGTACTGGTGATTTTACGTGAAGCATAAGAACATAAGAAAGGCTGTACCGGGTCAGACCAAAGGTCCATCTAGCCCAATATCCTGTCTACTGACAGTGGACAATGCCAGGTGCCCCAGAGGGAGTGAACCTAACAGGCAATGATCAAGTGATCTCTCTCCTGCCATCCATCTCCATCCTCTGACAGACAGAGGCTAAGGACACCATTCCTTACCCGTCCTGGCTAATAGCCATTAATGGACTTAACCACCATGAATTTATCCAGTTCTCTTTTAAACACTGTTATAGTCCTAGCCTTCACAACCTTCTCAGGTAAGGAGTTCCATAAGTTGACTGTGCGCTGCGTGAAGAAGAACTTCCTTTTATTTGTTTTAAACCTGCTGCCTATTAATTTCATTTGATGACCCCTAGTTCTTGTATTATGGGAATAAGTAAATAACTTTTCCTTATCCACTTTCTCCACATCACTCATGATTTTATATACCTCTATCATATCTCCCCTTAGTCTCCTCTTTTCCAAGCTGAAGAGTCCTAGTCTCTTTAATCTTTCCTCATATGGGACCCGTTCCAAACCCTTAATCATTTTAGTTGCCCTTTTCTGAACCTTTTCTAGTGCCAGTATATCTTTTTTGAGATGAGGAGACCACATCTGTACGCAGTATTCGAGATGAGGGCGTACCATTGATTTATATAAGGGCAATAATATATTCTCCGTCTTATTCTCTATCCCCTTTTTAATGATTCCTAACATCCTGTTTGCTTTTTTAACCGCCTCTGCACACTGCATGGACATTTTCAGAGAACTATCCATGATGACTCCAAGATCTTTTTCCTGACTCGTTGTAGCTAAATTAGCCCCCATCATATTGTATGTATAGTTGGGGTTATTTTTTCCAATCAGGGCTGGCCTTAGCAAGAGGGGGGCCTGATTCCTGGGGGCGGTGGCAAGCCCCGACCTCAGGAATCGGGCCCCGCTCGGGCTGGGGTCGCGGGGTTTGGGTCCGGGCCAGAGCCGCTGGGGCCAGGGCCAGGCCGGAGTCGCTCGGCCCGGGGCTGAGCCGGCGCGCCGGGGCCCGAGCCAGAGCCGCCGGGGCCCGAGGGCCAGCACCCCGGGGCCCGAGCCAGGCCGGAGGTGCTCGGCCGGGGCCGGAGCCGTGGGGCCCGAGCCGGGCCGGAGGTGCTCGGCCGGGGCTGGAGCCGTGGGGCCCAAGCTGGGCCGGAGGTACTCGGCCGGCACCCGCTCGGCTGGGGCCGGGGCCGGCGCCCCGGGGCCTGAGCCAGAGCCGCCGGGGCCTGAGCCAGAGGTGTTCGGGCCGGGGCTGGGCCGGCGCCCCGGGGCCCGAGCCGGGGCCGGGGGTGCTCGTCCGGGACTGGAGCCGTGGGGCCGTGCTGGGGGTGCTCGGCTGGAACTGGGGCCGCTGTCCCGGGGCCCGTGCTGGGCTGGAGCCAGAGCCGCCGGGGCCGCTCGGCCAGGGCCGGACTGGGCCGCGCTGCGCCTCCCAGGAGCCCTCCTTGCGCCCCCCCCTTATCTGTTGCTGCCGCCGCCTGCCCCTTTTCAGACTTCCCGCGAACATCTGATTCGCGGGAAGCAGGGGAGGGGGAGGAACAGGGGGCGGAGCATTCAGGGGAGGGGAGGAGGGGGAAATTAGCTGGGGGCGGAGTGGACAGCTGCGGGGCCATCTTAGGCGCGGGGCCCAATTCAGCCGAATCGGCTGAATCGGCTTAAAGCCGGCCCTGTTTCCAATGTGCATTACTTTACATTTATCCACATTAAATTTCATTTGCCATTTTGTTGTCCAATCACTTACTCACTAGTTTTGTGAGATCTTTTTGAAGTTCTTCACAGTCTGCTTTGGACTTAACTATCTTTAGCAGTTTAGTATCATCTGCAAACTTTGCCACCTCACTGTTTACCCCTTTCTCCAGATCATTTATGAATAAGTTGAATAGGATCGGTCCGAGGACTGACCCTTGGGGAACACCACTAGTTACCCCTCTCCATTCTGAGAATTTACCATTTATTCCTACCCTTTGTTCCCTCTCTTTTAAGCAGTTCTCAGTCCATGAAAGGACCTTCCCTTTTATCCCATGGCAGCTTAATTTACATAAGAGCCTTTGGTGAGGGACCTTGTCAAAGGCTTTCTGGAAATCTAAGTACACTATGTCCACTGGATCCCCCTTGTCCACATGTTTGTTGACCCCTTCAAAGAATTCTAATAGATTAGTAAGACATGATTTCCCTTTACAGAAACCATGTTAACTATTGCTCGACGGTTTATGTTTTTCTATGTGTCGGACAATTTTATTCTTAACTATTGTTTCGACTAATTTGGCCGGTACAGACGTTAGACTTACCGGTAGCAGCCAGCAGTAGAGCTGGAATTTACTACATTTGCTTCAGACTTTTTTTTTTCTTTTTTGTTTTGCAAAATCGCTTTATTCCCTCTCCCATCAGGACTAAACTGTATGAGAGCTGTGCCTTGTGATAGTGTGACTAGTGGTGAAAGCAGGGGATGGTGAGTCAGGATCTCTTCCTGGTTCTGTCACTGGCGTGCTGTCAGCAAGTCACTTCACCTCTCTTTGTCTCAGTTTCCCCATCTATCAAGAGTGCTGTGAAGCTTAATAAAATATTTGCCTTGTGCTTAGAGATCCTCTGAAAGGTGTCATAGGAATGCGGTTTATTATTTATTAATATTAATAGTGTATGTTTGTTATAAACATGGGCCCAAAGAAGATGATTAGAAAATGACACAGTGGAAGGGGCTTTAGGCCTACACTGTCTATGACTCCCTGGTCTGCCCAGAGCAGTGCTGTACCGTGGTACAGAACTTTCAGACAACAAAATATTTTTTCTTGTTATTTATTTAGAGGCTTAAAACCAGTGGGCTCTACAAGCAGATCAGTTCAATTCAGTGGGAATAAATTTACTGTGAGAGGCTCAGCACTATAGAACTCGTATCTAACAGCTTTCTTTATACTGAGGATATGGATGGCTTTTATGGATTCTCTCACCAGTCTGCAAATGAGGAACATAATGAAACTCCCTGTTTACTCATTACAAAGGCCTGAGTCTGTATGCAAAGTGGTCCTCCGTGTGTGGCTCTTTGCAGTGCTCTATGCATAAAGGGCACCACAGATTTCTGTGGGCTCACCCAGAAGTATAAAAGAGTGCAGCCAAGGAAGGACTGGGGTCCCTGCTTCATGCCCAGATTACATCCTGCTCAGATTTGTATGTAGGATTGATCTTGGAGCTGTATTAGTGACATCTTAGTCCCCTCTGTAGCTGTTAATGCCAATAGCAGTACAGCTGCTGCCAGAGAAAGGGGATTACCAGAGCCCTGCAGGGTGTCTACAAAGTGTGAACAGAGGGAGGTTCCCTTTACTTTATATCCACAAGATCCAGGCAGTTAGCAGGGGAGATCTCCTCCATAAGCCACAACCCCCTAACTCCACCTGCCAGAGAAGATTGTACAGAAATTGTGGGAAGTTCTATCCCCCACATCTTATCACCAGTGTGGGAATCTGGTCCACAGAGCTTCCGGGGAATAATCATTTTCTCTTCTAGGCCATTCACAAGCACTATAACTATATTAATAAAAATACTATGTGCTTCTATACCCTCTTTCCGCCAAGGAACTCTAAGCACTTCACAAACATGCATTCACTAAGTCTCTGATCCACCCAGTAGGGTAATTATAATTATCCTTATTTTACATATGGGAACTGAGGCCTAGACTAGTTAAGAGTCATTGACAGGGCATAGAATAGAAACCAGGAATCCTGGCACCCAGCAACCTGCTTTAGTTGTTTGATCACACTTATTTATTGGGGTAATAAGATGCCTTTCTAAGTGCTGTGGCAAACTGAGAAAATTCTGATTTTTATGAAAGTCTGTGCATGATTGTTTTTCCTCTCACCTTGCATTGTTCTCCACTGTGGGGAAGGGATTAACTTATTTCTTGAAGCAAGACAAGCAATGAAATAACTGAGGGGAAGTCACTCAACATTAATGAACTATCAGGAACTAATATCACTAGGAGTAATTACTGCATATCTTTAGACAGGTAAACAAATAGTCAGAAGTAGCACCCCCTGGGAGGAATTGCATATCCTTGTTTGGACCAGGTACAAGAGGCCTGGCAGACAGAGAACTGAGAATGGTATAAAGTGCACAGCACGTTATAGAGGAGAGGTGCAGATACCTTGGAATTGTGACAAGTGCATTTACAGAATTTAAGACCATCATTAGGTGGTAAAACACCAATTAAAAACGGAGCCAGTGTCAGTTAAAGGACTCTTCCAGGAACCTAATACAAGGACTCATTAAAATCTCCAACCCCAAAATAGATATTAGCTAAGCCCACCTCAACTTCATCTGATAGACCAGTAATGAAAAAACTAAGTGAGTGATTAGTAATATACTCAGACCTTATGCTAAAATAAAGTCTACCCATAAACAGTTAACTAGTTTCAATATCTATTCATTCAGTAATGAGACTTGACAGGGTGTGAATTAGAGTGTCATAATTCATGCCAAGTGTGGTGTTGGGCCTGAGGCTGAGGGTGTGATGTTAAAAGCACTAGGCATGAATCATTGCACCATCATTCATTCCTTGGAGTGTCTTACTGCAATTAAAAACCAGGAGTGTCTTTAAAAAAGACCTGAAAGTACAAAACAGTCTTTTGAAAACAATAACTAGCTTATTAAGTGGAAGAATACAGGTGCAGAAGGTAATTCTCTCCTGAAGGAAACTGAAATGCAAGACTGAAAACATTTGGGGGATAATATGAGGGAATAAATATTGATTAATTGCAGTAGCCTCGAGAGGCCCCAATCAAGAATCAGACTCTATTATACTAGGCCTTTTACATGCACATATTAAAAAGTCAGTATTAATTGTCTTTCAATTATTGTTGAAGTTAAGCTTCCCTCTTCCTGGGAATGTCCAGTGTTTGACTATTACAGGGTCTTTTCCTCCCTTTGTTCATGTGCATAGCTCCCATTAAGTGCCACCACAGGGAAGGGAACAGCACAAAAACACACGCACATTCATATCATTGGAGCTACTATTATGCTTTGAGATCTATTCATGGAAAGCACAGTATAAAAGGTAGATTTGTAAAGCACCAATGGCATGCTTTATGCTGTACCAGACACTGAAGGATATGGTTCCTGCCTGTAGAGTTTAAAATCTAACAGCTCAGTTTGCCACCCTTATTCAAGATGTACAGTCCTTTAGTGCACAAGTAATCCCATTGATCTTCAGTGGGATGGCTTCCAGAGTAAGGTACTACTACTCACTGTAAATAAGGCTAGCAGATCTGGCCCTAAATAATCAGACAACACATTTCAGACACAAAATGCAGTGGGAGGCTAATACATTGCAGGAAAATGATGTCTCCTCAAGTAGTAGTTTTTTGTTTTGATTGATGTTTTTAATTCCTTGGCTTCAGTATATTAGCCCTGGTGGACTTCAAGGAAAAAGTGAACTTTACGGAGGTATTTGAATAAAGAGAAGGGGGGCCTGGTGCACTGGGGCAGGGTGGAAGTTTGAGGCATAAGAGCAAACAGGGAAGAGGGCTCAAAGAGGAAGGTGGGAGAAGGGGATAAAGCAAGTGTCGAGGGGAGAATCTTTGGTACAGCAAAGGGGGTAGCAATAAGAAATATGAGCAATGACATAGGCAGGGGAAGAATTATGCCAGGATAGAAGGTTACACATCTGTATGGCGAATGGCCTAAACCTTTTACAACCTTTCAGTCTTCTGTAGAAGGCAGTGTTACTGCGGTGGCGGGGAAGAGAGAATGTTCTCAGGCCAGGTGCCTGGAGCATTTGAGAAAGTGTTTTGTTCCATGAGCGTCTGTCCCCCTTCAAGAAAAGGAACTTTGTTACCATTGGAGAGAATATAGTGTTTTGTCCTCAGTCAAGAGCTCCAGAGAGATGTCACTTAGAATCTCATGATTAGTCACATATGCTGCTCCTCATCATGTGCCCCTAAATGAAACCCACTTCAGTAGCAGCTTTCTTGCATTGTTATTTGAAGACTGTTTCCCTCCCTTGGCTTAAGGGCATCTCTGACAGCATTGTGAATAATACATTGGGTCTGTTCATCTTCATCAGATAGTAGGAAGGCATTTTAGGGAAGCTTTGTAAACTTGCAGTTCCTTTTATCTTAGTCCTTCTAAATCATTCTCGGATCAGCTATGGCTATTCATTTTACTGTGTGAGTTTTTTGTTAAAGCTGGGTATCTCATCCACCTGTATCTTTGAAGTTGCTGCAATAGAGCCCCTCATACACTGTCCTTTTAGGAAAGGACCTACTGGTCAGGACTGATTCTGACCACTGGTGAAACCCCATTGAAGTCAGTGTAAAACCAGGGAAAGCAAAGGACAGAATCAAGGCCTGAGACTGTTAGGGAATTTGATAGACTTTCCAAGACTCCTTGGGTGAGGTTTTCTCCTGATGTTATCTCCACTGAAGTTAATGCAATTATATCAGGAGAGAATTTTGTCCCTTGGTACTACCTATACCTAAATATCAAACCACAGAGTCTGATCCTGCTACTGCCTCAGTTGCAGGACTCTTGTTGACTTCAATGGGAGTTCTGTGCACAGAGTTTCTATGGTGGCTTAGTTCCAGGTGTACCTTATACCTGGATTACTTATTCTTCCTTTCCTCTCCCGTTTAATGTGATCTGTATAAAAGCTTGAATTGAAGCTCTATGCCTTTCCTGTGAGGACTGTGGCCTGTGACATTATGCCCCGTATTCTTCATAGAAATATGATGATGATATGAATATGGCATAACTAATATATGTTTTATGCAAGATGAGTCATGTGAGGTATCATTGGAAATGTTATAATATACTGAATGGGATTATCCAATTTGTATGCATGTATCATTTCTGTATCTGAAATTAGGAATATTGATTATGTAACAATTACAACTGTGTGTACACTTGGAACACCCACCAGACAGTATGCAATCAGCCTGGATGGGCCATTAGGAAGGACAATAGGACTCTGAAGATACTATTCTCCCTCCTTCCTGAGAAAAGTTTCCTGGGATGCTTCTTTGACACTGCAGGCTCATGTGATCATGTCACCTGGTACAGGATACCATCTTGAAATGCTGATACTTTTCCATGGGAGGGGGGAGGGGAGAGAAACTGGGAAACAAAGGATTCCCACCATATGCAAATCCTATTTAAGGCTGGGGAGTGAGTTAATCTAGGCTCTTCTCCACTGCCTCCCTGCCCAAGAAGGAAGACTGCTGAAAACACCGGAAGAAACAAAGGAACTAAACTGGGGAGGCAGGGGCTGAGCCCAGGCGAGAAAGGTCAGCCTGTGAAGGGCATACCTGGAGATTTAAGCTGCAAGCAGTGCAGTTTACCTTCAGGAAACTGCAACCTTCATAAATTAACATTGGCAAATCCAACCTGAAAAAGAGGACTAATTAATAAAAGCAAAATTTAAAAAAAATTCTGAAAAGTTTCGGAAAACTGTACAAGGTAAAGTTCCTCCTAGGAATCATCGCTTGTGCAGTTGGCACTTCCCCAGCAGGTGACAAAATATCTTGCATATTTTGGGCAGTGTATACAAGAGCGTCAGCAGTTTCACTGGCATAAGAAATAAGGCACAAAGATGCATTTTGTCAAACACTGACACATAGTATTATACTGCTTTTACACATTTTACCTCTTCAAACAAGCACATCTATTCTGTTGAATGCAAAGCAAACTCCCAAACTCCATTTCTGTTGAAGCCCAGTTTGTTCTCATCTTGTGGCTTTCTGGATCCACTGTGAAGTTTCCATTGGTAGAGAACAATATTGGCCACATTCTGCATTGACTTCCACCCAGTGATGTGTGGAAAAGACATTAGTGCTCTCCTTGTCATCTTGCCCAGGAGAGCCAGGTGCAGAATACACTCTAAATTGCACAGACAGCTTTAAAATATTTGCACAGAGATGGGAATCTTTGTGCCCATGTTTAAAATCAAAGACCAAACATGCAATCATCCAAACACAGCTCAGAGCTAATATAGGGTGATTTTTTTGCCACGTTTCATCTAGGTAACAAACAATCCTCTCACATATTCACCCCAAGGTGAGATCAAAGATACATGCAGGTGAGAAGAAAAATCTAGCACTGAATTGAATTCTGCCCTCAGTTACCCTGGGATTGCACCTCAGTAGCAAAGGGAAATGTTTGGTCCATAGAGTCCCTATTGTGCCTATTTTTTTCAAGTGCAGTTGAAGCTATGTTGGTCCAGGATATTAGAGAGACCTAGTGGGTGAGGTAATATCTTTACCTCATCCACTTTGTCTCTGGTTTTCAAAGTATTTGGTCACAGACAGCAATACAATAACATAACTATAGAGCTTTATAGTATCCTTCATATAAACTGCATTCCAATATGATTTACATAGTGAATAATACAGAACACTGGACAGTATATAGCATAAATTATGTGGGGGGAATTTCAAGTGCTAAATGTGGGCGCTTTATACTACAACATCAAACTGTCTGCTCAACAGTGGCTAAAACAGAAACTATTAATTCAACACTAAGTATAATTCTTGTTGTGCAGTGACCTCTACAGCTAGAGGGATGATAGAAGCTACTTTTAACCTATCTGGTCGATGAGTGGTATCAGCAAATGCAACTCATATGTCAAAAGCAATCTGTGTAACTACTGCAGAAAGACCCCAGGGCTTTCAAACAAAGTAAAACTTGTAACAACGTGTCCCCATTTTCTTTCCAAATGAAAATTGTGATAGTTTATATGTGCTGCTGACATCAATCTTATATAAGTACCACAAACCGTTAAATCTAGGTATAAACCTGGAAGGAAGAAAGTTGTTAACAAGTTACTTTATAAGTTAATAAGGCAAACTTCTGCATTTGCCTATATGTGCTTTTTAAAATTCTGTAAGCAGCAGTACTTCCACAGGTTTATCAATGGGTTTGTTTTGTTGGGTTGTTTTTTTTTTTGTTTTTTTTTCATACTATTTCGCTTCCTTTTTTGTGATTACTTTGTTTCCTGTACAGAACTTCTGATGGGAAAACAAGCTGACAATTGTTAATGCTGGCAGTAGTTTCTTTCGTCAGACTGAAAACTAAATCTGGTTTTTATAACATCCAGGTGTGATTGCTTTAGTGGTTCTGTTATTTATTAGTATTATGGTAGTGTCTACCGACTCCAACCTAGATCAGGGCCCCATTGTGCTACGTGCTGTACACACACCATAAAATACAGTCCTGGCCGTAAAAAGCTTATCTTGTAAATATACAAAATGGACAAAGAAAATATTATCCCCACTGTACAGAAGTGGAACTGAGAGACAGATAGCTTAAATGACTTGCCCAGGGTCACACATAGGTTTTGAACCCAGATCTCCAGTCTAGTGCCTTAACCACAAGACCATCCTGGAACTACAGGCTTGTATTTCACTGACCCCCAGGCAAATGGACACCATTTACAAATAAAAGTAGGTTTTTAGGAGATTTTATTACTGAGAGGCTTAAATGACTCAGAGCAAGGTGTGATGCAGCTCACAAGTGCAGGGATTTTTGTGGCTTCAGAAGTTAGCTCCTGAGCAAGACACTTAGTCCACAGCTACAGTTGGAGATGGGGTAATTCCCAGATCAAGCAGACATACTTGTACTAGCTGCTGTTGCACTAGTATGCTAAAAATAGCAGTGTAGCTGTGGTAGCACAGGCAGCAGTGAGCAGCAGCATGAACTAGCCTCCCTGAGTGTGTCTATATTGCAGTTAGACACCTGCAGTTGGTCCGGGCCAGCTGACTTGGGCTCTCAGGGCTCGGACTGTGGGCTTATTTAATTGCAGTGTAGATGTTTGGGCTCAGGCTACAGCCTGAGCTCTGGGACAGCCCTCCCCCTAATCTCACAGGGCCTGGAGCCTGAACAGCTATTCTGCAGTTAAACATCCTCTTAGCTTGAGCTCCGCAAGCTTGAGTCAGCTGACACAGGCCAGCTGCGTGTGTCTAATTGAAGTGTAGACATACTCCCTGAGTACACACCTGCACAGACCTCATGGGTCCATTCTTGGGATGGCTAGCCTGTGCTTCTACTCACCACTGCCTGCACTGCTGGGGCTACACTACTATTTTTAGTGTGCTAACTCAGTGAGAGCTAGCACAAGAATGTCTACTCAAGCTGGAAATCACAGCCCCAGCTCCAAGTGTAGATGTAGCCTTACAAGCTTTAGGTGGACCAGTTTAACAAGTGCTAAAGGCACACTATGCTGCCTTGTTTACACTTAAAATCACTCGAGTGTTGATAGTTCTCCAATGCCTTCCCACAAGTCCCTCCCTGTGTGCCCAGGACAGACAAGTTTTTCCACAGTTCACAGAGCAGATCAGCTTTCTGCAGCACAAAGATCTATGGGATATACCCCCAAGAAATCCTAGCAGCACACAAACGGGAGTGCAGCACCAGTGAGGACACAGTAACTCAGGTAAGGCTTTGCAGTGTGGCTGCTCACACCCACACTAGGCTAACCCAGGTGCTGATCACCGATGTTAATTCTGCAGCAAAGATGTACCCTAAGCAGGTAGCAGGTGTTAGCTGACATCTTCCAAATCCCAGTCTAGATGAGCCTAGAGGAATAGGCTCCCAAGTGTGCCTTAGAAAAAATCCCCACTATTTCATATTTCTTTTTTAATAGTAAAGTTAAATCTTGATCTTCTGTTAGTTATTATAGACCCTAGCAAATATAAATCAATTTCCCCTATGGCTGAGAGAGGGAAATACAATGAAACAATCAAACTACATACTCAACAGGTAAAGAGGAGTCATCCCATCTTATAATGTAATGTAAATTATGTATATTATATGATCTATTGACCAAACAGGACATGATATGTTTTTTTAGGAAATGTTCCAGAATCTACCCTAGAGGCCTTTCCAAATGCAGACTTCAAATCTGCTAATACATGCAGCGAGTCTTGTTTTTGTTTTTACAAGACCAGGAACACTTGATGTGGCAGCCTTAACGTGTCATTAACATTAGCTGTTTTCCACTTACTGTATAACATGTTTTAAAAACACATTGTGGGAGATTTAAGACTCATAGCAAACCAGTTGAAATCAAGGGCCGCACCTGACATGTGCCAAGCACACTCAACTTTTTGGTGAGGGTAATGCGAGAAGAGGCACTCTGCATCTCCATGATCGGGACCTTAAATTTTTCATTCCCCTCCTAATCACCAGGAAATATGTTTTTCATTAACCAGATAGAGCAAGTAAGCAAGAGGAGGGTCTGGTAAAGAAAATACTTGATGTAGTCAAGAGCTCAATTATCCATCAGTGGATTCAATTAGTAGAGCAGAGACCATCAGTCTTGGGCTAACTCAACCTCCAGCACAGAGCTCTGAAACATGCACTGACAGACTGAATTAAATAGAGTGCTAGCCAGATGTCATTTCCTCCAATAGGTAATTCAATTTAGTCTTACAGAAATTAGTCTCCTAAAGACTGATATTTACATTTCTCAATTGAAATGACTCAGAAACTATATATCAGAAATCACATGCATGCACGACTGATCAGCTCCTGGGGATGAACTCTCCCTTTGATGCAGAGAGACAGATCTCTTCATAGTTAATTAAGAGGCAAATATACACCTTTATGTGTTCTCCTTTGCAAAAAATCAGCATGTAAGATAGCTATGACGATTGTATCAATGTGGTGTTATATAAACAAATGATTTATTTTGGAGTATAACAGTCTTGCATATGAAGAAAAATGTGCATGCGAATTCAGACCACTGAAAATGTTCTCGTTATACTTCTCTTATTTATAGGATCAAGATAACTAGATAAAACAAAGACCTCTTGGTAATAAATATATAGTCCCATCAAAATTAATTTTGTAAGGGAATGTCCATATACTCAGAAGTTACTAAGGAAGAAGGCATTTTCCAGCAATCTGTTGAGATCCTTAAATATAGGTCACGTAAAGAGAGAGAAGCAATATTGACAAGAAAAAAAAAGAAAAAATCACTAAAGGAATCCTTTAACAGTGCCTTACTGATAAATATGGTTGCAACAAAACCATACTCTCCCAAGTAGTTTAATTAATATCGATGGATTCACTCATATAAATAAATATGGAAGGGTATGCAGAATTTGGCCCTGCAGAAAATTTGCATTTGTAGCTGCAGTTGAAGTCAGTGGGGGTTTGCTTTTGCCTGAGTAAGGACTTTAGGATTTGTTCCCATGATTCCAAGATTATCCTTTGTGATAAGCTACAGAGTGCCTCAGTTTGCCTCTATGTACTGGCGACAATGCATGTGCTTTTATATTGAGATTATCATGGGAAGTCAGAAAAATAATGCTGGGGAGCCAGAACAGGGCAAACCATATTACTAATTGCTTTGCATGCAGTTCAGAGCTCCCATCTGACTGCAGTCCACCTGATGTAAACCTGAGCCTGATCTGGTGGCTCATGTCTTTTTTCCATTGAAAACAACATGTATAAACAGAGTGGATTGTCCAGCCAAAACGAGGTGAGTTTATTTTAAATGTCTGGGGGGCAGAGGGCTCTAGTTCAGCTACTCTGAGGTCGAGGATTTGACAAAGACAGTTAAACACTGTCCCACGCTCTGGATGATGAAACTCCAGCCTCCTGCCAAAAGAGTTGTTGTGGTTCTCTTGTCCCACAATAATCATATCGGGCCACGAAACACTAGAATTAATTTAGAGACTCTTACAAGGTCTCTTCTAAGGTTTGACCAACGTGTTGAATCTGAAGAGCATCACTTTGCCTTACAATGTCACATTCAAAAATGTGGGAACATGTTAAAGCCTGCTCCTGACACAATTTGCAGAGTGAATATAGCTCTTGCTCATCTCTATTGATTCTTATTCCGGCAGTGCACCCTGTCCGTGATTTCACGCTAGTGGATGTTATTCTCTGAGATGCTTTGATATTGATCAGAGGATCTTTTATCTTTGGACCATTTATTTTAGCTAACGTTTTTCTAGATAAAATGTCAATATCCTTGACCATTGTCATTCTTACCCGAGTTTCTGATCTTCCAACTTTGACCATGTCATCTGCTACCTCACACCCATGTATACCAATGTGTGATGGAATCCATTGAAAAGTCACTTTATTGCCTTGCTTGCCGATCCTCCACGCTTTCTTATGAATGCATTGTTGATGGCATTCTGGTTTCTTAGAAAAGAACCAAGGATCACCACCTGCAAGTTAACAAACATCACAACATCTTCTTCTGTTTCTGCTCTGTTTATTTCTTGCAGTTCAGTGAGAATAGCTTTCATTTCTGTGATATTTCTTATACTCGCTCCATTAGGCCACTGTGTAAAGACACCACAACCACCATTTTTGAAAGATTTGTCAGATGAACCATAAGTACTGTACATGTCTCTGCCTAATGATACTGTTAGATGGTCTGTTCTGTAATTTTCCTTATGTAGCCAACTCCATGTTCCTTTGAGCAAGGTTACAAAAGGTAGCAATATTTAGTAAAGTAAATAGATTCATGTGTAGGAACTGATTGGCATACAAGCTTCTTCACTCACTTCTTACTTCATCAAATGCTTGCATTGCTGCAGTAGCTTTTACACACCTCTCAAAACAGGATGGTTGTTTCAGCCTTGATTTGATTTTTTCCAGTTCCTGAGCAGCGATGACATTTGGGTAGGGAACGAGGACTGTTTCCATACTGAATTAACTGTTGTTTTCTACAATTCTCAAGAGGTTGAACGTCAGACTCTTGTTCACAAATTGCTATTGGAGTGGATCTTGCAGCTCCAATTATTGTGTGAACTGTGGATGACTGCACAATGTCAATCATGCAAGGTTACTGGGAGCACTATGTGACCAGACAGGTGAGGAATACTGAAGGATGTTAGGACACTATAAACAACATACTGTCAAAAGAGTGAACTCAATGTACATTTCTGTTTAGTGTGTTCCATTAGGAAAGTTGCTATCAGTTCATACTTGCAGACACAGAGAGGTGAATAGATGTCAGATGAGCTGTGGTGAAGGACTATGTGTTCTGTGGTCTTCAAACAGGCCACACGCACCCATGTTCAAATTACTCAGGAATCATTTGGCTCGTCTCCAAAAGACAGTGCCTCTTTCTCCCGCCCCTTTAAGATATCAGCTCCTTCCCGTGGCTGGTGGATACAGTAGGAAGTTCATTCAGATCAGACCTGACATTTCCACGCACTGAGTAATTTCCCTGGTCAATGCTCTGAGGGGAGGCCTGATTGCACCAAGTTGTAAAATGTATTTTGTGGATATTTTTCACTTCATTGTTGGCAGGGCCCCAAGCAGCCCTGGCTCACTCCACTGACTCTCTCACTTGCATTTCCAATGTTCTTTACAGGAAGGCTCAGTCTATCACAGGCAGCCTTTCAACTGGTCATTAATTTTCACCATCTAGCTGATTGACTGTACTCTAGTGCTGCATCACTTCATGACTTAATAGGATAAGCAGAAATGCAAGTAGCTACTCAGATGGTGATTTAAAAAAATTATGTATGAAGGAGGTGAACACATGGTGAGTAAATTAACCTGCTCTGAGTTACATTAAATTGCATCTGACTGGTGCCAATCTTAATGGATCAAGTGTCACTTTGATTGACAGCGCTCCACTGAAATATAATGAAGCTGATGCAAATTAAATAAAGGTGCACTGACAAGGGTGATTTGTGGCTCAGTCATCAGGACAGTGTACAAAAGAGCTTTAAAAAGGGCAAGGAAAAGAGGCAGCGTCTTCTCCAGTTCTTCTTTTCTGTTTGTAGTTCTAATTTGCAGTTGAAGAATTGTTGGACTGTTTGCATTCAAATCTTTTTTTGATTTTTACCTCTTATTTATTTATTTACTTTTCACCTTTTCAACCAAAATACAATTCCAGACAAGGCTAGAAAGAAATCATAGTTCACAGGCTGGGGTTAAGCACAGACCAAACCCAGCACTGGAATTTTCAAGGAAAAATCACAAAGGACAATGTGAAAAGGTGCCTGGGAATTGGAGGTGGGCCTGAATCGAGACAACAGATGTGAACGCTCTGAGTTTCTGGATACGTTGGGTCCTGATCTAAACTTTGCAGCTGATTCTAATGGGCCAAACCAAAATCCTGAATCCAAACGTGCCTGAAGTGTGGATTGTGATCTGGATCAAGAGCTTGAGACAGAGCCTGCTCTCATTGAAGTCTGTGATAAATCTTGCTTTGACTTCAGTGATGCAGGATCCAGGCCTAGCTAGGGAAAACAGGAACTGCCAGTCCTGATTAGACAAGCAGTTGCTCTAGTCAAGGAGTCTATCTTTCACTGGCTGGTGCCAGATGATTTCAGAAGAAGATGCAAGAAACCCTGTTAATGTCAATTATAAGTAGAAATGGGCCCAAGCCTCAAAATTTGGAACTGGATTTGAATTTAAATATGGACTTTCCCAAAGTTATGGGTTGTTAAATTTAGGGCCTGAATAGTGAAATTCGTGGGGGGGAGAGCGGAGAATCTTGGACTAGGGTTCTATCTTTAATTCTAACTAATATTTATATTTCCTGCTGCTCTCTATCTCCATTGTACCCCTGTCCTCCCTTCATCTGCCCCCCACCTCTTCCCTGCTCCAATTCTCTGAGGAAAAGGACTTGAGTACTTCAGACAAATACCTGGTGGTTGATTTTCACTTGTGTAGCATAAGTACAGGATTAAAGTTCTAAGGTGTGCTGTTTGGAAATACAGAATTAATATCTCCTGAAAGTGCTGAGATGTGTCATTTTCTTGTGCCACACTCCAGTCTTTTACTACCAGTGAGCTTGAGAAAAAGAGCTAAAATACGATTAGTTTGACTTAATAAAGAAGAATGCTCTGTCACTGGAAAATGCAGTTGAAAACGGGTGTCCACAAAATCACCCTGACAGAACAACAGAACTGTTTATGCACTAAAATCCCATTACTTGAATTAGAGCAGAATTGTTCTGATAGACTGCGGGTCAAAATCAGCGGATTATGTTCTTGGCAGTACCCCCCAAAAATGTCTGCTTTTCCCACAACAATTTTAGTACAGAGAAGATGGTGTCAAATGATCTCAGTGTATGCACCAAAAGAAACAGAAATCTGGTAACATACAAATACTGCTGTGCTGGTAACATTCACTTTAATATAATCTTAGAGTAAGTTAAAGTTTGAGGGAAGCTCTTTGGGAAGAGAGTACAAAGTGGGTCAAAAATGAACATATTGTGAAATAAGCATCCTTGTGCTGTTTGGGGAAAAGCACATTACTCCCATGTGTGCTGGTATGTTTGTCTTGACTCCCACATATTTCTTAATCTTTCACGTAATCAAAGTATGCAAACACTTATGGATTCCTTTTATTGCCATGAATGTATCCCACCAAGAGGTGGGATGCTGTTGAGTAGTAGAACACTTCAGAGATGCTTTCCTAAAATCCTGGATTGGAATTACCTTTTTACTTGAAGTATAAACCCACCTGTAAAATAAAATAAAACCTATTGAGGACTCAGTGCTGCCTATATGAAATGAGTTTGTATTTGATCTCAGTCCAGTTATTGTGGACAAGTGGACCACATCATAAACTCCACCATCACAATCAGCACTAATGGCATCACCATTGTCGGTAGCCTCAGTATTAAGGCCAAGGTTTAGATAGGCATGGAGACTGAACTACCCTTTCAGCCTAGTGGTTATATCTCTGTGCTGAGAGCCTTTAATGGAGCAGTTTGGGGTAAGGAGAGCAGCTTGCACTGTTGTTGCTGCTCTCAACTGGGAATAAACAGAAGACTTCTGTTTCCAGTGCTGTCAATCTGACAGCTTTCTCCTCCTTCTATTCACCTCATAGGAACAATCAAAAGACTGGAAAGCCTTATAATTCATTATAGTCACCCATTCATTTTTCCTTATCATAAAAAAGGAAGGAAATCTGTGGTGCTACTTTCTAAATCTTTGCATTCAAATCTGTGGTACTCTCAGGTTAAAAATGCTGTTCACATGCTTCCCTTTTTGTTTGAGGGTACATCAGCAGCAACAGCTATTGATCCAGCTCTGAAAAACAGCTTCACTGTGCAAAGTTGCTCTATTTATTTCCCTGCATTGATTTTTATGTAAATAATTCCCTTTTCTGATGCTGAGTTACCTGCTCTAATCGGAGCTTGATGGTAGAGATGAAATTTACCCTAGCTGTATGAAGGAAACTGCACCAGGCATCCTAGCATCTTGTCAGGTTGCAAGGTTTTACTTACATAATAGTAATGATGAATTAACTAATAATTCTTGTGTGACCATTCATTTCAGTCAATATGCCGCTCTCTCCCTTTTTGTAGCACAGAGTGCCAATTCTGCAGCAGTCTACGTGATAAAGTAGGATGCCAATTCCCCAGTGGTATAAGTTAGTGAAAGTACATTTCTCTCTTCTATCAGTAGGCCCTTTCACCATGTGTAATAAAAACGGTATGAATGGCTCTGCCTCTGCCTCTATAAGTAGTGTACAGTACTTTTAAAATATCTATGTGCATGGTTCCAATGAATGTTAGTGCTGGTGAAAAGTGCTGAATGAAAAGTCCTGGAGACTGAAGTGCTTTATGGAACACAAAACAGCAAGGACAGTGGCAGCGCAGGATTTCGCCCACTGACCTGTCAGTTTGTCTCAGGTCTAGTCTACATACACTTTTTGTACCAATATAACTGTCAGGATTTTTTTCCTGTTATAGTAATATCAGTTCAACCCTTAACTAGATGCATTTATACTGGTGTAAAGATACTTTATACCTGTATAGCTTGTTCCCCTTCCCATACTGAGTAAGATTTACTGGTATAAGCATATTTAGCACAGTATAAGTATGTCCACCCTGGAGATGCACTTTAACTATTCCCGTACAGTTAGTGATTCAACTTTTGTTTGTAGATGAGGACTTAGTTCTAGAACTGGTCAGGAATGTTCAGGTTAAATGTTTTTCCATTGGAAAATGATTATTCTACAAAACTGAAACTGTTTGCAGGAAAGGATCAGTTTTCATGAAACTCCTGATTCAGAAAGCTTCAGGAAAAAAAGGTTTCATGATAGTTGAAATATCTAGTTTTGATACTTTCAAAACAAAAAGTTGGTTTCTCAATTTGAAATTACTTTTCATTTTGAAAGTTTAGTTAATTGGTACCAAACAGAGTTTTTAAAAGGTTGAAATGTTTCAAAATTATGTAAATGAAACACTTCAGTTCACCCAATCTGAAAAAAATGTTTCAGATTATTGGTTTGAAAATTTTTGAGATTTTGATTTTTAATCCCAATTTGGGACAGGGAGAAATTATGAAATCTTAAACTCTGGTAAACCAGGCCCTGGCTACCTCTATTCATTTCTACTTTAGAGGGACTCCTTGCTCTCTTTGGGTATGTCTACACTGCAATTAAAAGCCCACAGCTGGCCCATTGCAGCTGACTCGGTTCACAGGTCTTGGGCTAAAAGGTGGTTTAATTGCATTGTGGTTGGGCAGGCATGGGCTGGAGCCTGGGCTCTAGAACCCTGCGAGGTGGGAGGGTCCCAGAGGTTGGGCTGCAGCCAGAGACCTAATGTCTGCACTTCAATTAAATAGCCCTTAGCCTGACCCCCACGAGCTGAGTCAGCTGGCATGGTCAGCACTGGGTGTCTAATTGCAGTATAGATAGGGTGACCATATTTCCCTATCCTGAATGTGGGATACGTGGTAAAATTACTCTTATACAAGTGAGTTCAATGGCAATCAATCAGAACTGTGCAGTACAATTATTCAAATTAACATCAAGTTAACTGAGCCCCTGTTAAAAAGAAATACTGTGTAATTGGATTTTTTTATTTACCTTCTTCTCTTTAAGGCTTTAGGGTTCACATGGGGAGAGGTGACACACACACCACACTCCCATACACCTCTCACACAGGGGGGGTGACCAACCGACCCGACCCTCCCTGCCTGGCGCTCTCTGCCCTCCATGTCTGGCTGAGCCCCCAGGATGAACACACCTCTCCTGGTACCTGCTGCCATGTCTTCCCGAGGCAACATGTAGGGGAGCACGCAGGTTCACATGCCCCCCACCCCAGATTCCTGGCAGGGTTCACACCAGAATGTGGCCAGCAGCAGCCTTTCAGCACTGTGTGGGAGGAAAGAAACGGGAGCTGCTTCCCACAGCAGTGGGTGGGGGGAAGGGATGACCTGGCCTGTGTCTTTGCAGAGCTCATCTCTTCCCACCCAGCCATCCGCTGTGGCTCTAAGCAGCTTGTCCCTTCTTGTCCGCACAGTGTCGAAAGGCAGCTAACACCTCCAGGCTGCTACTGGCCACGGACATAACCCAGCCACCTCTTGTCCCCCAGTTACAGCGTGGGCAGGAAGGAGTTAAGCCCTAAGGATGCATTGTGCACCAGAACCCAGGGAACCTGACTGCAGGGGCTTCAGCAAACCCAGCCAGAGAGGTGGCTCAGCAGGGGAGGGTGCCTAGAGGATGGAGCAGCCCCGCGCTCCCTGTGGGCAGGACCCAGGGCAGGGAGGGGCGGGTGAGTAGGGTTCTGTGCTCTGACCGGGGGGCTGCTGTGGATCCTGCATGGTCAGGGTACGAACAGACTGGAAATCGCTTTCCCCCACACTCCAGAGCTTAGCTGAAGGGTAGAGAGGCTTTCCCGTGCCAGTGCTCTGTGGGCTTTGGCACATGCAGGGCTTGGCTCCTCCTGGCCAGCGCCCCAGGATGGAGGGTCTTGAGCTTTCCCGGGGCACTGGCCCAGCCAGAGGAGATAGGGGAAGGAAGGAGCCTGCCTGCCAGGCTGCTGGTGAGCCGAGCACTCCGACCAGGGGCTGGTTCTCCAGCACTGGGAGTGGGACACGCCCTGCTGGGGGTGTTATGAAGGAGCAGTAGGACTGGATGGGGGTGTGAAAGGACAAAGCAGGGAGAGGACAGTGAGGGGGAGCATATAAAGGGCTGATGGGTGGGCAGCAGAGGCGACATGTAACCAACCGGCCGCCAACTGGCGCCTACCCACACTCACCAGCCACTGTAGCTCGCAGCGCACAGCCAGTGCTGGCCAGAAATGGGATGGGCGGCGGGCCCTGCTGGCCAAGAGCCGGCACACAGCAGGGGCTACACCGACAGATCAGCAGGGGAGCGGCCAGCCCCATGCATGGCAGCTTTGCCCCTCCACCAGCCTTGCACACCCGTTGGCCATCGGCCCCCACCCTCACGCACCGCTGGTGGGCGGGCAGCTGGCAAGCAGGGATCCGGCCAGTAGCAGGACCCACCAGTACTAATGAGGGGAGACAGAAAATACGGGACAATTTGCCTGTTTATAAGAAAAAGTCCGGACACCTGCAGGAGGGCTTAAATAAGGGGCTGTCCCTTTAAAAATGGCAGTCTTGTCACGCTAAGTATAGACATACCCTTTGTTATCAGTTCAGCTGAAATGGACATAGCCTGTTTGAGTTTATCCTTATTTGCATGCTACTGTTGCCATCAGCAATGCTGTTAGTCCAGCTTCAGAAGATGGAATCATTTAATTAGATTATCAGACCTCTGTTGGTAAACTGCTTCTGAAGCAGCAGAGCACACATCATTGCATGTGATATAAACAAACAGTATTTGTCTTGTAGCCGTGGGTAGCCGTGTTAGTCTGTATCTACAAAAACAACAAGGAGTCTGGTGGCACCTTAAAGACTAACAGATTTATTTGGGCATAAGCTTTCGTGGGTAAAAACCTCACTTCTTCGGATTGATAGAGTGAAAGTTACAGATGCAGGCATTATATACTGACACATGGAGAGCTGGAAATCTATTAGTCTTTAAGGTGCCACCAGACTCCTTGTAGTATTTGTCTTGTACCTTTTCAATACAATCAATAGATTTTAAAAAATGAAACTGAGTATTGAGGGTCATGATCTGCTATCAGATTCCCACCACATCTCTCTCTCTGTCTCTCTCTCGTGTTTGTAAGTTAAAAGGCACTGGATTGGAAGCACATTTGCTGACCTCCAAGTGAGCTGGAATTATGTCATCCTTTAAAATGCACAGCTCTCCTGATATGCCTGTTGTTTTCATTTCCAAATCTCCAGAAACTGGCCTGTTTTAACCAGAAATTGATGGATTTAGGAAAAAAGCGAAAGATGCTCATGTGGCACCATCTTTCCCTAGCAGAACTGGCCCCAACTCTTGCCATGTGTATCACAATTACAGTCTGTGAAATGTTCTCGATGAATCCTGTGCCCACTCAAAACTCCCTTGGCTTTGGGTTACTGTCACAAGGTGACTAGACCCTTTAAGTGGGAGTGAGGTGCAGTGCACCTATATGCTGCCGAATTGGACTTATGGAAAAGCACCTGGTCCTTATGAAGGCAGAGACAGCTGCGGTTGGGCCTTGGCAGGTGCCTGCAGATACTGCAGGGAGAAAAATGACGCCTGCGGGCCCTGAATCAGCAGGGGCAAGACACCTGTGGAGAAGGCCATACTCTAAGCAGAAGATGCTTGGGAGAGCAGGTAGACAGATCCACAAGAGGGAAGGGCTGTGCCCAGCTTAAAATTGGAGCAGGAGAGTGTTTGAACTCCGAAGGAAGACAGACACTCAGAGAGGAGAGGTTGTGCCCAATTTGGGACTGGGATGAAAGAAATTAATTTTAAATAAAGGACAGACACTCAGGGTGGAGAGGCTGAACCCAGCTGAAACTGGGATGAAGACTTTGTGTAGACTCGATAAATGGGACCCCAGAAGTGGAATGTTTTGAATATCTAGACTGTGTGGATTTTTTTAAGGGGTCCTGATTGAAGGAGCAATTGAGGCTATCCTCAGCATAACATAACAAAGATGAAAGTTAAAATTCAACAGTGGAAACAAACTTTGCTTTGAGTTGTGCTCTGTGTAGGTCTGTTGATTTCTGTAAGGTTGCACAGGGAATTAAGCCCATGCAGCACTAAGCTCTATGTTTGCAGAAATGCTCACCAAGGTTCATAAATGTCTTTAGCAAATCAGATCCAAATTCTGAGTGAACTGAATGTGATGGAGTTTTTTTGCACTGAAATCGCCCAAAAGTTCATGGTTTTGTATAATTTCAATGCAAACCAGGTGAAATGTGGTGGTTTGTTAGATTTCTCCATACACAGAGAGAAAACAGAAGCTTTAGTCTGGTTAAGAAAGCAGCCAAAGAAGTAACAACAGTAGAGTGTCCATGAGATCACACAGTGCATCAGCCTGCACTGAACTGTGTACAAAATGTATATCGGCATCAGCATTTAGAGTACTTTAGAGACTTAAAAATGCGGTACAGGGAAATAGAGCCATATCAGTTATATAGTTTTATATGTCATAGTTTCAGCTAAATTTTATTTGAGATGTCGTGTTTATATGTTGGTTCTCAAAGTCACGCTTGAGGGAGACGAGAATTTATCTGGGTCAAAACCAAAGAAAATGTTCAACCACTCTCTGCAAAGAGAAAACAATAAACTCCACATAGCTCTAGCTATAGCTCACTTTTGAAGCAACAACTTTGGAGAGCCCACATTTGCTTAAAATTAGGCACCCAAATCAACAGGTAAGGATCAAAAACATGTATTTGGGAAACAGTGTGAAATTTGTGTGACTGATTTAGGCAAATTGGACCACCTGTAAGTATGGACCAAATTCAGAAGTCACATAAATTACATGTCTGTAAGTCAGCACTGGTGTTAAATTACACTCTGAGCTCCTGATTCTCATTTACATGGAGGCCTTTTACACTGTTCTGCCAGTGAAAAGGGACCAGTTTAATGCCCACTTTAAAGCCCCATTATACTGCCAAAGCAGAGTAAAAGGAGTCTGGTGGAAATTAGAATTAGGCCCTGGAAGAGCAGAAATGGGGACATATCGGGGAAAAAAACAACAGGAAGGCATAAATTAAAATAGGGGGACATTCACTACCAGATTACAGCTCTCTTAAAATGGGTCACATTTTGGTCCTGAACTATTTCAGTGTCCAAAAACAGACAGCTTCTCTAGTCCAGTTGAAGGAATTTAGTTGATGTATACTGATCCTATGTTATTTTTTCTGTACTATAAGAAATTTTCAATAGATTAAAAACATATTTTTCTATTAAATAGATATTTATTTGCCTTCTAGTTTCCTATGGTGTGCAGAAAGGCTAGGATTTGGGGTACAGTAATATGAACATGTATTGTATAGTGCAAAGCTGTTGCATTATGACCAGACGTACAGTGCTTCTAATTTTTTATGCATTAATTCAGGTAATACTATAACCCAATGGTATTTTATGACCCTCCCCCACCCCCCCGCTGGTATTATAACCTCCTATACATGCGCAGTGAGAGGGATTTTAAAAGGTTCTTTATCTACGGCTTGCAAAATATCTCTGGAGACTAATAGGAAAATTGCTTTCCTTGCAAATGGAGGTAGCCTAAACCAAGATGAAGTTTAATTGCTTTTAGAGCTGTCAGCTAGAGTGATTTCACAGTGTATGATTGATGGTAGTGAATAGTACTTTATGTTGCTCCCTGGCTGTATGCCTAGTTTTTCATAGTTGGCGTAGGAAATTTCATTCTGTAAGTGGAAGTAGCATATTACTGAATAAACAATTTGTATGTTTATTTTATTTTGGTAGATTTTTACAGGGTATATGTTGTCCCTTTGTTGTGCATATGAGTTTACCAAGATTAATCGGACACCTGCCGTTATTGTAAAAAGCACAATGATGGCAAAGCATCCACAAATGGGTAAAAGAATGACCCAGTAAAACCAAGTCTGATTTATGACCATGACACAAGTTAACTGCTTTCCCCTTGTGTGATCTTGAGAAATAGCTCATATGTTTCTGCCCTGGACCAAGCTATCAGAGCCATTGTTTCCATAGGAAAAATAATACCTGGATCCATAGCTCTAATTCAATAACCTAAAGTCTGTGAGCCAGTTACATCAACGTGGCTCTGTTGAAATTGCATCACACATGCAGAATTTATACCAGTTGGGCTGATATTGAACTCTAGGCTTGTGTGTGAGAAGGTAATGGAAGAAGTGAACTCAGTGTAAGGTTTTAAATTATAAAGTAAATTATAGGACCTAGGAAACTTTTCCCCAATACAATCTGGAAAGAAAATATTGGAGCCTGGAAAGAATTTGAATATCCCAGTTATCCCAAGTGTGATTAGAAATACTTCCTGCTAGCTTACTTACAGAAATAAACAATCCCACTGGACCAGATTCTGCTCTCATTTATGCCAGTTTAAATCCAGAGTAACTTCACTGAAGTGAGTGGAGTTACTCCAGTTTTATACCCGTATAACTGAGATCAAAATATGTGCCAATAAATTTACTTTACAGCCAACTTCATCTGTTTGCTGGTGAAAAGTTTAAAAGCCCAGTATACTGTAATGGCTTGGAGACTACAGTGTTCTAATATTTTCCTCACAACTGCTTTGTTTATAGTAGCATTTCTAGTTCTCATTGTGATCCCTTTTGGATGCTGCTGCTTCTGCTTAACTGCTACTTTCTTGAGCTAACTTTTTTTATCTCAGTTACACATGTGTAAATCCAGACTGTTAAAATTAATAGAACCACTCTGAATTTACACCAATGTCAGTGGGATCAGAATCTAGCCCATAGTTTTCTAACTTCAACCGGTCACTAGAGAACTTTGTATACAGCGTTGTTGTAGCTGTATCAGTCCCAGGATATTAGAGGGACAAGATGGGTGAGGTAAAATCTTTTATTGGACAAACTTCTATTGGTGAGAGAGACAGGAGACCTGAAGAAGAGCTCTGTGAAGCTCAAAAGCTTGTCCCTCTAACAGAGTTTGATTCAATAAAAGATATTACCTCACCCACCTTGTCTGTCTAATTGGAGAACTTTGACTGTTTCACTACTGCAGAAGAGGGGTAAGAGTTCCATTGTGTTTTTTAGCTTTTTAAACTGGGATTTTCAAAGGAGCCTAAAGATATTTAAGCACTCATATGCCATATGAGTTTCACTGGGAACTGGGTACCTAACTTCCTTAGGTGCCTTTTGAAAATCCTAGCTTTAGTTGCTTATACTTGCCATTGTCTTTACCTTGGTTGTCCTTGAATGCTGGTTTGTCTGTAGGTTTCTTTACGGTCATTAGTGTAATAATGTTGTTGTTTTAATGTCTATTGTTTTCAAAGTGATAATGCGTCGGCAACATCAGCATCTGATCACCATAACAACTCCTCAGCTCAATTTAGCAATGACTTCCTTCAGGATGGATTTTTTTATTGCAACAATAATTTATTTTGTGCGTTTGAGACATAAATCTTTACTCAGGATATGTTAGCAGAATAAATGGCTTTACATATATCGGGGACCTTGTCATTTGTTTAACTTAAGAATCTTATTAAATTAAACAAAGCCCAAATTCTGCTTTCAGTTACGCTGGTGTAAATCTGGAGTGATGTCAATGAATCCACTACACTTTCACCCCAGAGTTACCAAGAACAGAATTTGGCCTCATGTCTCCTTGTTTTGGGGAAGCCTGTCAGTTGGTCTTACTCATTTTTAAATTTTAAGAAGGTGGGTTTTATTATACTATTTTAATTTTATTTGTTGTGATTAATATTTATTGATTTCCTAAAGAAAAAAGATGATGAAAAGTCCAAAATGTAGATGACTTACAGCTTGTATATGTTTCCAAATACCATATACTTTGTGGGCTCTTCAATAGAATTACGCTATTATGCAATTTTACAACTTGTCAAAGCTGCAAGACCAGACAATACAAAACCAGACAATACCACATAGACATAACCTGTTAGGGTGGGGGTAACAGTAATAAAATAGGAGAAGATGTACGTGAATAGAAAGATGAGGGAAAGAGGTGACCAAGGGAGGGGCAAAAGAGGAGGAGTTACAAGGAATGAAAGTCTGGCATTTTTTGAGCCATCTCAACATTTTCATCCAAATGGTATCTAGAGACGGGGCCAATATTTCTTCAGATTCATATAATTGTTCTCTACAGCAGTGGCTCTCAGCCTTTCCAGCCTACTGTACCCTTTTTGGGAGTCTGATTTGTCTTGCATACCCCCAAGTTACACCTCACTTAAAAACTACTTGCTTACAAAATCAGACATAAAAATACAAAAATGGCACAGCACACTAGTATTGAAAAATTGCTTACTTTCTCATTATTGCCATATAATTATAAAATAAATCAATTGAAATATAAATATTGTACTTATATTTCAGTGTATAGTATATAGAGCAGTATAAACAAGTCGGTCTCTGTATGAAATTTTAGTTTGTACTGACTTTTCTAGTGCTTTTTATGTAGCCTGTTGTAAAACTAGGCAAAAAGCTGGATGAGTTGATGTACCCCTGAGAAGACCTCTGCGTACCCCTGGGGGTATATGTACGTCTGGTTGAGGACAAGTGCTACAGCAATAAACTCTTCTTTCTTTGGCTGCTACCTCAAACCGGTCTGAATAGTATTGCTCTATTCTGGGAATAAGCCTATTCTTCCATTTTTGTAAAATCATGTGTGTAAGTAGGGTCTGAATGAACTCTCCCCTGGCAGCTAGCTGGGAGGGGGAGAGACTTCAGGAACAAACTATTTTACATGGACACACCTACTCTGCTTAGATATCCAGCAGATACAGCGGTGTTGCTGAAAGTGACCAACTTTGGCTAGTGTTGGCTGGGGTAGTGAAATGCTGTTATCAATGTTGTTGTCTTTATTGTATGACTAAAGGGGAGCAGAACTGTGCTTAACCTGTCCCAAATGAGGGGGTTACCCTCAGCTGAAAGGACCTCATTGAGCCACGGGCTCGAATGCCAGACTCCTGTGAAAGTAAGAGGGGTAGGAACAGGTGTCCCAGCCAGGAGGTGTGGACCCTCCCTAAGGGTCCCAGGTCTGGTTTAACCTGTTCCTCCCCTCTGTTCAAAGCTAAAGCTAAATAGGCTTCAATGTTATGTTAAGAACTCAATGAGAGCTGAAATCACTTATGGTGAGGCAGTGTTTCTGCCCAGCCTGCTGAGAGCTAAAAATCATTAAGGGCACGTCTGCACTGGCAACGTTAAAGCGCTGCCATGGCAGCACTTTAACGTGGCTTGTGTAGTCTCAACAGAGAACTGGGGGAGAGCTCTCCCAGCGCTGAAAAAAACCACCTCCACGAGGGCGTAGCTTCCAGCGCTGGGAGCACAGCTCCTGGTGCTGATGCACTGTCTATACTGGCACATTACAGCGCTGAAACTTGCACCGCTCATCGGGGTGTTTTTTCACACCCCTGAGTGAGAAAGTTGCAGCGCTGTAAAGAGCCAGTGTAGATGAGCCCTAAGACTGATCAACAGAGGTCACAGCAGAGGGGCAGGTGGCAGCAGGAGGTAATGGATGGGCAGCCGGCAAAAGTGGCAAGCAGTCAGCTGGTGGGAGGCGGCCAGGCGGTGAGGAGCAGTTGGCTGGCGGGAGGCAGCCAGCCAGAGCAAGTGCTCAGATGGCGGAGCAAGCCAGGTGTCTTCTTCCCTGGGTGGGTGGTGAACTCACACAGATGCGCTTCTGACCCCTGGGTCCTCACTGACCAAGGACAACCACTGTGAATGGGATATGGTGATGGAGCAGAGGGGGGCACAGTAAAGGAACTTTTGGTTGTAGAACTCAAGAAGATGAGGCAGAAGACTCTGCCGCACGCACTCTGGGGTGGGTGTCCTGCTCACAATTTTAGGTTTATGAATCCTGCTTGCGGCATTTCCCCTAAATAATGTCAGGTGACTTCCCTCCTTTCATTAAAAGTTTCTTTTCTACACTCAGACTCTGTGCTTGCGAGTGGGGAAGTATTGCCTCTTAGAGGCACCCAGGGGTGGTAAGTAATTTTCCCAGGTTACTGGGTGGGGGCTTGAGACGGTTCGGTATAATATTGCTGAAAAGAAACACCTAGGTATTGAACCCAGCCTGGTTGCTGCTGGCTCCACCTGGCAGGAGGGTTATATGTGCTTGGTAGTCATTGCAACCCTCAAGAACCAAAGTCTCTGTGGCAGAGTTAAACCCAGTTTAACAGGTAAATGACATAGGATATAACTTTTAGCAGAGGTTTGGCTGCTGACACTGAGCCCTACTTCAATTCTTGGGTCCACCTCTTTCCACAGCTGTCTGACTATTGGACAGTCCCATAGCATATGCATCAGGGTTACTTTTCCTTTGTTACAGTGCCAGAAAACATCAGGATAAGGCCTTTCTTTTGTGCCACCTCTGTGGCAACCAGTATGTTTTGAATAAAATCTTTTGTTGTGTCAAGCATAGCCTGAGATCCACAGCCACTTTAACATTATGTAATATGCTCTGCCATTGGGATTCTTTTAAGAGCTGTAGTAAATCCCCTTCCCACACTTTCACAAGGAACACCAGACTAATGGAGTTCCTCTGCTTTAACAAAGTATGCATAGTAGACACGGATTTGGGGAGTTTGTGAAGCATTTCTAAGGTTCCCAGTAGTTCTAGGGCATCCAAACCGAATTGATATGTTAGCAAGTGTTTTAATTGTAAGTACTGCCACTCCATTGCTTTAGCATTAGAAATGGGACAAAAATGCTCAACATTGACTAATTAGGAAATCCATGAGGATCCTGCTCCACCAGTTTTTCCAAATTACAGGTTTTTTGTTTGTTTGTTCCCACTTCACTAGTCTGGGTTGCCCCAAATAGGTGCTTTTGCATTATGGTGAGCCGAGCACCTTTCACCAGCGTGGATTCATTTTTGTTAAATAAGTATGGGGAAAAATCTGAGACAAATGAGCAAGGTCACCCAGTCCTTGGTACAGATGTAGTAGCTCTGGCTAGGGCTATTTGAACACCCTAATGATAATGCCATGACTTTCTCACAGTCCTTGGTAAAGCGCTAGTAGCAATTGGCCAACACATTTCAGGCTATTGTGTCTCTGTTTCCTGGGTAGTTGGGTCATCTCTCTATCCCAAATGCAGAAAAGAAGCACAGTCGTTTTCCAAGGGATAAATCCTGTGACCCATAGGTGGGAGGTCTCAGGCAGCAGAACTGGCACAATGCTACTGTTTGGAGGGACCCAGTCACAGATGGTATGTCTACACTGCAATGAAAGCCCATAATTAGTGGGATTTGAGTCAGCTGACCTGTATTAGAAAACCCTGGGCTTGAGCATCTACATTGTATTTTAACCTTATGTTAAGACTTTTCTAACCCATGCTTGAACCTAGGACTCAAGCATCCATGCTGCAGCATGCAGACTCAAGTCAAAGTAAACATATCCCAGAGTCCCTAGCACTCTCTTACCTCCACCCCCACCAAAAGTGGCTGCTGTAGTCTGTGGACCATGGTGCACTGTGGGAAAAATTTACTGCCCACCCTGCATGTTACCAGGAAGCAGCTCACTTTACAAAAGTCTTGATCAGTTCACTCTCCACTGCAAACCCAGGAGGCTCTCTGATAGTGTGCTTGCAGATTGGTCATCAGAAGAGAATGGCTTAACATTGACCTGAGCTGCTGCCATTTGCAAACGGGAGTGGGGGTTGACTTCCATTTTCAATAGAGTGGATTGCAGATTCTTGGGATAAAGAGGACTAAGGAAGTTGTTCCATAGAATTGTGGGATACTTCTGGTTGACTCCTGGGACTCAAGTCAAGGGGGCTGTGTCTACAATGCAAAGCAATAGGGCTTGGACTCTGGGACCCAGTTTAACTTAAGTTTGGACCCTCCAGCCCTTCAGGGTCCTGGGACCCTGGGTTAGCACAATTACAATGTAGATGCAAGGAGAGGTTAGGCTTGAGCCCGGGCTTATATTGTAATGTAGAGATACCCAGAGAGACCAAACAAGGAGACTCTGTTTATTATGCATACCATGGAGCACAGCAGATCTCTCATACCTCCATGCGGGGAGACTTGAGCCCAGGGGGAATTGGCTCTGCTGGGACTCCATATCCTGGCGAGAGGATTCAATTTTCCCCATCTCACAAAGCCCATTTCTGAAGGGTCTTCCCACAGCAGCTTGTTTGTTAGCTTTCCTCTGGTTCGGTGGCAGCCCCGGTTTCTGGTTCCTCTCTGGCTTTCTTTATAACAAGGTATTTCAAGCTGTCTTGAAATTCCCAAAGCTTCTATGGGCAATAATGTCTGACAGTCATTTCCTTTCTATTACCTTTCTTGGTGACACAGCATCTCTTCTCGTCATCATGACATTCCACAAACACAATTTATTTCTCCCTTAGCAATGAGCAGGTTTCAGAAGATTCTGGAAAGTTGGGATTTGTTTCTCCCCAAATGTCTGGATCCTTTTGATTTTCACACTAGGTAATGCTTCTCCCTGATTTCTGGAGGTGGGGTGGGTTTTACAGTCTTAGCAAACATATTTGTAGTTACAGAGCAAGCATTTAAACAATACCTTATAACATGGGATAAGGATATTATAAGCAGGATTAATAGGTGCAGTATCCTACAAGCATTCCGTAGAAATTTACCACAAGAGGTGTTATCTCCTCTCCAACAAAAGAGAATCTACAGTTGGTTTAAATACAACAAATTCTGCATCTCATCAGGGGATTAGACTAGATCAGGGGTGCTCAAACTTCATTGCACCGCGACCCCTTCTTACAACAAAAATTAATACATAACCCCAGGAGGGGGGACTGAAGTCTGAGTTCACCCGAGCCCTGCTGTCCTACACAGGGGCGCCAAAGTCCAAGCCCAAGCCCCACCGCCCTGGGTGGGGGGGACCAAAGCTGAAGAACTTCAGCCCTGGGCAGGGGGATCAGTAATCTGAGCCCCGCCGCCCAGAGTTGAAGCCCGAGCCCTGGGCGCTTGGGCTTCGACCCTGAGCCCCAGCATGTCTAACGCCAGCCCTGGCAACCCCATTAAAACAGGATCGTGACCCACTCTGGGGTCCCGACAAAGAGTTTGCAAACCGCGGGACTAGATGACCTTGCAGTCCCTTCAAACCCTATGATTCTGATTCTACCATCCCCTCCAACATCATGCTCCCATTCCCAAATGATCTTACCACAGACTCAGTCCCACTTCTACTTGTTCTTCCCTCTATCGGGAATCCCACTGACTGGAGATGATCACTCCAATCAGATATTTCCTCCCTTTACAGCCTGCTTCTATGAATGACCCCACTGCCCCATCTTTCTTGCCACCTCTCCTTGAAATTCTCCATTCTTCTCCAATTCCCATGCTACCATCTTCTTCCCTAGTTTTCTTTTGTCCTTTTAACTTTTGATGATAACTCTATTGTGTGTTTGTTTCCATGTTTTCCTTAAACATCTGACTTTTTTTCAATATGCAGCTGTAAATTAAAAGATGGGCAGAATTATGAGCAGTCAATTGCAGTGTTCTCTAATACTGTATGTTTTCTTGACATATAAATTCTCTTTTCCCTAATTATTCTTCATTCTTTAAAGCCAATTAATTTAATATAGCAATCGAAATTTGCAGTGGGGCTGCCAAGCCATATGTCTCCAAATCTCCATGAACTCACAGTGACTGTATTTGTTGTGCATCCAGAAGTGACAGATGTGTGACACTGAAAATATTATGCAGATAGACTTGTTCGGTTTTGAGGCGTTGGGCCAAAACCAGTGTAGAAAAATATGAATTACTAATTATGGGACCTATTCCATGTCCTATTCTAAGCCTCTAGTATTGCAAAAACTTACACATGTCCTTAACTTCACACATGAGTAGCTAGGGCAAAGCTAGCTCAAGTAGCAATAGCAGTGAAACTGCAAAGGCAACGGATGCTTGAGCGTGTACCCAGGATCTTCGATGCATGGGGCTATATCAAAACTAGCTTGGGTATGTCTACTCGTGTTGCTATTGCACCTCCTGATTGCGGTGCAGACATACCCTTAGGCTAAACGTGCTTGAGGGAGAATACATCTCTGATTGCAGAAAGGCATTTTCTGTCCAGTTTTGTCAATTGCAAGGCAGTGATTCAAATGATGTTCAGACCCACCCAGCTATTCCATCTCAATCCCATTGCTACAATGCATGGCACCAAATCCATCAGTTGTTTGGGAACATTTAGTGTGATGGGCAGAGCTGGGAAGACAGACCAAGGCAAAAAAATGAGAGCTTCAATAACAAGTTACTTTTATGACAATACTTCTCCACCAAAAATATATTAAATACACAAATGATAATTTGAGTGATATTACAACTTAGATTGAGTTTTCTGTTTATATACCTGTTGTATATTTTTAATATGAAATACATGGAACATTTTCTTTGATGACATTTATAGTGCTGCCCTTTTGGACCTTTACTGTGATTGTCTACTTTCATATTTACTGGCGTTACTACACGTGGGCAGTAAATTGTTTCCTGTGAATGAATGTCAGACTGTTACCTGAATATTTCTCATTCCATATAACTCTCCTCTCTTCATAATCACTGATGTGTACATAACGCCTATATTCATTACTTGAGACTGCTTTGCATTCACCACTTCTGCTCCTTTAAACCAGTTTCAAATAACACGTGGCCCAGTCCAACTCTCACTGGGACTGTCCTCCTGATGTGCTGAGACTACCTCTGAGCCCGTTTTCTCTGCAAGTTTGGGCCTTCAGAACCCTATCTTGTTGAGCCAGATATGCTAATCTGCTGCAACACAGACCCAGGATCTGACCCATGCCCCCAAAGCTGCAGACTTAACTGAAAACAACTTAGCAAGTGTTCCTGCCTCTAGCACCCAGACACCCAGCTCCCAATGGGATCCAAACCCCAAATAAATCCATTTTACTCTGAATAAAGCTTACACAGGGTAAACTCATAAATTGTCCATCCTCTATAACACTGATGGAGAGAGATGCACAGCTGTTTGCTCCCCCAGGTGTTAATTACTTACTCTGGGTTAATTAATAAGCAAAAGTGAGTTTATTAAATATAAAAAGTGGGATTTAAGTGCTTCCAAGTAATAACAGACAGAACAAAGTAAGTTACCAAGCAAAATAAAACAAAACACGCAAGTCTAAGCCTAATATATTAAGAAACTGATTACAGATGAAATCTCACCCCCAGAGATGTTCCATTAAGCTTCTTTCACAGACTGGACTCCTTCCTAGTCTGGGTCCAGCAATCACTCACACCCCCGTAGTTTCTGTCCTTTGTTCCAGTTTCTTTCAGGCATCTCTTTGGGGTGGAGAGGCCATCTCTTGAGCCAGCTGAAGAACAAATGGAGGGGCTTCCAGGGCCTTTTATATTCTCTCTCTTGTGGGCGGAAACCCCTTTGTTCTTCTGTGCAAAATCACAGCAACAAGATGGAGTTTGTAGCCAACTGGGCAAGTCACATGTCCATGAATGATTCAGCTTTTTGAGACCGACGCCATTGTTTATATGTTAGTTTGAATGTTCCCAGGAAAGCTCAGATGTGGATTGGCATCTCCCAAAGTCCATTGTCAGTTAAGTGTTTCTTGATTGGGCACTTGCTAAGAACAGTCCTTTCTCAAGAAGCTGACCAAAGCTTCACTTAGGCTACTTAGAATCAAACACATTGAGATACAAGTACATAGCCAATATTCATAACTTCAAATACAAAAATGATACACACATACAGACAGCATAATCATAACCAGCAAATTGCAACCTTTCTATAGCCACCTTTCTTGACCTCCTTTATACAAGATTTGGTGCAACTATAGGACCTTGGTTGCAACAATGATCTATAACAGGGGTTGGCAACCTTTCAGAAGTGGTGTGCCGAGTCTTCATTTATTCACTCTAATTTAAGGTTTCGTGTGCCAGTAATACATTTTAACATTTTTAGAAGGTCTCTTTCTATACGTCTATAATATATAACTAAACTATTGTTGTATGTAAAGTAAATAAGGTTTTTAAAATGTTTAAGAAGCTTAATTTAAAATTAAATTAAAATGCACAGCCCCCCAGACAAGTGGCCAGGACCCGGGCAGTGTGAGTGCCACTGAAAATCAGCTCACGTGTCGCCTTCGGCACGCATGCCATAGGTTGCCTACCCCTGATCTATAACGTCACAGACCCCTCCCTGCTTTTTTTAATGCTTGGAATGCTCATAGACTTTAAGGCCAAAAGAGACCATCAAGATCATTTAGTCTGATCTCTTGCACATTTCACAAAACCCCACCCACCCACTCCTGCAACAGGCCCATAACCTCTGACTGAGTTACTGAAGTTCTCAAATCTTAATTTAAAGATTTCAAATTACAGAGACACCACCATTTATAGAACACATCTTATTTATCATGTTAGACTTCGCCTGAGATAATGAGGCTTGAGTCCCCACAGCCTTCCACAAAGTGGGAATGAAATGCTAAAAAATCAGAATTGTGCACCTACTTTGCACAGGTATAGTTGGTAACAAAGCTGCAGGGCAGTGGAGAATCAGACTCCTCATCAACACCTTCACTCTGACTTCAATTTTAACCAACTACCATTTTTCATAAGTACTGTAATAGTATTGGAGAAAGTGGATAATTAGCCTTGTCATGCGACAGGGGACTCAACCTTTGCAACTTGGACCCAGACTAGGGCCAGGAAATAAAGTTTGTTTCTTGCCAGCATTCCTGTGCATCACCCCTTATTACAGCTAACTCCATAGCCCAGAAGGACCAGCCTTCACTTTGCATTGGCAGGAGAACTCCATTCCAATTTCTTTTCAAAGGGTTCAGCTGTGTGGGCAGCTCCTTCTGTGTGCTGGAAGCTCTCAATGATACAACTCCAACTATCTGCATGGCAGTAGTCATGTTTCTGTCTCCGAGTCCCTTTACATTCAGTGGTAGATTTCAAGGGTCTGTCCACAGTTGTAGATTGAAACTATATCTAGCTGCCTCACTGTTAGGCCTCCCTCTCCCATGGTATTGGGTTGATCTGATCAGCAAGAGATAGGAAAGGATAAGGGTCCAGCTCAGCTGGTGTACATTGGAATAGTTCCGTGGAGGATCTGGCAATATGGGTCTAATTCTGCAAGATGGTGATTGCCTTCAACTCCTGTTGGCTTTGGTGAGAGTTGAAGAAGTTGAGAAACTTCCATGGCTGGACTCTGTATCCTCTAATAATATATAAGGGGACAATTTAGTCCCTACTTGCCTCATCTACTGCTTTTTGATACCCTTAATATCCACATGGCATAAGGAGCAACAAGGCTGCTGGGATGGTTGAGAACCAAACTTCAGAGTCTGCTTTCTTGCAATTCAAGTTTAGGAAGTTGCCCTTCCTTTTCCATTGCCCCACCATTCTTGTCTCCTTCCAGCTGCTGATAAGATCCAACAGGCAACAAGTCAAACGACTAACAAGAAAATAATGTCTTTTATTCATGATTTACCACTCTCCAGGGTTTCAATGCCACTCAGACTTAGTCTACTTCCCCTATAAATAATTTAGAATGTTACAGTTCAATGCAGTTACATGCCCCTCATTGTACATATATCTCACATAAAAATTCCTCACGTAAGCTCTTTTTCGGTCATGCCCAATGTTCCTTCCCCAGCATAACAACCTCTTCTGGGCAACAGCTCAGCTCTTTTTGTTTTAAAAATTCATTTAGTGTTCATAAAAGGTGTCAGATTGACAGGTCTGGAAGCTAAAGCCCCATGTTTATCTACAGAACAGGACAGGTACAGCATGTCCAGTGGGCGTTTGTTGTGTGATACTAACCTGCCAATGTATATATATCTTATTTTTGAGGGGCAATCTCTGGTTTAGTTCACATCTTCATTTGCTCCTTAGCCTTGCTGCTGACACTAATGGTACAGAGTCAGGAGGCACTGGCTCTCTTTTCACCTCTCCCATTGACCAGCCATGTGATTTTATGCCAGGCTCTTCACCCCATTTCACCTAGGGCTTATTGTCACTAAGGGAGAGATCAATGCTGCTGCAATCGATGCAGTAGGTGTTGATTTAGTGAGTCTAATGAAGACCCACTAAATCGATGGCAGAGCGCTCTCTGGTCAACTCCAGTACTCCAGCTCCCCGAGAAGAGTAAGGTAAGTCAACCAGAGAGCGTCTCCTGTCAAAGCAGCACAGTATAGAAACCGCGGTAAGTCCCTAGTGTGAAAGGACATAATTATATCTACCTCCCTCTGTAAAGTGCTTGGAGAGCTATGGATAAACATGCAGTAGAAGACCTCAGTATTATTACAGGTTATCAGGAGGGCAGCTATAGACTGGACTGAGACCACCAGCAGAGAGCCAACAAATCTGCTATTACATGGTGTCATAAGTTTTACCTCTAAAACACCTCCATGGGGTTTAAATGCCCTCTTGAAGGCCCCTTTATACTATGCTGGCAGTGCAAAAGAGCCTTAGTGTAATTGAGAATTGGGAGTTATGTATTTGTGGATGACGGAAGAGATGTTTTAATAGTTCAACAGATGCAAACATATATGAGTGCTTCAAAACGTGACAGTATTTAGAGATCGCAACAAGGGGGAACTGATCTTCCTGGATTACTGGTCCTTTCCTGACGTCACTGATCCTGAAAGCCAGTAATACTATTGGCTGGCACTTACCTCCTGGAAGCACTGCCAGCAATGGCAGTGCAGAACATGTCTGACACTCAGGGGCTCAAACATACCAAATATTTAAGCTGAGATCTTGGTGTCAGTTTTGCAGCGTGCACCCATTTTTAGTTTTTGAGTATTTTGGGGAATTCTCAGGATTCTGGTCCATTTTTCCTTGAATACTAAAAAGATGGTGTATTACAGATCTACCATATGCATTCAGAGTGCCCAATCATTCTAGGAACTTTCAGCCGTCTCCCTGCCTTTCATATAATCTAGAGTGAATTTGCTTGCTCACCTATCCTTAAACCAGTGCAATCTTCATGATTACACAGGAGACAGGATGGTAAATATAGTGTATGAAGTAATCAATTACAGTGACTGTGCTTTTAATGTACTTCACACTCTTCACTTAATGGTTTTGCAATAGAAGTTCTGGTATTCCAAAATGATTTTATTTTTCTTTTGTGCATGTATGGTGAGAGACTAAAACCAAGTCATCTGCAGGTAGAATGAGAGAGTCCAAGCAAAATTGTAGTATATTAACCACTGTGGCCCAGTTCCCCTCCTCTGTGAAATGGGGATAACACTTGTCTATCTCATGTGGTTTAATACATTAATGATTATAGAGCACTTTGAGATTCTCAGATGAAAAATGCTAATAAAGAGAGAATATTTTGTTGGTTAAAATTATGTAAAATTTGAATTGAGTTTACACCTATAATTTTAAACAAGGAGTAGAGGAGCGTATCCATATGACATCTTTGATACAGCTTTAATAAGACACTCATCAAGCAATGACTAAGACTGATATGAAGCATATAAAGTTGGTTGTTAGAATCACTCAGTTTAGATGACAGTAACTCATGTGAGTACTTCCCATGCACCCCTTACAAAACTCCCTTCTAGGAGCTCTTGAATGGCACATTTCAGCTATGATAGAGAGGTGACCTTTGTCCTAGACTAGAGCATCACTAAAAGACTTAGAGTATGTCTATACTATGGAGACTATACAGGCATAGCTATGTCAGTGTAGCTATGGCAGCATAACCCTGTAGCACAGATACAGCCTTCACTGACAGAAGGGGTTTTTCCATTGGTGTAGGAACACCACCTCCCCAAAGTAAGTTGGTTATGTCAACACAGTGGTGTCTACACTGAGGGTTAGGTCAGCATAGGTACATCGGTCAGGGGTAGGTTTATTTTTCACATTCCTGGCCAACATAGCTATATCAATGTAACTTTTAAGTGTAGACCAGGGGTCGGCAACGTTCGGCACGCGGCTCGCCAGCGTAAGCACCCTGGCGGGCCAGGCCAGTTTATTTACCTGCTGACACAGCAGGTTCGGCTGATCGCGGCCCCCACTGGCCGCGGTTCACCGTCCCGGGCCAATGGGAGCGGCGAGAAGCGGCGCGGGCGAGCGATGTGCTGGCCGCGTCTTCTCGCCGCCCCCATTGGCCCGGGACGGCGAACCGCGGCCAGTGGGGGTCGTGATCGGCCGAACCTGCCACGCCAGCAGGTAAATAAACTGGCCCGGCCCACCAGGGTGCTTACCCTGGCAAGCCACGTGCTGAATGTTGCCGACCCCTGGTGTAGACCAACCCTTAGGGTGGTATGTAGGAATTGCTACTTGGATCAGACCCACCTACTCTTGTATACTGTCTCCAACAGTGGCCAGGGCCAGATGAAGGAAGGTATAAAACCCTCACAACTTTCCTGATCATGTGACTATGGGAAAAGTGTGTTCCTAATCCCAGGCAGATAGTTACAGTGATGTCCTGCAGCATAAGAGTGGACATATCCCTTATCATTTTTGATCCTAACTAGTTGTCTGAATCACTGTATCCATTAGCTGTATGTGCAATATCTTAGTTTGAAGATGAAGTATAATTCTGATTTGTATTATGGTCACAGGTAGAGGTCCCAACTTAGACTGAGGCCTCAGTGTGCCAGGCACCTTAAAAATATTTAGTATAGACAATCATTGCTCCAAAGTTTTAATAATCTACATACAAGGAGGGAGATATGAAGTATTATCTTCTCATTTTACAAATGGGGAGCTGAAGCACAGATTGATTAAGTGACTTGGCAGGCGTCATATAGGATGTCAGTGGCAAAGCTAGGAACTGAACCAAGCTCTGCAGATTCTTAGTCAGTGCCTTAACCACAAGACCATCTTTCCATCCCTGGGTGATTGAAGGCTGCTGACCAAGGTCCAAAAATACAGAGTCTTTGCAGAACACCAAAACAGACTACTTTCTCCTTCTACAGTGTAGAAAATGTATATTGAGATATCTTCAGACATCAGACTTGGTTTTGACAAAAACCTGTTCAGTGTTTTATTATTCTGTTCAGTCTGTTTCTAGTGGGGGAAACAAATTTTCTTTGCTTTTCTGAACATCCATTTTCTATATCTTTCATTATGCATCCCTCAAGTAGTGGTATGAAGCTGAAAGCCAAGTAACTTCATCCACCCAAGAGGAGTAATAATCCTCTAGAATTCACTGCAGGTGTTTTCATCTTGCTACTATAAAATGAACAAATATCCAGGAGAGTCAATCCTGGAAATGGGTTAATTAGGCATGTGCTCCATCCGCATTAGGTATGTAGTGCTTTTATGGTGGTCACCCATTAGGATATTAAAGTGATTTTTTTCAACCGGGATTGTCTTGCCTTCCAGTGTAATCATCTGATCAACCTATATGGCTCCCATCATGGTAGTATCAGTGTGTTTATATAAAATTGTTTGTCCTTCACCAAAAACCACTGTCTGAAACATTGATACCTCAGTATCAATTTGCTAGAAACCAAAATTGTAAGGAAGATGTAATGCCGTGACTAGAAATATCCCAAACCATAGAGCTATATATATTTGTAATTAGGTTTTTACCAGACATACAATTCTGCACCTCACAGCTAAGACAAAACCATGATAGCCCCAAGCCCCAGAAGCACCATACAATATATATTTATCCCAGCCCCACCTCTCCTTGGAATTTTAAGTTACTCTACTTCAAACGGAGAGCCAAATATTTAGCAGCCTGCCAGCCAGTTCGTCTCATTTACATTTCAGGGTTGTATTTCCTGCCCTCTTTGGCCAGCAGGGACTGCCATCTTCTGCCCAAACTCCACAGTGGTTTAACTGCACCAGTTCCTACCCCAATAGGTGGAGTTGGCTAGGAGGAAATATCAGTGAATAAGAGCTACAGAAATAATGACTAAATAAAAGGAAATGAGATCTCAGAAGAAATCATCCATTAATTTTTAATGAGGCAGGGAGGCAGAAGAAGGCATGAGGATTCAAGAGAAGACAGGAAAGAGGTTAAAGGCTGTCACATTGCTTTAAATTCAGATTCCTCATCACGAAATAATAGTGTTACAAAAAATTAAGTCTTTGTATGTCCCCTGCTAAAAGATAGTTATTACCTGTAGCATAACTGTTGTTCTTCAAGATGTGGGTGCAGATATGTATTCCACTCAGGTGTGTGTACGCCCAGCCCACCAAAGTCAGAGAATTTTGCCTGGCAGAAGATGTAGTAGTGGCGCTCATGACCTTTCCTCATAGTCCCTCCCATGGCTATAAAAGGGTAGTGCTGCCCTACCTGCTTCCCCAGTTTCTTCTCACTGCCCCAAGTCAGAGCTCTCGGTGTGGCTTTTACTTCACACTTGCTTCACAATACTGTGATTTTCTTCTATACATAGTTAGTAGTATCCTTAGGTTTAGTTAGTGATGGTAATTAGTTAGATAGCTGTTTCCTGGTGGGATGCCCTTTCTAAGGTTTAAGCCTTGTCCCTAATAGCAACCCCCACACTTGATGTTTATTGTGCATTGGGGAGGGGCACATTAAGGAAAGGTGCTCCACTTCCAAGTCTTTTCAAAAGAGGACACAATTGGCCAGAGACTTGAGGTTGAAGCAGCTTCTTCTCGAGCAAGCCATGAGGCCTGCCTTGGTGCCTGGATAGCCATAGAGCATCAGATCTCCCAAAGAACATCTAACTCAGTAACAATTTGAAGAAGAATACATTTGATTCCCTTCACAGCTATATCTGGTTTCCCCCCTCATTTTTTGGTTGAGAATCTGGACAATTTAGTCTCATGGTATTCTTCTTTTTGTTATTAGACAGGATTTTGATGCCCAATTCCCAGTGAATTTCACATGAGGTTTGGGTGCCTAAGTTCCTTAGGCTCCTTTGGAAATCAAAGGCATGATAGATGCTTTTGAGAATGCTACCCAGAATAACTTAGGAGCACAAATCCCCCATTGAAAGTCAATTGAACTTGTGCAGGTGTCTACAGACAGTGGTGGGGTTGTGGTAGGGTCGCCCCCCAGAATGGCATGCAGCTGATCATAGAAGCGGCATGTCTGGGGTTCTGTCCCAGAGCGATCGTTTGCCTCCTTTGTCTTTTGGTAGGCTTGCGGAACTGCTGTGTGTCCCTGGTGTAGCCTCTGTCCACCATGACCAGTGCGATTTTGGCATATATATTAGCATTTCTTCTGCTGGATCCGAGTTCTGCCTGCACAGAATCTTCTCCCCATACAGCAATCAGATCCAGTGTCTCCCGTTCACTCCGTGCTGGAGCTTGTTTGTGATTCTGGGACTGCATGGTCACCTGTTCAGCTGAGCTCGCCATGCTGACCAAACAGGAAATGAAATTCAAAAGTTCCCTGTGCTTTTCAGGTTTCCCTGGCTAGTGCATCGGAGTTGAAAGTGCTGTCCAGAGCGGTCACATTGGAGCACTCTGGGATAGCTCCCAGAGGCCAATACCATCTAATTGCCCAGTGCTGCGTCTACAGTACCCCAAATTCGACCCAGGAAGGTCGATTTTAGCGCTACTCCCCTTGTCAGGGATGAGTACAGCAGTTGATTTTAAGAGCCCTTTAGGTTGACAGAACGGGGTTGGTTGTGTAGATGCGTTCCTTATAAAATCAACCTAAGGCGGCTAAATTCGACCTAACCTCGTAGTGTAGACCAGGCCTGTGGCTCAGTCAAGGAATCAGAAGAAGAGACTGGGACAAAGATCTGGAGGGGAAGGGACTGGGATGAAGAGCTAGGGATGCGAGAGAGCCAAGACTGGCACACGGACAGGCTGGAGAGGACACAGGCAGAAAGGTCTGTGACCACTGCAGTGTGTACTCCGTGCAGAACATGAAATTGAACCTAAGATTCCCAAGCCTCAACCTACCTCTTCTGTCAACAAATTTCGTGAAACCCACTCTAGTGGTTAGCAACATAGGGGATGACAACCTACTATTTCTATTAGTTACTCCATTAGCTCAAGTGGCAGAGGTCTGTGTTGCAGATTGAAGGGTTCCAACCCTGCTGATGATCTATGTATGTGTCAATATGATGCCACATGATAGAATTTCCAGGATATTTTTTCAGCTTGCTTTTTCCAGGAAATTATACAAAAAAGTGTTAAAAAAAATGTAAGTGTTGCAAAGTCAAGCACTCAAAAGTCAGCAAATACCAGAATTAGTTTCCTTAATTCATGCAGCCTTAATTTCACCTCCTTGTGCATATACATTATTAAACAGTCTTTAATTACATGACCACGTATACTATTTTTCCATTGCCTCACTCAGTTCGCAGTATGGATGGTACCCAGAGAATGAATCATGATTGTGCATTTAGTGAGACTTTTGTCTATAGGGTCCTGCCTCGTTTGTTGAGAAAGCTGGAAGGAGTGTGGTGAAGGAGGCAGGGGACTGCAGGAAGAGAAAGGATGGTCTCATGGTTTTAGGTAGTTAATTGCTGCCCTAGAAAATTGGATTCTATCCCTGCCTGTGCCACAGAATTTCTGAGAGATGTTGAGGAAGTCACTTAAAACTTGCTTTTTTCACAGGTGGCCACTAATTGTGAGTACCTCATTTTCTGGATACCCAGCTTGAGACCCTTCAGCTGAGCACACACAACTGCAAGTGAAGTCAACGGGAGCTGAGCTTTGAACATAGTAAATCCTATAAAATGCTGAGTATTCTGAGAAATCGGGGCCTAGGCTCTCAAATTGGGCAAACAAAATTAGAGGACAATTTGACTTTAATTTCTCTGTGCCTCCATCTGTACAATGGTGATAATACCACCCTCTCACCTATGTAGCTCTCGTATGCTATAATGACAGGCGCTGTAGAAAAACCCATGAGGAAATTAATAATTCTCCTTTGAGAAATGTCTTTTCTGATGCTCCACTTCAGATGCACATGCGCCTCATTAATGGGTAACACAATCCTGGTGGGCATTGCTGACTCTAGAATGTCTAGCAGTTTGTGTTGTGAGTCCCTGACCTCTTTGAGTGGTATTTGAAGAGTGTCAGCTAAACTTTTTATAAGATCCTGGCACTGCTGGAAATAGTCAGCCACAGAAGGCGATGGACCGCCACATAACTGCCACATCTGGAGACAAGGAGACACATAGGAGTTTAAGGGGTGGCCTCTTTATCCACCTTACCCTCCTGCTTCTCAAAACTCTCCTCTTCTTGAGGGGCACCAGCAGAAAAGGGTGGAGAGTCCAGCGCTACCCTAGGATGGTGGTAATCTGGAGATCGGGGTCTTGGTATTGAGAGATGCTTGGTACTCATAAGTGGTGTGGACTCCAGTTCGTCCATCATAGACAAATCTGAATTCTTGCGGTTCTGAGTAGGGAATTGGTACTGATGTGGTAGCCAAAGTAGTAGTACCGTTGATTGGGAGCATACCCATGCAGGTGTCAATGATGTCTGATGTCATGGTTTGCCTGGTACTGAGGGTGCTGAGTGGGTGCTGTGCCAGACGATACCAGTCTGGAGTACTCATCCTTGCCCTGCTTCTCCTTTGTAGATGGTACTAAGGTCCTATCAGAGCCGGGTTTCTCTTTAGAGCTCCGGTACCAGAGCTCCGGTACTCTTTTGCCTCTATGGTACACAGCCAAAAATTTAAGACTTCCGAGACTGTGGATCTAGCCCGGGACTGGGGCCTTTTAGGAGCTGGCTCCTTATGATGAGAGTCTGAGCTCCTCCTCTTTGAAGCTTTCCTTGAGGTCTCCATAGCCTTCCCTTTCTTAGGGAAAACCTGAGCTGAAGTTGAAGGAGTGATACTCAGACTCAGTGGTTCAGGAGCCAAATTAGCTACCAACATTACCCAAAAGAGCCACAGTATTGTGAACACATTGTTTCATTTACTATATATTTTTTCTTGGTTATTCTGACCAAATATTATTATTTTATCAACTACGATTGGTTAATAACATAGTAAAAGCATCCTGATTGGTTAATAACTTAGATTGGTTAATAATTAAATCACAGTGTTTTAATATCATGTGCTGAAAGAACCACAGAAGACACATTAAAAAGCCATTTGTGGCTCTCAAGACTCAGGGCTGGTCTATACTACCGCAGTAAATTGATCTCACTTACTCAATTTCAGTTATGTGACTAACATAACTGAAGTCAACGTAGTCAGATCCACTTACCGCGGTGGCTACACTGCACTGTGTTGATGGGAGAGTATCTCCCATTGACTTCCCTAACGCTTCTTGGGGAGGTGGAGTACCCAAATTAATGGGCGAATACACTACCATTGATTAAGCATGTCTTCACCAGACCTGATAAATTGACACTAGCTGCATCGATTGTAGCAGGGCCGATCTACTGGTAAGTGTAGACATGCCCTAAGTTTGAGTATTACTGCTCTAACAAGTCTCTGAACATGTGCAAACTGAGATTTTCAAAGGCACATGACTTGGCTACATTTGGACCCTTTTTCACAGAGATGGCAAAAGGCACATCCCTGGCCCCGGATTGATACCTCTATCAAATTTCAATCCCCTACTCCAAAGTATGGTGGCCCTACAGCTTCTCAACAAAATGGTCTATTTTTAATATGTAAAGAATAGTTTCCCCTAATCTCATTCTCAGAAGTGGCTGAAGCATTTTTCCTGAAACTTAAAAAAAAAAATAGCCTGAGGCAGACATCTGTAATGGAAAATTTCAGCCTGAATGGTTGAAATTTGGCAAACTTATAAGCAGCTGAAAACAGTGTTTTATGATGGAACGTCTTAGGCAGCCTTAATTATAGATGGTGCAACCCAGCTGCACCTATAATTAATGTTCATCTGAAAAAAAAATATGAATATACTGAAAGACATAATATGAAAGCTGATTCTAACATTTTGTAAGCCTAGTTAACATATAGTAAAACAATTCACCTCTTCTGCCATGAAAGGCCCTAGTTATCATCATCAAAATACAATGCAATCTATTGTACTAGATCCTCCAGCAGGACTAGTTCCCTTTATTCAGATGGATTCCAAAGCACTTTACAGTCCTGCATAGGCAGATCACTCTGTCCCTTTACCAGCCTTTGATATGCATCCACTTCTGGATTATAATGCAGCACTGCTTAACAACAATACTGCACTACATTTAAGTACAGTACATAAAGCTGAATACCACATCCAAATGAAATTTCAGTGGTTTTTGATATGCAATCTCTAATTACTCAAATTGGGAATTTGATCAGGACCCAAGGGCTAGAAGGTTAGCAGTACCACCGAATCTTTAATGATCACTAGTGGTCAGGAACTTGATTTTATCTCTCATCTGAAAGACAGAATTTCCAATAGCTCAGTGTCCCATACTGCATGCTGGGGCACTGGCTTGTTATTTACCCAAAGGGAAGAATGTCACCTACTGACTAGCATGACATCTTACAGGATCCAAGGCTTTGTTTTGATATCTCCTATCCAGGTACTGACCAGGCCTGATCTTGTGTAGCTGGAGACCCCCTCTGAGGTCACAGTTTGCAGTGGTATAGTTGAAGGAAAGGAGAGTTTTTAATACCATTTGTAAACAGTTACTGTCACATAACCACACATGTTCAGGGCTTAAGAACTAAAGATGTTTCTCAGCAATCTACAAGCCTGGGATTGTCCATAGGCCCAGCTACTGTTATTTCTTTGCATCTGCAGCCATGGTTTTGGAAGCCACAGCTGTGCAGGGTTGGTCACCGCATCGGTGGCAGTTCCTGGAGACATTCTGCCTTCAGAGGACAAAGGCAGACTCCTACTGGTGTTACAGAGGCTCATGCAAGAGCACAACTGCTACTCCTGTCCTGCAAGGGATGCTCCGAGCACAACTTCCTTCTTCAGATGGAGGTCCAAGAGGCAGTGTGCCATGGCATGGCTTGACCTGACCAACGCCTTTGGGTCCATACCTCACCATCACATCTTTGCCACCCTCGGAGAGTTTGGGATGCCAGAAACCTTCATCCAGATCCTCCAGGACCTCTGCAAGGACTGCACCATCACCATCCGCGCCACAGACGGAGAGACGGACGCCATCCCCATCTGCTGCGGCGTGAAACAAGGATGCCCCCTTAGCCCCATCATCTTCAACCTGGCCATGGAACCACTCATCCGAGCCATCTCCAGCGGCCTGACCGGCTTCGACCTGCATGGCAAGAAAATCAGCATTCTGGCCTACGTGGACGATCTGGTCCTACCGCAGACGACCCAGAGAGCCTCCAAGGTATGCTAGACACCACCAGCCGAGCTACTGACTGGATGGGGCTCCGCTTCAATGCGAAGAAGTGCGCAACTCTGCACATTGATGGCAGCAAAAGGGACTTGGTGCAGGCAATGGGTTCCAGATCCAGGGTGAGCCCGTCATCCCCCTGGCAGAGGGGCAGGCATACCAGCACCTGGGCATGCCAACAGGTTTTCGTGTCCGGCAGACACCCGAGGACACCATCCAGGAGATCTTGCAGGACGCCGCCAAGATTGATGCCTCCCTGCTGACACCGTGGCAGAAGATAAACGCCCTGAACACCTTCCTGATTCCACGCATCTCGTTCACCCTAAGGGGATCCGCCCTGGTGAAGGTGCCCCTCAACAAGGTAGACAAGATCATCCGGAAGCTGGTGAAGAAGTGGCTGTTCTACATCGCCCACAGGTATGGCGGTGCCAACGTCCCCGACATGGGTGACCTGTGTGACGTCGCGGTGATCACCCACGCCTTCCGCCTGCTGATATGTCCCGGGGCCACAGTAAGGAACATCGCAGCGAACGCCCTGCGTGATGCAACAGAGAAGCGGATCGGCAGAGCCCCCTCCAACCAAGACATTGCCACCTTCCTGAGCGGCTCCCTGGATGGGGAATTCGGACAGGATGGTCGCGACATTGCTTCACTGTGGTCCCGCACTCGCAACGCCACGCGTCGCCTGGGGAAGCGAATCGGCTGCCGCTGAGAGTGGTGCGAGGAGCACCAGGAGCTGGGAGTCCGGGTGCCGCAGATCAGGTCCGACGACAACACCATCGTCACCCCGAGTGCCAGGGGCTTGCTGGAGAGGACTCTGAAGGCCGCCATCCACTCGCGGAAACCCTGAAGCGTAAACCGGACCAGGGTAAAGCCTTTGAGTTGACCAGCAAGTGGGATGCCAGCAACCACTTCCTCGCCGGGGGCGGCTTCACCCATTTCGCCGACTGGTGGTTCCTCCACCGTGCCCGGCTCAACTGCGTCCCGCTCAACAGAGCCGTCTGCCACGGGAACCGAGAACAAGCGTTGCAGGAAGTGTGGCTGCTCCAATGAGACCCTGCCCAACGTCCTGTGCAGCTGCAAACCCCACTACAGAGCCTTGCAGCTGCGCCACAATGCCATCCAGAACTGCCTGGTGAAAGCCATCGCACCACGCCTGGGGGAGGTCGCTGTAAACTGCACCGTCCCCGATACTGACAGCCAGCTACGACCTGACATGGTCGTCACCAACGAGGCCCAGAAAAATATCATCCTCGTCGACGTCACAATCTCCTTTGAGAACAGGACCCCGGCATTTTGCAAAGCCAGAGCTCGTAAGCTGGAAAAATATGCCCCCCTGGCTGACACCCTGAGAGCGAAGGGCTACGAGGTGCAGATGGACGCCCTGATTGTTGGAGCCTTGGGTGCCTGGGACCCCTGCAACGAGTGTGTGCTGCGGACCTGCGGGATCGGTTGACGCTACGCACGGCTCATACGGCACCTCATGATCTCAGACACCATACAATGGTCCAGGGACATCTACGTCGAGCACATCACTGGCCACCGACAGTACCAGGAGGCATGAGCCAGAGTGACATCGTTCTCCCACTACGAGAAAGGGACCAAGAGACCTTCTCTATTGCATCATATGAACTGGAACCATAAACTCCCTGAACATTAAATCTCACCAAATGAGAGTCAATCCATCCTCATCATCATATCCACTCATTATACTCCACACCCAAACATAACCTCTCTATGAACTTCATACCCTCATATCTCAATGCCTGTACTTTGACCCATCAACCTTTTACCCCCAATCGAGGATATTGCAGATTATGTATTCCTTATGCCACCCAATCTTAAACCAAATTTTGCACCCTTGATAATCTGTACGTTATTCCCTGATAACCAGAAACTTCTATGCTCAAACTCTGTTCACTTTTTTTTTAACATCATCTTAATAAAATTTTTAAACCTGCACTGTCTCCTCCCAGTCCTGGCCCTGCAGTGGAGGAGAAACAGGGCAAAGGCCATGCCCTTACCCCACTCAAGGAGCATAAGGTTACGTATCTACCTACCTATATTGCTTCTACCACCATAGAATCTGAGCATCTCAGACACATTAATGAAGTTATCCAGTTACACTCTTATGAGGTATAGAAGTGTTCTTATCCCCATTGTACAGATGCAGAGCTGAAACACAGGGAGGCTAAGTGACTTGCTAGAGAGAATATTTAACAGAGCAGAGAATTAAATCCAGATTATAGAAGCAATATTGTAGAATATTATAGTCACACAAAATGTATGGTCTCCAGGACATGAAAAGAATAAAGCAGAGCTCCATAGTCGATAATGACTGAGGAAAAGTAGACTAAGGGTTTGTCTACACAGGGACATCCAGGAAAGTTAATCTGAATTAACTAACAATGTGGATTTGAAGTAAATTAGTTAAACTGCATTAAATCCCTGTGTGAAACCCTCATTCAGAATTAAAATGGCCTTAATTTGGTTTATCCTAATTCACTTTCAAAGTCCATGTCCAACAAAAAAATGTTGAGAAAAATGTCTAGTATATTTTGTGTACCTAGCTGCTTGCTTTCCTTTAACTGTTCCTTTGAAACACAAATAAATGGCTATGGACAGAAGGAAGAATATTTGAGGAAGCCAGGGTTCAAAGATGATCTCTCTCTCTCTGTGCGCTATGGTACTGTATTTACCATTGTGATGATACTAAATAGCTACAAGGATGTTAAAACCAAGTGGCTCATAAGGGCATCAGGAAAGTAGACTACATGGTAGCAAAGTTCAGTGGGTACCGGAAGGATGTTGTCAAAGGAATAGTCACAGAAGCACTGAGAAATGAGAAGGGCAATGGGGAGAAGTTATCCAGTGCTCCAAACTCTGAAGCCCTTGTTCACTTCTTATTGAGTTCCATCACCTCAGTAAGGACTCAGACCAGAGTTTGACTGAGTAAGAACTGCTTTAGAGTTTGGCCCTGTGATGATAAAAAAAATAACAGTGTCTGGAAACATGAGACTGCATGAGATGGAAGTGATGGTGGAAAAGCAAAGGGTAATCTCCCGTGCAGAAGTATAGAAAATGGATGAAAGAAGCATGAAAAACAGTCCATGATCTCCTGTCAAAGAAATTTAATTTGTAACTTTAAGGATTTGAGGAGATGACAGCCAGAGAGATAGGAAGTGAACGTGCAAACTTTAGGATATTTACTAGCCAGCCTTCACCATGACCAAGGCCCAGGTTTAATATGACTGGAATCCTGAAGTACTAATAGTCCTCACAAGGGTTTTAAACTTAGAAAAAAATAAGGATTGAACCAAGACAGAAATCTCGTCTCTTTAGTCTGCTGCAAAGGGAAAAGAAGCAGCAGGAAAATCCCACTGGAGATCTTTGTAGCTATAGGAGACTCAAGAAAAAAAGGCTGTTTTTTCCAGCCAAGCTGTTTCCACATATCCGTTACCACTGGCAGCTGCTTTTCTTGGTCATGGAAAGCCAAAGCTGAAATAACACAGGAAGTGCAAGAGAGAAAAGTATGAACTTTTGAGGAAGGACTTGGAAGTATAGTGCTAGAAGATAAGCGTGTGAAGAGCCTGTGGATGGAAGTCGGGCGCAGGGAATTCCTGTTGAAAGTCTGTAGCAGAACCACATTGGTCGTGTGGGCTCAGGAGAGACAAGATGAGTCATATAGAAAACCATCAAATGAATTTCAGACTCCACCCAACTGGCAATATATGCAAACAAAGGGGAGTACATAGGCCCATGGACTTCTGAGGAACATCTTATTCTTCTTATGGTTTTATGTACATGTGTGTATGAGCTTGGTAGGTATTCTAGAGACGAATAAAACAGCAGCCTTTTGTTTTGTTTTGTTTTTTGTTTTGTTTTGTTTTGTGAGAATAGAACCAAAGAGTAAGGACACAATGAAGGATAGAGAATGAGAGAGAAGGTCATGAGATGATGTTGGGCTTCAGCAAGTTACTAGGCTCCACACATGAATCACTAGTTGGAATTCTATGGCTGTGTTATTCAGGAAGTCACACGAGACAAAGGTCCCTTCTGGTCTTATGGTCCATTAACCTAATTATTAAGACTATTAAAGAGTAAAGGCTAATATTTTAAATTGTGTTACATACTGATGTAACATTTCAGGGTAATGTCAAGATCCTTCTCCCCCTCTTCTAGAAAGCCCTAAGCTTTGTGAATGAGACTTAAATATCGAAGGCTTGATACTCCCCCCTCCACTGCTGGAGGAGAGCAAAAGCAAGGAGAACTGAGTAGGGGACTATGGAAGTGGGGAGGAGCAGCTCTCTGGCATGTTGTCCCTTTCCTCCCGCTCACCCCTCAGAACATAAAAGCCTCTTCACAGACATACCAAGCAGTTAGGATCTGCAGTTCAGAAGGAAATGTGTTGTAGCAGAAGGGAGCCAGGGAAAAGATGCTCTACATGGCATGATCACTTCCTAGCCTGGTAGATTCCTTTGTGGAAGTGAGTGCTGCTCTAAACAGCATTAACTCTTAATAGGCAGTGGGCTTAAAACAACCAAAGGAAAGTACTTCTTCACACAACACACAGTCAACCTATGTAACTCATTGTCAGGGGATGTTGTAAAGGCCAAAAGAATGGCTGGGTTTAAAAAAGAATTAGATAAATTCATGGAGGATAGGTCCATCAATGGCTATTAATCAAGACGGTCAGGGATGCAACCCCATGTCCTCTGTAAACTTCTGACTGCCAGAAGCTGGGATGGGATGATAGGGGATGGATCACTCAATAAATTTCCCTTTCTGTTCATTCCCTATGAAGCATCTGGCATTGGCCACGGTCGGAAGACAGGATACCTCGCTAGATAGACCATTGGTCTGACCCAGTATGGCCGTTTTTATGTTCTAACTCTTTCCTCTGCATCTCTGAACTATCTTGGAGATGAGTAGGGCTCAGGAGCCTATGCTGACACGGATCCTTGAAAAGCTAAGATCTAATATTGTGGCTCTTTAAAAAGGGTGTAGCTCACAGTAGTGAATGCCACCTTGTGTAGCTATTTTTTGTTCTATGTTTCATGACCTATGAGAGAAGATTGAAAAAATTGAGTTTGTTCAGTCTGGAGAAGAGAAGACTTGGGAGGGGACATGACAACAGTTTTCAAGTACATAAAAGGTTATTACAAAGAGGAGGGAGAAAAATTGTTCTCCTTCACCTCTGAGGATAGATTAAGAAGCAATGGGCTTAAATTGTAGCAAGGGCGGTTTAGGCTGGACATTAGGAAAAACTTCCTAACTGTCAGGTTAGTTAAGTACTAGGAATAAATTGCCTAGGTAGGTTGTGGAATCTCCATCATTGGAGATTTTTTAAGAGAAGGTTAGACAAATGCCTGTCAGGAGGAGGAAATCTGGAGGACTCAGCAGTGATATTTCGATGAAGAAATCCTTCAGAAGCCAGCCATGTGACTTGATGTTCGTTCTATAGTTTTCTCCTATTAAGTATGATATGGAAGGATCAGATGCACTTATACACTAGGAGCAGCAGCTAGGGATAAATCAGAATGGATGACGATGATGAAGTATATATAGATCACTTTACATCTCTGCAAAGTGATTTACAAACATTAGTTACTTAATCCTCACAAACACCTGTGTGAGGTATAGAAGTATTATCCCTGTTTACAAGATGGAGACTGAAACACTTGTTTGTTGATTAGTAAATCCTCTTTACATAACATATAATTTAAAGACCAATATAAACTTAATAGGAGAAGATTTATAATAAACTCTGCAAAGTTCAGGTCTTTCTCTTGACTTCAGTGTTTAATGTAGGGGAGTACTTGGATCATACTGTTTCTGATTCAACTGACACCTTTGTGTGAGTCCAAGCATATAACTGTGAGTCACTCTCTGGTGACTGACATGAGTCGCTATTCATTTCTCTGTTTTTCCTAACATACTGGATTCCATTTATACTCTTTCAACTCAGTACCCTTTATTTGTGCCAAAGTATCAGCTCGTACAAACTCTTGATGAGGAATCTGGCAATCTTCTCTTCAGGTAGCAATTAACTAAATATACACATTTCATTATGTAACATGCAATGTAATCTCCATGATGAGACATATTTAACTTCAGTAGAGGATGCATATCTTCCCTGAGGAAAACTTTCTTTAATGGTGCATTAACACTAGTTTGGAATCTGCATAACTCAGATAGAAGATTTTTTTTTCTTTAAAATGAACTCCATGAGATCATTAAGGAGCTGATCTTGAAAGGTCACAAGCATCTACAACTTCTTTTGGATTTCCACTCAGGATTGGGCCCCGGGTCTGAAAATCTCACCAGCTACTCAGTGTGCAACTTCTTAATGACATTACATCTGTTTCTATAACATTGTCCCAATGATCTCAGAATGTCAATGCAAGCATATCGAGACCCTGTTATCACAGAAAAACAATTTGAAAGGAACTCTCTGAAAACCCCTTGATGATTCTGTTATAATATGCATACCAAGAAAAGATTATAAAGTTGAAAAACAGTCTGAGTTTTGGATGTCTATTAGAATGTCATTATGAGGCCATTATATAAGATTGTAATGGGAAAATGACTTTAATGCAAGTCAGGAGAGACCTGCTGATGATAATTCAATATGACATTATAAAAACAGTACATGCAACAGCTTCCGGTGGAATTGTTGTCACAGGGAAAATGAAAGGATTTCAACACACATTATGCTGCCTTTCAAGAACAAAGGGAATTAAACACTAAAATTTATACTGACATGATATTATAAGTGATATATAATCCTACAAATACAAGGAAACATTGAGTTAAGGCAACCATGGCCATGTGTACTCAGCCCTTCTGGAAAAAAAAAGGCCTCTCTTAGAGGGTTCATAATACAGTGGGCTATTTACAAATGAAAAAATATATATCACTCACATGGGCTACACTTCCAATGTCCTGTGTGTGTCATGGTATTACAATCCAGATGTGAAGGAAATTGTTAAGATACCACAGTGATAAGCACAATATAAACTAACACAGTCAAAGAATTTCAAAACCGTAGTGTGCAATGCAGATCACCTGTATGACAAAAATATTCCTGTACCCATAGAAAAACAAGAGCCAAATCCTCCAGAGCCACCCAAGGAAGGAAGGAAAGAAAGAGCACAGCGTACTGGAAATGGCATTGCGGATCAGCACAGCAGTGACGAGGAGTATTCAGCCCCAAGGAGATGATGCAGATTAAATTGCACAAGTGGCCCAAACAGTAGAGCTGTACTGGACATAGCATGGCAATTACAGTACATTGGGGGAACAGCCTCTGAATTTAGACCCCAATTCAGCAAAGCACTTAAGCACATACATTACTATAAGCACATGACTCAAGTTATGCCTAAGTGCTTTGCTGAAAATGAATGGACTGATGAATGAGGGCCTTATGTGGGAGATGAATTTATTGTCTTTGCCCCATCACTATTTGCCTTTCTGCATGCAACTGCACTCATGCAGCTTTCTGACATATATTTGGTGTTCGAGAGTATTCCAGTGCATCAGTGATGCAAAGCTTTAAAAGTTTGCACACCTGGAAGGAGAGTGTGAGCAGAGAGGCAGGTCCTGGGTGCTATGGACAAACACATTTCTAGCCCAGAAAAACTCTACTTCAAATTCCCAAGGTATCATGGGGGACAGTGGCTCTCAACCTTTCCAGACTACTGTACCCCTTTTGGGAGTCTGATTTATCTTGCATGCCCCAAGTTTAACCTCACTTAAAGCTACTTGCTTACAAAATCAGACATAAAAATACAGAAGTGTCACAGCACACTGGTACTGAAAAATTGCTTACTTTCTCATTTTTACCATATAATTATAAAATAAATTGATTGAAATATAAATATTGTACTTACGTTTCAGTGTATGTTATATAGAGCAGTACAAACAAGTCATTGTCTGTATGAAATTTTAGTTTGTACTGACTTCGCTAGTGCTTTTTCTGTAGCCTGTTGTAAAACTAGGCAAATTGAATTGATGTACCCCTAGAAGACCTCTGCATAGTCCCAGGGATATGTGTACCCTGCTTGAGAACCACTGACCTACAGGATAGAGTACTGGACAGAGAGACAGGAAACCTGGATTCTACTACAGCTGGGCCATGGACCTGGAGTGTGACCCTGAGCAAGTCAGTTCCCCTCTGTGCCTGTTTCCCCTCCTATGTTTTGTCTATTTAGGTTGTAAACTTTTTGAGGAAGGGAGTCCTCTCTTACTTTACCAGACCAGTGCCCAACACAATGGGGCCATGATCTCAGCTGAGGCATCTAGGTACTACTGTACTCAAATAACTAATGATAAATGTGCTTCTGCAGCTTTCCAGTCTCACATCAGCTCATCTTTGAGCTAAAATAGGCTTCCTTTAAAACTCTCATATGCTGTATGACATGTGTAAAGCTGATTCTTAAAGTTTTTATCATTGTCGCTCAGGTGGGCAGAATATTAGCAGCACCTGTGCGCTGACTGACACATCAGCCAAATGCACTGCAATTCATTTATCACAGCTCCAGCAAAACTAGAGACCATGGAAAATGAGATCTGCCAGTTATCATAATCCAGATAAAAAATATCTGCAGTTTAACCACAGAAAGTTAATGCTTTTATTGCAGTTTGGCTGTAACTTTTATTACACTGAAGAGGAAACTGTCCACTGATGAAATCTGCTTGCACAGAAATTGATGTGTGTAATCAAAGAATTGTGACAGTTTAGTTTAATGGCCCAGCTGTTTGATTAATTACTAATTATAATGGCAGGTTTACAATGTTTTGATAGTTCTTTCCATTAAAATGTTATGTCAGAATTTTTCACATTAATTATAATTTGATGAAAAGACATCTAATTTAATTCATTTTAGAATAATTTATAGTTAGTGTAGGTACAGTTGACAATTTCACAGTAGAGTTAAAGCTGAAAATGCATTGTTCTAGGTGCTAAATAACAGAGATAGTTTGGTAACATATTTGGGTTGATTACTATTCATTTGATGTTAGTGTAAAATGAGCCCAGTCCTTCTTCCATTCAAGTCAGTGGCAAAACTCCGAAAGACTTCAGTGGAAGAAGGCTGGGGTCCATTATTTCTGTCTGTCAAAAAGGCTATACTGGAAATTAAACAGCTTTTCATCCTTCCTTCTGAGAAATAAGATTTAATTGAAAATGCAGAACCAGAATGAAAAACACAATGCAGAGCATAAGGCCAAATTCTTCAATGGATGTCTACATTACTTTTGGCAGTGATTTAATAGGGTTGTGGTGTTGCACTCTATATGATTTTATGAAAATATGCTAATGTAACTGGAATATGCTTCCTGCAAAAGGTCTTTTGTAAGGTATCATTACAAAGCTTATAATCTACTGAGTGTGATCATCCTATTTGTATAAATGTACCACTCTTGTATCTGAAACTAGAAATATGAAATATAACTCTGCCTATTGTAATTATGCAAAGTGTGGGCCATTAATAGAGGTTTGGAATTTTGATGACTCCCATTAACCAGGACAATTGACTGCAGATGGCTCTGTTTTACCTGTAAGTCTTCATGTATAAGTGTGTGCTGGCAAGTGGGCAATGAAGTCTTACAGTGACATGTGATCATGTCACCTGAACTGGAATCCATCTTTAACCTGGTGCTTTTCCATTGAGAATGGTGGGGGGGAGGAAGGAGAACCCAGAGGGACAAAGGATTCCCGCCTTATACAAAAGATATATAAGTGGGTGGAACAGAGAAAAGGGAGAGCCATCATGAGGAATCCCCTAGCTACCACCTGAGCTGGAACAAGGGCTGTACAAGGGGAAAGGATTGTGCCCAGATTAGGAAGGCATCCAGTCTGTGAAATAAATGTATTGAAACATCTCTGAGAGTGAGATCTTATCTGTATTCAGTTTCTTACTGTATTAGACATAGACTTGCGTGTTTTGTTTTATTTTATTTTACTTGGTAATTCACTTTGTTTTGTCTATTACTACTTGGAACCACTTAAATCCTACTTTCTGTAATTAATAAAATCACTTTTTACTTATTAATTAACCCAGAGTATGTATTAATACCTGGGTGGGGAGGGGAACAGCTGTGCATATCTCTCTATCAGTGTTCTAGAGGGTGAACAATTTATGAGTTTACCCTGTATAAGCGTTATACAGGGTAAAATTGATTTATTTGGGTTTAGACCCCACTGGGAGTTGGGCATCTGAGTGTTAAAGATAAGAACACTTCTGTAAGCTGCTTTCAGTCAAGTCTACAGCTGTTAGGGGACGTGATTCAGACCTGGGTCTGGGTTTGCAGCAGGCTAGCAAGTCTGGCTCAAATCAGGCAGGGCACTGAAGTCCTAAGCTAACAGGGCAGGAAAGCTGGGGCAGAAGTAGTCTTGGCACATCAGTTGGCAGCTCCCAAGGGGGTTTCTGTGATTCAACCTGTCACAGGGGCGTAGTCGAGCAGGGTCTGTGCACAGCTGATTGCTTTGAGATACTGGTAGTGATTTTAAATGAGTTTTAAGTGTGGTGGCCGGAGAACAGAACCAGAAAGTGGTTACTGGTTTGATATTTTCTGTTTGCTTATTTCGGGCAAGGGAAGTAGGGACAGAAAAGGAAGCAAAATAAATAAGATTAAAGATCAGAAGAAGCTAGAACTATACAAGCTGCAAATTGCCCAGAAAGGCTGAACACTGGGCACTGGGAAAGTCTCTGTTAACTAAGAAGCCCCTGAGCTGAGTGCATCTCAGTTTCAGTGAACTGCAGATGGGTGTGGCCCAACCTCTATGTCTGTCCTGAAGCTGACTGGAGTGTCTAATTTAGCAAGACAGGAGTGTAGGGGTGCCTGTTCTGGCAGGAGGGGGTTCTCTGTGGTATCCCAGCTCATCGAGTGACGGTCTCAAGGGAAGACAAATGGTTCCAAGTAGTAACAGACAGAACAAAGTGAATTACCAAGTAAAATAAAACAAAACACTCAAGTCTATATCTAATACAGTAAGGGTACATCTTCACTACCCGCTGGATCGGCGGGTAGCGATCGATCTATTGGGGATCGATTTATCGTGTCTGGTGATACCTTACAAGATACCTTTTGCATGAAGCATATTCCAGTTACATTAGCATATTTTCATAAAATCATATAGAGTGCAACGCCACAAGGGTTACTGTAGATTTAGATCAGAGTAACACAGCAGAACTTGGTCCTTACTCTTACAAAACTTTGTTAGTTGCTTTGCCTCTTTCTCCCCTCTAAGGCTATGTCTACACTATTCAGCTTTTAGCAACACAGCTGTGTCGCTACAGCCGTACTGCTAAAAGGCGCACAGTGTAGCCGCTGTTTTTGTCAGAGGAGAGAGCTCTCTCACCAACAAAAAAGTTCCACCCCCAACGAGCAGCATTAGTTTTGTCAGCAGGAGAGCACACCTGCCAACAAAGCACTGTTCACACCGGTGCTTGTCATCAGCAAAACTTTTGTCCTTCCGGGGGCTGGGGGGTCTAACACCTCTGAAAGACAAAAGTTTTGTCGTTCAGTTGCTAGTCTAAACAAAGCCTAAAGGGAATTCACTGTTGGTCTGCATGAGCTATGCCAGTGCAAATGGGCTGCAAAGACCTTCCCCAGTGCAAGAGACCTCTCTGAGAAGCACAGATCCAACTCTCTGCTCCTCTCCCTCACAAGCAGGAGCGGCGCCAGGGTTTTTGGCGCCCTAGGCAGGGGTCTTTCCGTGCGCCCGGTCCTCGTCGGCAATTCTGCGGTGGGGGGCTTCCTTCCGTGCTCCCGGTCTTCGGGGCACTTCGGCGGCGGGTCCCGGAGCAAGTGAAGGACCCGCCGCAGAATTGCCGCCGAAGACCCGGAGTGCGGAAGGACCCCACGCCGCCGAATTGCCGCCAAGGGCAGCAAAAATGCCGCCTACCCAAATCCTGGTGCCCTAGGCGACTGCCTAGGTCGCCTAAATGGAAGCACTGGCCCTGCTCACAAGAGCCCCCAGTGTTGTGGGTATGCTGCGGAGGACAAGAGAAAGTAAGACTGGGGCATTCATATGTTTCAGCTATATCCTGGCTGTTGCAACACTCACTGGGGCAATGGCAGATGGGGTGCAAGTTGCTCCACATTTATACCAATGTAACTGAGTGCAGAATTTGGCACTTGAGTTCTGTAGAATGCCAGTTCATGGAGAACCTTTGGCACACTATGTTTAAACATCATAAAGTGTTTATAAGATAGAACTAGCATTTTACTAAATATAACAGAGAAGTAGCCGGATGTTTTTTCCAGGTCCCTGAGGTATAATGAATAACAGCAAACTTTCCTTTCTACTTTTAAGAGAAAGCATATTCATGGAAAAATTGTTCCAGAACTTCTCTTATATCTATCACCTCTTTGATATTTAAGAATCTTTAGTGATGTGAGACAAAGCTGAAAAATGGTGGGAAGTCTATCATTAAAACAGTCATACACTGATATTTCAGTGCGAGAACAGCCAAGCAGTAGGAAAGCTCATGTGTTACATAGATGGAACCCACTTTATGTTCTACAGTTGCCTCACTATTTTTAACTCATACAACTTGTAGCATAAATTTACTCCCTCATCTCTATGATAAACAATGAAATTATGCTGAGAGTCCGAAGTGTTCATGCCCTAAACTTACTAGGTTGCCTTTCTGTTCTTTTATTTTGTAAGATAAATGTTATAGTCCCCTCCTATTCTTAAGAGGTCCTGTTTTGTTTGTTTGTTTTAAAGCCGCATCCAGGATTACAGCTGGAATGTGGTTCCCTTCATCGTTTAGAAGAGTACAGCTGTTGGACAGTGTTCAGAGCAGTGTATGTATACATGGTTAAACTTAGTTGCATTACGGACTCCTTCATTTCATTGATGGGAAACTCATTGTACACCTTGAGAAGGAGAAAGGTGTAACACAGGAATAAATCAGGGACAAAGCGAGTAGGAAAAAGGAAGAGAAGGAAAAAAGGGAACAGAGGGGAGGAAGAAAGGCTGGGACTAAACAAAACCAAGAAAGAAAAAGTATTTGGAAAATACTGTTGAAACATGTTTAATATAAAGCCCTCTCCAGAAAAGAAAATCTGAGTTGACAGCATCCTCCAGCTCTTCCAGTGTTTTTAGTCTTATCTGTGACTGTGCTTTAGACTGTAAATTTCTTCAGGTCATAGACTCCTTATATTTATATTTTGTACAGGTCTGGGGAGGGAGGGGAAGCAGGATGAAGGGGGTGGAGTTTGGGGAAAGGGAAATCTTCTTCTGAATTTAAAATATTGAGTGCCGACTTAGTGGAGTATGCTTTTAAACCCATTCTGCTAATATAAAGGAAATAGGGGGCAGAAAGAACCTAGCGTGACCTTCAGATCCCAGGTTGAATAACATCCTTCCTGAGCCCCTACAGGCCAGGCATATTTTGCGGCTGGATTTGCTCATTTTCTTTTGGGAGAGACACAACATTATGAAACTGGGATTTAGGGCCATTCTCTCACAGCTCCATACCATACCAGTGCTAGTCTCTATAGGCTTCCCCATGCTGGCTGAAGAGGAAGGCTAAGCAGATACAACAGAGATGGAAAGACCTTTCATAAAGCCTGGTTATGCTCAGGGACAGCTTTTTTAAAATGTCAACAAAACCCCATTGTGAAAGCTGTCTGTTGTATTGCAGGGTAGATGCCTTGTCTGCATACTACAGTGGCTTCAGGTAGCTTGTCTGCATGCTGAAAAAAACCCTTCTTTATATCTTCCATGAAGGTTGTGTATTGCCTGGTGTTAGGTTATGTCACTACATGGTCCTGAAAACCAACAAGGAGTCCGGAGGCACCTTAAAGACTAACAGATTTATTTGGGCATAAGCTTTCGTGGGTAAAAACCCCACTTCTTCAGATGCATGGAGTGAAAATTACACATTATAATTTTCTCTCTATGCATCTGAAGTAGTGAGTTTTTTACCCACAAAATCTTATGCCCAAATAAATCTGTTAGTCTTTAAGGTGCCCCCGGACTCCTTGTTGTTTTTATGGATACAGACTAACACGGCTACCCCCTGATACTTGCCACCATACATGGTCCTGTTTAACCTGGTGGAGTGTTATGCAAAGCACTGTATCAGAAATGCAAAGCGAGGGAATGGATATTTTTTTCATCCACATTAGGCTAACACTACTCACAAGACACATATAACTCTGAAATGCCAGTGGATCTCACAGTCTTTCTTTCAAATCAGCATGTAACTCCCATTGACTTTTCAGTCCAGCAATAGTAGATTAAGGTGGAGATTTTCAAACCCGCCTATAAGAAATTAAGGGGAATTAAATGACCAAATCACATCAATAGCTTTGAAAACTCCTCCCCAATGGCCCACTTTTGCTACCTTTATTTACATGGAGTAATGTCTTACTCCTTGATACTCCCATTGAAATCAATGAGACTACTCAACAAGTAAGGGAGGCAGAAGCAATAGGCTTTGGCAAAGGGGGGTCATATGCTCCACATGGCTATATCAGCTGGCAGCTGTGCATCATCCGATGTTTCCAGATGGTCTTCAAGGATCCATATAAGGCCCAATCCTGTACCACTGAAGTCAATGGAAGTTTTAACATGGATGCCAGCGGTGGCAGTGTCTGACCCACAGAATGTGTAGCAAGAGTATATTCTATTACAGAAGAACATTATTCCACCCCAAGGTGATGTAAGGAGGGAAATTGTGTTGAAGTGCAAAGTGACTGCAAAAATGTCATTGTGGGTTTCCGTGCTTGTCATCTCTGTGACTCCAGATCAAATCAGCTCATATTCCAAGTAAACAGGTGTTTTTTCTAACTGCCAGCCCTGCGAATTGATCCCAGGATCTAAAGGTCATGCTGGTTTCTTTTTGCCTCACCCATCAACAACAGTAAAGATTCTGCAATGGGAGCTTAGATGATAATTGTTGACAGGTCCGTCCATCAGAGCAGAAATGCCTCTGGAGTGCTAAGAGTGAAATACTGTAAACAAATATTTCTGTCAATAACATGAGCAGATGTCCTATTTGATAACTGGGAGCAGACTTACTGGGAGGAAGGTGCCACTTTTGGAGTAGAGCTGTACTTTACAGCCTGCTACAGGAAATGATGTGATGGTGCTCAACAGGCCAGGTCATATTGGAACAGTGGTCTAACTAACAGTCGTTCAGAAAAATAGACAGTCTTCATAAACCTCATTCCAAATCTTCCCCAATTTCCCTTGTTCCCCTCTCCATCACGTAAAGGCAATTCTGTAGACATTGGCTGTATGCTTACCCCCAGTCCTGCCACCCGGGGGCTGTATGTTATTACCAGTGCTGGAGGTATAGTGCTGAATATAGGGTCTCTGGCCCATGATAAGTTTATCTGAATTCAAGTCTAGGGTGCTCCTAACATGTCCTTTGACAAAGCTTTTTTGATCTCTGCAACCTGGTACAAAGAATACAGATGCAAAACCTTGAAGTAGATCAAATTTATTATTTTTGTAGCTTAACTCTTATAATTTGTGTTATGGTAGTGTCTGGAGACCCCGACTGAGATTGTATACATATTTATAGTAAAAAACAGGTCATGTCCTGAAGAGTTTAACGGCTAAATAGACAAGGCAGACAAAGGGCAGGAGGGAAAACAGGCACAGAGAGGTGACATGGCCTGCCCAAGAACACACACTAGGTCCGTAACTGAGTTCACAAAAGAACCAGGTTTCCTGATGCCGAGCCCTTTGATCTGTTCTCTAGACCGCACAGCCTCCCCAGTAAATCAGTTGCTATACCTAATAAATTGTCTAATGATGTGGTCAAGATGCATATCAAAATAATATAAATCTTTGTTATTCCATGAAAGACTATTGAAAGAAACTATCTACTTACTTTAGGGCTACATTAGCATTTGTATCTTAAACAGGCTTGTTGGAAATCTGTGTTCTCTCACTTCCAGGGAGGCAGGAATTGAGAACATCACGGAGATTCAGAGGGTGAGACACACACCTCTACAGAGGAGGGAAGAACTAATTGTATGGCTTTGAAAGGAGCCCCAAGCTGGCCATGTATAAAAAGATGGTATACATGTTCCAGCTTGAGCCCTCTACCAGTGCTGTGTGCCTGCTAAGGAGTAAATGGGATGTTCCTGTTGGATGAGCTAAAGGGTTCTGTTGGAAACATCCCCCTTGATTGGGAGGTGGGAAGAGGGGTTTTGATTAAAAAAGAGAAATACAGCTTTCTAAATGGTCAGACCATCCTCCCTCTCAAAGTCCTGACTCTGTGCCCAGACAAGTTTGGCATGGCCAGGAAGCATGCCGAATGGGGAAATCAGATGTATTTATGGGGAAGGGGGAAGCTCAGAATATTACTTCATGTGAATTTGCTTAAAATTGAGTAAGAATCTTCAGGATTCGGCTCATAAAGTATTAGTAATTGTCTAATTAATTTCCATTGTTATAAAATGCTTTGAGATCTTCTGTTGAGAGGCACTGGGTATTTGCAAATGATTATTGTTGTTGCTTTTTAATATTGTCATTTCATGATATTGACAACATCACTCCAAAGACCCAGTCGGACTAAAGCCCTGCCAAGCAGTCTTCTCTTTTTACAAATAGCATGTCATTCTTTTGGGAATGAGACTTCAGCACCAGAAAATATGATTGGACGGGGTTGCAACCTCACTTTTGGAGATGGTACTTCTAAACATAATTTAGTACAGCACGTTAGTGCACAAAAGGGATGATATCTACCATAGACCTGGTTAATGGGCATTTTACTAATTCCGCTTGTTACGCTGTGAACGAACTATAAAATCAAATTGTGAAATGCTTGAAATTGATCACCAGCAAACCAGCATTCACCAGTGTTAAAAGGCTAAAACTGGAAACAGGATGCAGCTGGGACTGGAATACATTTTCCAATGGATTTAACAATATTTATACCTTGCCACTGCAGTATGATGGGGCATGTTTAGTCCAAAATACAAGGATGCACTCTTGTGGCTATGAGTTGCCATTAGGGAATATATCTCATTGAAATCATCTTCCTTAATTGTTTTTTAGAAAATATATACTTTGCGTTAAAATATGTACAAGAGAATATCTACCCTACCATCACACATTTCCACAGGCATATCAGTGGCAATGTATTGTATCGTTGTAGTGTATGCTCCTTTCACTTGTGGGGAGGGGAACCCCATCATTTCCCCTCCCCCCCGCCCCTCCCCCCCCGCAGTTAACACTGTTTTGTCTTATAAGGCTCATGTAGCAGCAACTTTCCCTCAGCAATGGGGTGCTGCATGGGCTTCATCAAAGCCATTCCTGAATGGTTGCTGTAGATTTGGTTAGCTCTTTTGGATAATGCACTTGTACCACTAGTTTTCTGACATTTTTTATGGGGCAGTGCATGCCCTGAAGTGATATACCTCTGTCAAACTTTCACAGCTGCCTGGTAAACAGATGCTTCTCTTGAGGGAGGGAAGCTATGTAAGAACAAACATCTGTGATAACAGAGCCAGCTGTCTCACCCATGTGCTGTGTGTGCTGGGTTTTGCCTTCTCTCCTGATAACCACTGTGACTCTGTCGCTACTGCAGACAATGGAAAGAACCCACAATCAAGGCCTTAGGTGATTGTCATCTACCCTCTCGTGACAATATATTTTACATTTGTGGAGAGGAGAAGTTCAGTGATGGGATCAAGCAGAAAATGACTAGGAGTCAGTACAGCTATTGCATGTTGACATTGACCAATGAGTAGCAGAATCACAGCCAGGGGATTGAGAGGAAAAAGATACTCATGGTTAAGGTAGCAGATGGAGACTAAGGAAATCCTTTAGTTCTGAATTAATTTTTTTATTCAGTTATCCTTTCTTGCAAGTAAATAATGCAAATATTGGCCCAGGGATACATGGATAGAAGCTTTATAGTCCCAAGGAAAAAGCTTTCCACAAACTATATCAGAGAATAAAGACTATAATAGTAGATTTCATGTGGCGTTCATTGGGCAGGCATATACAGAAAATGCCATATACTGTACATAACTTGTGTACATTTTAACAACTGTTAACAGGCCGATAAATTTAACATTGATGAATATACATAATTGTCCAGAAATTATTTTCTTTGCTTGAACTTTATAGTTCTGTTTTACCTTAGGCACATTCAGCTCTGCTATACCAGCAGAACTAAAACATAAGCTTAGTAGGAGATGAGCCAAACTCCCTCCATGGCAAATCATACATACATATGTTTGGTGGTCTGGTCTCAGTTAAACAGGTATAAATCCAGAGTAACTCCGATGTATTCAGTGGGATTACTCCATATTTACACCAGTGGAACTGAAAGCAGAATCTGGCACAGAACTACATCTTTATCAGAAGGCCATGGCTGGAGACTTTCTTTGATAACTGTTGTTCAGGCGCCATCTCCTGGCTGCCTGTTCCATATTAACTGTTTCTCAGTTTGAGAGACATCCCCGACCCCTTCCCTAGTCTTTTGCCCACAGGGGTGAGTCAAGATGTAAAATGTCCTTGCTTGGGATGATAGTTATGATTTCTTTTCCTTTCTTTTTGTATTTCTTGCTTTCCTGTGGGAGACATAGGACTAATGATAAACAAAGGATACAAAAGGCACCTGAGTTGCTGTACTTGCGTACAGATAAATACACCGAAGAGGGTATTATTTATTAAGGGTCAAGAGAGCTTGGATATGTACAAACCACGGATACAACATGGTCTCTTCCCCAAGGACCATACAGTCTAAATAAATGGGCAGCACAGAACATATTGGGTGACCCAAAGGAAGGCTCTCTTTCCAGTGTTTGGTTTTGTTTCATAATGGGTGGAAAGAGGGGCATCATGGAGGAAGTTATTCCATAGTTGGTTACTTTGAGGTTTCTTGCAAATTCCATTGACTCAGCTGTGCCTGGCCACTGTCAGACACAGGGTATTTGATTAGAAGGACCATTGGTCTGAACTCATATGGCAGTTCCTATATTCCACAGTAGGAGCAGGAGGCCACAGAAGGGAATTGCATGGAGGGGACCTGAACAGCCCAAAAGCACATAGAAGGGAGCTGGGAGGGGTCAGTGCAGGAGAGAGAGACAACAGGACAGCATGTGCCTCCCTCCTACCTCAGAGCTGCTCTGCACTACCAGCCTTGTACGGCCATTACTCCATATGGCTGAAAGGGGCAGGGCCAAGAGAGTGAGGGAAACATCCTCTCCATGCAGCAAGTTATTCTTCAAATCCATTGAGATGCATGGTGCTTTAAGCAGACCACTTGAGAATAGAGTTGACTATAGGAATCTCATCTCCACAGAGAGTCATATTTTGCCCGTCGTAGTGGAAGAAATTTTCAGCCCAATGTGTGGTTGACATTAGTGGAAATAAAGGAAGGGACATAGTGGAGATCCTCTATGCTTAGGAGAACGTCTAGGGGGAAAAAAGTCAATGATGGATTTTCCATCTTTAAAAAAATTATTTTCTTTATACTTTTTCATCAGAAACAAAAATCGTCTTCTAGATACTAACAGACTCCTGCATGCATTACTATTCATTTCTGCAGCTTCCATTTTAAAAAGTGTTTAAAAGAACATAAACAATTTCTACGCCGAAATTAACTTGGTCACTGAATTTAAAAGAGCTGAGTCTTTTGTTGTCACATAATCTCACTATTGTCTAACCAGTGTAGATTAATTCATGTTTCCTTAACTCATTTTGACATTGTGACAGATGGTGGCAGTTTGGTGACCCAAACTCCTATCTTTCATTATAGAAAGACAAAGAGTCCCTCCATACTGAAAGGGACACAGTCAGTTTGAAATCCAGTCAATTTAAAAATCATTGGTTAAAAGGAATTTCAAGTACTACACCTGCCCATGTCCCCCATTACTCTGTGTTTTACAGTCAAATTTTCCTATTTAAAAAAATGTTTTTTTGTTTTCTGCTGCTGTGTGAACCCCTCCTCCTTCCCCTCTCCATAAACAAAGGAAACTGATTGACAATACCAAGGAAACCGAGAAAATCTAGCTGCAAAGTGCTGCCACATACACAAAATAAACTGGCTAAAAACAACAGAGAAAGGTGTTTGTTCCCTCTACTCTCTCTGTTACAGTCAGAGCCGTCTCCAGGTACCAGCCCAGCAAGCTGGTGCTTGGAGCACCAGCTTGTAGGAGGCAGCATTCTGCCCAATCCTAGGGCGGCACGGCCGCTTTTTTTTTTGTTCTGCTCCGGCCGCCCTGTAGGGGGCGGCAGTGCGGAGGAGGGGAGCGCCCTGCAGCAAGCCCAGCAGGGCAGCCCGCGTCCTTCCCTCCCCGCCGACTGGAGCGGCGCGGAGCCCTCCCGGCAGGCGGCCCAGCAGGAGGGGCCACGAGGCAGCGCCCCGCTGAAGCCCTGGCTGCCTCCATTCTCTCTCTCCCCCCGGCTCCTCCCCCACTAGCCGGGGCACATCTGCAGTGCAGGGAGTCCCCCTGCACCCTGGCTCTTGCCGTGCCGCAGGGTTTTTTTGTTTGTTTGTTTTTTGCTTTGCCGTTCTGGCCGGCCCGTTTTTTTTTTTTTTGCTTGGGGCGGCCAAAAAGCCAGAGCCGGCCCTGGTTACAGTAATCTTAGATGTGATACTTGTGGCAATAGTAGACTAAATAAATTCTGATAGAGGTGTGGTTTTTAAAATAGTCTGTGTCCACTACAGCTGAAGCTTTCCACATTAATAAGCCTGATTTTGAGCCTCTCCCTTAATTTCACTAAAACCAAAGTGATCGTCTGGAAATTTCAAAGGCCAGATCTTAATCCAGGACTGAGATAGAGCTTCCAAAGATGCTTCTCCATTGAAGATTTTCCTACAAAATTTTTGCCTCGCCATAACTATATGGTGAGTGTAAGGCAGGGGTCACATCTGGGTGGGGAAATTGCATGCAGGGCAATGAATGTAGGGCTGGGGCAGGGTGTTGGGGTGCAGGAGGGAGTGCTGGGTGTGGGAGGGGTGTGTGATCAGGAAGGGGCTCAGGGCAAGGGGCTGGGAGGGTGCGGGGTGCAGGAGGGAGCTCAGGGCAGGGGGTGGGGTGCATGGTGGAGGGATTTGGGCTGCGGGCTCCGGCCCGGTGCCACTTACCTCGAGCAGCTCTGAGGTGGCAGCGGTGCAGAGTGGGGCTAAGGCAGGCTCCCTGCCTGTCCTGGCCCCATGCCGCTCCTGGAAGTGGCCAGCATGTCTGGCAGTGGCTCTGGGCGCTGGAGTGGGGCAGGCGACTCCACCACATGCTGCCCTTGCCTGCAGGTACCACCCCCGAAGCTCCCATTGGCTGTGGGTCCCCATTCCCGGCCAAAGGGAACTGCAGGGGGCAGTGCCTGCAGGGGAGGGTAGTGCCCAGAGCCTCAGCCCCACCCCTCCCCCAGAGGCCACAGGGACGTGCTGCCGGCCACTTCCAGGACCGATCTGAGGCCAGGGCAGGCAGGGACCCTGTCTTAGCCCCGCTGCGCCACAGGGCTGGCAATCCCGCAGGCTGGACTGAAAGTGCTGACGGGCCAGATCCAGCCCGCGGGCCATAGTTTGCTCTCCCCAGGGGTGTAAGGGATAGCCATGAACCAAGGGTTCTTTAGAACACATACTCTCATCCTAGGAGTGACAACATGCTCTTCTTTATCACCATTCCTACAGCAACTGCACTGAGATATGGATTCTTGACTGAATTTAAAGTGAACATGATCATCTCTTCAGCCATGGATTTCTCTATTATAAGCAAATTAGGAGGCTGGTAATCAACCCGTTCATCTTTTCCTCTTCCCTTGAAGGATTCAAATATCATGATCTTCAAATGCCATCTGACCCTTCTCAACTACACAAAGCAAATTAGAACTCCAGGTAGATGGAAATCCCTTAAAAATGGAATTGGACCTCGGGTCTGAAGTATCAGTGCTCTCTCAAAAGGATTTTGATGTATTCTACAACAGTCTACCTTTGGACTTAGATGCATAAGAAGTAATAAAGTCAGCAGTGAGCACTGCATGTGTCTAGGTATGCTTAATCCTGCCTCAGCACAGAGGGATGGAGTAGATCATAGAATCATAGAAGATTAGAGTTGGAAGAGACCTCAGGAGGTCATCTAGTCCAACCCCCTGCTCAAAGAAGGACCAATCCCAACTAAATCATCCCAGCCAGGGCTTTGTCAAGCTGGGCCTTAAAAATCTCTAAAGATGGAGATTCCACCACCTCCTTAGGTAACTCATTCCAGTGCTTCACCATCCTCCTAGTGAAATAGTTTTTCTTAATATCCAACCTAGAGCTCGCCCACTGCAACTTGAGACCATTGCTCCTTATTCTGTCATCTGCCACCACTGAGAACAGCCGAGCTCCATCCTCTTTGGAACCCCCTTTCAGGTAGTTGAAGGCTGCTATCAAATCCCTCACTCTTCTCTTCTGCAGACTAAATAAGCCCAGTTCCCTCAGCCTCTCCTCATAAGTCATGTGCCCCAACCCCCTAATCATTTTTGTTGCCCTCCGCTGGACTCCCTCCAATTTGTCCACATCCTTTCTGTAGTGGGAGGCCCAAAACTGGACACGGTACTCTAGATGTGGCCTCATCAGTGCTGAATAGAGGGGAATAATCACTTCCCTTGATCTGCCGGCAATGCTCCTACTAATGCAGCCCAGTATGCTGTTAGCCTTCTTGGCAACAAGGGCACACTGTGACTCATATACAGCTTCTCATCCACTGTACTCTCCAGATCCTTTTCTGCAAAACTGCCACTTAGCCAGTCGGTCCCCAGCCTGTAGCAGTGCATGGGATTCTTCCGATCTAAGTGCGGGACTCTGCACTTGTCCTTATTGAACCTCATCAGATTTCTTTTGGCCCAATCCTCCAATTTTGTCTAGGTCAGTCTGGACCCTATCCCTACCCTCTAGTATATCTACCTCTCCCCCCAGCTTAGTGTCATCTGCGAACTTGCTGAGGGTGCAATCCATCTCATCGTCCAGATTATTAATGAAGATGTTTGAACAAAACCAACCCCGAGGCACTCTGCTTGATACTTGCTGCCAACTAGACATCGAGCCATTGATCACTACCCATTAAGCCCAATGATCTAGCCAGCTTTCTATCCACTTTACAGTCCATTCATCCAATCCATACTGTTTTAACTAGCGGGCAAAAATACTGTGGGAGGCTGTATCAAAAGCTTTGCTAAAGTCAAGGTATATTATGTCCACCACTTTCCCCATATCCACAGAGCCAGTTGTCTCATCGTAGAAAGCAATCAGGTTGGTCACGTATGACTTGCCCTTGGTGAATCCATGTTGACTGTTCCTGATCACCTTCCTCTCCTCCAAGTGCTTCAAAATGGATTCCTTGAGGACCTGCTCCCTGATTTTTCTGGGGACTGAGGTGAGGCTGTAGTTCCCCGGATTCTCCTTCTTCCCTTTTTTAAAGATGGGCACTATATTTGCCTTTTTCTAATTGTCCAGGACCTCCCGCGATTGCCACGAGTTTTCAAAGATAATGGCCAATGGCTCTGCAATCACATCAGCCAACTCCCTCAGCACTCCCGGATGCATTGCATCTGGCCCCTTGGACTTGTGCATGTCCAGCTTTTCTAAATAGTCCTTAACCTGTTCTTTTACCACTGAGGGCTGCTCACCTCCGCCCCATACTGTGCTACCCAGTACAGCAGTCTGGGAGCTGAGCTTATTTGTGAAGACTGAGGCAAAAAAAGCATTGAGTACTTCAGCTTTTTCCACATCATCTGTCACTAGGTTGCCTCCCCCATTCAGCAAGGGTCCCACACTTTTCCTGACCTCCTTCTTGTTGCTAACATACCTGTAGAAACCCTTCTTGTTACCCTCCACATCCCTTGCTAGCTGCAACTCCAATTGTGCTTTGGCCTTCCTGATTACACCCCTGCATGCTCAAGCAATATTTTTATAGTCGTCCCTGGTAATCTGTCCAAGTTTCCACTTCTTGTAAACTTCCTTTTTTGTGTTTAAGCTCACTGAAGATTTCTCTGTTAAGCCAAACTGATCACCTGCCATATTTGCTGTTCTTTCTGCACATTGGGATGGTTTGTTCCCGCGCCCTCGATAAGGCTTCTTTAAAATACAGCCTGCTCTCCCCACTCCTTTCCCCCTCATATTAGCCTCCCAGGGGATCCTGCCCATCAGTTCCCTGAGGGTATCAAAGTCTGCTTTTCTGAAGTCCAGGGTCTGTATTCTGCTGCTCTCCTTTCTTCCTTTTGTCAGGATCCTGAACTCGACCATCTCATGATCACTGCTGCCCAGATTGCTACCCACTTCTACTTCTCCTACCAATCCTTCCCTGTTTGTAAGCAGCAGATGAAGAGGAGCACAGCCCCTAGTTGGTTCCTCCAGCACTTGCACCAGGAAGTTGTCCCCAATACTCTCCAAAAACTTCCTGGATTGTCTGTGCACTGCTGTAGTGCTCTCCCAGCAGATGTCAGGGTGATTGAAGTCCCCAAGGAGAACCAGGGCTTGTGATCTGGAAACTTCTGTTAGTTGTCCGAAGAAAGCCTCGTCTACTTCATCCTCCTGGTCTGGTGATCTATAGCAGACACCCACCACGACATCACCCTTTTTGCTTTCTCCTCTAAACTTAACCCAAAGATTCTAAACAGTCTTTTCTCCAGTTTCATACTGGAGCTCTGAGCAATCATACTGCTCTCTTACATACAGTGCAACTCCTCCACACTAGGTTAACAAGCCTGCCTGCAAAGATGCTCTTCCCTCTCTTCGTTAGGTGGATCCCATCTCTTCCTAGCAATCCTTCTTCCTGGAACAACATCCCAGGGTCGAAGAATCCAAAGCCCTCTCCCCGACACCACCTGCTTAACCATGCATTTACTTCCACAATTTGATGGTCCCTACTTGGGCCTTTTCCGTCAACAGAGAGGATGGATGAGAACACAACTTGCGTCTCAAACTCCTTTATCCTTCTTCCCAGAGCCACATAGTCTGCAGTGACCCGCTCATGGTCATTCTTGGCAGTATCATTGGTGCCCATGTGGAGAAGTAGGAAGGAGTAGCGGTCTGAGGACTTGATCAGTCTCAGCAGACAGTCTGTCACATCCTGAATTCTAGCTCCAGGCAAGCAGCACACTTCTCGAGTTTCCCGGTCTGGATATCAGATGGAAGATTCCGTCCCCCTTAGGGAGGGAGTCCCCGATCACCACCATCCGTCTCCTCCTCTTGGGAGTGGTGGTCATGGGATCCCCATCCCTAGGACAATGCATCCCATGCCTTCTGGTCGATGGGGTCTCATTCTGATGCCTTCCCTCAGATGACTCTTCCAAACCATTCTCCACCATCTGTGCAGAGACCCTGAAAACAGTTTCTTACCTCTATCTGAACTGGGGTTTCATGGGTTCTCCTCTTTCTTCTTCTGGAGGTCACATGATGCCAGTTTTCTTCCCCATTCTGCACTGCCCTCTCTGATTCTTCAGCATGCTGTACCTGCAGTACCAAATGCTGACTTCTATCCAGAAAGTCTTCATTTTATCTGATGAAACGCAGGGTTGATACTTGGGTCTCTAGTCCTTTAACCTTCTCTTCCAATATGGAGACCAGCTTGTACTTCGTACAGATGAACTTGCTTCTGTCCTCTGGAAGAAAGACAAACATGGCACATCCTATGCATGTCACAACAGCTGATCACTCACTATCCATATTGTCTTCCTTCTAAGAGCCTCTTCAGATGTTGTATTTACAGCTCACTAGGTTCGGTTTGCAACTGGCTGCTCTTTTATAAGGCTGCTGGCTCAAAGCAGTTGCCCCCGGCTCATAGACTTCCCTCCAATCAACCACTCAAGGCCCACCTGGAACAAAGCACTCCCAATTCACACTTTTCAAACAAACAACCACACGGTCCCTGCAACTAGCACCAGTCAAACAAATGGTCACAGCAGATAGACACTTGAATATTCACCCCACCAGCTCACAACACAGCCCCCCTAATGCAGTATTCACCTTAGCTCCTCTCGGACAGTTCCCAGGCAAACTCCCTCTGTTGGCTTCTCCTCTATTCACAGATGACCTTGAGTTCCCTTGCAGCTCTACATTTCTGTGATTCTTTGTTGATGGCTGTCAGGGGCCTGTTGCCTTTGCATATCTGCCATTAGCACCAGTTGGAGAGAGTGATGCACAAATAGAGAGTCCCTCTGCTTGCTTTGAAAAGTGAGAAGACATACTGCCAGCATATTTATGGCCCACCATTTGACCTTAATGATAGACCATAAGCCTGTAACATTCAGATCCCAAAAAGCTATTCCTATAATAGCTGATATACTTGTGCAGCACTCAACTTCATTCTTTCAAGTACTAGGATGAGATTGGCTTATAGGAACAGGTCAGAGCATTCAAGGGTTCTGTTGACTACCACCAGACAGTGTAGAATTAACTTCTAGAGCAGGCTCAGTGGATGTGTTTAAATTATCTCAAGTAAAGACCTTAACAATCACTTGAGCAATGCACCTCTTTACACAGGTATCTGGGACTACTCCTATGTTCAAAATGTCACAGACGCACACAAAATCAAGATGTATAGGGTGGTGTTGAACAGAAGATTTGGCTTGCGTGCAGAGATGCGTTGAAATTCAACCATTTTGCCATACAGATGATTCAGCAAACTTTCTAAAAATGTTTGTGGTTTTGGTTCAAGTACTCTGCTTTGGCTTTTGTATTGGAGCAAACAACAAACATTCTAAGTAAAACTCAGTGAAGCTCACTAAAATATGTGTGGGTTTCACTGAAACTATAAATCCTTCCCAGAAAGCTGGGAAATCCTTCCCTTCACCTGAAGCGTTCATGAACCTTGATGTATCTGGGATGAGTTTTAGGGTATAGAACAAAATATGACATCAGATGAGATTTTGTTTAACTTCTGGTCTTGTTCTGAAAATTTGCACTTTTCTGTGTATGCTCTAATCCACTGCATGTGATTAACACAGATTGCAGCTAGACCCACCATCCTAAACAAGAAAACCAAGGATCTGATTCTCCATTAGCCTGCAAATTGTGCAGCATTTACACCTTTGCAAAGTGGGTGAGAAAAATTCTGCTTTGCTAGCCTAACACCTGTTTTGCACTAAAGCCCGGATCCACAAAGGTAGTTAGGCACCTCACTCCTATTGATTTCAAAGGGAGTGAGGTATCTAATTACCTTTGAGGATCTGGGCTTAAATAACTGCATGTAGGGCAATGGCGAATCAGGCCCTTTGCTTAGAAAAAAAAAGTGACTGCTGCCAATTAGATAACATAGGTGCTAAGTGCTAAATGAGAGAGGCTCCTGCAGCAGTTCATCTACTATTGAAGTTCAGTCTTTCCCATTGTTAGAATGCTTGCTACCCAAAACCTAGCACTGTGTGGCACTTCAAATCAGCTGTATGTGCCAAACAATGGAAACTTCCTTAAAATTGTGGAGCTGATGGCTGAGTTTGATGCTGTACTCCAGGAGCACTCAGAAGAGTCACCTCCCAAGAAATGTACACATACCATTACCTTGGAAAAACAATTCAAAATGAGATCATACAGTTACTGGCAACAAAAGTCAAACAGAAGATTGTGGCAGATTTGAAGTCAGCAAGATATTACTCTGTTATTCTGGACTGCACACCTGACATCAGCCATACGGAACAAATGACTTTAATGGTGCGTTTTGTAACAACAACAGAATCTAGTGAAAATGTCCCTGCAATGGTGACTGTCAGAGACCATTTTCTAGAATGTATTGACATTGATGATACTACAGGAGCTGGTATGACAAATGTGCTTCTTAAAAAGCTGGAAGATACAGGAATTGCGATAGCTGACATGAGAGGTCAGGGCTACGATAATGGTGCCAACATGAGAGGAAAGAACAGAGGAGTGCAGACACAGATCTGAGAGTTAAACCCTCGAGCGTTTTTTTGTCCCATGCAGTTCTCATTCATTGAACTTGGTGGTCAGTGATGCAGCATCAGCTTCTAGTGAGGTTGCTGAATTTTTTAATGTAATTCAAAGCATCTAAGTATTTTTCTCTGCATCAACTCATCAATGGCAAATTTTGAAGCAACATCTGGGAACATCCTCTCTGACACTGCAACCACTGAGTGCCACACGATGGGAAAGTCAAGTGGAGGTGATAAAGCCTATCAAACACCAAATTGGGAAAATAGATGATGCCATTGTTGCCATTATGGAGGATAATGCTATGACATGAACTGTTTGTGGGAGAACAGTGGCAGAGGGAAATGGAATCACCAGAAACATACATAATTTCAAATTTCTGTGTGGCTTAGTGTTCTGACATGACATACTGTTTGAAATAAATGTTGTAAGCAAGAAACTCCAAGGTGTTGATATTGATATATCTGAAGCAATGGAACAACTGGACAAAGCAAAGTCATACCTACAGTCTTACTGGTCAGATGAGGGATTTCAAAATGTTCTGAAGACTGCACAGAAGTTGGCAGAGGAACTTCACACTGAAGCTATTTTCCCACCCATTCAAGAATACAAGAGTCACCGACGAAGACAACATTTTGATTACGAGGCACAGGATAATCCCATAAGAGACCCCAAACCACAATTCAAAGTTAAATTCTTTAACCAGGTGCTAGATTGTGCAATACAGTCAGTTGAAGAACGTTTCATGCAGCTCAAGGAACACAGCAGTATATTTGGGATGTTGTATGATATTCCAAAACTCTTCACTATACCTGAAGAAGACCTACACCAGCAATGCAGGGCACTAGAGATAGTGTTGACACATGATGACATGCATGATATTGATGCAAGTGATTTAGGTGATGAACTGAAAGCCCTTTCAAGATACATTTCAGCAGGATCAACTCCAAAGACTGTTCTGGAATATATGTGCACAAATAGATGACCACCCTCTTTCCAAATGCTTTTGTTGCTCTGCGCATACTTCTAACACTTCCTGTAACTGTTGCCAGTGGAGAACACAGCTTCTCCAAGCTGAAGTTAATAAAAACACATCTACGCTCCACAATGACACAGGAGAGGCTGGTCAGTCTTGCAATCATCTCAATAGAGCATGAGCTGGCCCAGACTGTGGACCTTCAGGAAGCAATTCAAATCTTTGCAACCAAGAAGGCACGGAAAGCACCACTTTGATTATTCAAACAGATAAAAATGACAGTGTTTACTATGGAGACAAAAAAAGTTACATTTGCTGTTCAGGCGTTTGAAAGTTAAGTGTTACTTAAAATTTTTGAACCAGGCATTTTAAGTTGTTAGTTCTCCTTTATTGGGGTAGGTAGCAGAGCAGTACCGTGAGAGGAGTAGAACAGGAAAAAGGGAGAATTGAGATCTTTCAAAGTTTTGGCCCAAGTGAGGGAGTATGGGGTGTCATTTGAGCTCCCCGCTTCAGGTGCCAATATGTTGTGGGCTGACACTGGTGAGAACAGGCATTTTCATGGCACTTTTGTAGCCAGCATTACAAGGTATTTACGTGCCAGATATGCTAAACATTCATATGCCTCTTCATGCTTCGGCCACCATTAAAGAGGACATGCTTCCATGCTTATGACGCTCATTAAAAAAAAAATGTGTTAATTAAATTTGTGACTGAACTCCTTGGGGGAGAATTGTATGTCCCCTGCTCTGTTTTATCCACATTCTGCCATATATTTCATGTTATAGCAGTCTCGGATGATGACCCAGCACATGTTGTTCATTTTAAGAACACTTTCACTGCAGATTTCACAAAACGCAAAGAAGGTACCAATGTGAGATTTCTAAAGATAGCTACAGCACTCGACCCAAGTTTTAAGAATCTGAAGTGCCTTCCAAAATCTGAGAGGGATGAGTTGTGAAGCGTGCTTTCAGAAGTCTTAAAAGAGCAACACTCTGATGCGAAAACTACAGAACCCAAACCACCAAAAAAGAAAATCAACCTTCTGCTGGTTTCATCTGACTCAGATAATGAAAATAAACTTGTGTTGGTCCGCACTGGTTTTCAAGCAGAACAGTCATCAACATGCATGCATGTCCCCTGGAATGCTGGTTGACGCATGCGCATCTGGCACGTAAATATCTTGTTATGCCGGCTACCAAATTGCCATGAAAATGCCTGTTCTCACTTTCAGGTGACATTGTAAACAAGAAGCGAGCAGCATTATCTCCTGTAAATGTAAACAAACTTGTTTGTCTAAGCGATTGGCTGAACAAGAAGTAGGACTGAGTGGACTTGCAAACTCTAAAATTTTACATTGTTTTATTTTTGATTGCAGTATTTTTGTATATAATTCAACATTTGTAAGTTCAATTTCATGATAAAGAGATTGCACTAGAGTACATGTATTAGGTGAATTGAAAAATACTATTTCTTTTGTCTTTTTACAGTGCAAACGCTTGTAATCAAAAATAAATATAAAGTGAGCACTGTACACTTTGTATTCTGTGTTGTAATTTAAATCAATATATTTGAAAATGTAGAAAAGTACAATTTATTTAAATAATTTTGGATTTCTATTATTGTTTAACAGTGCGATTAATCGCAATTAATTTTTTAAGCGCTTTAATTTTTTGCAATTAAATGTTCTTAAGCACTTGACAGCCCTATTTATATCCTTAAGCTCTTTGCATCTAAACTAAAATAAATTGGGTCACATCATTCAAACCCTACAGATATTAGTTTTTATCATTGCACTACTACACAGTACGGCTGCTTGATAAAGTTGGCAGTTTCTGCTCACAGAAGGCGCTGGTGAGACCTCACTTGGAGTACTGTGTGCAGTTCTGGTCTCCCATGTTTAAAAAAGATGAACTCAAACTGGAACGGGTGCAGAGAAGGGCCACTAGGATGATCAGAGGAATGGAAAACCTGTCGTATGAAAAGAGACTAGAGGAGCTTGGGTTGTTTAGTCTGACAAAGCGAAGGCTGAGGGGGGATATGATTGCTATCTTTAAATATATTAGAGGGATTAATACAAGGGAGGGAGAAGAATTATTCCAGCTTAGTACTAATGTGGATACGAGAACGAATGGATATAAACTGGCCGTGGGGAAGTTCAGGCTTGAAATTAGACGAAGGTTTTTGACCGTCAGAGGGGTGAAATATTGGAACGGCCTTCCGAGGGAAACGGTGGGGGCGACAGACCTGTCTGGTTTTAAGATTAAGTTAGATAAATTTATGGAGGGAATGGTTTAATGGTAAAACATAGTAGTCAAGGAAAACCAAACAATGGTAGGTAAATCGTATAATGGCTGACAGGGGTCAGGCTGGTGACTCTTGCCTATATGCTCGGGGTCTGACTGATCGCCATTTTTGGGGTCGGGAAGGAATTTTCCTCCAGGGCAGATTGGCCGAGCCTCTGGAGGTTTTTCGCCTTCCTCCGCAGCATGGGGCAGGGATCTCTAGCAGGAGGGTCTCTGCCGATTGAAGTCACCTAAAACAGGATTGGGGACTTCAACAGCAGAGTCCAGGGAAGGGGTAGGGACGGTTTTATGGCCTGCAGCATGCAGGGGGTCAGACTAGATGATCATAATGGTCCCTTCTGACCTTAAAGTCTATGAGTCTATGAGTCTATGAGTCACAGAGACCTTTTTCTGGAAGTTGAGTGGTACTGCAGGTGTGCACTGGAGTACAAGGAAAGGGGTATGGACAGAGTCAGAAGGAAAAGGGAAAGTTTATTAGTATTGTAGTAGTGCCAAGAAACCCTAATCAAGATCAGGACCCCATTGTGTTAGGAACTGCACAAACACAGAGGAAGAGACAGCCTCTGCCTCAAAGAGCTCACAAGCTAAATAAACAAGATAGACAAAAGAATTATTATCCCCATTTTACAGAATGGGATCTGAGACCCAGAGAAATTAAGTGACTTTTCCAAGGTCTCACAGGAAATCAGCAACTGAGCATGGAATTGAGCCTGGGTTCCTTGAGTTCTAGGATAGTGCCTTAACCTCAAGACCACCTCCCCATCTAAGTCTATACTACTATAATAATAGTATATTACACCAACACAGTTCCTGGTGGCAGTGTGCACTATCCGCTCTCAGCTGTAGTGAATGCCTAAGTGAAGAAAAGAAACACTAGATAAAAATGATGAGGCTTTGTATCCCAGAAATCCAGCCATTTCCTGGAAGAGTTAACTCATTTATAAACCTTTTAGTGAGCCTTATTGACTACAGGGCAGTGCACATACCAGCTGTGGATGATGAACAAACAATGAACAAAGAGGTAGATTTATCAGAGTATAAGTTATTTCCTGATACAAAAAGGAACCTTAATTGGGCTAATGATGATGGGCTCAACCTTACATTGAGACTATCCAGTTATCATGAAATTATCTTACAGTGAGCTCATCTGTTTGCCAGGGAGGAGGCTTGCATAGTAACAGTATCTGGTAGAAGATACAGTGGTTATTTATAGTCTGTGACTGTATTTGTAAAGAACAAGATGACTTAACCACAGGATCTATTTCAAAGCACAGTGGCACTAACCTCTCTGGTAAAGCATATCTCTGACTCTAAAGAGGAGTACCTGCTAGAAAGGAGGTTCCTTGCTTAAAAGCAACTGTTGAGCTCCTTTGCAATACTGAGGGCCTTATCTGTATGGGCCAATTGCTGGACAGAGCAATTCGAGGACTTCCTTGGGCTGTTATGAATATGTATGGTGTATGAGGAGGCTGGCAAAGTATTGCAACCCCACACTTGCCAGAGTTGTTCTGTGAAACAATTTTCTGTTAAAATGTAGGCTAGTGTTCCTAAAGGGGAGGAGTGTGAGATCTCACTTCCTGACATGCATTTCCTGTCTCACTCAGCTGAGCCACGCTGTGGGTAGCAAACTAAGTTTTCAAACTTGTTTTTGGCTCCTGTTCCAAAAGCCATCTGTATGGATGCTTTGAAAACCCTTCTCAAGTTATATTTGTGAACGTGGATGGTTTCTTCAGAAAATTGATTATGAGAATTGCCTAGTTCCTGGACCAAACATAACAAGTTAACCACAAGGCAGTGATGAAACGGAACCTCCAGTGTCTAGAAGTTCAACTTCATTCTCTCATGCTGGGTGGAACGTTATCACAGTGCACTGAAACACCCTCTAGCTGCTTCTTCCCCAGAGCTGGACAATTTGGCAGCAACTGTGGTTTCATACCCCTGACACTTGTAGTGACACACCAACATTGGCCCAATGTGAAGTGAAGCACATGCCATTTGCAAACTGAAAAATGGACGTGCAGCCAGCTCTGATGGTATACCTCCAGAGCTGCTAAAATGTGCTTTTGACCCAGTAGCGAAATCACTTCTGGCCATATTTTACTTGGTTTGGAGAACTGGAACCTTCCCAAATGCCTGGAAGGACAGTATTGTGATCTCACTTTATAAGCGCAAGGCATCACATAGCGAATGTAAGCGCTACAAGCCGATCACCTTGTTGTCCATGCCAGGGAAGGTGTTTGTGCGTGTTCTGCTGGCATGTTTGGAGCCCCTGCTCATTAGAAGCATTGCCCCCCAACAGTCAGGCTTTACAAAGAACAGGTCCACATTAGATGCCATTTTGGCCCTCCACTTGTTGTCAGAGATATTATTCACCGGAAGCTCAAGAAGCCCCTGCATGTGGCATATGTCAGTCTTAAGGATGTGTTTGATTCATTTGACTGAGTTGTGCTATGGAAGGCCTTAAAAAGTGTACGTGTCCCAACCACTATTCTAGACTTGATTAGTGGGCTGCATAGTGGAACGACTGCCCATGTACGTCTGCAGAATTGGATGTCAGCACCTTTTAAATTAGTATCTGGTGTCAGGCAGGGCTGTGTCTTGGCCCCTGCACCCTTTTGTTGGGCAATGGATTTCATAATGCAGCATTCTGTCAGGTCCATAGGCATTCAGATCGGTGATCTCTCACTCTCTGATCTTGACTATACTGATGACGTTGTTCTCCTAGTACAGAGAGAACAAAAGGCACTCCATGAGTGCCTCCATGAGGCACTCCAGCAAATGGAGGAGGAGTCAGCTAAGGTCAGCTTCCATGTTTCAGGGTCAAAGACAAAGTTGTAAAACCTAGGATCAGGTCCACTCACAACTCCAATCTCTTTGAATAATGAAACTGTCAAAGCAGTCTCCAGCTTTTGCTATTTGGGTTCTATTTGGGAGGTTCTTCTCCAGATTGGCATCACAGCGTCTGCCATAGGTTGTTTACGACGAATATGGAATCAACATCATCTCAGCATGACAACCAAGTTCAGGATTCATTCGAGCTGTATCCTCTCTGACTGTTGTATGGTTGTGAAACATGGATGCTATGCATCTTAGACTGGGCAAAGTTGGAGGCTTTCCACACAAAATGCCAACCTTTTTTTTTGGGCATAAAGTGGAATGACTTTATTCATCAAATAGATGTTTGTGGTCGCTCCAGTCTACAGACTACTGGGGCCTTGCCCGCAGCTGGCATCTTATGCTTTTCGAACATATTGCCAGAATGCCATAATACATTCCAGCAAATGCCATTCTCTCAGTGGCTTGTTACATCTGGGATAAAATTCCAGCCACCAAGGGGTGTGGGCAGCCCTGTACCCCTATTACATGGGTGCATCAGGTCTGTTCCAACGTTGGACTTTCAGTCCGTCAAGCCCTTGAGGCTGCACAAGAATGGACCAAATGGCCAACGATCACTATGGCCAACCGTTCGGCTAAGTGTTGAAGAAGAAGTGTCTAGAAGGCTGAAATCATGCTGCTAACCATGATCAGTTAGTGGTGGCCTTTTCCAGGAGTGTTTCTGTTATGTTCACAGAATAGCCTTGTTGGCAACTTGTCAGGAGCATGAGGCCTTGGTCTAATGGATTTATTGTAGCCATCCATGTCTTTAGTATGGCTGTGTGATCCATAGAAAAAACTTGCAGGTGAATCCCTATCCATCATCTCATCGTGGGGGCTGAGATTCCTCTTCCCTTGCGAGAAAGGCCTTGTGGATCGTAGGGGCTCTGCAGGAGGCCTGGGCCAACAGCACAGAGCCACTGTGCCTCCATACTGGCTTTGTACTTGGCAGAGCCCTCCAACTCCAGGCTCCCTGGCAGTGCAGCTCCATCATAGCCACTCTACCAGGACTACCCCAGGCTACAGTTTCCCATGGGAGTCCTAGGGGAGGTTCACTCAAAAGAGATTACAGCCTGAAGCTGAATTTATGTTTTTCCCTATAATCTGCAGGGCCAGAGAGGGGATAATGTGCATCCACCCACTCCTCCTCCCAGTCTCCACCTCCTGCCCTCACACAGACCCTGGACCCCATGGAGAGAGTGGGATGGTGCCTGGAAATGGCAGAGTCCCCATCCACCTTGAAGGAAGATTCGCACACAGAGGGGCCAAGGTAGATAATCTGCTAGGTCCATGTCAATCAGAGAGGCCATAATCCTCTCTTTGTAATGTCACAGCTGGTTGCTCTGGAAATGATGATGACATCCCAAAGGTTTAAGGCCCTGATTCAGCAAAGTAGTTAAGCATTGACTTTTAGCTTTAAATGTGTGCTGAAATCCTGTTGATTTCAATGGCCTGCTCACAGGCTTAAAATTAAATGTGTACTTAAGTATTTGTTGAATGTGGGCCTATGTGATGTGGCCTGTTTAAACTCTCCGCATTGGCCTGATGATGCCATGCTCAGAAGTCGGTTGCTCAATTATATCACATCACCTCACCTCCTTCTGAGACCAGGAAAAGAGTCAGTGTAACAAGCAGTTTTCATGAATACCTTGGTAATTGGACATGGGGAGATAAGGGCATCTTTTAATTCAGTTTGCCACATTAAAAGAATCCGACATTGAATACTGGGTATGGAGAAGTTTGATAGTGATGAGCAGCCACACTTTAAATTAATATGTTTGTAATCTAAGGAATATTTCAGTGTTGCCAAATCTTCTGACATTTAGCAGTTTTTTTTAAAGCCTCCATTCCTGGAGTTATGCAGTTACATCAGAATCTCTTTTTTCATTTAAAAATAAAAAGGTTTTAACCCTCCTGGTTTGTGAGAAAAGCTTGGAAATGTGGTATTTTAAAATCTCAACAACAGATTGTTGTTTTGAAACCCCTCCAGAAGTTAAATACAAAGAACTCAAAATGTTTTGTTTTAAAAAAAAAATCTCATGATTTCTCAGCTAATCTCGTGCTTTTGGGGCCTGAGTATTCCATTCATATTTGAAATATCATTTGAAATCTAACGTGGGAAATTTTACAGATTTACATCAGCAAGGTTCACACAGCACAGCCACTATATTTAGTTACCTGAATCTTAGTACAAATGAAATAGCTCCAATAGGCTACGTTCCTCTGCAACATGGGCACAGGTCACTTGCTGGTTTTAACATGTAAATGGTGGATTCTCTGTAACTTGAAGTCTTTAAATTGTGATTTGAAGACTCCAGTAACTCAGCCAGAGGTTAGGGGTCTATTACAGGAGTGGGTGGGTGAGGTTCTGTGGCCTGTGATGTGCAGGAAGTCAGACTAGGTCAGGGGTTCTCAAACTCGGGGGCGGGACTCCTCAGGGGGTCATGAGGTTATTACATGGGGGTCGCGAGCTGTCAACCTCCATCCCAAACCCTGCTTGCCTCCAGCATTTATAATGGTGTTAAGTATATAAAAAAGTGTGTTTAATTTATTAGGGGGGTTGCACTCATAGGCTTGCTGTGTGAAAGGGGTCACCAGTAAAAAAGTTTGAGACCCACTGGACTAGATGATCATGATGGTGCCTTCTGACCTTAAAGTCTATGAGACAGCACAGCTAACGGAGCACAAAAGGATTACTTATATTAGCTAGTAAAGCCAAGTGAGCAATCCACAAGTACTTACTTATTCAACACATGTTGTTTTTTATCTGATTCTGAAATGATCAGATTTATTTGCTATTTGAAATTATTTGTATATTTCTTCAGGAAATACATTTTGCTCTGTAGATACAGAAGAGCCTCAGAGTCATGAACACCTCAGGAACGGAGGTTATTCATAACTCTGAACAAAATGTTATGGTTGGTCTTTCAAAAGGTTACACCTGAGCATTGACTTGATACATCTTTGAAACTTAAGTATGCAGAAAAAAATGCTACTTTCCCTTTATTCTTTTAGTAGTTTACATTTAACATAGTACTGTGCTGTATTTGGTGGTTTGTTGTTGTTGGGTTTTTGGTTTTTTTTTGGGGGGGGGGGGGGGGGACGTCTCTGCTGCTGCCTGATTGTGTCCTTCCACTTCCAAATGAGGTGTGTGGTTGACTGGTCAGTTCATAGCGCTGGTGTTCATAACTCTGAGGTTCTATGGCACAGCCTGATCCAAAGCCCGTTGAAGACAAAAGAAGGAAGCAAGCAGTTTATTGCATATATTCACAGCTTGGATTGTGTTGGTTAGTTATGTGAGTCACAAGGGGTTGTTTCTATTGACCTGGTTGACTGATTTATGTAACTAGACAGCAAGTAGCTTGAAATACAATTTGAAATCCACTGTCAGTGCCAGATCCAAAGTCCATTGAAGTCAAGGGGAGCCTTTTTGTTGATTTCATTGGGTGAAATATTGGACCTAAAATGAATACTCCACTATTCAAGATAAAAATTCATGTTTTGTGGATATTTGTGCTACTAAAGCTCAAGGGGTAGATCTTCAGCTGGTGTAAATTGTCATAGCTCCAGTGAGTTCAATATGGCTTTGACATTTTACACCAGCTCAGGATCTGCCCGAGAGCTCAAATGTTCATGGGAAATGAATGTGAAAGGTCACAAATTCGAGTCACAATTTACTTTCAGAATCAAATAAATATTTGTGGAGAATTTTTTCCACTATTTGCTCTGCTCTGACATCCAGTATAACATTGTACTTTTCCAAGAGCTTTGTTTGCAAACAGCTAAGATTTTTATGAATGAAAAGGATCTTAAAATATTACAGGCTAATCTCCTTCCTGGAAGGGCTGTGAGTCTTAACACTTTACATATAAATCAATGATCATTCAGGTGGGTTTGCTGATTCTCAAATATCAAGACAATAAGACAGAAACAAACCAATCCACAATCGCATCTTATTAACAAGTCACACTGGTCTAAGGAATGAATGAGACCTTGTAGTCAGCATTATCCAGTTTCATGGACAAGGCCAAAAGGAGAACAGAAAGGCCCTGTTAACTCCACCCTGAGGTCATCGCAAAGCAGGGGGGCTGGAACAATTTGTATAATGGGAATCCTGAGAGCCATTGAACCAAATTGTAAACCCCATATATGCTGGAAACCATTTCAAGATAAGGGGTGCGGCAGAACTATGTCACAAAGGGAGAGCTGCCTCACTACTGCAAACTATCCGTGAGACAGATTAGGATTAACTGTACTGTATAAACCTTGGGCTCAAATCCTCAACTGTGCAGTTAAGAAAGGGAGAGGCAAAGGTGACCTTAAGCCACTTTTCTGCCTCTTAATTATGGGGCTGGCCAAGGACCAATTCAGCCACTGGCACAAATCAGTGCAGTCTAAGGACTCACACCATTTCAGTGCATTTCCTTCAACCCTTGCCACCTTTCTCAGGTGATGGGTAAAATGTGACTGACCATGCTGAATACTGCAAAGGGGTTCAGGAATATGAAAATGGTTGTCTGCCCTCCTTCTTTTGGCAGCTATTCATCCCAATTGGCATTGTGTTTCCCCTCCCCTGGCACAAGAAATGTGCATGTCTCTAGGACAGAGATGACAGCATCATTAAAACTTGCCTGTGTCTGCTTCACCTCCCAAGTGACTATGTACTGACCACATATAAATGAAGTCACCCAGACTGCAAACAGCTGCAGAAACATACAACATATTAAATAGAGGAGTCATGCATTTGGCCAGAACTGTGGACCTGGACTGCACTTTTCCATGCCAGAGCTGACCTTCACTGGAAAAGCTACTAGTTTTTAATCCTCTTCCTGCAGCAAAATTTTTAGCCGCCAAGTGGCAGTGTGAGCTCACTCAATAACTCCAGTTTCATGCTTGCTGAGAGGATCTGGTTAATAGAGCATCTGAGTGGGATTCTTTTCTCTGCTGTCTGCTCTTTACAGGGCTGTTAACACTGTCAGGAGTAAATCCAAGATTAAAAGTGTGTACTCAAGTGTATTTAGTAGTTTGGACTTTGTTGAGGTTGGGAGGGAAAGCTCTCCGATTGGCTCTCTAATCTAGCCCCCTGCATCAGACCTAGATGGCTCATTCTCCTGTAACAATCCCCACTAGGTGGAGGCCTAACCTCAGCCTTCAATAGCTCAAGCTAGAGCAGTGGTTTTCAACCTGTGGTCTGTGGACACCTCGGGGTCTGCAGATGATGTCTAAGATTTCTAAAGGGATCTGTGCCTTCATATGAAATTTGTTAGGGGTCTGCAAATGAAAAAAGGTTGAAAACCACTGAGTTAGCGTGATTCCAAACCTCCTCCGGGCAGCTTGTCCTGTGCCTAAACTGGCCTTAAAGATTTTCATAATACTAACCGTAATTTTTCTCTGCTACAGTTGTAGCCCTTTACTTATTGTCCTGTCCCCCAAAAAATCACAGACTCTGTAAATGGAAAAGGAGTGGTAGGTCCCACCTAGCCCACATCTCTGCTCATACAGGATCATTCCCTCCAGCACCAAGGATTCCTTTGGGAGACTATTCCACAGCTTAATGCAGCTCACTGTCAGGAAGCTTTTTTTCTGACATTCAGGCTACATTTATCCTTTCTTAATTTTATTTCCTTCCTCCTACTTAGGGCAGCTCCCCCTTTCCCCTCGTGTCGTGCTAAAAAATCTTCCCCTTGCTTGATGTTCACAACCTGCAAATACACCTCTATCTCGATATAACGCTGTCCTCGGGAGCCAAAAAATCTTACCGTGTTATAGGTGAAACCGCGTTATATCGAACTTGCTTTGATCCGCCGGAGTGCGCAGCCCCACCCACCCGGAGCGCTGCTTTACCGCGTTATATCCTAATTCGTGTTATATCGGGTCGCATTATATTGGGGTAGAGGTGTAGCTGTAGACTGTTATGTCATCCTGAGTTATCATTTAGCCAAGGTATTCACATGAAGCCAGTTCCTCAACCCTGCTAAATCTGCTTAAGCTAGATGAGCAAAGGTCATCTTCCAATGATGCACAGCCGCCTTAACCAGCCCTCATCACCAACCTGGCAACCTCCTGCAGAGGAGGCAGGTGAGAGTCTTGGCTAGGAGATAGGGTGTATGACTGGAGCACTGCTACACTCTGGTGATCCTGTGCTAGCCACACTTAAATTTCAGCCTTATACTCTAAGGCTGATGTATGTTGTGCCAGGGACTAAAATGACCTCCAGACAGCTCCAGGAGGGACATAAAGGAAGGTCTTGCACTGAGTGGAGCTTGATTAGGCCTGAGAATCAAGCCCATGATATTTATCTCTTTTACTCTCTCTTTGTAAATTTGCCCATCCAAGCCCCATGATAATTTTTGTTGTTGTTCCCTGATCTCTCTGCAATTTATCAATAACTTTCTGTCCAGAACCAAGTGCAGTATTCCAGATGCAGCTGCAGCACAGTGGTGTAGAGAGGGACCATCCCCTCCTTGTCCTATGAGGGAATGACCCAGCATATGCAGATTAACATTGCACTGACCTTTTTTTTACTGCCATGTCAAATTGCAAATTCATGTTGTTGTAGAAGCAGCAGTGATCTGTATGCTCTGTATAACTATGCTATGTATAATCTGTATACTCAAAAGGTCTGTTATACTTCCTCCCCTCCCCCCGTCTCCTCTCCCTCTCTGAATACCTGTGATGTGGCTTTCCCTCTCCCCCTCCGTCCTGGAATGCTTGTGGAATAAATGGACTGGTTGAACAGCTGGAAGATCAGAAGAGCTTCCAGGTAGACAAGGTGTTTGGGACTCTAATTAGGCAGCACTCACACACCCAGTGCATGGACACTGCCTGCGGCGGATCCAGGCACCAGCGCTCCAAGCGTGTGCCTGGGGCGGCAAGCCGCGAGGGGCACCATGCCGGTCCCTGCGAGGGCGGCAGTCAGGCAGCCTTCGGCGGCATGCCTGCGGGAGGTCTGCCGGTCCTGCGGATTCTGTGGCAATTCGGCGGCGGATACGCCAAAGCCGTGGGACTGGCGGACCTCCCGCAGGCATGCCGCCAAAGGCAGCCTGCCTGCCATGCTTGGGGCAGCAAAAAAGCTAGAGCCGCCCCTGGACGCTGCATGGACACTGCCCGAGGTGGAGTGTAACCAACCAGATGTGGCCAAGTCATCTCTAGTCGCAGGTCATGAGGAGCAGGTCCTTAAAAGGGGAAGGGGCCATGTGCTCAGGAGTGCACTCACAAGCTTGTACCTCCCATGAAGGCCCTTCGCCTGGACCGTCTTGCCAATGGTTCGCCACATTGCATTCCATCGTGCCTCAGGAAGACTTACCTTCATTGCACCATCCATCGCTGTGCTGTGGGACACTTACCTTGAAGAATCCTGACATCTCCAGTGCCGTGCCTGTCCTGGGAACGTGAGTATGTGACATCCCCCCACCCTTCTTTTGAGCTTAGCTATCAGTATAATAAAAGTACTGCTTTCTGCCAAATTCTGGTGGGTCATTAGTCCTCCCTAAGCTTACTAGCTGGCCCAATTTCGGGTAACACATGTCTAATTTCTAGCCCATAAGGACTTGTCTACACGATAGTTTAGTCCCACCAGAAACGTGTACATTTTTGCCTATGCTAGCATGTCATGCATTAATTGGTCTGTGTGGACGCTGGTGTCATGTACTAAATGTTCCCTAGTGCATGTTAATGTAGTCCCATTTCAAGCAATACTACATTCACACACACTAGGGAACATCAAGTATGTGCCAGCAGGGTCCACAAGGGCCAGTTAGTGCATGACATACTAGTGCAGACTAGTAGACAAACCCTTGGTCTCATCAGGCATCATTCTTTCCCAGGTTCTACCTCCCTTTGGATTCATTTATTTTCTTCTCCTGTTTCTGATCTCTCTAGATCCCTTTGTGTTATTTCTCTGTCCTCACTAGTATTCACACTTCTACTCACTTTAGTATCCTCTGCTAATTTTATCAATGTAGTATTCACTCCTCTCCCAGATCATTAATGAAGACATCAGATCAGACCTAACACAGATCCCTTCAGTACTGGACTAAACACCTCTCCCAGCTCAATAATTTGCTACTTATTGTCCCTTGTTCACTGTTCTTAAACCAGCTTTCAAGTCATGCAAGTGCTCAGTTATGTCCAAACTGATCTGAATTAAATTTAGTTAGATTTTTGTGAGTCAGTCTCAAATGCTTTATTAAATCCAAATATATTACTTCTGCCACTTTCCTTTCATCCACTGATCTTGTAAATCTATCAAAACAAACATTAAAATTTGCCAATATAATTGCTTGTGGTTCCACTATCCTGCAGATGTTTAGTGGAGATGGGAGGATTCTCTCCATATTTGTTCCATTGCTTTAGTTGGGAGAGAGGTCAGATTTACAGGATGGTGATTACTAGGATCATGCTTCCCTTTTTCTGAATACTGGCATTAAATTTGCTTTCCTGGGACCTCTCCGGTTTTCTGTGACTTTTCTTCAGTAACACAAGAAAATAATTGGATCCACTTTTCATATTGTCCTATAAACTGTATGTATTTAGATCCAGTTGTAATATCACCCTTATTTATAAATTATAGGGGCTAATTTTCCAAATGTTCTTGATTACGCTTTTAATGCTACACTTTACAGGGCTAGTTATCATGCATTCGATACTTAAAAGTTGGTTGTAGCATAGTTATTGTGATTTAACATGTATGTACCAGATGTATCTTTATTGCCTACTTAATCAGTGTCTTAATTCTGAACAATGCGGTGTGGTTTAGAGGAACAAGAACAGGAAGTTCTTCTTCGAGTGCTGTCCCTGTGGGTGCTCCACTTCAGGTGTTGGTGTTTCCCGGTGCCACTGATTGGAGATTTTTGGTAGCAGTGCCTGGTCAGGACGTGCATGTGCAGTAGCTGTCTCACAGTACCATTGGCACTTCATCTAGCGCTGGCCCATCCTGACCCCCTCAGTTCCTTCTCAACCGTCCTCAGTTGCAGATGGAGCTCCAAAGGCAGTGTCAGATATTTACCTAGAAAAGATTTAGAAATAGTTATTGTTAAGTTTAGTTCTCAGTAGTTAGTAGTTAGTTAGGCCTTGTCTACACTACGAGAGTAGTTCGATTTTACTTAAATCGAATTTTTGGAATCGATATTGCAAAGTCGAACGTGTGTGTCCACACTAAGGACAGTAATTCGACTTTGTGAGTCCACACTAACGGGGAAAGCGTCGACATTGGAAGTGGTGCACTGTGGTCAGCTATCCCACAGTTCCCGGAGTCCCCGCTGCCCATTGGAATTCTGGGTGGAGCCGCAAATGCCTTCTGGGTAAAAAAAAGGTGTCCAGGGTGCTTTTGGGTAACTGTCATCATCCGTCCATCACTCCCGCCCTCCCTCCCTGAAAGCGCCGGCGGGAAATCAGTTCGCGCACTTTTCTAGTCAGTGACAGCGCGGACGCCACAGCACTGCGAGCATGGAGCCTGCTGCAACCATCACTGCAGTTGTGGCCGCTCTCAACGCCTCGCAACTTATCATACACCTTTCCCTGAGGCAGATGCAGAAAAGTCAGGCGAGGAGGCTACGTCAACGCGGTGATGGCCTGAAGTCTGAGAGTAGCACAGACCTCTCAGAAAGCAGGGGACCCAGCGCCGAGAACATCACGGTGGCAATGGGTCATGTTGATGCCGTCGAAAGGAGATTCTGGGCACGGGAAACAAGCACTGAGTGGTGGGACCGCATAGTGCTGCAGGTCTGGGATGAATCCCAGTGGCTGCGAAACTTTCGCATGCGGAAGGGAACTTTCCTGGAACTTTGTGAGTTGCTGTCCCCTGCCCTGAAGCGCAATGACACCCGGATGCGAGCAGCCCTGACTGTCCAGAAGCGAGTGGCCATAGCCCTGTGGAAGCTTGCAACGCCAGACAGCTACCGGTCAGTCGCGAACCAGTTTGGGGTGGGCAAATCTACCGTGGGGGTTGTTGTGATGCAAGTAGCCAAGGCAATCGTTGATGTACTGCTGCCAAAGGTAGTCACCCTGGGAAACGTGGAGGCGATCATAGATGGCTTCGCAGCGATGGGATTCCCAAACTGCGGTGGGGCCATAGATGGAACTCACATCCCTATCCTGGCACCGGAACACCAGGCCAGCCAGTACATTAACAGAAAGGGCTACTTTTCCATGGTGCTGCAAGCACTGGTGGACCACAGGGGACGTTTTACCAACATCTACGTGGGATGGCCGGGCAAGGTTCATGACGCTCGTGTTTTCAGGAACTCTGGTCTGTTTAGACGGCTGCAGCAAGGTATTTACTTCCCGGACCACAAAATAACTCTTGGGGATGTGGAGATGCCTATAGTCATCCTCGGGGACCCAGCCTACCCGCTAATGCCCTGGCTCATGAAGCCCTATACTGGCGCCCTGGACACTGAAAAAGAACTCTTCAACTACCGGCTGAGCAAGTGCAGAATGGTGGTGGAGTGTGCTTTTGGCCGTCTCAAGGGGAGATGGAGAAGCTTACTGACTCGCTGTGATCTCAGCGAAACCAATATCCCCATTGTTATTGCAGCTTGCTGTGTGCTCCACAATCTCTGTGAGAGCAAGGGGGAGACCTTTATGGCGGGGTGGGAGGTTGAGGAAAATAGCCTGGCTGCTGATTACTCACAGCCAGACAGCCGGGCGATTAGAAGAGACCAGCGGGAAGCGCTGTGCATCCGGGAGGCTTTGAAAGCAAAGTTCCTGAGTGAGCAGGGTAACCTGTGACTTTAAAGTTTGTGTATTGAGAAGCTAAACCTGCCCCCGTTTCTTTGCCCAGTTAATGTTGACTATCCTATCCAGTTACATACCCCCTTCACCCCACTTCCAACACACGTTTCAAAATAAAAATAGTTCTACTTTGTTAAAGCACACCGTTTTCTTTAATACTGTATTCGCGGGAATTTTTTAAAACTGGGACGCAGACTGTGGTGCGGAGCGGGTGTACTGTAGTGGCGCGAATGCAGCTTCTAAACTCAAGGATTGACAGGCTCCGCTGCGGTGGGATGGTTGTTTCAACGGAGCCTGTCACCCCTCCTGATAGGGACTGTGTGTATGGGGGGGTCTATGTGACTTTGTGGCAGGGGGAGGACGGTTACAGATCCCCTGCTGTGTGGCTCTGTGATCCTGCCTAAGGACCGCCGCTTAAGATCTGTAACTGCCCTCCCCTGCCACAAAGTCACAGAGCAACCCACCCCCCACCACATAACATGAAAACAACCTCCCAGACTAACCAGGGTAACTAGTCACTGCATCACTGCACTATGTATGTGCCCTGCTGCTGTGCCTGCCCCCGACTATATACCCTGCCAAAGGTGACTGTCCTGTCGAATTACCAACCCCCTATCCCCCCCTCCTGCAAAAGAACATGATGGAAACAGTAGTTAACAGAAACGTATTTTTTATTATCAACCAAACATGGAACTGGGAAAGTGAAACTTGGACGGGGGCTTGTGTCAGGCGGGAAGGAAAGAACTTGTCAAATTTTGGGGAATGAGAGCCTTCTGCTGCTCGAGCTCTCTGCAGGGGTGGAGTGAGAGTTAGCAGGGACTCTGCCGCCTCTCCTTCTGTGCACTTTGGGTGAGGGGAGTATGGGACTTGGTGGCGGGGGAGGGCGGTTAGAGATGGACTGCAGCGGGGCTCTGTCCTCCTGCCTCCGTTCCTGCAGAACATCCACAAGGCGCCGGAGCGTGTCCGTTTGCTCCCTCATTAGTCCAAGCAGGGTTTGAGTCGCCTGCTGGTCTTCCTGACGCCACCTCTCCTCCCGATCCATGTTGGCTTGGTGCATTCGGGTCAAGTTCTCCCGCCACTGGGTCTGCTGTGCTGCCTGGGCTCTGGAGCAGGCTATAAGCTCCGAGAACATGTCCTCCCGTGTCCTCTTCTTCTTATGCCTAATCCGCGCTAGCCTCTGGGAGTGTGATGACAGGCTAGGTTGTGAGACAGTCGCAGATGGGGCTGTGGGAATGGGAAAAAGGGAGTGAATTCCTCAGAAAGATAAATGTAGTTGTGAACAAAGAACATAGTCTTTCTCTGTTAACAAGACCATGCACAGCACCTATCACATGCGCACTCAGCACAAGGTCGAATTCTCGGCCTTCGCATTCAGTGCCTGGGGTCTTCTACAGCACATTTGAGAAGCCTCTCAGGAGAACGGAATTTCTGTTGCAGGCAGACATGGTAAGCCGTAGACTTGTGGCAGCTTAAAACTTTAATATTAGCAATGGCCTCATTTCACATTGAAATCAATGTCGGTCCCTGCTGCCAGCAATTCGGCAAGCAGGAAGTCTGCTCCTGTCCCACACCCTCGCGGCTGTCCCCGGGAATGATCCCTTTCGGCTGCCCCTCTCCCGCCTCCACCGCGTGGCTGCAAACCAGCGGTTACAGTTCTGTAAAGGAACGGCAAAGCAGTCCCAACACTAACATTCCCCTACCTCATTCAAAGCAGGTCATCATGAGCGACATCACCCTCATGAGGATCTCTGACAGCGAGAAAGAGAGAATGCTCCGGGAAAGCCTGCAAAGACCAGGGCCGTATGCCGCCATGCTGTGCAGAGCAATGATTCCAGAGTACTTGATAGTCTCGTGGCGTGGCAACGTGTCCTACTACGGAGGACCCAATAAGGCCGCTCTCCCCAAGAACCTAATGCAGCGGATTTCCAATTACCTCCAGGAGAGCTTCCTCGAGATGTCACAGGAGGATTTCTGCTCCATCCCCGGACATATAGACCGCATTTTACTGTAGCTGCTGTAGCAGTGACTAACCAGTAGAGCGGCTTGGGCAGGACAATCATGCAAAACCGGACATTGCTAGATTTTTTTTCAATAGTTGCACTGCCCATGACTGAACCGTTAAGCTAATCAAACTAATCATGAGAAACCCATTTTTTAAATTGTTAATATTCCTGTTCTGTTACAAATAAATGTTTAGATTTTTACAACACTTACTGGCTGATCCTTCCCCAGATTCTGTGTCCGGGGTAACGGCTGGGGAGGGTTGGTAGGGGATCTCTGTAAGGGTGATGAAGAGATCCTGGCTGTCGGGGAAATCAGCGTTGTGAGCGCTGTCGACTGCCTCGTCCTCCTCATCTCCTTCCTCATCTTCCCCGTCCGCTAACATGTCCGAGGATCCAGCCGTGGACACTATCCCATCCTCAGAGTCCACGGTCACTGGTGGGGTAGTGGTGGCGGCCGCACCGAGGATGGAATGCAGTGCCTCGTAGAAACGGGATGTCTGGGGATGGGATCCGGAGCGTCCGTTTGCCTCTTTGGTCTTCTGGTAGCCTTGTCTCAGCTCCTTGATTTTCACGCGGCACTGCGTTACATCCCGGCTGTATCCTCTCTCTGCCATGTCTTTAGAGATCTTCTCGTAGATCTTTGCATTCCGTCTTTTGGATCGCAGCTCGGAAAGCACGGACTCATCGCCCCACACAGCGATGAGATCCAAGACTTCCCGATCAGTCCATGCTGGGGCCCTCTTTCTATTCTGAGATTGCACGGCCATCACTGCTGGAGAGCTCTGCATCGTTGCCAGTGCTGCTGAGCTCGCCACGATGTCCAGACAGGAAATGAGATTCAAACTGGCCAGACAGGAAAAGGAATTCAAATTCAAATTTTCCCGGGGCTTTTCCTGTGTGGCAATTCAGAGCATCCGAGCTCGTACTGCTGTCCAGAGCGTCAACAGAGTGGTGCACTGTGGGATAGCTCCCGGAGCTATTAGCGTCGATTTCCATCCACACCTAGCCTAATTCGACATGGCCATGTCGAATTTAGCGCTACTCCCCTCGTCGGGGAGGAGTACAGAAGTCGAATTAAAGAGACCTCTATGTCGAACTAAATACCTTCGCGGTGTGGACGGGTGCAGGGTTAATTCGATGTAACGGCGCTAACTTCGACATAAACGCCTAGTGTAGACCAGGCCTTAGTCTTAGGTTTCCATTTAACCACTTAGACTTTCCCTGTTTAAAAAAAAAAATCCTTGGAGAGCGCTCCTGTCCGTTTCTATGTCCTTGTACCATGACAAAATTGAACAATGAAAATGCCAGGCTTCCCTGGTTTTAAACACTGCACTTCATGTAAGGATGCTATGCCAGTCTCCGATGGACACTCACCCTGTGTTCATTGCCTGGGGAAGGCGAACATCCCTCAAAAATGCAACCACTGCAGCAATCTTAAACCCAAAGCGAGGAGAGAGAGGAATCTCAGACTTAAAATGATCCTTATGGAGAAATCCCTAACACCGCAGTCAACCTCGGGAAAAACCCCATCGGGGGATTCCCCGGGTGCCTCCTCACTGGATAGAGCAAGTTCCCTTTCCCACAGAAAATTGAGGTAGGGAGAGGCATCTCTGACCCACGGAGAACTATTGAGCCACCGCCGTCACATGCAAGTGCCAGAGACCGTCTACATAAGGACATGCCCCCATCTCTGGCTAAATCGTGGATATGCCCCCCCCATGCCATTCCCAATACACTGGGCACAGTGGGACCCATGTGTGGTCTACAGAGCTCAGGTCCAAAAGCCCCACACCTCGCAGAGGCAACAGATACACCCTCCTACAGCACTGCACTGAGCCTCAGAGTCACATGAGGATTCTGTAGAAGAATTGAATGATTCCAATACACGAGACTCCTCACCAACCCACAACTCATCTTCATCTCCAGATGAGGTGGTAATTCCACTCCCGCCCACCGTCGCAGATGACTCAAAGCAATTTCAAGACTTATTCAAACGGGTGGCACAAAGCCAGAACATCCCACTGGAAGAGGTGGCTGAAAACCAAAATCAGCTCCTCAAAATACTACAGCCAGCATCCTCGACAAAGATTGCGCTGCCAATTAATAATGCCCCGATGGAGCCGGCAGAATCAGTGTGGGAAACACCAGCTACCATACCTCCGATGTGCAAAAGGGCGGATAGAAAGTATTATGTGCCAAATAAAGGTATGGACTTCCTATTTTCGCACCCTCAGCCAAACTCCTTGCTGGTGGATGCGGTGAACCAACAGGGGAAACAACCCCTTTTTAAACCCATCCCATAGGACAAGGACTCTAAGAGATTGAATTTGTTCGGATGCAAAATCTATTAGTCTGCGACCCTTCAGTTTCGCACAGCCAACTACACCACCATACTGGCTAAGTACGACCATGACAATTATGAGAAACTTAACGAATTAACTGTGGACATCCCAGAGGACAGAAGGGAGCAATTCCAATCTATACTAACCAAAGGACAGCTAGTCGCAAGGACAGCGCTACAAGCGTACCTTGACATCGCGGACACGTCCGCTCGCATGACAGCTACAGCTATAGTCATGAGAGGGGAATCATGGTTATAATCCTCCAGAATCCCAAAGGACCTTCAGATTAAAGTTGAAGACCTTCCCTTTGACAGAGAAAAATTATTTTCCGCAAAGATTGACAATGTCCTACACTCACTAAAGGACTCTCGAACGACGCTCCAAACCCTGGGCATATATACGCTCCCTAATAGACATAGGAGATACCAAACTCATAACCGAAACAGGGACACATCGGTTCACCAACACAGCGACCATTTGACAATTCATGCCAAAGACATCAGCCACAGAGATGCCAACCACATCAGTCCCAGTCAACTGCATCACAGGCATTACCGGCCAAGACCCAATTTTGAAGATTTGGTCGCGGGTCTGATCAACCTCCCCTGACAACCAGCGCATGTTACACAAACTGCCCAGATGTTTGGCCACCGACTACAGCCATTTTACCAAGCGTGGGCATCCATCACCACAGATCACTGGTTACTGGAGATAGTACAATCTGGTTATACTATGTCCTTCATCTCCATCCGGCCTACCCATCCCCCTTCCCTGTCCCTCTTCAGGGACCCATCTCATGAGCATCTTCTACAACAAGAAGTAAACCATCATGTACAGTTAGGTTTCGTGGAACATGTTCCAGTACAGCACAGGGGGAAGAGATTCTACTCAACTACTTCTTGACTCAGAAGAAAAATGGAGGATGGAGACCCCATTTTAGATCTCAGAAAACTCAACAAATTTATATGTTCCCAAAAATTCAGAATGGTGATGCTGGCGTCAATAATTCTGGTGCTGAAAGAAAGGGACTGGTTTTCAGCCCATGACCCACAAGATGCATATTTCCATATCACTATACACAGACGATTCCTATGGTTCACAGTTGGGAGAGACCACTTCCAATACAGAGTGTTACCATTAGGACTTTCGACAGCTCCAAGAGTCTTTACCAAACCCTGGCCATAGTAGCAGCACACCTACACAGACAGGGAATTATGATAGTCCCATACTTGGATGATTGTCTATTGAAGGGTCGCACTCAAACAGAAGCAATACATGTCACACAAATGACTATGACACTTTTCCACACCCTAGGGTTACAAGTAAATGAGAAGAAATCTATCCTAGATCCGGTTCAACAACTAGAATTCATCGGAGCTTACCTAGACTTGATAGAAAGTTCATTACCGATGACCAGATTCTCCACAATGACCACTCTCATATCGGTAGTCACAAACAGTCCAAGGGTCTCTGCACGCACCTGTCTACAACTATCAGGACATATGGCAGACTCTTGCTTTGTGGTCAAACACTCATGACTACACATGCACGGTCTCTAGGGATGGCTGAGCACAGTCTACATACCATGCAAGCACAGTCTAAACAGACTCCTGTCACCACCACCAAAAGTCATACAATCACTACAACGGTGGATAAACCAATGCAATTTGTGTGCAGGGGTCCTGTTTCACCAAGGCCCAGCATCCATCCTGATCACTACAGATGCATTACTGATCGGATGGGGTGAACACTTGAACCAACACACAATACAAGGGAAATGGTCTGCCGCGGAGTTGTTATTACACATCAATCTATTCAAACTAAAAGCAGTCTGAAATGCATGCCAACATTTCCTACCAATGATAAGAAAAAAATCAGTAAGAATAATGACAGATAACATGGTCTGTATGTTCTACATAAACAGACAAGGGGGAGCTTGATCTCATTCCCTATGCACAGAAGCCATAAAATTATGGAACTGGTGCATTACCCACAATATTACCATTACTGCATCATACCTCCTGGGCCAACAGAACATAATGGCAGACACATTGAGCAGACAGTTTTCCCAAGAACACAAATGGGAACTGAACGACGACATTGCACAACACATATTCTGCATGTGGGGGTCACCACACATTGATCTGTTCGCAACTTCACGAAACCACAAATGTCCAAGGTTTTGCTCACGAGCAGGACTAGGACTGCAATCCCTAGGAGATGCCTTTGTCATCCGATGGAACGCGCCCTTCCTGTACGTGTTCCCACAGATACCGTTATTATTCAGAGTGATACACAAGATTTGGCACGACAGAGCCCAGATCATACTGATAGCTCCGACATGGCCCAGATAGACATCGTTTCCATACCTGAACTGCATGGCGCTTTGCACCCTTCCTCTCCGGCAGGATCTTCTCTCTCAGGACAAGGGTCCTGTTCTTCACCCGAATCTGAGAAAACTCCACCTGAATGCATGGCTCCTCCATGGCTCCATCATGACAAACTAACCTGTTCAGAAGAGGTGTTGCTAAGCAGCAGGAAACTTACCATGCCTATCATTACTTCCATAAATGGGAAAGGTTCTCCTTGGGTTGTCACAACAGACACATACCAGCACTTACAGGGCCAATACATTCGATTTTGGAGTACATGTTGCATTTGAAACACTTGGGGGTTATCTGTTAGTTCACTTTGGGTACACCTCACAGCCATAGCTGCTTTTTGCCACAAGATAGATGGTTTTTCAGCCCTTGTGCACCTGATTACAAAATGCTTCCTCGCAGGCATTCAGAACATGTACCCTGAAGTCTGCAACCCTACACCAGCATGGGACCTAAAGCTAGTCCTCAGAGGCCTTACTAGAGCCCCTTTCAAACCATTTGCTACCTGTTCTCTACTACATTTATCAATGAAAGTAGTGTTCCTGGTCACGATCACCTCAGCACGTAGACTGGGTGAAATTGGGGCCCTCATGGCCCATCCTCCTTACACCATATTTTTTAAAGACAAAGTGACTATGTGACCACATCCTAAATTCATACCGAAAGTACCTTAATCATTCCATATCAATCGACCTATTCATCTACCTACGTTTTACCCTAAGCCACATGGGTCTACACAGGAATCTATTCTCCACACTGAAGGGCACTAGCATTCTACCTAGATAGAATGAAACTTTTCTGTAAGTCACCAGGACTCTTCATTTCCATGACTGAATGATCAAAGGGTGCAGCCTTTTCCAAACAAAGACTATCAAAATGGTGTGACGGGTTGGATCACAGAAACCACCTTGGGAACTGCCAGCTGATGTGCCAAGACTACTTCTGCCCCTGCTTTCCCTGCCAGCCTGAGACTCCAGCACCCTGTCTTGTTGAGCCAGACATGCCAGTCTGCTCCAACACAGACCCAGGGTCTGAACCACGTCCCCTAACAGCTGTAGGCTTAAACTGAAAGCAGCTTCCAGAAGTGTTCCTGTCTTTAACACTCTGATGCCCAACTCCCAATGGGGTCCAAACCCCAAATAAATAAAAGCTTATACAGGGTAAACTCATAAATTGTTTGCCCTCTATAACACTGATAGAGAGATATGCACAGCTGTTTCCTGCCCCCCCCCCCCCGGTATTAATACATACTCTAGGTTAATTAATAAGTAAAAAGTGATTTTATTAAATACAGAAAGTAGGATTTAAGTGGTTCCAAGTAATAGCAAACAGAACATAGGGTACGTCTATACTTACCTCCGGGTCCGGCGGTAAGCAATCGATCTTCTGGGTTCGATTTATCGCATCTTGTCTAGACGCGATAAATCGATCCCGGATCGATCCCGGAAGTGCTCGCCGTCAACGCCGGTACTCTTGCTCCGCGAGGGGAGCCTGCCTGCCGTTATTCACGTAGCTGAAGTTGCGTATCTTAGTTCGAAGTGGGGGGTTAGTGTGGACCAGGCCAAAGTGAATTACCAAGTAAAATAAAATAAAACACGCAAGTCTATGTCTAAGAAAACTGAATACAGATAAAACCTCACCCTTAGAGTAATTCCAGTAAGCTTCCTTTTATAGACTAGTCTCCTTCTAGTCTGGGTCCAGCAATCGCTCACATCCCCTGTAGTAACTGTCCTTTGTTCTAGTTTCTTTCAGGAATCCTTGGGAGTGGAGAGGTTATCTCTTTAGCCAGCTGAAGACAAAATAGATGGGTCTCCCAGGGGTTTAAATAGACTTTCTCTTGTGGGTGGAGACCCCCTTCTATCTCCTATGCAAAGTCCAGCTCCAAGATGGAGTTTTGGAGTCACATGGGCAAGTCACATGTCCATGCATGACTCAGTTTTTACCAACCAAGCCACATTCCTAGGAAAGCTCAGATGTGGATTGGCATCTTCAAGTTCATTGTTGGCTTAAGTGGTTCTTGATTGGGCACTTAATTTGCACATTTCTTTCTCAAGAAGCTGACCAAATGCTCTACTAGGCTAGTTAAAATCAAGCAAGTACACAGCCAATATTCATAACTTCGAATACAAAAATGACACATTCATACAAATAGGATGAATATATTCAGTAGATCATAACCTTTACATAGATATGGTACATGGCATATGTAGCATAAAACATATTCCAGTTATGTCACATATACATTCATAAGCATATTTCCCTAAAGCCTTATGGAGTGCACTGTCACAAATGGATATTGAATTGCATCCATTTATGTTACCAACAACAAAATATAGAACTCCTGACAGGGATCAGAGCTCATTCAACGAGTTAAATTTCTACCTCGACCGCATTCTTATATAACGTTCCAATCAGAGAAATATGCCAAGCCACCACTTGGGCTTCCGTACACACATTCACAAACCACTACACAATAACTCAGAGTTCAGAGGCCGATGTGATACTTGGCCTTACGGTATTAGCCTCAACTGTACAGCCAACTCCGAAACCCATCCTTCCATAATGGAGTACTGCTCTAGAGTCACCTGAAGTGGAGCACCCACAGGGACAGCACTCGAAGAAGGAGAGAAGGTTACTCTTTTTGTGCAGTAACTGAGGTTCTTGGAGATGTGTCCCCCTGTGGGTGCTCCACTACCCTTCCCTCTACTTCAGAGTTCACAGAAAGGACTCTATGGTAGAGAAGGAACTGAGGGGGTCGGGACATGCAAGCGCTAGAGGAAGCGCCAACAGTACTGCAAGACAGCTACTGTGCATGCACTGCTACCGAAAATCTCCAATCAGCGGCACCAGAACGCACCAACACCTAAAGTGGAGCACCCCCAGGGGGACACATCTCAAAGAACCTCAATTACTGTACAAGGTGAGTAACCTTCTCTTCTGTTGTGGTGCTGGTGAGAGCAAGGAGCACAGAGACTCACATGTGGTTACAGGAGAGGGTAACAGCTGTACTAATGGTAACCCAGAGTTATACAGAAGAACCAGCACTATTTCTAACTGGAGTGAGACCTTCTACATTAATCCTATAAGGCCCAGTCCTGATCCCTGTTCAACTCCCTTGTAATCAAATCTTCTTTGCTGGCGGTTCCCAGAATGAGGGAACTACTAATAACTATAAAGCATGAATAGCCAGCTTCTGTGGTATCTTCTTGGCAGCCTTTGACCTAGGGCAGTGGTCCCCAAACTGTGGGGCATGCTCCCTAGGGGTGTGCAGAGGAAAATCCAGGGGAGTGCAGCAGGGTCCGGGCCAGACCCCACAAAGGGGTGGGGAGGGAGCGCCACCCAGGCCCGCTGTGCCCCGAGCTCCACTCCAGCCCCACCTCTGGTCACAGCCCCCAGCCCCAGCTATAGTCCCAGCTCCGTTCCCAGCCCTGGCCCCCGCTCTTGGCTCCTGGCTCCTGGCTCCTGGCTGTAGCTGTGCTTCCAGTCCCGACAGCAGCCCCCAGCCTGGCTGTGACTTCGCTCCCAGCCCGAGTGGGGCACAGACACATTCTATTATTGGTAAGGGGGGGGCGCAAGAGGAAAAGTTTGGGGACCACTGGCATAGGGGGTGTGTTGGAGTGGGGGTATGATTTGCCAGAGACTGCTGGTGTAGTAGAGCAGCTACTGCTCTAATCTATGATGAGGCCAGGGCTGGGACTTGTGGAGCCCTGGCCCCGGAATTAGGGATCCTCTACCAACTGCGTTGCACCCTCCCCTCAAACAGAAGCTGGGCGCAGCTGAGAAACTGGTACTAAGTTTATTTTAGCATGAATCCCAGCTTTGCTCACAGAGTCAGATTCTGATCTCACTCTCAGGAGTCACTCAAATGGAATCAGCTGAGTTACACCATTGTTAGTGAGATCACAGTTAGGCTCTTTGGATCTGATTTTCCCCATCCAAGAATGGGATAGTAATACATGCTGTGACTACTTCACAGGGGTACTGGAATGATTAGTGTTTGTACGGCACTTTGAACACGTACATTCAGGGCTTGGATGCTGTTGCAAAAAAAGCAAACATGATTCTGGGATGTATGAACTGGTGTGTTGTGAGCAAGACATGAGAAGTCATTCTTCCGCTCTACTCTGCTCTGGTTAGGCCTCAGCTGGAGTATTGTGTCCAGTTCTGAGCACCACATTTCAAAAAAGATGTGGAGAAATTGGAAAGGGTCCAGAGAAGAGCAACAAGAATGATTAAAGGTCTTGAGAACATGACCTATGAAGGAAGGCTGAAAGAATTGGGTTTGTTTAGTTTGGAAAAGAGAAGACTGAGAGGGGACATGATAGCAGTTTTCAGGTATATAAAAGGGTGTCATAAGGAGGAGGGAGAAAACTTGTTCACCTTAGCCTCTAAGGATAGAACAAGAAGCAATGGGTTTAAACTGCAGCAAGGGAGGTCTAGGTTGGACATTAGGAAAAAGTTCCTAACTGTCAGGGTGGTTAAACACTGGAATAAATTGCCTAGGGAGGTTGTGGAATCTCCATCTCTGGAGATATTTAAGAGTAGGTTAGATAAATGTCTATCAGGGATGGTCTAGACAGTGTTTGGTCCTGCCATGCGGGCAGGGTACTGGACTCGATGACCTCTCGAGGTCCCTTCCAGTCCTAGAATCTATGAATCTATGAATCTAAGCCAGTATGGTGACTGGCACCTCATTCGTGCTGCCGCCTTATGCTTCAAAATTGAAGCTTACTCTTTTTTTTTTATGAGAGATCTTAGCTGTTTTGGTTGCTGAGCTACATTCAGTTCATGTTTTCAAGGCTAACTGATGCAGTGATGTCTGGCTGCATTTGCAGAACTTGAAACAATAACTCTGTGATCTGCCTCATTCATCTCAGTGGGCACCAGCTCAAATGTCCGAATATGATACATGGTTAACTATTTCAGTGCTCATCAGAGCGTATAAGAAAGGAGAAGGATGATCACAGTATGAAGAGCTGCATAATCTACTGTATAACAGCTTATTTTGGCACCTCCCCCTTTCCCACCAGTCAAGCCCAAGGAATCTAACAGAACCCAGCATCGCATCTGAGCTCCTCCTTTCCCCTCTTTCTAAACTCAATAAGCCCCTTTGGGCGTATGAGCCTTACCAAGGGGAAGACAAGCATGAGGAGTCTAGCAGAGCCCATATGTGTAATTTGGAACCCAGAGAAGAGGAGCCATGCCTGAGGAACCCAGATGGCATGTGTGATCATATTTTGAACATCTTTACAATCTGTTGTGAGCAGCATCCCATGTGGTTATTTTGGAGGTGGAGTTTTTCTTTTTTCCAATCTGCCTTCTGATTACATTATTATTACAGTATTAGTCCGCACACTTAGAATACGACTGCATAGTCTTTGTTGTTATAGAGCATTTTTTATCCATTGTTGAGATATTGCATCAGTTTTTTAAATACTGAGGGAATACTGGGCATATTTGATGGCAAACCTGCATTTTTAAGATGGCACATGCCCAGTTAGGTATATGATAAATTTGTATAGAGGGGTCTAATCCACATCTAAAGCATCTTGATATTGTGAGTAACATTGCTTTGCATTTCTATAACACCTTTCTACTAATGAATTAAACTCCACAACCTTCCTCTGTGGCAGAGAAGTATCATTAGCCCCAGTTTGCAGAGACCTACTGACTATTTCAGCACTTCACAAAAAATAGTCAGAGCTACAAACCTAGGGGTACTAATGAAATCTTTAAAAAATGTTTGATGTTTCCTACTTAGGGTTATGGAGTTTATAAAATTCTTCCATATTCTGAGCAAAAACTTCCTAGCTAAGGAGATACTTGACCCTATTACTGTTAGCCACAAAAGGCTCAAGAAAGGGCTAAGAGAAAGTGTAACTGAAATTTTCTTCTGCAGTCCTTTGACCATTCTGCCTATCTGTCTCTCTGCGTTTTTATACTGAACTCATCACCATGCTATCCAAGTGCTTACTGACATCTCCCCAACACCTCTGCATGAAAGCCTGGGCAACAGCAAAACCAGCTGCCCTAGCTGGGTGAAGATGTAAATAGGTTTTGAAATGTCATTTCATGAGAACTATATCTTTTGTAAGTAATCCAGTTATTTGAGGGGCTAAGCTATTGCATATCCACCATATGCATGGAGTCGCCCAGTGTTTTTTGGAATTACATTGATGCCCTGCGCCGTAGTTTCAGTGCCTTTTATGTCTTGATCAGTTGCATTGGTGTCCTCAGATTATTTGAAAGTGGCTTCAGTATCCTGGCAGAGATTTTGATTCTCTGAGTCCTGGGCAGTGGTTCAGAGGTTTCAGTGGCCTGGCTAAAACTTGGGTGCCTGAAGTGACCTGGACAGCTTGAATCATCATAGCCTGAGCAAGGAGGATCTTGACACTAGCCCTCTTGGCTCCAAGTTGTGTTTGATCCACTGCTTTTCTGTTCATGATGGAACCTTCCTGTGCCCAAGCTGCCAGGTTCTTGGCTTCGTCTGTTTCTACATGGGCTATGGCAATTATTTTTTTCTGTTCTCAGGGTTCTGCTGTTGCCTCCGTAAAACCATAACAGTGTGTGTTCATGTTCAGGGATCCAGCTATTAGCAAGTGGTCTGATAAATAACCTCCTCCTTCATTAAAACCAATTTACTCCTCCTCAGATCCCATAAGCCTCTCCCTTCCTCTTCTCCCCCTCCTCCATGACTCAAAGATATTAAGGGAGGGGGACTTGTTTCTAAAATGGCAGCTCTTTCCTCAACAACTTCTGTTGCTGAAACTCACCAACCAATTCAACCCTCTCATGGAGCTGCATTGGGGCCCAGACTGTGGGAACCTTTCTAAAGGCTAGGGAGAGAATTGGACAAGCATCAGCAATCTGTAAAATACTTCCAGGGAAAGAAATAGATCCTGTGCCAGGTTGCAGAGTCTCAATAAAAAGAGCAGCCGCTCTGCATAAAATGTGTAGGAGGTTGAGGGGTAAAAGTGGAAATGCAACAAGAGCTGACAGAATTCACAGGAAAAAAAGACTGTCTGACTAACCATGACATTCATCCCTTCACTGATAATTCCCTTCCCAGAGTCCCCTGATAACTCCCACAAAGCTGTGCTACTCTGCCTCTCCTGTCTACATCCACTCACCTCCTCCCCAATGGCACCCCAGATTCCCATCTCTTTCCCAGAGATTCCCCTCCACATACCCCTTTGCTGCCTAGCCAGCCTCATATGCTCGCTAGGCATATGTGCCACTGATGAGTCAGGGACAGAGCTGGTTGTAAAATGCTGAAGGAAAGAAAATGTCAACAAAAAAAGAAAAAAGAACCCAAAATTTCTGATGATGTTTTTCCTGTTTTCTGGTCAGCTGTAGGCAAGAAAGCAGCAGCAGGAAAAAGTAGCTGATGGAGCCGAGCAGTTTCTTTGGCTACTCTTAGTGAAATTCAGTTAAATTACCCTAAATAAGGGAATTACCTTTTTCGTGTTTAATTTTGGGTGGGGGCACAGTTTGTGGCGTCTGTAGCTATTTAGCTGGATGAACCCAAAGAAATGTGATGAAAACAGGACAAAATTTCTCAAAGGGAGAATTTCAAAATTTAACCTCTACAAAAATTAGTAAATATTTACTTTATAAATTGTATAATTGTTCTCTGAAGTCAAAACTGTCCACTATGCTAAATTTTGAGACTAAATTCAATCACTGAAGTGTGCAAAAAGGAATTTTAGTCTTGCTTAAAATAATCTCAATGCAGCCTTGACTATGAAGTCAGTACAGATGCCTCCATAATGCCAGGAGTGATTGATAGAATCTCACACAACATTCCTGAGGATCTCCTCATGGATAAGCCTCTCCCATTCACTATCTATCTCCATCTCCTCATGCCCTGCTAACTTTAGATGCCAAATAATTCAAGGCTCCTGTGTTACCTAGATGTGGCTCTCGGCACACAATCCCAGCCCAATAGGGATGAATCAGACATGATGAAGAACTTCATACACCTCTAAAGCAGTATACTTTATTCCAGAGAGCAAAGGATCCCTGATGTGTTCTGAAGGTCTTTATCACAGGAATGAATTCACAGGAGGTCCTATTACATTGCAGCTTGAACAATGTAGAACTAAATATAGATAACTGTGATGGGAGATTTATAGAAGAGTGGAGTCTGTGTAGACGTGTATTGTTTCTTTAAATCTGTAGCAGGAAGGCAGGCAGAAGGGGGCTGGGAAGGATCTAGGCAGAAACTCTATAACAAATCTAAATAGATCAGCTTTAGAGATAATATAGTTTTCCTTATTCTAATAAAGTTCCATGTTCAGTCTTAGAAGAACTCAACTCTGTGATTCTTTTCTATTGTCATATGGCTGGACCGAGGAACGGGGTTTCTTTCCAATCCAGTATTTTGGTTTGGACTGCTAGAGAGAGTGAGACTATCTAAATCGTTTGTATCTAGATCTAACTTTCCTCAAAATTTGGAAGTGTTTAGAAATGGACTTTGGTTTGGGACTTTATTTCAAAATGGGACATTTAGAAATCTCAATTTAAAATAAACCCTCTTGTGTATTATTTATATGGAGCATTGCCCTCCATGTACTAGGTGCTTTCAAAACACTCAGGAAGTTTTTGATCTGAGGGGCTCACAATCTAAGAAATTTATATAGATTGTGAAATATAATCATCTAATGTATTCATATTGTCACAGCTTCATACAGTGTTAGAAATACAAATGAACCTCATCAGATCCGAAGATCTTTCAAATGAAACCTGAAAAAATAGGTCCTGTCCACACTCTGGATGCTAAAAGACCCCATGCCACCTTTTTAAAAGTAGAGGTTTGCCTTTGGCCAACATTGCCCTGTCCTGCTAGTGTAGAGAAGCATGCTGGGTACTAGTTCCATGCTTCTCTGTATGTTGAAGACATATCTGTGATGGAGGGATATAAGGGTGCTGAGAACTCTGATCCTAATTTGATCTGAGTTCAATGGGACTACTTATATGATTAAAGCTAGCCAGGTGCACAGCTGTTTTGCTTGATAAGGGCTAGAGTGCTCCTCACCTTACAAGATTGAGCTCATAGTTTGTGGTGTGCTGTCAGACCCTTTTTCATTAAAAATTTCAGACCTTTACTTCCCTGCTTATGCTGGAGAACCTTTTGGAAGACTAAAGAATTAATGGGATAGTGAAATCAACGTAAAACATTAATTTTGCTGGGAAAGCTGCAATTCAAGTCCATTGAGAAAGGAAGATTATGGGCTTTTTGAGGGGATGGGGAAAGCAATGGGAGAAACAAACATGTTATGTTAGACTACAATAACTGTGTTTAATAAAGAATAACTGAAAAGCTGCTAATGAGCAGAACAGGAGGGGGGGGGGTAAACTGGGAAGTTTACAGAAGCAGCCCAGCAGACTGTGTGTGTGTGAGCTGGGGAGCAGTTAGAGGGAAATTGGCAACCTGGTGGGATTAGCAGAGCAGGGATGGCTGGGGGTAGGGTGACCAGACGTCCCGTTTTTAAGCGGACAGTCCCATATTTAAGACCTCCTGCAGATGTCCTGACTTTTTCTTAAAAATGGGCAAATTGTCCTGTATTTTCTGTCTCCCCCTATTGCTACTGGCGGATCCTGCTGCTGGCCGGATCCCAGCTACCCTCCCACCAGCAGTGAGTGGGGGGTTTCAGTGGCTGATGATGATGAGGGTGAGTGTGCAATGCTGGTGGCGGGGCCGGATGCTCCCCCTGCTGGTCCATCAGCGCAGCCCCTGTTGCATGCCGGCTCTTGGCCAACAGGGCCTTGCCCCCCTCCCATTTCTGGCCGGAACTGGCTGTGCACTGCAGTGGCTGGTAAGTACAGGCAGGCGCAAGGCAGCAGCTGGTTATGTGTCGCCTGTGCTGCCCACCCATCCAGGGCCGGCTTTAAGCTGATTCGGCTGATCCCCCGGAATGGGGTCCCGCGTCTAAGAGGGCCCCGCAAAATCTGGGACTGCTGGCGGAGCGGAAAAAAAAAAAAAGCCACGTCCTGCTTCTCCCCCCTCCCTCCAGCGCTTGCGCCGCCATACAGCTGATCACAGCAAGCCTGGGAGGGAGGGGTGAGGAGGAGGAATGCAGCGTGCTTGGGGAAGACATGGGGCCAGGGCGGGGATTTGGGGAGGGAGCCAATGGAGCAGGGAGGGGGCGGGGTTGGGGTGGAATTGGGGTGGGGGGGCGCTAGACAATTCGCCTCCCGACGTGGGGCCCCGCACCTGCTAAAGCCGGCCCTGCACGCATCAGCCCTTTATGTGCTTCCCCTCTCACTGTCCTCTCCCTGCTTTTGCCCCTTCGCCTCCCCCAGCCCTGCTGCTCCTCCATTTCCCTCCTCTGCCCCCTGGCGGGGTGCATCCTGCTCCCAGTGCTGTGTGGAGAACCAGCCCTGGGTCAGAATGCTCAGCTTACCTGGCCGGCAGGCTCCTTCCTTCCCTCACTGCCTCTGGCTGGGCTGGTGCCCCGGAAAAGCCCAAGACCCTCCGGCCTGGGGCGTTGGCCAGGAGGAGCCAAGCCCTGCATGTGTCAAAGCCCCACACAGTGCTGGCACGGGGAAGCCTCTCTGCCCCTCATCTAAGCTCTGGGGTGCTGGAGGGAAGTGATTTCTAGCCTGTTCAAGCCCTAGACCTGCAGTCTCCACAGCAGCCCCCTGGGGCAGGGGCTTAGCACTTGCTCCCCCCCCAGCCCCCTGCCCTGGGTCATGCCTCCAGGGAGCACAGGTCTGTTCCATCCCCTAGGCACCCTGCCCTGCTGAGCTCCCTCTGGCCTGGTTTGCTGAAGCCCCTGCAGTCAGGTTCCCTGGGCCCTGGTGCACAATGCATCTTTAGGGCTTAACCCCTTCCTGCCTGTGCTGTATCCAGGGGACCGGAGGCACCTGGGTTATGTCAGTGGCCAGCAGCAGCCTGGAGATGTTAGCTGCCTTTCCACACTGTGCGGGCAGAAAGGGACAAGCTGCTTCCAGCCACGGGGTGGTGTGGGGGGGGAGAGAGGCGTGGGAGCATGGAGGAAGAGATGAGCTCTGCAAAGATGGGGGCTAGGTCATCCCTTCCTCCTTCCCCCACCCCCGTGACTGGAAGTAGCTCCCGTCCCTTCCCTCGTGCACAGTGCCGAAAGGCTGCTGCTGGCCACATTCTGGTGTGAATCCTGGCAGAAATCTGGGGGGGGGGGCATGCGACCCTGTGTGCCCCCCATGGATTGCATAGGGAAGACGCAGTGCCAAGAACCAGGAGAGGCGGGTCCATCCTGGGGGCCCAGCCAGGCATAGAGGGCAGAGAGTGCCAGGCAAAGAGGTTCAGCTTGGTCAGTCACCACTCCTCACGCCCGTGTAAGAGAGGTGTACAGAAGTGTGTGTGTGTGTGTGTCACCTCTCCCCATGTATGTGCGTTTGGGTAGGGGTGGGTGTGTAACCCCTCCTTGTGTGAACCCTAAAGCCTTAAAGATAAAAAGGTAAATAAAAATAATTCAACTACACAGTATTTTTTAATGGGGGCTCAGTCAACTTGATGTTAATTTGAACGTTTGTACAGCATAGTTCTTGATTGATTACTGTTGAACTCGCTTGAATACAAGTAATTTATTATGTGTCCCATATTCAGTATAGGAAAATATGGTCACCGTAGCTGGGGGAGAGAGTGGGAGGCTGGTAAGGCTAGTGAGTTTGTCAGGCATGATAGGAGTTGCTGTTACAGAACAGTGAAAACCCTTTGCAAGGACCACGAAGCTGGTAGGGCTAGTGGATGGGGATGGAGTAGGGAGTCAGGTCAGCCCTGATGTGCATAGCTGCGGTTGGCTATCTTACAACAGAAAAACTTCAAAAACAGATTCCATCGAGAGACTGCTGAGCTGGAATTGATATGCAAACTAGATACAATCAACTCAAGATTGAATAAGGACTGGGAATGGCTGAGCCATTACAAACACTGAATCTATCTCCCCTTGTAAGTATTCTCACACTTCTTATCAAACTGTCTGTACTGGGCTATCTTGACTATCACTTCAAAAGTTTTTTTTCTCTTACTTAATTGGCCTCTCAGAGTTGGTAAGACAACTCCCACCTGTTCATGCTCTCTGTATGTGTGTATATATAGCTCCTCAATATATGTTTCACTCTATATGCATCCGAAGAAGTGGGCTGTAGTCCACGAAAGCTTATGCTCTAATAAATTTGTTAGTCTCTAAGGTGCCACAAGTACTCCTGTTCTTCTTGTAGCAGACCTAGTGGACCAGATTGGACCAGGCCTAGTATATATGTCTTTGGAGTGGGAAGGCGAGTAGGGACCCCACTCTGCCCTGTGGCTGCTGGGTGAGGGGTTGTAAGTACAGGGCTAGCCCTACTCTGGTGTGTATGAGTGGAGAAGTAGGGAGGCAGGTAAGCCCTGGTGAATGTGTCTGGGGGAGGGGGAAAGATTAGGGGGTGGCACAGACTTGGCACATGAGAGTGACTAGAGAGCTGGATCTACACTGGTGTGTGAGTGGGAGTAGGGAGATGAGCAAGGAAGATGAGCCCTGCCCTGGTGTGAGGTGTGCATGGGGCAGGGCTAGGTATGAGTAAGGGCCCTGCCTTGTTGTATCTGGGATAGGAGGAAGAAGGCCAATCCTGCCTGCTGGGTCTATGGTTGGGAAAGTGAGCAAGGAGGGTGGGTGGGCCCTGCCCTGATGTGTGAGGTATGTGTCTCATGCGGGTAGGGGTGAGTTAAGTGCCCTGCCCCAATCTGTGTCTGGGGTAAGGGGCCAAACCAGCCCCAGCTTGAGGGATGAGGACATATGGGGGCAAGGATGGCCCAGCCCTCTGGTGGGGAGGGTTGAATCCTGCCCTGCTGTGTGGGGGGAGGAGGGATGAGTATGGGTTGGCACTGCTTGTGTGTGTGTGTGAACACTGTCCTGGGGAAGGGAGTGAGTAGGGGGCTGGCCTAGCACTGTCCTCTGGGGGGGTGGTGGTGGTGGTGAGAGGAAGGGTTACAGACCCTGCCCAGCTATATGTGTGGCGGGTAGGGGGCCCCGCGTGGACGGAGCCCTGCCTGAAGGCAGCGGAGCGAGGAGGGGCCGCCCTTGCACTGTTGCGTGGGGCGGGGTGGCTGGTGGGCCCGGCCCAGCACGGTTGGGGAGGGGGTGGCTAGCTCCGCTGTTGCCCTTTTAAATGTGTGAGAGGGTGCTGGAGGCTGGTACAAAGGGAGCTGCCGCCGCTCCTGCTTCCTCCACCGGCTCAGGCTGCTCCCCGCCATCTTCCGCCCAGCAGGCGCGGCCGGGTCAGGCCGGGCCGGAGCCGAGCTGCGCGGGGCGCGTGAGGCGAGGTGGCGCAGGCCCGGGCCCGGAGATGAGGCCAGGATGTCGGTGTCAGGGCTCAAGGCCGAGCTGAAGCTCCTCGAGTCCATCTTCGACAAGGACCACGAGCGCTTCCGCATCGTCTCCTGGAAGCTGGACGAGCTGCACTGCCAGTTCGTGCTGCTGCCGCCGCCGCCGGGGAACAGCCCGCCGCCGCCGGCGCCGCTCACCATCCACTGCAACATCACGGTGCGGGCCGGGCCCCTGGCGGGGGAGGGGGGCACTTGGCACCCACTTAGCCGGGAGCAGCGGGTGGGGGCACGCAGCGCTCGCGCAGGGCGCCCGGCACCCACGGGAAGGGGGTAGAGGTAGCCGTTGCCCCTAAGGTATGGGGCACGGCCCCCTAGCATGGGGTGACTCAGCACCCCGGGGTATGTCGTCCCCATTGGGAAGCAGCATATGGTACCCAGGTGAATCCATCGCCTGCGGGGGCGAGTTTACCCAGTGCCTAGGGGGGCACAGCACCTAGCAACCAGTACACGGGGGGCATGCCAGCTGTGTGCCAGCGGCGTCCTCCGAGCTCGGTCCTGAGACACACTGGGGCTGCCGCTGGCGAGACACTACGCGTGTAGCCTGCCTTCTTCAGAGCCTCGCCTATCCCTGCCTTGATTCCCCTACAGATGGGGAGAAACACCCCTTTCTGCCCCCCACCCCCACTGATTCGGGCTGCCCTTTTCTTTTCTTTTCTTTTCTTTTCTTTTCTTTTCATAAAGTATTGAATCAGCACCCCCGCTTTCTGTTTCTCCGCTGAAAATGTCGCCTCTCTTAGCCTGGGGGCATTCTGCGGGATGGGGGGAGAAAGGGGTTTTGCCCACCACTTGATTAGTTATGCTGCGTGTCTGGTTCTTAGTTCGGGAGTTGGAGAAGCTGGGAGCCCTAAACAAAGAGAGTGTAGGCCCTGGAGAGAGCGAGAGCCACCCCCTTGTGTATCCCCACCGTTCCTGCTGTTAGTTTTGTGCCCTAAAACCCATGGGGTGAGGAGAAGGAAAAAGGAGATTGCAGGGGAGAAAAGTACCTCTCCCTAAAGGATTTTAGTGGGACGTGGTAAGTATTTTGCTCCCTCCCCCAAAAGGTGGAAGCCCAGGAAGAAGGTGGAGTGTGTGCACATTACTGAATACGCAATACAAAACCAAGGCCTGAGCTGAGCAACTTGCTTTTCTGTGTGACCCAGCCAAGTGAACGCCACAGAAAAGCTAACTGTTGTTTTGGGGCTTGGAGGGCAGAAGGCATATAGATCTTTTGGTTTTCTTCTACAGCCTGGTATTTACTGTATCTGCATTTCTAAAATACAATTTTAAAATGTGTGTAATGGTGAATAGGAGATTTCACTTCTGAAAGTGACTGAGTTAGCAAGGAGACTGAGGAAACTTAATTGTTGCCCATTTAAAGGGATAAAACGGAGTGCTTGCTGAATAAAATACTTTTCTTGCATAATAAATTCATGGAGGGGGATGTGTTTTGAATAACTCATTTTTGGGGTTTTTGTTTTTTGTTTACATGAGTGAGTAAAACTAGGGAGCAAGCTCCTTATGGTAAAGATAGATAAGGGGTATTTTAGAAAAAAGTTTACTTACCAGCTTTAGAAATAATATAGACCCTGAGCATGCAAAAGGATTTGAACATATGGGAACTAATTCATGTAGAATGCCATTCTAGGTTCACTTTGCAGCATTGGAGACATGTATAGGTACACATACGAGTCTGTTCGGCAGGACTGTTCTTAAAGGTAGACTGTCTTTAAGGCTTGACTGGGTGAAATTGAGATTTAGTATGTTGGGGGTCAAAGTAAAGATGACAACATAATTCATTGTCTTTCAGAAAAGGATGAAAGTGTCTTCAAACAGACATCAAAGGGTCTGACTGGGCAAATGCCCAAGTACTGAAAGCTGAATATTTAATTATATTAGGAACCCTCAGCCTTGCAATATTAACATTAGTTATTCTTCAATATAATAGAATCAACCACATTTTACCTGTATCATCAGTTACTTAAATTAGCTTAGGGGGAAAAAAAACTACATATTTTAAAAGAAGGATTTGCAGGTTTGCCAGTTAAATGTCATGGAATTTGTTTTGTACTTACAAGTAGCTGAATAGAAGGGCACTTAATCCAAGTGTACTTACTTTTTTGGAAAACACCAGTAACTTTTTATAATGCAATAGGCAACATGTTTTGGAGCCCTATGTCTAGAAAAATCAGATGAGTTGCATGACTTCCTATAAATAACTTTATTTCAATAGAAAACTATTGCTCTTTTGCTGAGGAGGTTGATTGCTACTTTACCAAGAGCATGACCTCTTTCATAAGTTTCTGAAAAGAATATAAAAGATAGTGTTTCTGCACCATGTAACATCAGTTCAGGATGATGGGTTGTTTTTCCTGTCAAATGATTAGTAAAGCAGCCAGTAGCAATGGATTCTGGGTTTGTGCTGTGGTGTTTCTAGCCTTTTTCTACCTCTAAGGCCACTTTCGGCAGCGGCTCATACATATTTTTATTCCAGGTTGAAATTTGGTTAGTACTTTTTGGTAGTTGCTTAATTGTCTTATGTCAGAGTGTGAAACCAATAATGTAAAGTGTGACCTAAGCTTTCCCCAGCTTATAGTGGTGTCTGTTTACTATGTTCTGTTATGGTCACTTGCCTCAAAGGGCTGAAACCTCAGCTATGCTGGTTTAAGTGGCATGTGACCTTGCCACAAAGGAACTGAAAATGGCTGTTTTAGACAGAAAAGCCAAGGCTTCTGCTTTGCAAAGTGGTAAGAGTTGAAGTGTCTTGGAAGTTATATTTGGCACTTCTGCCTAAGGAGGTTGGTGCTGTACAAAACTAGTTAAATTCTCACAGTATAAATAGTGACTTATTCAATCAGTTTTACAGATCGGGGATGGAAACTGAGGTACAGAAGCTGACTTTCACAAAATCACGTGGGAAGTCAGTGGTACAGCCAAGAATAGAATCCTGGTCTCCTGATTCCCAGGCCTGGTGCTTTGCCACAAGTGTGCACTTGCCTTCCTATTAAGGCTTGAAGTGGTGAAGGGAATTCCCTGTAGCAGACTCCTACTCAGTCTTGCGGTTTTAATTCCGAGGTGCTGCCAGTTTTGTCTCTAGATGTTGTATCTAGTTATAATTCTTACCCCTTGTCCTGCATGGGATCTAGAGTGCTTTTCTAGAGTTGGGTAAAGGCATTCTAGGATCTAGAATATATTTTCTGATGACAGTGTTAGCACACACAAACCTGTAATGTTATAAAAAGCCGATGGTAAACATGTGAGTTTCTCTGGAGAAACTCAGCCATTGCTAATGGAGGAGTTATCTCCAGGCTCTGGAATTACAGTGAAAATATGTAACTTTTAGTCTGTTTGCCTTTCCTAGACAGCTTAACCCTCACAATACTGAAAATCCTCAAGGATATTTTCTTCCACTTTGGAAGAGGACTCCTGGCAAGTGCTACTGTAGTTCCATAGGCCATTAAATGTTTATTTCCTTCCTCCTTTGTGATGTCACAGAGACTAACATTAGCTGATTACTTTTTAAAAGGTGGTGTTAAAAACTTTCCCAGCTAATCAGTTTGGAATATATGCTTGCTACTTAACACAGTAGTAGGTTTCTGAATGCCAAAAGACTCCTATTTATAAGGGAAAATAAATAGCAACTAACCATGTGATCCTTTGCATAGTGTCAATTAGCAAAAAACGTTCTACCTTGTGGGACCGTCATACCACATGTACAGTGTGGTGGCTATATAAACACTTGTGTATTGTGTATGGGCAAGAAAACTATTAATATTTCTAATGATCACTCTTGCAAAGGAACAAAGTTCTTTCAAGAACTTCTGGACCAAGACCTAAAAGAAATGTAAGTTATCAGATCTCCTTCTAATTAATTCTTTCCACTCTCCAATCTAAAGAGACAGCAGAGGGAATACGGCTAAAAAAAATTAGGTACTCACAAGGAATTCAGTGTGCTGAGTTGACATACTTTGATTAGCAGCGTGTGTCTCCTGGAATTTCCCACCGAGATGACATTTTCACTTTGAAGGCCTGGAATAATATCTCACTGGAAAATCAGTTTGTTGAACTATCAAAGCTCAATGTTTCCTACAACTTCCCAGAAACGTTATCCATCTAATTCTTAAAGACCCCTGAAATAAAATTAAGATTTAACTAAATTAATAGCAGATCACCTTTTGGATATAGGATAGGAGTTGGTCAAGTAGGCATCCAGTCAGATTTTGAGGAAACTGTTTGCTTTACCCTTGCCAGGAGATTGATCTATATTGGACCTTAAATAGTTAATCCTATTAGTTTCAAAGAGGCATTTTAGGGTGGAGTCATCCCTGTCAGAAATACTGATTCTCTGAGAACTATCTAATTATTGAACTTGTTCAGGCCTTGTACCTTTACATTCCCACTTGTTGTGCCAAGAGCAATATCTCTGCTCCACAGTTGTCATCCACCTTTTTTGTGCTCCCTTATTGGTTAGCGACAGCACCTCAGTTTCAGTCAGACTGAACAAAATTTGCCTGTTACAAGTTCCATGTGGATTTACTCTTCTCCCCTTGGGGTGTTTTGAATAAAAAGCCAATCAGTGGACTTAAAATCAGTAGTTTAAGGTAGAAGCATTGTTATAGAAAAGCAATAAACATGTCTTTATTTGAGAGCTGTAGAGTTTCAATTCGAGATGTCACAGCCTAAGTCTGGTAAGGTACCAAAAGTTAAGTGTTGTGATTGGATGTTCTGCTTTCTTTTCACGGAAAGAGAAGGAACTACCCATATGAACTGGTATCTGAAATGCAGAGACTGCATTTTAGGTAGAACTCTTATTTTCTTTTCTGCAAGTGGTGTGTGGTTTTTTCGTGGTTTTTAAATTCTTGGCTCACTTCTGTACTTAAATGGACACACACTTGAAAAACCACATTTCTATCAGAACACTTTGCACCTATTCTTACAATTAACTTACGAAAATTTACCTGTTACAGTAATTTTGTATATACAGTTTAAAGATCTGTGTAGTATGATATGAGACCTCTTTAGAGTGCTGGCAGTGGAGGGACAAATTGGACTCTAGTCTAAGCTAGTGTTTATCCAAGAATGAAATTTAATCCCTAGACAGACAGCAAAAGTCTTATGCACCGCTCAAGTTTTACTTAGTGCTTACATGGGGCCTATTTTGAACATTGTCCTTGTGTCAGCTGTGTCTGCACATGGGGTGAATTTTGTCCCAAATCAGTACCACCTACTACTGTTCACAAATCATGTAAGTGACTTATTCTGGGACTTGGTTATTTTTCATATGGAAAGACAGATCCTCTGCCTTTCCTGAAAAGGTAGTCTGCTGCTAAATCAGAGTTCAAGCTACTATGAAAGATGTAAAAGGATGTGGTGTCTGGAGATAATTGCAATCAATGAGAAAGGACTTTACTTTTCGGTCTAATACTTTTCTGTTATCTGTTTGGGTTCAGAATGCAGAATTTCTCCTTTTAACACCACAATCCTTTTACAATTTAGTACAGACAAAAATATATATAGGCGTATCACGTCGTGCACCCTTTTTTCTGGGTATTAATATTAAAGGCAATACCTAGAAGGGGGATGATTTGGAAACTTTTTTTTTTTTTTTTTAAGGATGCTCAGTTTATACACAAAACTAATTTCATAATGAATGAGCCACCAACTCAAAAGAAACTACCAAACTTCTCGTATGATGGTAAATCCTTATAGTGATGGTTAGAGTCCAGATTATTTCCTATGCAGCATATAAATACAAGGAACAACCTGAAAAAGTTACTGGACCTGTTTCCTTTTTGAAGAAAAGGAATATTCTAATACCCAAATTCTAAAATATATAAAATTCCAAAGAGTTAGACATGTTGCAAGGAGGCATCATAATCTTATTTATGCAACAAAGTATGAGAATAATAAAATAGTAAGGTGTTCCTTCTTTAAGGAATGCACGTCTGCAAAAAAACAAAAAAAATTCAAGAACAGGAATGCTAAAATTCAAAGAATGCTGAGTTTTCTAGCTGCATAATATACTTCTACACTGCAAAGCTCAAATTGGAAAAAACTAAACTTTGCTAGAACAATATTTTTTGGAAAAAATTCCAACTGCACCAGAACTGAACAAAGGTTTATAAACGTCTGTAGCTTCTGTAATTTTTGTTTTGTTATTTACAGCTGCTCTGTAGCAAGAATCTATGGCCTAAAGATTATATTAAGAGTTTTGCAGATAAATTGCTTTCATTTCCCCTCTGTAAAATGTACCTCTAATAATATGATAAATTGCCTCAACATATCACATGACATCACAATGATAGGCCCCAGTGCTGCAGATGTTTATTACATGTGTCAAACTGTAAGTATCTGAGTAGTCCCATTCAAGTCTAGGGGACTACTCATGCATGTGTGAACTAAGAAGCAAGTAAATATTTTCAGGCTTGGGGCTACCTGACCCCCAAAACAGGCTTTTTTTTTTTTTAAATGCTCATTGATATTAATGAAATCAGGTGACAATGTAAAAGTTTGATCTGGCTTAGGTACTTATATGGTTCCCATCACTGTAGTATCTGAGTGCCTCACAATCTTTAATATAGTTATTTTCAAAGCATCCCTGTTTGGTAAGGAAGTACTATATCCCCATTTTACAGATTACAGGGGAACTGAAGCACAGTGATTTGCCCAAGGTCACACAGGAAGTCTGTCCCAGAGCAGAGAATTGAACCTTGGTCTCCACATCTTAGGCTAGTACCCTAACCTTTGGATCATTCTTCCTCCTAGCCTACATACTTGCTCAATCAGATTAGAATTAATGCTTCCCAATGCCAACACGGACAAAGTGGTCTCTGTAAAACTTAGTCACTGGTAATCTTTGCAGGTTTATTAACATTATTCACTTATTCTACAGAAACTAAAACATAGTTTAGGATTACTTCATTGGATAACTAGAAAACATTTAGTGGCCTAGGGTGGCCATTTGTTTTTCATGTTATCAAAAACATTGCATTTGAGCCAGAATTTGAGTAATAGCTTTATGTGCTCTATGTGGCCCTACAAGTGACACTCTTTGTAAATAGTATTACTATTTTTCCATTTAATTTGACAAGGTGTACACAACAAGGATGTCTACTTTTGCTGCTTCTGTTTGATGTGGTATTAGAACTGATAATAGCCCTTATGTCAGAGAACTAGCGGTTTTATTTTACTTGCCACAAATCGTTCTAGTTGACTTCCAAATTAATGAATCTAATAAAACAGTTATTGCCTACTTTGTTTCAAGGAAACCTATGATATCTTGGACACCACTGGGTGATAACTGTTGGCAAATGTTTTTTAAATAGAAATAACACCTGTATACTTGCTCTTCATAGACTTAACTGCTTAAAATATCTAACAGCTTAAAATGCTTTGTTCAAAAATTTTAAGTAACACTTAACTTTCAAACGCCTGAACAGCAAATTTGACTTTTCTTATCTGCATAGTAAACACTGTCATTTTTATCTGTTTGAATAATCAAAGTGGTGCTTTCCATGCCTTCTTGGTTGTAAAGATTTGAACTGCTTCCTGAAGGTCCACAGTCTGGGCAAGCTCATGATCTATTGAGATGGTTTCAAGGCCGACCAGCCTCTCCTGTGTCATTGTGGAGCGTAGATGTGTTTTTTATTAACTTCAGCTTCGAGAAGCTGTGTTCTCACACTTCCTGTAACTGTTACCAATGGAGAAGTATGCACAGAGCAACAAAAGCATTTGGAAAGAGTATGGTCATCTTTGTGCACCTATATTCTTCAGGTATAGTGAGGAGTTTGAGTATCATACAACATCCCAGAAACACTTCTGTGTTCCTTGAGCTTCATGAAATGTTCTTCAACTGACTGTATTGCACAATCTAGCACCTGGTTAAAGAATTCAACTTTGAATTGTTTGGGGTCTCTTATGGGATCAAAATGTTGTCTTCTTCGGTGACTCTTGTATTCTTGAATGGGTGGAAAAATAGCTTCAGTGTGAAGTTCCTCTGCCAACTTCTGTGCAGTCTTCAGAACATTTTGAAATCCCTCATCTGACCAGTAAGACTTTAGGTATGACTTTGCTTTGTCCAGTTGTTCCATTGCTCCAGATTTATCAAGGTCAACACCTTGGAGTCTCTTGCTTACAACACTTATTTCAAACAGTATGTCATGTCAGAAAACTAAGCCACACAGAAATTTGAAGTTTATGTATGTTTCTGGTGATTCCATTTCCCTCTGCCACTGTTCTCCCACAAACAGTTCCTGTCATAGCATTATCCTCCATAATGGCAACTATGGCATCGTCTATCTTCCCAATTTGGTGTTTGATAGGCTTTATCACCTCCACTCGACTTTCCCATCGTGTGGCACTCAGTGGTTTCAGTGTCCGAGAGGATGTTCCCAGATGTTGCTTCAAAATTTGCCATTGATGAGTTGATGCAGAGGAAAAATACATAGATGCTTTGAATTACATTAAAAAAATTCAGCAGCCTCACTAGAAGCTGATGCTGCATCACTGACCACCAAGTTCAATGAATGAGAACTGCATGGGACAAAAAAAGCTCGAGGGTTTAACTCTCGGATCTGTGTCTGCACTCCTCTGTTCTTTCCTCTCATGTTGGCACCATTATCATAGCCCTAACCTCTCATGTTAGCTATCGCAATTCCTGTATCCTCCAGCTTTTTAAGAAGCACATTTTGTCATACCAGCTCCTGTAGTATCATCAATGTCAATACATTCTAGAAAATGTTCTCTGACCGTCACCATTGCAGGGACATTTTCACTAGGTTCTGTTGTTGTTACAAAACGCACCATTAAAGTCACTTGTTCTGTACAGTTGATGTCAGGTGTGCAGTCCAGAATAAGAGTAATATCTTGCTGACTTCAGATCTGCCACAATATTCTGTTTTGACTTTTGTTCCTAGTAACTGTATGATCTCATTTTGAATTGTTTTTCCAAGGTAGTGGTGTGTGTACGTTTCTTGGGAGGTGACTGTTCTGAGTGCTCCTGGAGTACAGCATCAAACTCAGCCATCAGCTCCACAATTTTAAGGAAGTTTCCATTGTTTGGCACATACAGCTGATCTGAAGTGCCACACAGTGCTAGGTTTTGAGTAGCAAGCATTCTCACAATGGCAATGAGCCTTTTCAGAACACTTTTCCAGTAAAGAGACTCTGATGCAACCTTCTCTTGATGCTGATCATCTATGGTGGCCTTTAACCTTAATCTCATCTCAAGCTCTTTCCACCTATGGAATGCTCTCTGGTGATTTGCTGCCTTCTCATGGCATGCCAGATTTTTCCAGTCCTTTGTTCCTGTAGAACCCAATGTGACTGGAACATTAGACTGGAAGAGTTTGCAACAAAAACAGTATGCAGCATTCTGGGGTTTTGAGTACATAAGCCATGGCCTCTCCACTTGGTCACCATTGGGGATTTCATGCCAGTAATGTGTTGGATGGAAACTTCTATTTTCATTGTCTTTGGGGAACATGAGGTTTTTCACTTGCTGTGACCCATGCAGTACAAGGAAGTCCTTGAGGCTACTGCTCAAGTGGGTCCACAGTCCTGGATCACCTAGACTTAAGGAACTAAACTCAGCAGCAGCTGTTTCTTGCACCTCCACCACACTCTTCTCTGATCTTCAGGAATGTGCATGGTTACATCCATTTGAGATGGAGATATGGATGCTGCAGTAGCTGCCAGGTCACCTGCACTCTGACTAACTGGAAGATCAGGCATCTCCTCACCACTCACATCCTCACTGGGGCCAGAAGGTTGACAGCGAACATTTGTGTCTATGTATCTCTGGAGAGCTCCTTCCTGCTTAGCTGGAAAAGCTTCCTTTGCTTGCTGCTTTCTTCTGAACTGTCCCAGAGGGGGATTTTCTTCTTTCACTCATGACTGCTGTTCTGTGCCAGCTATAGTGGCTCTCAGCACTCAGTTGAAGGGGACAAATAAGCCGGCTGGTAGCAGGGCCTGAGTGAGGGAAGATATCAACATCTTAAGGGCCTAACTGGCTCCTACTACTTCAGTTGACTGCCTGTTCTCCTCCAGTGGGTTCAGGGAAGCAGCAGGAAACAGGAAGCTCCCTGAGAAGCTGGTGTTAATCAGTTCAGGCTCCTGGGGGTGCTAGAGAGGTAGATAAGAGGCAGCGGCTCCTCTCTCTCCCTCCCTGCAGCTCTTGCTGGTTTCTGTTCTTCCCTCTCACCTTTTCTCCTGCCTGTTAAGTCTCTTGTGCCGTCCTTCCTCCAGCACAGCACTCCACCATCTCTGTGCATCTAGAGCAGAGAGAATACATATGCTCCAGCAGCAGACACAATTTTCTACACTCTGGGTCCTAGTAGCGTGTCTCTGCGCCCCCTCCTCCCCCGCCTCAGTTCGCCTCATGGTAAGGCCAGCCCGGCTGGCAAACATTGATTGGGATGCTCTTCAAGCATAGGAGGGATATATAAGGAGGAACAGGGTTAGCAATAGGCAAATCAAACTAAGGATATGTCTACACTACGTAATTCAGTCAAATTTATAGAAGTCGTGTTTTTGTTTTTTGTTTTTAGGAAGTGATTTTATACAGTCGATTGTGTGTGTCCCCACTAAGTGCATTAAGTTGGCGGAGTGAGTCCACAGTACCGTGGCTGGTGTTGACTTTCGGAGCGTTGCACTGTGGGTAGCTATCCCACAGTTTCCGCAGTCTCCGCTGCCCATTGGAATTCTGAGTTGAGCTCCCAATGCCTGATGGGGTAAAAACATTGTCACGGGTGGTTTTGGGTACATGTCATTTGTCACCCCTCCCTCTGAGAAAGCAACAGCAGACCATCGTTTCTCGCCTTTTTTTCCATGCGGGTGCCATATTGCTTTCAGCAGACGGTGCAGTAGGACTGCTAACCGTCATCAAACTACCACTTCCGCTGCCACTCTGCTCTCCTGGTGCTATGAATCCACCTCGCAGGTCCTCTCATCATTCTGAATAAATATCTATTCTCATGACATCTGCTGCAACTCTGCTCTCCTGGTCTTGTCTCACCATACCACGGCAAGTGCGCAGCCTGCTCAGCTAAGGGACACCGCCACTGTGTACTGGTGCTGCTGGCAGCAGATAGCGCAATAGGTTGGCAAAACTGGCCATCCAACCACTGCCTCCACTGCAACTCTGCTTTCCTGCTCTTGTCTTGATTGATAGCAGATTTCTCCATATTGGCTGTCATGGGCTTCTGCTTCCGCTGCAACTCTCCTGCTCTCATGAATCCACCTCGCAGGGCCTCTTGTCGTTCTCCATGAATATCTATTCTCGTGGCATCTCTCTATAAATATCTATTCTGTCATCCACCGCTGCTGCAACTTCTGCTCTCCTGCAGACGCCATACCACGGCAAGCATGGAGTCTGCTCGGATCACCACGGCAGTTAAGAACATTGTAAATAGAACATTTAGGAAGGAAAAATCAATTTCACACATACAGAATGGGAAAAGACTGTCTAGGAAGGAGTACGGCAGAAAGGGATCTAGGGGTTATAGTGGACCACAAGCTAAATATGAGTCAACAGTGTGATGCTGTTGCAAAAAAAGCAAACATGATTCTGGGATGCATTAACAGGTGTGTTGTGAGCAAGACACGAGAAGTCATTCTTCCGCTCTACTCTGCTCTGGTTAGGCCTCAGCTGGAGTATTGTGTCCAGTTCTGGGCGCCGCATTTTAAAAAAGATGTGGAGAAATTGGAAAGGGTCCAAAGAAGAGCAACAAGAATGATTAAAGGTCTTGAGAACATGACCTATGAAGGAAGGCTGAAAGAACTGGGTTTGTTTAGTTTGGAAAAGAGAAGACTGAGAGGGGACATGATAGCAGTTTTCAGGTATCTAAAAGGGTGTCATAAGGAGGAGGGAGAAAACTTGTTCACCTTAGCCTCTAAGGATAGAACCAGAAACCAGAAACAATGGGTTTAAACTGCAGCAAGGGAGGTCTAGGTTGGACATTAGGAAAAAGTTCCTAACTGTCAGGGTGGTTAAACATTGGAACACTGGAACAAATTGCCTAGGGAGGTTGTGGAATCTCCGTCTCTGGAGATATTTAAGAGTAGGTTAGATAAATGTCTATCAGGGATGGTCTAGACAGTATTTGGTCCTGCCATGCGGGCAGGGGACTGGACTCGATGACCTCTCGAGGTCCCTTCCAGTCCTATAATCTATGAATCTATGAATACCTCACGCATTATCCTGCAGTATGTGCAGAACCAGAACATGCAAAAGCAGGCGAGGAGGCGACAGCAGTGCGGTGACAAGCATGAGGGCACTTTCATGGAACTTTGACTTGCTTTCCCCTGCCCTGAATCACAAGAATACCAAGATGAGAGCAGCCCTCACAGTTCGCAAGCGAGTGGCGATAGCCCTCTGGAAGCTTGCAACACCAGACAGCTACCAGTCAATCAGGAATCAATTTGGAGTGGGCAAATCTACTGTGGGGGCTGCTGTGATCCAAGTAGCCAACACAATCACTGACCTGCTGCTATCAAGGGTAGTGTCTCTGGGAAATGTGCAGGTCATAGTGGATGGCTTTGCTGCAATGGGATTTCCTAACTGTGGTGGGCCGATAGACGGAATGCATATCCCTATCTTGGGACAGGACCACCTTGGCAGCCAGTACATAAACCGAAAGGAGTACTTCTCAATGGTGCTGCAAGCACTGGTGGATCACAAGGGACGTTTCACCAACATCAACGTGGGATGGCCAGGAAAAGTACATGACACTCGCATCTTCAGGAACTCTGGTCTGTCTGAACAGTTGCAGTAAGGGACTTACTTTCCAGACCAGAAAATAACCGTTGGGGATGTTGAAATGCCTACAGTTATCCTTGGGGACCCAGCCTACCCCTTAATGCCATGGCTCATGAAGCCATACACAGGCACCCTGCGCAGTAGTCAGGAGCTGTTCAACTATAGGCTGAGCAAGTGGAGAATGGTGGTAGACCGTGCATTTGGACATTTAAAAGCTCACTGGCGCAGTTTACTGAGTTGGTTTGACCTCAGCAAAACCAATATTCCCATTGTTATTACTGCTTGCTGTGTGCTCCCCCTTACGCTCTCAAATATTGTGGAGATGTTTATGGTGGGAGGTTGAGGCAAATTGCCTGGCTGCTGATTACGCACAGCCAGACACCAGGGCAGTTAGAGCACAGCAGGGCGCGGTGCGCATCAGAAAAGCTTTGAAAACCAGTTTTGTGACTGGCCAGGCTATGGTGTGAAAGTTCTGTTTGTTTCTCCTTGATGAAAACCCACCCCCTTGGCTTACAGGGAAGTAGAGTGAATCAACCCCTCTCACCCCCGTTCTTGGGCGTCTGGGTAAGGAGGATATGGAAGTGGGGGAGGAGAGCAGTCAGTTACACACGGGCTGCAGCGGTGGTCTAGGCTCCTGCTGCCTTTCCTGCAGCTCAACCATACGCCAGAGCATATCAGTTTGATCCTCCAGTAGCCTCAGCATTGCATCCCACCACCTCTCTTGCACATCCCTCCTGTCCTCGTGTTCATTTTGTCGCTTTCCTGGACTCTGATTTTGTCTGCCTCAATGCATTTTGCTGAGCTCTTTCAGTGCGGGAGGACATTACATAGCATGTGCTTTCAGTACAAGGTTGCATTTTGCCTCTGAATGTCCCCTTAATAAAATTCCCCTATTTCAACCAGGTGACCATGAATGATATCACTCTCCTGAAGATAACACCGAGAGAGAGAGAGAGAACGGCTGTTGCTTGAATGCATTCCAGTAGCTGTACTGGCCGTGAATGCATCCCAAGTCTTCAGGGCAAATTAATCATTAAACATGCTTGCTTTTAGATCATGTATTATATTTACAAAGGTGCACTCACCAGAGGTGCCTTCTCCGCCTTCAAGGTCTGGGAGCCCACCTTGGGAGGGTGTTGTCTCCAGCGTGATAAACAGTTCCTGGCTGTCGGGGAGAACGCTTTCTCTGCTTGCATGCTGTGAGCTACCGTCATCCTGCTCCTCATCTTCCTCATCCCTGTTGTGTGAGACTTCCCCCCCCCCCCCCCCGCAGGAGTCCACTAACAGCGATGGGGTAGTGGTGGGGGCACCCCCTAGAATTGTATGCAGCTCATCATAGAAGTGGCATGTCTGGGGGTCTGACCCGGAGCTGCCATTTGCCTCTGGTTTTTTGGTAAGCTTGCCTGAGCTCCTTAACTTTCACATGGCACTGCTTCAGGTCCCTGTTATAGCCTCTGTCCTTCATGCCCTTGGAGATTCTTCCCCCCCCCCCCCAAATATTTTTGCATTTCATTGTTTGAAATTGAGTTCTGAAAGCACGGATTCGTCTCCCCAGTGATCAGATCCAGTATCTCCTGTTCAGTCCATGCTGGAGCTCTTTTGCGATTCTGAGACTCCATGGTCACCTCTGCTGATGAGCTCTGCACGGTCACCTGTGCTGATCAGCTTGCCACGCTGGCCAAACAGGAAATGAAAAAGTTTGCAGGGCTTTTCCTGTCTACCTGGCCAGTGCATCTGAGTTGAGAGGGCTGTCCAGAGCGGTCACAAGGGAGCACTCTGGGATAGCTCCCGGAGGCCAATACTGTCGAGTTGCGTCCACACTACCCCAAATTTGACCTGGCAATGTCAATTTCAACACTGATCCCCTCATCGGGGAGGAGTACAGAAATTGATTTTAAGAGTCCTTTAAGTCGATAAAAATGGCTTCATTGTGTGATGGGTGCAGGATTAAATCGATCTAACGCTGCTAAATTCGACCTAAACTTATAGACCAGGGCTAAGAGGGTTGGGTGGAACAGTGGCAAGAAGATGTAGAGAAACTAGTGAGAATTACTCACCAGTGCAAGAGGAGATTGCCTCATGGATCACCTCCACAGACTCTAGTAGGATATGGTCCACCCATGGAAAAATCAGAATCTTTGAGGAAGAGATAATAAAAGTGAGAAAGAAGGCATGAATGTTAGAATAAGAGCAGAAGGGAGACATCTTACTGTGAATGATGGGTGAAGGAATTGTCTTAAAAGGTGGGGGGAAGATGAGAACTCTGCCCAGATCACTTATTCCTGAAATCTGTAAGATACAGGGAAGTGAAGGGGAACTGGATACCAGGTATGATGGTTCAGCTTTCACCACTTAAATGGTATTTTGACTTCTAAACCTAATGGTGACCGAGTAAAAGCCAGTCTTAGTTACTTCGCTACTGATATGGCTAATACTTCTCTAGTAAAGCTGTTCATGTAGCCATAGAAATAAAGTGTGAATAACTCTTAAATATATTTATCAGAGGGGTAGCCATGTTAGTCTGGATCTGTAAAAAGCAACAGAGTCCTGTGACACCTTTAAGACTAACAGATGTATTGGAGCATAAGCTTTTGTGGGTGAATGCCCACCCACGAAAGCTTATGCTCCAATACATCTGTTAGTCTTAAAGGTGCCACAGGACTCTCTGTTGCTTCTTAAATATACAAGAGTTGCCTATTAATTTCAGGTAATCAGTGGGTTTTCTTTTTTTTGTTTTGTTTTGTTTTTCTTCCAGACATCCAAAAATTAAGTTGTGTGGTATTCACCATGTCACAGGCTGAATCATACTAACTCCTTTTTAGAATCTGATACAAAATCCATGCCTTAAGAATAGACCTTTTGGTGACTAGATGTTAGAGAATAAATGTATATTGCTTTACCTCCTCAAAGTGTAGCTTTTTAAAAATTCCAGTTACTAGTTTCTTCTAAAAATAGTGACCTTTCATTGTTCAAATGAATACGAATATGCTCTTCCCTCCCCAAAACTGGCTTGCTTTAATTATACCACTCAGTATTAAATTTCCTGTAGCATTACTACAAACCCATAAGCAAGATACTTTTTTTTTCTTTTGTTTGTTTATAATTATTTAGCAAGGGGATGTGCCAACTTAAAGTTGTGCAGTCTGGCAGACTCACTTCCTAGACTGGTTTACCCAACCCATAATCTCCCTGAGGTTGATGTGGTGTTTCACACATTGCATTCATTAAAACAGTAGGTATTGAGTTATAGCCTGAATAATAAACCCAACTTAAGTGGCTATAGAACTCTGCCTACAAGAAGCCTAATAACTGTATGCTATGACATATGTCTACATTCATGACCTTGACAATTTAACTGAAATCTAGTCTTTGCTGACTATTACCTTCCATTGCGCATACCCTGGCTTATTGTAAGATGTATTGATACTAGAGAACTGTTTTTGTTTTAGGAAAAGTTTATGGGCTGGGGTGAGAGATTACGTGTGTGTGTGTGTGTGTGTGTGTGTGTGTGTGTGTGTTTACACTGGGTAGAGATTCAGAATTGCAATCCGCTTTATCTATTTTATTTTACAAATTTCAGAATTATTACACTTTAGAGCATCTTAAATTGAAAACAAGGTTTTTCCTTTTCCTTATGCCAAAGTAATAATCTTGATCTCTAAAATGTTTTTACTTACTGCCTTAACTTTTTTTTAAATTCAGCTATACTTATAGATTCTGTAACAAATCCAAGAAAATTCTGTAAAACTAACTTGTATTTGTTATAAGCTGCATGGTTTTGGAATAGCTTCCAGCAAACATGAGAACTCTCACCCAAATATTAGCCCACTGTGTGTGTGTGTGTGTGTGTGTGTGTATATATATATATGTATATAGTTACTCTGTGGTCACTGGCCTGTGAATACTGCACTGGCATGCACCACTGATACGGTGACCAGACAGCAAGTGTGACAAATCCAGACTGGGTGAGGGGGTTATAGGAGCCTATAAGAAAAAGACCCCAAAAATTGGGACTCTCTCTCTCTAAAATCGGGACATCTGGTCACCCTAGCCACTGAGTCCACCACCTGCTGCAGAACTGTAATCAAGAATCTAAACTTTCATCTTTAAACTTACAAAAATATTTCTAATCCATATGCTTGCAAAGAAAACACTGAAATGTGTACAGTGAGATAACGGTCTGCCTGAATCTATAAAAGGCTGAAATGATAGCTCAGAGGTGTGAACTGCTCCAGTCTTCTCAATAGGGTTTTAATTGTAAAACCTAGAAATGATGATTGGTTAAATAGTGGCTGACTATTTTCTGCTTATTTCAAGCAGAAACCTCTAACTAATGTTAACAACTCTTCCTACAAGAGTAAAGCTTATCTGTCCGGGAGTCAGATCTGTCTCACGTGGGCTGGCCCAAGACTGGAATAAACTCCCCCATGATCCTGAGTACCATCACAAACCTCACCATGTCACACTTTTAGTACAAGGTACATTTCTTTGACCCTTGACTTCTCAAACATATAGTTGTGAGTGTATTTAAAAATAAATAAATAAATATCCAAACAAAACACTCCACTGCACACACTTCTCCCCCTAGGGAGAGGGTAAGAGAACAAATACGTGACAGATATTAGTCCCATTGCTTAATGCACTACTGAAAGTTGTTTTGGATACTACCGTGATGAGCACAGTATTAGAACCTATATAGAACAGGATTACGGGATTCTTCTCTAACATGCCTCCCACACCTCCCCAGATGACTAAAGCACCCACTGTCACCTGCATAACTACGAAAACCTCCAGTTACCTTCATGACTCTCTTCCAGTGTAGTTATACCTTGTCCATTCAAAATCTGTATAGGAACAGCATCATATTGAATTTCATATAGAAATTAATGAACTGAATATGAACATATGGAACAATTGCGATAATAGCCTCTTTTTTAATCTTTAATCTTAAATGAAGCTTTAGCAGAACTTCTAGTCTGCTGCACTGCTGCCACACAATCCAGGGAATCTCCCACAAAACATAAGTTGCTTGCCGTAGAATACATGGGCTTTTGACTGTAGGGAGGGTGAAAGAAAATAACATTTGTTTGTTGTCATAAACATTCTGCCTATATTGTGTGGATACTTTAAAAAAATTATATCTGCTTAACTGAAACTATGAATATGGTTGGATTTGTTTATTGTACATTAACAGAAGTAGGTGGTAGGTATTTACATGGCTTGTGTAAGGGAACCCTGGTGGACAAGCAGATAAAAATGTCTGCCTTTTTCAGGGCAGGGCGGATACAAATCTATTTTTAAAAGTTTTTGTTTGTTTACACATGCTTTTTTTTCTAAAAATAAACCTGTTTAAAATTTGTAATGAAAACCTATGTTAAAGCCTAAAGCTATTGTAATCTGTTAAAGACAGTTTAATGAAACATAATACATTACATTAATGAGCACACCTCTCTTCTCCCCCCCCCCCCCCCCCCAAATTGTAATGAGTTAAAAGATGCTGCTTTTTTAATACAGAATCAAGGTGGAAAATGTCCAACTTTTGAGGTCAACTCAAGGTTTATAAATGTCATTATGTAATGAATTACATTAGTATCTGTGTGGATTCCCATTCCCCCTCCCTCCCCCCCCCCAGACTTTACAGTGGAGCGAATGCTGGTATTTACACTTGGAAACATGGAAGTTTACTTTCAGTTTTTGTTGTGCAGAAAAGGTTTAGCCTTAATTACTTTTGGTTTCAATGTAGCTAGTAGGACTCTTAGACTTTAACGTCAAAAGGACTACCATGATCATCTAGTCTGACCTCCTGCACGTTGCAGATCACAACAACCTCACCCACCACTGACTGGTTCTTTCAAAGTTGAGAAACCAATTGGGGGGGGGGGGGGTTCCCTCCCCTCCACCCCCCCCTCAATCTAGGAGTAAAAGCCAGGTTAGAGGATCAAAATTTATAGATATAGGGGGTTTTCAAAATGTCTTTTATGTGCCTGAAGATGCATATGTGAACCAAATGGCATTGTCAGAGGTGTCTGTCTGCATCTTTAGACAACTAAATACCTTTGCTTCTAGTCACCATGGGCTGGATTTTTTTTTTTTTTTTTTTTTCATGTCAGCTCACTGATTCTACAGTTAATACTTTGTTTAATAAATCTGTCTTAAATGCAAAACAAGTCTTGATAATTTTTGATTTTTTTCCCTAATGTATCAGCACACTTAAAATAGTTTTAATTAATAAAAACAATTTTAAATGTTTCTGTGCATCCTTAATTGAATTCCAATTTCCATCTAAATGTAACTTACCACAAAGTTTTTTTTAACTCAGAAGTAAGAAATGTCAATGCCAATTTTCAAACAAGAAACATTTATTCATATTCTAAGTTTATGTTAAGGTATATAATCTAATGAGCTTTATATTGCATCCTCCTGGCTAGTGCAAAATCTAGTTTGAGTCTATTTAGTTTCAGATAAACCGTTTTAGTGGTTAAACCAACCACAAAGAATTAACCTTTCTTTAGGAAAGTAACTAAAAAGTACAAATGCAAAACAAGATTCAACTTGACTTAAATTAAGGTTTTTTTGCTTGCTGACTTGATTAAAACTGGTGGGTTTTTTTTCTAAATTTTCTCCACCATGGCCTTGGTAATAGTACAATAGTTGTCTAGTGAGGGATAAACCCTGTACATTTTAAGGGTACATCTGCACAAAAGCTGGGAGGTGTAAATTCTTGCTCAGGTGGATGTATGTACACCTACTCCGCTGAAGCCGATGCTAATTTTAGTACAATGTAACTGTAGCTATAGGGCAGTGGCTAGGCCAGCCTGCTGCCTATGTAGCCATGGCTTCACTGTGTGAATTTTATCACACTAGTGGTATCTCAGTGTAACCACTCATCCTTCCTTGTGCGGTAGTTTTTTCATAAAACTATTATGCCAACTAACAGATATGTAGTTCTAAAAGTTCCTAGGAGCTCTTCCCTCTCATGTCCTGGGCATTTATTAAAGGTCCAGATTTAACAGCTATCTTGATATTGTTTAGCTATTGGATGCTTTATATAGCATGGGAGCTAGACAGAGGTTTGGGGTTTCTCACAACACAATCTGGCCTCTTGTTAGTACGAAGGCTCTCCTGAATGTGAGGATACTATGAGTTGTAACTGTACCTAGGTTGGCTGTAAACATTGAGCCTTTGTCTTCGGGCCTCAGTAGACTTTAGGTGTGATGTAATTGCTCAGCATGTTAAGTGTTATTGTTACTGAGCAATTTTTACAGTACACAGAGTAGCTTGTAAAAAGCTACACACATTTAAGCATGCAGGTTTTACTTGTAACAAATTCCTGCTCTCATTTGTAGAGAGCAAGAAATTGCTCCCTTGCAGAACTGCTATAATAAGACAGCCAGTCATTTAATGTGAACAGTAACTCTGCATCTGAACAGTATACATCCTCGTCTCGGTTGAACTTTGTGGCAAAAGGCCCAAGGTAAAGTACCCTTCAACCACCTGAGAAATAACAGTAATATTTATAACAGTAGGTATCAATACAATGGTATTTCTCGAATTAAAGGGTTGCTTTCCTAAAATGTCGTCATTGGGCAATGAGTTTTTTAGAAAGCAACAGAGGGTCCTGTGGCACCTTTGAGACTAACAGAAGTACTGGGAGCATAAGCTTTCGTGGGTCAGAACCTCACTTCTTGCATCTGAAGAAGTGAGGTTCTGACCCACGAAAGCTTATGCTCCCAGTACTTCTGTTAGTCTCAAAGGTGCCACAGGACCCTCTGTTGCTTTTTACAGATTCAGACTAACACGGCTACCCCTCTGATACTTGAGTTTTTTAGAGAGGCACAGGCGAAGCTGTTGTCCCTATACCACATGGATATTTTTTCTTTTCTTCGACTTTGCACCCCAATGCCACCCCTCACCCCCCCTTACAAAAAACAAAACACCAACCTTCTCAGATCAGCTGCTTGTAGGTAGGTTTAGACATCTAGTAAATTTTACAAGTCCCGGTTCTGCTGAGTAGTTCAGATGACCTCCCAAACCATGAGTACAGTTGGATTTTTTTTTTTTTTTTTTTTTTTTTTTTTCCATATCCTAAGTATCATGGCGTTTTGTTTCATTACAGATCTCAAGTGAGTGTCTTTATATTTACAGATTTTAATGTTTGAAATGCTTGTTTATATTCCATATTCCAAAATGGGTGGTGACTCATCTCTAGTGTAACACAAATGATGTCACAGAATAGTTATTAATATTATATTATCTGCTCATCTACAGAATCTTTTGATATTTCTTTTTTTAAAAAGCTGTTACACTCACTCCAAAATTGTGACTATATCCATCAAGAGTCAACTTTAAATACCTTGATTATGTGCCAAACTGGAATATACAATAAGTGTGTGCATGCACAATTAGTTTAAAAACTAAAACATTAACTCACTAAGTTTTTCCTCATCCATTGACTGCATAGGACTGGTATTGAACTTGAAGATCCCTTTCCTTTTGCATGTTCAACTCCCATTAATACTGTGCTTAGTATATCGTCACTGTAATCTGCTTTTTCCACTCATTTTTAAACAAAAATGAGTAAGTAACATACAGCTCAAGAATATAGAAGAGAAAATAAGTGCCTAATGACAGGTGTTTCGTGCCATACAAAAACAGGACTGATATTACCTGTGTCTTAACATGCTTCCTCACATAGGGTGAGATTTACTTTACTTGTAGAAAATCCAGTTAGTTGAGAAGGGAGGATGAGAAGGTGAAAATCATCCAATGCAGGATACCTGCATATCCTATTAGCCACTCAACCCAACTTACATATTAAGACCACCAGATCCACAAATCTAGTGTTCTCCTCAGAGGCTGCCCTGCTGTCATTTCTCCTCCCCAACACACTGGTTATTGTAAATGGTGCAGAAGGTATTACATGGGTCCTCCAGACTGGGGTGAATTTTGCTCACACAGCTGAAGAACTCTACTCTGGATATCTTAATACTGCTGGGGGCACATGGTGGTGTGAGAGAGCCTTTAGAATTCTAGGGAAAGAATATAAATAGAAAACTACTGTCCCAACAGATTTCAAATGCATTGTTTGGAAGAATGAACTGTGAGTAAGATGTTGTCTCCTCCCATTCCCCTTTGCACCCAAAGCCAGGTTGACACAACTCTGGGCAAGTAACTAATCACTCTGATTTTATGGATGATAATTAAATAGGGAGATTCATACTTAAGATTTTGGATTAAATTATTTAACCAAATGCCCAGTTTCAGTGGAAGTTGAGTGTCTTTGTCATGAGATCACTTGCCTGGCTGGAATAACATCATCCAGGTCTCTCAAATAGCATTTAATGTTTCTAAAATCTTTCCTTCTCTTTACCAAGACAAGAATACAATTAGAAAGGTTCAGTAAATCCAAAAATTCTTGATGGAGTTTGCTTGTCCTCTCTGCAGCTTATAATGAATGACTTATTGCAATCACCTGTAGACATAAAGAAAATACAGGACTGTAAAAATTTCCGGTTTTGTTCAAGAACTCCTATATCTATATGTACACCTTCAATTGTAAACCAGGAGACCTAGGAGCCGAGGGACATGTTGTCATTTCTAGGGAGCTTCGCAGAGCCAGGTAGGGAGACTTCCAGCCCTGCGCCAACTGAACTTTTAGTGGCCTAGTCAGCAGTTCTGACCGGAGCTGCCAGGGTGCCTTTTCAACTGGGTGTTCCAGTCGAAAACCGGACACCTGTCAATCCTAATTTCTGCAGTTACTTTATATAGTAATTAGTGGAAGCTACATCTCAAGACACTTAAAGCTAGAGTAGGCAGACCCCTAGAAAATATTCTGCAGCAGGAAAATCTTAAGGCTTCATCCTGCAGCCATGGTCATATGAATGCAGATTCCAGGATCAGTCCCTTGCATTGTGTCTCTACCTCACAAAAGTAAGGCTTAACTCATTCATGAAGCACTTTGAAATCTTCAGATGGAAGGGTGTTATAGAAGGGCCCAATACTATTGCAGGAGGATGGGACTATGACTAAAGAAGTCTCATTACTACAAAGTGGAATATTTTAAATGCAGTATAACTTTTGATTTTTATCAGTTTGTATAGTGTGGTATTGCTTATCTTCTGAGAAAATTGCTTATCTTCTAATAAAAATTGTAAATCTTGGCTAAAAAGGGTGTTTAAAATATCCTTAAGATAGGAAGACATCTGACACATGATCAAAAAGTACCTCATTTAGTGGCTTTAATCTTGGAAAGAATTGCACCCTTCTCCCTCCCACTTTCAAAGTGAAATTGGCTAGGTTGCCAGTGGCTGAGAATGTAAGATGTTGGGTGAAAGAGTGCTATGTGGTGCTCTATAATAAACTTGTTCCTTAATTGGCGGTTAACAGGCTCAACAAAGAACCTGTTTGTGGATGGAAAAATTTAATTAAGATGACCACTAAACATACAAATATCTTGAGAAAAGGAAGAAAGTGAATAACCAAACCTGGCTGTTTTGGACAATTTATTTAATAAATACAAATCTACTTTTGGAGACTTGGCCTGATTTCACCTTAGCTCATTCCCCAAAATACCCCAAACTCTGGGTGCCTTGGACAGAGAATTATTTCTGTATCTTGGAAAACACTTTCGACTATTTCTGGGAGCTAAAACTTGATAGACGTCTCAGGGGCTCTGCTTTATTTACAGCATGCTTGAAAACAAAGTGAAAAATGACTGATTTTTAACACTGCTCCTCACTATGTAACACACACAGTCTTCCTGAATGATACTCTTAAGCAATTCAAACATTTAGGGAAAAGTAGCTTCTCTGGAGTCTTGTAAAACTCAGTTTTATAAAACCTGTCAGTTACTAGTAGAATTTTGTTGTTGCTAATTTGTCTATAAAACAATCTTATCTACTGACATTTATAAACTCTGAGGTCGGAGTCTTTTTGTTGTATGTTGTTGGGGATGCATTCTGCACTGAACTATCTTTATTGCCAAAACCTGCTGCACCTTTTCTAGTCCTATGACCTCTTGCAAAAATCAGCTTTTCTTCAATTAGAAGGGTTATCTGTGAAGCAACTCTAGTGCTAGTAAGAGCCAATTCTACTATGCTGGTATTTCTCTATTTAAAAGTCTGTTGGTACATACTCTGCACTTTTTGTTTTAAAAACATAGTGATTTTGCAAATGATCAAAATGCCTAACCAAGTAGGAAGATCTAGCAAAGATCTTTTTATCCATGATATTCACTTCCAAAGCTTGTTCAAAACCTTGTTTGGGGTTTTAATGACTGAATAGTAACATTAGATCCTAAACTTTAGGGGCAGGAATCATGTCTTCTGTAAAAATTCCCAGCACACACTGGGGTATTGTAAAGCAAAGAATAAATTTCACAAGAAGGAAACTGTGTAAGGATATAGTCATAGCGCACATTTGAACACTATTAATTTCATTAGTCACTAAAACAGCCAGTAATCTTGCAGTAGCAATGGGAATCTTAACTGCAGTTAGTAAGCTGTGAAATAAACTTTCACTTAAGCATAGTGATTGTGCGGATACTGGTGCACTCACAGCCTGGGAAAGATATATTTTGTGGTGTTTCCAATGGCTCTTCAGGGAATTAAAAAAAAAAACCTTAATTTTTTGTTGTACAAAACTTTAGGGGTGGGGAAGGAGATGTGTGGTGTTGATAGGTTGCAGATGAAATGTCTGGATGTCTAAACTAGTGCAGTTCAGTGACTGGCTGAGAAGGGGAACATGGAACTTGGCCATCAGAGATCTCCTGGGCTGGAGACTTTCCTGGGCACAACTTAGTTTTTAGATGCGCATAGCCATGTGGTCATGAGCAAGGAAACGGGGATGGGTGCGCGAAAGTTTACTACTGACTTGCATAACTTGTCTCAATTTTTGGGGGAAGCCACTAATTTCCCCATATCTCAAAGACTTCTGAAGAATGGCAGAGGATTGAAGTGAGGCCTCAGTATTTCATTACTCTTAGAAAGGCAAATACACTTTAAAATATTCTAAATTTAAAATTCAACTACAGTTGTGTAAGTGATAGTGTCTCAAAACATACTTTGTTCTTTGATTTATTTTGTTCACTATGAGGTTAAATTGTTGCTTTGTTTTTTTCTGAAATATGTGGGAGATATGGAAGTACACTATGCCTAGGCACATGCACCTTCAGTATATGTCCACAGGGTTAGAGGCAGGTAGAACGCCTGCTGTATATGCTGTACAGTGTATAGCATTTATACAGCTTCTCTTGGAGTTTCTCGCACCTGCCTTCTCTCCTCATTCAAACACCACATCTACGTAAGATGCTGTCTTGCTTTGGGCTTGGCAGACCCTGGCAATACCAGCCTATGGCTTTGTCTACATTGGACTTTTGTCTTTCGGGGGTGTGAAAAAAAACACAAACCTCTGAACGACAAAAGTTTTTACTGACGAAAAGTGCCGGTATGAACAGAACTTTGTTGGTGGGACAGCAGACCAAGCTACCACCACTCACTGGGGGTGGAAGTTTTTTGTCTGCGGGAGAGCTCTCTCCTGCCAACAAACAGTGGCTATACTGCACGCCTTTTAGCGGCACAGCTGTAGCGGCACAGCTGTGTCACTACAAGTGTAGTGTAGACATAGCCTTAATTGTGCCTCTGTTCTGTGGGAGTGCACAAAGCTGAAGAGGCTCCTCCTTTACTAGCCCATAACCATCTATGCTAGGATAGATGATCTCTTGATCCTAACTACCAAAATTATTCAGTAACTCACAGGCTTCTTCTGACGATTCTGAGAATTTCCTAAAAGCTGCAAAAACAATTTGTAGGAATATTGAATGTTAAGTAAGTGGAGGATGGAGTGGTAAACTTGTCTTGTAAGTAGTGTAGCAGTTTGAGTTATCTTTGGTAGCTTCTAAATAGCATAAGACGTGCTTCATGATTGTGCAGAATTCTTTTTATTCTAACTAGCTTATAAATATATTTGGCATTTTGCTATCCAACAAAACAAATTTAAAACCCTTTTTGGGTCATAGTGGTGTCTTGAAAGCAGCCTTGAAGAAGGAGGTTTTTGAGACCCTGCTCTCCAGGAGGCAGTCTTTAAACTCTGGAGGGCCTTTCACAAGCCCACAGTAGCAGAAGCATAGATAAAATTGGTGCCTCTGAAAGTCCTGGTCTTGGAGGACATATTGGAGACATGTTACATGAATTATTTACTCATGTACACCTAGAGCACACTTCCAAAGCAGTTAGGAGAAACTCGTTCCAGGGTTAAATGTTGGTGCCTCTTCTATGGTACTGTCAGGATTGTGAATAGGTACCAAATGCTTTCATGTTTGTTTCACTTACTTGAGTGAGTCTCTAAAACTTTGTTGACAAACAGGAAGTTGGGATGTAGGTATGTCTGACTCTTGTCCTTCAGAATATAGCTCTAGTTTGTAATATGTGATGACTCTGTACTAGATTCATTGACTTTCTGTAGTGTCCACTGCCCTCCGGATTTAAACTTCAGAAGTGAAGGAAAATTTACTTTTAAACCTCAATCTTATGTATGTCCATTGTTGGACTGAGAGGAAAATAGGCTGAAGTTTAAAACTGCAGGAAAAAGCTTGAGTAACAAGTTGAGGTAGAGAGGTTGGGGAAAAGTTACTTTAAGAAAAAAGTAAATCTGAGGTAAAAGCATCAATGCTACTACATAATCTGACACTAATATTGTATTGCTTAACTATTGGTATGGCTGTGTTAACTGTCATTTCTATTACAGGAATCTTATCCCTCTTCATCACCAATATGGTTTGTGGAATCAGATGACCCAAACCTGACTTCAGTGTTGGAACGATTAGAAGATATTAAGAAGAGCAATACTCTGGTGAGGAACTAGTGGTTTTTTACTTTTTCATTAACTGCAGGTCAGATTAAATAAAAAGTGGTTTCACGTGGCAAGGCTCCACTCCCACCCCAATACTTTTGGCTGTTTTGCATATACTTTCATATCAGAATGCAGGCAGCTCTTTTTAAAGTACTTGAATAGTAATTCCAAAAGGCTTGAGTTTTTTGCATGACTTGAAACTGTCTGAGAGAACATTTGTTAAATTGTCAGTGATTGTAACTTATGCATTCTGAAAATAGTTAAATGATAAATAGATTTGCACATAAGAACTTAAAACCTATTAAAATCTCTTAATGGGAAGCATTTGAATATTAGTCATTGGTATTTCCATTATGCAGAAATTATAATTATTTCATTACTTTTGGGGGTAGTTTAATGTGTGGTTTTTAGAGTAAATGTGCTCCAGAATTCAGCTGGAACTGTGGTTTCCACAGCTGTATAATTTCTCAAACTGAAACCTGAACATTTTTCAGACTCTCTTGCTTTTAGTAGGAAAGATTATAACAGATAACTAATTTGTCCTAGACAGCTTTGCAATCAGGTGGTAATGAAATTGGGCACTTACATGATGGACTTGGAGGATTGTAATGTGCAGATTGTTTAAGTTGAAAACTGCTGGAGTACAAGTTCTGTACCAGTAAAGGCTGTTTGGTGGCATTATTTCTGGTGTGAGAACCCTTTGGTGCAATTACAGGGAAACCCCTCTATAACGCGCCCCACGATAATGCAGATTTGGATATAATGCGATCATAAGGTGGCTCCTGCTGCCACAAGCACGCGCAAAAAAAAAAAGGTGGCTGGAGCACCACCGAAGAAAAACAAACAAAAAAAAAAAAAGTGCCTTCCCCACTGCCTCTTCCCCCCCCCCCCCCCCCCCCCCGCTTCTCCTTTTGGTGGGAAGAGCTATTCTCCTCCCCAGCTGCTCCTCACTCTTCCTCTGCCCCTTGCACATCTCCCCTGCTCTCTGCCCAAGAGAAATTGACGGGCTTGAAACTGACCAGCTTTAAATGGTACAATTTTCGTAACCCTGCTATACCGCCACCCCGCATTTATCACGATGGAACTTTTTGGACCCCAATCATCGTGTTATAGCGGGGTTTCACTGTATTAGAATTTTATCAAATCAAAACATTCCTTTCTTATACTGTGCAAGGAAGGTGAATGGGACTGTGTCCCCAGCCGCTTTTGATTGCTACAATGTTGTGTTTTTTTTGTTTTTTTTTTCTTTTGTTTTAAAAGAGGGGGAATCCTAATTCTTTTGCAGGATATTAGTTGCCATATGGATTAATATTGGTTATATATGATTCATTTGTTTGGGACGGGGAAATAGGGAAATATTCATGTAATTTGCCTGAAATTTTCAGCATGTAGACTTGGTTCTTGATGTGTGGCTTTTAATTATCTGGATGTAAAAATGCACAGGATAAATTACATTTAGGAGACCATGCAGAAATAGCAAGGAAATTAACAACTGAAGGTGAAATTTACCATATGTCTTCCAATAATTAGACATAAAGGCATTTTGGAGCCTACAGGAAGAAGCCTCCCAGCTCAGGTCGACAGACTTGGGTTAGTGAAGCTTGTGCTAATGTACTAAAAATAGTCTAAGGAGGGGGGTGGGCTTCAGAGCCTAAGGTCCAGCCCAAAGTGCTGTCTATATGGCTGTATTTAGAGTGCTAGCGTGAGTCCTGCTAACCAGAGTCTGTTGATGCAGGCTGCAAGGTTCAGTTCTGCAGACTCCAAAATGCTATGTGGACATACCTGAAGGGGCACCGATTTAATGCACCCTGTTGGACCTACTTATGTGAGGAAATGCAGTAAACTTCTCCTTCAGTTGTGGATTTCCTTGCAGCTTTTGGTATAAGTGGAACATTCTTCTAACTGTAGTTCTTGGTGTAGTTTTTAATAATTTAGCTTTTTAATACAACCTTTAGCAGAAGGGGTTATAATGATGGATGTGTTCAGGTTCTGGCAGTGATCATCAGTAGACCATATGGCCAAACAAATGGTTTCCTGGAATACAATTGAAGAACTTTCCAAAACTTGCTTGGCTTGTTGTTTAGTCTCTTTGTGAATTCATCATTGTTCAGTGATAACAGATTATTCAGTAAGCATGGAATACTTTTTGCTTTTATGTTTAGATTCGGGCTGTCAAGCGATTTAAAAAAAAAAAATTAATCCTGATTAATCATGCTGTTAAGCAATACGTATACACCTCTAACCCGATATAACGTGACCCGATATAACACAAATGCGGTAAAGCAGCGCTCCGGTGGGGCAGGGCTGCACGCTCCGGCAGATCAAAGCAAGTTCGATATAACGCGGTTTCACCTATAACACGGTAAGACTTTTCTTTTGGCTCCTGAGGACAGCTTTATATCTGGGTAGAGGTGTACTATTTATATAAATATTTTTGGATGTTTTCCACATTTTCAAATATATTGATTTCAATTACAGCACAGAATAAAAAAGTGTACAGTGCTCACTTTACATTTATTTTTATTATAAATATTGGCACTGTAGAAATAAAAACTAGTATTTTTCAATTCACTTAATACAACTACTGTAGTGCAATATCTTTATCATGGAAGTTGAATTTACAAATGTAGAATTATGTACCAGAAAATAACTGCACTCAAAAACAAAACAACGTAAAACTTTAAAGCGGGGTAGGCAACCTATGGCACGCATGTCGAGGGCGGCACACAAGCTGATTTTTCAGTGGCACTCATGCTGCCTGGGTCCTGGCCACCGGTCCGGGGGGCTCTGCGTTTTAATTTAATTTTAAAGGAAGCTTCTTAAACATTTTAAAAACCTTATTTACTTTACATACAACAACAGTTTAGTTATATATTATAGACTTAGAGAAAGAGACCTTCTAAAAACGTTAATGTATTACTGGCACGCGAAACCTTAAATGAGAGTGAATAAATGAAGACTCGGCACACCACTTCTGAAAGGTTCCCCCTGCTTTAGAGCCTACAAGTCCACTCAGTCCTACTTATTGTTCAGCCAATCGCTCAGACAAACAAGTTTGTTTACCATTTACAGGAGATAATGCTGCCCACTTCTTATTTACAATGTCACCTGAAAGTGAGAACCGGCGTTCACATGGCACTCTTGTAGCCGGTGTTGCAAAATATTTATGTGCCAGATGCGCTAAAGTTTTGTATGTCCCTTCGTGCTCCAGTTACCATTCCAGAGGATACGCATCCATGCTGATGATGGATTCTGCTCAATAATGATCCAAAGCAGTGCAGACCGACGCATGTTCATTTTCATCCTCTGAGTCAGATGCCACCAGCAGAAGGTTGATTTTCTTTCTTGGTGGTTCGGGTTCTGTAGTTTCCGCATCAGAGTGTTACTCTTTCAAGAATTCTAAAAGCATGGTCCACACCTCGTCCCTCTCAGATTTTGGAAGGCACTTCAGATTCTTAAATTTTGGGTTGAGTGCTGTAGCTATCTTTAGAAATTTCACATTGGTACCATATTTGCATTTTGTCAAATCTGCTGTGGAAGTGTTCTTAAAACGAACAATATGCTGGGTCATCATCCGAGACTGCTATAACAGGAAATATATGGCAGAATGCAGGTAAAACAGAGTATGAGACGTACAGTTCTCCCCCCAGGCAGTTCAATCACAAATTTAATTAATGTATTATTTTTTTTAACAAGTGTCACAAGCATGTCCTCTGGAAGGGTGGCTAAAGCATGAAGGGGCATACAAATGTTTAGAATCTCTGGCATGTAAATACCTTGCAATGCTGGCTACAAAAGTGTCATGTGAATGTCTGTTCTCACTTTCAGGTGACTTTGGACGGCATTATGGGGGGAGGGGATAGCTCAGTGGTTAGATCCTGGGCCTGCTAAACCCAGGGTTGTGAGTTCAATCCTTGAGGGGGCCATTTAGGGATCTGGGGCAAAAATCTGTCTGGGGATTGGCCCTGCTTTGGGCAGGGGCTTGGACTAGATGACCTCCTGAGGTCCCTTCCAACCCTGAGATTCTATAATTATCTCCCGTACATGTATACAAACCTGTTTGTCTGAGCGATTGCCTGAACAAGAAGTAGGACTGAGTGGACTTGTAGGCTCTAAAGTTTTACATTGTTTTGTTTTTGAGTGCAGTTTTGTAACAAACTACATTTGTAAGTTGTGCTTTCACGATAAAGAGATTGCAATACGGTACTTGTATGAGGTAATTGAAAAATACAGTTTCTTTTGTCATTTTTACAGTGCATATATTTGTAATAAAAATAATATAAAGTGAGTACTGTACACTTTTTGTATTCTGTGTTGTAACTGAAATCAATATATTTGAAAAACAGCCAAAATATTCAATGAATTTAAATTGGTATTCTATTATCTAACAGTGCGATTAAAACTGCAATTAATTTTTAATTACGATTATTTCAAATTAATCGTGTGTTAACTGCATTTAACTGACAGCCCTAGTTTAGAGAACTACATGAGAACTTCTTACAAGGCAGTAAACTTATCACAAACTTGTCCATGGTTTGTCATGTTGAATTGCACTGAATATATGCACAGTGTCTGAGTATGCAAATACTAGTCGGTGTCCAAGAAAAGCTCATGGCTGGAGGAGTGAACACAGATTTTTGGTTATGCACTTCATCAGGAATGCTACCTTCATAGGGAGAGTTACTTATTTTGTTAGTCACACCTGGCAGTGACTTGTTCATCTCACTGTTGTATTGTTTTATAGGATATACTGCCTGTCCAGGGCCTCAGAGGGACAGGCGAGTGGTTTAGTCAGACAGCCAGGGATTCCAAGCAGGGCCCAGAAATAACTGGGGCCCGTTAACGTCTGTGGAAACCAGCCTGGACCACACAAAAGAAAGGAGCAAGGTACCAGAGGCTGGGAGTGGCTTAAGAGTAAAGTAGCCATGCTGAGGGAAATCTGCAGGGACTCTAGACTTGGTACGGAGGCAGCCCTAGTGTCAGGTGTGCCTTTTGCTGCTATCCCTGTGTAAATTTCCCCCCAAATCTGGTCAAGTTGTAAGCCTCTGAAAAAATGTAGTTTGTACATGCACAGGAGAGGCTTGTTTAGAGTTAGGTCTCTAAATATTCAGTCACCACCAGGCATGCGCCAACCTCAGGTGAGCAGGACTCTTCCTGGCAGCCAGAAGGTACTTATCTGGGCAGAGGCACTGAGAACAGGGAGATAGTTGCTCCTGTGTTCTCAGCGCTCCTCCTGCTGGTGCCCAATCAGAGAGGAGCGGAAACAGCATGACTCAAATGCACAGAGTGTGGGGGGGAGGCGTTCAGAGGAGGGGAAGGTGCGTGAGTGGGTTAGCTGGGGTATATGGCGGGGAGCAGAAGGATGTCTGAACACACTGTCCTCTGTGGCTCCTGGGTGCAGTTCTAAGTTCTTAGTCTCTTCATTCCTCTGTCGATCCGTAGCTGTAAAACCCACTGACAGTATCTCATCCCTTTCTAGTGGCTTGTCCACATGAAGGAGAACAGACTACTAGAGCTACTAGTTACACCATTAAATTGAGTGGTAGAGATCTGTGCTGTGCATCAGAGGATCTGGACCCTGCTGATGACCCAAATTAGGCATCAATATGGTTCCACATGATATCACTTGTGTGTGGTGGGTTTTTTTTTTTTTTTTTTTTCAGTTTGCTTCTTTAAAGAGTGGGAAACTACTATTTATCCAACTATACTACTTCAAAAATTTGTGATTAAAGACCATCATAATTCATATGCACAAAGGAGCCGAATTAGGGTTGCATGGACAACTTTATTTCTGGCATTTCTGAAATTTTGAGTGGTTGACTTTGCAACCCTGATAATGGTTTTTTATTTATTTATTTGGTCGACACAATATAGATGTCTGTAATGTGGATAAGTTAATGTAACTATGAGCATATTAAAACTTCCTGAATTATGAATTAAAACACTCAAATTAATTTTCTTATTTCAGTGAAAAACATGTGATCTCCCTCGTGCAAATTATTCAAACGGTAATAACTGTATTTCTGCTGGGATCACTAAGGGTATGTCTACACTACAAATAGATGCGGCTGGCCTGTGCCGGCTGACTTGGACTAGGGGGTTCAGGATAAGGGGCTATTAATTGCAGTGTAGTCATTTGGGGCCAGAATGCAGCCCGAGCTCTGGGAACCTCTGATCTCACAGGGTCCTAGAGCCCAGGGTCCAGCCAGAGCATGATTGTCCACACCGCAATGAAACAGCCCCTTAGCCCGAACCCAAGTCATCTGGCATGGGCTAGTTGCAGATTTTTAACTGCAATGTAGACGTATACTAAGGGATCATGTAGGATGGAAGCTTCATTTTTGTTCTGCTAAAACTTCAAACATCTACGGAACATGCTTGGACACTATTTCAGTCATAGTAAGAGTTGCTGTTTCTCTAAATAGTGTGACATATATATGAAGCAAGATATTTTCTACTTTTTTTCTCCCTCTTCCCCTTCATGCTGTCCCTCCCCATCATGTTCTCTACCTGTTTTCTAGAGTGGAAGGCTAGCACTTATTGCTGCATTGCTATGTATTCTTTTATCCAGTGTGTTTCCTAGGTGGTCAAAGGCACTAGGCTTCACAGTTGAGCCAGGGAATACATTAATTTTACAATTAAGGATCTCTAAAATTCCTTGTGCCTTTTGTGCTGTAATGGAAAATCTCTAAAGAACGTATAAAAGGGCCTTTTGTGTGGGCCAGAGTTAAATAAAACTTGTTGTCATATTCATAAAATGTGAATACAGGAAATTGAAAACAATGTCTAAACACCTCTTGGAACTATAACACCATCACAGCAACTGCAAGAACAAGTTCGCAGAACCCCTGAGGGGTATAAATAATTTCATGGCTCTATTTGGAGTTACTCAGTTACCATGATATAACTCAGGTGTGTGCAAGACTATTTCACAGTTCTCCTGTGGTGTTTGTGTTAGGAAAACATCCTAATGTCCTTCTGCCCTCCTGCAGAATCTTTTTTGATGTAAGATTCTGCTAAAAGAACAAAAGTAGACTTTCTTGGTAAGTTTAATATCAGGATAAACAGTCAGGTATTGAGAGATGAGGTGTCTCAGTCAGCCTACAACTGAAGTTGCCATTAAAATGGCGCACAAGTTGCGGTGGGTAGGTCTCTCCTCAGCCATGGTCATAGCCCTCCAAGAACTTCTAAGTCATCCTGTTATGGCACCTCTCTCCTGAAGATTCTCTGGCTTGTCAAATCTAGACAGTACTCAGATACTTTACAGGGAAGAGGAATCTGATACACAAGAGTCACTGGTATTCTGGCGTAGAGACTGCATCTTTCTTGGATAGCCTGGATCTAGAAGATCTAGCCCGGATTTTCTGAGAATTTGGGAGCAATACATTTTAAAAAACAAACAAACCCCACCAGAAACAAACAAACTCTGTGACACTAAACATAGATTGACTTGGACAAAGCAGATGATAGACTGGAAGGTACATTCTCTCTGTGAAAAATGGCTTGACATGGTAGCCAGAATAGCGCAGGAGGAAAACTGACAATGATTGTTTCAGAGGAGCAGTTTGGGGCAGAGGGAGTGAGGGGAAGGTATCTGACTGTGGCCAGAGTTTCTCATAAGTGTGTGTTACCAGGGAAGGCTCTCAGAATACAGCTTCCTCTTTGGTTTCGAGCTGTTAACTGGGTGTTTCCTTTTAGACTTGTCAGAGCATTAGTACAACCGTTTGTGCTGCTTACTGGTTAATACCAATTAAAACAATTGTCTGATTCCAACACCTTTCAGAAGTAGCTGCATTCCTTCTGGAATAATGGCTGATTTTTCTGTCGTCTTTTCAAGCCCTTGAAACAGAACACTGGGCTGGGGGGTGGGGGGGTGTTAATCACAAGAGATGTCTGTCCTTCAGTCATGATGGTCTGAGCTGCCTCATTTGTGAGAAAGATTAAGGACTCTTAAGGGAAAAGCTCATCTGCAGTAGGAGGCAGAATGCAAAGTTGTAGTAATCTTTCTGATGCCTGTGCTACTAGTAGAAAAATGAACATGGTAAGGTACAAACAAGTTCCCTGTGGCCTAGCGAAATCAAACTTTATGAATTATTCATTTCCAACTCCTACCAAGTGCATGTAGCAGGGAAAATGTTAATGACCTATCTGTTGGCAAGAAAAGGCTGCCAGCCTGTTGGAATCCGTGTCACTGCTAACCTGTAAATGGCTCTTTGAGTGCATCTCTTTCCCTGCCCACCTCCAAACACACACAGGTGTCGGGCTTGTACCTCTCCTTGAATGGAATTCTGCAAGTTGTCCACACTGACCATTATTGGGTTACAGATCCTTGGGTACCAGCAGGTCCACCAGGGTTTATTCTTTGGGAGCCTGTGATTTAGTACATATTTGCTGTGAGATCAAAACAGCTTCTTCAAAACAAAGCCTGGCTTATTTTGGCCAAAATGGATTTTAAAATAACAGACCTATAAGTGTAGTCCCTTGCCTAAACTTAGCCTCTATGCCCATCTCAGGCAGGTTTGTCTTATTCCACATCTCTGAGTTGGGAGAAACAGCTTACACTGCCTGCAGCCTTCTCCCTGTCTCTGACTGTCTGTTGGTCTTTTCACTGGTACATCCTGGCCAGTCTTTCAGCTCACCCAAACATAATGCCTCCCTTTTCTAGGGTCTGTGTGGTTTTGTAAATCTTTTTTGATCCCAGATTTAGTCTTGGGAAGACTAAAACATCCTAGCATGGATGGAGCCAGCAAGGTAAATTCTCCTGCCACTTGATGGCCCAACCATCATTACCTTAACTCCTTTAAAGCTGTGTACATAAGGCTGACTTATTTCTGCCATGTCTTTATCTCATGTGCTGAGTTCTGTAAGACCCCCCTTCTGTAGCATCCTCTGATTTAGCACTGTGCATTCAGGCAGGTCATAGTACAAAATTGGCCAGCATCTTTATACATTGTTCTGACCGCTGGGGAATTTGTGGCTTGCTAACCTTACTGGTTTTAAGGAAGGTGGTGGTGACCCTTAGCAGGGGGAGCTAGTGTCTGAGACCGATTGGTGCAGGGAAACCCTGGAAATAGCCAGACTGGATGGGAAAGAATGGCCTTGTGGTTGACATGTCAACTGGGGTTCAGTTCCCAGCTTTGCTGCAGCCTTTCTGTGTGACCGAGAGCAAGTAGTTTTAATGTCTGTTTCTCTTTCCGTAAATGAGGTTACTTGCATACCTCACAGGACAGTTGAGACCGAATTTGAGCTGCTCCAGAGGGAATGTGTTATTGAATTGCTAAGTATTTTGTACTATCCAGAAAGAAGTGGGTAAGGTAGGAGATAACTGGGTCTATGGGCAGCACATTATGAGATGCCTATTGTACACTATTTCCATAGCTCTTGTGATGGGTTCGGTCACAGAGACCCCCTTGGGACTGTCACCTGATGTGCTGAAACTACCTCTGAGCCAGTTTTCTTTGTCAGCTTAGGACTCCAGAACCCTGCCTTGTTGAGCCAGACATGCTATCTGCTGGAACAGAGGTCCCTAAAAATCACTGTCTTGTTTCTAGCTCAAACTAGTAGCAAGTGCTTTATGCCACTGGAAAACCTGGATTTTCAGCTCCAGTGGGATAAAGTAAATGTATCTAGCTCAGCTAATCATAAGGCCTTGTATCTTTAAAATGGTTGCCAATTCCAAGACTAGCGATGTAAAGAAATGTAATTACTAATCACCAGGGCATCTAAACACCAAAATAAATGAATTGAAGTATGTGTATTGTCCTGACTGATGATCTCTTCTGTACCCTTGATGAGGCTGGATTGCCTCCTTAAAGGGAAATACTTAAAGGGAATTGGGGCTTTCTGGCCTAAAAATAGCTGCTTCTACTACAGGAAAGACCTGTGTAAACAGATATCTTGTTTTGCACTCTGAAAGTGGCAGGAAAACTTTTCCTCATATCTTGTAGAAGGGAGACCTATGCCTGGCTGCAAACTTAGTATCTTCTCTCCAGCTCCTGCAGGTAGGGTTGCCACTTTAGTTGGCCATATTCCTGGAGGTTTTGTCACATGATGTAATCTTTAATTAAAGATTTATCTTAATTCCTGGAGATCGCAGGACAATCCTGGAGGGTAGGCAACCCTATCTGCAGGCTTCATCTTCTGTATTATAGTGCATAGATCTTGTTGATCATATAGCAAATATATAATCCGCAATCTCTGCTTCTTTGCCTAATTCATGTTGTTTGAGGGCTTGGAAAGGAGGAAGGATGGAAGGAAACATTTTGTGATAGTGGGGTGTTTGGTTTTTTTGTTTGTTTGTTAGTGTTTTGTGAGTTGCTCAGAGGTTTGGAATGTTAGTAATCATGGAAATGAATTCATGCGCACAGTTAAAGTGTAGTGGTAAGAGGCAAAATTAATTCCACTATTCCTCACAGGCAGAAATAAAGGAGTTTATTCTATGCAGGGAAGTGGGGGGGGAAAAGCATAGATCTCCTCCCGTTTCGCGTCTTCTCCCCTCCCCCGCCCCCCACATGACCCTCCACTTCTCCTTCCTCCACCATCAGCAGCCTGACATGAGCCATGAATACCTACACCTGCCCCCTGTGAATTTTAATGTGTTGTGACCTGGTGCAAATCTGAGTGGTGTGGCAATCCATGTACCTGGTTGCAACACCACCCAGTCGCATTGTCACTAAAATTTGGCCCAGCCAAAAGGTGGTCAGACCATGATCCCGGTGGCACCACCCACTCCCCAGTTCTGCAGCCAATGCTGTGGATACCATGACCATGTGAAGTCTCTTCATTTACATATTATAGCTCTATTGCAAGGTACAGTAATCAATAGCACACTAATAACTACTGGAATCCAATAGTTCTAGTAATTTTGGGCTGAGATTATGCCTGAGCCTATTACAGGAGGACAGGTGTGAGGAGAGGAGATTACTCTTCCTCTTATCCCTGGACAAGGGCCAGTCTCATTGCTTATGCTGGCACTGCTGGCTCCCACTGCTCCAGGGGTGTGTTTCCCCAAAGTGGGTTGGAAAAGGGTAAGGCCATGGCTCCAGGGTGTGGGGGTAATAGGCTGCATTCATATTTAAAAAGCATACTTCACCAAGACAGGAAGCTGGGAGATAGGTTGTGCCTCTTGAGATGTAATCCATTTCACTGCTCTTAGGGTAGAGCAGCTTCATGGACATTGCTGGCACAAATTTGATACTTGAGCTGTGAAACCCAGAAAACTTTTACAGTTTCCATTGTTGACTTGCCATGTTGGTGGTTTCCTGATTTAGGAATTTATAGGAGTGTGATCATTATAGAGAAATGAGTGTCTGAAACTTAATTACTCGTGTTACTATTCTGTGGACTTAATACTGTGTGGACTTAGTTCTGTACTTACATGTTAAAATGACAGGCTGAACATTCAGCCTATCTTCGGTGTAGAAACTTGGAAATGTGTTAAACTGTGTTTAAAATAAAACTTTTGTCTTTTTTAATTTTTATAGCTTCTTCAACAACTGAAGCGATTGATATGTGACCTCTGCAGATTATACAACCTTCCTCAACATCCAGATGTTGAGATGTTAGATCAGCCATTACCAACAGGACAGGTAAAGCCAAAAGTTCTAGACATCTAATGGAAATTAAAAGCCTGTTCTTTAATTCTAACAAGATTATATGTAGCAAGAAGGAAAGGAATGATCTTAAAGTAGCCAGTGTTTGGACACACTGCTTTATATTGCTATTGCTTTATACCAAAACTTAAGGCACCTGTCCTTCCTTTTTTAATTTTGTTGTAGGATTTACTTACCTTTTCTATCATTGGCAGAAAAATGTACAGCTCCCCTTCCCCTCCCCCACCCCCCATCCCAATTCCCAGTGAGAGAGAGGTTGTGGGGAAGTGTCCATGTGTACAACCTCTGGACTGTCAGTTGTGAACTTGGCCCAAGATTTTAGTTTGGGGACTCAAAAAATCCGTGTAGAATATTTTCCATCAATTGTTTGTTTGACTTTTTTCCCATGCTTCTGGATCAACTTTGAGTAACTATTTTTATACTCATTCTTTTACTGCATATATCAGTAGGTGCTTAGTGAACAAAGGACATTCCTTCTCCATCACCCCATGCCCTGAAGCAGCTAGCAAGAGGAATGTTGATAGTGATTGCCTTTTCTATTTGTTTTTCTTCTTCTCCTATCTATTTATTTGCCATTCTTTGGGCTCATCTGTCGAAATTAACTCCACCGTTTCCCTTCCACTTAGCTGTCATCTACTGCCTCATAACTCCTGGCTCCCCTCTTCATCTGTCATCTACTCTTATCCATGGTGACTTTAATTATTATATTGACTGTCTCATCTGACCCATTGGCCTTCTACCTTCTCTCTCGCCACCTCATTCAGTCTTCAATCCTGACTCAACTCTGTCACATGAAAATACAGCCATTCCTTGGACCTAGTCTTCACTAAGCACGGGTCTCTCTATTACCTCTCTTGCTGAATTCCTGATCTCAGGCCAATATATCAGCATCCCACAACTCTCTTTTGTGACTTTCAGACCATCAACATCTCTGAATTTTCCACTGTTCTTGTTGTCCTTCACATCTCTAGTCTGTCCTCCCAATCTGATTTTTCACCCACTGCACTGCTGCCACTGCTACCCCTCTCCACAAATGTACTTCGCTCCAGCCATGACCCGTATTGGCTCCCATGGCACTGAAATCTCTGGAGAAAAATCTAGAGAACTTCTGCCAATGCAAACTTTCCCTTTATCTTTTGCCATTACTGTCTAGCTCCCCAAATGATTCTACTACTTCCTCATTGAATCCATTGTCTGTCTGCCATCTTCAACTGCTTTCTCAGTCCCCTCTTTTCGTCTAACATGCTTCTTCATCTTCAAGGAGAGAGTTGTATTTTGTTATCTTCATTTATTCCTACCCTCCTGCTTTTGCTAGTCACAAATCTTTATCTCTCACCTATTCCCTTCCAACTCATACTCCTCTGACAGCCAGCCTCTCATCTTAAACCATAAAAGTCTCCTTTGTATACAGAATGGACAGGGTCAAATAAGCTTTGGTAAGCCACATCATCTTAAAAACAAAAGATTTGACTCGACTGATATATTGCCTCCCCCTTCTACTTCATCTTTCAACTTAAACAGTCTGCCTACAACCACTGCATTAACTTCCTCACCTCAAACCACTGGATCTACTGTAATCTACCTTCCACCATCTCCATTTCATGGAAACTGATGTCACTTGCTCATAGGGGGCCTATGTTCAGTCCTCTTTGATCTCTCATGTGCCTCTGATACTATTGATTCTTAACCTGCATTTTCTTGGCTTTCATTACTGTTCTTTCCTGGTTCTCCTCTTCCCTCTCCAGCCACTTTGTCAGTGGTTTCTTTCATGGCATCTCCTTCTCTGGAAGAGGGGTCCAAGAATAGAACCTGGAGAGACTCCACTCACATGGGCCTGTCTACTCAAGTGTACTTCTCCACTTTGGATGTCACATCTAGCTGTCTTAGACATCTCTGCCTGGATGGTTTTGTTATCTCAGGCTCCCCAGGGCCTCAACTGAGCATATCTTTCCTCACAGATGCTTTGTTACAATTAACCCCACCATTCTCCCTGTCAGCATGGCCAGTTACGTGGAATTTTCAACTCCTCCCTTCTCCAGCCAAATCATAAACATCCAGGCGGTGCCATTCTGTTGCTCTTTCCTCTGATGCTTCAAAAATTCACCCACTCCACTTTCTGGTCCTCCTAGCCAAATTGCTTAGGCAGCCTAACTGGCTTCTGCTTTAGCTATTCTAATCTTTTTATTTTGTTAAATAATTTGGATTAATTTAGTCTGTCTGACTATTGCCCACCACAACTTGAGTCACCTTTCTACTTCCCCTTGTACTGCACATAACATCTTGGTCCTATCTCACGGAGCCTTTGCCTAAATATGACGGCTTTCTCCTTTTGTGTTTTCAGCTATTTAAATCTGAAATGTAATGGTGTTGTAATTGTAGGGGTCCTGACCCAAAAAGGATTGGGGGGGAGGGGGCTTGCAAGGTTGTTGTGGGGACGGGGGTTGCAGTACAGTTACCCTTACTTCTGCACTGCTGCTGTTTGGTGGCGCTGCCTTCAGAGCTGGAGAGTGGTGGCTGCTGGCCAGGAGCCCAGCTCTGAAGGCAGAGCCACCACCAGCAGCAGTGTAAATTTAAGAATGGCATGGTGTGGTATTCCCACCCTTACTTTTGTGCTGCTTCCTGCAGAGCTGGGCCCTCAGTCAGCAACCGCCACTCTCCGCCACCCAGCTCTGAAGGCAGCAGTGCAGAAGTAAGGGTGGCATGTTATGGTATTGCCTCTCTTATGTCTGTGCTGCCACTGTCAGGGCGCTGCCTTCAGAGCTGGGCACTCAGCCAACAGCTGCTGCTCTTCGGCTGCCCAGCTCTGAAGGCAGTGGAAAAATAAGGGTGGCAATACTGTGACCCCCCCCCTCTACAATAACCTTGCGACCCATCCCTGCAACTCCCTTTTGTGTCAGGGCCTTCAATTTGAGAAACCATGGTCTCCCCCATGAAATCTGTATAGTGTAGGGTAAAAGCACACAAAAGACCAGATTTCATGGGGGGAGACCAGATTTCATGGTCCGTGATGCATTTTTCATGGCCATGAATTTGGTAGAGCCCTAAATATATGTAATAGGCTCTGAGAATATTCTTTTTATTTGTATGTGTTAAGATAACATGGCTTCTAAACTCCTGTAGAACAGCACACTGTCATGTGGTAAAATAACTTACAGTAATATAGTAATGACTAAACGGGAATGTGACCAAAAATGAGCAAGATTATAGTTGTATAGTGTATCTGTCTTTCCCCAGTTACACACAAGGAAAAGGAAACTCCACTCTGGGATGGACTTGTAAGTCACTAGATCATCATAAAAGGAAGTAGTTTCACTGAATAGTTCTGGTCACACTAGGAAGCTCAAGGCAAACCTGAGATAATCTACAGCAAGTTACTGAAGAATTGATTCAACCTGCTGTTCCATATAATATGCGACAATTCATTAAAAATTTGAACTAAACCACATAGTCAATACCTTACAAGAATATTGTTGTACAATTTATGTTTACTATAGAAGTAAACAGATTTTAGTTAGCTCATGACTTAATTGAGGCCATCATAATATCCATGTGGACTCTGAATGTTCTGAAAACCTAGATGACTGTCATGACATCAGAAAGCTATCTATTTCATTTTAGTAGGTTACCCATGTCTTTAAATAGCTATCCTTGTATCATATCCTTTTTAAGCTCCCACTTTGCTAGATTTAATGTTACAGTAGCTAAACTAATAATGGCATGGCAGCATTTTAACTTGGACTTTGCACAGAAATATATCTGTACCACTTTTCCTGGTAATGGAGTAAATAAGACTAGGCATGCATCATCTTTCTGTTTGATCCATTTAGATTAAGCTGCAGTCCTATGTGAATCTTGGTAAATGTAAATGTCATATGTACTGCATTTCTTTCCTGGCATACTAGAGCTGCTACTGTGATGCTAAGCAAAAAAAAAAAAAAATCCATACAATTCATTAAACCTAATTTTGTATTCCAGAATGGAACGACGGAAGAAGTAACGTCGGAGGAGGAGGAGGAAGAAGACATGGGTGAAGTATGTGTATGAGAATTTGTTATGCTGTAAATCTAACGTTTGTGTTCAAGAGGCTGCACAATCCTTGCCTTGATTGCTAATGAAAACAAAATGCACATATTCTAGGCAAAAAATGGCCCTGTGAAAAGTGCTGCAGTATGAACGTTGACCAAAAAGTTCAAAGCTTTGCTGGCATTCTCAGATAACCCTTCATGCACGAAAATCTAGTTTCTCAAAGTATTCTGCTGAGAATGAGGTTCTTGGGTGTTGAAACATGGACATCTGTTCATTGTTTGTCCGAACAATATATATAAAAAGCTTGTGCCATATCAGCAAGTTTGCATTGTAAACCCTTATTTCTAATAGTTTATAAACTGGCTTTGTTTATGTTTTAAAACGTTTCCCAAGTTGGAACTGAGGGTTCATGTTGAGAGCAAATTTGTTCACTAACTCTTATAAATCAGCTGAACCATTTAAAAAAAAAAAACTTAACTTCAGATATATTGAAGAGGTGGAGCAAAGTGGGTAATATGATTGTATAGCAACATGATACTAATTTTAATAAGCTCCTTCATATATGCAACTCCCACCTCAAATTACTTCCCTAATATGCTAGAATGGCTCAAAGAGAAACAAATGTCTGTGTTTAAACAATATAAAGGTTTTATTAGACAAGAACTGCTCAGGCTTAAAACTTATATTTTTAATAAAAAGGATATTAAATACAGTTCCCTTTTGTTTTTGGAATAGAGAATTAATACAACTTTTTTTCAAAAAGAACTTAAATATATGTACCTTGTGGAATGGAATAACTCTAAAGGAGTCTGCTGTGGCCAGCTACTAGGTAGATCAGAATTAACTAGTGTTAGAGCATTTCTAGAAGTGTCTTAAAACTTGCTTGCTTTCAACCAACCCCGTATTTCTGTACAAACGATACTGGGCAAAAGGGTTGTCTTCGCTATATAGAAGCAATGTATTGCTTCCCTGAAGACAGATGAGTGTCAGACATAATCCATTTGAAATCTAGTCCAGATTTTAAAACCATATAATTTGGGGTATTCTACCAGAGCACTGCTTATGATTATATCCTTTTAAAAATGTTTCTCTCATCTGAAAGAACCTCACAGATGGGAAATGCACACAATGCTGTCAAATGTACCAAGTAAGTGAAGACACTTCTAAAACCTTTCTTAGTTTTCACGTAGTCTCTGACAACCTCAAGGTTTCCAGCATATAGTTTATACTCCCAGTCTGGACTCTTGGGGAAATAACACTTCATTTTGTATTGAAGGATTTCAAAGTATGTTACATCCTGTATACTTGCGTTACTGAAATTCGGCCTCCTTTTTTAGCAATGAGGATGTCATCTGAGGGGATCAAATGAAGCACAACAGTGGCAGGAGGGAAAAACTTGGACAAGAACCCTAGAGCAAATACTGCTTTTTAGTAACTTATGAACTCTTGCCTATCTAAGTATTTGCATGGCCCTCATAATCCTAGTACTTGAACACTTTACAAATAATTATGTTAGCTTCACAACACCCTTTGAGGTAGGGAAGTACTATCCCCACTAGTTTTTAAAAACGCAGAGGTTAAATGACTTGTCCAAGGTCAGAATGACTGTATAACTGGTATTTGAACCCAGATCTGAGTTGAGGTCTAATGTCTTCAACTGTGACATATACCCCCTCTGTCCTTTTTAACGTCCATGTAATGCAGATGCTCTCTCTGGCCTCTTTCAGCTGAAAGCTTCACATAGTGAACATGTACTTTATTTTTCTGTCTTTCATGTTTGCCAAACATGAATGTGGATTAGAAACTCAGCGGTTGTAAAACTTCTACTACTATGGAAGTGGAAAGTTGCAATTAAGATTCTGTAGAGGATGCTCTAGACAGGTTCATTTCCAGCTTCAATGGTCACTTTCCCTCTGCTCCCTTCAGAGGTGTTCTAGACCCCCGTTTTCTACTTGTCTCAGTGGACTGGTAAACTGCAACCTCCCCTTCCCACAGCGATGCCTTTTTGCCACCAAAGTCTCTGCCAGCAGAAGTGTAGATGAGTGTGGGCCTTGTGTACAATCACACAGCCTCCCTAAATTACAGAGACTGTCCTGTTAATGGTGATAGCAAAGTCGAGGCAAAATAAAAGTAGCATCAAAAGATGACTAATTTGGTACTCTTCACCGTACACCATCTATGCCCCAGAAACCCCAGCATGGAGAGCAATCTTTTGTGCTAACTGGACTTTGCAGTTCATATGTTTCAGTGAATTTTCCTCCATCTTGTAGGACATTGAAGACCTAGATCACTATGACATGAAGGAGGAAGAGCCTGTTGATGGAAAGAAATCTGAGGATGAAGGCATTGAAAAAGAGAACCTTGCAATTTTAGAAAAAATCAGAAAGAATCAAAGACAAGACCACCTAAATGTAAGTTGTACCTAGGTATTGGACTTAATACACTTACACTGCAGCAGAACCCAGTGCTACATATATCTAGCAAATAAATGTTGCTACTGCGTATGCAAACATTGTAGCTGACTTCTACCATGTATTAGAAAAAGAAGCCTCAAGCCATGAAACTTAAGAGGAGAAGCTAAACTCTGTTAAGCTGGTTTGGTAAAAGACTTCTAAAACTCCAAAGCAAACTGATCACTACCCTAATGTCTTCTCAAAATCCTTCGCTCTGAAGGGGTTTTGCTAGAAGCCTGGATTCCAGAGAGGCACTGTGACAACTTCAAAGTGCTCCATGGCGTGCCCTCTTTCATCTGAGCTGGAAAATGCCAATTTAAATTGAAATTGTTTTGTAAGGTAGATCAAAGAATTTCTGGCATTTCAGCTGAAAAACAACTTTCACACTGGTGAGAGTGAAAAAACTTACACCAAATCCATTTTTCACACTTCATAACATTTCTTAGGCCTCTTGCCAGAGGTATCTAGCTAGCTGGTTTTCCTTCTCCCTAGTCTGTCTCCTACTTGCCTCCTCTGATAGGAGGACTGTTTTCTCTGCAGGATCAACAGGAAGCAGCTAGGTTTTAAGCAAGAGCTGTTGCTCATACCTCTTTAGAACAATTAAAGATACAAAAGGCAAAGTACAGTAATCTCTAATGCAGTCAGTACTTGCAGTTTTACACGTTCTGAAGTATTTTTACACATTTGTGTACTTTATTTAAAAATTAAAAAAAAAAAACTGGAGTCCTATCACCCTCTCCACTTTGGCACAGAGTATATCAAAGAAGCTTGACTACTAGCAAAATCTATTTGATAACCACAGAAGGCAAGCTGTAGGCTGCACAACACCTTCCTTCTTTCTGATGGCGGAAATTTCACTGTGCAGTTGAGGTGTTAGTTTTGTAGGTATTACTTTCAGGAGGCAGAACTGGGAGCAGTTATCTACAGTATCATCCTTTGGAAAGCCAGCAGAAATATCCCCAGAAAATATAGCAGTAAAAGCACTGCTTAGCCTTGTATCCTCTATCTTCTCCTCAGAGGCTTGGGAACTTCATGTAGCGAATCACACTGTCTGCCAAATAATCTTCCATCTCCCACAGGCTCATTCTGGGAGGGAATTCTCTGACCCGTTAATGAAATAGACAGTTCTTTTTATGGGGGAGTTTCTTTTCTTACTAAAAATTAGCATAACATCTCCAGATCAAGATTTTTTTTTTTTTTCTTGATTTTTAAATTGAGGTGATTCAAATAAAACAGCTTTTGAAACCTTCTATTCCTGGAACCAAGACTCCTGCTAAAGAAATGGAAATTAGATTAGAGACCACGGCATGATTGCTATAAAATAAAATATAGTTGGTTCAATATAGTATCTTCTTTAATGCTTTTTTGAGGACCTTCTACATACTCCAGCTGTGTTGTCCCTAAATCTTTATCATGACTGTCCCACTCATAAAGAATCTTTAATTTGCTGTTGGTATTTCAGTAGATGTGAGTATTTGGAGACGGTCATCTGTCTAGAATGAAAATATTGGACAAAAAGTGCTGCTTATGACTGGAACCAATAATACAATCTCCATAGCTGGGCCTGGGACATATCCAGATCTATTTTAAGCTTTTCTTGCGATTTGTTAGCCTGTGACACCAATGAAGCCCTAGATAGTTTAGGATCTGGCTACTTGAGACAGCTTCTTCCTGTTCAGTACCATCACAGTTTAAAATAAGTGGAGGCACTGCACCCTGCTTTTCCAAAATGGAGTGATTCAGTTGCAGGGTATCCACCATGAAGGTTCCTCAACTAGAACTGCTCCTGTCCCTGCATCAGTCTGACACTGGTTGAATTTGTTAAGCCTGGTGGAGCATTCTGAGTTGTGCTTTTCTTAAGGTGGTGGATTGAAGGAAATAGAGTGGCTGAATGGAGGGCACTGTGCTTTTTGTTGAGTGATTCTTCTATATTCCCATACTCTGACTTCAGGTTCTTGGATCAGAAAGTTATGCAGTTCAGAATGTTATCCCTAACTTTCGATCTTTAAAACAAGTCAAACTGGACTCTGCTTTTGCCATCCAAGGACTTGACCATTTAAAGCTTGAATTCTTCTTTTTTTTAAACTGTGTACAACCACTTAGAGCTTCAGGATAGACACCACTTAAAGGAATATGTATATCTAAAATTCATGATCTCATGATGATGGTACAGTAATTGTAATTAAAAAAAACAAACTTGCACAGCAGTGTGAGGTGACACAATCCAGTCACTCTGTCCGTGGAAATTAAATGGAGTTGAAAATAGGCCCCGTAGTGTTAATTTTATTCTTTATGGTTAAGCTGTGAATTTTCTTTCCTTACAGATTTTGTACTTCCATTTGGCAAACGTTGGCTTTCCTCTTCTCTCTTTTGGAGCTGAAATGAACATTGCTGTGTTGTTTTTTTTGGTTTGGTTTTTTTTGGGGGGGGGGGGGTGGTTCCACAGCAGCAGCTTCAACTTACATAATAGCTTTTTCTCATGCCAACACACTCTTGTTTATGCACCAGCATCAACAAGGTCATCTGAGCCCAGGGAATGGTGTATTCAACTCCTGTAAGGAGCCACAGTATTTGTGTGGGTCACCAGAAATAGTAGCTCCTGTTCTGGTTAAATGCCTTAAGATTTTGTTCCTTCGGAGTTGAGATCTGAAAGCTACAGATCCACCACTGAGCAAAAGAGAACTTGCATTAATTAATCTCATACTTGCATTAATGTCCACTGCTGCACTACTAGACAGCAGATGGTGGAACCATAGCAGAATGTTGATTCTAAAATGGTGTGCAATGTGCCCTACATACTAAGAAAAAATGAACTTTGACTCTAAATTCTTTGGCATTAGGCTTTCTTTTCTTATAGCACAGTATGATGGAGAATTCTCTCAGTGCATTGAGGCACAAAGGCAAATCCCAAATTCCTACCTTGTTTTTACACAATCACTGTTCACTTTATCTTCTTCAGAGGATGGCAAAACAAACAAGTACAGATGGAATTAGAAAAAGGAATCACATTTTTAATACCCATCAAACATTCAAATTAGAAATAATTTAATGTTACAAGGAGGAGGCAGATGATAACTATAACTAGTTTTATTTGACAAGTTTCAGAGTAACAGCCGTGTTAGTCTGTATCCGCAAAAAGAAGAACAGGAGTACTTGTGGCACCTTAGAGACTAACAAATTTATTAGAGCATAAGCTTTCGTGGACTACAGCCCACTTCTTCGGATGCATATTTGGGATCCCAAATAAAACTCTGTACCAGTCCACCCGTATTTTGTTTCAAGTTTCTCTGCAGTTTAATTTAGTAAGGGCTTTCTGACAGTCAGCACAGCACCAAGTGGGTATTGGAATCCAGAGTTTCACTGGTTGCTTTGTGCTGTTTTTCATAGATTGATAGATTCCAAAGCCAGAAGAGACCACCATCATGATCATCTAGTCTGACTTCCTGTATAACATAGGTCATAGAACTTCCCCCAAACAATTCCCTGAGCAGATCTTTTAGAGAAACATTCAATCTTGATTTAAAAATTGTCAGTGATGGAGAGTCCGCCACAATCCTTGGTAAGTTGTTCCAGTGGTTAATTACCTTCACTGTTTAAAAAAATACATATTATTTCCCATCAGAATTTGTCTAGCTTCAACTTCCAGCCATTGGATCATGTTGTACCTTTCTCTGTTAGATTGGAGAGTATATTATTAAATATCTGTTCCTCATGTAGGTACTTGTACACTATTATCAGTTCACCTTCTCTGTAAGCAAAATAGTTTGAGCTCTTTGAGTCTTTCCTTATAAGGCATGTTTTCTAAGCCCTTAATCTTTCTCATGGCTCTTCTCTGTAACCTCTCCAATTGTTTAACATGCTTCTTGAATTGTGGACACCAGAACTGGACACAGCATTCCATCAGCAGTCACATTAATGTCAAATATAGAAATTAAATAACCTGTCTACTCCTGCTAGAGTTTCCCCTGTTCATGCATTCAAGGGTTGCATTAGTTCTTTTGGGTCACAGCATTGCACTGAGAGCTTGTGTTCAGTTGTTTATTCACCATGACCTCAATCTTTTTCAGAGTCACTGCTTTCCAGGATAGTCCCCCATTGTGTAAATACTGTATGTCCTATATTCTTTGTTCCTAGATGTATGCATTTATATTTAGCCATATTTAAAATGCATATTGGTTTTGTGCCCAGAATACCAAGTGATCCAGATTGCTCTGCATCAGTGCCCTGTCCTCTTATTTACTACTCCCCATTTTTTGTGTCATCCTCAAACTTTATTAGTTACTTTGTTTTGTTCCAGGTCATCGATTAAAAATGTTAAATAGCATGGGGCCAGAAACCAATCCTTGTGGGATCCCACTGGAATCGCACCTGTTTGATTCCCTGTTTACAGTTACATTTTGAAATATATCAGCTGCCAGTTTTTAATCCATTTAATATGTGCCATGTTAATTTTATATAGTTATAGTCTTTTAGTCAAATGTCATGTGGTACCAAGTCAATGCCTACACAAATCTAAGTGTGTTTCATTTAATACTATTTTATCACCCAAACTTGTAATATTATCATAAAAAAGATAACAAGTGAGTTTGATATCTAGCTTCCATAAACCCACGTTGATGGGCATTAATTATATCACCTTCCTTTTAATTCTGTATTAATCAAGTCCTGTATCAGCTGCTCTGTTATCTTGCCGAGCATCAATGTCAGACTGACAGGCCTATAATTACTTTGGGTCATCCTGTTTCCCCAACATTAGCTTTCTTCCAGTCTTCTGGAACTTATTGAAAATCAGCATTAATGGTCCAAGCAAGCACCTCAACTTGCATCCAAGAGTATTGAAAAAGCTGGCGATCTGGACCTGCTGATTTTTAAACTAACTTTAGTAGCTGCTGTTTAAAATCTTCCTGAGATACTAGTGGAATGGAAAGTGTTATCCACTTTATATCACTACACCGACTCCTAGACTTTAAGATTAGATCATTTAGTCTGACCTTCTCACCCACCCACTCCTGTGATAGACCCCTAACCTCTGGCTGAGTTACTGAAGTCCTCAAATCATGATTTAAAGACTTCAAGTTACAGAGAAACCATCATTTACATATAGTGGACATATTTATTGAACATCTCCCTTTTCTGCGTTACTAGTTGTAATTGGACCATAATCATCTAGCAGTGGACGAATACCATTCTTATGACTTTTTGTTCCTGTTGTACTTTAAAAAAAAATCCTTATTGTCCTTTACCTCTTCTGACCATAGATTTCTCCTTGTCTCTTTGCTTCCCTTATCAATTTTTCTACAATTCCTAGCTTCTGATTTATATTCATTACTATCAACTTCCGTTTTCTTCTACTTGTTTTGATATATTGTATATTATTTTTTTATAGTTGCCTTCTCTTCCCCTCTAAACCAGATCGGTTTTTAACCAGTATGATCTCCTTCCTTGATTTTGGGATTGTGGCTTTTTTGGCATCTAGTAAAGTATTCTTAAACAATTTCCAATGATCATTCACGTTTTTCTGATTTAAATTCTCTGTTCCTTTGTTTTCAGCTTTGTGAAATTGGCTCTTTTAGAATACCAACTATCTATATATTGCTGTTCTGGACTTATCTTTGCACATTATAAATTTAAATCAAGTCATGATCACTTGTACCTAAGCTACCATTACTTTTTAGTTCTGTGATCAGTTCCTTTTTTATCTGTCTAGATGAGATCTAATATAGAATTCCATTGTGCTGGATGCAACACTTCTTGAGTTAGGAAATTGTCATATATAGTATTTAGAAATTCCAAGGATGTTTGAGTACTGTCAACATGTGACTTCCAGCATGTGTTACTCAAATTGAAGTTCCCATGATCATGAAGCTTTCTTTCCCTGATGTTCTAGATATAGTAGGTGCATAAGGTGCTGGTATTACTGTTCTCGGGTGTGATTTTTGAGGTCTGTAGTAGACACCAGCTAATACCCATCTTGTATTTTATCTGTGGGACATTGATACATAACTTGGAATAAAAGTGATCTTGAACGCTTATCAGTGACTCACTCAGAAACAGGTAATGCCATTTTTGACATAGAGGGCCACTCCCTTCCTCTTTTGCCCACTCGATCCTTCCTAAATAGGTTATAACCACTGTTTTTTTTCCCCCCATTTCAATCATGGGAATTATTCCCCCCCCCCCCCCCCGCCCCCCGGTTTCCGTTATAGCAACTATATCAAATGTGTCCTCATAAATGAGCAATTCAAGTTCCTCTTGTTGCAACAGTATCTCATTTGCAAAGAGCATTGGCAGTGGCACATTCTATAACATGCTTCCTTTGTACCATGTCCACCTGACCTAACTTCTTCTGATTTTTTTTTTTTGAACAAGAAAAGCTTAATTAACAACTCTTTAAAAGATCGTACTCTTAGCTTACCTTGCCTGTGTAAACTTCAAGACACCCCCACTTCAACAGATGTCACTTAAATATTAAATGGGCAGCTGTTTTTTTGCTCCTCCTCTTCCTGTTCATGTTCCTGCACATCTGAAAAATTAACATGACAGAACTAAGATGCTCTAAAGAAAAATCACCTTAAAGATAATAGATTGTGCTCTGGGAAGATAAAGGATAAATATGAAAAAGCTGTCTCGTTCAGTGTGTGGCCTATGTGGACGTTGCACTTCCTGATGATCCCCTCTCATTCACTATATATTGTTCCTATTCTGCAGCACATGAGGTAGTGCTCCTCTCAACCAACACCTATTAAACCACCCAACCCTGTATCACAACTCTGTCTCCTTGTGAGTTCAGGTTGCACAGACAACCTTAACTTTTGCATTTACAGACTTGAGTGCTTCATTTTGCAGTCTGAACTTTCATCTAATACCCACTAGAGATTCCATATAGAAGCTATATCTTTAAAATTCCATCCATGTGCAACTGCTAAACAGCAATAGAACTCTCTTCTCTGCCCAGTTACATCAACTAGTGAGGCAAAGGCTACTGCAGAATGCCCCCATTGCATATTAAGGGGTGGGGTCTTTGTCTGGCTTAATGGAGACAAGTAGTCAGTTGCCACTGTAAAGGCTTCCCTTCCCTCTCCCCACTCCACAACGCACACAGAAGGTTTACCTGGTCCATCTAGGAAACAGGGAGGGTCTGACCAGGTCAGCAGAGGGACTTGTGCCCTTCCTCCATGGGTGACCAGAAGAGGAGGGTATTTGTAAGGGGGGAGGAGGAGTTGGAAAAACCCCTTTTTACCTGGACAGTGAACCATGGTTCCTTTTGAAGTATTGCCTCCTTATTGTGTACCTGTGCAAACCAAATGAAAGGAGACAGAGCTTCAGCGGAGCCTCTGCCTCTGTCTACATGCCTAATTGCAGACCATATTTCACAAGTCCTATGTATTAAGAAAAATGAGTGGAATTTCAGTTTGTGTATGCAGATCCAATGGAATGCTAAGATGGATGGCCCAAGAGTAATACCCTTTGGCTATGTCTACACTATGGACTTCTGTTGACATAGCTGTATCTGTCAGGGCTGCGAAAAGCTGTGTTCCCTGACAGACATAGCGGTGCCAGCAAGAGTTCCCAGTACTTTTGCTTGTGTCGCTTGTTCCACACACAGGAGGAGGGTTACTAGCTCTCTGCATTCATGGGAGGAATGCTTTGCCATCTATAAGCCCTTTGGGTTTGTTTTTTACCTTTTTTTTACCTGAAAAGCTCCTGGGTTTTACAAAAGCTGTTTAGTCCAAAACTCTGGTGAAAAATTAGGATAAACCACTCAGTATTTTCCTGTACTTGAATGTTAAAATCCATACCTTACACTACATAGATGTTTTATGCTGATAATAAATTTGGTCTTAAGTGGAGTGCTAGGTAAACATGAAGTTCCTCTTTTTCTAGGTTTTGCTTTGAATTCTGGTTATCATTTAAAAGTTTAAAGACATTAAAGTTTGAGTTTTACATATTTATCCTGACTGTTTGCATGTATTCTAGCCTCTACACCAGGGGAGGGCAAACTATGGCCTGCGGGCCGGCTCTGGCCTGTCAAGGCTTTCAGTCCAGCCCGCAGGATTGCCAACCCCATGGTGTAGCAGGGCTAAGGCAGGCTCCTTGACTGCCCTGGCCCCGCGCTGCTTCCAGAAGTGCCTGGCACCGCGTCCCTGCGGCCCCTGGGGGATGGGGGGGGCAGAGGGCTCCATGCGCTGCCCTCGCCTGCAGGCACCACCTCTGCAGCTCCCAGTGGCCGGGAACGGAACTGTGGCCAATGGGAGCTTCAGGGGTGGTACCCACAGGCGAGGGCAGCACGCAGTGTAGCCGCCTACCCCACCCCCAGGAGCCACTACCGGACATGCTTGGCCCCACTGCGTGCCGGTGCCGCTCGAGGTAAGCAGCACCGGGCCAGAGCCTGCACCATGAACCCCTCCTGCACCCCAGCCCCTTGCCTTGAGCCCCTTCCTGCACACCGCACCCCCTCCCACACCTTGCACACCATCCCCCTGCCCCAGCCCTACATTCATGGTCCTGCATACAATTTCCCCACCCAGATGTGGCCCTCGCACCCAAAAGTTTGCCCATTCCTGCTCTACACATTTTGTGTTTTAGTGGGAGAGAAAGGACCGGGAAAAATGCTAACATTACCAGGTGTGGCTTTTGAGTTTTCAAATTTGTCTTTTTCACCCAAAGTAAGGAAGCCATTGTGACGGGTGAGCTGCCACCTGATGTGCTGTGGTTTAACTGAGCCTCCCCTGCTCAATCAGCCTGGGTTCCTTCCCTCTTACTGCTTTGCTGAATTAAGCTCTCTGGCCTCTTGCAGCACATACACGCACGTAGGGCCGCATCCCACTGCAGCTACAGACTGAAATCAGCTCTGTGTGAGATGGCTCCCCCAGCACTCATGTGCCCACCCCTGTTGGGAGACAAACCCAAAATACTACTGTCTTGTACTGTAGAGAAATACTTGTACAGTGCAAGCTCATAAAATTTGCCCTCTTCCTCACGGTGAAGAGAGATGTGCACGACTCTCCCCCTACCCCTCCCCCCCAGTTAGAAATTCTAGAAACTGGGTTAAATAATAAAATTTGTTTTGTTCATTAACTACAAAAGGTGAATTTTAAGTGAATATAAGAGATAAAAGACAGAACAAAGCAGTTTACTGAACAAATAAAACAAAGTATGCAAGCTAAGCTCAATATACTTAAGAAACAGATTACAAAATGTAATTTCTTACCCATATTATTATTTTAGACAGGTTCCAAAGTTTCTGTAGTTTAGAGTTCCAGTTATATTTCTTTTCAGATTGGACCCTTGTCTCAGGCTGGACTCCACTCTGCCTTCTCTTCAGGTGGCTTTAGCAGTTTCTCCTCTCGGGCAGACAGGCCATGGAGAAGAGAAGTCCTATTTGCCTTTCTCCCCATCCTTAAAGGATTCCTGCCTTATGTAAATCCTATTTGTTTTCCAAACTTAACCCCCCTCCCCCTTCCCTTCCAGAGGAAAGTTACAAAAAGTCCCAGGTAATGTTTAATATCAGATAATGAGACCACCTGACCTTGTAGTGTCACAGTTGTCCCTGATGCCTCCCAGGAGGGAGAGAGATTAGTATTTTCATGGTTTTGTTCCTTTCTGATGGCTCATCAGATTTGATGGCCTGTCGTCTGGTGGATGTCTTCCCAATACACACCCAGTTGTAATTGTTACATAGTCCATATTTTTAACTTTAGATACATGAATGATACATTCATACAAATTGGATAATTACATTCAGTAAATCATAACCTTTCCAATGATACCTTACAAGACCCATCTTGCATAAAGTATATCTCTGTTATGTCAGTCATATCATAAGTATATTTTCATAAAGAAGATGGAGTGAAACCTCACAACCATTATTCCTTTCCCCCACATCCTCTGGATCTTCAAACACCATTAATTTATCTCAGTTTTAGGTAGCAGCCAATTTCCTAGAGAAAGATTATCCCATCAGACTTCTGTTATCTGAGTTCAGCTACTGATAAACTGAAAAGTGTGCCTGTATGCTTGGCTCTCATTAATGGAAATATAAATTGAGTGAAACCACATTTTATTTACTATCCCCCACTTTGTGCTCAGTTTCAGGAAGAGGCTTCTAAATAAGTCCCAATCTTTTTTTTAAATTCACTGAATAGTTGTGGTAAGTTTGCCTTAGCTTCATATAGAGGTTCATACCATATATACTTGATCATAAGCTCATCATAAGATCATCATTTATAAGCGGACCCCCACAGGATGGATAAGTAAAAATGGAAAATTTTTATAACCTGTTTATAAGCTGACCTTATAATTCAGGGGTCAGCAAACTTTGGCTCCCGGGCCATCAGTATAAGCTGCTGGTGGGCCGAGATGGTTTGTTTACCTCCAGCATCCGCAGGCACGGAGGTAAACCTAAGTAAACAAATTGTTCCGGCGCACCAGCTGCTTACCCTGTCGGGCCAGGACAGCAGCTGGTGTGGAAACTTTTTTGGGGGGAGAAACTGGGAGTCAGGGGAGTAACCTCTGTGACCACCCCCCACATAGCCCTAGCCCGGGACCCCCACACTCTCCCCATCCCATCCCTTCCCACCTTATCTGGGGAGAGCCAGGGGAGGATGTCTCTGGCCTGGCTGGAGCTGCTCCGGTGGGCCAGACCGGGCAGCGCAGCCACAGCCTGCTCTGGGGGGTGGGGCCAAGCGGTAGGCTGCAGCCTGCCAGCCCCGGAGCTGCAGCTGCTTTGGAGGCTGGGGGGAGAGCAGCGTGGCCAGAAGCAGAGAGACTCTGGCCCCGCCTCCTCCCTTCTGGCTGTGCTGCCTCTCCTTGCTCCCTCTGTTGAGGGGAGGGGCTGTGTCCCACCTCTCCCTCTCTGTACCCATTCATAAGCCAACCCCCTTCTCTGGTGCTTCCCTTTTTTACTAAAAAAATTTGGTTTATGAATGAGTATATGGGGTACTTTTCTAATGAACTCATCATTAGAGATGTATATATCCAAACTCATCTGACATTTAATGTAAGGGGTTCTCTCCAATTTCCTGGGACAAGAATTGAGGAGTTCGAATGAGGTATCAGGTTTGTAAATCTAGGCAAGAATCTGAAATGTCATTCCTGTGTGTCTGAAGTGAGCAATAATACAATACACTTTGCATAATCTTAGCAGCCCTTTTCTAAGGAGCTGATTACTTCTGAAAAGGGGAATTAATAACAGTTACATTTATGGGCAATTTTACAGAGCCCCTGCATTTTCTTCATCTGATGTGTTCACTGGTACAATATAATAGATTGGGTTGAAAGACAAGAGCCATGTCTACACTACAAGTGCTTTACGGCTATACTGTATAGGTAGGCTTGGAAGGACAGATTATCAGTATATTTCACTGTACACACAAACTGACAAAATATATTCCCATTGATAAAAGAAATTTACAGATAAGCAGCTTTTTTTTTTTACTCTGCCTAAGAACTTGTTGAAGTTTGATTTAAGGATATAATATAGTTTGTATATTTTGACATGTGATGTTGACAATTTGTGTTTATCGTTGTTAAAAGCTTTAACTTTTTTAATCTCAACATCTACTGTCACAAAACAATGGGGGTTGACAATTATTTTACCACCATCCTATAATTTCCCGTAACTGAACATTTAAATAGATAAAAATAGAAAAACATGCTTAAAAATAAATATTTATGATATCCATTGAAATTATAAAATAAAGATAGGCTTCGCAGAATTCAATGTTTGGTCTTTATGATTTCCTGGGAATTGATTGATGTTTGTTACAAATTTTTTAAAAATGCGTGAAAATTGGGTGCAAAAAAACAAACTTCACAGTTTTCTGGGTAAACATTGGGGGTCCGGAGGACAAAAAAACAACTAATTGAGAAAAGGAAGAGTACTTAAATCACAGCATTTATAAACTTAAGAGTACTTAAACTACAATAAACTGCTTTTACTTTATTTTATGAATTGTACTTCAACACAAGGTGCACATGCGTGTGTATATCTACATCTTCTACTACATTGCCTCACTTTAACAGACAACTTTCGGTGGGGTGGCCTCTTCTCTTTTTTGTTCATAAACTTCAAAATTCCTTTTGTGCAGAAATTTTCAGTGCTTGATCTTGAATCAAAGATTAATTCTTTTTAGAACTCTGAGCAAAATCAGTTCAGTTGAGTTATAAGAACTTGTCAGTGGGAAGAAGGGGAAAGATAATTTCCTGCATGTCATGATCAGAACTCGTACTCACAGAGGTCCAATGGTACAGTAATTCCTCACTTAACATTGTAGTTATGTTCCTGAAAAATGCGACTTTAAGCAAAACGATATTAAGCGAATCCAATTTCCCCATAAGAATTTATGTAAATGAGGGGGTTAAGTTCCTTGGAAAAAATTTTCACCAGACAAAAGACTATATTTTACACTCTCGCGCGTGTGCTCTAAGTTTTAAACAAACAATTTAATACTGGTACACAGTGATGATGATTGTGAAGCTTGGTTGAGGTGGAGGAGTCAGAGGATAGGATATTTCCAGGGAATGCCTTACTGCTAAATGATGAACTAGCAATTGGCCGACCCCTCAAGGGTTAACACTCACACACTACTGTACAAGGCAGCAAGAAAGTAGGGAGGGCAGAACGAGACACACACCCTGTGTGTGTGAGTGAGAGAGAGAGATGTGCATTCCCCTTTAAGTATGAAGAGTGGGGTCAGAAGTACACTGCCTTGTTAATTAGATCAGCAAGCTGAGACCAGACCAAAGCTGCAGCTGCTGCTGCCTGGAAGCTCCCTCTGTCTTGTGTTGCCCCTGCTCTATGGAAGATGGGGTAAGTGGGATGCAGGAGCAGGGGGGAGGGGGACACCCTGACATTTAATATACTCTACCATTTTGTGGTACCTTAATAGAGTTGCATAGACTTTGAGAGTATACAGTTTTTTTTTTTTTTTAGCATTAGTAATACAAATGAAGCTGTTAACTGTTGCCTGTTTTTTAATTTTAGGGTGCAGTGTCTGGGTCAGTCCAGGCTTCAGATCGACTTATGAAAGAGCTCAGGGATATATACAGATCACAGAGTTATAAAACAGGTAAGGTGCTCTACATTTCTCTCCTTAGAAATGCAAGTCAGAAGCTTTTTATCTCTTGGTAAATATCTTCTGCTAATAGCTCTTTGTTTTGTACTTTATTTCATTATGTGCATTTTTTTTTTTTAATCTTCGCTTCAGATTTTGAAGTTGAATTACTTGAATTTTCTTTAAGCATTCCACCTGCAAAAAAATTTTTTTTCTGGCTTTCATATTTTTCTAACCTGGCTTCTTTGCTACATAAAATTTCATGTTAACAGTAGTAGCATTAATATAACCGCTTGAGTGCCGTCTAGAGGTGATGCTGAACACCACAGATCACATTGACTTTAGTGGGAATTGTGGTTTTTCAGCATCTCTTGGGATCTAGCCCTCCCACCCCAGGTACATAGGGCAAAAATCTTGCAGTGCTGTCCTGGTCATGTGGTACTGCATGTTACATTTGAAGCAATTTAAATATTCCTGCCACACAAGGGATTGCACTTGATTCAAAAGCCCTGTTCTATTGAATGCAATAAGTGAGATTTAGTCTTAGCCATATTTTTATCTATCAGTTCTCCTTTGATAATACTCTCTGATGCTCAGTTTCTGTATGCATACAGTGTTGCACATACACGTCCTGCCCTTTCAGCTACTGAAACTATTGAAGAACCATGGTTGTATGTTTATTTTGTAAACAAGTGTTCATCATTTATCCCAATAGATTAGCTTAGTCAGATAAAGGCTGGCTATCCTCTTTACACCGTATATAGAAATTGCCTGAAATAGCACAACAGTGGGGTGAGTGGATTGTGTTGTCTGGTCGCTTTCTGTAGTGAGTAGAAGTTTTATAATATAGTTGTTATAGTAGATTCATCTGCTGTAACTTCCTGAGCAGAACATAGCCATACTGGCTCAGCCCTAATGTCTTATTTCTTGCCCACACAAGGGACAAGAGTACAGGTACATGTCAGGGTGGGAATAGGGAGAATTCCTGATCAAAAGTCTTTGGATTTGCTTGTCTGACAGGAAAATGCCTGTCCCAGCTGTCAGGATAGGCAGCCTTGTTCTCAAGTAAATTAAAAAGAATGATTGCTGCTCTGATTTGTCTAAAGGCGTTCTCTGCATTTTGCCTGTCCTATTTTGAGTTACTGTGCCAGTTTTCTTATTTTAATGTGCCTGACCCTCATTCAGTGGCTTTGGTATTTTAATTTATATTTAAGAAAGGACAAAACTGAACAAGACAGACGACCAGTCTGAGACTGTCTCAGTTCCATTTCAGAATATTTACTTTAACGTTATTGTGGATTTCCTATATTTATCTGGTTTGAAATACAGATCTGATCATACAGAATAGTGCTAATCTCATGCTGCCTGCTACTGTTGAGTGTTCGTTTTGTGACACGATCCATCACTGTCTTTTTGTTCCGATTACCCCTTCAAGCCAGTAGAGACTAGTCAGTGGGGCTGAGAAGAATCTACAGTTAGGCCATTTTCTCTTATCTGCATTAAGTCATGGAGTGCGCTTTGCTGTCTATGTGGGGATTTCAGGTTCATTTTAGGAAAGCCATTTCCATCAAGAGCAGTATCCTTTTGAAAGGCAGGAAGCCTGGTTGCTAAAGTCTTCATTAAATATGCATGTGCACTGTCTCAGGTGGATTTAATGGTATTGAGTCATTTTAGATGCAACTACTGACCAGAGTGCCTTATTTCAATGCCTCTGTGAAGTGTTTAGCAGATTGTCCACCTATAGACTGGCATAATGGGCCAATTCACTAAGATTATGCTACTGTGTGGAGTGAAAGTATTGAAACCATGTGACTGTGGAATGCTGTAGCCTGAGAGCCCTGTAGATAGAGGGCTGAGAATGTACAGTTGTGGTCTCTAAAAGTTCTTCATGCACTTGTCTGTGTCTTTGCTGTGGTGCCACATATCTAGTTTGAACACAGTTTTATAAGAAAAGTCTGAGAGTGTATTTTGATAGATGAGTGGCTTGGTCATCCATAGCTCACAGATTTGCACCAACACTAACCATTCCAAATGCAAAGATCCTAGAATAATAACTCATAATTGATTACCAGTGATAAAATCACAGCCTTGGGTATCAAAGAATCAGATGGTGGAAGTGATTACTGGAGTTATATATTCCTTCAGAAAGGAATGAGATTTCTACAGCTTGCATAGTTACCAGACTCTCCTGTTGGAATTATAATCTTCAGACTATTCCTGCCTATGTAATTATGTGATTATTATCCATGTAAAAATTACATCTTTAAAAACATACCAGTCTTGCCTTATACGGTAAAAGGTTTACTTGACTGTTTATGTATTCCCTGTACTTAATATACTGACTCCTTTAAAATGCTATGGTGAAGTTTAGTTATGTAAGGCAGCAGGCACATTTTCAGTATAATCTGTAATTCTAATTTGTACAATAAACAGTTTAAACATACACAGATCAGAGTCCCAAATCATGCCGTTTACAGGCTGCCAGAGACTGACATCCTTTTGGTTTGCTGTTGGAGTGTCTGTCACTACCCACTGTGATAGCAACCCCCTTTTTTTATTTTCTATTCAGTGGTTACCTTTCTGGCAACATTGATTGGATCAGCCCCCACCTGCAAATTAGGAAATTGTTGGTTTGGATTAACGTGCATAATACTAATCTTTGTGCATACGTACAGGAGATGAAGCCTGTTCAGCATTGAATGAGATGTGGCTATAGATGTTAGGAAATATGAAGAAAACAGAAGTAGAAAAATTCTAGAATGGGAAAGGACACCCTTGATTTGTGTGGTATTCCCATTTGAAACTATTAGGAGATACAGATAGTTTTTGTAACCTTATTCTGAAAGTACTTATGGTTATCTAAGGGAAAGCACATCTTGAATTGAGGCTCTTATCCCTTGATGTATCCGATAGATTAATCATTGCTTATAGCCACAGACTGGCCTGGTCAGGCACTTAAAAGGATATAACAGATTTTATATGCTTTTCCTTATTAAAGATGATAAAACATAATCTGTTTGGGATGGTGTTACACAGTTAATTCAGAACAATACATTCTGGTTCCTAAATAACTTGTCTAATACTTCCACAGGGATTTATTCAGTGGAACTTGTAAATGACAGCCTGTATGAGTGGCACGTTAAACTTCTAAAGTAAGTTTACATTTTTTTTTAAACTCTCTCTCCTAAAGAACCCATTTTAATGCTGCTACACAGATTACAATATGGAATTGACACTGTCTAGCTAGAATGTACTATGAAGGCTTCCTGGATAGAGGTCTTTGGAATTTAATGCAGACTGAACTGAACTGCATGGTAGAGCTGGCACAGAATATACCTGAATTTACACTGTCAAACCAGTGCTCTTTTACCATAATTTTTGACCACCAAGATTCTCTCCCCAAACCCTTACAAAATGGTGAACCTGTCGTACTGAATAATTTTTTAACTTGAAGAATAAATAGGTTTTGATCCTTTTTGAGTTATACAAAAGAACAGAACTGTTTTACTGGCATTAGCAGCTTTTATTTTTATGACTCAACAATGACATATGCCTAAAATGAAAAAAATACAATTCCAGGATATAGTCCTAATCACCTGGGTGTGAACTATGAAATGTTAACAAGATTGAAAATCTTAAGCTTTTTACTACACATGTTGGCCAATACTACCGACACATCTATACTTTTAATTACTATTTTATCTATACTTTTAATATGTATATATCTTTTACCTTAAAAAATATTCCCAGAGCTGTTCCCTTGAAATCATCCCTGGTGATAGGGTAACATGCTAACCTACAGATTAACCTCTAAAAAGGGAAAAACATACCCCAAACCAAGCTAGTTACATCTGTCCCCTAGAAGTGATGGAGTGGATCCCATCAGACTGCTATGAGGTTCTCCCAGAACTGCATGGACACACAGAACAACTGCTTGAGGGAACACCCTCTCTGGATGGATCACTGACCTACCCCCAGCTGCCATGAGCACAAGCCTTGTTTCCCTCTTTGAGGGCTTGTCTATACTACACAGCTTTTAGCGACACAGCTGTGTCGCTACAGCCATGCCGCTAAAAGTCGGGCAGTATAGCCGCTGTTTGTCGGTTCTCCTGCCATCAAAAAACTTCCACCCGCAACAAGTGGCATTTGCGTTCTCCTGCTGACAAGGCTCTGTTCACACTGGCCCTTGTCGTGGCAAAACTCTTTCTAGGGGTTTAACACTTCTGAAAGACAAAATTGTGTCATTCACTTATCAGTGTAGACCTAGCCTTAGTGTGGTTGTAGGCATTCAGAGAAGTGCTACTGGCTTCCAGTGGAATATCTATGGTCTTCAGCAAAGTGCTTGATGCATCCAGCACATATGTAACCAAACTTACAAGGAAGGGACTGTGTCTGTGTTCTTACTAAAAAGTTTATTGGGATGCCAGTTCTTGAGGTAGGATTAACCTAGCACTGCAAGAATTGATAACTAGGCTGCTAGCTATTTATAATCCTGCCATCAGTGTCTGCCAACAAACAGGGTTGTTGAAATTGTGCTGATAGCAAAGACCGTTGGCTTTACTAATGCCACAGATGCAGAATTTCTGATTCGGTGGTAATCTAGAACTCTGCACTATACATCAAATGTAACTCGTTCAGTTAGTAAACATTGAAGGTTTGAGTACGAGTGTAAAAATCTCTTCATTTAAAAGCATTTAACTTTTAGAAGGACACCAGATTTCAGTGATGAGAAAATGAATTACTATTTTCAAACAAAAGGGTTTTTTATTTTGAATGTCCGCATTTCAAATCCTTGAATAACATAAATATGGTAAGAACATGATACATCACAGTGAATCTTCTTGCTGCTACTTTCAACTGCAGAGTGTTTACCTGGCATTTGTGCTTTTGATTAAGAATTGTAAAAGTTAATTGAAACTGCAAGAACATTAAAGGAGATAAAGGAACTCTTAAAGGGTAATTTCTCTTCTATAGAAAGCCAAATGATTCATTTCATTCTGTTTTGCTTTTCCCACCTGTTTAATTTCTAGAGTTGATCCTGACAGCCCGTTACATAGTGATCTTCAGGTCTTAAAAGAAAAAGAAGGTGTAGAATACATTTTGCTCAACTTTTCATTTAAGGTAAATGAGTATCAGTAGAGTACTGAGAGGAAATTTTTACTATCTGGATGTAGAAATCATTTAAAATGGTAGTAGGCCATGTGCTCTATTTCGGGGTTCTCAAACTTCATTGCACTGCGACCCCCTTCTGACAACAAAAATTACTTCACAACCCCAGAAAGGGGGACTGAAGTCTGAGCCTGCCCAAGCCCCACTGCCCCGGGTTGGGGGGCCAAAGCCCAAGCCCACTGTCCTCGGCATGGGGGGCCAAAGCTGAAGCTCAAGGGCTTCAGCTCCAGGCAGCAGGCCTGCAACCTGAGCCCTGCCGCTCAGGGCTGAAGCCCTTGGGCTTTGGCTTCGGCCCTGGGCAGTGGGACTCGGGCTTCGGTCCCGGGCCTCAGCAAATCTAAGCCAGCCATGACGACCCTGTTCAAAGGGGGTGGCGACCCACTTTGGGGTCCTGTCCCACAGTTTGAGAACTGCTGCTCTGTTTGAAGGATGATGGTATAGCTTTCAAAAACAGATACGATTTTTAATATATTACTGTACTGTCACATTCCAAGGCTGATGTTCTGGTAGAAGTAATGTAAACTTCTACGTGAATGCAAGATGAAGATTTAATTTTTCAAACTCTATAAACTATGCATTGCCCAAAGAATAAATTGAAATATCCTTTTCTTATTCGAAATCAGTGTTGCAGCATAGCTTTTAACTCTATACTTTGTTGTGCTTTTCAGGATAATTTTCCTTTTGATCCACCCTTTGTGCGAGTGGTATCTCCTGTGCTCACAGGAGGGTAAGTTTGTTTTTTTTGTTTTTTGTTTTTTTAACTCTGACTTGTATAAAAAGGTTTTGTAGTAGAAACTATGCTGAAGACACCCTTGATTTCTGGGAACTACAACTGGATTTTAAGGCAAGACCCCACAATGTATATTGGTGAACTGCTGTCAGATAGGAGACTATGACAACACTCAGGCAATGAGAGACAGACAGACACCGAGACTTGCTTCTCAATCACTGCTAATTCAAACCAGTGAGCTAAAGTAGTTTCCAGCTAGCTGCCTATATGAAATGTGTTGGTTTAGTCCATTGTGACGTTGCAAAGTGTGTGTGTACACTAATTCTTTTCCCTAGAACTTCCTGCTATTGACGTTGGCAGTAGCAATGATAGGTGTAACAGTAAGGATAATTGCCAATGTCGTTACCTCCATGTGATTTAATCCTGCTGTGCTCAGAGCAGATGACGTGGTGGTTATAACGCTGCTGGCCAGTCTGTACTGGTTTTCATACTGGTGGAGCTGCATCTCTGTAACAGTGGGGAGTTTTAGGGCAAAGGTTAGTGCAAACATAGCCCAGAAGCATTAAACTTGATGACGATGACCTTCTTACTCCTAAGGATGATTCCTGTAGAGTATTACTGAAGTACATTGGCTGGGCAGTGTTGGGGAAGCTTATAGATATTTATTGGGATGGGATGGAATTCGGCATCAGTGTTGTAGGAAGGTAAGTGACAGTTCTTATTTAAAAAAATTTCTGAATTTAGTGGAAACTGGTACTGATTCTGACTCTGCGTAGCCTATTGTCAACCTTAATTCGAGAAATAGTAATTTTGAATTGTAGACATGACTGCTGCTGTCAACAAATAAATATATAAAAAGTAATATGAAAACAATGCATTCATTACCCATTTAAAAGCGCACTCTCTTCCTTAAACTGATTTTTCCTGATGCAAAATTGCTGGTAAAGAAAAGGTGAATAGCTCTAAAGGTCTTGATTTTTCATGACTATCGCAGAGAATGTAACACAATTCCAGCTTCGGAAATGTGTCCAACATGCTCCTGATAGTCCAGATGAAGGAGAACATTCTGCACTTTGTGGGCTTAAAACTCCTGTTACTTCATCCCATTCCCTTTGTTGCCCTGGCATGTTGTGAATTGCTGATGTTCATTCAGAGTGACTTCGCAGTATGTATAGTGCATGCTGGGGAGCTACTTGGTTTAGAAGTGACAAAATGCTTGAGAAGGTGAGTTTTAAGATTAAATAATGAATGCCCCTCTTGCCTGTCTCTTCTGTGAAGAGGAGGCCATTGCACATACTTGTAAAATTGCTGGAATTGTGTTACATTCCTTTTTGGAAGTAACTCTAAAAAACTATCCATTTGTACTATGTCTACAATAGAGCCCTCAAAAATAGCATCCCTCTGCCACATTTTTCAATTCTGACTGTGAAAACTGTCCAGACTAGCTGTCACTGATTCTCACTAAGACTTTCCTTGTGGTTGGACAAAGCAAATTAGTTTCTCTTGTCTCTAGACATCATTCTGCTCTATATAAATAAATGTATATAGCTAACATACTGCAATATATTGCCCTTGAAAGTGCTCTCTAATTTTTTATAGCTGAGCAAACAGTGTGACAGACTAACTCATAACAGCCTGAGGGTATGACTGCACAGTAATCTCTTTACTAACTGGTCTTGAAAGATGCCAAATAAAAGCCACGTTGAATTCAAAATTTCTAATCTAACATTTATTTTTAGGTATGTCCTGGGTGGGGGTGCATTATGCATGGAACTTCTTACTAAACAGGTGAATATAAAATCAAAATCTTTTGTATTTTCTTTGTGTTTGTTTGTTTTTTTTAATTGTCAAGAGTAATGGTGGAAGGGTGCAATGCTTAGATGGGGTGGGAGGAGAAAGTGATTGTAATAGCAGTTAGCATCCTGACTAGAACAAATAATATTTCTTAAGAATAGTAATAAGAAGGTGTTTTTGTATGTGAGCTTAAACACCACCGCCTGTTAGGAACAAAGGGCCAAATCATACATTCCTGTGGAAATGCTTGCCGTAGGGGAACAAGGTCCAGGAAGCTTGAGCTCTGTAAGGGTCACCTTACTGAACTTGCATCAGATCTTCCTCTTCACTGTGGAGGGACTGGGGAGGGAGAGGAAACAGGAAGTGCTGTTCTTTCTCCCCATCCCAAACTTGGTGGATTCCTGGAGTCTGTGAGAGAGGGAACCCCAGGTCCAGTAAAAGGCGAGATCACTTTGTCCTGCTCCTTTGAAACCCCCCCACTGCCTAGTAGCTGCCCCCCAAAATCTGATATGGGGGTGCAGGTGCTGAGCTTCGGTGAATGCTGCTTGAAGCAGCTTTAATTTAGGAGTAGATAGCTGCTGCCTATGGAAAGAAGATTGCAGTGGACAGCATCTCCCCTACAAATATAGCTCCTGTAAAAGTCTAGTAGAGACTTGTGTGAACCCTGGAAAGGTAAAACAGTGCCAGAGAGACTGCCTAGCTGTGTGGAAACAAGATCTTTTTGCTCATTTAATTGCTTAATTGAGTCATTAAAAGCAGTCTTTTAAAGCTGTAATTGCTATTGTAAAGCTAGCTGAAAATGAGTAGAATTCTATAATGTAGTTGTGTTTTTCTTTGTTTTTTGTCTTACCAGATTCTGGAAATGTGTGCAACTTGGCTTTTTCCTTTTTCCTACAAGCTCTTTATGCTAACATAGTTTACTTTAGTTTTTTGTGTTTCTCTTGGGAATAACTAATTGTTTTATAGTTTTAAAAGCTATTAACCAAAAATACCATGGTTTGCTAGAGTTTAGCAAAAAGAAACATACTTTCCAGAGTGGATTTGCAAGGTGAGCGTAAGAATACAAGCACATATTCTGTAGAAGTATTTCCTTCTTCCTTTAGGGCTGGAGTAGTGCCTATTCAATAGAATCGGTCATCATGCAGATCAATGCCACTTTAGTCAAAGGAAAAGCCAGAGTACAGTTTGGAGCCAATAAGGTAAATATATTATGTATAATTATTGAAGTGATTTTTGTGTTGTGGGTAGATACTTGTTTTATTTTCCATTTTATGTTGACTCTTATGGAAAGCTCAAATATAAAACAGCTGTTGGTTTAAAGATTAAATTAAGGTCCATATAAACTTTTGGTTCACTTTTTGTGTGCTGAAACATATTGGTGTATTTGTGGCTAGTTTGCTGGAAATGAACGATATGGGTTTGTTAGGAAACAATATGTGTGGGCCAGAGGACAAATATATATATATTTTTTTTACATGGAAGGGTCAAAGAAGCAGGTGAAGCTCCTACTATCCTCTTTCTGGCTTCTATTAGTAATTTAATACAACATAAACTTCAGCCTGAACTTTCTCCCAAGGTTGACTCTTCTTAAGGCTTTCCCTAACAGTGGTCTGTCACTCTGTCCCTAGTTCTCTGTGCTCCTGAGGACAGGCTCCAACCCTTCTTAAATTCTGATTGGTGCTAACTGAATCCATCCTGTATTTTCATGCCAGGATGAGTGAGGAGCCCTGCATCCCTATGCAGGATTCTGGAGCATGTCACTCTGGTACAGGGAGGTTGTTGTATCCAAACTAACTTTAAACAACTTTTTGCCTTCTCTTGGTAGTTGAGAAAAAGTATCCGAAGAAAGCTTTTTGGTAAACACTAAATAATATTTTAAGAAAGGATGAAAAATTAATGAAATAACTATCATAGATCTTAGTATGTGACTCTAAAAGTTGTCTGACCTTACCACTATTAAGGGGACACCTGCTCTGTGTTTTAATAATGTATGCATAGAAACAGACTAGTAATTCACCATAAAACAAGAGACAAACCATGTTGTTAGGTATTCTTAAAAATGTTTACCCAGGTCCCACTTTAAAGGTGGTTTAGGCACTTAATTCTAAGTCCTATGAACCTTTCATAAGTGATCTAATTCATGCATGAATTAGATCACTTAGGCACCCTTAAAATGCATTTTACCCATTGCTTCTACTTGCCCTTTGGTAGGAGACCGCTGTCCTATTGGTCCAGTCCATTGACTGTTAAAAGTTAAGCAGTTTTGCTGTTCTTATCAACCTACATTTAATTTCCATCATGTCTGTCTTAGGATGTTTCTAATTTAACACTGATCAGATGTGCATTGCTATGGTCAAGTGGAGTTCTAGGGTCTGCAGGTTATTTAGGCCTCACAGCTCCAAACTGTAGCACAAATTTGTGAACCATCTCAAATTTGTGAGCCTGCAAACTTTGGAGGCATTTCTGATATTGGGTGCATGCAAACTGTGCCATTTGCACTTGTGCCTGCTCCACTTTTTTAAAAATAATTTCTCACCCTGAGAGCCAGATATTTAATATTACAAGCTTTGTGTGGAAGATGGCTAATTAGTTTGACAGTAAGAATCTTTTTAAACATGTTAGATAGGTTGACTTTTGAAATCTATCCACCTGGAATGTCCCTTACCCTAAAAGTCATTCATCTATGAAATGTTATGTCTACACTACAATAAAACACCTGTGGCTGGCCTTTGCCAGCTGTCTGGAACCCCAGCTGCAGGACTTTAAAATTGCAGAGTAGATGTCTAGGCTCAGGCTGGAACCCAGGCTCTGGGGTCCTTCCCCCTTTCAGGGTCCCAGAGTCCAGGCTCTAGCCTGAGCCCAGAGGTCTACACTGCAATTTTATAGCCCTGCAGTCTGAGCCCCTCATGCGCAAGTCAGCTGACACAGGCCAGCCAGAGGTGTTTTTATTGCAGTGTAGCCATACCATTACTGTCCTAATATTTGCCTGTATTGGTACTATGGAAAAATATTTTTTAACTTGTACATGATTCAGAATGCAATGTCTTAAGATGGTCTTTTTTTAGGGGGGGGGACGTGAAATATGCTAGGTGCAAGAACAGCACTTCAATACAATGCACTTTGAAACCTGAAGTCCTGTATTTTATCAGTTAGCAAGTCCCATCACACAGCCACTGTACATGGCTTTTTAGTATGATGAGAGCCAACTCTTCAGTCCCCGAGGCCATGGATTTTACAGGTTAAGACTGCAGTTTGTTTTCTTGCATGGCACCTCTCAATAGACATTTTTTTTTTTTTTTGTTCTACTTACAATACTGTCTAACTTTTCAAACAGTTACTTTATGGTATTTTGCTTAAGTGACTTGGTGTCGCTTCTTGATGGTAGTATTAAATGACTTATTTTTCTTTCAGAACCAATATAATCTAGCAAGAGCACAGCAGTCCTATAAGTCTCTAGTACAAATACATGAGAAAAATGGTATGTAAATATTTACATTTTGCAATTTTGTATGTTCTTGTCTGTACAAATTGTACAGTGGCATGGAAAAGATAATAATGCTTGAAACTAATACAATTGCCATACAATACAAACTTTTACCTGGTTTATTTGGGATAAAGCAAGAATGGCCTACACCTCTTCCCATGCATTGAAGGGCCTGTTTTGCATTTTGTTTCCACCCTGATTATCCAGAATTTTTTTTTTGTTATGCCTGAAATGTTTAGATGCTTCTCTAGCAAATAGACTCTTCCGTTCTCCAAAGAGCTTATCTAAATATAGCGCAAGACAAGTGAAAGCAATAATCAATGAGAGAATGAAGTAGGAGGGAGGATCAAAGGTTGAAAATACATGGAAAGTACAAATTAAAACGTGTAGCCTGAAAACTGTTCAGTCTGGCTCTGAAGGCGGGGAGTTATGCTTTCCCCCATACAAAACCAGTTGTCACCAGCTGGTGCTGCTGTTCACTTGTTGTGTGGTAAGGTGGACATGGCTCCCTCTAGAAATTAGTATTACTACTTTCCAGCTTGAGTGAGCCACCTGGGAGCAGATAACTGATCTAATAGCCCACATCATGATTTGGTATTGTTTTGCAACTAGACAATTCACCTAGACTTGTCAACTACTTTTAAAGTTGACAAGGCTCTTACAAAGAGAAGTACAGTAACTCCTCACTTAATGGTGTAGTTTATGTTCCTGAAAAATGCGACTTTAAGTGAAATGATGTTAAGCGAACCCAATTTCCCCATAAGAATTAATGTAAATGGGGGGGTTTAGGTTCCAGGGCAGTTTTCCCTACTCTGCAAGCACCAGGGGCGGGGGGGCTCAACCCTCAGCCTACCCACTCCACCCATGCCCCCACCCTTGACCCACCTCTTCTCCCCCACCACCACCTCCTCCCCCTTTACTTTGCACGCTGCGTCCTGGCTCCTCCTCCCTCCCTTCTAAACGCTGCAAGCCAGCTGATTGCCGCATTTGGGAGGGAGGAGAGGCGTGCAGAGTCCTCGCTCCTCTCTCCGCCTCCTGCCTGGGGCAATCAGCTGGCTTGCCGTGTTCGGGAGGCAGGGGAGGGAGGGGGGCCTGCACGCTGAGTCCTCGCACCTCCCCCCTCCTTCCTGCCTCCGAAACACCGCAAGCCAGCTGATTGTCATGGGCAGGAGGCGGGGGAGGGGGACGTGGGGAGGCTGCCAGCTGTGGTGAAAGCAGGCAGCCAAACAACGTAAGAGTGGAGCATTGCACAACTTTAAATGAGTATATCAGCAACATAACAATGAAACAACGTTAAGCGGGACAACTTTAAGTGAGGGATTACTGTATCTATTATTTATACTGTCTTGCTTTGGTGACTTACTTATCAAAGAATCTTCATCTAGGGACAGGGTGTGATCCAGTGGTTAAAACCTGGTACTGAGAGCCAGGAGAGCTCTGTCTCAGTTAGACCTTGGATATGTTTTTCAGGGAAACTGAGGTGCACATCTGTACAATAAGCATGTCTTCTGTATCAGAGGAAGAGATGTGTATTGGAAATAGTCGATTCTAAAGCACTTTGAAATGTTATGATTAGCTGCTATTACTTGAGCTTTTTGGTTGTTTTTATTCAAAAAAGTCAATATGGCTCTGTTTTTAGTTCTACCTATACACTACACTGATTACCAATATACAAAGCATTCACAGTATTAAAGATGTTTAAAGGCTTCTTTGTTAACTTATGGCTACTATAGGTACACAGGAACAGCTTAAGTAGGCACTGTACTAATCATACAAAATTTGAGGCAGATCTCTTAAAACTTTTGCTAGCATGGTGGATAGAATTAAATAGATACTTTGATTTTAGCAGTGTCCATTTAAAAAAAAAGTGCACACTTTGGTCTCACAGACTGAACCTTCACATGATCAGAAGTTATTCTGGGTATGTAGCAACTGAAATATATATTGAAAGGTAAATTGCTTAGTTGGCATTTCTGAACTTGCTGTTACAGTTCATCATTCCCATTCCGTCCTCAGCGGGATGAAACAGACTTGTAACACCAGGAACATCTTGGCCTATATTTTCATACACTTGTGCAAAAGTTGAGCATGTACTCGCAAAATAGGATATTCATATGCATATACACCTCTACCCCGATATAATGCGACCATATATAACATGAATTCGGATATAATGCGATAAAACAGTGCTCCGGGGGGGGGATGGTCTATTATCTAGACCATCCCTGACAGCTGTTTGTCTAAACATGTTCTTAATAACCTCCAATGACAGAGATTCCACAGCCTCCCTAGGTAACTTATTCCTGTGCTTAACTACCCTTGCAATTGGGAAGGTTTTCCTAATGTCTAACCTAAATTTCCATTGCTGCAATTTTAAGCCCATTACTTCTTGTCCTGTCTCCAGTGGTTAAAGAGAACAATGTATCACCCTCCTCTTTATAACAGTCTTTTACATACTTGAAGACTGTTATCATGTTCTCTTCTCTAGACTAAAACCCAGTTTTTCAATCTTTCCTCGTAGTCATGTTTCTAGATCTTTAATCATTTTTGTTGCTCTCCTTTGGATTTTCTCCAACTTGTCCATCTTTTCTGAAGTGTGATGCCCAGAACTGGTCACAATACTCCAGTTTTGAGGCCTTGTAAGTGCTGAGTAGAGTGGAAGAATTACTTTTCATGTCTTGCTTACAACATTCCTGCTAATACATCCCAGAATCTGGGCCTTTGTCTTAAGCAGATGGAAACTATATCACATTACTCTTTGCGGTCTATATTGGTGTCTTAAAATTTGTGTAATTCAGCAGGATGGCTGCCGCTAACAGGAGCTAAATGTTAATGCTTTATTTTCAAATATAAATACTGTGTCTGATCTTGCAAGGTGATGAGTGCTTTAACTCCCACTGAAATCAATAGGAGTTTTGGGTCTGTGGTGGATTGGTCTAGTTTTCAAATACAATTTAAATTTTAATTATACATCAAAATAGAGCCTAAAGCTGTCTCCCACTAAAGTTAAGAGTGCCTAATGTGTTTCTTTGTTCTTCTATAGGCTGGTACACTCCTCCAAAAGAAGATGGTTAATATTGTGGACTGTTGTACACCTGGACCAATGTCAAACAGCTCTTTTTTATTTCTTTCCAACACACACACAGACTCAAGCTACGAGTGCCCCTATAACAGCCGTACTGAAGACTTTAGCTATTAGATAAGTTAGTGGATAATCTGTCAACTGACACATCCAGTATAATTTACAGCCTTACCATTTTGCTCTTATTAGGTATCTTGGACTGAGCAGTTTTGGCCTTTACTGTATTTGTCCCTATGGATTAAGCATATTTGGGCCACTCCCTTCCTTCTCCATTTTTGTTTAAAAGTGCAAACTTTTTAAAGCTGGCTATTGAGTTACTAAAAGATCATTCAATAGGAGTCACTCACTACTTCTTACCTTTTGCAGAATGTGGACTGCAGAGACTTGCATTGTAATGTTTCATTTAAAGCCAACAAAGTTTAATACATTGTTTAATACTGTTTTAGGAAATTTCAGGTCTTGTATATCACAGTAGTTTTTCTGGTCTAAAATGAAAACATTTGTAGTATTGCCAAATTAAAAATATAGGAAAACAACATGTATGTTAAGTCATTAAACTTTTTTCATGGCTGTGTGAGGATATGAACTGTTTCTTGGAAGAGATACTCTTTATTAGATTGTTGTATTTTTAAGCAGAGCAAGGCTGTGCCAATAAAACCTTGTAACTAGTCACTTCCACTGGGGCATCAGAATCTTGCTGGGCTGTTTCTGCTACTAAACAAAAGGAGCCACAGTATGAAGCTTGAAGTTATTTAAGATACTAAAAATCTTTTTAGGTGTTCCATTTTATTAACGGGTTGTTGCAATCATTTGTAAACTAATGAACTTATAAAGTGATTGGCACAAATCAAAATGAAAATCCTTGAACAAAAGTTTTTATATAAAAACTACAATAAAATACAAAAAAGACATCACCTGATTAAGTTGTAAAAATAATGTTGCCATAGTCATGACAGTGCTTTTTGTTATTGAAAGACTAACAGGAACTATTCTTTCATTATTAGGAAATGAATCTGGGTCTGTGTAATTACTATATTTCATTGCCTTACCTAAATCAATTCTATTTTGGTTGTAGTATTAGTGATTAGACCTTTGTACTGCCAGGGATTGATATAAGGGTGTGTACCATGGATTAAGCACTTTTTTAGCCCAGAAGCATGTGGGTTTTTTTTGTTTGTTTTTAGTTACAACTATCAAATTTGTGCTTTTCTTTTCTCTATCAGGCACCCATGGGCCCTTGTGCATTTGCTTCTAGATCCAGTTTTTAGCTTGAAAGAACAGATTGAAGGAATTTGGCACTACTCCTGATACGTACTGTTTTGTTTCAAATAGTCTTCTAGGGAGTATAGTGGATGACTTGCCAGCCTTTCTGCTTACTTGGTTGTACATATATTCGTATACAATCCTGATAGCCAATTGCTCAGATAGCAACCTTAAGTGAAAGGCAGAACTCTTTAAGCATTAAAGTTCCTTAAAACCTGAGGCTAAAATCTTTGAATACATTATTGAATTCTTTAATATTCTAATGGGCTAGCAGGTTGACAGATGCACATTTGGCATGCTTTGTTTTGGATTTCATTTTTCATTGCAGAATTATTTGGCAATGTACAGTAATTTGTAAACTTGCATCAAGTTTATGAATAAAGAACCATTTTAAGAATTATTCTGTTTGTGGTTAGTCTTTGAATATAGATAGCTTTCTGTTCATGAACATGTGTGTGTTCCCAACCAATGCAATGTATAAAAGGAAAAACTGGTCAACAGGTCAAAACCTCTTTGGATTTCAGGTTCATGAGCACAAGTGTAAAATGCTCGTATGAAAAGCACCCCTAAGTATGTAGACCAATGCATTCTGCACTAGATGAAGTTCTTAAGTAGACTTCAGGTATGGCCCCATAAAGTACACTATAATCAAAGGTATAAAAATCACATGGATCACTGGTAGTAAGGCCCATTGGGGGGGTAAGGGGGAAATGGACTTGCACAGCCACAGAGGAGGAATACTCATTCACTGCTGCTACTTTACCCTCGAAGGTCAATGGGACCTTCAAACTGCATGTCTTGTTAACCAACAAGTGAGCAAATGGGAGGAATGCAATCAGATTCAATCTTCCACTTCTCTGAATATCTTCCTCCTCCTCCAAACACCTTAACTTTCTTGGAATCAAGCCTCCCATACCAGCCCCCATCTAATCCTCTAATCTTGAGTGAATGCTAGGAAAGCCAAAAGCCTACACAATCACAATCAGGCAGAGTTGAAAATCATTAGCCATGTAGCCAAATTGGTAAATAGAAGCAGACAGCACTGAATGCTAGGCTACCCCACAAATGCCCTTTGTCAAACAACTAACACAATCCCAGCCTTGAGTTCACAATCTAAATCAGAAACAGGAAACAAAATAATTGTTTTGCAGTAAGAGCATATGAGAGTTTGATCCCCATTTATCTTGCAAAAATGGAAAATCTTTCTAAACCTAAAGAATTAAAAATGCATTAGAGTGCACCTCAACTCTACTTTAACTTACAGTGGCAATGTCATATGGGAGTCTAGGACAAAAATGGTTCTATCTTCAGCAGTTTGAGCTGCATGTGGGTAAAGGAAATGTCACCTTCAATATAGGTGACACTAAAGTAACTTTCAAGTCTTATTCTCCATATAGAAATCTCCTGCATTAAAGGGACATTAACATAGAAACTGCTGACCATTTCTGAAAGTTGTTTACAGTGTTGTAGTTGTGTTAGTCCTAGGATATGAGAGAGAGAAAAGGTGTGTGAGATCTGGAACATCTTTTGTTGGTGGAAGAGATAGACAAGCTTTTGAGCTAAACAGAGCTTCTTCAGGTTTCTAAAAGGACACTTAAAAAGCAGTGTTTGGTACTACAGCTGCCCAAATCTCCTTTACCTGCTTTTTTGTATGTGGTTTTAAATTTTTTTCATCCCCCCCCCCCCCCCCCTGAGAACTGTGCAGTTGGCTTGCTTAACAGTTACTTCTCTATAAAGTAAAATGTTGTGTGAGGTGGGGAGAATTTTACCTTAAGATGTGCTGCTGGAGGTTTGTGTCCGTTTTTCTTATTCACTTAGGTTGAGAAGGGCAGTTGATCAACTCTAATCCAGCTACATACAGCCTGTGCCTTAAAGTCACACACTTATATATGTAACTGAGCCTGGAACAAACACCTTGAGGCAGGAAGGTGTGGTAGGTTTTTTTTGAGGAGCAGAGGAGAATGTGTAGCTTTTACTTTCTCACATCAATCCACTTGTTCCAGGCCCAGTTAATGCAGCTTTTAGGCTGGACTCTTGTTATGCCAGTGGTCTGACCCATAGCTGATAGATTCCCCTTTCCCAGTGCAATGCTTGGACAGGATGTAAAGGGAGGGCATCCAGGCATGAGGCACTGCACGCTCCGAAGGCCTGTTTGCCTCTTGTAGGCTGGGGCTTAGGCTGCCACACACCCCCAGTACTCTCTACTTCTAAAACTGCCTCCACCCAGCCCCACTCCCCAGGCGCAGGCAGAGGCATAACTGTCTCTCCCTCCCCCGCCCCCGGGAGCGTTAACGACAAACCACAACATTAAGGTATTTGTCCTCAGCCCCTGTGGGGCTGCGCCCTGCTGCTGTCCCCAGAATACAACTGGACAGGCGTCACGGCGATGCTAAGAGACTTGCCCAAGGTCAGACATGAAGGCCATAGCTGAGCAGGGAACCGAACCCAGGGCTCGCCGGGCTGGATCAGTCACATATGCCTCAGCCCCCATCGCCAAGAACTGGAAGTCACGGCTCCAGCGCCTGTCGTAATGTCACTACGCAGACGTTAGCCACCCAATCGGCACACGCACCATCCCCACACCAGGGAAGCGTTTTGTGGCTGGTCACGTGCTCTGGAGGCGGAGACCGGAAGTAGGGTCTGTGCGGATGACGCAATCGGAATGCGCCGCTGCCAGGACCTTCCGGCTCCCAGCCCGCTTCTTGGTGCGCGAGACAGGCGCCGGGAGCAGAGGCGTGGGTGCCCGTTGCCATGGAGTCAGACGGCAAAGGGGCCTATGTGCTGAGTAACCTGGCTGAGGTGGTGGAGCGGATCCTGAGCTTCCTGCCCACCAAGGCATTGCTGCGGGCGGCCTGGTGAGGACCGGCCTCGGGCTTCCCCTCGATCCGCACCGGGGGAGTTGGCGTTTGCCCCCGCGGGCTGAACCCTGGCGTCCCAGCTCCTTCCCTCAGACCGCCCCGGTGTCGCCCTGGGAGCTGGCTGGGCCCCGATGTCCTGCCTGGGCCCTCGCCCGCCCCCGGAACCGGGCCCCCGGTTGTTCCCCGCCCCGTGCGTAGGGCGGAGCCCGAGGACTGTTTGGGATCCAAGAGCACGCTCCGAGGAGCGCGTGCCCGGGCCTGTGACGCGAGCGAGTCACTCCCCGCGCTGGCGGGGGAACGGCTGGGCCCGTGGCCGGGGTGACGTGAAGCCAACGCACAGGCGCCAATTCCCGAGAACAATGTGTAAGAGGAAGCAAGGGCTGGACTCGGCCCTGCTCCGGCCTGATCAGGCCTCGCTGCTTCTGCAGGGCGGTGGGCAGGGGATGCGTTGCGGGAACAGCCCACGTTTCTCAGCTTCTCTTGAAGTCAGCCCCGCCCTCAGAATGGCTTCAAAACCGCGCTCTTTACTTCAGCCAAGCTGCGACAGAGTCCGCGGTGCTGCCACTCCGGGGTTGTTGCCTATGTAGTTCTCTGTTGCTGTCCCACGCAGCCGCCCGGCTTTGGGTGAAGCTCGTGATAGTGCTTGTCACGTTTGTAAATGTTGACAAAGTATTTTGAGCTCCTCGGATCAAAGGAGCCCTAGTAGCGCTGTGCTGTTCTGGTTAGTAGAGCTGTGACTGTCAGACACACACGCTGTAAGGAGGAGTTTTGTAGTTGCTTGACGAGTTTGTTTTTAAAACAAACGGATTATGTTAAATGAATTGCGAGGCCTTGTTTTGTTTTGAATGTTTCAAATTAACATTGTTTATTTTTGGAGAGAAACTTAAAATCACACATCACTATGTTCTTTACATACATTGAGTTCTGTTGCCACTGAACTCCATCATTAGGAGTCAGAAGAATAGACTTAGTGAACAAATCTGATAACACAAGAAAAAAGACTTTTTTTCAAGTGTACAAGGAGTATGTTGTCCCTAGACACTTTCAGCAGAAAACAAGGTTACCTTCTCTGTACTTTGACAGCATTTTGTTTTGCTGATTTATATATTTGTGCTGTAGAGAGGAGCTGGGAATGAATTGTTCAATATGCTCTTTTGACCAGCTACCCCAGACACATTATTTGGTAATTTATTGTGACTGGTACTGAACAAGGCAACTCATTATCAAAATTGCTGGCATTTTTTGAAATTCAGAAACCTTAAAACAATACCCATACAAATAATGTACTCAGTTTGTTCTTTAATAGACGTCAGTAGAAAACCAATCAACAATTTACACTTTGTGATTTAAATTTGATTTTTTTTTTAAGTGCAAGAGTTTCTCATAAGAATGTGGGATAGATACTTCCAAGTCAAAAATTGGGGGGGAGGAAGATTCACAGCTGCTAAAATTTCTTTTTGTATATTGTAGTAAATTTTTGTATTTTAGTGTTTGCCGGTTATGGAGAGAATGTGCCCGTAGATTACTGAGAACACAGCAGAGCATTGCGTGGGTCTCTGCACTTGAGCCTGGTCCATCTGATAGTCATTCACTGGTCCGTGCATTAGCCGAAGAACTTGAGGTAGGTAAAATACCACTAACTGCATACATTGGCCATTCCATTTGAATTTCTAACTACTGTGGTATAATCCATGTGCACACTTGTGAGTCTGTGGTGATACATTTTTCTAAAGTCAGTTCTTCCATACTGATGTTCTAGTGCACGTTTTAAGTTTCAATTCATATCTATACACAGCTGTATAAGGACATAAGAACATAAGAGCGGCCACACTGCATCAGACCAAAGGTCCATCTAGCCCAGTATCCTGTTTTCCGACAGTGGCCAATGCCAAGTGCCCCAGAGGGAATGAACAGAACAGGTAATCATTAAGTGATCCATCCTCTGTCACCCACTTGATTACCTATTCTGTTAATTCCCTCTGGGGCACTTGGCATTGGCCACTGTTGGAAGACAGGATACTAGGCTAGATGGACCTTTGGTCTGACCCAGTATGACTACTCTCATGTTCTTATGTCCTTGTACAGCTGTTTTATGGTTACGGAATGTTCAGCCATTTGGCCTTAAGCATCACATTATGCAGTTTCATGATTTGTCTGACTCTTTCACTAAAAAGACATTCTAAAGCTTGGTTTGGTCATACAAATGAGACATATTTCAATTTATTTTTTCTGGTCTTGACCCCTTTACCCATTAAAGTCAGAGAACCCCATTTTGTTTTGTGATCCCCATTGTATTTCAGGATCTCTGCTTTGTATTGCAACCTTCATTTTGAAGTGTTACCTTAATGTAGTCTTGCAAGTTCTTGTGTGGATTAGAGCATCCACGGGAGGAGGGAAAGCTGTGACAGCAATCAGGGGCAATCAACACTGAATGACTCTTCCCTACTGAAACGATGGCGGGGTTCTATTGGTAGGACCATTGACTTTGAATTTGGGGGGAGGAAGGACTGCACTGGCTGAAGCACGTGGAACAAAGGAAGCAGAGACTGTTTTAAAAGGGGTGCTTCTCTAAGCAAGGGGGCCAGTCCACTGGCACAGGTAAAAAGACCAAACTAAAGAGGGCAGGAAGGGCTGCCAAGCCTAAGGACACTGTCCAAAGCCAAGACACTCAGGAGGAGAGAGATCAGACTTGGAGCGGGGGGGACTGTGGTCAGGATTTTGTTCGTTTTTGTGTTCTCTTTAACTCGCTAATGCTTTTTAAGAGAAAAATGTCTGTAGTTAAGAAGTTCCTTTGCTAAGCCTGTGTTCTTTGCTTCTCTGCCACATTGTCCCAGAAGAGTTTAGCTAGCAGCCAGAGCTCCCAAGCCAGGTGAATTCTGGAGGTAACATGTCTAAGCAATTGGGAGTTCAGGAAGGCTGTGGCATTGATTCCCAAGTCCAGGCAGCTGGATTGCAGGGCCCCACTACCCAGGAAGAATGCCAGACATGGGGTCTGCGCTTGGGAGTGTGCCTGAGAGACGCACAGCTACAAACACTGACTGGTCACTGCTGAGACCCAAGGGGGTTAGACACACATTGGATCCAATGGGTTAGGTCCACTCACTCCAGACTGGTGTCTGTTCAGAGAGTGGGACTGGGCCAGGCTATAATAGGCAGGATTCAGTTTTTAAACTGGATTGTAAATTTTCATTTGAGTTTAAGGTGATCGTGATAAAATGGTAAGGAAAGTTCATTTTAAAATATAGTCTTATGTTGATACTGATCCTTAATTTGAGAGAATTTTAAGCAACTGTGTCTAACCAGGCAGACAGCAGTACCGACTTGGAAACAGTGGCAGGTAGTAAGTTATTTGTGACAAGTCTGGGGTCCCATTTTTTTCACCATTCTGGAGAATATAAGCCCTCATTTTTCATCTACAAATTTTAAAAGTTCTAACTCCTTTCTTAAATATACACTGGAGAATGATCAATGCATGGTTTATAGCACTTTAAAATGAGCGAAGCTGAAGCAGGTGACGTTCTCTGCTACTGATACAAACTTTAGAGAACTTGGACAACCGAATATCATAGAGTAAATTATTTCTAGTTCCAAACATCAATGAATATTTAAATAGAATATTTCTCTAGAAACACAAATGTACAAATCACTACAGTTGGTCAGATTTATTGTTTTTATATATAAATAAAAAAATCAGCTCTTGAAGTGGTAACTGGATGGCTCTAGGGATTTACAACTGAACAGGGAGTGCTCTGCCTTTAGGGCCACAAATGTGGGCTATATCAGTAGTGACAAAGTTACCATCTGACAGCTGTTTGGCCAGTTATGAGAATTAATGTCAGTAAAGTGCACTGAGGTTCTTTGATAAAAGGCACTAGAGATGTACCCATGCTTGTCATAGCCAGATCTTTCCTATCACTGACTTCCAGGAATCTTCCTCTCTTGCCTCTAGTTCATTTTGGTTTTCTTTGTGGGACCAAGGTGTGGCAGCCTGCAGTTAGGTAGCAGAGTCTGCTTTTCTTATACTGTGTTTTCATTTATCTTTTTGTACTTTACAGAATGTGCATGTGCTGCCACAAACAGTACTCTACATAGCAGATGCAGAGACTTTCATTGGATATGAAGAGTGTCACAGACAAAAGAGGGGTATGTATAAATCCTATCTATACTTTAAGAGAACCTTGTCAAGTACAACTGTAATGGAGTAGGATGCTTAAAGGAAAACAATCAGGTAATGTGATATTGTCAAGAGGGCATTGTCACCTTGTGTTTGCATCAAGAGATGTGATCCATGTAAATGTAGGCGATTCTATGTATAGGGCCCTACCAAATTCACAGCCATGAAAAAACATGTTGTGGATCATGAAATACGGAATTGTAGGAGGGTCACAGAATTGCCACCCTTACTTCTGTGCTGCCTTCAGAGCTGGGCATCTGGAGAGTGCAGAGCAGCAGCTGCTGGCCCGGTGCCCAGCTCTGAGGCAGCACCACCATCAGCAGTAGCACAGAAGTGAGGGCAGCATGGTATAGTGGGGGTCGGGGTTTGTCATTTTTTGCAGGGGGTCAGGGCGGGCGAATGCCCCCAGAGCGCTTTGGTTCTCTGTCCTCTTCCCTTCCCCTCCCAGACAGACAGACAGACCAAGGCCCCTTAAACCCACAAGTGCTGGGCCTGGAGAGGGGCTGGGCTGGGGGTGCACCAGCCAGGCATTCCTGCATTGCGCCAGGCTCCAGCTGCTAGTCCAGCTGGACTGAAGAGGGATGGGACTTCCTCTTCCCCTGCACGGTCCGCTCTTGGGGCTGGGTCAGACCCACCTCTGGAAACCTCCCCTGGCTGCAGGAAGCTCTGCGGCTGCTGGCTGGGAGCCCAGTTCTGAAGTTGTCCCCATCGTCAGAAGTGGTGCAGAAGTGGCAATATTGCATCCCCAGTGCAGTAGCCTTGCAACTGCCCCCCACAATACCCTTTTGGGTCAGGACCACCATGGCTAAAACACCATAAAATTTCAGATTTAAATATCTGAAACTGTGAAATTTAAGATTTTTAAAATCCTATGATCGTGAAATTTACCAAAATGGACCTTGAATTTGGTAGGGCCCTATCTATATAGATTCATAGAATAATTAGGGCTGTTGATTAATCGCAGTTAACTCAAGTGATTAACTCAAAAAAGTTAATCGCGATTAATTGCACTGTTAAACAATAGAATACCTAAATCTTTTTCTACATTTTCACATACACCTCTATCTCGATATAATGCTGTCCTTGGGAGCCAAAAAATCTTACCTTGTTATAGGTGAAACCACGTTATATTGAACTTGCTTTGATCCACTGGAGTGCGCAGCCCCGCCACCCCGGAGCACTGCTTTACCGCGTTCTATCCGAATTTGTGTTATATCGGGTCACGTAATATTGGGGTAGAGGTGTATATTGATTTAAATTATAACACAGAATACAAAGCGTACAGTGCTCACTTTATATTATTTTTGATTACAAATGTTTGCACTGTAAAAATGATAAAACAAAATAAATAGTATTTTTCAAGTCACCTCATACAAATACTGTAGTACAATCTCTTTATCATGAAAGTGTAACTTACAAATGTAGATTTTTTTTTTGTTTTTGTTTTTTGAATGCAGTTATGTAACAATGTAAAACTTTAGAGCCTGCAAGTCCACTCAGTCCTACTTCTTGTTCAGCCAGTCACTAAGAGAAACAAGTTTGTATAATGCTGTCTACTCCTTAATTACAATATCACCTGAAAGTGAGAACAGGTGTGTGAAATTTCTAAAGGTAGCTACAGCACTCAACCCAAGATTTAAGAATCTGAACTGCCTTCCAAAATCTGAGAGGGACGAGGTGTGGAGCATGCTTTCAGAAGTCTTAAAAGAGCAAGACTCTGATGTGGAAACTACAGAACCCAAACCACCACCACCAACAAAAAAATCAACCTTCTGCTGGTGGCAATCTGGCTCAGATGATGAAAATGAACAGGCGTTCGTCAACTATCCAAAGCAGTGTGATCAGGCATGTCCTCTGGAATGGTGGTTGAAGCATCAAGGGACATATGAATCTTTAGCATATCTGGCATGTAAATATCTTGAGATGCCAGCTACAACAGTCCCATGCAAATGCTTGTTCTCACTTTCAGATGACATTGTAAACAAGAAGCAGGCAGCATTATCTTCTGTAAACAAACTTATTTGTCTGAGTGATTGGCTGAACAAAGAAGTAGGACTGAGGGGACTTGTAGGCTCTAAAGTTTTACATTGTTTTGTTTTGAATGCGGAATTTTTTTTTTACATAATTCTACATTTATAAGTTCAACTTTCATGATAGAGATTGCACTACAGTACTTGTATTAGGTAGGGTTACCATATTTCCACAAGCAAAAAAGAGGACACTGGGGCGGGGGGGTGGGAGGAGCCCCGCTCTAGACCCGCCCCCATCCACTCCCTCCCACTTCCCTCCCCCTGACCCCTGACTGCCCCCCTCAGAACCCCCCCCCCCGCTCCTTGTCCCCTGACTGCCCCCTCCTGGGACCCCTGCCACTAACTGCCCCCCTAGGACCCCACCACCTATCTAAGCCGCCCTGCTTCTTGTCCCCTGACTGCCCCTTCTTGAGAACCCCCTACAACCCTACCTGTCCCCTGACTGCCCCGACCCTTATCCACACCCCCACCCCATATTCACACCCCCGCCCCCAGACAGCCCCCCGGGGACTCCCATGCCCTATCCAACTGCTCCCCGCCCCCTGACAGGACCCCCAGAACTCCTGACCCATCCAACCCCCTCTGCTACCTGCCTGCCTCGACCCCTCTGACAGCCCCCCCAGAAATCCAGACCCATCTAGCCCCCCTGCTCCCTGTCCCTGACTGTCCCAACCCCTCTCCACACCCCTGCCCCCCTGACACCCTCCCCGCCCCCCAAACTCCCGACCCATCCAACCCCCGCTCCCTGTCCCCTGACCAGGGCCGGCTTTAAAGAGCCCAGGAATCGGGCTGCACTCTGGCCGGGGTTGCGGGGCTTGGGGCTGGGCCGGGCGCGCTCGGCCGGAACCGGGGGCTGGGCCGGGCGCGCTCGGCCGGAACCGGGGGCTGGGCCGGGCGCGCTCGGCCGGAACCGGGGGCTGGGCCGGGCGCGCTCGGCCGGAACCGGGGGCTGGGCCGGGCGCGCTCGGCCGGAACCGGGGGCTGGGAGGCTGGGCCGGGCGCGCTCGGCCGGAACCGGGGGCTGGGGGGCTGGGCCGCCGGGCGCCGCTCGGCCTGGGCTGGAGGGAGCCGCTTGGCCCGGGCCACGCCTCTCCGGAGCTCTCCTACTCGCCCCCCCCCCCTCAGTTTACCTGCTACTGCCTCCCGCTTGCCCCTGCTTCTTTTCAGACTTCCCGCGAAGATCTGATTCGCGGGAAGCAGCGGAGGGGGAGGAGCAGGTGGGCGGAGCATTCAGGGGAGTGGAGGAGCTGGATAGTGTGGTAAGGTTGCAGGGGATGGGGGGAGCCGGGAAGGAGCTTTGGGTGCCCAGCGGCGCTTGGTCGCCGCTTTTCTGTCTATAAATAGCCGACGGGGGGGAAATCCCGGACACTTTTAGATTTTTTAAAATCCCCCCTGGACGGCTATTTATAGACCGAAAAGCCGGACATGTCCAGGGAAATCCAGACATATGGTAGCCCTATATTAGGTGAATTGAAAAATACTATTACTTTTGTTCTTTACAGTGCAAATATTTGTAATGAAAAATAAAGGCACTGTTTTAATCCATATGCAAAGTCAATTCTATTGCTGCTTAGGGTAGAGGTCTTTGAGTACAGACAGAGGCTCTGTGTAACCTGTGGCCAATCACTTTAACCTTTCTGTGCCTTAGTTTTTCCTCCTCTTTTGTTACAGCAAGGAAAAGAAATAGTAAAGAAACAGCAATTGCACTAGAAAAGCTGTTGCCAAAACGATGCCAAGTTCTGGGACTGGTCGCTCCTGGAATTGTAGGTAAGAGGAAGCAATATAACAGCCTGATTTCAAGATATATACCAAACGGTTAACTTTTTCAGACTACTATTTATTAGACTCCCAAATGCTCTCAAATTGAGGCACAGTCCTACAGATTTGTATGTAGACCATACTAGTATCTCACTGTCTACTAATTCCAAATTGCTCAATGTCTACCCCGTTTAAAGAATTCGTGACAGTGCTGCTAAGTTGTATGGTGTGACTTGAAAATTCTTAAACTCACATTTTTCAGTCTGCATAGAAAAGACTGACTTTGGAAAAAATTGGATGTGCTAGATATTTGAACTAGGATCAAAGGCCTCAGTATCAGCTGAGGGCTATTATGGAATTTCTTCTGGAGAAACCTGCTCAGCAGTCACATATAAAGGTCAATGGTATAGCAGACTTGACCAGCTCAGACATGATTTATGGGATTTCAGACACAAACTTCGGAAAGCACTATAAACTCTATCCTAGTTGTGATCGTATTAGCTTCCACACCCAATTATTATGGTGTTTTCATTATTTTAAGATCCAAGTGATACTTTGTGTCCAAGCGAGTTATACAGTATTCACATTTCTTAATCTTTGATATGACTGCATCTACAAAATAAGAGGTGACTATGCAGAGAGGTCATAGGCTGTACTCTCTGTATCTCCTTGGCAGAGGATGGAATGAAGCACACATTACATTTTTTGGTTGGGGTCATGTTTCTGACCAGTCCCTTAGGTGTGTGTTAAGAAAATCTCCCATATTTGAGGAGTCTATCTCTAATAAACTCATTGATCCAGATTACTTGGCCAAACTTCCCTGGATCTGTTTGTTCAAAATTTAAAGAAACACAATGGATTTAAAAATGGCACTTAATTTTTTTTTTTTTTTCACTTTCTGTATTACAAAGGACATGCAATGGCTATCACTGAAAGAATTGAGGGAATTTTCCTTTATTTTCAGTTTAGTTGTGCATTTGACTCTTTGTATATACTTTCCCCAGTTTGAGTGAGTCATCACTTTTTTTAAAAGTATGGACACATGGTTGTAAACCCACAGAAATTTGCAGGGGTCAGCTGTACCAAATGAGATTTTGTTTGTAAATTGACTAACTTTCAACTTGACCATAGGTAATATTTTCAAAAGCACCTGCATCCTGTTTTTTTTTTTACCCAGTTTCCCTTTATGTATGTCATTACGTAGGCAAAAGTATTTTAATCAAAATAAACAAGATATTCACATTACGCTTCTTTATCAGTTACTCCAATGGGCTCAAGCAGCAATCGACCTAAAGAAATCGAAGACGGTGAAGCTGGCTTTGCTTTATTGTTCCCTAAAATTGATGGTGTGAAAATCCATACCTTCCACTTTTGTAAAGTCTTTGATGAAAGCAAATTGACTGAATCAGGCAAGTCATTTAATTTTATATCAAATACTTTGTGTGCTGTAGCCTCAGTTTTGTAGGGGCTCTGTGTGAAGTGAATTGCTGTATTTGTGACTGCAAAACTCAAGTTGCCTCCTGGCTGGGTGGGTGGGCGGGCCAGGTTCCCTGGAATCATGGACCACCATATAAATGCAAAAATGCAAGGCTGCCAGTGATTGATAACTTTGTCCCCCCAGCAGGGTACTAAAGTACAAAGTGTAATCTTGAGAGGTGATCTTGGATCTCTTCAGTTAAATTTGAGCAATCCTATTGTTCCAGCTCAGTGCATGAGTGGGGATGTTGCAATCCTGGATACAGTCATTCTCTTTTGGTAGCTTCCTGCATTATTGAACAGTCATCACACAATAATCAGGACTGTGCAACTGGAAATGTTTCAGATTGTTGTTGTTAAACTGGGGCTCGGGGTGGTTTTTTTTGTTTTGTTTCATACTTCAATATCCATAGTCCCCAAATTGTATGCCTTGGTGAGGAGCAGAGCAAGAATCCCCAGGGGAATATATACGTAATGTACAGTCAACACACTATGTGCTCAGCAAAATGTCTTGCTTGTGAAGAGTAATTTGGCCAGTTTGTGTATGAGCTTGCTCACTTCTGCAAATTGACAGGTACCTCATCTGTGACTGGAAAAACCCAAAAAGCTAAATATTGAGGGAGTCGATGAGAGCTAGAAGGGGTTTGTACAGTCCTCCTGCTAACAGAGCCAGCTTTTGAGCACTATAGAGGAGAATCTCAGCATTCATTTGTGTGTGTGTGTGTGTGTGTGTGTGTGTGTGTGTGTGTGTGTGTGTGTGTGTGTGTGTGAATAAATATATATATCTTTGAAAATGCAAACTGTCCAGCCCACCACTTGAGGGCACAGGATGACTTGCTTCTCCCCATTGCTGCGACAGCAGTGAGCTAGGCAGCATTACTGAATGTGTTTGTGGGTAGGTGTATAATAAATATAATGAGAATAATTCAAATGCTTGGATTTCAGAGACTGAGAGGTCTTAAAGGTAAAAATTTTGCCTTAAAGGTAAAAATTTTTATTTTTTGTTTTGTATTCCCAGGTCTTAAAAATAATCCAGAGCTCCGTGTGGTTCTTCTATTTGTCTACAATTCCTGGAAGCCGGGAGCTAATCGGTTTCTTAATCAGATAATCAATCCTTTAAATGAAAAAAGTATCATCTTGGCTGGGGGGTATGTGGAGAGCTTGACGTCACTGACCTCTGAGAAGTGGGTATCTCTTTCAAGTTAATTTGTGATGAAACATTGTGGAATTGTAGCAGGGTACAGCACTGGATATGAAACCTCTGTGAATAGGGCTGAGTCAGACATCTGTGAAAGGCATCATCCAAGCACAGTGATGTCATTTTTACGTAGGGAGAAGAAATACCCAAGGACTTCCTTTTTCTAACCAGTGTTGTTTTTCATAGTAGTAATGAAGTATTAAGGAAAGTCTTGAAATCACAGTGAAATATGTAATAGGAAAGATGATACAGGGCTGCTGCTGTGTACTCTAGTAGGAAAAACTGTAGACTTTGTCACATGGCTTTGCTTTGTGGCCTGTTACAAAAAATAGTTTTAAATCTTGGATTCTAGAGAGCAACTTTCAGGTGAATTAGAGAGGACATTTCCTGCTTTGAAGATTCTCTACTGGTGAGAGTTTATTCCAGTTTGACAGTGCTTTGCTTGAAATCGATTCTGCCTTCTGCATGATTTACTCTTCAGCATTTGTGCTCTTTTCTTTCTCATTATGCATTATATAGTAACATTTTGTAATTGTTTGCTCATTTTTAGGGAGGCCAGTCTTGCCAGCCAGTTTATAAAGCTTTACATTTCAGATTTCATCACTGGGGTGTGTGTGTGTGTGTGTATATGTGTATGTATGTATAGCTGGCTGCTATCATGTCTTCCAATTTGTGTGTTAAATTATTCCTTAAGTGTATTACTTCCATTTTTGTCCATTGTAATGTGAAACAACTACAGCAGACCCTCGCTAGAATGTGCGTCTTTCTAGCGCAAATTCGGTTATAGCGCGGGACCGCGCATGGATCCCAAATGTAATTACCTTCATTGGAATCCATGGTAACGCAAGACCGCGCATGGATCCAAAGCCCCGCATTCTAGCAGGGGGCTCAGTGTACGTAATTTCTTCCTGTCAGGTGTTGAGATGTCAGTAATAATCCCCTGGCTTTTTTAAAATTCTGTGGCCTGAGATTCCTAACTTTTGAAAAAATTGCTAGCCTCAGTCTCTACAAAAGATGCTGCTTCAATATGTAGCTACTCGGTCTGTCAAGCGATTAAAAAAATGGATCTTAATCACAGTTTTAATCGAACTGTTAAACAATATTAGAATATCATTTAAATAGTTTGGGGGTTTTCTATATTTTCAAATATAGGGTCAGAGCTGGGGGCACGGGGCTTCAGTCGCTCTTGAGGTTTGGGGTGCTGGGCTCCATCCCCCTCCCCGCTGTCCGGGGAGCTGTGGGCTAGGGCTGCTTCAGTCCCCCTGCCACCAATGCCTCCCACCCCGCCCACAGGTATGCGATTAACGTGTTAACTTTACTTTCAGTTAATCATAGGCTTTAACTGCAATTGACAGCCCTGGTAGCTATAGTAATAGATGCTCAGATAATGTTCTGATTTGAAGTACTCTTTAAACCCCATTGTGTATAAGTATTGCAAGTTGGAGAATGCTGTTCTATAGTATGTTTGCCAAGGAAAAACATATGCCCTGGACATTATGCCAAATGTCCAAGAAGGATATCTTTCCATTGCTGAGGAAAAGGAAAGGTTTGCAATTTGGAGCATCTTTGTTGCTTTTGTGGGTGACTGAAAAAATCTCTTTAGAATATTGTCGTCTATTCTGGGTGTTCAGTTTGTATAATGTTCTAGTGCAGCCTTTGTATTTAGATCGAGATCGGTTCCTTTGGAATCTTTTCTAATTTGGTGTATGTTGTCTTTCAGTAACACTGAGGCTGGCGATTCCTATGGTGTGGTTGGATTGGCTTTCAGTGGACCCCAGCTACAGAGTGCTACAGTTTTGTTAGACCAGGATGTAATTGATGAACGGACTGTAGAAGCAGCAATGCAGCGTCTCAAAGCAGCAAACATTCCTGAGCACAACACCATTGGGTTCATGTTTGCGTGTGTTGGCAGAGGATACCAGTATTATAAAACCAAAAGGAATCTTGAAGCAGATGCATTTAGGAAGTTTTTCCCTAATGTTCCCCTGTTTGGCTTTTTTGGACATGGAGAAATAGGATGTGATCGAATAGTCACTGGGAATTTCATACTGAGAGAATGCAATGACATAAAGGATGATCTACTCCATGGTTATACTACAGTTATGACTCTTATTCATCTTGGTTCAACTAAAGCAAACCAAGTTTAAACATGTTTTTTAAATACACCAGCTGAGCTACTTGGTTGTTTCCATTCCAGAAAACTGAAAAATCTGGAATACATACATACTATAAAAGCACCTTCCAAAATCTAAAGTAATCACTTTTGTAATGTTATAAAATCATGTAGTCAGGATAGTGTTTAATGCAGTAGGTATGGGGAAGCTTTGCATTTTGTGTAATACTGTGCAAAAGTCAGAACTGCAGGTAAATGTACATGTGTTCAAATTTTACAATAGAAGGAAGCTTCTTTCTTTCTTTCTTTCTTTCTTTCTTTCTTTCTCCTAAGGCTAGAAGAGTGCACAAATGGCAGTGTAGTCCAGCAAAAACGCTCAACAGTGAACCATCAGTATTTTGATGTGATCTCTTTTATATATGAAGTCTTTAAAAGCTACTGATGTGTATGTGTCCGGTTCCACCTTTACCTGAGTCTTCTCTCAACAGAGATTTGTACATTCCATCCAGATTCAGAATTGAGCCCTACCTACAAGCAATAATACCTCTTTATTAGGTCAAATGAATGAGAATATTTGGGCAATAATCATGAAGTGTTCATTAAATAAAATACAAAATATATGTAAAAGGTACAGTGTCTTCTATTTTTAGAGAAAAAAGCCAATTTAAAGGGACACTATCAGGTTACAAACTGACTCCCTTCAAGAACACCTTGGATTAAAACAATTTTAAGTATCTGACATACTCTTTACTGCATCTGCTGGTTTACTTTTGCATTTCTCAGCTTGGACATGAAAATGGACCAGTCACCTTTGCTCTTAGATTCTCCGGTACAAGCACAATGATGCATTGTGGAGGTTGCAGATGCTGCAAAGGGCTGTTTGTTCATTTAAAAACATCCTGTAGAAGCTTAAAAATAAAAATGGAAACGTTTTCATTGGCCTCAAGTTCCTTACAAGTTTTTGGACATTTTTACTGACCCTAAAACATGGGCCAAGCCTAGACCAAGTCATGTCTCTTTTATAAATTAGTTTTTGCAAAAAGGTCTTTGTTGTTGCTTGTTGTATTTTTCTCACTTTTACTATAATGAACAGAGAAGTTTTCCCAGGCTTCTTTGGGCTTAAGTTTTTAAATGCAGTTTTTCTCTTATTACCCACTCGGAGCAATACAGCTGGATTGACAAAATATTAACTTTACTAGATACTGAATCTATAAAGTCAGAATAAATTCATACTTTTATACAAAACACAGTATAGCTTTATTATAACTCAAATATTTTGGTAGTATTTCATGCTGTCTCTAAATTCCAAATCCGGTAACTGTCCTATCCTTTATGTTGTATGTTGGCATCAGGGTAGATTGGGAAATATCACAAAAAGCTCTAAAATGGGAGGAAAATTCTGATCCATTATAGTTATTTGATCTTCAGTAGGAAAGGGATGCTTTTTTTGTTCTAGGACATACTGCTTACTTTTCTGGAAACTGTTGAAAATAACTATCAATAGTATACACCTTGAACATTTTTGGCAATATGACATGTCAAGGGAAAAATTGTCACTGAAATTTATACTCGGTTACATCAGGATTAGCCTGCTTTGTCCTGAGGGAGAAGTCAGCGGATCATTTAATTCTCTACCATGTTACTTTGGCATTTAGAAAACATCAGCTTTCTGCATTTCTTCCATCCTGCGTTTGGTAAAGCCTCAGCACTGTACTGCTTTGCTGTGACCATACTTAACTTTGGATGTATATATTGTATTTCTTCATCCTCAACTATTTATACCTTTTTTTCCCCCCCTTCTTCTTTGTGCTCCCATTTGTCACAGGTTTCTTCAAAAACTTCATGGTATAAAATTATACCTCTCCCTAGTCAATGATGCGGAAATTCTTGCTGAATCAGCAGCAGTATAATTCAGCAGTAGCTGAAGGAAAGCTTGTATAAGAACTTTAAAGGGCGGATATTTCAGATCACAAGAGCTTCTGAGCCACTTGCCCAACTTTTGTTCTCTTCATTAATCAGACACTTAATGCAGCAGATTGGATTTTTTTTTCCTGAAGAGGAGATCTGAACTTTCAGTGCAGGCATTTGGTATTCATTTGTTCTACATTGAAATTATTACAGAGGAGTTTATAATGTGTGACTATGATTCAAATTCAGTTGATTCAATGGGAGTCTTTCCATTGACATCAATGGGCTTTAGGCAGAGCTCTTGTATTGGCTGTTTCTTTGGGTTTTTTAAAACTAGAAGAATTCATACTGTGACATTAATTGACATAAACTGTGACCGTATAGATCATTGTTGCAACCAAGGTCCTATACTTGAACCAAAACTTGTACAAAGGAGGTTTGTAATTTACTGGTTATGATTATGTTGTCTGTATGTGTTTATCATTTTTGTCCTCTCCATGGATCACCACCTTGTAGTGGTGGAGAGGCTTGCGTGTCTCCATGACCCTGAGAGCGATGCTGCCTGGAGCATTGATCTAACTAAAACCTTTGATTCAGTGGATCGCTGTGCCCTCCGGACTGGACTTTCTAAGATTGGATGTCCTGATAAATACATCAGTGTCCTAAAATTGCTTCATGATAACGTGAAAGCGACTGTTCTGAGCAGCACTGGCTCCCAGAGTGAACCCTTTAAAGTACAAACAGGAGTCAAACAGGGATGTATCATCGCTCCAACCATGTTTGCGGTTTTTATTGCCATCATTTTTTACCTAATTGCTGAGAAGTTTACAGCTGGCGTTGAAATCATTTACAGAATGGACGGAAAGCTGTTCAGGCTTAGGAGGCTGAAAACCAAGAGTAAGATCTCCACAACATCTATTGTGGAACTTCAGTATGCTGATGACAAGGCAATCTTTGCCCACTCTGAGAAAGATCTTCAGATTATCTTGAATGTGTTTGCCGATGCTTACGCTTGTCTTGATTTCACTCTTAATATCAAGAAAACTAAAGTGCTCTATCAGCCCTCTCTAAATGAGGTATTACATGCCCCATCTATCAAAGTCAATGGAGTGGGACTGAAGGATGTCGATCATTTCCTCTACCTTGGAAGTCATCTTTCATCCAAGGCAGATATTGATGCAGAAATTCAGCATCACCTCAGCTGTGCCAGTGTAGCTTTTTCTCGTTTATGGCACAGGGTTTTTGAAGATCGTGGCATTTGAACAGACACCAAGCTTCTTGTTTATCAAGCTGTTATTCTCCCAACATTGTTGTATGGGTCCGAAACTTGGATAACCTATAAACATCACTTGAAAGTCCTTGAGAGGCACCATCAATGCTACCTTCGTAAGATTCTGAAGATCAAATGGGACGACAGGTGCACCAATATTGGTGTTCTGGAAGAGGCAAAGACCACTATTGAGGCAATGATCATCCATCAGCAATTCCGCTGGACTGGTCACGTCCGGATGCCAGACCATTGCCTGCCAAAACAGGTCCTGTTCTCTCAGCTCAAAAAAGGGCACTGTAACGTGGGTGGACAAGGGAAAGTGTTATAAGGAATTGCTGAAGGACAACCTAAAAAAGTGTAATATTGACATTGACACTTGCCCAGGATCACTTAAAATGGAGTGAAGTCCTACACGATGGTCCCCTGCATTTTGAACTTGCTCGCTGACAAGCTGAAGATGACAAGAGGCGTAGGAGGGAGACTGGCTCCCAGTCATGGTCAGCAGCCTCCTGCTGAGTCTGAAAACATCTGCCCTCATTGTAATAGAACTTGTGGTTCAGGGACTGGCCTTATTAGCCACTTGAAGACGCATAACTCTCATGGAAGATGATCATATCAGTAACGAGTGATCGCCCATCAGCATCATCATTTTTGTATTTGAAGTTATGAATATTGGCTACGTACTTGTATCTCAATGTGTTTGATTCTAAGTAGCCTCAGTGAAGCATTTGGTCAGCTTCTAGAGAAAGGACTATTCTCACTAAGTGCCCAATCAAGGAACACTTAACTGACAATGGACTTTGGGAGACGCCAATCCACATCAGAGCTTTCCTGGGAATGTTCAACTAACATGTAAACAATGGCGTCGGCCTGCAAAAAGCTGAACCATTCATGGACATGTGACTTGCCCAAGTGGCTACAAATTCCATCTTGTTGCTGTGATTTTGCACAGAAGAACAAAGAGGTTTCCACCCACAAGAGAGAGAATAGAAAAGACCCTTGAAGCCCCTCCATTTTGTCTTCAGCTGGCTTAAGAGATGGCCTCTCCACCCCAAAGAGATGCCTGAAAGAAACTGGCACAAATGACCGTAACTATGGAGGTGTGAGTGAGTGCTGGACCCAGACTGTGAAAGAAGCTTATTGGAATATCTCTAGGGGTGAGATTTCATGTGTAATCAGTTTCTTAATGTATTAGACTTAGACTTGCGTGTTTTGGTTTGTTTTGATTGGTAATTTACTTTCTGTTCTCCAGCCTCCACACTCAAAACTCACTTAAAATCACTACCAGTGTCTCAAAGCAATCAGCTGTACACAGATCCTGTTCAACTAGGCCACTGTGACGGGTTCGATCACAGAAACCACCTTGGGACTGTCACCTGATGTGCTGAGACTACTTCTGAGCCTGTTTTCTCTGGCAATTTGGGCCTTCAGAACCCTGCCTTGTTGAGCCAGATACACTAATCTGCTGCAACAGACCCAGGGTCTGAACCACATGCCCCAAAGCTGCAGACTTAACTGAAACGGCTTAGCAAGTGCTCCTGTCTCTAGCACCCAGACATCCAGCTCCCAATGGGATCCAAACCCCAAATAAATCCGTTTTACTCTGTATAAAGCTTATACAGGGTAAACTCATAAATTGTCCGCCCTCTATAACACTGATAGAGAGGTATGCACAGCTGTTTGCTCCCCTAGGTATTAATTACTTACTCTGGGTTCATTAATAAGCAAAAGTGGTTTTATTAACTATAAAAAGTAGGATTTAAGTGGTTCCAAGTAATAACAAATATTCATAACTTCAAATAAAAAAATGATACACAAATACAGCATAATCATAACCAGAAAATTACAATAGACAAATTACTATAGACAACTTTCTTGACCTCCTTTGTACAAGATTTGGTGCAACTATAGGACCTTGGTTGCAACAATGATCTGTACGGTCACAGTTCATGTCAATAACGTCACACATACCAAGTTGTACTCTGCACTGTTGGCTTTTTAAAGCAGGAGATTAGCAAGTATAGGTCTCTTTAATTTATCCTACTGGATGTTAAAGCTGTTAATTGTGGTATTCGGTTTGTTCTGCCCTTTGAGGATGCGATGTTAAGAGAGGCCTTTCAGGGGGAGTTGGGTGCCTTCTTCTTGTGTTACATTCAGTCATTTCTGGTTACTTGGTGCTATGATTTAACTTAGTGAAAATTTAGATAAGGAAAATGTTTCATTCATTTTATTGTGCAGTTTTCCCAAAACAGCCAAGACTCTTTTAATGAAGAAAAACAAATCTGTTCAAAACATAATAAATGCCAATGTTTGAGGTTTGTGTAAACTTAGTATGGAATGTACCAAAAAGCGTTACTGTGCTCTTCCCCAGTTATTAATTTGTTTTTTTGTGTTAATTGTACATGTGCCACCAAACAAAATAAGAAAATTTAAGGTTGGACAATAAATGATTATTTGCAAAAATGATTAAAGAGTGAAATGAACAAGAACTTTAAAAGGCTTCCTTGGCAGCCTTCAGACTTTTCAGAGACTTCCCCGAGAAACATTTTATACGTGATTTCAGAATTCCTGAGTTCAGGGCTGACTGCAATACATCTCTTGCAGGCGTGACTTCTCGTCCTTGACACAAAGCAGGGCGGAGATCAATTTGGTGGAAAAAAGGGAGAAGCGAACACTTCATAGGCGCAAGATCTGCAGGCCAAAAGTGGTGTTTATGACTTCTGATTTATAGGAAGCAAATATGATCCTGCTTCTACACACGTTGAATATGATCAGAATGTTCTTAAATGTTTGTTTTTACACTACTGTAAAATGAATAGCCTCCATATTCCAGATGAGATACCATTGGATTGCATAAAACCATAAAAGGTAATGGAAAAATGAAATGATTATGATGCCTAGCCAAATAAATGTTTATATAAAATCACATAGGAAAAAGCATTAAAATGATAGTTATCCTGTTTTTAGAGCTAATGGCCCATGTTTTCATACCTCATAACTGATTGGCCCTGCTGTCCTTCTGTGTAGCTGCCATTTGACTGACACTTTCTAGTTTGACATAATACACTTCAACAGAGAAAATGTGGCTCCAAAATTTAAGAGGCATGGGGAAAAATACAAAACTCAAAGTTATTGCAAAATGCATTATATTATTACAAAAAATACTTTGAAGTTCTCCCTTGGGTATTCAAACCCCTGTTCGAGGAAAGTACTTAAGCAAAGTCCAAGTCTGTTCAGGACAGTTCTTAAGCCTGGCTTAAATTCTACTGATTTCAGTTGGACTTCAGCACCTGCTTAAGTGTTGTCCTGAATAGGAATGTTTTCCAGAATCAGGGACTCAAATATTAAGGTGCATTTTCCTGCCCTTCCAAGTGCAATAGCAACTTCCCGCTTGTTTTTACAATATATTTGAAACTTTTTTTTTTTAAATAGTGTTGGGTCTTATATGTAGGTATAGTGCATGGAGTATTCATGTTGTTTTAGTTTTCCCTCAAAAAGCCCAACTGGCATAAGGCTTAATTGGGGAATAAGGAATCCTCTCATTATCCCTGGTGTGTTCTTATAGTAGACCTTTGGAAGAAAGCAAGAATAACCTCATGAAGATAAGAGACCGCAAATCATATGATACTAAATCTTCACAATTGCATCATCTAAAAGGGATTTCAATTTAAACCTGCAGGAACAGTAAATCTGCTTTTTTGTCATTTTCTATGCCTGCAGATTCCTTTTGGTCCAGCTTAATATTGAAATAAGCTTTATTTTAACAGATGTAGACTCTGGGCCTGGTGAGTCATGCCCTCTTTGCGCGGAGCAATATACTAGGATCCTGTAAATGATTAAACCATAGTCTGACTATCGGGTACAGCAAAGGTGCCTGGTAAGACTATGAATCTCAACTATGAATTTTGGGAAATCGGTTGATCAAAAATGTTCATTTTCTTTTTTACCTTTCAGGTAAAAATGAAGCTCTGCTGTATATCAAATGGGATCTTGGAATTCACTGACGTCCTGCCAAGAAAAAAAGGGTAATACTCTGTTTATGTACCATTGTTTCATTTTTTTTCATCATATTTTATCTCCACTTTTGGAAGTAGGGTGACCAGATGTCCCGATTTTTATAGGGACAGTCCCGATTTTTGGATCTTTTTCTTATATAGGCGCCTATTACCCCCCCCCCCCCCCACCCCCGTCCCGATTTTTCACACTTGCTGTCTGGTCACCCTATTTAGAAGAGACAGAAGTTTCTATTTCTACCATAAGTCAATAAACTGGTTTTTAGTCTTCGTTTATCTAAGAAGGGCTATTTCTGACACATCTCCAAATATGAAGCATTAATGGCCAAGTCAGAGAGCGTTTAGTCAATGGGACTACTCAGATGAGTAAATTTACACATGTGCAGAAGTTTGCACAGCATCTGACCCAATGTGAATAGCTGCAGAGGTAGTGAATGTGTAGGTACATGCTTTATGTAAAACTTCTTTACTGCTGTAGCACCATCTATCAGAATCTCCAAGTGCTTTACAAGCTAAATAAATGTAATCAATGTCCCTGCCAGCTGATATTTTTTTCATGAGTATGTTTCTGGGGAAGAAAATTTCAGCTGGCACACTCACAGTATATCTATACTAAGAAAAAAGGTGGTGAATTTTACTTTCTAATTAGTGAACGCATGGTAAATCCTAGTGTGGACAAGGCAGGTATAGTCTTTGCAAGTGTTAGCAGGACCAGGTAAACCCTAGATCATGATTTCCATGAATCTGTTCTTTGTTTGAAATTATTCACTGAATGTTTTACAGGAGGATGGTTCAGCCAGTGGGTGGCTCACAAATACAACTGGCAACTGCACACATTGGAGCTATGAAACTTGAGCTGTTTTGTTTGGACATGTGGTATGTTACTGTCTCCTGAACACAACTGTCAGACCTAGTCTGCATTTGATAAATGATGCTGTTTAGGTACATGTCATAGAATCATAGATCAGCTTTGAACAGCCCTCCCTTCTGGCTGTCCAGTTTGGAAGTATACTCCCCAACTGGCTGCTCAGAGGTGTGTCCTCTATGCAACAAGGCAAGCTGGATCTAAATCAGGGGTTGTCAAACGGGGGGTCGGGACCCCTCAGGGGGTCGCGAGGTTATAACACGGGGGGTCGTGAGCGGTCAGCCTCCATTCCAAACCCCGCTCTGCCTCTAGCATTTATAATGGTGTTAAATACATAAAAAAGTGTTTTTAATGTATAAGGGGGGGGGTCACACTCAGAATCTTGCTGTGTGAAAGGGGTCACCAATACAAAAGTTTGAGAACCACTGATCTAAATTCTGTGGCTCTGTTGCTGGATTCTGTGACACAATAGAAGTTTTTGTGGCCACTTAAATTTAAATAATGAAGGTTTGAAATGAAATACAGAAATAAGACCAATTAGTACAGGAACCCTCGTGTTTATTTTGATAATGAATTTTATTTGTTATGCTGTCCTCATATTTTCACAAACAAAAAGGAAGCAAAACCAGGTATATATACTTTTGGAATACATGAGAAATGGGTAACTTTAAGTATAATAAAGAAAAACAGTTTAAATTTTTTCAGTGTCCTTTTGATATTTGAATGATCTTTACCTTCAAACTATAAGAAAGGCAGCTATGCCTGAAAGGATTTCATACCGTCTAGCATTACTCTTAATGGGGGGGAAAAAATTACAAATGATTTGTCCTAGATTCTTTTGACTTATCCAGTGCTATTGGGTGGGGGGAATTCTTATTTTTCCATAGCTCTGCAACTGAGCATATAGCTGCTACCACTAAGTGTGTTAAGACATCAGAGTTTTGTGGTCTAAATAGGTGCTTAACTGGTAACATCAGTAAAATTGCCAGTGAATGACAGTATTTCTGGACTATTATGCCTGGATTTTAGTGTAGTCCCATCGGGGGGCGGGGGGGGATACCAACCAATCCACAATTCCTCCAGCAAATATTTGAAACATTTTTATAGTGTTTCAATCTGAAGAAAGTCAAATACCAGTGGAATATGATTTTGTGCTTTTCTACATGTGTTACCATAAAAGAGAGAGTTGCTCCAGGCCACATGCATGACCACTGTTCATAAAAGAGTTCTTCACGCAATTACTCCTCCCACTTATGTATCTAATTTATAATGTAATAATTACCAAATACCTGCCAGGAATTATATCTTCTGATCCCTTAGATTTCGTAATAATTTTTTCCAATTCTGTGAGGGCTCTAACTAAAGCAACTCATAGTATGAATGGTTTTTAAATATTAAGTAATTAAAAGTGAGGATTTCTAATGGGACAACCATTTTCTGTATTTCACCTGTCCACTGGTTTCCCTTTTCAAATAACTGAGTCATTCTGCAAAAGCTCTTCTCCTTTCCTTTAAAAAAAAAAAAAAACACAAAAGGTCTGAGGAAGACTAGAATTCCATTTTATCACAGTAAGTTTGGGAGATTCTAGGCTTTCTCTAACCCTTATTTTCTCCCGTAACTTTAGAGTAAGAGGTGCTACCATATAGACTTCCTTCTGTTTTCCCCTTGATGTTTGGGAATAAAAATCAAAGCAATTAGTAGAATAGGAAACTCCTCTTGTTCTCTTTCCACCTGTTTCTCTCTGTCTGGTGTACCTTGCCACCAATGTTCAAGATGGATCACCCAATAAGTACCTTTTATATTGGTCACTAACAGGTCAACTTATGATTTAGTTCTAGAAAGAATTTTCCTGTTAATTTTAGCCATTTTGTTTCCCCAAATGAGCTGGAGGATTTTCTAACATCTTATGGGAAACCTTTACTGGAATATTCTGGAAGAGGAAGGTGATCCTCAGGAGCAACATTATTGTTATGGCAGTAATGTTGCCAAAACACTATAATCATCTCTTGCTTTTCAATCACTTTTTAATTATTTTTTTAACAAGCACAGGTGGCTGGCTTCATATAATGTTATTAAATGGGGAAAAAACATTGACCACTACATACTTTTATGTGATGTTTGGCTAACTTAAATTTAAAATGAATTTGTAGCCTTGTTTGACATTGATCTTTAAGGCAAATTGACATGACTTGCAATTTTGTATAATTAATTTTAAAACCTATGACCTCCCTAAATGTCATTCTTTTGAGGGATTCTGCAGTCATGAATAGGACTTCATCCACAAAGAACGCTATATTATGGATTGACTTCTTTGCATTTAAATCCTGTATTTGTTGAATTTTTCTAATTTTCTGTGCAAATGGTTTCTTGGTTAATATAAACAAGGTGGGGAATAGTGGACAACTTTGCCATAGGCTTCTACGAAATGAGAGAGGCTCTGAATATTTATTACTGACTCTTTCTTTAGCTTTTATAGATTGGTATAAGATTTCAGTCCATTTTTTTCTTTTACTTTCTAGACCTAGTCCCTTCATAAACTTCCATTTAACTTGTTCATAGACTTTTTCCACATCTAGTGAAAGTACCATACCTGACCTCCTTACCTTTGATAGGCTTGAATGGATCACAACCTGTAACCTACGAATGTTATCTAATAGCTGGCTTCCCTGATTAAATCCCATTTGATATATACTAGTTATTTTAAGTGTAAATGATTCTGTCAACACCTTTGCAAAACTCTTAAATTCTATATTTGACAATGAGATGTGCATATGTGAAGTACATTCAATCTTATATCTTTTGGCCTTTAAAATCACAGCAATATTGATTGATTTCTTCATATCTGCTAATGTTTTGAAGACCTGAAAATTACTTAGACGTTTGGGGGAAAACTGATAAGTCAAAGACTTGTACAGTTCAATTGAGAACCTTTCCATACCAGGTGCTTTACTTGAGAGCATATTTTTAATGACTGATTTGACTTCCTCAGATTCTTTCTGTAGATGTTCAGGTATAACTGGGAGCCCAGATTTTCCAGTGTAAGAACTTGTATGATGGTGCATCTCACTGTTGTGTTCTCTGATACCAATCATAGTATTTTTTTCTTTTTCCTGTCTTAGCCTATATGCTGAATTGTTATGGCCCTTATTTCCCATCCCATTGTACTTTTGTTTAAACTGATATACAACACAGTCTCTTTTTTCTGGCCACAGAACAGAGAGCTGTCCTCTAAGGAAGGGAGGTTTAGCCAGCGTTTTCCTTGCATCTGTCTTTTTGTGCAACTTCCCTAATTTTTTTATTTCAGAGTGAAGAAACTTGTCTTCTGTATTTTTTCCCCTTTTAATTCTAGAGAATATCTCAATTAATTTCCCCCTCAATACTGCCTTATAAACCTTCCATAGTGTATTGGTACATATGTTTCCATTTTTATCATTATTGAAAGAAATTTTGGTTTTGCTAATTACATCATTCAATACTATAAAGTTTTCAAATAATGGATTATTCAGGTCCCAGTTGCTATGCCTCCTACAACCAAACAAATCTTTAAGTGTTGTCATGATAGGAAGAGGGACTGACCATGTAAATTCACCTCTCTTTGCCTCAGTTAGAAAATCCTTTAAGCAAGCAGACAAAGATATATAATCTATTTGCATGAACAGCAAATGGGGATATGAATAAAACAAATAATCCCTCACAAATGGCTTCACATTCTTCCATGAATCCAGTAGACTGAGCTGGGAAAGATTTTGTTTCAAATATGAGCCAGGGGAATTGGGTTCCTCCTTTCCACTGTCTGATCTATCAACTGTAGGATTTGAGGTGAGATTTAAATCTCCCTCAACAATGAGATCCTCGGAAGAAAATGTCAGGACAGGAAGAATAGCATTGGGAAAGGCTCTTTGTCCAGTGTTAGGAGCATATACCAAGCACAGGGTAATTACTCTGCCCAGTAGATTTTCTTTAACTGTTATGAATTTCCTCATTTTAACACTGTTTTACTTCAAGTTGAAGTCTCTTAGCTAGGAGGCTGGCCAACAAGGTGATGTTTCAAGACCGTGTGAGGAACCATTGAATCACTATTTAAAACAAAAATGTAGGTCTTATATCAGCTGGAGAGAAAGTGGAGGGAGAGGCCCTTTTATCCACATCTGATGAGTATGTCTGAAGTCAGCCAAATTCTGAACATATATCCCAGATATGTTTTGAAACCACTGGATTGAGAGAATCCCTTGACCTCTTTGTGCTGCTTCCAGACTTTCCTATGAGAAGGGGACGATCTCGTGAAAACCTCTAAAATGATATACTCTTTACATGGTGAAATACCTCAAAGATTCTCATGCTCCCTGTCTTTGCATTGGAAAAAGAAAGAACTCCCAGATAGAACTACTTGGCTGTAGAGAGTCTGCAATACATTTGTCAGGGGAAAGCTCACAGAAGATTCAAAAATGGTTCTAATGATTTCTCTACAATGTGACTTCCCTTCTTTGAAAATAATCAGGCACTCTGATAAATGTAACTATTTTTCCCTATTATGATCTATGTGCCATCTTCTCCCAGTACATTAGCCGATTTATTTGTTTCTAATTTCTTCTTTGTTCATCCTGGTTACCAGACCCTCCACAGCGCCTGTTCTGTTGTTATGGTTCCTCTGCATGTTGTTCTCCCATAGTTCCTGTTTTATTGCTTTATTCTGTTATCTCTGAAGAGTTAAAAAAAATAAAAGGAAAAAAAGTTTTTATTAATAACAATTACCCCTCTCTTCCTCCCCCAAGAATAACCCTGCCACTTAATTTCAGATGTACTCACTGTTGCAGCCATTGCTGCTGGTAGTCTCAACCAGGCTGACACCACGCTCTGTTGAGCTGGCCCTTCGAATGTGGACCTTCCTGACAGTGAATAAGTGACCAAAAAAAGGGGGATGGAGGAGAGATGAAGAAACACAGAATGAGAAAATATTGGTCAGAGAAGAGAGAGACAGTAAATGAATGGTGCTTTCACTAACAATGTAATACTAGCACTTTGCAACTTCCAAACACATGACAAACTTTAATATTCAGCCCCTTTGTGAGGTAGGGGGGAAGCAGAAGAAATGTGCTCAAAACCACACAGCATGCCCGTAGCAGTGCCAGGATTAGAACTCAATGTATGGGTCCCAGCCAATGTTGCTCTGGGCTGCCTCTCAGGCCTTTATTATGTAATTGGTCACTATAATACAATTTTAACTAATTAATCATTTAAATCTGTTTAAAGCCCTTTCAAAATGCTGAAGAAAGGGATGCTTTGTACATAGCTGTTTTAAACATAGCTAACCTTCTTTTGAAGAGCTCAGTGAATACCTCACCATCTTGACTCTTTTTAAAAAAAACAAAACACAACCACTTTAGACATTTATCTTGAGAGAAGCTGTCAGTTTTGCTCCTTTGTGTCCAGTTTTTGCCCTGACGTGACTAATTCCTCCACATAATGTGTTGCCTTGATGGCTATATTCCTAAATGGGGTTTATTACATGAGTGGCTCCGATCTTGTTTGTTAATATACTCTTCTCACATAGGTAATTTAACCAGTCAACATGGGTTTATATTACGTCAATGATTCACTGATCTGTAACTATCCCTAGCGTTCCATTTGCCCCCTCTATGCTGTCTTCTTCCCCTTTAAATTCTATTGGGGGAATTGAAGTCCTAATGTTCTATAACTTAACACAATGAGAAAAAATCTCTCTCGGGTGGATTATAGACCAGATTCAAATCAGCCACCTCTTTTACTCTTTTCTAGTATACCTTGTACAGCCTTCTCCGGGAGTTAGGAGTCCCAGGGGCCTTCCACAGACATTTTGAATTGCTTGTAGTGAAATCTGCCTTTTGCTCTCTTAGTAACACCAAGCACCATAAATACCTTCCTACTTTCCTCAGTGGTCTGTCTTCGTTCCATTTAGATAACAGCTGGCGTATGCGGCGATCTGCATGGGTGGCGAGGGGAATGGGCAAGGAGCTCTCTCTTCTCCCACCCGCTTGTGTGCTATACAGGAAGCTGGCACACTCAGTCCTTGCTCTTGCTCAGCAAACTGGTTAAGTTAGCTATATGGCCCCTTTGTGCTGCTCCACAGCAGGGGCCAGAAGCTGGCCCTATAGCATTAATAATTGTTAAAACAGAAATTCAAGTTCAAAGCTCCCCTACATAAAACCAATTATCTCAATTAAAGAATCCTTCACATCCCTTTTTTCAATTCACAATGTCAATATTTAGCTGCTATTGTTAAAATATGGTTAATGTTGACACTATGCCATAGATCCCAGCAATTGTGGAGGACAGTTTGGAATACCCTTACTTGGTGAACTTTCCAAGGGGACAGTGTGGACATACTTGTACCACATTTTGGTAAAAGGGGCTCTCTCTTCTAAACAGGCAAAGTTAACATGTCTGTTTTGCTGTTCATGGAACAGTAAAAATTTTCTGAATAAAGTTTAATAAAACAGCAAAGAAAACTAAGTTGCTAAAACTCAAGTCATTTGTAGTACCTGCTACCTGATGCAATATTTGTGGGTGTAGAGGGCAAGTTTCCCAGTAAAGATACAAAATCATTTTACAAGATTTCATTCTATCTGAAGAGACAAAACCAAGATCTTGCCTATGTGACCATTAGAGGTCTCTTTGCACTTTTTTCTGAGGGTAAGCATGTTAATCCTAGTACCCTGACCGTATTCCAACCTGGGTAATTACATTCTGCCTTCCTGAAATTCATCTAGGCCTTGTCTACACTAGCCCTTCCCCAAAATGACATACCACTATAGTTCAGCTCCACAGTTGCTAGCAATGATGAGAGTGTTAGGTTAGACAGGGCTCTCACATCTGTCAGCATTTTTACCACCAAACTATTAAGATCTGCTCTGAGCAGCATTGAACAATATGATGGTAAAAATAATCACCTTTCACAGAACCGCTGTCTACACTATTTCTTCACTATTACTAGCCATGATGGAGCTGCACCACTGGAAAATTTGGGGAAGGAAAAACCCAGTGTACACATAGCCCGAGAGTTTGTTAGATAATGTAGCTTTCTTTATTTCAGCAGGGGAGTCGGTTAGGATGTCCTGTCCTAAACTGTTGTGCAATATTTTCCTCTGTCAAACAACTGCATCATTTCTCCCAGAACTGGCTGCACTTTAGTGCAGAGAAGTGATTTTTGACATATAGGAGCCAAGGAGACTGTAGTATTCAAGTCACTGTTTGAAAATCGCTTTGGATCTCTCTAAATGACAAAGGTAGGAGATTATCAGGTTCTGTTTACCCCCAGTAGACGAACTGTCTCAGAGAGGTATGTGATGGAGATGATGATCTGACACAGAATTACCATTCCTCACGCCCCAACTTGATCCTACTGTGGTAAATGGCAAAACTCTCAGGAACTTCATCAAAGAAAGGAATGGCTCTTTTAGAAAGGCTTTAAAGCTTCACAAAGGCCCCAATCCTGCACCTGTTAAAGTCCATGACACTTTTGCTGTTTACTTCACTACAAGCAGGATGGGACAAAAGGAGAAAAGAAAGAGTCTCTGTTAATAAAGTCTCACCTCCCTGTCCCATGGGAAGGGTCAGCAAGATCATTTCTGGGCCCTAGGGACAATGGAAAATTCTAGCACTTTTACCCTGCGCTGTACACAACCAGTGTGTTTACCACTAGCTTTATCCCTTTAGTTCTATCCTGCTGTCTCCACACCACTGTCCATTTCTTCATTTGCCTCTCTTCCTTTCTACAGTGTTTCCCATTTCACTCAGACCTTGCTTCATTTTCTCATGCACCCTCTCCATCCCTCTATCCATTTCAAATGCTCTATCTTTTATCACTAATTCTCTCCCATTTTCCCTCTTTGTGCAGGTTCTGCCTCCCAAAATCATGTTCTGCTGATGAATCTCTGGGCATGATCAAATACAGTGAAACCCTGCTATACCGCGATGTTTGGGGTCCAAAAAATTACATCATGCTAAATGCGGGGTCGCAGTATAGCGGGGTTTCAAGCCCGTCAGTGGTCCCCAAGGCGGTGCATTGATGTGCGCCGCCTAATGCCCCTAGTGCCTAGTGCCCAGCAGGGGAGAGGAGCCGCAGCCCCATGCCTGCCGGGGACAGAGAGCACCAGCGCCTGCAGCCCTGTTGTTCTCTGTCCCCGGCAGGCGCGGGGCCACCAATTACTGTAAATTAATGTGGGCACCTCTCCATCAAAAGCTAGACACAGTGCACGAGTTCATGTCACAAGCAATGCATCAATAGCCAGCAGAATACAGGTGTCCATCGACCAGTGAATCACAGGTCAGAGTGTGCCTCCGGGGCACCACAGCAAATACACCTTAAGTGTAGGTGGCAAGCAAATGACAGAACCAGAGGCTCAAGTTGATTGGTGGAGGAGGGTTCTGACATGTGAGATACAAAACAATAGCCCACCCAAGTTAGAACTTACTGCTAAGGTGCTTAACCAGCAACAATAATAATTCCTAGCCTCTGTTGGTCAGAGGGTGGTGATGGACAGCAGGAGAGAGATTACTTGATCATTACCTGTTAGGTTCACTCCCTCTGGGGCACCTGGCATTGGCCATTGTCGGTAGACAGGATACTGGGCTGGATGGACCTTTGGTCTGACCCAGTACGGCCATTCTTATGTTCTTACCATGTACTAGAGATTATTAACCACAGTTGATATCAATGATCCTGTTTATAATTCCGAAGAAATGGGAATGAACTGAAGCAGCCACCTTGAAAAACCTATGATCTATTGATCACCTCAATCAAGAGCTGAAGATTTTCATCTGGCAAACTTTGTCTATGTATAGAGCCTTAGGGTAAGTCTACACTGGCAGAGTTACAGCGCCGCTCAGAGAGAGCTGAAGGAAAACCGCTGTTGTGCGTTCACACTGTCAGTTGCCTGTGCAATAGCGTGTTCACACTTGTGGCACTTGCAGCGGTATTCGGAGCGGTGCACTCTGTGCAGCTATCCCACAGAGCATCTCTTCCTCTTCTGCCGCTAAGAGTTGTGGGAAGGGGGTCACGGGGCATCCTGGGTCCTGTCCCAATGCCCCATGATGCATTGCTTCGCATCCCATGCTTCCGTCCGCATTTGGCACCATCTTTCAACGGTTTGTGTACAGCGCACGCCTCTTCGGTCTGCAGGAATGGATCCCAAACCAGTATATTACTCACTCTGTATGTTAACCAGTATATTACTCACTCTGACTAACACGTCACAAGTGGCAATGGAGTTATTCCTTAAAAGGCAACAGGAGTGCAACATTGATCTCGCCACGCGTAGTAGCTACAACTAGATTGCTTGTGGCATTCACAGAGGTGCTGACCACAGTGGAACGCTGCTTTTGGGCTCAGGAAACAAACACTGAGTGGTGGGATCACATTGTCATGCACATCTGGGATGACGAGCGGTGGCTGCAGAACTTTCGGATGAGGCAAGCCACATTCATGGGACTATGTGATGAGCTCACACCAGCCCTGTGGCGTAAGGACACAAGAAAGAGAACTGCCCTGCCATTGGAGAAGCGCGTGGCAATTGCACTGTGGAAGCTGGCTACTCCACAGTGCTACCGATTGGTCACTAACCAGTTCAGAGTGGGAAAGTCTCGTTGGACTCATGTTGACGGAATTGTGCAGGGCCATTAATCACATCCTGTTCTGAAACACTGTGACTCTGGGCAATGTGCATGACATTGTGGATGGCGTTGCACAAATGGGCTTCCCTAACTGCGGAGAGGTGATAAGTGGCATGCATATTCCAATTGTGGCACCAGACCACCTTGCCAGCGAGTACATTAATTGGAAGGGGTATTTCTCAATGGTTCTCCAGGCGCTTGTGGATCACCGTGGGCATTTCACAAACATTAACGCAGACTGATCCAGAAAGGTGCATGACGCGCACATCTTTCGTAACACTGGCCTGTTCAGGAAGCTGCAAGCACGGACTTTCTTCCCAGACTAGAAGACCACCCTAAGGGAAGTCGCAATGCCATTGTGATCCTGGGAGACCCCACCTACCCCTTAATACCGGGGCTTATAAAGCCACACATAGGGCACCTTGCCAGCAGCAAGGAGCGGTTCAACAACAGGCTGAGCAAGTGCAGAATGACTGTTGAGTGTGCTTTTGGCCATTTAAAGGCCCACTGGCGCTGCCTCTATGGGAAGCTGGACCTGGCCGATGACAATATTCCTATGCTTATAGCCGCATGCTGTACACTCCATAATATTTGTGAAGGGAAGGGTGAAAGCTTCACTCAGGGCTGGACCGCTGAGGCTCAGCACCTGGGGGCTGAATTTGAACAGCCAGAGACAAGGGCTATTAGAATGGTGCAGTGCGGGGCCATAAGGATCAGGGATGCCTCGAGACGGCAATCTGAAGCTGAAAGCCACTAATATTTGTTGCTATGCTCGGGAGTGCAGTGCTTGTAATGTTAGGAGGGGATTGTGATTGGTGCAGATGATGCAATATGAAGGTTTAAGATGATTGTTGCTTTGCAGGGCACTGTTTGCTTTCAATTAATAGAATAAAGATTGCTTTCAAACCAACACAATTCTTTTATTAAAAAACAACAACCGGAGGAGAGAGACAAACAGAAAAACACATGAGCACTGAGGGAGATGGGAAGTTCCCAGGAGGAGGTGGGGTACCGGGATGGTTAAAGATTTGTGTATGTCCAGGGATCAGATCCAACCTTCTCCTTTGGAGTACAGTGCAATGGGTACTGTACTTCAGCAGGGCTAAACTGCAGAGGGATGGGTGTTGAATACAGTGGGTACTGGGAGTCCGCCGTGCTGGACTGTGACGGGGGAAGAGTGGAATGCAGCAGGTACAGACTGGAGCCAGGAGGTTGATAAGAGTGTGTTGGCGGTGTCTGGGGGGCGCATGGGAAAGTTTTGCGACAGCGGCTGCAGGGGAGGGCGGGTGTGGAGCTGCTTCACTTGCAGTGCTAGTATCGCCTGGAGCACGTCCGCTTGGCTCTCCATAACCTTTAAGAGCCGCTTCATTCTGGAGTACCACGTTCCTTGTGGTCCCTCTCTTTGCTGTCCCTCCACTCCTTCAATTCCTGTTTTTTGGCCGCAGAGTACATCATAACATCACGCAGAAAGTCCTCCTTAGTTCTTTGTGGCCGCTTTCTAATTCTGCGCAGCCGTTCAGCTGGTGATAACAAAGAGGAGGGCTGGGCTCCCAAGGTCATCTCTGTAAGTTTAAATGTAACATTTTACAGAAGCAGTATTGTTTGCAACACACAGAACACTGATTCAGTGATTAAAAACACAGCTGTCACTAACTGGCTGACCCCAGGCAAGCACACATGAACCACAAGATCCCCAAAATGGTGAGCAAAATCAGTGTTCCCGGACCCTATTGTACACTGGGCACGTGGCTCTTGGGGAGAGTCAGCACTGTAGGGGGGGCCTGATAATCATTCCTGTCCCCACATTTTCCACAAGCTGTGTTCATTATGGAAGATAGCTCGCTGCTGAGGGTTAGCAGGGAATCAATGACAGGTCTTCTCCAAGACTGCAGCTTCCGCCCTGGCCTTTATGCAGCTCACCTGTGTGCAGCAATGGTTCCCCCCGCCCCCTACTGACAGCAGAGTGGTGCGGGAAAGTTACCGTTAATGGGGCAAGAAACAAAGCAGCTCAGCCAAAGACCCTGTGGCAGCAGATTGCCCAGTGTCTCCATGAGAGTTTCCTGGAGATCTCTGAGGGAGATTCCCGTGAAGTGAGGGAGTCAATCAACAGCCTGTTTCTCCGCTCAGACGAGGCATGTGGTGGTACGCGCATCATACAGACACAGGCCTGCTTTCTGCAACCCTCTTGCCCCCAACAACTCACTTCAGCAATTCCCAAAATCAAATCCACTTACCAGGGACCTCCTCTCCTGTTTGTGCTTTGCCATCTCCAACAGCTGTGACTGGCTAGCTTCCTCCGGGGTAGAAAGGATCTCCTCACTGCATGAATCTCTGACCTCCGAGTGGTCCTCTGCCTCTGGGTCACCCTCCCCATCCTCGTCCAAGATTTCCTCCTCCGGGCTCGGTCCACTCTTGACTGGCATGTGAGCCACCAAAGTATCCACAATGGCCTTCGCAGTGGAGGTGGGGTCACCACCGAGTATCGCGTCCAGCTTTTTGTAGAACCAGTAGCTCGTGGGCACAGCACCGGAGTGCTGGTTTGCCTCCTGTGCTTTGGGTAGGCGTTCCGCAGCTCCTTCGCTTTGACCCTGCACTGCAGCGTGTCCCGGTCATGGCCTCTTTCTATCATGCATCATGAAATTTGTCCTTAGGTATCATAATTCCTATGGCTGGAGGGTAGCTGGGACTGGACAGACTCCTCTCCCCAAATGCTGATGAGGTCCAACAGCTCAGCATCGCTCCCAGCAGGGGATTGCCTGGTGCATGGAGCAGGCATAGTCACCTGGAAAGATGCACTGAGACCACTGAACACATCACCAAGCAAACAGGAAGGGGACTTTCAGAATTCCAAAGGAATTTACGGGGTGGGGATGACAGTTGCTCACATGAGGGCAGGGCAGCAGTTCAAACCGATGACCAGAGAGGCAAGAACAGGGGTTGTGGGACACCTCCTGAAGGCCAATCGCAGCACTGTAATTGATCAGGGTGTCAACACTGGCACGGCGGCGCTGTGCCCCCAACACAGAAAGCTGTACGCCTCTCATCGGGGTGGCTTTTTTACAGCGCTGCAACTGCGCACTTTCTGCACACTAAGTGGCTTGCCAGTGTGTACACCTCGGGAGTTACAACACAGAAAGCAGCTTTACTGCGCAGAAACTTGCCAGTGTAGATAAGGCCTTAGGCAGCAGTGAAGCATACCATATTAGGCTTCTCCAGAGTGGTGAAGACTGCAAGGCTAATATTCCCTTTATACCAAGTGATGTTCCTTTCTTTGTGACGAGAAATCATTCCCTTGTTTTTTGAGATCTCCCACAGTAGTCTGTATTATATTCTGGATTCAAGGTCCAATATGGGAAGACTGAGTTGCTGCCCCTTTGTTATTTCCCTAGGGAGGAATTCATCCTGTACATCCCCTGCACAAAGCCTGAGACAATGGACATGGAGTTTAGGATCCACCCTGCAAACCAATGAGCAAGGAAGCTGCATTCATTCTTTGTGGATGTTATTCTAGTCCCTGAATTAGAATAGTGGCAGCGTTCCCTTGCATGACCCACACACAGGGATCTTTGGCCATTAGGTCCATTTAACTGTGGACTCACTGGTCAATGCCTCCGCCCCATCCCCAGCTCTACTGCATGCACATGGAGAGGAGTCCCCATGCTTGATTACTCCTGTGCTATGCATCCTGTGTATATTAAAACCTCTGAAGTTCTGTTGCATTGGGGTCACTTTTCAGCTCCTCTATCCAAAAGAAAAATCTCACCTCCAAAGAACTGCAAGACTGCTGGCACGTATTTTAAAAGGGTAGTAAAGGCCTGGTTTTATTATTATTTCAGTGAATTCACAGCAATTTTAGAAAGGTATTCGCTTGCCACTACTCCTCTGGAGCTTAATGAAATGGAGAGGGTTTCCTGTCTCAGTGATAGGGCAGATTGATTTAATCAAAATGGTGACTGCAATGCTTTTGATACCCTTTACAACTGTCTCTTGATTATTGAGAGTATTTCTATAAAATAATTTTGCTTCTTCTAATTGTATTTAGTTAAGGGGGAAAATGAGCATTCAGCAAGTTTCCATTACATCAGCTGATGAAACAAGTCTATTTGTGAAAAGGGACTTTTAGTGGAGCAACTGAGTCTGCTCCATAGAGGGCCCAACATGGATTTGGAGGGATAAAGAAATGAGAAGTGCAGGAGGACTAGTCAGTAACAGCCAAGGGAAGGCTGCAAGTGAGTGATGTGTGAGAGCTATAGGAGCAAAGTCACAGCTCGTGGAGTTAGGCCACAGGTTAGTGGTCACTAAGAATAAAAGTGAACTAGACTGTATTTCAGGGATTAAAATGCTGGCAAAAGTGGAAATATGTGCAGACAGTTTTATGACAGGGTATGAGCTGGAAAAGTACTGTCGATCTACTCCCTTGCAGTTAAAGTGTGACTACTGATTGGGCTGATCAATATACATCTGAGTTAAGTCAGGGCATTAATATTAGCCCTGAGCTAACTATAGTCTTCAGATACTCAGGAGAATAAGCATAAGTAAAAACAGGATACCTGGGATGTCTAGCAAACCAAGTATATGTGAAACGTGCATTCGTGTAAAAACGTTTCCTGTGTTATGCTGGAACAAGAACCTGATTTATTCTTATCTTAATCTCCAGTATAATTCCCAGCGCTTTTTTTTACAGGAACATTCTGTGGCAGATGAAGTACCAATGTTTTAAGGTGGCCTACAAATGTATTTTAAAGTAATAACTGAAATTACTGTTAGTGCTGAATTGTACAAACATCTACAATCTTGTCTATGCCAGACAGGGTTTGCTGGTATAGCTTGCTATACCAGCAAACCATCTTAACAGAGACGCGGTTTATATCAGAAAAAGGGTTCTCTTGCTTATATCAGTTCCCTGAATTAAATAACTTCTTTTCTGGTTTAATTATGTCTACACTAGGGCTTTTTCTGGCATAGCTATGTCAGCTAGGGAGGGGATTTTTTGCCCTACATTCCTATCTGACATAAGTATGCTGGCAAAACTTAATTATAGTCCAGACCTAAGGTAACCATAGCTGTAAGCCACTGGCATTTTTTGCTTTTTTTTTTTTATTAACTTAAATAACAAACTTGAACCTGAGCTTGCTCCTGAACTTGACTGTTTCTAAGGTTGTCCTCTTCAGATTCCTCTGTCCCTGTGCCTTTAGTGCTCCTGGGTTGGAGCTAACTCTCTTAGTGTGGAAACCAAATTGACTCAGTAGAATAGCTCTGCTCTCCCCATTCCCAGCACAGCCATACAGAGGGAGTCAGAAATTGTCCCTGTATGTGGTAATTCTATGGTACATTTTATTTTTACAGTTGAAGGATAAAATTCTCAAAAGTGCCTAAGTTGACTTTCAGTGGGACAGAGTATCCTATATAATAAGATGCTTTTGAAAATTTTAGCCAGTGTTCTGATTTCTGAGCACTGCAGCTGACGGGCTTCTGCCTCTACTTTTTTGCAAACTGGCAATGTAAAGTGAGTTGTACCTTAACGTGTTATACTCTCTGATTCTGGATATGCTTTTAGTTAGGATAGGAAACTGGGGGTCACAATGAGCTTTTGTAAAGTGAGTACAGCTGACAAAGCTGAAAAAGGTATTCCAGAGAACTACAAATTAAAAAATAAAATATTAAGAGCAAAAAGGTCGATTAATTTTGCTGAATAATCATACATATCTAATGTATAATTCATTACATAATTTTAAATTCAAATAATTAGTATATGATTACCTGAAAATAAATTTCTATTTGATTGACTAGCTTCAGTACTCTGAAGCACTTTTACCTGCAAAGGAAGTAGAATGTTCCAATTACAAGAATTCCTAGAACAACAACCGAAGCCAAGAAAGCTGCAAACGGTTCACTTTTAATTTGGGTCTTGAGACTAGGTAGCAAAACTTCTTCACAACGGGCTCCTGTATAGTTCTCAATACACCTGTGAAACCAAGTTTTATATAAATTAGATTTTTTGGCAGGAGGGGGAGTCATTTTCTGACTCAGTACAATTAATTTATATTCATTTCTATAGTGCATATTCATATAAATCCCATTTATAGAATGATGGGAATTTCTGACATTATCCCCTTTGATTTTTGTAACATGACTGGAATGGGGTAAAGAGGCATTCTCCTCTAAAGTACACTTAAATTATCTCTCTACTATATATGCTTTGTGAATCCAGTAGCTACATTATGCTCTCCTGCAGACAAACCTGTGGAAGGGGCAGATTTACTTGGGGAAAAAAACAGGAAGTTGCAGTTTGTTCAGTTCCCAGCACGTCATCTCAGAAGCGGGCATGAAGTTTTCCTTGTCATATAAGGAGAAGAGAGTGTGGCCTTCTGAATGTACAGAACTAAAATCAGTGGAGAGGGATCGTGCTGCCTGCACCTTTTGTAGATTTATCTTTTTCTCTCTTCCAAGAGCTGCTACTGTTATAACAGATCCAGGAAATGGGCATTCATTGCGACATTTGACAAATTGCAATGATAGTTACATCTGTAGTATATGCAATGAAATAAAAGGCATACCAAAACACATTACATGTTTTTAAAAAGCAGCTGCACTCACTAGGGACCTAGTTAAAAGGCTTCACTGCTTCTCCTACCTTGTAACAGGCTTCTCAAAAACTTTTCCAAAACTAAGGAGAGGCAACTTCTTTGGAGATCACTGTAGCTTCTGACACAATGTAACAAAATTCCTGCTGTTTAAGTGTACATTAGTGTCAGGAATCAGTGCCTGCACCAGATCTAGTCTGGAAGCAGGGCCTTCAGCAGAGCCAGGCTCTGGCAACCTAACGATCCCAACTGGTATGTAGTAGGCTGCTTGACTGACTGAAAGAGTAATCAGACCTGCAGCAGCTCCAGTTCAGTGACTGATCAAAGCATTTGCCCACAGCTATGATAGCTGCTCTTGCCTTGCCTCACTCCAAGGTCACTGGGTTCTGTCTCTCTGCTCCAATTCCTGACTCTGTCTCTGACCCTGGACCTGGTGCCTGGCCTCTGACTCCAGCTCTGATGCTTGTCTCAGTTTCCTCGCTATTGATTCCTGCTCTAACCACTGTGCATGACTCCTGCTTAAATCACTGGGCACAACCACCCATGTCCTGGTCACCAGCAATTACAAGTAGTGCTAAAATATGTGCTAAAGGGGCACACCTCACTGAGCCATATGCACGTAGCCAGGTAAGCCAAGCACCCCTCTACACATTCTATTTTCCAAACTGCCAATCATTTTACCAAACTACAAACAGAAGGGTGACTCCCATGAATTTTGTATCTATCATGAGGTCTCCTAATTTCTCTTCATGACATCCTGAGATGGACTATGTTACTTCAAGTTTTACAGTAATGAAGAATAGAGGACGTATTTACAAGCATTTGCAGGAGCTCCTACAACTAACCCAATAGGCTCGCCTTGAAGATCTGTCCAATGTCTGTCCTGGCTGTTTGGGTGCAATGCTGAGCTCTGGATTTTTAGCCTCCGTAAGTAGAACACAGATTTGTGATTTTTGGTATGGTGCTTTGCGACTAATAGCTCAAGAAATTCCGTCATCCCCAGTAAATGCTGTACAAAGGGCCAAATTGTGGCTTCACTGCACAAAGAGGCTGCACATTGGCAGTAACACTTGGGTTTTAGGAGGGGTTTTCGAGAAGCAGACATAGGGCCTGATCATCCACTGCCTTGTACTTTATGTAGTCATTTACCCCTGTGAAAAGGTACCCTTCCCATTTCAGGGAGGTATAAATGGCTACACAAGATCAAAGGTAACAGATAATCGGGTTTCTATCTCCAGGATTATTTGGGGGAGGCACAATGTAACCCAAAATTTATTGTTCTGTGGTACAGGTGTATACGTCATTAAGTCTATAGAGTCTCAGGGCAAAAACCACTGATCTGAACACTTCTCCCAAATCACAAACCATCTACCTACTAATCCAAGATGACAAAATATACTCCACATGTATGAACTAATGCACCACAAAAGATCTTTTTTTTTTTAAAGTGTTTTTAAAAAGCACTGAGGAAAATGAAGAAAGGTCTGAAAAGCAGACTATCATTTTTTCCCCATGTAATTTAAAAATTTAAATTTTTTTCTTTCAGATTTTGTACTCAAAATATCAGTTTTCAGACCAAAGCAAATTTTTACTACAGAAATAGTCATCTAACACTTGAGTTAGAGTAGCATGAACCTGTATAGCTATAGTTAATACTCTCATGCTTAAATCACACATAGAATTCATGCTACTGTATCTGTGAATTGGCCTGAGTTTGACCTGTTTTAGGTGAGTGATATGATTCATATGCCATCTACAATTATGGTTATTGTAGAAGGTAGCAATGACTTTGCATGTGATCAACATCGTTGTTGTTTATTTAAATGGAGATAGGCTTCTAGCGAAAAATACTGATTTTATATATACTGTTTAAAAATTGTGAATGCATCACTGAAGAATTACTAACCAAAACTATCACTTCGGAAAATTCAAATTAGACTTGGCAGATCACCTTTTACATGTTCCTGTTGGCTATCATTCGAATCAGGATTTATTACACTTAATATACTGACTCTTCATGATTTTCTTGGCTATGATGACAGTGCAGTGCAAAAAAAGACTGGGCCAAATTCTGCACTTAATGATACCATTGTCAATCTGGATAATTCAAATGAAGTTATGTTATATTTACACCAGTGTAACTGAAAGAAGAACTTGGCTTGCTTTTTATACAACTGTGGTTCAGGTTTCAGTTTTGCTAGGTTATAGCCAAACTTATGGGCCAAATTATGTAAATATGTTGTATAGCTACAAAATGGTTGCATATTAATGTTGCAAAGGCTGAGTTTGCATCCCTTTTCTGGCGGACTCTGGCCCTATATATAGCTTCACTTGTCATATTGTCTCTGATTAGAACAGAAATAATCTGGGGGGGAAGTGCACAGGTGGAATTATGAAGTCAAGAAGCACATGTGCAGAAACGTATAGATCACAGTTCTTGACCCTTAGGCCGCATTTCAGAATGTTCCTTTTTGCTCCTGTCAGTGAGTTCTGCAGGGAGACAGATTCAAGGCAGAAAATTTCACTTCTCCCTCCCCCACTGCCCTGTTGTACACAGGTTTCCTGGCAGGCACCTGTGTGCAATCCCCTGCTAGTATTTGACCCATAAGCTTATGTTACTGTGAAAAGGTTTGCATACAACATTTCATAACTGTTAACTGGATTTAGAACTAAGTTACCCATTAACTTAACGTTCAGTTGGTACTGGTGATATTATAACCAGTCCAACTTAATGGTCTGTTCATAATTCATACCATGTAAAAGTCAAAGAAACATATAGGCTACAAAACTTATTTACAGACATTTCTTATCTAAAGTTCTTTTAAAGACTGGGTGACTGCACCATAGAAAACTGCATTTTATTTAGTAACCACACTGTTTATATATCAGCTAATTTCTGTATCTTCTTTCCCCATTTTTCATTACTAGGGACTTTTGAAGGAAAACAGGATTTTTGTAGTTCAGGAGTACATCTGTTCCTGCTTCTTACTCCAAACTTTGAAGTTACAATCCTTTGTGACATTACAATACATTGCTATAGCTGCTATTGTAATGACGCAAAGGATTATTGGCTGAAATTCTGTAAGGTGCCAAGTGCCATTGGCTGATGAGGGTGTTCAGTGCCTTACGTGACTGGGCTCATAATCATATATCTCTACAACAATATATTGTAACATCACAAGGACTGAGACTTCATCAAGAAAAAGAAGTTGGAGTTGACTATCCAACAGAGGACAATTCTAGAATATCTAATCAATTGCACAAAGAAATCTTCCTGATTTCTCAGTTCCTCTGGCACTGTAGCGAGACGGTGAGATACCCCACAGCCCCGCTGGGGGCTGAACCCCCCCTAACACCAATGTGGGCGGAGCCACTGGGTCTGGCACCTGCCCCTCAGAGGTCACGGCGCCGACCCGGAAGTATAAAAGCCCACCTGCGGAGCTCAGTGGAGAACAAGCCAGTGGAGAGAGCCGACGTCTGTGGCCGAGCTCCCGCTTGGGAGACAGCAGCAGGCCGCCCGAGCCTACCCCTCACCCGGTATCCTGAGGAGGACTGACCAAGCCTGCCCCTTTCCAGCTACCCCGAGGAGGAGCCAAGCATACTCTTCGCTACCTACCTGGAGGAACCGATGCTGGTGGAGAGCACCGAGGACACTAGTTTGGCCCAGGTACCCTACAAGGGGGAGTGTGGAAGTAGCCCGGGGGCAGCTGACCCCAGTCTGGCTGCAGCACTGCCAGAACCTATGTCAGTGTGTTGCGGCCAGGATCCCCACTGACAGCAGTGAGTTTCCGCCACTGCTAGGGCCCTGGGCTAGGACGCACTGGAATGGGAGGGCCTGCGTCCCGCCTGCCACCCACTCCTTAGGTGGCAGACTCCCCCCTTTTCCCTGGCCTAGAGAGGCTGGGACCTGTTGCTCATTGACTCAGCCCCTGCTTAAGGGCCTGGGTTCCCAACTATTTGATTGCTGCCCCGCCCTGACCTAGGGCCTGAGCTGCTACAACCCATGGACTCAGCCCCTGCTTAGGGGCCTGGGTTCCCGAACTATTGGCTCAGCCCCTGCTTAAGGGCCTGAGCCCCTAACCATGTGTTTGCCGTCCCCCACTACCGCTGGACCAGGACTGACGGCGGACCAGAGCGAGGCGGTGAGATACCCCACAGCCCCGCTGAGGGCCGAACCTCGGCCGAGACTACTGCAGGCACACAGAAATCATATTCTCAATTTGTTGTCCAAATGTTTTATCTCATTTTCAGTCATCAAATATCACAGCTATATAATAATGACTAAATTAACACTATTTTCTTTAAGTCCATTGCTTGAGATCTGATCATCTCAAATTTACTATCCATGCAGAAACTTGATTCCTTAGAGCTATCTAGACCCTGCTTAATCAACTGATTGCTGTAAGCTAACATTTCAGAAATTCTCTGTAGATTTTCATATAAAATGCAAGTTATTTGCATAGTGTCCTTCATAAAAGGTATCACAATGTTTCATTCTGAGAAATACAATAGAAATATAGCTTTAAAGAACAGTTTGTCTCATTCAAATAGAAATGGGAAATGACACAAAGCTGCAGAGAAAAACAGGCACAGAAAAACAATGTATATGCATTTTTCCTGCATTTAACTATTATTGAAGACTAGTGACAGGAAGAATGGAAGCATGCAGTGTTAGGGAAGGGAAAGGGGAATAGGTTTCAGCATCAGTCTAAACCATAAAGAAGAGTATTTTTAAAACAGGAGGAAAACTTACAATGTGATTGTCAAGGCAGATTCCCCACTCTGTCACTCCGAGTACAGGAAGTGGAGGGTCCACAAGTATTTTAAAAATTAATACTTGCCACTCCAGGCTTGTATTAAACTCCCAAGGTTACAGCTTTTCTCTGACTTTGGCTTGGTAAACGCTGCCACCACCCAAATGAAAAAAAAACCCATTTGGACCCAGGAAGGAGCACTTGGGAATTCCTCCCTGTGGGCTACCCTCAAGCCCTTTCACTCCCCATCCCGGGAAGAGCTGAGAAAGAAAACAAAGGAAATTAGCTGTGGCTATCAGCTAATCAAACATGCACAAACCTTTTAGGACACCAAAAATCCAATCCTGTTATTTAAAAAGGTAAATTTTATTAAAAACAAAAAGGAAAAAAATACATCTGGAACTTAGGCTTTTTGCTAAATCTTAAAAGAAACAATTACAAAAACTAAGCACCAAAATAGCTTTCTTGGAGGTTCAACTTAAAGATTACAAGCAAACAAAAGCATCGGGGTTAGCACAGAAGAGAGCCACAAGCCAAAATAAGAAATAAACCTGATAACTCTAACTTAACATTCCCTATCCCAATTATTTCTTCTAGGTATGAAAGATACTTCTTCATACCTGGTTCAAACCTTACACAGCATTTCTGCTTATAACATTGCTGCTCCGTGTTTTTGAGGCCCAGAGAACAACAGACAAAGGGAAAGTTTCTTTCCCCATTTTTAAAAAGTTCTAGTCTTCCCATTGGCTCTTTTGGTCAGGTGCCCACTCCCTTCCTTTTACCTGTGGGCTTGTTAATCCTTTACAGGTAAAGCAAGCAGAGAACAGCTACCAAGAGGGATTTTACAGCTAGCTGGCTGGGTGTCCATAAAAGGGAGCCCTCCCCCCCCTTCATTTATCACAGTGGTGGATAGAAAGATAGCAGAAGTCACTGAGAATATGGAGGCACATTTTTATTAACTAAAAAACAGAAATTGTAGAAGTGGTGCCTTTAACATGAAGACCCAAGAACCAAATAGCCAGAGAATCTAGACCTGTGAATTTCTCCCTTGAATGTCTGCATTCAGAGCTGCCATACCAGCTGGGAGGGAAGGTGGCATCTCTTAAGGAGTTTTCAGCTGTTCTACCCACTGTTGAAGTAGCATGTTTGTAGAATCAGGTGGGGCTGATCTGGAGTCATACACGAGAACGAATGGATATAAACTGGACATGGGGAAGTTTAGGCTTGAAATTAGACGAAGGTTTCTAACCATCAGAGGGGTGAAATTTTGGAACAGCCTTCCGAGGGAAACAGTGGGGGCGAAAGACCTCTCTGGCTTTAAGATTAAGCTAGATAAGTTTATGGAGGGAATGGTTTGATGGGATAACGGGATTTTAGTCAGTAACGTGCCATCGCTGGTAAATAGCATCAATGGTCAATGAGAGTCTGGCTGGAGAATCTTGCCTGCATGCTCGGGGTTCTATTGATCGCCATATTTGGGATCGGGAAGGAATTTTCCTCCAGGGTAGATTGGCAGAGGCCCTGGAGGTTTTTCGCCTTCCTCTGCAGCATGGGACAGGGGTCGCTAGCTGGAGGATTCTCTGCGACTTGAAGTCTTTAAATCACGATCTGGGGACTTCAACAGCTGAGTTAGGGGAAAGTGGGTGGGTCAGCTTTTGTGGCCTGCATCATGCGGGAGGTCAGACTAGATGATCATAATGGTCCCTTCTGACCTTAAAGTCTATGAGTCTATGAGCTTCCCCCTACTGCTCCTGTAGACTAACCTAGTTCCCCTTCCCCCAAAAGGCCCACAGTTGGAAAATATTGCCCTATAGCCTAAATATTCCTTGTAAAAATGTAAAGCATCATTTAAAATGAACTATAAACTAGTGAAACACTTTATATAAACAGGAATGACTAATGTCAAGGTATTGGTTTATCTATTGTTCACATTTGTATCTTTTACAAACAAAATTATGAATACAGTGACCCTGCCAATGGGCTTAGAACATTGTACAATCTTTTAGTCATTTATAAAAATGACTAAAACATTCTATTAAAAACCATCTTTGTTAAAAACTAAACATTTGTAGGATCTGGTACACCAGAAAGGGGAAGAAGTGTAACAAATATCAGGACAACAGTTGTTCTAAGGAACCCTAAGGAAGGGAAACATTTTCACTATATACGTTTTTAAAAGTCAGAGAGACAGACTGAGCAGATTTCAAGGCTGAGTTCCTCACTCTAAGAACCTGATTATCCTCTTATCCCAGTATAACTCCAGTGATATCAATAGGGTTTCTCATTGACATCAAGAAGAAAATCCAGGCCCCTGCTTCTGAAAGGCATGTGTATGAGCACAGACTCCCATCATGATGAAACTGTAACAGGAGGTCTCAAAGGTAGCCAAACACCATATTATTAAGGGCTTTTAAAATCAACTGTACCAGTTTATAATCAATCTGCCACTTTGTAGGCAGTCAATGTAAGAACAAGATTAAGCATGATGTGTTTGCAGTTGCTCAGTTCAGTGGATAAATGCTGCTGTGTTGTGAAAAAGTGTCTGCAAGAAACAGAAGCCCTGCAGTAAGCCCTACTAAGAGGGAATTATACTAATTAAGGCTTGTGGTCACAAGGACAAGTGTTGCTGTTGCAATAGGTTACTTGCATGCTGTTGCAACACGTTATCTGTTGGCTTTAAACAATCCTACTTTGTAGGATTCTAATATGAATTTAAAAAGGAAAAATATAGTTTTACTGCATCTGAAGAAAAATTAGAATTTCTAATTTAAACAAAAAATGTTAAAAGAAAATAGATTTCAAATGTCTACTAGTAAAGCTGTGAGCTTTAAAACTGTGAAAACAGAATTTCAGATGGTAATCAAGATTTCCACTTGCCTTGTAAAATACATACTTTAAGGGCTGGATCATCTAGCTTGCCAAAGGGTTACAAACATACTTAAAGGCAGCAGAAAAGAGACAGCTGCGTTGGAGGAGGAGCCAGCCACAAGAAATCTGTGTAAGGGGAACATTTAGGTCTCATATACCACAGAATATTGCTCCACGTGGAACTCTCCATGTCAGCATCAAGGAGGAAGGGTCGGAGTGGATCGGATCTGGGAAGATGTGTGGACATGTCCAGTGGGTCTGCAATTATTTATATCCTTTAGTGAATAAGTCACTCACCAAAATGTGCGTTGTGACTCTTCATTGAGCCACAGCAGCTATTGCTGCAATTAGGCTCCAACAGTTTGTACGGTTCTGCAGGTGCTCCAGGACTTGCCCATGGCTTTAGGAATTCTCCCATCCCACCTTTCTCCAACCATTGTAGGTGCCATGAGCAAATCTCATTTTAATAGGCTTTGCGCAGAGAACCAGGATTTGACCCTAATAAACACACAGGAAACCCCACTGCTTTCCTTCTGATTAGTATTGTTATTAATCAGAGCAAATAATATTATTAGAACTTGTCTCCAATCAGGAAAAGCAGGGGAATTTCTTGGTTAGCAATGGTTTGTATGAAAATACCAAGCTCTAGGCAGAATCAACCTGTGGAACTTTGCCAGTGGATAGTCTGAAGGCCAAGACTATAACAGGTTTCAAAAAAGAACTAGTTAAGTTCATGGAGGATAGGTCCATCAAAGGCTATTAGCCAGGATGTGTAGGAATGGTGTCCCTAGCCTCTGTTTGCCAGAAGCTGGGACTGGGCGATGGGATGGATCCCTTGATGATTACCTGTTCTGTTCATTCCCTCTGAAGGATCTGGCATAGGACACTGTTAGAAGACAGGATACAGGGCTAGATGAACCTTTGTCTGACCCAGTATGGCCATTCTCATGTCCTTATATTATCCACCTGCCAATTCAGGCCAAGGGGCTGATATCCTGAATATTGATACAGGCTTTAGTCTCCAACACCGTCCTAAAAGTTGTAAACTATCTTGACCCAGTGGAAGAAAAATCAGAATATCAAATATAAAAAAAAAATACCATTTAAGGCCAACACTTGCAAAAGCTTGGGCAGACAAAAACCGCTGTTTAGGTGCCTTTAGAGTTAAAGCTGTGTGCCCAGAGGTCTTTCAAAGCTGGCATTTGGTTGTGCATAAGTTGTCTGCGGCCATGTCTAAACTATGGAATTTCTGAAAATTAAAATGCCCACTGTGCTAACAGCAGTGGGAGCCTAAGCAGTGTGAAGCCAAACCAAAGGGACTTTTCCCCTAAAACACCCTAATGTAAGTAAACTATCTTAAGTACTTATGACTCCCAGTACCATAGTATCTGAGTGTCTCACACGCTTTTTAATATAGCTATCTTCAAAACACCCCTGTGAGGTAGGGGTAGTATTATTATCCCATTTTACAGATGGGGAAACTGAAATGCAGAGAGATTATGCCCCAGATCCAGTAAGGTGCTAAAGAGCTTAAACCCAAGACTCAGGTGCTGAAGTCATAGGTTTAGGCACCTATGTCCCAATTTTGGCTACACAGCTATCCATACAACTCCCACTGACCCCTGTAACTGCCTAAACTCAGTGCCTAAGTTTTCAGGGTAAAAGTTCCCTCAGCACCTAGGTTTCTGCTTCTGAGTATGTACACTACTGCCTCCCTCTAGGTGTCTTGATGCCTATCTCCCACCTAAGCCCCAGAACAATTCACAAACCAGTGTGCATGCCCTGAGGCAGCAATTGAGGTGCAGAGGGAACTTTTACACTGCAAACTTTGGCACTGTTGAGTTTAGGCACCTATGGGATTCAGCAGGCATTTTGCAGATCGCAGAGGAGCCAAAACTGGGATTTAGGCACATAAGGCCCTTTGTGGATCCCACTCTAAGTACCTTGCCCAAAGCCACACAGAAAGTCTGTGGCAGAGCAGGGAACTAAACCCAGGTCTCCCAAGTCTGAGCCTAGCACTGAACTATCCTCCCTCTCAACACCTAAGAACCCAGTGACTTCAGCACTCCATAGAAGCAGGATGGAGTGTATCTAGGGTAGAGGTACCCAAACAATATTTTCAGAAGGGCCTGTTTGAGGTGTTCAAAGTAAGTTATTTGAGCCATGAAGAAAAGCCAGGATGTACAGGTTAGGCTGCTAAAGGAGCAGCCCTTCACTGGCTCTTTGCATGTTTGCAGCCTGAAGACAGACATCACACAGAGCAAGGACTCTCTCATACACCCCTTGGAGAGAGCTAGACAAACACAGGGATGGAGAAAGAGATACAGAAAGAAACAGGATTTACTGAAGATTTATAGGATTAGTCTAGGAAAGATGGAGGAGAGTTGGGATTAAGTTAGGGACTAGGAAAGGTGGAGGGAGGAAGTAGAAATAGTTGCCACTCACATATTGGAATTTCATGTGAGAGGCACCTTGTGGAGCTGCCGGAGTGAGGGTGAGGCAGAGGGGTAGCTTGAGGAAGAGAAAGCAGTACAGGACCTGACTATGTGAGGACTGTATAAAAAATGAGGTGGCATGAAACGGAGAGGCTTAGAGAAGGTGCTGTAACCTTAACGGATTCTGTGAGCCTTAGAGGGCCTTCCTCAACCTTGCTGAGCCACAAGTTACCCCCAAACCACTCAGCAAAACTGTGATGAGCTGAATGCTGACCTAAAAAAGCCAGACCCCTTCTTATCTGTGTCAAGGTCACTGAACTCAGGTCCTTTCAAAGGACCATTGGGGACACTACTAGCATCAGCCAGTGAGTTGCTTCTGTGTAGAGGACTTCTTAAATCTGTGATCTGCATGATTATAGACCCACATTCATTTCTTTATGGATGGGCAGACACAACATCAAGTTATACAGTAATTCTAAGCCATGGATGACTTCTCATCTGTAGTGGCACATGGTGCATATCTCTGTGATGATATCAAGGGGAAACTATGCCATCTGTAGTACTGCCAACACCAGGCATTTGAAAATTATGAGGCTGGGCCCAAAAAAGTAATGAGATTGGCTTACAAACAATGAGATTTTTTAAAAATAATTGTGTTCTTTTTACTTGCTTTCTGTTTTTTGAACCTTCAGGGTGCACTTGGTTCATGTGTTCAAGTTTTTCTCCACAACCATGAAGTCTAAAAACATACTTTCATAAAAAAAGAAAGCTGCGATTTTCACATACTGGCTAGACTCCAGGATCTGAGACTTTTTTTAAAACATTAAATGTTTCAAGAGTTTGCACCACTGAGTATGAAATAGAACTGACACACAGGTAGTATATACAGCTGTGCTAGATCATTACCCAGAATCATGCCACTACATTCTGCCTTTTTCTCCTATGGTATGTAACCAATTTACAACCACAACTTACTGCCTTTGCTTTATCTTGGCAGAGGAGTGTCTTGAGCACTCAAGAGAAGGGCCATTTCTTAATTATGTTGTCAACTTCAGTGCAACCAGTAGGGCTGGATAAAGGCACAGGAGCTACAGGCCTATGCCTAGGGCCTTAGTTCCTGGAGTTATGCGATGGGGACAGACCTTTTTTTTTTTTTTTAAAGTAAATGTCCGGTCCTCATTGTTGCAAATGTGACACTTCTGCCAGATAGGTAATAGCAGCAAAAAGGCCATGTTCAATATATCACAAGAACTGGGGGTCACCAAATGAAATTAATAGGTAGCAGGTTTAAAACAAACAAAAGGAAGTATTTTTTTTCACACAACGCACAGTCAACCTGTGGAACTCTTTGCCAGAGGATGTTGTGAAGGCCAAGACTATAACAGGGTTCAAAAAATAACTAAAGTTCATGGAGGATAGATCCATCAATGGCTATTAGCCAGGATGGGCAGGGATGGTGTCCCTAGCTTCCGTTTGCCAGAAGCTGGGTATGGGTGACAGGGGATGGATTTGGTGATTACTGTTCTGTTCATTCCCTCTGGGGCACCTGGCATTGGCCACTGTCGGAAGACAGGATATGGGCTAGATGGACCTTTGGTCTAACCCAGTATGGCCGTTCTTATCTAGGGCCCCTCTTGACAAATAACTAAATCAGCTAAAACCTGGGAACACTATCACAGGACTCTCACTTGGACTTGCAGGTCTCCCTTAAAATATCAATAGTACTATTTTCAGAAGACAGAGTCCATTTGTTCTGGCAGAGTTAGGTACAGGAGCTCAGTTGTCTTAACATGTGGTTGTTGCCTAACAGACCTTTGCAGGGAAAAGGGCATGGAAAACACCATTTTCCACCAGCCCATTGGATTGGGGATAATGGAGACTAGAGATTATATGTCTAAACCCAAACTTCACTAAAAATTGCTTAAACTCATTGCCACCAAACTGCAGCCCATTATCAAACATTACTATGTCACTTATACCATGTCTAGCAAAATAGATTTGACATGCACAATCACCAGTTTAGCAGTAGTATCTCCTAGTAAAGCTATCTCAGGGAAATTATAATAGTCTAGAATGCATCTTTTCCCAAGTAAATGTAAACCAATCTATGCCTACTTTGCTCCAAGGGACCAATTTTTCCTGTGCCACCAACACAGGCTTTTTTGCTTAACCCATCACGTATTTTTGGCATGTGCAATAGGTCTTGACAACTTCCTCAATGTCACTGTTTATCTGAGACCAGTATAAAACATCTGCATAGGGTTACCATTCGTCCGGATTCCCCCGGACATGTCCGGCTTTTTTCAGTTAAAAATAGCGTCCGGGGGGAATTTGTCAATGTCCGGACTTCCCCCGCCCCCCATGCAGAGCGTGCGGGGCTTACAGGGCAGCCGGCCGGATGGTGCTACTCGCACGGGGCTCCGGCAGCCTGAGCCCCTCCTCTCTCCTGCAACTTGAGACCAGTCCCCTCCTCTCCCTCCCTCCCACAGCCCTGCATTCACAGATCGCCGGCCGTCGCCTCGGCCTCCGGCAGTCTGGAGCTCCGACCCTGCTCCCCTCCCCCGCTGCCCAGCGCGCTGCTCTGCAGCACAGTAAGGGGACCGGGGGTCAGAGAAGCGGCAGGGAGGTTCTGCCGGGGGGGGGTAGTCAAGAGACAGGGAGCAGGGGGGAGGGTTGGATGGGTCAGGAGTTCGGGGGGGGGCTGTCTGGGGGTTGGGGGTGTAAGGTTTTGGGCAGTCAGAGTACAGGTGGGGGGGGTCTCAGGAAGGGGCAGTTAGGGGACAAGGAACAGGGAGGCTTAGGTAGGGGGTGGGGTTCTGGAGGGCAGTTAGGGGCAGGGGTCCCAGGAGGGGGCAGTCAGGGGACAAGGCGTGGGGGGGAGGGTTGGTGGTTCTGAGGGGGCAGGAAGTGGGAGGGAGTGGAAAGGGCAGGGCTAGGGCAGGACAGGGGTGGGGCTAGGGCGGGGCTCCTCCCGTCCTCTTTTTTGATTGTTGAAATATGGTAACCCTACATCTGCAGCCTACTGATGCAATAACATATGCCTGACTTTAGAGAGAGCCTGAAACAATTGTTCTGAGAGGTGTAAGCTACAGCCTGCCTCTTAATGGGGCCTTAACACAAACACCCACTTTTGAAGGGCCCTCCAACAAAGCACTCCGTGTATGAAAGGAGAAAAGTGCAGCAGGCCCAGCCTACCCACCCAGGCAGATACTCTTTCGACTCTCAAGGGGAGGAATGCCCCTGACACTGCTCATGGAGTGGAGTTGTCCCTGCCTGACTTGCCGCTGGCTCTCCAGGGTGGGACCACGAGGGAGCTTCGGCTATGGTGTGTCTAGGAGTAGGACCTGATTGCCTCAGTCAGTAGCTGGGCTTCTTCTTGTCCTCTTATCCTCTCTGCTTCTGTCTTATCATTTGTGCCTGCCCCAACCTTTATGAGTTTGGCCGCTCTTCACTGGAAATAGCCATTACTTGAAAATAACCTGCTTTTACACTGCTCATTACTGGGTGTCCAAGCATCATTAGTATACTGCCTGTTACCGCTTTATTGTGCATCTGGTGGCTGTTTCTGCTCAGCCTTAAAAACTAAGGATATTTGCGTGGGCACTTTGAAAATCCCACCAAGTACTGTATACTCAAGCAATTTGGGAGCAGCCAAATCCAAGCTGTGAAAATTGCCTGGGCACATAATTCGCTCACACTAGTGCCCCTTGATGGGGACCCAAATAGTTATTTGCATCTACCCAAGATTTTAAAACATTGCCATAGTGTATAGAACCTGCCCCTTCTCTGCTTCTTATTCTATTTCTGCAACCTGTGAGTACAGAATATATTCATCTTAAACAGTGACCAACTCCTGTTCCTGATCTCTATCTCCTAGGCTTTTCTATCTGTTCAGATGCTGATGAGACAATGGTGTCCGTGCAGTCCACAGATTCCCCTCAGAGGATTGCTGAAGCATCTAAAGTGGACTGGGAGAAGGGGAGGGGCAGTGATATTCAGAAACAAGGAGAATAGCAATGCCAGGAGAGCAGAGCACCATATAATAGTGAAGCTTTGAAAATACATTCTCAGTATTGGGTCCCCCAGCCATAGCTGGACTTCCATCCACAGAGATTTTCAAAGAGCATGCACTGCCCACATTCTGCTTCCCTTTTTTGCCTGAGTGCCCAAAACTGGGCATCCAAATTCCTTTGCACAGATGTAAGATAAAATAAAGAAGAAATAATTTAGTATGAGATTGGTATCACGGATGACAAAATCGCAACTTAGTACTCTTCTCCAGCTTGTTAATGATAATGGGACAGCTGTACATCAGGTGCTCAAGCAAACATCTTTCAGCCTCATGCTTTACAACACACCTGAGGCATTTGGATTTCACATTATGTTCTGTGTGTTTGTTACTTATATATATTTTTTAAATTGGATACTTCACTGTTGAATCTCAACCTGTGTATGGCGACAGGTGCACCTTTGGCTGCTGAGGAAATTAAGCCAGTATTAGAAATGGCACAAAGTGAAGATGGCAGCTCACAATATATTAACATATGCCAGGTGCATTTAGAATCAGAAAATGTTATCCTGTGCAGAGAAAGTTTTTGTGCTACCCTATTTCAACTACATACAAATACCCACTTCTGCCAAGTGAAAGTAGCTGTGAAATATCTAAAAGCAAACAGTAACTATCAGCTTCTATATCCTCTATAAAAGAGGCATATTTATTTTAAAGGATGATGCAATTCTACTTTAGACACAGATCATAGTTCGCAGAGTTACAACAGACTATATTGCATCATGTATCCTGCATAAACCCTGCTTGCAACATGGCATTTATCATAATGTGCTATCTATTTACACGAATGTATTTTAAGCACTTTTAAAACAGTTTTCAGGTCCACATTTTTGTTTCCTTAATCCTTTCCAATCAATGGTGCCATGTCAGTGATTCATTATTTGGCCTGGAGAATGTGGTTCTGAAGCCCTAAACTCTAGTCATTCTTTGCATTGGCCACAGTTAGTCATATAAGAGCAACTTGGAGGCTATGCTATAGGGTGGCGCCAGGTCCCTGCTACTTCGAGGAGCTAGGCAAGACTAAGAAACACAACATTTGATCACTTGCTTGGTGATGTCAGTTTTAAGGAAGTTTTAAAGAATCAGATATTTTTGTTAATTCCACTGCACAGTGATGCACTTTTTTCCTGTTATTTCTATTCACATCACTGCTGATTACTCAGATATCTGTGTGTAAACAGAACCTTTCTCATTTATAATTAGCCTTCTTCTCTGACTGATTAAGGAACATGCTTGGAATGAGAATATGCTTAAACAGAATGCTTCTATTTAAATTCGTATAACTTGATAAGCAGCAATTAGATACACAGGAAAAATACTTCAAAGTCAAAATGGGGTAGTGAAGAAATAAGTTTTGAGTGCTAGAGTACAACAGAGATCTCTAAAGAAGTTAGCTTTTTGCCCTTCCAGGCTGCAAAATATCCTAGTGCCAGTCTGACTGATTTACATAAGATTTCATTTGGAACCCTTTGGAAATCACCTATGCTTACAAGCGTGCATTACTAAACAATTAATTGTTCAAGAAGTCTGTTACTCCAAATATACAGTTATCACATTAGATACACCTCCTTCACTATATATTGTGGTTAGGCAATTCCTAGGACAGAATGCTTTGAAACTGTATCTGAAGTTGTATAACCGACACTATCTAATTTTAACGTTCCACTTTTCCCCTACTTATTATTGCTACTAAAATGCTGGAAAGGAGGGTTTCTTTCTAGTTAACCAAAAATAAGGATTTTTCTTGACAGACTCTTATTTTCAATTTTTCTGCATTAATTTAAATTATATAATGTGAGTTAGTGTGGCCTAGTAGCTAGAATAAGTGACCTGGAAATCAGGACTCCTACATTCTATTCTTATCTCTTCATTTGATTCACTGAATGATGCTGGACAATTATCCTCAAGGATAAATCTCAGTGATGCGCAGTGAATATTTTAACAAGAGTTTCCTGCAAAAATATTCTCCCTTAGCGTGTGATAAACACATGTACCAGGGCCAGCCAGGGGTGCATGTGCTTGCAGAGAAGAAGGATGAGGGAGTGGATAGTGTATTCAAATGGAAGAGCAAAAAGCAAATGAACAAAGGCCCTTTGTCATAATCATAACCAAGAAGAGAGGTGACAGAATGTGTCATGTTTGTATCATGTGCATTTCACTAGAAATGTTTGTACTTTTTTGTTCCAAGAAAAATATACTAAGGTCACAATATACAACTGTGCTTACTCACATGAGTAGCCCCACTTATGTCAAGTACTGTGTGAGTAAGGGTTCCAGCACTAGGTCTTGAGTTACTGACAATATCACACAGTGCTCAATTTGTGTAATCTGATATAGAACTGGGGATTGATTGTGTGAAGACTTATTACAGGATTTTGGCTGCATCCTTCCCAGAGACATTGGCTGAATATAGCTGTGATTTGGTATAATCTAGTACATTCCAAAGGCAAAAATATGCACTTCAGAAGGTTTTTGTTTGTCTGTTTCTTTGTTTTCAGCCTCAAGGATAAGTAATCTCTGGCAAAGCTTAGCCAGTTAGTATTAAATTTTAACACTGTCCACTACAGGCAGGGAAATTACTTCCACCCAATCTTCAATTTGGTAGTAGAATCTCAAAAGACTCTGAGGGCACCCTGGAACACACTACTAATCATTCTGACCCTCAGTTTATCCATCTGTAAAGTTAGAATATTTATTACGTATCTCACGAGAAAACTGTGAGGCTTAATTCAATGAGTAATGGGGAGATTAAGGTGTTGATTTTGATTAATTTGAATGGATGGATGTATTTGAAAAAATTGGTAATTTTTTAATGTACACACAGGCACTTTTTAAAAATCACAAATTAATCTTTTATTGGACCAACTTCTGTTGGTGAAAGAGGCAAGCTTTGGAGATACACGGAGCTCTTCTTCAGGTCAGGCTCTTTGTAGCTCGAAAGCTTGTCTCTTTCACCAACAGAAGTGGCCTAATAAAAGATATTACTTTACCCACCTTGTCTCTCTAGTATCTTGGGACCAAGAAATCTACAACACTGTAACAATAAATTAATTGATAGCACATTAAGATCTTTGGAAATAAATAGGGTACAAAGGCTAACTTCATATAAATTAGAAAATTAAAGATTTAATAATTACTGAAATCCTGTTAAAGAATTTTCCACAACGTGTGTGTTACCCTGTGTTCTTCTTGCTTTTTTCTATAAAATGTATCAATTAACAATTGTGAAAATTCTCTGTTATGATGGGCTGTGTCGAAGTATTTGATATTTTAATTTAATTTTAAGTTACAAGACTTCTACATACAGCGGGTAACATCCCTAAATTTTCAAAGTGTGAGGGAGAGTTTTAGTTATGCATTTTCCATTGATTTGAATTATATGGCTAAAATCTCATGCAAGGCTTTGAAAATTCAGGAACCAATTACTAACAGGGCTAGAAGAGAGACAGAATGAGCCATAACCATGGTTTAGTAGTTCTCTGGTAGGTCTGTAAATTTCAGAAGAATTTAGGTTTTCATTTAAAATAAATTAAGTTTCTAACCCTTATGGCTGAAACCTTTCAAATGTGACAATTAGCAGCACTGTTTTGCTGAATCTATTGACCTCCTTAACAATAGCTGAAAGGTGGATTGACCTATTTCAGTAGAAGTTAATTCTGAAGCCTAATTATGCTGATTTAAATGTCAACTTTATTAACTATTCCACTGCTGATCATTTCAGAAGAAATAGTTAATATACGCCTATCTACTGGGGCTAGAAAATATAACAGTAAGAAATGGAAAACATTTATGAGATCATATAATTATCCCTTTAAAAACAATGCAGGCTTGTTCCCTGCAGTCTAATCTTCATGATTTTGTCTATTTTAGATTGGAATGTCCAAAGTGAGATTATTCGGTTTAACAGATCTCACCATTAGAAGTTTTCCTGTTTTTTTTTCTTTCTTCCTAAATATTTCAACCCATTACTTCTAATTATATCTGAAGGCTGAAAGAAGCCACCACGGAATGGGGAAACAGAAGTTGCCAAGCGTGAGAGAAAGAGATCCCTAACATTCTAACATCCATAAACATAAGCTTTCAGTGTAAGTGCCAGCTTGTCAATTGAACCATTTAAGTTAACCAGCTCACTTATCTCAAATGAAGACTAGTTTAAAATTAGTAGAAGCAGACCTAAGATAATATACTAGTAACCTTTTCTTCTTGTGTCTCTGATGGGTGATTTGGCAAATAGATAGCAGCTGTTTTTACATGTGGAAGGGGAGATCTTATCTGCAAAGATAGGCAGTGTTATGTCTTTCCACATTCTGTTACATGCTCCCCTCCTGGAGGTCATGTATTAGCTTTCCCAAGCACTATAAACCCCTGTCATATGAGCATAGCATACACAAGTTGGATATTAGGAAACACTATTTCACTAGGAGGGTGGTGAAGCACTGGAATGGGTTACCTAAGGAGGTGGTGGAATCTCCATCCTTAGAGGTTTTTAAGGCCTGGCTTGACAAAGCGCTGGCTGGGATGATTTAGTTGGTGTTGGTCCTGCTTTGAGCAGGGTGTTGGACTAGATGCCCTCCTGAGGTCTCTTCCAACCTTATGATTCTACAGCTACTATTCTGCTTTTTTGTCAAATGGCTTTTTTTAGCTGTCCCCTGAAGCTGTGCTTTGTGATTCTTTCAATTGGGTTCATAGAGCACAAACAGCCTTCACTTATGCTTTTGGCCTCCATTACATTTCCCCCCCTTCCAAAAATAAATATGCTGTCTTTCTTGACCCCTCCCCATTTTGCTCAAGCCACACCCTTTTTATATTATAACACTTTGCTATATAATGTGTAGGAGAGGAGGGAATATACTTGTATCCATTATTGCCTCTCTGTATACCCTTCCTCCAGTCTCTTCTCTGTGAGATTAAGGGCATTTTTCTCATTCTGTACTGCATAAGAAGAGGGGAGTATAAAGCTCTAAATTATACATACCAGTCTGAATTCTGAATACATAAATGGGTATTGCCTCATCCACCAATTTTTTTTCCCCAAGCATACACAAGTTTTGAAAACATTACCCTTTCTATGAACCAGACAGAAACATTAACATTAAACCACATGATCAAGAACTGCTGAATTTGCAGATACAAACATGTTTACAACAGCCAGGGACACATACACATTTTCACCTACCATGCTATATTTCTTTAAAGAAATATTGTTAAACTAGAACAGTATCCGTCCTTCCAATAGCTAAATCCAATGTGTGAACACACAAGCTTAAATTTCACTCACCTGCAAAATGGACTGGATACAGTAGGGATCATATAACAAATCCCGCCATTTAGGCAAAAAGGTCCATAACTGGTGCCACAGAGTTCTTCATGATCTGAAAAGAACAGATACAAAGAGAGAGATTTGTTATAGTTTTACTCAGGAGGAATCAAGATGTGAAAAAATTATACCATGTGGTGGTTTGGGCTTTGTTTTGTTGTTTTCTTTAAATTATAACAAAAAAGATACAACTGGCTTAAAAACACTAGAAGCTAATAAGGGACAGTTTTACTCTCCAACACATCAGTATGTACCAGCAGGTATCTAATAAAATCAGTGATTGTAACTGTGGATACAAGTACTAAAGTTTATTTTACAAAATATATAGCAAATGTACCAGCAAATCAGAAGGCAGGCTTAAAGTTTGAGGAAGTGGGAGCAGTTCCATTAGTAAGGAGTGACAGAACTTTGAAATCTTCCTCGTGGCTTTCACATTTGGGGAGCATAGTGAACATGTTGGGCCAGATGCTAGACCTTATCAAGACTGCTTTGCACTGCTCTAGTGGTGCAAAGCAGCTTTAAAACCAGCTATATGGGGATGCCTGCAGCATACAGGAATCCACAGATGTGGAGGCAGTATAGCCAATCCTATACTCCCCCTCCTCCCAGCCTAGGAGTGGGGCCAGGGAAAGTGGAGGATGGCCTAAGCGCTGCTGCAGTCTAACTGTCCCTGGCACTGAATGGCCCCTTGGGCCTTTAGGCTGCTCCAACCTTCAATGAAAATTGACCCCCCTGCTGACGCCAACCAATTTTGGTTCACCCAGCTGCACCAAGCACCAGTCTGGCACATCTGAGGAGCTAGTTCATTAATACTTGTGTGGAGAAACTGCAACATAAGATTACTCGAAACAATTACATTTGTTTCTTATAATGTAATTTCAAAAGAGTACATTTTTCATGATTGATTTTATACATGAATTTTCAATGTAGGCCCCTTAATAAGCTATCCAGATCCTGTATTTGGATGCTCATATTGGCATGTAGAGAAGTAATTGTCCATTTTATGTACCTAAATGCCAAACTGGGCATCCAAATCCAGGATTTGGACATCCTAGTAAGAAGTCCATGTTTTTAAAACTGGGGTAGGTGGGTGGGTGGTATATGCAAGTGAGTATATAGCCGTATATATGTGGGGGTTTATTTAATTAATCTCACTTATTAAACCCAAACATTTCCTTTCAAACAGGAATAGAACAGGCCTGTGACATCATAAACCTGAGAATCATGTGTTATCTCACACTTTAGGTGTGATTATTTTCACTGTTATTTCTAGCCATATCTGAAAATGAGACTGCAGAATGCCTACTGTTCGCATATGGCAAAATGTGCCTTCAGCAGTGCATACAAAATATACTATGATGGAAAAAGGTATCGTGATTTTCATTTTCATATCTACTCTTTTGGAATAACCAATGTAGCTCACTTGTAATTCCCCTGGGGCAAAACTGTGGCTGTGAACAACAGTCCGCACTAGCAAGTAGTGTTAAAACATCCCACAACAGGGAGCGCTCCCAGAGGCATTGCAGTCTAAGTGGGCACAATGCTTCCAGGAGCACCAGGAGAGTTTGGCCATTGCTTGTAGTATGCACTATACCTATATCCATGCAGTATGCACCATACCCATACAGTGCACTGGGCTGGCACTACTAATTCTGCCCTCTCACTGTCCTCTTTGGGTTATATAGTGATGCAATTGGCAGTGGAGACCCTGGGTGAAATCATGGCCGTGTTTAATTCAATGGCAAAATTCCCATTGGATTAAATGTGGCTAGGATTTCAAAGTCAATGGGTGTTTCGCTGTGGACTTCAGCAGAGCCAGGATTACAACCCCCATGTCCATGTACTCAGAGTGCAAGAATCAGAACTGTGCACAGACCCAGTGCAAATTATCAGGAGGGTAGAAAGCTCTTTGTGCCCTCTCCATCCTTGTGCATCTGCATAAGACCAGGCACAACTTAACTCTATACGTTCACACTAAGGTCAAAAATAAAATACTATTTCACTTTTAATCAGGATGATTTCTATACTTATAATACACATTAACAATTTGTTTACTGCAAACTTACTATTGAGAACTTTTCAAGTATTACACTTGTGTGTACAAAGCATTTACTATGGTGTGGGGGGCAGGGAGAAAACAGCTAAAGAGAAAATTTATTAACAAGTCTTTTTGAACAGACGCTGTAAATAAATTAAATATGTTTTATTATCTCCATGGCAGATATGTCAGTGTAACCAGATTTGGGGTCATGTCATCTCCTGAATGAAAGGAGGGGATGAAAAAAGTAGAAATCCTACTCTATTGTCTCTGAAACTGCTGGAGGGAAGGGGGAGAAGCAAAAGTAGAAAATCTCCCACCCCTCTCCAACTTCCCCAAGCTTATGGATGCCCATGTGAGGGAATACAGTGCTGCTGAGACTCTACAAGCTGAGATAGCCAGCTGAAGGAAGGCAGGGCCAAGGGAAATTAAGTTTATGCAGCAGCATCTCTTGGCATGCCCTCAGGAAAATTTTCATGAGAGTTAATGAGATCCTTGTTAACTTCCCTAGAGTCCTGCCCAGCGAATGGTCTTTTATTCCTCTGTAAGTAAGAGTAGGGCAAAGGCTGTGGCTCACTCAAGAGCCATGCTGCCATGGGGGAGGAGGACACAGGAGTAGTTGATGCCACAGCCAACCTCCCAAATGTTCTGAGATCTGCAGGATATTCTTGTAGAACTCAGAACATCTGCCCTCTCTGCAGTCCCACTAGATATGCCTCCACTCCATGGCAAAATGTCTCGGGAACTCTGGAGAAGGAGAGACATGGAGAGAGAGAGAGAGAGAGAGAGAGAGAGAGTGTCAAAATAATCCATTTGAATAATTTGAGAATAATGCTCTGTGGGTGTGGGTGTAAATTACAATAATGAATATTGTCATTCTTGAGAGTACAGTAACATCAACAAAACCAGTTCTTCAGGGAATCTTATCACAGACTTAATTCCTGGATATACTGCCACTTTCCAGAGCCATTACTTCTTGCAACAAAGAGGGGAAAAAATGTATCCTTCATTTGTTTAAAGTAACTGCCAATAAGCGGGCTATTTAGAGAATACCTTTACACTCATGTGGGTCAAGTATCTCATCATCAATCCATTTGTACTTTTCAGTCACTCTGATCTGAGCAAATAGTATTTTGCTGCTGTTTATTAAAAGTGACACTGTGTAAAGTGGCCTACACATTTTGAATAAATGAAAGAATAAAATAAAATACAAGATGCTATAATATCAAGAGAAATTATTGCAATCAATGTCACAATTCATGGTCACCTCATTAGATAATTTTGACCAAATTCTGCCCTTAGGCATGCACAGCTCTCACCAGTGACAATAGGAGTCAAGTTTGAGCATACAGGGCCAAAATTTGCCCCTTTAAGTTTACAGTTAGTGATTTGGAAGACTGTAATACAAGTATTATATGAGTGTCAGAAGGGGTTCTAATACAGGTAGGAACCCAGATACATTAGCATCAGAGAGGATGGAGTATAGCTTGACACTTTCTACGGAGATAAACTGTTTTAATAACCAGTTCATCTAGCTAGTACTATACTTTGCTGACAAAATAAACTCATCTAACCTGAATTGCTATCTCTATTTTTATTCTGATTTTATTAAATCTGTTGTTAGGAAAGATTGTGTTTTATTTTGAAAGACCTTGCTGTGCCTTTTTACAAGTGAAGTTAATAAACTGTTTTAATCTAAAAATTCAAATGTATTCTACAGTTAGATTAGTATTACCAAGACAGAAAGGTCATACAAGATAAATGTTGATGAGAGGGAAACATTATCAATATCAATCTAGATTATAAATAAATAATTGGATATTGTCATCAACTTTTCCAATTAATACCACTGTAGAAATGGCACCAACATATTATGGATATTCTATGTCATGTATATTTGTATTTTGATATATTGCTTTACTTGCTGGGGACAGAAAATAAAGGAGGGGGCCAACACATTTTATTTAGAAAGTGGTCAAACAGTTGCAACTTTATTGAACCAAAATTAAGGAAAATTGATTCTTGCAGCCCTAACACAGCAGTGGTTCAAAGTGGAAGAGGCAATAGTAGCCTCTAAGTACTCATATAACTAAGACCTACATTTTCAAATTGGCATATTCAGCACTTTATATGCACACACAGGTGTATGCATGTGCACATATCCAAATAGCCTTGTGCTCATGCACTGGGCCCTGTGTGTGCATATTCTGGTCAGACACATGGTAAATTGTATGCACACTTCTATCTGTACCCATTTGAAAATTTGGTCCAGAGTGCCCTATGTGTTGGGGGGGAGTGAGGGGAGGAATCCTCAACACCACCTAACCCCATAGAAACCTCCTCCCCACACATATATTTGTCCCCAATCCAGAAGCTAAACTAATCACTCTTTACCCAGCAAACATTGCCCTAAAGTTGCAATCATGTGAATAAAAAAGAAAAAAACCTCAAAACTGTCAGATGGCAGATTAGAAAGGATCTGCTTTGTCCTGCCTCCTTTTATAAGTAGTCCTGGGCCATATGCCAGCCAATCCCAGAACTTCTGAGAGGTATTAAGATTGGCCAATGCAATCCCTCTTTACAAAGTTGAAACCTCTGGTCCGTTGCCCCAGGAGTAGAGTTGGCTCTCAGGAGAAGCCACAACAATCCAGCACCAGTTGTTGTAATCAGTGCAACTATAGTGAACTATAAATAAACATCTGAGTAAAAATAAACTTACAAGAAATTACCTGTTCGCATATTATTCTGACAACAATTTTTATTCTTGGTTAGAGGCTAGTTTTCTAAAACAGCACCTAAAGACAAAAATTTAAATTTAGCATTTTAATCCTATTGTATTTTGCCTGAGTAAATAACTAAGTTTGTTTACTGTAGATAGAAATATTCTGTTATACTATATGTAAACTCAATTTTAAAACTAATGGCAAACATTCATACATAGAGTCAAATTCCATAAACCTTTATGGGATAGTGCTACTGATAAAGCAGATACACCTTAAGACTTGTTTGAATAATGAAAACATTGAAAAATAGTTCTGCAGAGGAATTTCGCCTGGAAGAGAATGTAGTAATTCAGGATTTACAGTGCTTAATGCTTTTAGAAAATCTACATTATTACCTACATTGATATCTAATTAAACTCTGTTGCTTTATAAATTCCAGTGCCTATAATAAAGCCAGTCATGATTCTGAAGTCAAATTAAGTTTTGCTGCAGGATTGGGCCCCATTTTTGCAATTCACTAGTATGTGAAACTTACTGTCTCACAATTCTTGTTTGTTGTTTGTTTTCTATTTTGTCTGATTGTAAAATTAAATTAGAAGCTGAGAGTTTAATAACATTCAAAAAAGTATTAGTTATATATGGATTACAGAGGATAATTTTTTTTATAAGGGATATAAATTCTTCTACTTCAGGACACAAACCAACCACTACCAGAGACAGCTAGGAAAAAAACTTCCCTTTTGGGAAGTTTATTCCATAATTGTCCACTATAGGATTTCCTGTACCTTATTCTAAAACATCTAGTTGTGGCCACAGTCAGAGAGGATGGATCGTTGAATTGGACTGGTCTGGTATGGCAATTCCTATTTTCTAAAGTTTCCTATTTCTGAATTTATTTTGTTTTAATTCACATATCATACTACTAAACCACTAAAAATAGAACATGTAAGAATAAATTAATTGTGGCAGCATATAGCCACAGGTTAGGAGAAATATGGAAAAGTACCACCACCAGTAAGATCACAATGCCACCAGAGGACAATAGCCGCTACATCACCTTTAAAGAGGATGCAGTGTTTACTCCTCTTTGCATCATCCATCCAAGGTACTTCCTTCCTCCCAGCATTTAAAAGATTTTTTCCAGTTAAGTAACAAAACAAAGAATTTAGAAGCATTACTAGAAAGAAATGCCTCTGCCTGAACCTCTCTAGTTGTACAAAACAAGTTTATATAGAAGCTTTTTTGAAAGGGTTTGTACTTACTGTATAAATGTAAGTAGATAATTCTGTTCCTCACAGGAACTCAAATCACTTCTTTACTCCTTTAAGTGTCCTGATCCTATAAGAGAAATCTAAAATGGCAACTCCCTACATTACAAAGATGTAATACCAAGGTCTCCACCCAAAGGGCAGTCCTCCTCTTTGGCTCTCACACATACATACAATTTTATCCACTGTAAGTGTACATAACAAAATAGTGTTAAAAATAGTACATGGCACAAAACAAACAAAAAAATCTCAAAAATGACTTACCTCACAACTAAAATGTTTACAACAAACACATTATCTTGGAGATGTGGTATGTTCAGCAGAACCCAAGGTTTGCATTGTATACCTGCTGTTAAAAAGCTGAAGATTTATGTGTGTGCATAGTGCAATGTGGGTGAGGTTGAGAAAAAGACAAAGGTGTGCACAGAGGCCAAGTATGGGCTGGGGAAACGCCCCTCTGTGCTCACAAAAGATTTCTCACATTTTCACAACTGTAATCCTAGCAGATCCTCGATTATAAACAAGTGCTGTATTGTAGGTGATATTTGGCTGAATTCCAATGCAGTGTCCAAATTCCAACATAAAAAGAATACATTGCAGCCAAGTATCTGGTTACAAGGTAAATTTAAACAAATCAGAAAACTTTTACTCTTAATTTTTACCCCATAAAAGAGATCATTCCACTTTTTAAAATATTCCACTACTGTGAAATACCCAAGAGCTCTCATCCCAATCAGTTTAAATAAGATACATGACCTAACTTTACACTAACTGCTTCACCAGGTTTAATTAGCTGCAACCTCCTCTTTACTGTCATAGCTTGCCTAAGCATTGTTTAAAGCAGGGGTGGCCAACCTGAGCCTGAGAAGGAGCCAGAATTTACCAATGTACATTGCCAAAGAGCCACAGTAATATGTCAGCAGCCCTCCATCAGCTGCCCCCCACCCCACCGCTCCCAGTGCCTCCCATCCACTGGCAGCCCTGCCAATCAGCACCTCCCCCTCCCTCCCCGCACCTCCTGATTAGCTGTTTTGTGGCATGCAGGAGGCTCTGGGAGGGAGGAGGAGGAGCGAGGGCACAGCAGGCTCAGGGGAGGGGGCAGGAGGGGGTGGAGTGGGGACAGGGCCTGTGAAAGAGCCAGGGGTTGAGCAGTGAGCACCCCCTGGCACATTGGAAAGTGGTAGCTCCAGCCCTGGAGTCGGTGCCTATACAAGGAGCCGCATATTAACGTCTGAAGAGCCACTTGTGGCTCCGGAGCCACAGGCTGGCAACTCCTGGTTTAAAGGAATATTTTATCCAGATGTTTGTATGTATTGAAAACATTTGTTCTTTAAGATATATCTGTTCTTAATATAAACATGGAACAAAAAATGCCCCGCTTAATCTCAGGCAAATTAACTTTCTCCAATCTGCTACATTTTATCCCATAATCCATTACTTTTTAGACATCCAATACATAATTGAACTCGGTTAACTCTGTTATAACAAATTTCCCCACTGCCACTATCAAACCCATATACTAGTCCAACATATCAGAAACTTGCAGAGACTGAATTTCCAGTGCCTGGCCCCTGTGTAGTCCTTTACATCTGTGCAAACTATGTGTAAACTAACGTGAATGAAGAATTTTGATTTGGTTGCCGTTCTACATTCAAATTACACAGGTGTAAATGACTAGACAGGGTGTGAGACAGTGGGGAATCAGGCCAACAAACCTCTATCTAGTCTTATTCTATCATAATTCTTACTTCCAGCACAAGCAACAAGTTTAAAATAACTATCTCCATGCACCAGCCACTGTAACAAAACAGTAACTTACCTCAGGCTTTTTCTTCTTTAAGCTTTGGATCCTGGAAGCAAATGAGGATTCATGCCATGGAAGAAGCCTCTTTATCAAAAGTAACTTTATTCAGCTAAGGGGAAAATATGAACTTATTTCAATACTTACATGATTGTTGATAATGCCAACTTTAGGCATATGATTTAAACTCCCTGACCCCACCCTGTTTGAAACCTTTATGAAAAGTGTAACTTCTTTACCAAAACATATTTCCCATCTGTTTTATTTTTTCCATTCTACCAAATACAATATATCTTAATGCTACAGCTAATTGGTGGGAAATGGATTCACACCCACACCCACATTTCAACTAGTTCACGTTATGACCTGTAACTTTTATCTTACCCCCATTAAACTGAGAGGGCCCAATACATCCCTGGTGTAATGCTGTTGAAGTTAATAGGGTTACATCAGGGATTAATTTTGCCCAGGTATATCTCAGCTTCTGACTCCACTTTCTGTTTTAAAATAAGAAGGTACTATTCCATATGTTTCTGAATTTGATCAAAACTGAAATTAGAGCCCCTAGAAATTAGTGTCCAGGGGACACTTGAACGGGGGGGGTGTCTCTCATCATCTCAGGTGAGTACCCTAACCACTGGGCTACAAGTTATGATCCAGCTCCCCATCCCTTTTTGCAAGACACACCGTAGGCACCTAACTCTAAGAGAGGGTTCACCGCTGAGAATTCCAAGCAGAGATAATTGCCTCCCTCCAGTCCAGACTTATGTGCCAAACTCCCATCGTACAGGAAGCCTGAGCACCTGACCCAGGTGATTTTTCTAGACATCTGCAATTTAGGCAGTGCAAGTCTGAGCACCGCTGCGCCTAACTCCCTCTGTGAATCTAGCCCCTAGTGCTTATGCTTCTTATTTGTCTAAGGAACATATTACTAGTCTGAGGACTTGATTTTCAAAAACTCTCATACACCATCTTGCATGTAATTTGCATAAGTAATTGCCAGTATTCTGCACACAAATCAGTTATTTGCATGCATAAATGACCACTTATGTGTATAATTAGCTACCTGCATGTGCAATGCCTACTTTGAACATGCAGTTGTAACAGCTCACACAAACTAGATCAGCAAATATGTATACTTAACTGTACATTTTCATTTTTGAAAATGAAATCCTGAAAGTCACAAAAATCTCTATCAATAAGGGACTAGCTGAGAGAAGCATTTTGTTACATAATATTGGAAATAATCTTTCAATTTAGAAATGACAGGACCCACATTGCTAGATGGTATCACTTTACTTGGTATCTCGATAGAGAAAATTTCAGACACATATTCATGTATTCAACCCTAAATAGACATAATCTATACAGGATTCTACCTCAATCAATTCTTCTCTGATGCTTTTTCTGTATCTTATCATGATACCAGTTCTGAAAACAATAAATATTGTTTGACAGACTACAGCACCTAGATTAAAAAATTCTAATGTCAGCAGAACATAATGTTATACTTATATTTTTGCCTCTTCTATTATCGGAAGGTTCCATTTGATATGATTTTAATGTCAGCTATATTGTTTGGAATTCTGTAATCCATCAAATTTAATTAGATCTGTTAATAACAATAGCCTCAATTCCACAAAGTATGTATGCTTAATTTTAGACATGTGAGTAGTCCCATTTAAGTCAATGGGACTTAAGCATGTGCATAAAAGCTTTGCAGAACTGGAGTTTGTGAGGTATATATTGAATGTGTATATATTCTCTTATGCAGAAGCACAAGGCCCTAAACAGAGTGGAAAGCTGGGTTTTTGCTTCATGGTGGGTGATCATTTCTGTTGGTGGGCCCACACACACCTGTGCACTCTGCAACAGTTCTCTGCTCTGGAGTACAGGGTGGATTTGTTGGGGCTATGGTTTGGGAAAAGCCAGTGAGTTTCTGCACAGGTTGGATCCACTAATCCACAAAGCTGCATAACAGAGAAGCAGTGGATTTTGTCCAGTGCTCATTCACCCTACAGTTGTGACTGCAGCCCATATATGAGAATGCCTCTTTCTGTGACTGAAAGTTGGGAGGAGCCCTTTGCTCAGAGCACTATGATCTGTCTCTAAATGATCTTGTTTGCATTACCCCTTGCGCACTTACTAACAATCTTTTATACTACTAATTTCCTGTGTACTTAACCTTAAATTTATATTTTTAAATTAAATTATTAAATTGCCAGCTATTCTATACATCTGTGACTTGTTTCATCCCAAGAGGACGGGAAATTGGAGGACTTGCATGTGCAGGCAGATTTTTAAAAAGGAATTAAATTAACTGCAAAACCACATATATTCCATATTTTTGTGTTGCTTTGCTCACCACACACTTTTTAAAAACAATCTCCACAAAAGTCCCTAAAGATGATAGATAAATTACTAAAATAGTTTTTCTAGTACGAGTTTTCAAATACTTGCTGTTATTTTTATTATGGTAGTATCTAGAGGCACCACTCAGAATTGGGGCCACACCATGCTATGTATTCATAGATTTTTAAGGCCAGAACATACTATTAGATCATCTAGTCTGACCTCCTGTAGAATTTCACCATGTTGTCCTTGTATTTAGTCCAATCACCTGTTTGTATATTGTAAAAACACAAAGTAAAAGATGGTCCCCTTTCCCAAAAACACATTATCTATTTAAAAGACAGAAGTGATTGTAAAAATCAATTTGAAGCAAGTGAGACAAGAGAAACATTAATACATAAACTCAGGTTCTTAGGCCAGATATACGCACAGCTAGGTGGTTTTGAATAATTTTAAACAGTAAATTTAAGATACAATATTGTATCTTTTTTTGTATAAGTCCTCTACTGTCCATTCACTTACCAGTTATAAATTAGCAGTTTTCTATAGGCATTACAGTAAAATAGGTCTCAAAGTATTTGAAAGTGGGCAGACTTGTGGCCTAAATGGAAATGAGTGCAGGGGACTGGACTAGATGACCTCTCAAGGTCCCTTCCAGTCCTATGATTTATGGTGTTCTGTACATAAAAAGCAGCATGGAGGTGCTTGTGAAAAAAATGAGCAATGGAAGCTGGCAATATTGGTTGAGTAGAAGGGACAGGAAGAGTGTGATAAGATATAAGAATGGATAAGTTGGGCAGAGCTAAATTGTGAAAGGCCTTAAAGGTAAGAACCAGAAGCTGTATTTGATGTGGTGCAGAAGAGAGAGCCAGTGGTGAGACTTGGAGGTCTTTTTACAGAAGTTAAGGAATATGCAAAAACAATACATAGAACTAACTGCCCATAAAGAAGAACTTACAGGCCACTGCAACAGCCAGGAAAGTCTCTGTAGTCGGATTGCCCTCCAAGTGAGCCATATCATTTCTGCTTCTGTCAGCAGAAGATTCAGACGTCCAGCAAGTTCCCAGCCGCAGGAACTGAGAGGAAGTGACATGCTTCTGAAAAGGTGTCACTCTTTCTGTACAGAATCCCCATTGTAAGTTTCATGATCTGAGTGCAGGAAGGGGATGAAGAAGGGGGTTTGGATGAAAAAGTGTTATTGTTTCCTCTTCCTTTACCAATAAAAACTCTGAAGAACTTTCACAGAAAGAACCCCTAGGCTCCTTTTATCTACACGAGCTACACCTCAGCATAGAACTGCGCTCAAACTTAAAGAGCTGACACTGGTTACCCTTTGGCTTCCCCTCTTACTCATGCTAAGGTGTTCTTTCCTAGAGCTGGGTAATTAATGAAGTCTCAAATGTTTTGTGATGGTGTATTTTTGTATGTACAACTTGGTTTATGTTTTTACTATAGTTTTCTCAAAACTTTTTTTAGGGGGGGAGGGAGGCTTCACTCTACTTCTATGCAATAGAAACCCATCAGTGACCATCATTTGTAATTCCTCCTCCCCCATCCCCAAGACTACATGAACTGATTTCAGTCTGGTTTTACTAGAAATGGTTCTTTTCTCCTGCAGATAATGCCCTATAGCATGTAAGGCATTTTTCTTTGGCAGCAGATTATTATCACTTCTGAAAACCAGGGTTCAGACAGTACAAGTGACAACTGTAAACTTTTAGATAATATATTGTCTCTGTGGCAAATCCTTTAGTCTTTACTCAGACAAAACTCCCATTGAGGTCAATAAGAGTTTAGTCTGAGTTATGGCTGATGGTCAATGAAAGTAGGATTGAATTGAATGAGAGTTTTGCCATCTTCCTCAATGGGAGTGGGATTATGACCCAAGTAGGGGCTGCAGAATTTGTCCCACTCTTCTTTTTAACCTTTGGAATACTAACTTATTCTATATGTAGGACATCTAAAATTCTTGGTCTAAGGGATAAAGCATTTAAATGCTTCCTCACATTAATCCATGCTGAACTCCTATGGAAATGCTCATGACATCTGTATTAATAACAAATAATCTCTTCCATATTATTGCTATTATAATGTATGTAAAGTAAGCAAAAATCTCATATATAAGGCAGTTAACATACAAGTGAAATGTATTTATGTATATGCATAGCCATGTGATAGTTTTATTTACTTTGCTGTACCTGCATTTTGCCTACTAATCCATCTCCCTAGGTCTTAGTCTCATGTTCCAAACATCTAAGCATCTTCAAATATATGCCTTTTAAAAATAAATTTATCAGAGAAGTATTTCTTCCTTTTTCACCCCAATCATAGAAACTTACCCCAAATTACATTGGCCAGAGGCCCAGGATGATCAGTCAGTTTTAGACTCCCCAAAGGAGAGGGAGTGATGTAAGGCCAGTGCTCAGTCTCTGTTCCCCTGAGCACTGGACAGCAGAGAGGGGGTGGCATGGGGTAGCATACACTTGTCTGTAACAGGATTAAGCAATGGATGTTTTGTGCTTTCCCGCAGCACTTCCAGAGGCAAAGTGCCTACCACGTGCACAAATGCCATTGAGAATTGCCTGCCATGAGGCTATGTCTTAAAGCCATAATCCAGCCTTCTTCTCAGTTTCTTTACAGAAGAACAAGGCCTAACGGGATATTTTTCACTCCCTATCCCTTCTTCATATGTCAGCCATATTTGGTGGGAGAGGGAACCAGCAAGTTATAAAGTTACATGTGGCTGGATCCAAGATCTGTGACATTGAATTGTAAATTGAATAAAAGGAAAATGTTGCCAAAGAAATTATATTGGGGAGGTACAGGCACATGGAACTGACACGGCAAACGTGCAGAGGAGCAGCTAAATGTTTGGAATATTGCTGAAATAATTCAACAAATGGACCTGTGCCATGCAGATACCTGACTGATATGTATTGCAACAATTTGTAGATAGGATCCAGAATCTGACATGCTTTTGGTGAAATTAAAATAATTTGGCAGTGGATAGATGACTTCTTGTTGGTTTTGAATTTTGAGAAACATGTTTCTCTGCCTTATCACAACTCTCAGCTGCTACTGTGGAGCAAATGATTAGTTCACTGCTAAAGTGGAATATGAAAAGAATATCTTATTTATATATTGCCCATCACCATATCGCTAGGCACTGTGCCCGGCCAATTGGCTCAAAGAAAAGCAGCTATTCTGCCAAAAGAAGAACTAAGAAAAACATAATCCACAAATGAAGAGCTAGTGAAGAGCGCAGACACAATAGTCAAAGATGAACTGTTCTAAATAGAAAGACCTAGCACTGAGCATTGAAGACAGCTACGAAGACAATCTGAGAAGATGTGGCAGTTTATACATGTGCTGTTGTTTCTGACAGAGCAATAACTTTTGACCTGGATTAAGTCTAGACTTACAACAAAGACGGAAGAAATGAATCCCACGATTAAAGGTGAACCAGAAGGCACTGAAGATGATCCATGTGAGTACAAATACATTTTAGTCATATAACAGGTATGAGGTTTTGTAGGTTATAATAAACAAGCTAGTCTACATATCAGAAATGTTTGAATATTTGTGTGAAGGTGTGTGGGAATGCAAATACCTTTTGGGTTGAAGAAGTTATTTTTGGCCTGGTAGTATTTTTGCAGGTGGAAATATGAAAAACTTCAGTTCATGTCTCTACCAAGTTGACAAAACACAACAGACATTTTGTAACTATTGATTTTGCATTCCTGTAACTAAGAACAATGGCTAAATTTTTAAAGTAGACATTTTCATACTGGTAATTTGTAATGTGTTGTTTATGTTTTTAAAAAGTAAGTGTTTACAAGTGACTGCAGTGCATGCATAGTAACTACTTTTCATAAAGATTTTTACTCTAAACTTGTTCTTCTAAATTCTTTCAATGCACTTATCTTCATTCTCTATCTAACCACTGTTTTATTTTGCTGATCTCTCTCTCACTCACATACACACAGATCTCAGTACAGCTCAATGTGCCTGCATAAAATTGCCCACATGAGTAATTTGTTGGATTAGGGCGCAAGCGTTAATCTACTTTAGTTTTGAACAGACCTAGTGATTGTGCCTCAATGATCACCTTTGCTCGCAGACGGTGATACTACTGCATATACCTGTGTTGCTCGTACCTGTCCCAAAACTGAATTCTTGACTTTTATGGTGGAAGGACTATCAACAGACTACCACTGAATGTCTTAACATCCAAGAGAAAGGACAAGCCACAGGTAAGTCCCTGACACAACAAGAACCTCTAGAAGTCGCACCATCAGGGAATCAATCTATGTACAAGAAAAGGGAACCTTCTTGATCAGGTCCCCCTGGTTGCCTTTATACTGGGAAGAAAAGGCAAAAAGTGATCAGATGAGTCTCTCAGACACGAAGGTCAGATGGGACCATCATGATAATCTAGTCTGACCTCCTGCACATTGCAGGCTATGGAACCTCACCCACCTACTCCTATAATAGGCCCATAACCTCCAGCTGAGTTACTGAAATCCTCAAATCTTGATTCAAAAACTTCCAGCCAGGAGCGGCGCCAGGGTTTTTGCCGCCCTAGGCGGCAGCGCTCCTCCTCTGAGCATTCAGGGAGCTTGGGGTCTTCAGTGGTGGGGGTCCTTCCACGCCGCGTCTTCGGAGCGAGTGAAGGACCCGCCGCCGAATTTCCATCGAAGTTCCGGAGCAGAAGGACCCCCCACCGCCGAAGGCAGCAAAATGCTGCCCCCCAAATCCTGCCGCCCTAGGGTCACCTAGTGGAAACGCTGGCCCTGCTTTCAGCAACACAGAATCCACCATTTACTGTAGTTCAAACCAGACAGTGAGCTGTGCCCTATGGTGCAGAGGAAGGTGAAAACATGCCCCCCCCCCATCTCTGCCAATCTGATCTGGGGGGAAATTCCCTCCTGACACCAAATATGGCAACCAGCTATAGCCTGAGCATGTGGGTGAGACCCACCAGCCAGACACCTGGGAAAGAATTTTCTGTTGTAACTCAGAGCCCTCCCCATCTCTGACTGTTGGAGATATTTGCTAATAGGTGGCACAGATGGGCCATATGCCATTGTAGGCAATAAATTATAAATAAATAAATTAATGGAGATATCCCATCTCCTAGAACTGGAAGGGATCTTGAAAGGTCATCAAGTCCAGCCCCCTGCCTTCACTAGCAGGACCAAGTACTGATTTTGCCCCAGATCCTTAAGTGGCCCCCTCAAGGATTGAACTCACAACCCTGGGTTTAGCAGGCCAATGCTCAAACCACTGAGCTATCCCTCCCCAATCTCATCATACCATCCATTTTGTAAACTTATCAAGCTCAGTCTTAAACCATGTTAAGTATTTTGGCTCCCCACCACACATACACACACTCCCCTTGGAAAGCTGTTACAGAACTTCACTCCTCTGATGGTTAGAAATCTTCATCTAATTTCAAGCATAAATTTATTGATGTCCAGTTTATATCCATTTGTTTTTGTACCAACATTAACCCCTAACTTAAATAACTTCTCTCCCTCCCTTGGTGTTTATCCTTCTGGTGTATTGATAGAGAGCAGTCATATCTCCCCATATGCTTTGTTTTGTTAGACTAAAGAAGCCAAGCTCCTTAAGTCTCCTCTTGTAAGGAAGGTTTTCTATTTCTCTGATCATCCAAGTAGCCCTTCTCTGCGCTTGTTCCAGTTTGAATTCATCTTTCTTAAGCATGGGAGACCAGAATTGCACACAATATTCCAGATGAATTCTCACCGGTGCTTTGTCAATGGTAATAACGCATCCCTATCTCTATTGGAAATACCTCACTAGATGCATTCTAGGATTGCATGAGCCTTTTTCATGGTCACAACATGTTGGCGGCTCCCTCAGTTCTTCTAACTCAGAGCACATCTTTCAAATCTCTGAAGTTGAGGAGGTTCAATCGGGATCTGCAGAGTCCATATGCTTGGAGGGGTGGGGGATGTCTCTACACTGTGTGACCTGCTAGCAATGGCAATACTCAGAAGGAGGGCTCAGGAGTATAACTAATTAAAAAGTGACAAACAATACTTTTCCAGGTGGAGCAACCAATCTGACCTGGAGGTATTATCAAGAGAATGATGCTTTATAAAGAAATCAAATTCAAGATAGCAGTTCTGCATATTTCAACAATTGTCACATAATGAACAGATGCTGTAGTTTTTGCAGCAGAAAGGGATTTCAGTTCTGCTTTTTGTACAGTAGCTTCAGCAAACACAAAGCATATCTCAACACAGCATTTTGATCCATTTAGATCACCTCTTGACTGATATGGATTGGCCCTTCTTATTTTTTACCAAAAGCCAGAAACAATCTTAAGGACTACTTAAAGGTTTTGTCATGTCAAGGTAATAACCAATAACCCTCTTAACATCCCAGGTGCACAACTGAGCTCAGCCCAGAATATCAGAAGGCTTCCAGAAAATACTAGCAAAGAAGCTGTGTGATTTAAATGAAAATTCAAGAGCCCAACAGTCAAGAACTTGGGATGGGATGTTAAGACTATTTCATTTTTATGAAAAATGTGTTATCAAGTGGACCTGCCATGAAAGTGTGCAGTTCTGAAACTCTCTAAAAAGATGCAGTAGCCACAACACATATGCAAATAGGAGCAGATACCAAGCTCAAAAGTAGCCTCCATATGCTTGTCAAAACCAAGATTTCAATTCCATAGATTCAGAGATTAAACTTGTGAATGGAGATGTTCATAAAGACTTTAATATATTATTTTCTAAAGATGACAAAAGACTGGGTTCTCTTGCACAGATGCATGTAAATATGGCACAGATACCTTTTGGTTTTATCCCAATAAAATGCTGTATCCATGTAGGACAAAGAAAATTCTAAAATGACTGATAAAAGGGAAAGAGATTGGAGTGGTATCTTTACTCTCTCCAAATCCTTAAACTATTTCCACTAATTGATATGCGGCTATCTAGCAGATTTCTGTGATTCCACATTCATAGCTCTGTCTTTCCCAGAGGATTAAAATCAAGTAATCAGGCCAACAGATGAAGAACATTTCCAGTTTGAGTGAAGAATTTGATCTTACTGCTGAGGCAAGAGGCCTGGGCTCAGGAAGAGAACAAAGGGCTTGTTGTCCTTGGACAGGGCTATCAGAACTGGGAATCACATATGGTAAACTCAAGATGGGGCAACCAGAATCTCTCTGGCCCTTTCTTGCTCAGTCTTTTTGAAATTTTGCTAAGAGAGGAAAAGGTGAAGAATATGCATTTTCTTCCCCAGTGTAACAAACTTATTTGACACTAAATTGCGACTATGGATGCCATGGAGCAAAATATTGCACATTTTGTATTCTCACTCATTGCAAAGAGAACCCACATATGGATGACCTCCTCCGGTTTGAAAAAAAAAAAGGGAATTAGCTATAGAATCCTTTAAGAGTGTTGATATCATCTTGTTATCCTTAACTGCTAGCATGTTCTCTCATGCCAAAATGCAAGTTGTAGATATTGCCCTGTTATGAATGTACCAATTACACAAAAGTGATGCATGACTTGTTGTCACACCTCAGGGGGCTGGGATCTCCATCTGTTCAAATATACCATTGCCACAGAGTGTTGTTTGTAAGAACTCTCACTGCCTTCCTTCTAATCAGAAAGACAAAAGGCAAGTTAGACGGCCTTCAACCCCAACATGTTTACTTGTAATACAAGATTTTCTGGGTAGTACCTCATAGGGCAACTGCCTGGAAATCTAGTCTTTGAGTTTGGAATCAATGAATCTAAAAAAATGAATCTAAATCCCCTGCTAGGAATCTAGATACTTTTATTGTGACAGACAAGCTAATACCTTCCTCAAATTCTAGGAAGCCTTTAGAAATATTGGAACCTGAATGTCACTAGGACTGACTTCCACACATTTTATTTAATACTCTTATTTATTTACATTATACAAAAATAAAAAGGGGCATCTAATCAATACTTTACAAGTTATAAGAACAAATATAAAATTCCCTCTCTGAACCTTATAGTATTAAGTAGAAAATATTTAACCTGAGTTACTTCCTGTGCTTCTGCCTTATTAAGATGAGGAATTATGCATCGTGAAGGTTGAGGGCCCAAATAAATCTTGAGAATTTAGAACAAGGATTGTACTTTCTAGAGTTGCAATAAGGCCATGGCACCAGCACCTATGCTTTGATCTCCATTTCCAGAAGATATTGGACCTCATCCAATAGCAGTGTATAATGAATAAGATTTCTGAAGAGGAATGGAAAGTTTTGGCATGATCTGAAATTGAAGGGCACAGTCCCATTTGATAAACTCTGAACAAAACTACATCCTGTCATGCCTGTAAATATTTACACAATTAGGAGCTGAAATTAAAATTGGTTCTATGTCCTTCAGCAAAACTGTGGTTTCACAGTATCTAGAGTAGAATCCAATGGATGCATAATAGATAAAAGAGATATCTCTGGCAATCCTAGAATGATTGGGTCCAAACTGTAATTGAGTGGAAACTCCTTGAAGAAACAGTGGAAGGACTGGCCTTGGATATCAGCAAGAGAGCTACTTATACAAAGACTGACTCAATATCAGTGTCATAGCTGTAAATCTGGTAACTGAATATTATAGCCAAGAGCACCAGCAAACAATGATGGTCCTTACCAAGGACCTAGTCATCAAGCCTGAAATGTCATGAAAGGCTCACAAAAGGTATCTTCCAAACTAGTAATCTTCTTAAATTTCAAGAACATCTTACTACTTAGGGCTTGTCTACATTTACCAGTAGCTCAGCGCTGCTGCAATCGATGCCAAGTGAAGACACGCAAAATCGATGGGAGAGCGCTCTCTGGTTGACTCCAGTAATCCATCACTCCGAGAAGAGTAAGGGAAGTCAACGGGAAAGCGTCTCCAATCGACGCAACATGGTGTAGACATCACAGTAAATTTACCTAAGCTATGGCAACTCCAGTTACATTATTCACGTAACTCGAGTAGTGTAACTTAGGTCGACTTACTGTGATAGTATAGACAAGGCCTTACTCTCAGGGATATTTTCCAGAAATGGGGATATTGTCGTTCAAAGGGTATAAAAAACCATAACTGCTTGTAATTAGTAGTTATTAAAATAAGGACCAGAAAAGAGAATGCCCTCTTCCAAAATTCATTTTCTTTGATACTGTCAAAATAACTAAAGAAGCTGGGTGGGATTCTGGCTTGTAACGTTTGTCATATTTCCTGTTCTCTGATGCATTAGAGACTGGGTGGTAGGGGGCCATTCAGATTGTAACATAATGACAGTTTCTTAGACCCTGCACAGGCATGCAGGGTTTATCAGTTGAGCAACAGTAAGCTCCAGTGCTAAAAGCCTGCATAAAAATGCAGATTAATTATTGCTGTATCACTCTGGCATTTGGATTTGGTTAGCTGCCACTAAGATATGAGGTGTTTTCTCTGGAATATAGAGAAGGGTCTGGCACACAGGAAATCCTGCAAGGAAATCCAAGGGACAGCAAAGCTTGGGGAGAAAACTTAGCCAGAGATTTCTGTTATGTAATTATACTTGTATATAAGTTGCCAATACAGCCAAACCCCAGAAAAATAGTAAATTTGGACTATATATATAGTGTGTATGTGTCATTCAAAATAGGCTATGAACCTGACCTGCTTACAGAGCTCTTTATGCTCTACAGAAATGATAGTATTACTATTTATCATCATCATCATCCGTTTAATTAAAGGCTATACTAATAATACCAACATTTATCATGACATGGCGGGCACAGATCAAATTTGTGACTTTATAGCAAATTTAAGGGAAATCTTCCATTCCTAAAATTTAATTAAGTTTTCATCCAACTGTTCATTCGTATATTCAGAATCCCCAGTTGTACAGTGTCAGATATTTGTCCCTCTTTTTTTCATCCTAGTTAATCCTATGTAATGGCTAATTACATATAGCTCAGCGCCGTGCACCTTGTATAGGTATACCCTAGCTCACCAAAGGACAAGCTGTAACATCACCCAACATAATGGAGCATTCTTCATTTATCTAAAACCCTAAATGTTTTGGATGCCCTTTAAATAATGCAAGTAAACATTGCTGAACTGTGTATTTATCTGACTAATGGATATTTGCAAGACTGTAGAATTTTGTGACATGCCTTCCAATTAAATGAAAGACATATCATGAGCAAACTTCTCAATTGTGACCCACTACAGCCAAAGTTCTAAGTTTTATTGTTGTTTTTTTAATTTGCCATGCCTTTCATTAAATGATAGGCATGGTAAAGTCTTCAGTCATATTATACATGAGTAATTTCCACTTCTGTTTCTCACACCATATCTTAAAACAATTAAACAAAAAGAAGAATGTCTAACATATCAATACTTTGCATTAACTTATACTGAGATTACTCAATTTTATTAAAATTTCCTTCAAATTTATAAAAATATTTATAGGCACCCTTCCTATACTTTGCACATCAACCATAAATTAAAACCCCACAAAATACAAGAGGACTGCCTAGGAATCTTATGCATTTTATCTGCCACCAATGAAAAATTACAATAGGTAAGTAATGAACTTGTGTTCCCTCAAAGTATCAAATGCACACATACGGGACTAAATTCTGCCCTAAATTACACTTGTGCAACCCCTCTAAGCTCAGAAGGGTTGCACAAGTGTAAACGAGAACAGAATTTGTCCCATTATTTAAATACTTGATTTTGTATTTTAATCTTTGAGTTAGCTGGCAGATGTATAAAATCACATGTACAGTAGGCAGGGAGTTCCCATTTAACTGTATCGTGAAGAGGCCCATGTATAAACATTGTTTACTCCTCCAAGTACGTGGACTATATTGTGCTCATAAAGTTTGCCCCACATAGACCAATTTCATACATGGATATATGAGCAGCTGGTGGGTAGTGAAGCTTCAAGCACAGGTCTAATAGGTATTAAAGTTTTCCTGATTTATCTGTCTGAAGATTCTGGTACTCAGCGCAGCTACACTTGTGAGGTGAGGCTGATGCAAATCTGTCAGGTACATACAGGGGTATGTAATTTCTGGTATTTCATGTAGCGCTCCACAATCAGATTCAAGTCCTGGGCTTATGCAAGGGGAATTATTAGTTAATCAGTTTTAGATAAAAACTGGTATAAATACACACCCTAAAACCCCCACAAGTCACACTGTGCGCTCATACATTTAATTTCTTCTCTACAATAATCCCCGACTCACTCTCATACAGCCTCATCCCCAACACACTTGTGTTTAAATGTGTATTTTTAAAAATCAGTTTAAGTATAATAAAATTTTAAGGTTCCCAATGTGGGATTACTTTTTATATTCATAACTCCAAGTTATAGATATTCCCCTACCAGAATCCCAGTTCTAACTCTCCTTCAAATTTTTGGTAAAGTTGAGGTTCAGATCCAAACATCACATCTCAAGACCATTCTTATTAGAAATTGGTATATTAATAACCAATTTGGCCAGTGGTTATTTGATAAAATGATAGGTCCATATCACTTTTGAGATACTGAAAAATATGTTGTAAAACTTTAATTTTAAAATGTGGTCACTGGGTGCTTCAAGTAACTAGTTTTTATAAACTAAGCACAATCCAAACACAAAATAATTGTCTAGAAACCTCTATAATAGCGAGGCTTGTGGGAAGGAAGTGCTAAAAACTGGCTTTTAGTCTTAATTCCCTGAATTTTGTCAGTTTAAAACAGGCTCTTAACCTTATTTCGATGTTTATTTTTTGCATTTAATTTTCTATTAATTTGTTCTACTTGACTGGCACTTACTCCAATGAATGGGTATTATTTACTCTACTGGTGTAATCTTTCTCAGATAGGACAATCTGCTGAATCAATGTAATCTCTAGTCTGCCTCATGTAATCTTGCAGCTGCTCACTCTCTTTGTGATTATGTAATTGTCCTGGTGTATGTAAAAGCAAGCAAAACTTTAGTAAGTGTGGGGGGGAGGGGGAAGAAACCTTTATCATAAAAGCAAAATTAGGGGAGTCTTGGCACTACACTAGCAGGGCCCAAACAATACTCAATTGAGGACTACATTAGCAACATGCCAGGAGCCCCAGGGCTACATTTAATTTGCATAGACAGTGTAGATTGTTGCAATCTTCATCTTTAGTATGAAGGTACAATTCCTATATACTACAAGTCCTAACATGCAATGATTCTAGCATCCATTTTTATTCTAGAAATGCAGCCTGAAAATTATGGGGTCCAGCATGCAAACATTTGTCTTCATAATCAATCAGCTCAGTCTGCAGAGATGATGGCTCCCAAGATCCAAAACACTATACTGACTTGAATGACATAGCCTGCTGAAAAGACAAATACCAACATGCAATGCTCCATCTTGGTACAAGTGCATAGAAAAGATGACCCCCCAGAAGAAGATGATTAATCCAAGCATTACAGACCCAGGGGACAAGAGGTTTTAGTGGCAACATGCCATCCTGACCATGATGGATTTTGGATTAAACTGGAATACAATGAGCTCTTTATCCCTGGCAATTGGACACAGATTTCCTGTAATTCCAGAATTTGCCAAATGGTCCTGATTTTTCCCTTGAGTACAATCTTACATCCCTATTCTTGAAATACGGGACTTGAGAAAGACCATGACGTAGTGAGGACTTTGGTATTTAGCTGTGGTGCTGCTCGGGGCAAATTCAGGATGGTGATGTCTCACATCTTCCCCTTCATATTAAAGATGTGATAGCAAATAGCACCAGGAAGCCACAGAGGTGCCTCCATCCTAATGTGGGGAGGCCCAAATAAGGCAACTTTGCACCTTACTGTGCACTAACAGCCAACCTCCTTGGGAGCAACAAATCCCAGGCTCAGTTGCCAGGTTAGTACACACCTGTCCTTCCTGCCCCCACTCCAGAGCAACACCTCAGCACAGGGCCCCGTTTTAGGGATAGGATGCTCCTCATGAGTGACTCCCCTCCCCCACTCTAGGTTGGGGTTCCCATCTCAATAGCTCCTCCCCTCCACCAATGTAGGGCACGAGGGGGGTCTCTCAATAGCTCTTCCCTCTCCTCCCCCATGTAGGAGGAGGAGGTCTTAATAGCTCATCCCCTCCCCCAATCTAGGGCGGGCGGGGTCTCTCCTCAACCGTTCCTTCTCTCCCCCAATCTAGGGCGGGGAGGGGGGGTTCCTCTCCGCAGTAGCTCCTCCCCTCCCCCCTAAGGCGAAGAGAGCGTCTCTCAGGAGCCACTCCTAGCCCTCACGAGAAGGTGGAGTCGTACTTCAGAAGCCCGCTCTCCTCAGGGGCCCCTCCCTTGCCCCATCCTTGGGTGGTGAGGCCTTTCCTCAAGGGTCCCCCTCCCGAGACAGGGGCTCCTTCCTTCCTCCCTCCCTTCCCCCCTACCGTAGTACTACGAGCCTTACGCAGTCCGTCGTCTCCATTGGGCCTCCATGCCCCACGTGACGCTGAGCGTGCGCCCCAAGCCGAACTGAGCTGCCACAGCCGGTTGTTTCCTAGGCGACCCATAAGAAAGGGAGCGCGCCAGAGAGCGAGCTAGGACTAGGACAGGGCACGTGCACGAGCCACAGCGAGCTAGAGTGCGCGCGCGTTGGAACCCCGATCGCTGGAGAGCGCGCGCCAGCCTGATCCCGGGAGCTGCTGCTGCAGAGCGGAGCGGGATGTCAGGATTCCGGGCATCAGGTATGTGTCTCCCGGCACCGCCTCCCCGTCCCCCAGCACTCCCGCAGGGCAGCGTTTGCACACGTGCCCAGTCCCACCCGCAGTGGGAGGCGCTGGGGACCCCTCTCCGTAATATACCACATAGCCCTCCAAACCACCTCCGGCCTCTACCAGAGCAGGGCATCACCCACATAGCGGGCGGCGTGGGTCAGTATGGCAGAGAGCAAGGCATCCCGCATTTAACGGGGCTGTACGGGTCTGTCTGGCAGGGAGCAGGGCATAACGGGTCTGTATGGCAGGGAGCAGGGCATCCCCCATATAATGGGGCTGTGCGGGTCCCTTTGGACAGAGCAGGGCATTCCCCATGTAACAGGACTGTGTGGGTTTGTATGGCAGGGAGCAAGGCATCCCCCATTTAAAGGGACTGTGTGGGTCCCTGTGGAGAGAGCAGGGCATCCCCCATGTAACAGGACTGTGCGGGTCCCTGTGACAGGTAGCCCCTCACATAAAGGGGCTGTGCGGGTCTGTATGGCAGGGAGTAGGGCATCCCCCATATAATAGGGCTGTGTGGGTTTGTATCGAAGGGAGCAGAGTATCCCCCATATAACTGGTCTGTATAGCAGGTTTGTATGGCTGGGAGTTGGACATCCCCGATATAACAGAGCTGTGTGGGTCTGTATGGAAGGAAGCAAGGCATCCCTCATATAACAGGTCTATATAACCTGGAGTAGGGCATTCCCCATATAACAGGGCTTATTGGGCTGTATGGTTGGGAGCAGGGCATCCCCCATGTAACAGGGCTGTGCGGGTCCCTGTGACAGGGAGCAGGTCATTCCCCCGTATAACAGGGCTGATTGGGGCTGTATAGCTGAAGCAGGGCATCCCCCATAGACCAGGCCTGTGAAGTTCCTATGGTATGGAGCTGGGCATCCCCCATATAAAAGGGCTGTGTGGCCGGGAGCAGGGCATCCCCCATAGACCAGGGCTGTGAAGTCCCTATGGCAGGGAGCAGGGCATTTCGCATGTAATGGTCTGTGGGATCCTCATGGCAGGGTATGATCTTATGATCCTATATGATCTTCTATGGCAGGGAATTCTGCCCCTCTTCACCCCCCGTAAAGCAGGCTTTAGAGCAGAATGTTTCTCTTTCCCAATTCCCTTCATTTTACAGGGTGTAAAGTTGCTATGTGCTAGAGCAGGGCAGGTCATCCTTCAAACATCCATCCATCCCGATGGAACAGGCTGTGGGCACCCAATGGCATGGTTCATGGCAAAGTACTGCCTTCCCTACATATTGGGATTTCTGTGGAGTTCCTATAGCAAGGTGCATTGTGATCTGTCTGTCTTTCCTGTCCCGAGGATAAATGTATAAAACTGGTATGCTGAAGAGTTCCTAAAGCAGGTTACGTGTCAGTCCGTCCTCTCCTTTCAGTGTAATAAACGTGCACTGGGGTTCTGGAGGTAAGACATGGCAGCATAGCACCCACTATGCAAATAACAGATGGACTGTGGATTCCTATACTAGTATATATGGCAGTTCACTGCCCTCAATACAACAGGCATACTCTTGATTCTCTATAGAGGGTGTATATAAGTATATTGTGTGGGCATTACCCTTTTTGTAATTGCCCCGGGTGCAGATCATGTCTTAGATGTCTTTCTCTGCTTGTTATTTCTATTAAGTGCATCATTAGTTTATTAATAAATATAAATAGAGGAGGGAAAATGGACTCCGAAATATTTGTACTTAATGAAAAAGAAGCTACTGAACACTAAATAACTTGTACTGAAGATGTGGTCATGAGTTTGGAAGTTATTCTGAATCTGGTCACTTCTTGTGTTTAAGAAAAAAGCTAAACAAAAAAGATATAACCTCTGGCTGGTGTGGAGTTGTATGAAGTATGTGGAGGGTTGCCTAGGGTTTGATCCAGTTCTTAGATGCTGATGAGTTTTCCAATTCTGTGATTTATCAGTAGCTGTAAAACCAGAAATATTGTTTTCCATCTTTGCTTAGTTGTACCTTGCTAGTCCTGGTCTACATTACTGGGTCTTTCACAAGGATACAAGTAATTAGCAACACTTTAGCAGGTGTATGATTAAGAATTACAAACCTGATCCTAGAAAGAGGCCTTGGGAATCACCTTATACCATATTCTCAGATATAAGTATAAAGAATCCCAGGAGCCTGGGGGCATTAATGCCATTTCTCCTCCTCCCTCCCCCATCCATCTTTTGTGTGATTTCTTCAGGATAATGCCTCTTGAATCATGCCTTCATTCTAAATGCTGTAAATCCATAAAATTATATTGTGACTTTTGTCAAGAAGGTTCTGACCTACATTAGCATGGTATCACATCACAGCACGAAGACCAGTAATAGTTTTTGAAGGCCAAATCCATAAGGACTTTTTTTTTATCAGGAAAATGTTTAGTTTTCCCTCTGTAATCTGCTGCATTGTAGCACAGAATTAACAGTCTTTTTTTTTTTTCATTACACACATGTATAGGGATGAAATCAGTAAACATTGGAGATCCATGTGCAAACATAAAATGTCATAGCATGTCACATTAACTTAATTTTGTGAGGTTCCTAAGTTAACATGAATCACTATTTCAGTTTGTTGTCCTATTGCCCCTATATAAAGGGGCTGGTAAATGTGGTTTGATGTAAATTTCTGTATTCTGTACATGCATATTTGACAACAGACAATCACTTGGCTGAACACCAGACTGAGTGCACACCCCTTGAGCCACATTTGCTTGTAGGTACAAAAGGTTTAATATGTAATAGGTATAACACAAGTGTGTATAATATATAAAATAAATGTAACCACACACACACATAAACATGTCTTCTATATTGAATCCAGTGTGTGTAATATATTGTGAGGTGCATTGCCATATATTGCCGGCTATGTTTGCTGAAAAGTTAGCACAGCAGGACTGAGCTAAGCATTCTGTGGTAGTTTTAATCTGAAGATTCTCGTGCTTGTATGCATTTAAGTGAAAACCAATGTTGTTTTATTATTTTGTTTGTTGTGACCATTAATTGATATTTACAAATATGGCAAGATTTTGTTTCTGATTTTTGCTTAATATATTGTAAAAATTGTATTATCTGTAAAGGGTTGAACTGAGATTATACTGGTACTGTATGGTTCTTCTAGTTCTTGTGCAGACACTGTAAGTTCCTGTAGATCAGGTATGTCAGAATACTTGTAAAAAGTTCATTAATGTAGTATGAGCATGTTAGAGATATTCCACACAAATTAGACAACAGCTGTACGGTATTGACATATAGAGTTTTCTGTTGAGAGATGAGATGTTGGCATTAAATAATTGTTACCTTGAGCTTGTGAACTGTTGCGAGACAGTGTACTTTGTGCAGAAAAGGAAAGGAATGCTTCTCTCTCTCTTACGAAAGGTTCAGAATGGGAAACTAGTGCATGCTGCTTTGGACACACTGTGTCCTGGGCAGCATTACAGTGGGCTGATGGTCAGAAAAGTGACTACAGGTCCAATTCAGTGAGTAAAGTGCCTGCATGCCTGAGGCAGTGCATATGCTCACTGACTCCGGCATGTTTCTGAACAAATTGTAGTACCTTCATGTTCATTTTTCTCACTGAGTTGCAGAATTAACTATGCAGACCCTGTACACAGTGTGGCATGTTTCTCTGACAAAGGATGAGATTGTCTGGGTCAGACAAGAAAGTATACGGCTAGCCTGATGGGCAACTACTCCAAATTCTACAGAAAAGGAATGTGAGCAGTTATTTCAGTCTTAGAACTAAAATATAACAGGGCTGTATGCAGACATAACTCCTGCCAATTCATGGGGCAGTGGAGGGGGTGTTAGTAAGGACATGACAAAGGTCTGCTAAGCAGGGATCTACCCAGATCTAGCATGCATGGGCCCATGCTTGCAGTGTGTGTGTGCAATGAATAATCTAGAGCTCAGTTGAAATGTCTGTGACTGGGTGAGGTAATATCTTTTATTGGACCAACTTTGGTTAGTGAGAGAGACAAGCTTTCAAGCTTACACAGAGCTCTTCTTCAGATCTGGGCAATGAACTCAGAGGGTCACAGTTAAATACAAGGTGGAACAGATTGTTTAGCATAAGTAGTTAACACATATTTCAAGGGACCATTCAAGGTGCAGTGACCAATTAACACCTCTCCAGTCATAGGGGCAAAAAATAAAACTGGGGGACAAAAGGGGCGGCTAAGAGGGTTATAGATTGTTGTAATAAGCCATAAATCCAGCTGTGACACTCTGAGTACATTTTCCAGACCTGAAGAAGAGCACTGTATAAGCTTGAAAGCTTGTCTCTCTTTACTTCACCCACCTTGTCTCTCTAATATCCTGAGACCAATACAGCTACAACACTGTGATTTGTGACAGATATTCTGGATGCAATATAGGGTGTAGAGTTAACTGTTTCCATAGGCATCATGTCTGTCCCAATGTATGAGTGTGGGGTGATGATATAGCTGTTTTAGAGGGGCACAACTAGAAAGCTATGGGGATTTATGCAGTTCAGTACCCACCACCACCACCATTCTCGTTGTGCCACATAGCTATTTCTGCTGCGATGGCGAATGGCAATTTTCATGCATCCCTGGTTGGCTGGGTGCTGGATACTTGTTTCCTCTCCGATTGTCTCTGTGCTAATGTATGGTGAAGGTAGCTCTGAGTCTCCCTTTGTATGGTCTTCTTTTATTAAAGAGGGATGGAGGTAGCAAATTTCTGGGATGGTTAAGGGCTTTTGTGTTTTAGTATATCCAAAGCACAAGTGGGAGAAGTTAGACTGCTGTAGCAGCAGAAGTCCAACCTCTTTACCAGAAGGCAAAAGTCTGTGTTCCAGCATCTGCATGTGTTTAAATTTCCTGCCCTACCTGAATGCAGAACAAGCAGTTACTCTAATCGTGCTACATAGTGTGAACACTGTACAGGAGTACAGTGTACTCTTACCTCTTTAAAGGGGTAGTGAATGGAGCTCAATGTACGAATGCCACCTTACTCGGCCCATCTGCACCCTGGAGGACTCGGTTACTTTACGGACAAAAAGTTTCATCTTTGTTAATGCTGCAGAGCTAGTATAGCCATGGGAAAGTGAGCTGGAGTCTCTTCCGCCTTATGTGTTATCATCAAAAGTGTCAACTAAGTTCTATTTGCAGAATCTTGCTTGGTAGTGGTTATATAAGAGGGATTTATTTATTTATTTTGAATCCTAGATTGAGTTCCTGCTCCCATGGAAACCAAAGGCAAAACTCCCATTAGCTTCAATGGGTGCAGGAGCAGGCCCCGAGTCTGCAGTGGAGCAATACAGAAAGTTTGTTCTTTTGACTTGTAAAATTGATATGACTTTCGCCAAGCCAGAATAAATACAAAACTTCACCAATACTTTTAGAGTTGCTTATCGGTTTAGCTCCACTTTAATGTATTTTGTGAAATTCCAGCTTTATACTTTTAAAAATAAAATAAAAATTCTTGCTTGTTGTTATTGTGGGACTAAACTTGCCCTGTGCCACCCTTTGGCTGCACAGGCCCTTGCCCTTGGGGGAGTCAATGAGCAAGGTGGTTACAGGGTGCAGCAGGCCCTGAAGTTTCACAAGAGGTAATGGGCGGGTTCCTTCACAGTCTCTGTCCCTGAAGACCTAGTCACTCAAGCTATATGCTGTGCTTGGAGTTGGCTTGATGAGAATGATGTAATAGAGTTTAATACTTAATTTAGTTATAGGGTCCAAATCAGCCTTCAGTTACACCCATGTAATCCCAGCAAAATCATTGGTGGTGCATGAATTTAAGCAGAGGCAGAATCTGTTATGTATACTTGAGAAGCATATGGAGGTAATTCAATTTCTAAAGAATTATTAATGGAACATCTGCTTATTCCTTGGTTTATTCAAAACTGTAATGTTTCCACTGTAAAAATTTCTCCCTCTGTCCCACTTCCATTTTATCTTTTCCCTTATACTATGATCATTTAGATTGTGAGCTTTTCAGGGCCAGTACCACGTTTTTCCTTGCTTTAAAAAGTACCATGTACATCTATGGCACTGTATACAAATACACCTCTGCCTCGATATAATGCTGTCCTCGGGAGCCAAAAAATTTTACCATGTTATAGGTGAAACCGCGTTATATTGAACTTGCTTTGATCCACCAGAGTGCGCCCCCTCGGAGCACTGCTTTACCGCGTTGTATCCTCATTCACGTTATATCAGGTCGCATTATATTGAGGTAGCGGTGTATAATGACATAAAAAAACTATGTTAAAGGAACTTTAGGTTGTGAAGTCAAGCATTCAAAAGTTAGGAAATGCCAGATTAAGATTGGCTGTGCAAATTTAATTCACCCCCTTGTGTGTACATCCTTTACACTGAATGAGGTGGGGGTGGGTTTTGTGGAAAAAATGATAATCGTCATTAAATACTGTATCATAATGCAGCTGAATAATGCAGATTTAAAGATGCACGGGCAACCTTTAATCTGGAATTTCCTAACTTTCAAGAACTTGACTTTTCAGTCAAAATAACAGTCTTGTAACATAGAAAATCTTCAGAAATTCCAAACAACAACTAACAGAAAAGAGAAAACATTCTACTATGTGCAACTCTAACAATTCTCCCAATGAAATATTATCAGCAGGATTTTAACCTTAAACCTGCAGCACTTACCTCTGTTACTTGAGCTACAGAACTAGTTACAGAAGGGGAAGGCGGTTGTCTCAGAGTTGAAGGATAGGCTGTGGGGGCCAAGTGCTGGGTCTGAAGGTGGGAAGGAGGATCCTCCCAACCCACCTCTCTCACTCTCTCCTCTCCTGGAATTGGGGGAGCTCCTGCCCTATGTGCTATACCCAAATAGGAGGTGGACCACTAGGGCCATATTTTTAATCCAGGGGAGTGGTTGGGGAGGAAGAGCCAGGCCTGGCTCTCTCCCCTTAACCCTCCTCCTCTCCCGCCCTAGAAGCTCCTAGGCTTTCCTGATGCAGTCAGGGCCGGCTCCAGGGTTTTGGCCGCCCCAAGCAGCCAAACAAACAAACAAAAAGCCACGATTGCGATCTGTGGCGGCAATTCGGCGGGAGGTCCTTCGCTCCGAGCAGGAGTGAGGGACCATCCGCCGAATTGCCGCCGAACAGCTGGACGTGCCACCCCTCTCTGAAGTGGCTGCCCCAAGCACCTGGTAAGCTGGTGCCTGGAGCTGGCCCAGGATGCAGTATGTGCTGATGTTTTGACAGTGTCCTGAACCTGGCTTTAGAATGTTCATATGCAGTCGTTGTTTTGGCAGGCTGCCAGATTTTTTTCTGAGCCAGGCAAGCATGGGTTATGAGATGACCATTTTAAACAATATATATCTTAGCTACATCTGCATGAAATGTCACAGGATAAAGAAAGGGCACTTTTATAGCCAGAGGGCTATTTCCCTATTGAACTTCAAAGGCCTTTTGTAAACAATGGGGGTGTCAGAGCTTCTCAAAAAAAAAAAAAAGTTGCAAGAAACTTTTATAATGGAAAGTGTTAGGAAACTTAAATGCAGGGGTCACTACCAGCTTCTCCCTATAATTAAAGATGAGAATTCCCAAACATAAAGGGTAAAATCATGACCCTATTGAAGTCAGTGGGAGTTTTGCTATTGGCTTCAATGGGTATGTCTATGCTGCAAGTAAACACCTGCAGCTGGCCCGTGCCATCTGATTTGTGCTCTCAGGGCTCTTCCCTCATGGGGTCCCAGAGTCTGAATGTCTACACTGCAATTTTATAGCCCTGTAGCCTGAGCCCACCAACCACAGGTGTTTAACTGCAGCGTAGACATACCCATTGAAACTGATGGCAAAACTCCCACTGACATCATTCGGGTCAGGATTTCACCCAATGTGTTCATTTGTCCAAGTCCACCGTATAATTTCTGTGGGAAATCCACCATCTGAACTATCAGCCCTTCTAGCTGAAGGTACACCTCTCTACTGATTTATATTTTCCATATGAAGCCTTAGGCCTTCTTACTGCAAAAACTGAATTCTAAAAAGTTTTTTAGTTAGCTCATGAGCTCTTAGCTGTAATAATTTACATTAGCAAACTGCCAAGGTATGATCACTGGGCATGTGATGTGCATCAGTCAGTAAACAACCCATGACTTTTCTCAGTATCTAATAGACTAGTGGAATTTACAGGCCCCTTCTAATAAATTATCACATTCTTATCTGGAAAGATAAAATTAGGTTTGGAAAACAGCTTTTTTTTTAAATAGAAATGGGAGACAGCTCAAGGTACTCATGTTCACTTACACAGTTGATCCATAAATAAAAGAACCTTTAAAATATGCACTTGTAACTATTATTCATCAGTTTTTTCTCTCTATCCTTTCTGCCCACTCCCATTCTAAGTAATTTGATTGTTCACTGATTATTTTTAAATAAGTAGGATTTTTGATCAGGGAAACTGATAGTAAACTACATAAATAGAAATGTTTAACTTGTGTTAGTTATAACAAAAAATCTCAGAAAGGCAAATACTCCTTGGAGTCATTATAATATGTGACCATATCGTATCTTCCAATTGGGACAACAAAGCTTAGGAAGCTCCAAGGTTCATTTAAGAGTATCTGACACAAGTTCCCCTTGGCAAGAAGAGACTCAGAGGAGACTGCGGAATAGATGTGACCTCTAGACCTCTAAGGGCTCAATGATCCATGGGAAAAAGAAGTACCAAAGCCTCAGGAGGGCTCATAGCTGTCCCTCTGTAGGGCTGTCTTCCTCCATACACTTCCCTCCCACCTCAAGAGCCATAATGCTATTGGTTCTTTAACCCATGCTTTTGTGATATCCACCCTTTCTCAAAAGGGTCTTTCAGGAAGTTAATCATGCTAGGTGTAACATTAATTTAATTTTGCAAGACATCCACCTGCCAAGCAAGGATTATGCTGAAGAGAGAAGTGGCTCTCTAGTGCCACCTTGGCATTGCCCTCCCTACCCTGAGCTCTGTGTCCCAAGTTACAGTGAGCAAGGGCAGAAGAGTTTATATAGGCTCCTGGTATGGGGGGCAACATGCTGCAGAGACACCATCCAATGGTGAGCTGGAGCCGATTCGCACCAGTTCGCAAGAACTGGTTGCTAAATTTAGAAGCCAGTGTAGAATCGGTTCCTAAAGGGGCGGGCAGGTGGGCAAACTCCGGTCCGCGGGCTACATCTGGCCCGCAGGACCGTCCTGTCTGGCCCGCCTGAGCTCCCAGCTGGGGAGTCTCCCCCGGGCCCTCCCCCGCTTCTCCCCCTCTTGCAAAGCCGCCAGAACCCTGGGGAAGTGGCGGGGCTCCGGCAGCTATTTAAAGGACCGGGGCGGCAGAGGCAGCTGGAGCCCCAGCCCTTTAAATAGCCCCTGGAGTCCCCTGCTACTCCAGGGCTCCGAAGGCTATTTAAAGGGCCCGGGGCTCCACCCCTTCTACCGCACCTGTCCTTTAAATAGCTGCCGGAGCCCTGGAGAGGCGGCGGGGCTCCGGCGGCTATTTAAAGGGCCGGGGCAGTAGAAGCAGTGGGAGCCCTGGACTTTTTAAATAGCCCCCAGAGCCCTGCTGCCGCTACCCCAGGGCTCCAGCAGTGGGCCTCTGGTGGCAATTTAAAGGACCTGGGACTCCAGCCCCTGCTGGGAGCCCCAGGCCCTTTAAATTGGCCCCTGGGGAAGCCGGGCCACCCTGGTATGGAGCACCAGCTTACTTTCACCTCTGGGTAAAGGGATGGGGCTGCATCCTTACACAGCAGCATGGTAAGGGGACCGGGCCAGGGCTGGGAGGAGGGGTTGGATAAGGGGTAGGGAGCGGTTGGAGGGACTAGAACTGGAAGGGACCTTGAAAGGTCATCGAGTCCAGCCCCCTGCCTTCACTAGCAGGACCAAGTACTGATTTTGCCCCAGATCCCTAAGTGGCCCCCTCAAGGATTGAACTCACAACCCTGGGTATAGTAGGCCAATGCTCAAACCACTGAGCTATCCCTCCCCCCTTTTTCTGTGGGGGGGGGCGGTCAGGGGATGGGAAACGGGGGGGTTGGGTGGGCGATGGAGTCCCGGGGGTCTTTTGGGGTGGTGGTGGATGGGGTTTGGGCAGTCAGGGGACAGGGAGTTGGGTAGGGGGTAGGGTCCTGGGGGGCAGTTAGGGTGGGGGGGGTTGGGAGGGGGTGGTCATGGGGACAAGGAGGGGGTTGATGGGTTGCGGGTTCTGAGGGGGGCAGTCGGGGGCAGGACGTGGGTTGGGGTTAGATGGGTGGGTGGCGGGGAAGAGACAGGCACGTGGGGCTTGTACTCATCGCGTGGTTCCCTTCCGGGTCTTCAGCGGCACTTCGGTGGCAGGTCCTTCACTCGCTCCGGGTGAAGGACCTGCCGCCGAAAACCTGGAGCAAGTGAAGACCCCCCTGCCGCCGAAGTGCTGCCGAGGACCCGGTAGGGAACCGATTCTTAGGATTTTGGGAGCTTATCACTGGCACCCTGCGCTGTGCTCCTCCCTGCTCTGCCATCCCCCACTTTTTTTTCTTTTCCACCCAGTTTAATTTATCTTTGCTCACTTCCCTGCCTTGCAGTGGAGGGGAGCATATGGCATTGCAATGTCCACCTGGTTGCTATATATGCACTTATCATGGTTCCTGCATGAGGACCGCCATTATACATTTCTTATTCAGGAAAAACTTGCATTGAGTTCAGTTGCTCTTTCAGTGTTTATTCTTTCCCGTGAATGGGAGTTGTTCACAAAGAGTTAACAAAACAGATCCCTATTTGTGCATCCTCAAACTCCTATATTAGTAACATCTGTATTATGGTAATGCTCAAAGGCAATAAGGATTGGGGGCCCCATTGTGCTGCGTGCTGTACAAACATAGATAAGAGGTAATCTCTGCCCTGTTTAAAATCTAAAATATTTTTTGTTGGAACAATGTGTATGGTGATAGGTATCTTACCTTAGATATGCAGATAGTACTGTACATCTAATTAGTAAGTCAGTCTTTATATTTTTGCTCCATATCACAAACCCACTTCTGGTATTTTTGCTTAAGTGCAAAACCAAGCATCCTAAATACTTTCTGTTTTTATTGTTTTATCTGGTAATTTTAAACAAACAGCTTTTTAAAATGCTTCTTTTTTATATGTAGGGTTTTAGTCTAGAGCTGCGATATATATTATTTATTTATTTTAAAGAGACATTAAAATCATCATATTTGTTACTAAATGTTAATGACCAGGTCCTACAAAACCAAGTACCCTTGCCTCCTGTGGGACAACATATGAGTGTAAGTGTCTGTCTGTGTAGACTTCCTTGCCATAAATCAGGCTTCAAGTTATTAAAAACTGAAATAATGTTTACAGTCTAACTTTCTATTATGTATTTTGTTGGTTCAGAGAGATACCAATAAGTATATTTTTAAAAAAAATCACAATTTTGCATGGATTCTTCTAATCTACAAGTAACCCTTAAGCTTAATACAGCTAAAAGTTCAAAGAAATTGTATCTACTTTTTTACTTTATGTGTTTGACAGCTATAGGGTTACCATATTTTGTGCCTCCAAAAGGAGGACACTCCACGGGGCCCTGGCCCCGCCCCCAGCCCCGCCCCAACTCCGCCCCCTCCCCAAAGTCTCCGCCCCCTCCCCTGCTTCCCGCGAACATTTAATTCGCGGGAAGCCTGGGCAGGTAAGGGGCGGTGTGGGGGGAGGAGGTGCGGCCCAGGCTGGCCCCCCGGCGGCTCCAGCCTGGGTCGGCTGCGGCCCTGGGGTGCCGGCCCCGGCCCCCGGCCGACCACCCCCGGCCCGCCCAGCACTGCCAGCCGGCCCCTGGCGGCCCAGCGCACCCCCCGGCTCCCGGCCCCGGCGGCCCAGCGCACCCCCCGGCTCCCGGCCCCGGCGGCCCAGCGCACCCCCCGGCTCCCGGCCCCGGCGGCCCAGCGCACCCCCCGGCTCCCGGCCCCGGCGGCCCAGCGCACCCCCCGGATCCCGGCCCCGCGGCCCAGCGCACCCCCCCGGCGGCCCGGCTCCCGGCCCGACCCCCTGGCCCCGCGCACCCCCTCAGCGGCCCGACCCCGCGGCCCCGGCCCGGCTCCCGGCCCGGCACCGCGCGCCCGGCCCCGCGACCCCGGCCCAGCCCTCCCTCCCGATTTTCCCGGACATGCCCGGCTTTTGGGGGATTTCCCCCCGGACGGGGATTTGAGCCCCCAAAAGCCGGACATGTCCGGGAAAATCCGGACGTATGGTAACCCTAGACAGCTAGCCCTATGTGTACTGCCTATTTCCCCCTGTCCTTAGTTTGGATCTTTCACACAGCAGAATGGGAGAGAAAAAAAATTAAAATACGAAAATGTGATTGTAAAACAAGAAAGTTGGTAGGGGGAATAAGAAGCATGTATATTACCTGAAACTGCCTTGGCCTTTGGAACGGGGACTATCTTGTTGTCATATGTGTGTTCAGTGCCATCGATAGTGGGGCCCTGATCTCCTATTAGAGTGGTAGGTCATACACCAGGGGTGGGCAAACTTTTTGGCCTGAGGGCTGCATCTGGGTATGGAAATTGTATGGCGGGCCATGAATGCTTACGAAATTGGGGGTTAGGGCTAGGGAGTGGGTGAGGGTTCTGGCTGGGGGTGCGGGCTGTGGAGTGGGGCCAGAAATGAGGAGTTCAGGGTGTGGGAGGGGGCTCCAGGTTGGGGTGTTGGGGGGGGGGTGTGTTCCGGCTGGGAGTACGGGCTCTGGGGTGGGGCTGGGGATGAGGGGTTGGGGGTGCAGGAGGGTGCTCCAGGCTGGGATCAAGGGGTTCGGAGGGCAGGAGGGGGATCAGGGTTGGGGCAGGGGGTTGGGGCACAGGAGGGGGTCAGAGGTGCAGGCTCCAGGCGACGCTTACCTCAAGCAGCTCCCGGAAGCAGCGGCATGTCCTCCTTCCAGCTCCTACACGAAAGTTGCCACTTTTTGATTCTCATGCCACTAGCACAACATTATTTAGGTTTCCTGTAAGATTGCAGGGGAATGATTCACTTTAAAACACAAAACAATACACTTTTTTTTCCACTTAATTTTGAAAGCATTGAATAAAGTTAACTAGACAGAGGAAGAAGAATCAAGTATTGTTCAATTGACAAATTTAGAAATAAAAGGCAATGGTTGATAGTGAATGAATTAGTTCGTATCTGATGGCTCTTTGACGGCTTAAATGAATTAGGGTGTTGGCATCAGTTCATTTTCAATTGAGCAGGTATCCACATCCTGCTCCAAAAAACACCACCTCAATTGGCATGCTTATTAGAGAGGCAAGGTGGGTGAGGTAATATTTTTTATTGGACCAACTTCTGTTTATTGAGAGAAATAAGTTTTCATCAACAGAAGTTGGTCTGATGAAAGATATTACTTCACCCACCTTCTCTCTCTAATATCCTGGGATGGACACGGCTACAAGAACACTGCATACAACAATTGCATACTTGTTGACAGCCTCGGTGGAGAGAGTGAGGATTTAATGGGCCATATGCAGAATGAGCTTTCATCTTGCATTTAAAGTTGGAACCTCCAGATCAGGGTTGAAGCACTGACCCACACTGGCCTGGAAGCTTGCACTTGCGCTATTGACTGTTTTGTAGATAAATAGAAGATTTCACTCTCAGCACCTTCCATCTTTTCACAAGCTCTGTGCCTCTCACAAGCTCTAAAATTCACATTGAAGTATATTCATCTTTTAGATTGTAAGCTGTCTGGGGCAGGATCTGTCTCTTCTGATTGTGCAGCGTCTAATGCAGTGAGGCCCCGATCCTGATTGGGGAAATACAATAATTTAAATGATTATTAATAATAAAGAAACAAAGGGCCAGGAACAAAAATACATCTCTTGCTAATTAAGAATTAGGTACTGTAGAGAAACAGCTGGTTTAGTGATATTTTGATCCTCTAGAAGGACTCTGGACATCTGATCTTGGTGCTAAACAGTGGTTTCATTAAAACAGTTTATCAAAGCGGTTCACAGGCTGAAATAGAATGTTTTGCTATTGCTTTCATTGCATGCACAAAGCATATTGTGTGAACAGCATTTGGCAGGAGCAAATGTAGTGTATCTGAAACCTTTAATTATATACTGTAGGCAGCTCTGTCTGGGTCAGAAGATACCACATTATCAAATGACATGGTGTAGTCATTCAGAACTCATGCAACAGCTTGATCATTCATTGAATGATTGGTCTCTATCAAGCAAGTAACAGCAACAGGCTCTAATGAAAATAAGTGTGAAATGTTTGAATCTCTTGTTACCTGATTGATATAAGAAATGAAGGGAGCTGTGTTCAGTGAAATTTTTACAGCAGCAAAGACAGTGCATATTATGTGCTGTGTCACACTTCCACTTGCTGTATGGTACTAGCACTTCAAAAAGTTTACAAGGTATTTCAGTTTCATTGAATTTCATTTTGCCAGTGTATGCAGCAGAACATAATACCATATAAGCTCGGTTTAAACACAAATTAAAGAGAAATGAAGAAAAATGGTAATGTTTGGGGATATTTACACTATTCCATTTTCCAAACTAAAGGTAGAATAAGTTTATGATTAAGGCACAGGAGTGGGAGTCAGGAAGTCTAAGGCTGTGTCTACACTGCTCACCTTATAACGGCGCGACTGTACCGCTGCAGCTGCGCCATTGTAAGGTGCACAGTGTACCTGCTTTTTGTTGCAGATAGAGAGCTCTCCTGGTGACAAAATAAAACCATCCCCAATGAGGGGCGGTAGCTTCATCGACGGGAGAATATCTCCTGCTGACGAAGCACTGTCAACACCAGCGCTTTTTGTGGTTAAAACTTTTGTCATTTAGGGGTGTGTTTTTTTCATATCTTTGAGCGAGAAAAGTTTTAACAATGAAAGTGCATTGTAGACAAAGCCTAAATTATATTTATGGCCTAGCCACATACTTCCTGAGTGACTGTAGGCATTTCATTCGACCTCCCTGTAGCTCAGTTTCCCCATCTGTACAAGGGAGATAGCATCTGTCTCACACAGGGTTGTGAGGCTTACTTCATTTATTTGTAAAGTGCTTTGAGATCCTAAGATGGAAGCTGCTATTGAATGGTAAATTATTAACTGTAGTAGAGTCTCAGGAACCAACCCATGCAACACACCTCAATGCCAACTCTGCCCACATATCTACACCAGCAACACCATCACAGGACCTAACCTGATCAGCTTCAACATCACCGGCTCATTCACCTGCACGTCCACCAATGTTATATATGCCATCATATGCCAGCAATGCCCCTCTGCTATGTACATTGGCCAAACTGGACAGTCACTACGCAAGAGGATAAATGGACACAAGTCAGATATCAGGAATGGCAATATATAAAAACCTGTAGGAGAACACTTCAGCCTCCCTGGCCACACAATAGCAGATGTAAAGGTAGCCATCTTACAGCAAAAAAACTTCAGGACCAGACTCCAAAGAGAAACTGCTGAGCTCCAGTTCATTTGCAAATTTGACACCATCAGATCAGGATTAAACAAAGACTGTGAATGGCTTTCCAACTACAGAAGCAGTTTCTCCTCCCTTGGTGTTCACACCTCAACAGCTAGCAGAGCACCTCACCCTCCCTGATTGAACTAACCTCGTTATCTCCATACTGATTTATACCTGCCTCTGGAGATTTCCATTACTTGCATCTGAAGAAGTGAGGTTCTTACCCATGAAAGCTTATGCTCCCAATACTTCTGTTAGTCTTAAAGGTGCCACAGGACCCTCTGTTGCTTTTTACAGAGTCTCATTAGTGGCTGATAGTTTTTGCAAGTCTGACAAAATATGGCAGTTCTGGGTTTGGCTTGTAGCTATTCCAGATAAATGGGTTCCTGCTTTGGACTTGTCAGTCTGGCAGAGTCACCAACTGCCACAGAGAATTTGCAGGTTGCAGGAAATCTTTTTTTTTTTTTTTCCTTTTCTTTTTTTTAATGCCATCTCTCTTCTCCACATTTCACTCTGCCTAAAAGTCAGGCAGCTAATTTTCTCTTTCCGAGCACTTACGCTTTAAAAAAGAAACAATAGAGTGGTGGAACTGAGACTATTTGAAAAATGCAAAAAAATGCTGGCCTTGCACATTAAATTGGCCTGTGACTAACTACAGTGGTACCAATTAATCATAATAATAATTAATAACGTGTTTTTCCATATCCCTGGTTTCTCAGACCACCAAAGAACTCTCTGCCTTGCAGTAGATGAGTTACATTTTCAGTACAAACTATATACCCGTTTGGGCTGGGATCAGCACTTTTACTCTTCCCCTAGGAGAAGTGATGATTGTAGCATTTATCATACATAAAGGAATCTACCATAAATAGCTGCCAAAAAGTAGATCAGCCAAGAGAACAAATTGAGCAGTATCCAGGATCTCAGAAACCTTTTCAGCTAGTATCAGGGGGTAGCCGTGTTAGTCTGTATCCACAAAAACAAGAAGGAATCCGGTGGCACCTTAAAGACTAACAGATTTATTTGGGCATAAGCTTTCATGGGTAAAAAACCTCACTTCTGCATCTGAAGAAGTGAGGTTTTTTACCCACAAAAGCTTATGCCCAAATAAATCTGTTAGTCTTTAAGGTGCCACCGGACTCCTTGTTGTTGTTCAGCTAGTGGAGCTGATGGTGAATTAAGGAAACTACTCCCTCAGTGCTCTCCAAAAGCTCCCATTTTGGAGCAATAACAGATATGAGTGGGTATATGTGGAAAGGTGCCAATAAAGGTACCTGACAACAGAATTCCATCTGAAAGAGACCATTCTAGTATGTCAGAGCATGAGGCCGTTGAGCATCCTGACTAGACCTAGTCCTGTGGACCAGAGCACATTCATGCTCACTCAAAAAATTGAGAGTCCACAGACAAAATACTGTGAGCTGGATTAAAAAATATTACTGCCAGGAGAATACTGGACTTGTCCCAGTGGTGGTCTGTTGGTGCAGGAAGAATATCTTTCTGAAGGATGTACTCCAGTTCCTGGTCACCCTAATTATGGACGTGACTCTCCTAGGCTATAGGGAAGAAACAAGAAAAAACAGAACAATACAGTTGGTCCAAAAGAAAAGTAAAAAAAAAATCCATACTAATGTGGTAAATATGAGGGTATTTCATCTGTCTTTTCTGGAATTGAGGAAAGAATGGAAAGAAAATCATGTACTGGTCTAATCAGACAGCCCTTTGCCTTTAGCAGAGAGAAATGAGGTGCAGAAGACCAAGGTCCAAAAACTCCTCTTTGCTTCCTCTAGCAGAGGGTAGGAAAAAATAGAGTAGACCCAGGTGTCAGAATGATCTCCCAAGGGAAAACTCTGAGAGTCCAAACTCCAGGTTTTCACTGCCGTGTGCAGAAATCACCAACAGAAGCCTGATCACCTCTGCTGACCTTGGCAGAAATAAAGTTGCTCTCCTCCAGACACTTTGTGCATTCCAAGCAATGGGAATGTCAAGACAGATGGGCTTTATTTCTGGTAAGTATTGTATATTTAGAGGGCTTGGATTGACTCTGTGGGAGTTGGGCTTGATAACCTTGCTTTGCCTTGAATAGAGGAAGGGGAAAGGGATTAGTCAGCACAAAAAATAAGCTGATTCATGCTGATGATCAGGTTCAGTACATGACCCTTATACACTATTTTTTCTTCCCCTCTATCTTGAGCAACAAGACTTGACTGATGGCTTAATTTTAAATTACTGTTTCATCATACCCTTGCTAGATCTCTCCCATTCATTACTGAAGGAACCACCCATCTGCTCACAGAGATGCTTGTGACATAAACAAGGGAGGAAATGTATGGCAAGGGCTAATCAAATATATGATATGAAGCCACCTGCTGCCCTGGTCTCCTGTCATGGCATTTAGATTGGTGGGTTTTGAACTGCCAATCATCCCATAATATAATCTCAAAATAAAAGGAGGGGCTGGAAGAGTTGATCTGTGGCATATTCAGGGAGACTGATGATATTTTTATCCCTCTTTTTAGATTTCGTCTCTGTGTTTTTTGTTTTTGGTGTGTATGTGTGTGTGTGTGTATATATACTTAAACCAGTTCTAGGATTATGCACTGGCCCATGTTGCCTTTTTGATAATTATTGTTTTCAGTTGTATTTTGGTTGATGCTCAGAGGCCCTTTAGAAATAAACGCCTAATAACTAAAAACCTAGCAATAGATAGTGATACTGTGCAAACTGGTTGTCTAGAAACTTATAGCACACATTTTCTTCACAAACCTTTTACTTTATTTGAATGCTAGAAGCTGGGACTGGATGACAGGGGTAGATCACATGTTAATTGCCCTGTTGTGTTCAGTCCCTTAGAAGCATCTGGTACTAGTGGCCACTGACAGAAGGCAGGATACTGGGCTAGATGGACCAATTGTCTGAGCGAGTATGGTCATTCTTATGTTCCATTTGGATTACTTAGTGTAAATCTCAACGCTAACATTAGAAAATGTACACGTCTGAGATAGCTACACTATTACAGCTAGTATGGGAAAAGGGATATTTGTTTTATTTTAAATGATTGTGTGCAGTATATATGGAATTTTCACATAGAAGTATTTGATAAAGCCCATAACTAGCAGATCTGAGCTTTGATCCTGCAGTATTCAAGCCTGCAAAACATCCATCAAAGTCAGCCCTGGCAGGGGTACTCAAACTCATTTACAATGTAAGTTCTTATTTTAAAAACATTGTCTTGTGGACCACTTCTCTACCATTGTATAACATCTTTGTGGTAACTACAGCAAATGCTTATGTGGAGAAGTAATATTACAAGTGTGTGTGTGTGTGAGTGTTAATCAGTTTAGTTAGTCGCTGGGGGGGGAATCAGAGAAGCCAGCATTTTGTGACCAACCAGCTCTCAGAGGCCTATCAGCAGTCCATGGACCCCAGTTTGAGAACTTCTGGATGACAAAATCCACCTCTTGAACTTTCATTGGTTAGTTCTCTGGGATGTCAGCACTGAGTGTATCTTTGGATACTTGAGTAAATCCTACCATGTGCTGAAGAATGCAGAATCTGTAGTCTTAGTCACTATTTTTCAGTATCTCGAAAAAGTTAGCTCTTGAGCTCCAAAGTTAAATAAACAGGTAATTTGACTTGTTCAACTATGTTTTTACTTTAAAAGTCTTACACGCCATCTAGTGATGATAGTGCTCTGGAAAGGGCACAACAGTGGCTTAAAGCTTTAGCCTTGTGGCCAAATTCTGCCCTTACATACTCTGGTGTAAGTTCAATAATTCCACTGTCTCCTGGTGTGAGAGAGAGGAAAGTTTGTCTCCTTGTCAGGAATATATTTTAGAATGCCACATTTTCTTACCCTAAGAGGGAAAGGCTTTGACAGTCAATATGATTGATTGTGTTTTGGTCCATTTCTTTTCCTTTAGCAAAGCAACAATCAAGTTAAAACAGACAGGAAAAACAGATCTGTGTAGCTTCTCACATTTGTATGGCCCATACGGTAGCCTCCTTTCTGCAGAATGAAGGGAAGTACTTGTAGTAACTTGCTCCAAGATGAGTCAGGAAACAGCTTATGTGAGTGAGAACAGCCTGAGTGACATGCTTCCAGTGTGACATACATCGTAATCACATATAGCACATTCACCATATCTTCAGTGTCATTCACACAAGGTGCGGTCTCTTATAAATATATAATAATTTAATGGAACTATCAAGACGTATAGCTATTCCAAACTTGAGTAACTATGTCATCATATTGCTGAAACCTTTGTCTAAAATTAGATTGTGAGCTCTTTGGAGCAGGGCCTATGTCATTTAAAAGAAATTGCTCTGTAAAGTACCTAACACATTTTTGTGAGCTGTATAAATAATAAAAGTGTGCCCCAATTTTTCTAGCCCAGACAGATTAGCTATTGGGATCTTAAAAATCATATAATTTTGCTTGTTCCTCTTGTGCTTTCCTCTATTTAATCCTGTCATGGTTCTAGCAGCTGAGTTCTCTGACAGCTATTACTGGAAACAAATGAAAGTCTGGAATCCCAAATTTTTCAAAGGGTATAAAACATGAATTTCAACAGTTCCTGAGCTGTCAGATGCTAAAATCATGTCTGAATTAAGTATGCATGTTTGTTGAGTGTGAGGGCTGGTGCAAATAATTGGAATTGTGTGATTTTTTTTTTTTAAGGACTAGTATCTCATGAACTGTAAAGAATAGATATGAATGATCACAAGATATCAGACCTTAAAACTGTCGGTAAACCTTGATCTAACAGTACATAGTTGGGACTATGCCAGGACCTACTGTAGCAAGTCTCCGATCTCAGGCCAATATAACTTTAATTCCTTGCATGTATCCTTGTTTTACTTGAGACATTTTATTGATTTTGCTGTTCCTTATCTTTCTAATTAAAACAAGCCTTTAAAACAAAATTACTTAGTCATTTTGGTGAACAGATTTCATATATACTCCCAGTAAGGAATATACTGAGGCTGCAGGTTTCGCTTTTTCTTAGGAAGCAGCATGGTATAGCACAGTGGTTTTCAATCTTTTTTCATTTGCGGACTCCAAAAAAATTTCAAATGGAGTTGTGGACCACTTTGGAAATCTTAGGCATAGCCCCAGTTGAAAACCACTGTTCTGTGGTAACAAGAATCTTTCACAGAACCTTTAGATATAGTCTGCAAACCCCTAGGGGTCCGTGGACCACAGGTTGAAAACCACTGGTGTAGCAGATTGAACCATGGGCAGTGAGCCAGGAACACAATAGTTCTAATCCCAACTCTGGTACTGACTTGTGGCTTTGGGTTTTGTTTCTAAATTGTAATTAGAGCAGAGGTTCTCAAACCCTGGTCCGTAGACCACCAGTGATCTGCGAGCTCCATTCAGGTGGTCTGTGGATAGTTTTCTCTAAGGTGCATGCCTGGGCGGCCACATACAAGAGAATGAAGGGCCACCCACGTAATTAGTGGAGCCGCGCAGGCGTGGCTCCACTAATCAGTTGCCTGGACCCTGGAGAAGACACACATGTAAGGTGAAGTGGTGGCCTTGGGGAGAATAGGGGGTAGGTGGGAGAGGGCAGTGGGATGAGAAGAGGGGGTGTGGGGAATTTGCGATGTGAAGGGCTGCAGCGGCCAGAGAAAGAGGCAACTTTCCCCAGCTCCAGGTCTGCAGCTGCTGGGGAGAGACTGCTGTCCTTCCCAGCCTCAGCTCTGTGGCTGCTGTGGCGAGGGAGAGACACTCCCCCCTTCCCAGCCCCAGCTCGGGGGCTGCCGCGGTGGGGGAGAGAGGGCACATCCATCATATTAGAAAGGTAAGACTACTGATATTAAAATATGAGTTGTGTGCTTTTATTTGTAGAACAAAAAAATGTTAATTGTTATTGGTTTTTTTTATATAACGCTTTTATCCAAAGCGCTTTACAATAGTTAGCTAACGGTACAAACAACATTTGGAAAGATCATTAAGTAGTCCACCAAGACCCTCAGCAATTTTCAAGTGGTCTGCGGAAAAAAAAATTGAGAACCACTGAATTAGTGGATGGGTGCAGTTTACAGGCCATCATCACGCAGACACTAGATTTTATGATGAGAGATTATTGAAAATCAGTTTAATCAAACAAAGGGATCTTCTGATCTCAAGAGATCAGCCGCATAGCCATGTCAATATATAACTCAGATCTTACCCAATAATCATGCTGCTGCCAATCCTTTAGTAACTAAAATCTAAAGGTTTATTATAAGAGAAAAGAAGAAGAGAATTACAAATGGTTAATAGATCATTACATACAAGAATGGCAATGTTTTTATACCAGGTTTGTAGCAGTGACATTATAGACTGCTGGCTTGTAAAGTCTCTGGCAACTTCCAAAAGATTGGAAGGTCCTCAGCCCATAGTTCAAATATGCTCCTTTTAGTTGGAAGTCCACAGTCCAGAGAATCAGACCTGGAAAGAGGAAATATGGAGATGATTCAAGGGTCTTTTATACCCCCTGCCATGTGCTTGGAATGTTACTGTTCCAAAATAAAGCTCACACATTACAGTTTGTGGAAAATTACTACTGGCACAAGAAGGAGTCCAAGGTCAGATGAGCATGTCACACGCCTCTACATGGCTTGCTGACTCACAGGGGCAGCCTTTGGCCATTTGGAAGCTAAGCGCGACTTCAGGAAGAGCCATCTGGGCAGAATGAGTTTCTTCTATGGTCCATTGTGAGAGTTAATTGCCTTGGGTGGGCCATCAACACAAAGCTGTCTGGCTTCAATGTAGATTTTACCTGGTTGGAGTTACCCCAGGAATACAAATCTATAGCCAATATTTATAACTTCAGATACAAAAATGATACGTGCATTTAAACAGGATAATCATCTTCAGTGAATCCTAATTTTTCCATTGACAACTTACATGACATACTTGTACAAGTTTTGTTGCAATTGTCAAATAGTGGGAATATTAATGATATAAATGGTCATATTTCAATCCTACAACATCCTATATAGAATCTGTTTACATCAGATTTCCTTGTATGTGACACTACCACAACTGCAACCAGTAGAAGAGCCCAAGCTAATTCCCTTGTTTAAAAGAAAGGCAGCTGATTGTAGGTTATTGAAAGGAAGGATGATCCAGTGGTTGGGGCACTAACCTAGGACTTAGGAGACCTGGGTTCAATTCTTTTCTCTGCCACAAACTTCCCATATGCCCTTGGGTAAGTCACTTAGTCTGTCTGTGCTTAGTTCCCCATCTGTAAAATGGGGATAATAATTCCTCACAGGAGTGTTGTGAAGATAAAAACAATAAAGAGTGTGATGAAATTCTGAGATCTACTGATGAAAAGCACTATTTAAGAAATACATGGTGATATTATTATTATTTTCTGGAACATCCTTCCCCTTGTCCGTCATGCTCTGAATTTGCCTATATATTTTTATGGTGTTTGGAGGGGAAGGGGGTTTGAAGGATCTAATGGTTGGATGATTGTTTTAGTTACGTAGGTGATCTGATGGGATGAAGTTGGTGGATTGAACTTTTTTTTTATTCTTTCAGTTAAGGATTTATGTCCTCCTCGTGTGTATGGAGTTTTGTACAAAATTTCTAAAACTATGGGTAGGTATTTTAAACATAAATATGAAGAAATTAATTATCCATAGTTATTTGCACTGTTGGTGTATCCTTGTTGGTCCCAGGATCTGAGAGTGACAAGGTAGGGGAGGAAATATCTTTTATTGCTCCAAAAAAAGATATTACCTCTCTTACCTTGTCTCTCTCAAGATATAAATAATACATTTTGAAAAGCTTTACTCCACCTTGCAGGAAAAAGAAAAGAAAAAAAGTACCCTTTATTTTCTGTGCTTTCTTAAACTATTCCTTTCTGGTGCTTTAGTAATCCTCCTTTATATTCTACTTAAAATAACTAATGAATCAGTTAACTCCAGTCAAATAAGTTCTGAAAACCCCATTACACCTCAATTAGTGAAATGTACCGCTTAAGTTCCAGTTACATAGAAAATCGATAATTGTTTTAATATTTCAGTTCCATTGCACAGACAAATTAGAACCCCTTGTCTCCAAAATACAGTTCAGATACAGACACTTAATGATTAGCAACTAAAGTGATTTTTTAAAAAGTGTAATTACCTAATTAAACTCCAAAATATCTACTTTAATTGTCCGATATAAGAGAGAAATGGAAGACAAATTAAAATTTTGTGCAGCAGACATATTGTAAGAGGAAATATTCTTCACAGAGCCATATCTCAGACCATACTTGTGCTTAGACTAAAGGTAACTCTGGATATTAGCCCTTTACATCTGCATAGCTCAGCTTTGCACCGGTCCACCATAACCTTACTACTGTTTCAGAGTAGCAGCCGTGTTAGTCTGTATCCGCAAAAAGAACAGGAGTACTTGTGGCACCTTAGAGACTAACAGATTTATTAGAGCATAAGCTTTCGTGGACTACAGCCCACTTCTTCAGATGCTAAGGTTGGTGAAGTGGGTGGCGGTTCTTCTTCCTGGTCCCTGGAGCAAGGTTCTGAGCCATTATGTGGGGTGGTGAGCTCATGCAAATGCGTTCCCTGCTGCCCCTTCCCACCACAAGTGGTTTTTTATTTAGCCAGTTTGTGTGTCTTGCTGCTCCTCCTCTCTCTTGTAGTACCCTAAAATTATATAGCTACCCTGTGGAGCTGCTGTGGGAGAAGGAAGGGGGCAAGAGCTGGGTCTCAAAACTAGTTCCCTTCTCCATTCCTCCCCCCAAAAAGACCCCTTTGGCTCATTCCTAAGTACAAGCATTAGGTATTGACACCCAACTCACTACAAGTGAGCCGGGAAGGAAACTAGACCTAAAAGATGTGCTTTGTATGTGCATTTCCTTCCTGATGTAATCTTTCAGAACTCAGTTGGGGTAGAGATGTAAAGTGATCTCCAAGAGTCAGGAAGGAATTTTACTGCCATGTATAGTATTGCATTTTAGACCATATAGATAGTTTGGGCTGCTTCACCTTCTGAGGCAGGATACAAGATTTTGATTAACAATATGTAATATGTGCACCACGATGAAATGCAGTAGTTGTTTGTGAATTTACAATCTAAACCACTAGGCTATTTGTCACTAAAAACTAAACTACAGGGAGTTATTTTGGATTTGGGAGAAGGACAGTGTATTTCATATTAATAGGCTGACCATGTGCCATTATGCAGTTGCCATTAAGATATAAAGTAAAACTACAAATTAAATGTATTCTTGCTAGAAAGATGCCCATAGCATTTATGAAAGATGATGGAACCTAGCTATTTTTCAATAGCAGCAAGTTTCTGTTGCAGTGTAGTGTTTTTTAATGTAAAATCTTCACTTCTAGATATTGAATTTGACTTCCCTGTACCTTTATAAAGAGAAGAATTTGAAAGCCTCGTCATAATTCAAAAAGTGTGCTGCACACAGTGTTGGAACACACTTCAGTATTCAGTCTCCCAATGCAATTTTTTAACTTTTGTTTTTTATAAATTTCCAAATATGTTTAACAATACAGCTCTGCATGGGAGCAGAGAGTGTAGTCCAACATTTAGAAGAGTGGACTTGGTATGCGGATATTTGGGTATATTCATAGCTGTACTCCATCCTCAGTGTATGACACTGAGCAAAAGTCAGCCACTGTCTCAGTTTCCTATCTGTAATATGAATATTGTATTTAAGTGCCTCTTATGGGTGGGATTTGTTAAAATGTATTCAGATGCAGGGAACTATATAAGTGCAAAGTAGTGTGTGTTTATTTTGAGGTTTTATGCATTTATTTTGTATCCTAATGGTAATGCTCTGAACCTTCCATGTGGGAACAGAGTATTGCTCAGTGTTTGAGATTTACTCCTCTGGAAAATTAACAAGCAATACTGATGGTCTCCAAAGGAGTTCTGGTCCAGGAGGATGGTGCATATGACTTGGGTTTACAGGAGTGAGGGATTTTAATTGGTGGAAGTGGGAGTCCACAATGCTCCAACAGGACTGCAGAGTCCCTTGGAATAAAAAGAACACATAAGGCAACCTTAACATTGCATTAACCTAAGGGTATGTCTACACTACGAGAGTAGTTCAATTGTACTTAAATCGAATATGTGGAATCGATATTACAAAGTTGAACGTGTGTATCCACACTAAGGACAGTAATTCGACTTTATGAGTCCACACTAACGGGGCAAGCGTCGACATTGGAAGCGGTGCTCTGTGGACAGCTATCCCGCAGTTCACGCAGTCCCCGCTGCCCATTGGAATTCTGGGTCGAGCCCCCAATGCCTGCTGGGGAAAAAAATGTGTCGAGGGTGGTTTTGGTAACTGTCGTCATCCAACCGTCACTCCCGCCCTCCCTCCCTGAAAGCGCCGGCGGGCAATCAGTTCGCACACTTTTCTGGTGAGTGACAGCGCGGACGCCACAACACTGCGAGCATGGAGCCCGCTGCGACCACCACTGCAGTTATGGCCGTTGTCAACACCTCGGACCTTATCAGCCACCTTTTCCAGAGGCAGATGCTGAGAAATCAGGCGAGGAGGCTATGGCAGCACGGTGAGGACATGAAGTCTGAGAGTGGCACAGACCTCTCACAAAGCACGAGACCCTGCGCCGTGAACATCATGGTGGCAATGGGACATGTTGATGCTGTGGAACGGCGATTCTGGGCCCAGGAAACAAGCACGGACTGGTGGGACCGCATATTGCTGCAGGTCTGGGATGAATCACAGTGGCTGCGAAACTTTTGTATGCGGAAGGGAACTTTCCTGGAACTTCGTGAGTTGCTGTCCCCTGCCCTAAAGCGGTAGGACACCTGGATGCGAGCAGCCCTGACTGTCCAGAAGCGAGTGGCCATAGCCCTCTGGAAGCTTGCAATGCCAGACAGCTACCGGTCAGTCACGAATCACTTTGGCGTCGGCAAATCAACCATGGGGGTTGCTGTGATGCAAGTAGCCAACGCAATCGTTGAGCTACTGCTGTCAAAGGTAGTGACCCTTGGAAACGTCCAGGTCATCATAGATGGCTTCGCCACGATGGGATTCCCAAACTGCGGTGGGGCTATAGATGGAACTCACATCCCTATCCTGGGACCGGACCATCAGGCCAGCCAGTACATTAACCGAAAGGGCTACTTTTCAATGGTGCTGCAAGCACTGGTGGACCATAGGGGACGTTTTACAAACATCAACGTAGGATGGCCGAGCAAGGTTCATGACGCTCGTGTTTTCAGGAACTCTGGTCTGTTTAGACGGCTGCAGGAAGGTATTTACTTCCCGGACCAGAAAATAACTGTAGGGGATGTGGAGATGCCTATAGTGATCCTCGGGGACCCAGCCTACCCGCTAATGCCCTGGCTCATGAAGCCCTATACAGGCGCCCTGGACACTGAAAAAGAACTCTTCAACTACCGTCTGAGCAAGTGCAGAATGGTGGTGGAGTGTGCTTTTGGACATCTCAAGGGGAGATGGAGAAGCCTACTGACTCGCTCTGATCTCAGCGAAACCAATATCCCCATTGTTATTGCAGCTTGCTGTGTGCTCCACAATCTCTGTGAGAGCAAGGGGGAGACCTTTATGGCGGGGTGGGAAGTTGAGGCGAATAGCCTGGCCGCTGATTACGCCCAGCCAGACAGCCGTGCGATTAGAAGAGCCCAGCGGGATGCGCTGTGCATCCGGGAGGCTTTGAAAGCTAGGTTCCTCAGTGAGCAGGGTAACCTGTGACTATTAATTTGTTTAAAGTGAAGCTGAACCTGCCCCCATTTCTTTACCCACTTACTGTTGACTATCCTCTCCAGCTACATACCCCGTTCACCCCGTTCCCCCCCTTCCAACACACATTTAAAAATAAAATAAATGGAACTTTGTTAATGAACACCATTTTCTTTATTACGGATTTCGCGGTAAAGTGTTGAAACTGGGACGCAGACTGTAGTGGGGAGCGGGCGTAGTGATGGAAAGGACGCTTCTAAACTTGAGGAATGACAGGCTCCTGCTCCTAGAGTGGGCTGCAGTGGTGGACTGGTTGTTTCAACGGAGCCTGCCACCCCTCCTTTTCGGGACTCTGTGTGTGGGGGCTATTTGACTTTGTGGCGGGGGAGGACGGTTACAGATCCCCTGCTGCGTGGCTCTGTGATCCAGGAGAAGGACCGCTGCATAAGATCTCTATCCGCCCTCCCCCGCCACAAAGTCACATGGCCCCCACCACACAGAACATGAAAACCAGCTCCCAGACTGACCAGGGTACCTAGTGACTGCAATGTGTGTGTAACCTTCTGCTGAACCTGCCCCCGTGTCTGTACCCTGGTAAAGGTGACTGTCCTCTCCAATTACCAACCTCCTTCCCCCCTTCAAACACACTCTCCCCTAAAAGAACATGATGGAAACAGTAATTAACAGAAACGTATCTTTTATTAGCAACTACACAGTTAGGGTATGAAACTGGGACGGGGGCTTGGGTGAGGCGGGAAGGAAAGGACTTATCAAATTTTTGGGAATGAGAGCCTTCTGGTACTTGAGCAGTCTGCAGGGGTGGAGTGACAGTTTTCACACCCCCTGCCGCCCCTCCTTCTTGGGACTTTGGGTGAGGGAGGTATGGGAGTTTGTGGCGGGGGAGGGCGGTTAGAGATCGACTGCAGCGGGGCTCTGTCCTCCTGCCTCCGGTCCAAGCAGCGTTTGAGTCGCCTGCTGGTCTTCCTGCCGCCACCTCTCTTCCTGTTCACTGTGTGCTCGCTGGTATTGTGATATGTTCTCCCTCCACTGGGTCTGCTGGGCCGCATCGGCTCGGGAGCAGCCCATAAGTTCTGAGAACATGTCGTCCCGTGTACTTTTCTTTCTCCGCCTAATCTGCACCAGCCTCTGCGAGGGGGATGCCAGGGTAGGTCGGGAGACATTCGCAGCTGTGGGATGGGAAAAAGGGAGTGAATTCCTCACAAAGATAATTTTTTGTGAACAATGAACATAGTCTTTCTCTGTGAACAAGACCATGCACAGCACCTATCACATGCGTACGCAGGACAAGGTCGAATTTTCGGCCTTCGCATTCAGTGCCTGGGGTCTTGCAGTGGAGATCAGACAAGCGGGGCAGGACAGCGGAATTCGGGTAGCAGGCTGACATGGTAAGCCGTAGACTTTTGGCTGCTTAAAACTTAAATTATAGCAGTGCTCTCCTTTCACGTTCAAAGCAATGCTCCTATCATTGGCCAGTTCCTGCTGCCAGCAATCCGGCAAGCATGAACTCTGCCCCTGTCCCACCCCCTCGCGGCTGTCCCCGGGAAAGATCCCTGTATGCTGCCCCTCTCCCACCTCCACCGCGTGGCTGTAAACCGCCGGTGACAGTTCTGTAAAGGAACAGGCAAGCAGTCGCAATAGTAACATTCCCCTAATTCTAAGCAGGTCACGATGAGCGACATCACTCTGCTGAGAATTTCTGAGACCGAGAAAGAACGCATGCTGCGTGAAAGCCAGCAAAAACCAGGGCCGTATGCCACCATGCTCTGCAAGGCAATGATCCCAGAGTACTTGATGATAGCCTGGCGAGGAAAAGTTTTCTACCACGGAGGACACAGTAAGGCCGCTCTCCCCAGGAACCTCATGCAAAGGCTTTCCAGTTACCTCCAGGGGAGCTTTGTGGAGATGTCCCATGAGGATTTCAGCTCTATCCCTGGATATATAGACCTTCTTTTCCAGTAGCTGCACTGGAAAGGACTAAAAAGTAGAGCGCCTAGGGCAAACTAATCATGATAAACCGGACATTGTTAGATTCTTTTGCAGTAGTTGCACTGCCAAGGACTAAAACGTTAAGCGCCTAGGGCAAACAAATCATGAAAAACCCATTGTTAATATTCCTGTTCTGTTCAAAATAAATGTTTACATATTTAAAACACTTACCGACTGATCCTTCCCCTGATTCAGGGTCTGGGTTAACGCCTGGGGATAGTTGGTAGGGGATCTCTGTGAGGGTGATGAAGAGATCCTGGCTGTCTGGGAAATCAGCGTTGTAAGCGCTGTCGACTGCCTCGTCCTCCTTCTCACCTTCCTCATCTTCCCCGTCCGCTAACATCTCCGAGGAAGCGGGCGTCGACAATATCCCATCCTCAGAGTCCACGATCAGTGGTGGGGTAGTGGTGGAGGCCGCATCTAGAATGGAATAAAGTGCCTCGTAGAAACGGCATGTCTGGGGCTGGGATCCAGAGCGTCCGTTTGACTCTTTGGTCTTCTGGTATGCTTATCTCAGCTCCTTGATTTTCACGCGGCACTGCGTTGCATCCCGGCTGTACCCTCTCTCTATCATGCCTTTTGATATCTTCTCGTAGATCTTTGCAGTCTGTCTTTTCGATCGCAGCTCTGAAAGCACGGACTCATCGCCCAACACAGCGATCAGATCCAGGACTTCCCAATCAGTCCATGCTGGGGCCCTCTTTCTATTCTGAAATTGCATGGTCACCTCTGCTGGAGAACTCTGCATCGTTGCCAGTGCTGCTGAGCTCGCCACGATGTCCAAACAGGAAATGAGATTCAAACTGCCCAGACAGGAAAAGGAATTCAAATTTTCCCGGGGCTTTTCCTGTGTGGCTGGTCAGAGCATCCGAGCTCGGACTGCTGTCCAGAGCATCAACAGAGTGGTGCACTGTGGGATAGTTCCCGGAGCTATTAGCATCGATTTCCATCCACACCTACCCTAATTTGACATGGCCATGTCGAATTTAGCGCTACTCCCCTTGTTGGGGAGGAGTACAGAAATCGAATTTAAGAGACCTCTATGTCGAACTAAATAGCTTCGTTGTGTGGACGGGTGCAGGGTTAATTCGATTTAACGCTGCTAAATTCGACATAACCTCCTAGTGTAGACCAGGCCTTAGAAAACATGAATGAAATCCTGGCTCCATTGAAATCAATGAGATCTTTGCTGTGGCCTTCAATGAGACCAGGATTTTCACCTCATATGTACAGTTAACTGTTTCTAAAAAATAAGTCTGAAAATACTTAAAAAGTTAAGCAGAGAAGTGCAACCCAGATCTGTAGGTAAAACTTCTGTGTGGGAAAAAATAGGAGCAGTCTAGCATAACAAGACATGGCTTGTCTCTGGAATCGTCTTTACCTTAGTACCCCCTCCAAACACTGACTAGGCTTACCTTGATCAACTTGAGAGCTGAGAAGATCACAAGACATGATTGCAGGCTGGTGACTTTTTTGAGTAATTTGAATTCCTTGGATCACCAGCGAATGAGCTAAGGACTAGAAATAAAATCAGAGACTGAATTCTCTGTTGGCCCAAGCAAATGCAACTCCAGTGAGGTTGAGTTGGCACTGCAGCCTTTACACCAGCAATGCATTTTACCCAAGTGTCTCATCTACAGTATTGCCAACCCCAGCCATTCAGAAATCATGATCTTGGCCCCAAAAATCATGAGATTTTTAAAAAGAAATAAATAAATTTTGGATTATTTGTATTTGCCTTCTAGTTTTGGAGCCTTCAGGATGCACTCAGTTCATATATTCAAGCTTTTTCTCTGCAGCCACAAGGGCTTGAAACTTGTTTTAAATGTAAGTTGAGGAGTTGGGGCTTTAAGTAATGCATCAGATATCGGAAGACTCATGATAAAATTGTGTGAGTTGGCAGCACAGCACCTAACACTGATCAGTATGTTCATTAGGCAGGACAGCAACCACAGAACACTAGGTAGTCTCAGATGGTCACCCTGCTGCCATTAAAACCAGCCCAAACCTGCTAACCTTTAGAAAGATGAGTAAAACCAACTTTTTAAGTATGCCATTGCAAATTTACTATTATTTACTGAAGCAAAATAAACTACACCTCAGGTGACAGTTTGGAAATTTGAGGGATGATGTGACAATAAGAGGATGCTATCCCTGAGTAACAGCTCCAACAGATCCCAATGCTTGCTCTGATTAATAAGCTTACTACTGAGAGAGCTAGTAGTGACCTTGATATTTAGGTTGCCTAACAGTTTCCGTTCTTTTTCTGACACCTCTACTATTTGCAGCAGGCCTTTAAAATTCAGTAGAGAGAAAACCCTCAGGCTAGAGAAGTGCCTTTTGCTCAGCTGTAGCTAAGTTACAGATTGTTAAAAATCATGATTTTCCCTGCTCTGGTTTGTGTTTTTTCAGGAAAATTTTGGAAGCATGACAAAATAATAACTGAACACAAACATTTGAAAGATTCTGGGCTTATGGTGCCATGAAGGTCCCAGAAGGTGCAGTGGCACACACTGCATTGAGAATCCTGGGTTGCTGCTGGAGCAGCAGTGGGGAGTGGCGAGCCATATCGAGCTCCCTCCAACCCTCACCACAACGTTATACCTGGCACGTTGCCCCAGAATCACATCCCCATCCCTCCCTCTCTGAGGGGGCACCAAATTGAGCAGGTGCTCCCCCAATTCCTGGGTTTGTGGGAAAAGACCCAGACTGGGCTCCCTCCATAAGTGTCCTGGACTAAGTGTACATAGCCCCAGCCCATTCCTCCCCTCTGGAAACACAACATGGGATAGAAGCACTCCAGCTCCCAAGGAGTGGGAAAGAGAAAGGGCTGGACTGGGCTCCCTCTGAACCCTGCACATGGAACCAGAATCCTATTTTCCTACTGCAGATGATAACCTTCTCCTGCTATTAGCTAATGTTAGGTCCTGTACTTCAAGCTGTGCTGCAGTGCTGAAAGTTTTGTGTCCAAACCTTCATAATGATACATAATGGAGGGATTGTTACAGTTGTACATAATAGAATTTATTTTTACATTTTAAAAAACTGGGAAATTACATACAAATAACCTGTGTATCTGGATTATGAGATAGTCTCTAATTACATGATCACATACTATTTTTCCACAGCATTCTGGTTCATTCAGGGCACAGGATGATCCACAAAGGGGTAGAATTAAGGCTGTATGAGCAACTGCAAATCTGGCATTTCCTAATGTTTGAGTGCTTGATTTTCCAACCTAAACATCTTTCTTTTAATATATTTTTTTCTTTGTAATATAGTACTGTATATACACTTGTTGACCAGTAAAATCTTCACGATTGCAAAAATCCACCCTTGCTTTCCCTTTCTTTTTAATATGAAACCTTCTGAAATCTGTCTTGTTCCCCTGCAAACTCCTCTGGAATTCCTTACATTAGAGCTGTCAGAAGGATTAGGAATCTGCAGTGTAAACATTTGATGAACGCCAGCATGTTTCCCAAGTGATAACAAAATTCATTTACTGTTGATGCCCGATATGTGATATTTTAATGTTCATACATTTTTTCTAAACAGCAGTTTTGTTTTGGTTTATCAAATCAAGTGTTCATCTTGTTGGACTACCTACATGCCATGTTTGGGGTTCTAGAAATTGACTTCTATGAATACACCCCTTTTTTAAAAAATGTAATAAGTATAGAAAGCATTTTCTTCACTGAAAACCAACTGCATGGTTTCCTTCAAACTTTCAAAAAGCATTAATTTAGACTGAGAAATGTATTTACTAGAGCCATGATGGTGAGAGTCATGTGTCAAGCCTAACCAATTGTAAGAGGAGCTATTCATTTTAAATTTTAAGCGATATCTGTACAGGAGTTGGTGAAAACTCTTTCCGCCACCACAGCATCTGCAAAGTCCTAAACTGCAGAACTGTTTGGGGCAGTGGCCCTGCCAAATCCTAGTTATTGTCACACAGTTATAAAGTGGAATCTTTTCCAGTTGTGAGGATTTTATGTTGCTGAAGGAAATCATTTGGATCTGTTACTGAGCCTCTGTTGTGGCAAAGCCGTGTCTTGAGGGAATAAATTCTATGTCTACTCCACTTGAATTGAGGTCATTGTTGCTCACTAAAGTGGTGACAGAGCTGCAGGCTGTAGTTTATAAACTAGACCCAAGTTTTTCCTGACTGAGGAATGCCAGCAAGGAAATGTTGTGTTCTCTGTCAGTGGAGATTCTTAGTGCCCCCCTTCAGAAGAGCAGCCTCTAAGAAACATTCTTGAGGCATCACTTGATGTGGAAAATGTTTCCAGCTATGGATCTGTTTTGAACCTTTATTTGGGCTGATTAAGAAGATTATAACAGGGTAAATCAGACAGCCTCCAGAATTCTCAGGATTTCTTGACTCCATGCAGTAGCGTTTCAGGTTTCAGTAAGGTACATAAATTGCACTAATAGTGCTGGTTGATATCTTTTCCTGACAGTGAATGAAGGTCACGACCATGCTGATCCTATCTTTTTCCTTTTTTTTAAGCTCTCATCTACCTTCCATGCTGTTGATCATGAAGTTTTTTTGACACATCTGTGGTTCATACCCAGAGGTACATGGAGCCACTCTATTTCTTTCTTTTTTAAAAGATCCCAGAGCGGTACTATTAGATGATTAGCCACTCCTACTCTCCTATGATGACTCCATCCATTTCCCTTTTCCTCTAGGCTTCTAGATAGCTCCATGACTTACTTATGATTGACTAACAGGGATAGCAAGAATTTTGATGTTCCTATCGCTTCCCATTTAACTTTAGAATAAGTATAATTTTCATTCACAGATTGAGATTAGAACCTAATGTTTCTAGTAAAAAAACCTTTCCAGTGTATGTTCTATTAGTGTAAATGCTTCAAAGTCACAGAGAAGTTGAAAAATGGGGAAACCGTGTAAAGCAACCCTGGCATTCTTGCTGAATTTATTTGCTTTCAGAGCATGCTGCCAGGGTTCTCCATTTTCCCCCACAGATTTTGCAAAGGTGGTGTGTGGAGGGATATGGGGATGGGGTGGTGGAGATTGAATTTTGTTGCTTTGGTCAGGTAAATAGATCTGTTATAGATTTCCATTTCTTGTGTGTATTCTTTTGTACAAGAATCTAGAACTGTGTTATATGTACTTTCAAAGGAATGTTAATAAATATATATATAAAAAAACTGGACTGTGTGCTCTTGATATACAGTGACCTCAGTTCAGCTGCACAGAGTACAAGTTAGCACAGACTTTGGTCCAGAATGTTTAAACTGCACCTTCCCTCCCTATTCCTTTCTTCTCTCTCACTCCCTCCCTCTTTCCCTCCCTCTTCTTAGTTCTACAGTGCACACATAGCTTGTTGTATTTGCATATATGTGGTAAGGCTGTGTAATAAAATATCCTGTTTGTAATGAAAAAGTACCAGGGTACAGAATTTTAAGACTACTCTTGAATTTTCATGATTACTGTCTGGGTGTGCAATATACACACACATTCTTGCATACTTTTTACTGTTATGTATCACCTTTCATCCCAAAGCACTCTCCAAAAAGTAGCGTATACATATAGTCCCACTGACATTCAACCACCTCTTGGTTGGAAGGCAACAGTCAGTTAGTGCACTGTATGGCCAATAATATGTAGAGCAATCCATAAAGGTTAACAAAGTAACTCAAACAGTGAAGAGTTCTGGGTAACAGCACCAGTGCAAACCCCTACTCTAGTACCATAGCGTATATAATATCCAGGCAGAGCAGACAGGAAATTTTAAAGTCTTCTTTGAGAAGGACACACAGTGAACTGTATAGAATTTAATTCATCTGTGCAAGAAGAATGAAGGGCTAAGTCAACCCTGCTGAGATTTGAACCTATGATGCCAGGGAGTCTATACATGACAAATCTGATTTCTCCAACTATATATAAGATTGGGAAGGCTGGATGATAAAACCATGCTTTACATCAAATTGAAGCCTGTGTATTGGCTCCAGATCTTTTCTCAGTAGGTGTAGGCTAGTATTTTAATGATTTCAGCTTAATGAATGTGGGACCCCACTAGATACATCCTCCCGGTTTGACAGCAAACCATTGATAACCACTCTCTGAGTATAGTCTTTGAACCAGTTTTGTACCCACCTTATACTAATTTCATCTAGATCACATTTCCCTAGTTTGCTTATGAGAATGTTGTGTGGGACTGTGTCAAAAGCCTTACTAAAATCGAGATGTATCACATCTACTGCTTTCCCCCTATTCACTAGGCCAGTAGCCCTGTCAAAGAAGGAAATTTGGTTGGTTTGGCATGATTTGTTCTTGACAAATTCATACCGGCTATTCCTTGTAACCCTATTATACTCTAGATCATCTAGATGCCTATAAATTGATGACTTAATAATTTGTTCCAGTATCTTTCCAGGTATCAAAATTAGGCTGATTAGTCCATAATTCCCTGAGTCCTCTTTTTTTTCACCATTTTAAAGATAGGTGCTATGTTTGCCCCTCTCCAGTCTTCTGGAACCTCACCCATCCTCCAGGAGTTCTCAAAGATAATTCCTAATGGTTCTGAGATTGCTTCAGCTAGTTTTTTAAGTACTGTAGGATTACTTTTATCAGCTCCTGCTGACTGAATACATCTAACTTATCTAATATTCTTTAACCTGCTCTTTCCCTATGTTGACTTGTATTCCTTCCCTCTTGTTAATACTAATTTTGTTGAGTGTCTGGTCACCATTAACTTTTTTAGCGAATACTGAAGCAAAATAGACATTAAATACCTCAGCTTTCTTGATGTCATCCATTATTAGCTCTCCTTCCCCACTAAATACAGTACCTAAACTTTCCTTAGTCATTCTCTTGCTCCTTTTGTATTTAAAGAACCTCTTCTTAATGACTTTTATGTCCCTTGCTTGGTGTCACGCTATCTGGAGAAGCTCACAACTCTGAATGCCTACCTCAGGGCAGACTGTCCGAAAACAGGGCAGACACCCCAAACTCATGGTATGTTCTATAGTTAGATTTCACCAAGCCAATGACAAAGGTGAACTCCTGGATCACTATACCAGTCTTAACGTGGAGTCACAGACAGTCCACTTAGACTTTCCAGTCTATCTTGCCACCCAGACAATCTGGACTTTGTGATAAATTTTAATAAATTGCCCTGGGAGGTTGTGGAATCTCGATCATTGGAGATTTTTAAGAGCAGGTTAGACAAACACCTGTCAGGAATGATCTAGTTAATACTAGAGAGCAGGGGACTCGACTAGATGATCTCTCGAGGTCCCTTCCCATCCTATGATTCTATGATAAAATGGTTACTTACACCAAAAATCACATCACATTTAGATTGCTTCCAGTCCCAAGACACCAGTCACTTACCCCAGATCAATTGGTACTCTAGATCAGTGGTTCTCAAACTTTTTTTTTCATGGACCACTTAAAAATTGCCAAGGGTCTCAGCAGACCACTTAATGATCTTTCCAAATGTTGTTTGTACCGTTAGCTAACTATCGTAAAGCACTTTGGATAAAAGCACTATATAAAAAAACCTTAATAATTAACATTTTTTTTTGTTCTACAAATAAAAGCACACAACTCATATTTTAATATACGCAGTCTTACCTTTCTAATGCGATGGATGTGCCCTTTCTCCCCCACCGCGGCAGACCTCGAGCTGGGGCTGGGAAGGGGGGAGTGTCTCTCCCTCGCCACAGCAGCCACAGAGCTGAGGCTGGGAAGGAGGGCTGTCTCTCCCCAGCAGCCGCAGCGCTGGAGCTGGGGAAAGTTGCCTCTTTCTCTGGCCGCCACATCCCTGCACATCCAAATTCCCCACACCCCCCTCTTCTTACCACACTGCCTACATGGCTCCACTAATTAGGTGGGTGGCCCTTCATTCAGTTGTGTGCGGCCGCCCAGGCGTGCACCTTAGAGGGAACTATTCACGGACCACCTGAATGGAGTGGTCCGCGGACCACCGTTTGAGAACCTCTGCTCTAGATCTTACACCAAAGACAACACTGGTAGCCAATTCTATAGTAAACTAACTAAAGGCTTATTAACTAAGAAAAGGAAATGAGAGTTATTGAGAGGCTAAAGCAGGTAAAATATATACACATGTAAGTCACAGTTTGTAATTCCAAATGGTGACAATGATGTAATAAACTGCCACTTTCCCAAAAGTCATTTCAGGGTACCCAGATTGTCTCTGGGAATCTCCGTTTTGCATCTGGTACACTTTCTTGTAAGAGTCCAAACAATCCAGAGATCCAGGATCTTTCCTTAAATCCATACTTACATCATCTTCTCACAGAAAACAAGCTGACAGGGTCACTACCCATGTGGATTTTTCCTTTGATGATGGAGAGTGAGGAATACATTATGAATCTTTGACTTCCAGTCAGCACACACAATGACCACTTGCTTTGAAATTAGCAGTTTTCTGTTAAAGTTCTTCATTTGCATTCCACAAGGCTTCTTTCCCATTTGATGGGTTATTTAGTTACAGGGATATACACAATGAAAATGTTTACTACTACATTTAATGAGATACAACAATGCAAGTAACATTCCACTAGTTTTCATGAAGTTTAAACACCAAATACATTCTTATACATTTAACTATCACTTTGATCTATACTAATACACAAGTGACTTGGTGTGGGGCTCTGGCATGAGCTGGCACCTGGTCTGCCAGTGTCACACTATGTATAATTCATTTTGTGCCTTGGACTTTCTGATTTTGTACCTACATGTTTGGGCTATTCTTTGTACTCCTCCTTAGCAGTCTGTCCTTGTTTCTACTTTTTGTAGGATTCCTTTTTGATTTTCAGGTCATTAGAGAGCTCCTGATCGAGTCATACTGTCCTCTTACGATTCTTCTTATCTTTACTATGCTTCGGGCTAGTTTGCAGTTGTGCCGTTAATATTGTCTCCTTCAGAGACTGCCAGCTCTCCTGACCTCCTTTTCCCCTTAGATTGTCTTCCCATGGGAGTTTACCTACGGGTTCTCTGCATTTGTTAGTCTATTTTTTAAATCCATTACCCTTATTCTTCTGCTCTCACTCCTTCCTTTTCTTAGAATCATGAAATCTATCCTTTCATGATCACTTTTACCGAAATGGCCTTCCACTTTCAGATCTGCTACCAATTCCTCCTTGTTGGTCAAAATCAAATCTAAAATGGCTGTTCCCCCGGTTACTTCCTCCATTTTCTGGAACAAAACATTGTCCATAATATATTTCAGGAACTTATTTGAAATTTTATGTATTGCTATATCATTTTTCAAAAAGATGTCTGGGTAGTGAAAGTCCCCCATTACTACCATGTCTTGTGTTTTGGATATTTGTTCTAGAAATGCCTCATCCACTTCCTCTTCCTGATTTGGTGGTCTATAGTCGAATCTCCTTTCTTTTATCCTCCCATCTCTCAAAAACAGTTGATGGGACTTTGATCAAACTTTCCTTTAAAAATATACCACATTAGAAAATTTCAGCCCGGAAGGTAGACGCTTTAGGGAGCTATGAGCTTCTCAATACAAAGCTCATCCTGGGAAGTGTTTTGTAGCCTTATCTACAATAGTCTCTACCTTTAGCCTGCTATAGGCCCCAGTTCAGCAAATCACTTAAGCATGTGCTTAAGTCTCATTAAAGTCAATGGAAAGTAAGTAAATGCTTTGCTGCTTTAGGAGCATAATGAACAAACTTATAACTAGGGCCTAAGCCAATGGAAAGACTCCCATTGACTTCAAATGAGCGTTGGATCAACCTGCAGTGCATCAGAATGAGTTTATCTAAATACATATGCAAATTCTGTTTTTAATCAGATTTTTAATTGCAAGTTTCTTAGATCAGTATGGTGTATATATGTTAGTCTATAAATTATTTATTATTTTAAGGCCAGATCATGCTTGCTCTATTCAGATGAATATTTTCATTAATTTCAGTTAGTCTACCTGCATGAGTAAAGTGATTAAGATTTAGACCCTAGCCTTTTGAATACTCAAGCATATAGGCAATCTAAGAATAAATTAATTGGCTTTTATTGTGTTACAGGCATACAGTACATGAAATAATGCTTTGGAAATTGCTATACTAGTAATTATAGTAGTACTTCTAGTAGTTATACTAGCAATTTTAGGTTAATTATTTGCTATTAAGGGATTGCTGAGGTTCATACTGTCAATATATTAAACATCTTTATCATATCCTATAAATTTTTAGCTTATTTTATGAATTTTTGGAAAAAGAAGTATAGAATACCTAAATGATTTGAATGATGCAATTTGTAATTGACTTAAGTAATGTTTAAAACGCAGGAGACATTTTAGTAAAATAATGGCAGTTTTTCAATGTGAATGTCAGCTATACCCTAACTTCATACATTTGTGTGGCACTCATTTTAATATACTCCTAATTAATAAGAGTACATTTTTGTCTTTCACCAACAGTCTCCTTAACTTCATTGTTGCTAATTACATGCACTGTATAACCCTGGAAATAGCTTTTAAAAGTCTCTCATTATATCACTTAGATTCATTTTTATTTTTTATCACTACAGTTTCCCAAATTCTTAATTTAAAAGGGCAGTGGCTTGTTTTGTTTAGATTTATATTTTGGACTTTTACATTGTTTTTTACAATTTAGGGTTGAATATTGGTGCTTGTGACAGCAAGGCACATCAGCTGCTGCCAATGGCTTCATTCTAGCAAGCTTGTCCACTATAGTTTTGGTGTTGCACCTCAGTCCTGTGATACAGCACAAATGCACAGGCATATGTTTGGCCTTGGGCAAAGATTGCCTGTTATGCCAAACAGGTTTATGGGCTTGATAGGTAAAAACATTCTCTAGATACTAGACCAATCATTATACATGAGAGTGAGTTAAGACCAAGGAGAGGTTTCCTAAAGATGCTAAGGGATTTAGCAGCACAAGTCCCACAGAAGTCATTCAGACTTGTGCTCCTAAATCCTTTCACCTTAACTAACACTCTCATATGTACAGGTTTGTACAGTATGTGAGAATAAGCTCCGTGGACTTTCTGAGGACTTGTGCTACTAAACCTCTTCGCCTCTTTTGAAAATCTGCCCCTAAGACCTTGCCCATCACTGTAAATTTTCTGATCGTTTAAAGCCAAGCCTGTAATGTTATTTAAACGTAAGGGTGTATTGCGCGGGGGGCTGGAAAGCTACAATACATTTTCAAAGTTCTATGATGAGGCAGTCTTAACCCAGAATAGAAGCATCACCAAAAAAAGGGGTGGGTGGGTGGCTTTTGTGGGAAATAAAACTGCTGTACAAACTACATTATATGAAAATGAATGTTACACTAACTGCAACTGAGTTCTAGATAATACATTTTACCTCTTGTAGAAACCTTGCCTTGAAATGCTGAAAATTCTCTGCAGAGGAGCTGAAGTTAGTTAAATACTGGAACAACTGCTGATTTATTTGCATCTTTCAACATGACCAATCCCCAGTAAGTACGATATGAGAAAGTTACAAATGCTTTTCCATTCAATGAGTCAAATCCCATTCATGTAAAATCCTCTGTGCCAAATTCTCCTGATCCCAAGGAGGTTGCCTCAGTATTCCTGGGAGGAGAATTTTAAGTTTGGGGTAAGAGATGCAGGATTTGCTCAGTTGTCTGCAGACCCGGAATTAGTGCAACAACAACAAAATGAATATTGTAAACTTTTCTGAAGTGTTGTTAATAGTGAATTACCAAGAACTAATATATAAAATTATTTTCGGGTCTATCTAAATTGTTGTTGTCCTGCCAACAAGCCTGTGTTAAGACTATTTGTCAACACTGTTTCATTTGCTTTTTCACTGTCACTTCATTATCTATCTCTCATTTAATCTACTTAAGAGTCCAAAAGGTTAAAAAAAAACAAAAAAAAAACAGTTGGAAGCTGAAAGGGCTTCTCTAACACTTTTCAGTTTGTTCTATAATACCGGTAGTCACACTGTGGTCCACTTCCAAAATAGCTAATATGTGGTATAAAAGCATTAAATCAGACAAGAGAAAAGTCTGGCCAAATATCAGAAAAAAATCTCCTGCTAATTAGATCTTTTTAGACAGTGAAATTATTTTCAGTGGAAGTGGTAAAAGTCTCATTCCTTGAGACATGTAAAATTAGATTGGACAAAGAACTAAATAAAGGGACACTGGCTAGATGACCCAAAGGATCTTTTGCACTAATTTCTATGATTGTGTGAAACAATATAGGTCATTGCAAGCCTTTTACTTCAGTCATAATAGTGTCTTCACATTGTTAAAGTGACCTTCCCAGGTAATCCGTGCAGTGGTTCTACTCCATTGTAATTCTAATGCTTAGACTCTGAGCAATACTGCCTTTTCCCACCTCTTCAACTTAGACTTTTATCCTTCTTCATCCACGTCTTATGTTCCTGGCTCCAAACTCTTACAAGACACACGATTTAGGCAAGAGCTCTTCTAAATTATTCAGGTTTTGTGAGAAAGATGAAGTCTTATTCAGGTTGGTTGAATAACTGGAGGATTATAATAAGCTCTTTTTAAAAAAAAATCAATGCAACTTTTGCAGTCAAATAAGAAAGGAAAGTTGCGTGTAAGGCACTTTTTAACTGTATCCCTAAGAAAGGTGCGATGGTTGGGAAAGTATTTTTCTATCTGTCAAAAACTTGAATGAAATAGCCTGGCATTTCTTCAGAAGTTAACAAGCTCTCCCAGATTAAAGCTAAAGAGGTTTATGTTTACGACACAATGTGAGTCAAATGGAAAGGGAGGCATTCATTGGAGTCCACAAAGAATCTATACCTGCTGGGACTTGACAGGCAAACCCTCTACACTAACAGAGTTGTCCATCACATATACTATATATTAAGTACTGGGCAATAACTTAATTTTTCTCTAAGTGGTATCTTATTGTAAGTCATATAGACACACATACATAGAATATCAGGTTTGGAAGGGACCTCAGGAGGTCATCTAGTCCAACCCCATGTCCCAGATCCCTAAATGGCCCCCTCAAGGATTGAACTCATAACCCTGGGTTTAGCAAGCCAATGCTCAAACCACTGAGCTATCCCTTGGTTTTACCCTTGTATGCGTGCATGGAGTTCCATTAACATTAAGAAGGATAGAGAATGCATGACCAGTTTTAAAATTATGTTCTACACATATATGGATGGGAAGAATTTATCTGGGATCCTCCTATAATTTTATTCCTCTTCTTACTCAATAACTCTCCTCAGAAATCCTAGAGCATTAGCAACCCTTTCTCTGGTTGAGTAGGGCAAGATGTGGCAGCATTCAGAACTTTTCTAAATATTGACCAGAGGTCAATGAAGGGCAATAGAATGTATGTATTACCTTAGAGCAGTGGTTCTCAAACCATGGGGAAGGCCTCCCAATGGAAGCACAGGAATGTGTCAAGGGAATGTGCTTCTTTTTTTTAAAAAAAAAAAGAGCTCTGGCTGTCAGCTCTGGCTCATGCAGCAAGGCCATGCACACCCAGGAGGCGGAGATAAATGGGACAGCCAGAGCCTGTCCCCCAGGGCTAACAGCTGGAGCACCACCACTTAGGCTCTCCTCCGTCCACCCCCTCAATCCCTCAGCAGGAGGCAGCCCTGGCTTGGGGTCTCCTTCCCCATTTCCCCCACCAACGCCTCAATCCCTCGTCTCAATGCAGCGGGGCTCTGGCTGTCAGCCCCAGAAGAGCAGCAGCAGCGCAGAAGTAAGGGTAGCAATGGGGCACTAAGTCTGTTGTGAAAAGTGATATTGATGAATATTACTTTTCTCATTACCACCCTTACTTCTGTGCTGCTGCTGCTGGGTGCCCTGCCGGCAGATGCTGCTCTCTGCTCTGCCTTCAGAACTGGGTGTTGGTATATGTACTTGGGAAGGGGGCGTAAGCAACTACAGACACCAAGAAGGGGAGCCCAATCAGATAAGTTTGAGAATCACTGCCTTAGAGTGATTTGTACACTGGTCAGTAAAGTGCTTGATCATTGTTCACTGATCTCACTACAAGGAGGGGGGTTAGTTCATGTAACTACATGCCTTCGTTTCATTGACTCTCTCTTCTACTTTGCAAGTATACTTTGCTACATAGTTCATAGTTTTTTTCTTTGTGTGTTTGTTGAATATTTATGTTTATATTTTATGTGCATGAAAAGGCTTCAGCTCTGCAGTCTGAATCCAATTTTGCCCTTGTGTGCATATGAGGATGCTATTAACCTCAGTGGGAGCGACCTTTCACAGATGAGGATAGATTTTGGCCCCATAAAACATTTCTCCACATGTATTATCAAAAATGACACATAAATACCAGTAATCAAGCCTTTTTCCTTCATTATGGGAAATTTTAGTCCTGCTACTTGTGGAAGTTTCCCATTCCTTACTGCGTATATTTTTTTCCGTTTGCTTATTCATCATTTCAGGCCTACAATAGAAGGTGGAGTTTCAGAAGTTGAGATCATTTCACAACAAGTAGAAGAGGAGACCAAAAGCTTAGCTCCTGTACAACTTGTTAACTTCACTTATCGAGATTTACCCCTTGCTGCGCTTGATCTCTCTGTGGCAGGGTCCCAGCTCTTATCAAATTTGGATGAGGAGTACCAAAGAGAAGGGTAAGTGCAAAGGGTATCCTAAAGGATTTTCATGGTTTACAGAAGGGAAAGCCATGAGATGGAGAGAGAAGGCCAGCCTATTTCACTTGAATCTGTTCTAAAAGCATCTTTTCCTAATGTAGCTATTTAGTTGTTTTCAGACTCCTTGCAATAAAGTAATTTCTGGCTCCCGTGTGAACACAGTGCATATTAGGAAACTGCCGTCAGAGAGAAAACTAAAGCTTGGTCTATACTAAAATGTTAGGTCAACCCAGCTACGTCACTCAGGGGTGTGAAAAATCCACACCCTTCAGCGATGTGATTAAGCTGACCTAACCCCTGGTGTAGATAGTGCTCGGTCAACTGAAGAATTCTTCCTTCGACCTAGCTACTGCCCCTTGGGAAGGTGGATTACCTGCTGCGATGGTAGAACTTCTCCCGTCAGTGTCTACACTAAAGTGCTACAATGGCACAGAAATGCTGTAGCATTTCAAGTGTAAACAAGCCCTAAGTTGAGTCGTTTGCCCTGACTTTTGGCTCTTCCCCATAAAAACAAAACAAAACAAAAAATGCAGAAAAGCCATTCCATAGGTCCTCTGTGATAGATGTCTCAGGAGAGTGTTCCATGGTGAGATGCAGGGGTCAGTGACGGTGGTCCACATGTTTGAGTGGACATTTCTTGACCTGGTGATTATGACTATGCAACACAACCTCCTAAGCCTCATGCAGATTATTTCTGTTTCTAAAAGAAGAATTTGCTCTGGTAGGCTGTGAATGAGGCTGTTGATATTCAGAATATATATCAGGGATCGGCAGCTTTGGCACGGAGCCCATCAGGGAAAGCCCCTGGCGGGCCGGGCTGGTTTGTTTATCTGCCGCATCCGCAGGTTCGGCCGATCACAGCTCCCACTGGCTGCGGTTTGCCGTCCCAGGCCAATGGGGGCAGCAGGAAGTGGCGTGGGCTGAGGGATGTGCTGGCCGCCCTTCCTGCAGCCCCCATTGGCCTGGGACAGCGAACCACGGCCAGTGGGAGCTGCGATCAGCCAAACCTGCAGACGCAGTAGGTAAATAAACCGGTCTGGCCCGCCAGGGTGCTTACCCTGAGCTTACCCTGACGGGCCGCATGCCAAAGGTTGCCGATCCCTGATATATTTGCACAATAATGTTGTTGATAGAACATACATGCCGATTCTGGCTACATTTACACAGGGAGTCCAAATCAAGTTCATTATATTTGTTAGAAAATGTCTTTGGAAATGAGAGAATTAAAACACTTACTAAATATACTCTTCAACTGAGTATATTAAAGGTAAAAGAATGTTTAATACTGAATCACAATATATATGAGAATGGCAAAGCATTTTACCTAGATCCATTATTTTTATAAGTAGTGGTTTGTAAGTAGCTACCTTAAAAATGTAACAAACCTAGCACCTTGATTGTCTAAAAGGCAGGGAATACCCATAGTGGGGGAGTGTAGAAGGCTGTGTTCTGCCTTAGACATGGATGCCACTTCTGTTGGTCTGAAGGCCAAATTGAGCTTTTTACAAAGGCCAGTTAACGAGTCAAAATTTCACTGTAATTTACAGGTAAAACAAGTAACATGTAAACACATTTTACTTATGGTTGTAGTAGGAGTTGTTTATATTTATGTCTGTATCTATAATTTTCACTCCATGCATCTGAAGAAGTGGGTTTTTTTACCCACGAAAGCTTATGCCCAAATAAATCTATTAGTCCTTAAGGTGCAACTGGACTCCTCCTTGTTTTTATGGATACAGACTAATACAGCTACCCCTCTGATAACTGACTGCACAGTGACTCATTTGGAAAGCTGTCTCCCTTAGTGTGTGAAGCTATATAAAAGTAGCATCGCCTTTGATAAGGAGACCAATTGCCCAACATTGGATTAGATAGCTACTGTTCATTACTATTTCAGTTTATATCTTACCAAATGTATATAGCTACTTTTACTGCATGATTTATCTAAAAACACTTCACAGTAAATCAATCTGAGATTTCAAGATGAAGACGTATAAAAAGGTTTATATAAGCTTCAAATTGTTGACAATTAGATATGTTTTAATCTACTCTTAGAAATCAGCAAAGATGAGACATCCTTGATCTACACTCAGCAGGTATTCCATGCTGCAGTCAGGAAGCAGAAGGAGGGGAAAGTTCTTGCCACTAGTTTTTTTTCCAAATTGGACTTCATGAGATGTCTTCAGAAATTCCAAACAAGGGGAAATAAATTTCAGTTAGATTATATAAATATGATGCAATACCACATGTGTCTGAAGAGGCACTTTATAATTAATTTGAGTATGCAGGTGTAAGCCTGAGGCTATACTGCTATTGGATAAATATAAAACAAGGTTAGTGCAAGTATTCAGCCCTAGTAGCTGCAGATTTTACCATCTGAAGATCCATTCTCCAAGGTCCAAAGATCTGTTACAATGGGTACTTCAACCTGCTTGCATCCTGGGTGCAGAAACAGACCTGTCAGTCACAGACAGCAGGGGAATGCCCCTCTCTCTGAAATTCCCCCCAGATTTATTTGCCTCCGCAGTGGCCAGTGGCTCAGCCAGGCCTCCCTGCTATGAAGCTTTTTTGTGGAAAATTCCAGACTTTATTTCAAATTTCTGACTAACAGATTGGTTGAAAAATGTGTCTGTCTAATTCCCAGCAGTGTCACAGGATTTCATTTGCCTTGTGAGGAGATTGCCCCCTCAACTGTGCTTCCCCTTTGGAGGCATTTGCAGCGGTTGGTGCTCCTGCAGGTTTCAGGGAGTGAGTTAGGCTGAAAAAAGTCAGAGGCAAAGGGAAAGGTCTGTGTGGTCTGCTTCACCTTCTTACCTACTGTTTTTTGAGGGAGCTTGGCTGTTCTATGGGCAGAGCACAGCTTCCTCCTCACAGCTCAAACTGGGCAGGGTCACCTCAGTCCACCCTTCCCCAGGCAGGAAAGAAACTGGGTAGGATTGGAATAGCCGGCTCCAGGGGAGAGCAGCTCCTCCACCCCTATCTCCACGATGGGAATGACTTCAGAGAGTCAGTGTGCCAGATGGTAGATTACACATAAATCCGAATAATCCACACCAGCAACCATGCTCCCAGCTGTGAAGGTCAGTCACCTCCTCCCTCCCTTTATCTCCCCGCAGGCTGTAGATGGACACAGCACAGACTCTGCCAACATCACAGACTGCAGCAAGATATCTTTGGGGCTATCTCCCTCTTCCAGCTGCCACCCCACCTCTATAACAGGCGTCCTGGGATTCCCAGGCTGCCATCTCCAGGGAAAACACACAGCCATATGGCCAATCTACTTCCGGTGCAGTAGAGAGGGGTAGAGCTTCTGTGAAAGCCCATCTTTGAACCTCAGGCCTGTACCTTCCTGAGAGACCCAAAAGGGGCCCATGTTGGGTAGAGGATACAACATGTCCCAGCCTCTTTGAAAACAGGGAGATTGCTAGCCACTTGAACTATTTTTGGAGCAGTCTCTGAGTCCAGTTTCTCTCCCCCATCTGAAGCAGGATTATGGAGACAAATTCCCAAAGGGTAATTAATTAAACTTAGTGGTGTTTTCCCTGCTCACCTTCACAGAGTTCAGTGTGGCAGATCTATGCAAAAAGAATCAGGCCAGAGACTTGTGCAGACCCCTCTGGGCATGCCTGCACATACACACACACAAGAGGGAATTCTTCCTTTTTTGGGGGGAAGGCCTGCTGTCTGAATCAGAGTTAGGGGATCAAATAATAAAAATATATTAACAACAAACAAACAAACCAAAAGAAGTGGAGGATAGACTTTTAGGCAGAGTACAGAGTATTGTGAAACTATGCTTAGGACAGTGGTTCTCAAACTTTTGTATTGATGACCCCTTTTGCCCAGCAAGCCTCTGAATGCGACCCCCTCCTTTATAAATTAAAAACACATTTTTATATATTTAACACTATTATAAATGCTGCAGGTGAAGCGGGGTTTGAGGTGGAGGCTGACAGCTTGCAACCCCCCCCCCCCCCCCATGTAATAACCTTGCAACCCCCTGAAGGGTTAAAACCCCCAGTTTTGAGAACCCCTGGCTTAGGAGGTCTGCAGCTGCCCTGGAACTTACCCTACAGGCTGGTGCAAAGTCTGTAGTTTAATTACTATGTTAAACAAGTGAAACATAGCCTTGAGAGTCTTCAGGAGGCCTTAATGCAAGTGTATAGAGTGTCCATGCAAGAAGGTCAAAGTGTTAGCAGCATTCTCAAGTAAAGGAAGTTTTGTGTGAATCTCAACATTAAGTGCTTCCTTAGGGCAACAACCCTTATAGATTAAACTCCTGAAAGTCTCCTAATACTTCATATCAGTTAAAATACACTGCCTATAGCTACTATATCCAGTCAGACAAGTATTGAAGTTGGGAGCTTTCTCAGATGAGACAGAGCTAGTCTGTGCTTCTAATTCAGACAAGTAGTCTTCAAGCTGTCCTACTATTGATTCCTAGAGTAAAGTGAAAAAATATTCTTTCTTCTGTTAAGCATCAACGTCTAGTCCTTAGGACTACTGACAGCCTTAGGCCAGAGAAGTTATATCCCCTGTATTAAGATTTGCTAGGTGGTCAGATGACCATCAATACATAAACTCACCAAAATTTAACATATTGGTTATCTGGTCTTTAACCAATGCCATTTTTTGTCAGAAGGCTTCTCCACACTATAGAGTGCAGGGGAAGATGGAGGATATATAATATACCTCATTTGGAATGTCCGTACCTAAAAAGATAAGCCTGTTCCTTACCCTGGAGGAACACCGCATTGAAAATCCTGTTGTAACAGATCCATGGACCTTAGCACAATGAAGAATAGAAAAGCGTGTGTCTGCCACAGATCAGATAATGCACTTGTCAGAGGGTGAGTACAAAATAACCAAAAGGTTCTATTCAACCCTCAGTGTTACTGTGATGTTCTCATTAAGGCTATTGGGAGTTGTTCATGATATTGGAGAGAGTGGACGCCAAAGTAGAAGTGTTATTGTAAGGGAAATTGTTAACCAGAAATCTAGTGAGTGTTTAAAAATGAGTTAAAAGTAGCTTCAGGTGCCGCTCCTAATTTTTATGGTTTATGTTGGTATTTTCTATTTTATAAAAATATTTTCTCTCCCCACTGCCATGTAAAAGATCCACACAACTAATGGGAAATTGATGGGAAAGAGTGAAATTGATTATAGACAGAAAATATTAAATGCACAAATAAACAAACACATTGAAAAAATACTAGATCAGTATTTTTTAAATCTCATAATAAATTTAAAAACTTAGCCAGAAGTGAAAATGTTTTGGGTTTTGTTTTTGGTGTGTGTGGGGGTGGACTGGGGAGGGGGGGGATTGTTTAATTTAAGTAATGGACAGTGTCCCTAAATATGAAAAAAAAATTAGTCTGGTCCATATCTTGTGCTGGTTATGTGTTTTATCTGGTGGATATACCTGTATGATTTTTTTTTTAACTATTTGTCTTAGTTTGTTGCTTCTGTACTGAGCCACATTTTAAATCTACTTACATTTGCTTATGTAGAGAGTAAAATAAACTATAGAAAATTATTTAAGAAAAAATGATGGGAAGTAGGATAAGAGGAGGAACAGAGAAGAGAGAGCAGTGAAATAGGAACATTGTGGGCTGGAGTTTGGAACAGCTGGGGACGTTAAAAATGGTCAAAGACTTGTCAACAATATTAGGAAGTTAAACATGGGAGAATAATAAACCTTCATGCTTTTAATTTTCAAATCATTTTACAAACAGTAATTAATGCATTCAATCTTCCTGTGAGAAAGGGATGGAAGTATCATTATCTACATTTTACAAATAGGGCAACTGAGGTACAGAATTTAAAGGTCAAATTTTCAAAAGTGACATTTGATTTTTGGTGCTGTAATTTTTAGGTAGTGAGTTTAGGTCATTTTATTCAGTGGGAGCAGAATCATGGCCCTGAAGTATGAATTTCAGAGATGCTGAGCACTGGCAGCTCTCAGTGAACTCAATAGTAAAACTTCCATCGACTTTAATGGTGCAGGATCAGTCCCTTGGTGTCTTAAGATAGTCACTAGCCTAAGGCCAAACAACAAGTCCTTGTATTTACAATAACCCTTCTAAAATTTTCTGTAAACAAAGCTGTTTGGATAGACTTTTTTAAAAAACTTTTCTGTGTTTATTTTAATGATTTCTTCTTGTGCAATGTTCTTGGCAGTCTTCTCCAGACGTGAAGTATAGAATTAAGGCTGGATTACATCTTTGTGCTGCTTCACTCCCCTTCTCCAGATGAAATGCCAGTGCATATTTATGTAGATGTGATTCAGGATTCTTGCACCTGAATCTCTCAGCCTTTGGATATTTTCAAAATTGCTTCTCTTTCTGATTTATCAAAGTTCTTTTCATAGTCTACAGTGTAATAATACAGTGTCTTGCATCTGAAGAAGTGAGGTTCTTACCCACGAAAGCTTATGCTCCTAGTACTTCTGTTAGTCTCAAAGGTGCCACAGGACCCTCTGTTGCTTTTTAGTGTAATAATAGACTCTACAGCAGTGTTTCCCAAACTTGGGACGCCGCTTGTGTAGGGAAAGCCCCTGGCGGGCCGGGGCGGTTTGTTTACCTGCCGGGTTGTCAGGTTCGGCCGATCGCGGCTCTCACTGGCCGCGGTTCGCTGCTCCAGGCCAATGGGAGCTGCGGGAAGCGGCGGTCAGTACGTCCCTCAGCCCGTGCCGCTTCCCGCAGCTCCCATTGGCCTGGAGCAGCGAACCACGGCCAGTGGGAGCCGCGATTGGCTGGACCTGCAGACGTGGCAGGTAAACAAACTGGCCCGGCCCGCCAGGGGCTTTCCCTACACAAGCGGCATCCCAAGTTTGGAAGACACTGCTCTACAGCATGGCTTGTTTTATTCCACAATGACCTGATTCCACTGTTTGCAGATGAACCACAGTAAAATCACTTTAATAAAATTAGAATAATAAAGCCGAGGTGAAATACTGGCTCCAGTAAAGTTTGGGAGCTTCACCATTAACTTCACTTTGGGGCCAGGATTTCACCAGTACTTTGTTCACCAGTACTATTGTGATGAGCTGATATAACCCTGACACAATGTGGCATAACCTGTAGTTGTATAAAATAGGTCCCTCATGTTTCTCTTATCTTGAATGAATTCCTCTCCTACAGTTCTTCAAATTTCTTGTTCTCTATCTTATGGTGGGCCATGCAAAGTAACTCCAACTCTTCCTGTTACTGTGAACATTTCTGTGCTTTTAGAGATCTGTTAGTTATTTCTGCTTTGTAATAAAGAAGTGATGTTTGGGGGTAAAGGGATGTTTTATTTTTCCAAGATATAAAATTGCATACTAACTGACTATCTCTGCATAGCATTCTTCATATCTTTTTAGAATCTATAAAGCTTTTGGTTAAGTTTGTGAGATACAGAAAGCAACACATTATTCACAAGATTACAGGTATTGTGTTAATTGAAGAAATAACTGGAACCTAATCCTACAAGGATTTATGCACATGCATAACTTTACATGTATGTGTTAACTATGTAAATATTAAGTATGTGCATAAATCTTTACAAGATCAGAGCTATAGTAGTGACATTTCATGGAAGATTTTGCACAGCAGCTGTGCAGTGCTGCATGTCAATAAAATGCTTCAACCCAAACTACTTCTGTTACTACCATGGAATGTTGTGGGGTGTTTTCCTTCATTATTTTTTGTGTTGCTGTTGCTTTTTATTAGTTTTCTTGACGTGGTCAGTATTCTTATTCTAGATTTATTTTTCATCCTTGTTCCTGTTGTCTTGTAAAAGATGTAAACATTCTGTTCTTTCTGGCATTTTACATTGCCTCTTCATTTTCATTTTGATTTTTGTGATCTCATTTCTTATTATTATTTTATTTGTAAAACACCAAGAATGTGCTAATTTTGCTCCTTCAGACAGTTTAGTCTGGCTTCTATGTTTGCATCAGATGGTGCTAGATTCTTCATTATTTCTGTTTTTTTCCAAATCTTTGAATTATTATTTTGATTTCTATCTAGTATTTTAATTGTTTGCTGCAAGACTTAGAGGGGGATTAACTAAAATGGGGTTAAGTTTCTGCCTTTCTTCCTTGGTTTGCCACTTGATACTGTAAGGGCTTTTACTATCCTACATCACTCCTCTTAATTACTCTGTTCAACTCATAGAGGTCCATGAAGATATCAGACTGATCCATGATGCATTACTCAGCCCCAAGGAGGGAGATGAGATGGAGAGCTTTTAAGGCTGAACTGTATCATGCAGTGAGCAAGCTCTCTCTCTATTTACAAAAGTGATGTTTGGTTGGTTTTTTGTTTTTTTGGGTTTTTTTTTTAACATATGCATAACTGCCAGACATGAACTGGGGCCAGAAAGATGGAACAAAAGCTGAACAGCGAAATGTACTGAAGGAGACTGTAATGATGATTTGTTCTCTTGTGCAGTACTACATCATTGTTACTCTGTGTGCTCTGGTCCAAATCTAAGACCTGCATTGCAGCAGAAAATGTTCTCCCTCTTTTCCACTTTGAGCATTCGGCACTCTAAATTCTGTGGGATAACTGGCTCTTTATTGCAAAACATATAAAATGTTGCACTGCTCAGTCAGTATGTTACAAACATGTTCCATGATTTTGAAATGTTTTTCTGATTCTTTTCTGACACAGATCATTCAAAATCTTCATTTGAACGCTCTTACCTATGGTAGGTTGTTTCTGTATGTGTCATGGTGCACAAGACCCTTTCAGCCTGATCTACATTAGCCTTTCTCCCTAATGTTTCCCACCAGTACTCCCACTGGTATAGCTAAACCAGTGGAAGCACTAATACAGGTAATGCAGTGACTGCCCGTGTCTTAACCAAGATACCATGAAGACCTGCTGTGCGTAGCTAGTAATTACACTGGTGGAGCTGCACCAGTGGTAGTAATGGCGGGAATTTCAGGGAAAAGGCCAGTATAAGTGCAACTTGAATACTTGGTAGTGTGCACAGTATGGTACAAGCTCAGAAGCAAGTGCAGTTGGTTCTTCACATGCCTTACCCTACATATTTCACCTTTTGATAGGTTCCCATTTGCACACTCGCACACCTGTAATACTAAAGAAGGAAACTTTATACCAGAGCTGTCAGAAAAGAAAGGTTGCAAATTCCCTCAGTATTAAAACTTATTTAAAGAAATAATTCATGAAGTTATTCTTAGCTAAGCCACTAAGGAGCAATCCAGTTGGAAGGTACAAGGCTGTACTTGTCTCTGAGTTCCTCAGGTCTTTGAGGTGCTACTTGCAAGCTCCTGCCAGGCTCTGCTGCCTCGCTTCCCTGAGCCAGGTCTAGGCTGCTACCCATATTTGCTTCATCACTTTACAATCTAACTATCACTTCCTGGTCCAGGTCATGCCTTCTGTTGGCTAATTGCTAATCTGCATTTGTGTCCATCCCTAGATATAACCTGTTGCCCAATTTTAGCCTGCAAATCATTTTGAGGGAGGTGAATGCTTACTAATTAGCCAAAAAGGCTGGTTACTACACCATGAATGTTTGGTTGGTTGGTTGGTTTTGCAAGACAAGGAAACAGAAACAGTGACAGATGTTAGTAGCTTGAATGAAGTGGTTATGGTTGCTCATTACCAAAGAAATGTGGTAATTTTTTCCTCAGTTATCTTCAGTGTTGAACATCTTTTTTAAAACCTGTGTATTAGTGCATTAAACTATGCTAGTAATAGATTGGCTTTTGTAAAAAGCCGTGTTGAAAGTGTCTTTTTAAAAAATTCCTGATCATTTCTATCAATATAGATTTCAAACACCCCATAATAAAACTGTGCACTTGTGTATTGACTTCCATGAAAAGATTCCAATATGCTTTATGAACATTAATTTGTTTTACCTCATATGGGTGTTGTGAGGCTAAGTATTAAAAATAAATTCACATTTAAAATAAAATGTTAGGAAAACTGTCCCATCTTCACTCACACGGTCAGTCAAAGTTCCATTTCCCCCCTTGCTTTGGATTTCAGAGTTTGCGATGTCTTCAGTTATTGTGGTGGAAACACAGACTCCTCACCCCAGGCTTGCTATGCCTGTGTCTAGTGGTCAGAGCAGATGACTTGCTGTGTGAGTTTGGGCAAATAGCTGAACCTCTCTGCATAATTTTCTGTATATGTGAAGTGAGAATGACAACTAATGGTGTAAAATTCCTTGAAATCCTCAGATGACAGATTATACATGAGAGCATAATAAGTGAAAGAGCAGGTAGTTTTCCAGTTTTTAATTTTAAAATGTGTTTGTAATTTTGAGATAAAAATTCATAGTCTGTTAATTATAAAGAATCTTAAGCATTCTAATGCTTTGCAGTTCACCTTTAAGAACAATGCTTTCCAAACTATAATCCGATACTTTCATTGCATAGTTTTTGTACAGAATGAAAAATTGCTACGTGCAGAGACTGCCAGTGCAGAGCTAGAGAGGTGAACTTTATTTTTCATGCATTATCAGTTCTTTAAGTAGTTACTAACTTAAACAATTAAATAATAATGTTAATCATTATAGTGCCAGTGTGTAGTATATGCTAAGTAATGCAATCTATTTAAGCGTATGTATGTTCAGTGTTCTTAGAAGCCTTGAGAATATTGAGATTTTTAAAGTATGTAGCTAGGCCCTCTACTGATCACACTGAGAATAGGAAAAGGGGAAAAGGAAAGAGTTAAGCTAAGGAAAAGGAAGAGCTAAGTATTGGTAAAATAGAAGAGAAAAAAGATGTAAGAACAAGAGAGAAGCATTAGGAAAATAAATACGGCTATTCATTAAATATAACCACCAGGAGAGTGATCAGAAAATGATTCAAAACTAAAATAACAGCCATAATGAAGAATTAACCTCTTCTGAAATTAATTAAAAAAAACCCCTACCAATAAATCTAATGGCAAAAGGTCTCAGTCCACATAAAGGTCTGTCCCCAGACAGTTTGGAGGATTAGCACTTAAGTATAGTGGTTAAAATATGTAAACAGGAAGCAGGAGTTAGAGGTTCTGTTCCCTGCTCTGCCACAGCTCTCTGTGTGCCTCCGTTTTCCTGCCTGTTAAAAGCAGGGCCAGCTCCAGGCACCAGCTGAGCAGGCTCGTGCTTGGGGCGGCAGATTCTAAGGGGCGGCATTCCACCCAATTCTTTTTGTTTTTTGCTTCGCCGCTCCGGCCGCCCTGCAGGTTTTTGGGTTTTTTTGCTTTGCCGCTCCAGCCACCCTGCAGGGTTTTTTTCTTTTTAGTTTGCCGTTCCGGCCGCCCTGTAGGGGGCAGAGGCGCAGAGGAGGGGAGCGCCCTGCTGGGAGCAGGCTGCGCACTCCATCTGCCCCAGCCGGTGCCAGGTCTGCAGCAAGCCCGGCAGCACAGCCCGTGTCCTTCCCTCCCTGCCGACCGGACAGCGCGGAGCCCTCCCGGTAGGCGGTGCGGCGGGAGGGGCCGCGTGGCAAGCGCCCCGCTGAAGGAAGCCCCGGCTGCCCCACTTCTCTCTCTCTCTCCCCCCGCTTCCTCCCCCTCCCCCCACTATCCGGGGCGCACACTCTGCTGCCCAGGGCACGTGTGCAGCGCAGGGAGTCCCCCTGCACCCTGGCTCCGGCCGCCCACACGTTTTTTTTTTTGTTGTTTTTGGGGGGTTTTTTTGCTTGGGGCGGCAAAAAAGCCAAAGCTGGCCCTGGTTAAAGGGTACAAATGTACTAAGTTGGCTTACCAGGGATCTTGAGAGTGAGGCTTAGCTTATTTATGTTTGTGAAGCAGCTTAAGATCCTTGGATAGAAGAACGTCAGAGTATTTATTTTTTCAATTTTCCCACAAAAAGAGCAAAAATTCTGAAAAAGATCAACTTTTGCTTCACTTTTCAGTGATGTTCTTTATAGCTTGTGGCATTGGTAGTGCTTTCAAAGCCAAGTTCTATAGACCGAACTAGCGCAGAAGTTTGCAGTGTTGTTGTAGACACATTGGTCCGAGGATATTAGAGAGACAGAGTGCGTGAGGTAATATATTTTATTGGACCAACTTCTGTTGGTGAGACAGACACGCTTTTGAGCTCTTCTTAAGGTCTGGGAGCAGTTTTGAGCACTGGACTGGGATCTAGAAGATAAGGGAATACATCAGCTTCCATCTATGAGATACTTTTTTCCCTGTTGACCAAATTGCAATTTTTCTGTGTGCCCCAGACAGCTGGGAGGATTTTCCCCCTTGTTTTACCTCAAAACCCTGTTTCTTCCCAACGGCCTTATGTTTGAGCCACCAGCAAAGTAGGACTGAATGCAACTCCTTTAGGAGCCTGTCACTGTCTCACCTTAAAACTGGGCAGAAGGTTAGCAGCACCCCTTTTTCCCAACCACCTGTGTGCCTTTAATTTTTCTTTTTTCCCCCCTCTCCTTTTGGTGTTTTAGTTTTTTTGTTTTAATAATAGTTTAAAAATCTAGAACTCCCAGTCTTTTACAGTTCATGTAGTAGTGTTTTGTTTCACATTTTTTCAGTCAGCATGTGTGAGACAGAGAAGCAATATCAGGTGATTTCAGACGTTTACTCCAGAGTCTTGATGCATTTGAACTAAGGATAGGTCTATGTACTGTAAACCTTGCCAGATCTTTCAAGTTTAAAGTGTCTGCACAGGAGGTCTTTTAGGGTTAGTTAATCAATCCACTGGGGAAAGGAGCATTTCACTGAAACGCTCTGTTCTGAAGAGACTCCTGAGAGCAATAAGTCCCTGAGTGATGCTTACATAGCATTAAGACATTCCCTTGTCTCATTTTTGAAGATTTGGCGTATGGATACATCAGGGAAGGCTGTGTGATGTTGATATGATGGTGGGTTTTTTTTTCAGGTGTTTGAATCCCATATGAATTATGCCTCCACTGCATCCACTTGATCACTGACCTTGCCACCCTTCCCTTCTCCAAGCACCCACTGCCACCTTTTGTAACATCATAGACACTGGCTCTGGTGCACAGGGTAGGTTGAAGCACGACTGCATGCCTGCTTTGGCAACTTTCCCTCCCAAGTCATCACAAAGATTAAGTGGTGTAGTGGTCGAAGACCATAATACTCACTTCCAGAGGAACTACCACCAACTTCATCATTTTCCAATCTAACTACAAAGAGTGGGTCTTTGCCTCCACAAATAAAAGCACATAGCACACACATCAAAACAAACATACAAGAATTTTTTTCTTCTTGGGGATTGAGGAAGGGTCCACACATGACAGATGTTAGTCATATTGCTTAATGCATTATTGCAAAGCACTCAGATACAATGGTGATGGGCCTGGTATAAAAATTTGACTAGAATAGAGGGTCTTGTTGAGTCCTCTAGACAAGGAAGAACTTCCTCCATAGTACAGGTGCAATTAAGGATGCCCATTACATTCAGGTCATTTCAGTCGATATATGTAACTAGCATCCAACTGTATACTAATTCAGAAAATTAGATAAGAGGCGAGGCTGCATTTAACAGAGAAATTAATAAAGGTAAATAGTATTTGTAAAATCTTTTAACTTTACTGATGGTCACATCTATTCTAGCAGAACTTCTGTCATTTAGAGTCCATTACTCTTTACCCTCTCTTCCTTTCTCTTTCTCTCTCTTCTGCTCTCCCCGCCCCCCTTGTTTTATTTCCTTAGATCTAACTGGCTAAAGCCGTGCTGTGGGAGACGAGCAGCTGTGTGGCAGGTATTTTTGCTCAGTGCAAGTCTCAACAGTTTCCTGGTAGCCTGTGTAGTGTTGGTGGTGATTCTCCTGACTCTGGAACTCCTAATAGATATAAAGCTTCTCCAGTGTGAGTAGCAGGCTTTTTTAAAAAATTTGATCGAAGATAAATGATGTTTAGATTTAACTTGCTTGGGGGAGTGGGGTTGGTCATGTAAGTAGTTTAAAAGTTAGATAATGACCTTTACTGTACTGTTAATACAGTGGAACCCTGGTATAGTGAAGTCCTCCCCATCCCCCTTCCCCACAGAGCAAATTCATTAGGGGATAGATTTTCAGAGGATGCAGGTAGAATTCACCTGCAAAAATGTGCCCACACCTTGTTTACCTGCAAAAACTGCACACTCCCATTATGATAACCTTATCCAATTTGCATACACCAGAAAACAGGGCATTTGTGCAGTCAAAAGGACACTTCTGTGATAGTTACCCAGTTGTCCATTCACATGTATGTATGCAAACAGGTGTGCATGGATTTTCCTGGTGCAGTTGGTGCTCTCTCCTTTAGTAATTTGTCCCTATAAACAGAGATTTGTTGGAACTGAAATTGCAATTTGTATCTGGCAATGCATTGAAACTATTAAGGCTTTCCTTCTACTTCACTAACATATTGTAAGACAAATAACAACAACACAAGTGAAGTTTTGTTATATCCAGGTTCACTCTACACTGGTTCCATGGTACAGGCAATTTTTAATTGTGTTGCTTTGCTTTCTGGTTGAGCTGTTCTTTCACTGTTCTCTGCCTCCATTCTTTTTTGCTTAGTCAGACAAAACTCATCTGAATGTAAGCACCAGCAACAAGTTTTCCTGGGCTAAATATTAAAGGTGCCCTTTAAAAAAGAAATTATGTAGAAATATATAGAAATAACAATAAGGGGTTTAAACACATCCACAATGGCAAAAAAATTTACTGTTAAAGATTAAGGAACTCTAGGGTGAAATTCTTGAGCTTTGCTATTTGACTTCAATGGTTTCAGGATTTCATCTCAGTTTATGTAGTATAATGGAATGCTGTAAAGCAGTGATTCTCAACCAGGGGTCCAGGGCCCCTGGGGGGCCAGGAGCAGGTTTCCGGGGCTCCGCCAGTGTTAGACTTGTTGGGGCCTAGGGCAGAAAGCCAAAGTCCCACTGTATGGGCCTGAAGCATGGGGCCCTGAGACTCGCCACCTGGGGCTGAAGCAGAAGCCTGAGCAACTTAGCTTCACGGTGCCCTCTGTTGCATGGGACTCTGGGCAATTGCTCTGCTTGCTATCCTTTAACGCCGGTCCTGGCAGAAACCAGTTATTGTGACACAGGTGGGCCATGGAGTTTTTATAACATGTTTGGAGTGGGGGGGAGGGGCTCAGAAAGAAAAAGGTTGAGAACCCCTACTGTAAAGGTAATATTAAGGGAGACACTAGTTAGGAGCAGCCTGAGTTATTTTATTTTATAAGCTCTGTAAGAAGGAATGCTGACTGGGCCTTCTCCTACACCCTGTCTGTATTTGATCTGGTCCCCTTATACCTCTTTCTATGCACACCTCAAACACTTATATGAAAACACCCCTTCCAGCCTCAGACAACCCCATCAGCTATTTGTGAGGCTCTGCTGTCCTTGCTAACCAAACTCCTCTGGGAACAGGGAAGTCAGAAGGCGGCACCAGAATGCAGTCTTCTAAGTATTGCGGGTTATTGGTTATGAGATTCAATCTTTAGAGCTAAACTAAGAGAGGATCACAGACAAATTCAGTGATGGCACTTTGATAGGTGAGGTGCATATGCCTAAAGTTGCCACTGCTAGTAAAGCTAATGGTTGAATCCTAAACATTGGATTTATTTGCTTTTGTGGGTTTCTCTTAGACTTCTAACACTATTTTGGAGGGATTGCCTGCATTCTTTACCATTTGCTCCCCCATCAATACTCCTCTCTGAGGAGTACTGCATGTTACATCCTTCAGAGCCCACCAACCTCTACCCTACACATCAGCCAGAGAGGTTTGTGCCAGGCAAACAGATGGTACTAGGCTGACCATTTTGTCTCTGCACTACTCTCTACTCTTGCTGGCCCTGGGCGTAACAGACTGCTGCATGGCAATGCATTGCATTGACACTAAACCGTCAACACACCACGCTTCTCATTATTTCATGTAGCTTTTGTTACATTAAATTCCTTCAGTTTTGTTCTTTAACCACTTATGGAATATATGGGAGGAGTTAACATAAATACTATAGTTCTGTGAAACGAAGACTGTACTTTTAACTTAATCTTTCAAAAGCCATTAGTGTGCAATTATGTTTTTTAAAAATGTAATTGTAGCATATAATGATTCCCTGTAGTATATGAAAGCAACATATACAAGTGTATTAAGGATATGCTATGGTACATCACTGCCAATTTTGTTTCTAATAAAAGCCATTAATCCACATTATAGACTGCAGTCACCAAGGAAATCTGTTTTTTAATGAGTGTTTTTAATGGTTTTGAATTACATGTGCAAAAATATTGTACAAAAAATCAGGCTTCTATGATTGCTAAAATCCCAGGGCAAAATTCTCCTCTCAGATTCTTAGTGCCGATTTCAGTTGCACTCTGCACTTGTTCAGTGGGCACAACTCCTTGTTGTCATCAATGGAAATTGTATCTGCAAAAGTGCAGATTATCCAAATGAGAAATTAATAGACCTTGAGTGAATTTAGCATGAAGCATATTTTATATGACAAACTCTATGTACATTAACTAAATAATCTCTTATTACCCCAGTAATGTACAGAAGTATTATTATCCATATTTTGTGGATGGAGAAATTTGTCCAGGGTCTGAGAGAAGTGGTTCATTAGCAGAGCCATGATTAGAATTCTTTAGTTTTTGACTCCTTGTCATCTCTAGACCATGCACCTCCATCTCTTTGCCAAACCACTTCCTATAGTGGTGGGAGTGACTTATTACTGCCCTTTTCCTGCGATTGGATACATATAGGCACATCTGTATACCTGCATGAAGTCCTATTGAAATCAGTGGGGCTCCACACAGGTGCAAGAATCCACCTGCGTGTATCTGCTTACTGGATCTGGGCATATGTAAGTACTTGTATAGCTGTACAATGAACATGAATATAAAGATGAAACCATGCCTTAGTGGGAATTTGTTTGGCCTTATTTGTTGTAAAGGTTTGATCATTTCACAGTGTTCAAACAACAGTATGACAGCCCAGAAGAGAATTGCAGCATGTTTGAAAATGATTTTTAATGATTTTTAGAGGTGCTTAATTTCTACAGTTCCTTTCATAGGTACTGGAATTAGGGGTGCTGAGGCTGCGGCTGCACCCCCTGGCTTGAAGTGGTTTCAGTTATATACAGGGTTTACAGTTTAGTTCAATGGCTCTTAGCACCACAACTATAAAAATTGTTCCAGCACCCCGTCTCCCTTTTGAGTACAGCGGGATCTGCAAGTACTGAAAACCTACCAAAAAAAAAAAAAAAAAAGAGTAAAGTCGTAGCCTTTGTCTAGTTTTTTTGTTTGATTTTTCTTCTTTTCTTTAAGAATGTTAATTTTTTTTAAAAAGTTTACAAATCCAAGAAATTCAGAGGTAAGGCTGCACTTCTACAACAAGACAGATTCACACAAATAGTAGCCTGTGACTCTGTCCCACTCGTTTGGACAATGTAGTGTTTTCATATTGTTTCTGAAACAATAATGTTGTTTCTACAGTTCAGTGTGAGGAAGTCTGTATGTTCAGTTGGATGTCTTTAAGGAAGAGAAGGCAATTGAGAGTGGTGGAATGTCGACTCGGTTTATGGGACATTGATTCAGCTCTTATTCAGGAACTTCTTGCCTGGAAGGTTATTTTAAACTGTTTACTGTTGATACCACTCGGGCACTTTAATTGTGTCACCATCCTGCAGTATATCCAGCAGTCTTTGCTGCACATATTGCAATATGAGAAATCCATTTCTCCCCACCCCAAATTCCCATATGTTATACCTAGCTTGCACACTAGGGGGCAGTTGGAGGACTGCATGTCAATGGATTGCTATTAGAATGTCTCCCCACAAATGGATTTCCCCCCATTTCCCAGCCTTGCCCTATTGTTTAAGCAGTGTGTCGGTGAAATTGTGGTATTGTCTGCTTATTTCTTTTTTATTAATCAGTAATTGTGAATCTGCTGAAATTCAATGATACCATACATGGCAATTTCTACTGACCCCCTATATACCATATCTTAAGGAATATCAGTGGCAACTAAATTGATGTTATTCCTTGAATCCTAATCCCCCTCCCCTCCCATTATTCTGCTACAACCTGGCATCTTCATGTACAAAAAGATGCCCAAAACACTTTTCCGTTGTGCGGTAACTCAACCTATCTTCTCAAGCAGTTTTGATCCTTTGTAGACAAGCTCCTAGGACCTGGGCAGCACACAGGGTTTGGGGGGAGAATTTCTTGTCTCCTTCGTGTTTTTTTATGAGACTGCAGGAATATGAACTTTGATACAAGTACTGAACACGTCCTTTCAGTGTTCTGCTTTGCTATGTGAACAAAGCTCTCCTCATCCTGGACACCCACCATGTGCAGATAGCCTTGCAGCTGAACTTTTCCAGAAAGTCCTCCATGTCTCAAAGGTACATTAACCCTTTATAGACAACCCAGGCCTGAATCTTTCTGGCATGGTAATACAGTGGTCCTCAGTGGGGTAACACAAAGACAAACTTGGCAGTTTGACAGCTATATGCTTACTGAAACATATTGTATGAAATGTTGTCATTCCTGTAATACATTTTTCTTTATTTTTGAACCTCCATTGACAGCATTTTATCAATGGGGTCTGTACATTTGTTAATACAGTTTAGAGTTAAATGTGTTCATAGTAGGTGTATTCTCTTGCTAGCAATTCATCTTTATTAGGTGGTTTGATGTCAGATGATATTTCACATTTTTCTAATCCACCTCAATTGGATTCATGTGCAGGGATCAAATATTGTTAAAAGGTACATTAGTTCTTCAAGGTATTTCTAATACTGGTCTCAATGCAGGTGTCCATTTTGGTTTTGTAGAATCAAACTAACTGTGAGTGGGGCAGAGTTCTTCTGTGAAAGCTGAGGCCAATATGTTCATAGTTAGACACCTGAATAAGCGATCACTTCCGAAAATCAGGCCACTTACTTAGGTGCCTAATATGGATAAAGGAATCTAAGTTTATGCATCTGTTCTTGAAAAACTTGGTCCAAACAATTATTGGTCTTCCAGAATAAATAAAAATATTTAAAAAATTATTTAAAGAAATAATGAGTAATTTTTTTTGTTAGTTTATAGAATTTTACTATTAAGTTTTCAGTTGCACAGAATTTAGTCTCATCTCCTAGTAAAACCAATGGGACTTGTGCCCCTATATCCTGGAACAATGACAATACAGGGTATTGCGCACCAAAGATTTCATTCTGTAGCAGCTCCACACATAGGACAGATGCAGAATCTGACCTGTAGTGTCATTCCTGTGTTCCGTTTTTCCTATAGGGCTTCAAACTGGGCTGACATCTTTTGATAGAATTGTGATTGATCTCCATCCCAAGCAGGACGTGGGTGGTCTGACCTAGTCGTCAGAACAGAAGTCAGGCTGGGTCAGATACCAGGAGGTCAGAGGGCAACCTGGGAGTCAGGAGGCAGGGTCAGGTTACCAGGAGATCAGGCAGTAGCAGCTGGTATTGCAGAAGATGCAGTCCTAAGCAAGGGAAACCCAGTCGTATGGACAATTTCCTGTTCCTGCCATTAGTTTAAATAGAAACTGAGGACCAGTCAGGACCCCCAGCATTCCACCAATTAGATCCCAGGATAGGAGTCTTCTGTCAGAGTTCAGCTTCTATTCTGACAGCAGTTAGCAGATCACTGGTTGGTGGGTTGGAACTTATTAGCACCTAAGAGCCCAATGGACCAGGGTTCAAGACACCCACTGCCTCCAAAGCCACTATTAGAGAAAGGGAATGGAGGGTCTCCACAATCACCAAGAAGAAGTGGCTGAGAGGAGAGTGGCACAAAAGCCCCTTCCTATGGAGTATTTTTCCTTTCTCAGATTGTCTTGGAGTAGCCTAGTCCCACACTGCCTATTCCAACTCCTAGCTTTGTTTTTCAGAGGCTCCAACTGCATGTTTCACTACTGGAGTGACTTGCAGCCTCCTATCTGCAGGTGGCTTACTACAAAGGTGACCCACTTTCAAAACAGAAAACTGGGACGAACCCATTCATTCCTTAGCCTCTCTCCTGAGACTTCCAGTTAGTGTAGGTTTTAGTGGTGTTGGCAACTGTGAACAGTGTCACCTCGGAACAATGAGTGAGATCACCTACTGATTTTACATAAGGCATTGAACAGCCATCAGATAACAACTTTATGGTCATTGCTAACCTGAATTGATTTGAATGAGCAACTTAAGAGGGTAAAGCTCCATGTCCCATTGAATCTAGAATCTTTGTTATATTTTCATTATAGTGTTTCAGATGAAATGCTTCTCCTAAATATAAATGGCGATGGTACTAGTCACCATTATATATAAGTTGCTACCTGGTACTAAAATTATGCTTCATTATATTGTGTTAATTACAGTTTCAAGTGCATCACAGTTTGCAGGAATTATTCACTGGATCAGCCTAGTCATCCTGTCTGTGTTCTTTTCAGAGGTATGTATAATGCATGGTGAAATACAATTGATTTGGATGCAGGGCCCAGTCCTGCTCCCACTGATGTCAGTGGGAATTTTGACACTAGGAACAGGAGCAGGCACATGGTGTGTTTTAAAAAAGAAAATAAGTCAGCTTTTGCCATTCATATTTGGAAAACCAAAAGATCTTGTTTGTATTGACAGTCATTCTCTTTATTAAAGATAATTAGAATGGACCAGGAAAAATGGAAAAATGTTACCATACAAATATAAGAGCAAAGTTGTGAGGAGAGATAATTATATCTGTATCATCTCAAATCAGTCCCTTTTAAATTATGGGAAACGGACCTGGTTCTGAAGTTCTTACTCCAGGAAAGTTCTCATTGGCCTCAATAGGAATCTTGCTGGAATAAGAAATCCAAGACTTCATCTTATACAAAGCTTGGTTCTGAATAAGAATGAATCATCTCCTTTCATAACTTACTTAAGCTGCTCTCTCTGTTTTTTCTAAATATTTTCCTTACATCTATATTACTGCTGTATAAGAAAGTAATTAAATACAGCAAATTAGATACAAAGTAAGAATGAACAATGGTGAATTTCTGTGCAAATGTGTATTGGTACCATAACTGAATAAATTAATTCATTGGAAAAGCCCATATTGATAATACAATAAATGACTAAATTGAAATAACTGACTATAGTTTGCAACTTTATTCCAAAAAATGTCACCTGTGCTGAAATATTAACAATATATCTAAAGTGCTTCCAAAACAACAATTTGGATTATTACTCCAGGACATGCTACGCATATTGTTACAAAAATCCTGTTACGTGGTTGTGTGTTTTTAAATTACGCCAACATCCATGCCATGCCAGAAGATTCCCTGGAATATCTACATACCTGAAGAATATTTTTCTAGTTTCGCTAGGGGAAAGGATTTGCATCCAAATAAAACAGAAGTTAGAGGCTGCACCTAAGAGTTCAGTTTAGCTTAAGGTTATGAGTATTCGCCTTAGAAGAAGCAGGAGCCTTGATAGTTATAGCTGATGCTGGAAACCACTCTTGTTGGACATATAGTTAGTTATATTACACAGCCATTTATTTCTATGGTTCTATTAATGGATTTAAAAAATCATACCAAATTTAAGCAATGAATACACACAACCCTAAACCGTATACTTTTGCTCCCAACCTCCAAATCCCGAGTCCGAATCTTTCCTACTGATTATGGTTCAGAAATAAATAAATATTAAGATAAACTTATTTTAAATATGATAGGCAAAGTTGTTTAGCTACCCTCCATCCCCATTTTGTGTCTGTATTGCATTTTTTCTTCTCTCTGTGTTTAGGACAATATGGGTATTGGGAGTGAATCTCCCTTCACTGCATTTAGTACCCCTTGTTCTAATTCTGTTAGCACCCACTTTGCAGTTTGCTTCCGTCTTTCCAAACTGATGAATTTCATTCACCCGTTTGACCGTAGTTTGAATTTACATTTAAAAAAAATTCACCAATAAAGATATAAAATAGCCATATGAGGAGCACAACGCAGCTAGGATTTTTGGAGTTCGTTTCATCAATCAAGCCTTTGGAAACTTTTAAGAGTCATAGACTGGGCTAATAATAGCTGCAAACATCATGTACTTCACCACTGTGACAGAATCAGCTCCACAGACCACCTGAAAGCACTTTGCAAACCATAGATTGAGAACCACTGAGGAAGAGGAAGAGTGAATTTTTCACCTATGCTGCTGCTATTGTTTTGCTGGAGATAGTTTTCTACAACATTGGATTAACAGAGCAGCAACATTTCTGTTTACATTGTGATGATTGTCATCAAAATAGAATAGAGAAACTTATTTTTCTCATCTAAGATATTGTCCAATGCTCCAGAAATTGCAGGCCCTGAAAGAGGCAGAGGATCTCTTACAGCATTTTCATTACATTTATTTATTTCCTGTTCCTGATGTAACAGATTTGTCTTTGTTTGGGGTGGGTAGGAAAGAATTTTGCTCTGTGTTTCAGTGAGATTTTTTAAAATCATTCACTGTTCAGACTAGGCTGGGCAGAAAGATAGTATAATGATTTCACAAAGAGGTTAGGGCTTTTAATTTGATTGATCAAACCTTATCAGATGCCTGTTGAATATGATTGATCACTTATAATACTATTTTCCCCAAACCACACAAAGGCACTTGTGCTCAAAATTTGGAAAATTGTGATTGATAGAAATCTTTAGTTAAAATGGATAACATTTGCAACTTTAACTATAGTAGGTGCTATTAACACCCATTTTAATGTCTCATTACAGTTAAATAAGGGCTGGCTTTCTGCTTGATTGAAATGTAGTGGACAAATGTGGCAGGTACTTGTAGCTGCTAACAATATTAAGTTGCTACTCCTCCAGCTTTTCCTTCTATCTTTACACTTGTGCTATAGCCACAAGTCTTAACCTGAATTTACTGCATTGTGTTAATTTTATATTCTCCTCGTGTTAGTCTCTGAAGACTTTCCAACATATCACAATATCTTTTTTCAGTAACATGCATATAACTTTTTGCAAATGCTCAAATTAGATTTACTGGTTGTGATGCTTTGCCTGTTAGTCTCTGTTTACGTATGTCAAGCCCGTACACCAAACAATACCCAGATGTTAAGACAGAAGAGGAGATAGAATGTCAGAGAGATAAAAAACAAAAGCGTCGGTCAAGGCTAATTCAGGATTGCACCATATCAAGAAGGTAAAACCAGCCCTGAGAAAAGGATGAGAAAAGGCAAACAGAGAACTTGGCATTGACTTTGGTAAGTGGTGTGGGGTCTGAATATATTTTAATAATCTTATGACATTGGTATTAGGGCCAGATTCTGCAGCGCTCACTCACTCCAGTTGTTCCATTGAAGATACTGGGACTATTCATGTGAGAGAGGCCTGCGGGTGTGGGCTTTTTTAACCTGTAGTACTCTGCTGTTGCATGCTGCTTTATATAGGCCCAATTCAGCACAGCACTTAAGCACTCTACTGACCTTAGTCACAGGAGTAGTCCCATTGAGGTCAACAGGACTGTTCCCATGCTTAAAATTAAGTACACACTGAATCCGGGTCTTTTTTTCCCCCAAAGATTTTGGAATGGGAAAGCATTCAGCAGGGTTTGGGGTTCCAATAGTTAAGGTGTTAATTGTCTGGGTTTTTTAAGTTTGAGTTAAAATGTATTAATTGACTTGTTGCATTAAGAAGAGAAAGAAGACAAAACATATCACTCAAATTACATATAAACAAAAAATATTCATTGTAGTCTCTCATACTTGTATTCCTCCTTCATAACAATCTCTAGGAAGATTTAAACATCTGAGAGGAGAGTCCTACAGAATTTAATTAGAATTAAGCCAATATGGTTCTGTAGACGTTACTGGGAAAAAAACCTATAGCATTTAATAGAAAATAATATCCTTTCTGTATGTTTCTTTTTCTTCTCATACCCATGTGTTAGAACCCTGAGTGTCAGGTTAAAGATGATAACATATCCCTGCTTCTCCAGTGGTATGGGAATGGTAGGTACTAATAATTGGGGAAGCACTTCTAAGAACTGTCAGCCCATAAAAAGGTAAATTAGAACACTTCCAAACAGTGTTTGAAATGAGTAATTTGTGGGATGACCTGGGTTGCAGGAGATAAAACTCTCATAGATGAGTACAAGGTATTCTTCTTGGGGAAGGTTTACTCCAGGTATTTTGAGTAATCTGGTGCATTGCAAAACAAAAAGAAGAACAGGAGTACTTGTGGCACCTTAGAGACTAACAAATTTATTAGAGCATAAGCTTTCGTGGACTACAGCCCACTTCTTCGGATGCTGTAGTCCACGAAAGCTTATGCTCTAATAAATTTGTTAGTCTCTAAGGTGCCACAAGTACTCCTGTTCTTCTTTTTGCGGATACAGACTAACACGGCTGTTACTCTGAAACTTGCAAAACAAAAGTTTGCTTTTCAGAGTAATTATGCCAGCAAACAATAAATGCTGCGGCGTGCGGGAAGGGACAGGGGAGAGCTACACCAGGGATTGGAAAGATTGTCCTTTCCCCCACACTCCCCTGTCTTCCATTTTCCCCTTTCAGGACAAACAGTACTGCTGAGCTAAATATAGTATTCTCCTTTACCTAAACCTAATGGGTCAAATACACCCCTTTACTCACTCTTTTGGTTTCTTTACTCTAGGGATTAATATGACCCAGTGAGTCACAGAATAATAAATTGTATATTAACCATGCAAGGAATAAAGTATGTAATAAAAGTATTGAGTGTACATTCACAGTAGGCTAACTCATGCAAATTGTGGGAATTCACATGGCTGGCTCAGCAAAGACCTCGGCCAAGTTTCCCTACCAAATTAGATAGAAAAACTGTAGTACCACTGCAGAGAGCTAATTCTCTTTACTTGACAATAGTAGGCCACTTTGTTAAGGGGACACTAACAAATACTACGTTTCTGTCTGAAAACTGTGTACTTTTTTTTAGTAACACCTAAGATTACTGTAATGAAAATAATTTACTAAAAATATTTTTCCTGTTTTTGTGCATTTAATAACACTTTTTGTGTAATCAGTTATTCAGTTTCTCTCTTGATGAAAAGACATTTACAAACATCAGAGGTAAAAACATTTGTAAAGTTTGGGGATTTTTAATGATTTTTTTTATAATAAATTCAGAGTGTCCTATTTAAAAGATGCTGTATCACAAACTGAATATCCATACATTTTTCAATTTTGAATAATTCAAGTTGACACTGCCCCTTTAAGCCAAAAGGTAATATGTACAAGTGTATTAGATGCTTGTATTCAAGTTTACATATCAAAATTGCAATGTAGCATGACAGCTGCATTGTTAAACAGAACATCTACAGGTACACATTTACTATAATGCTAGAAAATGTCTATACATAAATAACAGAACAACACCACTTCTTATTTTTGCCTTTTTCTTACAGAGACCAGTTTAAGTGGCATTGTATCATATTGCTAGAGTTCATGCTTAAACTTTGGTAAATATTATAATCACAATTCAGTCTTAATTCATTTACATTTTCATTGTGCAAATAAGATGTTCTAATCATTATTCTCCTTTGTCTTTCAGATCCTGCCACAGATTCTGTTTTTAAATGCACTGTACAAATATATCACATTAAATATATTTTTGTTTGCCCAAGAAATACGTTTGATTGTTTGGGGGGGAAATTAATATGTTATTTGTAAGTAACACCAACATTTTTTTATTCCAGTATTTTTCTATTTATCATTAACTTGACAGGTTCAAAATACCATATATGGAAATTTGTCTAATAAAGCTCTTTTGAGTGTAGGAGTTCTCAAAAACAACCATGGAAGCGTGTTGCCAACATGTGTTCTTTGTAAAGGCCAGGGGTTAGTGAGAGAGGGTGATATTAGCTTGGAATTACATTCATAAGCATTGGCTGATGTGTACCAAGAACACTGCAGGTGTATCTTGGGATACACACAGTGTTTAAGACACATTAACCATGCCCTCCTACCTATATCTCCACAGAGCAGAAAATGAATGCATGATTAAAAAGACCTCTGTACAATTTTTTAAATTAACATGTTAATGAATGTTTTGTTGATGAAAGGTGCAGCCCTGAAGATTGAAGACATCTGTCCACAGAATAAGCAGCTGTCAGGCTTGTTTACAGGAGCCCTCCTATGTGTCTGTATTCTATTCTGGAGACTCTGCCTCTAGGTTGAGAGGCTGGTGCAGACTTCATGGTTGCTGATTGTGAGGGTGGTTTTCCATGATGTGGATACCTGTCATCTAGAAACTGGACCGAGACCCACCAGTTCATTCCACATACACCACGAAACAGCGGTCAAATAATTATTTTCAGTCATTGCTGACTTGCACTGATTCACACCAGGAAAATAGAGGTAAAAAGCCTTTGTTACTGGCTACCCCGTAAAATGAGCTAACCAGACTCCTTAAAATGACAGTATTGCAGCCTGATTAAAATATTGCGGAGAGGACTTAAAGAAGCAGCTACATTGTGTGGGGAAATGTTATGCCCCCTAAATAGAGAGTTTCAGGCAACCTATATTCAGGGTTGTGAGCTAAAGAGTTGTGCTGTTTATTCTCTTTGTAGTGGATATACCTTATTATTCCAAAGATAAAATGTCTTTGTGCATTCTCTGTCCATGGCAAAAATAAGTGCATTTCATAAGCAGTTTCTGAGTATATGCTAACTATTTAGCATTCCTCCAATTGCTCATTAACTTAGCATTTCACAAATACTTTCTAAGCATAGGACAAAATGGGCCAAACTCATCCCTCATGTCGCTCCATTGAAGTCAATGGAGTGGCAACAGGGAAGAATGTGTCCCAAGATTTAAATGAAGGAATGTTTCCTTTTAAGTTTCCTATTAACAGCCTGCTGCAGAATTTACTTTGCCTGGCTTTTAGCTTACTTGCTGAAACCTTCTTTGCAAATTCTTGATCAGAAGCTCAGCAGATTTTTACAGGAAAAACAAATCTTCCATTATAGACATGCCTTCCAGGATTTGATTCTGTTTCTGGAAAGGAGCTGGTAGGGTCAAGGATTTTGAATATGATTTTCTGGTTTTTCAAATCCTTGTTCTTTTGGAGCAAGGACTGAGAACTCTGACACTTACAGGAATGTCAACCAATGTGTGTTTTCAATGGGAATGCTGTGTAATGAAAATGCTGTAAGTGTAGGACTATTCAGATGTCCTAAGGGCCTGATCTTGAGATTTGCTGAGCACCTGCAACTCCTGTTGATTTCAGCTCAGGATTTGAATTTACTCCCGTGTTCATGCTCCCACATAATATTGGTGAGTATGGAATTATTAGAGGAGCTATTCCTTAGCTGCAACCTTAAAATGTTATGAAGTTCTTTCTGCCAATTGAACAGTTGCAGTCTTGCCCCACAGGCAGCTGTGTAACAGGTTAATGTAGTGACCCCTGTGAATGCTTTATCAGTTTGCTAAATTTGTTAATCATTTTGGGATCCTTCAGATGAAAAGGTATTTTATATATGTAAGTTTATCAGCAGCAGCATTGGTTCCTGATGGCAGTTCAAGGACCCACAACACTTCTCAAAGGGGAAAAGGGTAATCGCACTAATTATCCTGACTGGCATACCCCCTCTCAGTAAAACAGACTCAGATGTCCAATGCTGTGTGTGAGCTATTTTTAAGTGCACATTAGCTGATCCATTTGCCTGCATAGTCACTGAACTACTGGTATTGTTCTTTTAAAAACTCTGGGCTTGATTCTGCAGTGCCTTGCAGCCAGTGTAGTCATTTATATCTGTGTAAAGTGAGTATAAAAGGCTACCCATCTGATTTGGAGCAGTTTCAACTCACTTTGTTCAGGTGAAAACTGCTACAGAAAGTGCAAGGCAGTGGATAATCAGGCTCTTGTGTATGAACAGTGTTATTTGGAAGAACCCAATGCTATTCTGTGTCTACGTTACAGTTATTGTGTTCAGAGTCTGTTAGCAGCATAAACCCAGAGTTCTTCTTCGAGTGATTGTTCACGTCCATTACACATTAGGTGTGCGCGCGCCGCGTGCACGGACGTCAGAAACTTTTTCCCTTAGCGGCTCCCGGCGGGCCGGCGGGGCCCCCACCTTCCCGCCAGAGCGGCGCCCCGCTCCAGGGTATATATATCCCTGCCGACCCGACCCCTCCAGTTCCTTCTTACCATCCGTGGCGGCGTTGGAACAACTCTGTCTCTCGTCTGAGAGTGTCCCTTAGCACATTAGAGTTATCTAGCAGTTATCAGTTAGTTGTGTAGTGTTTAACCAGTAGTTAACGGCTCATTAGAGTACTTAAAGTTCCTGCTGGGGTTGTTTGTTCAGCCCCGGCACCGGCCCCGGGCGGTGGGGTATGCCACACGCCCAGGGTTTTAAGGCCTGTGCCACGTGCTGCAGGCCCATGCCATTGAGCGACCCCCACGCTTCGTGTCTTCGTTGCCTGGGGGAGGCTCACCAGAAGGAGCACTGCAAAATCTGCAAGGCCTTTAAGCCCAGAACTAAAAAAGAGAGGGACTTTCGCCTTAAGCAGCTGCTCATGGAGACGGCGTTACAGCCCTCCACTTCGACGGCACCGTCTGCCTCCGTGCGGAGCGCCCCGGCTTCGGTGCGGGAACCGGCGCCGGCGGGTCACCCGAAGACCGCAGCACCGACCCAGCGGGGAAGTGCACGACGCCGATCGTCTTCGCTGGCAAAAGTGAAGGGCCAACCTAAGGCCCGAGGCCGCTCCCCGCACAAGAAGGCGGCACCGGTAAAGACCTCGAGTGCCCCTAAGGCCGACACGGCCTCATCACGGACCCCAGTAGTGGCTCCGGCGCCGAAGGGCCCGTCGAGCCCCGGGATGAGCGCGTCGAGCGAGGATGCAGGGCTGGAGGAACTGGTGCAACAGCCCTCCACTTCGGACACGTTTGAGGCAGCTAAGGACCTCATTGCCTTGTCCGTCGAGGCCCCGGCACGCGCTGAAGGCGCCCCGCCTATGCTGCCGCGCAGAGGCAAGCCGGCGATGGTGCGCCCACCACGGTCGCCGTCTCGGCACCGTTCCAGGGACCGGTCCCGGTCGAGCTCCGCCTCGGTGGACTCCCGGTTGCCCCCAGCGCAAGAAGCACCGCAGCAGTCGGGCTTCAACAAACGGCCGGCACCGACTCAGCAACCAAGCACGAGTCGGCACCGCGAAGCATCGGCGGCTCGTTACCCGAGGCCAACCAGCCGTCGCCGTTCCCGGTCCCACGATCACCGGTACCGTTCCAGGTCCAGGTCGACGAGGCGCTATTCCAGGTCCTGGTCGCGGAGGCGCTACTCCCCAATACCGGACCGGCACCGTCCCACGGCCCCACCGTGGCCTTCCAGGTCACCGTCCGTGGTCTCGGGGACTGACTCAGACCGATACGGCGGCTATGCCCGTAGGTCACAAGCCAGCAGGGACTACGGTCAGTCACAATGGGGCCAGCCGAGCCAATGGCCATTCTGGACACCCTGGGCCTACCACCAACAAGAGCCCCCATCGGGAGCCTCGAGACCCGGGCCATCCCGGTACCGATCCCGCTCCCCGCGGCACCGTCCGCCATCGTATAGGGAGGCAACGGTCTCTAGACCACCGGAGCGGGAAGGAGTGGACTCGGCACCGAGTACGGTACCGTCCCAATCCCACGCGGCGGGTCAGGCCGCAGAAGAGCAATTGGCTCATGCCGGATTGCAGGACAATGAGGATGGGCAGAAGGCCCCGACCTCTTCCTCCTCGCCAGATGAGGCGGTAGCAGGCACACTGGTGTCCGGCCCTCCCCCGATTGACCATCGGGCACACCAAGACCTGCTTCGCCGGGTAGCCCTCAATCTGGGCTTGCAAGCGGAGGAGACCATAGAGCAGGACGACCCCATGGTCGATATCCTGAGCCCAGAGGGCCCCTCCAGAGTCGCTCTCCCGATTATACGGACAGTGCAGTCCAACTATAAGACGGTGTGGCAAACACCGGCCTCCAGTGCGCCAACTGCAAGGGGAGTGGAGAGGAAATACTTCGCCCCATCTAGAGGGTTTGACTTCCTCTTTCTACATCCGTCCCCTTGTTCGCTGGTGGTCTCGGCGGTCAACGAAAGGGAGCGACATGGCCAGCAAGCTCCTGCCCCCAAGGGCAAGGAAGCTAAGAGATTGGACCTATTCGGGAGGAAAGTCTATTCATCGGGGGGCCTGCAACTGAGGATCGCCAATCAGCAGGCGATTCTAAACAGGCATAATTTTAACTCTTGGGCATCAGTCGCCAAGTTCAAGGAATCCCTCCCACCGGACGCGCATCCGGAGTTCACGGCCCTGGTGGACGAGGGAATGGCAGTGGCCAAGACCTCTTTACAGGCCGCACTGGACTCAGCCGACGCTGCGGCTAGAACAATCGCGTCGGGAGTCGTGATGAGGCGTTCGGCGTGGTTGCAGGCTTCAGGCCTCCCGCCGGAGGTGCAGACCACGCTGCAGGACCTCCCGTTTGAAGGTTCGGGCTTGTTTTCCGAGCAGACGGACGCCAGGCTACATAGCCTTAAGGACTCACAAGCGACCCTTAAGTCGTTGGGTATGCACACGCCGGTAACGCAGCGTAAGCCCTTCAAACCCCAACCGCCGCAAAGGCATTACCACCCTCGGCCCCGACACGAGCCTTACCGCCGTCGAGGCAGGGATAACAGGCGGAGACGTAACAATACGCCTAACCAGGGCCAGAATCACGGCCAGGGCAAGCCGCAGCCGGGAAATAAACCAGGCTTTTGAAGCTGCGCCCGAGGACAGCGTACCACTTCATATACCGGATCCTCCTTTGGGTTTCAAGGACCGTCTGTCCCAATTCTACCGGGCCTGGTTGCGCATAACATCGGACCGCTGGGTCCTGCGCACAGTGAAGGGGGGCTATACCCTCCAGTTTCCTCGCTCCCTCCCTACCATCCCCCTTCCCCGTCCCTCTTCAGGGACCCTTCTCACGAGCAACTCCTCATACAGGAGGTACAGACCCTTCTCGCTGCAGGAGCAGTAGAAGAGGTCCCTCTGGACCTAAGGGGAAAAGGATTCTATTCCAGATACTTCCTGATCCCCAAGGCGAAAGGAGGCCTCCGTCCTATCTTGGACCTGCGCGATCTAAACAGGTTTCTGATCAAAGCGCGCTTCCATATGGTCTCCCTTGGAACTATTATCCCATCCCTGGATCCGGGGGATTGGTATGCTGCCCTCGATATGAAAGATGCCTATTTTCACATCGCAATCAATCCGGCCCACAGGCGTTTTCTGCGCTTCGTTGTCGGACAGCGCCATTTCCAATTTACTGTCCTGCCCTTCGGCCTGGCGTCAGCTCCACGGGTGTTTACAAAGTGCATGTCCGTGGTAGCAGCCTTCCTTCGAAAAAGAAGGATGCGTGTGTTCCCGTACCTGGACGATTGGCTACTCGCGGGCAGGTCGGAGGCCGAGGTCCGATCTCACGTGACGCTGGCCTTGCAGACGTTCGACAAGCTCGGCCTCCGGGTCAACGTGCCGAAATCCACGTTAATCCCCACACAGAGGCTGGACTTCATAGGTGCTACCCTGGACTCGGTAACCGCGCGAGCGAGTTTACCAGAGGCACGGTTCATGTCAATTCACGGGGCCGTAAGCTCGGTCCAAAAATTTCCCACGACAACGGCAAGGTGTTGCATGCAGCTTCTGGGGCATATGGCAGCTTGCACGCACGTGGTCAGACATGCCCGGCTGAGACTCCGGCCTTTACAGTTGTGGTTCGCCCACACGCATCGCCCCAACAGAGACCCATTGGATCAAGTAGTCACGATCCCGAACCAGGTGCTCAGCTCACTACGCTGGTGGCTCGATCGCCAGCAGGTATGCGAAGGGATCCCCTTTGCTGCCCCACAACCCACTCTGACGTTAGTGACAGACGCATCAGACATAGGCTGGGGGGCGCACCTGGGGGAACTGCGGACCCAAGGGCTGTGGTCCGGAGAGGACAAGCTGCTTCACATCAATCTGAAGGAGCTAAGAGCGGTTCGCCTCGCCTGCCAGACCTTCCACGCCTTCCTAAAAGGTCACAGCGTGGCAGTCCTGACGGACAACACTACCGCCATGTTCTATATAAACAAGCAGGGCGGGTCCCGGTCTTCTCCCCTCTGTCGCGAGGCACTCCAATTATGGAACTTCTGTATAGCCCATGCGATACACCTCATCGCGACGTATCTTCCGGGAATTCAGAACGGCTTAGCAGACCGCCTCAGCCGATCCTATCGAATGCACGAATGGACACTGAGAGGAGACGTCCTGCATTCGATCTTCCGGAAGTGGGGGTTTCCCCGGGTGGATCTATTCGCCACCAGGGACAACAGCCAATGCCCTCAGTTCTGCTCGTTCCAGAACCTCAGCCCGGGATCATTAGCGGATGCTTTCATGATCCCATGGGGAGGGAGCCTAAAATATGCCTTCCCTCCATTTCCACTTATACACAAGGTTCTTCTCAAGACCCGCAGGGACAGGGCAACGATTATACTTATTGCCCCGGCCTGGCCTCGCCAGCATTGGTTCACGTCCCTGCTGGAACTGTCCGTAGCCGATCCAATCACCCTTCCCCTCCATCGCAACCTAGTCACGCAAGACAAAGGTCGCCTACTCCACCCGAACCTGTCTTCGCTTCATCTCACGGCATGGTATCTCTCTGGCTGAACGATGCAGAGCACAGGTGCTCTCACCAGGTTCAGCAAATCCTCCTTAATAGTAGGAAGCCCTCTACAAGGGCAACATACCTGGCGAAGTGGAAAAGGTTCTCCCACTGGTGTGAGCCTCAACGCATACAGTCTTTACAGGCCTCGGTTCCGTCCATCTTGGACTATTTACTGCACCTCAAGAATCAAGGGCTTGCGCCCGCCTCTATTAGAGTTCACTTAGCCGCTATTTCGGCTTTCCATCCGGGAGAGTTGGGAGTGTCAGTATTCTCCAACCCCACAGTGGCCAGATTCCTCAAGGGGCTGGAAAGGGTGTTTCCCTACTCACGCCCGCCGGTTCCGACGTGGTCTCTGAACCTAGTCCTAAATAGACTCATGAGTCCTCCCTTTGAGCCCCTGGCCACTTGCTCCCTCACGCACCTCTCGTGGAAGGTGGCGTTTCTCGTGGCCATCACGTCGGCCAGAAGGGTATCAGAATTGAGGGCCCTCTCGTCGGAACCACCCTATACGGTGTTCCATAAAGATAAGGTGCAACTTAGGCCGCACCCCAAATTCCTCCCAAAGGTGGTGTCACAGTTTCACATGGGCAAGACATTGCCTCCCGGTGTTTTTCCCAAAACCCCATACGGACCCTCACCACCGCAGCCTACATACCCTGGATGTCCGAAGGGCGTTGGCATTTTACCTGGAGCGGACCAGGTCGTTCCGCAGAACACCCCAGCTGTTCATTGCGATTGCGGAACGTATGAAAGGCTTGCCTATCTCGACACAGCGCTTGTCGGCATGGATTGTGCATTGCATACGCACTTGTTATGAGCTCACCAATGTTCCGGCCCCGGATATCCGGGCCCATTCGACTAGAGCCCAAGCATCCTCAATGGCCTACTTGGCGCAGGTCCCGATCCAGGAGATCTGTAAGGCAGCCACCTGGTCGTCCATACACACGTTCACAGCCCATTACGCGATCCATCATCAGACCAGAGAGGACGCGATGGTCGGCCGGGCTGTGTTACAGTCAGTTGTACCTTGACTCCTACCCTCCTCCAATGGTAAGCTTGGGAATCACCTAATGTGTAATGGACGTGAACAATCACTCGAAGAAGAAAGAACGGTTACTTACCTTCTGTAACTGTTGTTCTTCGAGATGTGTTGTTCACGTCCATTACACTTCCCACCCTCCTTCCCCTCTGTCGGAGTCTCCGGCAAGAAGGAACCGGAGGGGTCGGGTCGGCAGGGATATATATACCCTGGAGCGGGGCGCCGCTCTGGCGGGAAGGTGGGGGCCCCGCCGGCCCGACGGGAGCCGCTAAGGGAAAAAGTTTCCGACGTCCGTGCACGTGGTGCGCGCACACCTAATGTGTAATGGACGTGAACAACACATCTCGAAGAACAACAGTTACAGAAGGTAAGTAACCGTTCTTTTTGGGTTTTTTTTATATATTCGTATTTGGAATGAATAGAAGATATGTATATTCACAGCCATTTTCATTCTTTTTTCCTGCAAAATTCTGACTCCTTTCCTGGCCTGGGCACCTCTCTCACATATCTACCAAGCTCTCTCTGATTAATTATATTTTTAGACAGGCAGAATAATATTTTGGTGTATTTTACAAGCCACACATCTATGTTTTAATCCTCATCTTGCATGTAAAGTACATTTTAATCTGAGTTCTGCACTGCCACAGGCAGAATGGCGCCCTAACTTTTGTGTGAGTGAAATTACACTAATTTTTAATTTTAATTCGATCTTTTAAAAACACCAACATGAGAAAAAATGTGAAAGATGCTGTTGGAATTTTCATAGGAATTTATCACTGTTTCATGGTATGTTCAGTTATTATTCCTCTTTTCTAGCTAAATAGAAAACCTTACGCTGTTTGCTTAATAGCAAAAGTGGGTGCAGACATTTTCCTCCCTGCACTCAGACTCTCTGGGACTTTAAAATGAGAAAATGCTCCTTTGCTGTGAAGAGAGAGAAAAGCAGCCCAGGAGCATGTAGGGGTTAATTGTCTTATTAATTCAAGGAGATTTCTGAATGAGTGTCATGCAAATTATAATAAATTGCTGTCTTTTTCTTAATATTTCTTGTTAGACTATTTTGAGAATTGTGGTTCTCGGTATATGGGATTATATTGAAAACAAAATAGAGGTAAGTAAAAGTACCACAACCAACACTGTTTGTATTTCTGCATGGCAAAGTAAGAATAATTAACTGTTTCTGCAGTATACTTTAGCTATAGGAATTGATGCATTTACACTCTCAGAGATTTATGCATGTTACTCCCTGCACACAAAGGTGAAATTAGATGCAAATTAAAACACTGTCCACAGTGGGAAGTATCAGACCGATGCTGGTTAGAACAGTGTTTTAAACACATTAGTTTCTTTCACAGTTTTAGTGTGATTTTGCTGACTGGTGTGGACAAGAATTTCTTTTTGAGAACCATGTGAGTCAAACTGTGATTATATAATCCCTGGTGACATTATAATGATAACAGAGTCTGAGGATCTGGTTAACAATATGATTGAGAGTTGTAGTGTAGATGAGGCCTAACCATGTTTCCATAATCAAGTTAAAACTAGAGCTGTTAGGAAAATTTTCATCAAAAAGAGTTTTTGTTGGAAAATGCTGCTTTAACAACACCAAACATTTTCACTAAATCATATAGATTTCAACAAAAATTCATTTATGGAAAAAACTTCAAAAATGTTGAAACGTCACATTTTAATATGTTCAGAACTAAAATTTTAGATTGTTGTTGTTGTTGTTTCAAAAAGACTTTTTGTTTAAAAAAAATTATTTGGCTTTTCCTCCCAATCCAGGGTGGAAAAAAAAATCAAAATCTCAAAATTTCCATGGGGGAGAAAATCAGTTTTCCAACTGGTTCTAGTAAAAACTCTGAAAGTCCAAGTATATAGCCCATTTATCGGGACATTAAGTATCGTCTGCAATACAGTTTTTAACTGTGTTGCTAACCCACTCCCCATACTTGATTCTGGCTGTAGTATAGACAAGGCATAGACTGATCCCCCACCATACAAATAATCTGTCACATAGTTTTATAACAGACAACGAACTCCTGTCCATACTTGTCAAGGAGACCATGGCTGGAACCTGCTAGCAATAATTGTGTTCAGGTGTGTTTGTAGCTATTATGGTTCTGACCAAGAGTAGATAAGGCCTTAATGTACATAACTAACAAAATGATAATTGCTTAAGAATTTACACAGCTAAAGTGCAGCAGTAGTTAGTGTACATTATAATTTCAGTAATTGGTAGGATTGCTGTGATAGAAACAGGGATTAAATGGAACGTAGAGCTAATAAACTAAATGCTGTACGGGAGAGGACAGGAAATTTGTTTTTCATTACATATAAAGCCACATTTAGAAGTGTGAAAATCTTCCATAACTAAACCTCAAACCATTTATCTGGCTTGCATATTCTAAGTGAGACATACAGTATGGGTTGGAAGCCAGGTGGTACTTGATGTTATCCAGCAAAACATCAATTTCAACAGTGTTATATTCTAGCATCCTCCAGATGGTGCCAGTGAGGATTACGACTTGTTATTTGCGTCTTTCCAGTGGATTGTGTTTATGTTCAGTTCTTGTTGCATGTTGCTTATAGTAGGGTACGTCCTGTTTCCCTGTGCAAACCATGAGTAAATGGGCCTTATACTGGGACTTTTCACAGGGGCTGGGGGGCACAGAATTCTGCCTTATGCCTTTCCAGGATGCGGTGGGCCAGCCCAAGCATTATTATTAGCATTGACCTCAATTCCATTTTCTCTGCTTTGCTAATGATCCCAGCCTTGACATGCCATTTGTCCACTTCTCCAACAAACCTTTCCATGGCTTCTCCCACATTGCCTCCCACACATGGAATTGCCCTTCCTGAGTTGATTCCCTGTGGCCACTAACCTCTCCTTATTCAGATCTCTCCTGAAGATCCACGTTTGCCAGGACACCTACAGGAAGTTAGCCAGCTAATAATCACAGTCATGGAGTCCTTGGGGATAGTCTTTATATCTCTGACAAACACAGAACACCCCAGCATTGAATTACTAGGATGTGGTCAAGTGCCACCTGGTCACTTTACTTGTTTGTTGTTCCCCTTTACTCCACCTCTTTCTCCCTGCATCTTTTTAAAATGCAAGTTCTTTCAGGCAGGGACTGTGTCCTCTTTTGTGTTTGTACAGCACCTAGTGGCTGGTAATAAATATCAATAATAATACAGCTCCTGGGTTGTAATAGCATTACATCTACATAGATATTTTGGCCAGTGGAGTAGTTGGAGACCTTCCTGGCCATGGCTCCCCCTCACCTCTAAAACTGCAGATGAAGTCACTAAGAAATTCTGCTTCACAGCATGCAGAGGATGCAGCTTTTTTGTGGCCTGCTCACCTCACCTTGAAACACACACACAGTTTATCATAACTGCACCACTTTTGTTCATTAAGAGCCTTCCAAGATCACTAAGGAGGGTGGGAGGATTTGTGACCCTTAGAAAGGGTTTGAAAATGCTATTCATTAAAAATCTTTCTCATTTTAGGTATTTGATGGTGCTGTAATAATTTTATCCTTGGCTCCAATGGTGGCCTCTACAGTGGCAAATGGCCCAAGCAGTCCTTGGGATGCCATCAGTCTCATTATCACTCTGAGAATTTGGAGAGTTAAGAGAATTATTGATGGTAAGTGGTGATTAAACTTGCTGTCTTGAGAATTGGTTGGTTGGTTAAGAAAAGGATTGTAGCCCTTGGAATTGCTTTTAGAGAATATCTATATTGTTCTCCTTCCTCTAAATTTTAAAAGCAATGAACAGGTATTTAGTGTTGTGACTACCACTGGTGGGTAAGAATAGGAATTAATTCCATGGCTTCTTTATGAATCCTTCTTCCAGCATCCTCTATCTTGAGCCATTCTACTTTCAGTTTCTGCCTCTGGTATAACTTTGTATCTGATTCCTCATACTTTCTTTGCATCTTGGAGGTTCCCCACTGAAAATTTTCCACAAATCTGTCTCTGCTATTAATTTGAGCATAATTAGCTGTGTGCCAGGGCTGTTTTGCCCAGGATTCCAGGACACAGCTCCATTGGGAAGCACTTGGAGAGAGGTAAGCAGCTTGAAGAATCAAGACTGCAGAGAACAGGAGCAGTGTCTGAGCATGGAAACAAGAATTCAAGGAAGGGGCTATTAGCATAGGTGGAGGGCAGTCAGATCTATTATCAAACTGTTTTGCTATCAGTGTATGGGATTCCAGGATGCAGGGAAGAGGAATGCAAAATGAATGAGGCCAAGGCAGGATCACTTTGCTTCTATGAGAGAAAGAGCGTGTCACAGTGGCATTTGTGTTCTAGATACAATAACTCCTCACTTAATGTTGTAGTTATGTTACTGAAAAATGCAACTTTAAATGAAACAATGTTAAACTAATCCAATTTTCCCATAAGATTTAATGTAAATGCAGGGGGTTAGGTTCCAAGGAAATTTTTTTGGGACAGACAAAAGGCATTATATACGGTACAGTACTGTACTGTACTGTGGTTGGGAAGTGCCCCTGGCTTACCCCACACAGGCACAGCCCACTGCAGGCAAGGACACTAGGAAGCACCTTTTCAGCAGCAGCAGCAGCTTCCCTGGAGAAGAACAGGCTCAGACTTTGCCAGGAATGCTCCAGGCCCTCCTCTTCCTGTCCCTGCTCCACTCCGGCCCACCTCTTCCCATCCCCACTACACCTCCTCTCCGGAGCACGCCATATCCCCCTCCCCCCCCCGAAAGTCCTAAGCACCACCAAACAGCTGTTTGGCGGCGCTTAGGACTTTCTGGGAGGGAGGGGGAGGAGCGGAGATGCAGTGCTTCCCCGTTCCTGCCCCTCCCTCCCAGAAAGTCCTAAGCACTGCCAAACAGCTGTTTGATGGTGGGGGAAGCACTGGGAGGGAGGGGGAGGAGGCGGAGAAGGAACTTGTGCAATGCTCCCTTGTAAAGTCGCTGCTCTGCCACAGAATCTTACAAGCAGGCAGCCAAACAACGTTATAAGGGAGCATTGCACAACTTTAAACAATCATGTTCCCTAATTGAGCAGGGACATAACATTGAAACAACATTAAGCGGGATGACATTAAATGAGGAGTTACTGTACTGAGGACTCCCAAATTCCAAAGGGAGGGAGTGCAGCCCTGTATGGTGAAGTACTGAGATCAGAGTTCAGGATCTGGTTCAGGTTGTGAAGAACATCAAGAAAAACAGTAAAATTTGCATAGTCATCCTGAACAAAGTGAGCTGGCCTTAACTGTGACTCGGTGAAGATTTTCAAAGGCATAAATGGCAAGTAGGCGCCCATCTCCTATTGAAAGTCAAAGGGAGTTAGGTGCCTAAATACTGTTTGTACCTTTGAAACTCTCGCCCTTAGTCTAGATATTTCCCTCATATAGATATTTCTTGCAGTTGTATTTAGGAGTCGATGTTAAAATGCGTAGGGTCTGGAATAGCTCTTCTCCTAGAAGCTGGTGCACAGCCACACTTTTCAAATGTTATTGGGACATGCAGAATACAAAACAGAAAACATTCTTAACCAGCCAGTTAGAGGATCTTTGATAAGTGCAGGAATAGATCTACATTAGTGCAAATGCATTTCAGCTCTAGTTTTGCCTGCAACTCAAGTGATGGTTCGCAGCTGGGGATCTAACATCCAGGGTTCAAACCCTGCTGATGACCCACACCGGGGGTCCTTGTGGTTGCAGGTGATCAAATTCCTTCTCCAAAAGAAATACTATAGTTCAATCACAAATTGTTAGGTTTCATGGAGCAATTACTGAGTGAAATCCTATGGTCTGTGTTACACAGAAAGTCAGATCGGATGATCGTGATGATTTGTAACATCTCCTCTGATAAGCTAAACTGCTGCTGAATTTCTTCAAGCACTTGTCTGTTTTTTCCAGCATATGTGCTGCCAGTGAAAGTGGAGATGGAGATGGTGATTCACCAATATGAGAAGGCAAAGGTCATTCAAGATGAGCAGCTGGAAAGGCTAACCCAGATCTGCCAAGAACAAGGGGTAAAAATTCCATTATATTTTTATTTACATGTTGTCTTCACTGGAACGGGAACAATGAATTTTAGTTCATGGAAATGTTTCTTTTGATCAGGGCCGGCTCTGGCTTTTTTGCCGCCCCAGGCAAAAAAGCCTCCCGCCCCTCCCCCGCCCCCCCGCCGCCCCCTGCAGGGAGTGCAGCAGGGGAGGGCAGCAAGCCCGCCGCGGCTCCGCTCATCCCGGCGGCTGGAGCGCCGCAGGGAGGGCGGCGAGCCCAGTCGCGGCCCCGCTCTCGGGCCGGAGTGCCGCGCCGCACCGTGCTGCCCCCCTCCAGGTGCCGCCCCAAGCACATGCTTGATGGGCTGGTTCCTGGAGCCAGCCCTGCTTTTGATCTGAGGTTTGGTGAAAGCTTTATTTTCACAAAAGCTAAATTCTGGGATATATTTGGCTTGATGGTGCCCAGGAGAAAGCATTTCAGAAGGAAGCCTGTCATCCTTACTCAGGGAAATCTCCCATTCACTGGGAGTTTTAGTTGTGCAGAAAACACAGGGTCAGTTGTCGAGAGATGATAGGCTCATTTCTGGCACTCAGTCCACGCCAGGCTGAAGCAAGAGCCTGGAAGGGCACCACCCAAGCACAAGACAAAGGAAGACATACAGCCTAGAGGGATGGCAAAGTATCAGAAAACTAGAACAAAGCCCTACAAATGCTCCCTTGCATGTATGGTTAAATACTGTCAAAACCTAGCATCCGTAGCCTGTGCTGTAATGGTTAGTATACCCGTATATCCAACAAAAAGAAATGTTGCATTGCTCGATGGAGTAAATCCATGGAAACAGAATAGGGTCTCTCCTAGCTTCGAGGTGGCATCGGCTACAGTAAAAAATATATACTAAAGAAAAATGACAGCATACTAATCTCCTTTGTTTTCATATCTTGTATTCCTGCCAAACAAATGTCTCAGCTGTATATTATGAGGTAAATGCACTAATTTGCTGCAACACAAGACATTGACACAAGAACTGCATCCTCCCTTCATAAACTGACAGCTTCATAAGCGAGTGGAGAATAAGCTGTCAGCATTATAATAGTCACATTGACACTGTATGTAGTATGTAATTGAGAAAACATATCTTAATGTTCTTTAACATCTAAAATTCTGTCCAGCTTCCGAACACCTGCTTTTACACCATTATTAACATTTTTAACTTTTGAAATGCAGACCTCTTCTTGGAGCTTGCTGTCTTGAAAGTTTGTGTTTGTATTTTTGAGCTAACGATGTGGATTTTGGACAGGAAAGTTCCAATAAAAAGAGGTTCCCCTACGATGGTAACATCTGGAAAAGACACATGCAAAGAGGAAAAAGCAGTATTCTTAAGTTTCAAAGCATCATATATAGATAGTGAGAGATTAAAAATATGGGGCAGATCCGTAGCCAGAGTAATTTCCTTAGATCCATCTGAGGATTTGCCCCATAGATCTGTGTGTCTGTGTGTAAGGGTTAGTTCTGAGCTGCTTATTCAGGCAAAACTCTCAGTGAATTTTCGCATGAGTTAGGAGCTCAGGTTTAGTCTAAAGAATCTGGACAAGAGAGAAACAGGCGGACTAAAACCTGAGTACTGTTCCATGCAGTCTCCCCAGAATCATAGAATGTTTCTATGCTCCCCCTATCATCTCCATCCCTGAGGTTATTGCAGATTAGAAGGCGAAAAAAATGCACTCGCAATGACATGTTTTCCGAGCTCATGCAGTCCTCCTGCACTGATAGAGCACAGCTTAATGCATGAAGATATTCAGTGGCAGAGGCCAGGAAAGAATTAAGTGAGCACGAAGAGCAGAGGCAGGACGCAATGCTGAGGCTAATGGAGGAGCAAATGGCCATGATGAAGCGTCTGTTGGGGAAGCAAACGGACATGATGAAGCGTCTCGTCCATTGGAGCTGCAGGAAAGCCAGCAAGAGCACAGACCCCCGCTGCATCCACTGTATAACCGCCTCCCCTCCTCCCCATGTTCCATAGCCTCCTCACCCACATACCCTAGAACGTAGGGGGGGAGGCTCCGGGCACCCAGCCACTCCACTCCAGAAGATGGCCCAAGCAACAGAAGGCTGTCATTCAAACAGTTTGATTTTTAGTGTGGCTACAATAAGCAATGTGGCCTTGTCCTTCCCTCCTCCCTTACCCCACCCGGGTTACCTTGTCTGTTATCTTTTTTTTTTTTAAGAAAGAATGCATGATTTCAAAACAATAGTTACTTTATTTCAAAAGGGGGAGGGTGGTTGGCTTACAGGAAATTAAAATCAACAAATGGGGTGGGTTTGCATCAAGGAGAAACACACACAACTGTCACACCGAAACCTGGCCAGTCATGATACTGGTTTTCAAAGCCTCGCTGATGCGCAGCGCACCTTGCTATGCTCTTCTAATCGCACTGGTGTCTGGCTGCTCAAAATCGGACGCCAGGCGATTTGCCTCAACCTCCCACCCTGCCATAAACGTCTCCCCCTTACTCTCACAGATATTATGGAGCACACAGCAAGCAGCAATAACAATGGGAACGTTGCTTGCGCTGAGGTTTGACCAACAGCACCAGTGAGCTTTTAAACATCCAAAGGCATATTCTACCACCATTCTGCACTTGCTCAGCCTATAGTTGAACTGCTCCTTACTACTGTCCAGGCTTCATGAACTGATCCCCAAGCAGGAGAGCAGAGTTGTAGCGGAAGCGGTGGACGAGGATGGTTAGCAGTTCCACTGCACCGTCTGCTGCCAGCAGCGCCCAGGAGGACCAGAACGGATACCCTGAGCTCGTCGCTGGGGAGCAAGAGAGCAGAGTTGCAGCAGAAGCGGTGGAGCCGTACACCATGCCCTGGAGGTTGCTAGGAGCCGGGCAGGGAAGACGTTCCCAGAACCCCCAGCCAAGCTACATGTCCGACGAGGATGGTTAGCAGTCCTACTGCACCGTCTGCTGCGAAGGCAAGGAGCTGCTGCTGTGTAGCAATGCCAGCTGCTGCAGGTGCTTCTGTGTCAAATGCTTGGAGGTCCGTGTAGGGCAAGGTACCTCGGCCAAGGCAAAAGAGCAAGAGCCCTGGAACTGTTACATGTGTCAACCACAGAAGTGCTATGGAGTGTTACAGCGCCGCCCAGACTGGAATGTACAGCTGCAAGACTTCACCAGCAACAAAGGAGAGGAATATGATGCACCTAAAATCTAAAAAGGCCCGCACATTTTCCAGAGTCACTACCCTTGATAACAGAACATAAGTGATTGCATTGGCTACTTGGATCACAGCAGCCCCCACAGTAGACTTGCCCACAACAGCAACAGTGATGTTGAGCTGAGTGGGCTCCATGCTTGCTGTGGTATGGCGTTTGCATGGATAACCCAGGAAAAAAGGCGCAAAACGATTGTTTGCCATTGCTTTCACGGAGGGAGGGGTGACTGACGACATGTACCCAAAACCACCTGCGACAATGTTTTTGCCCCATCAGGCATTGGGAGCTTAACCCAGAATTCCAATGGGCGGCGGAGACTGTGGGAACTGTGGGGTAGCTACCCACAGTGCACCGCTCTGTAAATCGATGCTAGCCACGGTAGTGAGGACGCACTCCACCGAATTAATGCGCTTAGTGTGGACATACACAATCGACTGTATAAAATCGATTTCTAAAAATCAAATTCTATAAAATCGACCTAATTTCGTAGTGTAGACATACCGTAAGACTGAAAGTCAAGGTAGAAAGGAGACTGGGACAGAAAACCTCTGGGGTGAGAGGAAGGAAGTGGGGGAAGTGGAGAGAGACAGTGATTTTATAGATATGACATATTCTGTTTTAAAGAAAGTAAAATGGACAGATCACATTCTACCACATTGCACATAACATAGTAAGTTGTGTGTGCAATTTATCTTTTGTAAATATGTTATAGAATAGATCATAGAGCAGATGTAGCAGTGAAGTCTGTTTTTAAAAAATTAACAAACAGAAAATATACATCTGAATATTGACTTGCTTTTTTAATTACATTTATTTTTATGGGCGGAAGTTTAAAGGGGAAAGGGAGATTGGCAGATGATCAGGTATCACATCTATAAAATGCATATCCATTCTGGAATGACGTAAGAGACATACATTTGCAAATATAAAAAACTCTTTCCAGATGTTGAATTTTGGCTGGTCATACATTTGAAAGTCAGAATATATTTTATGAATTAAAGTACCATGCACTACTATTTTGACTTTTACAGTGTCCCACTGAAATTGTTTGAATTTCTGGTATTTTATTCAGTCCACACATGTTAGAAAAGCTACAATTAAAAAGAGAAGGCAGTCAAGGTAGAAAGTATTAAAAATACTGACATGACATAACTGCATTAGAACTCACAATAATAAGTATTTATAAAATGGACTGGGTTAATCTATGCCCATTGTAATTTTGTAGTAAATATTATAACAAACACACTAAGTTGCAGGTGAAACAGTTTTATTAGACTGCCTTAAAATAAAAAATGAATCCAAAGCTTTCATTAATGTGCAAATTCCAATCAAGAAAGGTGTAGCTGTATCTTTGGTGTCAACTGTGAGGGAATTTCTATCCCACTAACAGTTCTGGTCATAGGTCATCAGTTTATGAACTTTCTTGCGTAACTTCCTGCTTAAGAATGCTTCAGCTTATGATCCAACCAAGACTGCAAATACAGTCATATCACAAGAGCTGCTTTTCTGTCAAACCATGTAGCACTGGGTTTTTCATCATTATTAAAACCATAACTATGGAAGCTAAGATTTTTTTTTAACTTAGTAATTTGTAAAACAGCTGCTAGTTTAATGGCATGGCTATTTAGCTGGTAAAATTACCTATCAGAGAAATAACTTATGTTATCCTTTTGCAATAACTTTAATTTATTTCTAACTACCAGTCATTTTCCTAGTGAATGGCAGGCAGCCAAGGTCATCCTGTGTTTCATTCTGACCATAAATCATTAGTTTGCAACTGTTTCCTGATTTTTATTGTTACCAACAATGGCTAAACTAATGGAAATAAACATTGGATTGTATCCCAGTGGCAGATGAGTTTTAGGGCAGGGCATTCTGTACAGACAGCACTAATAGAATTGAGCAAAATTAATGCTAGTGCATTAGACATGAGCTAGCTTCTGGCTAAAGTGTTCATTGATCTCTCCAAGGCTCTGTCAATCATACTCCGTTGCTGGACTATTAAAGAGAAGTACCATATGATTCACTGCTAATTCTGTCCCTTCTTTATTCTTATATGAGTGTTATACAACAATAGACTGGATGGATGGCACTCTTTATAAATCCAGTCAGATAATGGCAGATGTTCCCTAGAGTTCCATATTGGTCTCTGTCATTTTGTCTGTTTATAAATAATTACCTAGTGCTTTGCATTAAGTGGGGATATGCATTGTAATGCACTCTAATTCTTACTCTTTTGTTTGCAGCCAAAGCATCACTAATTGTGTTATAGCAGCATGTACAACTAATTTTGCAAAAGGCAAGTTAGTTTAATTCTCCCAACAATGTAGTAACGCGCTTTACCTCCAAAATGTGCAATCTAGGTATGACTCCCTTTGTTAAATCCTTCAGAATGATTGGATAGTTTCAAAGGCCAATCAGAATTTGAAAGCAATTTCTCTTAAATCAGTGTAACTATCAACCAAATCACAGGCTTAAAAAATATTAAGAATCTTGAGACATTTAATGTTCTGGCTTAGAATCTGCTCAGCCAATGACATAATTGTTCAGTTACTATAGGCTGAAATGGTAAGAAATACTATGCCCAGTATCACACCAGAAAAAGAGTTCATAACAGAAGAAAGGAGTTGCCTAATCTCACAGAAAATGGCTTCAAACCCCTTTTCCTCAATAATGAGAGCACTAACGCTTCAGTCATGCACAAGACATTGATTTTACACACCTCAGCACATATAAATATGAAACCCATCCTTACTATAGCAAATCATATTTTAAATAATAGTGGAGACATAACAGATTATCCACATTGAGTGAGTTTAAGTTTGGCCAGTCTCCCTTTTACCTGTTTCAAAAGAGGCATATGACCCAAGTCCTATGAAAGTTCCAGAGGTACAGCTGAAAAAAGTCCTGCAAGTTTTGACTCTCAGACAGTGGGACAACAAGATAGATTCTACCAGGTCTAGAACGAATTGTAATCTACCTTGTATTTTCTGAAGTTACTGGAAACATGGTTCCTTTCTGAAATTACTGGAAGCCTGGTTCCTTTTAGATAAAAGTTTTTCTTAGATGATAAGTTGTTTGGAGCGGGAACCATGTTTTCTAGTGTGGGATTCCCCTACCCCACCCCAGCACTTAGGACAATAGGAGTCTGTTCTTGATTGCGGCCTTTGGATTCTACCACAATATAACTAGTTAAAACAATAAGCTGGTTTTACAACATACCTGGTTAAAGCAAGCCCAAAAATTAAGACATTTTGGAAAGCTGTTGGAGACTCCATAAGGGAGATAACAGGGTGTCAACTGTCAGATAACCCCTTAGTATTTATATTAACTTGTCTTGAAAACTCTGTATCTTATAAAAGCCATAAAGAATTGATCATTCCCAGTTGTTGTTACAATTAGTACAGTAAAGTGGTGGAAGAGGAGTGACTGCCCTCTAAATCTATTGAGTGGTATCAAAAAGTATGGGAAATTGTGATACTAGAATACTTATCCCATCAAGGCAAAGGTTTAGAGGGGAGAAGCAAAAAAGATAATTACTTACAAATCTGATGGAAATTTTTGGAGTGTCCTGGAAGATAGTCATCACCCGCCATCATGCCTGATAGTTTGAGAACTTTCTTTGAAAACAAAGGAAGGGAGAAACCCCTTAATAGTCAGTCACTCAAAATTAAGATAAAATAAGGAAGATAGATAGGAACCATCTCACTACTAGTCATAACCTTTATTTTTATTGGCTTGTTTATACTAGATAAACCTATTTTAATAAATCCTATAGCAGTATTCCAGCATCTTAAATGTCTTCTCTTAAGTATAAAACACAACAAAAAATTAAGTTATGTAATCTCTCTAGATGAATAATTGGATGTAACTAATTTTAAAATGATCTTTTGGGTAGATCCCATTTGTGAGCTAAAATGATTAGAAGATGTCATGTCTCATCCTTTATTTTTCCCTAAATATTTTAATAAATATCCATTTGTTTTTCATAGCAGTATTAGTTTATAATATCACTAAATGGTGATCTTCCCCCTCCCTTCTTTTCAAACATGCTAACTTAAATTAATAGATTTGTTTTGTAAACATTTTTAACAGAATTTCATGTATCTTATTTACGGTTGTCAGTAATCAGTTTAAGGGTTTGCATCTCAGTTGGCCAAACTGTATAGATTACCTTACATAAATAATGGACAAAGTGGGAGTGTCATAAAGATCATTAATACAACACACTCACTCTTCTGCCCTGGGGGTAGAAAAGCTGTAGCAAACAAATGGTAGCATTTTATGCCCACTTTCCACTGATGTAAATGACTGCACAAGTTTCATGGCAGTGATGAATGGGAAGTTAGATGCTGACAGTTCCAAATGCGGGGGGGAGGGAAGGGTGAGCCTACCTCAACTCTTTATAGCTGGGTGGGTTTCAGTAAGTGTGAGATTCATCAGTATTTCTGCTATTAACTTCTACATTTCTGTGTCCTGTTGCTCAACACACATGCATTCCATTGAAGTAAATAGAACTATGCTGATTTACACTAGCTAAGAATCTGGTCCTCTAAGTGCATTCCTTTAACAGTCACTCTGATCCTCCATGTTCGTCTTTAGCCCAGCTGAACCAGCATAGAGGTAAGAGTGAAAACAGGCCAAACAACCAGATCATATTTGCAAAGACCAATAAAAAGGGATTCACATATTGTTGGGGAAGTGTATAAGGCTTGTGTATGCTTCTCATGCCTCAAAAACAGGGGAGGGAAACTTTCCACACTACCTGAGACATCAAGTACAGATTTCTAAGGCAGATAAAACTAGATGCTTTGCAGAAATACATAGGTGCACACTTCAGCAGGGCTGGCAATGTGGTGTGTGGTTTTGTCCTTTGGCCATAAGATGGCAGTAAAGCCACTTCTATTATTTTACTTTATCGTCAATATTGCACTGTTCACCTGAATTACTGTTCTTCACTATCTTTGTGACTCCAGTTTCACTCACCAGTCAGAATATTTATCTTCAGCTAAGATATGAATTTTTCCAATTTAGGTTATAAAGATTTGCTTTGAGGAAGTGGAATTGTCTAGTGATTAGAGCACAGAAGTGGGAGTCTGGAGATCTGGTTTCTGTTTACATTTCTGCCACAGATTTGTTGTGTGACCTTGGGTCAGTTTCTGTGCCTCAGTTTCCCCATGTTGTTTACTTATTGTACATAGTTTAATCTGTTTGCTTTCTGAAAGAACTCAAATTAAAGTTGGCTTTTGTTTTCCAGTCAATCATGAACAAGATTAAAAGAAAAAGAACAGCAATGCCATTGTAAATGTTCCTCATAATCTGTTTCTTGCCTATGATTTGTGTGTTTATTTTAAAGATGAAATTTTGCGAGATTTTATTTTATTATTTTAGTTCATGTTCTTCTAAAGATTCAGTATTGAAAGTTGAAATTCTCTGTTATCCACCTGCTCATTGTAGTATCTAAGCTGGAAAACAGAGATCAGGGGATTGGTAATGAAATGTAAAATCTTTCTATAAATCTATCTATAAATTGCTGGTTCGTATCTGGCCCAAACTGGCATTTATGAAAAGTCATTATCACCATCTGGCTTTTGAAGTAGGAAGCTATTGTGAAAGGAGTTGGTGGTCCCTGTCCTGTTCTTTTTTCGGCCATGTCTACACTTACAAGCTGTACCGAAGCAGCTGTGCCACTGTAAGATTGCTCGTGCGGCTGCTGTATGCCAACGGGCGAGAGCGCTCCCATCGACACCATAAAACCAGCTCAATGAGCAGCGATAGCTATGTTGGTGGGAAAATATCTCCCGCCAGCATAGCACTGTGCACACAAGCGCTTGTGCCAGCAAAACTGTCACTCACGGGTGTGTTTTTTCACACCCCTGAGTGACAAAAGTTTTGCTGACATAAGTGCTAGTGTAGACATGGCCTTAAGTTAATAGGTAGCCACAAAAACACTACTGTCAATATGCTTGTTGGAAGTTTCAGTGGAGAGCTCAAGGACTGACAAGGGATAGAGACTAAATTACACTCTCACTCCTTACATGTGTGTCTTACAGGCCAAGTGCCCCTCCCCATACTGTGAGTAGAAGACTTCAGTCTCCAGGGCTGCCAATCTGGTATCTTTTTTTAGTATATGGAAGCTGTTGTCCATTTCCCACTCCAGTAATACATGAATCTCAACCTGGAAGAGCCACTTTTCTATATAGCTGACCACTAATCCAGTGTTCATACTAAATTAATAGAGACCATTGCTTTGATAGCCTGACAATCATGCTGAATCATGGCTTTTCAACAGAGGACTCAGTGGAATGTACACTATAGAATGAACTGAGTCCTGCCTTACATGGAATGAACTAGGACTACCACATGTATAATCTGACAGCAAGATGGATTTGAGTCAGCATCTCGGAGAGGAAAGCCAGAACCAAATTCAATTAGCTAACGTGCCATTACACGCAAGTTTTTAAGAGCTAAGTTACTAATTTCCCTTCAGTTATAAAAGTGTAGTGACAGGTGCATTGCAGTGTGCCCACTGTAAGACTATCCTTTCGGCCATGCAAAGTCTTTTCAGATCTTTTAGTTAAGAGGCACAATGCTGGAAATGTGAAATGCATTAACCTATCACTTCACTAATTTCCTTTTCCCTCTCACTGTGTGTAATTAGAATTATATTGGTCACCACCATACGTCTCCATGTTTTGAAAGAGTTGCAACCCAATGCATTCCTTCCTCAGAATTGTGGTGGCTTAGGTGTAGGGGTTGTAATGCAGAAGAAGGAGTGAAGAAATCCTCAGCCCCCAAATGAGGATTCAGAGGACCCTTTCTGTCCCTGCCAGGAGGGAGATTTCTTTCTTGCATCACAGGAGGCATGTGTCTGTCAAACACAGGGAAATATACTGGATCTGTCATTGAGATTGCTACTCCCTAGCTCTCTGCCTTTCGGTCATTGTCACTTTTATTGTATACAGTGCCGCCCAGCATAGGATGTAACGTATTCAAAAATAATAGCAATAATGGGTCAAATCCTGCCCCCTTCCCTGCAGTTCTAGAGGGCCTTGCCTGCAGCAGAACTGCTGTGGTTCAGTTATTTGAGGGAGGAGGTCCTTGGGTGTAGAGGGGAGAATCTCCTCCATGGAATTCATCAGTGTAAAGTCCAGATATTAGAATTGTGTGTCAATAACAGGAATCACCCTGAATGATGGTTGAAATGATTATACAGTGAAACCTGTATTGGAGGTCACACTTATTAGACAATTTCTTCTCTTAAGAAACTGCCCCAAAGTGTATCTCCAAACCGAATTAATATAATTTCCCCCCACCTTTCTTAGAAGACCATCAACATCCAAGCAACCAAACAACAGCTTGGTTCTATTCCCCTACTTTTCTGGGGAATAATGATTTCCAGGTAGGGTTTACTTGTGTCACATCATTTTATGTTGTTTTTCCCATAGTTTGAAATTAGGCAGTTGAGAGCCCACCTAGCTCAGCAAGATCTGGACCTAGCTGCTGAGAGGGAGGCTGCGCTGCAAGTACCCCACATGCTGAGTAAACAGAGCAGCAATAGATATAAGGTAGTGGCAACTGGAGACTCAGATGATGAGGCCACTGAGAATATCACCGAGTTACGACCACCACGAGGTGAGTGCTATGTATAATGCCAATTGCTTCTGCTGTTCCCTTACATGGAATTGTTGAATTCACTGATTATTCTCATTTTACAAGTGAATTGATTACATTCCCTGGAGACTGCACTTCCCCATTTGCAAGGAAGCCAGGTCTGTTTCAAAGTGGCAGATGTTCTATTTGTGAACAAATTCCAGCCAGAGCCAATAAACTGACCCTGGAAGAAGATGACTATGATGCTCTCCTTCTTGGTTCTGATGCTTATATCCGACAAGCACTAAAGTGCAGCAGCCAAGTCAGAATTGGCAAAGAATTTTTCGCTCAGTGATAAAAGCATGGAAATCAGGAGGAACATTGGAAAACATTATCAGCCTTGGGGCCACCCACATTTCTGTGATTTGAAGCAGGCACAGGGCAGTTTTGAACTGATGTCGCATCTCACATCTGCTTGTCTGTCTGTGGAGCAACCTGGTCTCAAAGTATTTTTATTAATAGTCAAATAGTAATATTTACAGTGAAACACTCTTCATACGGATTTTTATAGTAACAAATTAAATATGTTGGGCCAGATTTGTCCCTGATGTTGTCAGCACCATTACATCAGGGATTTATTTGATCTATTGTGCTAATGAGCCCAGTTTTTAAACATGGTCACCTAGGTTGAAGACCCTATTTCTCCAAATTACCAGACATATATAAACATACACACATCCCTAATATGAATGTGTCTGATTTTAGTACACAAATGCAGAATTATGCACCCTCACTTTGGTACCTAATTTTAAACATAGGCATCCATAGAAACCCTGCATCTTCTGTAGTATTCTGGGAGCTGTATAATATTCTGTGAACATTAACACTGGGTTATCAAACAGTAAAAACAAAGACGTATTCAGTGTGGGGAAGTGGTGAATAGCTACACACCTAAACTAAATCAGGAGATCTATCTAGCCTTCGCTGTTGTACAGGCTGTAGATATTACCTTTTTCCTGGTGTGAGCATGAATTTGGGAGACTAGCACTCTGACCTTCACATTAGTATGACCCATAACCGTGCACTGTATATTGCTAATGAAGGAGCGTAATGCCATGTGTCAACTTGCTGAAATGGAATAAGTAATATGTTCACCAAAAGTGAGGTGCCTTTTCATGACATGAGCTGTGAATGTACAATTCACAATCAGGGCCGGCTCCAACATTTCTGCCGCCTCAAGCAAAAAAAAAAAAAAAGCCGCGATCGGCGGCAGCAGTTCAGCGGCAGGTCCTTCGCTCATAGAGGGAGTGAGGGACCTGCCGCCCCCGAATTGCCGCAGGTGCTGCCCCTCTCTGGCCGCCCCAAGCACCTGCTTGTTAAGCTGGTGCCTGGAGCCGGCCCTGTTCACAATGCACAGTTCTTGTTATGGAAACAGGATCTTGTTCACATGGCACTCTCACCATACATTCAAAGGCATAGAATGTGGCATTGTGATTGTTGGACGTGCATCAGGTGTTAAAGGTATCTCTAGCTCTTTTATCCCATTGTTTGTTACAACTGTTGTATGGCCCTGGTTATAAAAAGAGATCTGTACCAATTTTTGGAAGTCAGTATATTGCTAAAGAGTGTTGGTTTTCATGAAGCAAGAGTATGACTATAAAGAGATGAATATATTTAGTTGACTTTGTCACTAGGAGAACATTTATTGGAGTTCATGTATTGCAGTAACGGCTCATACAGTGCATGACATGACTAAGCCTACTGCTGTTACTATCATGTCACCACAATGCTTGTTTTGTGACTGTCTTGCTGACAAGGTGGCAGTGAGGCACTTTAATCTTTGGGACACACCAGTCGCCATGCTTATCCAGCATGTCGTCCTATTGCCCAGTAGGGATGTGCAAGTGGCCAGACACTTAAAGTGAAGCTCACTTCGTGATTATAGACTTCATAGTCAAAAGGTAGCTCAAAACGCTATAGGTGACTTGGGTGCAACGCTGTGCTTGGATGAAAGCAGCTATGAAAACTGAGGATGCAAGAACTGGAGCAATATATGCTGTGGGAAAAGTTCTGTTTTTCTTTTACATGTCTAAGCTGCAAAGCTATGGGATATGAAGTACTGGTGGTACAGTGGGCCTGTGACCTATTCTGTTGGCTTAGAGGAAGACAGGTCAACGGGACTGTGGAGTACTAGCAGATATATTAGCCGAGGTCCCCTTCTAGCATTCCAGGACTGGAATCTTACCTAGCTGGTACTTATCTGTACAGTATAGGGCAGGGTTTTACTCTCCATCTGGACCTAATAGAAGCATCTGTTCCATAACATTTCTACCACATGAGGATATAACCCACATAATGATGTTAAAGCTGATGAAACAAACTTTTGTACTGGATTTTTTTTTTTCAAAATTTCAAAAGATTTGGGAGAATAGAATCATAGAATCATAAATTGTAGGACTGGAATGGACCTCAAGAGGTCTTCCAGTCAAGTCCCCTGCACTCAAGGCAGGACTAACTATTATGTAGACCATCCCTAGCAGGTGTTTGTCTAACCTACTCCTAAAAATCTCCAATGACAGAGATGCAACAACCTCCATAGGTTTATTCCAATTTATTCCAGTGCTTAACTACCCTGACAGGAAGTTTTTCCTACTGTCCAGCCTAAACCACCCTTCCTGCAATTTAAGCCCATTGCTTCTTGTCCTATCCTGAGAGGTTAAAGAGGACACTTTTTCTCTCTCCTCCTTGTAACAACCTTTTATGTATTTGAAAACTGTTATCATGTCTCCTCTCTGTCTTCTTTTCTCCAGACTAAACAAACCCAATTTTTTCAATCTTCCGTCGTAGGTCATGTTTTTTAGACCTTTAATAATTTTTGTTGCTCTTCTCAGGATTCTCTCCAATTCATCCGCATCTTTCCCGAAATGTGGCACCCAGAACTGAACACAATACTCCATTTGAAGTAAATCAGTTCGGAGTATAGTAGAACACTCATGCTAATACATCCCAGAACGATGTTTGCTTTTTTTGCAACAATGTTACACTGTTGACTCATATTTAGCTTGAGATCCAGTATGACCCCCAGATCCCTTTCCGCAGTTCTCCTTCCTAGGCAGTCATTTCCCATTTTGTGTGTGTGCAACTGATTGTTCCTTCCTAAGTGGAGTACTTTGCATTTGTCCTATTGAATTTCAGCCTATTTACTTCAGACCATTTCTCCAGTTTGTCCAGATCATTTTGAATTTTAATCCTGTCCTCCAAAGCACTTGCAACCCCTTCCAGCTTGGTATCGTCCGCAAACTTTATAAGTGTACTCTCTATGCCATTATCTAAATCATTGATGAAGATATTGAACAGAACCTGACCCCGAACTGATCCCTGCGGAACCTCACTTGATATGCCTTCCAGCATGACTGTGAACCACTGATAACTACTCTCTGGGAATAGTTTCCAAGCAGTTATGCACCCACCTTATAGTAGCTCCATCTAGGTTGCATTTTCCTAGTTCATTTATTACAAGGTTATGCGAGACAGTATCAAAAGCCTTACTAAAGTTAACATATACCACATCTACTGCTTCCTCCTCCCCTCCATCCACAAGGCTTATTACCCTATGAAAGAAAGCTATTGGGTTTATCTGACATGATTTGTTCTTGACAAATCCATGCTGACTGTTACTTATCACCTTATTATCTTCTGTGTGTTTAATTTCTTAATTATTTGCTCCATTATCTTTCCAGGTACTGAAGTTAAGCTGACTAGTCTGTAATTCACGAGCTTGTCCTTATTCCCCTTTTCATAGATTGGCACTATATTTGCCCTTTTCCAGTCCTCTAGAATCTCTCCCATCTTCCATGACTTTTTGAAGATAATCGCTAATGGCTCAGATATCTGTCAGCTCCTTGAGTATTCTGGGATGTATTTCATCAGGCCCTGGTGACTTGAAGTCATCTAATTTGTCTAAGTAATTTTTAACTTGTTCTTTCTCTATTTTAGCCTCTGATCCTACCTCATTTTCACTGGCATTCATTAAGTTAGAAGTCCAATCGCTACTAAACATTTTGGTGAAAACTGAAACAAAAATGTCATTTAACATTTCTGCCATTTCCACATTTTCTGTTATTGTTTTCCTCCCTCATTGAGTAATGGGCCTACGCTGGCTTTGGTCTTCCTCTTGCTTCTAATGTATTTGTAGAATGTTTTCTTTTTACCCTTTATATCTCTATCTAGTTTAATCTCGTTTTGTGCATTGGCCTTTCTAATTTTGTACCTACATACTTGTGTTGTTTGTTTATATTCATCCTTTGTAATTTGACCTAGTTTCCACTTTTTGTGGGACTTTTTTTTGAGTTTCAGATCATTGAAGATCTCCTGGTTAAGCAGGGTAGTCTCTTACCATACTTCCAATCTTTCTTACACAGTGAGACCATTTGCTCTTGTGCCCTTAATAATGTTTCTTTGAAAAACTGCCAACTCTCTTGAACTGTTTTTCCCCTTAGATTTGCTTCCCATGGAATCTTTCCTACCAGCTCCCGAGTTTGCTATAGTCTACCTTCTTGAAATCTATTAACTTTATTGTGAATATATGGACATCAATTGCTTATACCAGTTCAAATCTCTTTTCTTCTTTCTCCATGTGCTTTTTAGACCCCCTCTGGCATTTTGCCTGATAATTTTAGTGGGATGGTCACTAACTCTAGAAGGGAGAATTGCAATACTAATCCATTTCAATTAGAAACCTTCTTTCAGTCAAATTACACAGAATTCAGTATGCATAGGGTTTTAACTTAAAGGCCCAAAAGAGCTCCCAAAACTTGTCAAATAATTCTCTGTTCTTTGCTAAATATTAAATTAGTAACAATGAAACAAGTTAAATATTTTGGCGTTTTGGTTTTTGTTCTTTCTTTTTACTAATTTGCAATTATAATAATAATTTATCCATATGTCACCCACCCAAATCAGTGGGTGGGAGAAATTGATGGGGATAGCGAAGGGAGGGAAACATTAGGTAGCTCCTTCCCCTCGGAGTCTCTGGCACCCATTGGCCAGCGGAACGGAGAGGGGTGCTGATTGGCCAGCATTCCCCAGCTCCCAGGATTTAACCCAGCACAGGGACCACGTGGAGCCTCTTTCAGCTCCGTTCCAGCAGCCCACCCTATCCACCAGAACTAGGAACGGGAACCCAGCCTGACAGATGCTATGGGTCTAGCTGTTGCCTGTTTATGAGGTCAGGAAGGATTTTTTTCTCCCATGGGCCAGTTGTGGAGGACCATGGAGTTTTTTGCCTTCCTCACAGCACCTTCGAGCCACAGTGGGTTAAGTATGAATGAGCATAGTACCTAACTGTTGGTGTTTATGCGTCGCAACTTGCGGCCATTTTCCAGTACGGTTAAGAGAATAAAATGAATGGTTACCAGACATAGGAGAGCTGGGATTTTGGTGATGGGCCTTGGGCTCATGTGATAGGGTCAGACCTTGTAGCCCTTCCAGGCTGAGGTTCCCACCCTGCTGCACCTCCTGTCCCCCTCATGAGAGGAAGGGTGCTGGAGTCAGAGAATGCTGAGTCCTTGAGGGTAGGCTGAGGAGAGTCTACCCCACATTATGGGTTATATGGTAATCAGTCCTGTAACCCCTGCACTGGAACTAATTAAATGCCTGATATAGGAGAATATGGGTGATGGGCAGGTAGCACCCCTCTCTTATGTTAAAGTTTAATAAAAAGTTGTGGACTGCCACTTAATTCCATGCCTGGATCTGTCCTCATTTTGCTGCTGTATCTACATCAATAACTATTTGAGCTTTCAAATTGTATTTAGAAAAAACAGAAAGTGGATTGTTTGTATGCTGCCCCATAAATGCATTTCCTCCTTTTTGTCCGATTTCAGAGGTTTCCCCAGGAGGATACTTTATAATTTATGCATATGTTCCTTGAGGGTTACATTTGGAACTGAAAAAAGTTGTGCATGGTATAAATACAATTGCTTAAATTATAGTGACTTCAAATAGATTGCAATGTGTCTTATAGATATTAATGCTTGTTACTGAAACCTTAAAAACATACATTTAGCAAATAATAAAAAATGATTGCTACTTTACGTTTTCTATTCCTGAATATCATACTGTTATGTTAGAATTAAGAGGTCTTGTTGGAAATCTACAGTTAATCTCTGATGTCAAGGGAATCAACTGAAAATGTAAAGGAAAGATTTTCATTATGAATCCTATATTGTGTACAAAAAACGATGTTAAAATAAGATTTCAAGTATTTGACTTTGTAACCTAAAGTTGGAAACACCATTTTTGAGGTTGCCCAGTGCACTGAATGAAGCGGGGGTCCTATGGAAAAATAGTGTGTGATTATGTAATTAAAAACTGTGTCATAAGCTTATGCACAAGGGGGCCAAATTAAGGTTGCACACGTAACGGTAAATCTGACATTTACTACCTTTCAAGTGCTAAACTTTGCAAGCTTAAATAACATTATTTTAATGTCGTTTTTATAGATTTAATTTTCTACATTATTTTTTTAAAAGAAAGAGGTTAAACCAAATCCTGTTATGCACAAATGTAACAACTCTCCTCCAATCATGCATCATCAACAAGATTTGAATCCTGAACCTTCAGTTTTGCTGCACAAATTACGTATTAGCTGGCAGCTGGAGAAGGCTGTTATTCCGGAGAGGATGGGTAGGCCACTGGGACCATGTGCCCATCCAGGTGTGTCTGTAGAGAACCCAGCCCAATCCTGTTCCCCTTCCCCCCAACTGCTCCAATATCTCTCAGGCATTCCCAGTATAATCTGTGCTGCTAGTGTTGTTGCTTTGTCAGTTATTGTTTTGGCATGCTGCCAAAATTTTCCTGAGCAGTACAATAGCAATTTCTATAGAATAGATCTCAGCAAAATCTGAATGTAATTTCTTGGGACAAAGAAAGCACATTTCAATAGCCCAAAGTGCTACTGCAGCTGGGACATTCTATCCATCTACCAGGGGCAGGGAAATCCAGTTAGTCCCAGATCCCTTGTTTTTCCCACACATACCAGTAAGCCTGCCTACATACTAGGGCAGATGATGAACACATACTCTGCATTCTTGCCCCATCTCACACCCGAAAACTGCACTGATTCTGCTGAATGCAGGGCCTTCTACAGCCCTTACTTTGTCCGGCAGAAAGCCCACAGTTTTTTTCTATACATGATTGTGCTACTTTGGCCCAAGGATTGTATGTTGCAAACTGCCCTGCGATTCAACCAGTCTTAGGAATCATTTTATCTACATCTTCTCCCAACTATGCCCCTCTTTATTAAATTCTCTATCTTGTCAGAACTACTTCTGATCGGACTAATATATTTGAGTGGTTCATATCATGGCTTCTAGGAACTATGAAGAATACATGGGAATGCCTATAGCAGCTGAGGTAGGGAATGGCATGAATAATTCACAACTCTGACAAACCTATTTTTGTGGACCTCTCAAGAACTTTCCAGGTTTGGAGGGCCCTGAATTCTGTCGAACCAATGGGCTTTAGCTGGCTAAAGAACTGAGTGCATGGGAGAATGGGGTATTCCTGCCAAAGCTAATCTTATTTCCCTTGTTCATAAGGAACAATGGAAACATTCAGTATCAACTACTTTACCATGCGGTGTTACAGAATAAAAAAGCATTCAGACTTCTGCTCATTTCCCTGCATGTGAGTTTTATGGGACAGTGCATAAGTTAAAGCTCCTCGGGGGCAGCTCTAGCTTGCACTGTGGTATTTACACTGGATTTTGTGTAACCATTTTCAGCGGCATTCAATAAAATAAGTCAGGTAACCCTGCATCACATGTTACACACAGCACCTCAGAGACACAGACTTCCTCAAAGACATACAGTGCATACATATACCAGGAGAATACTGTCTGCACTGGCAACTCGGGTTGCTTTCAGTGTACATTTTCAAACTGGTTTTATTATTGCACAACTGTTTCTTGCCTTCCTTTGTTTCTAAAGTGAAGTAATTGCTGGTGGCATTGAGGAGAGTGAAGTGCTCTGTCCATATCATACGATGAAAGTGTTCCAAAATGGCCCTGTCAACATGCCTCATGCTTGTCACCTCTGTGAGGTGACAGCCTTGTTCGGCCTTCATAGCAGAATAATTCTTATGCTAAGCCTGTGAATAACAAATTGGCATGTTTTAGTCTCTGCAAGGTACGCCACTTCCGAGAAGTCTACTGTGGGTAGGAATAGCTGTGTGGAAAGTGTACTAATGTTGAATATCTTTCTGGGCCAGTTTGGCCAAGAGATTCAGCAAACATTTCCTCTTAAACTTGTCCTGAGTGTAGACTTTATGTGCTGGAAAGATTTTTACTAGATCTCTAAAGCAGACAAATATGGAGGCTAAAAAATTGACCTTAACACACAATCAATAGGATTCCCTTATCAATGACAATGGAGGGTGAATATCAACAGATGAGTGCATACTAATAATATGAGCACCAGGGTAAGGAGCTAGGAATTCCAGAGTTCAGCTCTGACATTACCAGTCTCTGTGAATAACGCATTTTCTCCTAATGTAAAATTCGGATAATAATACTTACCTATTTTACAGGAATGTTGTGAGAATTAACAGGTTGGTTTCTAAAGAGTTGAGGAAGAAAACTGCTACATATAAATGCTAAGTGGTGCTGGTAAGTCATTTTTAGGAATCACGTGGACATTCTTTGCGTAATAGTGAAAGAAATATTCTAGATGTTATCCTCTCTCCTCTCTTCCTCCCAGAAAAAGAGCAGTGATGCAATAGCAAAACTTATTCTCACTGTTCATCTCTAGATTACAAAGGAAGTTTTTCTTGTCAAGTTCTTGACTCACACAATATGTAACTGATCATGGTCAGAATAACATCTATTTCTTTTCTGTTTAGATTTGCTCCAGCACAAATCATTTTTAAAGCTTGAGATACAAAGTTCCATATTTCAAGGAATGTCAAGTTCACAGTGCCCCATATAGTCATTAATACTTCCTTCCAAAATTTATTATTCTTTAATCTGTCCAATAATATGTGAATTACAGTCCCTGGTGGAAATTCCATATTTTTCTGCATATATCATTTCAGTCTTTGAAATTCTACAATACTGACATAGTTTTTAAATTAATACACAGCCCTAGGCCAGAAGAAGAGAATCCCAACTCTGTTACTTTGCATTGCAGAAGGGTTATTTTAGATATTCTGAGACAAATTTCCATTTTTATGAGGTTGGCAATGAAGTTTTACCTTTGGGGAAAAGGTAATACTGCTGCAATTTATGAGCATGTTTAGTGAAAACGAACGCTTGCTGTACCCATTCATATCCACATTTATGTACGTCTTTATCAAAACAAGTAAAGAAAATGGCATTTAGTGGATCTGAAAAATTCCAGTGCTTTCCAGGGGCTCCATTAGGATTATTCTCAAGCAGGCAGAAAAGTTAAAGTATTACAGTGGAAATGGATTTCACTAAGTGTTGCTGATAATGGTAATTCAGTTATATGAATCAAATCTGGTTTTCAAATAGCCAGTTCCCGTTGGTGCTTGTATGTTTGTTTGTCCCCATCCATGCTACTTGATGGGAGCTTTCTTTGCAAGGGATAATAGGAAATTACTTAAATGTTTTTTTTAAAAGCCAGGAAAGACATATACACCTTTTGAGCTGACTGTTAGACCTAATAATATCTTGATTGCACTGCACTGACACACTAAAATGCCTGGGTAGACCTCGCTCTGTCCATGGAAGACTGAGAATTTGGCTTTTCTGTATGTGTCTGATTTAGAACACACAGTGTTTCATGGATCCACATGCAGTGACCTCTCACAAGAGTGGATAGGGGTCATCCAAATCAGTCCTTAAAACAGAACCTCCATGCATATAGTATGTAGTTATTGAAATGTGTATTAACAATAGAGAGAGGAAGACACACTTTGCATTTCGAGAACCAGTGAACATTTATCTATCTGTACAAAGTTAAACCTCCTTGCCTCAAGTCTATGGCTGCTTTGCAAGTGTGTAGTAGACAGGTAAAGTTATACTATGAGGGAATTTAAGTTCAAACAAAGATTCTGTAGTCATAGGGTCTTACTTACGGAGCTAATGAGCACCCACAAAGCCAACTGAAATAAAAGGGAACTTCAGCCAAAGAGTAGCCCTGGAGTCCAGTGTAGAAGGAACAGAGGGTGAGATTTTCAGAAGTGACTTAGAAGCACAGCAGGTCCCACTGAAAATCATTTTAAGAATTGAAATCCAGTGGGACTTGTGCTCCTAAGTCACATGGGGTATGTCTACAATGCAAAGAGAAACCTGGGGTGCCGAGTGTCAGAGCCTGGGTCTGTTGATTTGGGCTCATGGGACTTGGGCTGAAAGGCTAAAAATAGCAGTGAAGAAATTCCCAATGAAGACCCTGTTCCCTCCCCAGGTTTCAGAGCTTGGGCTTCAGGTCTACACTGCTGTTTTTTGAGTCTGAAGTGTAGATATACCTTTGGGCACTTTTGAAAACCCCAGCCCTAACGAAAAACCCAGAACTTAGATCAGTGACTGGTGGTGTTGGCATGACACAGCAAACACTGGTTTTCTGAATCAAAGTATATTTTTGATTTTTAAATCCTTAAAATATTCTGTTCACAGATGTCACTGGCCATCTTTACCTCATTTAGAGCAGACTCCGATAACACATTGATTGAATCAACACACAGTTGATTTATCAGCGAAAACTGGGGCCAAAGTCACCCTTAAAGTCATGTGCTGTCATTTTTAGAGTTTTTTCTGCTACAGCAATATGTACTGATAAAGGAAGAGGCAGTGTGTCTCAGGATTTCCCAAACCAACAACCCTTCTATGTCTCAGGTGTATTTTTGATTGTGAATCATACTGATTATCTTGTCTCCTGTGGCTACTAACGTTGACATTTCTGTCAGGATGGATGCAGCAGATCATCCCAAATTCTCCACGCACAGCCAGTCTCTGCAGGGACTGGATATCCGTGTGAAGGGAAAACCTTGTGAACACTGCAGCTGTCACTAATGTGAGAGTCTGCTGTTGCATAGAAAACAGAAGGAAGTCTCCCCTGGAGATTGTCAGCCACCCACCCTTGTCCCATTGACAGGAATGTTCCATGTCACTAGAGTGAAAGAAGGACTTGGTGGAGGCACCAAGGTAAGGACTGTGAATTTCCACTCAGGTCATCTTGTTTAAACCCATTAGGATGAATAGTACAGCACAGAGGAGAGGGCATTGACATGACCCTGTTGATGTTTGGCTGTAGGTGACTTAATAATTAATTGATGACAGCAACATTTGTTTGGAAATGGGGTCAGTTCCAGAGTTTGGGGAAAGGGGAATTCAGATGGTTAAGATCAGAAAGTTCTGAAGTGCCAAAAGTGAATTGTAAATAAAAAGGACAATATCAGATTACTTGCATTTCTAAAGTACCGTCGGCATAGTTTGTAGACACTCTGCATAAGTTTGTTTAGTGCGTGGAAGGTGGAATTTTCTGAAGTGCTCAATGTTGGCCCAAATCTGCTCCCACTGAAGTCAGTGGTAAAACTCCTGTTGTCTTCAATGGGCACAGAATTAGATCAACACTGAGCACTTTTGAAAAATCCCACCTGTAATGCCCCCTAAATGCAAGCCCCTCTTCTGAACAGCTTCTTGTCAGAAGGGTCACATTCCTAGTGGGATCATACTCTTCCCTAAAGGAAACGCATGCATGAAAAGATGGGTGTCGCACCATGTCCTGCAGATTATACAACTGATTCATCCCAGTGGAAAGATGTTTCATAGCCAAGGACCTGCCACAAAGAAAGTTCTGCCCCCAGATATGCATGAAGGATAGCCTGTGCTCTGTCCACTGAAGTCCTTGTTAACCACAGCTGTTCTTCTGAGTCACAGAATGAGAGGCAAACAGAGGTAGGTGGGACCAAAATACTGTTTGTAAGTGAGGACCAGGACCTTAAACTAGAGAGGCAACTATTTTAAAGCGTGAAGCACCAGTGTGTCATGGGAGAATGAAGCATATGAAGCTGCAATGTCTTTGGGGAAACTCACTTTTGTGGGTTGTCAATGCGATCTCAAAAAGCCATGTTATACCAAAAGCTTTATTTTGCATTGTGTATGCACTATGGTACATCTCAGTCTGCTTCCTTACTATATGGATGCATCATACTAACCCTCTTTTCTGTTTGCATGTGAACTCAAGTTGAGGATTACTGGGAGCACTGCTGGCCAAAGACAGAGCAGCACAATGCTTCTCACAGACCTTAACTCTAAAAATACACAGGTGAGCAGGGAAGCCCCTGTGAAAACTGAGGTTTGGTTACATAACCCTGTGATCCACATGAATTAATTGTCACATGACAAGCAGTGTGGCTCTGAATGTGGGCATTCTTATTTAAGGAGTCTTTTCTAAGACAGAAACATTAATGTGTAGCTCCTACCCTTTCTTTATTCTTGTAGCCCTGAGCCGCTATCTTACCATTAGCATCATGGCAAATCCCAAAGGGACATAGATCGAGCACCACACAGATCGATCTTCAGCTAGGTCTTTAAGACAGTCTGGCTGGATGTTCAGTCTGTGTCCATTGTAAGCAATCTTATCACGCTGAACCTTTCAGCACTCGTAAGATTGCTGGCTATGTAGTAGCATTCCTTGGTAAACACGCTTTGTAATTTGTTGTTCTTCCATTCTAATAACGTCTGTACCAAGAAAGCTGCCAAAACTGAACCAGTGCTGATGGAGGCAGTTGCTGGTTTCAGCTACAAATATCCTCATTGGTGATCTTATCCAGCTACTTAATATAGAGGAGCTGATGAAGACGACGAAAGTCAAAAACATCAATCCACCACTCTTCAGCCTTCCTCAGCATCCTCCTTTCGCTGGCACACAATAAAGTTGATATAACTGTGGTTGGGTAGATCCACAGTGTTGTAGCAATCTTGACGTCATAACATCTCCACAGAGGCCACTGAAGAGCCCACATCTTTCAAGCATCCTACACCACTGTCTAGGATGCTTCCCAAGTTTTTGACAGTTGCCACCTTTTCAATGTCCTGTTTGAACAGGTTAATACTGAATGGGTTGTAATCTGGAGCTGCATTCTGCTTGATGGTAAAGGCCATGGAATTAGTTTTATCCACATTAATAACCAGACAAATTCGTGCTGCTTTTCCCCCAACCAGATCAGCCATCAGCTGCAACCATTCACTGAACTGAGCCAACAAGACAACGTCCAAGTTGCCAGACAGCTTTCCATTTTGAACTGCTTATTGCGCACAAAGTCTTTGAGACTGTCATCTGATGAGGAATGGCTTTGTTTGTCATCGGTTCTTTTGCTGCCAGCTCAGTGCTGGGGCCTCAGCCCTTCCAACATCAACCATGGATCAGTGAGCCACTGTCTAGTCTCATATTAAGACAATTAGCTATAATGGAACCTGGAATTTTGAATATGGTTATATTATCCACAGAGACTGCTAATGTAGATAGTAAAAGATAACCAAAATCATGAGGCAGTAATGAAGTTAGGCCATCTCTAATCAGAGCTGATGTACCACTGACAACCCTGTGTTAAAATAATAGGGAGAATTATACTGGAAAAGCACAGAAATCTGCTTTTGGAGCTCCAGTTGAAATATATGCAGTGATGTTTGTTACTGCTTTGAATTTACTTTGAAATCGTTTTTAGTTATCCGGTTTCAAATTTAACAAGTCCCTGTCCTAATGTGACAAGGAACATACTGAACAGTGGCTCAGCAGCCTTTGTTGCTGTACTTGTGTATTCATTTTCCTCTCTTTATCGTGGTTTTCCTTTCCATAGGTTTCTAAATGCTATTGGTACTCAAGGGGAAAGATACCAGTGATGGAGCTGCAAGATCTCATTCTTAAGAAACCGCAGAATAAAGATTGTTTCCTAGTGGTCAGTGTGTCTGTATAGTGAGAGGTAATAATGTTGTATCACTCCACTCTAAAGACTCCTGACCTCACAGAGATTCTGCTGCTGAAGAAAGAATAATTCCACGGTCTAGGAAATTCAACTCCAATAGACAGAAGTCAGCAGAATCATTGGTAATAAAAAGATGAAATAAAATGCTTTAATAATAAAATATTTCCAAGTAACATGAAGAAACTTTTTTTTAGAAAAAAGACTCAAAATCATAAAGATGTACAAATGATATTTATTGCATGTAGAGGTTTTGCAGATTCATACACTGGGATCATTGATGAAACAATTGTTACAGTCACTATGGAGAGATTAGAGGACTAGAAGGGAAATCTGCCTTGATGGACAGAATGGCATTTATGTGTTCCACCAAATTTATGATGTTTTTATAGGTTCAGGAGAGAGAGAGAGAGATTACATTGTCATCTCATGGGTTGGAAGGGACTTTACTCCAAATAGTTTATTATTCCCAGGAAAATTTCAGTTTATGTTCTATATTTTTACAGAAAAAAAAAAGGCAGACTATTTGGAACTGTTCATCAAAAACTTTCCAGTTGCTGTGTGATAGTTCCTGACCAGGAGCCCCACATTTTTCAAAGACAAGATTTTGGATAGCAGGCTAAAATGCTAGCTCCATCCCCCCTGAAGAAAATGGATGGGCCTGACTTTATAATGCACATGGCAGCTCAAGCAGCTGGCCCACAGAAAATGGTTGACTTTAAATTCAGGGAAGAAGATTATTTCAGTTTTCATAAGGCTAGGTCTACACTACCCGCCTGAATCGGCGGGTAGAAATCAACCTCTCGGGGATCGATTTATCGCGTCCCGTTGGGACGCGACAATCGATCCCCGAATCGGCGCTCTTACTCCACCAGTGGAGGTGGGAGTAAGCGCCGCCGACAGAAAGCCGCAGAAGTCGATTTTGCCGCCGTCCTCACAGCGGGGTAAGTCGGCTGCGATACGTCGAATTCAGCTACGCTATTCACGTAGCTGAATTTGCGTATCTTAAATCGACTCCCCCCTGTAGTGTAGATGTACCCTAAGAGATAGGCTATTAACGTCAGTGTCCTGGCTAAACTCCAGTTTGGATAATTACCTTCCTTCCTACTGAAATTCCCACTCTAGTCTTAGTTGGATTCAATACTAGTCTTCACTTCCTGTCCTGTATTGTGCAGTTCTGCTGTGTATTGTTACACAAATGCCTCATTCTATCTAGTGGCCGCATTTCACTGGCAGGTGAAGTGATTCCTTGTATTTATTTTTGTCAGGGTCGGCATTAATTTACACTCCAATTCATTGAGCAGTGTCTTGCCATAGACAGCAGTCTATCCTACCTTCTTCTTTCCAGGGCCTGTCTTTCTCCTGGCTACGCACCACAGTTTCCAATCCACTGAAAAATGTGAAATCATCTTCCCTTCCTGAATGTGCAGATAAATTGGGGTCCTATTGGTAAGAGAGATCCTGATTCCATGGCTTTTATTAACAGCACTGTTGCTTGCAGTCCAAATCTAAAAATTAAACAAGCTCCAGTCCCTGTGTAGAAATGTTTTGATTCCTCTAGGCATATCAAACAAAGAAAGGAGAGCAAGGTGGGACTCTAAGCATAACTATTAGAGTCCAGTGTCCATGACCATGTTTCCAAAGTCACCATCTCCAATGGATGAGAGGAAAACTATATTTTTTCTTGCTTCTCCAATCCATCAGCTTAGGCTGTGGAATGAGATTGGCTTTATGGAAGAGACTGTGGAGACCACATAATTGTATCTCATAAAGATCCAAGCTATCTGTAAGAAAAAAGAAAATAGTCTTACATCTCCTGGATCCTGGAAATTGTGAGTTCTCCATGGAATAAAATCAAAAGAAAATTCCACCTGTGAAGAGGAGACAGAGGATGAATTTGAAAGGTGAATTGATACTTAAGAGAATCAATATAGAATTTGAGAGAAGAGAACTATATGGCAACTGGCATGGCGGTGATTCCACCTGCCAGACTTCACATGCGATGCATACAGCCGTGGTTCAGCTCAGTTTACAGACTGAACAGGGACAGTCTGGACAAATCCCTGTCACTGCCCACCAAGAGCAGGAACTCCCTGGACCGGTGGAAGAACCCAGCCAATGCATGCAAAGGGATTCCCTTTTTTCAGGCACCACCTTCGTCACTCCTTACCACCGATGCATCCCTCATAGGATGGGGCACGCATTTAAATAGCTTCGCAGCGCAAAGCAAATGGCCACTTTCAAAGATATCCTTGCATATCCATCTCCTTGAGTTGAGAGCAGTCAGGAACACCTATGCCCATTTCCTCCCGCTGATAACAGGATCACATATAAAGATCCTAATGGATAACATAGCCTGCATGTATTATATCAACCATCAGGGGGAAGCCAGATCACTCTCTCTCTGCATGGAGGCAATGAAATTGTGTAACTGGTGCATCTCTCACAATGTTACCTTATCCGTGGCTTACCTCCCAGGCACACAAAACATGATAGTGGACAAACGCAGTCACACATTCCCACACAACTACAAGTGGGAGATGCACCCATTAGTACTTCACAACTTATTCATACAGTGGGTAACATCATCGACAGATCTGTTCGCCACTTACCAGAACAAGAAGTGTCCACGATACTATTCCAGGGCAGGGGTCGGTCAGCACTCTCTGGGTGATGCCCTCCTCCTTCCATGGGACAAAGACCTTCTTTACTCCTTCCCTCCGTTTCCTCTTCCGCTGAAAGTCTGGCTGAAGATAAAGAGGGACAGCGCTCACATAATTCTGATTGCTCCCCACGGGGCCAAGACAGGCCTGGTACCCTTACCTGATGCAGCTCGCAATGTTTACCTGCAGAAATGGTCCAGGATTCAGATTTGGTGCACATCCCACCAGATCTCTCCAGTATCAGGAACTCTTCCACATGTTCTGGAATATACCCTGACCCTTAAAAAATCGAGGTTATCCCTGAGTTCTCTCAGGGTCCACCTAGCAGCTATTACAGCATTTCACCAAACCGTAGAACGGTACTCAGTGCTCTCGCACCCAACCACTAAAAGGTTCGTTAAGAGAATAACAAACCTCTTCCCTCAACCTCGACTTACTACCCCCTCGTGGGATCTAAACCTAGTGTTGAAAGGGCTGACTAGGCCCCCCTTCAAACCTATGGCTACCTGTTCACTAGCACACTGATCGATGAAAGCGGTCTTTCTGGTTGCAATTACCTCAGCTAGAATAGGGGAAATAGCAGCTCTGATGGTGCATCGCCCATACACAGTATTCTTCTCTGACAAGCTTACACTTAGGCCACATCCAAGGTTCATGCCTAAAGTGACCTCTTCGTTTCACATGAATCAGTCTATTCACCTTCCCACCTTCTCCCTCAAGCCTCACCAAGACAATAGGGAAGCCATACTGCATATCCTCCATGTCAGGAGAGCCTGTGCATTCTACCTTGATAGGACAAGGGCCTTCAGGAAGTTCCCTAGACTATTTCTCTCTATGGCAGAAAGATCTACGGGCCCAGCAATATCAGCTCAAAGACTCTCCAAGTGGGTCTCTAATGGCATCAAACAGTGCTGCCAGATTCATAACATGACCCCGCCGGACTCAGTCAGTACACATTCCATGAGATCCATCTCCTGCTCTGTCGCCTTCCTCAAGGAAGTCCCCATCTCTGAGATCTGCAGAGCAGCGACATGGGCATCAGTCCACACCTTCACAGAACATTATGCAATCAACAGGGACTCTGCCTCAGATGCCATCTTTAGCTCTGTCATCTGTGACTAACCCACCCCCAAAGTCCCAACCCTCCAAGGAGGGTACTGCTCGGGAGTCACCTAGAGTGGAGCACCCATAGGGGGACACATCTTGAAGAACCATCATTACGCCACAAGGTAACTTCTTTTATGTATACATAACATTCAGAGGATTCCAACTTTAATATTTTTTTTAAATTCTTGAGTACAAAGCATTCTTCTAAAGCATTTGAGATTCTCTTATGATTAAAAACTAGTTTGTTAATTGCCAGTTTGCTTCAATATAATCATCCAATGCTTGCTTCATGCCTGGTATGCATATGCTCATGTTGCTCTGCCATAGTACTTTATTGCAAAGGTTGCACAAGCTAAAAGGCTGGGTAATTTTATGCTCACTAATAACATTTTTAGCAATGTAAATGGAGATAATAAAGCCAATCTCACATTCCACAGTATAGGCTGTTTATCTGCTGTGGTGGATAAAGAATGTTTCCCTCCATATATAGCACTGCACAGTTAGCTAAGTGCATTATAGGAAACTTCCTTTGGCACATCAGATATTGGGCACTGCCCAGGTCAAGATGCTGGATTAGTTGGACTAGTGGTATCCAAGTCAATATGGCAAATTTTATGTTGATTTGTTTGAAAACTATCCATTCACACATCATAAATGTTATGTTGATTGATATTCAAATTCTTAGATTGACACATACATGAAATCTGGAAGGAATTCTGATGTCCAATATGAGTTTTGACATATGGAACCAAAAGCAGACAAGCAATTGTTTATTTCAGGGTGGGTTACGTCGCCATTTTCATTATAACATATAACAACATAGTTTCTCTTTCCAGAATATTTCTTACGTCATCTCTGAATTAGAGTCATATGTTGTCCAAGGATCACAAGAGATTTCTGTAACATACAGAAAATCTAGTGAGATCTTTAAATTGATCAAGGCTCTAATATCTGCACCCCCCTGATGCTCGCCCTAGAAAGTTATGTATACACCTGAAAAATGCATGCTAGATCTATAAAGTGTACATATACTAGCTGTGAAGGTTGTGGCATTTATAGTATAAATTATGAATGATTGAAATGAAGTGTATTTTAAGAGCTGATAGCTGAAAAGCAATGCAATGTACTCCTAATCCAGTAGCATTGCCTTGAGCTACTCTGAGGCCTCTTTTTAAACTCAGACATTAGCACAAAGCACACCTCTGACTGCAGGCATTTAAAGATCAACAGGGGCCAAAAAAGCTTTTAAGATCCAGTGAAACCAGGAAAACAACCATGTTCCCTTTCAGTGTCAGGTTAGATTGCCATCTTATGAGTGCAGCTATTTCAGGTACAGAGTGCTTAGTGGTTTGGGTCTTGTTGTGTGGAGAAAGTGTTCCACTGAAAACATCTGTTTCTTTCACCTGCAAACCACAATGTGCTGTGAAAAGGCAGGACTGTAGCCACAGGGACCCAAGGGGATGTGGGAAATCTGGCTCATAGGGATGAGCATGATGTTCTGAAACATGGTATCAGAAAGAACACTTAAAAGGAGAGGATGCTTTTAAAGCATCTGATAACCGCAAATTGGATAGATCAGATTGCTTTTAAGCTTGAAGTTCTTACTGGATGCTCTCGTTATGTTCATAATGGTAATCGTTCAGTTCTGCTCAAAATTGTGACAAAATATGTGTATATTTTGCAGTTACTGTAAAATTCTCATTGTTTTACCATAAGAGAATTAATTCTTGGGGGGGAAAAAATCAGTTGACAGTCAGCTACTGTACAGAAAACAGAACTTCTTTAGTGACTATAAAATGCACAGTACAGCTGGTGTTTTTCTGTTATTGCTCTCATTACATATTTTTCAGTCTAAAATCAGATGCAGATTTCATATGTGTTGTTACATACGATGGCCAGATCCTCTGCTGGAGTTCAGTCAAAGTCAATAGAGAACTTACACCCCCTGATGATTGGCCCTTAATTCGTTCTGAAAATAATTATCATTGCATAAATAAGGGGCCAGATCTTCAGCTGGTGTAAATCAGCATCACTCCATTGGCTTAATGGAGCGCTGTGAATTTATACCAGCTCAGGATCTAGCCCAACGACCCGTAGCATTTGGGATTGTTGTTTGATATCCCAAGCATTTCAAGCATTGTGCTGTTTTGAGGTGTAACTTCCATTGGTTTGATAAATTCTGGAACAGTCTCATGTTCTTTTGATTTATCAGGTGAATCAGTGTGGCATAGTGTAGTTTCTTTCCCCCACCTAAATTCCCTGTTCTGTTTATAGGAACTTACTGGGTACAGGTTAGCATTTTTATTAGTTAACTCTGTATCAGAGCCAACAAGCTGAACATCAAGAGTGAGGGAAAAGAGGCCAGAAACAGACTGAAACTTCCAGAGAGAAAGATGAAAAATCATCAAAATGGAGTGTGACAGCAGAACAGGTTTAAAAAAAAATTACAAGTGAAAAAAAGAGAACCCCAGAATTCCACCTGGTTAGCATTCCAGAATACTGAGAAAGGGGTTGAATTAAATAATAATACCCCTAAGCCAGAGCTAAGACTTGCAAGTCAAATCCCCAATGCCAGAGAAGCTTCTAGAGGTATTGATCACTCACAGATTAAGGGAACGGCTGCAGATTGGTAAGAAATGGTCAGCATGGATTCATAAGCGGGAGGTCATGATTAATAGAGAAACAATACAAGACAAGAGTACCACTGCTGTTCCAAAACCATAGTAAATCATCCCCTTTATAAAGAATAATCAGGTGGAAGGAGATTGCTCAGTAGTGCAACTTCAGACCTCAGATTTAGAATATTTATATTCCTTGGTATAAAAGGTTCAGAAGCCACCAGAACTGATACAAACTTTTGTCCTTTTAAAGCAGATCATATGAGTGTGTGGATCAAGTCTTATCTGCTCTGCGTGCACATTAAAAATCTCCTGGCATGTTTTATAGGAGTAAGGAGTTGCCATGATTAAAATTTACCCTCTTCCCCTGTTTTTGTTCTGTCAGCTGAGTGCTGCCCTCTGCCCCAAAAGTGGCTACATTTCAGTGTCACAGTAAGTATATGGCTTGCTTACCATTTCAGGAGCTGCAGATGACTAGCCCCTGTGAAAATGAGGCTGTTTATTTAGATGGCTAAATGAAAATTTAGGTGCCTAACTTTAGACAACCAAATTTGAGCATGTTGACCCCAAAGCTACATCATTCATCCATGGTGTAACCCCACTGAAGTAAGCAGAGCTGCTCCCTAGATGAATGAGGCCTCTATAGTCTAGACATTCTGAACAGTAATGTGACAAAACTGTAGAAAAAGGAAACACCCTTAATAATACATAATTCCTTGGATTTATTTTGCTGTGTTAACTGACTCTTTTTTTCAGCCATATATCAATGCACAGGAGTAACTATTCCCTAGCACAGTGTTTCCCAAACTTGGGACGCCGCTTGTGTAGGGAAAGCCCCTGGTGGGCCGGGCTGGTTTGTTTACCTGCCGTGTCCGCAGGTCCGGCCGATTGCGGCTCCCACAGCCTGCGGTTCGCTGCTCCAGGCCAATAGGAGCTGCTGGAAGTGGCGCGGGCCGAGGGACGTACTGGCTCTTTTGTTTAATCTTACGGGGAAGGATGACTTTTGTCTCTAAAACACAGGACTCGGAGCCAGGAGATATGTGTTCTACCCCCTGCTGCTGCCTGTGTGACCTTGGGCAAACTTGTCTTGGTTTCTCCAGGTCTATAAACGGGGGATAATAATATGCAGCTATTCCCCAGATGTGCTGTGCTTATTGTTGTTTGTAATGCACTTTGAGATCCTTGAATGCAAATCTATAGTACACCTCTACCCCGATATAACACGACCCGATATAACATGAATTCAGCTATAACGTGGTAAAGCAGCGCTCTGGGGGGCAGGGCTGCGCACTCCGGCGGATCAGCGTGTCTGGCTCCGACACGCTGCTCTGAGCAGGGTGTTAAGGATGGGAGGCGGGCAGGAGGGGGGTGGGCAAGCGGGCTGAGGAGGCGAATGGGGAGATGAGCGGCAGGCAGGTGGGGGGTGAGGAGGCGGGCGGGTGGGAAGACAATGAGCAGGAGAGCGGCGGTCGGGCGGATGCAGGGAGTCGCATCGGACAGACGGTGAGGAGACTAGCGGGGCAGGCCGGCGGGTAGGTGAGGTGAGGAGGTGAGCGGTGGGCGGGTAGGTGGGGTGAGGAGGTGAGCAGCAGGCAGGCGGGCGGGAGCGCTGGGCAGATGGTGAGAAGACTAGCGGGGAGGCTGATTTGTCCCAGGCCCCGCACCCCTCTAGGGATGGCTCCGACACGCTGCTCTGAGCGGCGTGTTAAGGGTGCCAGGCCGTGGCCGAGGGGTTGGGTAAGGGGCAGAGGGTCTCGGGGGGCGGTCAGGGGACAAGAAGCCTTCCCTACCATGTATAACACGGTTTCACCTATAACGCAGGACGATTTTTTGGCTCCCGAGGACTGCATTATATCGGGGTAGAGGTGTGGTGCAAACCACAATTTTATAGCTTACACTTTCAGATTAATTACAGTGGCTTTGGATGTAAGCCTTTTCAGTAAGGAGATGATTAGCAGCACACAGACAATAGGGAGTGAACCCTACAGAGTTAAACATCCAAACAATTTAGGATCCCTGGAGAGTCAAGCTCCAGACTGAACATTATTGTCACTTTAAATCAATAAACATTGATTGGAAAGAGTGGCATTAATTCTACTTTGTGCTGAGAAATTTCCCAGTCTATCTCATTTAAATGATGGGGTTGCCATTCTTCATATCAGAAGGCTTGAATTAGGTGAATAACAATTTTAGAATTTGGATCAGGAAACTTGTGTTTTGTCTTTCTATTATCCCTTCTTAGAAGTCTTCCATTTGCTACCATATAAAGAAACTTAAAAAGTGCTCAGTGAGGAACTGGTCCCAAAATCTTTATCCAGGCCAAACTCCCATTTACCTTTTGTGCCCGAGTCGGGGCTGCAAGATCAGGCTTGTTGTGAGACTGCTTCCAAAGACACCATTGCATATCTAAAAGCAGCTTATAACCTCATAATGTGTGTCATCAAAGGCCTGGTCCACACTAACCCCCCACTTCGAACTAAGATACACAACTTCAGCTACGTGAATAACGTAGCTGAAGTCGAAGTACCTTAGTTCGAACTTACCGCAGGTCCAGACACGGCAGGCAGGCTCCCCCATCGACTCCGCGTACTCCTCTCACGGAGCAGGAGTACCGGCGTCAATGGCGAGCACTTCCGGGATCGATCCGGGATCGATTTATCGCGTCTAGACAAGACGCAATAAATCGATCCCAGAAGATCGATTGCTTACCGCCAGAGCCGAAGGTAAGTATAGACTATCCAAAGACACAATGAATGGGGCTAAGGTAAATGATGCAGGAGAGTATCGCATAGTATGGTATTTCAATCACATGGATTAGAAAAAATAATCAAATGGCTTTCTAATGGCATTCCCTCTTACTCTTCCAGAGGCCATGATCAAGGATGATATGAACAACTACATCAGTCAATATTACAATGAGCCCAGCAGTGGTGAGTTTTCTTTAAAGATTTAGATTTAAACTGAATTTCAGAGTATCAGACATGTGTAACTGCTGTATTGCACTGAATGACATAGAAAAAGCAAGACTGAGCAATTAAGTAGATCAACCTGGGGAATTAAACCAATCTCTAAACCTATCATGTTTTCCATGAAAGTTTATATCAAGGTGATAGTCTCTAAAGGATAAGGGACCTGATCTTGCTCCCACTGAAGTCAACCATAATGGTTTCAAGATCCAGGGGTGCATTTTTCCTAGAGTAAGTTATACAGTCAATAGAGTGGTTCAAATGGCCATGGAAAAGAAACCTAGGGAGGAAATAAATGAAGAGAAAATCAATTGGAAGTTAACTTAGACAAACCCCTTGCTGGGAACCTTTTAGAAAGGTTAAACTGAATGAATGAAGGAAAAGAAAACTCAACGCCAAACAACATTGACTTGTGAGCAGTAGCACTGCATCATACTTCAAATGGATTTCTTTATTTTGAGTTGAATTGTAGCCACTAAAGGGTCATAAGATATCATTTTGCACTGCACTGAACGGCTTTCATACACGAAGACGCAGTAGTTTGGATTTTAAAAGATATGCAATAAAGCAAATAGTCAAAGCAGTTCACTTGACTCTGTGCAAATTTGGTTAACAAAAATATCACCGCTTATGTGGCATTTTTATGTTCCACTTAAAAATATTTACTCCCAAATGTATTTAAAAATAATCAGGAGTATATCAGCTCCATATATGCCTTCCTGTGTCATTGTGACCACAGATTCTATTATGGGACATTTGCAAATATAGCATTTTTTAGATACACACATTTAGACTGTAAGCTCTTTGGGGCAGGGCTGTCTTTGTTTGTTCTGTGTTTGTTCCCCACCCAGCACAATGTGGTCCTGTTGTATTACTAGGGCTCCTAGGCACTACGGAAAATACAAATAAAATAATTATATTTCTAGGAATGTCATCAGCTCTCTCCACTTACCGAACAATTGTATGGGAAAATGTGCTGTCGAGACGATCGTCACACATTTCAGAGGCAGGCCATTTTCAATTGACATTTCTATTATTTTACTTACAGACAGTGGAGTTCCTGAAGCTGGTATTTGTGTCATTACCACAACGGCCATTGACGTGCACCACCCCAACATATCTTCTGACCTGTTCACAGTGGAAGTGCCCATGAAGATAGGAAGTAATGGAACTTCTGCTAGTGTCACATCAGGCAGTGCCTCCAGATCTACAGACAGCTCTGTAACCAGAGCCCAGAGTGACAGCAGCCAAACCTTTGGCTCTTCCACAGACTGCAGTACCACCCGGGAGGAACCCTCTGAATACTGCCCTTTAGACAGGGCTGGGAATGCAAAACATGATCAAATCGATTCTGCAAGGCATAGGGTCAGCAATGCAGTAGTTCAGGAACTGTTATCATCGTTGTCAGAGGATTCTTGCTTGACACAAAAAGGCTTAGATCCAGTCAACCTTAAATTGCCTAGTCCAGCAGGGTCCACCAAAGCCAGTCCTGAGCTAGAACATAGAGTGAACATTTACAACAAGAAGAACCAAGAGAGCTTTGATGTGCTCCAGATTAAGCCAGTTATTCACCTTCAGCAAACTGCCTCGGTGATCAATGAAAAGTACAAATCTTTGGAATCCAAAGAGCAAAAGATGAATAGGGTCCCAGATTCATAGTTCTCCACAGTGGTAGGAAAAGACGAGACATTCTAGAGCTTTAATGGCACCCTCAGAACAATTGCTGGCTGGATATCTTGCTCCTTGCGTGGTTTGAATGAATTGAATATTCATAAAATGCATGAGTTCTGAGAGCCAACATGAATCCATGACATTTCTAGCTTCAGAGGTCCTCAGGCCAAGCCCTGGATGAAGAGAAAACATTCTATATTACAAAACAATGACCTCAAAGATGTACATATTCTTAATCTTGGTTTTGTGAGGTTTTTTTAAAAATACAACAACAATTTTTATGGAACTCTGAACAGCCTTCTATCAGGTCAAGCTTCAGCAGGGTATGGTACATGCAAATGTAAATTTCTCCTTCTACGATTTCTTACTGTCCCTTTGTACATGACGACAGTTGTAAACCCCTTTGTACAAATTCTGGAATTATTTTTGTTCTTCCCAAAATCTTTTTTCAAGGAGCACTTTGGGTGAGGCAGATTAAAGGGAAAAAGTGTGATCTGTTTTTATTTTAGCATGAGCTCTTTAAAAACAATATTTTGGAAAAGAAAATATCGTTTTCACTTCCAAGTCAACACGAGTGAAAAATGGACATTTTGCAAATTCAATTTTAATTAAAAAAAACAAACAAAATAGATGTTCATTCAGTGTTTTTATTCATAGATTTAGAGCTAGGCTAGATTCATGAGATTATTACTGTGGCTTTAAATCTTCCATTTTGGAAAATATTTTAATCTCATTTACATTTGAATCAGAGTTTAATGAAGTAGTACATTGAAGTCACTTGAATGTACAGTGACTATTGAAAGTGGACACAAACTTTTGTTATAATCACAAGAACTTTTAAGACAGTTCAGCTACTTAAGATGATTTGAAAGTTAACGCTAAGGTTCTCCTCTAACCTAGTAGTACCTAGCAGTAGGTGTAAGGCCTTTGCTCAATACGACGCACGAGTTTATGCCAAGGTAGATGGTCAGCTGCGTGCTCAGCTCATGTCCAGGGATAAGTTAGGAGAGCCAGAAGGCTGCTTGCTGTAACCTGTGCTGCCTGCTAATAGCCTCAAGGGCCCAGTATGGAGGCCAGACCTCTTTTCCCCAGCTGCATACCGCCTAAAGACCACAGGGAGAGGGATGGCATAAGGACCAGTACACCAGTTGTATGCCACTAGCAGAGCCCCCTGCAGTGGGGTCATCCTCCCATGGCCAGCTGTTATTTATTATTATTTCATGCCAAATTTAAGACTTATTTGCACCAGTGGTGCGACCCAAAGCAACCACAGTACGGCTCAAAGTATGGGGCGTTGAGTTTGTTTCTATTTATTTATTGTTGAATTATTTACAATTTACAGAACAGATCCAGTGAAAATCCATGTGCTTTTCTGTCCATTTTAGGTACTGCGCTGGTTTTATGGGAAGATGTATTGATCAAATCCACCTTTACAAGTATTAGGGGCCCAACTGTCCTAGCAAAAACACATATGCAGCTCCTAGGGTTTCAGTGGAAGTTACCCATGCACTGTCAGGGACAATCAGGCCCTAGAAGACTTGCCCATATGTGAAAATTGGGCATTATCAAAGGAAACGATTGGTTAATATCTCAGGAAATTATCCATTTTACAGTCTACTTGCAAGTATTTCAGCTGTAGGTTGGGATAAGAACATCGGACCTGCCATTAGCAGGTCACACCAATGGTACATTAGTCCAATAGCCTGTTTCCACCAGTGGCCAGTGATGGGTGATTCAAAGGAAGGAGTAAAACCTGCACAGTTCTCCTAATTGTGTATCACTGTACCATGAAGAGGAAGGAGACTTTCTGACCTCAGCTAGTGATCCGCTTATGTTCCCTAGCTAGCAAAACTGCTGCTGCTGTTTTTAGTCATATAAAGTTTTATGAAACTTTTGCATCCATAATATTTTGCATCATGGAGTTGCATTGTAAGTGATATCCATGTTCTAGTTTTAATTTGCTGCATCCTAATTTCAGTGAGTGCCCCCTTATTCTTTTGTTAGATGGCTGTCTGTAAAACAAATTCACAAAATGCAACTGTTTCTGCTCACAAGACTAAGTGGACAGTAAAGGCCAGTTTTTCAGGAGTGCTCATCATTCACAATTGGGACCAGGTTTTCAAAAGAGCACAGCTGCTCTGTAGGCACCTGAATGGGAGCTGCTGGGTGATAAGTACCTCTGAAAATGGCTATAAATGGGGTCAGTCAAAAAGCTCCCCAACAGAAAAGGCACAACTGCTTTCCTTTTTTTTAAAAAAAGCCAGAGACCCTTGCAAGGTAGTCAAATGCAATTTTTTGTGTTTTTTAACTGAGGTATGTGATGTCTGGTTTTAATGAAAAGCCACATATTGTCCTACTATTTGCTAGATTGATACATTTCTCCACCATCTAATTCCCCAAACTTGTACCTGCTTCCCTAGGGAATGTTAAAAAGGAGATATGAGTTTCTATAAGGTTCCCCTTCAAAGTTGCTCTACCCTGGATCAATCTACAAATGCCTCATTTATATATTTGGACAATAACTGCTTATTCATTTGCATTTTGCTGAGTCTTGTGGTGAGTGGGTGGAATGAGCGTCCAAGTGAAGTGGTTAAAGTCAAGTACTAATATATTTAAACAAAAATTGGATGACTGTGTGGAATTTGATAGATTGAAGGGGATCGTTAGTTCTGTGCTTGGGAGAAGCCAACTCCCTTCCTGGGGACTGGAGGGAATTTTGCATTGATCATTCTTTTTCCACAGATCAGCAATGGATTTTTTCCTTTACATGGGAGCATTTTGCCTTTCAATGACACACCCAGCTTTTAAAAGTATCCAGTCAAACACTGATGTTGTCAAACTCCTTCCAGGCATGCAACGTTCCTGGCTGGTGTTTGGTACTGTACAGCTGTGTAACTAGTTTTTAAAAAGCCAAGGCAAACACTTAATCATGTGCTTAATTTTATTGCTGTTAATAACAAAGCTCTAGTACTACTCTCGGTAGTAAAGTTAAGCTCATGCATAAGTGTTTGCAGGATCAGGACTGAAGAATTCATTTTTATCAAATTGCGAAGTATGTTAACACAGTGAAATGTGCATAAAACATACTTCTGTAGTCCATACACGCTGTGGGTATTTGTCATTTACATAGATAAGTGGCCAGTCTTAAATTCCCTCTAAGCTGCGCAGTTGCACAGCAGGCTATAAAGGGCCGCAGCAGCAGAGGCTTGGAGAGGAGAGGTAGGGGATAGGCGGGGACTAGGAAGGGGAGCAAACTGGGGTGTGCAGAGCTGCCGGGGGCCTCTCCCCTTGCTCCAGGAGCTTGCTCGCTGCTGCCGGCGGGGAGAGAGGGGCCCCTCCCCCAGAGCTTGCTGCTGCCAGCAGGGAGAGGGCTGGGGGGAGTTCTCTGGCCCCAGGCCCAGGGCAGCCTGCCTGCACCCCCCAGCTGGAGCCCTCACCCCCGCCAGCTCAATGCTCTGCCCCAGCCCTTGAGTCCCCTACCACCCAACTGAACCCCTCATTCCCGGCCCACCCCGGAGCCCTCACCTCAAGACGGAGACCTCACCCGCCGCACCCCCAACCCTCTGCTACAGCCCTGAACCCCTCATCCCTGGCCCCACCCCAGAGCCCACACCCCCAGCCGCAGCCCTCACCCCACCCCGCATCCCAACCTCTGCCCTAGCCCTGAGCCTCCTCCCACACTCAGAACCCTTCCCCCCCATTAATTTTGTTATGTGTACCCATATGGAGGTGATTTGTCACACATCACCTCCATATGGGGCACATAACAAAATTCAGATGTGGAGGAGTTTTTTTCCACACATGAGTGGGAAAAATTAGAGGGAACACTGGCAGCCACTGCATTAAATAAGTTTATGAAGGTCAGTGTATACCTTGCAAGGTAAGTGTGATATGTTGAAATGACAATACTAATAGTAATCTGTACTCATTTTCTGTTGTGCCACAGAGGGAAAAGGCTGGGAGAAAGCATGGGGGGAAAGGAAGTGATACTGACAAGCCAGCTGACCTGTCACCAGATCTTGATTTAATGTGGGTATAATTGGAAGAGATGAGGTTTAAGTTTCCAATATCATAATTTAATGAGAGAATCGAACTTCAGGGTGGTAGAAGGCTATATCCACTAAGGTTAACGTCTGTTCAGCGTACAGCACTAAAAATGGCTGCCCATTCTTACATACAACACGCAGATCTTATTCAATTTAAATGTTAAGGTATCACAGCCAATGGGGGCAGAATAAAAACATTTGGAGTTATTTCTTCCATTTTCCTCACTGCCCATTATTAGGATCCTCAGAGGCTGTTGTGTAAACTAAAGAGCAGCAGGCTGTGGGAGTCATAAAGCACATCATAAAGAAAGCTCAAGTTCCAATATTACTTGAAACTAACTAACCCCTGCTTCTTGCATCTTAACTGCTAAGGCAATATGGCAGGCAGCATCAGCTCGCAGGTCTCCATCTGCCCATTACCAACCAACGCCTCCGAAAATTAGCTGGGCCACAAAAGCTGTTTGTTGATCTTCATGCGCCACAGAAATTGAATTAAAAAACCAAAGAGCTCAACTCATTTGGCTTGAGAGCTCATGATAATGGTAAGCCCTCCGTCACCTCCGAAAGCTGCTGTTACTTGAAAACATCTGCCTCATTCTTGCATTTGGACCTATATTACCTGGCCTGTTACACAAAGGATTTTTTGTTTTATTTTAAGCATTTTGGTCAAATTATTTTGTTCTCATGACCTGGATCCTTTGTTTTTAAGTTACTTGCTGACAGACAGGCGAGTTCATTGTCTGGGATCAGCCAAGGAGAGCCTCATTCTCTGCTGACATCACCCCACCTTTCCCACACCCACACCCAGGCCGCCCAACAGGGTCAAGTTAGTTCACAGTTCTTCTGCCTTTTCCCTGCATATAATTATATATAAGGGATGCTGCCCCCCCCCCCAGAATAATAGAAGACAAACCAGGGAAAGCAATAACACATAACAATGTCTACAAACCAGAGGAACAATGTTAATAGTTCTAGTCATTGGGGTGTAACTGTATTAGAGATCATGCTCCTGAGATGTGCTAATCACACTGTATAGCAGTCCCAGGGTTAATTCACCCAGTTGTGATTTGATATTGGCCAAATCTGAGAAGAGAATATGATCTTATGTGTTCTACATTATGCTCTGCAATGCACATCCATTGTAGTGATTCTATGGACCAAGTAAGAAGCCAGAATTTGCGGCTGACAAATGAATTCATGTCCTTACTGTTGTTTCAGTATATATGTATTTTTGTGTTCCCCACCCCCCCACCCCACGATGTGATCGTACTGCCTTGCAAGTCAGAAACTACGTGTAACAGACAACAGACACATGGAATGCCTGGGTACCAAGGGAGCTGTTTCTCACAGCAACAAACCACATGAAAGCTCTCAGAACGTCAGCTCCTCCTTATGTGAATTGGTTGCAGCTCCCAGACTGCAGGTAGTAAAGGCAAGTACCTAGTTTGTTGCTAAGATTACTCCTAAGATCCTACCTTACCTCCGTTTGGCTTCTCAAATGCATGAGCACACCAGCACTTTTTATCTTAAGAATTTTGGAATGTATTTAATGTTTATAAAAGTTGGGGATTAATAGTGAGAGCCACATCCAGTGCAGATAGAGCCCAAGATTCCCCATTCTGCCTTACCAGGACACCTCAGGCATGACTTGAAACATCTCTGATATTCCAGTGCGGAGGGTGGCGGAGCGTTAAGCAGCGGCTGCCAGTTTGAAGTTCAAATCAACGTTGTTATTAACAGCATTGCAGATGCAGAAGAGAATCATTGGGAAAAGCAAGGCCTCAACTGCCTCTGTGACATCTGTCCCGCCACACCCCAAACCTATTTTTGCTGCACTTGCTGATACCTGTGCAGCATCAATGCTAGTAGTTCCAACAGCAAGCGGCATTGTGTAATGTTCTGGTCATGTGGCTTCATGAAGGTATGAGGCTGGTGAAGGGGAGGCCAGACCCAAGCTCTTCCTCTCTCAGGGTGCAAGTTTGGTCCTGATCTGAGTTCCACGGACGACAAGGGGTATTGGAGCAGTCCCTAAGAACATCTTGCCAGTCAGCCCTACTAAAGATTTGTTTTCCAGAGACCATGTTTTGAATTCTCCCACCTACCCAGAAGTTAGGTTGATTTTGTTTGGGAAGGAAAATACTGGAGGGGGGTGTTCCTGGGGCAACCTAGCTACATGGGGTTCAAGTAATTTTTCAGAGCTGTATACAGGCAGCTCTATGCTCATCATCAGTGGAGCTCCCTGTACTCTGTTTGTTCTATGTTGTGTTTAACCAGTAGGTGAGTCCTTCCTTTCTCTGCTTCTTGGTCCCCTAGCACTGATACATGTAGCAATCCTGGTAGTCTGGAATGTCTACGTTAGTGAAAGTTACAAGCATAAGGTTGCAAAGGAAGTGGCAGGAACTATTTACAGCTGAAGGCTCAGCCAAACATGAGTCAAAATAACTTGCTATCATTTAGTGCCTCATTGTGCTAGGGGGCTGTACAAACATATAGGAAATGACAGTCCTTGCCCCAAAGAGCGCAGAATCCAAAAGACAAGACATGGGTGACACAAACAGGTTAAAGGGTGGGGAAGGGGAAAGGATGCGGTTACAAAAAGAACAGACTGTTTTAGCTCAGACAGGGATGTGCCCAGTCCTAGAGAGGTTAGCTTTTCCTCTGCCTTTATTGTTGTTAGGTTCTGTATATGTCACCGACAAGAAAAGGATACATTTTGGGGAGGGGCTCAGGGAGCAAATGAGCTGGGGGATGGGGGCAATGTTAGGGCTCAGCACAAGGTTCAGTGAGGAAAGAGCTAGAATGACAAGAGATGTGCCGGAGCCAGTCAGGCAGAAGGGACAAACCGGCGACGGCTGGGGACACAGACCAGTGCAGTTTCTCTGTGCGTTAGGCCAGATTTACCTCCTCCTGTCTCCAATGGTCATTATTTTTTTGTACAGAAGCTGAAGGGCCCTGCTTCTGTATCCCTGTCCAGAGGCCACAGCATGCACTTCACTTCCTGCGGCTTTTGGCTGGCATCTCTGCTAACATCCAGCAGTGAAGTGCGGCTAATAACCAGGGCTCAGACAGGCAAATGCACAACACAGAGCTTCAAAAGAAGGGGAAATAAAATAAAATGACAAAGAGCAAAATCTCTCCTGGCTGCAGCTAAGAATGTACAGTCCCAGCCACTATTAGGTTAGCTTATACCACAACTTGTGCCTCTTCTCCCTTCAGGACTCCCAAAGCCTTTGTCACTGCTCATGCAACTTCTTTCCTGATAACTGCTAACAGTCCACCTGTGACTCAGTTAATTCCAGCCTCTGCCCAAGACTGTGATTTGCAGGAAGTGGCTGTTTGCAGCTCAGCTCCCTTGGTGAATGGAAAGAGACTGCTCCTGCTCCTTTCCCAGGCAGCCTAGTGCTAGTGCCTCTAACAAAATGGACTAGGACAAATGGAGAGGGGAAAAAGGAAACCCTTTAAAAAGCAGGAAGGACTGGATTCCTCTTTGCTGTGGGACATAAAGGGAACAGCACAGTGATTTATGGAAGAGAAGAACTAACAAGTAACTCTGTCACTCACCATATTCCATTCATGTGCCTCTTCACAATAGCTAGTGGGAAGTTTTATGGAGATTTCAGAGGTCTATGGCCTCTCTCCTTTCATACTGAGCTAGTGCCTCTGTCCCACCACTGGGGTGTGGGGGAAGGGTTGCGGAATAACACTCGAGCATTAGATCTGTGCATGCAATTCACAGTCCTTGTGTGAATTGTACTACAAAGTGACTAGCATGTAATAGTGAATAACACAACCTCTGGCATCGCCGTAGTCTGTGTGCTGAGAGCGGAGGAATGGTGAGACTTGGGAGTCTTGGATTCCATCCCAGCCTTTGGCAGGAAATGTGCTCTGGTGGACACAGACTTCCTGCCCATTTCCTGCAGCCTGGTCCCTTTTGACTTATCCCAGCACACTCGGTTCTCCACCCCACGCTCCTCGTCCAGTCTTCTTATATAGTCCTTGTCTCCCCTCTAGGGGTCTCCTCCCCCAGTGCTCATTCTCTCCCCCAACCCCTCATCCAGTCCCAAACTCTTGGTCCAGCCACTGCCAGTTTTCCCTCCCACCCCAACTCCTTGCATCCAGTCTCCTTGCCCAGCCAGTGCCAGTCCCTGATCCTCCTCCTGGTTCCTCATCTGATCTGTATATCTTCCCCACTGCTCTCAAGCTGGAGCCCAGACTGCGCCTCCATCCCAAGGCTCCTCATCCAGTCTCAGTCTCTCCCCCACCATCTCCCTGGCTTCTCATCCCAGGCTCTTTGCACGGCCAGTCCCAGCTCTCTCCCCATACCCCAGCTCCTTGTCAGATCTCTCCTCCCTCCCTGCTGCCCCTGTTCGCTCCTCTCCCCCACTGTTTCCTAGTCCCAGTCTCCTTGGCCAGCCAGTGCAAAGCCTCCTCCCCCTCCCCCTCCCCCAAAAGCTCCTCATCCAATCTCACTGGTTTTCCTCCCCACACATCTTCCCCATCCCCCACAACCATCTGGCTCCCAGTCCAGGTCTCCCACTCTCTCCCGAGCCCCAATCTCCCCTTCCCAACTCTCAGTCACAGTCTCACCCGCCTCCAGATCCAGTTTCACCAGGCTCCCAGTGTTCTCCTTTCCCTCCCAACACTTCAGCTTTTGTATACTCTACATTCAAGTCAGGTGGCTTCTTTTTCCGCCCTGCTTGGGTGACAGCAGGGGTCATTGAGCGCACAGGAGAGCCAGACTCACTGTTCCACTGCCTGGCCTCACCCCAGCCCAGAGTAGCAATTACAGCACATCAGGCTTCGCCGTTGTTGCCCTGGGCTGGAGCATGCTTGTTTGCGCTGTAGAGGTGACGAAAGCCAGACTGGTCAGACTCAGCACTAAAATCGGTGAGAGGCTTCAGTGTGCTAGTGAGGATAGACTCTCTGGTGATATTAGCTGCTAAAATCAAAGTTGCAGTTTATTTTAAACTTGGTCACATTGGGCAGATTTTCGTGGGGATGACAAAAGACACCCTCTGTCTAAATACAAGGCCTGATACAAAGAAAAACTCTCCCCCTCCCTCCCCACCACCACTAAATTTCAAGTCCCAGCTTCAAAGCACGGGAGGGAAGGAGGGGGAGAGTTTTTCTTTGCCACTAATCTGGGCAAAACAATGTATTGTTTTCTGCCCACCTTCTTAGAAACAGCTGAACCATTTTGACTGAAATTAAAAATTATTATTATTATTCAGCCTGAGGTAGGCACCTAGCATGGTGAATTTCAACCCAAAGTTGTTAGCAACTGAAAACAGGGTCTTATATTGGGAAGTGTCAAGCAACCTTAACAACAAAGGTCTAGCAGCCTGATCTATAATACACCCTGGCCTCTGGTTTGAAGTTCTGCTCCATATGAAGCTACTGCTGCAGCAGAGAGCAGGCAGAAATAGGATCTTTTTAAAATGAAGTGAAATTGGAAAAGAGCTGGAGGAGGAAGAGAACTGGCCCGTGCTCGTATACATTATGCACGCTAAGACCATGCTCTAATCAGAGTGGAGCTGGTAATGAAACCAAATCTCGGCCCCACGTTTTCTGCCACAGCAGGGAGTATTAATTTAGGTGCTAAGGCACTAGAACTCCCCTGTTAGATATTGCCAGTGGGTGGAAAATTCAACTGTGCTGAATTTTTGCCATTCACTCCTGGTCTGAAATGTTTGCCGGTGCCTCTCCCCTGCATACTGCACTAAGTGATTGTTTCATGCTGTGTAGCTTGAAGTCAGCTGTGAGATGGAACTCTTTGGAAAGCCACCTGGGCCTGAAGACAAACAGCAACTGCATTGCACCGGAGGGCAGGACTAGTTTAATACAAAGCAATGCAATCAGGGAAGCACAGGTGCAGCAGCAGCTTCAAGTGCCACAAAGGCCGTTGAGATGCAAGGCTCCTTCCCTTCTGCCACCATGTTTCCGTTTTGGCTTTAAGCAGTCAGTATAAAATGATGGGTTTTGGCTTCCTAGGTTTCAGTGCAGGGAGCAGGGACAGTTGGAATTGGCGTCTGGCAAATATTTAATCTAATTAGCTCCAGAGCTGATTGAACGTCTGTTGTTGAAATTTATTGTTGGTCGTGGAAGAGACTGTTGGCAGGGCTTTATGCAGTAGCACTCTGTTCCCATCCTGTACACAATCTGTCTGATCACTCTGGGCATGGGGGAAATGAAGCCGAAGGGTCTCCCCCTTCCTAATGTATTTTGCATGGATTTCACATTAGCCACAGGCCTCTCCCCCTGCCAGTGCCCTGAGATGGGAACCCAATGTGTTGGATACAAAATAGTCATTGATGCAGGAAACGTGACATGCTGTGGGATTTACCCCATTACTGTAAATAACTTTCTGTAATGATTTTCAGCTGTACAATGGAGGGGGCACCAAATGTGTGTGAATCATAGACAACGTGGGACCAAGTGAGTGCTGTCCTTTGAAGTGACAGACGGGTCAGAGGGATGCACTCTAGAGCAACCAAATGGGCAAGGAGGCTGAACTACCCTGTCTCACCCTTGGGCTGAGACAGGGTAGTTCAGCCTCCTTGCCCATTCGGTTTTCTGCTACAGCTACCGCCAACCATGCCTGTAGCAATACCATAGCTGCCTCTCCTCTGGGGCTTGGCCTGCCACTGTCAACCAGCCACCAGAGGGTAATGACTCATTTGAAGTAGTCACCGAGAAGTGAGAAGCCCTAGATCCCCTTCCCAACAGTGCTAGCTGAATGGAAAAGTACAAACAGGAGGTAGTAACAGACAGTGCAGTAAAATGTGAGGATTGCTTTGGAGTCTGCCAGCTCTTAAATGTGTCTAAGCTAAGCACCCCATGCCTAGCCAGTACTGAAATGGGCATCTTCTGAAGAAAACCTAGCTGCAGCCCACCAGTACTGAATTACACCCCAGCTTATGTGACTAGAGATATGATCCACTGAACGAAATATAATACCAACAGCCTGACCCCTTCCTGATGAGTAACAAGCTCATGGGACTTTTTGGTAAAAGGATGGTTCCTATGCGAGAGCTGGCCAGCATCTAGTTCTCCATTCGCCCTACCTAAATTCCTGTGTTTGGGAGAGGGCTGTAGGTAGGAGATTAGGGGGTGGGGGAACAATCGAGTGTGTCTGCCTTGCCCATTGTGCTTTGTTATGGTTTATGACTCATTAATATCCAGCCCTCTCCACTCTGGCCTTTTTCTTCACAAATGCCTTCATAGCCACCTTTGCCTTCAGAAGAGGCCCATGTTGTGCCCTGTACTGCCAAGCTCCTTTCTTATAGGCCCTTGCACACCTTTTCCTCTACCCCCCTCTCCCCCTCCCTTGGTGCTGTCATTTGCCCAGCTTCTCTTTGGCACCCAACTCTTCTTGGTTCAGTTCTGCCAGCCCTTGAGACTGTTTTCATCCTGGCTCCCGACACCAGAGCCTCATCTATCCTGTGTCACCATTTTTGATTATGGGATCTAGCAGCACACTGATGCCGCTGCACAGAGCTGGGCTCTCACTTGGCCTGTACTGCTAACAGCCATGTGTGCTACCACTGACTCTCTTTTCTACCATTGGCGGACTCTCCCCCCTCCCCCCCCACACACACTTTGTTCTCATGAGCATTTGTTGAGCCCATGGTAGGCTTTGCAACTTTATCCTCTGCTCACTTTTTTTTTCTTCTCTTCCCCACATCCCTTGTCACACCTCAGACACACTCTAGTATTGGAAAAAGCTAACTGCTTGTATTGTACGTTAATCTTTGCTTCCTCAACTCCTGCCTCACACTTGCCTGCTTCAGTGACTCCCATGCTTGGTGTCTCAGCCATTTTGTCACTGCCACTGGCCTTAAACCCAACAGCCAAGACCAGCCACACTCTAGGTCCATCAGAAATACTCATCCTCCAAATATCTTGATGCAAACTCAGTGTCTGTGGCCTACATCCCCACACTCCAGCTCTGTACACTTGTCTGTATTTAGGGGTTGGTGTGGCTTCTGTTAGAGCTTGGTATAGCAGAGTGATGTTTAGCTCCTAGCACAAATTGCTTCTAAAGGATCTGTAACTTTAAGTTACTACTTGTACAAAAAACACTCTTGCAGGGACTGTTGGTTGGAAATCATGATAGAATGTTGACTACATTCAAAGAACTTACAGTTCTGATTCAGCTTGGACTATTACCCTTGTCAGCAATGCTTCAGAGCACATTGCAAGCCATGCCAGCTTCTTAACAGTGCAAAGTTAAATATGGGCAGTGGTTGAGCTGTTACTTGCCAAATAACATTTCACTGATGACTTGTACATTTACATGACCAGACTGTTTAAGTAGCCAAACTGTTACTGTGTATGCAGCCTTTTTCTAAACAGCGGGGAAAGCAAATCCACCCTGGCACAATTTCTAGGATCAGTAACTGGGGAGGAAGAAAATCTGGAAAGGGCTGTCTGGAGACAGTGGTATAGTAGAAAGATGAAGGAAAACTCTGCAATATCTTGTGTTGAGTTACCACTGATGTGTAGCTGTCTGATTTCACTTTTATTATATAGAAGTCAGGGCCAAAGCATTAGCTATTTATGAAGGAGTTTTTGCCCTGTGTGTTTAAGGCTGTTCAAATAAGTTTGTATTTCATGATTTGAAAAGTAAGCCTTTAATTCATTAGTAAAAATGGTGTACGTTTCCTTAGTAACTAGAGCTAACCCATTATTGCCTTGGTAGCTGTCTATCCCAGAGCCCTTTGGAGATGGTATTTGTAGAGTAAGCCCTAGACTATTGTATAGTCAGGGATGTTAGTTAACACCTAGTGGATTGTCTGTGACTTAGATTATTGAGCTCAAATGACCATGTTCTGTAAAATTAAAAAAAAATTAAAGGGGGGGCAAAAAATCTGCACTTAACTCATTCTTTCCTCAGGGGACATTCAGAGACCCCCACAGGCTTGTACCAAGGAAATCTGGTTCCAGCCACACAGATCTTGGGCCATCAAGTACATGGAGCCAGCCTTTGACTTAGCAGCACCACTTATTGATGATCTGTCTTGCCATTGATGCCCAGCTAAGCATGCCCTTTTCCTCCCACGAGTGGACAGAAGCCAGAGATTAACAATGCCTTATTGAGCGCTGCTAAATAACACGGAGAATTTTTCTAGGAGGCTATGCCAAGCCGTACGCGAGGAGGGGTTTCTGCAGGTTTAAGGGTGGAGGATAATAGTTAAGCTCTTCTTCTTTACCTTCACCAATTGCCCTTCTGCAGAAAAAAGTTAGTCTTGAATTCTCAGTTGATATCCCAGGAAGCTATCACAGACTAAGTTTGCGAACACTGATAACAGAAGGGGTATTATATTGCCTAAAGAACAGGGGAAGCTGTTTAGCACTTTGTTGCATAAATGATTCTGTTAGCACCAAAGCCTCCTCTACATTCCCTGTAACCAAGTTATTGTGATAATCGTACAAGGGAATATTTCTCAGAACTCCCAGTAGCTTGGATCATTTAGTGGAGTCGGAGGTGGCTTCACTGTTCACACCACTTAATAGTTAAGAACTCTATAGCATTCATCACACTTTCCTTTCTGTTGGCTCTCCTCTTGCTGCATGATGGTTTCTTTATCTTCCTAACACTCAGATATGCTGTCTGAAGTTTCTGGTTTTGGTGGAGTGGTTATTCTCTGGAGTGGTATGAAAACTCATCACTTCACACTCTGATTATGTTGACTAATATGATTGCATTCACAAATCCTAGGCTAAGCACCAACTTTGCTTGATTGTCATTAACACAGGGATCACAACAGAACATCACAAAGTACATTAAAACTGAAAGAGCACATAAAACTATGAGACTTTCTAGAAAAGAATAGAGAGATAAGGACATTTTAAAGTATATTTCCCAGGGACCCTCCATTGGAATTCTGTGACCCACAGCCTATTGCCAGATGCACTATTTAGAAAAGCAGTAAATTAGTATTAGCTATTGTTTCCTCTGACTAGTTAATCTTATTTACAAAACTTAGACAAATTAAGATTCTTTAAATGTCATACAGGTCACTTCTAAACATTAACAGCCATTTGTTAAATCAAAACACATTTAGAATTGACAAATTGTCTAGAAATAACTAATTGTTCAAATGCATATTAAGAGTTTCCAGCAGGGGTCAGTGTTTGGACAAAGCAGAACTACATATATGCTTGTCACTTGTAGTGTATACACACTTTACGTAAAGAACTTCACTACCAAATACAGCACTACTTTAAGTGGCAAACAGATGTAACACTATATTGCAGATATGTTGGAGATAATAACATTGTATAGCAGCCCAAGTAATTCATCCACAGTTAAACAGTTCTATACCACCCCCCCCCCAATGCTTTATATACAAGCCAAAATTGAGCTTTGTAAAAGCTCCTTTAAGATACACAGTGACTAAAATCTTGATTTCTGGAGGCTTTCAAGCCCATCCTTCAGACGACAGTTCTTAAAAAGTTGGTCATTTAACCTTACCCCAGAGTAGTCCATGAGTGGCAAAAGCTCTTGGATCAAAACTCCACTCAATAGAAAAGCACTGGCTTTTATTTAAGAACATCATACAGTGACTCAAAGTAGTAATTGTGTACTCACACACCCCTTCCATGTGTCACTATAAAATAAATTACAAGACAGAAGGAAACTGCTACTAAAAAATTAAACCAAAATAATGAAGGGTTAAAGCTGAAATTCTGGTTTTAGATCTTGCAGCATATAGTCTTGAGTGTGAAGTCTAGAAATAGCAGAAGGAAGAAGGAAGTTCTTTACTCTCCATTTGGAGGATCTGGAATAAAGTTTTTGAAAGGTTAAACATAACTTGTTCAAATAATCTTGTTATTAGTGATCTTGCCAAAAGAGACACGAGAAAGGCTGTGTTGAGCTACTATATAGCTCAAATGCAAGTTTGTTAGTGGGTAGACAAGTTTCTGGAAAAGAGGGATAATTTTTGTCCCCACCACAAACCAAAGTTCTGAGTTAAAAAAGCACGCACTGCCAGCTGCTAGATTTTATATTGTATGTTTTATTAAAGAATTGGAAAAAAATCAAAATGGTTTGCAGTCCAACAGTAGCTGAAAAGGTAAATGACTGCAGTACACAAAAGAGATTCAGAGTTAGAATTTAGAAAATTTGTACAGTTTTTCATGGTTTCAAAATCTGCCTGAAACCAGCAACTCAATGGCATTACACATAGATTTTTTTTTTTCTTCAGAATTTGAAGGGTGCTTTCACTTTTTCTTTAATGCTTCAGTCAGCTCAGGAACTACCTGCGAATTTAAATAGATACAGTAAGTATATACACATTTCAAAGAAAAGGTTTACTAGGACTGGGAAAGAAACAGGTTCTGAAACGTTATGTTTAAAGCTCATAAGACACAGACACTACCAAGAAATGATTTGATATGCCCAGCCCTCACAGCCTAATGAACGCTTGTTTAGATTTAGCTTGTCCTTTAAAAAAAAAAAAAAAGAAATGTTTTCACACCAAACTCTGTCATGGGGCTCAACCCAACTGAAGGTCAGATTCTAATCTCAATCAATACAATAACTACTTCTTGGAGGTATTCTATAATGTCTGTGTACTGAATAGTTCTACAATTCGCCTGTTCAATATTTAAATATCAGGTGATTTTCAACAGAAAAAATAAGGTGCAGTTGTGCTGATATTATGAGAAGCATCTTTATTGTTGCTGTAAGGCTTCATTAGATACATAAGTAGTAGGTTACAGCCCATTTTTTCTCCTATTGAAGTCAGTGGAATTAGAACTGCACAGAGGCTTGAGTATTTGAAGAGCCTTACAATAATAGTTAAAGGCCCTATTCCTAAAATTTCTAGTTCTTGCCTGGTTAGGAATATCAGTGTTGCTTTAGGACATTACAGTACATTTCTGTGATTTACTTGGAAAACTTGTTTCGTTCCTCATATTTTCAGCAAAATTTAATTCCAAAGAGATGAGAAAGTAATAGGTAGTAAACAATCACCATGGCCAAAAAATAGTTTAAGGTAAAATGCATCTACTAGTCAGGCTGCAAAAAATTAGTAACTAAGTAATAAAAAAAAGGAAATTGTTGAATGCTAGTTAAATCAGCTTTTCAATCCTTTTAAAGTTAGTGCCAAAGCCTTGGCATCTGCTGTGGTTCTGCCACTTAACACACCAGCCATGCTGCACTGTAATTCTGAATAGCACTAGGAAGAGCAGTTAAGCATATAAAGAGCTGGTAGATTAATCTATAGAATACACCTGAAAACCTATCCTAGTCACTTGTGTAAAATATCAATTACCTTGTCTTTCAAGGGGCTGCACGTTGCCCCAGCTCACAGAGATCCCAGCTGAACTCACCACTGATGAATATAGCCTCTCAATTATTTAAAGAGAGCTACATTTCCATTAGGTGGAAATAATGTGTTCGTACAAAATTTATTAAGGAAATTGTCTACATGTTGTTTCTTCCGAATGTCACTTTGTCTCCAGCTTATTAAAAGGCCCATGTTTACTGCCGAGCCAGCAGGCATTAGTTCAGGAATGGCATTAAGTGCTGGCAGTGTTTCTGCCTACTTTCCTCAGTGGATATACTATGAGCTCATGCCAGTCATACAGATTACATGCTAATAGAGCCCCAAGTGTAACCTGTAGCATCACTGTGAAGAGTTCTAGTAAACGGTCAATCTTTTCTACATAATGGTAAACAGGTTTTTGGGGTGACAGTAGGAGTTCAGGTGATAAGCCTACTTAATATTAGGAAACTGACATGCTTTATTTCACACTGTACCAAACTAGAACCATCACTCAAACTCTATTAACTTGTATCGAAATTCAATGTTAACTGCATGTTCATTCATACTTCAACTAAAGAAATTTAGTGATTATTCAGTATTTGGTCTTTTCTTTTCTATAATAAGTTCAAAAAAAGGAAACCAAATTGTTAAAGTTACTGAAAGTGAAGTATTTGGGATAACAATCAAAGTCAAACTTGACTATTTAGATCTGCCGTGATGTGGGAATGATACATAATGGTACCTGAAATTAAATTCCTTCAATACGCAACAGAGGAGAATGAAAGAGGGAAAGCTTTCCTCAAGACTTTAAATAGAAACTGCTTTGCGGAAAGGCTAAGATTCCACATAATACTCAGTGAATGGGAGATCCTTGCCTAAATACAGTTACTCTTCAGAACCTAGTGCACAGGATGGATGCACTTTTAGTACAAATCTAAATAAAATTCAAATAGCTATTTGCAGAGGCACAGATTTTCCCCCACAGCTTCTTATTATGGGGATTGTTTTGATATCTTTATATCATAACTTTCCCAGAATTAGGAAGAGTCTGGAAAGCAAGTCAATGATAGACAAGAAACAGAACTTCTTAAAACCTTGCTTTCACACAGCTCAAACCTGGCTCATCAAGGAAGTCAGTTTTGCTGTGAAATGACAGAAATGTAGAGGGATAGTTGCCCCAAGGCAAAGCACTTAGGCTTAATGATGTGCTGAATTCTCATTCATATCAATGGGATTTAAACATCTGCATAAAATACTTCCCTGAATGAGGGCCAATGAGAAGTTCTGATGGGTAAAACAGATACTGGATCCTTCCTATAAAGCAGTGGTGGGCAACCTGCGGCCCATCGGGGTAATCTGATTGCGGGCTGCGAGACATTTTGCTGACTTTGACCATCCGCAGGGAACAGCGAACCGTAGCTACCGAGAGCTGCGGGGGGCCGTGCCTGTGAACGGGCAAAGTCAGCAAAATGTCTCGCAGCTCGCAAACAGATAACCCTGATGGGCCACCTGTGGCCCGCAGGTTGCCCACCACTGCTACAAAGGCTACTACTCATAAGCAGCACAATTTGTGCAATGGTAATTGCTAAAGGAACTCATATTGGAGTTGTTAAAATAGAATCCTAAATTTGAGTTGAGTTTAAGATGGAGATGCCTGTAGGAATATGCAAGGCAAACACAACCGCATCCTACAGGGAGATACCTATAGGTATGCAAAAAACAGTGTAAATAAGATTCCTACAAGAGTTACAATATTGCGGATATCAGTGCAGGTTCTAAGAAATTTTGAAGTGCATGAGAAGCAATTGGAAAAATGAGACTGCAGATCTGGAAAAGGAGGCTATCATTAAAAAATGACAATTGGGATGACTGTGTCAGAGTGAAATGTATATTTCAGTTTCAAAACTGCTAAACCGGAGTAAATGTTATCCCTAAATAAACACCAAGCTGAATTTCAAGCTCAAACAATTACGTCTGTTCACACCTGCACTGGAAATTAAGAGTATAACTAGCTTCCAAACAACTCTGTATGCATGCAAACATAGGGGAGATGGGATAGTCTCACTCACCCAACACTGGGATGCTGAAAGTAGGGAAAGAACATAAAAGCCCAAGACATACAGTATGCAGGATTTTTTTTAAAACTTCAATGAGGTTTTGGGCTGCACAGAGAAGCCAGGATGTAGGCTTAGAAAACTATCCTATACCAAAAACTTTTATTCTCTTGGTTTCCAGCTTTATGTATGATACTTTTAGGAAAGTCACTGTGATGTGTTCTTGAAAACAAGCTTATGACCTCTGGTGAGAAGCAGGAGATGATGGAAAGTGCCTGACTGAGGGCACTCAGTCCAAAAATATAGGAATACAAGTGGAGTTGCATCATAGGCGCATTTAACTTGCGTGATTTTAACTATACGCGCTTGGCAAAACAAAACAAAGAAAAATAATTTAAATGCTGTACCTGTAGTGCGGGAAATTCCACCCGCCATGCCATTCAATGAGCGTTTGACTACATGCGATTTTCGCAATGACTTCAGAACCTAAGGTGTGCATAAGGTGTGATTCCCCTGTAAATACTGCCTGTCCCTAAAAGGTGCTACCTATATGCTGGCTGGTGTAAGGAGCATGAAAAAAGCATGATTTGTGAGGAGTGGCAGGAATAATGGACATATTACAAGATAAAATCTTTAAAAGGGCAATTGTTCAGCATCTGTAGTAGCTAGTTTTACACCTTAATCTTCTGACAGTTTTACTATTTAAGTAAAACAGTGATGCCAGGATACAGTTATGGACTACTGGCAATAAAGTGTCATGTTTTAAACATCAGTTTGAGTAAATGATCCAAAGCATCTAAGCCTCCTCCCATATTCTAAGGGTCTCTTCCAGAATGAGTCTGATTTAATATAAATTATTTTGAACTGTCTTCCTGTCTCAGACTTCATTACACTCAGCTCCCATCTAGGTATTTTTTTTTTTTAATAGTAATCTAAACTTCTGATAAACAGGGAGGAGCAGGTGCCACTATAATGCAGAGATGCACGGACACAGAAATTTAAAGATTAATGTTTAAATAATAATTAGTCTACATAGAAATGAAAGGAAAACTTTCCAACAGTTATGAGGAGTGGTTCTCACCTACAAGCAACCACATGCAGTGATGGACACTTTTAAAGATATCAGAGGGGTTGAACCCATGAGTTCCTTACTCATTCAACATTTTTTACTCCTATCCACATGCTTACATCAGCTTAAAACACCATACTTCCTTATTCTTAGTATCTCCTTAAATACATCTTTACTCTTACTTCAAAATTTCATGAAGTAAAAACAAACAAACAAAAATGTATGCAGAACTGATCTGTGCTGGGGCAGCTCTAAAAAATTAAGGAGATTTCCCCTTCCCTCCCCCCCTCAAGGTTACTCTTACCTTAAATAAATCTGCTACCAATCCATAGTCCGCAACCTGGAAAATCGGCGCTTCTGGATCCTTATTAATAGCAACTATGGTCTGAAAGTAGAAACAAAAACATTTAAAATATACAGCTGTAGATTAATTTTTTCCAATAAAAAAGTATCTTAAATTCACACCAGAACATTGGACCCAGCAGATATGGTCAAGTGCATTTGACAAATGCTTCCCATTTCTGCCTCGAAAACAAGACTATAAAGGAAATCTCAATAAAAGAACTAAATGTCTACAATAACAATGGAAAAGTTTTTTAAGCTCTCACTATTCTATGCTCATTTGGCCAACGGCATTTGACAAATGTTTTCAAGGGAGAAATGGGAAGCAAGACTGAAGGAAATCTCAATAAGTGAATTAAAATGTCTACAATAAATAATGGAAACACTTATGGTCTGACTATTCCATGCTCAATTAGCAGGGCTGTCATTTGATGTAGGATGGAGGGGGGGGGGGGGGGGGGGGGAGAAGATACTTCCTTAAAATGCTATAATAAAACAAGGACATCCACTATAAAAGGAGTGTGATGTTTAACAAATAAAAACAGGGAAAGACATTTTGAAAAAGGAACATAAAGCCACATACTGGAGACTTAAATATAATGTGGGCAATCTCATTTAGTTCACTACACAGTGAATCCCAATGCTAAATACAGAAAACTCCCTCTCCTAGAGGACAGAGTCTGTACTTCTAGACCAAGTCATTTGAAAATAGCCCAAAGACTGCAGGTGCCCAGATAAATAGCCTGTTACGGGATAGGGAGAGCTCTGTAAACACAAAGCTATACAGCTCACAAAATAAACCCTATACTGGTTATGGTTATAGCTACTACCTATCAATTCAAAGCAGCGAGAAGCCACACAGGTATTCTAAACCAACATATTCTTCATACATTTATCTGCGATTCAAAGAGACCTTTCATTCAAATGTCTGTTTTTCTCCATCCACTACAAGTACTCTACCAAATCATTAATTTTGCTGAAAAAGTATGATGGTAATAATTAAATGAAATAAAGTTAGAAAATCCTATGTTTCTAAACCACAGAAATGGTTTTCTATAACTAGACTGACATTCAAGATGTGTGCCTCCAACTAGAAGTTGTATGTTCTAAAGCGGTGGCATTTGAGGGTATTAATGCATGATCAAATACCAATTTTCTTTAAGTGTGTTCCCTGAGACATGCCCTATGATTTTTAAATGGAAGGGTTTGAATCAATCTGCAGCCTTAGGAGCAGCTGATGTTGATGTCAAGCTCCAGCTGCCCTGCTGGTTGCCTGAAGTATTGCAAGGGAGGGAGGAGAATGCTGCTCTATTGCTGTTTCCTTACTGGACTATGGAAGCCCACAGAATAGTAGTTGGACTGACTTTACTCGGTGCCTAGAGACAACTAGCAAAGGAGGATCTTCCTCCTCAATATAGCCACCCAGGGCAGCCGGAGGGGGGGGGGAGCAGTTATGGCTCCTCAATTCTCTGCCCCAGCCTTGGGCACTAGTTAGAGGAGCATGGGGGCTACTCTAATTTCCGCCAGTTGGCAACGTTCCCTTAGGAACCATATGGCTAGCTGGGGATAGCCTCATTGCAGGGTGCTGTGACCACTTCAACAAGGACTGCTTGCACGAATGCATAGGAGGTGGCTGCACTGGTGTTACACCTGGTGAGGACTTCCCTGATAGAGCTCTTCAGGGTGCTGTCTGTTCTTTCTACACTACGTAAGTAGAATAAATAAAGGGTACAAGTCCAGAAATCTGCCCCAAGTATTGTCATTTTGAAACAAAGTGATTGAAAAGTGGTTGAAAAGGCTGGAGAGCACTGCTCTAGAAGAACCTTGTGGAGGTATTATCTAATAGGCATTCAGAAAAATATTCACCACTGGCCTGATGAAGAGGGAGATGTACCCTCACCATTGTTAGATTTGTTTAAAAACACCCCACCTCAGTTTCTCCTATAACATTCACTAATTCAAAGAATCTCAGTCACCTGGTATTTCTTAATCAGAGCCGATTTTCTGGGTCATACATTACATTTCACAGTCTTTAGTATTGAGAAAATCTCAATACCGAAGGATCAGGCAATCAGCATCTCTTTTCTCTCTCCCTTTCACTTCGTAAACAAGTGTTTTTAAAATTTGCATTCAGTACAACTTAAAACTTTGTACTTTGGCTACAAGACCAACAACAATCCATCTCCTACCCTGTGTGATAATTCAAATCCATGTGTTTTAAGGGTGCAAAATCAAAAGCTGATAAGAAATTACAGCCTCATGAAAACTGGCCATATTTCCATCATTTTACAGCTCCATCATCCTTCCCATGAAATACTGAAGGAAATCATCAGATGGTAACTTCAGAGAAACAACAAAACAAATACTATACCATTTAAGGTTTTCTAAGAGGTAGGTCTCTTCACTAAAGCCTTTAAATGATAGTTGTTTTCAGACACTGTATTTAAGACCTAATCTTTAACAATGCTTCATAGCTTTGAAATATTTTTATTTTAAATCATTGTTCTGTAAAGTGACTGGATTCAGTACATTTAAAAATTATGCTAAACTGACTGGCATGTAAACTAGGTAAGATATATATATTAAAAAAAAGCAAACTCCTAGAAGGGAAAGGAATTGTGAATCCATAACAGACAAAACAACTAACATAGTCCATCCCTTCAGGAAAACTGATTTTTCTACCTTGTTGTAAAAGTACAAATAAATTATACATTTCACTCAGAGAAAGCTTCTCTGACTACTTCTGAAAACATATCCTTAAGTGTGCAAGTTCACAATGCCAGATAATTCACAGTATGGGGGGGTGGGTGGAAATCACACAAGAGACTGTAGCCATGGTTACATTTTTTTTTTTTTAAAACAGTAATATAAATCGGATATTTTCAGTAAATACAGTACCTAACTGCTTCTACTAAAAAAAGAAGTAGGTCACAGTTCAAGTAAATGTAAAAATAAGTCTTAAGATACACAAGTTTGTTTAAATATAAAATAAATAGCATAAAGAGAAAAATTAAACCAAGCAGCATATGACTCAGTTACCTAATCTTTTATATGTAATTGGGATCAAACAAAAACAAAAAAGAGGGTTTTCAAAATTCAGGACACAATATTGAAGAAAGAGAAGGCGATCTTATGATATTAACAGGAATGCAAATATTCTTTATTTCAAACTCTATTTCTTTATCACCTTCCCCACTTCTCTCTGTTTAATCTAGCAGAGAAGAGGCTAATGTTACACAATTTCACCAATACTGGCATAAAATCTGCCTCTTCCACTGCAGATCCTATTACCTGCATCTCTCCACCTCACAATCTTCCCTGAAAGTTTTTCCTCCATTGCCCACAGCATAGCCTTTAATTTCTCGCTCAGGTTATTTTTCCAACTGTATTAACTCTAAAGCAGGACACAGTTTGTATGAAGAAGGCTATACAAAATGTATTACACTGCATCTTCCATAGAATTTGCTCTAACCTAAATCTGGCAGCTGGTGTTCCACTCATTCTTATGCCCTCCAATAAAAGTTTAGCTCCAACCAAGCTAAATTTGTTACTGTGGACTGAAAGGAATTTTAAGAACTTTTCCCCTGAAATTTCAGAAGATGAAGATTCATTTATCAAAAGGTAAAAACAGAAACATGTGCTCCACCTATAAAACAATGGGAGACCCTCATAGGGGTTTTCCTCTGCTTTATGAGCTGTTCATGCTTCAGCAGGATGCCACAACAGAAACACATTTAAGCCTGTTTGATAAACCTACTTTAACAGAGAGTGTCTCCTGAAGAGGTTCAAAAAATTGCCTCATTTTAAAAATTACTTGTAAAAAAACCCCACTTTTCTATTTTTGGCATTGTTATTACTGCACATAATCCTGCCAATCTATTAGGAAATTGTCATCGTCTAGTCCAGAGTCAAATTTCCAAATTTAGCCCATACATTTCAGCTACTAACGAGTTAAACCTTTTAAAGTTTTATTACCATTTTATAATAGGTTTCCATTTGAATGGATAAATGCAGGAATGTCAGAGTCATCTTTTACTTTATGGAATAGTAAGTTCATAATTCAAATTGCATATTGTTATGCATGAATTAATATGTCAGGTTCTGAAATATATGTGCGTGGGACCTATAATATAGTGTTCAAGAAAGGAATTTTTGTTTAAACAATATATCAATTAGTCTTTTCTAATGAAAAACTTCTGTTTTTGCAACAGATTTCTTTTAAAGTGAGCTTACTATTGAAACACTTTATTTCACAGTATTTAACATAATATAGAGCTTTGAGAGTTGACATTTATAACACAGCAGAACAAACCAATCATCTTGCTATGTTCACTTTCAACAAATGTTGGAAGACGTTTTACTGCTATATGTATTTTGCCAAAAAAAAAAAAAAATTCCCTTCTTTCAGTCTTTAATACATGCAGGACTGTACCTTGCTGTCTTTCATCCCTGCTAAATGCTGGATTGCTCCAGATATTCCAACAGCAATATAAAGTTCCTAGAAGAAAAATAATTATTAGTGTAAGTGAAAGTTTGTAACATCTCACTGAAACTATAACAAAAATCAATATTGTAGAGTGTTTTAATACACAAGTAATTTCTCGTCTAGATTACTGAAATCCAGATATCCCAGGGAACAAGATTTGGTTCTCATGTCCACCTGGCCAGTTTTGGGGTGGGAAATAAAGACCCCAAAAAAAAAAAAAAAAAAAGCATCTGGCACATACACAGAACCACAGTAATACCCTGTATACGTGAGGTTTGTAGTGTTGTAAATGCATCATAGTACACACTACTCCTCAGTTAAAGGATGGACTGTCACCATTGGAGGGTCTTTCAGATTCTCTGAAAGATTTTTTTTTTTTAATTTAAATTTTTTCTACCAGTTTTAATTAGATACAGGTTTATTCCTAAAAAAACATTTTTTAAATTCAATTTGAAACTGACAACCTTTGTTAAGGCCTAAATTTACTATAATCATTTAAATTAAACCTCAAAAAAATAATATTAAGCAGTATATGTTTGCTACCCAGTTTCAAAGAAATTCACCCACTGACCTAGTGGTATTCACTGGCTATGCACCTGGAACCAGAGTTTGCTGACACGCTAAACCAGCTTTTGACAGCAGTAACCTCTTTTGTAGGTGCAAGAAACAAATATTTTTTTCTTTTCAGTTTACTCAGCTAGTTCAGTTCAATAACTAGTTCATTCAAAGTTAAGAAACCAAGTGGGAATGGAAAAAGCAGGAAAGCTTGTTTTTCTCTTCCAAGCCATGAATAAAAACTAGGTGTGAGAGGGTAAGATCTACTAGTCCTAAAACCAAAGGACACAATGACCAGAAACAAATCAGTTCAATTTGCTAACTACCGAGAATTTAGATTAACTGTTTAACAAATCAGTTAGTTTTAAATGCAAAACATGTTTTGATAAACTTTTTCTTATGTATCAGCACACGTAAGATAGCTTTATTTAATTAAAAAAATAAACAGTTTTTGTGCATATTTACTTGAATTTTCATCCTAATGCAGCTTGACACTACCCTCAAATGAAATTAGCTACCTAGTAAATACAAAATGCAACACTCACCATATTCTAACAATAAAAATGTAAAAATTAAGAATCTGAACAAACATAAGTTAAGTTACATAATGGTTTAAAGAAATGTCCGTAGAGAGAGTGAACCCACCTAGGTAGCAAGAAGAAGCACCACATTTAGTGTAAAGAGTACATTGGGTTGCAAATCAACACATTTTTATGTTACTAATAAGAACCAACCTTTCTTTAGAAAAATAACTAAAAAGTACAAATGTAAAACATGATTAAAATCAATTATTTAAATCATGACTAGAACTGGTGATTTAAATCAATCCACCCTGCTGCTACCCTGTTTCCCCGAAAATAAGACAGTGTCTTATATTAATTTTTGCTCCCAAAGATGCGCTAGGTCTTATTTTCAGGGGATGTCTTATTTTTCAGAAATGAAAAATGCCTTATTATCGGTGGATGCCTTATTATCGGGGAGGTCTTATCGGGGGGATGCCTTATATTACAACGAGAGGCAAAACTGTAAGTAGGCCTTATTTTCGGAGGATGTCTTATTTTCGGGGAAACAGGGTATCTGTCTTGGAGACAAATAGGGCTTAAGTCTCCAGGGTTGTCAATGTGGCAACTTTTACATACTTTATATTTGAAATGGGTAAGAATTTATAAGCAAATAAATGTAAATTCTTCAAAAAGGCTTATTAATATTGGCAGTCTTAATTTATAGAAGAAAACGGTTTCCCCTTGGTTTGAAAGTCATCCTGACTACAATCTACCCAAAGCCAGGCACATTTTGAACTCATGAAACAATAGTTTTCGGCCAACAGTCCAAATTTCAGCCAACATTTTATTGTTTGTCTACCTTCAGAAATTCACAGAAGAGAACTAAAGAGTACTTTTCACTACCTCATTCATAAAGACCAAGACAAGGAGCTACTAGCCAGAAGGAAGGTCTAAGTTAAGTCATCATTTCTCATTGCCTCTCACTCACCCACTCTCCAGTCAAGGTCCTCCATTTTGAAAACAAAAATTAAAACAATCTTAGTTACAAAACTCAGTGAGTTTATAACACCTATATTCCAATGCACAAAGAGCATAGTGTACATTATGATCAAGGAGGTAAAAAAAGACTACTTTTTTTTTTAAATCGAAGAGTGTTCTAGTTCAAGTTAGCATTTTTGGGTCAGCAAATTTATCAGGGACCCAAAAAAGCCACAAGTGGTGGTTTGTATGTCCTTTTCCCACATGCTTTAGCGCATCCCAAAGAACCACACAATGCCAGCTGTTGTCAATTTAGCCTTTTACCTTACTTGAAATACGAGCAATCCACCAAAAATTACCATATATAACAGACATAGGCAAACAGGGAGGGTTGGGAGTAGGAGTCCCAGGGGGCGGGAATCTTGATAGGGGTCGGGAGGGCAGTCAGGGGACAGGGAGCAGGCGGATTGGAGGTTCGAGGGGGGCAGTCAGGGGGCGGGAAGTGGGAGGGGGCAGAGGCCAGGCTGTTTGGGGAGGCACAGCGTTCACTACCCATCCCTCCATACAGTTGCACAACCCCGATGTGGCCCTCAGGCCAAAAAGTTTGCCAACCCCTGACATATAAAGACAACAGAATACAGAATAGAGCACAAGGATAAAGTCCCCAATACAGCACAACAAATATTAGAAAGTGATCGTGTAACAGTCCTTGTCCTTAACCAAAGGCCTTCTCCAAGCCCACACTTGGAGTCTTGTTACAGTGTTTCAATCACAAACTTTGCTAGACACAAAACTGAGGTCTCAATTTTGATGCCCCACCCAACATTCCAGGCTTAATTTGGAGAAAAATTAGCCTGGAGCCTCTAATCTTGACTTCTTCCATCTTACAAGAGGCAGGTAGTACTTAGAAAATGATGCCCCAACTTTCCCTAGTCTTTATTATATCCTTCCCCTCCTCCCAACTAACTGAAGCACTTTCCCATTTAGCTTTAAAGTGAGCGGAGATCTATTTTTCCTTCGGCAGGCTTAGCAGCCCAAAAGCTGCAAATAGTGTGCCAGAGTCTAGATCAGTGGTTCCCAAACTGGGGTTTGCGAAATGTTACAGGGGATTCTTGGGAAAAAGTTCCCTAATGGCAGACAAAGCTGTCCCTAGGGACCCCGGGCAGCACAGGGCCAGCAGCCCAGAGCCCCTGGACTTCCAAGAGCGAAGCAGATCAACGCAAGCATCTCTATCACACTGAGGAGATTTAAACTTCAAGACTCTTTATAAGAAATGCAAAGGGAGGTGGATATTTTTTGCTGTTTTTAAAATTAAATAGGCAGCTAGTATTGTTTTTAAAATTACTATGAACAACAAGTTTAAGCTTTGTTGTAACGTCCGTTGTTTGCCTGGACTGCTCAAGACTTGAATGCTTGTGTAGGAGGAATTCTTAGAGTTGGCTTCTTAAATACCTTCATCAAGGAGTATCAGGTGTGAAACAGCATGAAACATAGGAGCCTTGTCTAATAAAAGGCTTATTCAAAGTGATACAAACTGCAAAAGTGTGTTGCTGTTTTCATAATGTAATAAAAATAATGTAATGATAAATAATAATAATGTGTAATAAGCAAGTCATAAAAACAAATTTTATATTTCCAAGATCACTGCTCTTATAATTTATACTCAGGTAAAGGAGAAAATCCCTGGAAATAATCATTTTGAGGAGGGGGTTTGCGAGACTTGACATTTTAGTGAAAGGGGTTCACAGGTTGTTAAAGTTTGGGAACCACTGATCTAGATCAAGGAAAGGGACTAAAGTGTAGCCTTATTGGCTCTCAGCATGATGTTTCAACTAGAAAGCCTTGGATATGGCTGTTTCCCTTTTTATTCACCTCAAAAGTTTAACTGCTACCCACTTCTGTTCAATTCTTCACTCTAAAATTACATGCACAGATCAAGTTTAGAATCCAGAGTTCCCACACCCGGACTCCTGCATGGGGCTTCTCCTTTCCAAGGATCGGGGAGAACACTTATCTCAATGGCACATTTTATTCTACTGGATCCCAGCACAAGAATAGCATTGATCATTACTGTCTGATACCAAATTCCTGCCCCATTGCTCAGGGGAAACAAAGGCCGGGGGCTTGAATTAAGATGGCTGGATGCAAAAGTTAAGAGAAAATTTACTTATTTCTGGTAAAGAGTCTTCAAAAATTATACTTTTAAAATTTTATTTTATTCCTATGTATTCGTGAATCTCTCTCACTGCTTACATAGAAAAATCTCTAAGAGTGATAAAAATTATATAGAAGAAGCGCAGAGTGATGATAGGATATTTCCTTTTGAATATAAGAAGTCTACAAAAGCAGGAAAAAGATGAATTAGGCTATGAAATGCATCTCAATTCTGAGCATTTTCACAAAGATATCTAATAGTTAAAGACTACAAAATTCATTGAGCTTGCACCTCCCCTTTACTCAATAGATTACTGTTTGGGGTCACCCCATTTTAACTGCAACTGCTATGTCTAACAAGTGTAATATAATACGTACACAGAAGGAACCACGGTTAGACTGTAATATTGTAATTATCCCAAAGGAGAAAAAAAATGTTACTGTAATATGATTGAGAGAGATTCATTAAGTGCTGGTTTTCTAGAATACCAGGTTCCTCTTGTCACTTTGCTAAACTTTTAAAGATCAGTCTTTGGAAGGAGTCCAATTTATCAAAAAAGTCAGACATTCATGTCTATTTCCTATTAACATATCTAGTAAAGACAAAGATGTTTTCATTGAAAGATCATTTATACACTACCAGATTTCTTTGTCCAAAAAGAAATAACTGTATGTTTAAGACTACTAAAAAAAGAAAAGAAAAAGAAAAAGAAAATCCAAGTATTAAGAAGACGACTCAGTTTAATTAAATGTACCAAGCTGATTTGACCAATAAAATTTCCAAGCTGCTAGGTGATGCTTACATCAGCACCAAGGAAGGAACTGGTCACCCACAAGGCTCTCAGCCATATCCCCTGCCAAGATAAGGAAGATTAGGAAACCCGTATTTCCTCTCAGCTCTAAGGTGAAGTCTTTGGAATTATCTGTGCTGTAATAGTGCCCAAAGTCCCCAGTCAAGTCTGTGGTCCCACTGCACTAGGTACTGCATAAAAACACAAGAGAACATGAAGCCAGATTTCGTATTGATGCTCTCAGAAGGCACAGTCCAGATGGACAGTGGGTAAAAAAGGGTTTACACCATCTGTGTGTTTCCCAGATTTGGAGTCCCTGGAGCAAATTAGAGCACCTTCCGGGGCTGTTCTAACTTTCTGTGACATATGTCAGCCCTATGCTGCTCCTGCACAGGAGAAATTTCACCAAGACGGCACGTCAGCCTCTTACATCACTGGGGCGGCAAAAAAAGGCAGTTGTGGGGCCAGATTCTAATCCATGGTCCTTGCCCTGAAGAGCTCACAGTCCAATCTGAAAAAGGATGCAGCAAGTGAATGCAAGTAATATGGGGGGGAAAGGGAGAATGATATTAATATGACATGGCTATAAAACTATATACTCAGGTTGATGGTTTTGAATAATTTGAACCTCCTTCAATATTACCAAGGAATATATACCCACATTAGAAGGGTTTGGTAAATATGAACAGCACAAGTGTAAGGAAAGGGGAAAGAGGAGAGCTGACGGGGAGATGGTATGGAATGGAGGAACCAAGAAGCATAGAAGATGAAGGGACACTGTGAATAGCATACAAGGGCAAAAAGTGGAAAGGTAGAGAAGCACGAGTAAGACAATACTAAAATAACAGCTGTATTTAAATTAAAGAGGTGCTATTTGGGGAATTGGTGGCAGTGATGGAAATGTGTGAAGGCAAGGGGAGGGCCAGCAGCATACACTCACTCCTCAGGAGGGCTACAGCAGCAGCCAGAGATGATTCTGCTTGTGGCTGGGGAATTTGTAACCTGCCCAGACAATCTCATGCTTATGCAATTACTGTGTGAAAGAGGGCAGGCAGAGGCTCAACTCAAGCATTCATCCCTGGCACCTCTTAGGTCTGTAGCAGCAGGTTTGAGTCAGAACAACTCTAAAGAAAGAGAATCACCACTTAAAGCCCTGATTTTGTTCTATGTACAATCTGGATTTTGACTCAAGTTTCAAGCAGCCAGAATTCTAGGCTGAGAACAATTCTTACTCAGATCTCTCCATGAACTACCAGTTTAGAGTCAAATTAAAGTACCCAATCCTGAAAACGCCTGCATCTGTAATTTTCACTCCATGCATCTGAAGAAGTGGGGTTTTTACCCACGAAAGCTTATGCCCAAATAAATCTGTTAGTCTTTAAGGTGCCACTGGACCTCTTGTTGTTTCTGGTGGATACAGACTAACATGGCTACCCCCTGATACTTAAACCTTACTCGAGTAATCCCAATAAAGTCAATGGGATTTCTTATACAGAATTTTGTAGGATTGCATCTGAAATCCACATATCCAGTTACACTAAGTTTTATGAACTGTCACCTACAGGTCACTATATAGCATACCAATAGGTCAATGCAGAATGTTTTTCATGTGTACCTAGATCCCCAAATTATTTATGAAATGATGATTTCCTAAATGTGCCATGTCTTGTAACGTTACTTGATATTTACTTATAAGATTATTTTAAAATGCCCAAGGCTGCCTTAGGGCAGTTACATTTGCTTAAGAGAGCCACAAGAATAATTTTTATTCTCATTTATAGTATGAGTGGGAATTCTCTTAAGGTACTGTTTTGTATCTTGCACAGGTGTAACACAAGATGAGGTACTTACTTTGCAAGTGTGCTGTCAGCTCCTATTGATTTTTATCCCAACTTTTGAATTACATTTAAAATCTTCAGTGTACATCAATTTGTCATCATTGCAATGGCATGCTTTTAAACAGCTAGTTTAATGAACCCCTTTGGCACATATACTCTTTCTACAGACAGCCCAGAGATTTTATTTTCTTTGAAAGAATGAAAGGACAATAAAATTAGAAAGAAATCTTAGTTATGAGAGTTACTTCACATGAAGGATCCCTTCCAATTAAAAGCTATTAATTCAATAAAATATTTTATGGCTTGACACTAGTTATATGTAAACACTGTGTATCAGACAATTATTCCAAAAAATGTACTAAGCAATAGTTGAATATCTTGCATTCAAGTAGCAGAGGTTATTAAACAGTACACAAAGTATTGCAGTTCCATCCAGTCCTAATCTCTTTCACTTAAAGAACCTTTAAGGACTTTGATCAGCCAGGGCATGTAATTACTCTTAAGAAGCATGCTTAGGGTGTCTGCTGGAGTACAGGGCCATACAGCATTTCTTTCTGCTCTCCTGGGAACTGCACATCAATTGCTTTCAGCTAAATGCACTCACATATGAATATTTTAGTACAATTTAATGTTTCTGCACCAACCCCAAAGGAACAGAGCATCAATTTGTGAACACAGTTCTCTTGGAGTTAAAAGCCATGCTGGATAATGCAGGATGAAAGGGTTGTCAATCTTTAGCTTTTTAGCAAGTCAGAGAAAGGTAGTCTGTAAATTCAGTCCCAGCTGCATACAAACAGCTCTCTAAAGTTCGCTGCTACAGAGCTACTTTTCAACACTAGTGAATTTTCAGAGGAGACAGTCCAAAAAACAAATGTCCTAAGCATGGCCATTTTTCCCAAAGCTATTCCTATCTGCTAACTACCTAACGACCTCAACTCAACCATTTATACAATAACAAGTGCGCCTGCTGGTCTGTTAATAAAATACCCAAATGTAATGCACAAATAACACATTCCCACAAAGAAGCTAACTATAGGTGTGAGAACATAAGTTATTCACCATGTGCTCGATTACTGAAACTTTAGCTATCTCAATATGCTCTTGTACCTATGGACAATTAGGAAGTAACGAAAATGTTGTCCATATAGCTGTTGATAAGCAAGTAGGGGGAATACTATTAAAAAAAGTGAGTATGTACAAATAAGGAGGTCCAGATGACATACAGCCTAGGGACCTAAGGGAATTAACTAGTTCACTTACTGTTAGCAATTACTTTGAAAGGGAGTCAAAGATCTGAGAAAGAACATGAATACTGGAATAAAGAAAGTGGTACCAACCTCACCCCCCCAAAAAGAGAACAAGTTTCATAGATACCATTCACCAGATGGGACAAGTAAATAATCCCAAGGAAAATAATGGAATACATATTGGGAAAAGAATTTGCAAGCACCTAACTGAGTAACAGAACCATGAGCCACTAATATAAAGAATAAATCAGGCTACACAAAATATCTGATTGCTGTTTTCCCCTGGTTTAATAATGGAATTAGCAGATGAAAAGAATGCAATAAATACAATAATGCAGCTTTGAAGTATACGATGTTGCGTCAGATGGACTGAACGAAACGGTCAAAAAAGTGTGATGCATCACATGAAGGCGAGATTGTCTAGTGCAGTGTTTCATAGAAAAGTAGATTTTCATTTTTTGTCCAGTTTTCCTTTAAATGCCCGAAGTGATAGAGCTTCTACCACTCCCCTGGGGAAACTATTCCACTGCCTAATGTATCTCAGCACCAGGAAATGTTCCCTACTATTCAGCTCCATTTTCCCTTTCTCGATTTCATCCTGTTATTCCTAGTTATATGGGATGTACCTCACTTAAGGGTTTGTCTACACATGGAATGAGAATATCTGCATAATAGTTATTGTGCTTTAAACTCATACCCTACCTTAATCCAAGTTAATTCTGAAATGTACACAAGTCCCAAGTTGTTGTTCTCCATCCTTGGTGTTTGTGCCCTTCAAATATTTTAGACTTCCATCCCACCCTTAGTCACATCTATTAAACCAGGGGTTCTCAACCTTTTTCTTTCTGAGGCCCCCCACAACATGCTATAAAAATCTCCACAGCCCACCTATGCCACAACTGTTTTTCTGCATATCCAGTAGATTAAAAGCCCATGCCAGCATTAGGAGGTAGCAAGCCGGGTAACTGCCTGGGGCCTAAATTCCCTGTAAGCGGTGCGGCCGTGCAGCAGCCTATTTAGCACCAAGCAGGTGCTCAGGGAACCCGCCCCGGCCCAGCCTCCCAGCCGTGGCCCAGACCTGTCACAGCTGGGGGAAGGGCACTTATCCTGCAGCCCCAGCCCCAGAGCTGCCACAACAGGGAAAGACACCTCTCCCCCACAGCCCCAGAGCTGCCACGGCAGGGAGAGGCACCCCTCCCCTCCAGTGCAGGTGCTGCTGTGGGAGAAAGAGCTGGGGGGAGTCCTCTCTCCCTGCTGCAGCCCCGTAGCACTCTCCTGAACCCCAAACCCCTCAACCCAGGCCCCACCCCAGAGCCCACACCCCCAGCTGGAGCCCTCACACCCCGGCATCCCAGTCCTGAGATTCCTCCCACACTCTGAACCCTTCAGCCCCTTTTTAAATTTTTGCACAAAATATTAACTTCCCCAGTATTCCAAGGCTTACTTAAAAAAAAAAAAATCAACATTAGTGGTGCAGTGAGCTCCTCAGCAAGCTCTTGCAAAACTCTTGGATACAAGTTATCTGGACCAGCTGATTTAAAAATGTCTAACTTCTGTAGATGCTGTTTAATCTCCTCCTGAGATACTAGAGCAGGGGCAGGCAAACTTTTTGGCCTGAGGGCCACATCGGGTTTCTGAAGTTGTATGGAGGGCTGGTTAGGGGAGGCTGTGCCTCCCCAAACAGCCAGGCATGGTCTGGTCCCCGACCCCTCCCCGCAACCCCTGACCCATCCACCTCCCCGCTCTGTCCCCAGACACCTCACCCCTAACTGCTCCCACCCCCTGCTTCTCGCCCCGACGGCCCCCCCCAGGGCCCCTGACACATCCGCCCCCCCGCTCTCTGTCCCCGGACCCCCCACCCCTAACTGCTTCCCCACCTCCCCATCCAACTCCCCTCTCCTTCCTGATGGCCCCCCCAGGACCCGTGCACCATCCAACCACCCCTTCTTCCTGTCCCGACTGCCCCCATCCAACCCCTCCTCTCCTTCCTGATTGTCCCCCTCCTCCCCCCCTCCTGGCACCCCTGCCCCATCCAACCACCCCTTCTCCCTGACCACCCCCGGAACCCCCGCCCCCATTCAGGCCGGGCTCTGCAGCTGCGCTACCCCAGGAGCTCGCAGCCTGACTGCCCAGAGTGCTGCCCACGCGGCAGCGTGGCTGTGGGGTAGGGGGGACAGCAGGGGAGTGGCTGGGGCCTAGCCTCTTGGGCCAGGAGCTCAGGGGCCAGGCAGAACGGGCCCGCAGGCCGGATGTGGCACACGGGCAGTAGTTTGCCCACCTCTGTATTAGAGGAATTGAAAGTGTGTGTTGTAATCATATCATGATATGACTACATCATCTCTTTTTCCCCCACAAATACAGAACAGAAATATTCATTGAACACTACCACCTTTTCCGCATTATTAATAATTTAACATTTCTATCAAGTAATAGACCAATAACACTGTTAGAATTCTTTTTGTTCCTAATACACTTTTAAAAACGTATTATCCTTATCTCTGCTGGCCATAGATTTCTCCTTGTGCTCCTTTGCTTGTCTTATCAATTTTCTACAATCCCTAGCTTCAGATTTATATTCATTACTATCAACTTCCCCTTTTTTCCATTTTTATATAAACATCTGCCTTCACTTCCCCTCTAAACTAGGTCAGTTTTTAAATCAATATGGCCTTCTTCCTCAATTGCAGCTTTTGATGTATCTAGTAAAGTATTCTTAAACAATTCCCAATCACCATTCATATTTTTCTGATTAAATTAAGAGGATGGGAGAACTTGCAAGAAAAGACTGGAATAAATGCCACTGAATAGCTTGGATACATGACAGCTAATGCGTACAGAACAATTATCTACAAGTATATGATAGAGAGAGTCAATATCAAAGAGCGAGGAGTTTTAGGGCAGTCCAAGAGGAGATAATGGGATGAAAGAGCAAATGGGTATCTTCCTCCTAGTAGTGAGATCATTTTAGATTCTGAGGGGGCAGCTTTCACTGTTTTCCCAAAGACTACTCCATTTGCCATTTAAAACTAGAGTGCACTCCTACAAGCAGAGGACATGCTGCTCTCCTTAGAATCATCTCTCCCAGCATTTGCTAGGAGAACAGTTTCAGCATCTACAGAGGAAGCAGGCTCCCACAGAGTTTCAGGGGACAAAGTCAGAAGCAAGAGGGGGAGAAACTAAGGGATGCCATATTCTCTGTTTGAATACCTAAAGCAGGAGCAGAGTAGATCTTTGGACTTGCATCCCCTCACATTTGCCCAGAGAAATGGTAGGCCTAGCCAATGGCAGCACAGTTCTTGTAGAAGCTATGTGGCCATTGTGAAACGGGTAGCTAAAGAGTAGCACAGAGGCACCAAACCTCTGTGAGACCTGCTGAACTCTTTCCTGCAGATCTATAAGGCTGGAAGGTCACATCACCTGCCTCTCCTATAGCATCTCTAACCCTCATCCAGCCACCCCAACTTCAAGTTTTTGCAGGACACTACATAAGGTTTACAATAATTTACTGCCCCTCATATACCCTCTGTGAAGGAGCTTACAAGTTTAACAGCTTCAAAATTCAATAGCTTTAATGATTAAATGCTAGACAAAGTCCTGCCATGTGCCAGTTCAAGAACAAGTCTACACACCATTATAGGACAGCAACACTGCTAATGCTAATAGCTCAAATCTCCATGAAACACCAAGGTGTTCTTTTCTAAGTGGAATACTATCATAAATGGGACATAAGAACTTGTTTCATGTATCGAAGCAGTTGATAAACACAGTATTGTATTTACCTACACACTAGCTTTTTGTGGACATCTATGCAGGTGGGTATATTTTAATTGCGTAAATTGAAATCTCTGCTTCAGAACAAAATTCCCCATCAGTTCAGCAAGAATAAGTTCACCTGTTTGGGAATGCAGTAATTTTCCAAACTACATTAGTGTAATGAATATTTACAATAATCTAAAAGTCTAATCAAATATTCAGGCATTCACAAAAAGACTTGTAACAAATTGAGTATCCAAAACTATTTAATTTGAGTGTCCTAAAAAGAGTTAAAAAAGAAAAAAAAAACACACTAGTAAAACAGGGACAGCACATGGTACTTATTTTAAGGAACAAATTCCGTACATTAGCAGAATTTTTATATGGTCAATGTAATAGATGACTGTCTTTTTGTAAACAACATACTCTTAAAACAAAGAACACAAAATAAGGTTTCTTGTCACTAATTAATATTAAATTAAATTGGATACATAGGATTTTTCAATTAGTAAGAAAGATTTTAGCTTAAGATTCAGCAGACACATGCTACTGCTTATGCCCAACAATATTCTCTGAGTTCACAGATAATCTTAACACAACTTGCCTCCTTATCTATACGCTAAAATGCCCAGTAGGGGAGTTTTTATTTGGATATCAAAAGTTTCAAGAAAATATTGCTAGCGTAACAGACATTTGGAGTCAACAGTAACAAAGTCTACATTAAATTAAAGTAATAAACCCCAATGTCGTAAAAAGTCTGGAACAACTCCTCAAAAATATACAAGAGCAACATTACAACAGCTCCAGTCAACCATAAAATACATGAAACTCAAGAATGAAAGTACCGTATATACTCAATCATAAGCCAGTTCGTTTATAAGCCGGCCCCCCCAAAATGGATAAGTAAAAATGGAAAATCTTTATAACCTGTTCATAAGCCGACTCTATAATTCAGGGGTCAGCAAACTTTGGCTCCCGGGCCATCAGGATAAACCGCTAGTGGGCCGAGAGGATTTGTTTACCTCCAGCATCTGCAGGCACGGAGATAAACCTAAGTAAACAAAGTGTCCCGGCGCACCAGCTGCTTACCCTGACGGGCCAGGACAGCAACGGGTGGGGAAATTTTTTTGTATGGGGGGTGGGGAGGGAGCGAGAAGCTGGGAATCAGGGGAGTAACCCCTGTGACCGGCCCCCACATGACCCTACCCCTAGCCCAGGACCCCCACACTCTCCCCATCCCATCCCTTCCCACCTTATCTGGGGAGGATGCCTCTAGCCTGGCTGGAGCTGCTCCAGCAGGCTGGGCAGCGTGGCCACAGCCTGCTCTGGCAGGCCAGACCGGGCAGCGCAGCCGCAGCATGTTCCAGCGGGCTGGGCCCAGCAGCACGGCCGCAGCATGCTCCGGTGGGCTGGGCCAGGTGGCGCGGCCACAGCCTGCTCTGGGGGGGGGCGGGGCCGAGCAGCACGGCTGCAGCCTGCCAGCCCCGGAGCTGCAGCTGCTTCAGAGGCTGGGGGAAGAGCAGCGTGGCCAGAAGCAGAGACACTCTGGACCCGCCTCTTCCTTTTTGGCTCTGCTGCCTCTCCTTGCTCCCTCTGTTGGGGGGAGGGGCTGTGTCCCACCTCTCCCTCTCTATACCCTTTCATAAGCCGACCCCCTTCTCTGGTGCTTCCCTTTTTTACTAAAAAAAAATTCGGCTTATGAACAAGTATATACGGTACATGATTTTACAAACACAAAGCTATTGTGAAAGTTAAAGTGTACCATGAAATGTACTGCACACAGACTTAAGTCTCATGTCCATAATGGAACATTTGTATTTGAGTTTCTTATTCAACTAATTTCTCCAGTCACTGAAGAAAAGTGAAAGGTTTTATGGAAGTTTTCTAGGAACATTCCAAGAAGAATGTGTGTTGTTTAAAAAACAATAAAATTGGCAATATGGTCATGTATTAGCATATTAGCATTTCAGAAAAGCTCTTAACTGTGCAAAAAAACACCTCATAAGACTGTGGGGATTCACAGAGTGTCCCGTGATGCACTAGCTGAGCTGGGTTCTTAAATCTGTAGTCAGTCAGCCAAGGAAAAATTAAGGGTCAAGGACCAAAATTTCTCCCCTCTCATCACATTCACAGAAAAAAAATAAGGAAAGAAAAATACGTATCCCAGAGCATTACCTTCTTCACCAATTAACAGGACGAAAGCACCTCCCCCCATTAGAAGGCAAAAAGAAGCAAGACTCACACCCTTCTTCCCCGCCTCTAAGCTCTCAGAATTAGTCTCCACCTTCCTAGTCCTTAACAACAAACCCAATTCCAGATCCATCCCAGTCCCCCACTGGGGCTATGCAAGCAGCTATAAATAGAATAGCAAGAGCATACACTGGAACACTTTTCCCCCCAGAAACTAAAAAGCACAGAAAAGCAGACATCTCACACTCCAGCAGTTTCTTGTAGCAGAGTCATTTCCTGCTTTTTACAACAAATACAGCGATGCATGATTTAAGTCAGAATTCAATTCTATCTAATCTGAGTGGAAAACTAAGGAATCAAGTAATGTGATTACTTAATATACAAGGTTGCTTTGTGACTGCACTCAACTAAAAACTTTCAGAATAACTTAAGAGAATTTTTTCACTTCAAGGTCCCAGAAGCAAAGACAAGGTTTTCATCTCGAGGCCAAAAGACCAAAAACGTCAAGACACTTGATCACGGCCTTGAATAGACCAAGAGACTACCTACACTTGACCAGAGCTCAGAGAGCCAGGAATACTATACTATAGCTCCTGCTAAACTATCTTCATAGCAAAGCTTGCAGTCACCTCTTTCCGATGACTGTTCTGTATCTAGTATCCCTTTATTCTATTTCAGAGAATCCAATATTACTTTTCCAGGTGAACCTCCTCTTCAGCTATAAAAACATACTCTCTAGCTAAAGAACTGAATTGACTACAAGCTTGAACTAGTTAACTTTCAGTAGGAAAGATTCATTGGAGGTCAAGTACATGCATTTTTAGACCTTTTCACATCTAAGGTATGCATGCATTATGGTACAAAATTCTCTCTTCAAATTAGTAACTAACCTTTTTATTATCAGTTCAGCTTGGTTAAATACCAACTCACAGATACATAAACTATTTTTAATGTCTACGTTACAGTATATTGCATTTTTGACCTGTGATTTGGGACTATAGTTAACTTGGAACAATTCTTTCAATTAAAAAAAGTTTTAAGTTTTAATGCTATTTAAAGAAATAGGAGTAAATATAGCAAAATGCTGATCAAAGGATTTCTTAACTGTCTCATTTACATCCACATGGTTGCATCAATTAAGATTAATTTATTGACAAAATAGTAAGCCTTGTCTATCCACTCCAAATTATTTTTATAGTCTAACTACGGTCACCAAGACTATATGAGTTTCTTATAGCTTTTACAAGTTGCTGATGTGATGTGATCAGTCATCTGGAGTGAGCCTTCTCCCTCCAAAAATTAGTCTTTTCTATTCCAACTTTTCATAACTGCCTCTAGGGCTGAAGATCAAAAAAGCTTAGATGTCCTTGTCTCTAGAATGCCCTCTAATGCTTCTGTGATCTTTGACTTTTATAAACCATTTCACAGCTGAGATGTCCCTGAACTAGCACTTTGCAATATAGTCAACATTCCTTGTTTATTTCCCATAAACTTGTAATCCAACAGGCTCTCTGATGCTTGATGTTCTGGCATTTTCATATGTTGCACAAGCTTTGCTTAGCACACAGTGCAACAATTCAGTAAGAGTTACCTAAGAGCTTAGAAGACCACATCATTAGTGTGCATATGAGGAACAGCTCTGTAAAGTGCCTAACTACAAAATTACTAGTTAAAGTTATAGGATCCAAAGAATTAGAAGCCAATGCCAGCCATGATGGCATTCAGTAGGTCAATGACTTCTCTTGAAAGATGCAACATGTTCACACAGATAACTGAAAGGAATCCAGCATACAGACACCTACTTGAGGTAACTTGCATAACACTTCAGGTGAACAATAAGTGGAAAAAACGTTACACCAGGAGTTCTGTTGTTGTGACCTTAAAAATGCAAGGTGCCTTTTTTATAGGAGGTACTTGGATGCTGCTGCTAGATTCAATATTAAATCTTGACTATTATATGCATTACATTATAAATACATGATTATATTTTTATTAATGACATGGAATACATACAGTTCTCTATGAAAAAGACAGATATTTCCATACTTACTGGTGCTACTATTTTGCCTGTCTGTCCAACTTGCATGTCATTGGGAACAAAGCCAGCATCAACTGCTGCACGGGAAGCACCAACTGGTTGAAAGAAAATATTTTCAGTGTTTTCTCTTAAAATATTAGCTAGCCAAATTTAGTTTGTATATTAGCAAAGAGTCCCATGCAATGGCATGTATTTGAAAATTTCCCTCCTAAGATTATATTCTTATAATACTCTCTCTGTACCACTGATTGAAGTTTCTAGTTATTAAGTGCTAATGCATTTCATAAGCAACAGGAAATCCCTACTCCTACCACCAAAGAGTTGTATATTTAAGTCTGGCATATTTCCACCCTTCACTTCATCAAAAAAATATTTGCACACAAGTGCTTTCCCTTACGCTTCATCTACCTTGTATGATATGTTTGTATCATATCATGTCCCATGGAGATAAGAGGTCAGTTATCATAAATGTTTTGCTTAAATTTGATTTTTCTTTTATTTGTAAACTAAAGTGTCTAAACCAGGTGTGGCCAAACCATGGCTCGTAAGCCACATGCAGCTCTTTTACAGTTAAAGTGCAGCTCAGAGCCCCCCAGCCTCCTCGCATTCTCCACCTACCGGGGGAGGGGGCGGTGGTGGTAGGGAAGGCGGGTAGGGGCTTCTGCCCTGTGGTGGGGGAGTTCTCAGGGCTTTAGCCCCGCATGGGGGACACTGGGGCTTGAGCCATGCCTGCTGGGACTCGGGGCTTCAGCAGGAGTTGAGCTGAAGCACCGACAGGTGTGCCCCATGGGGGAGAAGCCCCGAGCCCTGGCAGGCATGCCCTGCGGCTCTTGAACTACTGAAGATTTATCATATGCGGCTTGGAGAGTCAGTAAGTTTGGTCACCTCTAGTCTAAACACTGCCTAAAAGTCAATTAACAGGTCAATTTAGAACAAAACCATGTTTGAAAATATCTACTTATTGTTGCATTTAAAATCTAAAAATAACTATAGCTGAATAAAGAGAAAACATTTTTTTACTTTGTATACTTTGCCACCACATTATGCAGTCAGTTTTTCCTGTTTGTATCAGATTAACAGAGGGGAAAGACTTAAAAAAAATAAAATTAGAAAATGTGACTGTACAACCACAAAAACTGTCAGGGGAGCTCTGGTGCAGATGCAATACCTAAAGCTATTTTTAATTCACTTTTTTTAATGGATTAGATTAAGTGAAAGGGTGCTCCTTTTAGTGACATACCACCTCATCATTTACCCCAAAAAACAATACTAAAATGTTTCAATGGCTAATATTAATCTTTGGGTATTTTTAATCATGAACAGACACAAATTTACATTTAGCAAAGACATTCATAATTATACTTGAATATTCAAAATTACTTTAATGTATTCCACTTTCATTGAATGTCTGAATTTGAATACCTATGCTGTACATAGCAAAGAAGTTTTGAATCCAAAACTTTAAGTGATATTGCCATTTAAAAATACATATGAAAAATTTCCCCATGTTGAGTTTTTCTGCTTACAAAGGGTACCATTCAGATATTCTACCCAAACTCATTCAGCCTGAAGAAAAGAGAGTGTTTCCTTTTTACAGTGTTAAGATGCCATCAATGGCAAAACAGACCATAATGCCTAGACAAAAAGCAATTTTACATCAGTAGTTGGATGGGATTTTTAAAGACTATCAAAAAACACTAATGTGATCAAGCCTTGTTCTTTTGTGTCAGTTTCAAACACCCACAATTAAAACAAGAAAAAATTTTTTTACCTGCAGCATGCAACTGATCTGCAAGGTCATATAACAGTTTGAAATTGTCACCACTCTTCAAACCTCGCCCTTAAAGGTAAAAAAGGAAGGAGACATTTGATATTCTGTTCAAACACTTTGTAATAGAGAATGTATGCATACATGACACACATTACCAATACTTGTATTCACAGAGGCACTCAAGTACTTTTTGCAAGGGGTACTTTTGACATTTTACTCAACAGTTCTAAGCACTCCTATGAATCTTGAAAATAAAAATTTCAATTCATACAGATTTTGCTCTGTTCCATTTGATTAATATGTGGTTATTTCTTATCCATGCATCAGCATTGCCCTGTCTTGTTTGCCTCCTTAGTTGTCAACAGCATCATCAATTCTCTCTAAAGTCTGGGAACAGGATTTGTTGTCAATTTGTGCTCCCTCTGCTGGCTTTAGTTATATAGCTCTCTTACTGCAGAGCAAAAAATAAATAAAAATACGTCATGTAGCTTTTTATTTTCTTGCTTGGGGATAATGTGATGAATTTTTAATTAACAGATAATTCTTGAGCTATTGTACACTGGTTGTACTAATTTTAATGCAGGTCACATTTGGATCTAAAAATATTTGCATGAATCTCTTTAAATTTGCAGAATTGCTAAATGTGACGATGACCTTAAAATATTTGTCAGCATTTGTTACAAGCTTTCACAGTTTGCAGTTTACATGATGTTGGGCATGTGCCCTCTTCCCAAAAAGAGAGCCACATACTGTAAATAAAATAATCTCTAGACCAGGCCTGCACAACATGCGGCCTGCGTTGGCTCACTGTGCGGCCCGCGGGGGGGGTGGGGGAGGGGGTGAGAAGGTGGGCTCATTGTGCGGCCCGCGGGAGGGGTGTAGGCAAGCCAACAGCTGGCCGGCCGGCTGCGGCCAGCCGGTTGGTTGGGTGGACGGGGTGGTAAAGGGGCCAGTGGCAGGGTGGAGAGTGAGGGTGAGCCAGCGGCAGGAAGCAGGGGCAGTGGCAGAAGGTAAGAGGCCAGGCAAGTGAGCTGGCGGTGGGCTGAGGAGGCGAGCAGGTAGCAGGGGGTGAGTAGGCGAGCTGGGAGGGGTGGCGGGGCTGAGGAGGCGAGTGGGCGGGCAGTGGCAGGTGAGCCGGCAGCGGGGGAGGGGAGGTGAGCGGGCAGGCAGAGGTAGTGGGGCAATTGGGAGAGCTAAGTTTTTCTGTCGCTACACCAGCGGCTGAGGAGGCGAGCGGGACGGCAGATGAGCCAGTGGCGGGGGACGGGGGGGGGCTGAGGAGGCGAGCAAGTGGACAGTGGCGGGGGGTGAGTAGGTGAGCCGGGGGGGGGGGGGGGGGGGAGCCCGCCCCTGTTTCTATCTCGCAGTCAGAAGAAGCTGGCCCCATGTGCACACACACCCAGCTCTCTGGACTCAATCCCACCACACTTTGGGAACCTGTGCAGCTAAGTCTGTCCCCAGCAGTGCAAAGGCAAAGGGAGGACAGGATCAAATCAAATGTCCATCCCCACGTTAGAGAAGAGAGAACTATGACATACTGCACATAAATCCGAACCACTTCATTAGCTGAAAAGTTAAGCAGTAAATTTTAGAGGAGCCCAGTTAAAAGCCCATCAACAAATCTCACTTACAAATACTCGACAGCTTCCCTAAAAACCCAAAGGCAGGACCCCACAGCCATATCATTCTTCCCTGTTCCTCACCATCCTGCCTGCCCTGCCCTACCCCCAAGAATCCTAGCCACATCCCACCTGATCCAGGCCCCCACCTCTTCCTCTGCGGAGCAGCCCTTGCCGCAGAGCCAAGACTCAGCAGAAGGGCAGTCTAAATAATTTACAGAGTCAATGTTATAAACATGACACAGATCTTTGTGATCCCCCAGCTCTCCCCCAGTAACACCCAGAGGCCCTCATCCAACTCAGCCAGACACCTGGTGTTTGGGGCCAAGCCATTTTGGGGGTAGGAAGCTGGGAAAATGTTCAGAAAGGGAATGATGGATATTTGTGAAATACCTTAATTGCAAAACCCCTTTTCTGAAGGTTACCAAACCTCCCAGACAAATCCTACCTGGCCTAGGAGAGCTCAGGGTATCTGGTAATTTTTTGGAGAAGTTACACGGAAGTTAAAAATGAATCTTAGTTGTAAGTTAGGATCAGTCTAAACTATGGAGTGGCTACCACTGGCCCATTACTTCCAGGTGAGCGAGCAGCATTGGGCCTGATCTGGTCTGGCTCCCATCCCCTCTCCAAGGGTTGTAGCTGTCTGGAGGTCCTTGCCTTCCACGCCTTCCTCATTCACACCTCATTCATTCAACAGGGCAATCGATTACAAAGTGTGTGGGGGGAGATCTTATTCTACTTCTAGCAAAAAGACATTTTTCTTTTACCTTAATTATACTACCTTAGAGGCCCGCTATAACATATTACCAAGGTTCAATACAAAATCATAAAAGTTATACAAAAATGCATAATGCAGAGATTTATCTACAACTGCATTGATTGACTGCTGTGTGCAGTAATATAGTGACCCCTGGGTCTTTGAATCAGGGGAGGCGAGGGGGCGAGCGGGTGGGCAAGTGGCAGGTGGGCAAAGAGGCGAGCAGTGAGCCAGCAGGGGTTCTGGGGGCAGGCATGGGGGTTTCTGGCAGGGGAAGGAGGAGGAGAAAGGAGGCGAGTGGTGGGTGGGGGACTGACTAGGAGGGATGTAGCAAGCCAGCGTGGGGGCTAAGGGGTGAAGAGGGGTGTGATGGTGGGGTCAAGCGGGGAGGGGGTGGGTCCTATTTTACTGCTGTGTTCTGGTCACCCTATGCACACCGTTTCTTTCCCCCCTCTACACTACAGGCTTCCACACACTGTCAGTGCCTTCCCAGTGTGCCATACATACAATTGTTTGCTTTAATTGAAAAATTCTTACTAAAAGTATCACACACACACACACCCCCACCCCAAACCTTCCTTTTCGGCCCACAGCTGTTTTGGTGGGGCAGCACTGGGGAAGGAAGGTTTGTTTCCGCAGGGCGTGTGGGGCTGGTGTGTGTGTGTTGTGTTTCAGGGGGACGGGGGGGGACGGGGGTGTTTCGGCAGCGCTGGGGGGGGGTTCGGCCCTCAGCTGTTTTCTTTGGAGTAATATGACCCTCGCCACTTTACGAGTTGTGCAGGCCTGATCTAGACACAGCAGAGCAGGTCAAGATGGAGTTCTGCTACAGCTATTAGTTTAACTGAAAGTCAGCACTACTTAAATATTATCTACTTACCACCTGATACGACCACCTTTGCACTTGTGAGCTCTGGCCGATCACTTTTTGTTAGCTTCTGCTCAATCCATTCAGACTGACCAACTGGTGATGGAGCCGTTACTGCTTATGTGACATGTTAAAAAGTACATGTTTCTTAATTTTTTAAAACTGCAATATTTTTTCTGCTTTAAGCTAAAGTACTACATAAGAAACCAAGTGACCAGGAATCCCTTCCAGCACTGATTCTATTCATATGCCTCCATAATAATTCCTTTCATAATTGCCCAACTGTCTTTAAACTACAAGTCCATTTATTAGCCACTAAGATAATTTACCTCTGTATTATACTTATATATAATTTAAATTTCATTTGTAGTACTACGTGCAAAGTTTACTGAAAACTATTTTCACTTTGCATATTAAACTGGACTAAAATGAAGGCTTGTAATATACACACATAATGTATCTCCTTAGCAGAAGCAGCTCAAATATTATTAAAAGAGAGAGAGTCAAGCTGGCTAAGTGATCTAATGACAGTGCAACATGCTAATATTCATTGATCAGAGTTGAATTGACAAGGTCAATGCTGGAGAAGGATTCAGAGGCGGTAGTTCAACATCCCTGATTATTATCATTGATGAGAAAATGCAATACTTATGGTGCTACTGACTCCCTCTGGCAGATGTATGGAACGGTCTTGAATGGCCCCAGACCAAGAAAGGACATGTGTGACTAGGGCCTTGTCTGTATTCAAAGTTGCACTGGTTTAACTGAAAGTGTTATTTTGAACTAGTTTATTTAAAACTGGTGCAAAACATAGTCTGGGACATTCGATCTGATTTAAATCAATTTATCAATTTATCTTAATGTGATAAGAAATCAATTTAAGCTAAATTGATAGAGAACCGGATTAAATCAAAATGGGAATGTTCAGACTGTTTTGCACTAACTTAACCAAGTTGGTTTTTAAAGCATTTAAATATAGACAACTTGTAAGATTGCTGCAGCACAAGGCCAAAAAGCAGGCATAATGAGTGAAATAGTTACTAGACAGGTGCGATCAAAAGAGGAGAAAAGGCAAGTGGACAGACAATATGTATCTTTCCTTTGCTGGCAAAACTAAAAAGTACAAGCTCTTAAGCACAATACAAAGATTATAATAATTAGTTTACTTTGATAAGAAATGCTGTGAACTCAAGTTATGCTTTGCACAAAACTAAAACCAAAAGATGAAAATATATCGAAGCAAACACCCACCTTTTTCTACACTAGCACTTCCACCGCTCACTGGTGCGGCTTCAAAAGAGGTTCCCCGTATAGAAAACACTTTTACTTTTTCATCACACTTCACAGTACACAGAGCATTTCCTAGGAAAGATATTTTGCAAAAAAACATAGAACAGAGTATCAGTGAATCATAAGAAATACTAGTTCTTCTAGCAGAAAATGCAGTGTTTAAAAAAAAAAAAAAAATCACAAGATTATCTCCCTAAAATTGCAGTTTTAGGTCACCAAAATCAGAAAATCAGGAGGCTTAAAACTGCATTTTACAAATATTTTAACATTTTCTTCCTATCACACACGATTTGAGAAACATGCTAGTATGGAGAGAATGCTTTTCCCCTTTCTGATCAGAGCAGCATGACTGCATTCAAATGAGCGCTCCACTTTTAGGTATTTTTACATTTCAAAGATCAGGATTTTAACTTCATAACAGAATATGAAAAGCCTCCATTTCACGAACAGGCCTTTTAAACTGTCACATTCTTAAGGAAAAAACCAATCCCACTACATCAAACATTTGGTTTTGGATATCTTAACTGACTTAATCTTTCTTAATTGGAGGTGTTAGGAACAGTGGAGGGGAAAGAAATGCTAGAATATCAGCTACCCATTAAAAAAAAAAAAAATCTTAAATCTGTGAATTACAAGGAAGCAATTTAAAATGCATTGCAATTCATCTATGTCATGTCTCAAATGTAATATCACAATTATCACAAGATACCATGTCGGCTAAGGAAAGAAAATCCTTTCACAATAAAATTTAACAGGCTAATGAGCTCATGTCTAAATTTAAAAAATTAAAACATAGGATCAGACAGGCATTAGAGAACTATGATTGAAGCAAAGATTGCAAATGATTACTAAAGAAAGTCAATTAAATATAACAAATAATCAGATCAATGTCTACATAACTACGAAAAATAACCTTATGGATATCTGAAATCAGAACTAATGCTAGCCATATTAAATAAAGTCAGACAGTTATCTGAATGTCTTACATTTTGCAAAATCTGATCAGAAGTACATTAACAGAGAAATACAATATGTATGAAAAACATCACCAGAGATCGTTAATTAAAATGCTAGATCTGGTTTCTGAGCTGCAATCCTATAGTACCAGGGAAAATTCTGTGTGTTTTTACAAAAATAACTTCTGTTTTCTAGTTTCATTCTGGTTAACCATAGCGATTTAGGACACTATCTTGAAATTCCTTACACATCCCAAGTTATAGTAATGGGAGTTTTGGTAACACAGGTAAGCAGGATCAGGTCCTTATTGTACAGCATACACACAGTCTTGTATTGCTCACCTGCATAAATAGTTCTCACAAAAGTGTCAGGTGATTTAATCTCAATGATGTCAGAAATAGGGGCAACATCAAGTTTAGCTGCCACTCTGGGAAGAAGATTCTAAAAAGTTAAATATGAGAAGTTAGCAAAATGTTCTAAATGCTGACAGGTTGTACCCTAAATACGTAAGGAAAGTTAAAATAAATCTGCTTGGCATATGAACTATAATTAAAATACATTCAGTGCCCTAATTTTAACTTTTATATAATGCTATCTGTGAAAGGACGCACAAAACCATAGACTTCTAGTATGGCTACTCATGTAGCCTTTGCAGTCAAATGAAAGCCCATTACTGTAACAGCATTAGAAATTTTATGAGACTTACAGTAAGTAAACCCTTAATTCAATATGTTGAATTATGATGCTTATTTGCTTTAATAGTTTAAAACTGAATATAGATGCCATTTGCTCCCAAAATTGACAGTTATGGATTGCTGGATTCTGACGAGTAAGGTTGTGGGGGGTTTTTTTTTGTTTTTTTAAATAGATTTAGAAGTTATTTCCCAAATACCAAGAGTGAGGAACAAATCTGTACTTGAGCAGACACAAAAAAAACCAAATTGACAATATCTTAAAATTACAAAATTTAAGAAAGACACTTTTTTAGTATATAGTTGACTACGAAATATGTACTTAGCATCCTCCTTGATGTTTTTAAATATAGAAGGCGCACAATTCTTATATGTAACAAGGAGTACAAGGGTTAAGTTCTTCCCCCTGACTTGTACAACATGCACAAAATACAGGCACACTTCTGGTACCTTTAGTCATGTTAAGTAGTACCTTACTACAGGAATAGGTACACTGAATTACTCCCACAGAAAATTACTACTCAATGTAAACAAAGAGGTCAGAGTTAGGTGTTAGGAGAATAGGTTCTTCATACCAAGATCTTAAGACAAGAAAGCTGAAGCTACCATTTTTAGCCAGCTAAATATCAAGTCAGAGCTGCCAAGAAAATTTGCATTGGGACAAAAAGCATCTAAAGAACTTTATGAACAAAACTAAAACACGTATAAAGACGGATACTGATTGCAAGTGAAAGCTCATCTAAGGGAAGCCAGATCGAATTACTAATGGAATACTTATGTGAAAGACAAAGTAAAACCAAAAAAAAAAAAAAAAAAAAAAAAAAAAGAGTTGCACTTACATTTTAAAAAATATAAAACGGAGTTAGTGGTTTTCATGCACAATTTAAAAAAATTTTATACTCTAGTCTGCATTACTCCATAGACATATGTAAAAAAACCCAAAACAGTTTAGTGCTAAGAGGCATGCACGCTTTCCTTCTTTATCGATGCAAATGGCACAACTGAATACAAAGAAGCTAATTTTTACTTTAAAGTAAAATAAGAGCTACCACAGCTAGCTTTTTATACTAGTCTCTCTTTTCGAAAGGCATAATGGTTTCAGATCTCTAGTTCCTATTTGTTTTATTAAACATCCACATCGAAAGCAAAATTTATACTATGACTAATATATTACAATTAAACACTTGCTTTAAATTGCTCTTTTACACTGCTGTAACATTTCAGAAAAGTCCAACATGGCTACAGAATATCTGAAAAATCTTTCACAGATTTCCGATTCACACTTACATGTAATGGGCTCTTAGCCTCATACATGCTACAGATTTGTGTGCGTTTCTTATCTGCTCACCTTCCCAAAGGCAGATGCTCCAGCACAGATGTGTGTGTAATTAAACTGTTTCTGAGTTGCCAAAATCAATGGAGTCAGCTCCTCTGAGGAAAAATATGTCACAGTTTACAACAGTCTCATTTATATTTTCAATTACAGTTTTCATTGCTAAGAATGACACCAGACTATTTTTGGCTGTATACAAATACTGCTCACCTGGTAGAAATCCTTTGTATACATCATGCTGAGCCACTAGAACTTTTGCAATGCCCTGTACTTTGCTGAGCTCTTCTGCTACCTAAGATTACAAAAATATTAGTAGTATTACACCAGCACCTAGAGGCCCAATTGAACTTAGGGCCCCAGGGCGCTAGGCACTGTGCAAACAAATAGTAAGAGACAGTGCCTTCCCCAAAGAGCTCACAATCTAAATAGACAAGACAAAGACAGGAGTGAAACAGAAGGGTAGATTTGCCCAAGGTCACATAGCTGGTCAGTGGCAGAATTCACTGGAACAGAACACAGGTCTCTGACTCCCAGTCCAGGGCCAATACACTAGACCAGAGGTGGGCAAACTACAGCCCGCAGGCCACATCTGGCCCACGGGACCATCCTGCCTAACCTTTGAGCTTCCGGCCGGGGAGGCTAACCCCCGGCTCCTCCCCCACTGTCCTCCCTCCCCTGCAGCCATGCTGCTGCATGGGGAGCACTCTGAGCAGCGGGGCTGCGCGCTTCTTCAGGGCAGTGCAACAGCATGTCTGGCTCCGGCCTGGCAGCACGGCTGCCAGACATGCTGCTCTGAGCGGCATGGTAAGGGGGCCGGGCTGGGGCGTTGGATAAGGGGCAGGGGGTCCCAGGAGGGGGCAGTCAGGGGACAAGGAGCAGGGGGGTTGGATGGGTCAGGGATTCTGAGGGGGGCAGTCAGGGGGCGGGAAGTGGGAGGGGTTGGATAGAGGGGAGGGGCCAGGTTGTTTGGGGAGGCACAGCCTTTCCTACCCCGTCCTCCATACAGTTTTGCAACCCTGATGTGGCCCTCTGGCCAAAAAGTTTGCCCACCCCTGCGCTAGACTGTGCTGTCTCTCCACAATTTTTGAATAAGACAAAAACTGCAAAAGAAACCATCATAAGACATGTTGGCCTCATGTAAATAGTAGTGTGCAATAAGGTTATGTTATTACATTGGAACTTCAGTTCTCAACAGGGTAGGACAATGAGCCTTCAAATATTTCAGTAATTACAGTAAAATTGAAATGCCAACAACGCTATACACTCAAATTTGGCTCAGTCACTCCTTGTTGTGATGAAACAGTGGGCAGGGCAAATTTGAATGAAAGGCACTGCTATCTGGTCGTGGAGGGACCTCCAAGTTCAAAAACAATTCTAAGGTGAGATCTGAGTTAAAAAAAGGTGGAGGAGAACCCCTGCAAGAGTATAAACATTTATAATAAAAGTGATCAACAATTACTATTAAAAACAGTCAACCTAATGCTTCAACTGATCTAATCGAATTATTCAAGAGCTTAATCTTAAAACTCATTGATTTCAGAGGAAATGCCATTTATTTCAATGATATAGGCCCTATGTTACAAGTGCTAAGGAAAACAAGTGGTGATGTAGTCCTCTTGTTAATTACAATAGAAATCGTTTGTACTGAAGTCTGACATTATTAGCTGTTGAATTGCTGTAGGTTTCAGATCTGCAGTTATGTTTTTGCTATATTACATACACAAAAGCAAATTTTAAGCTACAAAAGGGTTATTGCAAATCACATTGAGTGTATTGATAGAACTGTGTTAAGACACTTGCATTGCCCCAAACAACACTACTTCCTTGTTTTCCTGAAGATCAGTTTTACCCCCAAAAACAACAAAACAAGGGTTGTAAGACAGAAAACCAAAGTGGCCACTACATAACAGTTATTTATGTATTGTGACTTTTTTGTCCCACCTGTACACATTCTTACAACTTTAAAAAGAAAGTTCACGTTATATGCAGTATCATTTTCTAAAATAACTTGGGTCACCACCACACACAACACATGGAGTATTGAAAAAGAACAAGTTTCACCCATCACTATTTAGTTATAAGTGCAAAAAGTCTCCAAAATAAAAGGGGTACAAATGGAGGTGTTACAAAATATGAACCAAACAGATTTTTCTCAAACTCAGTAAATGTTTGCTCCTGGTCTCAGACCTAGAATGTCAGGTTTTAAATTTAAAACCAGTCTTTACAGTCTAGTTATAATCCCTTCTCCTGAGATTTGTGACTGGAGAGGATGCCACAACTTTAATGTCACTTGCCATGTGTATGATTCTCTGCCTAAGATAAAACTTATCACTACAAGAGAAACAATTCAGCACTAACTCAGTTCAATTTTACAAATTATCAGACATGATCAACATCACTTCCACAGTCTTTATACAGTTAAACTGTATTGACCTGTAGGTGTCAGTGCTAAAAGGCTATTCTCAAAAGCCTTAGTGACAATGTAACAAAACTGGTCTACTATAGACTCTTGAGACAATTCAAGCAACAGTACTGGCAAGCACACAAGGCATTAGTTCTCTAATGTGTAGCATGCTTTTAAAGTCAGGAAACACTAACATCTTAATCATACATGGTAAACAAATCCTTACATTAGTAACACCTTTGATTATTAACAGTGAAATTTTTTTTAAAGTTCTATTTGTCATTCTTTATGCTCGGTTTACTTTTTGACGTTTTCACAGAATGGACAATAAAAGTCAGTTAAGCAAGTTTTGCTTTCAGATTCTTAGTGCTGCAATACCTGGATTTCAAACTTTACAGGAGAATATTTGTTTTTAAATAGCTATTTAAACTGGAATTTTAACATTTCTATTGGCCTTTGGATTTATAAAAACTTCATTAAAAAACAAACAAACAGAATGTAAGTTGAGAGTCCCTTTTAGCATAGTCACTTGTTTAAAGAAAGCAACCCCACACCCTATATGCATATTTTCAATTTAGAAGAGCAACAATTTAAATTCAGGACATTTCCTTGGGACTAGTGACAATTGGCATAGCTCCTCCCACCTGAACATTATTCTTGAAACTGATCCAAGTCTTGTTTGGTTTACTTAGTGGTAGTCACTACTTTGTTTAAACACATCTAGAAAGAAAAATAATCAGGTTTCTTACCTTTTCACAGTTGGTACCAGCTACTAAACAAGATATTTCACCTCCAAGCCGCTTTGCTGCACTGATAGCATTTAGCGTAATGGGTGTAAGAGACTCATTTGTGTGTTCAGCTATTACCAATGTACTCTGAAATCTCTGGAGCAATGAGGCCTTAAAAAAGAAAAGAAAATGAAAAAACACAGGGTTAACATTAAATGTGGAAGGAACAAACAATATTTTATAGTATTTTACAGAGACCACCTAGTGCCTTATAGAAAGCATTTCATTTGTACAAAACTACATTAACCAGTAACACTGAACAGACCAACTGAACTAACAGATATTTTTAATAAAGCAGTTTGAAGGTACCAGGCACTAAGCAAGTGACAATCTTCTGAACTTCAGGCTATATACTGCATAGCCATTTTGAGATGATAGGAAGACACTGGTCAGGACTAGGGATAACAATTTTATAAACCAGATTTTTTTAGGTCAGTTGATCAGCCTGGTTAAATGCCTTAAATGGTTTGTTGAGCACATGGAAGTAATTTAAGAATTTGGATGGTTGTAGGATGAAATCCACAAGGGAAAGGAAGCAGGACATAATGGGAGGGAATCAGAGGACACACTGCTATAAGGCAAGTAGATAATTATTTGCTTGAAACAATAAATATATTTTTCAAGCAAAGCTTTGACTAAAATCCTAGAGAAAGAACCTGCACTTATTTTATTTTTAAAAAATATTGTATTCTTACTTCACCTTTATTAATTGTTGGGAATTGGGAAAACAAACCAATAATTAGGGTCTTAGGCAGGTTTGCAGTCTAAAGAAACCATAATAAAAAAGTCTATTGGACTGTATCAGACTTGAATCTAAGTAATATATTTTATTTTAAAATGTTCAACCCTTTTCTGATGATTCAAACAATATCCCAGTAGAGTCCAATATGGCTACTTAAAATAATCACTTGACCGACCTACTTACTATATTCTCTGGTCATTCTTTAGAACTTGTTCTGGAGCACTTTACAAATCAAAACAAAATTGCAAAAACAGGAAGAGGATCAAACTGAAATGAACAAAGGATTCTAAACATTGTTACTTTGTTTCACTGCCTTTCATTAATACTTCAGTTTAGTTTGACTACAGCCTCTTTACATATAAGAGGTTAATTTAGCCAAGCATTGGCCACTCACAAATCATAAACAAAATCACAGAACACTATTGCAGGTAGCCTTTTGGATTAACTATATGGACTGGTTGCCTAACACAGTGCATTAAAAAAATAAAACCACCTGCATTGTTTTCCAAAGGATTTAAGTCATGATATATTTAAGTCTCTCCCTATCAACACATAAGACCATGTAAGATAGTAACCAGGTATTTCCTGCACACCTAGTGCCACATAGCCCCACAAGGACAATGCACCCAAGAGGATCCTCCAAGATCTTCACTACTGTATGGGAGGATACAAGGGAAGAGGTATCAGCTGCCTTCACAGTGCCACTTCTTACCCCTGCTCCAAGGACACTCCCTAGAGCAGTGATCCCCAACCTTTTTTGTCTGGCAGGTGCCAGACAACGAGCCACCGCAGACCGTTGCTGGCGGACAAGCATCAGCCGAAATGCCGCCACCAAGCAGCGTCATCCAGAGGTGTCGCCGACAAAATACTGCCAAAAATCGGCAGCACTTCAGCGGTGAGGCCTCTGGATGACGCTGCTTGTCGGCGGCATTTCAGCGGATACTTGTCCGCCGGCCAGTACGTGGGTGCACATAGATGCCCCGGAGGGCGCCATGGTGCCCGCAGGTACCACGTTGGGGACCACTGCCCTAGAGTCAGGGTCCTTTGGAGTCTGCTCAGGAGGAAATACAGCTGTGCTAACAGGTCCAGGAGAAGAAGCTGCCTGGGGCCAAAAGGTGGTGTAAAGGTACAAGAGCTACAGTGGGTTTTGATCATGAACCTTATCCCTTACGTCAGGGGTAGGCAACCTATGGCACGCGTGCTGAAGGCGGCACGCGAGCTGGTTTTCAGTGGCACTTACACTGCCCGGGTCCTGGCCACCGGTCGAGGTGGCTCTGCATTTTAATTTAATTTTAAATGAAGCTTCTTAAATGTTTTAAAAACTTATTTACTTTACATACAATAGTTTAGTTATATATTATAGACTTATAGAAAGAGACCTTCTAAAAACGTTAAAATGTATCACTAGCACACAAAACCTTAAATTAGAGTGAATAAATGAAGACTCGGCACACCACTTCTGAAAGGTTGCCGACCCCTGCCTTATGTTAGCATTCCTAATATGATAGGAATAGAAATGATCTATTGGAAATTCCAGGCAGAAAATCTGAGTTTTCTTTCCCATACCCTCAAAGGGGAACCCAGAAGTTTTAGGAAGTAAAAGATCCAGAAGTGAATATAGAAGATGAAAGTACTCAATGACTATCACCACGGAAATTCATTATTAAATTGCAATTTATTTTAGATTTTTAGGTTTCTATTCTTTAGGTTTGTTTTAGTCTACAAAGTTAAGTACCATTTATTATTTTGGTGCTTTTCATACAGTGAATGCTGAAATTTTAAAATACTGCTGAGTGGGTACAACATATACTCATACTGTTTTTGCAATGTTTATTACCTATAATGCTACTGTAATATTCTTAGAAATTACAGTCATGTTGCTCTGTAAGTACTGTATAATAAAAATTCAGGTGCATATGGATCAGCCAGCTGCCTAGCCAAAGTTTTAAATGTGTGTTTTTAATTAATGTTTGAAAAAAATTACCTTCACATCAACAATAAAGACCTTTGCACTCTGGCCATTTGAATACCAATTATTTCAAGTGACACATTGTAGTGCTCAGGTCATCTTTCAGGAAACTATTTATGTGAATGACCATGGCAGGCAAAAAGAGAATGGCTACTGAGGATGCAGTGGAGAATAAAATAAAGACCATGGGCAGATTTTCAGATATACCAATCACCCCAAACTTGCACCAAAGTCAACAAGAACTGAAAATGCTCAACAGCATCAAAAGTCATGCCACATAGTAAAATAAGTAAAGGCACAGCAAGAATAGATTCTGAAGAGAGAAAAAAAAAAAAAAGAGAGAGAGAGAGCGCGCGCCTTTAGTGAAAGACTACTAGATATTAGAAAAATCAAATACGGGTCTGCTAGGCATGCAGAAAAATTAAAAGTTACATTTATACCCTCTTTCACCCAAGGATCTCAAATATTTTTATAAAAAGATGGGAAATAGTATTGAATTTATAGATACGTTGAGTCCAAAATAGATCTAAGAAGATCGTTTGTGCAATAAAAAAGCATTATTGAAATCTGAAAAAGGTCAACAGCTTTTACCCTCCAATCTTTAAGGCCAAAACAAGGAGTTGGAAGCAGCACAAAAAGAATGAACTAACATCCAAAATATTTTTCTTCTCTGATGTCATCCCATCATACAGAGAGAGAACTAGTAGGTTTTTTGCATCCCCATTTGGGTAAAAATACCAATACTGAGTATTTACATGTTTGTAAACTTTAAAAACCCCAATAAAAAGGAAAACTTAGAAATAGGTAAGGCATAACTTTATCCAAACAACCTGATGAATCATTATTTTAACACAGTGGTCCCCAACCTTTTTCATCTGGTGAGCCACGGAGGACCGTGGCGGCCGATGAGCATCCGCCAAAATGCCACCGAGAAGCGGCAACGTCAATAGGTGTCGCCGCTGAAATGCTGCCGAGAAGCAGCAGCATCCAGAGGCGTCGCCAACGAAATGCCGCCAAAAATCGTCGGCATTTCAGTAGCAACGCCTCTGGATGACGCTGCTTCTTGGCGGCATTTCAGCGGATGCTCGTCCGCTGGCCAGTACGCGGGTGCACTTAGACATCCTGCAGGCACCGAGTTGGGGACCCCTCCTCTAACATGTAACTTGGAAATAAAGTATCCACAGAACAATGTTTTATGACGTTATTAGGGCACTAATTTAAGACAAAAATTAATGGAGTCATTAAAATACTAATATCATATAGGTATCCTACCACCAACGTGCCTCACCTAGAATGTGTCTTACCAGTCATCACTATTTACTTGTAGGGGAGTAATGGAGTTTTCCTTAGCACACATTAGAAATCAACTGGTTTTGGATATAGGACCTGTGGCTGCCTAATTTTAGTAAGTTTCTTCTACCATTACCTTCTTATTTAGATATTTGCAGGATTCTTCATTCAGAAAAGAGCTCCTCTGAAATGTATGACATTTCTCGATTATCCCCTTTCCCCACCACTCCCCAACAAGATACCCTATCTTGCAGCGGACACCTCTCAATCTAATTTAAGACTATGACCCGGTTTATCTTAATCAATAGTTTCTCCATTTTAAAGACATCCTAATTTGTAAAAGCAGCTCAATAAAAGTTGCATTAAGTAGAAAATTATATTCTAGAATACCTCAAATTGGCTTTTTCCCTGTTTTTTTAAGAGAATCAAACCTAGAGGGCATAAAAAGATGAGGCAAATGTGTTTTACTACCAATGGAGAGTCCAGGATTTTAGTACAGAAAGAAAGTCACCAATATTTGAAATTCCTTCTCACCATCCACATGATCTCCCAAAACTTCACTGAAATCAACTGGTCACAACTCCATTTCAATCAGTAGAGTCACATCCACTTTCAACAGGGGTGAATTTGGTCTTTTACATCTGTTTAGTTTCAACTGAACAGTAGAACAAATAGATCATACCTTATCCCTATATAAACAGGCCACTGGAGCTTCCTCTGCAGTAAACAAGTTGAAAGTCCAGGTTCCTTGGCACTGTTTTGTGCTCTTATTTACAAAGCCACTTATACAGTATATTTAAATATGATCCCCATGACAGCTGATATCAGAGCAGGATTCTTCCATTAAAATTCCCTGCCCCTCTTCTTTGTTGCATAGGATAAATATTTTGAAATTACTAGTTTCTCCTTATCCTTCATACTTTACAAATGCTCCCTGTTTAAAAAAATGCAGGGAAGAGAGTCTTGATCACAATATTGCTAATATACTTCATCTTACAAATTAAAGAACGAGAGTGCAAAAGTTGACAAACAAGGAATTTGGCTTTGTGTTTCCCATTTTGTGGAACTTGGAACTCTAAATTGGTCATAAAGGATTATTATTTATACTGTAATAGCACACAACCGAGGGGCTGTACAGATATACAGGAAAAGATCATCCCCATCCCAAACAGCCTTTAATCTAAAAATACAAAAAACACAAACAAATTGGTTAGGATAACAGTTTGTATCTTTTAAAAAACAGTGAAACTAATATGACAGCCTGTCCACTGCCCCTGTACTAAACCATTGTTTGTTACTGACAAAATCCATTGATATATCCATAGTATTAATACTTTGCACTCCCATATCACTTAACATTTGAGAATCTCAAAGGACATTACAAATAAAGCTTGTCACCATTTTACCAAAAGGGATACTTACAGGCCACCTACCTAAGTAACTTCCTTAATGTCCTTCCCCCTACAGCATAATAGATTAGATAAAATATGTCCTTCACCCACCCACCAAGTAACCCTGAGTATTCACCTAGTTGTAAAGCTTAGCAACATACAAGCTGGAACACAGAGTATGATGCAACAAAAAGTAAATAACCTTCAATGGCCTAACATATAAAAGTGCTCAGATCCCACCTTTACATGCATGCCTCCCAGTTAAATTGGTTTAAGCTCAATCCTGCAAAGAAAATACATGCATTCAAGTCCCACTGCAGTCAGCTGGAGGTGACTATCTACTTTACTGTGGTATTAAGGCATATTCCCACTCTCTGCCTATTTTATCACCACAAATCTGGCTAAGCCTCCCCTTGACACACACATGACTTTTTACAAACTCTTAGAAGATCCAGTCACTAAAACCAAGAGTTTTTTTACAGCTGCAGTAATTTTCCTTCGTCAGTGGGCTACACAGGGTTTTTAATCAATGAAAATGAGAGTCCTGGATCCCTGCTCAGAGTAAATGCAGACCAGGACAACTTTTTAGCCTTTTGCTATTAGATGAATGTTGTATTTGACATGAGCCATTATTTGAAGTGAGATAAAAACACATCTCCATAGACTGATTAAGAACTTGTCAAGGCTGTCCAGAGTATGAAAGGGGCACTCTTGCATAATGCAATATAAATTAGACCAAACAAACCTCTTGCGCTGCCTTTTCCTCGCTTGTGTGGTCTTAAATGATGCCCCAAACCTACCAGTAATCAATTGTTCTCCAAGTCCACCAGGGGCATGGTAAAATGTAACAACAGGCTTAGTTTGCAGCAAGGGAGATTTGGGTTAGATAGGAGGAAAAGTTTTCCAACTCTAAGGATAGTTAAGCACTGGAACAGGTTTCCAACCCCCCAGCACTGAGGGTTTTGCGAACAGGTCGGACAAACACCTGGCAGGGATGGTCTGGGTTTACTTGGCCGTGGCCCAGCGCAGGGGATGGGCTAGGTGCCCTCCTGAGCTGCCTGCCAGCGCCAGGCTGTGGCTGGGACCACGGGCCCTGAGGGCGGCTGGTGTCTCCCTGGCTCTGGGTGACCTTTGGCCCAGCTCGGGGCCGAGTCAGGCAGCTCCCCAGGACGGGTAGGGTGGGGGGAGCCAGCGCTGAAGCGGGGCCGGCCGCACGGGCCCCCGGGAAGGGCTCCAAGGGGGGCGCAGCTCCCCTGCCCGGCGCTGAGGGGGAGCCGCTGCTCCCTGCGGAGCGGGCCCCGCCCGCCGCGCCGCACTCACCGCCCGCCTCAGGCGCCGAGCCCCGACCGCCAGCAACATGGCGACTCCCTCCGGGACCCTCTCACCCCGCCTCGGCAGCACCCACCCGAGCCGGTTGGGCGAGGCAGAGATCTCGCGAGAGCTGCTGAGGGACAACGTGACTTGGAATCCTGCCTTTTCCCATTGGCCAGCGCGCACAGCCAATCAGAGGAGGCGGGAAGTTTCTTGGGCTCTTTGAGTTCCTGGGGCGGCGCGCGCGTGCGGGGTGAGAAATGAGGCTCGAGGCGGACTCCCGGCCAGCTCTTGTGCCGCTCGCTGAGTCACTAGCCCAGATAACACAGCAGCCCCAAGGCCCTGCCATGGCTGCGCCTCGGTGCAGCTTTGCAGTCCGTGGGTCAGTGTGCGCGGTGCGGTGCATCGCTTATATTCAGGGGAGGAAAAGTTGGCAAAACTAGACATGGGCACAAATTGAGACCCCAGCTTGAGAAACGGTTGGCTCCACAGTCAAAAATGTACAGCTTGGGCCTACCTACAGTCAGCACTCATCCGTCTGCCAGGGACACCCTGGAGCATAAAAAGTGGACTCTCAAACAAGACTGTGACTGCTAACCACCCTTGCTGCTCCTTCTACAGTTAGGGTGATTAAGCAACTCAAACTCCTCATTAGTTTCCTGGATGCAGGCCAGCAGTTATAGCAAAACGAATATCCAACTGGTCGCAGCTTTGCATACGTCTAAAAAAATTAAACTTAAAAATGGGGGGGGGGTATTATCCCATTAACCACATGGATGTAAACTTTATGAGATTATTAGTTCTTTCTTTGTATTACATAAGCCAAATATAAAGATTCAAGGTTGTGATCTTAAGCGCACACACAAGCTTTTCTTATTGTTACATGCTTAAAAAAAAAACCCACACCTTTCCACAGCTGATAATGCAAATATTTGAGAACTAGCCAGAAACTTTTACAGGCAGAGACAAAGATGATCTAACAAACATTTTTGCCATCTTAAGTAGTATCATATAATATACAATTATGCCAATTCCATCCTGAAGGGTCTAAATATGGTTCCCAGGCATCACTTAGGAAAGGAACCAAAGAGGTTGTCCTTTGTGCTAATGTTGGAGAAGGAAGCTATACGCTGTATGGACTGGGCTCAGAATCCAAGAATGGAAAGACTAGAATGGATTCATCCAGCAATTGAACAAGAACCATACAGGATCCAGATGGTAGGGAGCACAAATGGACAACCATCTACATAATACTGAGGAATAATGGTGAGCATTATATCCTCCTCTTGACCAGATTTAATAAAAAAAATTACGATATAGTAAAAAAATTGAATCAGTTTTTCTGATATCTCTTTTATTCACGTGTTTGTTTTTGCCAACAGTTAAATAAAGTTTTTAAAGAGGAATAACACCTCTGGAAGTGAAGTTATACAGACAAGTATCCAGAATCAGACTGAAATTCTTCCACATTGTACAAAGCTAAAGTAAAGAGGAGGAGGAAATCCTCTGATGTAGTCTGCAGTACTGCTATTGAAGGTTGTGGGCAGCAACAACCTCTGCAGCCACTGTGCCCTCCACAATGCAGAGTATAATTAATGTATTCACACTGATAATTCCACTCCCTTTCCCAAACCTCTTGCCAATTATCAGAAATAGCACACCTGTAGAGCACAGCTTCACAGAGCATAGGAGGGTCCAGAACCTCCTCTCCTGCTGCTGGTCCTGCCCCAATGCCGTGCACCTTGTATAGTAATTTATACCAATGCAAAGTAGATTAAGACTGAGTGTAGAATACTACCAAATCAGAATGGCAGCATCTTATACCCAATTTGTACAGTGTAAATTGCAGAAGTGGCTAGACAGAAGAATCAAAACCTCTTCCTTTAGAACACAAGTGAAGGCACCTTGGTACATTTGCACAACTTGTCATGTGTCGTTCCTAGCCTAAATGTTTCCTGCCCTAAATTGTTGGGCAGCGTAGTGTTGGTGTGCATTGCAGCCCATCATGTGCCAGTAATGTATGTTTTCCCATTAAGGATAATGGCCTAAGTCTGTCCATAAGAGCCCTGTGCCATGACATGCCCAGTTCGGTCAGGGTGATGTTGACATTGCTGGGCCATCTTCCATTCTGTCTGGGGGCTGGACAGGCCGAAGACCTGACTACAAACTGTGTTGAACAGAGCAGAGGCATTAGTAAGCTCTTAAGTTCTCCCCTATCCTTCCTACACATTGCAAAGTTGAACAAAGCCATAGAAAATGGAAGGTGGCTATGAGCAATGTTCCTCCCTCCACACAGCAGAAGAGCCATGCAGCTGGCATACCATGTGAAAAAGGGAGTATGGCCAAGGTGGGAAAGGACCTGGCAACAGCCACACTAAGTACCACGTTCCATTGTGAAAGCTATATATATTACACAAAAACTTGTGGAAATGTAATGCTGCTTGAAGGAGGCTAGAGTGGCAGGTCAGATACCACTGTGGGCAGAGCAGCAACTGTCAATATGGCTACCTCAACCCCATGTGTTGCCATACTCTGGGGGACAAAGGGGAGTATAGATGCCATGGGGCTAGCCAGGGTCCATGTGCGTTGAGGCTTGGTTTCTCATAGATTTACAGCTCATCACTGCCTTTCTTGGGCCCTGCCTCATGACTGCAACACAATCCCCATGGCCTAGTAGGAGGTAGTTTATTTACGTAATCATGGATCTCAAAGAAACACAGAGCTTTTGTATTTTGTTCCTCTCTGTGCATTTCTACACAGAAGGGGAATATATGGGGTTTGGTTCCCAAAGTGAAAAGAAGACTCTTTGTAGCCAAGTTCTGGAAGCCCCTCTAAGCTCCTATTGCCAAAACCAAGAAACCCAACATTTGTATCATAGCAGAGCCTATAGTAAATCTCTCTCACGCATCTGGTATAGACTTACTGAAAAAGAAAGAAAGAAGGGGGGAAAAAAAAAAAAGCTCAGCTGTCCACAGGTGCTGGAACATGGGAGGGGAGACAAGCCGTCAAGGCTTTTTCCATACTCCAGAACCTGCCAATTGTCTAAGTCATTTGATGTTTCAAAGACCAGTCAAGTAACACCAGCCCAGTATGGTATCCCCATTACAGAGGACAGATGTATAACTGCTTCAGCCAACGCCCCTTCCTCACGTACAGCATTATAATCATCAGAGGCCACGAAACCCATTTCTGTTTTGGAGAATGGCTCATTTGCTTTTAAAAATTTATAGGTTTTTTTTAATTTTTAAGGAGCTGAATGTATTTTACTCAGGATTATATTTCATTTAACAATATGAAACTGATTAAAGGAAAGTTCAGCAAAATATGGTTTGCATCCTTGCTCTGTCCCTGCTATATAGAGAAAACAGATGATACACAGCGATTCCAGAGCAAATGAGTCAATCTTCCTGCGACAAACTGCAAAGCCCAAGTGAAATGGCTTTGTGGAGGGGTGCTTCTCAGGAGATGAAATCCTCCCTCCCAAACTGTATAGTGCCAGCAGAATCTCACTGCAGCCATGATTGCAGGCACGGAGTTACAGCACCTTCTGTAACAATTGTGCCCCCACCCAAGGGGTGAAGGGATTGGCCAGTAGATTCACATTGACACAAATCTAATGGACACGGCCATGTCCCTCTCTAACACACACCTTCTGCACCTCTCTATGCGCTACTACTGTAGGAAATCCATAGAGCAAAATTCTATGAGACACTGTAGAGTTCCCTTTGTGGATTCCTTACAGCCTGCCCCCACAGTGCAGTAGAACCACTACCCTTCAGGTAGTATATGCCCATACAAGAGGCAAGATTTGCCCCTTGGTAATTGTTTAATTGTTACCTTAGCTGTTGTTTCTCTCCACCCAATTTATTTTCAATACCATTCTTGGAGAGCAACCAACCTGAGTTTAGCTTAGCGCTTATACAGCACTTGCCATCTGACGATCCAAAATACTTTATGAATTTTTCCCATTGTCCCCATTTTACAGATAGGGAAATTGAGGCACGGAGACATTAAGTCTTCCATTTTCAGGTGGCCACTAATTCTGCATAACTCATATATTGGCTGTCCAAGTTGAGACACAGGTATCTCAGGCTAGGCAGCCATAATTAGTGGCCATCTTTGAATCTATGGACCTAAGTGACTTTCCCAAGGCTGCATAGCAAGTCATTAGTACAACGGTGGACAAACTTTTGGGCCCAAGGGCAATTGTATGGCAGGCCATGAATGCTCACAAAATTGGGGGTTGGGGTGCGGGAGGGAGTGAGGGCTCTGGCTGAGGGTGCGGGCTCTGTGGTGGGGCCAGAAATGAAGAGTTGAGTTTGTGGGAGGAGGGTCCGGACTGGGGCCGGGGTGCACGGAGGGTGAGGGCTCCAGCTGGGAGTGTGGGCTCTGGGGTGGGGCTGGGGATGAGGGTTTGGGGTACAGGAGGGTGCTCCGGGCTGGGACCAAGGGGTTTGGAGGGAAGGGGGGGAGATCAGGGCTGGGGCAGGGAGTTGGGGCATGGGAGGTGGTCAGGGGTGCAGTCTCCAGGTGGTGCTTACCTCAAGCAGCTCCCAGATGCAGCGGTATGTCCCGCCTCCGGCTCCTACACGGAGGCACAGTCAGGCAGCTCCGCATGCTGCCCCATCCGCAGGCACCGCCCCTGCAGCTCCCATTGGCCGTGGTTCCCAGGGTGCGGGGGTGGCACTTGGGGCGGGGGCAGTGTGTGGAGCCCCTTGGCTGCCCCTACGTGTAGGAGCCATGGGGGGGGGCCATGCTGCTGCTTTTGGTAGCCACGCAGAGCGGGGAAAGCCCCCAACCCAACTCCCCGGCTGGAGCGAGGAAAGCCCCAGACCCCGCTCCCCAGCTGGAGTTCGAGGGCCAGATTAAAATGTCTGAAGGGCCGGATGTGGCCCCCAGGCCATAGTTTGCCCACTCCTGCATTAGTAGTTAGGTCTAGAACCCATATCCCTTGACTTCCACGTGTACTTAAAGGAATTCTGATATGGCAAAATTCCATACTGCATCATTAACATTGCAGCTTCACTCAGATGGTGCCTGATCTATTTTCCCCTCAGAACAGCCTCTATTTAACCACAGAACAGCTTCTGTTACAAAGTAGAACTATTACAGATCAGTCTTCTAAACACACAGGGTCAGACTGTGATCTTGGTTACACCAGTGTAAACCCAGCTTCCATTAAATTATTCCAGATTCACACCCACATAACTGAGATCTGAAACAGGCCCACTCTCCTAACAAACAAGATTAACACAGGAATCTACTCCACAGTAAGGACCATACAAATCTCTGCACTTTGTTCTGAGAGCCATGACACTTCCCGAGCAATGATAATATACATTAGGTTCCACAGAAATATCAGGTATTGTTTTGCTTTTTAAAATTTCCTAGTGGCAAAGGGATGGATTTAAAAATACATTAAACAAAATACTCCCCTAAAAATCTGCATTGTAGATCTTTGAAAAATGTGGTCACTGAAATCTTGGAGAGACTGACAGTGGCCTCTTCACTTAAGTTATAAATCAAATCAGTTCAATCAATCCAGCAGTACTAAGAGCTTATGGATTTGTAACACTACAGACTTTAAGATCCTGAAATCAATGAATGGTGTGTCACAAATACAGTTTCTTCCTTATCATTAATATTCTTAGTATTCTCTAACCATTTCACAACAATGCATATTTTCCCCCCAAATGTAAGGGGTTTACAGCATGTTGCTGATTTATCCTACAAATGCATTTCTATGGCACCCATCACTGTGATCTCTCTCAGACAAGTGCATAGCACTTCAGCTTTCCCACAACCTACAATGCCAAGAAATACTACAGATCCTACTGCAGAATGTGTCCGAGCGTATTCAGATATTTTGTATTGCTGGACAATTAAATTATGATGATTGTAAAGGCGAATGAGATTTGAGACAGCCATTATGGCTATACAGCACATCCCATTTCCTGGCTCTGGTGCACTGGCAACTGTATAGACCCTGTGACAAGGGCTAGAAGAAGCAAGACTGGAGTGGACTGTGCCCTGCCATTCTTGGCTGATCAGATTGTCCCTAAGGGACTCTTCCAGCTGTCATAAATTAGAGTAGCCTCAGGGCCCTTAGCCTTAAAGTTACTATAACTAGCTCAGTGATGCTAAGGAACCAGCCCTCTAGGTCTCAAGGCTGTTCCCAATTCTCTAAATTCTGGAAAGAATTCACCTCAGAAAAATTGAAAAATGACCAAAAAGTCATCACCAGACCTGTTTCTCCTCTCACAATGGTGTGCATAAGAATAACTTCATGGAGCCACAGTGCTATCAAATTGGGGTTAAATGAAAATAAGTACCACTGATTTCAGGGATGAGGCAACTTCCTCCCATCCCTTCAGAGAGCTGCGTCCTAAAAGGCACAACTGAGCCTTCTCTAGAGGAAATATGCCAAATATTGTTACAATTGCTTTGGAAAATATTTTTACTTAGGAAATCTTTATTAGAAATCTAATAAAAGGAGCACAAATAAATTGAGTATATGATGAAGATGCTCTTTGTGTACCCTTTATTTGACTAAAAATGTTTTTAATTAATGTATATTTTACTCATTAAAGTGTGGCACACCCCTTGGTAATCCTATTGTAAGCCCCTACGCCCCCCCCCCAAAAAAAATTAGTGTTCACAGTGCAAAAGCAGAAGGCATATTTTGTGGAATCAAGCCTTTAAAAAGGAACAAGTATAGGTTTAGAGTATTTATTACTAGACTATAAGGAAATTAACATTAGATCAGCTTTGGCCACATGGTTAGCAGTCCAGATAACAGCTCAGAGTAAGTCAAACTCTTTCTTTCTATGCATCTGTTTAATAGCATAAAGTATATTTTGATCAACAAACTGCTGCTGACAAACTCTAGGTCAGATTTCAAAGTAAAAGTGCCAGAGATCTACAAAATGACAGGCTTGATATTATATTTTCTGTTTTTAATGTTAATTTAGAACCGAATAGCACCTCAAATACATGTAATCTTTATTGAAACTGGCTTGATAAGGATTACATCTTGATGCACAAAGGAAGTCTTTATCACTTATGGCTAGTGTTTTAGGCGCTTATAAAACTGTAATCAGGTATGGATTATATCAGCATGATCCACATGAAATAGAATAAATCTTTTTGTCATGGTTCAGCTCATCTCCCACATAATGGGTGCTGATAATAAACGGGTAAAACATAAAATACACAGGAACCAATGAAACTGTGGATTCAGAATCCATTGCAAGTAAAGAACATTTTTATACATTTAGAAAGAAAAATGAATGATTAATTAGTGGAAGAAGCCCTGAGTATGGTGCATTGTTATCCAGGATTATTTCATTAGGATCTGCTGACCCAATTTCTTCATTGTAAAGGGAATTACATTTTTTCACACTGTGCAGTTAGATCAATACCGAGGATGGCTCAAACTTGTTTAAATATAGTAGGTTAGTGAAAACACAGCAAAAAACCCTACTCCGGTAACTTAATGACCCACAGGGGAAATGAAACAAGAATGGGTACAAATAGTATATATGTTGGAACTGAATTTTGGTTCATGTAAAATACATAATTCCTACAAGACATGGAAACCAGCAAACACGTTCTCATGACTAATGGGTTTAGTAAAGAAGATGACTGGATTTTTTTTTTGTTTTGTTTTTTTAAATAGCAACACCACTTTTTGGTATGGGTCATCCTCAGTTTACAGTTTCTGCAATCATGATGAGTATGGCTGACTTGGAGATAAATTAAAGAGCTTCATTCAGGAGCTCTACCAACAGTTGAAAGGATTCACCTACTAATCTGTCAAAATCCAATAATGTTAAAACAATCAGAATCTGCTTACCACTCTACTGAAGAATTTAAAAATTGAACAGACAGTATCTGCCTACATGACACTACAGGGATGGTCAAAAAGAGAGCAAGGCAGCAATGCACCATGAGAGATGAGAAAAATAGAAGAAGAAGAAGTGATGCAAAGTCACTAGAGAAGGTAATTGAGGATAGTTATTGCCATAATTTAAAATTATATTATCCCATTTCATGGAGCAGATAAATCTGTTGTCAAATCATTTAGTCTCCAACCCAAATACTTATGCATGAGAGTAACTTTACACATGTGAGTAATCCCATTGTGGCACTACTCAATGTTTAAAGTTACTCATGTGCATGTTTGCCATGTCAAAGTGCAAATATTGCCCATTTCTGTATATTTCAAGCCTTTTTCATTTTTTCTAATCCAGTTAATATTGATCCTTCCCCACTGACATTCATTTCTGCAGTGCATGAATATTGAAACATAGAAATGAAATGAATGAGACCTCTCTCTATAGGGCCTGATTGTCTTCTCACTTGCACCAGTTTTACACTGGTGGACCTCCACTGACTTACTCCTGATTCACACCAGTGTAAGTATAAGTCTCAGCCTGTCTTACAATTAGATTCCTTTATAATAAGATATAATTATATCATCATGTATTATGCCCTTTATGGCATCTTTCATCTGAGTATATCAGAGCAATTTACAATCTTTATTTAAATTAACCTTCACTACTTCCCTTTGAGGTTGGGAAGTATCGCCATTTTACAGTTGGGGAAACCGAGGCACAGTGCTGTCACTTGCCTTGTCCAATCATAGAGAGCTGGGAACAGAATCCAGAGTTCCAGACCCTGCTCTGATTACTGTGCCACACTGCAAATGACACTTCCTAATGAAGTTCTAAATGTTGATATTCTTCTGGATAATTAGATAAATAACAATATCATTTCATATTCTCTTTTGCATATTTTCATAAATCATCATTACCAGGGAGTAAAATCACTAGCCGTCATATAGCGCCTGCTCCCATTTAAGTCAATGGTAAAAGTGGTTCAATGGGAGCAGAATCAGGACCTACTAGGTTATGTAAGAAGGAGTACACATGTTCATGAGTTAATTGATCTAGTTGCAGTATTGCTAGAATTGTTAACCTTTTTGGAAGTGAAGGCTTACATTAAAAAAAAAGATGGAACTTTCCTTGAAAATATTTGTTGTTCATGCTATTTGTAATGCAATTTGCTCAGGAATATTTATGCTACAGTGGCTCATTAGAAAGACAGCCATCTCTTCCTGTCGGCAGTGCCAAAGCAACATTGTCAACCTAGACTTTTGGCTGTACGCTGCCATCGTTGTGTGTGCAGAGCTCCCATTGAAGTTAATGGGAGTTGTTTGTAAAATTCAATGGCAGAATACACTGCCATTATTTTTTAAACACATATCTGCTTTTTATTACATGGCTAAAGAAGAATCTGCATGCCACTCACTAGTCCCTATTCACACTATCCTGAGCCTTTCCCTTTAAATCCAAGAACATCCAGTCTATGTACATGATGGCCTCATGGGAATTACACCTTTTATGCTTGCTTCCAAGCATTTCTGGAAAGCTGATTTCCAAATTTCAACCTAGAAAATAATACTTCTGCGATTAGTGCAGGAGTCACAGTCATTGCCTTATTTCTTTAAAAGTTATTATTAGTGATTGTTGATCCATTTGTTTTTGGATGGCTAATTTGCACCACCAGAAACAGGCCCAGTTTTCCAAAAGCGAGCATTCCATTCTGCAGAGCATCAGACCTCTTTATAGGGTCTCAGGCTGTTACTCAAGAATCGAAGCAGCCAAAATCATTAGTCATTTTTGAACATGTAGACCATGTTTTGCATTTCTTTCGGGCCTACCATCTATAGAGTTTAAAGCACTTTTCACATTATTAATGAGGTAAGCATCATCACATGCCACAGGTAGGTCTAACGATAAATCTTATTGTACTGATGAGAAATTTAAATCATGGAGAAGCTAAGAGCCCAATCCAATTCCAATTGGACTCAATAGGAGAAAAATTACCAGCCCACTTTAACACAAGAAGTCTATGGCAGAGAAACAAACAGAATCCAACTCTCCTGGTCTCCAGGGTCTGTTATTAAACCAGTAGACCATATCATATGTACTATGATTGCATCCAGTTTGCATGGATTGAGAGTGGGAGAAGTTATCTGCAATATTCTGCCTCGAAATGCAAAATGTCCCCCTCCCACCATTTCTTCCTTGCACTCTCAAGATCCCACAGTATGTCCATCATCTTAAATCCTGCAGACAACAGCGTAACATGATCCAATGGGTGGAATTTAATTTAAAATGCAAATAAGGTGTACATTTTTAAATAGGAGTAGTAAATTAGAACACCTTACCAAGGGGTGTGGAGAATTCTCAATCACTTGAAGTCTTTACATCAAGATTGGGTGTCTATCTAAATTAAAAGATATACTCTAGCTCATCACAAGTTACTGGGCTTGACACAAAAATTACTGGGTAGAATTCAGTGTTCTTTGTTGTACAGGAGGTCAGACTAGGTGATCCTAAAAGTCCTTTCTGGCCTTAAGATCTTTATTAGATCTCCACTGAAGAAGAAAAAAATGGAGAGAATATCCCTTTGCAATCCCACCAAGGCTAACTCTCAATCAGTCACAGGGGTGGCAGTAGCTATTGTACAACCCTTTTTGCAGTGTTACACATTCTACCTCTGCAGAACTCCCAATTCCTTATGGTCTGAGGCTGAAGCAGAGAAATGAATGCTGTATTCCCACAGAGCAATACCATTTAACAGTTAACCACTGTTTAATTTTGTCATATTTGTTTGTGAGTTATACACATACTTTTAAATTGTCAAGGAGACTTTTAAAAAGGATATTGATTTTAATTTCAAAGGCTCTTGAAAATAAAAAATGAATAACTACATTCTAAAGGAGAGTAGTTTCCTCAACAGCTGTAAATAATTTATTGTTCACAACCCAACCAGATCAAAAGATACTTCATCAATTGATGTGGCAAAATCTGGTGCAAGCTGCATTTCTATTATCTCAGATCCAATTAACCATTTGGAGCAGACTAAAACATAACTAGATCAATCCAGAATCAGATTAATATCCAATCCATAATCACATTAATCACAATCTGTCCATAATTAGCCATCAGATAATCCCATTGGACAGGAGGTGACATGCAGTATCCCATTATCTCATTAATTATCTATTTTCAGTATTGGACATTGTCCCTAAGCACAAGAAAATGTTTTTAAAGGGGAAAATGATTGCAGAACTGTCCTTTTGATAAATCTTTCCTATAAAGATTGTGAACAGATCCAAACTTCTGAGTTTTACTGCGTTTCTTTGCTTTTACACATTCTGTTATAACCCAGAAATGGATCCTTGAGAGATGTCATCTTTTAAAATAAAATATGATTATCTTCTCGGGAAGAGGAATAAATAAGACATTTGATTCATGTGGAGTTTATGAAAGAGAAGAAAATCATTCATCAAAGGTTTTTAATAGTAACATAACAATAGCTTTGCAAAGCTAAATCTTATTGCAGATGGTTCCTGTCCTTTTTGTAATGTAAGTGAAATTGTGTTCCATCTGTTTTAATTTTATAATGGACTTAATCCATGGCTGGCTCTGAACGAATCAGCATTTACTGCCTTTGCAATCTGCTGCAAAAGTCATTGTTTCTTGTTTATAAATGGGACTGATACATCAAATTTGTGACAAAAACTGAAAATTATTCAAAAAAATCTGAAAACCTTATTGGCAAGCTTAATACCATACCCTGACATCACTGCACGTACTCAGAAGTCTCACTGAAATCAATAGGAGATTTTCCTAAAAAGTGATTGAGGATTTGGCTCTTAAACAGAAAAGTAAATCAAGAAACAGAAATTGTGACTGTATGGGTTATATTGACTATTGACAATCACACATTTTATTTTAATGATTGTAAGTGACCTGACAGTTTTTCTGTGAAGAAATATACCCTCCCCCCCAAAAAAGGTCATATTCATTTATTTACCAAATGCAGGTCAAATCTCCAAGGCTAGTTGATTTCAGTGCCTCTTAGCATTATAATGGAGAATATTTTTATAGACTTTTGAGCATCACCTGCTAGAACAGTTTTGGTTTAGGATCCATCAACAGTTCCATTACAAATCCTTTTTTTCTGGGATTTCTACTAAGCTGTGCATGGGGATGACGACATGTTATGACTTGCCATTCAGAGCCAAATTCTTATCTCAGTTACACTTGTTTAAATGCATAGTAACTCTATATAAGATTCAATAGTGCAACTTCAGATTTACACCAGCATTACTGAAAGAAGAATTTGGCTTCTAGGCCAGAAAGGTGGTTATTTAGAAATAAAAATAATTTATTCCTGTTTGTTTATATTTAAGTGGAGGAAGGAGGTTGTTTGGAAGCATAAAGAGAATTGGTAGCAGTGCCCTCAAAATTGACAAATGATGCAAGAAAAAAATATATTGTATTCTTATGTGTGTTTCAGTCTTACATCAGTCTCCCACTGATGGTAGTTTATTATTATTACTACAACATGTGCAAATACTGACTTACCCAGGAGCCCATGTTTTTCTGGACCAGCTGAGGGTCACACTGTCTACTTCACTACATTCTGGAGTCTCATCAATCAGACTTTGCTATGCTGGCTAGCAAACTAATTTTTTCTCTGGTTCTTTTGTTCTGTCCTGTAGGTAGCCTTGCCCGTTTTCATCACACTTTTGGGTTGGACTCCCAAGGTGAAATCCTATCTCTAGTGAAGTCAATGGCAAAATTCTCATTCCCTTCAAGTGGGACCTGAATTTCACCCACAAAGCATGGGCTCTTCTGTAGCAGCTGAAGAAGTCAAAATGTGTCCTTTGTTGCTTTGGATTTGAGAACTAGAGTCTGGCCCTTCTTGCTCTGGACCTTCAATGTTTATAATCGCAAAGTGATGCACATTGGAAAACACAATCACAACTATACATATATAATGAAGGGGTAGGTCTTTGAAAGCATCCGCTCAATGTGCAGCAGCAGTCAAAAAAGCTAACAGAATGTTAGGAAAGGGATAGATAAGATGACAGAAAATATCTTGATGCCACTGTGACGTTGTGCAGTCTATATGGTTTTATAAAAATATGATAATAAGTGAATATAATGTAACTGGAATATGCTTCATGCAAAAGGTCTCTTGTAAGGTATCATTACAAAGCTTATAATCTACTGAGTGTGATCATCCTATTTGTATAAATGTACCACTCTTGTATCTAAAACTAGAAATATAAAATATAACTCTGAGGGCCTATTGTAATTATGCAAAGTATGGGCCATTAATGGTGGTTTGGAATCTTGATGACTCCCATTAACCAGGACCATTGTCTGCAGATGGCTGTGTTATACCTGTGAGTCTTCCTGTAGATGTGTGTGCTGGCAAGTGGGCAATGGAGTCTTGTAGTGACATGTGATCATGTCACCTGAACTGGAATCCATCTTTAACCTGGTGCTTTTCCAGTGAGGGGGGGGTGGAAACCCAGAGGGACAAAGGGTTCCCGCCTTATGCAAAAGATATATAAAGGGGTGGAACAGAACAAAGGGGAGAGAGGAGCCATCATGAAGAATCCCCCAGCTACCACCTGAGCTGGATCAAGAGCCGTACCAGGGGAAAGAATTGTGCCAAGGCCTGGAAGGCGTCCAGTCTGAGAAAAAAAACTTACTAAAGCATCTCTGAGGGTGAGATTATCTGTATTCAGTTTGATTAGACATAGATTTGCGCATTTTATTTTATTTTGTTTGGTGACTTACTTTGTTCTGTCTGTTACTACTTGGAACCACTTAAATCCTACTTTCTGTATTTAATAAAATCACTTTTTACATATTAATTAACTCACTGGGAGTTGGGCATCTGAGTGCTAAAGACAAGCACACTTCTGTGAGCTGCTTTCAGGTAAACCTGCAGCTTTGGGGCAAGTAATTCAGACCCTGGGTCTTTGTTGGAGCAGACGGGAGTGTCTGGCTCAGCAAGACAGGGTGCTGGGGCCCCGAGATGGCAGAGAAGGCAGGGGTAGAAGTAGTCTGGGCACATTGGGTGGCAGCTCCCAAGGGGGTCTCTGTGATCCAACCTGTCACAGCCACTATACAAAGCCATGGTACGCCAACACCTTGAATACTGCGGGCAGTTCTGGTCACCCCATCTCAAAGAAGATCTATTACAAAATGGAAAAGGTACAGAGAAGGGCAACAAAAAAATGATTAAGGTTATGGAAAAACCTTGCATATGAGGAGAGATTAAAAAGTTGGACTGTTTATCTTAGAAAAGAGACTACTAAGGAAGGATATAATAGAGGACTATAAAATCATGAATGGTGTGGAGAGAGTGAATAAAGTAGTGTTACTTTCTTCTTCACAAACAAGAACCAGGGGTCACCCAATGAAATTAATAGGCAGCAGGAACAAACAAGAGGAAGTATTTCTTCACACAATGCACAGTCAACCTGTGGAACTTGTTGCCAGGGGATTTTGTGAAGGCCAAAAGTTTAACAGAGTTAAAAAAAGAATTCGATAAATTCATGGAGGACAGGTCCATCAGTGGCTCTTAAACATCATGGTCAGGGACTCAACCCTATGCTCTGAGTGTCCCTAAGCCTCTGACTGCCAGATGGTGGGACTGGACAAAAGGGAAGGGATCACTTGATAATTGCCCTGGTCTGTTCATTCCCTTTGAAGCATCTGCCACTGGCCACTGTCAGAGACAGGATACCAGGCTAGATGGACAATTGTTCTGACCCAGTATGACCATTATAATGTTATTTCTTTGACTTCATAGGGAGGACTCACATGGATAAGGCAAATAGACCTGGCCCAGGAAAGACCTGTCTAGTTTCATTGAACAAGCTGAGTGAAAGGCAGAAGTAAACACAACAGAAGTAGGGGGGGGAAATATTTGTCCAGTTTTAGTAGCCTAAGAGGTTATTAGTAACACAGGAGAGATTTTGTCTATTGCATTTTTATAGGGACAGCTGTGTGCCTTTAAAAATCAGAAAATTAAATAAACTCAAGAGTCAAAACAAAAACTCTATCCTTAGTTCACCTCCTTGTGCATGAGTAATGCAGAGATCTCCCAAAAGCAGGAGATGTTTACAAGGTGCAAAGCTGAGGGAAAATGGAGTAAGATAAAGACTTGAATCTGTCAACACAGAATTTTCTTGCTAAGGTAGATTTAGACCAACATGTTGCAGGTAGACTTAAAAAATTACCCAAAGAATAACTGCTCTGAGTTTCACCAGTGTAAATCTGGAGTCAAATGGGGCGGTGGGGAGAGGGGAGGGAGGAAGTCACATGGCAAATATCCTGTCTTGTCTTCTAGAGGCTCAAAAATTCTGTACCAAACAATATATGTATTTAAAACAAGTGGGATTACTGTATTGTGATGATATTGTTGTCCTATGTATTTTTTTTAAATCCCACCTTTAAAGATAATGTAATAAAGCTGTCACTGAGGCACACTTCAGAAGGTGCTACCCCTCTTTTTTTGACCATGAGGAAGCTAACAAATCGGGGGGGGGGGGGGCGGGCGGGGAAGATGAGGGTTACTAAGCCCTGACTGTGGAACAATTTATGCATATGCCCATTAACTTAAAGAACTCAGAGTGTGTAAAGTTAAGAACTTATAAAAGTATTTAAGAGTTAAAGACAAATCCCGTAATGTGAGGTTTGTTTTTTTTTAAAAGAATCTCACATCTTTCCACAGCTGAAGAGGATCATTTGTATGTGAAGCTGTGTGAAGATATTTCCTGCTTTAATTTCACTTGAGAAAAGTGGTAGGAATTAATCTGATATCCCATGGCAGAAAGTTACGGAAAAGCTTGTGCTTGGTAAAAATTAAAAGATCTTTTGAGCCATTAGTGTTGAACTATAGGGGAGACACAATATCCACCACACTACAAAGTATTTGGGAATGTAAAGGTATTATTTTAGCCACTGAAGTACTCTCCTATTTTTCCATTAAGGCAAGAGAAGAAACCCATGGAGACTAAAGAGGAAAACAAATCATAAAAAAAATGAATACAAGGGATACAAAGTTCAAACAAAGGGTGTTCCTTAGTTTGTATCCAGATCTCCAGGCATGTAACATTTCATGAGAATCAGACAATGTCCTGAGCTTTGCATCAGCAAATACTGTACATGAGAAACAATAGAAGGGTTCTCTTACATTTATGGCTTTTGTATAGGAAATTAGAGTGAGAAAACCAGCGCTACATATCAAATGGTCAATCCAGCCCCCAATGTTGTGATTGCAGGAGCAGGATGGAGGGATGTTGTCAGGAGCACCGCCAGCTTTATTGCCACCCTAGCCGGCAGAAGGTCCCGCTCCCAAAATGCCGCCCCCAACAGAGGCGGTGGAAGTTCCCGCCCCCGAAATGCCGACGACGACTTGGGCGGCCGAAGATCTGGCTGCCGCGGTCGCCATCCCCCAAATGTTAGTGCCCTAGGCGACTGCCTAGGTCGCCTAATGGGTTGCGCCAGCCTTGGATGTGGTGTGAAGCCCAGGTTAATTATTAATATTTATTATTTGTATTATAGTAGCATCTAGGGCCCTATCATGAACCAGGACCCCATAATGCTAGGCACTGTACAAAGACAGTCCTGTCTCAAAGAACTTACAGTCTAAATGAGCTCTGAGGACTCCTGGGGAAATCAGTGAATGGGAGGGGAAGGGGAGAGAAGCAAGGATGGACTGGGGGATGGACAAGTCCAGAAGACCCTCTGTTATATATCCTCCAGCTCTCTCTCCCCACAGTAATGCCAAATCAGCCATCTGGGATTCTATGTACTTCAAACCCACAGCACAGGTACTCAGTACATGCTCAGCCACTCAAACTGGGTGCCTGTGCCCTGGATTTGGTTCTAAAAGAATAAGGGTTCAGTGTTGGTCTAACTGTCCCCATTGAAGTCAATGTGGAAATTCCTCATCGACTTCAGTGGAAACAGAGCAAAACAGTTGCTAAGCACTTCTGAAAATCTCACCTTAAAGTTCCTTTATGAGAGCATAACCCCCTTGGGGGCAGGGGGTTTCAATGGTTTTAAACTGTTAGTTAATGATTTAATAGTCTGAAATTATCTTATCACTAATTAAAGGGTCAATGTAATGCAATTCCCATGACTTTTTGCATCTTAGTCATATAGACTTGTGACTTGCTGGGGAAGGGTGGGAAAAGGAGGACATGATAAACCATCAGCCTTACCCATGTGGATCCCAGAGCAGCATTAGCCACTTGTTGTATTTCTGCTAGGAATTCAGTAGAAATGCTGCAGGGAGTGGCTGCCCACAGTTTAATTCCCAAAATCCCAGGGAGTCCTACCTTAATGGGGATCTCACTGAAGGCCTTATATAAAAGTTTGGAGGAAGGAGAAGTCATTACTGTGTTGTCTCTGATCCCTTCCCTCTGACAGCAATAAAATCATGCCTTGGGAGTATCCACTTTTTATTCCCTCCATGCAGCAGAGCAGAGCAATGACAGTAAACCCTGACATGGTCCTTCAAATATATAGTAACTTTGGACAGAGTTCTCCCTTAACTCCTATGGAAATTGGACCCATGTAATCAGAGGCAGAATCCAGCTGTAACTGGTTTTCTAAGTTGTCTCAACTCACCACTGTGACTTTTAAGTCCCAGACTTGCAGCCTTGAGGCTGGAAAAACTGTCAGGGAAGTCAGTGGGTATTTTACCTGTGTCTGGACTGGAGGATTAGATCTTCCAGATATAGGTTTATACGGTAAAGAATATCAGAGGCTTACCACTAGGCAGTTCAGTGACATTTTCAAAGGGACCCTGAAGTATAATGAGAGGTAATGAAAGCCTTTGGTCAACACTAATTTAAAAAGTTCACACAAGACATTTTTACACTGTAGCCTGTACATTGCACTTTACTTTCTTTCACAAGCCATATGGTTTGGTTTTGACCCAGTCATACCAAACCTCACATAAGGCAGGAAAACACTTTAGAAATGGAAGTAATTTTCCAGTTACTTGCCTTAGTTATCCCAACAGAAGTGAAAGGAACTGGTGCAATTCTAAATATGAACAGTGGTAAATACTGTGCACAAAAACTGGGAATGACTTCTCTATGGCAATTTTCCATATTTTCATTTGAAGTGCTAGATTATTAGCACTGTCAACATTTTTTTTAATTGCATTTGTTATCTACTTTGTCTCTGAAATCTCCTAAGGGCTTTTAGATAATGGAAAGCGCAGGTTGCTAACAATAATAAAGGTCCTGCCACCAACCATCAAATAACAGATAACTCCACTCTGCATGCTGCTAAATGTCATAGAAAGCATCCACTAAATCTTTATTGCAGCTGAAATATAACTCTCTCTTTGGAAAAAAAAGTTTCCTGTTTCTGCCTCAATTTATCTTGAAGAAGAAACTTCTTCCTTGTTCTCTGTGTAATTAGGAATTTTCTGCAAGATGTTGTCAGATATAACATGGCCCACCTTATACTGAAAAAAAACAGTCTTTTCAAGACATTCCCTGGGTACTAGTTGTAAAACTTTCTTTCATGTATAGACAGAGGGAACCTTTCCAAAATAACCCTCATGGAACAAATATTTCAGATCCAAGTGCTGCCAACCTTTCATGCTTTTTTCAATATTCATCAAGCTAAAGTTTTCTTATGTTTTCAGTCATCCGTGGTCTACTCGGAAAGAAAAGGGCTTAGCTTGGTCAGGACCCAGCATCCTAGAATTAAGTTGTGAGAGGCTCATTTGGGGAGACTGATCTGTTATAAAGATCTACTCTAGAGTGTGCCCTCTTAACTGTTTATTAATAGGAGAAGTTTTCCTCGGAACCCCAAATCAGGGATTAGGATCCGCTGTACAAACAAATGAAACAAAGAGAGTTCCTGCCCACAGATAAACTGAAACATACCAGCATTCAGTAAGATAAACTTCACTTCTCCTGACGTTCTATCATTAGAAATCCAGGCTGGTTTTGCTTCCCCACCTGTGGCAGTTGCTGTCTAAATGGTTTTTTGTTTGTTTTTTGTTGTTGTTTTTTGTTTTTGTGCGTAACTCGATTCCCTTACTCCCTGCTCCTTCTGATTCAAGCTGGAATCGCGTCTATTGCAAATCGCCTCCCCGCCGACACACAGCGGGCTGGCCTCTGGCTCAGGGAACCTGACAGCTATAGTCCCCCGGGAACCCACCAGCGGGCCCAGTTTAAATAAAACCGATGGGAGATTAGCCTACACACGTGTATGCGCGCAAAGATGCTGCCCAGCAACCTGGAGCGGGTGAAGCCAGGGGTGTTGTGGCCACTCACCCAGAGGAGCTCACTTCAGGCTACCCTACTAAGAAGTCCTTCTTCTCTCTCCAGCAGAGCAACTCCTCCAAAGCCACAGCAACAGAGGCCCAAATCAGCTACCAGCCAGGACCTGCCCAGCACCTGTGTGTGGTCAGGTCATTACCGTGATGGACAGCACGGAAATGAATCTCCCCCTTGTGCTACGCAGGGCGTTAGGCTGGGACTCGTGGCGCTGGCTAAAACCCGGCTGGTGCCTCCCCGCTTAGCGCATTCCTCAGCCACCAGAGCGCCAAGGCTCTTGCTTGATATCAGCCAGAACGTGTCAGTTTCTAGCCAATACGGCGATTTATCCTGCCTCTTCTATCAGTGTCTACGAACCTACGGGAAACAGGCAGAGACAATAAGCCCGAATCAGCGTAGAATCACTGCGTTTTGTATCGATGTATTTATTTATCTCTGTGATTATTTAGCCTTCTCAGGGAGAACAAGTCAGGGAGTGAAACATGGACAGATCGCCCCCTGGGCATCAGCTCCATTTGGGTCCATTAGCGGTTCAGAACTACTCAAGGGCTAATAAGTCCTATTTTCGGAATAATAAACCCCCATTGACTTCAGTGTGTCTGTTTGTGCCACAAACTCGGGTCCAGCGTGAGGGGGGCAAAGTAGATCTTCGCTTGGACGCTTTAATGCCTTTGTGGCGGGGGGTGTGTGACACACCGCACTGATCCCTTCTCTGGGTGAGCTGGGTTGGGGTGCATGAATGAGTTAGTCATGTTCACAGCACAGAGGCGACGATTGTGACGTGGCAATTTCACTACAGGGCTGCATTGAGGACGTGGTGAAACTAGAGAATCAACTTTTTGAATGTCAACCCTTTCCAATCCGGTGTTCTGTTGTGTGATTTACATCGGATGCTGACAGTGCAGTGACATCTACATACCAGCTCTGTGTCCATATCCCGATCCCCTGGTGGGACAAATACATCAGGCAAAATGGCACTTGGTAATTCTCTCCTCCCTAGCCGGTTTGTGGTTTTAGTAAAGATCTCTCTATCATGCCCTCTGTAAAGCATTGCTCAATTACTTCTGATAGTTGATCTTCCGATTCCCCTTTGGAATAAATAATATGTCCCAAAGAAACAACCACCTCATTCATGGAGAAAGGACAAGAAACAAGACAACAGACTGTCCCTTGTGATTGATTTTCAAATACTTTCCATAGAATTTTCCGGTTTGTAACAATTCGTTACACACTCCAGGCCGGCTCTTTGTTCGGATCTGATTTCGAGCTGGCCTTTGACTGGAAATATTTGCAACTAGGAGAAGACAAACAGTTAAAACGAATCATTCTCTCCTTGAAGTGACCAGATGAAACGGTCAGAGTTTCCTTCAGGAAGCAGCCTGCTTATCACCGTGAACTGTGCAAAAATCCATCACTTGCCTTATGTTTTCCCCCTACCCCTTTGAGAAGGGAGCCCAGCTGGGAAGGTGTGGGGTGGGCAGAGTGTTGATCTGTTCGCTTTCGAGTCTACTCTGTAGATCGTCCTCCCTCCCTTTCCGGGAACACAGTACAGATAAAGGTCTGCATCCCAAAAAGGCGAAAGGATTAGCAATGGGTGTTGGGAAATCCGAACCCCCACAGTGTTCTTTCAGTCAGAAATGTCAGGGGAGCTCTTACGTTCCTGTTTGCACCTGACAACACCCCTTTGTGATGGTTTTACTCCCCTGAAAAAGAGGATGTGGCACCCAGAGTTTTACAGACAGGGAGCACTGTCAGTAGTTCATGGAGCAGTCGCCTGGGAGCCAGGAGTCCTGAATTCTGGCTGTCAGAGGGGCTGGGCTCAAGTCACTTACCCTCCTCAGCTGCAAAGTAGCTTTCCTGACTGCCGGGGGCGGTAATTAAGTTACTGTGCGCTGGGAATGTACAACGCACCTATATGAACTAAGCCTGGGGGCCACTGAGGCAAGTGGGACTAACCCTTGAGTAAGAATTGCCCCATGAGTTAGACTTTGCAATATTCGATCGCTAGTTATTAATTCGCATTTATGTTGGGATTGCTGTATTGGTGTTTTAAACGCCGATCGTGTGCATGTTATCTTTACAATTGATTATTGACCATAAATTATTAGTATCGTTATTTACTCACCGCTGTTGTGTGAGTACGTGGGGTCTTGTATCTTAAGGGGAAACTCTGTTCATCTCAAACTCAAAGCTTTGTCACTAAGATTTGGTACCTCTCTACGCTGGACGGGTGATTTCCCTATTGGCTGATCTTCAGACTCTAGCAGATACCTCGGCTTTGTCACCGACTCGGGGTGTGTTGCGTGTGTGCAGGAAGATTAAAATCCAGCGCATGACGTTCTTACCTGTGGTTCGGTGGGCTGCCGCTTGAGCTAAAATCAGCACCAAGCCTTTGGCCAGCATTGTTATGTAGTTCGTTTCAAGCTAAGGGGGAAACGACATGCTGATGCGACTGACAAGCCCTGCAACTCCCTCACCCCACCACCCCTGAACTGTTTAGACCCCAAAAGTCCTGGTGACTGGCACCTTTCACTACTGAAGCCTGGTCCTGCCCTTGTTTGGTTTTGAGTGCCGTTACTTTTGCCCAGGTGTGAGTGAAGAGATGTTTTTACATCACATCTCCCTCGGACCAGGTTTCTTTTGGATAATTCCTGATTTTAACCGTAGCGGATTTTTTCAGAGGAAATGTGGCAGGGGAAGGGCTAACTTCACCCAGAAACTGCCCCTCTGTGGCGATCTCACAAGGCAGGAACTGGGGGTGATGTGTGATTTGAAGAGGAAAAAAATCTGCATGATGGTTTAAGGGAGAGATGAATGGTTCAGCGCGGACCAAATTGGGCATCCCGACGCCTGACAAATACAGAATTAAACTGTGAGCCTGTATTTAGGAACGATCGCAGCAAGAAGACAACAAACGCGCCTGCAGTAGGGAGGCACTGCCTGTTTGCCCGGCTCATGGCAGGGCAATCTCTCTTGTCAGTGAGCTCCTCCAAAGGAGGGCCGTGGGCAACAAGCTTCCAAAGTGTTTGCGGGAACTGAAACCTTGAGGGACCTTTACATTTCAAACGTGTCCGACCCAGCCTGCCCAAGTCCCTCTCCTTTGCCTTACGGGCCGGGTACACTTTCACTCATCATCTCTGTGGCAACTTAAGTGGCCACATTTCGATACACATTAGCACTCGGTTGCACCGAGGGTGTGTGCAGCACAGCTGCCTCGGGATGGACGCGGCTCTGCTGAAAGCGTCTTTAGCTTTGGTGGAGCTGGATGGTCTATCTTCTGCTCGTGGAGACCGAGCGTTGGGTTTGCCAGTTGGCATCAACCTAGCGTCACAAAGCCAGACACCGCTCCTGAGCAGGAACAAACATTGTATCAAGGCACCAGCGCGGCTTGTTCAGATGTGCGACAGAAAGAAGAACACTGAGTACCTGTCATCTTTGTTTTGGCAAACCCCCTTCCTTCTCCTCCATCTCCCTTTCCCAAACTGCAGATCTCGCTAGCGGTTCTGTACAGGAGGGGAAACATGCACCTTGCCAAACCTGCCAGCTAACTAGCCAGGGTATTCCTTAAGGGTGCCGCAGCCTTGCAAGCCCGGCCCATTAATATTGGGGATGATAGTGTTCGGGCAGGAGCGAGTTAAAAAGGACATTAACAATGGAATGTCCCTGCTAGCAGATCACTTAAAGCAATACACCCTCGCCCTGTGAGCTCCAGTCCTGAATTATTAATATTATTTCATGTTACATCAATGCGCCTTCTTGAAGATTAGAGGTTTATTAAGTCTGGCGACAAGTTTTAACCGATTAGCCATTCTCCCAGTAGAGGTCCTTCTATCCGAGTGAAATGCAGAACCCGGCTTTGGAAACCAGACAGTGGGGACCGTGTAAAGGGAGTTTAAACGTGAAAAGAAAACAGAAATGCAGTGAAACGTCAACTGACTGACAAGTCACATTAACTCCAAGATCGCGGTAACAGGTTTCTGTGGAGTGGTCACCTCTACCCCCAAAATAAACAATTGGATACTTCTTTGAACTGCAAACAGGGCATCTTATTATAGAGGGATGTTGCAAATGGAAATTCATCAGAGTAAAAAAGATTTTTTAAGAATCCCCTTTTAATATTTGTTTCCCTTTTTTATGCAAAGAATTTTCCAAGTTGCAGGTTAAAATAAAAAAAAAAGGGTCCGTGTAGAAATTGTGGGGTTGTGAACTGTGACTGTTCAGCCCTGTGATTATTTAAGCAGCTTTTCAGCACATTATAAGGGCACATTTCCCCCACCCCCTTTCCTCTGGGGAGAGGATTTTAAAAGATCAAAAGAGAGCCACACGTTTGCAGCTAGTCACCGAAAGGGCTGATAAATTCTGGTGATAGTTTGCCTTCATGAATTGCTCAAGAGACACCATGACTGAAAGCTGCAATATAGACCGTAAAAATGTCCTCAAGAAAAAATTAGTTCAATAGGCTTTTCCATGAAACAATCTGCCCAAAATGATATGTGCTAAAAGAGTGGCTCATATCACTGTCTCCATCGGTATTTCTACAACTAATACAGTTAAACAACAACATTTTAAAAACAGAATGAAAAATTAGAGGGTCTTCCTATCAGAAATGTATTTTTAATTACAAATTGGTGTTAATAAAAGGGAAAGAATACCGGATCGGTAGTATAGCAACAGTAATACCAGCTGCTATGTTCGTTAGTTTCTTATGATGACCTTGGATTTGAGAAATAAACTAAATTTAAAATAATTTGTTGTGCAGGATGGGATGAAATTAGAGGTGCAATATATAATCCTGTTTAAAATATCTATTAAGCTCCTGTCAGTTTCAAGAGCAAGCTCCCAGCTAATTTTTCTGCCTTTCTTTTCCCTCCAACAAATAAATTAATAAGGTTCACATGTAAATGTCACATGCAGAAGCACTTTTATGGGCACTCGTCTTGCACCTCAACATAAAATAGGTTTAAATAGTACATAAAGCATAATAACAAATACAGAATAACATAGTATAGTAATGCGTTACTGAAATAAACCCAAAGTCATTCTTGGGATGTTAAGATAAAACTGTTTGAATTAGATTTTAAAATACTTGAGCGAGCTGGTTTGATTTAAACACAAGGCGAAACATAATTCATTACAAGAGGGAGATTTTTAGTAATTCATTCGGAAAGGAGAAAGTCTCCTTCCAAAAGGAGTGAGGGCTGGGGGCATGTCTGGATTTCAGCTCTCACACAAGTGTAATAATCACCTCTTGAATGGAAAGCTCTGAAGCAGATCGGAGGAGTGGTTGCTGCTGGGCTAGAAGGGAATCTCAGACCAGGTAAACAGTGAGGGAACTGCTGCTTCTTGAAGCGTGGGGGGACCTGAGCGAGAAAGAATCTTTGTGTGTTGCACGGCGTTCCGCGTTCCATTGTTCACTCCTGGCCAATCAATTCGCTCCCTCTCCATCGCTTCCAATCGCCTCTGGGGGCTGCTCTGGCGGCCTGGTGAAGTCACTGCTCCCTCCCCCCCTTCTCAGTGCTGGGCCTTGGGCTGATGCGTGCTGACGTCATGCTGCGTATGGGACAGGGCAGGCTCCACTTTCTAACTCCTCCAGCCTGGAGTAGTTAGTTAGCAAACAGCAGGCACTGGGCAGGCAGCCTGCTCTTTCTGCATCATAACACTTTGCACACATCTCTTTCTGCATGGTGGATATTATTTTTCATTATCCTTTTCTGGGTGCTATGGGGGATCATTCCAAGAGTAAGTTGATCTTTGGTCTGAATGATACTTGTAAATATTTTACTTGAAACGTTTAAGTTGATTCTACAAGTGGTTTATTTACAGAGATACTTTTAGAGAACATTATAAAATCGTGCATTTTTTAAACTAGGATTATTTTTGCTCTTGCACAATTTATTGCTTTTTGTTATTTTTAAAATTAAAAGCTATTTTATCTTGCTGTGTCACGATCTCGGGCTGCAGAATTCGTTGTTTCTTTTTTTCTTTTCAAAGACTAAATAAATGTTTTGTTGGGTTTTGCTCTTTGGATGCCTTTTATTCTAATAGCTCAGGCATTCGTCATTAATTATTAATATATACAATAAGAAAAATGCAAAGAGGAAAAGAAGAGCATAGTTGTTTTTTTTTAAATAAGACGAATAATAAATGCAGATGAAATAACCGGCAGATAAAGTTCGTCTGATTTTCCATTGTGTTTAAATATCTTCCAGTTCTATCTTTTCCAACCTTTATCCTAGGATTTACACCTACCAATTGCTTCTGTAAAATTTCCTTGCAGTTCAGGTGACTGTAAAAGTAACAATATGTGGAGAATAGCTGATTGCTGCAGTTTATCGATTTCACCTTTTCTTTCTTTCTTTCTTTCTTTCTTTCTTTCTTTCTTTCTTTCTTTCTTTCTTTCTTTTTCTTTCTTTCTTTCCATTGCCTGAACATTACTAGAGAATGTCTCCTAATTACGAATGTCTCTGTGATTGCAGTCCTTTGAGGCAGTTCTGATTAGAACTGATATGCCTACAGTTGTACGTTCTAAATTTCCTCTGCTCATTTCCACTGGTAGAAAAGCCCGGAATTGCCATGTGTGTGGGCTGTGGGAGTCAGATCCATGACCAGTACATCCTGAAGGTCTCCCCGGACCTCGAGTGGCATGCAGCATGTCTCAAATGCGCTGAATGCAGCCAGTACTTGGATGAAACCTGCACTTGTTTTGTGAGAGATGGCAAGACATACTGTAAAAGGGATTATATCAGGTGATTCAAAAAGCTCTTTATCCATTTAAAAAAAAAACTTTCCTCCGACCCATTTCTTAAGAGCTAATTTCAAGAGCTCCCCATCTATGAAATCGCCCCTCCTCCTGCTTGCTAAAGGAGGGAGCCAATACTTTTGTGATCAGGACAAATTATGTTCCTGTTTATTCGGCTTTGGAGACAGGAAGTTATTAACAATTGATACAACCAAACAAGAATATTAATAATAACCAGCATGTCGGCGAGCAAGAGGCAGTATTGAGCTGCATATTCCCTAATGCCTGTTACAGAAAAATGTGGGTAAGGGGAAATTTTCCTATTGACCCCGAGCCCCCTTATCGAATTGAATGAGTGGGTCAGATTTGTTAGGAAGAGAGCAGAGGGGACCCTCTGGATTTCGCAGCCGGGGTGATTAGTTACTGGGGAGGGTGAGCTGGGATCAGTGGGGTGAGTGTGTAGTAGCTTCATGGCCCTTTCTCTCCCGGCAGGTTATTCGGCATAAAGTGTGCAAAGTGCAAGGTGGGATTCAGCAGCAGTGATCTGGTGATGAGAGCCCGGGAGAACGTGTATCACATCGAATGTTTCCGCTGCTCTGTCTGCAGCCGCCAGCTCCTGCCCGGGGATGAGTTCTCTCTACGGGACCATGAGCTGCTCTGTCGGGCCGACCACAGCCTTCTGCTGGATAGGAGCTCGGCGGATAGTCCCAGGAGCCCCGGCCATTTATCGAGCACCAGAGGCCTGCATCTATCAGGTAAAGGAGCAACAGATCTGCCAGGCGCTGGGGCCCACCTGGGGGTGTGAGATCATCAGCTAGCTAGCTTAGTAAATACAGGGCATGGACACATACACCTCGTGTATTGTTATCCCTGGGGTAAAATGCCATGCACTGTACAAACTGCTATAGCTGTGTGTCTGTGATATGGATAGATTGATACATGTATGAATAATTTTCTATCTAATCTGCCTCTGCCTATTAACGCTGCAGGGACATTTATATCTTTAGTTGTCCCTCTTATATGGCTACAGAAAATACATCTGTTATCACCACCACGCTGTGCTGAGTTATGGAGGCCTAGGAGATTTGGCCAGAGACTCCGCAGTCTTGAAGTGTTTCCCACCTGGCCTCACACTGGGAACCTCCCCCCCCCCTTCCATCTCCTCCATGTAGGCCTCTTTCTTCTGCGTCTGGGGAGTGGGAGGGACTGGACGTTACAGGCCACTTGCCAGGGAAATGTGAGGTTCTGTACACACCCAGAAGAGGAGAGGGAGAGGCAGACTGGGCGAGGGCAGAGCGGGGGTGTCTGGAGGCGGCTGAGGAGGGAATCGAAGTAGCTACAGGGCTGAGCGACCATTATACAGGCCAGGCGGCTGAATATCGAGCTACAAGTAGCTGCAGCTAAAACAAAAACAAAACCAGCGCACTGGGGAGGGATGGAGGTAGGACTCAATGAGGCCAGCCAGTCGGGCAGGGGAGAGGGACTGTGACAGCCCTGGTTGCCCAAGGGAGCAGCAGCGGATTAGTGGGAAAAGCTAGATGAACATGGCAGAGCCGGGGAGCGCCTACATACCCTGCTCTAGACACTGCAATGATGCCAAGAGGCACGGGAGGGAATTTCAACCACAGCCAGGACAGGAGACTAGAGAGATGGCTGTCCCCTTGGGGTGAGGTCCAGAGCCATTTAACCGGCCTTCATCCTCTAAGGGCCAAACCCTGCTGGCTCCCAACCCCAAGGCAGTTGTGCTCAGATACTAGGGTGATGGGCTCTGGCCCAGGAGACTAGCTCGACCGATGGATCTGCAGCGTTTGGCCCTAAACTCCAGCTCCAGAGCCAGTCCCATCATGTGTATGCGAGCACACAGGAGCGGGAAGACACGTCCAAACAACTGCTGCGCTTAGGAAGTTTTGGAATAAACGGGGATTCAGCCAAGGCACCCTGAACTGCCCCGGCAACAGGCTGCGAAGCTCTCGCTAACCGCGGGACAGCCCCGGCAGTGGTCCTGGCGCGTTCAGTGTGAACGGGACTAGAGCTCGAAAGGTGGCGTGTGAGTATCCAGAGAGAGCCAGGGCTGCTTCCCCAATGACCGCCACCCGGTCACTGCACACTCCGGGGCATCTTTCTATCATTTGGGGGAAGAAAAGCAGCTAGGATGGGGGTATATTTTCGTGCACAATCTGTGCTTTTCATAGGCTGCCCTCCTTTCCTGCGGGAATAATAACCCTGCGCCTGCACTCCCTGCGCCCGCTGGCCTAGGCCATGGATTAGTTCGGCTGGTTTGTTTCAAGAAGGGTGAGCTTTCACTAATCGGAAACATAATCATGTGGATTTTAAAAATATCGAGCTGCAAAAGTAAAAAAAAAACAAAAACAAAAACAAACCACCCCTGCTAACACCAACACTGAGTATGAAGGGAACAGAAGCGAGATTATTCCTCTGATCAGAGAGGAATGAATGGTAAAAACAAAACAAAGCCTGTCTGCAGGAAGCCGAGATCCGATGGAGAAAGGGTGGAAGACCTGGTTTCGATTGTCTATTTTTAGGTCTATTTGTGCTGGCTGATTAGGATCTGAGCATATCGAGATTATACGGCGGTAATGCCGCTGTGTCTCCATAAAGATTCTAGCCTTGTCCTTTTTTGGATACTCTGCTCACGCTGTTTCTGAATGATAATTATTGACTCATTATAGTTAACTAGTTAAAGATCGCGGCAAGCCGGCGTTTCCCCTTTTGGGGGTGATGTTATACCGCCCGTGTTATTGATTATTAAGGAAGCTCTTATATTGACTCCTTCCCGTTCGCCGCGTGAGAAGTGCTCCTATTTGCACTGTTTTCGAGTAGAAATACCGACTAAGGGTTTTTACTTCAGAGTACTCCCCGCCGGCGGAAAGCTGTGCAGATCCTACAATTCCCAGGGCATGGAAGAAGCGCGGAGATTAATGGACAGGGTCACAATTGCTAGCTAGTTAGCACTTCAGCACGCTCTTTTCCTGATTATCCGACTCTTTCTCCTCCTCCCCCACTGCGCTCTGCTCCGGTGCACCGGTCAGGGCCGTTCCCCCCAGCCTCCGGTGGGCTGTTTGATTGAACGGGTTTAAACTCTGTTCTCCGGGCCCTGCGCTCTGCAACGGGCCGCTTTGGGTGGCTGGGTGAGCGGAGCCGGCCCTTATTAGACCCTGGGTAATTTGCACTTGATATGAAATCTAATGGTCACATCTCAGGGGCAAAATGCCCGTTTTGGAATAATTAATATGGGGGCGGGGTTTTATTTATCGAGCCTGTAACCCCCACCCGGGCTTTCCCCATGAAATGTCCTGCTCTAAAGAGTCACTTTCTTCCCCGATTTGCCAGCCGGGAAGCGGCGCGGTGCCTGGGCTGGGCCTAGCCTCTGTGTGCAGGGCAGCTCTGACTCGGGGCCCCGGTTGAGTGAGTCTCAGGGCGATTTTCCTCCTGCCTGACTTGTATTGTTCGCCCTGTTTTCAAGAACCTCAGCGGCCACAGCCTGTTTGTTTCTGGGGGTGGCGGAAGCACCTTCCCCCAGTGCCTGGTGGGCTGTAAAGTACCGAGACCCCCCCTCCCTTGGGTGTTGAGCTGAGCCCTGGGATCCCCGCCTTGCAGTGTGTGTGATTCCGATTCTCCCTGTTACCTACCCGGCTGGGGAAGCAGGAACCGCTTCCCCCGCCGCAGAGTGGCTGGTACAACTCCCTGCCTGGCTGTGCTGGGAGGGGGGGCAGCTCCAGCTTTGGGGTGCGGGTGAGAGTGGCCTTTTATCTCAGAGGAGACGCAGGCCGCACTGGCTCAGGGGCGCTGGGCCTTGCAAGCTAATCTCCCAGGCTACATTTAGTGCAGGGGCTTATCTGCAACCCCTCGCTTCAGGGAAGCCCCTAGCAGGGACCCCCTCCCCGGGACCCACAGAGTTTATCCTGGGGGGGGGGGGCTTCACTGCAGCAGGGGAGGGTTGAACACAGGCCGGGCCAGAGATCACTGCCCCCACGCTTCCCTCGCGGACTGGCTGGGGCTGGGGGCGCCCCGGGAAGTGGCTCAAACCCCAGCGCTAACTGGAGTTGGTCGCTTCCCCCTCGCCCCGCTGCAGACTCCGTGCCCGGCCGCCAGCCCTCTCTCCGGCCCCACGTGCACAAGCAGACGGAGAAGACCACCCGCGTCCGGACGGTGCTGAACGAGAAGCAGCTGCACACGCTGCGGACCTGCTACGCGGCCAACCCGCGGCCGGACGCGCTGATGAAGGAGCAGCTGGTGGAAATGACCGGCCTGAGCCCCAGAGTGATCCGGGTCTGGTTCCAGAACAAGCGCTGCAAGGACAAGAAAAAATCCATCCTGATGAAGCAGCTGCAGCAGCAGCAGCACAGCGACAAGACAGTAAGAGCAGGGCATCTTTTTCCACCCACAGGCAGGGGCCATTTTGCAGGAGGAAACGGTTCTCACTGTAGTTCCCGAGGACTCCTGGTCTTGGCCCTTGATTTCCCCCCAATATTACTCACATGGAAATATCTGGTGGAGAAAATGTCTGTGTGGGTGCGGGACAGCACAACCCTGGGGTATTTGTACAAGACATCCCCTCTGCTCCACGCTCCCTTTTATGGGATAAATCAGCTCCCAGGGACCAATTCTATCTCTATTTACACAATTCCTAAGATCCACATAAATGTTTGTGTGAATTTAAAACAAAAATCCAATAGTAAAGATGTGTTAAATAAATGAATATCCCGCGGCAGCATCTGCAACCCCCAGAAGTGAAACTGGTTCCAAATTGACCAGAAACCAAAAGTGAAACGGACTAGTCTGAGAGACATGTACAGAGTAAACAAACAGCAGGAACAGGGACCAGCGATCTATATTTAACAAAAAATCGTTCCGCTTTAATAATCTACGGGTTTGTTGGCTACATAAAGAAAGCGATTTAGTTTTTAAAATGCATGAATTGTTATTATGAACCATGGCCGTGACCTATTAAGATATTTTGGGTTTAAGTTAAAGCTGGTTTGTCATGACAGCTACTTCATTCTTGCACTCGGGACATTGTTCAAAACGATAAAAAAATAACGCTCAACCCAAAGGGAAAGTGCTCTTCGGTGCTGAAACAAACACCTTCACGGGGTTGTTTTTTAACTGCTTGGGAGAGCCCTAAATATTGGTTTGACCCTTTTCCTCTTGGGTGCTCGGTTACAGCCAAATCATGTCAAGCTAATAATAATTTGTACAAGTGAAATCCCGGACTGAGATGTCACTTTGGGTCGGTGAGACTGCAGGAGAGCCCGGGGGAGGCACTGAGAACGAAAACCGGGGGGAGTGACTCTGTAACTCCGTTCTTGTTGGGATCAGGTAGAACGAAAGGCCCGGGCCCTGCTCCCCTCGGAGCGCCTGACCCGAGCAGCTGGTGGAACGGAGGAGGTTGCAGGGTTCTAGGCGGGAGGGAGAACAGGTCCCCGCACCTGGCGCTTCCACGCGGCCCAGGGAGCCGGGAAGCGCAGCGCTGGGGCGGGCTCCAGAGGGAGGCCAGCCGCGGTTTTAGAGAATCAGGACAGCTTTTGCGCTGGGAGAACCCGCGCCCTGGCTCTAGCTCCCGCGGCCCCTGCAATGCCCCGGGCCGCGCCCGATACCGCAGAGCCCGCCAGGTCTGAGACTTTGCTGCTTGTCTCCCCCTCTAGAGTCTGCAGGGCCTGACCGGGACCCCCCTGGTGGCCGGGAGCCCCATCCGCCATGAGAGCGCCGTGCAAGGCAACGCCGTGGAGGTCCAGACCTACCAGCCCCCGTGGAAAGCGCTCAGTGAATTCGCATTGCAGAGCGACCTGGACCAACCTGCCTTCCAGCAGCTGGTAAGAAGAGGCCGCTCGGCTCGGCTGCGGGAGCGGGTCCCTCCAACTGCTCTTTATTTATTACTCCCCGACCGTGATCACCGCACTCCATGCTGCGCCTGGGAGTAAAGTCATCCGCGGAGCGTCACGTCCGCGAAGGTTTCCAACTCCCATTGACATCACTAAAAGTTAGGAGCCGAACTGCAGCCGGGGATCCCTGTGCCTAGATTTTTGGGGGGTTGACAGTCACCCTGTGCCCGGAGGAGGAATGGTTCAGGAGCTCTAGCAACCCTCACTTCCATTTCCCTTGGTACATTTCGATGTGAATTAGAGAAAAGGGCTGTTCCCATGGGAGCTCAGCCCAGTGCAGCCCCTGAATACAGGCTGTATTAAGGGCACTTAGACCGTACGCTCCCTGGGGCAGGAGCTGTGATCCACAGCAGGGCTACAGGAATGTTAAACGGTCAGGAGACCAATAATGATAGAAAGGGGATTAGAGATAGGGACGTGTTCCTGGTGCGTTCCCATTTCAACGGTTCCCCGCACTCTTTGGCAAGGGAATAGGAAGTGTCCTTATTAACGAACAAAACAAAACAGCCAGTTCCATCGCACTTGGAAAAAGGAAGCGAGAGAAATTCCCCGGGACAAATCAGCTAGTGGTTTATAATTGACCATGTGCTAGTAAACAGTTACAAGGGGCCAGATCCGGACATTCTGACTCAGGAGTTTCTCATTCCTAGTTAGACGCTGAAATTCTCTCTAGACGGGCAAAACTGGCCCTGACTTCAATGGAAATTGGGTCAGGATTCCAGGGGCTGGCCCATGGGCTCTCTGGGTTTTAACACTCCCGTTCCGATGCCCAGCCTGCGTTAACTTTTCTCTGAGCTGGGTGTTTGTGGAGGAGACTCGGGCTTAGAAAAAGAAGCGGACGAAGCCCCCCGTTAATGTACTCCTCCGCTATCACTGTGATGTTTTAGAAGATAATCAAAAATTAATCTTGTGTTATGTTTAGTTAATATAATGGGAAAGTGAGACAGGAGTGCTGTATGAATAATTAAACGATCATTTACTAGCATTGGAAGAGCGAATTGATGAAATATGCTGCACATACATCACCCTGTGATATATGGAGCCCAGCACTGCGCAACTGCCACTGGACCACTGCCTAGTCTGAAATTAACTTCGAAAAGTCTAGCAGATTTCTTAATGGGCAGGAGAGCCTCTTCCCATTGCAAAGAAATCCCCGGGGGTTGCATTAGGAGTGTGCAGCACTGCTGAGCGGGGGAGATTTTTGCCATAGTGCCCAATAGGATTCCGCCAGGAGGAGGGAACTTCTCTCTAGGACGCCTGGGTTCTCATCAGCTTGGTTTGTTTGTTTAATTATAGGTAATCATGTCCTATCCTTGTATTACGGATGAGATTTGTTTTGCCAGCACAAGCCCTGCCTGGCAGAAGGGCTCTGTGGTTTGAATGTTGGCAAGAAGAAGGAAGGGTTCTGCGGGTTGTGTCGCTCCCCTTGTGCTAGCCCCTGACAATAGGCGTTTATGGCATTACTCTGAGCAGGATGGAGGGGTTCTTTAGCTATGGGCATCCCTGCTTGGGTGGGTCGAGGCTAGGTTTAGAACAAGTGTTATTTAAACACGTTTGAACTAAAATGTGTACAAACCCTGGAGGAGACAGGGCATGTTGTATTTTAGCGCCTTATCTGCTGCAGGTGAATCTTAGCTAGTTTTAAAACCCTGCCTTGAACTTGGTGCTAGAATATTTTTTTAGCAGCGTCTAATTAAAACGGTTAACACGATAAAAAAAAAGCTTCCCCCGGTCTAGATAAGACAGGGATTGGGGGCTCTGAATTCTGCCCACATCGCTCTCACCCATCTCCCCCCCCCCTTTCTTCTCCCCCCCAGGTATCCTTTTCCGAATCTGGCTCCTTGGGTAACTCTTCTGGCAGCGATGTGACCTCCTTGTCTTCCCAGTTACCTGACACCCCCAACAGCATGGTACCCAGTCCTGTGGAGACGTGAGACCAGCACACCCCCCAGCAGATTTGGACTTTCGCATGCTCCTGCTCCCTGCATGAGACAAGCCCAGCCTCGGGCTGGCCCAGAGCTCCAAACAAAACTTTTTATAAAAATATTATTTAAAAACAAACAAAAATATGTCTTGACTGCCAAAAAGCACCAGGATTCTAGCTGCCTTCACCGGACTGGAGAGAACTCTTCCCCCCCCCCCTATTTTTTCCTTACGGATTTTTTTTTCTCCCCAGAGGAAACCTGGATTTACTAAAATTAGCCCCCAAATCACGTACTGTATAATGGTAGTTTGTACATGTTTTGTTTCGTTTTCCTTTTTGGAAGAAAAATGGATCTTTTGTGTCTTCCTAAGACTGTTGGAAGTCAGTTAAATCATCTCAGCTCGATGTTGTCTTCTGAGTAGTCATCTCCACCCCAGTGTCTCTCACAGCACCACATGAGTGAGATCATTCCATACTCCGCATTATCCCTGACTTGAGAACCTTGTCCTGTTTTTGGTGGGGGGAAAGGACCCCCCCCCACAAGCCGCATGATTGCTGGAAAACATATATATGGAAATGAGACTTTTATTGAAAATGTTAAGTTATCTTATGGACGGAGGACAGATTGTTTGAGCCTTTAAAGAACAAAAGTAAGTTATTGTTATTTATTGTCAGAGCAGCAGTTAATAGTGGGATTAATATTTTGATTGTAATAAAAAATAACCCCATTGGAAAGTGCTACATCGTGTGTGTATTGTTAATCAGCTCTGTCAGGTGAAGAATAAAGAGAAACCAAGGTCAAAATTCTGCGGAAATAATTCTAAGGGGCCATCCTTGAAAACAAATCTGCAGCTCGAAATTACCATCCGGAATCAAAATGGTCAAACTAGAAACAAGATAGATAAATGACCTCTTCTGCCATGGTATCAGAGGCTTTAAAGTAATACACGGAGCAGCAGGAATCCGTGTTGCTAACGAGCTCCCAGTAATACTGAGCTAATAAAACTAGCAACGTTCATCGAACTGCATTATTTATAACTGTTTTCTTATCAATGTATATTTTAAAAAACACCCTGGTGTGGATTTTGATTGATATTAAAAGGAAAAGCTGAATGCCCCCCCCCCAATAATGATTGTATAATTTAATCGACTTGCCTTCCTGAATCATGGCACTACCTGTTAAAGCATCCTGTCTGCTATCACAGGGTATTTTTAAATTAGAAAACAAAATTATTTCCAGTTTCAACGTGAACCATTTTTCAAAACCCCAATGCAAGCTGCCCTTCTTCCCAGTGCATCCCTGGTGAAAACGTTTGTTTTCTCAGCAGTAAGAGACAGAGATTTCATCTCCAGGGCAGCAGCATAGAAATGCTGGGCAGGGCTCGCTGTAATTCTGCTTCTCTTTGCAGTTTCTTATTTCAGATCACACTCAATTGCCAGCGACTGGGGTTGTCCCTACAAATCTATTAAATGTAGCACCAGAATTGGAGTTGTTTTGTTCTCACCTGTGATTCTGTTACTGCATTTACAATTAGGCCCTGGCCTGCGCCCTCCCCCACGAGGCAGCGTATGGAGTGGGCTCTGGGTTTGGCCGGCTTTAGCTGCTGGGATCCTAATTCACAGGGAAAGTGAACTGCTCGGGGTGAACAGGGACGCTGTTAGCACGGGCTGGGCAGTAACCCGGCCCCCAGCTTCTGACCAGGAGAATGTCATTGGGCCAAAGGTTACGTCCTCTCCCCCACTCTTTATTTGAGGATGTCTCTGATTCATGCGGGGGGAGGGGTGAAGGCACCTTTAGAGCGTGGGCGTGTGAAATATAGTTATTGACAATTTGCTGCTCAATAAGGAGATGAGGATGAATCTGCATTAGGATCGTTGGCTTCCTTCCACCGGTGTAAAGGTACTGTCAATCCAGAGCCATTCCGGATTTACACCGGTGGAAAAGAGGGCAAAGCTGGCTGTTAGTAGGGCTAATGACTTGAGCTTGGCTGTTACCCACCGTCCCAGAGCTAAGACCCACTCCGCCCCTCCCACGTAGTTAGAGCCCCTCTCCTGTAGCCCTTCACGCAGGCACAACTTCCCTCGGGTGTCGGCCGCAGTGGGCAGCGTTGTCAGCGCCCTCCAGCAGCCCAGGCTGCAGGCCGGGCCAAGGGCGCCGGGCCGGTACCGGCCCGAGCTCGCACTCACTGACCGCGCCACCTAAGCCGGCCCTGCTCAGCCTGGCCCAGCTGTGACTGTTCCTGCCGCGGACACACACACCTCGGTTCTGCTCGGTAGCTGCATAACTAACAATTAGGAGGGCGCTGAGGTTGGGTTTCGGTTGACAAGACTACTAATAGCGCTGCAGTCTGTGTAACAGGCTTTTCGGCACAGAGCCGTCTGCAGCTCATTGTCTCCCGGGCTGCAATGCCCAAGCCGAAGCATTTAGCAACCACGAATATCCTTTTTTTTTTTTTTTTTGTTACGCGGCTTGCCACTCAAGAGGCCTAGTATTGTCCAGGCCGTGCAAAGCACTTACCCTAAACTGCTCTGCTGGGGGGGGCTAAGAGGCTGTAGAAATAAAACCCTTTGCACCTAGGGAAGGCGAGGGGCAGAAGCCGGGGAGATCACCCAGAGAACAGCCCCCACGCAGGGAATCGCTAGTATCTAGTAAGTCAAATAATAATTGCCGAGCCCCAGACACAAGCCGCCAGCTCGACCTTTTAAAGGCCACGTAGCAACGAGCTAATTAACGCGCTAAATCCTGTGACAGCAGCTTGGGATCCCCGCGAGTGGCTCGTTTGTCCTGGCTGTCCCCAGAGTGGATTTGTGATGTGATCAATCTAGTTGCATTTATTAATTCTCCCGTCTAGACAGAGGCGAAGGCTGGGCGGCTCCTTATCTGGGTTTGGCATCACCTGCAAGCGATACACTGAAGGGAGCCACAACCACCCTCCGTTACGGGCGCTGCTAGTTCCCCTCCGAGAACCAGTCTGGCGTGTCCTGGGTTTATTTTCTTTGCAGACCCAAAGGCGAAGGGTTTCTCTGGGGAGGGAGGGGCCGCGCTTGCTGCAATGGCCCCTGGATAGGCCGTGCCCAGGTCAGCTGGTGTGACATTTCAAACCCCGCCGCCGGCCCTCTGTGTGTGTGTTTTAAAGAGAAACTGACTAGTGATCGCAGGAAATAAGAGGCAGATACTGAATCTCCACCAGGCCCCCGGGCCAGGCCATGAGCTGGAGGCTCGGGTTCTCAGTCACAAATATTTAACCCTTTGTTTAACCCTCCGGTGCCAGCTCTCCACCCCCTCCCTTTTGGCAGTGGGAACCTGCCCCCTTGCAAGGGTCTGGCACAAGGCAGATGCCAGCTGCAGGGGGCTAGAAGAGCCCCATAGACGGAGTTGCGGATGGATTTAGGGCTGGCCAACAGGATTGTGGGCTTTCAGCGAGGGGCAGAGCTGGGCTTTGCTCAGAGGCTTGTCTCTCTGTGTCCCCCTAGGAGCCCCTCGGGCCAGCTGGGGCTGCAGGCACGTCACTGGGGGCCGGGAGGCGGGGGTGGGGTGATGGGGAGACAGTGGAAAGGGCCCGAAGTCTGGTTTTCTTCTAGTTCCCGAGAGACAGCAGCACTTTGCCTTTAATAAGCTCTTTCTCCCGGGTGTAGGAAATGGGGCTGCAAACTCCGAGATAAGAGTCTAGATAGGCTGGGTTAATAAGGACCAGGTTCGCCTCCGCACTGCCCGGGCAGGCTTGGAATGAGAGCTGCTGGATCCTTGCAGATCGTGTGCACTTAACCTAGACCGCTCCCCTCCCTCCAGTCCTGCACACTCAGCCCTCCAGATCTCCCCTAGGGGCAGGCGGGGCCTGACCTGAGTCAGGGACAGCGCCTCCAGACACCTTCCCCACAGACACAGTCCTCATCTCCACTGCTGCTGGAGTGGGGCGGAGCTGCCCCCTTTGCATTAAGGGGCGCGGGTTGCGGAGCTGATTGGAATCCCTGCATTGAGCGCATCCACCGCGCGCGCGTAGCTGTGTGTCTAATAGGCACTGGCCATCTCCGCAGCCCGGCGTCGGGCCATGCAGGAGTTGCTCGGTCATTCCCTGCCTTTGTGCCGGCTCTGACCAAGGGAGCCTGCCCTGTCTGCCAGGGACAGGTGGAGGCTGCAGGGCCCCGAGCTGAGGTCAGCGCCCCGCTGAGTTAGTTGCATCAATAAGGAAGCTCAGGTCTCCCCCAGCCAGCAGGGGTTTCCCCGTACATTAAACTCTCCGTTGCAGACAAGTCTCCCCTCCCGCCTACCAGCAATGAACCGGGCAGGATTATGTGTCTGCCGCAGGGCTTGCGCCGGGCACGGGGCCAAGTGGGCCCTTTGGGGTGACTCTGTGTCTGGTCCCAGCTCTCTCTAGCTGCAGGTTTGTTTGAAGCCTGGTGAGTGTAACTTCCGAGTCACTAACCTGTGCTGGGAAGTGGAGAAGTTGGATGCTTGGCAAACATACCAGTGTCCTCCCAGGTAAGGTCTAGGCAGCGAGCCGCCTGCAGGCCAGGGGAGCTGAACTTCATCTGGGCCACCAGGGCTGCGGGACCCAGGAGCAAACAGTCGGACCACCTGAGTTTGCAGAGGTGCTGAAGCGCTTGATCTAAAGGGAGTCCACGTGGGAGTCTCCGCCGGGCAGCTGCATGCAGGGGGGATGGTGAAAGGGCTGCTTGGGAGGGGTGAGGGGTAGAAAACGGGCTCTAACCCGGGACACAAAGGGAGGGAAGATGAGGGAACTTTCCCCGGCTGCAGGGCAGTCTGTGTGATACACACGGAGTTGGGGTAGAGACTGTCACTCCAGCGCATTGAGATTTGCGGAGTCCATTAGGAAGCGGAGCCACGAAGCCATACGGCGGAGCGATGCTGCAGCTGCAGCCGGACCCTGGAGTGTCTGGAGCAGCCAATAAAACAACTCGGGGAACACAGACAAATTAAAAGTGGTGTCTGGAGCAGCCAACCTAGAGCGAGCCCCGCGCTAATTGGCGCAGGCGGAGCACGGGCCAGCCCCTCGTGCAGACCCTGTCGTGGCCACCAGGCAGCCGCTGCCGAAAGCGGCAGAGAGGGAGTGGGTAGAAGGGGGGTTAGGCCCCCCTGGAGGCGGGTGAGCTCCCTACTCCCCGGGCTCAGCGGCGGGGCGGCCCCGGCCAGGCGGACCCCGCTGCGGGCAGTGCCAGCGGGGGAGCTGTGCCCGGCGCTGGGCAGCGCTCACCTGCCAGCGGCCCCCTCGCGGCCCGGCAGCGGCGTGCGGGTGGCTTCAGGGCCCCAGCCTGGGTCAATCCTGGGGCGGCTTCACGCCGGGAGGTGGCCGGGCGCGATCCCGCCGGGCTCGGGGCCCGGGGCCACTCGCTCCCTCTGCTGCGCCCCAGCCACGTCCCCCGCCTAGATTGAAACAAGCTGCTCCCGTCACCTGGGGATGGAGCCGCCCGGCCCCTGGAATGCGACCAGCCATAAAAGCGCAGCCCGGCCGGGCGGCTCCTTGAAGAGGGAACTTGAAACCCCAGCGCGGCCCCCAGTCCCGCTCCTCCGCCGCCTCCAGGGGCCGGGCTGCTGCCCGGCTCACGCCGCAGCTCCCCCTACCGCCGGGGCAGGTGTCTCGGGGGTGGCAGCGGGGCCGGCTCAGCTCCTGGGCGCTGCCCGGTAACGGTTGACTGGCCCGGCCCGGCCCGGCCCGGGGGGGGGGGGGGCTGGTTGGCGCGCGCTCTGCTCCATCCCAACGAGCGCCTGTTGGGACCCAGCCCGCGCTAGCTGCGGAGAGTCTCCCGCCCGACACCGGGGCACCGCCCCGGCGGGGGGGGATCCCGCCTCCCTGGGCGCGGGCGGCAATTAGCTGCTTTAACGAGCCATGGCGGCGCGGGAGGCTCGGGGACCCCGCGCGGGCGGATGCCCAGGGTGGGCGCTGCACCGCAGCGGGCGGCTCTAGGCTAGAGGCGGAGAGAACCGTCCCCTTCTCCTCCGGCCCTCGTGCCAGGAGCCCCCGGGGCCACCCGCCAGGCTCCGATCCTGGCCGCTCGAGACACCCGAAGGCGAAGGGAGCCGGGCGGGGGGAGAACAGCTCCGGCGCTGAAGGCAAACCTGGGGCACCTCCGACCGGGTTTTTAGGCTGCTCCCTTCCACTGGCGTCAATGGGAGCGAGGAGCCTAAATACCGTTGGACCCTTGTCACGAACCCTTCACACACTCGTTCACCTGCCCAGACTCCCATTGGCTACAATTGCCCTACGCAGAATCGGGCCCAGCAGAAACCAGTAAACACGAACTAGGGCTGGGTTTTGATTTAATATGGCCTCCCAGCCCTATTCCTTTCCTTTCGCCTTCACTTCAGCTCCCGCCACCCTGTTGTCTCCCTTCCTAACGAGAAAAACAAAGGTTTGAAGTTTTATGTTAAAAGGACAAATGTCTCCACCATCTGGGTTCATCCGAGCCATGGCACATTTATTAGACGCCAGTAATACGGTGATTTATGCACCAGTTGAAAATTCAGACAGTGAATCACGTGCCGGGAGCAAGGCAAGGTCTGGAGAAAATGGACACGCTGCCCTCCCCAGTGCCAGGAGCCTGCAAAGGCCATCCCAGGGGAGAGGGCCACCAGGCTGCAGCAGGTTAAGGATAAGGGAGAGGAATCGCAGCCAAGCTGGGCTGCTGTACTTGACAGAAGAACCTGTGACAAAAGGTCCATCACAGCTGGCATGGCCCTGCCTGGAAAATCTCCAGAGACTTGGGCAGGCTTGAAGATCCTGTGGCTGGTGTGGAAATGGAAGCTGGCGAGAGCAGAGCAGAGCCAGCAATTGTATTGGAAACCTCTCTGCAGGGCTTGCTGGACAGGTCGGTTTGCCAAAGCTCTGGCTTGTTTTAATTTTGTCTTGTCTACACGGGGTGAACCAAGTATCTGTTCCCAAATTCTGTGCTCACACCTGGGCAGACTCAAATCAAGGGGAGCTGAGCAGCTGGACTCACAGGGGTGTGTCTCATCCCAGCATTGGGCCGGAGAGCCCCTGGGGGGTACATTCGATTACCTGCTTGTCATTGCTGCCCCCTGGCTAGTCCACTCACCTGAGCAACGAGCCCTCCTTCAAGCAGAGCCCCATGACTGGCACCACAAACAGCGAGCTTCTGAAAGAGATGGCCCAAACCCCTCCAATGTCACACAAGGGCTTGTTTTCTTTAGCCTGCTCTGAACGCTGCTGGCAAGGGGCTGTTTTCTACTGAATAAAGTATTTAAGCACCGACTACCCCACCTTCCTGTCCCAGAAAAAAAGTTTGAATGAATCCTTGGTGATCAAAGCTACTTGTGATCCTTCTGGGACCTGTCTGCAAATGCTTTAAATCTACTTAATGGCTGCTGTAGCCCAAATGCTTGGTATTTCCAAGAACCACAGACTATTCCAGCCAGCAAGATGGATACTTTAAATAGGTTTAGAGACCTTAACAAGAAAACAAAAGGCAACCTATCTTAATCCTTTCCCCCAAAACTCATTTGGCTGCTCATAAAAAGCAGTGGCAGTGAGAAAGTCAGGAAATAAAGTGCCCTCTTGTTCCCTCATTATTAACATCAACAGCAAATTTCATATTTGCCGTCTTGGATTTCCCTTTTTCTGGGAATTTTTAATCCCAAATTCCCTTTTGGTTATGAAAGTAGGAAACCTTGAAATACAGTGACATTGTGAACTGAGTGCCTTTCCAGCTGCAACTGACACTCGCTTCCAGCCACTGCCAGTAGTTTGTGAGCAGCAGGATATTGTTGCACAACCACTGAAGTGCTCAGAAACTCTTGAAAATAGAGGGTCCCATCCTGTTCACACTGCAGAGGGACAATTTGCCATGGACTTGAGTAGGTGCAGGGACTGGCCCAGAGACTGACAGAGTTCAAGTGTGCTCTGTTTAGTAGTAAGGGCAGGGAACTGGGTTATTTTTTCCCAATTGCATCTTTGCAGTGGGGATATTACTATTAATTTGTATTACCATAGCTGCAAGGAGCCCTAGTTATGAATCAGGACTTCATTGTGCTAAGTGCTGTACAAACACGGAACAAAAAACTGTCCCTGCCTCTAAGGAGTTTGCAATCTAGGAATACTTACTTCCCTGACAGGGCTGTTTGTGAGGTGCTTTGATAGCTTTGGATTAGTGAAGTGTTGCAATTATATATTTTAACATTTGATTATTATGTATGCAGCACTGTAAATGTGCACAGAGCTTTATCATAATGACAGTGTTCTGGGTATTTCCTATGGGCACAATTTTGATTTTTCAGATTCTTTTCTACATTGTCTCCTTTCTAATCAGAGTCTTCCTTCCCTTGCCCCATCCTTCATGTTATCACTGAGGCATGAATCTCTGCTGTGACTGAAAATTGTGATGTTAAACACACTGACTTGACAGTGGCTGGCTTAGAGCGAACAAATGTCTTTACATGCAGAAATCTTGACATTGAGGAAAAATGGGGAAAGAAAGAAAGAAAAAAATAGGGAAAGGAAAGGGAGCCTGCAAAATCCATTGTTAAAACTCTTCCTTAGTATGGTGGGGAGCTCTGTAACACTATTCTTCAAGATACTCACTCCAGTGTTCGCATATCGGTTTGTAAGCCTGGGGTCTGATTTTATACAATATATAACATTCATTAAACATTCTACAATAAAAATTTTTATTTGCTTACAACATCATGGTGGCATTTATGTTACACCCTTTTTAATGCATCTCTCAAGTTTAAAGCAACAGAGGGTCCTGTGGCACCTTTAAGGCTAACAGAAGTATTGGGAGCATAAGCTTTCGTGGGTAAGAACCTCACTTCTTCAGATGCAAGATCTGTTGCTTTTTACAGATTCAGACTAACACGGCTACCCCTCTGATACTCTCAAGTTTAGTTTTGAATAAGTTTATAATATCCATATTTTTCTTTTTTGTCTCATGTTTGTGTGTGCCTGGTAATTGTTACAATTCACCAGGGTAAAGTAGTAATCTGAATCACCACAGACTGTCATATTTCTGAGAAATAATTTTAGCCTAGTTAAACAAGCAAAAGAAAATCTTATTTTCAACAGAAACACCATAATTGTGTTTTAATATTGCTTGACATAGCTTTATGAAAACTCACCATTAACAGTACCAAGATGCATCACAATTTTTTAACAATTATTATGAAAGTCTTATTCAAACTTTAAAAATGTGTCTTATTCTAAATCACAAGAAAAGTCTAAATGAACTCTAAATTGAGTCAATTCAGCATAAACTTGCTAAAACTTTGATTAATTCAAAAGACGCCTCAAAACTTCTATTTCTATTTATGAGATTGTGTGGTCTATAGTAATCTGAATAAGTCACACTACAAACAGAATAAGTTATTTTATTACAAGATATATAGAAGATAACATTTTCTATATTTGTAACCTAATTTCAGCAGTTTTACAGTGCAAGAAGTACACATCATAGGGTAGAAGCTACCAAAGCCATGATGTAGTATGTAAATGAAATAAACAATTTTCAAAATTAAAAAACAGAGCTTTAAAGTATCTACAATACTTAAGACATAAATAGTGCAAATTATATATATCTACAACATAAGTATGTAGAGTATCTAGAAGTTTCCAAAACAGTTTCTTAAAGTATGTAATTAGCACAAATTGCTTAACATTAACATGTTAGATGTTTTAAAAATGGAAACAAAATGAAACACTTATTTTTTCTCTTTTTTCAAGAAAAACTGTCGTGCTTCTTCCCAGGCCTGGCAAGGGAATCTGTTAGACAGCTCAAGATAATCTTGGGAAGTGAAGAATTTTTCTGCTAAAGAGAAAACATAAAATTATCAAACTATTCTTTCTTACTATGGTAATAAAACAAGAATAAAAAACATGGGCAATTCAACTTGATTCACCTCTTTTACCTCCTATAAACAAAGTCCTTAAAACACAGAAAAACAGTTCTATGCTACTATGCATGCATTATTTTTTTGGTGAAGGGTGCTATCCTACCGCAGTGAAGTAATGGCAAAGCACTTACTGCGTCAGTCTCTCTGTTCCAGCTAAGCTCTGCTCCAGACAATAACTGGGCTTTATGCACCTTTGTGCTCCCTGTGTTTTGGCACCAGTCAGGGACCAATTCAGTCCCTTTCAGTTAAGCAGCTTTGAGACTGCCCTAATTTGTCACTGGCTACCAATTACTTTAACGGTGTCCCATGAAGGTGAAGAGATCTGCCCACAGAAAGCTCACAGCAAGATCAGGAACTTAGGGCCCTATCTTGCAAACTTTTAGTACTCCTTTCATAAGTACTTGCTAGTAAAGTTAATGGGACTACTCATGAAAGTAAAGGTTTGTAAGATCAGACTCTTCAACTACTGTAAACAATCATAATTCAGCTTCATGATTCAATATAAAAAGCAAATTCTACTGTATCAAGCAGAATGAAAGTCCAACCTTGTTTATTTAACGGGACATTATCTTTGAGGTTTAAAATGATATATTTAAAAAATGATCCTGATTATGTTGTTAATCATACCTTAGACTGTTATAATTGGAATTAGTTTAGAAATCAAACTCACCTGTCACCATGTATTTTTGCCTTTCATTCAGTTTGGACAATGAAAATAAAATAGTTCATTTTCTCTTTGGTTTTTAGTTTGTTTCACTTGTAGGTTCTTATGCATAAACACAATGCTGTAATGTCTGCAGCAAAGTGTTTGTTTCAAATCAAACCAAAAATGTTTTAATTGATATTAAAAAGTATCATGAAACTGCAATAATATCTGATTTTGTAAACATTTTTTAAAAACTCAAAGCCTTAATTTTGCACCTAGACTGCCTAACAGTATCCTGTTAAATATACTGCAATGTGTTAACTGGTTATCACCGTGAATCACTTCTTGGTGGCTGAAATAAAAAAAGACTATAAAAGGGTCCACTGTACTGTATGCTGAATATGGAGAACCCGAAATGAGCTCCTGAGTCACTCGCACATCTGAATCTCAAGTCAGTCTACTAGGCAATGGCTGTCTCAGATGAACATCTTTCAAAAATGTAGCTTGCAGTGGTTAATCATGTTCCACATTCCAAAGGTATTTACAAGCACAGGAAAACAATGCAGTAACCTTTTACAAACTGATACAGTGCTTATGCATATAATCACAGGAGAATATTTTATTCATAGTTTCCGGCCATTGTCTGGGGGGCTATTGGGGTGCATTGAAAATCTTCATGTGGCTCCAGTGACTTAAAACCCCTGAATAGAGACGTACTAACACGAGTAAATGTATGCACGTTTAAGTGTTTGCAGGATACACTAACACAGGGGTAGGCAACCTATGGCACGCGTGCTGAAGGCGGCACGTGAGCTGATTTTCAGTGGCACTCACACTGCCTGGGTCCTGGGCACCGGTCTGGGGAGCTCTGCATTTTAATTTAATTTTAAATGAAGTTTCTTAAACATTTTAAAAACCTTATTTACTTTACATACAACAATAGTTTAGTTATATATTATGGACTTATAGAAAGAGATCTTCTAAAAACGTTAAAATGTATTGATTGGCACGCAAAACCTTAAATTAGAGTGAATAAATGAAGACTCCTGAAAGGTTGCCGACCCCAGCACTAACACATCACACTGCATTTAACAAGATCTACATTCTGAACTTCTGATGCTACAAGCAGTAAAACTACAAGTTACAAGTCATGTAAATAACTTAGGCTAAAAGAGTCTCCCTAAATATATGATGTCATTTTGTTGTTTACTGCATTTTTTTTTATTGTGAGGGCAGATACCATGAGCTAATCACAGTAAAATACAAGATCTTCCACATTTTTGTTATGTAATTGTTAAGTTGGTAAATTTCACTGGAGACATACCCTTTTGTTGAGAAGACTGGTTATCTGTTTGGCCTGAATTCTGTGTGAAATCCTATAAAATAAAACAAATGTTATTTAGTTTTCAGATCTACTATATGAAGAAGTAAAAAAGAGATGAGATTTAATTTTTCATAGTTACAAGAAAATATAATCCTTCTAATGAAACCTGTGAATGAATAAACTTAGATCTGTTTGTTATAAAGAAATAACAAAATACTGTTAACATTTAAATCATATTATATGCAGTTGATTTTAATAACACTTTCCAGAAAAATGCCTTTATTTTGTGCAAGAACACCTTCTTATGAAATTAGGAACACTTCTTATTATATGATTTTTAACTTTAACAAAACTCTAGCTACCGCTGCATTTCTTTAAAACAGAAGTCTTCTCAGATTTATATTTTCCACTTTGTATAATATATGCTTAAGGATTTCTTCAGTTGTCACTCACATATTACTAATGTTTATTATCTCTACCTACAGCAAGAGTCTGATCCTGATCTCATAGAAATCAATGGGAGTTTTGTCACAGATGTAACTAACTCTAGATCGTACAATAACTGACTGCACAATAGCAATAGATCATAATAAAATTTAGGTGCCCAATCCTGTATATCATGTGCCGTGTTTGTAGTCTTTTGCTTACGTAGGGCTTGATCTCGCACCCAGTGAAGTCTGAACTTTGCCATTGATTTCAATGGAAGCAGACTCATGCCCATAAGTAGCCAGTAGGATTACTCAAGTCAGTAGTAAGGGCTTTCAGGATCAGGCCCTTCATTTAAGTATCTGTCAAACATAGCTGATATTTTTGATTCATGCTGATATATTCTCTAAGAGCAATGATTTATCAAATCACATATATTCTGTTAAATAATATTTTGATCTATTTTAACACATTGCATCCAGATTTAGAAACAACAAAAATAACTAGGATGATGTAGAGTGTGGAAAGAATTCTGTTTCTGGGGTGATGTTAAATGTATAGCTGTAAAGTCCGATTGAATCATTTTCCTCTTCTGAGTTAGCCTTGTACACATTTCTAAAACACAACTATATTTTAATGACTTTTTTATGATATATATTTGTATATATCCAAATATTGTATATATCCAATATATTTGCCAAATAGTCAAATAATCAGAAGAATTTCTTTTTGCATTTCCTAGCATAAAGGATCCCGTTCTCTAATGAGGTAGGCAGATCCTAAAGTCCAAACTCAGATAAAACTCCCATTAAAGCAAATGGTAGATTTACCCGAGTAAGGATCGCAGAGTCTGTCTCCTGATGACAGTAAGTTGACATATAAATATAAATGTAAATCTGTTGTTTCCTTATTGATATCTGAAAATTCCTTCACTTTTACAGTACTTATTATGTGCTTTAAACATTTCGGGCCAGATTCTCTGGTGTAAACTGTCATAGCTCCACTGAAGTCAACAGAGCTGTGACAATTTGTACCAGCTGAGAATCTACCATTAGATTTTTAATTTTGATGTGAAAACATTTTCAATTTGCCATTGGCACTTGACTTCAAATACTCCTATGAACTGCAAATCAGGATAAACAGCACCTGAATTAATATTTAATAAAGTAAAGCTAACCTTTGTAATTTTATTTATGCTGTGGCTTCTCGATCAGAGACCATCACCAATGCCAGTTTCACTCTTACAGTGAGAAAAGTTCAGTAAATAACTTTAATTATAAGGATCAGATTAGTGTCTGGAGTAATTTTTCCTCCCTCCCCTTCTGGTTGAGGAAACTGCTGTTTGCATGTGATGTCGAATTTGTGTTTCTTAAGTTACGTCAAAGGCAACTAGAGATTTCATATAAGCATATGTTAATACTTTTAAAAAACAAATCCAAATAAAAATGAATTATTTTTTATATGCATACAAAAATGAGTTGGTTACAATAGGAACAATTTTTGAGTGTTAAATTCTAGTGTTCTTTGTAACAATTATGTAAAAATTTTGAGTATTCAAAATGACGAAAATATAAAGTTACACTGAAAAGCATGATGTCATCTGAAGACTTTTTAATAATTATTTAGCTTTCATGTCCTCTCCCCAAAATATATCCAGTCTAGATTTGGAAAATTTGGAAAGCTTTTGAAAAACCCCCCAACAACTTAATTTTCTCCATTCAGTTGGTCATAGATCATCAGCTACGAACAATATTGCTTTATCAACAATTATAACTTTCACTTGACTGCTACAGAATTCAATCTGTTCAATCAACATCAAAATATGTTTTAAATAAAAATCAGAATATTTAGTTAAGCTGCATGTACTTTTTAATTTGAAAATAGTTAATGCAACTTTTTCATATATATGTTTTTCATAAACTGATGAATAAAGCACAGAACATCAGTTTACAAAAAGAGAATACAATCCTGCAAACCCTTGTTCATGAGAGTAGTCTCAATTAACGCAATGATTTACTTACACATGTAAAGAGTGCAAGATCAGGACCATAATATATATTCTGGTATTTTTATTTATGTGTGTATGTGTGTGTATATATACACACACACACACACACACACGCACAAATGATCAGTAAATTCTCTCTGCAAATCTGTTGTACACAGCACGTAGTTGAGTATCTATCTGTAACTAGATGCATTATAGAAAACAAACAACACATGTACAATAAAATATCTTCCTTAAAAAGCAGTATTTTAAAAATTGTCTAATAGCTGCAACTAGTGCAAATTTCACCGTGTCCAATCACTTGAATGAAAATAGAGTCCCACATGTGACAGTGAGAACCCAACTACTTAGAAACCTTTTAGTACTACAAGAAGCCTCAAGTACAGAAATAATCTGTGGTTTGAAAAATAATTGGAAGATGTCTTAAAGTGCTTAAATGTTATTTATTTGTACTATCTAAAGTGAATTAATTTCATATGTACAGAAAAGACCAAAGTATTGTAGTCAGATTGTGTGTAATTGCACGTCACTAGAATAGCTACCTGAATGAATGTGGCAAGTAAAACACAACTCATCTCCTGCTCCAGAATGATCTTGTTCTGAGGGTTATTGTAACAAGCAGCTATTAGCGTAGGGAAGAGCACTTTGATTAGGCGAGGATCACTGAAATACTGGAAAGGCAACTGGCATAGTTTTTGCAGCACTGTGGGGTGACGGCCAGATTGTACAATTACCTGAAAATACAAGAGTAACATAACATTAGAACAGTTGTGCTATTTGCTCTTGCTTTTACATTAACTGGTAGGAATTTGGAAACTATAGTAACTAAAAGAACATGGTTGAGAAAAAAATGTTTAATGAATGCCAAAAGAAAAGCTCAGAGGATTTAATCAAAATAATTTCTGTAATACAAGTATTATATCCATAGCAGTTATAAGAATGTAAGGAATATTTGATTATAAAGCATCCTTTTCCTGCATAATTTAAAAAAAAAACCCAAGCAAATGAAAACAGAGTTATTTGAAGACTACTATACATCATTTAATGCTACGATAAGAGAGACAAAGTAATACTGCAAAGAGATGATAATAATTTACAATAACACACTTTTAAAATATAATAAGCATGATTTTAGAAAAATAATAAAGAGATCACCAGTAATGAAATAACCCTTATGATGCACATTCATGCTTTACTATAATTCTCTCTAGCAATTATAAAAGACTATGTTTCATCATAGATGTCTGCTCCACATTCACCCAGGCACTGAAAAGAAAAGGTGATTGTAAATTGCACAGCAATGAGTTTCAGCAAGTATAGACTCAGAAAGATCCTCCCATCTGTATTTCTTATCTCAGTTTCTATCAGTGCCATTGACTCTAAAAGGAGAATTGTTTAGATAAATGGAACTGTTGTCATGAAGCAGGCTAGGTTTACAACTGTGTACATCTGAAGAAATAAAGCAATGCCATTAATGGTATCTTTCAGGGGAACCCTCCTAATTTACTCACTAGTCGTACAAAGTCTTGATGATAAACTAAAAAATGTCAAAATCAGATCTGTTCCGAGTAACCTTGATTAGACAATTATAATATGAAAGAGCTGCTTGACCCAAAGTTGGCTTTTCAGTATAGGAGGAAGCTCCTATAAGGTTAGGAACACTGTAAAACTTAAGGTCATGACTGTAAATTGTACTTGGAAAAACACAATTTTACAGGTACACACCCAGACAGGACTGCATTCAAATTAAAACCAGAAGGACAGAAAGAAGCAGTGGAGACCACAGGAACATAAATTACAGGGATTTACAAGTTTTCAAAGCACTTTTAACAATACGTTAAGAACACACTCTCAGTTGATAATGCAGTTTGGTTTAAGAACAAGATCAACAAAGTAATAGTTCACATTTTTTAGTTCAATAGCCAAAAAGACATTGAAAACCCTTCAGAGAATACTGATAGGAATGCCTTAATTCTCTTAAATCCAAGAGGAATTTTTAAAAAAACAACCAAATATGTGACAATTTAGCATGCATTCAGACATTTCTCTTTTGAGAAAAATATTATCTACATTATCAATAAAGTACCAGGATGAATCTATAGTTAATTATCAGCTACAAATTCTGTAAGCAAATGATCACCATTTTGGAATGTACAATTACTGTTTTCAACCCTAGGTATTTCAATATTTTTAATGTAACTCTGTACTCTTCTCTTTTAAACTCTCCTGCTATAAGAGTAATTAATTTAAAAATTCCACCATAGGCTGGAATAACTGCAACTGATACAATTCTGACTCAAGGATGACAGAACTCTTTGGCTTCCTGTTAATGGCTATTGTACATGATAAACGGGCAGAAGTGATTTCTCATCCTACACTACCAATTCTAACTAGTTATTCAAAGAATGTATGGATAGTTAGCAACCTCATCCCCAAGTAGTGCCACATATAGCTACTGCATTCATAGAATTAATATATAAAAATCTTTTTCTTTTCAGTTTTAAGGCTGGGTTACTATGTAGGCATCACAAATAAATGCAGTGAGCTAATATACTAGAGGCACTGATTATTTTAAGTCTGGCATTTATCACATATGGAATCAATTTAATGATTTTAGTTCATTGTATCCAACATGGCTGATAAAACTGATTCAACTGGGAGTATATACTCTGAAGAAACCAACAAGAGAATTACCTTCTTATTGAAAAGCAACAACAAAAGTACAGCTTCTTTGTTCAGTGAATGGAGTAAATAAAATTCAGCATCTGATTTATAATAGTGAACAGTAAAGAAAACAAATCAAAACCTTCCCTTTTACTCTCCTTTATGATGGTTAAGTAGTGTCTCAACATTAAAGTTAATTTATTTCTCTCTTTTTTAAAAATTGTAATATCAGATCCTCACTTGCCTCTTTGCTGAGGGATCCTGGCAAGATTTGTAGGATCAGAGTAGTGATGTAATAAGAGGCTGTAACCTGAGCTAAAATTCCCTCTTCCCACAATTCAGTAAAGAAAAGTGCTTATTTTTTCATTGTCTGTCTGAACCGGTAATTCTCCTGTAACTTGCTTTTCCTGCCACTCTTCCTCCAGTGGAAGAATGCTGAGCATACACTTGTTTGTCACATTTACTAAAATCCCCAATTCAGCAGGCCATTTCTATTCAGCAAAGGATTTAAGCACATACCTGAAGTTAAGCATCTGCTTAAACTTTCCTGAACTGAGGCCTAAATATCATATCAGTAAAAGCTACATTACTTTTATACCCATTTTCTGACCAACTTAAGCCAGTGTGTCATTTACAGCACTTCTTATTAGAACCAGTAAAAATATTTTGCAATTTTTTTCAGAGTAACAGCCGTGTTAGTCTGTATCCGCAAAAAGAAGAACAGGAGTACTTGTGGCACCTTAGAGACTAACAAATTTATTAGAGCATAAGCTTTCGTGGAAGTGGGCTGTAGTCCACGAAAGCTTATGCTCTAATAAATTTGTTAGTCTCTAAGGTGCCACAAGTACTCCTGTTCTTCTTTTTGCAATTTTTTGTTTTTTTTGTTGAAATTAAAAAAATCATAAAGCTCTATTGCTTACTTCACTGCTAGACTTGCCTCAGAGAACTGCCGTGGGAGATGCAGCTGCTTACCTCAAGCTGTATTTTGGCCCAATACATAAATAATTAGGAAAATAACCTGGTAAAGAGATGGGCAACTAATGCTTACATACATTGGCTGAACCACACTCACAATGTATGCAGCTACCAAGGAAGAGAAAACAGGTATCTGGAAAATACAGTGCTGAAGTAACTATTTAAAGGTTTTTATATTGCATTTTTGTTTGTCTACAAGTAAAATAACACAGCTAAAACTCATAATGCACACTAGTGAGGAGTTCTCATATTAGAACTAAAGGCTCCACTATGGGACTCTCATGCTTGACATTAAGCACATATTTAAGTGTTTTCCTGTGTAGGAATAGACTTACTCATGCCCTTAACTTTAAGAAGATATTTAAATGGTTTGCTGAATTGGGGCCAATGGCACAATCCACTCAAAAGTTAAATGTTGTTAAAATTAGGAGCTATCTTCCATCTTGTAGAGTTGAAGATAACATTGTCATATTAGCTGAAACGTAGAACTTACTGAGAACATAACTTAAAAATGGCACAAAAATATATTAGTTATTTCTTATGTATATGTATTATCATAAATATTCTTTACAGGTCCATGTGTGATGTTTTAATTAACATCTATATCAAATCTTTGGTATTACAGCAGGTGCACCAGTTTTGACTGCTACATACATAAGGGTGAAAATAGTTTCCATTTTTCCTTTTTTTCATTTATTCTTAACTTTCCAAAACATTCACTTTGAAGACTGACATTTTTCATGTTTGGTCTCTGCCTAAATTTGCAACCTTCCCAATCTCTTACACTAATTTTAGCATTTAATTTGCATATATTAAAACAAGAGCAAACTGTTGCTAGAGCTCTCTGAGAGTTCTAGGCAGAAGGCTGATGTGATGACCTCTTCCTATTTCCTCTCCTGTTGAGCAGGCTGTGTAGGGTGACCACACTTTTAAAAATGGAAAACCTTTAAAAGGAAAGGGACACCTTTCTTGCTATTGTCACCAGAGGCTGGGGATGCAAGAGGTCTGGCAGCTAGACAAGGGTCAAATTGAGAATACTTGTCAGTAGTGTTTGTGGGGGAATTTGGTACCTAGGAGGGTGTGTTTATGCTTTTCATTGGAAGAAGGGGTCATGTATGAGTTTGGCAGTTAGGAAGGCCTTTGGGAGGTGCCTACTTGTGTCTGTCCTTCACTATACCACCAACTGACCTTTCAGCTTCCTTCCTGTCCCAACAGCATCCAGCGTCTCCAGTAACCTAGTGTCAGGCATCCCTCCCTCACTTACTGGTGACTTCAGCACTTCCTGGGCCCTGGCTGCACTTTGCAAGCACTGTGCAACAGTGAAGAGCCATCCTGATCCTGAACTGGTGTTTGTGAAGCTGACCTTTTGGGAAAGCACAATTCCTCAATTCTGATGCCTCTAGATGGCAGCCTATGCCACCTACCTTTAATGCCAGTCCTGTTATTTTAACATGATTACATGTTAAATATGACCCAAGAGGGTAAAGAGAAAATTAACATATGCAGTAGATCACTATGAAACAGTGCAGTGTCTGAAATTCAACGTTAAACCAAGAACTATCTAGTTAAACAAGATGCATTTCCAAATATTGTGCTGAGAAAGAAATGCAAGGTGGTCTACAGACACAGAACCAGTTCATTCACAGCAAGAATCCAGTGGCCACAAGATACACCTGATCTTTATAAAATAGTGTGCCTCTGGGATTTTGTTTCCTTCCTTTTACTCTCAATCCAACAGTTCATTCAGGATAATATTTACTATACAAATGTAAGATATTACTTAATAGCTTGTTGCACTATATCTAATTAGAATGCCAAACATAAATGTTCCTAGGTATATAATAGTTAGCACCAGTCTAGAAGTCTCAGCCTTTCACAGCTGGATATATTCTAAAAGTGAATGACATGTGACAGGTGATATGCTACACAGCATTCTAAATATTAAGGAAGGATAATCAAATCAAGGAATTGGAAAAAAAATTGTACTTGCCCCCTCTCCCTGTGGGATGGAATGGCTGCAAAGAAAACACAAGGTTGCCCTCACAACATTTCCTCTTAATTACTCTGCTGAGAGACAGGGTTTTCCCCTTAGAACTGGCAGTGGTTTGGCCCAGAGATCTGGGGTATTGGTGCAGGGTAAGGTCATCCACACCACTTCCTGGACTCTGCAGCTCTGTCTTAGATCTCTGTTGAGACAGGAGCACCAACAGGGCTTCCCTTTCCAACTCTTGGCACTCTCTGCCTCTTGAAAGTCCCCTGTGCAGAAAGGGCTCTGCTCAGAAGTTAATAACCATAAGGCTCTAATAGCCCCCGAATGGATTTTCCCCAGGGCTGGGGATGGGAATGGGAATGGTGTATAAGTAGCCCAAGGCTATTCTCCTTTTCTGTATGGATTTCGGAGCCCACAAAGAGCCCTTGGCGGAGCGTGGGGAAGTGAGAGACAGTCCTGAAGGGGCGGTTGACCTACTTGTTTGAATGGGCAGGAACATATCCATGTGTGGATCTATGGGGAACCTTTACACAGAGAAGCTATAATAAGATGGGGCTCTCTATTTTGGCCAACTGTCCGATCTCATAATGTTTGGTTTAATCAGTCTCTATATTCTTTTTGATTACACAAAATAAAATTACTAATATGCACATATCTATGAAATTGGAGCCAGAGGAACGCATGTCAAAGAGTATTATGATATCTTCATAACAAATGGGATTCAGCGCTTTTGAGTGGTGTAGACTAGCAGTTATATCTCAAAGTAGAAGACAAATCTCTTGAAGTGGTATTTTAATTTTATAACAAAAACTGTGAAAAGGATCCTCTAATCTTAACAGCCATACAATTACAATTAAGTGGCTAAGAGGCATAAATATTCCATGACTGACAAATATATTTCTCATTAAACAAACTAAAACTTCGCAGTCAAAGCTACAAATCTGCAGAATGAATGTATGTAAATACTGGGAAAACAAAGACTTGACATTAGCCAACTTGAGTTCAAGATAATGATTTATATACTAGATAAAATCTACAATACCATCTGCAGGTTATATCAATGCATACTACTAAATTAACGTCTTAAAGTACTAGTAACTTAATCAATTGTTTTGAGAGGATTTACATTTTTTAACCTAACAACAAGGATCTTTGGTGACAATCCAAAATTCTTATTTCCAAATGGTAATTGCACACATTTTACGTATGTCTAGAGTTGGAGGAGGAAAAAAAAAAAAAAAAGAGAGAGAGAGAACGACAACGATGACTAATTGAATTTAAAATTTTGCCAGAAACTTTTAAACAGATTTAAAGAAGCTTAACTTCAGTTAAGATCACAGATTGGTTTCACACACTAAGTACTGTAAAAAAATTTATTACAAGTTACAAAAGGACTATGCAGCCTCAATCACACTCTTTTCTGCCCCTTGTATACGGTAGAAGTTGAATCTAGGATTACTGTAGAGTAGAAGTGCTGATTTGTAAAGGAATATTTAGTTTAATCCTTGTGATGGATTTAGGTTTGGTTTCCGTGTCTTATGCAGACATTTTCAGTTTTGGAAAGGTATCATTCATGCCATTTATTCTTGCCCATATCCATGACAAAAACACTGGAATTATCTTTCAAAGAGGCTAATTAATTGTCTGATCAGAGGCAGTGGCAACTTTTAATGTGTACACAATGGCAAAACAAAATCTGGAAGAAGAAAGTATTGAACAGATTCAAACACATCAAGCTCTCAATAAAACACATCATCTTTTGCAAGTCATCCTCAGTGTACAAATCTCACCATTTATTATTCTTATTTGCTGAGCACTGTCTGTATGTTTGGAGCTCTACAAAACATAAAAAAATAAATTGTCGCTGTCCCAAAACATTTGAATATTAATTAAAAAATAGTCACTCATGCTGAATTATTTGTTCTTCCATTAAAAAAATTGGTCACTATGCTTTATGTTAAAAACGATGTGGTAGAAACCTGACAATATGCTGTCTTCCTCCATAGTCAGAGAGCAAATGAGCTTTAAAAACTAGTCAAAGGAACAAACTCCCCAAAGCATTTGATTTTAATTAGTCAAGTTGTGTCTCTATCTATCAAAGGAACTCATAAAAACATAAGAATGGCCATACTGGCTCAGACCAATGGTCCATCTAATACAGTATTCTGTCTTCCGGCTGTGGCCAGTTCCAGGTGCTTCAAAGGGAATGAACAGAACAGTGCAATTATTGAGTGATGCATTCCCTGTAGCCAATTCTTAGCTTCTGAAAGTCAAAGGTATAGGGATACCCAGAGCATGGGGTTGTGTCTCTGACCACCTTGGCTAATAGCCATCGATGGATCTATGCTCCAAGAACTTACCTAATTATTTTTTGAACCCAGTTATACACATTCCATGGGTTGATTGTGTGTTGTGTGAAGAAGTACTTCCTTGTGTTTGTTTTAAACCTGCTGCTTATAAATTTGGGTGACCCCTGGTTCTTGTGTTATAAGAAGGGGTAAATTACACTTCCCCATTCACTTACTCCACTCCATTCATGATAGACCAGTATCATATCTCCCCCCCCGCCCCTTAGGCATTTTTTTTCTCAAATGCACAGTCCCAGTCTTTTTATTCTCTCATGTGGAAGCTGTTTCATCCCCCTAATAATTTCGGTTCCCCTTCTCTATACCTTTTTGAACTCTATTATATCTTTTTTGAGATGGGGTGACCAGAACTTTACACAGTATTAAAGGTGTGGGTGTACCATGGATTTATATAGTGGCATTATGACATTTTCTGTCTTATTATTTCATAACAGTTCCTAACATTGTTAGCTGTTTTGACCGTAGCTGCACACGAAGCAGATGTTTTCAGAGAACTATCCATGTTGACTGCAAGATCTCTTTCTTGATTGGTAACAGTTAATTTAGATCCCATCATTTTGCATGGATACTTAGGATTATGTTTTCCAATGTGTATTACTTTGCTCTGATCAACATTGAATTTCACCTGCCATTTTGTTGTCCAATCACCCACTTTTGTGAGATCCCTTTGTAACTTTTTGCATCAACTTTGGACTTAACTATCTTGAATAATTTAGTATTGTCTACAGAATTTTGCCACACCACTGTTCACCCAGTTTTCCAGCTGATTTATGAATATGTTGAACAGCACAGCTGCCAGTACAGATCCTTGAGGAACCCTTCTATTTACCTCTCTCCATTGTGAAAACTGAACATTCATTCCTACCCGTTGTTTCTTGTCTTCTAAAGTTACGATCTATAAGAGGACCTTCCCCCTTGTCCTATGACAGCTTACTTTATTTAAGAGCCTTAGGTGTGGGACCTTGTCAAAAGCTTTCTGAAAGTCCATTATATCACCTGGATCTCCCTTGTCCAAATGCTTGTTGTCATGCTCAGAGAAATCTAATAGATAGGTGAAGCATGATTTCCCTTTACAAAAAAAACACACTGATTCTTCCCCAACATACTGTGTTCCTCTATGTGTCTAATAATTCTGTTCTTTACTACAGTTTGGACCAATTTGCCTGGACTGAAGTTAGTCTTACCAGCCTGTAATTGAGCCTCTGGAGCTCCTTTTAAAAATTGGCATTACATTAGCTATCCTCCAGTCATCTGGTACACAGGCTGATTTAAGTGATAGGTTACATACCACAGTTGTTAGTTATGCAATTTCACATCTGGGTCTCTTCAGAACTTTTGGGTGAATACCATCTGGTCCTGGTGACTTATTACTGTTTAATTTATCAATTTGTTCCAAAACTTCCTCTATCTGGGACAGTGCTTCAGATTTGTCACCTAAAAAGAATGGCTCAGGTGTGGGAATCTCCCTCACATCTTCTGCAGTGAAGACTGATGCAAAGAATTCATTTAGCTTCCCCGCATTGGCCTTATCTTCCTTCAGTGTTCTTTTTGCACCTTGATTGTCCAGTGACCCCGACTGTTTGGCAGGGTTCCTGTTTCTGATTACTTAAAAAAGTGTTGTGGTTAGCTTTTGCATCTGTAGCAAGTTGCTCTTCAAATTCTTTTTTTGGCCTGCCTAATTATACTTTTACACTTGACTTGCCAGAGTTTATCCTCCTTTCTAATTTCCTCAGTAGGATTTGACTTCCAATTTTTAAAGAATGCCTTTTTGCCTTTTACTGCCTCCTTTACTCTGTTGTTTAGCCAGGTGGCATTTTTTTGGTCCTTTTACTGTTCTATTTTATTTTTTTATTGATTTGAGGTATGTCCCTATTATGGTGTTTTTAAATAGTTTCAATGCAGCTTGCAGGCATTTCATTCTTGTGACTGTTCCTTTTAATTTCCATTTAGCTGGCTTCCTCATTTTTGTATATTTCCCCTTTTTGAAGTTAAATGCCATATTTTCCCCGCTACAAGGATGTTAAATTCAATTACAATATGGTCGCTATTACTGAATGGTTCAGCTATATTCACCTCTTGGACTAGATCCTGTGCTCCACTTAGGATTAAATAAAAAATTGCCTCTCTCCTAGTGAGTTCCAGGACTAGATGATTCAAAAGCAGTCATTAATGGTATCTAGAAATTTTATCTCTGCATCCCGTCCTAAGGTGACATGTACTCAGTCAATAAGAGGATAGTTGAAATTTCCCATTATTATTGGATTTTCTGTTTTTGTAGCCTCTCTCATTTCCCTGAGCATTGCACAATCACCATTACTATTCTGGTCAGGTGGTTTGTAGTATAATCCTACTGCTATACTCCTATTATTCAAGCCAGGAATTTCTATCCACAGTGATTCTAGGGTAATTTGATTCATTTAAGATTTTTACTATATTTGACTCTATGCTTTCTTTCACATATAACCCCACTCCCCCACCAGCACCATTTACCCTGTAATTCCTATATATGTGGTATCCTGGTATTACTGTGTCATTGATTATCATCATTCTGCCAAGTTTCTGTGATGCCTATTATATGAATATCCTCATTTAATACCAAGCACTCAAGTCCACCCATCTTAGTATTTAGACTTCCAGCATTTGTATACAGATACTTATAAAAATTGTCAATATTTAGTTCTCTGCCTTCATGTGATGGAACTCTTTTTCATTTGACCGATTCTCCTCAGTTCCTAGCTGTACTTTATCAACGTCTATCTTTTCCTCTTTACTAGGATATATAGTATCCCCTTTAATAAATCCTCCTCTAAGGGATGTCTCATGTGAACATCATGTGCTCCTCTGCACCTGGGTTGGCTTTCCCTCAGCCCTTAGTTTAAAAACTTCTCTACAACCTTCTTAATTTTACATGCCAGCAATCTGGTTCTGTTTTGGTGTGCGTAGAGCCCATTCTTCCTGTATAGTCTTCTTTCCCCAAAGGTTCCCCAGTTCCTAATACACCTAAACCCCTCCTCCCAACATCCTTGTCTCATCCACGCATTGAGACCCTGCAGTTCTGCCTAACTGGCTCTGCACGTGGAATTGGAAGCATTTCAGAGAATGCTATCACAGAGGTCCTGGACCTTAATGTCTTGCCTAGCAGCCTAAATGTGGCTTCCAGAACCTCTTTCCTGCCTTTCCCTATGTCATTGGTACCTATGTGTACCATGACTATTGGCTCCTCCCCAGCACTGCACATAAGTTTATCTAGAGGTCTACAACCTTCACACCTGGCAGACAATTCACTATGCGGTTCTCCTGGTCATCACAAATCTATCTATATTTCTAATAACTGAATCCCCCATTACTATTACCTGTCTCTTCCTAATAATTGAAGTCCCCACTCCTGGAGGGATATCTTTAGTACGAGAGGACACGATATCCTCACTGTGAGATAAATAATACTTCCCATCTACTATGTCACATACACAAAATCTCATTCATCTTGGTACGTAATATCTACAATGATAATCCATTATTCCAGGTCCCTATAATACAGTGTTTGGGTATTTTAACAGAGCTGGTCTTTGGAGATGCAATCAGACCAATGTCACTCGAATACTGTATAATGCACAGGGGGCCGTGATAATGGATTAACCTAAAACATGAAAGTGTACTTTCTTGTTATTACTTCTGTTTGATTTGAGAGGCTTGGTGAAGAAAGGGCTACATTTATACATCTTAAACAAGCTGGGAGAATATGCTCAAGGTATTGCAAAATGTGTTTGTGTACTTGGGCATTTCCTGCAGTAAATCCCATAGTTGAGGTTCTGTTCCCCTTTTCTTGTAACCTTTCCAGTTGCTCATAACTTTCCCCAAGCAAACTCCTTTGGACTGAAATGTTTTATGCTTATTTTAGTCCCAAGATAATTTATTTAAGAATGTTTGAGGAAACTTGGTTTCCCTTTTTGAATTGTGTGTCTGTGGGAAGAAAATATCCCCCTTCCTTACATATTCTGATTGAATTTTGTACTGGCGTAACTAAAAAATGGCTAGGAACTTCAAACTTGGCTCCTTCTTTTATAACCCTCATTGAGCAGATGAAAAGTTTGACAGAATTACTGTAACATAAGGAAATGAGAAGGGATGGAACATAAAAGAATGGTCTAATGCAGAAGTCTAAGCAGTGTCTGGAAAGCTTTTACACCCAACTTTTAAACTGACTGAGGGTACAGCTTTTTTTAGCTTGATGGGAGAAAAACGTGCTGATGTTATAGCATATTCCATAGATATTCCATAGAAAATGCACTACTTATTCTTGTGAGATGGAACTAACTCTCCAGAAGAGAAAGTTACTCACCTTGCAGTAACTGAGGTTCTTCGAGATGTGTGTCCCTGTGGGTGCTCCACTCCAGGTGATGGTGCGTCCCGGTGCCATTGATCGGAGACCTTTGGTAGCAGTGCCTGGTCGGGACGCATGCGCTCAGCTGCTGTCTCGCGGTCTCGTTAGAGTCTGCCTGAGTGTGTGCGTCCCATGCCCCCCTCAGTTCCTTCTCTACCATGGAGAAATCAGAATAGTACTCCAAAGTAGAGGGGAGGAGGGTGGGGAGTGGAGCACCCATAGGGAACACATCTCGAAGAACCTCAGTTACTGCAAGGTGAGTAACTTTCTCTTCTTCTACGAGTGCTGTCCCTGTGGGTGCTCCACTCCAGGTGAATGTGAAGCAGTACCCACTCTGGCTGGTGGGACTTTGGAGTTGTGGCAGTGAGTACTGTAGACAGTATTGTATGGCCTACTATGGTCTCTGCTGTGGTATTCTGTGTGATAGCATAACGTTTGGTAAATGTGTGTTCAGATGACCATGTGGCCGTCTTACAGATATCAGGAATGGGTACATTATGGAGGAAGCAATGGATGTTGACATAGCTCGAGTAGAATGAGTTTTGATGCCTTTGGGCAGTTGAGCATTCTGAATGTGGTAACAGGATCTGATGCAGTCAGAGATCCACTTGGAAAGGCGTTGCTTAGAGATGGCCGCACCCTTCGCTCTCTCAGTAGTGGAGACAAATAGTCGCGAGGACTTACAAAATGGTTAGTCCTGTCTAAATAGGAGGCAATTGCTTGTCTGATGTTGCGGGTATGCAGAGTCGCCTCATGCAGAGTCTCATGAGGTTTGGAATAGAATGTAGAATATATTGGTTGGTTAAGGTGGAAGGTGGACACCACCTTAGGGAGAAATTTAGGGTGTGGTTGCAGGGTAACTTTGTCTTTAGAAAAGGTTGTGTAGGGAGGGTAGGCCATCAGGGCGCTTATTTCCCCTACTCTCCTTGCTGATGTTATAGCAACCAAGAAAGCTACCTTCATGGACATGTGAAGAAGAGATGAGGTAGCTAAGGGTTCGAATGGAGGTTTCATAAGACCATGAAGGACGAGACTGAGATTCCATGCAGCTGCCGATGGATAAATCTCAGTCTAGAGATTTTGTAGGCCCGTGAGAAAGCATTTTATGGTGGGGTGGGCAAAGAGTGAATAGCTAACAAATCATGGAAGGTGGTGAGGCCGCAAGGTGTACTCTGATGGAGCTGAGCGCGAGTCTGTCCTGTTTTAGTTTCAAAAGGTAGTCTAGGATGTTAGGAAGGGCCACAGCATGGGGTGTTAAGTGTTTATGTGAGCACCACAGGGAGAAGCGCTTCCACTTCTGCAGGTAAGTTTTACAAGTGGAGTCTTTTCCAATGCAGGAGGACATATTGGACTTGCTCGGAACAGGCTAGTTTGTGGGTCTGGAACCATGAAGGAACCACGCGGTCAGGTGGAGTTTCTGGAGCTGAGGGTGAAGAATCCACCCATTGTCCTGAGAAAGCAGATCTGGTCTGCTGGGGAGAGTCCGTGGAGGACGCGTGGACATGTGGAGCAGGTAAGGATACTATGTCTGTCTCGGCCAAGCCAGGGCAATAAGTATGACCTGGGCCTTGTCGTCTCTGATCTTGTGTAGAACCCTGGGTATCAGAGGGATTGGTGGAAAGACGTACATGAGAGAGTTGTTCCACGGGATGAGGAAGGCGTCTCCTAGGGATGCAGTCCCGAATCCCGCTCTGGAGCAGAATAGGTAGCATTTGTGATTCTGGGTTGTGGCAAAGAGGTCTATTGACAGGGTGCCCCAGTGGGAGAATAGCTGTTATAGTATCGCAGGGTGCAATTCCCATTCGTGTTCTGTGGAGAAGTGTCTGCTGAGTGCGTTGGCAGTAGTGTTGTGACAGCCGGGTAGGTACGAAGCAGTAATTGTATGTGGTGTTGTATGCACCAATTCCACAACCGGATGGCCTCCATACATAGGGAGTGCGATCGTGCTCCCCCCGTCTGTTGATGTAAAACATACATGCTATATTGTCCGTTAGGACCCGGATAGATTTGTTCTTTATGAGGGGAAGAAAGTGAAGGCAGGCTTGTCTCACTGCTCTGAGCTCTAGGAAATTTATATGTAGATGCGTCTCTGGCGCAGACCAGCGGCCTTGTGCTGTGTGTCCCCCCAGATGTGCTCCCTAATCGATCAGGGAAGCATCTGTGGTGAGCGTGAGCGTCGGGGATCGTTGCTGGAAAGGAACACCCATGCAGAGGTTCTCTGGTCTTGTCCACCATTGTAGGGAAGCTAGTATGTTCGCTGGAGGAGTTAGCAGCATGAAAAAGCTGTGCCTGCTGAGTTTGTAGTTGGAGTTGAGCCAACCCTGAAGACATCTCATGTGCAGCCTGGCGTACTTGTCCACAAAGGTGGTGGCTGCCATGTGGCCAAGGAGCTGTAGGCAACTTCTTGCTTGTATCCTGAGATGAACAGAGAGCATGCGTATGAGATGTGTGATAGCGAGGAATCTGTTGTGTGGGAGTGAGGCTCTGGTTCGAATTGAGTCCAGGTGAGCTCCAATGAATTTGATTTGCTGTGTAGGTGTCAGGGTGGATTTTTGGATGTTTATTTGCAGGCCTATCCTGTGGGAGAGGGAGATGGCAAAATGGGTAGCTTGTAGTTTCTCGGGAGGTGGGCCACGACCAGGGGTGAAAATAACTTACAGGACTTACCGGTACTGCCGGAGTCCTGAGGGGGGCGGGGCCTCTCAAGATTTAAAGGCCCTGGGGCACCGGCTGTGGCTGGGAGCCTCAGGGCCTTTAAATCAACCCGGGGCTCCCAGCTGCAGAGGTGGCTGGGAGCCCCCGGGGCTCAGGGGCAAATTAAAGGGCCCGGGGCTTCGGCCGCCACAGAGTTCCGGGCCCTTTAAATCCCCATCGCAGCTCCGGTTGCTGGAGCTGTGAGCGGGATTTAAAGGGCCCGGAGCTCCCACAGCTGCGGGGAACCCCAAGGCTTGCCGGGCTGGGGCCGGGATTTAAAGGGCTCTGGGCTCCCCACAGCAGCAGGAGCTCCGGGTCCTTTAAATCCCGGCCCCAGCCCGGCCGCCGGAGCTGCGGGCGGGATTCAAAGGGCTCTGGGCTGCCTGAAGCCGTGGGAGCTCTGGGCCCTTTAAATCCCGTCCCCAGCCCGGCCACTGGATCCGCGGGGGGGATTTGAAGGGCTCTGGGCTCCTGGTGGGGAGACGCTTGGCAATGGACGTGTCTCACTGAGGCACTTCACACAACGTGAATGTCCATCGGACCTTAGCATTGAGTCTTGACAGGAAGCACATTTCTTGAATCCTGAGGAAAAAAGGTTTTTGTTTTTTTTTAAACTAAGGGTATGTCTACACTACGGAATTAATCCGAATTTAGATAATTCGGATTTGAAAAACAGGTTGTATAAAGTCGAAATGGATGCGGCCACACTAAGCACATTACTTCGGTGGTGTGCGTCCAAGTACCGGGGCTAGCGTCGATTTCTGCACCGTTGCACTGTGGGTAGCAATTCCATAGCTATCCCATAGTTCCCGCAGTCTCCCGCGCCCATTGGGATTGTGATGAGGACATGGACACAGACACGGATACAGAATTCAGTGAAACCACAGGCCCCGGTGCTTTGGAGATCATGTTGTTAATGGGGCAGATTCTATCCATGGAACGCCGATTCTGGGCAAGGGAAACAAGCACAGACTGGTGGGACCGCATAGTGTTGCAGGTCTGGGACGATTCCCAGTGGCTGCGGAACTTTCGCATGCGTAAGGGCACTTTCATGGAACTTTGTGACTTGCTGTCCCCTGCCCTGAAACGCCAGAATACCAAGATGAGAGCAGCCCTCACAGTTGAGAAGCGCGTGGCGATAGCCCTGTGGAAGCTTGCAACGCCAGACAGCTACCGGTCAGTCAGGAATCAATTTGGAGTGGGCAAATCTACTGTGGGGGCTGCTGTGATGCAAGTACCCAAAGCAATCACTCAGGTGCTGCTACGAAAGTTTGTGACTCTGGGAAATGTGCAGGCTATAGTGGATGGTTTTGCTGCAATGGGATTCCCTAACTGTGGTGGGGCAATAGACGGAACCCATATCCCTATCTTGGCACCGGAGCACCAAGCCACCGAGTACATAAACCGCAAGGGGTACTTTTCAATGGTGCTGCAAGCACTTGTGGATCACAAGGGACGTTTCACCAACATCAACGCGGGCTGGGCGGGAAGGGTTCATGACGCTCGCGTCTTCAGGAACACTACTCTGTTTAAAGGGCTGCAGCAAGGGACTTACTTTCCGGACCAGAAAATAACCGTTGGGGATGTTGAAATGCCCATAGTTATTCTTGGGGACCCAGCCTACCCCTTAATGCCATGGCTTATGAAGCCGTACACAGGCAGCCTGGACAGGAGTCAGGAGCTGTTTAACTACAGGCTAAGCAAGTGCAGAATGGTGGTAGAATGTGCATTTGGCCGTTTAAAAGGTCGCTGGCATTCATTATTGACTCGCTCTGACCTCAGCCAAAGAAATCTCCCCATTGTTATTTCTGCTTGCTGTGTGCTCCACAATCTCTGTGAAAGTAAGGGGGAGACCTTTATGGCGGGGTGGGAGGCTGAGGCAAATCGCCTGGCTGCTGATTACGCGCAGCCAGACACCAGGGCGATTAGAAGATCACACCATGAAGCGCTGTGCATCAGAGAAACTTTGAAAACCAGTTTCATGGCTGGCCAGGCTACCGTGTGAAATATCTGTTTGTTTCTCCTTCATGAAAACCCTCCCCCTTTACTGACTGATTTTCTGTAAGGAACCCACCCTACCCCTTCCCCCAGCTTTCTTTCAAACCAAATAAAGTCACTATCATTTAAAAATCATTTATTCTTTATTAATAGATTAGAAAAAGAGGGAGGGAACCCGGGTGGTATTTGGGAGGAGGATTGCTGGGAAGGAAAAAGCCACAAAGAAAAGGTTAAAAAAATGACAGCCTTTTGCTTGGGCTGTCTACTGGGGTGGAATGGGAAGGTGTACGTAGCCTCCCCCCACCCGAGTTCTTACACGTCTGGGTGAGGAGGATACGGAACATGGGGAGGGTGGAACAGGGGCTGAAGCGGCAGTCTGTTATCCAGCAGCCGTTCCTGAACCTCCACCAGACGCCGGAGCAGCTCCAGCGTTGCATCCTTCATCCTCTGGTCTTCCTGCCGCCACCTCTCATCTCGAGCGTCCCTCCTCTCCTCACGTTGGTCCCTCCTCTCCTCACGTTGGTCCCTCCTCTCCTCACGTTCACTGACTTCTTTCCTATACTTTGAAACTGTTTCCTTCCACTCATTCACATGAGCTCTGTCACTGCGGCTGGATTCCATAATTTCAGAAAACATGTCCTCCCGCGTTCTCTTCTTACGACGCCTTATCTGTGATAACCTTCGGGATGGAGGAGGGAGGCTTGAGGAATTTGCAGCTGCTGTAGGGAGGGGAAAAAAGAGAGAATTGTTTTAAAAGCTACATTTTGCAGAACAATGCTTATACTCTTTCACGGTGACCAACACTGTTCACATTACATGTGATTTCTGTGCAAGGTCGCATTTTGCCTCTTAATGCTGAGTGCCTGTGGCTTTGCTGCTAGAGATCACAGGTCTGGGCAACAGAATTCGGCTTGCATGCGGCCATGGTAAGCTTCTACGCCCTCCTTTCCCACATACCAAGCATAGCTTGTAGAGTGCTGCAGAATTGGGAAATGAAGTGGCAGCACTCCACACGAGCTGTGTCCAATCTCAGCCAGTTGGGGGGCACAGTGTGGGGGGGCTTGTCTGGGCCCCTTCAGGCAAGTAGAGTGCTGCGGTTTTTCTGTTAACATTCAGCAGCACCAGAAAACAAACTAACCACCCCCCCCCTCTCGCCATGAATTCTCTGGGATGATCGCTGTACCCCTCCCCCCCACCGCGTGGCTGGTATCAGGGAAGATCCCTGCAGGCACCAAACTAACCCCCCCCGCCGCCGCCCCCCTCCCGCCATGAATTCTCTGGGATGATCATGGTACCCCTCCCCCCACCGCGTGGCTGGTAACAGGGAAGATCCCTGCTAGCCAAACGCGAAAAACTCAGGGCCAATTTCCCATCTGCGCTTGGCTAACTGCAGGGAAGGATTTATTTTCCGCCACAGGCAAACAGCCCAGTAGGAACGGCCACCTCTGTCCCCTTAATTAAGTTCCCGTATTTCAACCAGGTTACCAGGAGTGATATCACTCTCCTGAGGATTACACAACAAGATAAAGAACGGATGTTGCTTGAATGCCAGCAAACACCGGGACCATACGCTGCCAGGCTTTGTCAGGCAACGATACCAGATTACTTGCTGCAAGCATGGCGTGGTCAAGTGTCCTACCATGGAGGAGGGAATAAAGATGCACTGCCCAGAAACCTTCTGGCAAGGCTTTCGGAGTACCTCCAGGAGAGCTTCATGGAGATGTCCCTGGAGGATTTCCGCTCCATCCCCATACATGTTAACAGACTTTTCCAGTAGCTACAGACTTTTCCAGTAGCTGAACTGACCGCGAATGCAAAGTCAGGCAAAGTAATCATTAAAAACCGTTTGCTTTTAAAACAAGTTTTATATTTTAAAAGGTAAACTCACCTGAGGTCCCTTCCATGGGGTCAGAGTCTTGGGTACTGGCTTGGGAGGCTTGGGAGGGTACTTCAGTCAGGGTGATAAAAAGATCCTGGCTGTTGGGGAGAATGGAGTGCTGTGTGCTCTCTGCAAGCTCATCCTCATCCTCCTCCTCCTCCTCTCCCCCATCGGCAGAATCCTCAGGCGTCGCTGATGAGACTATCCCCGACCCAGAATCCACGAACACAGGTGGGGTAGTGGTGGCAGCCCCCCCTAGAATTGCATGCAGCTCGGCGTAGAAGCGGCATGTCCGCGGCTCTGACCCGGAGCGACCGTTTGCCTCCTTTGTTTTTTGATAGGCTTGTCTGAGCTCCTTGACTTTCACGCGGCACTGATCTGAGTCCCTATTGTGGCCTCTCTCCATCATGCCCTTGGAGATTTTTTCAAAAGTTTTTGCATTTCGTCTTTTAGAACGAAGTTCTGCAAGCACTGAATCCTCTCCCCATACAGCGATCAGATCCAGTACCTCCCTCACGGTCCATGCTGGTGCTCTTTTTCGATTATCAGCCTGCATGGTTACCTGTGCTGATGAGCTATCTGTGGTCACCTGTGCTCTCCACGCTGGGCAAACAGGAAATGGAATTCAAATGTTCGCGGGGCTTTTCCTGTCTACCTGGCCAGTGCATCCGAGTTTAGATTGCTGTCCAGAGCGGTCACAATGATGCACTGTGGGATAGCTCCCGGAGGCCAATACCATCGAATTGCGGCCACACTAACCCTAATTCGAATTGCTAAAATCGATTTTGGCACTACTCCGCTCGTCGGGGTGGAGTACAGAAATCGATTTAAAGGGCCCTTTACATCGAAATAAATAGAGTCGTTGTGTGGACGGTTGCAGGGTTAATTCGAATTAAAGCTGATAAATCCGAATTAAAGTCGTAGTGTAGACCAGGCCCAAGTAACTATTCTAAAGGAAGGGAAACAACTGGAATGTTACTAACTAACTATTTCTATGTTCTTTGTAATTGTTTCCTTCAGAGACCAGGGAAGAGGATCAGCACTGCCTAGAGTCCCGTCTTCAGTTGAGGACGGTTGAGAAGGAACTGAGGGGGGAGCGGGACGCACGCGCTCAGGCAGACTCTAACGAGACCGCGAGACAGCAGCTGAGTGCATGCCTTCCGACCATGTACTGCTACCGAAGATCTCCGATCAATGGCGCCGGGACACACCGTCACCTGGAGTGGAGAACCCACAGGGACAGCACTCGAAGAAGAAATGTATCTTATCTTTCTCAACAAAATTTCACTCCATGTGAAATGAAGCATCAAAACGTTCTCTTCTACTTGACTGTGTTCTTCTGCCACAATTTATTCCCTGTTCAGATGCAACTCTCTTAGGAGGAGCTCAGGCTAAAAAGCTAATGGACCTAAAATGGCACCACTTGCCATTTTCAGACTCTTATGTGAGTGCTGTTCCAAACCTGAACATGTACATTATAAACACTGGACCTTTACTATTACATTGTGATTATAGAGACTATTACTATTTATATATCATTTATATAAATGTCAAATTTTAATGGAAAGGAGTTAATAATTTTACTAAACAGGAACTTAAATACACTGCAGCTATTCTTTCTAGTTTCACAGTACTCCATCAAACAGTTAAATGCTTGGGTTTTATGTTGGGTTATTTACAACTTTGTAAAAGAAATAAGTCTTTATATTAGTAGTTCAGTTTCTCTTCAAAGTTAGATCTGCATTATTTCTTTGCACTTGTATAAACAAATCCCATGCTGCTAGCATTTAATCAGCAGAATATGTCACCACTCAGGCTCTTCTTCTGTTTTAAGGTCAAGCTATTTTTTTCCCCATTTTGCTAACTCCATCATTGGCAAGGCTATAACCTCTAAACAAAGTATGTTGTAAATTTGTCTCTAACATTTATCAAGGATCAGAGGACTATTTCTATGTTGAAAACAGTATCCAGAATGGTACTCTTCAAGGTTAAAAATGATCATTTTGTTTATCAGAAAATGTTTAGTTTCTTAAAATAAAAATTTATGCTTCCAAAAAGAATGGTAGTTAGAGAACACAAAGCTCGGAAATAACATTAGTTTTGCTAGGACCACATCACTAGCACTTTCCTTTTTGGGATAGCTTTAGGGCAGTGGTAGGCAACCTTTCAGAAGTGGTGTGCCGAGTCTTCATTTATTCACTCTAATTTAAGGTTTCGCGTGCCGGTAATACATGTTAACGTTTTTTAGAAGGTCTCTCTCTCTAAGTCTATATTATATAACTAAACTATTGTTGTATGTAAAGTAAACAAGGTTTTCAAAATGTTTAAGAAGCTTCATTTAAAATTAAATTAAAATGCTGATCTTACGCTGCCAGCCTGCTCAGCCCGCTTCCAGCCTGGGGTTCTGTTCACCTAGGCCTGCAGCGGGCTGAGCGGGGCCTGTGGCCGGGACGCCGGCTGGCAAAGGGCCGGCAGCCGGGACCCCAGACCTGGGGGGGGGTTCAGGCGTCAGGGCAGAGGGTGCAGGGCAGAAGGCTGGGTGTGTGTGTGGGGTTCAGAGGTCAGGGCAGAGGGGTGGGGGGTTCAGGGATCAGGGCAGAAGGCTGGTGGGTGTGGGGGTGCAGGGCAGAAGGCTCGGGGTGGGGGGGTTCAGGGGTCAGGGCAGATGGCTGGGGGTGTGTGGGGGTACAGGGCAGAAGGCTGGATGTGTGGGGGATTCAGGGATAAGGGCAGAGGGCTGGGGGTGTATGGGGGTACAGGGCAGAAGGCTGGGTGTTGGGGGGGACTCGAGGTCAGGGCAGAGGGCTGGGTGTGGGTGGAGGTGCAGGGCAGAGGGCTGGGTGTGGGGGGTGCAGGGCAGAAGGCTGGGATGCTCGGCTCGTGGGGGTGCTCCCAGGCCCCTGCCCTGAGCGGCTCATGGCAGGGGGCTGGGAGGGATATGCCCTGTTCCACCCCTTTCCCCAAGGCCCATCCCTACCTCTCTCTGCCTGCTCTACGGAGCAGCGAGCACGCTGCGCTCGGCTCTGCTCCGCTCCCCCCCCCCCTCGCAAGGGCCATCGCCGGCAGGGAGAGGGAGAGGGAGGGGGAGGAGGAAGGGCCGGAATGCACCAAGCTGTGGGAAGAAACGGGGAAGGGGGGAAGCTTGGCTGCCGCAGGACCAAGCTTCTGCCTCCTGCCCCCGCAGGGGAGAGTGGTGGTGGTGGGGGGGTGGCTGAGTGGGGCAGGGGGCCGGGGCCCTCCCCCTCCACCGCTCTCCCCTGCGGAGGCAGAAGCTTGGTCCTGTGGCAGCCAAGCTTCCCTCCTCTTCCTCCAGCGTGGCGCTTTCCGGCCCCTCTGCCCCTCCTCCTCCTCTCACCGGGCAGGCAGTAGTGTGCCACTCAAAATCGGCTCGCGTGCCGTAGGTTGCCGACCCCTGCTTTAGGGTTTTTGGTCTAGCATGGGTATATAACTGACAGAAGAATTTGGCCAAACACTATAATAATCCCAAATCTTTCTATCACTTACTACAAAGGATAGTTATAAACAAAGCAGCATATTTAAATATGTAAACATGTTTACCAAACCTGATGCTAACAAGAAATCTAGCTGAACGTATAGGTTCAATATGTTCCTAATTTAAAATTTTAATACATAAGCAAAAATGTGTTAGCCTAAAAGATTTATTAAAAGTTATGTAAGTAGTTGCTTTAATATTTTTTCCTATAACAGATGAATTAAAGCAGATGAAATTCAGTTATGAGTAGAACATATAGAAGTAACAGACGTTGGAAAAGATTAGCTCCATTACAGCATAAAAAGGTAGGAGTTAGCAATATTCTCAAAGGAAAAAATTCAGAGATGCCTTGAGGCTCTCCTGCTGTAAGGTTAACTTGTGCCTGTACCAATGTAGTCTATTCTAAAGCAGAACCACTCTCTAAGGTCTTGTGTGGGTGCCATGAGAAAAGTAGTGAAACTACGGGGAAGGTTAATGCGAACTATTTTCTGGCCTGAACTTATCTACTGCCATACAGTGTGTTCATATTTTCTTTTATTTTTTTGTGAACTCCAAAACAGTTATACAACATTTCTGCTTAAACATAAAAAATATTACACAAAGATTTGCTAGTCTTTTTGAATGCGCTGATTTAGTGCTTTCTCAGGTGAAATAGGTTCCCCTTCGAATTTTTCTTCTGCTTATGCTTCTTGGATGAAAGTTCAGTATGAGCAGATCCTAATTATGGTTCATAATCATTATTCAACATTCATGCTGAGTTATCTTAGTCATTTCAAAGTTTATTACTCTTTAAATAAATGCATACTTCCTGTGTTTCATTCACAACCTAATCTTTTACTCCAGTATTTGTTCACATTAGCTCTGTGGTGAAAGCTGAAAAGAGGTTTAAAGGTTTGGGAGCTGGTTCATTCAGAGACTTGTAAACTCGTAATAGCAATAGATGAGTATGGTCCTTTGCATGTTATTTTCACCTGATTGAGGTGTGTACAACTGGGTAACCAGCCAGTTTAATGTCCCGATTCAGCAAGTTACACAAGCACACGCCTAACTTTAAGCGTGTGAGAAGTCTCAACTACTCATGTGCTTAAAGTATCTTCCTGAACTGGGGCCTCAGTTTCTTATCCCAATCAACTTCAATTTATAAAGCACTAACCCACAGGCCAACACACTGTAACTGTTTATCAGATGAGAAAGTTATCAGACACAAATTTGGACATGCTACAAATCACACGTATCTACAGAAATCACTGTGGCATCAAATAATAAAGATCAATGTGCAATGTCTCAAATCCATATATTTTATAGAAAACATTGAAATGATTGAAATATTACCTCTTTTATCTTTAGTTTTACATTATCTTTCAAGAGGTCAACATCAAATTTAGATAAAATCTACCACCCTTCCTCCAACTCTTTGATTACCTGATTACCTCAGAATTGGTTAACAAGAATTGTGTCTTTATACATATTGAATCTATATGTTTGCCACTGGTCTCCAGTTTTGTCTAAGACTATTGGAACTTAGGTGCAAAAGGGCTCCTGAAAAGCCTTTATGTTTGAGCAGGACTTACATATTAAACTTCCCTATTTGCTCAAGGTGTTATTTTGTGTAATTATAGATATATTTAACATCTCAAAGTGATTGAGGATTTAAAAAAAAATTTAGCTCATGGCAAGGCACATTAACTTTTTAGAATGACTACTGATCTTTAAAAAAAAAAAAACTATGACTTGCAATTCCTTCTGTCTCTATTAACTTGATATTTTGGTGGTGTTTGAACACTACAGATTGCAGGGTTTGGATTAAATAGTTTGACTCACATATAGCATGTGGATGGGAAATTCTGTACTGGTAGTCATTACTAGCAGTTCAGATGTAGTATGTTGCATGTAAGGAACTGGATCTCACTTAAAAAAATCCAAATGTGGATGCTTGGTCAGTTGAAAAACAACACTACATCAGCTTTCACTAAAATACCAATTATGTGCCTGATAATGTGGCTATTTATGTCCATTCTATATCCCACTACCTACTCTGTAGTGTCAAGTGTTTGCACACTGGTTTGGTGGACATTAGAGGATCTTTGAAGCATGCCCTTTTCTGCAACTTAATTTGGGTACTGTATCTGAATGAATGACATATTGGTGAATTTGGGATGGGTTACATGACCTCAGGTTCCATTTTCTGTATTAAAGGGAAGGTCTCTCAGGACTGTAGGACAGACGTGGGCAAACTACAGCCCGCGGGCTACATCCAGCCCACGGGACCGTCCTGACCAGTCCCATAGCTCCCAGCCCAGGAGCCTAGTCCCCGGCCCCTCCCCCGCTGCCCCCATCCTCCGTAGCCATGCCGCTGAGAGGCCCGCACTTTGGCCTGCCGCTCCCACTGGGCAGCGTAGCTGGCTCTGGCCAAGTGTAGCGGCTGCGAGCTCCTGCTGCTGGTAAGGGGGCAGCGAGTGTGTGTGGGGGGTTGGGTAAGGGAGCGGGGGTCCTGAGGGGCAGTCAGGGAGGAGGGGGCGGTTGGATGGGGCGGAGGTTCTGGGGGGGGCAGTCAGGGGATGGGGAACAGGGAGGCTTGGGAGTGGGAGTCCCGGGGGGCCTGACAGGGGATGGGGATGTGGATAGGAGTCGGGAGGGCAGTCAGGGGACAGGGAGCAGGGGGGTTGCATAGGGGGCAGGGGTCCTGGGAGGGGATGGTCAAGGGACAAGGAGTGGGGGGGTTGGATGCATTGGGGGTTCTGATGGGGGCAGTCAGGGGGCGGGAAGTGGGAGGGGGCCAGGCTGTTTGGGGAGGCACAGCCTTCCCTACCCAGCCCTCCATACAGTTGTGCAACCCCGATGTGGCCCTCAGGCCAAAAAGTTTGCCCACCCCTGCAGTAGGAGGACTGCATAGCTCCTATCTACTCAATGGGCCTGATTCGCCACGGTCTTGTGTAACCATTTACACCTATACAAAGTGAATGATAAGAAAGGTCTAAAACTCTACCAGTTCCCATTGCTACTAGGACACATACAGGTAATATATCAATGTAGGCCTCAACTATGTTGAATGATGATTAGGAGAAATCTGTATCTGAAAGAATCCCTTGGAAATGAGATCTTACAGGTACCTAATAAATATTTAAGATAAATCTGGACCAAATGATGATGCAATACTAAAATTCTAATCAAAATTTGACATTCACAGTTTGAGTCTTCTCTCATTTACACTGGTGTAACTCAATTGACTAGAATGGAGTTAGTCTTGACTTAAGTTAGCATAAATCAGAGGAGAATCAGAATCTTGGTCTTCAAGAATTAAATCTGATTATTGGAGGAGAGTTCTTCCATCACACTTGGAGAGATTCTCTAGAGGTGGTTGTTTCCCAGCCAGTGGGCCACAACCCCCAGAGGGTCATAGAAGACAATCAGGTGGGTGGCAAAGCACTGAAAATTTTACCACACTCTAAAGAAAAGAGAATCTTGCTCTCCCACTCCCCGGAGACCCTTACCCTTCAAGGTAAAGTATTCTCTGTTAACCTCTCAAAACTCACACAAATAAATTATACAGCATTATCATTGTTATAAAGGAGACATTTTTGACTTGTACTTTTATAGTAAATGTAATGTGGTTGTGAAAACGTTTGAGTTCAAACAAGGGGTCACCAACCAGTAAAGGTTCAGAAACACTACTCTGTGTGCTATATTACTGAGATGGCAGAAAGAAAGCTTTAAGCTGAAAATAGGAAAATTTTCTGCCATGAAAGGTAAATTATCATCTACCAGTAACTAAGTTTAGTCACAGACTAGCAAGACTTTTCATAGTACTCACCTAGGCTACATTATTTTTAACTTATATTTTATAATTAGGCTTGGCAGAATTTGACTGTTTTATATGAATGTTTATTTTTAAGCCTTTTTCCCTATATTTACCAATTCAAATTTTCACAGATGCAAAAAAATACTGGGGGTCAGACAATTATTTAATGATTGCAGACAATGAGTCTCAAAAAGTTAAAGCATTATAACCATTAAAACACAAACTGTCAACATCACATGTCAAAACATACACAGTAAATAGCCTTAAATCTAATTCTAATAAGTTTTCAAGCAGCATTTTTCTTACTTTGGCTATCTGTAAATTTGGATTATTATGGAGGGAAATACTTTCCCCTCAGTTTGTGTGTGTATGTTGAAATTGACGTTTATAAACATTTACCGATAAAAAGCTAATCTTTCCAAGCCTATTTATAATTCTCTCTCTATTTCTGTACAATTCCAATAAAACATTATTTTATTTAAGCCTAGTGGAATTGGGTATGCAGACTAATTTGGACTGTAGCAGCCTGGCACCCCTAGAGAAGTATCAAAATACTTTGGCCCCTCAAGGAAGACAGAGAGGAGTAGTTAATTGCCTGAGTATGAACACAGAACAGGCTGTTGTCTTTCTTTCCAAACAGTGCACAGCAGCGCTGAGGGGAGCCACTGTGGGTATGGAGAGAGTTGAATGGCTTACATTCTATGAGGCTATCATAGGAGATCGTTCCCTCACACACTAGGCAAAACAGATGATGGCTCTCAGCAACTGATTAAAGATTTGCAGACTTCAGACTTTGTTTTAAATTTTTGTGTGAAATTTAATTCTCATGAAAATGAGAGACTGATAGCTTTGGTTAGAGTCAGACAGAGTAAAGGCAGGCGTCATGCAAGCTTATTCATACATCTCTGCCAAAGTAGCTCTATCTTGACTGGCCAAACCCATAATATTCCAGGATTGAGTCTCGGCTGAGAAGAAAGCGCCTATTAAGCAGAATCATGCCAAACTCTGTGGTGTTTTTTTTTACATGGACAAGTGTCCACTAGGGATTAAGCTGAGGCCACCAAGATCATTTTATTTCTGACCTAAGATTAGAACCCAGTCCTCCAGAGGCTAGTAGATTAACTCAAGGCTGTGCCCAGCCCTCTTTTTCACCTTAGAATTCTGTCCAACTTTAAGCTTCAGTTATGGGCTACATTTTTAAGGCTGGAAAAAGTTTATTCTGCAGATGATTCAAAATGACAGAAACCAGAAATCCTTAACTGAATGTAACTATGGTTCATCATCATAAAATCTTTGTTCAGATATGTCAATATCCCACAAAGCACAGGACCCACTTTGGTGTTTTATCAGTGCAGTTAACCTACAAAGCTATTAAAGATCTTGCCTTATTTGAATTACCTGTGGTCACTGTTATTTATTGCATTTTAGGCACAGCAGTTTGAAAATTTTCAATACATTTTTTGCACCATGTTTTTGTTCATCCATGAAGAACAATTACAATTGTGTTAATTACAAAAAAAGAGCACCCATCCCATCTGGTAGGTCGCCTTGTTAGACTCTTAAAAATACAATTAGTTCCTAACAGTCTAAAATGTCTTGACAAATTATCTACAAGATGTTCCCATGCTTCCCCAATTGTATCTAGAGTGGAAAATCATTCTTATTGAAGGCCTTTGTCCACTTAAACTCCTCTTGGGTTATGTAAAACTCACTAAAACTGTGTTTTAATTTGCTCCATTTTAAGACAATGAGTTTTATTACACGTGGATTTTTTCTGGTTTATCAAGACTACAACACACCATGTGACTTATGAACATGTTAAAGTATTCAAGAACATCCCCAATGATTTTTATGGTTCCAATTGAAAAAATCATTTTTTTTTAGTATCATATGATTGTAAACAATTTGGCTACAAATAGTCAAATTGGTGTTTAAAGTCCTATGTTAAAAGGACACTATAAATATGAGATCTACTTAGTTAAAAAAAATTGAGCTAAAAGTCGTTTGGGGTACTATTTATTTATTTTTTTACCAAGATTTGTGCTAATTACAAAAAAAGAGCACTCATCCCATGCAGTAGGTCGCCTTGTTAGACTCTTAAAAATACAATTCGTTCCTAACAGTCTAAAAATCAACTCACTGACAGCACTACTAGGACCCTAAGAATGCCCCACTGCTAGAGGGCAAGAGGCTCCCTAGTAGTCTAAGCTGGCCTGAGCGGCTACATGTACCTGAACTCACTGCTGTCATAATCTGTATCTAAAAGCTGTTATGTAAGGTATCATATGCGAACTGGTAACACAGTGGCATTAAGGATATACAGGTGATATATGAAAATAATAAATATGTACTGGAAATAGGGTACTGAAATGTGTTTGGCAGGTAGGTCTTAAGCACCCTTCCCTAGACAAAGGAATGTGGTCCCATGTGCTTGAATGGTCTCCAGTGGAAAACTGAGAAGAAGAGACAATGAAGTACATTTACATAAAAGATAAACAAAACCATCGAACTAGTGAATGGAGATTGCCACTTAACTATCCAGATGGGGGGAGGAGGGAAGAGGAGACTGCAAAAAATTAATATGGCATCAGCTCCCTGGTAGACATAGCAAGCTGAGCCCCCAGGAAGGCCACCTGACTTTGAAAACACAGATAATCATTGAGGATATAAGCAGAGAGAAAAAGCCATTTTGGCGTCCTTCACCTGAAGAGCCAAAAAAACCAAGCGCTTTGAGCCCTGTGTTGGATCCTTGCTAAGAACTGGCCAGTCATGCTGGAAGCACAACTGTGGTGAGAAACTGCTTTGAACAAAAGGCTCTAGTTTGTTTAATTAGGTTTTAATCTTAGAAGCATATTTTTACTTTTGTTTGTAACCATTTCTATCTCAATTACTTCTACTTGGTATCACTTAAATATCCTTTCTTTATAAATAAACTTAATCTTGTTTTATTACACAGTCATTTGAGTACAGTATTTCAGACTGAAGGGTAAAATCCTCAGCCAAACTAACAGGCGGGTGTGCTGTGTACTGTTTCTTCAAAGGAGCAGTGAATTTGATAAAGTTTTGTGAGTGCTACAGTGAGAGGGGCTGAGCACTGCAGAAGAGACGGTTTGGGGTAAATTCGGGACTGGAAAGGCTGTTGGTGTCACCCTGCCAGGAGTAACCAGGGTGATGGAAGCCAGGGCGAGGTCACTGTGCTGTAAGTAGGCTGCTGGTGTCAGGCTCTGAACCAAAGTTGCACACCACAGAAGCACTCAGAGTTACAAGGCAGGCAGTGACACAATCCCTTACTGGTCTGGGTGAACTCCCAATGCCTCACAACTACCCCAGCAGCAATGCGATTATAACAAAAATTTAATAATCAACTCCACCAACAAAACCATTGGTGGAGTCTCCAGCTTCTCTTTCCTATACCTGTCCCCCAAGCCTCCCTGTCAATTTATGTGGTTTTATAATCCCATTATCCTATTGTTAAAAGTTTTGCTCTTCCCTTTTGTTGAAAGACTGATGCAAACAGTGGAAACTGACAGACTACAGTAAGAAAACAGTGAAAATTATACACAGAAAGTGCTATCAAATGCACAAAATAAACCACCTGCAAAAATTAAAGCTTTTTTTCCCCTTTAAATTCTATAGGTGAAGTAATCTTAGGTGTTACCTGTAAAACAACAGGAAATTATTTTCAGACATAATTGTGATTTTAAAGTTGACGAAGTCTGTTTAGACACTTTCTATGATAGCTGATGCTTCTCTTAGCAGCAGTAACTTCAGCTGGCTCCTCTGGTGGAAATACTGTTTCAGAAGGAGCATGCTGCTTAGAGTTATTGCTCCCTAGCTCTATTCCTTTCCCCTCACTCATGCAGTGGGTTTCCCTAGGCTTGAGTAAGGGAGAGAGCGAGGTACACTGGCTTTGCACTCCCTTCCATGGGTTAGAGGCCCTTTTGCCCCGTTATTCCACGTCTTTTCCTCTTTTGCATGCTGGCGAACAGCCAGGTGCACAAGGTCCCCAGTAAACAAACATCCTCTTACAGTTCTAAGAACTGGTATGTACGGAAAACTGATAGTAAATACTAGCTATATCTCTCCTGTCATAATTTAACATTTCAGAACAATAAAGGATATCAGACACTATGGCTGAAATTTTCAAGGCAGTGCAGGGGATTTAGCTACACATTTTCCACTAAAGATAAATCCCCTGTACTGCTATGAAAATTTCAACCTATGGGCTTGGAAAACAGTATGAAGTAAAACTTGGCATAATTAACTTTTACAGTTACACTTTGCTGCTTCTTCCTCAAGCCCCAGCTAATGCCTACAAGTGTAAAATAGTAAATAAGTATCTACTAGTAAGTATAATTTCATGCCACAGAAACAATATATTTAATAATGCTGTTATTGTGCTTTTTCAGTTACACAACTATTTAAGTATTACAAATTTGCAAATATTAATTTAGGAAGCTCATGGAAATGAAAGAATTTATCAGCAACTTTGATAAACATGACTTAACATATTTCCCACACATGCAACCAGTATTTGTGCCCATAAATCACATAGCTAGATGTCAAAATAATCTCACAAAGGACTGGATTAAAAAAAAGTCAAATGCAAATTTTAAAGGTAGGTTGAGGTTTCTTTAAAAATTTGAGCTTGATTTTCATTTACACTAATGGCCACTTTACACCACTCTGACAATGTGAAGTGGCTTTAAAGTGAGTGTAAATGTAATTTAGACCATTTTATAATTTTATGGACTTTTTGTTTGTTTTAACTTTATGTTAAATAGTTGAAACAAAGTGTTTATTCTTCGTTTTTTTTAGCATTATATTTATACCCGTGATTTTACTGCTGTGTGATGTGTAATAGTTTTAAGAAAGGAGAAACTCCTCTATTGAAAAGTTGACTGGTCTTTTTTCATTTTCAAATTACAGTTGGTGTTACACTTGTACAAAAGGTTCTGTCAGTTTTGCATTAAATCTTCCACATTAAAAATGCTATTGCTGTGTCCTAGTAGGTAGATGACAATATTAAATGAAAACTAACCCTTTAATATATGTATTCCTATTTTCAACAGATGGTTTATTGTAATCCATTAATGTTATAAATTATATATGAATTTACAATAAAAACATTTTAAATCTAAATGACTTTTCTTGAGCCAATAAATGCGGAGTTTATACCCAGTGACCTAATAACATCATGATTCAGATTGATAATTTAGAGGTATAAGGCTCTGTATCGTATTGCCAATACCCAAAGTGAATCAGACTCACACAAAAGCAGTTTAAATACATTGTTTGTGTTAATTCCTGAAAGTAATAAAACTAGATTTATGATACAGGCACAACTAGATAGATGAACAGTGCAACTTCTTTTAGAGCCTTTTGATGCAAGATCATGGGTCTAAGGTCTTTAATTTGAAAAGATTTTCCAAATTAAGAATATTCCCTAACTACAATGAAAATATGCAAAGATTTTTATTCCCCAAACAGTAATGTGAAGGAAGCCAAATCATCTGTCATTTGTGTTAATTTAATTATCAGGCTACATTCAATTATCCAATATAAAATGCAAATGAAGTAGATGGTTGACAGCACATAGCAATTACGTTCATTATAATAATTAAATCAGACAAAGTAGAAAAGGGAATGAAAATGTAATAAAATACGAGGGGATTTTTAATTAACAACAACATTTTAATTAGAAACTCTAATCCTATAGTAAGTTGATGATTGGCTTAATCAAAGATAGGGACATTATTTTTATTATTATTTTGAGTGCATCTTTAGTATCATGGGACCTGTTTTCTTAAGTTAATAGACTAAATGGTGACAAATAAAGAGAACCAGTTTCACTGACCATACTTTATGCAAAGCAGATGCCTAATAAAGCAATCTTACACTAACGCATGATTACAGAATTCTTGTCTTGTAAAAATGCAAGATGTCTAACCCTACAGTAAATAAAAGTTCACGTGCTGATACAAAACAGACAATGCAGTTTACACTTGACTAATGATGCTAAAGCATTTAACATATTAAAGGACTGTTTGCTTTAAAAAATTGTTAGTTTCATAACCCAGGCCCTGAAAAAAGCTTTATGAAGATTAAAACAGGATATGAAAAAACTATTACTAATACAATAAATGTAGGCAATGTCAGAAAGTCATAGTAATTTTAAAATAAACTTAGCAAGTATGGTCCAAACAAAAGAGAATCCCTTTATCCTGATCACTGGTTGCACAGACCAAAAGTTATTTTGTTATTTAAATCAGGACTCCACTGTATTACTTTTCAAAAGACAATGTCAAGGTTGGCAGCCCTAAAATATAACATACCTTACTAATAACATTATTTTAAAATTTCCTCTGCTGAAAAATCTGTCCAGCCTCTAAAATAGGGGCTGCCAAATTCTGAATAACAAGCTTGCTGCTGCTTTGTCCTACTCATCATATAGGGTTTTGTGTCTGTGCTTGTAGGCATACATGTGAATGTACACAGACACACTGTAATATACCACGCTACTTGTCTGCCTTGTTCTGGTAAGCAGGGAATTGAAATTTACAGGAGATAATACGGGACTAAGAATCTACAGAGGAAAAGACTTGTTTAAACTACAAACAAACCACAACAAATATTTTTTTGACTGCAGGAGCAATCAGAAGGCTGATATGAAATATCTCAGTCAATGGTCCCTTAAAATGCGCTTGATGAATATACAAACACAGTTATCAGGATTTAAGGGATATTTGTCTTCTTCGGTGAAATCTAGGATACATGCTTTGACTTCTTGGAGCATAGAATCATAGAACTGGAACAGACCTTGAGAGGTCCTCTAGTCCAGTCTCCTGCACTCAAAGTAGGACTAAGTATTATGTAGACCATCCCTGACAGGTGTTTGTCTAACCTGCCTTTAAATCTCCAATGACAGAGTTTCCACAAACTTCCTAGGCAATTTATTCCAGTGCTTTACTACCCTGACAGAAAGTCTTTCCTAATGTCCAGCCTAAACCACCCTTGCTACAATGTAAGCCCCTTAGTCTTCTCTTCTCCAGACTAAACATACCCAATTTTTTCAATCTTCTCTCATAAGGTAATGCTTTCTAGACCTTTCATCATTTTTGTTGCTTTTTGTACTTTCTCCAATTTGTCCACATCTTTCCTGAAACTGGGCACAATACTCCAGTTGAGGTCTAATCAATGCAGAGTAGAGCAGAAGAATTACTTTTTGTGTCTTACTTACAACACTTCAGCATCTTTAAGGAGGCTAATGTTTACAGTCCTAGAGCATTTGTTATTTGGCTTCTGCTTCAGGAATATACTAGTTTTTTTAAAACTAGCATTGCACAAATGTTCAATGTAAAAACAGAGAGTCCAGGAACTAACATTATAGTGGTAATAAATGAACCAGTAGCACTTCCTGTATCATGGAAGGCATCACTTGAATATTGGGAATCACAGCACTAGCATACGAAAATAACAGTTGCACGCAAATCCCAGTGCCTGTTCGGTACCTGAATTTATTACTAGTTGGCCAGAGACAGTCTATGCTTAAACAGTGTAAAAGAGAAACTCAATTATTGCCCTTATCCTCACAATACAGGCATGTAACTTTCTGAAAAGGTGTTGAAACCTGAAGGGTCCAACTTGAGGTAAAGAAATGCTCCTTATTTGAGCCTACATGAATGGTCCTACAGAAGGAAAGAGAATCAAATTGACCCAGAGATTAGTTTTCTCTTTTCTTTAGATTATAACAGACCAGGAGGCATGAATATCTAGTTTCTCTAAGGAGCAAAATTTGACCATTTAAAATACATGTGGTTTTAAAAAAAATTAAATAACAAATTACCAGATTCTATGACATAAAAGTAAAACTTGTAACCCATCTAGTTGGAGATCTCATAATTATTATGCCACAGGCTGAAGGGTGAAACATGGTGGTTTTAAAAGGTGGGTGGGATCTTGGTAGTCTTCAACAAATTGTGAACAGGGTGGAAACATGTTTTTGCTTGAGAAAACTGATTTTTGCAAAAAAATTTGCAAAGCATTAAATGAAAATTGCCATTTTTATGAGTGAAATGCTCACAAAATGACCCTTAATTTTGCATATCTCTAACAGAAATAAATAGCTTGAAGAAGTGACACCAAAGCAGTCCACTATGTACACTGCCTCTACCGCCTGACCACCACTGTGCTTATTTTAGCAAGGACCTAACATTATTTTATGTAGGTGAAAAAATTATTTATTAATCCTCAAATTTAATCCAGTTCATAGGTAGATTAGTGATGGCACATGACTTTAACCACAAGTGCAGATGCTGAAGATTTAGACAGACTGCAACATTACCAGCTGGGAATCATGCCTTCAGAAAAACACATTTATGCACATACTTTATCTCTTGGCTACCTACTCACCATAGCCATCTGCTAGGATGGCATGGTGCCTGCTCACAAGCTGGTGGACCTTTGCCCTAGGGCACAAATCTAAACAGCGATGGGCACTACAGAACACTACAACTGACATCTCTGGAAAGAAGTTCTTCTTCTGTGCTATTACTGGCACATTAATGGTGCATGTCCCTTTTCCAATGGATCACATCTGTTTATACTTGTGAGCCAAAAAAAGAATTCCTGAAGTGGAGAGAAAAGGAAGATGGAGTTCACTGGCACTTCTGTATACCAAGACCAGTTATACTGCAGTGGTAATTTGGAAAGCTCAGCAATACCACTCCGCTCTCAAAATGAACGCATTACAAAAATACCACCTGCAGGCAGTCTGTGTGAAAGAGCAGTGTCTCCACAGGACTTCTCAATTTCTGCTTCTATGGAGTCTAATCCCGATTCAAGTTCCAAAAGTTACTTAACATTAGTCCTGCAAAACACAGGACCATTCTTGGAGTCAGTTTTCTGAGGGAGCAGTGCCAGGCAACTTTTGGATCCTGAATTAGGATTTGGCTTCACACGGTAGCAGGGCTGCAGCACTTTCTCTGAAGCTGTGGCCAAAACCGCTGAAATTACATTTTTTACTGCATTGTCAGCCCTAAGATATTACAATGTTCAAATTGAAGTTGACAGCCCTATCATCATAGTTCAAAAGGTTTTTTGTTTTTTTTAAACGTATACTGACAAGTTGAAACATTCACTTATATCTGCTCTTCAATTTATGGAGGGGATTAAACTTCTAATTCTGAATAAAATAGTTTAACGGAAAAGGGGCATAGCAGAAACAGACATAAAGGAGTAATAAGGCAAATGACAATGTAAAATATACCATATAACCAAATAATATCAAAGGATAATGCGACATAATACAATTTCTATGTACACATACACAGTCGGGTCCAAGTATTCAAAAATAAAGAGCAAGGGTGAAGTTTTGCCCTGATTTACACACTGGTATACCCCGAATCCAAATATCCTCAAAGTTTTGCATCCTGATTATTTTGTAAGCAGTTCTTTCTAGCGTGTGAGTTCTGGGAGTCCATTATAGCTGTGGACCGCAGTGTCCAGGAAGTTGAAGGGGATTTCCAATGTTGTAATATCAGGTTATGTTTTGCAACTAAAGCAGAATGTAAGAGTCATTCCCGTAGGAATCAGAGAGACCAGTGCACTATTAATATAATTTAGTACAAATAGAAAGGTTAAAATTAATAGAAGAATGAAGAACAAAGGATAAATTCTATTCTCAGATATGCATGCACAGCTCTTATTGGCTTCCAGGAGATTTGCATTTGCATATATCTAAAGGTAGAATTTGACCTTCTCTCTGGTACAAACGTCTATCCAATAGGAAAGGATAAAAAGAAAATATATGAACCTAAGATATAACACCCTTGTGAACATGAAAAACATACTTGCCAACAGTCCTGTTTTGGCAGTGACCAGGCCTAACTATGGCTGGTCAGTGCTATGAGTATCTCAAGCATAGGAGTACCAACCATAAAAAATAAATAAATGCCAAAAAGAATGATGTCCCCCTTTACATTCCTCATTTAGTCTTTCGTCCTAATACAAAACTTAGGCTCCTATCTTACAGATGCTTATGTATGTACATAAATTTACACACAATGGCACTACTCACATAATTAAGTATTTCAAGATCAGGGCCTAAACACGTGCACGATAATCCCAAACACATTTTCTGATTTCCTTACCTGATTATCTGGATGGTTGACAGTAAAATACCCAACACAAACAATGACTTCATGTAGCAGTCCTTCACAGGTATGCTGAGAACAGTACCACAGCAAAGAGCTGATAATATGACGGAATGCAAGAGAAAGTCCCTCAGCACCTACAATAGACTAACAGAAAATATGAAATCATAACCTAGCAATATATTATAGGGACTAACTGAAACAAATGAGAGTTGAAACTACAAATCACATACTTTTCAACGTTATCAGAAAGTATTCAAGTAAGATTTTGGTTATACTTTTGATTGTATAATGGTCGTGGTAAAAAAATGCCAAATGAACCCCTGCCCCTCTCCCCTCCTTAATTTTTTCATCAACTTATCAGTAGGATGTTAATTAATATGATAAATGCCACTGTAAATAAAACTGAATTTTATTTTTAAATGGGCAAAGAAAAATTTGGATTCTTCTCACTTGGCATTCTGTTAGCATTAAGCAGCCAATTTCATTAAATATGCAGAACATGTTCCGGGAAAACTTAATACTAATAATAATTCTCAGTAATAAGCAAAGGAAAACAAATCATTCCCAATTTTTGCAAAAGAGCAAAATACATTTCTCATTAATATCTGTGTGTTCTGAACGGAAAAGAAAGATAAATAATAACTAATAACTTTTCAAACAAACATTTTCAAAAGTTGGAAACATTCAAAATAAGACAACCATCAGCTGCAATTTTTTTGGGGGATACTTTGTGAAAGTAGGCAAATTGCTGTAGTGTGGAGATTCAGGAGAATTAGATTTTATCTGTGCAGCCTACAGCCTCTATTTAATAAACATGTCAAACAGACAGAGCGACATAAGGTCAAAGGGGAAAACTGAAGCATAAGGAATGAGCATGACAGTCTACTAACTCTAATGAAACAACAGCTCAGGCCTGTGGGAAAATATCTTTCATCTGAAAGTTTTCTTTATTTCATATCTTCTAGTCTGTGTGGACTATATGTACATAAATCTAAGTGTGCTAGAGTTAGGTTTTAACATAATCAAAATTCAGCCCAGAAAAATTGAATTTTTGTTTTAAAAAACCAGCAATGGATATCTTCCATCTCCATAGTTAATTCCCCCAATAAGTTGTTATACTTTCAAGCTTCAAAACATAATATAGTATCTATTTGCTACTTTACATCATGTAGCAATATGTTTTTGGGTCCAGCCCTTATTTAATTAGTCATGTCCATGCATGCTGTGACCTAATGCTCTGTGTTTAACCTTCCCTGATAACAACAGGCCAAGGGGCACATGAGTTTGTGTATAAAAGTTAAACTAATTTTTCAAGGAAACTATGCTTCCTCTTTAGCCTGAATTAATAGTAATTCAGTATCCTGTGTATTGTTTCTCACTACCATCTTTCAATTGTTAGACTGTCATGTTTAATGACGTACACACCCATGAGCCAGGGGATTATCTGTGCTGAAATTAATTCATACTGTGCCACAAGTGAACCTCTTCTTTTAATCAGAAAACTGTTCTATAGTCTTACTATTACATGATAAAACTATTCCTGAAAGCTAATAATCATCAGGCAGCACATAAACTATGTTTTCTTTCTTTCCTGCCTTATAGTCTGCTACAGTTCCTAAGTGTCAGGAGGGACAATGATATGTTTCAGGTGTGTGCTGTCTTTTTAACATTAACTAAATAGTTAACATTAATAGATGGAGACAAGTAGTTATTAAGATTGGAACAGTGATTCTGTCCATCAAAACAATACTATCACCCCAATTCAGCAAAGCAGGTAAGCAAATGCTTTATTGAACTGAAATTACATTTTTTACTGCATTGTCAGCCCTAAGATATTACAATGTTTACATATGAAATAACTTCTACTTTTGGGAAATTTGTCCCTCCCAATAGGGTGGCCTTGATCCTGCAACTGGATCCATGTGGATGAAGGGGTCTTCCTGCACAGAACTAGTTGTAAGATCAGGACTATTAGTTGTATACATTATACATAAAAACTTCATTTGATATACTTCCCATCTGCCAAATTTGAATGTTTTTTTCCTGAGGAATTTTAAAAGATAGTATTTTTCTAGCTGAGTTGTACCATCTTAAATTTAAGTAAGTGGCAAGTCACACTTAAACACAGTGTGATCTAGGGATGCAGCCATCAACTCAAGGCACCTAAGCAGCTCAAAATATCATAGAAGTAAGCCATTTTCCATTCCGAAAAGAAAAAAAATAGCTGTTTGTGGACCGTGGCACAGAAGGTTTGCAAGCTTGTAACACAGGAGATTAGAATTGATATATAACATACTGGTCATCCTCAAAACCAGTGGAACAAAAATGGTAATGTTGTATATTCAGTTTAGTTTGTGTGTTCTGTATGTCTGCCTTATAATAAAAAAATAGATTGCATTTATTATTTCCCATAGTTAGACAATGGAAATAACATTAGCAAATAGCAATTCTATGCATGCAGAAATAAGATCAAAGAGTATTTATTTCATTTGTGACTCTTCCTCAAGTTAATTTTAAATACAACTATATGCATTTGGCTAAATTAAAAGAAAATGTACACAACAATATATGTTCTAATTTTAAGCATAAGTTAAAAAAGCAAAAATTGTTACCTGAAAAGCTGGCAGATCAAGAACTGCAAAGCTATTGAAGAAGCGTAAACTCTGAATAGCAACCTGGATCGTGTTCTCTGTATAACTCTCTTTAGGACTTGCCATGTTTGGATCTGAGATTGTGCCATGGAAAAGAATACAGTACAGCATATGCAAGACTCCAACTAGATCTGTAGTCCGAAGAACTGCAGTTAGCCCTGTGGGATCCTGACGTGTATTGTCAAATATGGGCCAAGACCTACCAAAGAAACATTAAACTGTTTAAAACGAAAACTACCACAAGAGCTAACATTTTTAATGTCTCAAATGGAAGAAAACAAGCAAACAGTTAAACATGAAAAAATCTGATGTCTATATGATGTCAGAAAACCATAGTATTTCCACAAAATGTTTGACAATATACCCTAATTTATATATAAAGTCTCTATAATTATACACCTATCTTTAAGTATCTTTCTCCAAAGATATTGATCTCTAATTCCACTCCTAGGTTCTTACCAGTGTGATACCAGACAGGAACTCCATAGCATGAAAGTTATGACCACTTTGATCATAGTAGCTCCTTGCACACCTCTCATACATATATTTAGCCTACATCCCTGGGCTCCAGGTCAGTTTCTTTATGACAATGGCTGGCAGAGGAACTCCCTTGGGACCATCACCACCTTAACTGACAAAGAGATGATGGCTGGAACAAATTGATATATTAAATAGCAACAAGATACCAGGACCAGATGATATTCATCGGAGAGTCCTGAAGGAATTTAAGAATGAAATGGGTGAGCTGCAAACAAAAATATGCAGCCTCTTATTAAAATCAGCTATTATATTAGAAGACTGCAGGTAACAAAACCTAAGGAAAAAGGATAAACTAGTACAACTTGTGTAAAGGAAAACCATGCTTCTTCAATCTACCAGAATCTCTTGTGGATGCAAAAATCTATGGTTAAAAGAAAACTGACAGATTTAATTAATCTGAACTTTTAAAAAGCCTTAAACATAGCCCCCCATAAGAGTCTACTGAGGAAACTAAATAGTCTTGGGGGGAAAGTTCTGCAATTACAAAGAAAGAGAAAACAGAGAGTAGGAGTAAATGGTCAATTTTCAATAGGGCAAATGGTTAACAGTGAGTTTTCTCACTGATCTATCTCAGAACTGGTATTGTTTCACATACTTAATACTGTGGAAAAGAGGGTGTAACAGTGAAGTGATAAAATCTGCAGGTGAAACAAATGTATTGAGGACAGTCATTATTAGAGAAGACTATGAAAACTCCAGAAGAGACCTAATGGACAGCAGGACGCTGGATGCAATTAAACACTGACAAATATAAGGTAATGCATATTGGAAGAGATTATTTGAACAAATCATACGTGCTGCAAAATTCTAAATTTAACCCCTAAGGAAAAGTACTGAACCTTACACTGAGAGAGTTCAGTGAAAACCTCTGCTTAATGTGCAGTGGCAGTCAAAACAACAATCCAGTGCTAGGATTTAATAAAAATAGTATTAAAGTATTATGTCATTACAAAAATTAATAGCAGTTCTTCACCTCAGATACTGTGGTCAATTCCCATAAAAAAAAAAAAAAAGGATCAAACAGAGGGGATACATAGATGGGGATCTAAAATGATAGACACATGGGAGACTTCAATATTAAAAGAGATTGAAAATACTAGTAAGTTTACAAATAAGAGAGGACATACAAGATATATATAAAATAATGAATGATATAGAAAAGGTAAATTGGGTAAGGGTACATTTATTTACCCTTTCTCATAAAAGAAAAATGAAAATGAAAGTCAAGAAATTTCAATTAAAATTTATAAAAAGAAATACATTTTGATACAACAGATAGTCAACCATGGAACTCACTGCCACAAGATATACAAGACCTCAGAAAGATTAAAAAAGGAATAGTTATTTATATGGATAACAATGTACTCACTGTTAGGAACTTCCCTGGTCTGATCTGGTATTGTGATTCCTTTGACTTTAGGAGGATGCCAACAGGAGTGTCACATAATAATATCGAAGATTAGTTTTTGTGATGTGTCAAGTATCAGGGGAGTAGCCGTGTTAGTCTGAATCTGTAAAAAGCAACAGAGGGTCCTGTGGCACCTTTAAGACTAACAGAAGTATTGGGAGCATAAGCTTTCGTGGGTAAGAACCTCACTTCTTCAGATGCAAGTAATGGAAATCTCCAGAGGCAGGTATAAATCAGTATGGAGATAACGAGGTTAGTTCAATCAGGGAGGGTGAGGTGCTCTGCTAGCAGTTGAGGTGTGAACACCAAGGGAGGAGAAACTGCTTCTGTAGTTGGAAAGCCATTCACAGTCTTTGTTTAATCCTGATCTGATGGTGTCAAATTTGCAAATGAACTGGAGCTCAGCAGTTTCTCTTTGGAGTCTGGTCCTGAAGTTTTTTTGCTGTAAGACGGTTACCTTTACATCTGCTATTGTGTGGCCAGGGAGGTTGAAGTGTTCTCCTACAGGTTTTTGTATATTGCCATTCCTGATATCTGACTTGTGTCCATTTATCCTCTTGCGTAGTGACTGTCCAGTTTGGCCAATGTACATAGCAGAGGGGCATTGCTGGCAAATGATGGCATATATAACATTGGTGGACATGCAGGTGAATGAGCCAGTGATGATGTAGCTGATCTGGTTAGGTCCTGTGATGGTGTTACTCGTGTAGATATGTGGGTAGAGTTGGCATCGAGGTTTGTTGCATGGGTTGGTTCCTGAGTTAGAGTTGTTATGGTGTGGTGCGTGGTTGCTGGTGAGAATATGCTTAAGGTTGGTGGGTTGTCTGTGGGCGAGGTTGTCTGTGGTTGTCTGCCACATGGGGCCACAACAGGGGTACCCCAACTCACCCAGCAATATCGTCAATTTATCCAGCTACACACTCAATCCAGCAGAAGAGTCTGTCCTATCTCGGTGACTCTCTTTTTGCCCCAGCACCCCCACAAACATGATACAGTTCTGCAGTGATCTGGAAGCCTACTTTCGCCGCCTCCGACTCAAAGAATATTTTCAAGATAACACTGAACAGCGCACTGATACACAGATACCCTCCCACCAACAACACAGGAAGAACTCCACATGGACTCCTCCTGAGGGTTGAAATGACAGGCTGGATCTATACATAGAATGCTTCCGCCGACATGCACAGGCAGAAATTGTGGAAAAACAACATCGCCTGCCTCATAACCTAAGTCGTGCAGAACGCAATGCCATCCACAGCCTCAGAAACCACCCTGACATTATCATCAAAGAGGCTGATTAAGGAGGTGCTGTTGTCATCATGAACAGGTCTGACTACCAGAAGGAGGCTGCCAGACAACTCTCCAATACCAAATTCTACAGGCCACTTTCCTCAGATCCCATTGAGGAATACACTAAGAAACTGCACCATCTACTCAGGACACTCCCTACACTAACACAGGAACAAATCATCATACCCTTAGAGCCCCGACCGGGGTTATTCTATCTACTACCTAAGATCCACAAACCTGGAAATCCTGGACGCCCCATCATCTTGGGCATTGGCACTCTCACTAAAGGACTGTCTGGATATGTGGACTCCCTACTCAGACCCTACGCCACCAGCACTCCCAGCTATCTCCGTGACATCACAGATTTCCTGAGAAAACTACAATGCATTGGTGACCTCCCAGAAAACACCATCCTAGCCACCATGAGGTTCTTACCCACGAAAGCTTATGCTCCCAGTACTTCTGTTAGTCTCAAAGGTGCCACAGGACCCTCTGTTGCTTTTTTCATGGATGTAGAGGCTGTCTACACAAACATCCCACACACAGATGGAATACAAGCTGTCAGGAACAGTATCACTGATGATGACACAGCACAACTTATTGCTGAGCTCTGTGACTTTATCCTCACGCACAATTATTTCAAATTTGGTGACAATATATATCTCCAGACCAGTGACACCGCTATGGGCACCCGCATGGCCCCACAATATGCCAACATTTTTATGGCTGACCTGGAACAACGCTTCCTCAGCTCTCGTCCACTCATGCCCCTTCTCTACCTACGCTACATTGATGACATCTTCATCATCTGGACCCCTGGGAAGGAGACGCTGGAAAAATTTCACAAAAATGTCACCACAATTTCAACAGCTTCCACCCCACCGTCAACCTCAGCCTGGACCAATCTACACGGGAGGTCCATTTCCTAGACACCACCGTACAAATAAGCGATGGCCACATTAACACCACCCTATACCGAAAACCCACCAACCGCTACGCCTACCTTCATGCCTCCAGCTTCCACCCCGGTCACACCACACAATCCATCGTCTACAGCCAAGCACTGAGGTACAATCGCATCTGCTCCAACCCCTCAGACAGAGACCAACACCTACAAGATCTTCAACAAGCATTCTCAAAACTACGATACCCACACAAGGAAATAAAGAAACAAATCAACAGAGCCAGACATGTACCCAGAAGCCTCCTGCTACAAGACAGGCCCAAAAAACAAACCAACAAAACTCCACTGGCCATCACCTACAGTCCTCAGCTTAAACCTCTCCAACGCATCATCAGTCTACAACCCATCCTGGACAATGATCCCTCACTTTCACAGACCTTGGGAGGCAGGCCAGTGCTCGCCCACAGACAACCCGCCAACCTTAAGCATATTCTCACCAGCAACCACGCACCACACCATAACAACTCTAACTCAGGAACCAACCTATGCAACAACCTCGATGCCAACTCTGCCCACATATCTACACCAGCAACACCATCACAGGACCTAACCTGATCAGCTACAACATCACCGGCTCATTCACCTGCACGTCCACCAATGTTATATATGCCATCATATGCCAGCAATGCCCCTCTGCTATGTACATTGTCCAAACTGGACAGTCACTACGCAAGAGGATAAATGGACACAAGTCAGATATCAGGAATGGCAATATATAAAAACCTGTAGGAGAACACTTCAACCTCCCTGGCCACACAATAGCAGATGTAAAGGTAGCCATCTTACAGCAAAAAAACTTCAGGACCAGACTCCAAAGAGAAACTGCTGAGCTCCAGTTCATTTGCAAATCTGACACCATCAGATCAGGATTAAACAAAGACTGTGAATGGCTTTCCAACTACAGAAGCAGTTTCTCCTCCCTTGGTGTTCACACCTCAACTGCACCTCACCCTCCCTGATTGAACTAACCTTGTTATCTCCATACTGATTTATACCTGCCTCTGGAGATTTCCATTACTTGCATCTGAAGAAGTGAGGTTCTTACTCACGAAAGCTTATGCTCCCAATACTTCTGTTAGTCTTAAAGGTGCCACAGGACCCTCTGTTGCTTTTTGTGATGTGGACATTTATCTGCTAAGAAGTGGATTGAAACCAGCACCTGATTTCATATGTGCCTCTGAACAACTGCCAGGCTTTTGGTCACCACCAGCTTGTGCTGTTGCTTAATTATTTACTAGTGAAGAACCAAAGTGAATAAGAAAGCACCAGGTTACAAATGGATACCCTTGTATCAATGTGAGTTTGTGTTTATAATAGAAAATTATTGTTCCTTGGGTAGAAAATGTGACTCCAAATTGGTAACAAATGTCCCAGTCTTCATGTTTGGGATTTTTCAACATACCTGTATAACTTTACTTGTGAAATCAACTCCTATATGTTGTACCTTTACTGCTCTTTCTTTCGTGGGACCTCGAAGCACATTAGAGAGTGAAATAAGGAGCTTATTAACAGAACTGTACCTGCTACTCATTTTTCTAAGAAACTTATCTCAAGATTTGGATGTAATTAACAGCACAAACTCAAGACAACATAATAAAGCAGAACTCGTAACTGAAGAAAATGTGGGTCAATTTTTGTATTATTAAGCAGAAATAAATCATGGTGAGTTCTTAAAATTCTCTGGCAAAGACAATTTGTTTAATTATTACTGGAAAATATATAGGATATGATTATGGTTTTAGAAATAGGATTGTTTCTTATGATAATTTGTTATGTCAACTTAAAAGGACGCTCATTAAGATTTTAAGAATATGTATTTAACATACCTGATTAATCCATCTTAGTAGTTATATATTATTTTTATATCTACCCTTCTATGACTGATTAATATACATTAAAATATTGAAAACAAACAAACAATTAACACTTAGCCAGGGTCCCAGACATAAAGAAACAGTGCCCCATGCAGTTATTTCCCTATAGAGGAGTTCATTATAAATTTGCTTCTGGGGAGCCAGTAGATTAGCTAATGCTATTTTTACTTTTATTGACTCAGTCCTGGTGAGATTTTCTTAGAATATGTAAGGTGCATAGGAAATATTATGATGAAGAGAGAGAGAGAAAGCAACTGAGCTGCAGTAAGTGGCATATACCCAGCTATAACAATCAGCTTTACAGGTAAGTTAAAATTAGGATGTACTAACTTTGATAATGTCCCTTTAAGCATATCCACAATAAAATGCATATTCTGCATGGCTGGAGTATAAGTCAGTGATATATATATATTACATAGCTATAATATAGTATACTGGAAATGGAGCTTTTGAATAAGAAATGGGTTTTCGATTCTAGTAGTTTGTTACTTTGACCTTGGCATATATTTTCACACATTTTATGGGGCAATGCTAGGTTTGGGTGGACAGTAGAAGTCAGGTGCAGTGATAGTAAGTGATGATAGATGATAAGGCTGGGAGGTGGGCGGAACTAGTTGGATCCCCTGCACGTTCATTTCCAGATATTCTAATGTTTGAGTTATTTTTAAAGATGTCAAATTTTTGTGTAGAAAGTATAATGTCTGATGTTAGCTGGATTCTACTGAAACACATTGTTTTAGTGATAATTTTGGGCTGTGAACAAGCACCAAAGGTTTAAATCAGGTTGGTGTGGGAGGTTCACTGGAGGGATCTCTTCTACCAGACCTTATGACGTGCATCAAAGTGGAGCTTCTCTCCACTTTGCATACTTGAGCAAGTCCCAAGGGTATGAGTGAGTGGGCAGTTATACCTGGGTGAGATATGGGGGAGTGGACAGTGGAAGGGAATGGTGGGTGTGACAGGTTGGATCACAGAAACCCCCTTGGGGCTGCCAACTGATGTGCCAAGACTACTTTTGCCCCTGCTTTCTCTGCCAGCTTGGGACTCCAGTACCCTGTCTTGTTGAGACAGACACGCCGGTCTGCTCAAACACAGACCCAGGGTCTGAACCACATGCCCCAAAGCTGCAGACTTAACTGAAAGCAGCTTACAGAAGTGTTTCTGTCTTTAACACTCAGATGTCCAACTCCCAATGGGGTCCAAACCCCATTTAAATCCGTTTTACCCTGTATAAAGCTTACACAGGGTAAACTCATGAATTGTTCGCCCTCTATAACACTGATAGAGAGATATGCACAGCTGTTTGCCCCCGCAGGTATTAATACATACTATGGGTTAATTAATAAGTAAAGAGTAATTTTATTAAATACAGAAAGTAGGATTTAAGTGGTTCCAAGTAATAGCAGACAGAACAAAGTGAATTACTAAGCAAAATAAAATAAAACATGCAAGTCTATGTCTAATACAGTAAGAAAACTGAATACAGATAAAACCTCACCCTCAGATGTTTCAATAAGCTTCTATTACAGACTGGATGCCTTCATAGTCTGGGCACAATCCTTTCCACTGGTACAGCCCTGGTTCCAGCTCACGTGGTAGTTAGGGGATTTCTCATGATTGTTCTGTTCCACCCACTTATATATCTTTTGCATAAGGCAGGAATCCTTTGTCCCTCTCTGGGTTCCCACCCCTCCTTCTAAATGGAAAAACATCACGTTAAAGATGGATTCCAGTTCAGGTGACATGATCACACGTCACTGTAAGACTTCATTACCCACTTGCCAGCACACAGGTATACAGGAAGACTTACAGGTAAAACAGAGCCATCTACAGTCAATTGTCCTGGTTAACGGGAGCCATCAAGATTCCAAACCACCATTAATGGTCCACACTTTGAATAACTATAATGGGACCTCAGAGATATATTTCATATTTCTAGTTTCAGATACAAGAGTGATACATTTATACAACATGATGACCACACTCAGTAGACTATAAGCTTTGTAATGATACCTTACAAGAGACCTTTTGCATGAAGCATATTCCAGTTACATTATATTTACACTCATTAGCATATTTTCATGAAATCATATAGAGTGCAACGTCACAGTGGGGGAGAGGTTTTTTTTCCATGTTCAAAACTTCAAGTGATTAAAATCTAGCAAATGTTGCGTGTTTTAAATTTAACAGGGATAAAAGATACTGACCCAGATTCTCCATTTAAAACAGCACAAAATGAATGCAAAGTGAATGTAAATTGTCATCCTTCTGATTTAGTAGCATTTAGCATCTATGTTGCCCTGGTGTAAATAACAAGACAAAGTGTAGGTCAACACAGGATCTGGCCCCAACCCTTACTCTTTCTGTGTGCCCCCCCCATATTACATGTGTTCCCTTCTCATGTCCCTGCACCCACCCTACATATTTCCTCTATTTCCCTTCACCCTTCCATGCTTTCTAGTCCCCTGAATCTCTCCTTTATTCCCTCCTGCATGGCCTGGCCAGCGTACCGCCTCTCCCAGTCCCATATATCTCCTCTTCACTCCTCCACAAGAGAACTCTTTCAAGACCAAACAGCACGGTTCCATGACAACCAGTCCGTTTCCTGTCAATCCATGTCCCTCCCTGTCCACTACCCCGTTCTCCACACCTCCTGCCCCCCTTCACATTTTCCCCATCTATGCCTCAAGTTAGTACCTTTTGAACTTACATTTATAAACATTTTAAAATAATTTTAAACATTGCTCTGTAGACACATGCAAACAATACCAGAAAGAACCCCGGTACACACACTGTAGATGAGGTTGCCATGACTGGAACCAATGGTACCAGTAACGATGAGCATACCACAGGCTTTGTCAAGTGCCGATGATTTCTCTGTACCAAGGGTACCACTTATACAGGCATCCCCGGCTGAGCTGCTTGCATCGGTACCGATTGTTGGGTTCAGGCGTACAATGGTACCAATGGCTAAACGAGATACTTCAGTGATGATGACAGGGCTGAGCAAGATGGTACCTCGTGTTTACTCTCCTTACTAGCGGAGGGCATGGGCATCCTACTGGAGTTGTGCTTCCTCTCCTTGGAGCTCCGGGTCTTTCTGGGCCTGCCGGTACTGGAGGAACAGTCTGTGGCCTCAACAGTATCCTGGGAGACTAGGGATGTAAATACCGTTTACAAAGTTAACTGTTTAAACGATTAAAATATGTAATTTAAATGGTTACCCAATTAAGTGGCTGGGGCTGATCCCGCCAGCTGGTGTGGCTGGGGCGGATCCGCCAGCACGGCTGGGGTACCTCATGCTGGGGCTGGCGCAGGGCTCCTGGGGCCAGCTGACCTGCGGTTAACAGTTAAGGCAGGTTAACTGGCAAGACTAATGCTTACTGGTTAACTTTTTACATCCCTATCAGAGACCGAGGACCTTGACGGGGACCTGGTCTTTTTTGGAGGTGGCTCCTTAGATATAGTCTGTGCTCCTCTTTTCGGTAGTCTTCCCAGAGTGCTCCAAAGGCTTTCCTTTCTTAGGAGAAGCATGCCCTGAGATTGATGGGGTGCTAGATATGTCAGGGACAGATGTGTGTTGGGGGGTCATCTCCTGACCTGGCTCAGAGGGTGTTTGCAGGTTCCACAGCCAACAGTTTGAGCTTTATTTCCCTGTTCTTCTTAGCCCTGGACTTAAGGGTTAAACAAAAGGTGCACTCTGGGAGATGGGGCACTCTCTCCCCCAGGCAATGGACAGACTTGGAGTATCTGTTGCTCACTGCTATAGCCTACGGGCAAGAGAGGCAATGTTTGAAGCCTGGTAAGCCAGGCATCGTCTGCCAGGAGAGGATGTCTCCCAAGGCAAAAGAGAGGGAAATCAGTCCTCCCCTCTAAACTAACAACTATTCTAACACTAACAACCCTAAACTAACTAACTTTGATAGAAAAAGGGGATAAAGCAAAAGTCCAAGTATGCTCTAGGTCAAGGGTGGGCAAACTATGGCCTGGGGGCCACATCCGGCCCTTCAGACATTTTAATCTGGTCCTTGAGGATCCAGGGCTAGTCCTGCTCTGGCGCTCCAGTCAGGGAGTAAGGTCGGGGGCTTGCCCCACTTTGCACATACCGTGGCTCCGAGTGGCTCCTGGAAGAAGTGGCATGTCCCCCTTTCGGCTCCTACGCGGATCTCCACACGCTGCCCCCACTCCCATTGGCCGGGAACCACGGCCAATGGGAGCTGCAGGGACGACACCTGTGGATGGGGCGGTGTGTAGAATTGCCTGGCCACGTCACTGCATAAGAGCAGGAGGGGGGACATGCCGCTGCTTCTGGGAGCTGCTTGAGGAAAGCCTGGAGCCTGCACCCCTGACCCCCTCCCATGCCCCAACCCCTTGCCCCAGTCCTGATCCCCCTCCTGCCCTCCAAACCCCTTGGTCCCAGCCCAGAGCCCCCTCCTGCACCCCAAACCCTCATCGCAGCCCCACCCCAGAGCCCACACACACAGCTGGAGCCCTCCCCCCCACCCCAACCCACTGCCCCAGCCCGGAGCCCCCTCCTGCACACTGAACTCCTCATTTCTGGACCCACCACAGAGCCCGCACTCCCAGCCAGAGCCTGCACCCCAAACCCCAATTTTGTGAGTATTCATGGCCCGCCACACAATTTCCATACCCAGATGTGGCCCTTGGGCCGAAAAGTTTGCCCACCCCAGCTCAAGGTGAACATACTAGTGTTCTACAATGTGGTAGAGAAGGAACAGAGAGTGGTTTGCCTGGGAATCCCTATATAACCTCGGTGTCCACCATGAGGAGGCATATAGCGTACATGAAGGCTGAACAGACACTGCTAGCTAGAAATCTCTGATCACTGGCTAAAGAGATACATGTGCACCTGAAGTGGAGCACCTATAAGGATACTACTCAAAGAAGAAGAACCTACTCCCACATTAGCATATCAGGGGACTCACCCAGCATATTCAGTAAGCCTTCCAATGTAATTCCCTTAAGTCTGATGGTTATACAGCAAGAAGTCTAAGCTTCTACTGTTGCGAAAGGGGCTAAATGTAAAATTCTTAATGCAGCATTCAGCAGCTGTTAGAGAGGGCTACTGTACTTCCACTTGGAACTGAAATTCGCGCCTGCAGCTGTACAGCTAAAGCATTCCTAAAGCTTATTTTCTATTGGATCAAATTCTAAGATGGAGAATAATGTAGTTGCTCACCTTGCATGGGAAATTTCTGCCAATATCAACAGTTATTTTCTAGTTCACAACTGTTTTGTAGCAGTGATAATTTCGGAATTCTGGGAGTGTATTCAAAAGAATAGGTCTGTGTGCAGTATATCATTGCACAATGTGACTTGCAAGCTATTTTTGAATAAATGCCCAGTTTCTCATGTCTTAATCTCCCCCTCTCCTCCAGAGTCATAAAGGATCCCATCATAGAAGAATTAGTGTACTTCTCTAGTGGAGGAAATGTTAGGACCTAGAGCAGAGGGGTGAATCTTCTACACTGCAGAAATACGACGTCTGTGTGGGCTCTTCGGGTGGCTGAGAGAAATCATGCTGTAGGTGCTGGGCAGGGGCACAGCCTGTGGATACACTGCTTGTAAGATTCTCTGTTCCTTGGGGGTAAAGAGAAGGGGCAAGCAGAGGGAGATGCTAGGACTATCAACATTATTCCAGCCCTTAAGTTGGAGTAGTGGCTTCAAATCGGCTCTACTCCTGCTTTCTGGCCTCCAAGTAGTTCTCTCCCAATTGGAATTCCCTAATGTCCAGCTGAATTACTTGTTCTGGCAACCGGAGGCAGGATTTGGGCTGCAGGTACAACTTGATAAATGATCTTTTAGGTATTTAAATTTGCATGATGATTGTTCAGAAGAACCACTGATGCTTAGTTGATCAGATCATGTGTGTCAAGAATAATTTTCTCTGAAATTGCTGTAAGAGGACAAAGCTTATTTTAATACACTTCTATTTGCAGCCCGTCCCATGACTGATGTTATTGAAAATAGGCCTAAATTACAAATTATTTTTTCTTTACCACCAGGATATTAGTGTCCTAGTCCTTCTCATAGATAGCTGACCTATCTTGTGCAAAGTACACACAAGGCTGCACAATCACCTCATAAAATCTTTGAAAGGAAACAACTAGCTCTTCAGATGAAATGCAGTTAAAAACAAAAAGAAGCAAACTGTGTCTATTTACGTACAGGTACCATCTGTGTGTTACACAAACTCCTGTTCGCCATTGTCAATCGGCACTCAGCTACTTCCATTAGAGCCATAAGAGTTAGAGGTCAGCCACTTGCAGAGACTTGACTACAGACTAATGTGTCTGAGTTTATTGTACAGGTTCAAAAACGGGGCCTGTGTTTGTTTAACACCGACTGTCTTTAATAACCAACTGGGAGTCCTAAGAATCCACTAAAGAAATCATGCCATAAACCAAACTGCAACAGAGTTTCAAAAAGCTACTACTGTTGAATTCTTTCAAAATGTAATGTATCATATTGAAAGCCTTACTAACCGGCAAGTTGAAGTAAGGCAAAAAAAAAAAAAAAAAAAGGGCTGAAAATGCTGATTTGTTATCTGCTATAAAAAAAAAAAAATGAAACAAACATTTCAGTCTAATTGCCAGGTTGAACATCCCCTCCATTTCTTCTCATGCAGAGGATAAAAGGAGTAGAAAACCTACTATTAGGGCTCAAACTTTGTTTGGGGGAGGGCAGTACTTCGATCAGCCAATATGACATCGCCTCCTTCCCTGGATTGTGGAATCTTTCTTCATGAACTCTTCACTTTGGGGCTCTTTGCGTGTTTTTTGAGTGAGTGTGGCTGAATGAAGTCAGGAGAGAGCTACTCTTTGTAGCATCATCCTATTTCAAATCTGCAGCATTATTATCTTATGCAGATTTTTGCTTCACAACTTCCATCCCCTTGTGGGGGAAGAGGCCATCCCAGGTGCAGACGAGGAACCAACTGGAGGGAATGCTAATTCTAACAGCTTTTAGGACACTCCTGGATTGAGATGGCCATGCCTTCTGCTCACACAATGGAGGGGGAGCTTGTGGCCTTTCCTGACTTTCATGTGGAAAGACATGATTTAACACAGACGGTCTACATGAAGATTTTTAAAACTTTTCTTTCTCGGGCAGTGAGCTCCCTAGAAACTCCTTGCCTTTAAAATTCTATTTTTGTTGCCCAATTAGTTATTCTGCAATAGACTATATAGTTACTCATAACACTCAAGTCACTAAAATACTTCTCTTTCCCTTCATATCAAAGTATAGCATACCTGCTTTCGTCAATTAGCATTTCTTAATTTTAATGATAAATCTTAGGGTTTTCAGTGATATAAAATGGAAGAATAATTAGCTGAAAACTATTCATCACCCAAAATATAACCTAATATTGAATACCTCAGAGCAATTTTTGCAACTATTTGTAATGAAAAGATTGATCAATTTTACCTGAGGTTAATGTTAACTTATTCTAATCTCCCAACCCATTAATAGTGCTAAACAAATCCATATGATAAAGCTTATTTAGCTGGATACAATTCTTTTGCAATTTTGTACCACCATGGAACAGTGAATCAATCAGAAATATATGTTAAAAGAAATCAGATGTAGAAGTGGTTCAAAAACACAAGCATTATTTTTTCATAAAGAAGACTGCACATTTTGCAACTACACCACAGGACATAACCGTGAAAAAAAACCCCTCTGTCTGCTGTGTTTAGCTTGTAAAAAACTAATGTGGAACTGAAGGAACTCTTGGAAATGTTTACTTTTGATTTTGCCTGTATTACAGATAATTTGTACATGAACAGGCCACTGGCTCCTGTTGGTTTTAACTGTCAGTTATAATCACTTTAAGCCTAAATGTTTACAATAAAAAAGTAAAAGACCTTATTCATACCAGTTGTGGGCTTTAAAGTGAAAAAAATGTATATGCAATGAAGGAAAATAAAATATGAACTTTTGTATATGTTGCTTTGAGTGATTTTGTTCAACTTAGTAAAACAGTGAATCTCTTACATATAAGAAGAACAGGAGTACTTGTGGCACCTTAGAGACTAACTTTTTGCGGATACAGACTAACACGGCTGTTACTCTGAAACTTTACATATAAGAGGTTTTCAAAAATCTTTTGATTCTGTTTCAAATGTTGAGAAGTCTAACAGCAAACTCAGTGGTAACTGTCAACCAACAGATTAAAGTTTTAAAAAGCACATGGGCAAAATGTACAATTTTGCCATAGGTGTTTTAGGTTTGAAGTCTGTAAATACAACAACGAAACACCAGAAAATAAGGGTTCTGCAAACAAGCACAGCCTCTTTGAGGAAGGGTTATTTGTGCAAGTCATTAGCATCTTTTCGCACCAATGGTATCAGTCATCAATATCAAATTTTGAAAATTTAACATTGTACACCGTACACAACTAGTTAAAATTAAAGTTCTGAATAAAACTGTTGCTGAAGTTCAGAAATGAAAATGCAAGTAACTATGTGTCAGTTCCCATACAAAGGGCCAGATTTAGATTTTCAACCTCACACTGAAGAGCTCCTTTTTCTACAAGTACAGTAGTCCCATACTTGTGGAAAAAGGTACTTTTATTTTGCTTGTTTTCTCTCTCTGGTTTTGGCCTTGTACCATTCTCTTTGAATACCCTGTTTAAAGGAGGTTCACTCCTTATATGGGTCTGGAAGTGTGGCTATCAGAATATAATCATTAAGGGCAAATCTCTTAGCTATCGTTAGCATGAAAAAACAGGTGAGTATTTGAATTGCAGCAACAGCTCCTAAGATGGTGGGTGTTTTTTTTTTTAATTTAAGAAAAGCCAGGGAGTCTGCACTACTGTTATGAAAATCTGGTATGCATTACAGTTCAAGCTCTGCCATAAGGGGACCCATGAATGGCCACAGAATTTGGGTTACTGGTAGAGAAGCTTATAAAAATAATAAGTACTAATGTAAAAATATTAATTATGTTCATACAGCATACTGCTTATACTGATCTCATGATAGCTCATTTACAGGTTAACGTATCGCTTGAAACAAATTATTTGTCAATACTGAGAAATTTAGCTACAGCAAGATTATAGGAATTATTATTAGAGAATATACCATTTATATAACAATACTTTCAATATTGTTGCTCTGTAGCACAAACAGTATAAAAGAACAATTTCTGCAAGGTTTTATTTATGAGAGAAAATTGTTTATATTTAAAAATATGAACTGATCTAAAAAGCAATCATGAGTCTTTGTGAGGGATACATTTTAATGTTTGCATACAAACACACGGTTAATAACAGTAGTCAAATGAAGAAATAACTTTCAAAAAAGTCTGTGAGGACATCACCTGTCTTTTCATGCTAGGATTTACAGCTCAACAACACTGTAAAAATTAGGAGGGGGAAAAAAAAAGCACATAAAGCTTTTATACCTATTATAATTAATATAGGCCTCACTTCATTGTATGGTATGTACAGTCATAAACCCTTTTAGTTTCTTCACTTCTAAGTAAGTGTTAGTTACTTGCATGTAGTTTACAGTACTTGCTGAATCTGCTGTGTCTTGGCAATGGAGAGTAGGACAATCAGTACTCTAGCAAGCTGCTTTCATCCAATTTGCCATTCAGCAGCCAAAATAGGCATTATCTTAATTACTGTAATAAAACAGAAAAACCAGCCTACTTCCCTTGTATTTCTGTGATCTGACATTTGCTATTTTCCTGGACAAAACCCTGTATATTTCTGTATACCACTGTTATAGCTTGTAATTCATAGTCTAGATTCATTAGCCACTGACAAGGATTTACACGCTGTCCAGTTCTGTTTTGAGATAACATTCAGTAGCAACAACATAGCTTCTGTATTGATGTCACACTCTATTTTCACATTACATTAGCAAGGGAGCTTGTAAATAGTTCTCGCATCAAGCAATGACAAATATACTCTGTAAACTGATGCTCCAAGAAGCTTGATGATTTGAGAGGATTTTATTTGCAATATTCTCCTTATGGAGAACCAAGTTTTATCACTGGGTCTGTGTTATTGTTAGTTTATTTTACGGTCCTTAATGAGAACAAGATTTGGATACAACTAGCCCTTATGATGTACTTCAGCTGAAGAATTTCCTTCCTCCCCTTTGTATCAGTTATACAGTTCTTTATTCAGGGTTCATAGAAATTATGTCTTTGGCTAGCTGATTTTTCATTTATTTTTAACACAGGCCTTGATCTTGCAAGTCCTTATGCAGTGAATGGCATGGTATGGTGAATTGTTACATTTCAGTATGAATGTAAGCAGAGGCTACTGATGGTGACAAGTGAGCTTAAGCGTTAGCCATAGTCTTCTGCACAGAGCTACAGCTAAACTTCTTGTGTACTCAATCTTACTCACATGTACTCAGGTTAAAAAAAGGGGTAGGGAACATGTGAAGAATGGGCACATCTGAAGAGAAATAGACATAAGCGTGATTCTTGGCGTGTTGATGAAGAACTTGGCTCCATGTTTTCCTTCTTAGGTCTCACTCCTGCTACTAGGAAGGAGTAAGTTGAGGAGGCACAGTAATGTTGTTATTAATGGAGGATCAGGTTTCCCTGTGCTCCCTGCCCTTTTCATCATTTTCTGTCTTGTATTTACATGCACAACATGTCACACCCGTGCAGTGCAGGATTCAAGGCCTAAAAATACACCTTTACTCCTACAATTACAATAAGTATTGGGAAGCAGGGCCACTATCAGTGAACATTGTTAAGCCCTCCAAGAGGGGCACACATTGCTTGGTTCCCCAAGAAAAGATTTATATAAAAATAAAGCTGTTACTCGGTAAAAAGAAGAATATTTAATAATTGCTTTTGTTTCAGGTTTTTAAAACTAACTTGGCTTTCAACTTTGCTTAAGGGTAGCTGGAGCAATGAGGAAAGCAAGGTTAACTACTAGATAATAATTACAATAGCCAAAATTTTCAGTCTCAAATGCCTTGAGGTAGGCTCCTAAATCTTTCGACACCAAATATAAATAGCCTATTTTTCAAAAGTCTGAGCATTACCAAACCCCACTGAAGACAAAGGGAGCTTCAGGTGCTTAGCACCTTTCTTTACACACCTAAATATGGATTTAGGTGCCTAACTTTAGGCACCTAGGTTTACAATTTCATCCAGTATATATTAAATCTTGTATTTTATAATTATAATTACTATAGCCATTAACTATTGAAAGGATTGATCAATAGTTGCTTTTCAACTTCCAAGAATAAGATAAACTGATCTTAAGATCACATAGCATCAATGCACAATGTCTGATTTACCAAGAAAACAAAACTGCTGTATTTTATGTAGGACTGTTCAATACAGCAGGGGGAAAAAGAAACTATTGCTTTAAAATCTGGGATGGGCACCCACTGGAAGCTCCCTGCCCAGCTCACCTCTGCTTCACCTCCTCCCCTGAGCATGCCATGTCCCCGCTTCTCCTCTCAGTGCTCGCGGTGGCAAGCGCTGGGAGGGAGGGGGAAGGATGGGGTATGCAGCGCGTTCCAGGAAGAGGCTGGGCCAGGGCAGGGATTTGGGGAAGGAGTCCAATAGAGGCAGGGAAGGGGAAGAAATGGGGTGGGGACTTTGGGGAAGGATTGGAGTGGGGGCAGGGCAGGGGTGGAGTCGGGACATGGCTGGAGACGAGCACCTACCAGCTCTGGGAAAAGTTAGTGCCTATGAATAGGAGTATGAAAAAAACATCTGTCCAAAAGGCAGCTCATAACAGACAGCCCATATTTACATTCAGAGACCCCGCCTGGCCTCAGACACTGGTATACAATATACACAATTGAATCTGGAGCTTCCTTGGTAATTTAAGTAATTTAAATGGTACCGCAACTGGAAGAGACTTTGCTGGCACTCTGTGGACCACTGCAAACCTTTCTGAAGTACCATTCTGCTACTTGATTAGTGGACTGATGACAGCTAACCAATCTAAAATGACTCCAATATTGATAATATATATTAAATAAATAAATATTCAACTATTATGTGTATTATGTACCATATATTACAAATATAATAGAATAGTTTAAAACCCTGAATTTGTAATAATGTTTACTACTATGAATGCTATAGTTATAGCTATATAAGGTTGCATAATAAGGGCCACGATAAAAACCTGCTTGGATATAGTCAAAACTTTCTGGAAAAAAATTCATATTAACCTGAACCTTTCCATGCCTGATCTCATTACAAATACTGTATATTATTATGCTGGTTTTAGTCCACACACTAAGTTATGGCTCAAAATTAGCATGTGATTTCAATAACCCTTGTTCATATGATTATTTTATATTCTATTTGGCATTGCTACTTGAATGTGAGACATTTTAACCTCATATAAAGGTTAAGCATTTTTTGCATTTGTATACAGTGACAGGTCAAGTGACCCATGATCTGATACAGGATCAAAGCTCCATGGTCCTGAAGTACACAACTGACCCCTGCCAGAGTCTCTTCCTGCAGCAGGGAAAGGCTCCCACTGCAGGGAAGCAATGGGACACTCAGGGCCGGCTCTAACTTTTTTGCTGCCCCAAGCAGCAAAAAAACGCGCCGCCCCCCGGAGCCCGCCCCCCCGCCAAGCGCCGCCGGAACACCCCCCACCAGCGCTGTGCCCCGCGCTGCCCCCCCGCTGCCCCTTACCAGGTGCCGCCCCAAGCATGTGCTTGGGTGCCTGGTGCCTGGAGCCGGCCCTGGAGACACTACATAGTTAAAAACAGCAGTGTAGACAGGGAGGAATGGCTTGAGTGAATAGAGAGCTGTGTAGGGTATGTACTCGGGTACATATCCACACCCTTCAGGCATATCTGCATTATATTTGCCTAAGCCATGCCTCATTGTTTACACTGCTATTTATGCCCTTGCTTCAGGGGCTACTTGTGTATGTACTCTACACACGATGGAAAAAACATGCAGTGTAGAGTAGATGTACCTATAGTATGACATGAGAACAGCTGCGGTCTCTCAGGTAGGAAGTTCCCAACCCATTCCCATTGATTTCTTTGGTGTAAGACAGGGGCAGGGCCGGCCTTAGCAAGAGCAGCAAGCCCCGCCCCCAGGAATCGGGCCCCACTCGGGCTGGGGTCGCGGGGTTTGGGTCTGGGCCGGAGCCGCTGGGGCTGAGGCCAGGCCGGAGTCGCTTGGGCCGGGGCCGAGCCGGCGCGCCAGGGCCCGAGCCAGAGCCGGGGCTGCTCAGGCCAGCGCCCCACGGCCCGAGCCGGGCCGGGGGTGCTCGGCCGGCACCGCTCGGCTGGGGCCGGGGCCGGGGCCGGCGCCCCGGGGCCTGAGCCAGAGCCGCTGGGGCCGGGGCCTGGGCCTGAGCCGCCGGGGCCGGGGCCTGAGCCAGAGCCGCTGGGGCCTGAGCCAGAGGCGTTCGGGCCGGGGCCGGGCCGGCGCCCCGGGGCCCGAGCCGGGGCCAGGGGTGCTTGGCCGGAGCCATGGGGCCGTGCTGGGGGTGCTCGGCTGGAACTGGGGCCGCTGTCCCGTGCCGGGCTGGAGCCAGAGCCGCTGGAGCCGCTCGGCCAGGGCTGGACTGGGCCGCGCCATGCCTCCCAGGAGCCCTCCTCGCGCCCCCCCCTTATCTGTTGCTGCCGCGGCCTGCCCCTTTTCAGACTTCCCGCGAACATCTGATTCGCGGGAAGCAGGAGAGGGGGAGGAACAGGGGGCGGAGCGTTCAGGGGAGGGGAGGAGGGGGAAGTGAGCTGGGGGCAGAGTGGAGGGCTGCGGGGCCCTCTTAGGCGCGGGGCCCAATTCAGCCGAATCGGCTGAATCGGCTTAAAGCCGGCCCTGGACAGGGGTCCTCAACCTTTTTCTTTCTGTGGCCCCCCTAAGATGCTACAAAAGCTCCCCGGCCCACATGTGCCACAACAACTGTTTTTCTGCATGTAAAAGCCAGCCTGGCATTAGGGGATAGCAAGCAGGGCAATTGCCCAGGGCCCCACGCCACAGGGGCCTTGTGAAGCTAAGCTACTCAGTCTTCAGCTTGAGGTCCAGTTGGCAGGGCTCTGGACAGTGGGGCTTTAGCTTTCTGCCCTAGCCCTCAGTGAGTCTAATGCTATCAGAGCCCCTGAAACCTACTCACAGATCCCCAAGGGGTTTCGGACCCCTGGTTGAGAACAGCTGGTGTAAGAGATCAAGCCATAGTACCTAATTATCAGAAAAAAGACTCACATTTGAGATGATTATTAATGTTTTCAACAGCTGATCTTTTATATGTATCACAGGATGTTTTGGAAACTATGATATCTCATCCACTGCAAAACTTAAATTAAAAAATATCAATCAAACATTTATTAGCCAGTATCAAAATATTAACATTTGAAAGGTAAGATCAATTTCAAAGTTAAGTCATTTTTAAAACCCTGCCAATAAATGAAAAAAGAATCCCCCTTTCATTATAATGGATGTTTATAGCATATGTTGAGAATGGAGTCCTTCATTTCAATAACTAAACTTTTATGGTGATAAAATTAAGACTACTCAAATTTATGTTACTAAATTAGTGAGAATGTCCTTAATTATATCTAACTGTACAATGTCTACCATGGGAATACAATCTGTAATCTTTGTTCTTATGTCCCAAAGTTGAACTTCTACTATATATGAATCACACATTTCAGTTAACATCGCCTGTTCAGATTCTTAAATTATTTAAGATTTTTCTCTATTTATTGTCACTGTAGTGACAACTTGCCCACAACTGATCAGGTCTAGGTGTCCCATCGGCACTAGTGTCGGACACTGAGGGACATGATTTATATTTATTTAAAAGAGAGAAGGAGAATCATTGGGTTGCCACCAGGCTCCTGATGTAGAACTGGAACTCACATGCTTGGCTGCGACCTCTACATTGTCTATCACATTTAAGAAGGTGTTTCAAGAAACATTGTTCAAATAAGCCCTCAGTCATTGCAGGGTTTGCATGCATTCTGGTAATTGGGTAAATGTCTGGGTTTTTCAAAATGTTCTTGTGAGGTAGATAAGTAGGAAAGTAGGTTTTAGTACCCTCATGTTACAGATGGAGAGACCAAGGCAGAAAGGTTAACTGACTTCAGGAAGACTGCAGAGGAAGTCAGTGCCAGAGCTTGAGATTAGAAAGATGAAGTCCCTTGCTCAGTCTAGTTTTTACTTCAACAGACCATGCCTATCAACCTATTGAACTGTCCCTGTTGTGGGTAGAAGCCACATAGGCTGCTCTTCCCCAAATATTTGCAATCTTATTAAGTTAAAATAGTTCCAGGGAAGATTAAACTTGTGCAACCGACAGTTTCACAGCAGATTATAACAGATACCCTTGAACTTGGCTGCATTAAGGGGTCATATGTTTTCCTAGATGAACTGCTCTTTATTTCTTCAGCGAGTAAGGTACACTGGATTTTCTACAACTTCAGCTATTCATGTCTTGTCTTTTGACCTACTGTGTTTAATAAAGAAATATATTCTTCCCTTGGTAAACACACAATTTCCATTAGCAGTAGTGGGAATTAACTATATGCACTGGGGGGGAAATAATTATTGTGGTCTTTATATGGAAGCTTCTGTCTTTCACGTTACAGTTCTTTTATGTCACTCTTGCACCAATTATAAGATCTTTTTACATTAATATCTCTATTGTCAAAACCTCTCAACACTCCAGTGTCATAGGACTGGTAGTATTTATTCATTTTTCCAATAATAATCTGAAATTAATTTAGACAGGTTATCCTACTTTTATGTGTGCTTCTTGTTCATGCTCATTCATGTTTATCAAGATGGTACTTCAGTATTTACAGCAGTATTTTGTAGGTTATGCTGTTGAAGTCCTGTCATCACTTACCCTGAATCTAAGTAGTGTTTGTGAATTACTCACAGAGGTTGCTTCTGTGGCAGTAGGTCATGCATTGTATATTGGTGTTATTGTACTATACCAAGTTTAAGAGCTCAACAAATATGGGACTCATTTCTATTCTCTTATCTGTGTTGAGAAGATCTTACTTTGAAGCCTACTGAAATCAATGAGGCTACTTCAGAAGTTAGGTATTTCCCAACATGGCAGAATCACACCCTTGATTAATTTCTTTAATGAGAGTGGACTGGATGAAGAAAAAAACATACTATATTTAAACTACCATTCCAACAGGCCTCTATGTAACATTTGATCAAAGAGATCTCTCAAGGACAGTGGTTAAAAATCAAAAAGCCCATATTTGCGTTCCCTTGTATGCTCAAGTGAGCTCTAGCCAATTGAAAATACTCTGTTCATTCTGAGATAATCAACGGCATTGTCATCATATGAAAATCACATAAATGTTGGGGTTTGTGGAAGCAAAGCTTACCTGCCTTGATGTTCTGGACCTGCTACAAGGTACATATTTTCTTGAAAGAGGTATTTGCACAATAACTGCTATTCTGAGATACAGTATTTTCTAATTCTTTTTGGGAAGGATATGCCTGCTTTAGAAATTCTAAATAGTATGTCATTTATTCTTGTGGCTAGAATAATTTTTCTGCTAAGAGAAGGGTGATTCTTTAGTATCTATTTGACTTTTGGCAATATTGTGTTGAAAGTGCAAAATGACAACTTGGCAGCCCACAGGAAGAGACTAGAAGACAAATTTCATTAAGTCTGGATGGTCTTTGTGGACTCATATTTGTAGTTTCGGTACTTTTTCTTGGTTATGGGACTCCTACTTATCAGAAATTACAGCCACCTAGAGCTTTGTTCCATATTTTGTGTTTTACTGACTCATGTTTGTTTTTCATGACTAATGTTACTTTTCCCTTTCAGGAATTAAGTTCCCCCTGCATCAATGTTGTTTTCTTTTCCTCTTCTTCCTTATCTACGTTTGCATTCAATGGTTAACTTTTCCCCGTGTTATTAACAAAATAATTGCATGACATTAGTTAACAAGAATGTTTTAAAAATATTCTACAATGATAAAGGAAAACAAGCATTTGCTCCTTTCATCACTTCCCTTATGAAGATTTAAGTGTAACCTAAAATCTAGCTTATTTATTATGTGGCCAATGTATTTATTTTACAAGTAAAATTCCTTATTCAAATGTTCCTGCAGAAGGATGCCATGTACAATCCTGAACCTTTAAAATCCCTTCTGTCCTGCAGGATGAATTCCACTGAATGAGTTCCTATAAAAAAAAATCAGTCCCTTCTTGCAAGTGGAATTTTGAAGTACAAAGACTGAATTAGACCATACAAGAAATAAATTACTTAACAGTTGAGTTTAGCTGCTAATAAAACATATATTGAAATCCTCAGGACTGATTACTTAAAATTACTAGTGATAAAACATTTTCTATGATGATGAATAAAGGAGATAAAGTTTGTAATTCTGATAAATTACTTACTACTAGGATGGTTGCAGGTAACTGAATATAGTTGTACAGCCAAAATGTGGACACAGTGAACTTTTGATACCAGCATCTATACTAACCCTGGTTAAACTAAAAGCAGTTCTATTCTAGAACTTCACCTAGAATGTTCAGTTCCACATGAGAAGGATATACTTGTGGCTACAAAGGTTGCTGCTTTTCAGATGCTTAAAAAAATGGTGAAAGAGCAAATCAGATATGATAAGAGCAAGAGCACTTACTTTCCATTGACAGCAAAACAGAGCTGACACATTCCATGTAACACTGCTGTCGCATTTTGCAGAAAAGTAGCTATTTTTGAATTGTCATCAACAGGACCTTGGATGGAGAGGAAACAGCAGCATAACTTGTCTATCAATCCTATATTCACCACATAACTATAAGTGGAGGGAAAAAACATTGTATTAAGATATGGCACCCTGCCAGTTTCAATGAATTATTTTTTTAGTATTATCATTATCAATGTCAACTTGTATAAAAAGCAGGTTTTGAATTCACAACTATACAAACATAAAAGGTTAAAAAGTAGCTCAAGTTGCAATAATCTTAGATTTGGCCCTCTACAGCTATAGAAGTTTCTGTTAAGAGATCTGTCTATCTTAGGGTAATTTCTATTATATTTCACAAGTAAGATGAATGAATATGTTTATTTTAACATACTCTTAGAAGGACAGTGGAATTTTGCCATAGTTAAATGATTTATAATAATCTCTATATTTTTGCAGTAGTATGATTTTTTTTTAACATGAAGAGAAAAACTTCCCAGAACACAATAACACAAGAATGAGATGATGTTATCCAGATGCAATCTTATTACAACATAAACCAGCAATGACTACTGCATATTCTTTTTTTTATTGGCAACAATTAACTGACTAACAAATAACAATTAGAACAGCTTTCTACTGTTAGATGACTTTTTTATTGTGGTAGCTAAAACTCTGGTCCAGGCCTTGATCATCTCCTACCTCATCATTTCTGGCTGCAGCTGCTGCCATCTTACCTCCTTCAACTCCATTAGAAGTGCTGCTCCCCAGATCATCTCCCCAGATATATCACCCCACTTTTAAACCCCCTTCCTAAGAATTGCAGCGCTAGAAACCAGACTTTTTGCCAAAGTTTACAAAACAGACAGCTATTGGAAACAATATGAGTAATTATGAATAAAAATACATTGTGTACAAAGTAGGGATCTCATTGCAGTATTAAAAGACCATTTAAAATCTTATTAAAAAAAGACTGAAGATTATTAGTTACACTCAGATTGACTGTTCAGGTAAATTTGTGAAAAGTTGTAAGTATTATATAGATTTCTGATCTAAGCAATTCATCTGCAATACAGGTCATAAACATGCTCTCCAATATTGGCAGGCAAATACCAAAAGACAGCTAGGGAGTTAGATGTGTAAAATGCTGAGTGCTGTCTATCTCTGAGCAGCAGGAGGGGAAGGAGATGAACTGAAGCTAATAATGATAAATTATTATCGAAGGTACACATTTTCTGGTCAATGTTATTCTTCCTTTTTCTCCAGGGAAATCTCTACATTCTTATTGGCATTCCAAGGATCCTTCCATCTCCCCTTTAGTTTATTGCCCAACCTTGATGCAATGTGCTGTAAGCTATCATATTTCTGACAGAGAAGAAATGGAGGAAACTCTTCCCAGTCTATCTGGGCCATTCCTTAATTGGCTTTGGGGGCAACATGAGAGATATGAAGCACTCTCTTCCCAGGAACTAAGTGTACAGCTGAGTAGAGTTACAAAGCTTTGCTTTCCCTCCCCGTTTCCTTTTAGTTAGAAATTTTTCCCATGGTAGAGTAATTCCAGTATCTCTGCCCAGCATAGCTGCTCTTGTGGTACACAAACTGTGTGGCAGTTAATTAGTGCTGCTTATGCAGTGCACATTAACTTTTCCCATACAGTTGCAAATATTTTCACTGAAACTTTCTTTTTAGTCAAACATCTTAGTTTAAATATCTCCAAAAAGAGACATGATAAAATGGCGAGGAGGTGAAAGATTCTCATTAATAATATTAATTTATCTGTTTGTAGCTAATTTAAAACACCCACCCCTCTCCTTTTTCCTAATTGCACTATTACTCTGTCACCATGCCTTTCATTCCCCTGTTAGAATCAGATCCCTTAAAGTGCCCCAGGTGAAGAGCCTATTCTGATTCTCATGTATCTTCTTAGCTCTGGGGTATGCCTGTGTTTGGCCCTGTCCGTTTCAGATGTCAGTGCAGTACAAGATATCAATAAGCAGACCTCCCACCCTCTCATTCATATATGGGGAGAATACAACATCCTGAAATTTCACACTCTTTGAAAACCCGTTTGGGAAGGGGGCGGGGCTACATGTGAACAATAAAGTTTTAGAGGTCACTGGTATCTATGACAACTGTTTGTTTTGCCTTCCTCCTACAGCTGCCCTCTTAGATTTATATCAGTCAACATTATACCAGACTTAAAAAAAAGTTTTAAAATGTACTAATTATAAAATGTAAGTACAAGGGGTTTAAGACTAAAAAAAAAAAATTTTCTTTGCTCTCTTATGTTACCTTTGCCACACTTTTGTACCATCACATAAGTATTCAACTCCTGTAGTGGCATAAAAATATTCTTGATGATTTTTATATATTTAGGACATTACTTAATTTGCAAAACAAGTTAGTAATCCAGCATTTTCCAAGAGAAATGTCAATTTCCTACCCTAGTTAAGACATTAAACTAATGAACAGTAAAGAATGAAAATGACATAGAAATGGCAGGTGGCGGGATTCTGTATTTAGTTAAATAGATACTTTCTGATGGTTAATTGCTAAAAATAAAAAGCCAAAGATTTAGGATAAGAAAAAAGCGGAGCCGCTGGATTAACCTTTGAATGCTACATATGTCATGTATATTCACTGTTCATGAGGTTTCTGGGGTGCCTACATTACTTGTGGGAAACTTTAATAGTATAGTCTAACAGCACATCTATGGTTTAAGGAGGCAGCATTGCTCAATGGATAGGACACAGGACAAGGAGTTAGAAAAAAAACGTGGTAAAGTTCATATAAAACAGGAAGACCTTAAAGAAACTATGGGCAGCTGAGAGTCTGTCTGGGTTCAAGTGAAAGAGAATAAGTAGACTAGAAACTTGCAACACATAACTTCTCAAATAACTAATCTGTAGAAAATAACAAATCCAAAAAGAGTTGTAAAAAGAAAAATAGTAATGAGATATTTCAAGTACTTAGGAAACACTAAATTAAGTCATACATTCAAGAACAAAGTACCTGAGTGATTTAGTCTATAAAATCTTTGAACAGAATCAACAAAAGTAAAAACTAGTGCAGACTGTGTATAATCAACCTGTGGAATTCAGTGTCACAGAAGGTCATTGAGTTAAACACTGTGGCTGGATTTTATAAAGGGCTGGATAATTACATAAGTATTAACATCATTTGTAGCTATGTAGGCTAACATAATGACAATCAATTCTCATCCTTTAGGGTGAGAAAAGATCTACAGGAGTCAAAGGAATTTGCCCCCTTATGTTAAGCATTGCACAAGTAAGTAGGTGCATTTTTTATTTCTATGGCTTCCTTTGCATCCTGAGGGATTAACTATTGCAGGAGATAAGATTTCTGATTAAACAGATCAATGGCCTGATTTGATATAAAAAATTCTATGTTCCTAAAATGTAAAAGGAAAGCAAGCAAGCAATTCTGCTTCATTCTGAGAAACATAAAGAACAAAATCACTGATGTAAAGATGAGAAAACATCATATGCCTTTGATAGTGATATATGACAGTAGGACTGAATTGAAATTAAAAACGGGGTCATTCATATAAACTATAGTGAGTGTGTGTGTGCGTATGTATGTAACACACAAAGTACGTTGAAAAAACATTATTAAGGTTTCAAAGTCAAGTGCTCAAAAGCTTTAAAATGCTAGAATCCCCCAGGTCTGGCTCTTGTCCCCTTTGATTTCCATTCAGGCAGCTTTCTCCTCTCTTCCTGCCCATCAGTAGAGGGGGTTTTAAGAGTACAGGAGAGACAGGCCCTCCTACTCTTTGTTTTGGTGCCCAGCTCTGGCACAGCCCCCAGCAGCCCAGAGTGGCAACTACAGGGAACCTCCTGCTCAGCCTCCTGTTGCCTCAGGCTGGAGCATGCCCAGTGCAGAAAGAATGTTCAGAGAATTAAGCTGCAAAGTTCTAGCAAGCTGCTATAGAGCATGGGCAAGCTACAATTTTTCAAAGGTTGCCCACCTGCCAAATTTCAAGTTGCTGCACCAAAGGAAGGGGGCACCAGACCTTCCCAAAAGAAAAGGTTGCCAGAATATTTTAGCATGGTCAAAACAACATATTTTCTCCATACCACTTTCTTGGAAATGGCTGAACCATTTGGGCTGAAATTTTCCAAAACAATTCAGCATGTAACAGATACCTGGTATGGAAAATTGCAACCCAAATTGCAAGTATGGCACAGTTATAAGCAATTTAAAGCAGGGTCTTATATTGGGATGTGTCAGGCAACCTTAATAATAATAGATGGTGCTACCAACCATTCCTAAAATATGGTTTGTGTGTGTATATTTATACCTATCCTCCCCCAACACACGTATATGTAAATATGTAAATATGTATATATTTGTGTTTTAGCACATGGAATTATGAGAAAAAGGAGAAACAATTACTGAAATTAAATAGGATAAAACAACTGAGGGCAAGGAAACAAAAAGCAAAAGGAAAGTGCAGAAAGGTAAATTATTGTGGACCCAAATGTTGTGTGTGCCAATAAATATACTAGGAGTAAAAAAGGAGAGTGGAGATGAACAAAGAAGTGCAAAGAGTAATTAAGGGTAAGAAAGAGTTATATTATGAAGTATTATATAAAATGCAAGGCAAAGAGAAAGTCTGCAACAAACACACATTAAAGTAAAGTGTACTAAAATTGAAAAAATATTGAAGAGGAGAATGAAAACAAAATTCCATATGAAGAGGTTAAGATAAATCACAATTTTTTCAAGTGCATAAGGGACAAGAGGTCAGTGGTGGAGACAGACAGGCTCTGTGAGATGAAAAAAGTAATTTATTAACTGAAGAGGTAGGCCTTACTGAAAAATTAAATGTATCCTTTGCCTCATGTGCTCACAAAAAAGGTTAAAAGACAGATGCTCAGAACAGATAAATTCCCCAAGGGAGAAAAAAAATAGAAGAAGAAATCAGGGTCTCAGCAGAAGAAGAGACCACGAAATTAGAAGATCTGTAGACTGCTAAAATCTAGGACCACACAGGGTCTATTCCAAAAGAGAAAGAGATAGGATTCCCATTAGCAAATTGATCTGAAACCTCTATGGAAACATAAGAGGTACTGAACTTGGAGGAGGCTAATGTAACACTATGATCTGAGAAGAGATTTATGAAGATCTAGAAAAGTATAGACCCGAGGGGGACATAATGAAACCAATAACCAGGGACTACCTAGCGAGACATCAAGAATATTATGATTTAATTGAGGCTAGTCAATAATCAGCATGGATTTTCAAAAAGATGATCACACCTGACATACCTCATAGACTTGAAAAAGTAAAACGGAATTAAATAATGTCCGTAGCTTACTCCAATGATATCTAATTATCAAGGTCCAATCCTATCTGTCCTCGACTCCCACTGAAATCAGTGAGAATTGAGAGTGCTTGCCACCTGGCAGGAGTGGGTCCTAAGACAGCTTTTTATACAGTAACATACCAAAGGCTAATCTGATAAAGTTCACTAAGGGAGTGTCCTGAGTAAGTAAAGAATTCCTTAGATATCAAAGAGAAGAAATTGGGAATAATGACTACCCAAGATGGAAGGAGTTGAGTAATTGAGTGCAACAAGGATTAATATTAGGACTAATTAGGACACTTTATTTAATGACTTAGAAGAAAGAACATATAGCATTGTGATGAAACTTGCTAATAATACTAAGTAAGAATGTGTGAATCAATAGAAAGAAGAAGGGCAGCATAGTTCAGAATAACATGGATAGACTGTGTGTGTGTGGATGAATAAGGAACTTTTGAAAGTAAATGTAGATAAATATGAAGTGACGACAGAACAAAAAGGAAGAACAATGTATTATACCTGTAATGGTTGTATATTCAGTATTAAAAGAGATAAATATGGGAATACAGTGCTTTTGCCCAGTAAAAGAAAGGCAAATCACATTGTATATTAAAAAACAAAAGCAACACTATTGATCTCTAAGTCTCCTACTGTCTTATCTGTGTCTGTTTTTATACTGTAAACTCTTATAGCCAGGGACTGTCTTTATGTTGTGCTTTGTATACTGTTGGGAATCAACAAATATTATATAAAAATAATGTAAGGATCCATATACAGAGTTGCTAACTATGGATTGTCTAGAGGAACTTTTACTGTGCAAAATTCTGGTCACCTTTATTTAAGAAAAAAGGACAGAAAGAACAATTAACCAAATAATACAAGGATTCCCACTGACACAAAGGAAACATGCATATACAAAGGCAGAATTTTGGCGATGTTAATCCAACACAGTTAAACAAACTAGCGGACTGATCCTGTGAGGTGCGTTAAGCCGACATGATTAAAAAAAGAAAAAGGAAAATGAAGCTATTTCAGACATCACTGAGAGACATAAATTTCTACAGAGAATAAAAGACAAATGGTAAAGTATATAATGTAAATTACTAGCAAATACAAGAATAATTCATGCATGAATGAAAGCTATGGAAAGTCCTGCCACTAACTTTCTTTCTGTACTATAGCAAGTAGTTAACATTTAGAAACAATAATCAAGAGCAGCAATTAAGAGCAAATAGTAGCATTTTTCAAAAAGAGGTTTAGCATAATTTGGAGAATGTTTTATACTCTCCATGAAAACTTGTTCTGACTTTCTGTACATTAGTTGCCTTTATTCTATGTTTATTGACAGTGATATTATTGCAGTAAATTTTACTTACTCTTGTGCCAATAAGGAGGTATTTTGCGGTTGGGGAACTTCTCAACATCAGAAGAGAAAGTTGGACAATCACAGGGCCAAATTTTTCACTTAGATAAATGCACAAATCTCTATGGACTTCAGTTTACATGTATATTTGAGGGCAGAATTTGTCCCATATTTTTCTGAAAGAGCATTTTTGCTTGAAAACATATATATATATATATATGTGTGTATATATATATATATATACACACACACACACACACACACACACATATATATATAGCGCCTTTGATTGTTCTTCTGAACCATACATAGGTGTTAGTCTTATTGAGTTAGGTTCAGAGGAGCTTATTACTATTGCTAGTTCTTTGCAATTTTCTTTGACTAAAATAAAAAAAAAAGTTTAAAAATATTTCATAATTTTTTACCTGATCAGGTCCTGAACCCTGCTGTTAAAGGCCTCAACTTTTGAGGGCTTGTTTTTCACTTCCTGTATTATTTTAGGTGCAGTGGACTGATAGTTTACATCTGGTAGACTGGAGATCAGACACCCAAAGACCACAGCAATGATTCTGAGAAGTCCAGTTGTTAAACCTTCAAATACTTGCTTATTTGCACTTCTTCCCAATGTTGCATTATATTCATCTGGAACACAAACCTGCATAAAGAGATACAATAAACACATTTCCATAAAATATGTAAAATTCAACTAAAGAGACTACTGTTGTTCTCCTAAGAATATATTTTTAATTAATGCATGCAGTGAAACAATCATAAAAGCCCGATGGTATACACAAACATGCATTAGAACCATAAATAATAACTGAGGAAATAATATTCCAGCATTATTGATGAACATTAAAATACAATACTGCATCCTTTATTAGGCAGATTGTTATAAGATTATATTTCTCCACCTTCCATTTCCAATTAATGCCATTTGAAACCTCTAACAATTACAATGCGTGCAAAATGTATGTGTAGAATGTGTCCTAATGGATAAAAATGAAGTAATTCCTAAATGGAATTCAGTGTATATGAACTTAAAGAGAGAAACCTTATAGCAAAGGACTACTTAACTAACTATATAAAGATATTATTATTAATTATTATGTATAGATAAGGTCTTATGATGATTCACTGGCAAAAACAAAAATATTTTCAATATAACTAATAAATTATAAAGTAAACAAACTAATGAGATGGCTCATTGACTCCTTGATTAGTGCCTGTTTTATCAAATTAAATCTTTGGGTCTGATCTTTTGCGTCTCAGGCTGCCTGAAGCTTGGAATGTTACAGAGGCATCACCAGTGCTCTTTTGTAGAAAATGAACCTTTGCAAAAGTACTGATGTTCTACAGTGATAATGCCACCAATCTGTCCTTGCCCAGAAAGAAGAATGCTATGACAATAGTGATGAGTGTATATTTAACAAAATTGATGGGGGATGGCTGGCAGAGAACTACTTGAGTCTTTCTTATATGGTACATACAAGTGAGCCTTTTGATAGAAAATGCAACACACTTAGTAATCCATGTGAATGATCAAGTATCAAGATCAAATCTCCTATGGACTTTTCTCCAGGAATAACAAAGAGGCACCAGAAATGATTGAAAGACTTTATCTTAATATAAAAAATGAGTGCATCCTAAACATCTATTCTTTTGTGAAATTGTTGTCCCAGAAGAATTATGGAGCCTAAAGAAAAACACAGAAGAACAGGTTATTGATAAGGATGGCACTCAGAAACCAGTGTCAGGAAGAAAAAATTAGAATCAGGAGGCTGCACTACCTAACCCATTGGAAAAGGATATTAGAAGATCTGAGCAGCAAATGCAGGCAACACATGCCAGAGCCACAGGTGGCCTCATTCTTGTCTCAACTGAAAAGTACTTGGTGGATGAGGAAATAAATTTTCCAGGCAGCAAGAAGGAATCCAATAGTGCTCTTTAGCTTCCGCCTACCTTAGCACAAAACCAGAACCATTTGTTGTTGATCTCAATGCAAATAGATTAATCTCCGGCTGGCCCTAGCAAGCATGCCCATCGCTGAGTTAGACCCTCATATTGGTCCTACTTCATAGACTTGAAAGAGAGTTCTCTAGATAATTTGTTTCTCCTTATAAGTGAATGGCTAATGGAAAGTCTAAGAATAGCTCAGTCCTACTCACAAGTTGCTGTATTGAAGCTAGTGTAAAATAGTTTCATAAACTTTCTAGCATTAGCTGCACTCTTACTTCAGATTAGAGGAAGGGAAACTGCCAATGCCAGATGAATGACTCACAAAATTGAATACGCAAATAAGCTAAACATATCAAAGAGAGAAGTGCTCTTCTTAGGCAAGAGAAGCATCCTCAGACACATCTCTATCTCCTTCCTTGATTCACATCTGCCTCTTTTGCTTGTAATCCTGGTGCCAATCTTGACACTGAATGCTCATCTCTTCTTTGAATACCCTGAAAATGCTTTTCTGGGGATGATGCTGTTGCTGTGGGTAGAGGGCTGTCACTATGGAAGTAAGATGCTAAAATGAATGAAGATTTCTCCATTGTACTCAATAGACCCAGAAAAATATACAGGCATGTCTGCATCACTACTGGGATTGTGTCATGATTCACATGAATCATCATTTTAAGTATGGATAAATCTGTAGCTACCGTGGACAGGCTTTTGGTAAACACCTACATCACCAGAGAGTAAAGATACTTCCTTTGTGATTTCTGAATTAATGTGTGGAAGCAAGAATCTCAAAGGCCAATAACATCAAATCAGAGTTCAGGGAAAAGGGAAAGGATTGTGACATTGAAATGATTGAAAGAATATGATCTGTTTGGAAATCTGTTCAAACTTCCAAAGTCTAGAATGGGCAAGAAGCTTCTGGAATATTTTAGAATCAAAAGATAATGGGAAAAGAAATCCTGGCCTCTGTGATTCATTGTAACAGACTCTATTGATAAAGATTAGGAAATATGTCCTAACAGAAACTTGTGAGAAGGGTTCCTGAAAAGCAGACTTTGTGTGAGAAGTTGGTTGGGATGAGAAACAAATTCATATTGAAGGGCATTGCCAGTCTCGCTTCCATAAATTCAAGGTCATATTAACATGACATGTTGGAAGGTCAGACATGGAGGAAACTGGCTAATGGTTTTACAAGGGGAGCTAATGACAACTAGAAGGAACAATGGGAATTAGTTCCATGCTCTTTCTGGTTAAACCTCAAATTATGCATGACATGAGTCCAGGTAGCAGGAGCCAAAGTTGCTCTTTTGTAGATGCCCTTTATATTTTGTCACTGCTAAGGACAACAGGGAAAATGTCTCTAATGCAACTGATAGTATGGTAGCTCCACCTGGGACTTATTAATTGGTTCAGTCAAACCCAGAAATCTGGCTGAATCTCCTGTCTCCTCCATTTTAGCCAAGGTGTTATCTTTGTCTTGGTGAAGGGCGAATTAAGTTCTTCACCCTCTAGGCCACCTGGATGAGGCCTAAATTCCTCAATGAAGAATACCTTCTGTTGATTGTAACAGAAGCCAACAACCATGATGTCATGTGAGAAACATAAGATGTAGTGCTGCTTGAAAAGCTGTAGACTCTCCTGAGTCACAGCTGTGAAAGCTTATTTTTGAAAGGGAGTAAATCAGCAGCTGGAAGCATCTTACTCTAAAGATGGTAGTAATATCTGGACAGATTTACTACATGTAAAATAAGAAGGCTATAATATATATATAGCTACAAAACTGGGAGCAACTTCTTAGCTAGTGTAAACTGTCACAGCTTCACTGAAGTCAATGAGAGTATGACAGTTTATATCAGCTAAAGATTTGCCCCATTTTGAGCACTGGAGGTTCCAGGATCTGGTGATAGACAGAAAAAACAAGAAGTGAAGGGAATATGAATGATGTGCTAGCTTTACAGACAGAATCTTGTCACTTTAGGTACATGCATCAAGAAACATGGCTCCTAACTGGGCTCACTGCTTTTAATGGTGCTGATGTTGGCACAGTGCTGTGGTTCTGTAGAAGCAATTTAATGACAGAGAACTTGATCTTTATCCACCCTGTAATTAATGATCGATACTGCCTGAAGTTTTCTTTCATTCAATTTTAAAATCCTGTAGAATTAATGTATGCTAGTGGATTCATAAAATGCTGTTGCTCCATAGCTTAGCCCTGTATAGGTATCTGGGGGGATTTGGTAACACTTGGTGACAAAGAACAACATGCACATTTCTTTATTATTCATTAGCTCTGAGCCTTGTGTTGGTACTTAAAACTCATTGTAATAGTCTGGCTTCTGGTGATGAGCCAAGTCAGCCAGTGAGAAGTCCTCAGCTGCTAATTCAAGTTTGACTGAAAAAATACAACGTTGCTCCTGTAATCTACACTGACTAAAATAATTAATGCCTAATGGTTTTGATTCTGTACTAAATAAATGAATAAATTCTCTACTGAACCAGATGGATTGCATTGTAAAATGTGTATATCAGTTTAAATATGGCAGCCTTGCACTATGAACACCAAGGTTTAAAATTACTAAGATATACTCTCCATTGCTCGTGCAATTAAGATATAAAATGATGTGCAACCTTTTTCTTAAAAAGATTATTTAGTACTAATATTTTGTATCAGCAACCTTTCATTTGCTATAATTAACAGCATTTAAGACAAACTGATCTTGTGTTTTCTTACAGTGTTATACATCTAAGTTGTTATATTTTCTAAATGCATGGCACTTAGTTACACAAGTCAAAGATTTTATATTATTGTGCTATTTCTAATTATTTTAAACAAGGAGCTCTATTTTCACTGGTGTTTTCTATAATGATTATATTATTAATAATTGCAAGACATTGATTTTTACAATTTATATATGGAATATATGTATATGAGTTAATGTATTAAGGTTGCTTGTTGATAATTATATTGATTGTGGATGTGGATAATTAAAATTATGGAAGGGTTATTTTATAGGTTTCAGATTCTAATTTTTTTATGCTGTCTATATATGGAGATTCAAGTGTGAAGTTAATGATGTGTGTCAAACATTATCTATGAATTCGTAAACTTTCAAATATTTCATTTCTAATATTCAAATACAGTATTCTTTTGATATTTTGAAATGTTTAAATGATATATATATATATGACCCTAACTCAGTGGTGGGCAACCTGCGGCTTGCGGGCCGCATGCAGCCCATCAGGGTGGCGAACCACGGCCACTGGGAGTTGTGGGGGGGCCGTGCCTGCGGACGGTCAATGTCAGCAAAATGTCTCATGGCCCACAACCAGATTACCCTGATTGGCTGCATGTGGGCTGCAGGTTGCCCATCACTGCTCTAACTCTGTATTGAAAAAGGTTCGGTCTGGTAATTGGCATAAAGCATTTTTAAGTGATTGATGATGAAAGAAAAAGGAAAGAAAGAAAACAATGTATCCAATGTCATAGTGCTGTTTCAACAATGTTATTGGAAAACAGCATTATACCAAACCCTGAATTCTTTACTCATTTTAAAATCAGTCTTTACACAGGAAGACTCCTAGGCCCAGATTCTAGGCACTGATGCAATCCACTTGCACTGTTATGGCAGCTTGAAGCCAGCTTAACTGTTCAACTCAGAATTTCCCATGTGTGGGGGAAATCCCTTGCTGGCATAGCCTCCTCAGCTGTGCCCTCCATTTAGAACTTAATCCAGCAAGGTGCTGAGCATGCTGGCTCTGATCCAGCAAAGCACTTAGCATGCATTGAAAGCAGCTGAGAATCTGGTTCTCAGGACTCATGACACCACGACTACAGTTGTACTTCAACACTTCTATAAAAAACAAACAAGCCCACAACACACATTTTGACTTTTTTTGTATGTGTCCAACTGAAGAAAGAAATAAGAGTTTCCACGGAGCATCAAAGTGCAACATCTTGTGCCCAATCTTGCTCTAATTGAATGCAACAACAAAACTCTCATCAACCTCAATTGGTATAAGAGCAGACCCTTCTGTTTTGGATCGGCTGTTTCTTTCTCAGCACTACATATTGGTTTTCATCATTTGGAATTTCAAATCAAGAATGCACTTCTGTATACAATCCATTGTATGTTACTTTGAATGTTATCTTTACAGAATTTAATATGCATTCAACAGGCATTAGCATGAGATGTCAAAAGAAAGTACATGTAAAATGTTCAGAGACACACCCCAAATTTTACCATTTCTTTTGAGTTGCTTCTATTGCCTGTAGAATTATTTCTGATAGAGATGTTGTCTTCATGTGGATAGCTTTTCCTCCACTGAGAGCTTGTCTACAAGTTGAGTTATTCAAGAGCAGCTATTGCTGAATAATTCCATGTGTGAACACTCATTTTGGAATTAGAGTGGCTTGTTCCTGTTTAGCTTGCCCCATTGGGTTAGCTGTTCCTGAATAACTCCATACAAGCCCTTAGCTCTAAAAGGGAACAGAGAAACACAGGCCTAGATTTACAAAAGACTAATTCTGGGCCTTACATCCAGATTTTGTCAGACTGAGGAACTGTGATTTTAGGCTGGGTAGGGGACAGCATTCTCTACTCTGCAATCTCTGCAGCATTGATCGAGCTAGACAGAACTTCATGACTAATGAATGAGATGGAATTTTACATTATTTTAAATATTCCCTTGCAGACTGACTATATTTTATATCTATCTCAATGCATCACATTTTTTTGTATAAAAGGGAGTGAAATACTAATTACTGACATTTTAAAGTATACGCACGAAGACATAACAATTTAAAACAAATGTCTACTCAATAGACCACCCGGAAAAGTTCCCGAATGAAAAATGTTCAGTGTTATATTTCAAACTTTAATTTCTTTGTGTTATAGTCCAGGTTCATTCATAAGATTTCAATTGGAAGTAAAGCTTTTAAGAGCCTGAGGGGCAGATCCTCATTTGATATAAAATGTCATAGCTCCACTGACTTTCAATTTACATCAGACGAGGATCTGTCCCTGAAAACTTGCAGTTTTTAATCACACTTATAATAGTTAGAAGCCCATAGATCCCAAAACAGATCTATTCTAAGTAATCACAAAATAATCTAAATATGGTGATATTTTGTGACTGTATTTACTCATACAATGGTTTCTAGGCAACTTGCCCTCAGGATTTCTGCATTAAGGGGTGTTGCACACCTTGTGATGTTATCTCTGCTCACTTAGTCACTTGTGTTTGTATCGCCCAATCAGTCGTGTTGCTGTGCTTTCTGCAGACATAAAGTCACTGGGCTTGCCTGAACAGAAACATTTTGGAAAATGTGCAGTTTTTCATAGTATTTGCAGTAAATACTAGTGGCTCCCTATATGAACTGAACAATTATGCTATGAAAATTGAGCTAATGCTCACCCCTAAGGTGGGTGGTCTGTGCAGGTCAGGGCTGAGGTCAATAGCAGGGTGGGTATAGAGAAAGCTTGCATTACAGCTGTCTAACTGTACCTGGCCAAGGAATAAACAGAGCTCTTTAGCTTCTGGCATTTCCAATCCTTCAACCTTTAGGCAGAAACATAAAAACACACTCCCTCTTCGAAGAAGAACAAGGGCTACCAATTTAACCAGAATATTACAGCAGTGCCATTCAGCTCACAGCAGGATATGCTGTGCCAGCATTTCTACTCTAAACCCATTTTTCATAAGGGTTTGCAATTTGGCTCTAAACTTTCATTCTAGGCTGAAATGTGACATACAAGGTCTCCTCTCAAAAGCAAACTGATTCACAAATTGCACAATAAAATATAAAAATGGATTCAAACCATTTTTTTAGTTACGGAATTGCAAAGAAATAAAAGATGCTAGTGTTGACAGATGCTTTTTACATGCCAACACTGAAGCATGCCTTCTATTACATTCGAAACTGCTTGATCAGGTTGGCCTGATATCCTAATTAAGTGGATTTCCCCTATGTCTGCTTCTTTTGGGTGATGATCCTCAATCCTCCAACTGGAGGTGAAGTCAGAAAGGGAGCAGTTTATTTAAGCACCTCTTGAACTTGGATGATGCTTTGGAGATGAGAAGCTCTGCAGCTGCTTTAGTTACCCTGGAGTGCAGAAGCTCTGCACTTCTCCTACAGTGCGTGTTGCAAATTATCTTGTTGACAGCTCCTCCTAGTACCTTCAGTCTCCCCCATGCAGCTCTTATAAGCTCTTCCTCTTCACAGCTCCTGTAAGTGCCCAAAAGTGAGTGACCTTGTGGAGACTGAACATCATGGACATTGCAAACTCTGCATGAACTAAAACAGCTGAGGAGCTCCTATACTTGTCGGCTTACAATCCTTGTAGTTATCAACGTGGAGATTGTAAACTCTTAAGAGACAGGGATGCAATTAAAAAACTGTGCAGCTGCCTCAGTTTCTGCAAAGTATAGAAGCTTCACAAAATCAGTGACATACTATACAGAGTTGAGATAGTAGCATATTTAATGGGATGGACTGTTCTGTTTAAGCAGCATTACTATACCAAGGCAGTCCTTCCGAATGAATTACACTTTGGGAAAAAAATCAGTTCCCTGGGAACTGCCCCATGTAACTGGATAACCCCAAATAAATTTAGTGTACTATATGAATAAAATTTTACAGGCCGTTTGTCTATAATGTGAATATAGCTTTAAGTACTGTATTTAAAAGTATAAAATGTAATGACCAAGTTGTTTTGTTTTAGTAGTTTTCTGTGCATCTATATGGAGAGATTAATTTCTAGTACATTATACATAGGGCTGGGTTAAACGGGTAGAATCATTTTCATGAACATTTCCACCAGTTCATTTCGTACAGTTTTTGTGTTGTCAAATGATGCTTTATACAGAATTTTGAGGGCCCAAACATTTGAAGATTACCTGGAAAAATCAACTTGTACAATAACACAAGATTATGAATTTTTAAAATTTCACCTAGAAATACAAATAGCAGCCACCTCTGGAAAATTTGACTTGGGGAGAGAAAGTTGGTAGGGCTAGAACAAGAGTCATATACACATTTATTATGGAATGGCAGTCATTACCTCAGAGTTAAGAATACAAATGAAGTTCTATTATTTTTGGTAGGGTGTGCTAGAAGAAAAGCCAGTCTGTTTCCCACCAGGATCTCAGATTGTGTACAAAAACATTACTGATTTTTCTGGCTTATACACTATGGGTTTGATTTATCACTGCAGGAGCGGAAAGGTGCAATCTACATCCCTTTGCATTGAAGGAGATGTCCATTTCCAGGATGGGCAGTTGACAGTACAGCCACTGGCCTCCCATGGGGTTTCTGTCATAGAAAGGCTCCATATCCAAATTCAGGCCTGAAAGATGATAATCTTTTAATACTGTATCTTGTATGAAGAGCGAACATTTACCCCTCCCCAAATATTAAGAATGTATCTGATATGGTAGCAAAATAGTTTAAAAGATTTTGCTTTTTCTATTTATTTTTACAAAGCAATTAGTAAGAATTTGTTTATCACAAAGTATCTTGAGAAGTGCTTATTACAGATATATCTATAAACTTTCAGATTTACAACAGTCAGCTCAGGATGAAAGATCCTGCATTCTTTTTACAAACATCACAATATGTATTCTTGTTTTAAGATGGCACTGATGGTTCAGTTTCATGCTGGTTTGCTTTGATTTACCTTGAACGTAACATGTTGGATGAAAATACAATATAAAACCTGTCTTCTGTATGTCCATTTATAGATAATTCCTCACTATCAGTTCAGTACGTGTCCTTCACTCCATACATTATGGATGACTGTTGCAAATTTAAAACTTTACTAGAGTACAGCTGCTTAAAGTTTTCTATGAGAGATATATCATCTTTCAAGAGTTCAAATATCTTGAAAAATCAGAATTTCTTTATTCATCTTTTTTCTAAAAGAACCAGGTAGCTTTCATTTTAATTTTAAGAAAAAAAAAGTCCTTTTGACTTTTCAGATAATTTCATGGGTGGAGAGAAGATTATTTTATTGAGAGGATGCTCTTAGATAAATTTTGACAGAAAAAAATAAGCATATTTAAATATCCATGAACACAAAACATACTGTATCAAAGATTAATATTTCTGATGGGACAAAACAGTGAAGACTGCCCTGATAAACATGTGGCATTGATCATGAAAATCCATCACTTTATATGGAAGGCTTCCTATGAGATAGTTAAATACTCTAAAACAAACTAAGCTTGTTAATATAGATTCACACTTTCATAAAATGTTGAGAGATCCTTGGATGAAAATAATAATAATATGAGGAAAATTCCTTAGCAATTCTGTAGAGTCCAGAGAAAGAACTGACCTGCGGAATGCGATCTTTTCTTTCCCTTTGATACTTTTTTTGCGCTTTTTCCCTAAGAAGGCTCAGTTACAACCTTGTCATGCAATTGTATATATATTTGGATTCTGTGATCTGATATAATTGTTGAGAATTATGCATGTTTCTGATTACTGATTACTAAAAAAAAATCATCTGATTGAGGCCTTTATGAATTAATCTTAAAGAGAAAAATAATCTCAAAAATAATGTTAATGATGTGTGGAGCAATAATGTAATTGAAAAAGCATGTGGGAAATTAATATCAATGCCTATGAATAGGGCCCTACCAAATTCACGGCTATGAACAACGCATCATGGACCGTGAAATCTGGTCTCCACCCTTGAAATAGATTTCACGGGGGAGAGCAGCGTTTCTCAAATTGGGGTGCCTGACCCAAAAGGCAGATGCAGGGGGGTCACAAGGTTATTTTAGGAGGGTTGTGGTATTGCCACCCTTACTTCTGCGCTGCCTTCAGAACTGGGCAGCCAGAGAGCAGAGGCTGTTGGCTCTGAAGGCAACGCCTTGACAGCAGCAGTGCAGAAGTAAGGGTGGCAATACCATACCATGCCACCCTTACTTCTGTGCTGCTGTGTTCTGAGCTGGGCACCCACCGAGTGGCAGCTGCTGACTGAGGGCCTAGCTCTGCATGCAGCAGCGCAGAAGTAAGGATGGCAATACCATGCCATGCCACCCTTACTTCTGCGCTGCTGCTGGTGGCGGCGCTGCCTTCAGAGCTGGGTTCCCGGCCAACAGCCGCTGCTCTCCAGCTTCCCAGCTCTGAAGGCAGCGCCGCTACCAACAGCAGTGTAGAAGTAAGGTTAGCAGTACCGCAAACTATAACCTTGCAACCCCTCCACAACTCCTTTTTGGGTCAGGACGCCTACAATTACAACACCATGAAATTTCAGATTTAAATATCTAAAATCATGAAATTTACGATTTTTAAAATCCTATGACCGTGAAATTGACCAAAATGGACCGTGAATTTGGTAGGGCCCTACATATGAATAAATGAAATTATTGGTAGTAATCGTCTCTCTTGTGAGTGAGCTATCTATAATTCTCTGGTATTTAGTACGTCCTTTGAAACGGAAGGAAAAAAATAATCTAATTTTGGATGCTTATGCCCACAAAAAATTATAACAATATGAATGCATTGGCACTAATTCTTAATGATATGCATTTGAACTAAATGGTAACAAAGTAGGACGTATCCCGGAGGGAAAGGTCTGAATGAACAAAAGCACCTAGGTCAGCTTCAGATGAACTCAGATTGTTTACTAGCCTGGGCTGTCTTGTCCAGCTTGTTATTTTCAAAAGCTTTTGGAAACTTCTCTTTGATCTAGCTGAGAACATATAGTTAGAAAATAAACTATCATGCCTTTTACAAGTTATTTTTAAAGCATAAAAGGATAGGTATTTGTAATATAGCAGATGAACAACCAACTGAGGAATATTTACTAAGGAACAAATACATGATTTTTATTTATAAATTTATGTACAGTAGAACCTCAGCGTTATGAACATCAGAGTTATGAACTGACTGGTCAACCACACACCTCATTTGGAACTGGAAATATGCAATCAGGCAGCAGTAAAGACAAGAAAAAGCACATACAGTACAGCACTGTGTTAAACATAAACTACTAAAAAAATAAAGTGACAGTTTAAAAAAAGATTTGACAAGGTAAGGAAACTATTTCTGTTCTTGTTTCATTTAAATTAAGATGGTTAAAAGCAGCATTTTTCTTCTGCATTGTAAAGTTTCAGAGCTGTATTAAGTCACTGTTCAGTTTGTAAACTTTTGAAAGAACAACCGTAATGTTTTGTTCAGAATTATGAACAACCTGCATTCCTGAGGTGTTTGTAACTCTGATGTTCTACTGTATAGTGAAGTACATGTTTTATACAAATGGCTTTTTCTAGGAGTGGAAGAGATATCTTCGTAGAAAATTACATGACAGTTCTAATTTGCTTTGATAGCTATCTGTTGAACTACAATAAAAATCAATCCAAGTGTACAGTTCAAACCTATCGACTCATTCTTCTCAGTGTCAAGCCTTATAAAATATACATCTGGAAAGGTTTCCACTATATACTTACAATAATCCATCTACAGGACTCAGAGACAAGGAAGAGCTGAGCTGGCAACTTTGTGTAATCTAATTCAAGTTATGGGAGCAGCTTCAAGACATGCATGCATGTACATAACTCCGCCCCTTCCCCGCCCTAACTCTGCCCCTCCTCCCTCCCATTTCCAGCCACGCGGAAAGGGCTGCCTGAGCGCTACCGGCTTCACGGTTTGCCGGGCAGCCCCCAGACCCTGCGCCCCCGGCCGGCGCTTCCCCAGCACAGCTGGAGCCCGGGAGGGGAAGCGCCCAGCCGGGGGTGCAGGGTCTGGAGGATGCCTGGCAAACCGTGAAGCTGGTAGCGCTTGGGTTTCGGGCAGCCCCCTTGCCTCCTGACCCTGTGCCCCCAGCCAGGCACTTCCCCTCCTGGGCTCTGGCGGCGCAGGGTCCGGGAGGGGAAGTGCCCGGCCGGCGGCTGGGGTCCGGAGGCAATGGGGCTGCCTGAAGCCCATAGCGCTCGGGCAGCTCGGCTCTTAAACAGAGCCGAAGAGTCAGGGGAGGAGCAGAGCCGCCGCGGGAGGGGAAGTGCCTGGCCAGCATTTTCCCGGACATGTTCGGCTTTTTGGCAATTCCCCCCGGACGGGGGTTTGAGTGCCGAAAAGCCGGACATGTCCGGGAAAAAGAGGACATATGGTAACCCTACTTCAACGGGCACTGGAATAGGCCTTGAATGACTAGATGACATAGCTGGTTAAATAAAATGATGTAGACTAAGAAGGGGTGACCCACAATGGACTTCCTACTATTTTTTCCTTATACACAATAAACATACGAGTGATGTTTTAACAAGTAACTTACTGAAATGTATACTCTAGAAAGCAAGAAACGCTAAGTTAATGTTTTGCTTCTTGTTTACAAAACTTTAAGGTTAGTTGTCTGTCTACTTCCTATGTTTTATACCATGTCGACTATGTTTCTACTACAGAAAGGCTAGGATGGCTTTTTTACATAACTCTGACAATAACAGTATTTGCTTCAAGAAGAAAAAACATTTTATTTTCTCTGTAAGGAAAAGGAACATTTGAGTACCAATAAAAATCATGATTTATTATAGCTCTGAATTTTAGCATCTGTTACACTGATGTAAATCTCTTATTCATCAAAATGTAATGACTGGATTATGAAGAAGTAGAAACAAAACCACAAATATACATAATTTGCACAGAAGTTATATGTAAATACTGAGAATGTGTAAATAAATTATAAAAATAATTTATGCAACTGAATATATTTAGATACTTGTTAAACTGAGTATTTTTCTATATTTGCATTCATGAATATGAATATGATACAAATGCGAGAAGTATGGGGAATAAGCAGGAAGAACTGGAAGTGCTAATAAATAAATACAAGTATGACATTGTTGGCATCACTGAAGCTTGGTGGGATAATACACATGATTGGAATGTTGGTGTGGATGGATACAGCTTGCTCAGGAAGGATAGACAGGGGAAAAAGGGAGGAGGTGTTGCCTTATATATTAAAAATGTACACACTTGGACTGAGGTAGAGATGGACATAGGAGACGGTAGTGTTGAGAGTCTCTGGGTTAGGCTAAAAGGGGTAAAAAACAAGGGAGATGTCATGCTAGGAGTCTACTACAGGCCACCTAACCAGGTGGAAGAGGTGGATGAGGCTTTTTTTAAGCAACTAACAAAATCATCCAAAGCCCAAGATTTGGTGGTGATGGGGGACTTCAACTATCCGGATATATGTTGGGAAAATAACACAGTGGGGCACAGACTATCCAACAAATTCTTGGACTGCATTGCAGACAACTTTTTATTTCAGAAGGTTGAAAAAGCTACTGGGGGGAAGCTGTTCTAGACTTGATTTTAACAAATAGGGAGGAACTCGTTGAGAATTTGAAAGTAGAAGGCAGCCTGGGTGAAAGTGATCATGAAATCATAGAGTTTGCAATTCTAAGGAAGGGTAGAAGGGAGAACAGCAAAATAGAGACAATGGATTTCAGGAAGGCAGATTTTGGTAAGCTCAGAGAGCTGATAGGTAAGGTCCCATGGGAATCAAGACTGAGGGGAAAAACAACTGAGGAGAGTTGGCAGTTTTTCAAAGGGACGCTATTAAGGGCCCAAAAGCAAGCTATTCCGCTGGTTAGGAAAGATAGAAAATGTGGCAAAAGACCACCTTGGCTTAACCACGAGATCTTGCATGATCTAAAAAATAAAAAGGAGTCATATAAAAAATGGAAACTAGGACAGATTACAAAGGATGAATATAGGCAAACAACACAGGAATGCAGGGGCAAGATTAGAAAGGCAAAGGCACAAAGTGAGCTCAAACTAGCTACAGGAATAAAGGGAAACAAGAAGACTTTTTATCAATACATTAGAAGCAAAAGGAAGACCAAAGACAGGGTAGGCCCACTGCTTAGTGAAGAGGGAGAAATAGTAACAGGAAACTTGGAAATGGCAGAGATGCTTAATGATTTCTTTGTTTCGGTCTTCACCGAGAAGTTTGAAGGAATGCCTAACATAGTGAATGCTAATGGGAAGGGGGTAGGTTTAGCAGATAAAATAAAAAAAGAACAAGTTAAAAACCACTTAGAAAAGTTAGATGCCTGCAAGTCACCAGGGCCTGATGAAATGCATCCTAGAATACTCAAGGAGCTAATAGAGGAGGTATCTGAGCCTCTAGCTATTATCTTTGGAAAATCATGGGAGACGGGAGAGATTCCAGAAGACTGGAAAAGGGCAAATATAGTGCCCATCTATAAAAAGGGAAATAAAAACAACCCAGGAAACTACAGACCAGTTAGTTTAACTTCTGTGCCAGGGAAGATAATGGAGCAAGTAATTAAGGAAATCATCTGCAAACACTTGGAAGGTGGTAAGGTGATAGGGAACAGCCAGCATGGATTTGTGAAGAACAAATCATGTCAAACAAATCTGATAGCTTTCTTTGATAGGATAACGAGCCTTGTGGATAAGGGTGAAGCTGTGGATGTGTTATACCTAGACTTTAGTAAGGCATTTGATACGGTCTCGCATGATATTCTTATCGATAAACTAGGCAAATACAATTTAGATGGGGCTACTATAAGGTGGGTGCATAACTGGCTGGATAACCGTACTCAAAGAGTTGTTATTAATGGTTCCCAATCCTGCTGGAAAGGCATAACGAGTGGGGTACCGCAGGGGTCTGTTTTGGGACCGGCTCTGTTCAATATCTTCATCAACGACTTGGATATTGGCATAGAAAGTACGCTTATTAAGTTTGCGGATGATACCAAACTGGGAGGGATTGCAACTGCTTTGGAGGACAGGGTCATAATTCAAAATGATCTGGACAAATTGGAGAAATGGTCTGAGTTAAACAGGATGAAGTTTAACAAAGACAAATGCAAAGTGCTCCACTTAGGAAGAAAAAATCAGTTTCACACATACAGAATGGGAAGAGACTGTCTAGGAAGGAGTACGGCAGAAAGGGGGTATAGTGGACCACAAGCTAAATATGAGTCAACAGTGTGATGCTGTTGCAAAAAAGGCAAACATGATTCTGGGATGTATTAACAGGTGTGTTGTGAGCAAGACACGATAAGTCATTCTTCCGCTCTACTCTGCTCTGGTTAGGCCTCAGCTGGAGTATTGTGTCCAGTTCTGGGCACCGCATTTTAAAAAAGATGTGGAGGAATTGGAAAGGGTCCAGAGAAGAGCAACAAGAATGATTAAAGGTCTTGAGAACATGACCTATGAAGGAAGGCTGAAAGAATTGGGTTTGTTTAGTTTGGAAAAGAGAAGACTGAGAGGGGACATGATAGCAGTTTTCAGGTATTTAAAAGGGTGTCATAAGGAGGAGGGAGAAAACTTGTTCACCTTAGCCTCTAAGGATAGAACAAGAAGCAATGGGTTTAAACTGCAGCAAGGGAGGTCTAGGTTGGACATTAGGAAAAAGTTCCTAACTGTCAGGGTGGTTAAACACTGGAATAAATTGCCTAGGGAGGTTGTGGAATCTCCATCTCTGGAGATATTTAAGAGTAGGTTAGATAAATGTCTATCAGGGATGGTCTAGACAGTATTTGGTCCTGCCATGCGGGCAGGGGACTGGACTCGATGACCTCTCGAGGTCCCTTCCAGTCCTAGAATCTATGAATCTATGATCCAGCACTAAACCTATTTCTTCCCTAATCTGCTCTTCATCTATGGGGCTAGAGGCCTGCAAACTTGATGCACTCAAGAATTATCTGTGATATTATTTTTTATTTGTTAAGTGCCAACAATGTGGCTGATGATGTTAAGATGTAGATAAAGGCAGCTCCTGCCCCAAAGAGCTTATCACATAAGGTGGCACGCGAGCTGATTTTCAGTGGTACTCACACTGCCCGGGTCCTGGCCACCGGTCCGGGGTATCTGCATTTTAATTTAATTTTAAATGAAGCTTCTTAAACATTTTAAAAACCTTATTTACTTTACATACAATAATAGTGTATAATTAGTTATATATTATAGACTTATAAAAAGAGACCTTGTAAAAACGTTAAAATATATGACTGGCACGCGAAACCTTAAATTAGAGTGAATAAATGAAGACTTGGCACAACACTTCTGAAAGGTTGCCGACCCCTGCCCTAGATGTACTGTACCTTTTGCATGTATATCACTCAAGAATTATTTTAATACGTATTTCATTACATTGGGAAGTTATTCCAGTTAAGGACAATATACTGCCCAAAATCTGCACAAGAGACTTTAATAATAGAAAGTTGAGTTTCGGTGTGGATCAAGGGAACAAATTGGTTCTAACTGGAGTTCTGCTGCAATTCAAGGCAGTATTTGGAATTATACTATGAAGTTCTGTTCTGAATGGAGGGTAGCTCTAGGAATTCTTAGACAATTAACAGTTTTCTTAGTGAACACCACCATGTGTGACTGGCAATTTCATTCGCCCCTATGTAACACATACTTCGTATATTTCTACAACAACAGAGGAAGTTAGTCTTTGCACAGAAGTCTTGGCACAGTACTAAAATGAGGAAGGGGAAGGTGTTTGGCATCAGAATGAATCTTGTCACTTGTAAAGTGCTGAAGTATTCAATGCCTTGTGTAATTAACCATGGAGTCTGTGTTTTGGCTTGTTCAGCAGAAAGAAAACAATTTTGTGGCTGGCCTAATATTATACATGCAACTTTCACTAAATATAATTAAAATCTAATACCTGGAATCCTTTTGGAAAGATTTGGTGAAAAACCATGAGTTGGCAACTACATAAAGTAGAATTTAAATGCTGCCTTCAGGTTTTCTTTGTCTGTCAAGGATCTTTTGAGTGTCGCTTTTTAAGTGTTCATTAACAGTCCTATGTCTTGTTGACTCTAACAGTGTCATGTAAATTATTTAAGGCATGTACATAATTTTTCAATTAACAAACTGCTTGGCTCATGAAAATACATACACACAATTTATAAGTAGAAATTCTAGACTAAATATCTCATGATGAGCAGGTCACTATGAATTAAAAATGAGTTTTCAAATAAAATATTTAATGATATCTGAAATTAAATGAAACATTGCAAAATTAAAAGTTTCTCAGTTAAATAGGCCTGCTGTTTAACAATTTTGCAAACCAAATTAAGGCTACAAATTGAGCAGACTTATGTTTTAGATATTAAAAGATACCTGAATTGAACATGTGCAGAAATAAAGCTCAAATAACTATTCACTGAATGTAATCTCAGTGGAACTGAAGCAGGAAGAGTTAAAGACAAAACACTGGCTGACCATCTGAAGTGTTTTTTGTTTAGTTCTTAAATATATTTTGTGTGTGTTCGCAGAATCTGTTTGCAGAAATTTTCTACTTATACACAATTACAGTATATACACAGTAACCAAATACACACGAAAAAGCAGTAGTCCATCACCTTGATTTGTATTGGTATACATTCTGAGTATAGTGGTAGATGTGATGGGGCACCAATGAAAATTTGCTAGGTACACTTGTTTTAACTTTCCTAGTACATAACAGAACTTTTTCAATGTCAGTATCATTGTAGAAATATATCTGACTTTGAATCCCATATTTTTCTGGTATTTTAATATACCAAATATTCTAGTATACCAGCACTAAGCAAACACACTTCATTTCTAATTCAGGGTAAAAATGTTACATACCGTTAACTGATGCATCAACAGGTCCATTAAAAAAGTGATCTTATTACTAAACAGAACATAGGTGCAGTTTTCTGTGCAATTACTGCAGGCCAGGTTGTAAACATTTACGGTATTGCAGAGTGACCTAAAATAAAAAATGAAATGTCAACATAGTTTTCTTCTTAAATATACTAATCTATAAAATTAAATATAAATATTAGGCTGTGAGGAATATCATCAGGCAATCTAAAGTGAAGGTAAGTTTAAGGAACATGAGTATGAAAAGTTACACAGAAAATACAAATTAGCATGAGGTAGGTTAAATAAATATTGACATGATACAGAAGTTCTGAGTGAACCTATATACATTCCAAATTCTATAGTGTGTTACCACTGCCTCTGCTCTAGAACCAGAATGTGGGTTTAAAACTAAATTGCATGCCTTGGAAGCTGTAATGTTTAAATGAGCAAGCTCTCCTATGTTACATGTGGTATTAAATGTCTGTGCACATTTACACACCTTCACATGCTTACACACACACACACAATCAAACCTTTGATCCCCCCCCACCCCCATCATTGGTATATTAGAAATACAGTAAACGAAAAAGGAAAAAAAGGAACATCTGTACATCATCAGGTAAAACTCTTATTTTTGCACAATTTGAAAAACTAATGTTTTTTCTGGCAGAATTCATTGTCTCATGCAAGTAACCTTGGTATACAAGATCATTGGTCAGTTTGGTAGCAGAATATTCAGGCAGAAGGATATGTTATAAATTAACCAGCAGGAAATGCTAACACTATACTGGGATCAGCTTTAGAGAGGGTCTGGCTTGCAGGCCCAGCAAACTAAGGTGAATTGCATTGAACAAAAGGACAATTAACAGGTGAAACATCAGTCTTTTGCCTCAGGTGAATCTCCTGATAATTTTGGGACTTAGGGCTAGTCTACACTGGCAACGTTAAAGCGTTGCCGCGACAGCGCTTTAACGTGGCTCACCTCCGCAAGGGGCATGGCTCCCAGCCCTGGTGCACTGTCTACACTGGTGCTTTACAGCGCTGAAACTTGCTGCGCTCAGGGGGGTGTTTTTTCACCCCCCTGAGCGAGAAAGCTGCACCGCTGTAAAGTGCCAGGGTAGACACGCCTTTAGAGAGACAAGGTGGGTGAGGTAATATCTTTTACTGGACCAATCTCTGCTGATGAGAGAGACAAGTTTTCGAGCTTACACAGAACTCTTCTTCAGAAACTGTGAATCACTGGCATCCCCATTATGGGGACTGTAAACTTGGGTGCATAACTACATTAGTAATTATGGGAGCTACACGTACGTATGAGGGGAAATAGATGGTAGGTTTGCAATAGCAAAAGGGAGAGCGCCAATTCTGAAAAACTGGAAGAGCAAAAAGAAAGCTAAACAAAATGGGCCACAACGGTTCAAAATATATACAGTAGGCCTGGTTCTTCTCTGCATTTCACATTGTGGAGTTATTTATTCCTATGCAAAGTGAATGATTTATGCGGCGTCAGAACTTTCACAGGAACTGGCCCTAGGCTATGGAACTCATTGCCACATGAGATATACCTGCCTAAAGAATTTTATCACTTTCAGAATAATTTTTTTCACAATATTTTCTTTGACTTAGCTTTTCCTCAAAAATTTCTTTGCTTACAGACAAGCACACGGACACAAAACACACATACAACACAACTCTACAATAAAATAAATAAATAAATAAAGTCAATAAACAATTCTGGTTGCTTTCCAAAAGGAAAGCAAAGAGAGAGTTTTTTTATTTTTATTTTTAAATGCATGGGAATCACTAATGTGATGGAGGCTAACCAGGCTCAATAGACAAGCCAGACTTGAGATCATTGGTAAAATTCACATTCTGGAATGGGTTGGCAGTGCCAACTGACAAGTTTTTATAGAGAAGCTGTCAAAGTCACCATCTGACTTTACTAACTAAATTAATTAAATAAATGTATCTTTATTTTATAGTTTTATTTTTTCTTGCAACTGGTGAGCATGGAACAGGAAAATATTTAATGGAGAGAAAGCCAAAGGTTATCATTTTGTAGCAGAGTCTTAATAATGTTTTTGTGCGGTCCCCTACTGAATTTATTTACTACAAACATTTAGGAAGCCTGCCTAGGTATTTATTTATATTGTGCTCATCACTGTCACAGATGATCATCTAGCTCCAAAGGCTGACAATTTAGAGGCATCATATACATCAATTTCAAATTCTTTCCCACATTTCCCAAACCAGTAAGGGCTGGGAATGCTCAGAAGCCAGTGAAATTATAGTAAATCATTCCTCTGAGTAGCTCGATTGCTTCTCCTCCAAATGAAAACGAACATTATTGGACTCTAAAGGGAATGTCATCTAGTCTTCCTTGGCTGATAAGAAAGTGACAGCAAATGGGGCACTAAGGATGGAGGACTGTAAAAACTTATGAGAGTATTGAGACTGTGATAGGAACATAGAACATGCTGCAAGATTTAAAAATGGATCAGAACATTTTTGGGAAAACGTATTTATATGATAGTTGATATTATAATTCCCTTCATTTGAACATGGAAATCCATATAATCATAACGCCTGTTTGTTAATATCCTGAATATAACTATTAATACAAATATTTTGTGTATTGTTTATATTGTCTTGTTATAAATTAATATATTCACTCTGACTGGAAGGCACTCTTCTGGAAATATGGTTCAAACAGTATAAAATGCAATATCAAATTACTGCTTACTGAGCTGCAATTCATTCACTTGTTTTTCAATCTACACTGATAATTCCTGTAGAAAATTCAACTAATATACCCCTTATCTATCATGCTTAAAACTAAAAATATATATGCAACAAAGCTCTCTTTTCCTAACCTAGCTTTTAAAAGAGGTTTATATCCTTCATTTAACAAAATGAAGGATGAAAACATATTCCTACAGTAGTACTGAAAAATTATGCTCTAGAACAGTGTTTCTCAATGACCAGTCCATGGACTGGCACTGGACCCCGAGATTTCCTTGACACAGTTTAGGAAGGCAACAAGCCGGTCCCTGGTATCAAAAAGGTTGAGAAATACTGCTCTAGAGGACTTAATTTTTCTTTCAGCAAAGATAAGTCAACATATATTAATGAGGCTATTACACTTAGAAACATAAAGGACATCTGGCAATGTTTATTTTCACTATATAAAGGACAAGTTTTAGTGCTCACCTTTTGGAAAGCTCTTTCACCTACTGCTCTAAAGGAAGGATCAATTAATTTAAATATGAAAATACATTTTCCTAACCCTTGAAATTTGAAGTTAACAGATTAACTTTACATCTTGATAATTTATTTCAATGTTTAGAATTATGTAGTTCTCTTATTGAAATACAGCTCAGAGTGGATGGCATATTTAATAATTCCAAAAAAGAACCGTCATTCTAGATAGATCTAAAATGAAGAATCCTCTATTTTAGATGTACAATAAATTAATCTGAAGTAATACACCCTGGTTTTGTATTTCCCAAATGAATCCTACATCCAAAAAAGTATGTGAAGTTCCAAAGATTCAAATAATGCCTTTGAAAGTGTGGCATAAGCAAATGCATGTCAAATTAATTTTTCACAATAAGGAGGGCTTTTTTAATTGATAACATAAGCTTGTTAACTATAGACTGCTATGATTAGAATGTATTTAGACATGTTCTTAACTAAGGTTCAGTTATAGAATTTTTTTATTTAAAATTGGAAGTGTCAGCACTGAAGCAGGCCCCAGGTGGTTTGCAGTGTTAAATGGCAGATTAAAGTCAGCACAACTAATTTCTTTACTTTAATCTTATTAGTAGAACAACAGCTGTCAACTGTCACCATTTCTGCACAAGGCCTCTGAGACAAGCACAGAAAGCTGTGTGTGTCGAGCAAGAACTTCATCTAACTATAACTTAAATTTACCAATTTGCAAAACTAAATTTATTTTTTGATGTTTTTATATTGGCAGATTTTATTACTCACATTTTAAAAAAAAGTATGTATCAATAAAGCTATCAAAATTATGTTAGGGTAACAGAGTATTTTCCTCACATGTAAAGCAGTTGTTTATTGACTACTGATGTTGTTCTAAACTTTGTATCACACCCACAAATCAGCTTTAAAGCTAAGTTAGACAGCACATATACTCAAACCACATAATAAGTCTACCCTCTGATGGAGGGCTTTACTCTAAACTAGAGTAAATCCAATTATAAATACACTCTTTATGATACACAAATTTTGGCTCCAGAGAAGAGTTCTATCCTGAAGTTTGACCAAAATCTATGTATATACATTATATTATTTATCTTATGTGAACATAAATAGATGTGAACAATGTTTATCTTTAATATATGTCTTCATATACAGAAGAGAACAGAACAGTTTAGAATCTATGATCCTTATTCGCCTCTAAATTATGCTCTAAATTACTCCTAATTTACCCAAATGTAAATGAGTGGAGAATCATGGCCTCTATCTAAAATTGTATCCCACAATACAAAACTAATTCATGTTTGTGCACTAGGATATGTAGGTGAAAAGTCATAATCTTTGCTTCCATAAAATCAAGGTACCACAAACATATAGAAACAGCCTACCTCTAAAATAAGACTTTTGAATAGTAACTCCAAGTTTGAAAGACTGGAATTAAATATACACAGCATGAGGTTAAATACACTACAATCCCTCACACATTAAAAAAACCCCTCAATTATTGAGTGAGTTATTACAAGACTTAAACCAGGGGTCGGCAATGTTCGGCATGGGGCTCACCAGGGTAAGCACCCTGGCGGGCCGGGCCAGTTTTATTTACCTTCTGACACGGCAGGTTTGGCCGATCGTGGCCCCCACTGGCCGCGGTTTGCCGTCCCGGGCCAATGGGGGCGGCGAGAAGCAGCGCGGACGAGCGATGTGCTGGCCGCGACTTCTCTCCACCCCCATTGGCCCGGAACGGCGAACCGCGGCCAGTGGGGGCTGCGATCGGCCGAAGCTGCCGCATCAGCAGTTAATAAAACTGACCCGGCCCGCCAGGGTGCTTACCCTGGCGAGCTGTGTGCCGAATGTTGCCGACCCCTGACTTAAACAATCAAATTCATGGTTGTGCTACCACAAGGGTGAACTGCAAAGTTTTACTAACCACTGCTATTTGAACAGAATCTGGAGAGCTGAGAGGCCTTCTCACTGTTCTGCCAGGGAAAGAAAGCAGTTAGTTTGGTATCTGACAAAAAAGAGCAGAATGGAGGTGACAGATGGGGTAGTAGTTAAAGAATGGAGAGAGAGAGAGACAGAATGGCAAGCAGTGGAACAGTAATAGAAGAGACAAGGTATGGATACAGGATGAAATATAAAATTAAAAATCAACCAGGAAAATGTTGAACTATGAAGCTATAATGCCATCTCTAGATTTTGAAGACTGCATAAACAAACTCTTGAGCTTCACTCACATGGTTTATAATGACATCAGAAATCCTCAAAGGAATTACATCCTCATAATTCACAGTTACCTGTTTATTCTGTACATCATCAACACGATCTTAAATTCTCTGACTCACAAATGGGCTCTCTAAAGACTAACTACAACTAATAAATAGAAATAGTGGAAGCCAACAGAACTAACCCTCCTTTATTTTTCACCAGAAAATGTTTAAGTTTGGAACCCGTTCTTATAAATAAGTTATTATATGACATATGACAAATCAAGTGTACAATTTACCCCCACTATTTACATTTATGGTAGAATCTGGCAGACTCTTGTATAAAGTTCAGAGGCCCTGACTTATTAACTGAAAGAAACTGTTCCCACACTAAAATCCATTCTAAACAATCCAAAAGAGCTCCTTCCATCTACACAGTTTGTTCACATACTAGTGCAGCAGGGCAATGTTGATTTGTGCTTGAGTACTGTCAAATGTGAAACCCAGCTCTATTACAGAGAGAGAAAGAAACGGTCATGAAAACCGACAGATGCTGCAGGTTTTGGATGTTGATCTTGCAAGGAGGTCATTCTCTTCAGAGAACCCTTATGCCCTCACACCAACTGCCAGTCTGGAGTGAATGTTTCCCCAGAGAGAATAACCTTGCAGAGAAAGCTTGTTTTGGACCTCAGGTAACAAGCATTGTGAAAATACTTAAAAATTGAATAAATAGAGCACTTCACATTCAGAAATATTTATAAAGTAGATCAAAAACTGTAAAATGGGAGAGCAAACTATGGAAGTATTTTCAGTCTAAGGTAGTGGTGAATCCTATCGCCACAAAATATTTTATTTTACACTGCAACTGCTAACAACTATATCCATCAATATACAATATTATGCACACTATTTTCTACATACTATAACTATGGCTCAGGCTGGCTTCCCATGATATTTACTATGACTGGATGATGAAAGAAGCAGTATGGCAAGACACAAGGAAAGAAAAACAATTTCCCCCCTCCAATCAAGTTTTTAATAGTAACAAATGTCCCCCCATCTATCTGCTATCAGCCTCTGAATAATTTGCATTTACATTGTGCAACTCACTCAAAGAACTAATTATTTAAACCTTGCAACACCATTCTGTCATATGTAAATATTACTTTATCTGTTTGGAAAATGGGTAGCCAAACTGAAGCACAGATAGGTTAAGTGATTTGCCCACAGGTCAGTAAGCAAGACCATGGCAGAGGCAATAATCCTGTTCCCTGCCTGGGTTCTGTTACTCGTGCAGGGTTTTTGCTGTCTAACTCCAATTTGATTTTCATTGAAGGCACACAGATAAAATATTACAAAACTGGGAATTTTTACTCAAGTATGTTAAATTATGGCTTGTTCAGTAATCAGAAAACTGAACAACAGTGTCAATCAGTTATGAAAATTATAAAATGCTTCTCTAAGAAATAATACACCTGGACACTAATTCTTAATACCTTAACACCAATAATAAAACCTATTATAATCCAATTCTTTCTCCTCCCCTTTGAGTGTTTTGTTCTTAAAAAAATGACCCCCCACACTAAATGGATCATCTGTCTTTTACAAATGCCACATCTTTCCTGCAGCATTTGCTGTCCTGCTGGTCTAACTAACAATCTGGGCAGTACAAAACAACAGGCATATTGTTAAATCTTTTTATAATAAAGCTTTATCTTGTAGACATGGGATTAAAGTTCTGAGCTGCACCATGCTGCCAGGATTTTGGGGAAAGAGAGATGTGGATAATAGCCCGTGTAATCTCCTCACCTACTTCTAAATAGCTTAACCTCATCACAAAATAGCAGACAGATTCCTAATTTAAGATGAGCACAAATGGTTAAATCATACAATGCCACACAAACTGTCTATTTTAGTTAAGTGGAGTGGTATCCTTTAGCAAGACCTATTTTGGTGGGGGAAGTCACGTGGATAATTAATACATGACAATGTTTAGTTTAATTTATTTCCATGTTTTTACTTTTTGCTCGTGTTAGCACTAAACATAGGACAATGCCATTTCATAGGACTCAAACTTTAAAAAGCAGAGATGTAAATGATATCAAAATACAAAATAACCTAAGAAAAGTAAATTGCAAACTTCTTTCAAAACTTAAGGCAAGAAGAAAACTGATTTACATTTTATTTTTCATTAAAGAATCAGCTACAACCAAAGACTGTGCTTTGTTTTTTTAAAGATAGTCAGTTGGAAAACTTCCATCTTGAAAAAACCCTCTTATTTAAGAATTTGTATGAAGGAGTTTTTGTGACAGCAGGTTAACAGGCATCAGATCACACTGATTCTCTGTACTGAGAGCAAAAAAATGGTTGCTCTAAAACAGCCAAGTCTCAGCATGCTTCAGTTGTTCATAGAAAGTCACGTCCTATGGAATTGGAGCTCTCTCAACAATCCAGTTACAGTTTACTTACATAGCACATTCATTTTCATGATTCATTTTTCGATTAACCCAAAAACTTTAACAAAGTCACCTGGAGGGAAAGGTTTGCATCAGTTGATAGTATTAGACACTGTCTGTGAAACCTTTAAAGTTGATTAGTATAATACATTTAAGGGGTTAAAATAAAAAGCAGATTCCATGCCAGAGTGAGGTTTTGCCATTCACTAAAAAAAACCCTGATAGCTATGGATTTCTGTTAGCAGAGCCCTCAAAAGGGGGTATGGTTTGAAAAATGGTGGTGTTAGTTAACATCATCAACAAAACATACACACTAGATATTTTATATTGTCTAAAAAGTTGAATCTGGAAGAAAAATTTCATGCATAAATTTAAAGGCAACCTTAGTAAGAATAATGTATACAATCCAATTTCTGTACAAGTGTGTAACAGCCAATGTCGGGCGATGTGTTTTTTTCACAGCTGTCACCCCAAACGCAAAAACAACACTCAGGAGTATGATGTGGATTTGGGTCTATAAAGGAATACATGATGATGTACTATTTTCTTATGTAAAAGATAAATCTTGATGCAATGTTGTTCATATCATGTAAAGAGAAATTGTACCAGTAACTCCTAGTTCACCACTCCACCACATCGAAAGGGAGGAATAGCTCAGTGGTTTGAGCATTGGCCTGCTAAACCCCAAGGTTGTGAGTTCAAACCTTGAGGGGGCCACTTAGGGATCTGGGGCAAAATCAGTACTTGGTCCTGAAGGCAGGGGGCTGGACTCGACTCCATGACCTTTCAGGGTCCCTTCCAGCTCTAAGAGACAGGATATCTCCTTGGGGGGGATAGCTCAGTGGTTTGAGCATTGGTCTGCTAAACCCAGGGTTGTGAGTTCAATCCTTGAGGGGGTCACTTAGGGATCTGGGGCAAAATTAGTACTTGGTCCTGCTAGTGAAGGCAGGGGGCTGGGTCCCTTCCAGTTCTAGGAGATAGGATATCTCCATTAATTTAATTTAAAAGAAAAGAAGCATCTCTAAGAATAAGCTAAGAAATAAATTGGGCAATTAACATCTCAAATGACTGCACTGCACCTTTAAGTGGGGCAAAGGGGGAGCATTGTCTGGCTTGCCAGGAAAGGGGTATAGTAGTGCTTTATGGGCAGGGGATGAGAGAGAGACTTGGAATCTGCTGTAAAGGGGGACTGGGTAAGCATTGTGATGCTGACTCATCCCCAGAGACTGGAAGGGCTGGGGAATTGCTAGGGGGGAAGCCCAGTGGGAGAAGTCCCTTTTCTCTGGACCAGGCAGAGCAGCATCCAACTGTCCTCCCTCTCCTTGGAGGAAGGAAAATAGCATGTTTGGTCAGGACCTACTGTGGGCATCACGATAGTCACTCCTTTCCAGGTTGGCTGGGAAGGAATTTTTCTCTCACCACCAGATTGGCCCATTGGTGTCGGGCTTTTTTTTTGCCATCCCCACAGCAGGTTTGCGGGGACTTGGTTATGGTGAGTAGGAAGGGAGATAGGCTATGATGTCGCAACTCGTTATGTAAGTGTGGGGCAGATGTTCAGTGCAGGTACTCCACAGGGTAGGGATACAGTGAGCAGATAAATGGCTTGTTAAAGACTTAAAAGAGAGGTTTTTCTTTTAAAGAGTGAAATAGGGGGAGGGGAGAGCGTTTCAGGGCTCCTATGACTGGTACAGCAGGGAGCCAACCCCCCTTCCTTATAGCCCACCTTAACCCTTGTTCGAGGAGGGTGGGTGATAAGGTCCCAGAAATGAGTTGCTGGAGGACCAGGATGGAAAAAAGGGGAGACTGGCGGAAGCCCCCAGGTAGGTGTTGAAATGATCATGGAGTTACCTGCACTGTACACTTTTATCTGTTGGGTAGTCCCAGACATCTAATAATATAGTTGTGGCCTGATTAAACCATATCCAGTGTCTCCTATCCTTCTTTCGCTATAGCCGGACATTAACAAAAACACTTAAATCAAGCTCAAGAAAGGGTGATCGATTTTAGTTGAATACTATGTGTTTCTGAATTGAAAATCTGAAAATTCCTCTTACAGCCTCATTAGTAAAGTGAGAGCCATACTTGTGAAAAAGGGCATAATCTGGTAGAAATATTGCTGCCCTTATAGCAATAAAAGTTCTACTAAATTTTACATCTTAACCTTCAGAATACTGCTATTTTTCAGATGCCCAGTTAAAGGAATGCTTAGGAAGATGTATCTCTGCGTCCACAGTCTCCAAAGGTGAAATTCACTCTTGCGTAGAGAGCCACCAGGATGCCTACATACAATTTTTGCCCCACTATTTTGAATGTACTATTTGTACTCAGGAGCAATTTAACATATGACAAATAAAACTATGTTTTCAATGAGATGTCTTTCAATTTCTCTGTAGTCTCATAAAATGGTCACATTTTATTACAATCCCTTTTAAATGCATTCACATATCCTTACTGTTTATGGAGTCCATTAACCTGAACATTTTAACTACTATTTTGTACCACATGAGCTCTAAAAATTGGAAGTAGAAGAGAAAAAAAGAGAGATGAAGTGATATTTACAAGTAAATACATACGCCTAATGTAAGATATACAGGTGCAAACACAAAAATCATGAATCGCATAAAGAAATATGCGTTGTATAAGATATTCTGTTAAAAAAATAATTAAAATGTCTTTCTACTTCAATGAGTTGCAATAAATACATTAGATCTGAAAAGATTAATCCTGATCACTTATTATTTAGACAAACAGAAAAAAACATTGCCACCTTTTCCATTCATAAAAATACTATAATTTCATGAATACCAATATCTACACACACATTTAATCATAAATTCTACAACATAAAAGCTCCAAACTGGGATTTCCTGATCTACCTAGTGAACTATATTGATTCTGACCTTGGTGACAGCTGATTTGGAATAGATACACCATGTGAATGAATCATAGCAAAACATGAAATGATACCAATACATGTTTATTTTATATACTATAATAAATAGACATACTCTAAGGTCTAATATTAGCTTCATTATTTTAAAAGTAAAGTTATCTCTCACAGATCTTTTAACAGAGCTAGAAAAATAGTTGAAGTTTGACATTATACCTCTGTTTGTGATTCCATTCTAACCTCATTTTTGAAGGGTTTATAAATCTGCCATTCTTATTTGCATTAGGCTGAAACTTGGCCAGACAAGTTCTCAGCCTCAGTTATGTAATTTGTAATATGTAAAATTTATGTCATTAGTTCATCTGTTTCCTTCATTTACAATGTAGTCAACCAACAGAATTTCTGAAAGTTTTCGATTAATCCAAAAACTTTTCAACAACCCAGGATGATATTTGCACCTGAAATGCTGATGTTGTAGAGAGCAAATAACCTATTTCGTGGAGTAGGTTCACCTGGTATATTGTTTGTGATGCATATTGGCCAGACCCTCTTGGTATGTTGAACTGACTGAGCTATTTAACTTCAAAAGCAGTTTCTTATCATGTGCAGTACAGTAGATTATCTTAATAATAATAGATTATGAACATGTATTGCATTCCATGGTAGTATACACATAGCATGGACACAATGTAAAATACTACTGGATTTTAATAGGACCTTTCCTAGTAAAATTAATCTCAGAATAGCATATTTGAAACTATTATGTAAATTTTAACTGAAATTAGTCTATGTAGAACTGAACACTTACGACAAATCTGTAAATGGAACTGTGTATCAATGCCTCAGAGAAATACAACACAAAATCCCAGCAAAAAGCTCCATTCACACTGTATTTGTTGGAAGGAATAAAATACTAATAAAAAATATATGGAGATATACCTTTCTCATAGAGCTGGAAGGTCATTGAGTCCAGCCCCCTGCCTTCATTAGCAGGACCAAGTACTGATTTTGCCCCAGATCTGTAAGTGGCCCCCTCAAGGATTGAACTCACAACCCTGGGTTTAGCAGGCTAATGCTCAAACCACTGAGCTATCCCTCCTGTTAGCATAAAATTTAGAATTTCTCTGTTTTGGAGTGTTTTTTTTTTTTTTTTTTTTTTTAATGTACTGGTTGTACTTTATACATCCTGGAGCATTCCAATGCTGCTGTTTGGAAAAACAAAAACAAAAACCTTCTTGGGCATCATTTTGGAATGTTACAATTTCTTTCAATTTCCATGAACATAAAAAATGTCAAAATAACTGACAGTTGTTTGTAAGTTCCCTACAAATGCAAAATTGCTTTATCAACTTTTCAAAATGTTTTAGTGACTCATAATCACAGGTTGATACACAAAGGGTCTAGGAAGCAATCTGAAAACATATATCCTGTTCTAAGTAATGACTGAAAGTTACTAGACAGTGTTCAGCATTTTCAAATACCTTTCAAAGAGTCATGATTTGTACTGCTAATAAATCAAATACAAATCAAAGATGCTTCACATCTTCAAAAGAATGAACTATATCATAGTAAAAATAACGAGGAGTACTCGTGGCACCTTAGAGACTAACACATTTATTTGGGCATAAGCTTTCATGGGCTAAAACCCATTTCATCAGATGCATGGAGTGGAAAATCCAGTAGACAGGTATAAATACACAGTACATGAAAAGATGGGAGTTGCCTTATTTACTTATTATTTCTTGCACAATAAGAAGTTACTAAACTATGATTTTTCTCCAAGTGCTGCAATTTTTTTGCCAATAGAAGGCTATTCAGAAAGTGAAAGAATTTTAAGCTATCTTTGAGACAATATTTCCCAGCTGTAATGCATGACCGCCTAGCAACTGCATTCCCAACATGCAGGCCTCACTGGTTAAAAAGTATTTTAAATATAAACATAAACATATTTGAATTTGATACAATGGTTAATGGCATGTGGCTGGGCAACAGCAATGCTAATTAACCAACCTCTACTCAAGAAAGTTCCGAGCTATGCATTTGAAGATAATTTGGTACTCCTCCAAGTCAAAACTACATTGTTCAAGTGTAAACTGTCTTGTTATTTAAATACTCCAGTATAAAGGTCCATTGCTATTTTTGATGCCTCCTCAATTGGTAGCATGTTTCAGTGACCAGAGCTATTGTGAAGACATGGAAGACTTTGAGAACAGTGGGCAATTTACAAAAGCTGCAAGCTACAGATTGATAGCCTACTACATACAATGAATGCAACATAAAAGGAAAAGGGCTTATTTGGAAGAAAAGAATAAAATAAGGAGTAAAATTTCTTATTTTTTCACATAAAATAATTGTTGCAAGTGACTGCTTCTAGTAGGATACCTTTTTAAAAGAAGTACCAAATGAAATGTTGTGTTAATAAAACTAATTAAAATTAAATATCTGATTTTATTTCTTTTAATCGTATGTCATCATTCCCCATAATACTCCATTATCATCCATCATTCCTGAATATATTTATGCACTAGTGAATGCTGAAGCCAGTATTTAGAAGGGCAGAATTTGAATATTGAGTCAAGGTCTTGCCATCTTGTATATAGATGGAAAAAACAACCTTAAGAGATTTTTCTATGATTTTGCTGAGAATAATACAGCAATGCCTATTTGTACCTGGATGAGAAAGAGATCTACTGATTCCTTCCAATGGAGAAGAGTCTTTTTAAAAAGGTCCATCATTTCATCAAAATTGTCTGACAGCATTATTAGTGATATTCTCAAGAGACTCCTAGATTCAGTGTATTAACACATTCTTTTCACTTAGAGAAGGTTGCTATAACTCTATTTTCTTCAGAGTAAGTTATACCACACCCTGCAGTCAGACAGTTAGACATTGTTCATTTCAATGATGTGCAAGGGTGGCCAACCTGAGCCTGAGAAGGAGCCAGAATTTACCAATGTACATTGCCAAAGAGCCACAGTAGTAAGTCAGCATCCCCCATCAGCTCCCCGACCCAGCTCCTCCCACCCACCGGCAGCCCCACCGATCAGCGCCTCTCCCCCCCCCCTCTGCACCTCCTGTTTCGTGGCATGCAGAAGGCTCTGGGGAGGGGATCGGGAAGGGGTGAGGGCATGGCAGGCTCAGAGGAGGCGGCAGGAAGGGGTGGGGTGGGAACAGGGCCTGTGGCAGAGCCAGGGGTTGAGCAGTGAGCACCCTCCCCCCCCGGCACGTTGGAAAGTTGGCGCCTGTAGCTCCAGCCCTGGAGTTGGTGCCTATACAAGGAGCCGCATATTAACTTCTGAAGACCGCATGTGGCTCTGGAGCCACAGGTTTGCCACCCCTGAATGATGTGTTTTTAAGAGTTCAGTTTGTTTTCTTTTAGTTCTGAAAAAAAAAGTTACGTTTTATATCTGTGGATGCTTACTAGAGATTGCAATTTATAATAACTTGAAACAAATCACTCTGAGTACTGGTGCAAAATTATTGTTACAGATGTCTCTCTGTGAATCTGTTAGATTTATAAAACGATAGAAAGATTAACCTTTATCTCTGTTTTCTGTAGATATTTGATTTGGGAACACAGTTCAGAGATAGTTAAAAGCTTGTGTGTTAATATAAAGTATTACATTTTAAGCAAAAAGTACTTTAAAAATAGTAAGTTTAGTGCTCATGAAAGTAAGGAACCATTGGAACCAGACACAGGGTGGGTAGTTAATACGTAAGAGGAGAAAAAAAAGTTTTGCTTATATCTTCTAAGATTTTTTTTTCAGTTATATGAACATTGCAACTGACGTTGGTTTTCATTTATCAGCACAGCAAGTTCCTTTCAAAACTAATACATTTTCATACTGTCTAGCAAACTTTAAACACAATTTTCTCAGTAATATAAACACAATTTTCTCAAACTCCCTCAACAAAACCTTGCCAAAATGAGACTTTTTTAAAAAAAAGTAAAAAAGAAAAAAATGCCATTCTAAACAGTTAGGGATAAACTGTGGCCACACAGTGTGAGAAAGGAGACAGGACTCTCACCTTTGCACATATAAGGGTCACCTACAATCAGGGCCAGCTCCAGGGTTTTGGCCGCCCCAAGCAGCCAAAACAAAAAAAGCCGCGATCGCGATCTGCGGCGGCAATTTGGCGGGAGGTCCTTCACTCCCAGGTGGAGTGAGGGACCGTCCGCCGAATTGCCGCCGAATACCTGGACCTGCCACCCCTCTCCGGAGCGGCCGCCCCAAGCATCTGCTTGAGAAGCTGGTGCCTGGAGCCGGCCCTGCCTACAATCACAGCTCCTGTGCTTGAGGGAGTGCAAAGACTGCTACCAAATTACTTGCCCTAGGAACAATTCACTGGAAAAGGAGTCATCCCTATATGCTCACCAGTGGAGCAGGCCAGATGCTACATGACATAAAAGGAGTACAGCAATTTTTTTCTCCCTTCCTTCCAGGGCAAGCAGGGAATTCCAAGAGGCATTTTACTTCTGAATGCTTTTTTTCTTGAGATGCAGCTCTGTCTCATCACACTTTACAACAGAGACAATTTAGCTCTCTAACTCCACAGGAAATCTATGAAGTATTGCTGTTTGGTAGTACACTAAATATTGCTGGTGTTTTCCAAACTCACAATGAAAACAGTTCAAGAGAGAAGACCTTGGGCCCAATTCTCATCACACTAAAGCCTCTTTACTCTCCTCTGGCAGTGTAAGAGGGCCTTAAAGTGGATACAAATTACAATTAAAAGATTAGATAAAGGAGGAGATCATGCTATTAATGAATTTCTTCTAAGTTAACATTTTTGCAGGAGCTCTGTCCAACTGCAGCCCATTCTGACACCTGGCCACCTTTAGGGGTCCTGATGCTTAACCTTCAGCCTTTTATTTCTCATGCACTATAATGAGGCATTCCTGCACTACCAGTGAACTTAGATATATTTCCAGTAGCAATTTTAGACAGCAATATCTAGCAGCATCAAAGACATCAAACACGGCAAAGCTCCTGGGGTTGACAGAATTCAACCAGAGGTACTTAATGGCATGAGGCAAGATTCTGGCCCAGCAGCTAACAAAACTCTGTGATGAAATATGCGTGAAAGAACAAGTGCCATAAGACTGGAAATTTAGTATCATCACGGTATTGCCAAAAAAGGATGACCTCACCCAGTGCACAAACTGGAGATGTATTATATTGCTATCAATTCTGGACAACATATTGGCTACCATTATGCTGCATGGAATGAAAAAAGCAGCGGATGGAATATTACGAGACGAACAGACTGGGTTCCCTCCAGACAGATCATTGTGTGAACAGATATTCACTGACAGATCACCAGAAAAACCTACCGCCTGGGGGGAAAAACCCATCTTAATCAACTTTATTGACTTTAAGAAAGTGCTTGATAGTGTCCACAGAGAAACGCTGAGGAATATTGCTATACCATTCAAGCTACTCAACATTTGAAGGAGTTTGTACAATGAAAGTATAAACTTAGTAAGATCAGACACAGACCTAGGTGTGTGGTTTGATATTGTGACTGGAATTAGACAAGAGTGTGTGCTATCACTAATCCTCTTTGCATTAGCAATAGACTGGGTGATGAAGCAGGCAACAAAAGGTATCATGAATGATGTAAAATGTGTTACTACTGATGAGTTACATGATCTTTAGTTTGCCAATGATATTGCTTTACTAAGTATGACATGGAATGGAATGTCTGCCCTTACATCAGAGATAGAACAGAAAGCAGCAAAAATTGGCTTGAAAGTAAATGCAGAGAAAACAAGATTATGAAGGTAGGAAACCGAACAATAGATGCAAAAGTCTACACGGATGGAAAAGAAATTGAACAGGTAGAAGAGTTTGGCTATCTGGGGAGTGTCATGACATCTGAAAGTAGCTGCGATAAAGATATTCAAATGAGATCAGGAAAAGCAAATAACACTTTTGGAAGGATGAACATGTGGTGAGACAGAGGTCTCCATACCAAATTAAATTATTATACCATGTGATTGTACTGAACATGTTATTATACTGAGCAGAGACTTGGCTGATGACAGTGGCTAATAAAAAGAAGTTGAAGGCTGCCCATCACAGATGGCTGAGGAAGATATTACACATTTCATGGAAAGACAAAATAACAAATGCGAGACTCAGGAAGATCAAAGAGCAGGCAATGTTAGAAAATATCGTCAAAGAAAGAAAGCTCAGGTCATTGGGACATGTACACCATATGGAAGATGGGAGACATGCTTAGCAAGCATTGAACTGGGCACCTGAGGGAGGAGAGAGAAAGCACGGAAGGCCAAGGATGAACTGGCAGACAGTGACAGAAGATACTATATACGCTGGCATCACTTGGGAAGAAGCACTACAACCAGCGAGCAACTGTAACCAGTGGAGGAACTGGACTGCCCAATGTGTCAGAGGCACAGGAAGAATCTAAGGTGATATCTCAGAACAACTGTTTCACTTTGGATCAAGTTAGGATCACAACACATAAAAGCACTTAAAAAAAACAAAAACAAAACAGGAACCTTGATAGTCTAACTTTTTTAAAATGTGAGTCTCCTCTCTACAGAGAGATAGGTCTCTGCTGCATTCCTCACTCTGGATAGGCAGGGAGATCACCTCTCAAAGAAACAGAAACAGTGAAACACTTACAGACTTAAAACTGATCCTAGAGTTTTGGGGCCAAATACGGTCTTCCATCTGGAACTTAAATGGCAGGGTAGATTTTGGCCCTTGGTTTTTAACATCTACACCACAAGGAAGGAGCAGCAAGCAGTTAGATAAATAATAAAGTCAAATGGGGTTAGTGGAAAAGAAATATCCCCCATCAGTGATGGCATAATCTAGTAATGATTCAAAATGGCAACTATAGCACCATACATACTTGAGAGGAATCCGTAAAACTGCATTCAGATTCGTGGATGAAATCACTACTTGAAGAATGTGTTCAAGGGCTGTGAGTCCTCCTGCAACCTGGAATGCTATTTGATCTGCCGCATTCTGGATAAACACAAATAGAGAATAATAATTATATGGAATATTTACTGAAATTTAAAAACAAATTTAGTATTTAAAAGATGTGTCTGGTGTGTAACTGCCTTGATGTACACTTGATAAAATCTTAATACAGTTTAAACAGATTGTTCACCTTTTTAATTAGTGCATTGATTCTTTCACTACAGAAGCATGGAGCAGAATACCCCTTTGAATATGCAGGAGTTAATGTTACTTGAATATTGTTTTTCCAGATGATATTATATACACTGTAACTTCATTATAATACCACTGCTATTTTGATTTTTTTAAACAGATATTGGTTTAGGGCTCAATCTTATTCCCACTGAAGCTCTAATTGACTTCAGTGGAAGCAAGATCAAGCCCATAATGAAGATTATTTTAACATGAGCCTCATTTAGCTGATAGCTGAGGTGCAATTTTGTAGGACACATTCTAACAATGAGGGACAAGTATGTATTTTATAACTTTTCTGATTTTTTCCCCCCCTTTCGGGGATTAATTTCTGTAAGCATAAATAGGAATTACCCAAACTTCATGTGCATCAACTATCTATCTGATCCTGGACCCCTGGAAGTCAATAGCAAAACTTCAATTAATTTTATTGGTACAGAACCAACACCAACACCACACATAACAAACCTAACAATTGTGGGACCTTATTATTGTAACCCTCAACCTCTCTTTTTCCAATTTCCTCCCTCCTTCTCCAGTTGTTTGTTGATTTCACTTGTGTCATGTCTATAATTAGACTGTAAGAACTTTGAGGCAGGGATCATATTCATATATGATTTGTCTGTAAAATACTTAGCACTCTGTGGGTGCTGCATGTCAGAACAGCCCCCTATAAACTATGGTAAAAACAAATAATTTAATAGGATTTCATAACCCACATTTTTTCTTACCAATATTAGAAGTCATATGTAAACACCACAGTACAAGACAAGTTTTAAGAGCATATAATTTTCTCCCCAGCAAGTTTAGCTCTCTCAAACATTCACACAAGGGTAAAGCAGTAACCTATTTAAATGGCTTGCCCAAGGTTTCAGAAATTTTTTTCCCATCAATCTACTAGCTCCATTTCACACCATGTTGGGAGCTAGATTTTGAAGAGATCATAAAGAAGCAATTTTGTTTGTCTAATGTGCATTGGATGTGGATTTGTAAACAACAACAAAAAAGACTTATCTTCAAAGGATGCAACTGGTGTGAAATGACAGAAAACTGTTTGTGTGTGCCAGTTTACACAAGTTGTTAGATAGCCAACTAGCAATTTCTATAGGTTCAATGTTTATGTGACTCCAAAATTTCAGTCAGTTAGTTTTAGTCCAGTTAACTCTTAGGGTAGGTCTTCACTTCAGCTTTAACTTGAGTGATGAAGCTTAGCTCGAGTCCCATCCACACAAAAAAACCCTTAACTCAAGTAGGGTGGTGTTTTTAATTGGAAATGGCTGGTCTATCGGGTATAGGCTAAAGCTCAAATTAGCACAATTTATTAGTTGCTAACTAAACCATTCTGTAGTGTGGACACAGGCTAGCTCCACTCAAGTGCCATTAGTCCTCCAATGCCTTCCCACAATTCTTCCCGTGTGCCCAGAAAAGACTAACAAATTTTCCCACAATTCACTGGGAAAGAATTCATAGAGCAGCTCAGCTTATTGCAGCACGAAGAACCAAAGGAAATGCCACCAGAAGTCTTAGTGCAACAAATAAGCAAGTGCAGCACCAGTGTGGACACTGCAGCTTGAGTATTATTTTGCAATGTAGCCACTCTAACTTGAGCCAGACTACCTCTCGAAAAGCAACCAGAATGTAGATAATTCGATTTAACTCTACAGTGAAGATATACCATTAGTCACATCCTCCAGAAAGGTCTGATCCTGGACCACTGAGGTAAATGGGAATTTTCCCAGTGACTTTAATGTGAGCAGGACTGAGTCCTATATAAAGGTTAAAAACATTTCTAAGCTATCACTTTCCATTGTGATTAAAATGTATACTCAGTGTAGTTACCAAGAAACCTCATACACAAAATAATCAACATGTACATTCAATATATTTAGAGAAATGTATATGAGAATTCCTAGATACATGCATCAGAGGATACAAATGGAAAAGCCACTGACCTGCCAGTGCAGGACTGTTCCCTATAGTACATTTGTTAGTGTTGCATCCACTCTAGTTTTAAATGAGACAAGCAATGCAGTTTTCACCACTTCCTATGGGAGATTATCCCACAACCTATTAGATCTCACTATCAAGAAATTTTTCCTGACATTCAACCTGAATTTGCCCTTTTCAGTTTCATGTAATTACCCCAAGTTATACCCAATTTTATTATACCAATTCTTCTCCCTCCTTCCTGATTACACCATTCCTAAAATTGTAGGCTATTACATATTCCCACTTTAGTTTTTGCTTAGCAATCTTTCCTTTGCCTTGTAATTTTTCCATACCAAATTTTCTTGCTTTTTCCAAATTCCTCCCAGTTTCTTAATATCTATATATTAGGAAATGAAGTGTCCAGAAATGAACACCTTATTTCGGGTCAAGTCACATCAAAGCCACAAAGAAAAGGACTATTATCTACATGTGTGGTAAGAGGATGTCTTCACATGTGTATTCAAAAATAGCATTGGCCTTTTTGATCTCTGTATCAGATTACAAACTCATGTCTAATGTTTGCTCTTGCCTCTAGGTCTAGGTCTCTTTCAGTATTACTCTTCTAGATCTATCCCTCCCATTGAGTATCTGTGTTTCAGATTCTTTTGATCAAAAAATATTAACTTGCATTTTTGAAGAATGTATGTTTTTGTCTATATTTCTAATCTTTCTAGAGTCCCTTTGTTTTCTTTCTCTGTCCTCCATTGTGTTTGCAATTCCTCCTAATTCAGTATCTCTGAAAAAAATAGTTAACGTCCTATTTATTTCCTCATCCAGACCATCAATGAAATCCATGAACATTTTGTTGATTGTATACCACGATGATAAACATCCTCATGAATATGAAAGACAGACAAAACAACAAGATTAAATAAAAGGATTTAACTAAAATTATTGTGGTGGATGGAGGGATGTTATACAAAAGCATCTGATTAGCTGCGGAGTTTCCAGGAACTACTTCAAGACAGAGTGGAATGGGGAAGGAGGACTTGAACGGCTGACCCTATACAGATGGGACTAAGGCTAGGAGAAGAAGAACTAAAATGATTATGGTAGCAAGATTGGGGTGAATACATGAGCTAATTATTTGTTCACTGCTCCTACTGCAGTAAAGGAACTTTAAAACCTGGCACTCAGTGATCTGGAATCCACTGTTGATATCACTGATTTCTTGCATGCTCTTGGATGAATTTATCTTAAAGGATGTGTTCTACATAGCGTGGGGTTTACGAAAGTACAAGTGACTTTTTAAAGAGTCTTTCAACTATTTGTTGACACACATTGCTGATTACTGAATTAACTACATATATATGGTACATGTGTGTCAGCCTAATGATTAAGTCACCGCACAACTACCTTTCTATCCAAGAATCCCAGGTTCAGGGACAACTCTGGGGCTCTTGGCCTTGGGTCAGCAGAGGTCATGGGAACCAAAGAAATGATGCCACAGAAGTATCATTTACTCTTGAACACTGCACTAATAATGTTCCCAGAGTGAGTGTTGTGTGTCACTGGATCCCTAACAATGAAAATGGCACCTGATTGAGTGGTGAGAAAATAAGTGTGTGTGTATGGTGGAGGGCACCCTCAGCTTACATATAGCATATCATGGGCTGTATTAGAAAGATGAGTTGTGCAAAAAATAAGAATTAATAAAGGTATTAAAAAAAAAGAAAAAATACCAATTTTGTTAATCTAAGAAATATGAAATTCAAAAGATATCAAATGAATTTTCATACATACTTGTAGTATTATATCTGCTGTGAAGTGATTATCAGCTTTTGTAAAAAGCAACAGAGGGTCTTGTGGCACCTTGAAGACTTAACAGAAGTATTGGAGCATAAGCTTTCGTGGGTGAATGCACACTTCATCAGACGCAAGCTTTTGATACATCTGTGTGCTGGTCTAAGAAAGTCCTTTCAAAGCGTAAAAATATGGATGCAGAATATCTGTTCCCTTGCACTTTTTTCCCCTTAAATGAACTCCTCCAGAATGTGACCCAAATTCATATAGGGTCTGGAGTGCTAAGGCTTTCATTAGCTGTTACATGGGAAAACAAATATTCCCAGATATTTCTACAGAACCTTGATACTGAAGGAAGTTGAGGCATATTGGTTATTCTACCTACATGCCTAAACAACATTTTGATGGAAGCTTGCCCCAATTCCAATCAGTGCAGAAGGAAAGAATCACATTTAAGGGACCTTTCATGATGTTGTTGTTGTTTATTTTTACTGTGGTAGTCGGTGTCTCAATGAGATCAGAGCCCCATAGTCTAGCACTCTACAATAATTTATGACAGTGCCTGCCTGCTAAATCCCCATTTGGAAAGGGTACAGATCCAGTATAAAACACTCTTTGCAATGTTGAAGAATCCTCTGGATCCCTAAAATATTTAGGTTCCAAAATATTTCAGCTTAGATGTTTATCTGGGACCCATTCTATAAACCTGACTGCAAAATCTGGCCCTTTGGAAGGGGTTACATATTTAGACTAAGAATGATATTCCTCAAACTAATCCATATAAAAGATATTTGTTCAGAAAATGTAAATCAATGTATGTCAGTTGGATTGTGGAACAGCACATGAAACTATTTTGCTTCTCCTCTATATAGATTTGCACAAATATGCACACAACATAATTTAAAAAAACCTGATTTCCAAATGCAAAAGGATTAGCAGGTTTGAGACTACCTGCTGTGCAGAAAATCAGAGAAAAATGATCAGGCAACAAGCGAACAAAAGTGACTATCATTATAATATATACATCTGTTACCGAAAAAGGCCTTATAAAACTTTTCTTATTGAGCAACATAGATTTGAACTAACCTTTAGAAAACATTTTCTAGAGATGTAATCTAGTGAATAGTAATGGTAGTAACCAAAAACAATGCTGGATAGAAAAAAGGGCTTTTTTGCCCATTCACAAGTATTTGACATTGTGAAATGCAGTGGTCCTGTTTGTAGAGGAGGAAAGCCAATGCACTTGACTAAAGAGGTATTGAAAAAATAATTCCTAATCGTTATACCATTATAAGTCTGTCATACAGAAAATACAGAAACCCACTTCAATGTAACATCCTAAGAGTTATGCATCTATTCAGAAGTATCCATGTAGGAAGGGATAAGTAAACAAAGATAATTTGTTATTTCCTATATAGATTAGTTTATACAATTCTATGACAGGATTTAATTATGAAAAATAAAATATTTAAACAAACATTACTTATTTTTATAATTAGAGTGATTTGGATTTAATTAAAGAAGCACAATCAAGAAAGTTCCCTGAAAATTGAATGTGTGTGGTTCACTCATTTTCCTACCTGTTACAACACCTTAATGGATTTGAATTCCCCTGATCTTCTCTACTATGACTTGAGTGACAACTGACTAATAGGATTACAGGCTCCATTCCAATAATACAGCTCAGCTACATGCCAACAAAAAATGACAGCCTAAACCTGAATTACATGGCCTGGGAATCCATCCAATTATTAACTAAAGTAACTATTATTACCTAACCTAATCAAAGGAGAAGCAGCTGTTAATCTTTGGTGGCCTGCAGTGTAGTAGCGGTCAGACTGGATGAACTGTCTTTGTACTTGACTCTTCTACAGACAATAATTATGTCCTTTGTGATCAAGAAGGAAGGGCTTCCTAGCCTTTTAGACAGAGGCAGCAGATGGGGAACAACTGTTTGCATGTTCATTAACAAGATAGGGTGGATTTTATCAAGGTTTGGCATCTGCGGTACCTCCAGAAGCACCACTTATCAAATGATACAAGGAGGTTTGGCAAGTCTGCAAATTTCAAAGTTAGCAAACTAACTAACCTGAAGTAATTTAAAAGCATTTTTGATCTACATTTTTTCATACAAAAAAACAAAAATCCTTAAAATTAAAAAAAATGTGCTAAAAAGCATTCATGCTTATTCCCTATCACACTGCATTATATCAGCCTATACCTACAATACACAAAGAAACACACATGAACATGTCAATATGTCTTCACTGCTACAACATTTAATTTCATTTAGTTATTTTACAATTCTTCATATTATATAACTATTTTACATTTTTGAAACCATGGCAAATAATGTACTATAGGAGGTGAAAACTTGGACTTATTTGAACAAGCCAACAGTCAACACACAATAACACCTACATTGAAATAAACTGAACTTTAACAAATAGTACTTTTAGAATGCTGCATGCACTACTTCAGAACATTAGTGAGACCATAACTAGAACAGCGTCATCCAGCTCTGGTTCCACACTTTACAAAAGGATGTTAACAAACAGGAAAGGGTTCAGAAAAGGGCTACAGGAATGAGTCGAGCTCCGAAAAACCCACCTTGCATTGAGAGACTAAAGCAGCTCAATTTATTTAGTTTATACAAGAGAAGGTTAACAGATGACTTCATCACAGTCTCTAAGTACCTAAATAGAAAGAAGGTTTCTAGCAGGAGAGGGCTCTATTTTCTAGCATGCCAAGATATAAGAAGATCCAATGTCTGGAAGCTGAAGCTAGACAAATTCGGACCAGAAATAAGGCACAATTTTTTAATAGTGAGCATAATTAACAATTGGGACAACATATCGATGGATATGGTAGATCAGGGGTCGGCAACGTTTGGCACGCGGCCCGCCAGGGTAAGCACCCTGGCGGGCCGGGCCAGTTTATTTACCTGCTGACGCAGCAGGTTCGGCCGATCGCAGCCCCCACTGGCCACGGTTCGCCGTCCTGGGCCAATGGGGGCGGCAGGAAGCGGCGTGGACGAGGGATGTGCTGGCTGCAGCTTCCCGCCGCCCCCTTTGGCCTGGGACGGTGAACTGCTGCCAGTGGGGGCCGCAATCGGCCGAACCTGCCGCGTCAGCGGGTAAATAAACTGGCCCAGCCCGCCAAGGTGCTTATCCTGGTGAGCCGCGTGCCAAACGTTGCCGATCCCTGTGGTAGATTCTCAATCATTTGAATTTTTAAATCAAAACTGGGTATTTTTCTAAAATATCTGCTCCTGATTTAACAATAAATTATGGACTGGATGCAGGAATTACTGAGTGAAATTCTATGGCCTGTATTATGCAGGAGATTAGACTAGATGATCATAATGATCTCTTACGGCCTTTAAAAAAAAATCTATGAATGAATATTCAAATCAAGAATTCACCTTTCACAGATTTCCTCTGTCACTGTCTTATATTATTAGCTACATAGTAAAATAGGACCAGAAATAAGTCAGTCTTTTTTATCTGAAATGTTTTGATGACAACTTTTCCATTTCTATTCCATGCAATTTAAAACCCTTTGAAAGTTTAAACTTTTTATCCTCTCTTTAAAAAAAATTTAAAACTTAAAAAAAAAAAAAAAGTTCTTAAACTACTGCTATGCAAAAACAAACAAACAAAAACAAAAACAAAAACCAAGCCATTGACACTTTGGTGAAGGTAGGGAAGAATCTTTCCTGATCCCCAAAAGGGTTGCTTGCTACTTTGAAATTAAAAGATTCATCATGGAAAAGCCCTGCATGCAGACCTCACATTAGCTCCAACTGAAGTTGTGTATGTGGAAGACTTGCTGGATCTAAACTCGGGATCTCAAACTCAAATGACCAGGAGGGCCACACGAGGACTAGTTCATTGGCCCGAGGGCCGCATCACTGACACACACCCCCTCGCTGCCCCTGGCCCTGCCCCTACTCCACCCCTTCCAGGAGGCTCCGCCCCTGCCCCACTTCTTCCCTGCCCCCATTCCAACCCCTTCCCCGAAGTCCCCACCCCAACTCTGCCCCCTCCCTGCCCCCAGAGAGTGGAGGCAGCGGCAGCTCCAGCCACCAGCGCTCCAAGCGTGTGCCTGGGGCGGCAAGCTGCAGGGGGCTCCCTGCAAGGGTGGCAGTCAGGCAGCCTTTGGCAGCACGCCTGCGGGAGGTCCACCGGTCCTGCGGATTCGGCGGAAATTTGGCAGCGGGTACGCCGAAACTGCGGGACTGGCGGACCTCCCACAGGCATGCCGCTGAATCTGCGGCACTGGGGACCTCCCGCAGGCGTGCCGCCGAAGACAGGCTGCCTGCTGTGCTTGGGGCGGCAAAAAATCTAGAGCCGCCCCTGGGTGCAGGAGGGGTGTGGCGGGGGCTCAGGGCAGGGAGTTGAGGTGCAGGGAGTGCAGGAGGTGCGACAGAGGGCTCAGGGCAGGGAGTTGGGGTGTGGGGTGCAGGAGGGGTGAGGGGTGCGGCAGGGGGTCAGGATGCAGGGTGTGGCAGGGGGCTCAGGGTAGGGGTGAGGGGTGAGGCAGGGGGCTCAGGACAGGGAGTTGGGGAGTGGGGTGCAGGAGGGCTTCAGGCTCTGCCCCGGAGCCGCTTACCTAAAGTGGCTCCGGGGTGGCAGCGGCGCACACCAGGGCCGGCCCCGTGCCACTCTGCTCTGTGAAGCAGCTGGAACCATGTCCCTGCAGCCCCTGTGGGGGGCGCGCTGCTTGTCGCTCCTCCAGGTCCTCCCCCGAAGCTCCCATTGGCTGTGGTTCCCTGTTCCCGGCCAATGGGAGCTGTGGGGTGGCCGTGCCTGGAAACCATGGCAACACACAGAGCCCACTGCTCTCCCCCCCACCCCACGGCCACAGGGATATGATGCCAGCCACTTCCGGGAGCGGCGCGGGGCTCTAGGGGGGCAATCCCGCGGGTGTAGTTCGCTCACCCATGGCCTGGAGGCTGCTTGGCGGGCCGCATGTTTGAGACCCCTGATCTAAACCAAATACTTGTATACACTTTGCCTTCTGTTATTGAGAGAATGCACTCAATCTGTGCAACTGAATTCTGTACTTATTAAATTGAAGCAGCAGTGGTCAGCCTATGAAAGAAGAGTTTTTTATTAATTAGTAAAATAAAGTTAAGCTCTATTTTAAAAAATATTTTCTTCTCTCCTATAGCCTAGTTTTTAGCAGAGATTCTATCTAAAGTGCCAGTGGCTAAGAAATACAGTTCAAAGCTTCATAAAAAAAAAAAAAAAAAAAAATCCAGACAGGGGGATCCCAAGCTGGCTCCTTGTCTTTTTTTTTTTTTTTAAATCATCTCTGATGACTTCTTGGTTTTGAACTCTGTGCACTTAAGAGAAAAAAAAATTACACCCATTTAGATCTGTGTTGTAGTATTAAAAGTTCATATGGTGACAAATTCTGTGGAAAATATTCCAAAACAATTTTTTCAAGGACAATTGGCATTTTTGAACCTAATGAATAGCGCTCTCTTTTGTGATACCAGTATAATAAGAATACCGTGATGCATGGCTAGAAAGGGTTAAACATCCTGCAAAATAAATAGCCCACAAAAGACATGTGGGGAGATAATGTTTGTGGTTTTGTGAATTTACATATGTATGAGTAGGGTCTACAATGTAATCAACAGTCCCTGTCTATGCTGTATTCTGATAGCATTTAAAGGAACTGTAAACATGAGATATCTCAGTATTCATTTCTCTTTGAAATGTGAATGGTGGAGGAAAAAGCAAATGGCCATATGTTAATTCATATAGCTAAGTACTGGTGATGGACCTCCTTCAAAGTCATCCTAATTCCCTTTTGTTCCCCTTGGAAATCCCAACTTGTCAAAGAGGACAAGAAATTGTATAAAAGATCCTTGGGCCTTAATTCTGTGATCTCAGGTCTGTTTAAGCTTCTTCAGGGGAAATTTGAGTTGCAAGATTGAGGTCCCAGTTATGATGGCACGGCCTGGATGTGATATCTGGACACTGGACTATTAACTATGAACTATTTCTGAAAGAACTCTTTGCAACGACGAAGCTCACCATCTCTGCTATGAATCTGCACCTAAATGAATTGAACTCATGTCTGTATGTACATTGATCTTTTAACCATACTCTCTCTTTTGTTTTTTAATAAATGTTAGTTTAATTAATAAGAATTGGCTGTAGCGTGTATTTGGGTAAGATCTGAAATATTCATTAACTTGATAGGTAATGTGTCTGATCCTTTGGGATTGGTTGAACCTTTTCTTTTATATGATGAAATAAGATTTACAGAAATTTTCATTATATTTGACGTGGGTACCTGGATGGAGGCCTGAGGCTGGATCACTTTAAGGGAACTGTGTTGTTGGACTTCTGAGTAACCAGTTAGGTAATGAAGAAGCTGTTTTATGCTGGTTTGGTAAATCTAGGTATTGGAGTATCAACCTGCTGTATGGGGATTGTCTGCCTCATTCTTTGCAGTTCACCCTAATTGAGTGACCATAGCTGGCTCCCCACTAGGACCCCGGTCACAAATACTTTGAAAATGGGTGGAAGGGATTATATTAGGGCAAAGTGCTTTTCAGCCATTAATGAATTAAGCCTCACAGCACTGTTATGAGCAGGAAAGTATTATCCTAATTTTACAGATGGAAGAATTAAACAGCGAGATTAGGCCAAAAAATGCAAACTAGGATACCTAAAAGTTAATGAGAGCTGTGGAAAATTTGAAAAATTATCAATTATTTATTTAGGTGTCTCAAGATTTTGGTTCCTAATTTTTGGCATTGAGGTATGAAAATTTTGGCCTCAGTGTCTTATCTAAGAAAGAATGTGGCAAAGCCAGGAATAAAACTCAGATCTGCTGATTCCCAGACCTTTGTTTTAGCCACAAGACCATTCTTCCACGGATAAAAGCTCAGTGTATGTAATCATAAACCTGTTTTGATGTGGTATTAAGGATAAAAACCTTAACCTTCAATACTTAAAAATCAATGTTAGTCCAAAGGAAGCATTTCTAGTTTTGTAATTCTACTTATAAAAGTTTAAAACATTTTGACAAAACTGAAATGTATTTATAATATTAAAAAATTAGCCAAAATGGCTCAGAAAAGTGTGTGTTCCAACAAAAAGCGGCTATTTGCTTACATTATGTACCCTACCTCTACCTGTTGTCAATCCAGTAAGTACAACAGGACAAATCCTGCCCCATGTCATTGCCCTGAATAACAGGGGTGCTTGCTGGGATGATGTGCAGGACCAAGAGGAAGAAATATGGGGAAAAAAATCCTGCCTGCAAACTGAAAATTTGGCTGTTTCTGCACCCTTGAAGTTGAGGTAGCCCCCATGGCTTCTGTTCTCACACTATGCATGGGGTAATTTCAGTAGATCTGTGGAGCAGAGGATCAATCAGGCTTGCCCTGCTCCTCTCCTAGCCTGATCCTGCCTCATCCCCACCCTCTGGCATGTGACAGGGTACTGGGAGCATGCAGGAAGCCCTGTTTCACAATATAGAAGGGGTTCATACTTACTGTATGGGCTTTACAGTTCTTGTCCTTGTGCAGTAGAAGCTGTAGCCACCAAAACTACAGGACAACAACATTTCTTTTTGCTACAAAATCTTCAGCTTCACTAACTGCAATCTTGCATACCAAATACAAAGGTACAAGGAAAATGAAAAAGAAGGGGATTTGGATTCATTTAACTTTCGATTAATTAAGCACTTGCAGCAATAAGAACGGAACTACTTTTCTCCCTAATGCAAACTAAAGACAAGAAAGTGGTGGCTTTTTGTTTTTCTTTCTGAAGGTGCACTCTGACTACCAGAGAACTCAATCAGTTACTTGACACCAAGTCATTGTAGGAAACAACTGAGGTTTAGCCAAGTTAGCATGCACAGGAGTGGTTGTGTGAAAATGAGCCCTAATATTAGGACTGCAATTCTACTAAGACAATTGGTTCCTATGCCTATGGTACAAGCACACTGCTATTAACTAATTTAATTTCTTCCTAGGCTTGTTCTGTATCTTATTCCTTCTCCCCTTTCAACCTTCTGCTCATATTGTGTGTCAAACCTCAGTTTAATAAAAGGGAAACTGGCTACAGTCTTCCCTTTTCCCACAAGTTCTGCAAGTTTTTCTGGTTCATCAATCAAACCTGAGTCAGAGAGACATTCTATTAACACCTCTGCTGATACTCTGTCTGAGGACAACCCTGGGTTATCCTTCAAAAAACGCAAATCTGCTTGTGAGCACTAAACAGTTAGTGCAAGCTGTTAACCAGTCAGGTAAGTTATTCTAATGAATATCACCCACACAGCCCCCTGCCCTCCCTTGATACTATTTGCCAAAATTGGAAAATGCCAACCTCTCCTGTAAACAGAGGACTACATGTACTTGTAGGTGCTACATGTGAATGCTATGGGCATTGGAGCACTGTGTCATTTAATTCCAGTATGCACAAAAGCTTCCCACCTAGTTACAAACAACAGAATATCTAATTGCAAGCTGAACTCTGGGCCAAATTTTTCCCTGCTGTCCTGTTGCACCATGTGGGGAATTCATCTAGAGGAATATGGATGGAGTGACTGCTGCCTGGCCTCTCCTGGGGTTTCCATCAGACAAGGCAGATTTAACAACTTCTGGGGTTTTGATAGGAACCCCACTGGCAGACGCTCACAAGGGAATATATGAAGCATATCACTAGCTCTCTTGTTCCATAGCAGCGCCATTCACTTTTTGGAGTCTGCTTGTTGACTGTTGGCTCCTTGGGAAATTGGCAAGTTCCAGGCCCTTAGCACCATTATAACCCTACACAGTAGACTGCCCACCAATGGCAGGCTCTCTGCCACTGGATGGTAGCACTGATTCTGGGTGAATTTATCCCACTAAATCTAACAGAGCCAATCCAAAGCAACTGGAAAATGTAGTAGAGACAGAGCATGGTTAGTATTTGAAGCACTGGATGGCAGACAAGAACTCTTGAATTCTAAACATGCTCTGATATTGACTTCTTCGGTGGCTATGGGTATTCTACTGTGACCTCTGACACACTTGACCTTAGTTTTCCCCATCTACAAAATGAAGGTGGTAATTAAAGGCTGCTGTATAGATTATTTAGATCAGTGCTTCTCAAAGCCGGTCTGCTGCTTGTTCACGGAAAGCTCCTGGCGGTCCGGGCTGGTTTGTTTACCTGCCGCGTCCGCAGGTTCGGCCGATCATGGTTCCCACTGGCCGCGGTTCGCTGCTCCAGGCCAATGGGGGCTGCGGGAAGGGCGGCCAGCACATTCCTTAGCTCGCGCCGCTTCCCGCAGACCCCATTGGCCTGAAGAAGACCTACACCAGCAATGCAGAGCACTAGAGACAGTGTTGACACATGATGACATGCGCGATATTGATTCGAGTGATTTAGGTGATGAAGTGAAAGCCCTTTCAAGATACATTTCAGCAGGATCAACTCCAAAGGCTCTTCTGGAATATATGTGCACAAATAAGATGACCACCCTCTTTCCAAATGCTTTTGTTGCTCTGTGCATACTTCTAACACTTCCTGTAACAGTTGCCAGTGGAGAACGTAGCTTCTCCAAGCTGAAGTTAATAAAAACACATCTACGCTACACAATGACACAGAAGAGGCTGGTCGGCCTTGCAACCATCTCAACAGAGCATGAGCTGGCCCAGACTGTGGACCTTCAGCAGGAAGCAGTTCAAATCTTTGCAACCAAGAAGGCCCGAAAAGCACCACTTTGATTATTCAAACAGATAAAAATGCAAGTGTTTACTATGCGGACAAGAAAAGTTACATTTGCTGTTCAGGCATTTGAAAGTTAAGTGCTACTTAAAATTTTTTAACAAGGCATTTTAAATGGTTAGTTCTCCTTTATTGGGGTAGGTAGCAGAGCAGTACCATGAGAGGAGTAGAACATGAAGAAGGCAGAATTGAGACCTTTCAAAATTTTGGCCCAAGCGAGGGGGTGTGTGGCTGAAAATATTCCAGCCTCTCATATTCCGCTGGACCTTTCCACATCCTCCAAACCAGACATTACAAGGAATATGCAGCATTGGCACTAACTGTTTTGAAAAAGATTAATCTGCAATTCATCTGCTCCAAGAGATACAGCATTAATTTTTAATGGCATTTACTCCTCTCTCTGTGGGCCCTGGATTTAATGCTGTTTGTTTGTACTGCTCAGAGGTGAGGTGAAATACTTTTTAACAACGAAAACAAAAGTCCAAAAATCCAATCTGAGATCGCAAATCAGTAAGAACCTGGTCCAAAGTTTTCCATTGACTTCAATGGGCTTTAGATCATGCTGTAACAGAATGTGTGTATAGATTTAAAAATTATATATAAATGTAGTTTAAAATAAAATTAGTATCAATTTCTCCATCGCCTACCTGGCTGACCAAGACCTAAGTTCAAGCTCTCAAGTTTCTGTGGTTCCCTAAGCACAACTGAAGACTCGGCTAATGCTAGCAACAAATGCAGTATACAGATGCAACTCTCTATGCTGTTTTAACTGTTAGTGATATCATTAGCTCTTGCAGGAGAAACAGAGAAACCCAACAGCCTGAACTGAGGTCTTGACAGGTAAAAAAGACTTTTTGTTCACCTTTAAAATACATTCATTTGCCAGTTTTAAGACTACACATCTGTTTAATTAATAATTTTGGTTCACAATTTTAAATTATTTTAAAAATCCATTTCAGCTCACCTTTAAATTAATTATTCCCATGTGATTGTTACAGTATTAAAACTATACAAACTTTGCAGTGTTGCTCAAAGTTGAACCCAAAGGCCTGATATGTTGCATTATGTCCCAAAATGTGTACCATAGATGCCCTCATCCTACAAACTTCAGGGTAAAGAAAAAGCCAGTCAAATGCAGGTTTTTATTAATAGTGAACTCAAGCAAGATATTACTGTATGCCTATCAAGGAAGACACAAGCATAGGTAAATATAATTATTGAGGGCATTTACCTTGCTGTAAAATTGGGGTATATTGATGTGCAGCCGTTAGGTTGTTGACATTTTGTCAATGAGGTCATTGGCATTAGCGCCTGCATTTTATGGTGATTGATGACAGAGAAACAAATAGACATTGCAGATTAAGGGTTCCCTGTGTTAAGGTCACAAAATTCCATATTAGTGGCGGGATAAATATTTGCTAAAACATCATCTCAAACTGGGGACTCCAAATGATCAGAATTTCAAGTTTGTGATGCTTGAAGAGTTTTTTGGAAGAACAAAAAAGTCAGGCGTACATTATGGCAAGCACAAGTTTGGAAAGATAGGCCCACTGGCATCTTGTTGCCACTATAAGGTCCAGTCTAGAAGACCTTACACTTGTGAGCTGGACCTGCAGGACTGGGCCCTCAGTTTCTATCCTCAACCCTCTGGACTTGCTACTTGGGGAGTCTAAAGAGGCTGTGTGATCTGGTGATTGCATCAAAGAACAGGAAGATCAAGGTTCAAATTACAGCTGAGCCATTCATTCACTATGTGACCTTGCACAAATACTTGATCTGTATCTGAGTCAGTCAGCAAAGCTGTAAAATTGGCCTATAAGTATTAAAAAAAAAATCAGTAAAAGCTACATGCTGCATCTGAGCTGTACACAGACTATTTTAAAAATTCAGCAGCGATAATATTCTTATCTCAAGTTTCTATCTCTTGATGAAGTCATAATGAAAACATAATTTGAACAGAAGAGGGCTGCTATTACAGTCACGAAAAACTACAGTTATCGGTACAAACTGGGTAGGCAGATTCTTCAGTCTTCCTGAGAAAAGTAGTGCTCTGGCACAGCTGAGAGCGGTTGTCTGCAAGAAACTGTTGAGTTTCCCGATCCTTAAACATCTGATCCCAATGTAAATTAAAGCTGCAGGACAGCAGTTTCAATTTATGACACGTCAGCAGAGATTTGGGTGTAGCACTGCTGTGCCATGCTCTGCCCATCCCACACACGTCTGATCCCTAGAAGGTACTACATGCCCCAACCTGTGGATGGGGAATTTTCCCCTGGTCATCTCTGGCTGCTTTAAAGCCGCTTTGTACCACTTATGTAGAGCAAAGTAGCCTTAGTGGAGCAAAGAATCAAGCCCAGGGTTCTTACGGTATTTTCTTAACCTCTATTAAATTCAATTATTTTTAGCGCTTTTGTTAAATCTTGATTTCACGACTGAAATTGAGATTTTTCAACGCTTCCAGCATGGCCAAAGCATCTGATATGGCCTACAGCATATACATGACCCGCAGCTTCCGAAGCTGGTATGAGACAGAGAGACGTGATAGCAATCTGCAGGAAGACAGATGCTTTTGGACTACAGTGAAGGGTCCTCTAGGCCCCAGAAGGAAACTGAATGCACTTGTTGAGAGATTTGTCCTGATGATCTCAAGCTGATATATGCAGAGTTGAAGAGGTCAGTTGTGAAGCACCGCCCTCCAGACTGTGACTATTGCTGATACCATCAATCCCAGAAGATGAAGAGTTTGCCCGACTTAGATGCTCAGAGGGTGGCAATCACTATTACTGTGATCTCGGTAAACACCTTGGAGGCAGAAGGGCCAAAAGCAGGGCCATGTAGTAGAAAAAACAAAGGAACTTGGGAAGTGTTGAGTGAATATGAAGGTACGCATCCTTGAGATCCACTGAGAGGTAGGGTAAGTCACTTACGGTATGTCTACACTATGAAATTAGGTCGATTTTATAGAAGTCGATTTTTAGAAATTGATTTTATACAGTCGATTGCATATGTCCACACTAAGCGCATTAAGTCAGTGGAGTGCGTCCTCACTACCGCGGCTACCATCGACTTATGGAGCGGTGCACTGTGGGTAGCTATCCCACAGTTCCTGCAGTCTCCACCGCCCATTGGAATTCTGGGTTAAGCTCCCAATGCCTGATGGGGCAAAAACACGGTCGCAGGTGGTTTTGGGTACATGTCATCAGTCACCCCTCCCTCCGGGAAAGCAATGGCAGACAATGGTTTCGCGCCTTTTTTCCTGGCTTACCCATGCAGTCGCCATACCACAGCAAGCATGGGTCCGTTCAGCTCACCGTCATCACTGCTGTTGTGGGCAAGTCTACTGTGGGGGCTGCTGTGATCCAAGTAGCCAATGCAATCATTGACATTCTGTTAACAAGGGTAGTGACTCTGGGAAATGTGCGGGCCTTTTTAGATTTTAGGTGCATCATATTCCTCTCCTTTGTTGCTAGTGAAGTCTTGCAGACGTATATTCCAGTCCGGTCGGTGCTGTAACACCCGACCGGACTGGAATATACTGGAATATAGCACTTCTGTGGTTGATACATGTAACAGCTCCAGGTCTCTTGCTCTTTTGCCTTGGCCGAGGTACCTTGCCCTACCCGGCCCTCCAAGCATTCGACACAGAAGCACCTGCAGCAGCTGGCATTGCTACACAGCAGCAGCTTCTTGCCTTCGCAGTAGGTGCATTTTGTCCAAGAACAGGCCCTGCCCATCAAATGGTAGATCCTGCAGGGTCTGTTGCAGTTCTGGCAGTAAGCCAGACACCTGAAGCCAGGAGATGCGTCGCATAGCTATGCCCGATGCCAGGGTCCTAGCAGCAGAGTCCGCTACATCAAGAGAGACCTGTAAGGAGGTCCTAGCCACCTTTTTGCCCTCTTCCACTAAAGCCCCGAACTCATCCCTGGACTCTTATGGAATCAACTCCTTAAATTTACCCATGGAGTTCCACGAGTTATAATCATAGTGGCTCAAGAGTGCCTGTTGGTTTACGGCTCTGAGCTGTAGGCCCCCCTCTGAGCAAATTTTGCGTCCAAACAAATCGAAGCACTTGGCGTCTTTAGATTTGGGCGCTGCGGCCTGTTGACCATGCCGTTCCCTTGCATTCACTGAGGACACCACCAGTGAACACGGCTGAGGGTGAGTATATAGGTATTCATACTCCTTAGAGGGAACAAAGTATTTCCTCTCCACCCCTCTGACAGTAGGTGGGATAGAGGCAGGGGTCTGCCATATTGTCTTGGCGTTAACCTGAATGGTGCGGATGATGGGCAACGCTACCTGGGATGGGGCATCACCTGAAAGGATGCTCACCACCGGGTCCTCCAACTCCACTATCTCCTCTGCTTGGAGGTCCATGTTACGTGCCACCCTGCATAAAGGTCTTGGTGAGAACGTAGGTCTATCGGGGGTGGGGGGGGGAGAGTTGGGAGGGGACCCGTAGTCGTTGTCCCCGCCACTGTCTCATCTGGAGAAGATGAGGAAGATGCTACCGTGACTAATGGATCTGGTGGCGGGTCCAATTGCGAGGGGTCCTGATGTTTAGGATCAATTGTGCCGGGGTCTGGGCATGCATAGGAGTGGGCGCAGGTGCCTCCATACCCCCAGGGGGGGGACGACTGATGGTGGCCTCCGGTACTCGGGGCTCTGAATGTGCTGAGCGGGAGGCCGCAGGTGGAACCCCTTGGGCTTGGTGGTATGCCCACGGGGTCCAGAAAAACCACTGTGCAGGCTCCTGGCTAGGGTCTTCGGCCTCATCCTGCCAGTGACCCAGGTTGTCCGCTGCTTGGCCTGGTGCAGGATAGACTGAGTGGGAGGCGCCGTCCGACTGGGAAGAGCGTGAGGCGGATTGTGAGGGCCAGGGTGGTGAGGAGCGTGCATATGTTGACTCCACTGGGAATGGTGCTGGCCCACAGGAGAGCGGTCTTTACACGGTGCCGGGGAGTGGTACCGGGATCGAGAACTGTGCCGATGGTCATGCCGGTACCGAGATCCAGACCTGGATTGCAATGAAGACAGTCTGTGGGAGTGGTGCCGGGAGCGGCTTCTTGAGCAGGATCGGCGCTCTGACCGGTGCCGGGAGCGTCGTCGTGAGTCCGAACGGTACGAGGTCTGGGGCGGTGCCGCGAGGCAGAACGATACCGGGAGGAAGATCTGGGTTGCGAGTACAACCGGTGCCGTGATAGAGAACGCTGCTGGGACTGCGAGCGGCGCCGGGACCTACTCCTAGATCGGGAGCAGTGCCAAGAGTCCACACTCGGAGATGGTGGACGTAATAGGGCTGGTCTGCACTGCACGGGTGGGATGCGGTACCGTAGCCTGAGTCGGTGCTGGTTCTGTAAGGTCAATGAGGTCCCTCGCCGTCGCAAATGTCTCCGGCGTCGATGGAAGACGGGGCTCAACCACGGTGCGGGTCAGGGAGCCAGTCCGCGCCAGACTCAACGGCCCTTCTGCCGGTGCGGGAGTCAACGGTGCCGATATCGGCGCCTGTATCCTCGGTCACTCCGGTCCCGGACGCGTAGTCGAGGTTGGTAAGGGGGGTGACAGTGCCTGTTGTTGGGAGGCAGCCCCCTCTGGTTTGCGAGGGCTGTTCTGACCTGGGGACAGGGACCGTCGCCGAGGTGCTTGTGGAGGACGCGGTGCCGGCGAAGGCAGGTGCCGTGGGACTCTATCTGCATCTCCTTGCGGTGCAGTACTGGAAGTCGCTGCCAGAGCACTGCGCATCGAGGCACTTGGTGCCGGAACTTGGCGTGCTGAAGGAGGGTCCGGGCTGAGGGCTGCCTCCATAAGGAGCTGTTTGAGTCTAAAGTCCCGCTCTTTTTTGGTTCAAGGCCTGAAAGCCTTATAGATCTTGTACTTTTCGGTCTGGTGAGACTCCCCGAGGCACTTTAAACAAGAGTCGTGGGGATCTCCCGTTGGCATAGGCTTCAAACAGGCTGAGCACGGCTCAAAGCCTGGAGCCTTGGGCATGAGCCCAGGTGGCATGCCGGGAGGAAGGGGGGGAGGGACCCCTTCCAGCCTGCTAACTTCACCTATAAACTTAAATCTATAACTAACAACTATACTACACTAAATCTATAACTATATAACTACAACAATATCTAAACCGGGAAGTAAAAGCTTTGTTATTTCACTCATGTACCTTAGCGAAGAATTTAGTCTACTGTGATATATTTCACAGTTCCTGTAATACCAATGGGGTCTGTTCCCTCCTTTATATAAATACATTATGCCATCACAGTTAGCAAGCCACATTCTGCTCTCAACTACCCTCCTAATGAAGTCAATGGGAGAGATATCCAAATAACAGAGCAGAAATAGGCCCAGTAATGGTTACTATACATTAGCACATTCTGAAGAGATTAAACCCCTGTGAAATTATTATAAGCCACACCACCATTATATTATTTCTAAGAAATATGGAGCATTAATGGGTTTGATTCCAAGTGTACTTTTCAAAATGAGGATACTTTTCAACTCAATAAAGAACCACACTTCACTGAACTAGACTAGAGAGGATTATTAACCTGCACTCTGGACTCCTCAGGCACTGGAATGTGTCTTTATTTGGTACACTTCATTCCTACAGTCTTCCGAGCAAGATAATGTTATCATATTACTTCAAGCCTGTGAGTGGCACTGCTTGACAGCTAGTGAACATTTTGCAAATAAAGAGTAGTTTTAAAGTTTTTCAGCTAGACTTTCTAAGAATTATGCAACACACAATAGAACAGGAAGCTCTGCCTTAGCTGTTCTTAGGTTAAGGACAATCTGAAAGTCCATCATTAATTCTTTTTTCCCCCTTCTTACATCCATCACTTCATCTCATTGCACTGTATAGGCAGCCTAATTAAATTTGCATGACAACATGAGCTTTTAGCATGTATTCATTAGTCTCATTAATCAGTACGTTTTATAAATTGCATTATAAACTGTGCCTTTTAAAAATCTGATACTCAGACCTCTGATCCCAAGGAGTCATGACACTTCTTCCTGTTTTGAATTAGGTTTAGGCTTTTATGCAAGTATGGTACAGCACCAGAAATATTTTTTTAACTGTTCAGAGATACCAGGGAACTTACTTGACACTCTCCTACTCTAAACATCTGATATATTTAACTAAAGAAAAGACTTAATCTTGATATGAACCAAGACTTTCATTATGTAGAGACTGTATAAGGAATGCAAATATTGTTAGTTTTCATTAAAACTAGGAAACTCATGAAACTTAGAGCAGCTATTTGAAGTGCATCACAAAGTTTTCTGGTTAACACATGAACCACAAAGTACCATAGCATCTATAGATATGATATAATATATCAAATAGCAAAAAATAAACCCCCCAAAACATCCATCTAAACGTTATCTTTTAAACATTCTGCCAGCAGATGAATGTCTAGTGCATGACAATTACGTGTGTCTTTCTGGCTATCCACCACACATTTTTTTTAAAGCTTGTCAAATATAAAAACACAACAGCATTTTAATATATAGTCATTTACCCACAATAATTCCTGTTTTAAATCTATCATCAGGCTTAATTTTAAAAACAAAATACCTTCTCAGAATTAAAGTATAAAATAATTTATTTAAAATTATCATAATTATAATCAACATTAAGTGAATGAAAATGATGTGTATGAATTTTCCCCTTTGAAAACAAAATTTTACCTTTGAGGGCAGTTCTATCACTTTTAAGGATTCAAAGTACAATATTTGTGAAGTGTTTCTGCTAGTACTGTCCTCTAGTGGAGAAATGAGAGATTTAAAAATGAAGCAAAACAAAAACAATCCCCTGCCCCCACCCCAGGCTACAGCAGAGAATCAAAATTTCAAGGTTATAAAGCATGAGAATGATTATCTATCACAGCTGTTCTCACACTGTGGGTTGGGACCCCAAAGTGAGTTGCAACCCCGTTTTAATGGGGTCACCAGGGTTGGCTTAGACCTGCTGGGGCCCGGGGCTTCCACACTGGGCAGCAGAGCTCAGGTTACAGGCGCCTGCCTGAGCTGACACCCTTAGGCTTTGGCTATGGTCATCCCGCCTCGGGAGGTGGGGCTCAGGCTTTGGCTCCCCTTCCCCCCAGGGCTCAGGCTTCAGTCTCCCCTCCTGAGGTTGTGTAGTAATTTTTGTTGTCAGAAGAGGGTCGTGGTGCAATGAAGTTTGAGAACCCCTGCTCTATCACAAAGATACCTATTGGATTTTGCTTTTCTATTGAACTTTTACATGACTATATCATGTTTTTTAAACTGTAGTCAGGTAGAGAAAGAGAAATAGTGGCACAGTAAAATATGATAGCTCAGCTAACTGTTGTTAGCATACATTTCCATGTCTTTGTGCCATCTCTAATAGCTTTTTGCTAAATCAGTCTTGTAACCTGCACTCTTTAGGCAGAGGTTTACTAACAAAAATTGTATACACATTAGAGATCTCAGGTGCCATCAGCTTCAGTACTCTGAAATCCCGATTCTAATAGGTATGGCTGTACATTATGGGGCAGATTGTGATGGGATGCTGTATAGATATGGAGAGGGGAGGTGGCAAATGGTTCAGGAACCTCCAGCACACATACATATGTATGCACATATACAAACTCAGAGGGAAAATCCTACTGGCTTTATTGTGCAGCTGCCAATGGCCAATATTCAGTATGGTTGTGCTGCTTAGGGAGGCTGGGAAACAAAGGAGGCTTTTCAGGTCCAAGCATGGAATGGAGTGGAGCATTCTTTGTGACAGTTGGAAGGTGGGATCGGGGAATGGGCGTGGTGTGGCCAGTGTGTCTGTGACCTGGGCAAATCCACTAGACCAACAGTTCTCAATCTTTTCCATATTGGGACCCTGCTGAGGACCCCTCTCATTTAACAACATGGGAAGGGAAGGCAGGTTGTGATCTGCTGATGTGGTTGTGATTTTTCTAAGGATTGCAACCCCCAGGTTAATAACTCACACACTAGACAAATCGCATGTGGGGATGGGGCTAGGGGTTATAGATGCTACCACATCTCATTGGCTAGTGACTGTGGCTTGGCTGCACAGGTGCTCTGCTACTGAACTGGGGAAAGAGTATTCCATTCTTGACCCCCTCAACAAACCCATCTGTTGCCCTCAACCTCATGCAAAGGCCATATAAAATAATTTCATAAGGAGAACCAGAATTTCATGTAGGACCTTGTGAATTCAGACCACCTTGAAAAGCGGCTTCTCTGTGTTTCTGAACAAGTTATGCATTAGCTTCAGTAGCTAATACCATTGCACCTTTGGGAGATGTCCTATACAATCTTCTCTTTGATGGTTTCAGAGCCACAAACACGAGGGGACAGATCTTCTGTCTTGGTTGAGCTGTGTTCAGTGCAAGACCGAAGAGGGGAGATGGGGGAGAAGAGGGCTTTCTGCCACTTTTAGTTCTCTGATCCTAGAGTCAACGGGGGACTAGTCTGGCCTCTGGTGTAACTTAGATATATCTGGCAGACCAAGGTTCCAAGCGGCCATTCTGGCAGGTGTGGATCACCAGAGTGCATCCCTCTGGCCGTGTCCTCTGGAACGGTGTGTTGGGGCTGAGAGACAGGTGTCAGAGTTGGCATAGGAGCTCCTTGCCATTTCAATAGTCCTCAGCTATGGGAATCCCAACATAGATGTTTACCCCAGCTTTACAGCCTCTTTGAACCACCAGAGCCAAATGTGACTAATTCCCAATAGTATCCTCTTCTAGTCTTATAACAGCTATAGTATATAGCATTTGCCTCTTCAAGCTCTTTAGAAACATTAGTGCTAAGCACTACAAATGGCTTAAAGTCTAATATATACTAAAAAGATTTATTCCATTTAATGCTAGTTTTGATCTGTACCTTACTTTTGCCACAGATTAATTTAACGAATAAGTATCTCATCAGTTTTTAATTTTACACTATTGATTTTGTTTCTTGTCATCTCTGTGGCCAGGTTCATGTCAACAGAAAGCAAGTTTCCAGTGAAATCTATACGTAGGCAACCTGGTGAATCCACTAAAAACTGTTCTATTAATTGTCACACTAGAACTGGTCATTATGCAGAACAGGCCTGACAGTTTGTAGATCAAAATCTAAATATTGGATCTGACGCTGTACTGTTGAGGCCAACCATTTCTGACAGTCTCTGCAGTGTGATAAACACCGTCTGTCTACAGTCCCCCTGTATTTGAAAGTTACGACAAACATTTTACTGGAATGTAAATAACTGACATCATGACTGGTGCAGCAATGGGCTGCAAATTTATCTAAAAATCAAGAAAACAAAAATGCTGTTTGACACTAAATAAATCATTAGTTGCCACTGGGGGAGCACTTTTTAGAGGTCATAAATGTGCATCAATCTTGAAAATAGTAGTGTAAAAGTGAAAAGTGTAGGCACTTAATATATAGATTCAAACACTTCTGAAATTGAAAAAATAAACATTACTAGGGGAATATTTTTTCTTCTCTGAAATCTGCTTCCTATATGGAGAAAGACATTAAACGGTACAAAATTATTTTCTTCTTAAATTTAGTAGGGTAATTGAAAAATAGGTAACTGGAATTTTTTGTTGCAGTATGTACAGTTCTTATTAATGATGTACAAAGAAGAAATAAATGTGGACTAAGTAGTTATACCATCCTTAGGTTTTAATATCAACTTTAATATGGAATTATATGTATAATTATTATTTATTAGTAGTATTTTGGTAATCTATAGAAATGTCAACTGACGTTAGGGCCCCACAGTGCTAGGCATTGTGCAAACACACAGTAAGAAAATATCTAGACTGGATCTAGGATGGATCTAGACTGTTCTCAGTGGTACCAGACGACAGAACAAGGAGTAATGGTCTCAAGTTGCAGTGGGGGAGGTTTAGGTTGGATATTAGGAAAAACTTTTTCACTAGGAGGGTGGTGAAGCACTGGAATGGGTTGCCTAGGGAGGTGGTGGAATCTCCTTCCTTGGAGGTTTTTAAGGTCAGGCTTGACAAAGCTGTGGCTGGGATGATTTAGTTGGGAATTGGTCCTGCTTTGAGCAGGGGGTTGGACTAGATGACCTCCTGAGGTCCCTTCCAACCCTGATATTCTATGATTCTATGATCTCCAAGGCAGTAGGAAAACAAATCAGTGCATATAGCGTATGTGGACATTGGATTATTTTCTCTAATACATTACAGCAATGTGCCGCATGTATTAGAATGTAGCCCTACACTGAAACATTTCTTTACCCTTCAGGCAATCAAAGTTCTATAATCTTCATTTCTGTTAAATCGTGATATGAAATAAACAATCAACTTCGGGACAAATATATTTTGAATCTGCATGTAAAATAATCTCATACTGCATTTGATCCATGCTCTCACCTCAGACATTTTAACTATTCTTGATTTCTACTGAAAACAGCACCTTCCAGGTAAGATTTTCAAAAGCGCCTAAATGATGTAGTCTTAGGTGCTTTCAATTAGAGTTCTGCATATTCACCACTACTGAAATTCAGGCCAACTGATTCTAATGAGATTTTATCTGAGCCACGTGTTGGTCACCTTGCCTTAGATAAATGCTTTGGGTGGAACGGGCAAAACTTTCCTATGCAATTCAGTATTCTTGTAAATCGCATTAAACAGAAACAAACATACAACTCATCTCTTCTCAAGCCATATGAGAAACGTCTTTGTTATATCAAAAGTTAACCTTGATTAGTCAATAGGAAAAAACACTTCAGTACTGTGCAGGGATACCAAGGATCACAAAGTCCCTCCATAAGAATGTACTGAATCTGGATAAATGTTTTATTTCACACCAGAAAGAAGTAAGATGCAAACAGTTTTTGCATAGATTTAACTATACTGATTTAGAAACTGATGTAGTAAATTCATCCCTAGTGTGGATGGAGCTACAGTAGTATAAAGTGCCTTTACTGGTTCAGCCTATTTCTGGTAATGTAGTGAAATAAACTGTTTTTATATATGCAGTACAGAGGCAGTGCTAGCCAATTGGGGGCCCTAAGCAGGAATATTTTTGTCCGCCCACATAATAAAAAGCGAATAGGGAGCTCACTTGACCTGCTTGGGGCCCTAAACAATTGCTTAGTCTGCTTATGCTAGCTCTGGGTATATAAGCACTTTTACTCTGTGGTGTATAACTGTGGCCACATTAGGGGGTTACACTGATTTAACTATATTGCTTTCTAAACCAATATAGTTAAATTTGTCTACACAGAATTTTTTGTACGAGCCTAAAGAAGAATGGAGTTAAGAAGGAAGTACACAAAGCTTGCTGAGACATGGCACAACAGACTTTCAGAGATAAGCTGAAACTTTAAGCTGAGAAGTGGACAGAAGTTCTATCAGCCTTTAGGCTTAGAAACACTTAGTCTGGGCTGTAGGTAATATTTCCATACTTTGTAAAACAATAATTGTGTCTGTCTAGTGGCGCTCCTGTTGCCTCAACTTAGATGAAGTTAATTGCTATTTCATTTTGTCATTTTCTCTATTTAAGAAATGCCAAATCAACTTTGCAGTGATTTATGATAATTTAAAAATTTGTGTGCGGTGAATGTTAAACTGGGGATACCACTGCTGGGTACCTCGGAGAGAAAAAAATTATTTTCTGAACTTCAAGGAGATGGAAGCATGAGAAGGGGTAATGGCTTAGGTGCTTAGCCAAGGTCACAAAGGGGTTGCATACCTCTTCCCATGCACTGCTGCAATAAAGCAGGCATAGGCCAATACGAGCACATACGACCTGAGAGGTGCCAGGTCTACTTGTAAATGTCAGTTACCAAATGAAATACAAAATTATTTTTTTTCTCAAAGTGCATCACAATACAATTCTGAAAGTGTACTTTTAACAAAGATAATTCTTGTTTATAAGACAGCTTAATATAAATGTACGGCCTCACTCTGGATTTCTTGCACACTCAAAATTCCTATTGCCTTTAATGGGAGACCTGTAGAATCAGGCCCGTAATGGCTAAACAGATGAAATTAAAATCAAAAGTTATGTGATGAGAGAGACATTTTAGTCTATGGGGTCTCAAATGTCAATTTTATCTCAGTGGGCTTTGGAATTTATTCTTTGGCATCAGCTAAACTGGTGATTTTAGGGGGCCCTTGATAGAAGGAGAGCTTAAGCTTGATATAGTTTCCAAGATCTTGTGAAGGGTGTGAGGGGCCACATATTACTGTTTACTGGGGGCTGCACACAACCTCAAGCCAGCCTTATTTGTTATTGCCTTTATTGTGTCCATTACTGTGTTTTTTCTTTTATGTTTATATGCACACATATATATATATAGAGAGAGAGAGAGAGAGAGAGACTGATGCTTATATAATTTCTCCCCAGAGTTTCTGCCAGTCAGGATGTGAATATGCATAAAAGCTGTGAATTGCCTTCCAATAATATTATGGTCTATATAGTCTGAGTGTTACAGTTTGTTTATGTAGTGCAGTGGTTCTCAAACTTTTGTACTGGTGACCCCTTTCACATAGCAAGCCTCTGAGTGCGACCCCCCTTATAAATTAAAAACACTTTTTAATATATTTAACACCATTATAAATGCTGGATGCAAAGCAGGGTTTGAGGTGGAGGCTGACAGCTCACGACCCCCCATGTAATAACCTCGCAACCCCCTGAGGGGTCCTGACCCCCAGTTTGAGAACTCCTGATATAGTGACTGGTAACTTTACTCTCCTAGCTCTTTTTCACTGGATGAAACTTTGGGCTGAAATGTTAGGAACATACAGCGATTTTTAGAATTTTGAGTTTTGTTAGATATTATTTACAGAAAGCAGCACAGAGGAGCACTGAAAATATCTAGTATAATGAGGCAGCTATCCATGCTGGTTATATCCAGTAAAAACTTTATAAGTCATAAGTTTATTCTTTAGCACCCTTTAAGTTTAGGTTTTACTTTTGTGATTCATAGCTGGAGAAAGCATATACACTTTTTTTTAGTAGAGTACTGAGATTTCACATACATTTAATGTACCTTTCTGTGTATTCAGAAGTTCTGCATCATACAAGTTAACTTCATATTAACATGCTACAAAAGTCACACAATTTTGATGCAAGCAGATCCACATTATACTGCAGCTGAAAGAGCGATATATATCTGTTTTTGCTTTAGTGAATGTCTTTACCCCCTAGTGGTTTATAAATATTGTACTGGATATGGTTTAAAATATGATATAATTTAATAAAAAAGAAAGTAAGGAAAAATTTAAATGGCGTAATGATATTGAGACATTCTCCAGAATATTACAAAAATCAATGAAAGATTCTTGCATTTTACTTATTTACTATTACCTAAAATAATAGCAGCTGAAAGTTTTATTTAAATGGTGTTAAAAAATCCTTTATTTCAGTGGTGAAATTATATAAGAATATTTTTGCCCTCATTGTTACTTTTTAAAGTGAAGAAAAAGCATTTAAGAAGCTACCTGTTTGAATACTAAGCTTGAAATATAGCATTGATTCCCTTGAACATATATTCTTTCAATCAATATGAACTGCTAGCAGAAGAAACATTCAGCATGAAAACTGTTTATACTATGCCTTTAAAGGGCTTTGTGAGAACTATTTTATTTTACTATTTTTTTATGTTGCTACTTGTAAGTCTGAAAGACTTTTAGTAAGTGGCAAGGAGCTATTGTAGTGAACTCTGTCCTCCCTTAGGGCAATTTTTTATCCAACCCAGGCCATTAGCAAAGGTAAATCAATGTAACCAGCTCACACACACTGACAGCTTGTGTGGTTCCCACTCCCTCACTCCTCCCCCTACATCATGGTATATTTTTATGCTCCCTGGGGAAATTCAATTAACAGTGTCAGTCTCCTCCTCTCAGTCAATGACTGACACCATCAAGATTCTTTTCACCACCCACTGAATGCAAGATGTGTCCGCTGATTTCTTGACTCACAAGTTAACAAGAGAATTACAGCCTACTTCTATAAATGACTATATATGATCTGTGTCATAAACACACTGACAGCTACCGAAATCAATCTTTCATGACCCTATTGATTAGGACACTCAGAAATAATGAGACTTCACTGGTGGCAGGGTAATGCCTAGAAAAAGAAAAAAAATGAGGCCTTGCCTATTAACTCTACCAAATTTATCTTTTCTTTCCTCTTTCCCCTTTCCCCATTGTAGAGCCTACTAGCAACAAAACATTATACAGAGTTAATAATCGATGTTTAATTGTACTTCATGTGTCTTTTTAAAGAACATTTTCAGGAAACTCCTAAAGATGAAAGGTTGTATGCAATAACATAATTACTGGTTATTATTATGCAAGAGCATCCGAAGGCCGCATAGTACTAAGCACCTGACAAACATACAGAAATATCGTGGAATCTTTCATATTCGTAAGACAATGATCAGACTCCTACAGTTTGAAAGGAAGTGACAGTAAATGGATTTTTCTTATGATAAAAATTTGAAACCGAGAACATGGCATAAACTGTTTCAAGAAAACTACTAAACTTGTTAATCAGCTCAAAGTAAACAGTAAAATACTAGGAGGAACGGTTGATTTAAAAATGTAGGTGTATCACAGTCAATCTTCACTATTTAGATAAACATGACCCTAATAAGAAGATATGATATAATTTTTGCTCTGTGTTGATTATATTGGGCAGCAGCTGGCCTGCACTCTGCATGGTGTACAGCAAAGTGAGACACTTAGTTTTTTTTCTCTATGACTACAGATGTGAAAAAGCAAACTGCCTCTCACAAGTGATATTTTCTAAGGATTGGTGGGAGAGCATATACAGTGTATTCTGTTGCTGGAAGATCTCTTGAACAATATTGTCCAGAGGGAGTAGAAAACTGTGTAATAGGACATAGGATTCTGTGGAAGAGAATTTATGCTTATTACTTTATTTTGATTTAAACAATATAAAAAAAGCCTATGGTTCTAGACACCATGCCATCTATTGATAGAACAATAAAAACTGTCCACAACAATGAAAACAGAAAAGCCTCCCCCCATACATAATATTAGTCAGCAAAAATACACATTGCATAACAAAATCTCCCCATCACTTAGATTCCACCACAAAATCCCCCCATCACACACCTTCAACCTTCCCCTAAAGGCCTATTCAAAAAAGACGAGCTTTGAAGCATGTCCTGAAAAGTCGACACATTTGTGCTGTTTCAGAGCAGATTCGGGACTGAATTCTGAAGTCAAGGGGCACTCTTGGTCAGGGCCGGCTCTGGCTTTTTTGCCGCCCCCGGCGGGGAGCGCGGCAGGGGAGGGCGCCGAGCCCGACCGGGGCCCCGCTCTCCCCGACCGGCCGGAGCGCCGGGGGAGGGCGGCCCCGCTCTCCCCGTCCGGCCGGAGCGCTGGGGGGAGGGCGGCGAGCCCGGCCGGGGCCCCGCTCTCCCCGACCGGCTGGAGCGCCGGGAGGAGGGCGGAGAGCCCGGCCGTGGCCCCACTCTCCCCGGCTGGCCAGAGCGTTGGGAGGAGGGCAGAGAGCTCGGCCATGGCCCCACTCTCCCCAGCCGGCCAGAGCGCTGGGGGAGAGCGGAGAGCCTGGCCGCGGCCCCGCTCTCCCCGACCGGCCAGAGCGCCGGGGGAGGGCGGCCCTGCTCTTCCCGGCCGGCCAGAGCGCCGCAGGGAGGGCGGCGAGCCCGGCCGCGGCCCCGCTCTCCCCGACCGGCCGGAGCGCCGGGAGGAGAGCCCGTCCGGGACCCCACTCTCCCTGACCGGCCGGAGCGCCGGGGGAGGGCGGCGAGCCCACCGTGGCTCTGCTCTCCCCAGGTGAGTGCTGCCCCCCTCCAGGTGCTGCCCCAAGCACATGCTTGGAGGGCTGGTGCCTGGAGCCGGCCCTGCTCTTGGTGAATGTTCTGCCACAGCCTCCTCCAAAATAGGTTCCAGTTCAAGGGCTTCTGCTGATCTTATATACATCACTATTGCACAGGAAGAGATACAATCTGTCTGGCAGGCAGGATCCAGGCTAACTAGGACTTTAAAAATCAACTTTAACGCCTTAACTCCTACTGTGAAAAACCCATTTTTCTGAGGGGAAAAACCCCAGTAAACTTTTGAAGATTTTTTTCATTTTTAGAACTTCTATATCTGAATTAGTCACATAAGAACATAATTAAAATTTTTTAAATTATAAACAGTAGACTCTAATTTCAATATGTGAAAGAACACATTCTAAAAAGTTAAAAGTGAAATGATGTGAATATCAAGGTTCTTGCTGGGCCTATTAAGAAACAACAATAAAGTTACAGAACTGCCTTGGCATTAGAGGGGAAGGGGAGCATGAGGAGATATTGTTGACTGGAGAAAGGAGTAGTGGATAGTAGGTAAAATCAAATATCAGTGGATACTGAAGAGATTGCGGAGTGGATGAATGGATACTGAAGTAAGTGGAGTGTAAACTGGGAGGGGGCTTGGTTTCTTAGAATGTAGCTATTTCTGAAAGGTAGCAGGATAACTGATAAGATTTTATATCAAATTGGTTTGCTCATCTTATTTTTCCAGTTTTTAGTTATGCACAGGGTTGAATTCACTAGGGGCAGGTCAACACTAGAAGCGCTACATTGGTACAGCTGCGCCTCTGTAGCACGTCTGGTGAAGACGCTCTAAGCCGACAGGAGAGTGCTCTTTCATCAGCATAATTACTCCATCTCCGCGAGAAGTGGAAGCTATGTTGGCAGGACAGCGTTTCCCATCGACATAGTGACGATGTGGATAATGCTTAAGTCACTGTAATTTGCGTTGCTCACGTGGGTAACTTTTTCCTGAGTGATGTAAGTTAGATCAACTTGGGTAGTAGTGTAGATTGGCCTTAGGTGGCTGTTTCTTATTGTAACTGTAGTAAATGTAAAATCAGCTGATAAATATAATGCAGTCAGGTGATGATTCTCCAAGTAGGACACATTCAGAGGCATCATCCTCACGGATATGCAATTGTGATGATAATTTAAGTCCCTATAGACTTTCAGTATCTCTTTAACATCACCTCCATTCCGGAGTAGTGGAAGTTCAAATATTCTTTTGCACCCATTATCTGGTTCATAGTTGGTTGCCTAAAAAAAAGGAGGATTATTGCCCTCACTTGTCAATAACACTCAGAACTCTCAGGAAAATTGTTTCTCTACATTTGCATCCAACTACTGTAAGTATATTGAAATTTGCAATGAATATGAGAAGTACTTTGATCAAAAGAGAGCACACATTTTACAAAACAATGAATTCTACAGAGATACTAAAATGGCAAACGCAATTGAAGGAGGTTTCACAGAGATTTGACAGATTATAGGCAGATTATACTATTATTACAGTGTCAGCGGAAATCTGGCTTGATCTAATTAACTAAGTACTGAAACACACAAGGATAAAATAAAAAAAATTATTAGGAAAAGCTACAGAACTTTTCATCACTTGGTCAACATGAGTGATCTCCCCCACCCCCAAAAATGAATTGTTGAGCCAAAAACAGGAGACTGTAGTTGATAAAAATCTTGAGTTTCTTCCTTCTCTTTGAATTTAAAATTGAAGATCCAGATATTTATCCCAAATCTAAGTTTGTGAAAGAGGCTGTACAATAGTTTGTTGCATCAAAATGTGGAAATTGTGGAATAAAGTGACAGAGGACAGTTGAATTTAGGATTTTATCAATTTTTAAAAGACCTGCCATCTGTCCAGCCAATTCTGCATCATTCTAGCATGTTTTCAGCATGTTCAGATTGGTTTGTACCAAACTATGCAATATGCTTGGTGCAGAAACAACGAATGCATTGGTAAATGTCTACAGGTATCAAAAGACAGATATAAAAGAGTGGTAGGGCCTAACTAGCTATAGATTGAAGATTCAATTGTTGTGTTTTTTAAATTTTATTTACAAAAATGCAAGCTTTTCATTTTGGATAATGTATATGTGATCTTTTGTGTATCAGGAATACATATGCTTAGAAAGTAAATCACATAGTATGTTTTCTGTGTTTTTTTTACATAGCGCTTTTTTGGGTTTTCCCTGGGGAATGAAAAAAGCGGTAAAATCAAAAAAGCCCTGTGAGGAAGCCAATAGGCAGCAAGTGCAGATCACCGAGCACTGGTATCAGGGCCGGCTCCAGGCACCAGCTTGCCAAGCAGGTGCTTGGGGCGGCCACTCCGGAGAGGGGCGGCAGGTCCAACTATTCGGTTGCAAATGGGCGGACGGTCCCTCACTCCCGCTCGGAGCGAAGGACCTCCCGCCGAACTACCGCCGCAGATCGCGATCGCGGCTTTTTTTTTTTTTTTTTTGCGCTGCTTGGGGCGGCAAAAACCCTGGAGCCGGCCCTGACTGGTATTGTATGCTCATGGCGAGATGATCCACTAGCAAGCAGGTCTCTGCAATCTACACTAGCTTCATGTAGAGCACATTACAGTAGTCCAATCTAGAGGTAGCATGAATAATGGTAGCAAGGTCTGCATCTATGAGGAAATGCTGCTACTTCATCAAATGTAAAAGTTGTTTTGACACTACCAAATGCACCATCTCTCACACACACAAACACCAAGTTCATTGTACAAACCCTGCTTATTTGGGGTGAAGGGAGCAAATGTTATTCATATATGCACAACTGCAACTTATCAAGCAGACAAAGTATTTCATACCATGAGTTGAGAAAAATCTGCCTCAGTTAATGCCATTACTCTGATATGCTGCTGCCAATATTGCCACAGGAAGAAAAGTGCTATTTTCACTACATTTACATTATTGATAGATTTTCCTTTGTTTTCACACTGCCATAATGATTCTCCTCACGCACTAACCTACACTGGTTGGCTTGGTACTGTTTATGAATGCAAAAGAAATAGAGGCTATAAAATTAAAAATAGCTATCGATATGGAGGGCAATTATGGCCAATTGTGGTGGCTGTGGCTTTTGCGTATGTGGACAAAACAGGACTGCATCCATCCACAAAGGCCACTGAACAGCATTCTGATAGTTACTACTGACATGGAGCCCAGTTTCAACCAGTGCCTAACTGCTGAAAGGCTCCATATGTCATCCGATCCACTGAGGCAGCAAGTATCCTGCAATCTGGTATATTTGTATAATTTTAAAGCATTGTTTTAATAACAAGAAACACAGGAGTTGGCATATTGCCATCAGGCTCTGCGCTACAGCAAAAACATGCAGCTGGCGGCTAGTTCCCCACTCAGGAAAAATCAGTATCATGATGACGCTGCTGGATGTGTACTCCTTCCAATTCCAGCAATAGCAGAGAGAGAGCTGCTGCCAGAGAACAGCAGAATCAATATTTTAAAAACACCACGCATTTACAGAAATTGAATGAGTCATTAGCTTTTGGAATTCACTTCTTTGACATCTGAAGTTACTACTGCTGGTAGGGTAGCTGAGATCCCAAGTGTCCCAACAATTTTTTAAAATTTATTATGTAAGGTCCAAATCTCAACACCACTCATTTCTGCTCATGGATTTTTAAATGCATCACTTCCCAGCTACTCTTAACTAGTAGGGCTATGAATAATACTCTCACATATAGGGTTCAGTAAATCTGAATAAATTCAGAAGTGTTTGGATGGAACACAGAACTTAGTTTTGCACAAAAGGAAATATTATTTTCTTAAGATATAGGGTATAAAACTTTCCATTTTCTCCCTAGTTAAAAGTTTTTAAATCTTACCTTTTCTGCAGTTAAAAAATATAAAGCAAAATGAAAACTGTTCCTTTCTCTAAACGGCCAAGGTAAAAATATATCTAAAGACTGAATTGATAATAATAATATTCACCCGAGGACAGAAGAGAATAATAAAGAGTTAGAGTATAATTTGTAAATGACAAATCATACTAAGAGCAATCTTTGCCTGGATTCTCCCAACCCCCTTATTATTATACAGCAGTTCCACGTCCACCACACACACGCACACGTCTGGATGATTATATCTGAAAGAAGATATGCAAACTGTGGAGAAGGGAGCTGGATTTTTTTGTACCATGATTATTTGTTTGTGCTATTAGAACAATGATGGGCTCACAAATATTTCAGTGATACTGACATACTTACACTGGAAATCACTTTTTATTTTAAGTAGTTTAAAGACCATGTTTTAAGAATAAGAATTATGGAACCCGCAGAAATGTTCTACTCTTTACAGATCCCATTAATGGTACTTAACATACAGCATAAAGATATTAAGAAAACCTTTATGTGTATATGGTTGTATTCTACAAAACCATACAAGCTCCTTCTGAACAAAGTATTGTAAATTCCATAGCCTATTTTTATGTTACATTTTCTTTGTATTCTTCAAAATATTACCACTTGTTTTCACTGTCAGGCTTGGTGATGCAAATAGTTAACAGCCAATTTATTATGATTGTATTTATTAGAACTGTACTCGTACTTCATATAAAATAATTCAGCTTTTAAGATAATATTCTAGGAGAAATGTCTTAGGACATATTATATATCACTTGATATTTCTTTAAATAAGAGTATGTATGATCGTTGTGTCTTCACTGTAACAACACTTTGTTAATGTTTTCTTTGGGATGTGTGCTTGGCAGATTCTCACTATAAACTTTGCCATTTGGGGCTAATGACTACATGATCTGCTCTGAGCCTCTGCAGCAGCCCAGGAAGGGTCCATCACTGTCCTGGGTTCCCTGTTTCCTTTAGGGAGGAAGCAAACTGTCTTGGCTTATACTATGCTGCCGACTGGAGAGAGAGGGAGCAGAATCAAAGCTCCATCTACTCTTCCCATCATTGGCTATCTTAGTGGGAGCCACCTAGTGTGCCAGCTTTTGTGAATCCCATTCTTAGGCGCCTATCTCCCTCCATTCACTGTACATGGAGTCTGAGTGCCTAACTCAAGCTTTGTGAGTCCCACTGACTTTCTAGGCACCTAACAGTTAGGTGTGGTAATGTTGAGCGTTGCAATGCCTGAGTTCCTCTGTGGAGCAAGCCCTTACAGCTTTGTATCACCAAGTAAGCTGGGTCATGATTTGGACCTTAAGTAGCAACTTTCCTCAACACAGCATGAAACACTGGCCACATTTTATATTGCTAGGTCCTGTGTGTGATTTTTTCCTCCCACCTAAGGTATCTATTTGCCAACATATCTGCAGAAATCTGTGGGAAATTTATGGATTTCACATAGATAATCATCATTAATGGACATTGCTCATATAAACCCCATATGCATGTGTAAGAAAATAGAATCCTATTGTATTATAAACTTAACACACGAACATACATATACACACACGTATATATATGTATTATATAATATGCACTTTCAATGAAATCATCATCTACTGAATCTTACTCTTTTATAAGCAAATATATTTAAATAAACTGCTAATTTGTTTCCCTCAAATTGGTTTCATGGTCTACCACTAATATAAGTAGTTATGTAAAATAAGAAATACATAATTGCTATAAGATATCAACTGTAGTGAAATGACTCACAATGAATCTGTTTGAGACACTGATCGGAGGAAAATTTATGCACATTTATTTTTGATTGTTGTTATTTAATTTATTGCAATATAGCAAAATTAGCAGTGGTAAGAGAAAGAGACTTCATACTCTTTACAGTTCTATAATTACAGTGTAGATCCTTAAGTATGATAAGGGCGAAATATAGAAAACAAACCAAATTTTGCCGTGAGTAATGGCCTCATTTTCAAAACATCATTTAAAGCGTATGTTTGCAATATTTCTTGAAAACAACTATAGCTACTATTCCATTATCTGATTGGCACCAATGCTAAATAGAGCAAAGATAAACTATATTCTCCTGGTAAATATATATGCAGCATTGGTTCGAATGGAGCACTCTAGAACACAGATATGTAATATATGCTTGCTTGCCTTTTATCAGAAAAATTCAATTTCTTCTTAGTTCAGAAGAGTTCAATTTCTTTTATACAATAATTAAACTAGAATTGCTAAAACTATGATCCATCTTATATAATATTGGATCAAATCAAAATAAGCTTTTGAGTTATAAAAGTTATATTGATTGTTTAAAGAATTCTTTTTTTCTCCCTTACACCATGAGTTAATGGAAGAGTGCACTATTAATTGCACTAATGATATCCACTTTTGGAACTTATTGAATAACAGCCTGACCTTGAGAGCTATTGAATACCTCAAACTCCCACTGAAGTTATTCACACCAGTGTAGTTGAGAACAGAATTTGGCCTACTGTCTTCTATTTTTGAGTAATCACTTATGTGAATACAGATTGTATTGCAATTTCCATGCTACAAAAACCCTCAACAAAATGATTGATTCTACTGTAGCTATTAAATAAAAAAAAAGCATTTCTACCTATACTGTGCAACATTGCTGTAGACCTGAAGAAGATCTCCATGTAACCTTGAAAGCTTCTCTTTTTTACCAACAGAATTTGGTCCAATAAAAGATATTACCTCACATACCTTGTCTCTCTTTCAACCTATAACACAGTCATGAAACAATGTACCATCACAAAGCTGACACAGGATTTCCTAAGATACCTACTACCACCATAATAATGGAAATAATGGGCTAAATTCCTTCCTGTCATACAGTCCAGGAAACCCCATTGGGTCTGATACTCAGTTATTCCAGTCCTGTGGTTGGGGCAGGAATGAAGGGGTAATTAAAGGTAAATTTAAGTCACCTTTGTGCTCCCTGTACTCTGGGGTCATTCAGGAGCTTGCCTGGTCCCCAGCGTAAGTTGGAGTAACCTCAAGGCTGCTCCAACTTACTCTCTGTTTCCCATGGCCTCTTACAGGCTCTGGAAATCAGAAAATAACCACAGTATATGGAATTTCAGCCATGCCCCCCTTCACACCCTGACCTAACCCCTATACCTGGGGTTAGGTCAACTGTAGAGCCCCTCTTCTAGTTTTATACCAGCCAGGGGAGCTCTCTGCACTGTGGATATTATATGGGGCATTTCCATCCATTTAAGGCACTTTTACACTGCCAGAGTTGTGTAAAGCGGTCAATGTAAATAAGAATCACGCCCATTGGCTTCAATGGGTTTGCAGAAGGTGTTAAGACAAAATTTGGCTCACATAAGTGCCATTACTTATGCTGTAGAATGGTGACTTACATTGCAATGTGCCACATATAGCATGCAGTAAAACACAAGGGAAACATAAAAGGCTTGCCAGCGGAAGAGGAACACCTCACCCCTCCCAAAAACACTAACCGAACATATCAGGTCTGAGACTTCACTGCTTTGCACTTTGTATGTTTATTAATACCTGTGCAAACTGCTGATTTGACAGTATTTTACTCTGGACTCATTTTGCAGAGGTGTAAAGGACTACACATGATGCAAGGGAGAGGAGAACTGGCCCATGTTCTCCAAGTGCCTGATCCAAAGCCCACTGATATCAATGGAAAGACACTTACTGACTTCAGTGTATTTTGGATAGGCTCTAAAAGAAGATATAGGCAAATTATTTAACTGGAATGTACTATTTCAACCAGTGAAAATTTTCACTTCAAGTATAAAGAAAAAAAAGGCAAACTAAAGAGAACTCTTCAAACTTCAGTTCTTTGTAACATTTCTAATAAGAAATGGGATACTTCCTTCTTAGCTTGCGAGTATCAGTAGCAATATAAACCATACTTCAATTTCACTTTGACAGCAATAATAACATAAATGTTTTTTTCCTTTTTGCTGAAAACCATCACTCAGTACTGTTTACCCAAGCAGTCTGTTCCTGAGCTCTGTGAGCCACTATACTTGGTAATATAGGCAGCATGATGTCATTTTAACCTTCTAACATGATGGGAAAGGAAACACAAATGGCAACCATTCCTATGGCAATGTAATAATTGTATTAATTGCTTCTCAAAAATGAACAAGAGGGAGGAAAATGAGAGAGGCTTAAAAGATACTAACTACTCTAAACTGAATGTTGTGAGTTTGAGAATTACTGTGCTAAAAAAGTAAAAACACAAGTCCACCAGTGAATCTGAAAGCTTATTGTGAAAGTAACATGATCATTTGAAATATATACAGGTTAAGGGAACAAAAGATTTACAAGGCTAGATTTCTCATTTATTTGGAACCTTCTGTGCCAGTCTGGCAATGTAAATAAGCCAGAGAGCTGCTGAATTTTCCTAGCTAAGGATTCTCCTGATGTAAATGATTGCAAGCTGGTGCAGCTGTGGGGGGCAGAGTGAGAGCACAAAAGGGAGCAATAACCTGCCAACAGTAGAATTCAAATACCTCAAACAGCACCACAGCCAAGGCTGCTCTACCCTATGTTGGGGTTATAACCAGTGCAGAACTGGCCTCACAATCAAAGAGTCGTGGCTGGCTATTCAGCCCCCGCAGTTGCATTCAGAGGATAACAGGTATATCTAAGAATTTAGGCCACATTCTTTCCTTAGTCTATATTTGTGACTGGCAATCCATAATTGTCATGGTTGGTATGCACAAGCACTGAGTGGAGGACTTCTACAGGACTTAAATATCGTTATTTGAGCATTTGTGGAATCTGAATGAACTTGAAGTGAAGGAATATTTGCCACAATTTAATATAACATAATATTACACTTTGTGACATGGGTCACAGAAAATTTTGCTTCTCTAACTTCCATCAACTTATAGATTTTGGCAGATATGAAGTTACTTATTCAGGTTCATAAGACTTGCAGCTGGCTCCCTACTTAAATCTGGCAGTATTCTAAAATATCAGGAAAAGCAACTGGAAAAAATCCATGTCAAATCCATCTGTTTAAACTTCGTTTACTTGTGGTAACAGCATACACATGTCTAAAGTTACTGATAAACCACAGCAAGCTTATGTAATCCTGTTGCTATCCAAAACTAAAAACAATATTCATCTTCATCTAATAACCAGAGAAAATCACTGTACATATGAATCACGTGTGCAGTGGTGGTCTTTAATTTATCTGTTAAAAAAGGGCGGGGACTTTCACAAAATTAAGAAAAGGGGAGAAATGTACTCCCTGTATCTCAGGTTTTATTGAAAAAATCTGTTTAAACAGTAAAAGAAAAAAAATCAAATTATAGTTTTTCTATAAAGTCATGTTTTGTTTGCTGTAACTTCTTTTATAGTAAAAATTTTTTTTTTTTTTTTTTTTTTTATGAAGAGCATCTGGTCAGTATCAGATGCATCTGGGGAAGGAGCTGGAATCTCCAGAATGGTCAATTATGTAACAGCTAGGTTATATGGAAAGTTTCTTCCTAACCCCCTGAAGTAGGAATGTTTATAACTCCTATATTCATGTACATACATGTTGAATGCTTTCCCGATTCCAACTAAGCTGTGCATTCCATGAGTTAATTATGTAATAAATAATACCTCTTTTTCCAGAATACGAGAAATCTCTCCTAAAGTCCTGTCCAGAGCAGAAACCTTGTTGTTTGCCAATGAACTGCTATCCTGTACTTGGAACTGCTTTAGAAGATCTTTTGCTAATCGCTGCAACCTTCAACATTAAACAAAAGACAAAAGTGAGTTAAAAGAGAAAAAAGTTACATTCAAGTAAAATTTCAAAGATACCTACTGAAACTTTATGAGCCTCAATTTGATTAAAACAATTAAGAAAAATCTACATACAGGTATTCCTACTCATATTGCAGTAGCATCCAAAATGTGCACCACAGAGGAAGACAACAGCCCCAGTCTAGAAAGAATACACTCTAAAAAGGACAAGAAGAGGAAGAAAGGGGGAAGTGAGGCCACATGCAAGTAAAGAGATTAGGGCAATCATAAGCACTTATTAGTCACCTGTTTGTTTGCTGCTGCTGTTGTCTTTTTTAAGTCAATCACAGTTAATTCCCTGCATCCTTCCTCCACAATTCAGCCAATTTGTCTTTCCCAGCTTCAGTTCCAGTATTCTTTTGCCTCCTCCTCCCAGCATTCAATTATCTCCCTCCACACAGATGAGCAATTCACTCAGGAGAAGAGTAAAGGGCATAGAACAGTAGATGATTTAACTAGTTTTTTAAGAAGTGGGTTTTTAGGGGAGACTGAAATGAAGAGAGTGCAGTGGCTTTACAGACCAGTTTAGGAATGGCATTCCATTCATTAGAAGTAAAAAAGAAAGTGTGGTGGTAGCTGTGGCATATATAGAGATAAGGTGGGATGGAGCTGGTTTCATTGGTGGAGCAGCATGAATGTGGGAGGATGACATAAGAAACAAGTAGGGATAAGTAATGAAGGAAGTTATGCAGGACCTTGAAATTGATCACAAGGAGTCTGAACATCATGAGTGGGGGAAGGGAGAGCCAGGAAACATTCACAGTGGGGGTGGCATGGGTAGAATGACAGGAAAGGGAAGATGATCTTAACTAGTACCAGAAGGTTGAAAAGGGAATCAGCATGTCTGTAGAATCTAGATCAAGATCATTTGTAGTTAATTATTTTAAAAATATTCTAAATGGGGGCAAGGTCTAAGCAGGGAGAGCTCCTGCTTAATCAGTGGAAGGTGGTATTTTTTATTTCTTTCACTGAAAAACAGTTAAGTAAATAAATATATAAAAAGACTTCATATGACTGTGAATCTGGAGAGTTAAAATGCCCAATAAAAGTAAAAATAAAAATGATCATCAGGATTTCTTTGAGCCTAGAACTTGTTAGCATCTGGTCAGCTGGACCCGCTGACATTCAGCCAGAGGATTTTTCTGGGAAAGGAATGCTAACAGTGGGTTAAGTCCAAACAAGATATTCTCTGCACTGCCATGCCCTCTGTGAAAAATAAAATTGAAAGAATTTCTTCTGTACTTACTAAACTAGGAGCAAAGATGGAAAAAAGAAGAAAAAGTGTAGGATTTGGGACTGCAAATCTCATTAATTAAATACCATGACTGAACAACACAAGCAGGTTACAAAATTAGTGAAAGGCAGAATGGCTGCAGCCCATACTTAGAAAACCAAGTAAGATCTACAAATGTAAGAAGTCTAGGCAGTTTTAGCGGAAGGTGATTCAGACCTACTTTATCTTCTGGAAAATCTGCAAGATTTCTGAATCTAAATAAAGATCTATTTGAAAATAACTACTGCATTCCCATGAGGAAAGCCCATAAAACTTCATTAAAAAGAGAGAAGCATCATAATCACAACTCTGTCTGATCTGAGAGAGCAAGATGGAATTATGCTTGCTGCAGGTAGTATAAAAAGAGCAGAAATCAAATTGGAGTAAGATCTGAGGTCAGCCATGCAGGCCAAAAGAAGGGACTTTGATGCTCTTCGAGAATTTGGTGGATAAAGATGATAAAGCCTCATTTTTCTATATGGCAAATCTTAAAGCCTCTTTCGATGAGAAAGTGTGTGTGTGTGTTTTATCTACATCTATGTGTAGATCAGACATCATTGTCCAGAGTACTTAACATTACCTAAGATACTGCTCAATGCAAGGACAAGAATTAGAGGGAAGTGAAAAAGGTCTTACTGAATAATTATAATTAAGGCTAAGATTTCATCATGGATATTTTTAGTAAAAGTCAGGGACAGGTCATGAGCAATAAAGAAATATTCATGGAAGCTCGTGACCTGTCCCTGACTTTTACTAAAAATATCTGACACAAAACGGGGAGCTCAGCTGTGGAGTCCCCATACCACCTGCGGTGGCTTGGAGTGCCTAGAGTGGGGGGCGCCCAGGGTGGTTCGGAGCTTCCAGCCACTGCGGGATGAAGTCACAAAAGTCTCTGGAAATCATAGATTCTGTGACTTCCACGACCTCTGTGACAAAATCGTAGCCTTAATTATAATATTAAACTGCCACCTCTGTTGACAAGTTCCCTTGCTTCCTTCCTGAGTTGGAAAGACCTTTTTGTGTGCACCTGGCAATACAAAGATTTTCACACCATTATATTGTTATATATCAATGTGAGTCTGTATAAATGCTTTAATTAAACATTAATAATTTGGCGTACTAAGAAACTAGAACTTATCTATCGCTGGAGCAGATTTGCTCATTATTCAGCTATTTTCCCTCCAGCCAAATAAGATGGGCACTGACTCATACTAATTTGTTTCATCCTGAATGATCTTTATTTACTGGAAATGCTGGTCAGTTTTAATGTTAGATTGCATGTTTGACAGTAGGAATTTTTCTTCTCTTTTTGGATTATATTGACTTTGACCTTTTTATAAAGACTGAACAAAAAAGGTGTGGCTATTATTAACAACAACAATTTCTAAGTTAAATGTATCGTCTGAATAATGTTTATTGTATTTTTCGATGCCCATCCAATCTGTGCACTGGTACCGACTTATTTCCTCAATTTTAAAAAAATTCGAAAGTTGCCGATATTATAGTATCTGTCTCTCTGAAAGATGGATTGTAGAAGGGTATATAATGGAAGAGTTAAGATTGTTTTTGGAATATGCAATATGATATTTTACATATATACATTTAATTAAGAGACTGTATAAACTGTGAGTGTAATTAAATACTTATCTACCTTAACTCTTTTTCTTCTATACTTTTAAATAACCGTAATGTTCCTTTACACACACACACACACACACAAACACACACACACACACACACACACGAAATCTTATCTTAAAAGTTACATTAACAGATAAAAAGAAAGTTCCTTGATTTTTAAAAACACTAGATCAAAGAGTCTCCAGCTCCACCCCCATCTTTCCTGCAATGTGGCGTTTAGGAGTTCTGCAAGGTCCCTGATTTTCCTTATCTCACACTGACCTGCAAAAAGTCCCCTCCAAAGCATATGGGTCTAGGGAGGCGAAATCTGGTCTATTGCGAATAAACACTACAGAACAATGTTCAAAAAGAACTTTTGTTGAAAGTCTTGTCCTAATGGGTTATGAACCAACAAGGCTGGTAATTAAGAGATGAGAATAACTTAGGCCTGGTCTACACTACGGGTTTAGGTCGACTTTAGCAGCGTTAAACCGAATTAAGCCTGGACACGTCCACACAACGAGGCCCTTTCTTTCGACTTAAAGGGCCCTTTAAACCGGTTTCTTTACACCACCTCCGACGAGGGGATTAGCGATAAAACCGGCCTTTGCGGGTCAGAATTGGGGTAGTGTGGACGGAATTCGATGTTATTGGCCTCCGGGAGCTATCCCACAGTGCTTCATTGTGACCGCTCTGGACAGCGCTCTCAACTCAGATGCACTGACCAGGTAGACAGGAAAAGACCCGCGAAGGTTTGAATTTCATTTCCTGTTTGCCCAGCGTGGAGAGCACAGGTGACCACGCAGAGCTCATCAGCACAGGTAACCGTCATGGAGTCCTCCCAGGATCGCAAAAGAGCTCCAGCATGGACCGAACGGGAGGTACGAGATCTGCTCGCCATATGGGGAGATGAAGCAGTGATAGCTGAACTCCGTAGCAGTAAAAGAAATGGAAAAGTATTAGAAAAGATCTCCAAGGCCATGAAGGACCGAGGCCATAACAGGGACACACAGCAGTGCCGCGTGAAAATTAAGGAGCTACGGCAAGCTTACCACAAAGCCAGAGAAGCAAACGGAAGGTCCGGGGCAGAGCCGCAAACTTGCCGCTACTACGCGGAGCTGCATGCGATCCTAGGGGGTGCAGCCACCACTACCCCAACCGTGTGCTATGACTCTCTCACTGGAGAAACACACAGGGAAGACGGTTCGGGGAACGAGGAAGATGACGATGGAGGTACTGTAGGTAGCTCACAGCAGCAAGGAAGCGGAGAAACCGGTTTCCCCAACAGCCAGGATATGTTTGTGACCCTGGACCTGGAACCAGTAACCCCCGAACTCACCCAAGACCCTCAGGGCACACAGGAGACCTCTGGTGAGTGTAACTTTGTAACTATTTGTAAACATTACAAAAAAAAAGCAAGCGTGTTTAATGATTAATTTGCCCTGGCAATCGCGGCCAGTACATCTACTGGAAAAGTCTGTTAACGTGTATGGGGATGGAGCGGAAATCCTCCAGGGACATCTCCAGAAAGCTCTCCTGGTTGAAATGGGGTGATTTTATTAAGGGGGACATTCAGAGGCGCCCGTTCCTGCTATTCTGACCAGAAATGTTCCCCGCTGTTAACCACGCGGTGGGGGGGAGGGGTGAAGTGATCATCCCAGAGAATCGTGTGTGGGGGGGTGGTTTACTTGTGTTTGTGCCGCATGTTAACCGGGAAACCGCAGCCCCCTCCTTTTACATTGAAACCCCATTTTAAATGGACAACCCAATTCATCCTTGATATGGGAAATGCGCTGCTGTTTGCAATCTTTCCCGCATGTTAAGAAGGTTAAAAAAGCCAAAACACTGTGGCCTACGATGGCTGCCTGCAAGCCGAAATATGCGACCTTGTAATGAAAGACTGTACCCATTGTTCCCTAAAATGTGTCTTTTTTAACCACCTCTCCCTTCTCCTCCACCAGCTGCAAATGTTTCTCCTTCGCAGAGGCTTGTGAACATTAGAAAGAGAAAATGTAAGACGAGGGACGAGATGTTCACGGAGCTGCAGATGTCCGCCCAGGCTGATAGAGCACAGCAGAATGCGTGGAGGCAGTCAATGTCGGAGATGAGAAAAGCCCAACATGAACGAGAGGAGAGGTGGCGGGCTGAAGACGATAGGTGGCGTCAGCTTGCAGACAGACGGCAAGAGGCAATGCTCCGTCTGCTGGAGCATCAAACTGATATGCTCGAGCGTATGGTTGAGTTGCAGGAAAGGCAGCAGGAGCAGAGACTGCCGCTACAGCCCCTGTGTAACCAACAGCCCTCCTCCCCAAGTTCCATAGCCTCCTCACCCAGACGCCCAAGAACACGGTGGGGGGGCCTCCGTCCACCCAGTCACTCCACCCCAGATGATCGCCCAAGCATCAGAAGGCTGGGCTTCAATAAGAGTTAAAGTTTTAAAATGCAGTGTGTCCTTTTCCATCCCTCCTCCCCCACCCATCCCAGCTACCTTGGCAATTATCCCCCTACCTCTGTAAGGAACTAATAAAGAATGCATGAATGTGAAAAAACAATGACTTTATTGCCTCTGCAAGGGGGAGGGGAGGGTGGGGTGGGGTGGTTGGTTGGTTTACAGGGAAGTAGAGTGAACCGGGTCGGGGGGGGGGGGTTGGAGGGTTCATCAAGGAGAAACAAACAGAAGTTTCACACAGTAGCCTGGCCAGTCACAAAACTCGTTTTCAAAGCTTCTCTGATGCGCACCGCGCCCTGCTGTGCTCCTCTAACCGCCCTGGTGTCTGGCTGCGCGTAATCAGCGGCCAGGCGAGTTGCCTCAACCTCCCACCCCGCCATAAAGGTCTCCCCCTTACTCTCACAGATATTGTGGAGCGCACAGCAAGCAGCAATAACAATGGGGATATTCTTTTCGCTGAGGTCTGAGCGAGTCAGTAAGCTGCGCCAGCGCGCTTTTAAACGTCCAAATGCACATTCCACCACCATTCGGCACTTGCTCAGCCTGTAGTTGAACAGGTCCTGACTCCTGTCCAGGCTGCCTGTGTACGGCTTCATGAGCCATGGCATTAAGGGGTAGGCTGGGTCCCCAAGGATCACGATAGGCATTTCAACATCCCCAATGGTCACTTTCTGGTCCGGGAAGAAAGTCCCTTCCTCCAGCTTTCGAAACAGAGCAGAGTTCCTGAAGACGCGAGCATCATGTACCTTTCCCGGCCATCCCACGTTGATGTTGGTGAAACGTCCCTTGTGATCCACCAGGGCTTGCAGCAGCATTGAAAAGTACCCCTTGCGGTTTACGTAGTCGGTGGCTTGGTGCTCTGGTGACAAGATAGGGATATGGGTTCCGTCTATCGCCCCGCCACAGTTTGGGAATCCCATTTCAGCAAAACCATCCACTATTGACTGCACGTTGCCCAGAGTCACTACCCTTGCTATCACCAGGTCTTTCATTGCCCTGGCAAATTGGATCACAGCAGCCCCCACAGTAGATTTGCCCACTCCAAATTGATTCCCGACTGACCGGTAGCTGTCTGGCGTTGCAAGCTTCCACAGGGCTATCGCCACTCGCTTCTCAACTGTGAGGGCTGCTCTCATCTTGGTATCCTGGCGTTTCAGGGCAGGGGAAAGCAAGTCACAAAGTTCCATGAAAGTGCCCTTACGCATGCGAAAGTTTCGCAGCCACTGGGAATCGTCCCATACCTGCAGCACGATGCGGTCCCACCAGTCTGTGCTTGTTTCCCGGGCCCAGAATCGGCGTTCCACGGTATCAACCTGCCCCAGTGACACCATGATTTCCACATTGCTGGGGCCTGTGCCTTGTGAGAGGTCTATGGCCATGTCAATTTCCTCATCACTCTCGTCGCCGTGCTGCAATCGCCTCCTCGCCTGGTCCGGGTTTCGCCTTGGCATGTTCTGGCTCTGCATATACTCCAGGACAATGCGCGTGGTGTTCATAGTGCTCATAATTGCCACGGTGATCTGAGCGGGCTCCATGATCCCAGTGCTAGCTATGGCGCCTGGTCAGAAAAAAGGCGCGAAAGTAGTATCTGATGGACCAGGAGAAGGAGGGCGGGAGGGAGGGAGGGAGGGCCGAGTGACGACATGGCGTACAGGTACAGGAACAGGGAGAAACACAAACAACTGTCACACAGAATGGCCCCCCCAAAGATTAAACTGGAAACCCTGGGCTGAGCAGGCCGTTGATTTCACGGAGGAAGGGGAAGCAAATGAACACAGAACAAATCTATTTTTTACATCTTAAGGTGGCAGCCGACGCTGCAGCATGAGTGACAGCCATACCAGTATGATGATGATGGGTACCAATCATAATATACCATCATCTGCCAAAAGGCAAGGGGCTGCTGCTGTGTAGCAATGCAGCCCCACGTCTGCCAGCCCCACGTCCGCCAGCACCCAGCATCGCCCTCGGCCTCTTCTGGGTGCTTAGCAGACAATACTGGGCAATTGGCAGAAAATAGTATATTATGACTGGTAACCGTCATCATCAAAACAGTAGCATGTCTGCCCAGGTGGCCATGATTGACAGCCATACCAGTATGACGACGACGGGTACCAGTCATAATATACCATCGCCTGCAAGGGGCTGGTGCAATGCAGCCCTACGGCTGCCAGCCCCACGACTATCACTCATGCTACACCGTCTACCGCCAAAAGGCAGTTAGCAGCTGCTGCTGTGTAGCAATGCAGTCCCACGTCTGCCGGCACCCAGAGGACATATGGTGACGGTGAGCTCAGCTCAGCTGAGCGGGCTCCATGCTTGCCGTGGTATGTTGTCTGCACAGGTAACCCAGGTAAAAAGGCGCGAATCTATTGTCTGCCGTTGCTGTGACGAGGGGGGAGGGGCCTGACGACATGTACCCAGAACCGCCCGCGACACTGTTTTGCATCATCCGGGCATTGGGATCTCAACCCAGAATTCAAAGAAAAGGCGCGAACCGCTTCTCGGCTCGAGCTGTGGCGCAAACGTAGTATCTGACGGCCTAGGGGAAGGAGGGAGGGGGGCCGAGTGACGACATGGCGTACAGGCACAGGGAATTAAAATAAAGAACGGTGGCTGTGCATCAGGGAGAGACACAAACAACTGTCACAGACTGGTCCCCCCCAAAGATTAAACTGAAAACCCTGGGTTTAGCAGGCCGTTGATTTGACCGAGGGAGGGGGAAGCAAATGAATACAGAGAAAATCTATTTTTTTACATCTTAAGACGACGGTGCAGCGTGACTGATAGCCCTCGGCATCTTTCTGGGTGCTTGGCAGCAAATACGGGGCGGTGTATGACGATGGTCTTCAGGCCTATTGCACGAGCTGCTGCTCAGGGAAGACTCTGCTAATGTGCGATGACCCGACTTGTAATAGGCCGGCTAACAGTCATAATACACCATTTACTGCCAAAAGGCAAGCCCCACGGCTGCCAGCACCCAGATCGCCGATGAAGGCTACCAGTCTACTGCACCGTCTACCGCCAAAAGGCAGTTAGCAGCTGCTGCTGTGTAGCAATGCAGTCCCACGTCTGCCGGCACCAAGAGGACATATGGTGACGGTGAGCTCAGCTGTGCTGAGCGGGCTCCATGTTGTCTGCACAGGTAACCCAGGTAACCCAGATAAAAAGGCGCGAATCTATTGTCTGCGGTTGCTGTGACGGGGGAGGGAGGGGCCTGATGACATGTACCCAGAACCGCCCGCGACACTGTTTTGCATCATCCGGGCATTGGGATCTCAACCCAGAATTCCAAGGGGCGGCGGAGACTGCGGGAACTGTGGGATAGCTGTGGGATAGCTACCCATAGTGCAATGCTCCGGAAGTCGACGCTAGCCTCGTACTGTGGACGCGGTCTGCCGACTAGAGCACCTAGAGCATTTTATTGTGTGGACATACACAATCGGCTGTATACAACCGATTTCAATAAAACCGGCTTCTATAAATTCGAACTAATTTCGTAGTGTAGACATACCCTTAGTGATAAGAACATAATATAAGAATGGCCGTACTGGGTCAGACCAAAGGTCCATCTAACCCAGTATCCTGTCTACCGACAGTGGCAAATGCCAAGTGCCCCAGAGGGAGTGAACCTAACAGGTAATGATCAAGTGATCTCTCTCCTGCCATCCATCTCCACTCTCTGACAAACAGAGTCTAGGGACACCATTCTTTACCCATCCTGGCTAATAGCCATTAACGGACTTAACGTCCATGAATTTATCCAGTTCTCTTTTAAATGCTGTTATAGTCCTAGCCTTCACAACCTCCTCAGCTAAGGAGTTCCACAAGTTGACTGTGCGCTGTGTGAAGAAGAACTTCCTTTTATTTGTTTTAAACCTGCTGCCTATTAATTTCATTTGGTGATCCCTAGTTCTTGTATTATGGGAATAAGTAAATAACTTTCCCTTATCTACTTTCTCCACATCACTCATGATTTTATATACCTCTATCATATCATATGCCCCCTTCATCTCCTCTTTTCCAAGCTGAAAAGTCCTAGCCTCTTTAATCTCTCCCCATATGGGACCCGTTCCAAACCCCTAATCATTTTAGTTGCCCTTCTCTGAACCTTTTTTAGTGCCAGTATGTACTGGATGGTACTCTTGGGGGCTTTTGGGAACTCTTTTACCATCAAATTGAAGGAAGAAATGGGGTGATTTCATGAATCTGATGGAGCTGTGCCTTGGATACAGCTCTATCATCCTTGCAAGAGACCATTAAAATTTCCAGGGTTCATAAAAATAATTAATTCTTAACAACAATATTTTTTTAACTCTGCAAAGTACCAGATTGTGTTAAGTATTTTAAAAAGTCCCAGGGGGAGATATTCCCCAACTCTTTTCCTCCACTTCAACACAGACCTATCTCAAACCAGACACATACATACACATACATATATATATAAAATGAATTTTAATGTTCTGTTCTGGTGATTGTGGGTGTCTCCTCTCTTCCTCTGGAATAGAGAGGGAGCCATTGTTTGTAATGGGCTCACTCTCTTCAACACAGGAGAGTGGGCTACTGATGAAAAAAGGAGGCGAGTGAGTGAAGGAGCTGCTTGAGAGAGTGAGGAGTGAGAACAGAGTTCCCTCTCTTTCTAGGGAAAGCCAAGGAGCAAGCTAGTTGTGGGGAAGCCAGGCTGCTGTAGAAGTTGGTTGAAGGAGCATCTATCAGGGATGAGGACCAAGTATAGCAAGGATTGTGTCATTAGCAGTGAGAGACACCAAGGTCCTTACTTTGATTATAGATGTAACTGTAGCAGAATGTCAGTGGAACTGAATCTTGTGACACGATAACAGCCATTCACTGTAAAGTACATACTGAGGTCTTTATATATAGACATATTGGAATGAAGCCGAGACCTTTATTTCCGAACTGGGGAACTATTTTCCAGTTTTATTGACAGTTTTGCTACCACACTAAATCTTTTTTTTTTTTAATGGAATGCTCTGGCAAGTCAAAGTAGAACACATCTTATATTTATAGCAAAGAACGGCTTTGATTAATTATATTTGGATAAAATCTCTGTTTCATATTAAATATTTTTCTTTGGTGGATAATACAGTGAGGAAATAGCCTAAATTAGAGCAACACAAAAATGATATTGCAAAAAAGGGAAGAAACCCTTACTTATCTGTATTGTAATTGTTGTTCTTTGAGATGTGGGTGCAAATATGTATTCCACGCAGGTGATGCACGCTGGCAATGCATGCCCAGTGTGCTGGAGCCAGAGAGTTTTCTGCAGCTGTACCTATTGGTGCAGCATATGTGCCCTATGCCTCCTCATGGCCACTCCTACAGCTATATGAGGGCAGTGCCATCACATCCTCCATCAATTCCTTTTCACTGAACTATGGTGGCTCAAAACTCAATGCTGAGGGAATGGATAGAGGGTCGTGGAATACATGTGTGCAATCATATTTTGAAGAACAATGGTTACAGTACAGGTAAGTAACCAGATTTTCTTTTTCGAGTGTTTACACATGTATATTCCACTCAGGTGACTCAAAAGTAATACTGTCAGGAGATCGGGCTCCAAGTATATTTAAACAGTGACTCAATATTGCTTTCCCAAAGTTTGCATCACATCCTGAAGCTGTTGTCATGGCATAATGATGAGTGAATGTATGCACGGAAGACCAAATAGCAGCTCTACACATGTATAGTATGGGGATGTCCCTTAGAAAAACTATTGAGGTTGCTTGAGCTCTTGTGGAATGGGCCAATAGTCTTTGGGAAGGAGAGGCATTTGCTACCCCATATGCTGCTGCAATACAGGAATTAATCCATTTGGAAACTGTCTGTGCTGAAACTGCCTGACCTCTCATTCTGCTATCATATTAAACAAAAAGCCAAGAAGACAGCCTGAAAGTCTTGGTACTATATAGATAGAAGGCCAGTGCTTGCCTGACATCCAAAAGATGCAGATTTGAGTGCCATTTTTGAAAAAAACAAACAAAAAAACAACAGGTAAGTAGATTGCCTGATAAAAATGAAATTTGAACTTTAGTTTACAATTTTGGATGCAGCCTCAAAGCTAATTTATCTTTGAAAAATAATATATAGGATGTACTACTAGGACAGACAGAAGTGTCCCCATTCTCCTATCTGATGAGAAAGGATGCCTTTTGAGACAAGTGAAGCCAAGAACAGGTCACCAAAGGCTCAAATGGAGGATCCATTACAGCCACTAATACAGCGCTGAGGTCCCAAAGTGGTACTGTATCTTTAACAGAAGGAGAAAGGCAAACAATTCCTTTAAAAAATCTAGAAACTATGGAGCTGGAAAAAAACAGATCTCTCTTGAATGGAAGATAGATAGCTAAGTGGACTCTCAGCGAGGCAAGAGAAAGACCTGAGGATTTGAGGTGTAACAGGTACTCAAAAATGTCTTGAATCGTAGCTTTTGCTGGGTGAATTCTGTGAACAATACACCAGATCAAAAAACGTGTCCATTTAGCCAAACACAGGTGAGTCTCATCTTACGCAGGGGTTCCATTCCGGGGTTAGCGCATAAAGTGAAACCCGCGTATAGTCAAAATTACATTGAGTTGAATAGCAGGCAGAATTGCCCGCACTACAAGTACAGTATTAAAATTTTTATTTTTCTCTTTTTTTGCCGACCACGTAAAGCTGAAATCGCGCATGTTAAATGCGCGTAAGATGCGACAGACCTGTACAGGGACCTAGTGGATTGTTATCTAATATTAAGAAGTATCTCCTGAACTGACACTGAGCAGTGCTTCTCCACTTGATCTAACCACTGAACAAACATGCTGTGAGGTGCAGACTATTAAGATCTGGGTGACACATTCATTGGTGTTGCTTGGAAAGCAGATTTGGAAGAGGAGGCAGAGACCATTGGTTTGAATCGAGAGAATATGAAGAGCCAAGAACCAGAGCTGTCTCAATCACACTGGCAATGATAAGAATTATCTTGGTGTGATCTTGTTTTAAACTGAGAACTTGTGGAATGGGGGAAACGCATATATGAGACACGATCCTCATCTCAGCAGAAATGTGTTGGTTATCGAGTCTGGATTATGACTTACTCGAGGACAGAACTGATGGCATTTCTTGTTGCCTTTTGTTGCAAATAGGCTGACTGCTGGAATACCCCAGTTTTGAAAGACGGTCCTTGGCATACTGTTCTTTAGGGGCCATTCATCATTCTACGAGAATCCCCTTCCTGGGTAATCGGCCATCTGTTTCTGGGAGACAGGTAAGTGAGCTGCAATGGGAGTAGTCTTCCTTGATGCCAAAGTCACAGAGATTCATCAATCTTGGCAAAGCTGATCGATCATCTCCCTCCCTATCTGTTTAGGCAGTACACCATGGTTGTATTGTTGGCCAATTTCTGGATCGACAAGCCCTTGAAGTGAGAGCCTTGTGAACTGCCCAGAGTTCAAGGACTCTTGATACAAAAATCTGCTTCTTGCTCTAGTAACGACTGTCCTGGACGAAAGGGGCTGAGAGATATGTTGTTTTGATCCAGGGAACACAGGATCACCGGAGGAACCTAGAACAACTTGTCTAAAGGTGTCTGTTTAGTGAATCTTGATGGATGTGGAGGTTCAGCCTGGCATGTTGGGTCACGTAAGTACACGAGGCCACATATAGTAGCCTTAGGCACACCCGACAGCAGTGTTAAGGTGTGACTTGAGAAATATGCACAACTTGTGAATGGTCTGAAATTTGTCCTGAGAGAGACAAGCCATCGAATTCCTAGAACTGAGTAGGACCCTGATGGACTCAATTTTCTATATTGGGACCAACATGGATTTTCCCTTGTTCAGAATGAGTCCAAGACAGTCGAAGAGACAGATGATGAACTAAACATGGAGAAGTACCTGATGTTTCAATCTGCCTTACACCAACCAATCATCCAGATAAGTAAAGATGTGAATTCCCTTTCTTTTCAAGAAGGTCGCCACCTCCACTAGGCACTAGGTAAATACATGCGGCACTGACAACAGGCCAAACCGAAGTACTGTGTATTGATAATGTCGGCCCGCTGCTACAGATCTCAAAACTTCCTGTGACTTGGCAGCACTGCCACATGGAAATAGGCATTCTGGAGAGAAAGGGTAGCAAACAAGCACTGTGATGTAGGGAAGGATGGATTGATGCTAGGGAAACCATGTAAAATTTTATATATCTGATGAACTCGTTGAGATTTTGGAGGATCAGTATGGGATTCAGACCCTCTCTTGGACTCGGGGATCAGAAAGAGTCATGGATAAAACCCCTTTCCCCAGTGCCAAAGGGAAATTCTTCTATGGCCCCTAGAGTGAGCACAGTCTGAACTTGCTGAAGGAGCACTGACTCCCTGAGATGGTTCCCCAAAAAGGGATAGAGGAGATGAGTGGGAAAGGGGGGAGTGAGAGGAATTGGATAGAATATCCCAGTCTCATAGTAGAACGGTTACTTACCTTCTGTAATTGTTGTTCTTCGAGATGTGTTGTTCACGTCCATTACACATTAGGTGTACGTGCGCCGCGTGCACGGACGTCGGAAACTTTTTCCCTTAGCGGCTCCCGTCGGGCCGGCAGGGCCCCCTCCTTCCCGCCAGAGCGGCGCCCCACTCCAGGGTATATATATCCCTGCCGACCCGACCCCTCCGGTTCCTTCTTGCCGGAGACTCCGACAGAGGGGAAGGAGGGTGGGAAGTGTAATGGACGTGAACAACACATCTCGAAGAACAACAGTTACAGAAGGTAAGTAACCGTTCTTTCTTCTTCGAGTGATTGTTCACGTCCATTACACATTAGGTGATTCCCAAGCTTACCATTGGAGGTGGGTAGGAGTCAAGGTACAACTGAATGTAGCACAGCCCGTCCGACCATCGCGTCCTCTCTGGTCTGATGATGGATCGCGTAGTGGGCTGTGAACGTATGCACGGACGACCAGGTGTCCGCCTTACAGATCTCCTGGATAGGGACCTGCGCCAAGAAGGCCGTTGAGAACGCTTGGGCCCTAGTTGAGTGGGCCCGGATCTCTGGGGCCGGAACATCGGCAAGCTCATAACACGTGCGTATACAATGCACAATCCAAGCCGACAAGCGCTGTGTCGAGATAGGCAAGCCTTTCATACGTTCCGCAATAGCAATGAACAGCTGAGGTGTTCTGCGGAACGACCTGGTCCGTTCCAGGTAGAATGCCAATGCCCTTCGAACATCAAGGGTATGTAGGCTGCGGTGGTGAGGGTCCGTATGGGGTTTAGGAAAGAACACCGGTAGGTAAATGTCCTGCCCCATGTGAAACTGCGATACCACTTTTGGAAGGAATTTGGGGTGCGGCCTCAGTTGCACCTTATCCTTATGAAAGACTGTATAAGGGGGTTCCGAAGTGAGGGCCCTCAATTCCGATACCCTTCTGGCCGATGTGATGGCCATGAGAAACGCCACCTTCCACAAGAGGTGCGTGAGGGAGCAAGTGGCTAGGGGTTCAAAGGGGGGTCCCATGAGCTTTGTTAGGACTAGGTTCAGACTCCACGCCGGGACAGGCGGGCGCGAGTAGGGAAACACCCTCTCCAGCCCTTTGAGGGATCGGGCCACTGTGGGGTTGGAGAACACTGACACTCCCAACTCTCCCGGATGGAAAGCCGAAATGGCGGCTAAATGCACTCTGATCGAGGCGGGCGCAAGCCCTTGATGCTTGAGGTGCAGTAAGTAGTCCAGGATCGACGGAACTGAGGCCTGTAGAGGCTGTATGTGTTGAGGCTCGCACCAGTGGGAGAACCTTTTCCATTTTGCCAGGTAGGTCGCTCTTGTAGAGTGCTTTCTACTACTAAGGAGGATTTGTTGAACCTGGTGAGAGCACCTGTGTTCTGCATCGTTCAGCCAGAGAGATACCACGCCGTGAGATGTAGCGAAGACAGGTTCGGGTGGAGTAGGCGACCCTTGTCTTGTGTGACTAGGTCGCGATGGAGGGGGAGGGTGATTAGGTCAGCTATGGACAATTCCAGCAGGGTCATGAATCAATGCTGGCGTGGCCAGGCCGGGGCGATGAGTATGATTGTCGCCCTGTCCCTGCGGGTCTTGAGGAGAACCCTGTGTATGAGTGGGAACGGAGGGAAGGCATATCTCAGGCTCCCTCCCCATGGGATCGTGAAGGCATCTGCTAATGATCCCTGGCTGAGGTTCTGGAATGAGCAGAACTGAGGGCATTGACTGTTGTCCTTGGTGGCGAATAGATCCACCTGGGGAAAGCCCCACCTCCGGAAGATTGAATGCAGGACGTCTCGCCTCAACGTCCATTCGTGCATTCGGTAGGATCGGCTGAGGCGGTCCGCTAAGCCGTTTTGGATCCCCAGAAGATACGTCGCGATGAGGTGGATCGCATGGGCTATACAAAAGTCCCATAATTGGAGTGCCTCGCGACAGAGGAGAGAAGACCGGGACCCGCCCTGCTTGTTTATATAGAACATGGCTGTAGTGTTGTCCGTCAGGACTGCCACGCTGTGACCTTCTATGGTGGCGTGGAAGGTCTGACAGTTGAAGCGAACCGCTCTTAGCTCCTTTAGATTGATGTGAAGCAGTTTGTCTTCTCTGGACCACAGCCCTTGGGTCCGCAGTTCCCCCAGATGCGCTCCCCAACCCAGGTCCGATGCATCTATTACCAACGTCAGAGTGGGCTGTGGGGCAGCGAAGGGGATCCCTTCGCAGACCTGTTGTTGATCGAGCCACCAGCGGAGCGAGCCCAACACCTGATCTGGGATCGTCACCACTCGATCCAATGGGTCTCTGTTGGGACGGTACGTTTGGGCAAACCACAACTGCAAAGGCCGGAGCCTTAGGCGGACATGTCTGACCACATGTGTGCAAGCTGCCATATGCCCCAGGAGCTGCATGCAACACCTTGCCGTTGTCGTGGGGAATTTTTGGACTGAGCTTACGGCCCTCTGAATTGTCAGGAACCGTGACTCTGGGAGGCTTGCCCGTGCAGTCACCGAGTCCAGGGTCGCACCTATGAAGTCCAGTCTCTGTGTGGGGACTAACGTGGACTTGGGCACATTGACCCAGAGGCCGAGTCTGTCGAACGTCTGCAAGGCCAGCGTCACGTGAGATCGGACCTCGGCCTCCGACCTGCCCACGAGAAGCCAGTCGTCCAAGTACGGAAACACACGCATCCTTCTCTTTCGAAGGAAGGCTGCTACCACGGACATGCATTTCGTGAATACTCGTGGTGCCGATGCCAGGCCGAAGGGCAGGACCGTAAATTGGAAATGGCGCTGGTTGATAACGAAGCGCAGGAACTGCCTGTGGGCCGGATTGATAGCGATGTGAAAATAGGCATCTTTCATATTGAGGGCAGCGTACCAATCCCCCGGATCCAGGGATGGGATAATAGTTCCAAGGGAGACCATACGGAAGCGCGCTTTGATCAGAAACTTGTTTAGGTCGCGCAGGTCCAAAATAGGACGGAGGCCCCCTTTTGCCTTGGGGATCAGGAAGTATCTGGAGTAGAATCCTTTTCCCCTTAGGTCTGGTGGGACCTCTTCCACTGCTCCTGCAGCGAGAAGGGTCTGTACCTCCTGCATGAGAAGTTGCTCGTGAGAGGGGTCCCTGAAGAGGGATGGGGAAGGGGGATGGCAGGGAGGGGGCGAGGAAAACTGGAGGGTATAACCCGCCTTCACTGTGCGCAGGACCCAGCGGTCCGATGTTATGCGCAACCATGCCCGGTAGAAATGGGACAGGCGGTCCTTGAAACTCGGAGGAGGATCCGGTATAGAATGTGGTACGCTGTCCTCGGGCGTAGCTTCAAAAGCCTGGTTTGTTCCCTGGCTGCGGCTTGCCCTGGCCGTGACCCTGGCCCTGGTTAGGCGTATTGTTACGTCTCCGCCTGTTATCCCTGCCACGACGGCGGTACGGTTCGTGCCGAGGACGAGGGTGGTATTGTCTCTGTGGTGGCTGAGGTTTAAAGGGCTTGCGCTGTGTCACCGGGGTGTGCATACCCAACGACTTAAGGGTTGCTCGCGAGTCCTTAAGGCTATGTAGCCTGGCGTCCGTTTGGTCAGAAAACAAGCCCGACCCTTCAAACGGGAGGTCCTGCAGTGTGGTCTGCACCTCTGTCGGAAGGCCTGAAGCCTGTAACCATGCCGAACGCCTCATCACTACCCCCGACGCGATTGTTCTAGCCGCTGCATCGGCCGAGTCGAGGGAGGCCTGCAATGAGGTCTTGGCCACCGCCATCCCCTCGTCCACCAGGGCCGTGAACTCCTGGTGTGCATCAGGCGGTAGGGAGTCCTTAAACTTGGAGACTGATGCCCAAGAGTTAAAATTGTGCCTGTTTAGAATCGCCTGCTGATTAGCGATCCTCAGCTGAAGGCCCCCAGATGAATAGACTTTCCTCCCGAACAAGTCTAAATGCTTAGCTTCCTTGCCCTTGGGCGCAGGAGCTTGCTGGCCATGACGCTCTCTCTCATTGACCACCGAGACCACCAGCGAACAAGGGGACGGGTGTAAAAAGAGGAAGTCAAACCCTCTAGATGGGGCGAAGTATTTCCTCTCCACGCCTCTTGCAGTCGGTGCACTGGAGGCCGGCGTTTGCCACACCGTCTTATAGTTGGACTGGACCATCCGTATAATCGGGAGAGCGACTCTAGAGGGCCCCTCCGGGCTCAGGATATCGACCATGGGGTCCTCCTGTTCTACGGTCTCCTCCGCTTGCAAGCCCAGATTGAGGGCTACCCGACGAAGCAGGTCCTGGTGCGCCCGATGGTCAATCGGGGGAGGGCCGGACACCGTCGTGCCCGCTACTGCCTCGTCTGGCGAGGAGGAAGAGGTCGGGGCCTTTTGCCCATCCTCATTTTCCTGCAACCCGGCGTCGACCGGTTGCTCCTCTGGGGCCTGACCCACAGTGTGGGACTGGGACGGTACCGTGCTCGGTGCCGAGTCCGCTCCCTCCCGCTCCGGTGATCTAGAGACCGTTGCCTCCTTATGCGATGGCGGGCGGTGCCGCGGGGAGCGGGATCGGTACCCTGATGGCCCGGATCTCGAGGCCCTCGATGGAGGCCCTTGCTGGTGGTAGACCCAGGGTGTCCAGAATGGCCATTGGCTCGGTTGGCCCCGCTGGGAATGGCCATAGGCTTCGTAGTCCCTGTTGGCCTGCGCCCTATGGGCATACCCGCCGTACCGGTCTGAGTCAGTCCCCGAGACCACGGACGGTGACCTGGAAGGCCACGGCGGAGCCGTAGGATGGTGCCGGTCCGGGTTTGGTGAGTAGCGCCTCCGCGACCAGGACCTGGAGCAACGTCTCGCCGACCTGGACCTGGATCGGTACCGGTGATCGCGGGACCGGGAACGACTATGGCTGGTCGGCATCAGGTAACGTACCGCCGATACCTCGCGGTGCCGACTCGTGCTTGGTTGCTGAGTCGGTGCCGACCGCTTGTTGAAGCCCGACTGCTGCGGTGCTTCCTGCGCCGAGGGCAACCAGGAGTCCACTGAGGCGGAGCTCGACCGGGACCGGTTCCCGGAACGGTGCCGAGACGGCGACCGTGATGGGCGCACCATCGCCGGCTTGCCTCTGTGTGGCAGCTTCGGCGGAGCGTCCTCAGTACGTGTAGGGGCCTCAACGGACAATGCAATGAGGTCCTTAGCTGCCTCAAATGTGTCCGGAGTGGAGGGCTGTTCCACGAGCTCCTCCAGCCCTTCATCTTCTCTCGACGCGCCCATCTCGGGGCTCGACGGGCCTTTCGGCGCCGGAACCACTACCGGGGTCTGTGCCGGGGCCGTACCGGCCTTAAGCGCACTCGAGGTCTTCGCCGGCGCCACCCTCTTATGCGGGGAGCGTCCTCGGGCCTTGGGTTGGCCCTTCGATCTTGCCGGCGAAGACGACCGGCGTCGTACATGCCCCCGTTGGGACGGTGCCGTGGGCTTTGGGTGACCCGCCGGCGCCGGTTCCCGCACCGATGCCGGGGCGCTCCGCACGGAGGCAGATGGTGCCGTCGAAGTGGAGGGCTGTAACGCCGTCTCCATGAGCAGCTGCTTAAGGCGAAAGTCTCTTTCTTTCTTAGTTCTGGGCTTGAAGGCCTTGCAGATCTTGCAGCGCTCTTTCTGGTGAGCTTCCCTCAGGCAGCGGAGACACGAGTCGTGGGGGTCGCTCAATGGCATAGGCTTGCGGCACGTGGCACAAGCCTTGAAGCCTTGGGCGTGCGGCATGCCCCGCCGCCCAGGGCCGGTGCCGGGGTTGACCAAGCAACCACAGCAGGACTTTAAGTACCTAATGAGCTGTTAACTACTAAGCTCAACACTACTACTAATTAACTGATAACTGCTAAATAACACTAATGACTATGCTAAGGGACACTCTCAGACGAGAGACAGAGTTGTTCCAACGCCGCCACGGACGGTAAGAAGGAACTGGAGGGGTCGGGTCGGCAGGGATATATATACCCTGGAGCGGGGCGCCGCTCTGGCGGGAAGGAGGGGGCCCTGCCGGCCCGACGGGAGCTGCTAAGGGAAAAAGTTCCCGAATCCGTTCACGCGGCGCGCGTACACCTAATGTGTAATGGACGTGAACAATCACTCGAAGAACCACCTTAGGATCCATTTGTCTGTGGTTATGATCTCTCAAGCACTGAGGAAGTGGCATATCTGTCCCCATGCATGGGGGGGAGATAACAGAAAAATCGCCAACGATTGTATTGCTCTCTTTGAAGGAGAAGTTAACTGTGCTGCTTCCAAACAGCAGACTGAGGATGAGCTGGCTGATTTGCATAGGAATTGGTGGATCTCCTTCTCTGTGATTTGTGCTTCCTCCTCAAAAAATTCTACAACTGTGAGCAGCTCTGGTTTGTTTTATGAGTCCTCTTTTGGGGAAGCTCTGGATAAGAAGACCAACACCTCTTCCTCAGAGAAGAGACTGAGGCCATGTCTACACTAGAGAGCTTACAGCGGTACAGCTGTAGTGATGCAGCTGTGCCGCAGTAAGATCTCCCATATAGCTGCTCCAAGCTGATGGGAGAGAGCTCTCCTGTCGACATAATTAAATGACCCCTAACAAAAGGTGGGAGCTATGTCAGCAGGATTGGGTCTCCTGCTCCCATAGCGCTGTCCATACCAGCACTTCTGTTGGTGTAACTTATGTCGCCCAGGGAGGTGTTTTTTCACACTCAGGAGCGAGATAAGTATACTGACAAAAGTGCTAGTGTAGACATAGCCTGAGTCTAGGGGTCTGTCAGAGACCATTGCAGCCTCATTAGTGGACTGCAGGTAGGCAATAGGTGTTTGGTTGAGGGTCCTGGGGCTGAGGTGTGTCTCATGGCCTGCTTCATAAAGTGTTGCTTGAGGCACAGATCTTTGGAAATCTGTATTCTTTTTCTGAAAGAATGGCAAATACTGCACCTCTCCCTAATGTGCCCCTCGCCAAGACAGAGAAGGCAGAGCACATGAGGGTCACTATTTGGGATAGACACCCCACATGACAGGCATTGCTAAAAGTCCGGGGAGTGCTGCATGTCACCAGTGTCTAGCACTGAAGACTAACTACTAACAAACAAAATAAAACCCTAAAACAAAATAAAATAACAAAAGAAGTCTAATTATGGGGTACTAACTTCTATTTACAGGGAAGGCAGAGAACTAATCTTGCTGACTACAAAAAGAAAAAATCATGAGGTAAACTGCCCAGGAAGCTTCAACTCAGGCTCTGGGTGGTGATAAGGAACTGACAGGGTCAGGGCAGTGCCACTCTCGTATAGCCTCAGGAGGGGCCAGGAGAAGGTGCAGGATGCATTCACGGACCCAATGGGTACTGCTGCATAAAACACTCTGGCTCTGGTGTACTGGGCACCCACACACTCCTGAGTGGAATACACATGTTCAACCACTCAAAGAGGAACTCTTGCTTCTCTTCCTCGGCCCAACAAACTGTATATTGGATCTCCTCAATTATATTTCAGCCATAGGCCCCAATTCAGGACAGCATTTAAACATACATTAAAGCCCATTCTTATTCAGTAAGGTACATGTTTAAGTAAGGAAGTGCTTAAATCCCTTAAGTAAATATTTCTTCCAAATTACATGACTGAATGGAGACACACTGGAGGCTGCACAATCTAATCTAATAATTATGAGGGTTTATGTTGAAATATATTTTACTAATCATTAAAATAATATTAATGTACTAATATAAAATATGATTTTGTATTGACTACTCAGAACTACAGTATACAGTATGAGTGTTTTCTTTGCACAGTTTTGATGTGCTTCTTTCTTAATACACCCCATATCACTAACACTTTCAATAGTGGACTACATCTACACAAAAATTAATATAAAAGGAAAAAGACTATTAAAAATGGTTTCTCTGCCCCGCCACTTTGTATTTGAATTTGGGCTGGTGTCCCATCAGATTAAGGTAGAGGCAAAGCAAGCGTAAAATTATGAGCAAAACATTAGACTTTGTGACAGAAAAGTGGCCACTTCATTGGTTGGAGGACTGCAGAGAGTAATTCTAATATTTTAAACAGTGAACTACAAAGTACCTAAACATACCTATAGAATACACCTATTTGTATGTCAATGTCTTTATGAATTTAGCATATATTCCGCCCAATGCCAATAGTATTTAAAAAGGCATAAGGAACATTCACTGAACACAAGAGGTCTGTATTTAACCCTGAGGTAAATCAAAACTGTGATTCATCTGAACTAAGCTTAAAGGAAGAATGCCAGAATTAGAGTGATGTTTCAGTAATACGAGCTAAAAACTATGTCCAATTTCCAACCTCAACGGAAGAAACACTGCTGGTAATGTATTCCCCCCTCAAGAAAGAAACTGCCAGATTTTAACTTCAACTGTAAATAACTCCAGAATCTTTTACTAGAAGACAAACTTTAGTTCACCCTGGCGTAGTCCTGTTTGAAGAGGACAATGTTAACGCAAACTAGCAAGCTTTTAGTTTGCGCCTGCTGCATCCACATGGTGGAATTACAGCTCAGCACTTTGGTGCGTACTGCTATTCACACACCCTGTAGTCCAAACTGTGGGGCAGTATAGACAAGCCCTAGGAGTGAAATTTCCAGCCCCACATGCTAATAATTTACTCCTGAATTGCTTATGTTTAAGGCTAAGATTTGTCACAGATATTTTTAGTAAAAGCCACAGACAGATCATGGGCAAAAGAGAAAAATTCATGGAAGCCATGACCTGTCCATGACTTTTACTAAAAATATCCTTTACAAAATGGGGATCTGCGGGTCCTCACACCGCCTGAAGCGGGGCAGCTGCGCTGGGGTTAGGAGCAGCCTGCAGCAGCTGAGGGGGTACTCCTGCTGTCTGCAGCTCTGGGGATCCCTCGCTGCCTATGGGGGATGGGAGTTGTGGGGTTCCCCCGCTGCCCTCAGCCGCCTGGAACTTGGGGGTTCCCCCACCATGGCAAGGAGTGCAGGGTTCCCTGCCGCCAGCGAGCTTGGGGGGTTCCTCCGCTGGCGGTGGCCAGGAGCGTGGGGGTACCCTGCCTCCTGGGAGCTGCGTGGTATCCCACCGCTCACAGTGGCTTGGAGCTCCAGGGACTGCCAGAGGCAGCGGGGGACCCTGCAATTCCCAACCACTGCAGGCTGAAGTCACGGAGGTCGCTGGAAATCTCAGATTCTGTGACCTCTGTGACTAAATCATAGCCTTACTTATGTTCTATTGTCTGCTAATCCATTGACAGGAAAATGGTACAGTATGTGGTCTTGTTGGGAGGACAGAAGCAGAAATGTTCTCTGCAACCGCTAAATCCTGGATGAGTTATCTCAACTCCAGATAGTCTTTAAACTGATTTTTTGGGCAAAGGAAAGATGGTGCTCTCTTTACTTAGGATTGTTTTGAAGAACCAAGGAATTTGTTTGATACAGTGGATTGTGCTTGAATACGGAATTTATCATTGGTATCAACAGATTAGGAGAAATTGTAATGTTTGTTCCAGTGTTTATATGGACATAGCAGCCTTTCCAAATTCATCTATCCATCTATTTCATGACAATATTTACATTCTTTCTGTCCTGAGTTCTGTGTTCCTCCACTTTTTCATACTAGAAACTACAAACACCTAGGCAAAATTCACCGGGCTTCACAAAAAGGGATGCCACAAATACAGTATATGTCTTTTTAATCTACAATGATTTACATCTCACCAAATAAGATTTTAGTATTAACCACAAACATGAATAATCCAGATTTTAGAAGAAATATACATAAAGCACATATGGGTGTGGCTGACTGGGAGGTGCTACCAAAATATAAATACTAACTAAATAATAATTTTAGTAAATAAAAATATATTGACATTTTTACAATTCAAATGCCAAAATGAGGGCTACTCATGTAAAAGGTTTTATGCTATATAATAGTAATAAATAAGTAATAAATAAAAAAAATCCAAAATATTTTATAACAAGAGTTTCTTTGTGCTATGGGCTAAGTATTTTTAGTAGGGCTGTCAAGTAATTAAAAAAATGAATCGCAATTAATCGCGTGATTAAAAAAATGAATCACAATTAATCGCACAGTTAAACAATAATAGAATACCATTTATTTAAATATTTTTGGATGTTTTCAAGATTTTCAAATATACCAATTTCAATTACAAAATAGAATACAAAGTGTACAGTGCTCACTTTATATTTATTTTTTATTACAAATATTTGTACTATAAAAAAAAGAAATAGTATTTTTCAATTAACCTAATACAAGTACTGTAGTACAATCTCTTTATCATGAAAGTTGAACTTAAAAATGTAGATTTATGTACGAAAAAACTGCATTCAAAAATAAAACAATGTAAAATTTTAGAGCCTGCAAGTCCAATCAGTCTTACTTTTTGTTCAGCCAATTGCTCAGACAAACAAGCTTGTTTACATTTGGAGGAGATCATGCTTCTTGTTCACAATGTCACCTGAAAGTGAGAACAGGTGTTCTCATGGCACTGTTATAGCCGGCATTGAAAGATATTTATGTGCCTGATGTGCTAAAGATTCATATGTTCCTTCACGCTTCAAACACCATTCCAGGGGACATGCATCCATGCTGATGATGGGTTCTGTCAATAACAATCCGAAGCAGTGTGGACCGATGCATGTTCATTTTCATTATCTGAGTCAGATGCCACCAGCAGGTTGATTTTTGTTTTTGGTGGTTTGGGTTCCATAGTTTCCACATCGGAGTGTTGCTCTTTTAAGACTTCTGAAAACATGCTCTACACCTCATCCTTCTCAGATTTTGGAAGGCACTTCAGATTCTTTAACCTTGGGTCGAGTGCTGTAGCTATCTTTAGAAATCTCACATTGGTACCTTTCTTTGCGTTTTGTGAAATCTGCAGTGAAAGTGTTCTTAAAATGAACAACGTGTAATGGGTTATCATGTGAGACTGCCATAACATGAAATATATGGCAGAATGCTGGTAAAACAGAGCAGGGGACATAGAATTCTCCCACAAGGAGTTGAGTCACAAATTTAATTAACACATTACTTTTTTAACGAGCGTCATCAGCATGGAAGCATGTCTTCTGGAATGGGGCCAAAGCATGAAGGGGCACACGAATGTGTAGCATATCTGGCATGTAAATACCTTGCAATGCCGGCTACAAAATGCCATGCAAATACCTGTTCCGACTTTCAGGTGACACTGTAAATAAGAAGAGGGCAGCATTATCTCCTGTAAATGTAAACAAACTTGTTTGTCTTAGCAATTGGCTGAACAAGAAGTAGGACTGTGTGGACTTGTAGGCTCTGAAGTTTTACATTGTTTTGTTTTTGAGTGCAGTTATGTAACAAAAATAAAATCTACATTTGTAAGTTGCACTTTCAGAACAAAGAGATTGCACTACAGTACCTTGTATGCAGTGAATTGAAAAATAATATTTTAGCATTTTTTCAGTGCAAATATTTGTAATAAAAAATAATACACACTTTTATTTCAATTACAACACAGAATACAATATATATGAAAATGTAGAAAAACATCCAAAATATTTAATAAATTTCAATTGGTATTCTATTGTTTAACAGTGCAATTAAAACTGCGATTAATCACGATTTATTTTTTTGAGTTAATTGTGTGAGTTAACTGCGATTAATCGACAGCCCTAATTTTTAGTAGATTTTACATACTGGAAACGAAAACGAAAAAAGATCTATATCAACATTCTTAGGCTAAGCTTCATTTCTAGAGAAAGGCCTTAAGAATACTGATTTGTCAAGTTATTTTCACCATTTCTACAGATTAACTCAATAAAATCTTGGATGTATACTGCACACACCTAAAGGAGAATTAATATGGACAGACACAGGTCTAGTGTCTGTCCAACTGATGTACAGATTTACAAGGGAGCGGGAGGTTGCAATGAACCACATTCTTTTTCAGGAACTAGCCAGAATCCAAATGGGAAGCATACATCTTGCTCCCTCCTATTGCCCCAGCAGGAACTATGAAGAGGGATAGGAAAGGCTTTGGTGGTACCTGCCCTGGCACAGTCAGAAGGGGGTGTATATTGTATCCTCTTAAAGGATTGTGTATTAACTGGAGATTTATTTACTCTTTTTTGGCTCCTTTATAGTTTGCACAGCTGTTTGGAAAATAACAAATTCTACACAAATATTTCCAGCATGTGGGATTATCTGCTTCTTTCCACTAATTCCTTTAAAATGGAGGTTTGTCTCTGAATGTTGCCAATACTTTGGTCTAATGTCTTATAATTGGCCTAAATAGTAACTTATGTATTAGACCAAGAATGGCCTAAATATCTTTCTCTTCTGTGAGTCAGATGGTGCACTGGGTGGCAAACAAGACTATACTGTAATATAGAGCAGTGGTTTTCAAACTTTTTTTCTGGTGATTCAGCTGAAGAAAATTGTTGATACCTGCAACCCAATGGAGCTGAGGATGAGGAGTTTATGGTGTGGGAGAAGGCTCAGGGCTGGGGCAGGGACTGGGGTGCAGGAAGGGGTCAGGGCTCTGGGCTGGGGGTACAGGCTCTGGGGTCGGGCCAGGGATGAGGGGGTTGGGGTGCAGGAAGGGGCTCCGGGCTTGGGGGGGCTCAGGGTTGGGGCAGGGGATTTGGGGCATGGGGCTGGGGCACGGGCTTACCTCCGGCGGTTCCTGGTCAGTGGTGCAGCTCGGGTGCAGAGGCAGGCTTCCCGCCTGATCTGGCACCGCAGACCGCACTGCACCCCAGAAGCGGCCAGCAGGTCTGGATCCTAGGCGGAGGCACGCAAGCGGCTCCGCATGGCTCTCGCCTGCAGGCACCATCCCTCCACCACCAGTGTGGAGCAAGTGCTCGGGCAGCACACGGAGCCCTGTGGCACCCCTGCCTACGAGCTGGACCTGCTGCTGGCTGCTTCCGGGTAGGGACTACTAGTTTTACAACTAGTTTTTACTGGCCAGCTGCCAGTGCTAAGCAAGGCGACCCAGTGCCTTGGATTCTGCAACCCAGTACTGGGTCGCGACCCAAACTTTGAAAATCATTGACATATAGAATGTTTAATTTTTGGCTATGCAAGAATTTATCTCAGACAACATATCCCATTTCTTCTGTAGCAGACTCTTATTAGAGTTTTTCTTTTTAATTCTGTCTTCCCTCTCTATTTAATCCTCTTTTCAGGATAATAACAGCTTAAATTTCTGTAGTGTTCAGCATGTGCCTTTTTCTGATAGTTTTGTTTTGTTTTTTTTTAGAGGAGTTTAGAGACAATTTTACAAACCTGCAGAAAGGCAGTGTTAACTAGTGTTATCCAATGGTTAAAGCACAAGACTGGGAAGATTTGATTTCTGTCCCAGCTACTGACTCACTACATCAATTGCAGCATGTCTCAACATTTTCCTTTGCCTCACTTTCTCTATTTATGTAATGGGGTTCATAACACTTTGATATCTCACATGGTGTTTTGATGCTTAATTTTATACTGAAAACTCTATGGTCCTTGGAAAAAAGGTGCTAAGTAAGTGCAAAGTATAACTTATTTTGTGATAACCTACTTCCCCCTTCCTTAAATCTGTCTGCTAGTGCAGCCTTCTAACAGATATTACAAAGGGAATGGGATGGATGCCATGTTGTTGTAGCTGTGTCGGTCCTAGTATATTAGAGACAAGGCGAGAAATATCTTTTATTGGACCAAACTTCTGTTGGTGAGAGAGACAAGCTTTTGAGCTACACAGACCTTGAAAGCTTGTCTCTCACCAACAAAGGTTGGTCCAATAAAAGATATTACCTCACCCACCCTATCTCCCTAAGATAATAGGTATCCATGTAAATGTAACTTTAATAGGCAAGTTTACTGGATGAAATGCTAAATTATTACATCTAAACTGATCCACAGCCTAAAAATTAACACTATAGGAGCCACAGGAATCTGTTCACCTTCAACAAATAACCAAAAAGAGCACCCATCAACAAACAGCTGTGTGAAGCTAACAAGTGAACAAGTCAACTGGGAATAGTCTCCCTGCTGCAATGATAGCGTTCATTTGCTTGGAAAAGTGTCATTGGCTGCACAAATTAGTGGACAGGGCAGAGCACCTAAGGAATAGGTAGTATTCTGGGACCGTTTCCCTCAGCTTTAGGGGACAAAAGCTGCTCATCAGATATGCTAGAAATCTCTACTGGCCATCTTCTAAACTTCTACTTGTAGCAAAGAATTGCTTTGAGTCTTCTGACAATCCCATAAAAAACAAAACAAAACAAAAAAACCACCACTTTAGAGTCAGTACTCTGGAGCCCACAGAAGTGCACATTTCATACCTGCCAAAACAGCATGGGTCCAGACTGCTGACTAATATTAATGTCATCCAACTATTTAATGTGCTGTTTAGAAAACATTTGATCCAGTGCTTGGCCAATGCAAAAAATTGTGTAAAACTGCGAAATGTAAACTAACAGCAGCTACTAAAACAATCTGTGAACTGCAACAGGAAACTAGTGGTCCTTGCAACACTACTGTAGTTTAATCATAAAGATGGCAGGTAAAAAGCGTTTCATGTCAAGACCCTAAATTTGGGGTCCTCTCTTTCTTCTGCAACATCTGTTGACATCATTAACACCTAAAAGAAGGTAGGGAACTGCATTCCTTCAACTGCTTTAGTTGATGAAACCACTAACAGTTGAAAGGAAAACACAGATCTAAGATCTTAGCAGATACATATAACAAGAAATTATTTTCAACTTCTTTGCTCTAATGTAGATTTATTTGTAATTTTGAAGTCTACACATGTAGTCTGTTAATGATGCAAGGTCTTAAATAGCCTTTGAGATTTAAAAAAAAACATTTATTGTTCATCTTTAGGAAAAGTTTCTTGGTTTATTAATATAATTCCAGCCTAGTCAGATTATTTAAGACCTTCTTTTAGAATAAACAGAAAATATCGATGTTTGTTTTGTAAGAGAGAATTTTTTTCAGATCACATATTATTACAGACATTAAAGATGGCTAAGAATCTGTCTCACATTCCTTTTCAATATAAGCATTCCCAGTTTTTTACCCTTTCACTCCTTGATATGCCATGTCTCATTACCTCAGCAGATTTTCTCAGAGCCTGCGTTGGATAGATTCTAGACTCTTATTACTGGCAAGAATTCACTTTTTGTCCGCCAGGCACAGTAGCATGGTTAATATTAGCTCCCAGTAAAATACTCTGTGTTCTGGCTGAAAGGATAAAAATCTACCTTTTTTAAAATTTCTCAGTAGTATGATAATGTTCCACCCTAGACCTACTGTTGCTCTGTTCCTTTCTTCCAGTTTGTTTTTTCAACGATTGTACTAGGTAACACAGGGCCCTATGCTTAGCTTAATAGCAGTATAATCTTTCCTTTTAACTTTTTCCTTTGTTAAAAATGTCTTTTTACACTAGAAAACCACACTGATCCAGGCTTTAGTGTTTGCCTCATGAAGTTTCTTGTCTTCTCATTCACTCTTTTATTGAGGGATATAAAGTTACCTTTCCTAGATTATTTGTCTTCAGTTCTGTTAAAGACTTGCTTAATTTCCTGGCACAATATATGATGTAAGCTCTGAACTGAGCTGTTGGTTGACTCATAGGCAGTCTTCTATTCCCTCTTTCACAAAGTATGTTCAAACTGGAGTTCCTATTGCTATTGCCTTGATCTCAGAGCAACTGGCAAATACTTAAGTCCTGATGCTGGATAGTTAGATATTTTATTTTTGAAATGTTAACTGCTTTCAGGCTACTGTGCTGAAAGGTGGCTTTCTGACTAAACTGGATTTGAGCACTACCTTGATTCCAGAAGATCTTTCAGAAACAGAAGTCTCACACTGCTATTTTTCTGTAGGTCTGTGTACACGTTTAGAATGTGGGCTGTATTCTGCCCAGCATCAGAGTGATGCAAAAATCACACAAATCGGCAGGAAGTTCTAGAGGAACAGAGTTTCCTGGCACACAAGGGAACATGTCCACTGTTTCCTGCTTAAAAGGGTGTAGTGTATGCTCACCCACTTTGTGACAAGTTGGCTCTGCTGCTCCTTCTTCTCAAGCCTTCCCTTCCCACTTTGAGGTGGCTTGCAATTCCAGACTCACATGATCCCTACACTCATGAGTGCAAGAACCATGATTACGCTCAACTTCCATGAGGGGGCATAAGCTCTTTTCACCCACCCATCCATTCTTGTCAATCCATTCACGGTTAGGAATCTCAGGATACCATCTAGTCCTACATTTTTCAGATATCTATTTAGACGATAATCTAACAAAGTAATCCTACAGACTTTTTAGAATTCAATCCGACTTTATGTACTGCAGATGCATAATGTTGCAATTTGAGCATAGCCTGGGGAACCACAGTAGAATACTATCAGGGTGCTCTAACTTGCACTGGAGACTGGTCTGGCACCAGGACAGGGCCAGACAATAGGATTCAGCCCTAGAGACTTTTATTATAGGACTCTGGCAACACCTGTTTTAGTTTGGAACATCATGACATAGTTAAATATACTGGACTGAACACTAGTCTTCTGCCCCCTAAATTTCCAACTGAGAGACTAAATCTCATCAATTTCCGAGCAGTTAAGGGTTATTGTCACTAGTGTCAGTGCTGTAATACAGAACTGATTTAATATAATTTTATTATATAGTAATTACCACATCTACTATTTATTTATTGTTAACTATCAACAATATGCTCTGTGTCTACATAATACCTGTGTATAGAATAAGCCACTCATCAGTATTCAGAAAACCTAGAATACCTAGCCACATCTTCTAATTTTTCTGGTATTATATGCTAAAAATTGTTAATTTAGTAAACACTTCTTCTTTTGTATGGCTGGTGTAGAGCACCAACTACAATTTCACCTGAAGCTGATTGAGCCAAAAGGCTACATCAGGAGTAGCAGAATTTATTGCAGCAATGCCTCCTTCATATTTATAAATTGGGCAGTAGGTGGTGATATGTTCGATGGTCTGTCGTGGGGAATCACACTTGCACACCAGTGAGTCCTTGATTTTCCATTTGTGCATTAGATATCCGCATCTACCATGGTTGGTTAGAATTCGGTTCAGTGTTGACCAAGATGACCGTGGAAGGGATCTGGCACAAAGTGCTTATTTTTTAAGTCTTGTGTAGCCCAATTTGCTTTCCAAGCCTCCTTCTGATCACAGCCTGATTGCATGAGACTTAACAAATGTTCCCAGAAAGGCTTGCAGGACCCAAGATGTTGTGGGGGAAGGAGGGGGTGTGGCGTTGTCAAGGTCTTGGTGAATAGGAAGACATCTGTTTTCCTGGATTCACTGAGCTTTGTGGAATGTTGCAGCAGTTCGTGATATTGGCGGGGAAGCGATGTTAGACAGGACAGGTAGCCATGGTGTTGGAGTCAACTTAAGGGTTCCCATGATGCACCACATCACTGTATTTAGCTGGGTAGCCACGAGACGTGTGTAGCTGCATCTGCTCCATACCAGTGCACAATATTCAGCTACTGAACATACAAGTGTTATTGCAGATGTTGGCAACACTGATGCAACCCAGGAGCGGCGAACAGCAGAGGCTAACAGCGGGAGTTTGCCTGGGAGCTGTCCGAGAGGAGGTACGCTAAGTGCTGCATTAGGGGGGCTGTGTTGGTGAGTATCTGAGTGTCTGCTGCTGGGACAGTTGGTCAGTTTGACCGTGTGCTTGATTGCTTGCTTGTTTGTTTGAAAAGTGTGAATTGGGAGTGCTTTGTTCCAGCTGGGCCTTGAGTGGGCCTGACTGGTATATAAGGGCAGTCAGCAGCGAACCAGCTGAGCGGCGAACAGCAGAGGCTAACAGCGGGAGTTTGCCTGGGAGCTGTCCGAGAGGAGGTACGCTAAGTGCTGCATTAGGGGGGCTGTGTTGGTGAGTATCTGAGTGTCTGCTGCTGGGACAGTTGGTCAGTTTGACCGTGTGCTTGATTGCTTGCTTGTTTGTTTGAAAAGTGTGAATTGGGAGTGCTTTGTTCCAGCTGGGCCTTGAGTGGGCCTGACTGGTATATAAGGGCAGTCAGCAGCGAACCAGCTGAGCGGCGAACAGCAGAGGCTAACAGCGGGAGTTTGCCTGGGAGCTGTCCGAGAGGAGGTACGCTAAGTGCTGCATTAGGGGGGCTGTGTTGGTGAGTATCTGAGTGTCTGCTGCTGGGACAGTTGGTCAGTTTGACCGTGTGCTTGATTGCTTGCTTGTTTGTTTGTTTGAAAAGTGTGAATTGGGAGTGCTTTGTTCCAGCTGGGCCTTGAGTGGGCCTGACTGGTATATAAGGGCAGTCAGCAGCGAACCAGCTGAGCGGCGAACAGCAGAGGCTAACAGCGGGAGTTTGCCTGGGAGCTGTCCGAGAGGAGGTACGCTAAGTGCTGCATTAGGGGGGCTGTGTTGGTGAGTATCTGAGTGTCTGCTGCTGGGACAGTTGGTCAGTTTGACCGTGTGCTTGATTGCTTGCTTGTTTGTTTGAAAAGTGTGAATTGGGAGTGCTTTGTTCCAGCTGGGCCTTGAGTGGGCCTGACTGGTATATAAGGGCAGTCAGCAGCGAACCAGCTGAGCGGCGAACAGCAGAGGCTAACAGCGGGAGTTTGCCTGGGAGCTGTCCGAGAGGAGGTACGCTAAGTGCTGCATTAGGGGGGCTGTGTTGGTGAGTATCTGAGTGTCTGCTGCTGGGACAGTTGGTCAGTTTGACCGTGTGCTTGATTGCTTGCTTGTTTGTTTGAAAAGTGTGAATTGGGAGTGCTTTGTTCCAGCTGGGCCTTGAGTGGGCCTGACTGGTATATAAGGGCAGTCAGCAGCGAACCAGCTGAGCGGGGAACAGCAGAGGCTAACAGCGGGAGTTTGCCTGGGAGCTGTCCGAGAGGAGGTACGCTAAGTGCTGCATTAGGGGGGCTGTGTTGGTGAGTATCTGAGTGTCTGCTGCTGGGACAGTTGGTCAGTTTGACCGTGTGCTTGATTGCTTGCTTGTTTGTTTGAAAAGTGTGAATTGGGAGTGCTTTGTTCCAGCTGGGCCTTGAGTGGGCCTGACTGGTATATAAGGGCAGTCAGCAGCAAACCAGCTGAGCGGCGAACAGCAGAGGCTAACAGCGGGAGTTTGCCTGGGAGTTCGCCTAGGGAGAGCGCACTGAGGCTTTCATCTGCAGGTTTCTCCCAGTAGTTCCTGCAACAGTTGAGGAAGCTCCTAAGAGGACGGTGATATGGAAGGTGAGCGATCAGCTGTTGTAACCTGCACAGGTTGTGCCATGTTTGTCTTTCTTCCGCAGGACAGAAGCGACTTTGTCTGCACAAAATGCAAGCTGGTCTCCATATTGGAGGAGAAGGTTCGAGGGCTGGAGAAACAAGTATCGACTCTGCGTTGCATAAGGGAAAATGAAGATTTCCTGGACAGACGTCAGGAGATGCTTCTACGGCCACAATGTTCTGAAGATTCAGAGCAGGCGCAGCAGGGACAGAAGGATTGTGAGGAGGTTTGGCAGCATGTGACCTCCAGAAGAAGAAAGAGGAGCGTCCATGCACCAGCAATGGAGATACAGGTGAGGAATCGTTTCCATGTTCTCTCTACAGGTGCTAATGCGGAGAGTGGACTAGATGGCCCATCTGAGGGAAGGGAGCAGAAGGAGACTCCACCGATTGGAAGGCAAAAGATGCACTGTCCTAGGGATGGGGGTTCCACGACCACCACTCCCAAGAGGAGGAGGAGGGTGGTGGTGGTCGGGGACTCCCTCCTCAGGGGGACTGAGTCATCTATCTGCCGTCCTGACCGGGAAAACCGAGAGGTCTGCTGCTTGCCAGGAGCTAGGATACACGATGTGACGGAGAGACTGCCGAGACTCATCAAGCCCTCGGATCGCTACCCCTTCCTGCTTCTCCACGTGGGCACCAATGATACTGCCAAGAATGACCTTGAGCGGATCACTGCAGACTACGTGGCTCTGGGAAGAAGGATAAAGGAGTTTGAGGCGCAAGTGGTGTTCTCGTCCATCCTCCCTGTGCAAGGAAAAGGCCGGGGTAGAGACCGTCGAATCGTGGAAGTCAACGAATGGCTACGCAGGTGGTGTCGGAGAGAAGGCTTTGGATTCTTCGACCATGGGATGGTGTTCCAAGAAGAAGGAGTGCTAGGCAGAGACGGGCTCCACCTAACGAAGAGAGGGAAGAGCATCTTCGCCAGCAGGCTGGCTAACCTAGTGAGGAGGGCTTTAAACTAGGTTCACCGGGGGAAGGAGACCAAAGCCCTGAGGTAAGTGGGGAAATGGGATCCTGGGAGGAAGCACAAGCAGGAGAGCGCAACAGGGGAGGACTCCTGTCTCATGCTGAGAAAGAGGGACGATCGTTGAGTTATCTTAAGTGCCTATACACAAATGCAAGAAGCCTGGGAAACAAGCAGGGAGAACTGGAAGTCCTGGCACAGTCAGGGAACTATGATGTGATTGGAATAACAGAGACTTGGTGGGATAACTCACATGACTGGAGTACTGTCATGGATGGATATAAACTGTTCAGGAAGGACAGGCAGGGCAGAAAAGGTGGGGGAGTTGCGTTGTATGTAAGAGAGGAGTATGACTGCTCAGAGCTCCGGTATGATACTGCAGAAAAACCTGAGAGTCTCTGGATAAAGTTGAGAAGTGTGAGCAACAAGGGTGATGTCGTGGTTGGAGTCTGCTATAGACCACCAGACCAGGGGGACGAGGTGGACGAGGCTTTCTTCTGGCAACTAGCAGAAGTTGCTAGATCACAGGCCCTGGTTCTCATGGGAGACTTTAATCACCCTGATATCTGCTGGGAGAGCAATACAGCGGTGCACAGGCAATCCAGGAAATTTTTGGAAAGTGTAGGGGACAATTTCCTGGTGCAAGTGCTGGAGGAACCAACTAGGGGCAAAGCTTTTCTTGACCTGCTGCTCACAAACAGGGAAGAACTAGTAGGGGAAGCAAAAGTGGATGGGAACCTGGGAGGCAGTGACCATGAGATGGTCGAGTTCAGGATCCTGACACAAGGAAGAAAGGAGAGCAGCAGAATACGGACCCTGGACTTCAGAAAAGCAGACTTTGACTCCCTCAGGGAACAGATGGGCAGGATCCTCTGGGAGAATAACATGAAGGGCAAAGGGGTCCAGGAGAGCTGGCTGTATTTTAAAGAATCCTTATTGAGGTTGCAGGAACAAACCATCCCGATGTGTAGAAAGAATAGTAAATATGGCAGGCGACCAGCTTGGCTAAACAGTGAAATCCTTGCTGATCTTAAACGCAAAAAAGAGGCTTATAAGGAGTGGAAGATTGGACAAATGACCAGGGAGGAGTATAAAAATATTGCTCAGGCGTGCAGGAGTGAAATCAGGAAGGCCAAATCACACTTGGAGTTGCAGTTAGCAAGAGATGTTAAGAGTAACAAGAAGGGTTTCTTCAGGTATGTTAGCAACAAGAAGAAAATCAAGGAAAGTGTGGGCCCCTTACTGAATGAGGGAGGCAACCTAGTGACCGAGGATGTGGAAAAAGCTAATGTACTCAATGATTTTTTTGCCTCTGTCTTCACGCACAAGGTCAGCTCCCAGATTGCTGCACTGGGCAGTACAGCATGGGGAGAAGGTGGCCAACCCTCTGTGGAGAAAGAAGTGGTTCGGGACTATTTAGAAAAACTGGACGTGCACAAGTCCATGGGGCCGGATGCGCTGCATCCGAGGGTGCTAAAGGAGTTGGCGGGTGAGATTGCAGAGCCATTAGCCATTATTTTTGAAAACTCATGGCGATCGGGGGAGGTCCCAGATGACTGGAAAAAGGCTAACGTAGTGCCCATCTTTAAAAAAGGGAAGAAGGAGGATCCGGGGAACTACAGGCCAGTCAGCCTCACCTCAGTCCCTGGAAAAATTATGGAGCAGGTCCTCAAGGAATCAATTATGAAACATTTAGAGGAAAGGAAAGTGATCAGGAACAGTCAGCATGGATTCACGAAGGGGAAGTCGTGCCTGACTAACCTAATTGCCTTCTATGATGAGATAACTGGCTCTGTGGATGAGGGGAAAGCAGTGGATGTGTTATTTCTTGACTTTAGCAAAGCTTTTGATACTGTCTCCCACAGTATTCTTGCCACCAAGTTAAAGAAGTATGGGCTGGATGAATGGACTGTAAGGTGGATAGAAAGCTGGCTAGATCGTCGGGCTCAACGGGTAGTGATCAATGGCTCCATGTCTAGTTGGCAGCCGGTTTCAAGTGGAGTGCCCCAAGGGTCGGTCCTGGGGCCGGTTTTGTTTAATATCTTTATTAATGATCTGGAGGATGGTGTGGACTGCACTCTCAGCAAGTTTGCAGATGACACTAAACTAGGAGGCGTGGTAGATACACTAGAGGGTAGGGATCGGATACAGAGGGACCTAGACAAATTAGAGGATTGGGCAGAAAAAAACCTGATGAGGTTCAACAAGGACAAGTGCAGAGTCCTGCACTTAGGACGGAAGAATCCCATGCACTGCTACAGACTAGGGACCGAATGGCTAGGTAGCAGTTCTGCTGAAAAGGACCTAGGGGTCACAGTGGACGAGAAGCTGGATATGAGTCAACAGTGTGCTCTTGTTGCCAAGAAGGCTAACGGCATTTTGGGCTGTATAAGTAGGGGCATTGCCAGCAGATCGAGGAACGTGATCGTTCCCCTTTATTCGACATTGGTGAGGCCTCATCTGGAATACTGTGTCCAGTTTTGGTCCCCACACTACAAGAAGGATGTGGAAAAATTGGAAAGAGTCCAGCGGAGGGCAACAAAAATGATTAGGGGTCTGGAGCACATGACTTATGAGGAGAGGCTGAGAGAACTGGGATTGTTTAGTCTCCAGAAGAGAAGAATGAGGGGGGATTTGATAGCAGCCTTCAACTACCTGAAGGGGGGTTCCAAAGAGGATGGAGCTCGGCTGTTCTCAGTGGTGGCAGATGACAGAACAAGGAGCAATGGTCTCAAGTTGCAGTGGGGGAGGTCCAGGTTGGATATCAGGAAAAACTATTTCACTAGGAGGGTGGTGAAACACTGGAATGCGTTACCTAGGGAGGTGGTGGAGTCTCCTTCCTTGGAGGTTTTTAAGGCCCGGCTTGACAAAGCCCTGGCTGGGATGATTTAGCTGGGAATTGGTCCTGCTTTGAGCAGGGGGTTGGACTAGATGACCTCTTGAGGTCCCTTCCAACTCTGATATTCTATGATTCTATGATTCTATGCTAGTTTCTGGATTATGTTGGCTCTCGTTTTTATTTTTGCAGCTATCTTCTCAAGATGACTACGGAAGGAGAGGGTGCGATCAAGCTTCATTCCGAGATATGTTAGAGTGTAATCGTGTAGAGTGGAAGATGGCAGCCTTCACGGAGCCCACTCTGTTAAGTGAGAATTCACAACGAATGCCATCAACTTGGCGACCGAACATTGCTCAGTGATCTCCCAGTTATCAGAGCAGCAAGTAAACACTAAAAATGATTTATTTGTTTCTCCTCAGTGAGGACTGGTCAAGTGCATGGGGTGTATTTTTTTGGAAATACTTGCTATGAATACCTGAGCCATTGAAAACGCTGTCAACATTCTAGAAGAATTTATAAAACTTCACAGGCTTCCCAACAAAGATGCTGTACTCCACCAGGAGTAGAATGACCATCCAGGAATAGGATTCCTGCAGAGTTTATAAGTTCTTCAGACACAAGAGATATAAAAATAAAGAAGATAAACAAGAAAACAGGTGAAACGAGAAAAATCAGATTAAAAGAAGAGAAGCCACAGGAGCTAATGAGGGACTGAGGCTGGTGAGTCCAATGAAGCAACAACAACAACAACAAAAATTATAGTTAGTTCAAGTCAAAAATAAAAGGAAATTTTCAGGTGAAAAATCAGGGGATTGTTGAGTTTGTGCTGTGGTACAGCTGAACCAGATGACTGAAGGCACTATGATTTATGAGTTTTTGAAGGAGAGCCAGGCACATGCCCACCCTGCTATCGGCTGATAATCAGGCTTTAACTATGCGTTTCCTGGCAGCCACACACAGGAAGCAGAGATCCAAGAGTGCTAATCTGTCATAATACTTACTCTAATTATTAAGAAATGGAAGTCAACAACAGTACCCTCTATCCTAGAGCATTTATGATGTGCCATTGATGGAGATGCTTAGTGATGGTCATCACTGATAAAATCACATGGAAAATGGGAACAATTTGTTGATTATTATTAGCAGTACAAGGCAATTAATATCAGAAGTTCAGAGTACAAGCAAGGGGGAAAAGACAATGTGGTTAAGTAGAACCTGCATAACTAGCAGCTGACTAATAATTTTGTTCACAAAAAGTACCCAAAAGTCTGAGTTGGCTGTCTTTTCTAGTTGCTATTTGACTTACTTAGATTATATGTATTTATATATTACTTACCATAGCAAACTAGGGAAATACAACCTAAATGGAGTTACTATAAGGTGAGTGCATAGCTGGTTGGAAAACCATTCCCAGAGAGTAGTTATCAGTGGTTCACAGCCAAACTGGAAGGGCATATCAAGTAGGGTCCTGCTCTGTTCAGTATCTTCATCAGTGATTTAGATAATGGCAGAGAGTACACTTATAAAGTTTGCAGATGATACCAAGCTGGAAGGGGCTGTCTTGGAGGATAGGTTTAAAATGATCTGGACAAATTGGAGAAATGGTCTGAAGTAAACAGGATGAAATTCAATCAGGACAAATGCAAAGTACTCCAGATTTGAGGGCTGGAACACACCCTAATCTCGTGTGTCACTTTTTATACCACCTCTGAAAAGTTCTCCAGGCCCTAATGTACATTTGAGATCGACGGTTTATATGGAAGGCCTCAGTCTGGGCAAACCAGGCTTCTCTAGAAGTTGGTTGAAGGAGCAACTACCAGGGCTACTACTGGGCAAACTAGTGATTTCATCAACAAACTACTGCAACTACTGGGCAAACCTGGCCCAGCAGAGCAGGAACATTCTCTTTCCCCTCCTTATCCTTAGAGGGGTCTGCAATGATGCTCAGATAGCAAAGAAGAGATCTACAACAGGAATGGAGATATGAGATGCAGGTTGCCAGAATCATCTTCTCTATCTGTGTGAGCAGCCATCCTGATTCTTGGCTGGGGGAGCCTTAAACAGAAATTCCGGTGGACAGAGTAGATTATGGAAGGGACTGCAAAATTAAGCTTCAGTAGTGGTACAAACAATTTCATTTCTAAATTGTTTTCTATACTTACCTCTTCCACATTACAATCCTATTTTGAGTGCATGTTTGCACAATCATTCTTCTAGCTGGTGGTCTCCAAAACATTTCTGACTCCTTAACTCGTGTTAATTCATTGAGCTTGCATATCATTTTTAACTTCATTGCAACAAATTTCCTGGTCCCCAGCTTCCTAGATTTGCCTATCAATGGGTTAATAATATATATGTCTACAGAGACAAGTGGCCAGATCACCACTCAGCTGGCGTACACTGGTGAAGCATCATTGAAGCCAATGAATATCTGGCCCAAGATATGCTGCCAATGGCAAAATTCCTTGTGAAATAAATGAAAACCCCTGAAAAAACTCTTTTCTCTCTTATGGACATTATATTGTACTGTAGCCTGATTTGGGTCACTGGAACCTAAAATGTTGGCCCCCTGCTAACCTCTTTGCCTATTGTGTGGAGATGCATATTTTGCATCTTATCACTGAAGTGGTTATAGCGCTGACTTTCTGTGTTAGGAACTGATCTGCAATTCAAGAGGACAGTATACCAAGTATTGAATGGAAAGCTTACCACATCGACCCCTACGGAAAAGTTGCAGATGCACGTCTACAAAAAACACAAACAACAAAGTATACAGTTAAATACTTACTTTGCTTTGTATGGTGATTCAGAGGTGGCATTTTTTGCTTCCATTAAACTTTCATATTCTTTAGCCCTGAGGGAAAAATATTAATCAACATTGATTTTTCTTTAATTATTCAATGTTTGAAAACCAATTAGACAATTCTACTATGTGATTTATTCAGCTTCATGACACTGTACAAGTCACTGGGCATTTCTGAAAATCAATTTTATTGTAAGCCATTTTTGTCTTTTCATCAGCCATATTTGTTCCTAAAGAACAGCCAGTGACTTCGTATGATTATTGTTACTATAACTTCACCTGTTGTGTATTTAAGATATTTTAAGCTGATTTTCAAAATCATAACAAATGGAATACAAAACAATGGTTAGAGAAATATTATTTTTATCCTGAAAATATCATTGCAGATGAAAACATTACTAATTTTAACATGTCTAATGAATCAAAAGACAAATTTATCACAAGTGTTATAATTTACATTCAAATTGTCCATTACATTTGAGGGTTCAATTAAATCTTCTATGAAACACTAATGACAGTACTATAACAATGTATTTCATGAGACATACAACTCTAAAATAAATCTCTCTATGAATGTCTGCTTTACTTTGGGAAATGTAAGCAGGACTCAACAGCGTAAACCTGTTTAGACACTTAAAAGTATTCTTGTTTACATTGGCCACATGCCAAAGTAAAAGAAAATTTGAGACAATACTTCTTTACCACTGCTTAGTGTGGCTCCAGCTGGACTGGGCCAACAGGTGATAAACATCATCAGTTCATCAACCTAAGTCAGGATTCATTGCAGTGATTCATTAACATTTAATATATTTGGTAAAACAAATTTAGACACTATGGTGATGCAGAAAATTTAAATTCTCACTTCTTACAGACAGAGCCCTATTGTAAAAGAAATATCCAACAGAGCAGCTAGAAAATTCAGCTTTGGACCAATTAGGAAAACTCTACATTGACTTCATATTCAGAAAGAAAATGATGGCATATGCAGAAACTAAGTGGAGAGATAGTGACGTTTGGGTTAGGTAAGGCTGCTGCTCAGGACTGTTGAGTTCTATTCCTAGCTCTGCAGCTGACTCAATCTCTGACATAGGGCAAGTCATTCAGATTTTCAGAAAGGAAAATCCAGCCACTTTTTTAGGTGTCCAAATGGGAAATGAGTTATTTTGAACATAAGAATTGCATACTGGATCAGACCAGTGATCAGATCTGTAATCCTTCTCTGACAGTGATCATCATAAATTGCTTTAGAGGAAGGAGCTGAAACCCCACAGTAGGCAAATATAGGATAATCGGCTCCTCAATAAGATGTCATCCTAATTGCTAATAGTCATTCTTTGCTTTAAGCCTGAAGAATGAGGTTTTATCTTCGTTCCAAAACTATTTTAGGATAAACTATTATAACTCTGTCAAGTATCAGGGGGTAGCCGTGTTAGTCTGTATCTACAAAAACAACAAGGAGTCTGGTGGCACCTTAAAGACTAACAGATTTATTTGGGCATAAGCTTTCGTGAGTAAAAACCTCACTTCTTCGGATGCATAGAGTGAAAGTTACAGATGCAGGCATTATATACTGACACATGGAGAGCAGGGAGTTACTTCACAAGTGGAGAACCAGTGTTGACAGAGCCAATTCAATCAGGGTGGATGTAGTCCACTCCCAATAATAGATGACGAGGTGTCATCCTCTCCTGGAATTGACACCTCCTCTACATCCACCCTGATTGAATTGGCTCTGTCAACACTGGTTCTCCACTTGTGAAGTAACTCCATGCTCTCAATGTGTCAGTATATAATGCCTGCATCTGTAACTTTCACTCTATGCATCCGAAGAAGTGAGGTTTTTACTCACGAAAGCTTATGCCCAAATAAATCTGTTAGTCTTTAAGGTGCCACCAGACTCCTTGTTGTTATTATAACTCTGGATACCCCTATGAATGTCCAACTCTCCCTTGAATCATGCTAAAATACTGGCTTCAATGACAGCCAGTAGCAATGAGTTTCACAATCTAATTCCATATTGAGTGAAAAGTATTTCCTTTTGATCAGTTACAAATTGTTATCTTTCGATTTTATTGAATGTCCCCTTGTTCTTGTGTTATGAGGGAGAACAGACATTCACAATCTACCTTCTCCATATTATTCAGCATTTTATATACTTTTATCGTGTCCCCTTCTTTGTAAAGCAAATAATCCTAATCTTTTCCATTTCTCTTCATATGACATCTTTTTCATGCCCCAATCATTCTCATCACCTTCTCTGAACTGCCCCCCTTCACCCACCAATTATGTAATATCCTTTTTGCAATGTGGCCACCAGTGCAGCACACAGGGTACCAGATGAGGGCATATCTTTGATATGATTGTAATATTTTCCATATTATTCTCCATTCCAATCCGTTCGGATCTTAACATTTTCTTTGCTTTTTTGACTGTATCTGCACAATGAGCAGAGGTCTTCATTGAACTGTCAGTAATGCCCATGTCTCTTTCTTGAGTAGACCTAGCTAATTTAGAACTCTGTAAGGTATATGAATAGTTCATTTTTCCCCTCCAGTGAGCACTACTTTGCATTTATCTACTGTGAACTGCATTTGTCCTTTCACCTTGCTTAGTTAAGTTCCTCTGAAGTTCTTCACAGTCTACCCTGGATTTGACTAACCTAAACCACTTTGGGCAGTGGTTCTCAAACTAGGGCCGCCGCTTGTTCAGGGAAAGCCCCTGGCGGGTCGGGCCAGTTTTGTTTACCTGCCGCGTCTGCAGGTTCGGCTGATCGCAGCTCCCACTGGCCGTGGTTTGCTGCTCCAGGCCAATGGGGGCTGCAGGAAGGGCGGCCAGCATGTCCCTCAGCCCGCACCGCTTCCTGCAGCCCCTACTGGCCTGGAGCGGTGAACCGCAGCCAGTGGGAGCTGCGATCGGCCGAACCTGCGGACGCGGCAGGTAAACAAAACCGGCCCGACCCGCCAGGGGCTTTCCCTGAACAAGTGGCGGCCCTAGTTTGAGAACCACTGACTTAGGGTACGTCTACACAACAAAAAAAGACCTGCAGCAGTGAGTCTCAGTGCTCGGGTCAACTAACTTGGGCTCACGGGGCAAAAAATAGTAGTGTAGATGTTCGGGCTCGGACTCTGAAACCCAGTGAAGGGGAGGGTCTCAGAGCCTGGGCTCTAGCGCAAGCATCTACATTATAATTTTTAGCCTCGTAAACTTGAGTCAATTGACATGGGCTCTGAGACTCAGTGCCATGGTTTTTTTATTGTAGTGTAGATGTATCATTTGCATTACCTAAAAGTTTTTCTACCTCGTTATTCACCCCCCTTTTCCAGGTCATTAATAAATATATTAAACATGACTGGACTTAGTAAGAAACCTTGAGGCATCCCGCTATTAACCTTTTTCCATGATGAAAACTGACCATTTATTCTCACTTTTTGTTTCCTGTCTCTTATCCAGTACAAAGGCATTCTAACTTGGAGTATGGCCCAGAAAAGTAAACCAAAAATTATTCACCTAAAATACATCCCACAACAATTTTTTGTGAAAGGAAGGTTTTAAACAAATTGTAAATGAGAAATCACAAAACATATTCTTTCGTTAATTTCTTCAGGTGTATTATCAGAATTTACTATTTAGTTCTCACTGACAATCAATCTGACATGCAGACACTGAAGCATTCTTTTGATAGCATCACATACATATTAAACTGGGATAATTTACCTAGATATATATCAGCTGTTATTACAGCACCAGTTTAATGGCTTAGGGTTATAAATATTATTAATAGACCAACAAAACTTTTACACAGAACTAATAACCCATTGATCACAATTTGTCCTTTCATTCACCTTTGCTCTTAGTTGCTTTCATATTCTGATTTAAGATCTAGCATCTCATGAAAGCAACACAAACCTATTTTAGTGCAGTTACTAGCTTCAGCTCAAATTTAAAATCTTATAATTTTCTAACAACTGAAATACATTCATAATTGCCAAGTTTACAAACCTAGGGGGAGTTTCCCATGACCATTATGAAATAAGGTATATCGATGACTCAACTTAAGACTTCCTGGGAAATTCTAAATGAATTATTACTGTTCCATGCTCCTCACTTCCCACCCAGTCCCCCTTCCTTCCCAAATTAGTTAATAAGGCCTTTAAATCTACCATCCAGATAAGTTCTGAGTTGGTTTTGAATAGTGACTCCCAACTGTTTGGTGGTCTTAGAACTGGATTGTTTCACAGAAATGTGGTAGACATCACATAACTCATTTCATAAAGTATTTCACAACACTGAGACGCCTGCTTCCTCCTGCTTTAATCCTCTAGTCTAATAAAGCCCTCTTTTGTGTTCTGAATATGGGAAACCCTTCTCCCTCAGATCAACAATGAGATCTCATGAGAGTATCCAGGCAGTGTTTACCAATACTACAGTGACTTATTAAGGTGCCAACTGGTAACCCTAAAGGTAAAGCAATATCTGCACAGTTAAAATTAATTTGCCAAATGGAGTATATTCAAAGTATTTTACTAAGGCTTTGTTTTTGCTTTAAATTTTATGGGACAATCTTTGTTCTGTTATGCTACTGGACTGAACCACATATTATATTTTTGCTGAGCTTCTTATGGCTATATTTATGGTTAAATGTTCAATACTAACTCACAATTTTCTTTTCAGGGTTAATGACCTAAAATAACAGAAAATTATTTGGCTATTCCTTGAAACTAAAATATTAATTATCTTGCTTTTCATATTTTTCTAGATTTTGAAGCTTTCAGTGAACATTTCAATTAAATGAAATCTATAAAATAATACCACATTACTATTAGTGATGTAATTATAAATAATATTTTTAAAATATGCTGACTCATGTGACACACTAGAATTCAAGATGTACTGACAGAATATTTCAGTTATTGATGCAAACAACAAACAATTGGCTTGATCCTGTTTTCCTTACTTGGGCAAATTTTTCAGTGAATTCACTGGAACTTTTACTTGAGTAAGGAATGTACGATTGGACTCAGTGAGTACAGTAAATCGGCAATATGAACAACTCCCTACCCCTAATAATCAGAAATTCTGAAGGAAAGTAGACACTGTACTTTCAATACATGCATCTTGTAAAACAGTAAACTCTAATTTGGTGATCATATATAAGATGCCAATGACAAAAAATCTATCACATAAAAGAGCAAAAGGGGAAAGAAAGAACTTGAGGCAACAAGATGATAAAAGACAGAATAAGTGTATCTGTGCAAGATTTAAATTACCATTATTGCATCGTAGCAATGTTAATGAACTATTATTTTATTTAAACTATTGTTTTAATAAATCTATTCAAATAACTCTTTCTTATCACAATTAAAAATAAGAAAAAATACATTAACGAATGCTTAGACTTTTTTAAAGGTAAATGCAAAGACTGTTTTAAAAAGGAAATCCAGATTATGATATTCTATTGAAGTTATGCTAACCTCAGTTGGGGACATTTCAGCTATAAGACAGACACCACAGTTCATGATATAATGATGCCCTGCATATCATTCTGATCTGGAGATGTCACTTTTTAGGCTAATGACAAACTACAGGTCTGACAACTCACTTTCCATTTTAAGATATTTCTAACTTTTTCTTGTTGTGACAGGCAACAAAATTGATTAAATCCAGCCATGGGATTTGACACTACAGCAGGATGGCTTCTATTTGTTGATTACTATTGATTTTCTTTGATACTTCATTTAAAAATCAATAGCTAAGAAGAAAAATAGGCATGGTTTACACATACTTAAACATACTATTGTATTCTGGAAGAGGCTACAGTTTTGGCAGGGCACTGGCATCCAATTATGAGAAAAGCTCTTAACAGGTGAAAGCAAGGGCTCCAGATCGATATTCAGTTTTCTTTCTCAATCAGAGAAAGTGGCTATAAATTAGGCTCATCAGTGTTATTTTCAAGACATTTCTGAAGCAAATAACTTTACACTTTTTTTCAGTGTTCAATAGCATTCCTGTTAAAGGACAGAAGATTAAGTTTAGAGAAAAGCTAAAAGAATATTAGCATTACCTGGAGTTCATCCGTGCCTTTAGCTTCTTTGCCTTCTTTTTAGTTTTTTGCTTCTCCTCTCCATCTTTTAAAGGTTCTACTGGAACAGAGCTTTCAATCACAATATCAACAATGTACTTCTTCAGTGACAGGTGCTCCTGCAGAAGACATTGAAATAATATTTTAAAATAATGGTATTTCATTTTTATAGCATGTGAGGAAACTAAGATTCTGCATCAAAAGAACATCAATGATAAATATTTAACAAAAGGCTGAGAAAATGAAGAAACAAATGTTGATGTATAAACTTTTGTTTATATCTTTTCAATGTCACCTGTCCTTTTATAAACCAGTAATATGACAATATTTCTGGAAACACTTTCTGATAATTACAAACCCAAGACACACAGACACACCTTTTGGTCAGATCAAACTCAATGAACAAGTAAACATTAGCTCAAGAAAATAAGTTAAAAGCAATCAAAACACACAGTACTTAATTAAAATACAAAGCCATATATGATGTTGATGCTGCAAACACTTACAGCACTGACTTACCTGGTTGTAATTATTATATTATCTTCAACAGGACTCCTCACACACTTAAAATTAAGCACATGCTTCAGTGTTTACAGGATCAGGGCCTATATTCAGCAAAATCAGAATTTCTTTCTTTCTTTCTAGCTAACTAATAATGGTAATGGGACATTTCATGCATGAATGTTTCTATGAACCACTAAAAGAGAAGTTTGTTTTAAATTTCTTATAGCAACTAGTGATGTCTGGTTATACCAGTGTTTCCCAAACTTGGGACGCCGCTTGTGTAGAGAAAGCCCCTGGCGGGCCTGGCCGGTTTGTTTACCTGCCGCGTCCGCAGGTTTGGCCGATCGTAGCTCCCACTGGCCGCGGTTCGCTGCTCCAGGCCAATGGGAGCTGCTGGAAGCGGCGTGGGCTGAGGGACATGCTGGCCGCCCTTCCTGCAGCCCCCATTGGCCTGGAACGGCAAACCGTGGCCAGTGGGAGCTGCAATTGGCCGAACCTGCGGACGCGGCAGGTAAACAAACCGTCCTGGTCCGCCAGGGGCTTTCCCTACACAAGCGGCATCCCAAGTTTGGGAAACACTGGGTTATACCATTCTCAATTAACCCAAAATGTTATATAATTAATTGTAATATGTAATTGGAAAGCCAATAATGACACAGCAAAAAACAAAATAAAGCAATAAAATATGTTGGTCGTAGCAAAATATTAGCCACTAAGAAAACACCCATAATGCATCTGTTATCAATATATATCACTAAAATAAACAATGGGTAATTTTGTAACCAATAAAAGATATTAACATTTCCACATACCTAAGGTGCATTTTGAGGGTAAGACAGAAGATTTAGGAACAGATTCAGCCATGGGATAATCAGTGGGGTTCCCTGCATATCTTGTGGTGGCAGGGCCTGTAGTACTGTAAAATCTGCTTAGAATGGGGCAGCAATGGCACAGAAGTGCCCTACTCTGCCTATGATCCTAGCCAGTGTAGGTCCAAAACTTATCAGGATTGACCAGGATGGGGAATGTCCGGGCCAATCAGAGAATGTGCTGAATGCCTTATGCAGTTTCTGTAAGTGGGATTGTTCACAGATAGTTAAGTCTGCCCAGGGATCGCAGAGGTGCAAGCACTGCTAACCGTCTTCCACAGGTCACTGCCAGTGGGGTACAGCTGTCTCTTCTCCAGCAGGAATGAATGGTCTCTTAGGCCTTGGCTACACTGGCAATTCACAGCGCTGCACTTGCTGCGCTCAGGGGTGTGAAAAAACACCCCCCCCGAGCGCAGCGAGTGCAGCGCTGTAAAGCGCCAGTGTAATCAACGCCTGCAGCGCTGCACGCTTGCTCGCAGCGCTGCAAGCTATTCCCCTTGGAGAGGTGGAGTACTTAGAGCGCTGCAAGAGAACTCTCGCAGTGCTGGCGGCGCGACTACACTCGCGCTTCACAGCGCTGCCAAGGCAGTGCTGTGAATCCGCGAGTGTAGCCAAGGCCTTAGTGTATTTAATCACTCAAAACATGAGTCATTCAGCCTAGGGCTTTCCTCTCTTCTCAATGTCACCTTTCCTTGGTCGTCTTCTTTCTGAATTTGATATGTCAAAAATTGGGTTTCTTCTCACCTCATCCCTTCCCAGAAATGTTAACCCATCAGCAAATTTTCCCAAGCCTTCTGTCCATTTTGAAGTACACTATAAAATCTCTTTTTGTTGTTTTCCATGGAAGATTTTCTTTTTGATCTCTCTTCTTTCTCTCCAACCTCATCTCTTTCTATTCTCCAATTTTTTCCCTTCATTTGCCTGATACTTGATTTCTTTTTGTCCCAACTTGTGTGTTCACAGTCAGTAGTAGATCCTTCTCCCATGCTGTTCCCCTCTTGCTTAATTGACTCTCTTCATAGCCCATCTCAATATGCATCTTTTCTCCCAGCCAACTACTCCTAACTCTTTCTCTAACAAAACAAATAAATCCTATTCCCTGGATTTCTAAGTTTTCCCAATGCTCAATCATGCACTCTGAAACTTAACCATTGAACCCCAGACCATTCTTGCTCTATCATGTGTACATATCCTTCCTGTATAATTCTAAGATAAAAATACAAGTAAGTCTTTAGGTTATGTCTAAACTATTACTGGCTGGGAAACATCTTATCATATTTGAGTATAAACATGAAATATTCAGGAAAAAAGTTTGAAAGGGATATAAACACTTCAGGACATAAGCCAATCACTAACTGATGGGGATTACAGAGAAATTTTCCTTAGGAGCAAGTTATTCCATTAGGCTCTGATCCAGTGAAGTAAATGGGAGTTCTTCCTTTGCCTTCAATGGGCTTTGGATTGGGCTCTGTCTATTTGCAGGGTTTTCTTGCACTTTCTTTGCAAGTATCTTGCATTGGCCACTGTCAGAGAGAATACTGAGTCAGATGGACCAGTGGTGTGATCTGATATTTCAATTCTTATGGTCTCACATTAAAATAATTCATGAATGCATATTCAATGGAGTTAGTATTTTCAATTAAATGTGTGGCATTTTTTTTTACTGAAAGCCTTTTAAAACTTTTTATAAATGTACATACTTAAAACGTTTGTTTGAAAATAAAATTGCAAATATAGAAAGTGAACTACATATCAGAACAAGTCCAGTGAGAAAAACTAAAAACAAAACAAAAAAACAGTTTTCTACACACCATTTAATAAAATTAATCCCAACTCCAACATTTTTGGTGGAGGGAGAGCAAAATTATTCCAAAAAGGTTAACTTATAATAAAAAAAAAAAACAGCCTTTAAAGTCCCTCAAAAACATACCCTATAAATATAAAGGGGCCAATTATGTGTAGTTACACTGCTCCAGGAGCAGACCTGAAGCAGATTCTGAGTCACCATCTGCCTCACAGTTCTCCCTGCTTCAGAAGAGACATATGCTGTGCCAGCCCTAGAGCTGGTACAGTAAATGTCCTCAGTGCACTGACTGGCATGTTGAAAGGTGAAGCCAAGGTATGGGTGGAGGGGAGTAACGCTGTACCTTATGCTCATTTACTACCATTTGCATGTGCACAGGACAGATCTCAATCTGAAAAATAATTCATAACATTTCTACAGTTCCTGTTAAGCCCACGTTTAATTCAGCACTTCACAACATAATTGGTGGCTATGGATAAAAGATGTACAGTATTTCCTTCTTTCCCCCAACTTTGTCATTTTTTATGTTCATAAAATCTAGTTTAGTTCATTTTAGAGTTTTTGTGGCTCCATCTGAGTCCAGTTGCATTTAAGGGGCTCAAATCTTTGTTGTGTTCTAACCTATGTACTTTCCTCCAGCAGCAAAAAGGATCCAGAAATGAAACTGAACCAACCACTGGAGAATTAATAGTTCTGGCATGGAGGGAACATAAGGGTGTGTGTGTCCAGGAAAAAGGGGATGGGTAATTATTTTGTCCAACAATTTAAAGAAACTGATACCAATGCAGATATGATCTCATCAAAGCTGATATCTTTCTTCTTCTCTGAATTAACTTTTCTGGCCACATAAGATCAAAGCTCTGGCCTACCAACATAATTCATTGTATTAAATGAAATAATTCATGCTAAGGTTTAAGATTTCAACACTTTATCAAATTATTCTGAACTTTGTTATTTTTGTTTAAATATGTGTGAGAAAATATTCACCATTTATAGTGTTACAATTTATTGAAGGGAATGTAATTTGTCTTTCATACTCAAATTTGCATTTCAGTGAAATAACATCAGTCACCCTGTAAGCTACAGTTTTCCTCCTAAGAGCAGCCTCATTGTGAGATAGCTCAGTTTTTATCAAATGTCATGCATGAAAAGTAAATATCATTATAACACATATTTTACTTAAAATAACCATTTTGCTTTTTTTGTTATTAAAAAAATCCACACAATCCAGAAGGTTCTTTTAATTGCTGTACAGAACATCTCATGAATAGTGTGGTCCAGGGCATGGGAATAATAGGCTGAGCATAGCAGTTCTGTTGCAGGTGTTCTCAGTTTTGTAAGAATTGCCCATTGAGCACCGAAAGCTTTCTTTGAAAACCATAGTGTGTGCACATACACATGATTTGCCACTTTCAAAAGGACATGTGGAAATCAATAAAAATTCAAACTGGATTTTCATGCATTAAGAAGGAAACCCCATCACACAGACACTTTGTCATTTATAAATACAACCTTTAATTTAAATGTTCATTGCTGAATAACACCATCTGAGATGATATCTTTTTTTGATTCTAACACAATGTCTTTGGGCTCGTCTACATGAGAAAATTGTACTGATTTAACCAAACTGGTTTAAAAACTGATTTAGTTAAATCAGTACAATGCCCTTGACTGGTCACTCTTATTTCAGTTGACGAGTGCCTTAAACTGGTTTAGCTTAAATTATAAGGAATTCTGCATTTATCTTGCATATATAATAAGGTCTTGTAGAAAAAAATAGTATTTGATCATGTAAATTAAAGCATGCATCAAAATGCAGATGCACAAGGGGACCAAATTAAGGTTGTGCAGACAATCATAAACTATCATTTCCTAACTTTCAAAAATTTGGTTTTGCAACCAAAATGATCATTCTTTTAATGTAATTTTTTAATGTAATTTCCTAGGGTTTTTTTTTTTTTTAAAGAAAAAGGTAAAAACATTCTATTATCAGCAACGTGACCCGATTATTTGTATAATTCTATATCTACTTCTGCTTCCAAATGTGATTAAAATATATATTCATACACTCCAGAAGTCACTCAAAAGTATTTTTATTGCAACTAGTAGAAATCACCAATTCCCATATTGCATCTTACCTGTCTGGGCTGATTAAAGCAAAATTTAATTTGAGCTAATCAGTCCAAGGCAAGGAGGAACATGAAATTAACTAGATGAATCAATTTCAGTTTCTATACTATTTGTATTACATTTATTAATATAGTAATGCTTCTCTATTTTTTGTTTCTTGTATAGTACTATATGCATTTTGAAGGATAAAATAAATGAGAAACTGCTTACTTATTATTAAACCTTGAAAATTATCAGGGTCATAATCAGAAGATGCCTTGTCATTAAAAACTGAAATAAAAATAAATAAAATTTTAACTAATAAAAATAAAAACAACTAGGGGAAAAACATTCTGTGACTAATTCTATAGCAATACAGAGAGTATTTTCCAGAAAACAACTGATCATATTTTCTCTTACTCATTCAGGAAAAATGTATGCCTGTTAAAAACTAAATAAATCTTTGTGACATTTCCTGGAAAAAGGCTGTTTAATTTTTGTAAAACATTACAGTACAATCTAGCCTTGCAAAATCAAAATAAGGCTTGAAGTTTCTATCTTAAATCATATGTATGCAAAGTGAATGTTAAACCAATATCATGAGTAAGAGATCAAGCACACCAACCTCAGGAAATTCTAAAAGGTAAGTAATGCAATGTTAAGTTGGTCATACTGCTCATCCTGTATATATTATGGTACATACATTTAACAAAAGAAAAATTAATATATTTAAGGTTATACATATTTTTCAGTGCTTTGTCATTCTTGATTATACAAGCAATAAGATTTCTGCCACTTCCCTACAGTATACTATTCCACTGACTAACAGGTCTCATTATTTGGGTGTTTCCCCTGATACTCAGCTTGAATATTTTTTTGCTAAATTTCACCCCATTAATTTTAGCTATACCCCTGTAAACATCCCTGAAAAGGGAAAAAACAGTGGCCTGCAACTCTGCTTCCCTGAGGATGTTCCGACAGGATTCTCCCTCTTGAGTCTCAGTTCCCTACCACAAGGGTGGCAAAACTCCTCAAACTCCTGATGACTCTTGGTCCTGAAGGGAAGCAGTAGAAGGGTGGAGCAGGAGTCAGTCCCCAGTGCTGTTTATCAATCTCTCACAACCACTGCCCTTCTAGTCAGTTCCTGACTGCTTGTGGTGAAAGGAAAGGTGACTTAAGATCCTTCAGCTTCTGCTAGAGCTCAGAAGGCGTAAGCATCATACACAGGGAGAAGCCAGCCATCAATGTTGAACCAACTCTGTGTGGCCCCAAGTCTCATCAATGCTTCTCTATGGCCTCCATGGCTTGATGGTGTCAATTTTTTTCATTTTAAGAAAATGAAGGACCTTACTTGGTATATTACTGTTTTGTCACATTAGACATGGAGACATCCAGTGCCTAGCACATTCTTGGGTGTCTGATTAATAAAATAACAGCAATGAGAATTATAACAATTTTAGTAGGATATCTCAACTTTTAAAACTGTTCATTAATATATTTTACTATCATAATTTTTTCTAATTACACCATCTCACACAAGTCACATAGTGGTAAGACAATTATATCTTCTGTTATTCAGGAGGTTTTAAAAAGTAATTGAAAGATTAAACTTTTCTAACCTATGACTCTACAGGTGTGGGACTGATTCGTGTGTTTATCAGATCTACAATCAATTTACTTGTACCAGTCAAAGTGACAGTAGGAGCAAAATGAAGCTAATTCTCTGCTTTGAAACAGACACCATATAAAATAAAAGAGCAGGCATTCAGATATAAAATGAGAGTAAACCAGCTATCCTCATGCCACTCAATGACAATTACAAACACTCCATCAGATTTCTGATAGGTGAGAATGATGAATGAGACAAAGCCTTGTATTGCCTTTGCAGGGTCTAATGTCTCTTTCCTGATCTAATCTATAGCTTAATAGATGACTCAAACAGAACTACAGAGTTCAACAAGCTTATTCATTTATCACCTTGTGAAGGCCAAAAAACGTCTTAGCTGTCAATAGCACAACATGGGATGGCTACAAAACATGCTGTACAAATAAACACAAGCACCTTAGCAGAGTATGTTTCTCAGAGTTCTCAACTTTCAATTGTGGCAGTTTGAATTAATATCAAACTTCATCCTTACAGCTCATTAAAATAAGACTAGAGTAATAACACCTTGTGTCACAAATAACTGTCACTTCTTGAAGGTACAGATCAAAGTGTAGGATTATCACACTAGGCAGATTTAGCACCTTTCAGATGAGAAACATGTACAACTAATAGCTCAGATAGTATTGAATGACAATACTCTGTGAACCCAACAGCAGTAATGTCAAGCTTCAGAACAGTACAAGTATATTTTCTCTAAGGTCCTGCTAAGCTTGTAATATTTGTATTAAATAATGTAATTTTTAAAGTCCACATAACCACACTAAATCATACTAAATCTGCAATTCTGAAAACAATTAGGCATGTAACTTTAGTTGTATGAGTTTTCCATTGAAGTCAATGGGATGATAGAGAGATATACACCCCCCCAATTTACTTGCTAAGTACTGCATAGGGCCCAATCTTTCAAACACCTATGCTTATCAGCATGTGTGATATATATATATGTAGGTGTTTGAAAGATTGGGCTCTACACAGTACAGTACTTAACAAGTAAATTGGTCTCATCTTCTTAAAGATTTTACTTTAGCAATCGATATTTACATTATGGAGTCCCACAGTTTGATCTCTAATCAAGACAATACATTGTAATTGTTTGGCATTTTATTTACTTCTTGCCAAAAACACTTCTTTAAGTAAACGTTAGATGTAATCAGAGATACTACTTACTTACCTAGCTATCTCACATGGCGTTGTGAGGATTAATATATGTTTTCTATAGCAATGCAAAGGTGTAAAGGACTACAGGGCTGATTCTGCAACTGAGAGATAATGAGTGCCCCAAGATCCTAGTGCATCAATAAATCTCCAGCCCTTTGTAGAATCAAGCCAGTATAAATTCTATGATTATGTTAAAAATATTTTCAAATGAAATCTTATGCTATTAAGATTGGTGTTCACATCTACTAAACCTTTGATGTTACTACCTGTTTTATAATTTTAATGTGACTGATCTGAATTCTCTCTGCACACATTCTCAAATGTACCAATGCTATCTGGAAACAAGGGCTATAAATAAGTACAAATAATTACCATTTCCCATCCCGAACAAAAGACTGAAACATACTACAAACATTATGGTCAGGTTCTGCCATCCTTACACACACTGAGTAGTATCTTATTCTGCAAGTAATCCTATTGAAATCCATCAACTAACAGAGTAAGATACTATTCAATCTTTGCGCAGAATCTGGACCTCATGTAGCATCTGGTATGTACAATGCTATGATATCCAGCCATAAAATATGGAAACAGAGGAGAAATTCTGTGTTAACATATTTAATGGTTTATCATGTTCTGTTTTACTTTAAATCTGGCCAATACATTTTTTTTGCTCTATATTCTTTTGTTAGTGTCTGTTCAACAACTCAACAGACTAGAAACACTCCTGTTTCTTTTATACAGTTTTACCAAAGTTGTGATAGGAATATATGATTTTTAAAAATGTAAGGTATACTGCATCGCAAAGCATCTTCATTTGTAGGCCACTACTCTCAGTGCTCTTCAAGATCACATTACAAAATAGTTTTGATGTCTGTGCCCTGGGAATAAACAGAAAGGCTTCAGCATGCTTATTATAATCACTGAATTCTTCATAAGAAGGACAAGATGAAAGTTTCCGTCACTTTCAGTCCTCTGGCCATTTTGGAAATTAATCACTCACAAACAGATGACAAAAATCACAGATTTTCACAAGAAGAAAAATCAAGAGATTTTAATGAAATTAAACACCGTTTTTTAAAATTAATCTGTTTTAAAATCTCTGGGCTTGATCCTGACTTCCTTACTTTGGCAACACTCAGTAAAGTCGATGGGTTGCGCAAGTGGCATAACTTGAGTGAGAAGTTGAGGACTGGTCTTATTATGGGAGAGGAAGATTGTTTTAAAACGTTATAACTGATTTTTGTTGAAACAAACAAACAAACAAACAAACACACACACCATTACCTTTTTCATTTAAACAAATTAAAGAAAATATTAGTAAGTTTGGTATTTTTCCTTTTTAGGTATGTACTTATATAATTTTGCAATTTACACATTTAGCAATTTTGTAATTGTATTTGAGGTATTGTATTTTCATGTTTTAATTATCTAGGTCTTAAATTGCAAGGTTTAGATTTATCTGTTCAATTTTGTTGTGGCATTCTTTTCAGTTAATTTTCTTTTTTCTTTTCTTTTCTTTTTTTTTTTTTTTATAGCTGTGAGTACAAGTTATCTTCCCTCTTAGATTTTGAAGGTAACTAAAGAGGTGTCTACAAAAGGGATTTTTGCACAGAATTTTCCACTAATATCAACACTGATTCAGCAAAAGCTTTGGAAGCCACTGAACATTTGTCTACACTAGGACTCCAATGGGAATTTGTTTTGCAAAATTCCCTATGGCAGACAATATCTACAAAGGTAGGCACTAACTTCACATAAGGATCCAAAACCCATCACCACCACTAACCCTTTTGTCCCACCCTTCCAAAGGAAGGAAGGAAACAAAAGCATAAGGGACCAGGGAATGATAAAGAAATCTATATAAATCTAAATGGAGACTAAATTGGTGTAACTTTTTTTTCAGCCCCCTCCAGGTGTACATTACAACAGCTTTGACTGTTAGATTGACAGCCACTTACCAATGTGTAATCTACCTCTGCATTTGACCTAGTGTTTCAGTCTAAATTGACATAATTTACAAACTGAAGGGATGACAGAGAGGAAAAGCAACCAATAACTACAACAAATACATAAATTATAAAACAAATATAAAATCAATGTAATGATGGATTGGGACCTTATATAATAAACATAATAATTTATTAATCCGGTGGGCATTAAAACATCATCAGGATGATCTGAGTCATGAACAGAAACCCACAACATGTTCTCTTTGTATATATTATAATGTGCAAAAATGTAAAAATAAATAAATAAATAAATTAGAAATTGCATCATCCTGCAGTGTAAACTTTAGAATGTTTTTAAATGCTGCAATTTCAGGGCCTGACGCCTTAAACTGAAAGAATTCTGCTAGGACTGCAATTAAAAATCACAGACTAGAAGAATGAGACAAATAAGTAAGACAGACCAACTGATCCACAGAGAAATTCCCTCCCCACTGTTCAGACTTTCAGCATTCACAGTTTTGTAACTTTCCAAAATGCAGCAGATGTGCCTTGTCCACAAACTGCATGAGAAACTGAGTTGACAAAACCATTACTGCTAAAACCAGAAGAGGTTAAGGTCACCCAAGAAATCATGTTCCTGCTGGATATCCCGTTCTCTGATGCAAATGTCCTGCATGAAACTGAACAACTATCCAGTGAATTTCAGATCTTAGTAACTATAAGGCTTTCAGCTGACCAGGCACTTCTGATATATTAAAAGTTATATTACAGTTATTATATTAATATAATATATTACAGTATTACTAATATTATTTGACGAAATCACATGATTCTTTTAGAATCCAAATAATATACAGTTACAAAACTTCTCCATAAAAAAATGAAGTAAGTACTAGAAAATGCAGAGACATTATATATTCAAGTAGGATGCAGTTCAGATGAATTAAACCATATCATAATCCAGATTCTGACCCTTGTTTGTTCATGTGAAATACAACAGCTGGAGAATAAACTTTCCAATTAACAGTCACTTCATACAATACATGATAGCAACCGAGGCATTTATTCACAACTGGCAATGGCCAGTATCTAGAAAAACTGCTGGTTAATACTGGGAGTTGACCTACAGTAGACTGTTAAATCTATTTTGTGTCATAATGGCGTTCCGTTACTCCTGAGAGACTATTTGGTATAATAACCCCATCACCTCCAATAAAAAAAATCTCCAAAATCAAAAAAATCCCATCAACATGAGAACTGAATAAAGACTGTCCACACAGTAGATTCACCTTTGATATTCATTGATGTCTCCTATTGGTGTTGATGAGAATTATGTGTATGCATAGGAAGATTATTATATTCTTAAGTGTCAACCAAGTCAACTGAAGTGAAAGTTCAGTTATTATATTGATTATAAATAGAATTATTTCTAATACACAATCTAGCTTTTGAAAAAAACGTTAACGAGTAATATTGGTATTTAAAGCAACATCAGGAAAGCAAAGTGTCAAAGTTGAACTGATATGGTAAAGCAAGGTCAGGATTAATACAAATATAATATTTTCACATGCATTTGAACAACTGGATCTGCTCTGAGCTGTGGCAGTCCCAAGAGGAGTAAGAGATGATAAAATGTTATCTCCTGATAGCTGAGTCTAAGGCTTCCAATAATAACTTGGTATTGTTGAATAGCCCATGAAATAAATTGCACCTGGAGTTGACCTTCTGGCCTGATAGGCATTACAGGATTAATACTTGAGGCTCCTCAAAGGAATCTATTGGTATGCCAAGGAAGTAAATAGAGGGGACTGAAGACTTCACAGAGGAAATAGCCCAAAGGATGCATCTTCTATCTGCTCTTCCACTAGCTGGAGAAGACTCCTTTACCTCCATGAGGTACATGGTCCTAACATAACTACAGCTGACCAGGAAAGGGATCCTGCAAAAGCTGCCAAGGCAGGGACTACTGGTAAAGAAAGAGCATCTGGAACAGGCAAAGTAGCAAATGACAGACGTACACAACACTGAAAAGCCACATTAGTTGTGATTTGTATGTCCAATTTTGCTGATCTAAATGCACCCTATATGAACTAGAATTTGAATATGTAAGTAGTGCTGGGCCTTTAACAAGCAGACAATTCTTTCTCCTCTCCCCAATATTAATAAATAAAATCTTTAAATGTTATTTAAAAATCTCACTGTGAAAGTCAGTGTTTTAAAGATATTTTAAGTATTTAAATAAACTGAAAAAAATATATCCAACTACAGCACATATAGTATTTATCTTCTGAATTAGAAAAGTGTCAGGAAATGAACAAAAATAGTAAAGGTTTCAGAGTAAATGCACTTAAAATTATTAGAAAAAGTAGTAGAGGAAATAGGAGTAATTTACATAACTAGCACTTCATCTTATTTCTATCCCGAAGAATCAAGACATGCCAACACCCTCACCATATATTTTATTAACATTTTACTTAGGATGCATGTCTGTCTTTTTCATTAATATGTACCCTTTCAGTGTTGCATTACTGAGGACAAAAGTCTGATATTCTCATCTTCAGCTTTTCTAATAGATGACTGCCAAACACGAACAAAGAAATGGTGAGAATTAGCATGCAGATCTAAAAAAAGAAGTGATGGGCACAATAACAAATTATAGATACCCTTACTACAGGTATGTTTAGGGACAAATTCAGTACAACTAGGCACTGGGAGGTGTAACACAAGCTAAGCTGACTATATTTAAGAAGAAATTAATCCTCTAAGAGGCAGAGGTTTCTATGGACAAGGATGGCAGAAAAATTAAAGCTGTAGTTTGCACCAGAACCCTAAAGGAATTCCATTGATATGAGTTTCTCCATAGAGTCACTGTATGAAAAAAAACAACTTTTGACTGTCCAGTCTACACCTCTTGTTCAGCTAGCACTGCAGTACTTCCTAGGTCTTGAAGTGTGCATTTGGGCATGTGCACCCACATGAACAGCAGCCACACATTTCTGCAATGGTTTATGCCACCGTATGCCACTCCTAAATTTGGCTTATGGTGTGTAAACTCCATTTAAATAGCCGTGTGACAAATTCTGAAGAACTGCAATTTAAAATTATATTGCAACAAAAATATATAAAATGATTCATGCATTGTTGATACAGAAGGATAAAAATAAATATAGAAACATGTATAAAGTGTCCTAAAACACAGGATACCACATTTCATTAAAGTTGGGATATGTTTAGTATAACCTTATGGAAAAGGACAAAGTGACACATTAATGCATGTATTTTTAAACAAAGATATTTTAAAATCAAGTGGTAAAGTCACAATGATCTAGAGGATCGAGCCAGCAAATAACTAACTTGAAAAATATTTATGGTCAGACTATTACTTATATAGCAAAGTATATTCAAACAGAACTGTCAGTAAGTAAAATGTACTGACAAACAGGAGAGTTTCTGGCCCAAAGGCCTTTTACTCTAAAAGCATGGGTGGGTATAATATGGAAGAATTAAAACAAAAATTAGAAGAGCGTTATTCTTTTATGGAATGTTTCATGGGACAAGACTTATTTATGGATTTATCCTTAGGGTCATATTGCATCTAGAGATTATCAAGGTGAGCAAGGCAGAAGGGAGAAGTGCTAAGAGTCTTGCATCTGCTGCAGAGAGGCAGCAACAATTGAACTTCTTATACTCCTAAACACAGAGACTGCTCCTTAGTACTCTTGGTGCACAAACTACCTCCTAAAAATGGCAGGAAAAGCCAGGGAAGGTGGGGGCTCTGGGGCTCCCCCAGCCACAAAAATTGCCCAGTCCTGGAGGGTGGGCAGTGCTCGCAGAGCACTCTCCTAATGTATGGCACAGAGGGCATATTTCTCCTGTGCACCAGGATCTCTGCAGGACTATGCACTAGCACCAAAGAGGGCTGTCAAATGCCACAGTCTGGTGCTGAATATATATGTTTGACCTTTCTGACATATTGTACATTTTCTATCTAATGTAATATACTGCATAGTTACCTATATTTCCCTTATGCATGAGTTAATCAGCTCAGATAAATTGACATTGCTTCCACTCTAGGATCTCCACCCAAAACCAAACTGCCAAACCAAAATGCCAAACTGCCAAATTGACCCTTTTTTGGAAATTGAAAAAGTTTAATTTTTTTCTCCCGTTATTTTTCATTTTCATTCCCCTCCGTATGCCGGGATTCAGGCTACTACCAGAAGCTGAAGTGCCAGTGTGTTACTTCCAGCCTGACTTGAACCAGAAAGTTTGGAAAGAAAAAGGCATTCTTACAAGATTTCTACTCCAATTCTGCAGATACAGGAGATTTGGTGAAGTATCTGACTTTGGATGCTCATCTGAACCCTATCTCTAAAGCTTTCAAATTCTAGTTTTTATACTACGTCTTGGATCAATGTTATAGGTAACCAAACTAGAAAGATTAGCAAGGAATAATATTTATTACCCTAGAACACAATCATGGCACTGTCCATAATTCTTAATCTGTATTAAAACAAATCAACAGAAAATTGGTTTTAAAAACTGTTATAAAGTATAAATGTACATTTCAGAAGATCAGTACCAATTCTGAAGTTCACATCTGTATTTTGGATTAAAATATATAGTACCTTTTACCTGTTTCAAAATAAACTGTAATTCCAGAAAATAAAAAAGTTTTCAATATTTATTACCCATGTCAGGAATAACAGTTCCTAACTTGTGTATAATCACTTAGAGCATATATTTGCCAATTTTTAAAGGGGTCTTTAAAATATACTTTTAAATCATACTATCACAAGAATATTTGTTCTTGATTTTATTATATATTTAAATAAAACTTCTCAGTATTCCTTATTTTTTCATATAACCTAGCGCCATATTTAACATTGCACATACATGCTGAAAGGGACAAAGAGTTATTTCAGATGCAAAATCTAATCTGCAACATTATAATCATTGATGGCTCGAAACATTCAAGTTTATTAAAACTGGATCATAAAGTAGAAATGTAATCAAATACTGTATCATAATGCCACAAATTATAATATACTTGAGAATCTGGAAGAGATTCAAAACAACTGAGCTATTTTATATGAACTGCTTTATAAGAAATATGGAAATCTCCTATGTGTGAAGGAATGGCCTATAAATCAATCATTCATAGGACTGGAAGGGACCTTGAGAGATTGTCTAGTCCAGTCCCCTGCACTCATGGCAGGACTAAGTATTATCTAGACCATCCCTGACAGATGTTTGTCTAACCTGCTCTTAAAAATCTCCAATGATGGAGATTCCACAACCTCCCTACGCAATTTATTCCAGTGCTTAACCACTGTGACAGTTGGGAAGTTTTTCCTGATGTCCAACCTAAACCTCCATTGTTGCAATTTAAACCCACTGCTTCTTGTCCTATCCTCAGCTGTTAAGAAGAACAAATTTTCTCCCTCCTCCTTGTAACAACCTTTTATGTACTTGAAAACTGTTATCATGTCCCCTCTCAGTCTTCTCTTTTCCAGACTAAACAACCCAATTTTTTCAATCTTCCCTCATAGGTCATGCTTTCTAGCCCTTTAATTCTTTTTGTTGCTCTTCTCTGGCCTTTCTCTAATTTGTCCACATCTTTCCTGAAATGGACACAATACTCCGAGGCCTAAACAGCACAGAATAGAGTGGAAGAATTACTTCTCGTGTTTTGCTTACAACACTCCTGCTAATACAGCCCCAGAATGTTGCTTTTTTGCAACAGTGTTACACTGTTGACTCATATTTAGTTTGACTCATACATTTCCAGCATGACCCCCAGATCCCTTTCTGCAGTACTCCTTCCTAGGCAGTCATTTTCCATTTTGTATGTGTGCAACTGATTGTTCCTTCCTAAGTGGAGTACTTTGCATTTATTCTTATTGACTTTCATCCTATTTACTTCAGATCATTTCTCCAGTTTGTCCAGGTCATTTTGAATTTTAATCCTATTCTCCAAAGCACTTGCAACCCCTCCCAGCTTGATATCATCCGCAAACTTTAAACTCTCTCTGCCATTATCTAAATCACCGATGAAGATATGGAACAGAACCGGACCCAGAACTGATCCCTGCGGGACCCTGCTCATTATACCCTTCCAGCATGACTGTGAACTACTGATAAGTACTCTGTGGGAATGGTTTTCCAACCAGGTATGCACCCAGGAAGGTACATCTCTCCCCATATTCCCTGAGACCAGAAAGGAAGAACAATAACTCCTCACTTAACATTGTAGTTATGTTCCTGAAAAATGCGACTTTAAAGCGAAATGATGTTAAGGGAATCCAATTTCCCCATAAGAATTAATGTAAATGAGGGGGTTAGGTTCCAGGGAATTTTTTTTCACCAGAGAAAAGACTATATTTTATATATATAAATATATATATATTGTGACAAAGTTCCTCCTCTACCTTGGTGGGTCCTGCGCTTATTGGGGGATTTGCTCCCTTCACAGATTCACCCTGTGGGTCAGGAAACAGTCCAGAGACCTTCCCCTCTGGTAGAAGCTATAGTCCAGGTCAATTCCTCCTGTGTTTGATCAGGAGTTGGGAGATATGGGGGGAACCCGGGCCTGCCCTCTATTCCGAGTTCCAGCCCAGGGCCCTGTGGAGTGCAGCTGTTTAGAGTGCCTCCTGGTACAGTTGCATGACACCTACAACTCCCTGGGCTACTTTCCCATGGCCTCCTCCCAATACCTTCTTTGTCCTCACCACCGGACCTTCCTCCTGATGTTTGATAACGCTTGTACTTCTCCGTCCTCCAGCAGTACGCCTACTCACTCTCAGCTTCTTGCACAACTCTTGCTCCCAGTTCCTCTCACACACTTCCTCTCCTCTGATTCCCCCTGGCTTGACTGGAATGAGCCCTTTTATAGCATCAGAGGGGCCTTAATTAGAGTCAGGGGCTTAACTGCCTCACCTGACTCTTAGAAGGTTAATTGGAGTCAGGTGGTCTATTAGCCTGGAGCAGCCCCTGCTCTGGTCACTCAGTAAACAGAAAACTACTTATCCAGTGGCCAGTATATCTCCCTTCTGCTACTCTGCTGTTCCCAACTGGTCTAGGTCTATCACAATACACACACACACACACACATACACACAGAGAGCATAAGTTTTAAACAAGCACTTTAATACTGGTACACAGTGGTGATGATGATTATGAAGCTTGGTTGAGGTGGAGGAGTCAGAGGGTGGGATATTTTCCAGTGAATGCCTTACTGCTAAATGATGAACTAGCAATTGGATGAGCCCTCAAGGGTTAACTCTCATGGTCTACAAGGCAGCAGGAATGGCGGGAGGGAAGAGAGCATCCCAGACAGACACACACACTGTGTGTGTGTGTGTGTGTGTGAGAGAGAGAGAGATGCGCATTTTCCCTTTAAGTACACTGCCTTGTTAATTAGATCAACTTGCTGAGACCGCAGCTGCCGCTGCCAGCAAGCTCCCTCTGTCCTGAGCCCTGTCGTGTGTGTCCCCTGCTCTACGGAAGATGGGGTAAGCGGGATGCAGGAACAGGGGGGAGGGGAACACCCTGACATTGGCCCCCCTCTTCGTCCCTTCCCCCCCCCCCCCCCCCGCACAGCAAGCAGGAGTCTCGGGGAGCAGCTCCAAGGGAGAGGGCAGGAGCAGAACATGGCAGTGGGGGGAGTGACAGCTGCAACTGCTAGCCAGCTGGGCAGCTGCTGCACAGGTAACTTAGGGGATCAGGGAGCTGGTAGGGGGCTGCCAGTCCACCCTGGTTCCAAGCCCCCACCAGCTAGCTGCAATGGGCTGCTCTTCCTGCAAGCAGTGGACAAAGCAGGCGGCTGCCAAACAACATTAGAAGGGAGCATTGCACAACTTTAAACGAGCATGTTCCCTAACTGATCAGCAACGTAACAACGAAACAACATTAACCGGATCAACTTTAAGTGAGGAGTTACTGTGGGAGTATGTAGAGGTGTTCCTTCCATGAGAATTAGAAATCAGTTTATTGGATGTGAATAGGCCCATCCTCAAGACCAGTAATGCAATCTGAGAACTGCCATGAGACTAAAGAGACATTGGGGGGAAGGGGGAGCACTGACAGCATTAGCTAGCTGCAGGGACAAGTGGGATGGAAAGGGGAAATGAGAATACAGCTGGCCCTGCTAGCAGCAGCAGTTCCACTATCACTGATGACTCAGGGAACGTTTAATGAGATCCAAGCCAAATCACAGGCTGGGCTTCTAGCACTGATCTATCACAGTTAAAGACAAAGTCAATAAACAATCTTACTATTAAGGTACAATTTGCCAGTTACTGCTCAAAGTACAAAAAGACTAAAATTGATGTATAAAGTACTGAGGAACACTATGCAAACTGGATCCCAGAACAAACTTTATAATTAACCAATAAGGCACGGCAATTCTCACAGAACAGATGTATTCACAGTTGGACTGAAGAAGCCAAAGAACTCTTGTGCTGAAAAGGCTATCGGACTGAATTATCTGAGAGACGCAAACACAACAATGGACCACACATGCTTTGCCTAGTTCTTTTCTCAAAATAAAGCAAGTCTCTGAAATACCCTTCCTCACTTTTCCCCAAAATTGAACCAAACCAAACCAAAAACCAAATAAACCCTGTTCTGGCTTCCAAGACTGAAGAAAGCCAAAACAAAGGATCCAGGATGGCTTGTCATTTGCTCACAGTCTAATTCCTGCCTATATAGGGATTCTGAGATTCACAGCTTGCTTCCACAGAATGCTTCAGAATGAATCAACGGGAGAGAAATAATACAAACCCCTCAGAGAGCACATGGCTAACTAACCCTCTGACAGTAACAAGGGCTTGAAGCCATGTAATAAAAAAACAAAATAAAATCTGAAGCTCGGCTAGTTGGACATCTCCATCTGCTAGAGATAAGAACTTAAAGTGGTGTATTCAGGCACATCAGTTCCCTTTAGAGGGGACTGAAATCTGTTACCTGTCCCCATGGGCTGGTAGAAAGTCATGTGTCTTGTACTTCTGATTTGGGGTGTTGGAGAATTTTAATTTCAATTTAAAAATGTAATTCTTTATTCTTTCAAAATACATTTAACAACCTAAGACTGTGGCTCCTCAAGATACTGTAGTCAGTGCACGCCCGCACCCCATGTACACAATACCAGATTTTTGTTTTTCAGTTAGCAGTGGCTGGCAGGGCAGCGCCTGTTCCTCCTCATGCTCCCATACAAGGATATAAAATGTAGGGTGGCCCTCCCTCAGTCCCCTTGCCCTTCAAAGTCCGTGGTAGCTGGGAACTCCAACTACAGTGGCAAAAGAGTGCGAGTTGTGGAATCCATATTAACTACAAGCAGCGATAGTTTTTGAAGATCACAGTTACTGTAGGATAAGTAACTGTATTTTTTTCTTTGAGTATGTGTCAGTATGGATCCCAGTCTAGGTGAATGACAAGCAATACTCTCCCTTGGAGAAGGGAGAGGAGTTGCAGCCATATCTCTAGAATAGTGACTAGAGCTCAGCCTTTCTGAAACCACCACCTGCTCTGGCCAAAATATCAAGCACATAATGCTTCACAAATGACTGCCTTACAAATCCTGACAACTGGTACATTTCTGAAGCAGGCCAAAGACGCTGTCTGAATACTTATGGAGTATGCCCTGATGTTTGTAGAAAAGTCAACAAAGAAAACTGTCAACAGGCGGAGTTACAGTGAATAATCCACTCTGACAATCCGCGAGAAGAAATTGTCAGACCTTTAGACTGACCTGAGATGGGTATAAAGAGGTAGGGAGAGAATCTGAGAAGTTTTGTGTTGTTCATGTAGTACAGCAGGGTCCTGGAAACATCTAGACAATGGAGTTTCTTTTTTTCCTCAAAGAGGAGTTTGATTTTGGAATGACGACCGATAAGGCAACTGATTGGTTCAAATGAAATTCCAATACTACCTTTGGAATGATTTTAGGATGTGGTTTCATTATCACTTTGTCTCTATGGAAAGTCATATACAGCAGTCCAGCCGTGATGGCTTGGATCTTGCTGATTCTTTGGGACAATATAATGGCTACTAGGAAGGCCATCTTGATAGTGAGATGGTATGAGGAGCATTCTGAAAGAGGTTTGAATGGGGATTCCATGAGTCATAAGAGGACTATGTTGAGATCCCAGGTCTCTAACAGGGTGACACAAATGCATAAGTCCCTTGAGAATTCTTGCCATGTGGGGTGTGAAGACTGACTGTGACTGAACCACTGCATGGTATGCAGAAATTGCAGCTTTTATCCCTTGACCTTCAGGCAGCTAAATGCATAGTATTCTTGCTTCAGAAATAGTATGTAGTTTACAGCCTTTGGTATTGGAGTCTTGACCAGGTCCATATTATTCCCGGATGCCCATATGGAAAATCTTTTCCATTTCATGGCATAGGTTTTCCTGGCGAGGTTTTTCTGTTTTAAGCAATATTTTCTTGAACATGTCTGTTGGTGCTTCTTGACAGACGGAGAGGTGGATGGGAAGTTGATTGGATAATTTAAGAAGATTCAAACCCCAAAACTGTGTTGGCCAGAATGAGGCCATAAAGCTCACTGTGTCTCTGTACTGTCTCATTTTTGCTATTGTCCTGGGGATCAGAGGAACCAGGGAGGGGAGGAATGCACAGAAGAGACACCTGGACCGTTGGAGAAGGAATGCATTTGGGAGGGATCCAGCAGTCATGCCTTCCCTGGAACAGAACATCTTGCACTTTGTATTCTCTGCCAATGCAAATAGGTCTACTATAGTCAGGGTCCTCATGTCTGAAAGATGGGGTCCAATATAGAGTCCAGTAATGACAACTCATGGTTGGATACACAAGTCTGCAACACTGTTGCTGATCTCCAGAAGATGCAGGGCTGCTGGGTTTACTGCATGCAGTTGGCACTATTTGCAGAGCTCAATGGCCTCCTGACATAACTGGAATGTGCATGCACCACCCTGCTTGTTGATGAAGTGCATGACCAACCTCTTATACATTATGATCTGCACTACTGAGTTCTGGAGAACAGTCTGAAATGCTGTACAGGCCAGTCTTACGGCTCTCAGTCCTAGGACATTCATATAAAGATTCATGTGATCTGGGGATCACACATCTTGTATTTACAGGTGATCCAAGCTGGTCCCTGATGCGTCCATAACAAGCATTTGAGATGGGGAATGAGTATCCCAGCTGGTCCTTTATGTGTTTGTAACAACCATTTGAGATGCGGAGGGGATGGGTACCCCTTTCTGCATGCTGAAAGGATCATCCATCAGGGGAGTTCCCGTAGCATCTGGAGAGGTACAACAACTACTTTGTTTATCTAGGGAAATACACCAACCTCAGCCATTATTGCAATGTCTGTAAGCAAAGTTTGGCAAGAGATTTCAAATAAGTACACACAGACATGTGTCACAGGAGGGCTAAGCATGAGCAAACCGTGGTCAGAAGATTTCATCTGCAGGTAAAGTATGTAGCACTGAATGGATTTGAATCTGACATCCAGTGGGTAGGCTCATGTCACTTATGAGTTGCTCCTATGAATTTGGTCATCTGAGATGAGGTGAGAAGCAATTTTTCACAGTTCACCAGGAGACCTAACTGAGAGGACAGGTACACAACCTGTGGTACTTCTGATTGGTTTCATCCCATGACAGACCTCTGATCAGTCAATCATATAGACATGGGTGGACATGTACCCCTTGATTCCTGAGATGTGCTAAGCATTTTGTGAACACTCTTGGTGCCGTAGAGAGTCTAAAAGGCAGAATTTTGTACTAGTAGTGGCTGTGGCCAATCTTGAACCTGAGGTACTTCCTGTGGACCAGATGAATGCAATGTGGAAACATGTGTCCTGCAAGTGGAGAACTGCAAACCAGTTTTGTACTTAGAGCACTGTAATGATGGAGGCAAGTAGCTTAAGATCCTGAATCTGAGATGGTATATGTATTTGCTAGGTCTACTCAGTCTCTCAGGGCATGTCTACACTTACCGGTAGATCGACACTGCTGCAATCAATGCAGTGACTGTCGATTTAGCGGGTCTGGTGAAGACATGCTAAATCTATGGAAGAGCACTTGCCCATCGATTTGTGTACTCCACCTCCCCCAGAAAATAAGGGAAGTCTACGGGAGATGCTCTCCCATCAACACATCACAGTGTAGCCACCACAATAAGTGGATCTAACTACGTCGACTTCAGTTATGGCAGTCACATAACTGAAGTTGCGTAAGTTAGATCGATTTACTGCGGTAGTGTAGACCAGGCCTCAGACTGCTATGGAGTGAGCAGGGTACATAGTTGAGGGGTTAGAGGATTAATGTCCTCTGTTATAACAAGGCTGCTTCCTGGCTTTGCGCTCACTTAATTCTTTTCTGGGCTCTGCCACTGAATGCCTCCATGCATTAAGCTGTGCCCTATCAGTGCGGGAGGACTGCAAGAGCTTGGAAAACATGTCATCGCAAGTGCGTTTTTTTCGCCTTCTAATCTGCAATAACCTCAGTTACGGAGATGATAGAGGAATGTAGAAACATTCTATGCTCTACGATTCGGGGGAGGACTACATGGTCACCTGTGCTGCTGAGTTCACCACGCTGACCAAACAGGAAATAAAATTCAAAAGTTCCCAGGGCTTTTCCTGTGTACCTGGTTACTGCATCGGCGTTCAAAGTGCTGTCCAGAGCGGTCACAATGGAGCACTCTGGAATAGCTCCTGGAGGCCAATACCGTTGATTTGCATCCACACTACCCCAAATTCGACCCAGCAAACTTGATTTTAGCGCTCCTTCCCTCATCGGGGAGGAGTACAGAAGTCGATTTTAAGAGCCCTTTAGGTCGATGGAATAGGGTTGGTTGTGTGGATGCATTTGTTTTTAAATCGACCTAACGTGGCTAAATTCGACCTAACCCTGTAGTGTAGACCAGGCCTAAGTTCTGACTTGCTGCCATGGGCGATAAGAATGAACTGGGGGGAGAGGGCACCCCAGTCTTTATGTCCTTATACGGGAGCATGAGGCGGCACAAAGCACAGGTGTGGCCCCACCAGACTCTGCTAGTTAAAACCAATCAAGTCTCATGCACATTGGGCTCATTTACATCCACACTGGGACCTACACTGACCCATACTCAAAGAATAACAACAAATACATCAGTGCAATTATTGAACTCTGCTTCAAGTGTTGTGACTGCAAGTCCAAGTTTTAAATGTAGTTGAAGAATTCAAAGGGAAAAAACATAATGGCCCAGGTAAGAAGAGTGGAAATATAGACAACTGGGACACAATTCTAAAACCTTTACTCCCACTGAGTACAGGTTGCAGAATCAAGCTCACAACATCAAAAAGGTCTCAGGGACATATAACATAGCCTTGAGTGATCAACTGGTGACAAAAGAGTTTGAAACTAAGACTATGTCTACACTGCAGAGTTTTGTTGCCAAAAGTTATGCCATTTTAATTGAAGTGCTTTAATTAAACCGCTGTTGCATGTCCACACTATGCTCCTTGTGTCGGCAGAGTGCATCCACACTAGCAGCTCTTGCAGCCACACAGAGAGCAGTGCACTGTGGATAGCTATCCCACTGTGCAACTGGCTGCAGAGTGCTTTGCGAAGGGTTTCCAATGCCTCATGGGGCAGATACAGCATCACATAATGCAGGTTTCTCAATCCCAATGTTCCATGAACATCTACGAGACTGCCAGCTGCTTTTCAACTGAAGAGAGTGTGTGTGTGTGTGTGTGTGTGTGTGTGTGTGTGTGTGTGTGTGTGTGTGTGTGTGTGTGAAGTGTGTGACAGGGAGCATGTGTATGTGTGTGGGGAGAGACACAGTGTGTGTCCACATGCTGTCTCGTAAATTCAGACAGGCACAGGAAGCAACCAGTTCTGAGGCTGGCAGAGAGGGACACCCCTGACATCAGCCCCCGCCTCCGTCCCTGGGTCTGCACAGCACAGCAGTCGCTCTCTCTCTCTTTGACTCTCTCTCACACATACACATATCTGTCCCTGCCTGCCTGCCTCTGTGTTCCTAGTGTGGGAGAGAGCAGGAGCATTCCATATTAATGATTTGCTCTTTGTTGCCCAGAGCAGAGCAGCACGCTCAGCTGTCAGAATGGAGCTTTGAAAGGGGAGGGGCACATTCCTGCAGTGCTGCTGAGTTCATGTACGCTTCCACTGTTTTGTCACCAAAAGCTGCCTTTTAGCGACAAACCTCTGTAGTGTAGACAAGGCCTGAATGCCAAAAACTTACACTACGTGAAGTGAAACTAAGCATAGAAAAAAGAAAGGTGGTGACAAACAAGGCGATCAGTGCAATTCAAATAGCTGTGTAGCACAGTGAATACACAAATTATAAATAAGAAAAGAAACCATTAAACTGATATAATATTTTTTAAAAGACCACTTAACTCAAGGTGTAAATGCCTCAAATTCTTCCAGTAGATTAAGTGAAAACAGTGAAAACAACAGTAGTTTTTATATTGCAGGACGACTGATGTTATTTTTCATGTTGATTAGTCAGAACTTTTAAGATATAGGAAACATATAAGGTTTCAAAGTTAAAAAAAAACAACCTCTTATTTAGTTTTGACTCAAAATGGAAAAGAAGAGGCCCTTTTCCAATGTCTGCTAAGCTGTCTGCAAAAGAAAAAAATATACAATTCGACACTGGTAAAAGCATAGTTACTCAAAGATTTACTTAAGTGCAGGAATCAGGGAGTGTCTAAACAAGAAAGAAAATTATGAGTACAGAAGGAAGCAAGCATGAAAAACGAGTACAGAAGGTCAAGTATGAAAAATCCCCAATTTTTTCCCTCCAAAATCCTTTCATGGGAAAGGCTCGAGGATTTACTATAAACTTTAGGATTTTCCTTCCTTTTACACACTTATCTTTAACACCATTTCTAAATTACCTGGAGAAGACACTAAATAGAAAAGTATATTAAATAAATGGTGTGACAGTATCTGGTATTCTCAGGTTGTCTGACCCTCTTTAAGAATGTACTGGTACTCAATGCCTTCTGTGAGAGCTTGTCTACAGTTGCAGTGGCGCTGCTATAGCGCTAAGTGAAAATGATACCTATGCTGACGGCAGAGTTTTTCTCCTGCCGGCGTAGGTACCCTACCTCCACAAGGGACGGTAGCTATGTCAATAGAAGTAGCTCTCCCGTTGTGATAGCACTGTCTACACCGGGGATTAGGTTGGTATAACTGTGTCGCTCAGGAGCATGGTGTTACAACTGTTAAGTAACAGAATAGATTTCAGAGTAGCAGCTGTATTAGTGTGTATCAGCAAAAAGAACAGGTGTACTTGTGGCATCTTAGAGACTAATTTGTAGCCCACGAAAATTTATGCTCAAATAAATTTGTTAGTTTCTAAGGTGCCACAAGTATTTCTGTTCTTTTAGCAGAATAGAGAGAAAAGAGAAAACAAAGGTTAGTATAAAATGTGTGTGGTTTAACTAAGAATTCATTATCAGACCCTAAATACTAGCTGGAAGACTTAAATTACACAGGAAGGTTGAGGAAAGCAAAAGATTTTGGCCAGATTTACACTTTGAAGATTTTACCAGTACAGCTATACTAATATACTATACCAGCAAAACGCTTTTGATGGTACACCTCTACCACGATATAACGCTGTCCTCGGGAGCCAAAAAATCTTACCGCGTTATAGGTGAAACCATGTTTTATGAAACTTGCTTTGATCCAGCGGAGTGCACAGCCTCGCCCCCCCGGAGCACTGCTTTACCGTGTTATATCTGAATTCGTGTTATATCGGGTAGCATTATATCGAGGTAGAGGTGTATAGTTAATTCCAGTCCCCTCCCTGAGTGATAAACTACACCGGCAAAAGAGCAGTTTGCTGGTATAACTACGCCTACACTAGGAGCATCTGCAGGCTCAGCTATGTCATCCAAAAATCACGTCTTATCACAGGGGTCGGCAACCTACGGCACGCGAGCCGATTTTGAGTGGCACGCTGCCTGCCCGGTGAGGAGAGGAGGAGGAGGAGGAGGAGGAGGGGCTGGAAAGCGCCACGCGGGGGAAGAAGTGGGAGGAGGGAAGCTTGGCTGCCGCAGGACCAAGCTTCTGCCTCCTGCCCCTGCAGGGGAGAGTGGGGGGGGGATGTCCCGGCCCCCCACCCCACTCAGCCCCCCCACCCACGGCTCTTCCCTGTGGGGGCAGGAGGCAGAAACTTGGTCCTGCGGCAGCCACGCCCCTCCCGCCCCGTTTCTTCCCATAACGTGGTGTATTCCGGCTCCTCCTCCTCCCCCCTCTCCCTGCCGGCGACGGCCCTTGCGAGGGGGAGGGGGAGCGGAGCAGAGCCGAGCCGAGCGCAGCGTGCTCGCTGCTCCGTAGAGCAGGCAGAGAGAGGTAGGGACGGGCCTTGGGGAAGGGGGTGGAACAGGACATATCCCTCCCAGCCCCCTGCCATGAGCCGCTCAGGGCAGGAGACTGGGAGCACCCCCACGAGCCGAGCATCCCAGCCTTCTGCCCTGCACCCCCCACACCCAGCCTTCTGCCCTGCACCCCCCACACACCCCCAAGCCCTCTGCCCTGCACCTCCCCCCAACACCCAGCCTGCTGCCCTGCACCTCCACACACCCCCCAGCCCTCTGCCCTGCACCTCCACCCCCCCCAGCCCTCTGCCCTGCACCCCCCCAGCCCTCTGCCCTGCACCCCCCCACACCCAGCCTTGTGCCCTGCACCTCCACACACACCCCAGCCCTCTGCCCTGATCCTCCCCACACACACCCAGCCTTCTGCCCTGCACTCCCCCCTCACTCCAGCCCTCTGCCTTGACCTCCCCCCAACACCCAGCCTTCTGCCTTGCACCTCCCCCCAACACCCAGCCTTCTGCCCTGCACCTCCACACACACACCCAGCCCTCTGCCCTGACCTCGAGTCGCCCCGATCAGCCCGCTGCAGGCCTAGGTGAACAGAACCCCAGGCTGGAAGTGGGCTGAGCAGGCTGGCGGCGTAAGATCAGCATTTTAATTTAATTTTAAAGGAAGTTCTTAAACATTTTGAAAACATTGTTTACTTTACATACAACAATAGTTTAGTTATGTAATATAGACTTATAGAGAGAGATCTTCTAAAAAACATTAACATGTATTACCGGCACGCGAAACCTTAAATTAAAGTGAATAAATGAAGACTTGGCACACCACTTCTGAAAGGTTGCCTATCCCTGTCTTATCACATCCCTCTGACTGACACAGTTATGGTGGAAAAAGCTTGTAGAATAGACCTGGCCTGCCTGATAGCCTCCAGAAAAGAGTTGGTTGCCCTTTCTTAAAAGAAATGTGGGTGGGCCCAGCCAATCATCTTCTTTTATAAATCCCTAAGTTTTGAAGCTGTCAATATAAACACAGAGTACGATTATCTCATCCTTCCGCTAATGGATTGTATTTTTCTTTGATCTGAAGATGTTATTCAAAATGGTTATTTGTTTCTTTAATGTTATTTCAGAATACAGAAAACAGTCATTTCCTTCTCTTGCTAATATTTTAATTTTTCACCTGTGCAAATAAATGTTCATTAATATTTCTTCATTAAATAGTCTTCAGAATACACAGAGTTTTAACATACAGATTAGTTAACTTGCCAGGTATATGGCTAATTTGTTTAGCTCATACTCTATTGGAAGCAAACTTTAATTATTAGAAATATTTAGATAGTGCATATATTTACAGAATGCTTTAAAAACATAGATAAGGACATATTCTCTGTCTTAAAGAATTTAGCGTCTAAATGAGATGAGGCACAGACAAGACATGGGACAATAGTTCACAGAAGGTAGCTGAAGCGATTACTATATTAGGGAGACAATCGCATGTAGCCAATCTGTGACTGCTAGCAGCAAATATTTCCAACAGCCAGGGATGGGACACTAGATGGGGAGGGCTCTGAGTTACTCCAGAGAATTCTTTCCCAGGTGTCTGGCTGTTGGGTCTTGCCCACGTGGTCAGGGTCCAACTGATCACCATATTTGGGGTTGGGAAGAAATTTTTCCTTGGGTCAGATTGGCAGAGACCCTTGGGTGGGGGGGGGGGGGGTTCGCCTTTCTCTGCAGCATGGGGCATGGGTCACTTGCCGGTTTAAACTAGTGTAAATGGTGACTTCTCTGTAACTTGAAGTATTTAAACCATGATTTGAGGACTTCAGTAACTCTGCCAGAGGTTAGGGGTCTATTACAGGAGTGGGTGGGTGAGGTTCTGTGACCTGCAATGTGCAGGAGGTCTGACTAGATGATCATGATGGTCCCTTCTGACCTTAAAGTCTACGAGTCTATGGGACTGTTCCAGCATAGGAGACAACATAACAGATGGCATAAACAAGCCACTGGCAAAGGAGAAGGGAGAAATAAGGAGGAAAATAGGGAAGAAACTGAGATATAAGGGAGAGCAAGAGCATATAGGGCCCTAGTAGGCCTGATCCATAGCCCAATGAACCCAGGGGGGAGTCTTTCCACTGTCTTCAATGGGCTTTGGATCAGGCACTCGGGTCCTGATTAAGCAAAGCAATTAATCACATGCTTAACTTTAACTCCATCGGTTAAATATATGATTAAAAATGAGTACATGCTTAAATTCGCTACTGAATCAAAGCTGATATGAAAATGGGGGGCTAAATGCAATGGGGCAGGAGACAAATTACCACCATCTTCTTGAATTTTCTTGGTTATGTAAAGAGAGGGAAGAGATACTTTGGACAGAAAGGTTGGGCAAGCAGGCCAGACAGGATACGGTCACTGTAATGAAGATGAGATAATCAGGGCATGGACAGTTTTAGCAGCAAAACAGTGAGAAAATGGTAAATTCTAGAAATGTAATGAGGAAGGAAAGATCATGTATAGTCCAATCCTGCACCAACAAAGTCAATGAAAGTTTTGCTGTTTATTTCAATGGGAGCAAGATGGACCCCGTAATGAAAGACCAGACGTAGGGTGAGAAGAAGAAAGTGGAATCAAAGATAATTTAATTAATTTTAACATTTTAAACCACAATTTCACATTAGTGGCTTTTATGCTCTGAGGTAAATATACTTTTTAGGGGATTAGAGAAGAGAAAGAAAGAAATAACGAAAACAGGCAAAGTTAATGATAAGGAAGCTTTGTCACATATATATTGTGACACAGACACAGACCAGTGGGGTACAGGAGTCTGGTAGAGGGCAAATAAACCGGTCACTGGATGAGTAGTTTTCTGTTCCCTGAGTGACGAGAGCAGGGGCTGCGCTAGAGTAATCAGGAACCTGCTAGAACAAGTTAAGGCAGGCAGGTTAATTAGGACACCTGGAGCCAATTAAGAAGAAGCTGCTAGAATCAATTAAGGCAGGCTAATCAGGGCACCTGGGTTTTAAAACGAGCTCACTTCAGTTTGTGGTGCGAGTGTGAGGAGCTGGGAGCAAGAGGTGCAAGGAGCTGAGAGTGAGAGGGTGTGCTGCTCGAGGACTGAGGAGCACAAGCGTTATCAGACACCAGGAGGAAGGTCCTGTGGTGAGAATAAGGAAGGTGTTTGGAGGAGGCCATGGAGAAGTAGCCCAGGGAGTTGTAGCTGTCATGCAGCTGTTACAGGAGGCACTATAGACAGCTGCAGTCCACAGGGCCCTGGGCTGGAACCTGTAGTAAAGGGCGGGCCCGGGTTCCCCCCAAACCTCCCAATTGACCTGGACCGAGGGTTCTTCCAGAGGTGAAGTTCTCTGGGCTGTTCCCCAACCCACATGGTGAATCTCTGAGGCAAGAAAATCCGCCAATAAGCACAGGACCCACCAAGATAGAGGAGGAACTTTGTCACAATTGATATACACCTCTACCCTGATATAACGCTGTCCTTGGAAGCCAAAAAAATCTTACCGCGTTATAGGTGAAACCGCGTTACACTGAACTTGCTTTGATCTGCTGGAGCGCGCAGCCCTGCCCCCCAGAGCGCTGCTTTACCGCGTTATATCCGAATTCGTGTTATATCGGGTCACGTTATATCGGGGTAGAGGTGTATTTTCATATTTCTTCACTTTAAATTTCTTCATTAGTAACCTATCTTAAATTTGTGGGGTTTTGCAAAATATATACCAATTTACAACAATTTAATTAATTCTACTAATCATGTTATATGCCTGCTCTGCACAAGATATGAGTATTTCCACCCACATTAAGGAAATTGCTTCAATGTGGAATTTATTTTCATATCTCAATAGTTTAAAAGCTAACATTTATAATGTTTACAATATTTTAGAATTCATGGACTTGATGGCAAATAATAAATAATCCATGGCACTCAAATAATACAAAAGATTTTGGTTTTTCCCATGCTGGGCAAAATCGACTTTTAGCCAGTTTCCATACTACCCAGAAAAATCAGTGTTTCAGGGTTCATGTAGTGCATCAGACTTTTAACCAGCATCGAACATTTAACATTCTTCTGGCAGTCAAACAATTTTTTAAAATATTCATACCATGAAAATTAAATGCTTGTATAACATATTAACAGAGCAATTTCCAAATTTTTAATGGGATACTTTATAGTTTAAATTTTGTGATAATGGCATGGATAAAATTAAACATGCTCCAATTCTTTCTGTGATATCTCAAGCAACACTAGAGAAAGTCTATGGTCAAATTACAATAATAAAAAAAAAACAATAAAAGCTTTCTTTCTAGGCAGCTACCTATTACACTTAACAGGCTTAAAACAAAATGTGTCAAAGATCAAGAGTAAGTTATCTGAGGTGTCAAGTGCAAAAGGTTAAAGGTGGAATTTTATTAGGTCAAAGGTGGCATAAATAAAATCTTATATGTCAAAGAAGAAGGGTCACAGACAAGGTGTATATAATATAAAGACATCACAGATGACAAGTAATAACTTTAAGTAGTGCAAGTGTGTTCACTACAGATACCTTCATTGATTAAAACTGGAACTCAGTGGTTAGTGACTATGAACATTACAGTGCCTTACTATAACACATTATTTACTTCTGTATATTATTTTGGAAACTTGCTTTCAAGTATACTAGACCTAATATTAAATTATTAAATGCTTTATTTGTGGGGGAGGCAAAGTTTGGCATTAACTGTGCATATCAAATGAAAAGAACACAAAATATATCTTAGTTGGATAAATGTAATAGGTTTTCTACTTTATTATGAGAGTACCTCTAAGATTCATATCTTATTACTGAAGTACTGAAAAAGAAAACTGTGAAGATGGCCTCAGGCCAGGGAAACTCTAACTACAACTGTATAGTTGCATTGTTGTACCCATAGAAGCAGCTGAAATTTAGGTATAAATCAAATTATTTTTTAATACACCTCTACCCTGATATAATGCGACCTGATATAACACGAATTCGGATATAACACGGTAAAGCAGCGCTCCGGGGGGGCGGGGCTGCGCACTCCGGCAGATCAAAGAAAGTTCGCTATAACGCTGTTTCACCTATAACGCGGTAAGATTTTTTGGCTCCCGAGGACAGTGTTACATCGGGGTAGAGGTGTATAAGATTAGTAACTAAAATGTCAGTAAGCTGGTACTACACTATAACTGTGGTGGCTTTAGGTTAACATTTTAGACAGGCACAGTAAGCCACAGCACTGCAGATGCATTCATTAATTAAGGACTTTTTTTTAAGTGACCCTCAATCTTCTGCTGTAGCTGTCAAGTTGTACACTGAATTGGAGGTGTTCCCACCAGAGTTCTTTTGCTCCTACTCTAGGGCCCTGTTTCAGCACAGCATTTAAGCCCACGCTTAAAGTATGTACTTAAGTTCATGTTGAAATGCTCTGCTTGAGAGGAATGGATTTAAGTATATGCTTTGGTGCTTTACTAAACCAGGTCTCTGTTAGAAGTATGTACTGTACCTTTAAGAGCACAGGACAGGCTAGGAAGAACAGGATGATTAGATGCAATCTAGTGTTAACTTCACCAGATACACAACCAAGAGCATATGGCTCTCCTTTGTCTTATGTAACTCTGTATTAGTTCTAATAAAGCCTTACTTCTAAGAGTTCGGACTGTGCCTCCTTCTTATGTATCCACAAGGCAACATATAGTACTAGAGTGAGGTAGAAAGAGGACAGAGAAAAGAGGATTGTGGTGAAGGAATAAGAGTATTTTGGACATGGAGCAAGTAAAAGCCCCCAAGGAGTTGAACTAAGGTAATTCAGTAGACTCTTGGAATAGATTCAAACAGAGTTTTGAAATATATATATATATATATAAAGCAGCCGGCAATGATGAAAAAGAAAACCAACAGAAAATGGCAATCTTCTTAAACTTTGCAGGACTTGGCAGTAGATGTCTTTAATTAGCATGCAACTAAATCAGGCAGAGAGAGCAAGTTATGACACAATTTCGCAGAACTTTGAAGAGTACTGCACACCTAAAAAGAGCAAAACATTTGAAAGGTATAAGTTTCACCTTAGAAGACAAATGGAAAGAGAGTCCTTTGAAGAATTCCTAACAGAGCTGAAGCTAGTGAGCCAAAACTGCAGCTATGGACAATTAACAGATTCAATTATAAGGGATCAAACTGGAATTGGAATCAGAGGTCCAAAGCAGCAAAAAAGACTATTGGAGGATATGGATCTTACTTTGGCTAAAGCAGTAAGACTATCAGGCATCTGAAATCACTCTGAACAAAATAAAAATAATGACAGGAAAATAGGACACTGCCATTCTGGATTAGAGTGACAAGAGAAAAATAAATCCTGGCAAGCAGTAAGTCATTACAGAACAAAAAACCACAGAGAAGCATGAACAAAGCAAAGCACAAGAGTTCACAAGAGTCAGCTTCAAGGATTGCACAAAATGTGGACACAAACACTGACCTGAAAAATGCACAGCTTTTGGTAAGCACTACAATATTTGTAAGAAATACAGTGATTTTGCCGAAGCGTACAACCAGGATTAACAACTGCAGAAGAGGAAGCAAAGCATGCATGCTGCTGCAATAATTCAGGAAGATGGCACAGACAGCAACACAGAAGAGGAGCTCTGTTTAGTAGCTGTATCTGAAGTGGAAGGAACTGACGAATGGACAATTTGCTTAGAGACTAATGGGACTCTGGTAATCTACAAATTGGACACTGGTGCTCAGGTAAATGTTTCATATATTAATGTTAAAAGGTTAAATTAAAAACAGATTAAATTGAAAGCTTATAACGAGGAAGTCATTCCTACTAGAGGTACATGTGTACTAGAAGTGAAGGTAAAAGATGGAATAGATTGATAAAATTTGTGATAGTTAAAGGGAGCAAAGCACCTATATTGGGTTTAAAAATATGCCAAGCCCTTGGGCTCATACAAAGAGTGCACATGGTAGAGGAGATAAGGGACAGAGGCATACTGTAACAGGACGTTTTAGAGGGTACAGGAAAACTGGCAACTGAACATAAAATTGAACTAACAGAACCAACTGTCCTATCATACATGCCCTAGAATTCTTTACTCCTGAGGGCATTCTGCGCCAAAAAATTAAAAATTCTGCACACAGTATTTTAAAATGCTGCACAATTCTGCAAGTTTTATTTGTCAATAAATAAATGTAGAGGCTCCAGTATGGCAGTGAGGAGCACAGACCACTGGCTGCACGAAGGTGGGAGATCACCCTGCAGCACCCCCGCCCCTAGGAAACAGACTCAGCAGTGAGGCTGCGCCCAACCCTGATACAGCACAAGGCCTGGCCCGTGCCCAGAAATACCTTGGGGCCCTGCTCCTCTGCACCAGGCAAACCAGATGTAGGCAGGCTCAACCAGGCAGGATCCAAGTGTGAAGGGGCTCAGTGTGGGGTGATCCAGGTGTGGGACAAGAGGGTTCTGTATGGGGCAATCTGTGTGCAGGCAGCTCAGTGGGGGGATCTGGATGCACAGGCTCATTGGAGGAGATTCCAGGTGCAGGGGCAATGGGACTTTGCAGGGGCTTCCAGGTGAAGGTAGTTGGGGCTCAGCGGAGGGCTCTGGGTGTGGGGGTTTCAGTGGGGGAGTGGGGCTTCGTGGGGTGGGGGGGCTGGGTGCAGCTAATTGGGGGTTAGTGATGTGGGGGCTCAGGGTGGTGCGGGAGGCTCATAAGGGTGGAGGTTTGAGTGCAGGGAGCTCAGTGGGAGGTACTCTGGGTGCGGGGGGGGGGGGTCTGGAGGCAGGGGGGCTCCAGATGCAGGAGTTGAGTTCAGTGCGGTGGGGTTCCAGTATGGAGTGCTAGGCAAGTTCTGGGTGTACGAGATGAGGCTTGGCAGGGTTGTCTGGGTATGGGAGGTCCAGATGCATGGGAGTTGGGCAGATGGGGGAGCAGCTCCCCATACAGTGACCCCTCCCCCCGCAGCTGAGGAGTGATGGGGGCAGGAAGCAGGGGAGGATGCTGAGTTTCCTGCAGCTGCGTGAGATTTCTGGGGGTGGGTATGACACAGCCCCAGCAACTCCTTGCAGGGGAAGAGGAAGTCCCATCATCTCCTGCCTCCAGCCCAGCCGGGACTAGCAGCTGATCCCAGCTCAGGGTAGGAGCCACTGGCTGGGGTGTCACCTGCCCTGCGGTGATTTACCTCTCTGTCAGCTGCTCCGGGTGCCTGAAACAATGTACCTGTGCTGCTAGGCAGTGGTGCGTGACTGCTCTTGCAGCTTCCCTTTGCTTCCCTGTCAGAAAGTAATTTTTCTGCAAGGAAGCAAAGAAATCTGCAGGAGACATGAATTCTGCACACATGCAGTGGCGCAGAATTCCCCCCAGGAGTATAGAAATATTCTGCTAAGTATGAGAGAAAGCTCAAAGAAGAACTTCATTGTTCAGTAACAACAGACATCATTAGAAAAGTATGAGAGCTTACAGAATGGATGCACTCACTAGTCATAGTAGAAAAAAAGGATGGAACACTGCGATTATGCCTAGATACTAAGGAGTTTAAGAAATATATCGAAAGGGAGCACTTTCAGTTACCTATCAAGGAAAACATTTTGGCAGATATGGCTGGTGCAAAGTATTTTATTACTTTAGATGCACCATCTGGATTCTGGCAGATTCCTTTAGATGAGAGGATCTCCAAATTATGTACTTTTATTATACCATATGGAAGATATTGCTTTCTTTGATTACTGTTTGGTCTAAAATCTGCTCCAGAAGCCTTACATAAAACTATGTATAAAACTTGAGGGAATTGAAGGCACAAAAGTGTATATACATGACATTCTCATCTGGGGCAGTACAATAGAGAAACATCATTACAGGTTAAAAAGAGCATTGGATGGGATTAGAACAGTAGGCCTGAAGCTAAATTAACAAAAATGTAAATTCAGGCTCAGAGAAATTACCTATTTAGGAGAAAGGCTAACTGAACAAGAGGTATGTATTGATCCTAGCAGAATACAAGCTATAACAAATATGCAACACCCAGAAAATAAGGAGGGAGTACAGAGGTTTATAGGAATGGTTAATTTTGTTGGGGAAGTCCCTGCGGCCCATTCGCCTGCAGGCACCACTTCCCACAGCTCCCATTGGCCAGGAACAGAGAACCACAGCCACTGGGAGCTGCGGGGGGCAGTGCCTGCGGATGGCCAACATCAGCAAAATTTCTCGCGGCCCGCAATCACATTACTCTGATGGGCCGCATGCGCCCCACAGGTTGCCCACCATTGCTCTAGTGGATTCATGTCTTTCAAGGTATGTCTGCACATTTATCACTATGTCACTCAAGGGTGTGAAAAAGATGGCCCCCGAGTGACTTAAGTGCCAGTGTGGACAATGCTATGTCGGCGGGAGACTGTCTCCCGACGAAAGAGTTACTACTACTCGCTGGGGGTGGTTTAATTATGTCCACAGGAGAGCTCTCTCCCATCGTCATAGAGTGGTTACACGGGAGCTCTTACAGAAGCACAGCAGTATTGGTACAGCTGTGCCACTGTAAGCTCTCTACTGCAGACAAGGCCTCAGTCTGGGGCACTAGAGCAGATGCCCTCACATAGTTTCTTTTTCTAGAAGAGCTATGCTATTAAATGCTGTGATTGGTGTATAACATTCAGACAAAGGAAAAATCTATTTTACTTTTATTTCCTCATGTTTTAAAGGGAGGCAGTGGCCCAGCAGCTAAAAGGTAGAACTACCTTTGTTTGATTACTGTTTGGTCTAAAATCTGCTCCAGTAGCCAGCAGGGAGAAGCATACAAGATAATTAGGTACCTGTGACAGTCAGTGTACAAATTGATGGATCCAAGAATGGTAATCTATGTGTCTGCTTGTGAGTTTGCTGGGAACTTTCACAGCTCACAGTTCTAAGACTCTGGACCCAGCAGGAAGTCCGCCACTGAGGTAATTAGGTTACACCTACTGCCCAATAATCAATTTCATCCAAACAGGAAGTGAAAACACTCCCATTACAATAGCCATTTTAAAATTACAGAAAATACAGAGTTAGAGAACCCTCAACCTTTGATTAGGGAAATAGGTGAGCTGCAATCCACCAAGATGTATTTCTCCAGAGAATCCTTTCTCTGTAATTACAATGATCCCTTCTCCAAAGACAGCCATATCGGTGGGTTGCAGCTCTTGGAAACTTATACATTTCCCTGCAGAAAAAAATGAGAAAAACCTGCTACAGGTTGTGAAAAACAAAATACAAAGAAAATACCTTAACTAATAAAAATATCAACAAATATATATTTATGTATGTGCTTGTGGATATGAACACATAAAATGCCTCCCCAAATGCCACAGCTGGCAAAATAAATAGACATCCTAAAATAAACAAACTCTATGGGGTGGAAACATTTGGTGCACCTAGCTTGGAAACAGATTTTGTAACACTAAAGTCAAATCTGAATCAGCTCTGGAGACCCAGATTAAGCAGTATTTCTTAGTAAATATGAGATGGGAACACCATGTGGCTGATTCACAAATCCTCCAGATGGACACAGTTTAGAGGCTAGGTGTCAGAGTTGAACTGTTTCTCACAGAATGCTCCTTAACATAACACTGTAGTTCCAGGTCTGCCATGCTGTGGCAGTGGAGATAAATCACGCAACAATTTAGAATTGTTCTCTTGGAGACAGCATAGCTTTTTGAAATGCTGTAAATAGAAAAATGTTGTTTCTCAATGCCTCCTGAAGAGACAGCGAAGTGCCAATTCTTTTAGAAAGCAACAGAGGGTCCTGTGGCACCTTTGAGACTAACAGAAGTACTGGGAGCATAAGCTATCGTGGGTAAGAACCTCACTTCTTCAGTACTGGGAGCATAAGCTTTCGTGGGTAAGAACCTCACTTCTTCAGATGCATCTGAAGAAGTGAGGTTCTTACCCACGAAAGCTTATGCTCCCAGTACTGAAGAAGTGAGGTTCTTACCCACGAAAGCTTATGCTCCCAGTACTGAAGAAGTGAGGTTCTTACCCACGATAGCTTATGCTCCCAGTACTTCTGTTAGTCTCAAAGGTGCCACAGGACCCTCTGTTGCTTTTTACAGATTCAGACTAACACGGCTACCCCTCTGATACTTAATTCTTTTAAAGTTGTTGTTAAAAAGCCATTACTTGACAAGGGCAATTTCTATAACTATTGTCCCATCTTGAATTTCTAATATCTGTGGAAAATTATCAAGAATGTTGTGAAAAAAATAATTTAATACTGCTCCCTTCAGCACTATCGACCAGGAAGTGCAGACAACACATTTGCAGACCCTAGCAGGAACTGACAAGTTTGCACTTGAGTGGTTTTGCTCTGTCTTTCTATAAACTATGTTGATGATACTCAACCCAGACAAGACTAAAGTGAATTTTACAAGATGAGAGAATTAAACAGAGGAATCGGTGGAAATTATACCAGCTTTCCAGATTGCAAGGAAGAGTCCATGGCTTGTTTCTCATATTCAGAGCCTACGGATTTTGCTGGGTTCCTGGCAGCTGCAGGAGTCACAGATATCAACAATTGTCAAGTGTGCTTATGTACATTTGGGAAGGAGGTTATGTCTTTTTCTTTTGGATGCAGTTTCACCACATTATCTATGCCCTTGTCACTTCAAAGTTAGATTATTGCAATGGGGCTATCCTTTCATTTTTGCAATGGGGCTATCCTTCCAATTATTTGGAAACTGCAACTAGCATAGAAATGGGCAGCCTACCTGTTTAATGTCTGCTCAAGCAAAGACCACATTATGCTGTATCCTGAGATCTGTACTGGTTACTGACTGTTTCCCAAGTGAAGTTTAAGGCATTAGTTTTCATTTTTAGAGCCTCAAATAGTTTGGGGTCAGTTGTTTGCAAGACTATGTCTCTCCTTTTGTATCAGCATGATAGTTGAGGTCATCTGAGGCACTACTCCTCATAAATGGAGAGGGCTGACAGCAACTCATTCTAGATGCCCCAGAGCCTGGATTTGATACCTCACAGGGGAGTTGTGAGGATAAAGACATTGAAGATCGTGAGGTGCTCATATACTATGGTGATGAAGGCCATATAAGTACAACAGACAGAAGGATCGACCAACCTACTTTCAGGACATGCTGCAAGATCCACCTGTTTTTCCATGTGATTCTGGGAGAGAGGGGGAGATGGGAAGGGACATGACTGCAGGATAGCTAGGAGGCTGATCGAAGAACTACAGGAGACTAGGCTGGGGACAAGAATACACACTATTTTGGGATGGGGACCTGGGTTTTTCCTGTGTAGTTAGCATGTGTGTTGTTGCTGTTTTACTTGTTAAGATGTAGGGGCCCTGTTTGTGTCCTGTTTTGCAGTTATACCAAAATTGGGTGTTATAGTAAAAAATAAAAAATGTGGTATGAGTAGAGTTTAGAGAGGTGCAGAAGAAATATAGAGAAGAAAGAGCCTACTCCTCAAACACAACACAATGACCACAAACCTCAGCACCTGCAGAACAAAAGGCCAGACTCACTTGACATAGCTTTCTTACAATAAATCAATAACATTTGAGCTAACCTTTGTGAAAGGACGGAAAGAAGGACAGAAAAATTCTATAGTAAAACCTGCCTTAGAGACCACCTCTGAAGAGAGACCACCTGTCACGAGCGACTACGTGCAGAGGCCATGGAACACCACCGCTCTCTAGTGTGCAAACCTTTGAAGAGAGACCACCTCTTACAAGCAACCACTTTTGCTAACTCCCATGAGCGGTTGCTCTTGGCAGGTTTTACTGTATATAAAAGGCACTAGTAAAGCACTCATATACCACATTGATAAGTACGGGATAGGTTAGATCAGTGGTTTTCAACTTTTTCATTTGCGACCCCTAAAAAATTATTGAGGTGTGGACCTCGTTGGAAATCTTAGACATAGACTGAGGACCCCTAGAGTCGGCAGACCATAGGATGAAAACCACTGGGTTAGATGGATAGAAAAAAATACCTTGTTAGAAAACAGTCAATTTATATACATTGCATCATTTTCTATAGGAAATCTATTTATATGACACTCACTGGAATAACTGTATTTGAATGTTCCATTTTTTTTTTTTTTTACATTCCATATTAAAAAAAAGTCAGCATTACTATCAATAGTACATCTTATTTTTGATACCTGACTTTTTATGTTCTTAGTTCTGTGAGAATTTTCAAATCTGTTTTAAAATATTACATTTCAGATGACACTGTAAACCAGAGGAATATTAATATTAAAATCTTTTACAAAACATACCACTTCTTCATCTGAAAGCTCTCGTCCTTGGATGCTGCTATTTTCTCTCACTGCTTGTTGGTGTTTTTTCCCCTTAATGTGGCTAAAAAGATACACCTCTGAGGAAATCTGGAATGAGAATAAATGATGATTAGGGCCCTACCAAATTCACAGTCCATTTTCGTAAATTTCAGGGTCATAGCATTTTAAAAATCTGGAATTTCACGGTTTTAGATATTTAAATTTTAAATGTTATGGTATTGTAACAAAAAATGAACATGTATTTAAAAAATGGCAAAATATAAACATGTGAAAGCCCTTAAGACAGAGGTTCTCAAACTGTGGTCCGCGAGCGCCATTCAGGTGGTCCGCGGATAGTTCTCTCTAAGGTGCGCACCTGGGCGGCTGCATACGAGAGAATGAAGGGCCACCCACCTAATTAGTGGAGTCGTGTAAGGGGTAGGTGGGAGGGGGGCAGTGGGGTCAGAAGAGAGAGTGGGAGGAATTTGGGACGTATAGGGCTGCGGTGGCCAGAGCAAGAGGCGACTTTCCCCAGCTCCAGGTCTGCAGCTGCTGGGAAGAGACGGCCCTCCTTCCCAGCCGCAGCTCTGTGGCAGCTGTGGTGGGGGAAATACCCCTCTCCTTCCCAGCCCCAGCTTGGGGGCTGTTGCAGCGGGGGAGAGAGGGCACATCCATTGCATTAGAAAGATAATACTACTGATATTAAAATATGAGTTGCATGCCTTTATTTGTAGAACAAAAGAATGTTAATTATTAAGGTTTTATTTATATAGTGCTTTTTATCCAAAGCGCTTTACAGTAGTTAGCTAACAGTACAAACAACATTTGGAAAGATCATTAAGTGGTCTGCCAAGACCTTCAGCAATTTTTCAAGTGGTCCGTGAAAAAAAAAGTTTGAGAGCCACTGCCTTAAGACTCAGTGTTTCTCAGACTGGGGGTCCTGACCCAAAAGGGAGTTGCAAAGCTATTGTAGGTGGGGGTCACAGTATTGCCACCCTTACTTCTGCACTGCCTTCTAGTGGAGACTGACATAGTGGAGGATCCCAAGTTGTTTATTCTTGCTCTAAACAAGTTTATTCCAAAAAATGGTGTAAATGCCTGTACACCATTTGAAATAATTCTGTGTTTGGACATGAGGACATACAAATGTTCTAGGGACAGCACAAAAGGGTGACAACACCAACTTTGTCTGGTGCAGATGAGGCCTAGAAATACAGATTGGAATTCAGCTAATAAGTTAAGAGCAATGCTCATGTTTATGCCACATATGAATCACAGCTATTGCTCTCTACTAAGCAGTAGCAAGATCCAAGGTACTGGGAGTAAGAACTGCATGTCTCTCTCTGATACGTAAGCCAAACCAGAGCATCCAGCCACTGAACTATTTCTGTGCTTACAGTGTTGTTGTAGCCAGCACTGTAGTCGGTCCCAGGATATTAGAGAGACAAGGTGAGTGAAGTAATTAATATCTTTTATCGGACCAATTTCTTTTGGTGAAAGAGACATGCTTTTGAGCTACACAGAGCTGTTGACCTGAAGAAGAGCTCTGTGTAGGTTGAAAGCGTGTCTTTTTCACCAACAGAGGTTGGTCCAATAAAATATATTACCTCACCCACCTTGCCTCTGGGTCACAGTCCACAGAAACCTATGGAAGCCTCCCTGGTAACATACATGCAGAGACTACTCCATAGCCATGTGTACAATCATGAACACCTGTTTACTCTGTCAGAAAGAAGGGTTCTTGTAAATGTCAATACCATACCTCTTAATCTTCAAGCTTGCCAGTGAATGACACAAGCAATCAATATTGGCAAATAATTAAAATATGGAACATCTATGTTTTATTTTATGTTGTACCATATTGACCTATTATAATGGTTTTAACTATAAAACCTGTTTTAATGGTATTTTCTCACTGCGTGAATAAAATAAACCAATTTTAAACAAAAATCTGGAAAAACAAATTCCATCGTATGCAATCAGAAGGAAGACCTATTTGTATTGTCAGCAGGGTTTGAACTCTGGACCATGAAATCTCCAGCATAGACCTCAGCCCCTTGAACTGTTATCCTCTATTTGGATCTACCAGTAGAGAGAGAATTGATATACACTTTGCCAGCAAGTTGCACAATTATCTGTTAGACAACAGTAAAATGATGGAGATCAAGAATCTTGGTTTCTATTCAGGTTCTGGGAAGGGAGTGTGGTATAGTGGCTAGAATAGTGGTTGTTTAGAGACAGGATAGCGGAGCACATAGATCTGGCACATTCATTCTGACAGGCAGTGTGGCTAAGTGGACAAGACTTAGGTCTACCATATGATAAAAACTGGGTTTTTATTCTCAGCTCTCCCTGAAGTGACCTTGTGAAATCTTTCAGTGCACTTATTTATAAAATGAAGAAATGATGCTTGACTGACTTCTTGGGTAGGTTATGAAGCCCTTGCTCAATGATAAGGAGTCTATAGTAGACAGAAAAATAAACAGCAATCAGTACAGGGGAGACCAGGCCTCCTAGCTCCAGCTCAGTGAACGGCGCCCTAGGCTACATGATTCTCTCTCCCTGTTTCTGGGACACTGCCTGACCTGGTAGTGCAATGGAACAGCAACCTAATGCAACTGCAGTGCCGAAGATCCCACAAAATCTGCTACATCTCAGAGCTCTGATCATTACTTTGTTCACAAAAGCGAGGAAGCAGGGAGAGAATGGTGGGGCAGCACTCCATTTACAATACATTCATGCCTGCAAACCACAGCAAAACTGGTAGATTGAAACCTTAGCTAGGCCCATTACTTTTGATAGCATTGCTTCAATCCAACTTACCAAAACATTGCATAATGAACATTGCTTTTTTCGTTCATATGGTGTAAGTTTAGGTGCATAATCAGTATTAGCATGTCTCCCACTGCTTAATTCAGCTGCCTTTTCTTTCCTCTGTTCAATTTGTTCCATGTGTCTCCGAATGCTTTCATCATGCTAAATAAAACAACAAATGGTAAAGAACATCGAATAAAAATAAACAGAAATGAATAATGTTCAGAAATACCAAGGTTTATTAAGTACTGTTTAGTTCTAGATGATGAAAAGTAAAATTAAAACATGTATAATACCATCCAAAATGCCAAAAAGGATGCACCAGGCTGTATCACCACACACATTTTAAGTGTGTTACTCTTTATTGATATAATTTAAAATATTAATACTATACTGTTATTTATGTAGACTAGTATCACTTCATCATCTTTTGTAAATCTAGTCCGATGGTTTTCTGTTGCATTTAGTTTCTGAGCTCATGCTGTATTTCTTCTGCAGGAAGAACTCTGAGACAAATTCAATTAGTTCAACTTCCAATACCATACAGACATTACTGGTGTAATCGTGCTTGCTCTGATGAACTGAAAGCAACATGGCATCAATTAAAAAGGTATAAATGATTTATTATTAATATTTAGATTGTAATAGGGATTACAGTCTCTAGACCCATTCAAACAATGCTTTGTTTATCAACCACAACAAGGATGGCACAAAATCTATATATTACCTAATACTAGAAATTAGCTTATAAACATCAACTGTATGAGAAAGAATGGCATTTCACAATAGGAGCATGTGTAGTGAGAGTGCTTCTTAATTAGTGGGATCAACAGTAGAGAATTACTTAGAGATGGAAGAACAGTCTGTTTTTTAAAATTATACAACTGTATAGATCTACCGCAATGGACCACAGATACTGATGGAGACTACTAGGTACTCCCATCATGCTATTACTACTACTAATATTCTGTAACTTTGATAAAGGTTTTATTTTCTCAGTTCACCAGAACTTCAAAAATAGCACTTAGTACTTTGGAAATCTTTATGCCTCTCAAAATAGGATAGATATATGTTCAAACTTCTTATCATTTGGTCTTTGGTTCTTCATAAGGTAGGAGTTTCACAAGCTGTGTTGTAATACTGCAGCATCCTACCTAACATCCCCAATCCTACAACTGACTCCACGTGACTGGATCCCTGTGCTTCTGCAGAGATCCAGTGAAATTGACAGGGCTCTGAGTGGATCCAGTTGCAGGACTGGGACCATATTCTATGCAGTGAAGAGGAAGGAACATGCCATACTTCCATTACTGATACTTGTGAAGACCCATAAAATGGCATCAGTTTCCATGTCCTTTTCTATGTAACACTGGTTTGTAGACTGTTTTCACCAAACTGTACAAATCAGTTTTAATTATTTTTACCAAGATTTTTATTTTTGCCAGAATTTCATTTTAATAATAAGATTAGAAATTTCTTCAAAAGTACAAAATCATTTAGACCTAACTGTGATCCCACACTTGGTTTACACTAATTAATTCCATTGACTTCTATGGCATAATTTCTGATTTACAGTGTCAGTGAGAGCAAAATCAGACCCATCTGATGTCTAGATAAAAAAACCTGAACTATAGTAGCAAAATTCAGGGTATGATATTGCTCTACTGTAATGACTTTGCTAAATAAAATGTACTTAAAGAAAATTATTTTGTGGAAATTCTATTTTAAATAGAAATGTATTTTCAGTTAGAAAGAATATTACTCCCTTTATACCTTCAGCTGAATCTTTTTCTGTAGCTCCTCCATTGCTTCTTGTTGAGCTGCAGTGAGAGCTGCCAGCCTCTCCTCTCGATCTCTACCAAAGGAGAACATGTATTATAGCAAAAGTGGTAAAGGTCTGAAGTATACATTTATAGTTATAATATATATTTGAGATGGGGAAAGAAAACCAGAGACGGCGTTAACTGCTACCCCTTGTGAAGCGACAACAGGGAGTAATACATTGATGACTTTCCCAAAAATGTCTAGTGCAGACAAGGCCAATCACAGAGTCACACAACAGCTGGGGGAAATGCTTGAGATAGAAAATGATGATGGCTAAAGGTCTGATCACAGCAGCTTTCTGAAGTTCTACAAATTAAGCTTTACTGCTGTTTTTGCTGTTTCGTATATACTCTTGATCAAGCAATAAGAAGTATGTGCATATTGTAAATAAAGGAATTTACAAGATAACTGCTAGCCAGAAGACTGAACTTACTAGCCATATATTGACATGCAAGATGCATGAAAGACCCACAAGCAAGTTCCATGTGCAAAGCCCTGGTGAACCTACCTTCCCCACTGAGAAGAAATAAAAGGTGCTGTCTCTAAAACCTACTAGGTGGCCCCATCTTTAGTCTCAGTCTCTGGCTAGTGAGTGTTGATGCATTTGAAGTCACCTTTGCTTCCATCTGGCTGCAAGAAGGCAATGCTTACTGATGCGAGGGAGAGAAAGGTTTCTTGTACTCTACATCTCCCTTGCTTTTTTTCTTTTTGTCCTGCAGTCCCATGAATATTCCAGTGCTTTTCTCTGGTGCTGATGATTGTAAAAACTATCAGCAACACTGTAAAAGTGACATGATTCTCAACAGTTTCACTGCTCCCTGCAGGGTTCTGAATAGTTAAGTGAAATTGTCCAGTCTTAAGTTCACTCTGCTGCTGCTTCTTCGGAAAGGCAAGAGCAAGAGTACAGGTACTGGAGCTAACAATCACGAAGACAGTGCCTCATCAGTTCATATTTGGAAAATTATCTTTGAAACTGTAAGTATTAGAAACTTTATTCTTTTAGAACAAAGCTTAAATTCTGCAGAAATTAATTATTAAGGTCACACATTCAGCAGGGCAAATTTCCCACTTGCCAATAGCAAGTGAGAAAATGGAATTTTCAAATCCTAATTATAAATCAGAATACAGTTGGCTGCTGTTACTGTTTGTATAAAGAGAAGCAGCCTGGGTACGGGCCAAAAGAGGTCATGGAAGCACAATGCATGCAGCTTTGGCTATGCTCAGCAATGAAGAAGGCACTTAAATCCATTATGCATCTAATACATTGATACACACAATACAAAACCTACGGAATCAATTCTAGTAACTTCTTATTTCATGTACTTGAACCAAGGACCTAGGCACAACTACAGCTAACTGAGGGATGCTACATAGAATAGAAATAAAACAAAGGTCCAAGGATGTCCAAACTGGGTTGAGGGAAATATGTTGCAAACGAAGAGGTGAGCATTTGGTTTCTGGACTTATCTCCTTTCTTATAGGTTGAACCCAAATGCTTCCGTAAAAATTTCAAAGCTCGCTCTTGTCCTACTGAGAAGCAGAACGAAGTGAAATGCCCTAGAGATGGTGGAGAGAGACAAGGTGGGTGAGGTGATATCTTTTATTGGACCAACTTCTGCTGGTGAGAGAGACAAACTTTCAACCTACACAGAACTCTTCTTCAGGTTTGGGAAAGGTACTCAGAGTGTCACAACTAAATACAAGATAGAACAGATTGTTTGGCATAAGTAGTTAACACCTAGTCTTAGGACTTGTCTACACTTGAAATACTACAGCAGCACAGCTGCAGTAGCACCGCTGTAGCATTTCAAGTGCAGACACTGCCTATGCTGATAGGAGGGGTTCCCAGGCTCATCTTTTGAAAGTGTTGTTCAGGTTTTCTTTGAGGATGAGGACTAAGAGGTCAAATACAGAGTGATTGCTTTGTGAAAAGTGTTAACCCCCAGGTGATATGGTATTTTTGTCTTTTATCATTTTTGTGAGAGTCCAATTGAGAGCATAGTGATTGTATTGTTTTACCCACATAGTTTTTATTGGGACATTTAGTGCACTGGATGAGGTACACCACATGTTGTGATAGGCATGTGTAGGACCCACGTATCTTGAAAGATGTTTTGTGGAGGGTGTTGATCATCGTAACAGTGGAGATATGTCTACAGGTTTTGCATCTGTTGTTCTAGTAAGGTCTGGTAACACTCTGAGTTGGTGTGTCCTCGTCTGCATGGTGTTTGCTTCTGATGGAGAAGTTGGATGTTGTTTGAAGGCCAGAAGAGGAGGTTCAGGAAAGCTTTCTTTCACAATGTGGCCCAATCAAGTATGGGTTGCAATTGTCTGATGATACCCCATATGGGTTCCAGTGTGGGGTGGTAGATGACATCTAGAGGTGTACAGTTGGAGAGGGAAGCCATACAGGAAACATGGACTGAACAGAGATACTGGATTTATGTCTTATTACAACAATCTATAACCCCCTTAACACCACTACCCCCAAGTTCCCGCCCCCTTTCCTACCTATGACAGAAGGGTTGTTAATAGGCCACTTCACCTTGGTTCCTTGAAATGTGTGTTAACTATTTATGCTAAACAATCTGTTCTGTTTAACTATGGCACGGAGTACGTTTCCTAGGCCTGAAGAAGAGTGCTATGTAAGCTCAAATCCTTGTCTCTCTCTCCAACAGAAGTTGGTCCAATAAAAGATATTACCTCATCCACCTAGTCTTTCTGATATCCTGGGACAAACATGGCTACAACACCCCTGCATACAACATATTCTATGAGAGCATTCAAGGTGAAATGACCTGTTAGTTGCTAGAGCAGCCCTGGATAACTTGAATCTCCTCTGAAGTTCAGTGCTTTGAATGAGTTGTAAGACTCTCAGCAAAACAGTCAGTCATTCCAAAAAGGTCGTGGCAAGCCTTCTTATGTAAACAATTTTGAATTATGGAAGGGGTAATTGATTTTAGTTGGTCTTCCTAGATCGTGACAGCTCAGACTGTTACTTAAAGAAATATCACACTCAAAGCTAACAAGATCTACCCCAATCAGACAATATAGTGATCATGGTAATCTGAAACCAACATCTTCCTGCCGCTTTTGGGGCATTTCTGCTTTTGAATGTGCCTGCCATACTCTCTAATGAGAAAAATTAAACAACAGATATTCTGAAATAAAAATAATCTGAACGGCAAAAGCAGAAAGGTAAAAATATTAAAGAAAACTGAAAAGTAAAATATTAAGAAGTACTTTACTGAATAAACTAGTTCTGGTGAAGGCTTGCATAAATCCAAATTTAAAAAATAAAAATGCACAGAAAATATAGAAATACAGGCAGGGAGAACAAGGCTCACAGTGAATACTAGGCACAATCGTTCTTTCAGAAAATGTAAGTGAACTCCTCCAATTGCCATGGGGGGAAAAGGAGATGACGATGAGACAAATTATGTACTTTATGTACTATCTTCCCTGAGGTACATAAGCAACACCTGCACGCACTTTAGTCTTTTAGAACGTCTTGATTTTGGCTTTAAAGAATTCCTGACTCACACTACATACCCAAAGAACACAACGTCCAAAATGGATTATGCAACAGAACTTATTTTAGAGAACATATTTGTTTTCTTCCTCTATGTGACATCAAAATTAAGACAAAGATAACACTATGGCTTTTGAATCAATATTTTAATGTAGATAAAAATTTTCCTAAGACTCAATGCTCTTACGTACAAAACATAAATATTACTCCTTGCATAGCTTATTGGTCCATATGTAAAACATATTTGTATATCATTATGCTCAGTAATACAGATGTATGATTACTATTGACAGAAGTGGAATTTTCCATACTATGGAGGTCATCTCTTTGGAATATAAAATGCTCAGAAATTGCATCTAAAGCCTTACTGGGAATCAAGCTAATGTACCATGAGAGCACAGGGTCTCTTAATAGGCACTTTTACATACACTACCCCTTTCATAAGAAGGCTTTAATCACCACCAGATGCACAAAATGAGTGGATTTTGAAGAAAAGTTAAGTAGATATTCCAAAATGACCCATTCCATTCTGTTTGTATAAGATTCAAGTATTTCTAGCAGCAAAATAATGAACCAGATCCTTGGGTCCCACTGAGCTATACCAGAATCCAAGAGGGAGGGTGACTTAAAGTCAAACAAACTCCCCTGTACCATGGCATCAGGATTCATGTTTGGACTGATTTATGTTAGAGAAACCTTTGGGCTACTCTAACATGCCAGGTGCAGTGCCCCCTAAAGGCCATTCTACCAGTCCAAATCACTGGATTGCAAAGTGCTGTGGCCACACCTCTTCCTATCCCTATGCCAAGGAAGGAGAACCAGGAATGGATGGCATATAGTTGGTATGCTGGCTCTATGCTACCAGAGAATTCCTCTAAGTAAAGGTTCCTCTATTTACCAGCAGCTCTTTTAGGGCAGTTTTCTGCCCACTTTCTACCATGGAAATGGGCAAAGGGGACAGAATAGGATTTGACCCACTGTATTTTCTCTAGCTTAAAATACCCCTTTTGAATAGTATGCAGTTAATAAAGCATGGAGCCACACACTGAACTAATGAGGATAAAACAAAATATTAAATAGCTACTCAGCCAGTGTGCATCACCCACCCGATACACTGAATGAGGACAGGCTCCTGTGAAAAAATAGTATGTAATTAAAAGACTGTATCATAATGCACAGTGGCATCAAATTAAAGTTGTACAGGTAACCTTAAGTCTAGTATTTCCTAACTTTTGAGTGCTTGACTTTGCAACTTTAACACTCTTTTAACAAATATTTGGATATAATTTCTAACTTTAAAAAAAAAATAAACTGATAAAAAAATTCTTGTTGAATTTGGGTGGAATCATAGCTTCACAGCACAGACCTCTGCCACTTGAACGAATGGAGTAATGGCTAGCAGTAGTAGGCTGTCATCCCCTATGTGGACCAGCCACTGAAGCGGGATGAGATGCACACTTCGTCAGCAGGTTTCACAGATACTTGCTGACAGCAGAAGAAAGCTGAGGCTTGGGATCTTGAATTCCATTCCAGGTTCAGAAGGGCAGTGTGGTATAGCAATCAAAGATGCTTCTGCCTCTGTCTCTCTATGCTGACTGGAGAGAGCTCTCCCATCGGCATAATAAAACCACCTCTGCAGGAGTCAGTAGCCATGTCAGTGGAAGAAGCTCTCCCACCAACATAGCGCTGCCCACACCGGTGCTTAGGTCGATGTATCTTACGTCGCTTATTCACAACCCTGAGGGATATAAGTTATACTGACATAAGTGGTAGTGTGTACAAGCTCTGAGGGTATTAACTGCCCCTGAAATCATCCCTCAGTTCCTCACTATCTCTAAAATCAAAAGACACTTATGAAGCTTTATAAAAAAAGACAGACAGTGATGCTGATTGACTGAGATGAAAATCTCATATCATTTTTGTTAGAAACTTGGGGTGAGGCCTAAGTACTGCCTAACCTTTATGGAATATGGTATACAGTTGGTTTGGCCATCAGAGTCGGTTACTCCAAAATGCCCATAGTCAAGGTAGTGACCACTAGAAATGAGACTTTCAGTGACAGATGGTACAAAAAGCAATAATCTACAAGCCCCTTCCCTAAGGGTATGTCTACACTACGGGATTAATCCGAATTTATATAATTCGAATTTTGGAAACAGATTGTATAAAGTATGCGGTCACACTAAGCACATTGATTCGGTGGTGTGCGTCCATGTACCAGGGCTAGCGTCGATTTCCAGAGCATTGCACTGTTGGTAGTTATCCCATAGCTATCCCATATCTCCCGCAGTCTCCCCCGCCCATTGGAATTCTGGGTTGAGATCCCAGTGCCTTATGGGGAAAAAAACATTGTCGCAGGTGGTTCTGGGTACAGCCTCACCCCTCCCTCCATGAGTAGGTTAGATAAATGTCTATCAGGGATGGTCTAGACAGTATTTGGTCCTGCCATGCGGGCAGGGGACTGGACTCGATGACCTCTCGAGGTCCCTTCCAGTCCTATAATCTATGAATCTATGAATCTATGAAAGCAACAGCAGACAACAATTTCGCGCCTTTTTTCCTGGGTGAACACTGCAGACTCCATACCATGGCAAGCATGGAGCCCGCCAGCTCCAGACAGCAGTCATGAACATTGTAAACACCTCGCGTGTTCTCGTGCAGTTTATGCTGAGCCAGGACCAGAAAAACAAGGAGAGGAGGCGGCGGCGGCGACGGCAGCGCAGCGACAAGAGTGATGAGGACATGGACCTGGACACAGAATTCTCTCAAACCGCGGGCCCCGGTGCTTTGGAGATCATGTTGTTGGGGCAGGTTCTATCCGTGGAACGCCGATTCTGGGCCCAGGAAACAAGCACAGACTGGTGGGACCGCATAGTGTTGCAGGTGTGGGACGATTCCCAGTGGCTGCGAAACTTTCGCATGCCTAAGAGCACTTTCATGGAACTTTGTGACTTGCTTTCCCCTGCCCTGAAGCGCCAGAATACCAAGATGACAGCAGCCCTCACAGTTGAGAAGCGAGTGGCAATAGCCCTGTGGAAGCTTGCAACGCCAGACAGCTACCGGTCAGTCAGGAATCAATTTGGAGTGGGCAAATCTACTGTGGGGGCTGCTGTGATGCAAGTAGCCAAAGCAATCACTGAGCTGCTGCTACGAAAGGTAGTGACTCTGGGAAATGTGCAGGTCATAGTGGATGGCTTTGCTGCAATGGGATTCCCTAACTGTGGTGGGGCGATAGATGGATCCCATATCCATATCTTGGAACCGGAGCACCAGGATACCCAGTACATAAACCGCAAGGGGTACTTTTCAGTGGTGCTGCAAGCACTTGTGGATCACAAGGGACGTTTCACCGACATCAACGTGGGCTGGCCGGGAAGGGTTCATGACGCTCGCGTCTTCAGGAACACTAATCTGTTTAAACGGCTGCAGCAAGGGACTTACTTTCTGGACCAGAAAATAACCGTTGGGGATGTTGAAATGCCAATAGTTATTCTTGGGGACCCAGCCTACCCTTTAATGCCATGGCTCATGAAGCCATACACGGGCAGCCTGGACAGGAGTCAGGAGCTGTTCAACTACAGGCTGAGCAAGTGCAGAATGGTGATAGAATGTGCATTTGGCCGTTTAAAAGGTCGCTGGCGATCGTTACTGACTCGCTCAGACCTCAGCCAAACCAATCTCCCCATTGTTATTTCTGCTTGCTGTGTGCTCCACAATCTCTGTGAAAGTAAGGGGGAGACCTTTATGGCGGGGTGGGAGGCTGAAGCAAATCGCCTGGCTGCTGATTACGCGCAGCCAGACACCAGAGTGATTAGAAGAGCACACCAGGAAGCGCTGCGCATCAGAGAAGCTTTGAAAACCAGTTTCATGACTGGCCAGGCTACAGTGTGAAATTTCTGTTTGTTTCTCCTTCATGAAAACCCGCCCCCTTTATTGACTCATTCTCTGTAAGGAACCCACCCTGCCCCTTCCCCCAGCTTGCTTTCAAAGGAAATAAAGTCACTATCGTTTAAAAATCATTTATTCTTTATTAATTGATTATAAAAAGAGGGAGGGAACCCGGATGGGGTTTGGGAGAAGGATCAGCGGGAAGGAAAAGGCCACTAAAAAAAGGTTAAAAAAAATGACAGCCTTTTGCTTGGGCTGTCCACTGGGGTGAAATGGGAGGGTATATGGAGCCTCCCTCCCGCGTTCTTACACGTCTGGGTGAGGAGGCTATGGAACATGGGGAGGAGGGTTATACAGGGGCTGTAGCGGCACTCTGTTATCCTGCTGCAGTTCCTGAAGCTCCACCAGACGCTGGAGCATGTCTGTTTGCTCACGCAGCAGCCCCAGAGTTGCATCCTGCCTCCTCTGATCTTCCTGCCGCCACCTCTCATCTCAAGCGTCTCTCCTGTCCTCACATTGGTCCCTCCTGTCCTCAAGTTCACTGGCTTCTTTCCTATACTTTGAAACCGTGTCCTTGCACTCATTCAGATGAGCTCTTTCACTGCGGGTGGATTCCATGATTTCCGCGAACATCTCATCTCGCGTCTTCTTTTTCCGACACCTTATCTGAGATAGCCTTCGGGATGGAGGAGGGAGGCTTGAAAAATTTGCAGCTGCTGGAGGGAGGGAAAAAAGGAGAGAATTTTTTAAAAAGATACATTTTACAGAACAATGCTTATACTCTTTCACGGTGACCAACACTATTCACATTACATAGCACATGTGATTTCTGTACAAGGTCGCATTTTGCCTCTTAATATCGAGTGCCTGTGGCTTTGCTGCTAGAGATCACAGACGCAGGTCCGGGCAACAGAATTCAGCTTGCATGCGGCCATGGTAAGCCATTGTCTTTCGGCTTCTGCGCCCTCCTTTCCCACATACCAAGCAAAGCCCGTTGAGTGCTGCGGTTTTCCTGTTAAGCTTCAGCAGCAGAAAACAAACTAGCCCCCCTCATCCAATTCTCTGGATGATCGCTTTATCCCTTCCCGCACTGCATGGCTGGTATCAGGGAAGATCCCTGCAGGAACCAAACTAACACCCCCCACCCTGCTATGAATTCTCTGGGATGATCGCTTTACCCCTCCCCGCACCGCGTGCCTGGTATCAGGGAAGATCCCTGCTAGCCAAATGCGAAAAGCTGCGCTTGGCTAACTGCAGGGAAGGATTTCTTTTCAGCCACAGGCAAACAGCCCAGTAGGAACTGCCACCTCTGTCCCCTTAATTTAATTCCCGTATTTCAACCAGGTTACCATGAGCGATATCACTCTCCTGAGGATTACACAGCGAGATAAAGAACAGATGTTGCTTGAATGCCAGCAAACACCGGGACCATACGCTGCCAGGCTTTGTCATGCAATGATATCAGATTACTTGCTGCAAGCATGGTGTGGTCAAGTGTCCTACCATGGAGGATGGAATAAGGCTGCACTGCCCAGAAACCTTGTGGCAAGGCTTTTGGAGTACCTCCAGGAGAGCTTCATGGAGATGTCCCTGGAGGATTTCCGCTCCATCCCCAGACACGTTAACAGACTTTTCCCGTAGCTGTACTGGCCACGAATGCATCCCAAGTCCTCAGGGCAAAGTAATCATTAAAAAACGCTTGCTTTTAAAACAAGTTTTATATTTTAAAAGGTAAACTCACCTGAGGTCCCTTCCATGGGGTCATGGTCTTGGATACTGGCTTGGGAGGGTACTTCAGTCAGGCTGAGAAAAAGATCCTGGCTGTTGGGGAGAACGGAGTGCTGGGTGCTCTCCGCAAGCTAGTCCTCCTCCTCCTCCTTTTCCCCGTCCGCAGAATCCTCAGGTGTAGCTGATGAGATTACCCCCGCTTCGGAATCCACGGTCAGAGGTGGGGTAGTGGTGGTGGCCCCCCCTAGAACTGCATGCAGCTCGGCATAGAAGCGGCATGTTGGCGGCTCTGACCCGGAGCGACCGTTTGCCTCCTTTGTTTTTTGATAGGCTTGTCTGAGCTCCTTGACTTTCACGTGGCACTGATCTGAGTCCCTATTGTGGCCTCTCTCCATTATGCCCTTGGAGATTTTTTCAAAAGTTTTGGCATTTCGTCTTTTCGAACGAAGTGCTGCTAGCACTGAATCCTCTCCCCATATAGCGATCAGATCCAGTACCTCCCGTACGGTCCATGCTGGTGCTCTTTTTCGATTATCGGCCTACATGGTTACCTGTGCTGATGAGCTCTCTGTGGTCACCTGTGCTGGGCAAACAGGAAATGAAATTCAAATGTTCGCGGGGCTTTTCCTGTCTACCCGGCCAGTGCATCCGAGTTTAGATTGCTGTCCAGAGTGGTCACAATGGTGCACTGTGGGATAGCTCCCGGAGGCCAGTACCATCGAATTGCGGCCACACTAACCCTAATTCGAAATGACAATATCGATTTTGGTGCTACTCCACTCATTGAGGTGGAGTACAGAAATCGATTTTAAGAGCCCTTTATTTCGAAATAAATGGCTTCGTTGTGTGGATGGGTGCAGGGTTAATTCGATTTAATGCTGCCATATCCGAATTAAAGACATAGTGTAGACCAGGCCTAAGTCTGGCTAACATAAAACTCAAACATTAAGGATAATTAGTCTCCTGGGAAGGGAGAGTACAAGTTCATAAGATCTTTTAAAAATGGTTTGAAGTAAGGATGGTAAAATATAAGAACATAAGAACTGCCATACTGGGTCAGATCAATGGTCCATCTGGCCCAGTATTCTATCTCCCACTGTGGCCAACAGCGTACAGAACATTGCAATTTTTGAGAGTTCCACACATCTTACCCTTCTGGCTTCTGGAAGCCAGAGGTTTAGGGATGCCATTAGCATGGGTTTCAGTAACGTATCTAGGGTGGGAGCAGGGGGAGCACGGCTCCCCCGAGCCCAGAATTCCGCGTCGCTCTGTCTTTCGGCGGTCCTGCGTATGCGCCAAAATGCCACCGAAAGACGGAGCGGTGCATGTGCAGGGCTGCCGAAATTATTCTTATTTCGGCAGCCCTGCACATGCGCCACTCCGTCCTTCGGCGGCTCTGCTCCATGGTGCCCGGAGTAGCAGCGCTCGCCCGGCGCTCCAGCTGGGGGAGCCAGATCCTGGCTTGTGGCACTCAGGACAGCACTCCAGCCGGTGGAGAGGGGCCGGGGGGCTCGCGATGCTCCGGGCGGCGCTCCGGCTGCGGAAGCGGGGCCAGCACCCCGGCTGGGGGAGCGGGGTTGCAGGCTCCTGTCGTTCTGGCCGGCACTCCGGCCGGGAGAGCATGGCCAGGACTCAGGGCACTCTGCCCGGGACTCCAGCCCTGAGAGCATGGCCGGGGGTCTCGGCGCCCCAGACAGTGCTCTGGATGGGGAAGTGGGGCCCGCTCTCTTCTCGGGAGAGCGGGCCGCGGGCTCCTGTCGCTCCGGCTGGGGCCGCGGGCTCCCGGCACTCCGGCCAGCGCAGCGGGGCTGTGGGCTCCCAGCGCTCATCCGGCACTCCGGCCGTGAGAGCAGGGCTGGGACTCAGGGCGCTCAGGGACTACAGCCCTGAGAGCGTGGCCAGGGGTCTCGGTGCCCCGGACAGCGCTCCGGATGGGGAAGCGGGGCCGGCGCTCTGCAAGGGGAGCGAGGCCGCCAAAATAACAATAATTTTGGCAGTCCTGCACATGCACCGCTCCATCTTTCGGTGGCGTTTCGGTGCATGTGCAGGGCCACCGAAATGCCGCCGAAGGACCGGCGCCTCTTTTCTCCACCGCTCCTCCTCGGCAGCAACCCTGGCTATGCCACTGATGGGGTTACACTGCTGACCAGCTTGGCTAAAGCCTTTGATAGACCTATCCTCCATGAACTTATCCAGTTCTTTTTTAAACTTTGTTATATTTCTGGCTGTCACAACATCCCAGGAGTTCCCCAAGCTGATTGTGCGTTGTGTGAAAAATTACTTCCTCTTGTTTGTATTAAACCTGCTACCTGTTATTTCATCAGATGACACCTGCTTTTTGTTTTGTGGGAAAGGAATAACACTTCTCTATTCACTTTTTCCACACAATTCAAGATTTTATAAATCTCTATCAAACCTCCGCCTTAATTGTCAATTTCCTAAGCTAAACTGCCTACTCTTTTTAGTCTTTCCTCACACGGAAGCAATTCCATACCTTTGATCATCTTTGCTGCCTTTCTCTGAATGTTTTCCAGTTCTACTGTATCCTTTTTGAGATGGGGTGACCAGAACTGGATACTGTATTCAAGATGTGGGCACACCATGGATTCATGCAGTGGGATTATGACATTTTCGGTCTTATTTTCTATCCCTTTCCTAATAGTTCCTAACATTCTGTTAGCCTTTTTGACCACAGCTATACATTGAGCTGTAGTTTTCAGAGAACTATTCACGAGACTCCAAGATCTCTTTCTGGGATTGTAAAAGCTAATTTAGACCCTCTCCTTAGATATGTGTATTTGAAATTATTTTTTCCGATGTGCACTACTTTGCATTTATCAATGTTGAATTTCATTTGCTATTTTGTTGCCCAGGCACCCAGTTTAGTGAGATCCCCCTGTAACTCTTTGCATTCAGCTTTGGACTTAATTATGTTGAATAGTTTTGTATCATCTGAACTCTTTGCCACTTCACTGTGCACTCCCTTTTCCAGATCATTAATGAATTAACTTAACAGCACAGGTCCCAATACAGAACCACGAGGGACCCTGCTGGTTACCTCTCTCCATTGTGAAAACTATTTATTCTAACCCTTTGTTTCCTACCTTTTAACCAGTTACTGATCCAAGAGAGAACCTTCCCTGTTATCCCATGATGACTTAGTTTCCTTAAGAGCCTTTGGTGAGGAACCTTGTCAAAGGCTTACTGAAAATCCAAGTATGCTACATTGACTGGATCACCCTTGTCCACATGCTTGTTGACACCCCCAAAGAATTCTAATGGATTGGTGAGGCACGACTTCCTTTTACAACAAACCGTGTTCATCTACATGTCTCATAATTCTGCTCTTTGCTAGTTTCTAACAATTTGCCCGGTACTGAAATTAGGCTTATTGGCCTGTAATTGCCAGGATTGCCTCAGGAGCTCTTTTTAAAAATCAGCATTACACTACACTGTGGTCCCTTACATAATAACATAGTGCACAGAAAAAACAGCTTGATGAATAAACACAGTTGTCAGGAATAGCTTTGATTACACCAGAGACAAGAAAAAAAATCTAAATGAACTGAAAGCAGGATAAAGGATTTTAACTTGAGCAACCTTTTATAATCAGTTCTATCTAGCAGCACAGCACTTCCTGGACTCCCAAACAACTGTCTGGATCTCCTCAGATAAGCATAAAACATTCTGTCCTAAAAATCTAACAGCCATAATGTCAGATAAAGAAAGGACCTGAAGTCTGGATACACTGAACTGTTGGGAAAGAAATCTTTAACACAACAGGAGAGTGAATGGACGATCTTTGGAAAGAGCAAGAATTTCTAAGGACCGGGACTGCCTTTCCTACAGTGGTGCAACTAATATCACCCTGTCTCTGTTCTACCTAATTTTCCTCAAGTCCTCCGGGAATTAAAGAAAATGGAGGAAACCACAAAGGGGCTCTTCCACCCGACCGCTATGACAGGGGCTTCATAGAGCTGGCTATACTGGCTCTGCGCAATCCAGGAAAGGCGCAAAGAGTCATCAGAAGATTGGAGGATCTTGCTCTTAGAGTACATTATGTTTAACCATTTCATGGCATATTAGGTCTTTATATGATGTCAAATTAGATTAATTTATGTTCTTGGAAGATGTAGAAAAAAATCAATACAAATTCAGAATGTTTTACTTAGATTAGAGTATTCCTTAAAAAGCTTTTAAGACCACTAGCTGTGAATATCAGAAAAGATGAAGTTTTTTTTTAAACCAATGATCCTTTAGTCATAAAAAACTTCAGCTACAAAAAGAACGTAGCACATATTTTACATATATGCTTTCTGAAAGGGGGTGAGGGGGACTGAGAACAAGATTCAGACAAAAAAAATAAACACTAATAACTTAAGCAGAAGGTGATTTTAACATAAAGAAAGTATTTTGTGTACAATATAATGATGGACCTACATTCAATGGGTCAAAATTCATATATACATCCAACTCAAATTTGTCCCAAGAGAGATAGAGAGCTGAACAGCTGAAATGGCTATTGTATTAAAAACCTCTTTGTGGAATTTTGATTATGGACAAACCATAAAAAAATAGGAAAAAGGCAATTTGTTAAAAGGTCTTGTTAGTAATAAAAGTTTATGATACAGCAAATTTTAATACTATAATAAAATAATAATGTATGTAGTGTGCGCTGCAAATTTACACAGCACTTTTTCAACACAGAATAAGGACTCTGCCAGAAAGGACTTATAATTAATATGATTCACCTAATTTCTGTATTTGAAAACATTTATAAATGATATTTATTAATATCACTCTCCAAAAATACCCAAACCAAAGCCCCAGGTCTGCACTGTGATCTGTACAGGAGCACAAGTCTACTTGTATGGATCACCATGCAGAATAAGGGCCCAAGATAGTAAGGAGAACTACCTGGCCCTTTCCCGTGCCGCATCTTCCCGTGCTTTCTCTTTCTCCTGCCGCTGCTGTTCAATCCGAGCTTCTTGTTCTTTCCTTTTCATCAGCAGCTCTTCAACCCGGGCTTGGCGTTCTGCTTCCAAAGCTCTTTTACGCTCCTAATGATAGAAAAGTTATTTTCAGCTACTCACTTTTATTTACAAATTAACAATGGTATGAAATCATACTTTACCATCATTGAAGGCTCTAAGGACAAGATATGCACTGGACAGAAGCCTTGACGCCTGCACACAAAGATGCTCACAAATGCTACACACACATAAGCACCTAAATAATAATTTGAATGTGCAATTGTATGCACTCCTATAGGCAGTAAATGGGTATACATTTTTGTTTGCACATGAAAGACTCTATTCACTCAATAACTGACTCAAACAAGACTGACCAAGTAACAGTAACATTTGGGTATATTCTACACTTCTTAGAGGTTGAAGACTGTATGCTATAAAAACAAAATACCCTCTCAAAGAACTCCAAAATCTTTGAGCATGATCCTAGAAGCATTTTGCCTGGTAACTTAAGTACTGGATATGCAATCTTTACATCTATTAAGAGCAAACAACTTATCTATGGTTTTGATTTTACACTAATAAAAGTCAGGAAATTCAAAGTCATAATGACAACAGAAGCCATAACTCAGCCCCCTTTTCACATTTATAATATTTTGTGTTACTACTTATGGTGTTAGTTTTAATGTCTTAATATACATGTGCAATGTGGCTGGGTTATGGTTACTGTGGGAACCATAAATGATTATTCTAACTTGTATGTGTATAAAATTTCAATAACATTGCATGAATGCATTTAATTTTCTTCTTTTAAAAAAGGTAAACAAGAAAAGTAACTGCATGCTTGACTGTGATTGTACAATTAAATAAATGCACAAAAGTGCGAACTGCCATATGAAATATACAAAGTGCATCATGGGGCACTGCAGAAAAGACTGCAAGAATGCTGGACCTCCCCAACACAACTCTATAAGGGTATGTCTACGCTGCAATGTAAGCCTGGGCTCAGACTTAGCTTGGAGCCCAAACCCCGCTTCAGCCTACACACAAATCTCTCAGACTCAGGCTTGGATTTAGGATCCTGGGACTATTTGGGGCTGGAGGGTTCAAGGCCGAGTCAATCTGGGACCCAGGGTTCGAGCCCTATTGCTTTGCAGAGTAGATGTAGCCCCATTAACGCAGGTCCTGGGAGTCCGCCAAAAGTATCCCACAGTCCCATGACCCAACTTCCTTTGTCCTCTCTATTCTGAGAATCTCCAGTTGACTCCAGGGAAACAGTAGCAGCCCTTTTTGGTGTAGTGCAGCAGCTCGGTAAGGCTACATCTACACTACAGGGGGGAGTCGATTTAAGATACGCAAATTCAGCTACGTGAATAGCATAGCTGAATTCGACGTACCGCAGCTGACTTACCCCGCTGTGAGGACGGTGGCAAAATCGACCTCTGCGGCTTCCTGTCGACGGCGCTTACTCCCACCTCCGCTGGTGGAGTAAGAGCGTCGATTCGGGGATCGATTGTCGCGTCCCAACGGGACGCGATAAATCGATCCCCGAGAGGTCGATTTCTACCCGCCGATTCAGGCGGGTAGTGTAGACCTAGCCTAAGTTAGTGTTTAACCTTTTCATTGTCCTCTGAACACTGAGCTGCAAACACGCCATCAGACAACCTTCTGTATTTGCAATGTGCTGTGCACAGAAATAGCACTGTAGGAGGCTGAGGGTTTTAGTCTTTAGTTAGGCAAAGGGATCTGTGGACAGAAAGGAATGGTGGTGGCATGTGGGACTGTAAGACTGCTTGGAGGATTTCCTCTAGCTGGGACTGAGAGGGGCCTAGAGCCCCTGATGAAGGGCCCATCAGGGCAGGACTAGAGAAGTGGCAGGTACTCAAGGGAGCAAAAGCAGGCTGAGACCACAGAAAAACAGGCTGCAGGCACAAAGGAGTGGCTCATCCCTTGAAGATGAGGAGGAAAGCTAGGGAGGTAATCATTAGGGACAAATGTTCTTCATGGATTTAACCAGTCTAACGGGACTCTTTCACAGGTGGTGAGCCAAACAATCTTTGGGAACCCAGGGTTTTTTTGAGTGATCAGTCCAAGTTCTATCAAGGCAGATGGGGTAAGTATGTTTTCTGGTTCCTGTGTAGTTACCTTCGTCTCAGCATGACCCTCTAAGCTATCAGAGGTGAAAAAGTGAGAGCTGTTTTTCCATAAAGAGACAGAATCTTACTCACCACTGACACCTATCAACTGCCCAGAATTATTAAGTGAGCCCTGAAGGAAGCATGATTATAGATTCACAGGTGAAAGATACTTGGGGTGATCTGACGGATGTATATGGAAGAAGAGGGAGTTTACATAAGAGAAAAAGTTATGCTTTGGTTTGTAACATAGGAAGCAGTGCCAAACAGCGGATGTATGAGGCTAGAGAAATCTAGCATTCAAAGGGCGTAGTCAAAAATATAGAATTCCAGGAACACACAAACATTTTCTTTGTGTGTTTAAGTAGCCCTATAAAACTGGAATACTTAAGCTAGTATTCATATGGTGACTAACTACAGTTTTTGCATTGAATATCTTTAGGTTTTCATCATAAAGCCCTCAGTATTGCTAAAACCTATTTGCTATTCCATTACAAGAAAACCATTAAATTCTTTAAAAAACTGAAGACATGAAGAGTCCCAACTAACCAGTATTTGTATAAACAGCCCTGTACAGCTTTTAACAATCACATTTTTTCCCAGCTTCCTGAAGCATTATAAAGAAGCTATCTGTGGAATCTTGCTTTTTTGTAATTTCGTATAGGAGATAAATCAAAATGCTCATACATTATGTAATCATAATTAAGAGCAAATTTGCTGCTTTTATTGTATTTTTGCAACTATATTTTCACTTGAAAAGTTACATTATACCTGAACAGCTTCATCACGTGCTTGCTTTTCTTCCTGCCTCCGTTGGCGTTCTTCCTGTAATTCATTTAGTCTTTGTTCATACTCTTTTAGTTTGGACAACACATCATGACGTTTATTTTGGGCTTCTAAGGTGTTTATAAATGCAATTTCATTTACCTGCAATTAAACCAAAACGTACAAGACATTTGAAGAGTTAAAGGAACATTCTCCATTTAGTGGAGTCTATCCCAGGTACATTTCTAACATTTGCGGATAAGAGGTTTGCAAGCACAGTGTATGTATCCTTTCCCATGTCCCTGGTTTTTCATCAAAGATTCTCATTTTTAGTCTCAATCTGATGCTATCCTTTGTTAAGGATTTGGATATACATGAGAAAAAATAGGCATATTTTAAAATACTTTACCTAGATTATCCTACACATCAAGAACTACTATAAACGAAACCTCTATTTTTTATAAGGCCCTGATTTAGAAAGGTACTAAAGCAGATGCCTACCTTTACTCACGAGTAGCTCCACTGAATTTAATGGGACTGTTGACATATTTAAGTACTTTGCTGAATATCTTTAATCATCTTTTTAAAATTAAATTTACTTTAGACTGTAATACCAACTAACAGTCTCTGGGTTGCAACCAATCTCATATACTAACATAACATTTTAGGTCCCTCTCCTTCAAGCATTTACTTGTGTTTCACTTTACACATGTGAGTAGTCCCACTGATTTCAATTTAAATGTTTGTAGGATTGGGTCTATATAATGCAATCCCTTATCTCACAGCTGCACCAACTAGGATTATTGTTAAAAGTCCACAGAGAGAAAGCATTACTTAGGCCCAGATCCTGAAACTGGATTTACATGGGCAGACCCTCCTCCCCATCTAGAACATCTAGAAGAAGCCCTAGGCATTTTGTTGGCCAGGGCAGTAAACATTTTCGGTACCCCCATCCCTTCTAAGCAGCTGAGCAAAGAAAGGCTGGTCAATCAGCGGAGCAAATAAATGAAGCACTGCAGGGATGCAAGGATCCCAGTTGCAAGATCAGGGCCCTAAGTAGTTAAAACAAAGCACTGGGAGTCAAGAGACTTAGGTTCTGTTTCTTTCTCTGTCAGACTTGCAAGTCATTTAACCGATGTGCCTCAATTCTTCTATCTGCAAAATGGGGATAGGAATAGCTACCTCACAACAGCATTATGGAGCTTAATTCACTGCCATTTGTAAAGAATTCAGATATTTTTAGCTCAAAGACATTACAAAAATTATATTTATTCCTACTACAGAGTTGCACACTTCAGTACATAAGTCAGCATAAGAAATGAAGCATGAGGGTTAATATTCTTTACAATTTTTTTTATCTCAGTGTAACTGAGGACAACATATTCAAATAAGTAAAGGATCACATACTTTGTTACTTCTGTAGGCTGAGCCATACACCCAATGAGAACAGCAAGTTAAGCTGCAGTTTATAATATGTGTAGGAAGCAGCAAGGGGTACTAGAGTGATTTCTCTGCTTGAAGCATGAAATGGGCACTCTGTGAGCCTTACTTTCCTGTCACGTCCACCAATAGAAATCAGATTTTTCTGATTTTCACCAAAACTAATAGGGTTCTGCCAATTGACGCCCAGATGATTCCCTGAAATTTTGGAATTAATCAGATGCAGTGTTTGCAAGCAAGTTGAATTGTTTGGTTTCCTCACACATGATTTGTTTAACAGGGTAGCCCAAGGAGTATAAACAAGCTATCAAGAAATGGGATAAGCTATCAAGAAAAAGTTAAATTTAGGCTTAATATCAGGAAAATCTTCCCAATAATGAAACGTATTGGACTGTGGAAATTTTCTCATGGTAAGTTAGAGAGGCCACATAATTTGAGAAATTTAAAACAAGAATAGATAGTGCACTAGCCCAGGGGTCGGCAACCTCTGGCACGTGGCTCGCCAGGGTAAGCACCCTGGTGGGCTGGACCAGTTTGTTTACCTGCCACCTCCGCAGGTTCAGCTGATCGTGGCTCCCACTGGCCGTGGTTCGCTGCTCTGGGCCAATGGGGGCGGCGGGAAGCCGCAGCCAGCACATCCCTCGGCCCGCACCGCTTCCCGCAGCCCCCATTGGCCCGGAGCGGCAAACCGGGGCCAGTGGGAGCCATGATTGGCCGAACCTGTGGAGGCGGCAGGTAAACAAACTCGTCCGGCCCGCCAGGGTGCTTACCCTGGCGAGCCGCGTGCCAGAGGTTGCCAACCCCTGCACTAGCCAATACACTCACGTGAGTAAAGTTATTCATGTGCATGAGTGTTTTTAGGATCAGGGCCCATATGATTCATTCAGTCTTTTCCACCTTTTACTTTGAAAATTGTATGTATTTATAGATTTATTAAATTCTGATATTTACCTCACAAAATGGAATGTTTTAAAAGTGGGTATATACATATTTGTAATTAAGAAAAATATATCAAGCTCAATAGTCTTTTTCTTTCATACCTTGTTATGATCTATTTCATAAATACATATTTACTATTTTATTGATCCACAGAAGAACAGTACATAACATTTTAATTCTAAAATTGCCATTGATAAATAACTCATGAAAAATTGATGCATAGGAGCCAATTTTGAAGTGCTTTCAGATATTTTAATTTTTTACATTAAATATATGCAAAAATTTAAGCTTTGTATTCCCAGTGCTATACAATCATTATTTTATTTTAAATTATTTGAAATAAGTGTAATTTTTACCCTCTCTGCATACTCAAAAACTGCTGAAAAGATTTTGGTGAACCTTAATACATATATACACATAATATTTGCATCACGGTGAATGTTTCAGAAAGGTATATGCAACTGAGAAAAGGCAAACTATTATTTAATCTTAAATAAAATATATTTCAGAAGGAAAGTTATTGAGGAAAAAAATCACAAAAAGTTATTAGCATTGACAAAACACATTAGGAAATACTGAATATAAAAGAGAGTACATTGTCATACACAACCTATTACATTTGTGTGAATCCATAAAAGGATCGTGCAGATGTAAATCTGTGGAACTAATAAGAGGCCAAACAAAAGGTAGATTTTTCTGCTTTGTTTACTGACTGGAATACATTTACAGAATTGATTTTGTAGTTCAGTGAACAGCAAGCAGTGGGAATTTGGAAAACCAATTGGGAAGCAACAGTCATCATGGTCTTTTAACTGTACTACACATCAGCTAGTATTTCTGTAAACCCAATTAACCTTGGGCTTGTCTACACTTACATTTTACAGCGCTCTAACTTGCTGACTCAAGGGTGTGAAAAATCACCCCCCTGAGCGCAGCAAATCTGAGCGCTTTAAAGTGCTAGTGTAGACAGGCTCTGAGCACTAGCCAGGCTCCCAGTGCTCGGAGCTAATCCCCTCATGGAGGTGGATTACCAGGAGCGCTGGGAGAACTCTCTCCCAGCACTCTCGTGCAACCACACTCACACTTCAAAGCGCTGCCGCAGGAATGCTCCAGTGGCAGCGCTTTGAAGTTTCCAGTGTAGACATATCCCTTGATCTTCAAGAACAAAAGAACCACAAGAGGCAGCAGATTTCACACATTAAACACACGCAACACTTCAAACATCTGCTTAGTTGGGATTATGTTAAGTGTGATTTAGTTAATATGATTACAGAAGTCACGCTGGTTTAATGAAATAATAATGAAGGTAAATGTGTTAGACTGAATTAGATAGTTTAGAATAGAATCTGGACTAAGTGACAGAAACAACCATTAAGTTAAACTGCTAAACCAATTTTGTCATGATTATGATAATTAACAAGGTTGAAAAGGTGTATAAATCACAGAGCTTCACTACATGTAAAACACAACATTTAGTAGTAAGAGGACATCTTTGTTACAGAAGAAAGGAGCTTTAAAATAAATTCTTCTTCTAAGTTACTTTATTAACAGTTCTTCAATAAACTAAAACAAAAAGCATTTATCAGCAACTACCACCTTAGTTCAAGTCAATAAACCATTGATATATTTTGTCTACCTTCCTAGAATAAATACACTATGCCAAATACTTAGTCCTGCCATGACTGTAGGGAACTGAACTAGATGACCTCTCAAGGTCCCTTCCGGTCCTATGATTCTATTATAAGGTCTCTGAGCTCTCCAATATTTAACAACATTACTAACGCCTTACTGATTTAAAAAGAAAAAAAAAACGCTAAAAACACAACCATCAGTGCATTTAATTAATGTAAAAAATTAACATTCTAATCTACATTCTTGTTTCTTCAGCGAGGTACTTCACAGACCCAGGAGGTAAGTACATTTTAAAGTGTGATAAGTCTATATTGGGGGCTCTCAATCATGTTCAGTGCACTAGTCATGAGTCACTACTTTACTTGTGTTTGGGATTCCAGTCGTATCTAAATCCAAACCACTGGGAAGGAACAGTGGGTTAGTATGAACATGTGATATACGTTTACAGGACTCCATTTAAAGGGCCAGACTGTCCCTTAGTCCTAGAGTGGGGGTGTAGCATAGGAAGAGCACAATGAGCTTTCCCCACTTTGCACATCCCATGCAAAGCTACAGGGACAATTGGAATTAAAAGGACAGGCTCCTTCTGTGAAGCTTCAGGGGTGCAAATTACTGAAAAAGCCATTATGTGTAGAGGGGAGTGTACTATGCACTATCCAAAGGCTGGCAAGAGCATTACTTGCTCTTTATTCAAATCTCTCCTTAAAACATTTTTCTTCCACTAAGCTTAGCAATGATAGTTCACCCATGAAGGGATTTTTTTTTAAAGGAAAACTTTCACCATTCTGAAACTGAACCTTATCTGCTTGACTGGTGATCATATGTCTGATACATATTGCCTTCATATATCTGATAGAGAGATCATGTATAGTGCTGAGCACATTCAACAAATAATAAATGTTTTTCTAGACAGACATCTTACCTTTGCTTCTTCCTCTTGTGCTTTTTTCACAATTGCTTGTAACTGCACTTCACGTTTAAATTCAGCATGGAGTAATTTTTCCTCCATCATCCTGCGTCTCTGGTCCAGTAATTCTTCTTTCCACTTTCGCACATCTTTCTCCTACACATAGTGAGTTAGTACATTATTAATACAATACAGCAGTTAATGTCTGAAGTTTCCCCAGTATTTTCTACTTTGTAACCTTTATCTACACTTGTGACAGTACAAATTAAGCTATCCTGCAAAACCCTGCAGTAATTTCAGTCTAGCTCAAAGAGAACTGAGTCAAAAAATGCTAAAATTAAGTGAGCTCTTTTGATATGTCCCAGTATTTAGAGCACTTTCTCTGAGTAAAAAGGACTTAGTGTGAGATTTTCTCATAAATCTCACAGCTCTTAATGATTTGGCAATAACTCTTTGTTTAATGATGTCAACACTATTTTACAAGTCCAGTGCAGTATTGTACGCAGTATGACAAAAGCCTTTTGATTCATGTAATATAACAGACTCAAAAGGAGCCCTCAGACAGGGAGCAGATCAGGCCCTTCTGATGAAGCCAATCCCTAGAAGCACCAGGGACTCCTGCAGTAACAGCTTGGAGCAGCACAGAAAGGAGAGATATCTGCACAGCCACTGGATGCAAGCAATATCAGAAGACTGCTTTTAACAATCTGAACTATAGATATAATTTTCTTACTGATGGCTGGTTGCTCACCCCAATCTCCTCTCATCCCTCTCCTGCACAGTCCTATATCTACCAGTGACCTCTCCATTTTTCCTTCCTTTCCCGTACCCATCTCTCCATCCCCAACAATGTCCATCTTCCCTTTTATTCTGTATTCACCATTTCATTCCCCTTGCCCTTGTCTGGCTCCCAAAACAAACAGACAGACAGACAGATGAAAATGAACTAACAAGATGCGTGCCCATCATCACTCTGATCAGTGGTTTGTGTGTTTTTTATTCCCCTCCCCGGTCTTTTTTCTGTTGCTTCTCTTTTAACACTGGAGGAAGACACATAGCACAATGGGAGCCCAATCTAGAATGAGACTTTGGGTAACATAAATAATAATACAAGCCTCCTAGAAAGTCAGGTCAATTGTGTCATGCACTACGATTCTGCTAACTCAGACCCAGAAGACAAGGTTCATTCTGAAGTTAGCTCTGAACTTAATAGCAGAGTATGTTTTAGGACCATGTGAACAAAATATACTCTTCTAAATTAAAATAAACTGGATCTTTTTAACTATAGAAAGCTTACCCGCTCCATCAGTTTTTGAAGCTTTAGCGTTTTCTCTTCACGTAACTTTTCTCTCAGCTGTTGAGCTTTCATCTGTTTCTCCTCATGTTTCTTTTTAGATTCTGCTATTGTTCTTTTAATATAAACATAATAAAATAAGCCAATGAGACAAAGAACTGAGATTGACAATCCTATAAGCAATTTAGCTGTCCAAATATCTTTAGGAAAGTAAAAAAAGCATTATACTGCTGAAATGTAACTTATTTGATTTAATCTCATTTATAAGTGTTTGATTAACATATTTAATATTATCCCTGTTCTGTTCTTTCAATCTCAGAACATTTTATCATTTGAACTACTGTATAATACAGTACAAATGTAACAAACTTTATAACAATAATAACCAGCTCTTATATAAGTTTTTTTCCCTCCACAAATTACAAAGCACTTTATAAAGAAGACAAGAAATTATTAACATAAAAACTTCTTGCAACAGTTGAATCTATTTCTATTTTGGCTATTCAAGTCAGCTGAAAATTCCAAGACCTTTTGCGAGATGGTGAAGAGAGTTTCTCATGCATATGTATTCCATGGCCTGGTGGACGCGCAGGTTCTTCTTCCACTATATCACCCCATGAATTATTCTGACGCCATGATTCACGAGCTGCACAGAAAGGAAACAATCACTTACATAATTTAAAATATAATGTCCAACAATATCCAAATAACATCATTCTGAACTTCTCAATGATTTGGGAGTCATTTCTATTCCAAATGCATAACTGAGTATTAAAAGAAGGTCTCTTTCATAAACTGTTATTTTGTGTGTTTAGATGAATACATAAATCTTTACCTTCATAATCTGCCAGGACATCATTCCAGTCCATAGACATGCCACAGAAAGATATACTTCCACTGCCCATGCTAGCCTGAAATTTCATAAAATGATCCATGAAATCAAAACATACGTCTTTTACACAACCCTATACTAGCAAAAGGGTGGATTTTATAATGCTGTACAAACTTAGACTAAAGCTTAAGGGCAATTAAAAGAGATACCCCTGCAGAAATAGAGTGAACCCTAAGATAAGTCAATTTTTATGTAATTTTTAATTGCAGAATAATGTCTTAATTACAAATGACAGCTCCAGCTGCTACTAAGCATTTTACATCTCTGAAGACTAATAAACTACCATAAAAAGAACAGGAGTACTTGTGGCACCTTAGAGACTAACAAATTTATTAGAGCATAAGCTTTCGTGGACTACAGCCCACTTCTTCGGATGCATATAGAGTGAAACATATATTGAGGAGATATATATACACACATACAGAGAGCATAAACAGGTGGGAGTTGTCTTACCAACTCTGAGAGGCCAATTAAGTAAGAGAAAAAAACTTTTGAAGTGATAATCAAGCTAGCCCAGTACAGACAGTTTGATAAGAAGTGTGAGAATACTTACAAGGGGAGATAGATTCAATGTTTGTAAGGGCTTAGCCATTCCCAGTCCTTATTCAATCCTGAGTTGATTGTATCTAGTTTGCATATCAATTCCAGCTCAGCAGTCTCTCGTTGGAGTCTGTTTTTGAAGTTTTTCTCTTGTAAAATAGCCACCCGCAGGTCTGTCATAGAATGACCAGGCAGGTTAAAGTGTTCTCCCACTGGTTTTTGAGTATTATGATTCCTGATGTCAGATTTGTGTCCATTAATTCTTTTGCGGAGAGACTGTCCGGTTTGGCCAATGTACATGGCAGAGGGGCATTGCTGGCACATGATGGCATATATCACACATTGGTAGATGTGCAGGTGAACGAGCCCCTGATGGTATGGCTGATGTGATTAGGTCCTATGATGATGTCACTTGAATAGATATGTGGACAGAGTTGGCATCGGGCTTTGTTACAAGGATAGGTTCCTGGGTCAGTGGTTTTGTTCAGTGATGTGTGGTTGCTGGTGAGTATTTGCTTTAGGTTGGGGGGTTGTCTGTAAGCGAGGAGAGGTCTGTCTCCCAAGATCTGTGAGAGTAAAGGATCATCTTTCAGGATCGGTTGTAGATCTCTGATGATGCGCTGGAGAGGTTTTAGTTGGGGGCTGAAGGTGACAGCTAGTGGTGTTCTGTTATTTTCTTTGTTGTGCCTGTCTTGTAGGAGGTGACTTCTAGGTACTCGTCTGGCTCTGTCAATCTGTTTTTTCACTTCAGCAGGTGGGTATTGTAGTTTTAAGAATGCTTGATAGAGATCTTGTAGATGCTTGTCTCTATCTGAGGGATTGGAGCAAATGCGGTTATATCTTAGAGCTTGGCTGTAGACAATGGATCATGTGGTGTGTCCTGGATGGAAGCTGGAGGCATGTAGGTAAGTGTAGCGGTCAGTAGGTTTCCCGTATAGGGTGGTATTTATGTGACCATCGTTTATTAGCACAGTAGTGTCCAGGAAATGGACCGCTTGTGTGGATTGATCTAGGCTGAGGTTGATGGTGGGATGGAAATTATTGAAATCATGGTGGAATTCCTCAAGGGCTTCTTTTCCATGGGTCCAGATGATGAAGATGTCATCAATGTAGCGCAAGTAGAGTAGGGGCGTTAGGGGACGAGAGCTAAGGAAGCGTTGTTCTAAGTCAGCCATAAAAATGTTGGCATACTGTGGGGCCATGCGGGTACCCATAGCAGTGCCGCTGACTTGAAGGTATATATTGTCCCCAAATGTGAAATAGTTGTGGGTGAGGACAAAGTCACAAAGTTCAGCCACCAGGTTAGCTGTGACATTATCAGGGATACTGTTCCTGATAGCTTGTAGTCCATCTTTGTGTGGAATATTGGTGTAGAGGGCTTCTACGTCCATAGTGGCTAGGATGGTATTTTCTGGAAGATCACCGATGGATTGTAGTTTTCTCAGGAAGTCAGTGGTGTCTCGAAGATAGCTGGGAGTGCTGGTAGCGTAGGGTCTGAGGAGAGAGTCCACATAACCAGACAAGTCTGATGTTAGGGTGCCAAGGCCTGAGATGATGGGGCGTCCAGGATTTTCAGGTTTATGGATCTTGGGTAGCAAATAGAATACCCCTGGTCGGGGTTCTAGGCATGTGTCTGTACAGATTTGTTCCTGTGCTTTGTCAGGGAGTTTTTTTAGCAGATGGTGTAGTTTCTTTAGGTAATCCTCAGTGGGATCAGAGGATAATGGCCTGTAGAATGTGGTGTTAGAGAGCTGTCTAGCAGCCTCTTGGTCATATTCCAATTTATTCATGATGACGACAGCACCTCCTTTGTCAGCCTTTTTGATTATGATGTCAGGGTTGTTTCTGAGACTGTAGATGGCGTTGTGTTCAGCATGGCTGAGGTTATGGGGCAAGTGATGTTGCTTTTCCACAATTTCAGCCTTTGCACGTTGACGGAAGCAATCTATGTAGCAATCCAGTCTGTTGTTTCGACCGTCCGGAGGAGTCCACGCAGAATCCTTTTTATTGTAGTGCTGGTAGGGGGGATTCTGTGGGTTAGTATGCTGTTCAGAGGTATGTTGGAAATATTCTTTGAGTCGGAGACGTCGAAAGTAGGATTCTAGGTCACCGCAGAACTGTATCATGTTCGTGGGTCTGGACGGACAAAAGGAGAGGCCCCGAGATAGGACAGACTCTTCTGCTGGGCTAAGAGTATAGCTGGAAAGATTAACAATATTGCTGGGTGGGTTAAGGGAACTACTGTTGTGGCTGCTTGTGGCATGTAGCAGTTTAGATAGTTTAGTGTCCTTTTTCCTTTGTAGAGAGGCAAAATTTGTCTTGTAAATGGCTTGTCTAGTTTTTGTAAAGTCTATCCATGAGGAAGTTTGTGTGGAAGGTTGGTTTTTTATGAGAGTATCCAGTTTTGAGAGCTCATTCTTAATTCTTAATGACCAGACACTTTAACCTGTCTGGTTATTCTATGACAGACCTGCAGGTGGCTATTTTACAACAGAAAAACTTCAAAAACAGACTCCAACGAGAGACTGCTGAGCTGGAATTGATATGCAAACTAGACACAATCAACTCAGGATTGAATAAGGACTGGGAATGGCTGAGCCATTACAAACATTGAATCTATCTCCCCTTGTAAGTATTCTCACACTTCTTATCAAACTGTCTGTACTGGGCTAGCTTGATTATCACTTCAAAAGTTTTTTTCTCTTACTTAATTGGCCTCTCAGAGTTGGTAAGACAACTCCCACCTGTTCATGCTCTCTGTATGTGTGTATATATATCTCCTCAATATATGTTTCACTCTATATGCATCCGAAGAAGTGGGCTGTAGTCCACGAAAGCTTATGCTCTAATAAATTTGTAAGTCTCTAAGGTGCCACAAGTACTCCTGTTCTTTTTGCGGATACAGACTAACACGGCTGCTACTCTGAAATCTGTAAACTACCATAAAGTCCTACAACCTGTTTACTGAATCCTGAGTTTTGTATTATAGTTATTATGAGTTTCACAGAACTGTCCAAATGCCCCAGTAGGGACTGGGACTCCACTCTGCTGGGTACTATATAAACATAGTCCCTACCCTAAAGTGCTCATAAGCGAAGGATACAGTCCTGCAAATATACATGAATCACTTTACTCAGATGAGTAGTCTCACTCAATTAAATTCTATGGAAAGTCACTCAAATGTGTATTTCTAGGATTGTGCCCTAAATAATTAATCTCTATGTTTTCAAAATGATGTGTGAGGTTTTAGCTACCTAATTCCCATAGTCACTTACAGCCTCTTTCTGCTACTGCCAGTCACACTGAGTAGTACTCTTCTTCATGAGTGGACACATAACCCTGGTCTACACTATGAGTTAAGGTCGAATTTAGTAGCGTTAGATCGATTTAACCCTGCACCTGTCCACATGACGAAGCCATTTTTGTCGACTTAAAGGGGTCTTAAAATAGATTTCTGTACTCCTCCCTGACGAGGGGATTAGCGCTGAAATCGACATCGCCAGGTCGAATTTGGGGGTAGTGTTGATGAAATTTGACAGTATTGGCCTCCGGGAGCTATCCCAGGTGCTCCATTGTGACTGCTCTGGACAGCACTCTCAACTCAGATGTACTGGCCAGGAAGACAGGAAAAGCCCCGCAAACTTTTGAATTTCATTTCCTGTTTGGCCAGCGTGGCAAGCTGATTAGCACAGGTGACCATGCAGAGCTCATCAGCAGAGGTGACCATGGAGTCCCAGAATCGCAAAAGAGCTCCAGCATGGACCGAACGGGAGGTACTGGATCTGATCACTGTATGGGGAGATGAATCTGTGCTATCAGAACTCAGTTCCAGAAGACGAAATGCCAAAATATTTGAAAAAATCTCCAAGGGTATGAAGGACAGAGGCTATAACAGGGACCCGCAGCAGTGCCGCGTGAAACATAAGGAGCTCAGGCAAGCCTACCAAAAAACCAAAGAGGCAAACGGCTGTTCCGGGTCAGACCCCCAGACATGCCGCTTCTATCATAAGCTGCATGCAATTCTAGGGGGTGCCCCTACAACTACCCCATCCCTGTATGTGGACTCCTGCAAGGGAGTCTCACGCAACAGGGATGAGGATTTTGAGGACAAGGAAGATGAGGAAGAGGAGGAGGAGGTTGAAGATAGCGCACAGCAGGCAAGCGGAGAAGCTGTTCTCCCCAACAGCCAGGAACTGTTTATCACCCTGGAGACATTATCCTTCCAACCCGGGCTCCCGGACCTTGAAGGCAGAGAAGGCACCTCTGGTGAGTGTACTTTTGTAAATATAATACATGGTTTAAAAGCAAGTGTGTTTAATGATTAACTTGCCATGAAGACTTGGGATGTATTTGCGGCCAGTAAAGCTACTGGAATGCAGTCAAGCAACATCCGTTCTTTATCTCTCTCGGTTATCCTCAGGAGAGTGATATCATTCATGGTCACCTGTTTGAAATAGGGGAATTTTATTAAGGGGACATTCAGAGGTAGCCGTTTCTGCTGGGCTGTGTACCCGTGGTTGAAAAGAAATCATCCCCGCTGTTAGCCACGTGGTGGGGGGAGGGGTGAAGCGATCATCCCAGAGAATTGGGTATGAGGGGAGGTTTAGTTGGGTTTGTGCTGCACGTTAACCCAAAAACCAATGCCCCTCCTTTTAAATGGCCAATCCAACTCTCCCTTTTTTTCCTCCTGCAGCTGCAAATGTTTCAACGCTCCCCCTATCATCTCCGTCCCAGAGGCTAGCGCAGATAAGAAGGCAAAAAAATGCACTTGCGATGAAATGTTCTCTGAGCTCATGCAGTCCTCCCGCACTGAAAGAGCCCAGCAGAATGCGTGGAGGCAGACAATGTCAGAGACCAAGAAAGCACAAAATGAACGCGAGGACAGGAGAGACGAATGAGAGGATAGATGGCTGGAGTGAGAGGATAGATGGCGGCAGCATGATGAGAGGAGGCAGGATGCAATGCTGAGGCTACTGAAGGATCAAACTGACATGCTTCGGCGTATGGCTGAGGTGCTGGAAAGGCAGCAGGAGCACAGACTGACACTGCAGCCCCTGTATAACCAACCACCCTCCTCCCCAAGTTCCATAGCCTCCTCACCCAGACGCCCAAGAACGCCGGGCCGGGGGCGGGGTGCGCGGAACCCAACCACTCCGCCCCAGAGGACTGCCCAAGCAACAGAAGGCTGTCATTCAATAAGTTATGAAGTGCAGTGTGACCTTCTCCTTCCCTCCTCCACCATCCCACCTGATGCCTCCCTCCTCCACCACCCCTCCTGGGCTACCTTGGCAGTTATCCCCCTATTTGTGTGACAAATGAATAAAGAATGCATGAATTTGAAACAACGACTTTATTGCCCCTGCAAGCGGTGATCGAAGTGGGGAGGGGAGGGTGGTTGGCTTACAGAGAAGTAGAGTCAACCAAGGGGGCGGGTTTTCATCACGGAGAAACAAACAGAACTTTCACACCATAGCCTGGCCAGTCATGAAACTGGTTTTCAAAGCTTCTCTGATGTGCAGCGCGCCCTGCTGTGCTCTTCTAACTGCACTGGTGTCGGGCTGCGCGCAATCAGCAGCCAGGCGATTTGCCTCAACCTCCCACCCTGCCATAAATGTTTCCCCCTTACTCTCACAGATATTGTGGAGCACACAGCAAGCAGTAATAACGATGGGATTAGTTTCGCTGAGGTCTAACCAAGTCAGTAAACTGCACCAGTGCACTTTTAAACGTCCAAATGCACATTCTACAACCATTCTGCACTTGCTCAGCCTATAGTTGAACAGCTCCTGACTACTGTCCAGGGTGCCTGTGTATGGCTTCATGAGCCATGGCATTAAAGGGTAGGCTGGGTTCCCAAGGATAACTATAGGCATTTCAACATCCCCAACGGTTATTTTCTGGTCTGGAAAGTAAGTCCCTTGCTGCAGCCGTTCAGGCAGACCAGAGTTCCTGAAGATGTGAGTATCATGTACCTTTCCCGGCCATCCCACGTTGATGTTGGTGAAATGTCCCTTGTGATCCACCAGTGTTTGCAGCACCATTGAAAAGTATCCTTTTCGGTTTATGGACTAGCTGCCTTGGTGTTCCGGTCCCAAGATAGGGATACGGGTTCCGTCTATCGCCCCACCACAGTTAGGGAATCCCATTGCAGCAAAGTCATCCACTATGACCTGCACATTTCCCAGAGTCACTACCCTTGATAGCAGCAGGTCAGTGATTGCGTTGGCTACTTGGATCACAGCAGCCCCCATAGTAGATTTGCCCAGTCCAAATTGATGCCCGACTGACCAGTAGCTGTCTGGCATTGCAAGCTTCCAGGGGGCTATCGCCACTCGCTTGTGAACTGCGAGGGCTGCTCTCATCTTGGTATTCTTGTGCTTCAGGACAGGGGAAAGCAAGTCACAAAGTTCCATGAAAGTGCCCTTACGCATGCGAAAGTTTCGCAGCTACTGGGAATCATCCCAGACCTGCAACACTATGTGGTCCCACCAGTCTGTGCTTGTTTCTTGGGCCCAGAATCGGCGTTCCACAGCATGAACCTGCCCCATTACCACCATGATATCCAAATTGCCAGGGCCTGTGCTTTAACAGAAGTCTGTGTCCATGTCCTCATCACTCTCGTCACCGCGCTGCCGTCGCCTCCTCACCTGCTTTTGCAGGTTCTGGCAGCTGCATATACTGCAGGATAATGCGCGAGGTGTTTACAGTGCTCATAACTACCGCGGTGATCTGAGGGGACTCCATGCTTGCCGTGGTATGGCATCTGCAGGAGAGCAAGGTGGCAGCGGAAGCGTGACAATGGTTTGCAGCCCTATTGCACCATCTGCTGCCAGAGCAGGAGAGCAGAGTGGCAGCGGAAGCTGTCGTTCAATGATGATGGTTTGCAGCTCTATTGCACAGTCTGCTGCCAGAGCAGGAGAGCAGAGTGGCAGCTGAAGTGTGATGATGGTTTGCAGCCCTTCTCCACCATCTGCTGCCAGCAGCATCCAGGACACAACAGCGGTGGCTGAGCTGAACGGGCTGCACACTTGCCGTGGTATGGCGTCTGCACGGAAAAAAGACGCGAAACAGTTGTCTGCCGTTGCTGTCACGGAGGGAGGGGTGACTGACGACATGTACCCAAAATCACCCGTGATAATGTTTTTGCCCCATCCGGCAGTGGGAGCTCAACCCAGAATTCCAATGGGTGGCGGAGACTGCGGGAACTGTAGGATAGCTACCCACAGATCAACGCTCCGAAAGTTGACGCTAGCCTCGGTACTGTGGACGCACTCCACCGACTTAATGAGCTTAGTGGGGACATACACAATCGACTGTATAAAATCGCTTCCTAAAAAACTGACTTCTATAAATTTGACCTAATTTCGTAGTGTAGACATACCCTTAGATTTCAATGAGACTACTCGTGGAGTAAGGTATTACACAACGTGAGTAATAGCAGCAAAATTGAGCTTTTGGCTATTAATGTGAATATTTCTTTGAAATTTTGAGGGCAAAACAGACCCCAGCAAGACAGGAAATTTTCTCTTTAAGACAACTAAAAAATTAAATGTGCTGATCAAAGACTCATACGAAACATCTCCCTTCAATTTCCATCTCTGCTTTCTTTAAAAGTAGTATAGGATCTTTCCAGATAAAATGCTTAGATGTTCTGCCAGTTAGTTGGTCTTGCTGACTAATTAGCAACTACGGTAATATGCAATACAGAAAGTGAAACACAGTAAGATTAAAAATATCTTCAGCAAATTTCTGTAAATTGATATAGTTGTCACAGTTATTACATGATAATGTAATACATTTATTAACAGTTATTATATTTGCATATAAAATAAACTGCATATAGCAAGTAGGAATGTGAAATTAAATTCTATGCTTACATTCTGATAACAACTAAAATTAATCATTTTAAAACAGACTGAAAACTCACAGAAAAATCACTGTCATTGTCAGTCTCAATGTTAATGTCATTGTTTTCTTCTGCTTCAATTTCTCTAGTTAACTGCTCTTCTTCTGCAATGGCACTAGCTATTGCTTCTTCATTGGCCTTTTCCAGGCGATCTGCTAACTCTTCTTTTTTAGCAAGGACTTCTGCCATAGACTGTATAGAAAATCAAAAATTAGAACTGGACCAGAAGGTTAGAAATAAGAAGTTTTCCAAATATGGATTATGTTACATTTTAAGGTCAATTTACAGTCATTTTCTATATTAGTTGTACATTTAAAGGATACATTTAATGAATTAAGAAAACAGGCTAAAATGCTAGCAGTTTCAAACTAATTAATTAAATAGCTACAAGAAAATTTCTTACAATATGATATCAAAATGAACTTCAGGAACTCTTTACAAATGAGGAATTTAATCTAGCCTCTGAATCTAGACAATACTGTTGGAAGTCTGAACTGAGTTTTAAGTGGCATCCTTGCAGATCTGCAGTATAGGAACCCAGGTAAAACACATGCTTTGGAAGCTGCAGTATTTCTGGTAGAATGACTCTGGAGAGTTCTAGAACAAGAAGTTGTTCTTTTTTTTATAAGCTGCAGTAGAACTGAATATCTACTTAGATATTTGCTGATTCGATATGGGATTCTTCATAAACCAAAAACAAGCTATGAGGACTACAAAAACTCATTACTCTCTCAATACAAAATTTGAGACCATAACTGTACTCTGCATACAGAACGGCCATTCCATGAGAGGATCAGGGAACAATGTTTAACCATGACTAGCTACATGATGATGAACATACCTTGTCCTTATCTACACAGGCCAGAAAGTCATGACCAACATTATGTCGGCTAACTCAATTATTAGAAGCCATGTTTATACTCAGTAAAATCTCCTAATGTAGGCAAAACAGGGGTAAATGGATAATTCATTCATCGTGACCATTCATTCCTTGGCCCCTCTGCCAAAGCCAAGAACAAGGTGACACCTTTTATTAGAAAACGGTTTTGCATGTCAAAGGTATTTTACGTAGTATAATGAAATAAAGTCATAATTAAGATTAGCAGCCTGTTCTTGGAAGTCCTCTTGCTGCAAAGTGACATCCATGTGTGATGTTAATGGTATGGGAGATTAATGTCAGAGATTTTAAAACAGTTTCTAGCTTGCTTTATTAGACAAGAAAAAGTTCTGTTTGAACAGTACACAACATATTTAAATTATACACGGTAAAATTATTATTCAGATTGTTACATCAGCACTAAGGCACATTTTTTTAAAGTACCAAATTGTTGAAAGGATCAGAAATAAAATAGTCTTCATGCTGCTTATACTTCAAAATAAGCAAACAAAGAAAATAAAGAAAAAATTATAAGGAAATATTGTATATTGTACAAGCTCCCTGGTAAGAAATGGCCCCAAACAATATGTCAGCCATGCTTGCTAGTTGCATGGGAAGACAGAAGAGAAGGGTTGGGTTGATTTTAGTGGGAAAAGAAGTCTGACCATTCCAAATGAATTTCAATAACTCATGCTCTTCCAATCCAAGCAATTAGTGGAATTACTGTAACAATGAATGGGTAGCCTGCTTAAAATCAACAATTATGAAAGGAAGTGAAAAATCATTCTGATCATGTATCTAGAAAGAACTGGAGTTATGACTTTTGTAATCCAAACCAGTGCATTACTGTATTTTAGCCTAACTCGGATGTCTCACTGTAATCAATTCTAGGGTTGAATGTGCTTGGACATATGCAAAAAATGATTTTTTTGCCATGCTATATATATTTGGTGCTCTGTGGACTTTTTCACAACTTCTATAGTAGGCTAACATTAAATATTGTGCAAAGCAGAATGAGAAACCCAAGGTTAGGGTTACCATACGTCCGGATTTTCCCGGACATGTCCGGCTTTTGGGGGCTCAAATCCCCGTCTGGGGGGAAATCCCCAAAAGCCGGGCATGTCCGGGAAAATCGGGAGGGCTGGGTGGTGCTCGGCCGGGGCCGGCGGTGCGGGGCCGGGAACCAGGGGCGCAGGGCCGGGAACCAGGGGCGCGGGGCCGGGCCGGGGTCCGGGCTGGGAGCCGGGGAGCCGGGCCGGCGGGGAGCCGGGCCGGCGGGGAGCCGGGGAGCCGGGCCCGCGGGGAGCCGGGGAGCCGGGCCGGCGGGGAGCCGGTCAGCCGGGCCCGCGGGGAGCCGGGGGGTGCGCCGGGCCGCCGGGGGCCGGCAGTGCTGGGCGGGCCGGGGGTGGTCGGCCGGGGCCGGCACCCCAGGGCCCGAGCCGACCCAGGCTGGAGCCGCCGGGGGCCAGCCTGGGCCGCGCCTCCTCCCCCCACACCCCCCTTACCTGCTTCAGGCTTCCCGCGACTCAAATGTTCGCGGGAAGCAGGGGAGGGGGCGGAGACTTTGGGGAGGGGGCGGGGTTGGGGTGGGGGTATGGGCGGGGCTGGGGGCGGGGCTGTGGGCCGTGGAGTGTCCTCCATTTGGAGGCACAGAATATGGTAACCCTACCCAAGGTACATCTTTGTAATTTATTCAGAATTCTTGTAAATTGTCTTACCAATCTGGCAGCACTCACATTTGAAATGTCTGAGGGGTCCATTTCACTTTCTATCTTGTTTTTTAATGCTTCATGCGGTTCTTTACTACCAGAGTTCAGGGAGGGAGATTCATCAATCTGTAGACTTTCTGAAGTGTGTTCAGTGTCTATGACAACTGCCGGCATTTCAGGTGTTTGTAAGCAAGAACTGTCTTGTAAAACCACATTGCCAGTGTTTCTGGTATCTTCTAGTGTGTGTGCTGTGAACTAATAAAAGACATATTTACAAAATAAGTTAGATGCAACACATTGATTTTCAAATATACTGCTTGAAAAAAAAGCTAATAAAAATACTGTACATGATGCAAGGAGTGCCGGCTTTAGTTAAAGTTGCCTGACATTTTCCATCTACTTATAACTTACAGGTTGAAAGTGCTGGCCTGAAGCTGATTTTTTTTTTAAAGCTTTCAGCTAAAAGGCCCTTGTGTCTCATGCTTTGGAGCAGGGATATCTAGCAGCAGGGGTCCCACTGGTGCCAGGGATGTGCCTTTTGCTATCCTCATAAAAATTAGGCCAAATTGGGCCATATTATAAGCCACTGAAAAATCTCAGTTTGCACATGTTCCATACAGAACCCTGCCTCATTTGGTGCATAGGACAGAATGTGCTTGGTGAATAAATCAGCACTGTATAGTGAATGAGGCTGTTCTCTGCAGGATACCTGCTTCATTTGTTGAAGGAGCTGGAAGGTATGTATACAGTAAATGAGGCAAGGAACTGCAGGAAGAGAAAGGATGGTCTCATGGTTAAAGCAATTAAATTCCATTCTGGGGAACTGGATTCTATTCCTCCCTCTGCCAAAGTTCTTATGTGATGTTGGGCAAGTCTCATAAACCAAAATTTTCACAGGTGACCACTAATGGTGAGTTCATTATATTTTTGGTACCCAAGTTGAGACACCTCAGAAGTGCTGAGAACTCACAACTGCAACTGTAGACTGCTCTAAACACTACGGGCATGGCTACATTGGAAACTTCAAAGCACTGTCGCGGGAACACTCTCACGGCAGTGCTTTGAAGTGTGAGTGTGGTCGCACGCAAGCACTGGGAGAGAGCTCTCCCAGCGCTCCTGGTAATCCACCTCCATGAGGGGATTAGCTCTGAGCACTGGGAGCATGACTTCCAGTGTTCGGAGCCTGTCTACACTAGTGTTTTAAAGCACTCAGACTTCTTGTGCTCAGGGGGTGATTTTTCACCTCCCTGAGCCGGCAAATTAGAGCGCTATAAAATGTAAGTGTAGACAAGCCCATAAAGTGATATAAAATGTTAAGTACTCTAAAAATCAGGGCACGGGCAGCTCAAAACCAGGGAGTTAATTCTAGGTTAAAAGTCTGGGAAAACAGATGTAGAAGAGGTGACTTTGAGAAAAGAAGACAAGGATAACATGTGGAAATATAGTACAACATTCTTTTATTAAGGCCTACAATCTCCCCTCCCTTTTTCCATAAAGAGAGGAGTAAGTGAGATTTGAAGGGATGGAAATATCCCCAAAGCAGCAAAATGCAGGAACTTTTGACCTCACCAAAGTCAGTGTGGTTGCACTGCTGTATAACTAAAAGCAGAATTTGGCAGAGGGGGTATAAGATCTATTCAGTGTTAATACCTGTATATAAATAAAAGCTGGAATTTGTTATGTGGGCCCTTACCCTTCAGGGAAGAAAATGGGAGGATTGGTATAGTAGCAGATCTCCAAGGCCCTACCCCTTCCTCAACCCACCTACTTCCTGCATTCTCACAAAAAGATGGCCCCCAGAGCTGAGCTACACACATACTGTGGGTTCTCCAGAATCCTGCCACCCACTCCTTATGCAGAATGATGACACTGGTCCTTTTTCAAAAAAGACTATCCAGAATTGCAGAGGCAGGAGCAGGTACGCTTCTTTGAGTGTACCTCTGTTAAATCAGTGGGATTACGTGGGTGAACAGGAGAGCAAAATTTGGCCTCATATTGTTAAATCAACCAATATGCATACTTTAAGGATTATCGTTCTAATGACAAACATAATTTACACAATTTCGTTTATACTGGCATCAACATTATTTATATCACAGTCACTGTTGCTAATATACTTATTTGCAATATTTATATTAGCTTGACTGATGTTTACAGTGTAGTCAACACTGTTTATGAGAAAATCAATAGTTATATAGCAAAATAAATGGTAATTTTATGAAATAATGTTGAAAAACACAAACATTCCCACTACAGCAAAAGACTTCAATACAACAATAGAGAAGACTGCCATACATATCTTTGTTACTAAGCTTTCCTAACAATAATATTTTAATCAAACTACACCTCTACCCCGATATAACGCGACTCGATATAACACGAATTTGGATATAACGCGGTAAAGCAGTGCTCTGGGGGGCGGGGGAGGGCTGCGCTCTCCGGCAGATCAAAGCAAGTTCGATATAACACGGTTTCACCTATAACGTGGTAAGATTTTTTGGCTCCCGAGGACAGCGTTATATCGGGGTAGAGGTGTATATTGACCAGTAAATTATTTCCACCAACATTACTACTATTACAAATGATATTATTACATGAACTTCTAGCAAAGCACATTCCTTTTGACTGCACTGTAATATCTATGCACCTAGGGTTTTATACCATGCTCATACAACAGTTCATTTTCACACAAAGGATTAACTTTATGGCCAGATTTTGCCAGGCCCTCGCACAGACACAAAAACGAGAGGAATAGCTCAGTGGTTTGAGCATTGGCCTGCTAAACCCAGGGTTGTGAGTTCAATCCTTGAGGGGGCCACTTGGGGATCTGGGGCAAAATCAGTACTTGGTCCTGCTAGTGAAGGCAGGGGGCTGGACTCGATGACCTTTCAAGGTCCCTTCCAGTTCTAGGAGATGGGATATCTCCATTAATTAATTATTAGGAAGCAAGGGATTCTCCCACTCCTTTGCTATTTCTATCCCCTCCCTGCATGGAAAACAGGTAAAATTGCAATCCTGTCACTTTGGTGATAACGCATATTTTTAGAATACAGAGACTGTTATCTGCTTGCGCCCCCCATAGGATTCTAGTCACCACCAGAGGAAGTGGGGAGGAGCCACAATAAGTGTCAAAGGATATATCCCTTATACCACCCCTTTACCATCATCCATCAGAGATGTCAGCCACAAAGGAAGATTAGGCTTCACTCCTCTAAAGAGAGTTGCAAGGGACATACTCCATGTGCCAGGGAACTCCAGGAGGCATTGTAGCTCTGAACCACCCCTAACATGGGCATGTAGCATTGACGGCATAATCAGGCACTCATTGTACATAAGTGAATACAGATAATTTTTCTGATGTACTTTAGTTTTTAATATTTGGTTGTCTGCGCTAGGAGCTATTGTAAAGCCAAATTTGATTTTATACTTTGAAAAACATTAAAACATTTTGGTTATTCTTGCAACAAATAATGTGTCCAATCCTGCAGGCTTTGTGGGTGAGCAGATCCACTGACTTCAACTAAGATGCCTACTACCATACTACCACGCCCAGTTATTTTTCTAGACACTGTAAAATATATGTTGCAGCTCTATCTGATAAGAGTTTTTTATCACTGTCAGTTTATGTCGCCACCTTAACGTTATTCACAATGTAGTTTGTGTATATTAATCATAATAAAAAGAATCTGATAAAAGTTCCAAGTACACCTCTACCCTGATATAACGCGACCCGATATAACATGAATTCAGATATAACGCGATAAAGCAGTGCTCCCGGGAGGGGCGGGGCGGCGCACTCCAGTGGATCAAAGCAAGTTCGATATAACGCGGTTTCACCTATAACACGGTAAGATTTTTTGGCTCCCGAGGACAGCATTATATCGAGATAGAGGTGTATTTTAAAACCTTTCAGTCAGGTTAAAGAATAAGCCACTGGACATGACAACCGTGATTAATGTTTCTATATAAACATTAGCAAAATATTACAATAATAAAAACAAAAAAATGTTTCCAAATTACACTTACCTGAGTCCTTTCAGCAAGAGGATGCTCACTCAGATATAAAGAATCTTTCTGCAGAGGTTCTGTATTTTTGGATGCACTATCTCCATCGAATGAATTCTTCTGTTTACTTTCTGATTGTCTGAAGACTACATTTTCTTTGTCACTGTCATCTTTAGCTCTTAGCAATTCTGCAGCTACAGGAGTTTTTGTTGCTACAGCTGTAGATCGAGATCGAACAGGCCTTCCACGCTGAACTGTTTCCCATCCTTCTGCATCCTTCCGTTCTACACAAGGAAACAAAAACACCCCACCAAGAAATAGCTTTATAAATACAATTTTGCAAAGCCACAATTAGCAATTTTATTGTCTAAATTGTTCTTGCACAACAAGAACACCTTTTCTCTTTAAAAATATATGGAAACCTATTAGACACTGTTCACGAATAATTTTTCTTCCAAGGGACACTATCGGTTTAAAAATCCTGGGCCCCATCCTGCAAACTCCTACATACATACTTTACTAGTGGGAGTAGTTCCATTGACTTCCAAGGGGCTACTTTCATGAGCCAAGTTACTCATGAACATAAGGGTTTGTACTACTTCTTTTTTTTTTTTTTTTTATATGTACACATACTTTTTAACAATAGATTTTCTTATCTATTTTGCATTTTGCTCAAATTGGATCATAAAAATACACTATTTAGTGTCAGTTTCCAGATAATTTCACTTTCTGAGTGTCATGAAATAGCAAAATGCTGCTAAGTTTGGGTTGCAAATTGAAGGGGAAGTTTATTTATTTAGTAGAGCAGTTTCCATTGATTTTTTTTTTAATTTCATGGAAATGTGTCTATTGATCACAGGTTTTATACAAGCTCAATGTTAAATAATTATACAAGCTCAATATTAAATAATAAACTGTACTGATTCAGTCTGGATCCCGTCAATAACTGCTAAATAAGAATAATACCATCATCCCCAGGTCAGAGTTTTCTGACAGATTCTGTCCTGGGGAACATCTGAAAGGTCTTTAAAGTTAATGTCCCTAAATATTTGCAGGATAAGCCTTACTCAGCCAGACTTTATAGGATTTGTACCTACAGAGAAGAACATACAACATTATCATTATTTCCAACACTTAACAGCAAATGAGTTCTCACAAAGTTTATGAAAGACTTCATTATTAAAGCTTCCACCAATCCTTTTGCTTTCAAAGGTAAACTGAAGGAAATCTTTTTTTGTGGACTGTTTAGCATATAAGTATACTGTATACTGGCAGATGGTCTGCACTCTAATGGACATGAGTATGTATGATCTATAAAATCCATTCAGGAACAAGGAAATTTATTCCAGGAGAAGCTATTTGAAAATAAAACCCTTTTGTCCTTTTTAAAGTTTGCCATTGTTCTTCGAATTTTGCCCTCTATTGTTACATTTAACCAACAGACTATGTGGAAAGTGTATAAATAGTGTTGGCTTTTCAAAAAAAAAAAATCTAGGAAATAGATACATTTAGTACTTTTAATAATCTTTCACCTTGCTGGGCTTTATATCATTCTCTAGTGACCAAGACCCCTATTCTGCAAACACTTAACTTATTTGCTTAATTTTATGCATGCAAGAAGTTCCACCGATATCGATGGGCCTACTCATGTGTGTAAGGGTAAACATGCCCAGGTGGTCACAGAAAAAGACTCAAAAAAGAACTACCACAAAAAAGGAATCTTAAATTGAACATAGTTCTTTAATTTAAAAAATATAAATTAAATTGATGCTTTTACAATACTCTGTTTTAGAGAAAGAGCACAAATTAGCAAAGAATCTTAAAACGTAGTCCTTAAAAAAAAAGTATGACAAAATAAGTAACAGAGAAGCCTAATCTGTACTCCCTTGGATTTTAGTTTTCAGAATATTTAGTTTTTCATCCTTTATGAACACTATGATTAATCATTTTATTTTAAAACGGGAAAGAAAAACACTCTTTCAAAAGCTTCCTTGTACAAAGAAATACTATTTAGAGCTTGGAGTTAATCCATTAACCAAGGGGATGGCCAACACAAACACTATTATCTAGTAAAATATTGAAAAAATACAAGAAAATAGTAAAAAGAAGAGCATCTCAATATAAGAATAAACTTAGAACTCAAAGAAACTAAGGGATTAACTATGGACAATATTTTATTATATACCTTTGGTATAAACTGTTTTGAAGAACCATTCCAATAAAAAATGGAAAGGTCTGTAAGAAAGAATGTTTGTCATGACTGAGAGCAAATCATAGAAATGAAACTGACAAAAAACCGCTCAGTTCTGTGAGAGACTAAGTTTAACATAGTATAGCCAGCATATAAACAACTCTTATGATCAAGGTATCTCAAAGCCTTTTACAACAGGAAAGTTGGTCATGTGATTAAGGCAAAAAGACTGACAGTCAGGATATCTGAGTCAAAGTTTTCAAACTTAGGTGGTTTCATAACTTACTTATGCCGTTATTAATTACTTGCAAAAAAAACCAACCAGGGGTACTGGTTAAATTATCATTTGATGGCGTGCATGTAAGGGATAATTACAGAACTGGATGACTGATACATTATGACGAATTGCATATTACTCTTGAAGATTTTGGTAATGTTTGAATTATTGGATATCTGATATATAAAATGAATATATAAGTCTTTAAAAATATATTGGGTGCATTATTATGCTCTTTGAAAAATCTTGTGCCCCTCTGGCAGCCAGACTCACATTGTATCCAGGCTTCAGGAGGAACTGGATCAGCTTTAAGTATTGGTGATCAGACAACCATTTGGGAAGACGAGGGTATCAGACGCCTGTTCCCCCTGTATGACACATTTTTTTGCTTTAAACAAAGTTACAATATATAGGGCTGTCTTGGCTTGATCTCCATTTTTGTTTTCCAGAATCCTTTGTGCCTCCAACTCAGAAGCACCACTGTAAACCAGTACAAGGGCCCTGGCACCAAATCCTGTAAAGCATTAAGTTTAGTGCCAGTGCACCTAGGGATTGTACTACAAAGTGTTGCAATGCTACAGTCTGGGGATTTCCAACAACGACAGAGGTTGCATAAAACAGAACGTTACCGGCTTATTCTACTTCCATTAACTTCAATGGGAGCTGAATTGGGTCCAACTTCATTGGGAGGCAAACAAACTTGGAATTGGATACAAAACAAAGCAGTGTAAATTGCATATTTATTCTTTGCCACCCTTCAGTACCTAACATTTTGTAATTACTAGGGACTTAATCTAGTTATCTTTTTTCCCCATTTTGTACAGAAAAACAAATATGTGGAAATGCTGGAGTAGATAGTCAATGAAGTCAATGGAACTATAGGGATATTTACATCAGCTGACTGTCCCCATTTTTGTTTTTAAATAGATCAAATGTATAGATACTGTAATTCAAACAGCTGTTAATGATAATTCCATGGTCACAATTAGCAGAAAAATGAAATGTTATGATCTGTTAAATATGATCAAAGCTGATAATGTAAGATAGCTGCAATAAGAACAATCGAATATTTACAAATCAAACTGCTTTACATTACTTCAGAGAACCCATTATCTGCAAACTGGTCACAGAGATTTTTAACACAAGCCACAAAACTTTGTGCGAGTGATTCTGCAAGGGGCTTTTTCTGTTTGTTGACAGCAGCCAAAGACAGTATACCTCCGCAGAAGCCCTGTGCTTATTCCTCCAAAATATACTTAAATAAAGATGAGAGTGTGCCTCTGGTTAGAGTTATGGAGACTTGAAGTTAAGAGATCTGGGTTCTATTTCTTGCTCTGCCGCAGACTTACCATATGATCTCAAGCAAGCTATTTAATCTATCTGTGCCTCAGTTTCTCTGTCTCTAAAATGAATTTATCTAATAGTGTTATTACCAGATCAGGATTACAGTATCTTTTCTGCTGGAACTTACTGGTAGCAGGAAAATTTCTTCACAGATCATGAAAAAAATTCTGCTGACTTATAACTCATGCAACCACAATGACCTTAAAAGATGTAAATCAGGATAGTCCTGGACACCAGGTCTTCCCTTTATGGCAATAACATTTAAGGAATTGTAGAGTCTGATCCAAAGCCTACTGAAGTCAATTAAAATGTTTGACTTCAATGGATTTCGATCAGGATGGATCAGGAATGTAGTTCACAGGAGTGTTGTGAGGCCTAATTATTGATTGAAAGCACTTTGAGATCCTGGAATGAAAGGTACTATGTAAATACTATGCATTAATTAACTACTATTATAATCATTCCATTATTAATATAAAGAGATGAGAGAGGAGTCGAACCCCAACAGGAGTCCTTAATGTCCTCCACTAAGGTCTGCAAGGGATGAAAAAAGTATACGCCATAAAGTTATCCGTGCTAATGTCAAATAAAACAACAAGAAAGTTCAAACATAAAGATGAGTTGGAAAGATAGAGGGAAAATTAGTTAACCCTACAATTATGTGCTAAATGCTGCAAAAGCAAGCATAGGAAAGACATTCAGCACATAAATTATTCCAAAATTAACTTTAAAAAAAAAATCTTTTTAAGTCATGTGAAGTCCTGCTGGCTGCATATAAATCACCATGATACTGAAAAAAATACATCATTCTGGGACAAAAGAGCAATCAGAAACTCTACAAGCACAATGGAAGTGGCCAAAAAGGGATCAGATAAATGGCAGATTTTAAGTATGTCATGCAGTTTTGAAAAGTTTCAATAATATTATTTTCTATCCCCTATATATAAAATAAAAACAAAACAAAAATTTTTAAAGTTCACCTTTAAGAAAAATAAGGAAGGACAAGGCACTAAAAGAGTTTTAGATAGAATTTCTTTACACTCAGAGTACCTTATATCCACTGACATGCTTTATTTGATGAGGCTCTTCCAATATAAATATACCTTTATAACAATATTCTGCTGATTTATTTATTAGGTACAGGTGTGAAAGTGGAGCTTTATACTAGACATCTGACACCCATTCATGAGCTCAAAAGTTTATTTTTTAAATCTTTTTCAATTTTAATTTACCCATCACCATCTTATGTTCTCAACCACTGCAAACAATGCTATTTTAACATGAATTTTGCAGCGCTAATATCTTCATTGACATTAGCTCACTTGGCTTTTGAGCTTGAGCAAAATTAACACTAACCAAGGTATTATCCCTGGTGCGTAACAATTGTTTTCAGAAGTCTTGAATTATTTTCACAGAGCACACTAGCCATTCTCCACATGCTAAGTATCACATGCTGGATTTGGTTACTTGCCCAGTTTTGTTAATAATTCATTCTCTAGTTTTACCTGAACTTCCCTGTCTCTGCTTGCTCTGGTATTACATGGAAGTAACAAGCCATCTGTTATCTTGAGGCCCCCATGGTCATTTGGGCCTTATTCCTTCAAAGTTACTCTATGTGGCAGAACTGCACAGCAATCTTATTGGTATAATCAATAAGATAAATTTATCCAAGTATATGCAATACTCCAAGAAGTTCTGCCTTATGAGATTTGTGCTCACTTAAACATTTCTTTGCCAGTGATTTATTACCTAAGCCAACTTGGCTTTACCCCATCATTAGTAAACTTTAAGTCCCAGGTAACCTTTATTATATTTTAAATCTATATAATATTACTGTAGGTACTATAGTGGCACTATGGAGAGCTGTGAATGCATGAATGTTGGAAGCATAAGCCCAGTAGGAATGGAAATTTCCACCCCCCCACACACAACTTCTGGTAAGCCAAAGACAGGAGTATAGGACAGAAGATAGGAAAGAAAAAGAGTAGTAAAGAAAATACAGAGAAAATGCAAGGCTGTAAGAAGCAATAAATCTTGACAGTCATAAGGAGAAGCACTGTCTCCATAAGAGTTGACTCAGGCAATGGATATAGGTAAAATTGTTAAGAGACCTAAATCATCGGCTCTAGTAAAACTAGTATTCACAACGCTTTTTTTTTTTTCTTTTTTTTTAATGACAGAAGAGAAAAGGAAAAGAAGAAGAGAAGTACAATTTCCAACAGGGATTATGTCTCCTTAATGTGCAATAAATTCTGCTTTGACAACCTAGCAGGGAACAAACTATGCCTTGATATCTGTGGTGATATTTCTCCAATTTGCTCCTAGTGCAGGTCTGTTGATGTTGTCCTACATGTAACCGGGAGCAAGATCAAGCTTGCAGGAGTAGAGCTGAGCCAAAAGTAAACCTGACAAATATCACGTTCTGTGAACAATCCACTGTTGACTAGAGCTTTAGAGATTGACAAAATATTCTATCTCAATTTATTCTGGCCTACAGAGTCAAAGCAGGAAGGGCAAGAAGGAAAGGGATAGAGGAGAGGGGAAGATGTAAGAGAGATACAGAGGGGAAGGAGGAAAATAAGATACATATACAAAACACAGATATAAAGCAAGGGAAAGTGAGTGGGCAACTGTTGCACAAGCCATGGACAGAGAAGGAGGAGAAAGAAGAGACTAAACAAGGAGACAGAGAATCAAAAGGTAACTAACATTGGGCTATTACACATCACAGAATCATATTTTTGACATTTATACTTGGATTAATCTTCTAAATTTTGAAAACATATAAAACTAAGAGTTTTGGGAAAATGTGTTTATTGACCTGTAACTGGAATTATCTGAAAATATTATCTACATAAAGTCACCTGGCAAGACAAACAGGTTGGCATTTGTGGAGGCAGTATATTCTGAGAATTCCAGTTAAAATTAAGTAACCTTCTTTTCTCCTTCAACAATGTCTTAACAGATTCCTCCATCTTGGATATGAGTAAGCAGCAGTCATCAAAAAGATCTACATAGAGAAATTTGAAGTCATGCTACCAAACCGAGCATCTGACCTACTAGGTAAAAGGGAAATGAAGAAAATGAAAGGTTTTTGGTGCCCTTTACCAAGTTTATTTTTATTTTAAGAAGTTTGCTTTTAAATTAGAAATATCCCACCATGACTTTCCCCTTTTTGATGGAGGACTTTTTGGAAAACTGGAATGGGCTGCTGCCAACCCAAGGAGTTGAAATCTGAGCTGCATTTCTCTAATAACAGGAGAAGATAGTGGGTCCAATTCTCAGTTCCCAGTCTGCCAGCACAATATAGACTTAAATACAGTGGATCCAGGTAGTAGAGGATTCCCTGTAGCAGCACTACACCACTCTCTTCTTTGTTGCTAGCACAAGGTGTACACAGCCAGGAGAAAGAGGGGTACAGCTTTCGTCTTAGTTAAGACTAGAATGCCAAAAACTGAAAGGTGACGTAATAAGAAAATGAAAGGCTATCAAGGCCGTTTGTCTACTTTTTGGAGAGAGACTACCTGATTCCTGGAATCCAGTATGTTGTATAGAGAAAAAAAATCTCTGATCACATAATGTAAAATTAGTAAAATTTGCTTGTCACTCATTTCAGAACCCGCAAAAACAAACCATTTTTTTATTAATTTGGCCTGGTGAAGGGAATCACAACTCTAGGTGTATTTAACGGTCCCTGGTTTTAGCTTGAAATTGTCTATCTGTGCAAAAAACAGAAAAGCTGGTAAAATTCTGCTTCCAAACAACTTTTTGATCCAATCAGCAGAAAAAAATTCAGTCTACTCTCTATCATATCCAGAATAGAATACAATAATCAGATCACTCTGTTCAAAAGCTGAACCTGACCCACGTCATGGTCAACTTCAGTTCTTTGCATTTTCTAAAAAGAGACTAAATTAAAGCTTGAAACTTTAGCTGCCTACTTCAAAAATATGGGCAAAGGATGGATCCTCCAAAACAGCCATTCACTTTGTCCTCTTCCCCTGCAGTTACAGCTACATACAGACGATTTATAAGGAGTCACCAGTTTCTTCAGTGTCCCAATAACACACGTCTTGATCATCTTCATCATCAGAAAAAACAATGGGGAGTCCCTTGTGGCATTTCAGAGACTAACAAATTTATTTGGGCATAAGCTTTCGTGGGCTAAAACCCACTTCATCAGATGCATGGAGTGGAACATACAGTAGGGAGGTATAAATACACAGCATATGAAAAGATGGGAGTTGCCTTACCAAGTCAGGGGTCAGGGCTAACAAGCCAATTCAATTAAGTTGGAAGTAAGCTATTCTCAACAGTTGACAAGAAGGAGTGGGAATCACTTTTGTAGTGTTCATCAACAGAGTTCACCTTAAACAGATGTCACAGGTGCTATGTCAAGGAAGGAAACTAGAGAGTTGAGACTGGTGCCAAAACCAACAGTATTAAGACAATCACTGCAGATAAATGTGTTGTCAGCTGTGCCATCTACTCATGAATTCAGTCCAGTGCATTCAGGCCTCTCATGGAACGAAGGATTCCATCCAGCGCCAGTGTCAGGTCAGTGCTGCTAAGCACCAAAATTGCTGCAAAGAACCACATCTCTATCAAAGCCATCTCTGGTACAGCAATATTTCCTATTGTTTTATCTGAGAATCTTTTGGCTTGGGTACCTGTGCACATACTATTCACAGCTGGGTTCCTGAAGATTTCAGGGATTGCAAATAGGTATTGAGGACAGCATAAATCACAAACTGGGAGATAACCTGTCACTTCTTTAAATGGGTTGAACATGGTGCTTTAAAGACAGTGATGCCATATTCTATGAAGAATCGGTGCCAAGTCCCCTGGGATAGCACACTATACTACTAAGGGAATTGAAGCCTTGACACAGGCAAGTGACAGGCATTTCAGGTCTTAGAGCATGCACCACAGAGATTGAAAGTGATTTTGCAAGCTCCACATTTCCACAGTAGTTATGCATGTCCGTAAAGGATATTCTCTCTCTACAATATGCAAACTTAGTAAAGCTTCTGGGGCATCTTCCTTCTTACATACTGGTAAGCAAGGTGAAAAAAGAGAGACAAGTGACATGGTGAAGTGTGGTGTGATGGGGTCTCCACCCCATGCAGGACTGACCAGGGTTAAGACACCCGGGTAGGCCAATTAATTGCCCAGGCTGCACCTGGAGGAGGAGCCAGGGAGCAGAGAACTAAGTGATTGCATGCAGGCCCACCTATGCAGGAACAGGTAGGACCTATAAAGCCAGGTAGAGGGCTACAGTCTGCGGCTGCTGAAAAAGGGCAGTCACTCCCTGGGAAGAGGGAGGAGTACTTGGGGGCTGCTGGGAAAGGCTGCAGGAAGGCAGACAGCAGTCACTCCCTGGAAAGGGGGAGAAGGGTTCTTGGAACTGGTACACGCAAAGAGAGAAGGGGAACCAAAATGTAGGAAGCAGTCTAGGGAAGGAGCAGTGAGGGCAGAAAGAGGAAGCCCAGAACTGCTGAGCTGGACTGGAACCAAGAGAAGAGGGTGGGCCCAAGTTCGCCTACCAGCCACCAAGAGTGTGGCATAGAACTGAGGCAGTGAATGGGAAGGCTGTCTAGGACTGCTGATGTACTGAACCCCGGAAGCAGAAACGCTGAGTGACCTATCCAGAGGGCTAAGTCACAAAGGAGATGCTGAGGGTCCTGGAGAGAGAGAAGCTGCAGACCAGAATCGGAGTGATGGTGTGCAACCTGTGGGAGGGGGTGTCGGCCTCAACAGCTAATCCTCAGAGTGACCAGGAGACGTCAGCCCAGCGGTGAGAGGTGCACCCTGTGACATGCAGTGATAGCATGCTGAGCCAAAGTTCACAGATGGAAGATTGGGTGAGGGGAGTAAACAGGGCTTGAAACCCTGAAGTGTTGAAGAGACAGGTTGTAGATGAAAAATCTTAATATGGACCAAGAATGTGAAATGCGCAAGAAAAAGCAAGAGGAAACCCAAATCCTCATCAATACACCTACAAGTTTGCCCCAGGAGGACTCAGAGGCTGTTCAGTGACTCAGCAATATCAGTGACAGAGCAGGGCCCCTTTAGATGATCCGATAAAACTAAGGCCTGGTCTACACTAGGCGTTTATGTCGAATTTAGCGCCGTTACATCGAATTAACCCTGCACCCGTCCACACTGCGATGCTATTTAGTTCGACATAGAGGTCTCTTTAATTCGACTTCTGTACTCCTCCCCGACGAGGGGAGTAGCGCCAAATTCGACATGGCCATGTCGAATTAGGCTAGGTGTGGATGGAAATCGACGCTAATAGCTCCGGGAGCTATCCCACAGTGCACCACTCTGTTGACGCTCTGGACAGCAGTGCGAGCTCGGATGGTCTGACCAGCCACACAGGAAAAGCCCCGGGAAAATTTGAATTGGAATTCCTTTTCCTGTCTGGCCAGTTTGAATCTCATTTCCTGTCTGGACATCGTGGCGAGCACAGCAGCACTGGCAACGATGCAGAGCTCTCCAGCAGTGATGGCCGTGCAGTCTGTGAATAGAAAGAGGACCCCAGCATGGACTGATCGGGAAGTCTTGGATCTCATCGCTGTGTGGGGCGATGAGTCCGTGCTTTCCGAGCTGCGATCCAAAAGAAGGAATGCAAAGATCTACGAGAAGATCTCTAAAGACATGGCAGAGAGAGGATACAGCCGGGATGCAACGCAGTGCCGCGTGAAAATCAAGGAGCTGAGACAAGGCTACCAGAAGACCAAAGAGGCAAACGGACGCTCCGGATCCCATCCCCAGACATCCCGTTTCTATGAGGCACTGCATTCCATCCTCGGTGCGGCCGCCACCACTACCCCACCAGTGACCGTGGACTCTGAGGATGGGATAGTCTCCACGGCCGGTTCCTCGGACATGTTAGGGGACGGGGAAGATGAGGAAGGAGATGAGGAGGGCGAGGCAGTCGGCAGCGCTCACAACGCTGATTTCCCCGACAGCCAGGATCTCTTCATCACCCTTACAGAGATCCCCTACGAAGCGTCCCCAGCCGTTACCCCGGACACAGAATCTGGGGAAGGATCAGCCAGTAAGTGTTGTAAACATCTAAACATTTATTTTTAACAGAACAGGAATATTAACAATTAAAAGAATGGGTTGTTCATGATTAGTGTGCCCTAGGTGCTTAACGGTTTAGTCATGGGCAGTGCAAGTTTTGAAAAAAAATCTAGCAATGTCCGGTTTTCAGTGATTGTCCTGCACAAGCCGCTCTACTGTTTATTCCCTGCTACTGCAGCTACAGTAAAATGCGGTCTATATGTCCGGGGATAGAGCAGTAATCCTCCTGGGACATCTCGATGAAGCTCTCCTGGAGGTAATGTGAAAGCCGTTGCATGAGGTTCCTGGGGAGAGCGGCCTTATTGGGTCCTCCGAAGTACGACACGTTGCCGCGCCACGAGACTATCAAGTACTCGGGAATCATTGCTCTGCACAGTAGGGCGGCATACGGCCCTGGTCTTTGGAGGCTTTCCCGGAGCATTCTCTCTCTGTCGCTCTCAGAGATCCTCATCAGGGTGATGTCGCCCATGGTGACCTGCTTTGAATTAGGTAGGGGAATGTTAGTGTTGGGACTGCTTTCCCGTTCCTTTACAGAACTGTAACCGCTGGTTTGTAGCCACGCGGTGGAGGCGGGAGAGGGGCAGCCGAAAGGGATCGTTCCCGGGGACAGCCGCGAGGGGGTGGGACAGGGGCAGAGTTCCCGCTTGCCGGATTGCTGGCTGCAGGAACTGACATAGCTTTAAATGTGAAATGAGGCCAGTGGTAATATAAAAGTTTTAAACTGCCACAAGTGTACGGCTTACCATGTCTGCCTGCAACAGAAATTCCGTTGTGCTGCCCCGCTTCTCAAATGTGCTGTGCAAGACCCCAGGCACTGAATGCGAAGGCCGAGAATTCGACCTTGTGCTGAGTGCGCATGTGATAGGTGCTGTGCATGGTCTTGTTCACAGAGAAAGACTATGTTCTTTGTTCACAACTACATTTATCTTTCTGAGGAATTCACTCCCTTTTCCCCATTTCCACAGCCCCATCTGCGACTGTCTCACAACCTAGCCTGGAATCACACTCCCAGAGGCTAGCGCGGATTAGGCGTAGGAAGAAGAGGACACGGGAGGACATGTTCTCTGAGCTTATGGCCTGTTCCCAAGCCCAGGCAGCACAGCAGACCCAGTGGCGGGAGAACTTGACCCGAATGCACCAAGCCAACATGGATCGGGAGGAGAGGTGGCGGCAGGAAGACCAGCAGGCAACTCAAACGCTGCTTGGACTACTGAGGGAGCAAACGGACACGCTCCGGCGCCTTGTGGATGTTCTGCAGGAATGGAGGCAGGAGGACAGAGCCCCGCTGCAGTCCATCTCTAACCGCCGTCCCCTGCCACCAAGTCCCACACCCACCTCACCCAAAGTGCAAAGAAGGAGAGGCGGCAGAGTCCCTGCTAAGTCTCACTCCACCCCTGCAGAGAGCTCTAGTAGCAGAAGGCTCTCATTTCCCAAAATTTGAAAAGTTCTTTCCTTCCCGCCTGACACAAGCCCCCGTCCAAGTTTCACCTCCCAATGCCATGTGTAGTTGATAATAAAAAGTACGTTTCTGTTAACTACTGTTTCAATCATGTTCTTTTGGAGGAAGAGGGGAAAGGGGGTTGGTAATTGGACAGGACAGTTACCTTTGGCAGGGTACATAGTCGGGGGCAGGCACAGCAGCAGGGCACATACACAGTGCAGTGATGCAGTGACTAGTTACCCTGGTTAGTCTGGGAGGTTGTTTTCATGTTATGTTGGGGGGGGTAGGTTGAACTGTGACTTTGTGGCGGGGGAGGGCAGTTACAGATCTTAAGCGCCGGTCCTTAGGCAGGATCACAGAGCCACACAGCAGGGGATCTGTAACCGTCCTCCCCCTGCCACAAAGTCACATAGACCCCCCATACACACAGTCCCGATCAGGAGGGGTGACAGGCTCCATTGAAACAACCATCGCACCGCAGCGGAGCCTGTCAATCCTTCAGTTTAGAAGCTGCATTCGCGTCACTACACTACACCCGCTCCGCACCACAGTCTGCGTCCCAGTTTTAAAAAATTCCCGCGAAAACAGTATTAAAGAAAATGGTGTGCTTTAACAAAGTATAACTATTTTTATTTCGAAACGTGTGTTGGAAGGGGGGTGAAGGGGGTATGTAACTGGATAGGATAGTCAACATTAACTGGGTAAAGAAACGGGGGCAGGTTTAGCTTCTCAGTACACAAACTTTAAAGTCACAGGTTACCCTGCTCACTCAGGAACTTTGCTTTCAAAGCCTCCCGGATGCACAGCACTTCCCGCTGGTCTCTTCTAATCGCCCGGCTGTCTGGCTGTGAGTAATCAGCAGCCAGGCTATTTTCCTCAACCTCCCACCCCGCCATAAAGGTCTCCCCCTTGCTCTCACAGAGATTGTGGAGCACACAGCAAGCTGCTATAACAATGGGGATATTGGTTTCGCTGAGATTACAGCGAGTCAGTAAGCTTCTCCATCTCCCCTTGAGACGGCCAAAAGCACACTCCACCACCATTCTGCACTTGCTCAGCCGGTAGTTGAAGAGTTCTTTTTCAGTGTCCAGGGCGCCAGTATAGGGCTTCATGAGCCAGGGCATTAGCGGGTAGGCTGGGTCCCCGAGGATGACTATAGGCATCTCCACATCCCCAACAGTTATTTTGTGGTCCGGTAAGTAAATACCTTGTTGCAGCCGTCTAAACAGACCAGAGTTCCTGAAAACACGAGCGTCATGAACCTTGCCCGGCCATCCCACGTAGATGTTGGTAAAACGTCCCCTGTGGTCCACCAGTGCTTGCAGCACCATGGAAAAGTATCCCTTTCGGTTAATGTACTGGGTGGCCTGGTGCTCCGGTGCCAGGATAGGGATGTGAGTTCCATCTATGGCCCCACCGCAGTTTGGGAATCCCATCGCTGCGAAGCCATCTATGATCGCCTCCACGTTTCCCAGGGTCACTACCTTTGGCAGCAGTACATCAACGATTGCCTTCGCTACTTGCATCACAACAACCCCCACGGTAGATTTACCCACCCCAAACTGGTTCGCGACTGACCGGTAGCTGTCTGGCGTTGCAAGCTTCCAGAGGGCTATGGCCACTCGCTTCTGTACACTCAGTGCAGCTCGCAAGCAGGTGTCACTGCGCTTCAGGGCAGGGGACAGCAACTCACAAAGTTCAAGGAAAGTTCCCTTCCGCATGTGAAAGTTTCGCAGCCACTGGGATTCATCCCAGACCTGCAGCACTATGCGGTCCCACCACTCAGTGCTTGTTATTCGTGCCCAGAATCGCCGTTCCACGGCATCAACATGACCCATTGCCACCGTGATGTCCTCGGCGCTGGGTCCCCTGCTTTCTGAGAGGTCTGTGCTACTCTCAGACTTCAGGACATCACCGCGGTGCCGTAGCCTCCTCGCCTGACTTTTCTGCATCTGCCTCAGGGAAACCTTTATGATAAGCTGCGAGGCGTTGAGAGCGGCCACAACTGCAGCGATGGTCGCAGCGTGCTCCATGCTCGCAGTGCTGTGGCGTCCGCGCTGTCAATGACTGGAAAAGTGCGCGAACTGATTTCCCGCCGGCGCTTTCAGGGAGGGAGGGCGGGAGTGATGGACGGATGACGACAGTTACCCAAAAGCACCCTCGACTCATTTTGTTACCCAGAAGGCATTGCCGGCTACACCCAGAATTCCAATGGGCAGAGGGGACTGCGGGAACTGTGGGATAGCTGACCACAGTGCACCGCTTCGAATGTCGACGCTTTCACCGTTAGTGTGGACGCACAAAGTCGAATTACTGTCCTTAGTGTGGACACACACGTTCGACTTTGCAATATCGATTCCAAAAATTCGATGCAAGTAACATCGAACTACTCTCGTAGTGTAGACAAGGCTTAAGATGCATGGTACAAATCCTCTCAAGTATTTCAACAATGAGTATACTCACTACAATACTGAGTAATTGTACTGAGTACATCTGTTCTCAGTATGAGCTGGTGCACCAATAAAAGAATCAAAATGTAGGTAGTGTAACAAGAAGTAACCATTCCCTGGTACTTTGTGCTTAAGTCTTAAGTACAAAGTGTTTTCTGTACAAGCATGGTACCCATATGCCACTCATGCCACTGCTATAGGAAGAGTCTGCAGCCCCTCTTGAGCTTCTTTTTAAGATCGTGGCTCTCTCTGAAAAAGATAACCCCACCTCTTTTCTTGTTCCTAGGAAGTAAGAATTCCTTCCATCTCCTGGGATGTTCAGCCAACATCTGTTCTGCAAAATTATTAGCCAAATCCGAATCAGTTGCATTTGTTTTAGGAACTATAAAGAAGCTTATTCAAACTTAAACACAACATTTAAACATATTCTCATTTAGTTGCAGGCTACAAGAAGCAATTCAAATGATAGCAGTAAATCCTTTCTTTCTATTAGCAACCTTTTATTTAATATGTGTTTCTTTGAGGGATCAGCCTGTCACTTTTATCAGGACAACATAAATATCCTTTTGCATGGCTTGTCTTTCATCTCTCCTTTCCCTTTCAAACACAGTGTCCTTTGCTTATGCTTCCTTCAGGTGATGTGCTGAGGAATGAAAAGTGCTCTTTAACAAGTTCCTTCGACCTAGCTTCTACTATACAATTACTGTGGTATTTTTTAATAGATGTAAGACAGGTGCTTCAACGACCCAGAAATTGGAAGTTACAGAAGCAAACAATCACATCCGGAAAGGATGCACCCAAGAGTGGAAATCCACTGAGATGGGGAGGTATGACAGACGTGTTTTCTTTTTGCAGAGATAATGAAAAGTAAATTAGATCTTTACTAAAACTGAAATAATTGTAATCAAAGATGCTGTCAGTAGCAGGTAGATGTGAAGCAGTGGTGGTACACTTCAAGCACAAGAAGTAGCTGCTTTCCAAAAAACATTCCATTTTTAGTTACAAAAATGTAACAATTGAAAACAAAAAAAATATACAATTCTCACAAACAGACCACGCTCTAGCTTTGAAAATCATGGTATTTCCTCCAGAAGTGGGCTCTCAGAAAGGTGGGAATTTATAGCCCCTTTTCCTATTCCTTAGATAGGAATTCCTATCTTATTGTCTCCTCACCACCAAACTCCCCACTCTATTATTTGTAATGCGGTAATGTCTAGAGACAACAATCATGCAGAACCCATAATGTCTGGCATGATATAAACCCAGTCCCTAACCAAAGAGCTTACAATCTAAATAGATTCATCATCTTACAGGAACTTTTTCCAGTATGCAACTCAAAAGCTGGCATATACTAGACCAAGCAGCAACAGACTGCACTTCTCTCCCTTCCAGCATGTAAATATTCTTATGCTGAGTGTAGTTTTCCTTTATTTTGTTCCTCAGGAGATGGCACCTCATGACAGTAAAGAATTTGTAACTGTTTTAAAACAGACACATTTCATTTAAAGCTTGTAGTTTGAGATGATATCCTTCAAAGTTTCCATTTTTCACAGCAGTCTCAAAGTAATGCAGCAACATGGGTCAGAATGCTCAGTCTCCTGGGTATAAAGTAAGACTTCTTAAACTACTGTATGAGGTATAGTTCATATATGTCAAAAAAGAGCTGGTGATATCTGCTGCTCCTCATTTCTCCTGTATATTAATTATTTTATTTTTATATGAAAATCACATACATCACCGAAATAAATCATATACGACACTGGAGTCCTGTCATGTTGTTGCTGCAATTTCTCAGTTTTCCATTTTATACATATGTTGTCAAGAATACATTAAAATGCTAGACCAAAAACAAAACAAAAAAAAACTGTTGAGGAGTAGAAGTGACACTAGAGACAAGAGGTAATTTTAAAATGATGCTCAGGGAGATAGACCAGTAAAATAGCAGGACCGAATGAATGAATGTGAGACAAGAAATGAGTAAGCTTTCGACTGTTCTTTTCTGCCCATATGAAACTGCTGTTACAAAACTGAATTAATTTAAATTGTAAGATATTTTGAGGCTGGAAACATGTTTGACCTTTGTAAAACACCAAGAAAATTTACAGCTCTATATATGGTGCATAATTTTTACTACCAATACTTTTAATGTGTAAATACATGAAGTGCATGTCTTTCTTTTCTAGTAGTTTTTCTTTAAGATACTAAATATATTAGAAATGGGATTCTAAATTCATTTTTTGGGGAGGATATCTACTTTCTCTATCTCAATACTGTGTTTGCATAGAGAAAACTGGGTCAATAAATTAAAAGATAAATGGGGAAAACAATCTTTGGAGAAAACTCCAAGGCCCCAATATATGCGGTGAGAGAGAGAGAGAGAGAGAGAGAGAGAGAGAGAGAGAGAGAGATTCATAAAGCAAAAGGCAAAGTTTTGTTTGTTTGTTTTTTTACTATTTCCAGTGAAACGATCTTCTCTAGAGCAAAAGGCTGTGAATTAAAAGCTTCTCCAAGGACACTCTTTAAACAAAGGGAAAGGAACTACAATCTAGTGTGGCAACCCTTCAGAGAAAGAACAAGCCATCCATTATCACTTCTTTAGCACAGGTCTAGTGCATTAGTCTCTGTGGACACACATCTTCAAGCTCTTTTGGAAAATATCAAAGGTTATTCTTGTGGGGCCGTTTGTACATTTCTGAACCTGAGAATCAAAACACTTTTTGCTTTTTAGTTGTGATCCCTGATGTCCATGATGAAGTTTAGAAAACAAACCTCTGAAGGAGTTTTAAAGAAAGATAAATAGTAGTTTCATTAAACCAAAAGTTTAGTCACATTTTTTTTTCCCTAAATGAGGTGTCAGGTAGGTTACTAGTCAATGAAAAGTTATCAGCACTTGAAAAAACAAATTTGCTAAGGGAAATCTTCCTCAACTTGAAAAGCAGCATTGAAAAAGCAATGTTGGAAGAACCTACATTTTGATCATTAATTTAATTTTACGTAAAGCTAAATTGGTGTACTGTAACAACAAAAGTTGTGATTTTGATTGATTTATTTTTGTTATGAAATAAGTCATCTCACATTGAACTAACTTTTCAATAGCTGGACCATAATAATAATTTTAGATAACAGCTCACTGAAAGACACTTGCCATTTCTCCGTGATGACTTCTGCACTGGTGCTGGCATGCAGGTTTGTGTAGTTGCTAGCTGTGGAGTGGCAGCTTTAGCTCCATGGTTAGCTTTCACCTTATCAGCCCAACTTACACCTGAAGGAGCCAGACGAGTGGTAGCAATTGTCACAGATGGATTCCTAAGTGAAAAAATAATTCATAGATATAACACTTTCTGATCAAATAATGGAATGGTTTATCGGAGAATTTCTTACATGTTCATTTATTTTGTGTCTTGGCTTTTGGTGGCTTAGATTAAAGGAACAGGAGTACTTGTGGCACCTTAGAGACTAACAAATTTATTAGAGCATAAGCTTTCGTGGACTACAGCCCACTTCTTCGGATGCATATAGAGTGGAATAAATATTGAGGAGATATATATACACATATACAGAGAGCATAAACAGGTGGGAGTTGTCTTACCAACTCTGAGAGGCCAATTAAGTAAGAGAAAAAAAACTTTTGAAGTGATAATCAAGATAGCCCAGTACAGACAGTTTGATAAGAAGTGTGAGAATACTTACAAGGGGAGATAGATTCAATGTTTGTAATGGCTCAGCCATTCCCAGTCCTTATTCAATCCTGAGTTGATTGTGTCTAGTTTGCATATCAATTCCAGCTCAGCAGTCTCTCGTTGGAGTCTGTTTTTGAAGTTTTTCTCTTGTAAAATAGCCACCCGCAGGTCTGTCATAGAATGACCAGACAGGTTAAAGTGTTCTCCCACTGGTTTTTGAGTATTATGATTCCTGATGTCAGATTTGTGTCCATTAATTCTTTTGCGGAGAGACTGTCCGGTTTGGCCAATGTACATGGCAGAGGGGCATTGCTGGCACATGATGGCATATATCACATTGGTAGATGTGCAGGTGAACGAGCCCCTGATGGTATGGCTGATGTGATTAGGTCCTATGATGATGTCACTTGAATAGATATGTGGACAGAGTTGGCATCGGGCTTTGTTACAAGGATAGGTTCCTGGGTCAGTGGTTTTGTTCAGTGATGTGTGGTTGCTGGTGAGTATTTGCTTTAGGTTGGGGGGTTGTCTGTAAGCGAGGACAGGTCTGTCTCCCAAGATCTGTGAGAGTAAAGGATCATCTTTCAGGATAGGTTGTAGATCTCTGATGATGCGCTGGAGAGGTTTTAGTTGGGGGCTGAAGGTGACAGCTAGTGGTGTTCTGTTATTTTCTTTGTTGGGCCTGTCTTGTAGGAGGTGACTTCTGGGTACTCGTCTGGCTCTGTCAATCTGTTTTTTCACTTCAGCAAGTGGGTACTGTAGTTTTAAGAATGCTTGATAGAGATTTTGTAGGTGCTTGTCTCTATCTGAGGGATTGGAGCAAATGTGAGTATATCTTAGAGCTTGGCTGTAGACAATGGATCGTGTGGTGTGTCCTGGATGGAAGCTGGAGGCATGTAGGTAAGTGAAGCGGTCAGTAGGTTTCCGGTATAGGGTGGTATTTATGTGACCATCGCTTATTAGCACAGTAGTGTCCAGGAAATGGACCGCTTGTGTGGATTGATCTAGGCTGAGGTTGATGGTGGGATGGAAATTATTGAAATCATGGTGAAATTCCTCAAGGGCTTCTTTTCCATGGGTCCAGATGATGAAGATGTCATCAATGTAGCGCAAGTAGAGTAGGGGCGTTAGGGAACGAGAGCTAAGGAAGCGTTGTTCTAAGTCAGCCATAAAAATGTTGGCATATTGTGGGGCCATGCGGGTACCCATAGCAGTGCCGCTGACTTGAAGGTATATATTGTCCCCAAATGGACAAAAAGGACTGGGAATGGCTGAGCCATTACAAACATTGAGTCTGTCTCCCCTTGTAAGTATTCTCACACTTCTTATCAAATTGTCTGTACTGGGCTATCTTGATTATCACTTCAAAAGTTTTTTTTCTCTTACTTAATTGGCCTCTCAGAGTTGGTAAGACAACTCCCACCTGTTTATGCTCTCTGTATATGTGTATATATATCTCCTCAATATTTATTCCACTCTATATGCATCCGAAGAAGTGGGCTGTAGTCCACGAAATCTTATGCTCTAATAAATTTGTTAGTCTCTAAGGTGCCACAAGTACTCCTGTTCTTTTTGCGGATACAGACTAACACGGCTGCTACTCTGAAACTTAGATTAAAGGGTGGCTCTAAAAAAATGGCACCTCTTGACAACCAATAGAAAGCTCTTATTCTTGCCCCCATCTCTCTTTCTATACTTACACAATTTCCTGAGCAGAAAATCTTCTTGAGTCTAAATGTTAAGGGATGCTTTCCTGAATTGAGGCCTACATTGGCCAGCACTTAAGTACATGCAGTAAGCAGGGCCAGCTCTGGCTTTTTGGCCGCCCCAAGCAAAACAAAACAAACAAACAAAAAAAACAAACACACACCTGCGGCACGGCCGGAGCGCGGGTGCAGGGGGCCCGGCTGGGGGGGGGTGGAGGGGGGAGGCGGCGGGAGAGAGAGATAAGGGGGCTGCCAGGGCTACAGCAGGGGCGCTGCCACGCAGCCCCTCCCGCTGCGCCGCCTTCTGCCGCGAGGGCTCCGCTCCGGTCGGCGGGGAGGGAAGGAAGAGGACTGCCCTGCAGGGCGCTCTGGTTCTCTGCACCGCTGCCCCCTACAGGGCAGTCGGAGCAGAACAAAAAAAAAAAGTGGCCGTGCCACCCTAGGATTGGGTAGAATGCCGCCCCATAGAATCTGCTGCCCCAAGCACCAGCTTGCTCAGCTGGTGCCTGGAGCCGGCCCTAGAAGTGAGCCCCAATGGGCTGGAGTTAAAGCATGTCCTGTATAGGAATGGACTTACTGAATGTGCTTAAGTGCTTTCCAATATTTGGGCTTTAGTGAAGATAATGCTCCCCTGAAATAGAGTTAAATAATTTAAATGTAATTTTTGTGTGCTTGCTCCACATACTGGCACTTAATTGAATAAGAGGTTTAGTATTTTTATAATAAGTATTTTCTGTCTTTCAGACTAATATAAATTTTGCTGCTCATCAAAATCAATTTCATTTTACATTAATTGTTAGTGATCAACATTAACTTCCTGCACACTCAGCTTGCCATACACAGGTGCATACACTGGCTATTTTAAAATGTCAATTACATATATTTTGACCTTTGTTTTGTAGAAGGAAATGGCTGCTAATCTTATTAAACAGTTAACATGAAATAGATTGATTAGTTTTTATCATCAGGTCATTGAAATGCTGAGGAATAAAATGTCTGATTAAATATAAGCAAAAAAATTAGGTCTTCTAGCAATAGTTTTTTGCTTTGTTTTGTTTATACAATGTGTTGGGTATTTTTCTCTCTCATGTTTACATACATCAATATTTGGGTTCAAATATGGCTTAGCAAATAGCACCCAAAACAATACATTAGCTGCAAAAGGAAAATTATGTACGACTTAACCCTGAACCCTTTTAATAAATGAGTTAGCTTTCCTTTAGTGTCTTTATTATTTGTTTTCATACCCAAAATTTAAACTTCTTCGAGCATTTGATGTTACGCTGATTCTATCTGTTGATGGACTTGGTATTACATGGCGACCTGGAGACATCTTCTTTACTTCCCAGGCCAATGAAGTAGGTCTAAAAATTCAGGAGAGAATAAATCCTAAGTAGTCATTACAACATTTTTCAATGAATATTCCTATTTCAACTTGAAGTAAAACAAAATCATGTTTTGGATGTTGGTGATGTAGCAACAGTGAGAAATTTTATCTGAACTAGCCTAGTGTAGGCACAGCCAGTGGTTGTAATATAGAATATGTCAACTACTGATTAATTCAAAAATGGACCAAGTGAGGAATCAATAGGGCAAGGGAAAGCATGGGCTTGATCTGAATGCAATACTTTAAACCACTTTTAAAATAATTGTTTGCCTGTCACTAAAGGGAGGCAATGTTGCCTAGTGGATAGAGCACAGAATTGGAATTCGTGAGACCTGAATTCTATTGCCAACTCTACCACTGGCCTGCTGGATGACCTTTGGAGAGTTACTTCACCTTTCTGTGCCTCAGTTTCCCCATCTGTAAAATGGGGGTAGTGATGCTTACCTCCTTTGCAAAGCACTTTGAGATCTACTGATGAAAACTGCTATGTTAGAGCGAGGTATTATTATTGTTGATGTTATTGGAGCCTAAATTCTAAGCTTTTTCTTCTCAGATAATTACTTAAGAGAATTTGCAAGGTGGGGACACCTACACAGATGCTGCTGAGAAGAACAGGGTATTATGAAATTGTTTATAGAAAGCATGATTTAGCTTTCCTTGGGAAAACAGGAACCCGAATAAACAGTTAGGCTGATCTTTTTTTGTAGATAGAAGGTAAAATTTTCAGTCACACAAATGACCTAGGAGTCCAAGGGTATGTCTACACTGCAATAGGAGATGTGATAGCAGTACAGACTGGCATACCCACTCTAACTTTAATCTAGCTAGCATGGCTAAAAACAGTAATAAAGACATGGCAGCATAGGCTTCTGTGTGGGCCGAACAAGCATACCCAGGGAACCCCCCCGGAGCACTGCTTTACTATGGTAATGTCCAAATTCGTGTTATATCGGGTCACGTTATATCGAGGTAGCGGTGTACATTTTTTTTAAATACCATGATTTCATATGGCTTTGTTCATGATTTTTTAATGATTGGAGCTGGCAATATTGCTTAAGTGGGACTTAAGTGGCTCATAGGCCCTTGTGCTGGACCTCTGCACTAGGGTGAATTTCACCCTGAGAGACTATTAGGAAATAGATTAAAAGAAAAGAAAAAAATCTGATTACCTGCTTTGAGCATCAGCCTTCTCTAGCTTTTCCTGTAGCTGTATCCAGTCAATCAATGCCTTGAAATCTCTTACATAGTTATCTAGCATCATTAGAACCTCCTGGAAAACAACAACTTACATCAGGTATTTGTATTTATGGGGGTGAGGAAGGCAAAGAAAGAGGCAATATTGGAAGAAATAGAAAACTCAGCAAAAAACCTGACCAGACAGTACACATTTCACTCTATTATAGCTAAAGTGGCAAAATCTGCTTTAGTAAAGGTTGCATAATATTTTCCATTCTGACACCACTTCAAGTTGCCAGTAACTTTCTGAAACAAACTTTTGAAGCTGAAATTTACCAGTCTCAGTCCCTGCTTGAAAGTGGAGCTTTTGAATGGCTTAAGCAAAAACAGTTCAGACTTTAAAGAGAGTTTAAAATACTTTTCCTATTATAAATAATTCTTGTGATCTTTTTTGAACATCTCTGCAAACAAAATGGCTAAGGACAGAAAGCTGAAATCTGGCATGTAAATTAAAGCTCTCATTAAGCACAAGTGTCTCTGAATGCTCCAGTGAAATTTGATTTTGATTTGACAAGTTATGATCTTTTAAAATTCACATGCTGGTTATGTGCAGTACATTTTGCATAGAGTTTTGATAAACTTATGAACTGCATAGGAAACTGCACAAACATTAATGATTCACTTGGCTGTGTAATATGCAAAGTGATTAGGAGGGCGGCTGCACATTTTGTAAAGTCAGCAGGAGAGAGTCCACTCTAATGAATCCTAGGATATCAGCAGTTGGGGAAGGCAAAAAGCACTCTACCTAGCTCTGTAGCCCACAGAAGAGAACCCCTCTTCCACAGAATTCCTAAATTGTGGCACACAGAACATCCTGCTGGTGTGTAGCAATACTAGTCTGTCTAGATTATGGAATGTATATGTGATATTGCCACATAAGATTCTACTCAACCTCAGCATCAACAAAATTATAAATTATACTATAATTACAGAATATTACTGGTGATGGTTTAAGAGGCAGAAAGTATACAGGGAGAGATTATGGCATTGGCAATTGACTTGTAAACAGAATATATTTGATGTGAAGTTACTGAGAGCACTACTAAGCACAGAACCTCTGGGATGTAAAGTTTACATTCACTTTTCTCACAATAACTGCACTTTAAGAATTGTAAACCACAGAATCCCACATTCATGGCTTTGGAATAATTATATATTTAGCCCTTATAACAGCCAATGATCAGATTACACATCCTGTTTGTATGGATAAGTGATTCTATTATCTTTTTGGAAAGATACTGTTGAATGAAATCTAATTGTTCAAGAATTTACCTACATTTCTTAAGTGATTCAAAATCAGTTATTTCAGTCAGACAAAGTGAAAGCTGCATCCATGACTGTCTTTCATGGCTTGAAGCCAGACTTTCACAGTATGTTGGAATTCAATTGATAATGAACAGAGTCTTGCAAGATCTTGTTAATTTGATAGAACCTAGTCATGTATACGCTGACGAGTAACAAAGAATGCCATTTGACAACTGCAGACCTTTAATGTGAATCTAATATAATTTCTCACATCTAAAGAAGAAAATTAGCGGCACAATAATCATGTACACTGAGCAAAATAGAATTAAAAGTCTTTACTTCCTTCTAGTAGCAAAAAATATTATTAAGCTTTACTTTGAAAATGATTCATCATACATACTGGTTTCCAATTCATTCAAGCTTTGGAAGTGTGTTAATTATGTCAAGGTTGCCCTTAAACACAGAAGATAACAGTTGAAATTGAAAAGGCCATTTCCCCTATTACAGCCTGATTCTGCAGTCTTCACTCAGGTAATTCTCCCACTAATTTCAGTGGGAGATTTACCTAAGTATGAGCTCTTACTTGTTTCATTTTTTTTTTAACTGATAGCTATACATATAATCTAAATCAGACTAGCACAAGGCCTATGGACCATTTATCTCCCACTTAAACACTCAAAATAGGACTTAACTGAGACATAAGTGGTGTATAGTCCATGGAGTGGACCTACGGACAGGGGTAATTTTCATCCAAAATGAAGGGAAGAAAGAACTCTCTGACAAATACTAATAAAAAAAACTTTAATACTGAGACTTTATATATACATATACATAGAAAGATGAAAGATAACTACAAATACATCTATTGGACATAGTCTAAAAGTGCATTTGTAGTAAATATTTACAAATATATATACAAAAATCAAACAACTTTTATATTAACATCATATTACCTTTATTCTGAAGTGTCACAAAAACAAAACATTTTATTTATTTTTCTTAAAAGGCTATTGGCATTGCAAAGTAACTGGTAAGAAAAGTCTGCTACAAGAAATGAACAAATTACGTGTTTTAGCGAGCCCTCTTCTTCCAATTTCACTAATAAAAATCTAGGTTTCTAATTCAGTTTAAGTCAGTCATATTATCTTGTGCTGAACATTAACAACAGTAAGAGCATAGAAAGCAAGATTAATTCAGTATAATTTATTTTAAAATGTCTGCTACTGAGATTTTCCCTATTAAAAACTGAATTAATCCAAATATGAGTTATATTTCTGAAGCTAGATGGCACAAAGAAAATACAATAAATGGCTTAAACAACCTCTTTTAAGGAATGTTTAGCTACACTTTATCAGAAATGATCAGAGCAGTACCATGCAGCTGTAATCTGAGTCATGTTTTACGAACAAGGGAATACAAACAAGACAAGCAGCTGGAGCGGCCCCATATTCACTGATGCACATCTTTCTCCCTAAAGCTATGAAGGCCATTTTGTCAAGCAGGATGAAGCAGAACAAAAGTGGCTCTGAAAGCGCCGTTACAGGCATCCAGATAACTACATATAGATGTACAGCTAAAATTACCAATTAGTTTACCAATTGGCTGCAACGGATTCGATTGGTTTGTAATTAATTCTAGTTACTGGCGCATACAGCAGGACGGTTGGCGCCATCCTTTTGTCCTCCTGATACACAATACTACTGCACAGGGCCCTAGGGTCTTGGCTCTCTAATTCACCTACAGTACTGAGTGTAGCAGATATACCCTATGGTGCTGAAGCAGTGGAAACTTGTACCACTTGAGAAGGTGCTGACAAAAAGGAACCTTTATGGGGTAGACTGCTGCTGCACTAGAGTCAAGGCAATTTTAAATGCCATTATTTGTCAAGGTCAAGTGTAACTCATACTGATTTTTAAAGGCCAGTACAAGCTAAGAAAACAGGTTGAGGGGATGATCTTAAAACCAATGTCAACAGGAAAATGTGAAACAGAAGAATTTCTACAATATTAAAATTCCCCCCTGCATCATTCTAATGACTTCTTCATGCTTTCATTTTCTAACTTTGTGTATTTCCTTCCTCCAGCCCTGAATCATTAGCTTAATTTCAAATAAAACAACATATTAAAAAAATTATATATATTTTAATCCATGCTACTTGTTCCTAAATTTTGGGCTCATGGTAATCTTTTCCATGGATGTCCCCACCTTTCCTAAACACCTTGGAGAAGCTTTACCATAATGCATTCGCGAAACAGTATATGTGTGGTCCTGTGATCTCACACAGCTTCCTGTATCTTAAAGGTTTTTTAAATAATGAAAAGACCTCAACATCCTTCAAGCTCAGTATCTATATGGTGGAATTTTTGAACTGGAATGAAAACAATATATATTTAATTGAAGTGTTTCTCTAGTTAGTTGAAAAAGTGATGTTAATTTCAGCAGTGGGCAATTAAAGAGGGCAGCCGTTGAATAAATATTGGACAGGTCTCTAGACATTAGAACCTCACACCCTATAATTCACACATACAAAAATGGCCTCTCCTCACTTCATAGCAACGGCTTAGTGGCAGAGCACTGGAAGGATGTCTAATATTAGTAAGACCTCATTATTTTTACAAAATATCTACAGTAAATTTACAAGTGTTCTCTTTTTCTGTCTGATTCCATGGAAACACATCCCTAGGACCTCTGCAGGGACCTGGCTTCTTAGGTGTGGATAGACAGCCCAGGGGATGGCTGCTGTCCAATCTATCATGCCCCCTAAATTAAGCAGGGACTGGTAATGTAATTTAATGCCTCTTACCCAAGCCAGAAATAACATATATGGATTAACCCACCATAGAGTGCAACACACATACACTGAAGGGATGGGATGGGAGGTGTCAGGGCAGGAGAGGATCAGCAACAGTAGGAGATACCATAGAAGTACAGCTCCTGCTCGTACATGAGTCATGAGGGTCCAGAAGCTATGCAGAAACACAGGGATCTCCCACAGAATAGTAAAGAAGAAACTCCATGAGCAGAAGGAAACTCAATCAGTTTTCCGGCCCCTTGTATATTTAAAAAAAAAAAAAAAAAAAAATCTACAATGATTTGGTTCCTATTGCATATGCCTTTCGAAAAAAGGAGTCTAGTTTGTTCAGATATAATGTAGTCAACTTGGAAATCAAATCTTCTCAGTTTCATTCCCCTACACTAAAATGCAGGGAAGGGGGGGGGAGGCAAAGGAGACCACAAGATGGAACAATTTCCCCGGCATTCCCACCAGCAGAACATACCAGAGAAAAGAACTTTGTTAACATACAAATGTTCAGTTCATTGTCAGGTCGGGAAATGGGCATTGAGCTTTTTCTACCAGTTGATAGTTCCGCAGAGTAATTATGTTGTACATTTTGGATTAAATATGTGTCAGATTAGATGCCATTTTCAGTTATTCCTGCATAAAAAACAAGAAAACCTAGTATTTTTCTCATCTGTCTTTCTATTTAATTTTGAAAAGGACAATCAGATATTTGTTTTAGTCATTTGGCTTAAAAATTGCCCTGAGGCTGAGAGTTTGCACAAGTTTCAGTGCAGAGATACTTTTTTGACAGCCGAATTATAAATGCTTAGAAGAACCCAGACGGTTTGGTTTGGATTCTTGCTTCCTAGTCAGGGACAGTCACCAAAGCAGTGTGTTTAATCTTAGTGGAGGATTGGGTGGGGGAGGGATGTGAGAATCCCCTTACTCTATCTAATGGAGTGCCATTGAACCATTCTCCATCAATGAAAAATCACAGTAACATGAGGCCTTAAAGAAGAGGCAAAAACTGTGTGATAGGAGAGAAAAAGAATATAATACATCAATAACTGGAGTTCTCCAAAAGATGTTGCCTCTGCAAATCCCCACTGTAGCAGTCTTGCACCATGCACATAAGCCACTGAACTGTTAGTAGTTAAAGCTTCTGGGAGCACTTGTGACAATCTAGGATCCAAATGTTCAAGATCCCATAACTGTTCTCAATTTCTTTCCTCATCAAAGCATCCATTAAGGGACTGCAAAGAGGAGTGGAGGAAAGATGATGAATGTGTCTCAGCAGAGGCAATGGGACTCCACCCAATCTCACACTGATTTTCCATCTATTCAGCTTCGCTGACTTCAACTGAGTCATTCTTGGTTTACACTGGGGTAAAAGAATAGAATTTGGCCCTATATATTCTGAGAATTCCAAGTATTGCTAGGCAACCTTCATTTTGCTTTAATGAATTATCTCAGCAGACCTGTGTAGGAGACTAATCAGCAAAATCACAATCACAAGAGGCCAGGGAGTGCTTACTTAGAAACAGACTGAAGTGTTGCCCTACTGAACAGAGCAAGTGATCTATATTCAGAGTCAAGAGAATAATACTTCATGCAGGTGTGAACTCCACGTGGCAGCCTAACATATTTCAAGAATAGATATATTTCTAATAGAGGCAGCCAGTGTAGCCACAGGTCTCTTAGAATGCCCTCAATCTATCTGGTATTGAGACTCCAGCCTGATCATAAAAAGGCCTAGATAGAAACCAGAATCCATTTGGAAAGCCTCTGAATTGAAATTTGGATTTCTCCACAAGGAAGAAAAAAAAGGAAAATTTACAAATAAGGCTGAGCTTTTTCCAAACAGTATTAAAAACTTTTTAAATATCTAACCTATGAAACCTCATTTCATTGGTAGATGATGAGACTTGTGAATAACACAGCACGAGAGAGTTATATATTTGCTAATATGAAAATCTACGACCATCTTACTAGGCTTTGGGGTGATGTTTCAGAATCACTTTGTCTTTCTGAATAGTGTAAGGAGGATCAGCCATAGAACTTCCAGATTGTTTCTTTTAGAAGGTGGAGTGTTAATAAACATTCTTCTAGAGGTTCAACTCCTGTAAGAAATCAATTCAAGACCCAGTGGTTTTTGGGTTGTCAAACTAATCGAAATATATGTAATGGGCCCTAAAAACTAAGATGGAAGAACCCTAAACTTGTAGCTGGTATGAAGAAATGGAAAATGAACCCATCCTGATGATGGGCAACAGAAGAACACAGTGTCTGTTTAGATAATACTTGTCTGTCATACTGTATCTGAGAGTCAATACAAATTACCCATTCACTGAGTTCAGGAAAACCTCGACCACTAGCCTAATTGTTCTTAGCGCCAATATATTTGTATGCAATTTATTTTCTTTGTTTTCCAAATATTAAATAAGGAAGGGCAGAGTGAGATTGGGAATAAGAGAGCAAAAGGGAAGAAAGAAAATATTTCAAGTACAAATATTTGTGCTGAAGGATGATCTGGTGGGTAATACACAGGACTGATGAATAGGACTCCAGATTTCATTTCCAGTTCTGCCACTGACTCACTGTGTAACCTTACCTGTCTGTGCCCAGATTTACTCATATGTAAAGTGGGGACAATAATACTGACCTACTTCAGGAGATAGGTGAAAATACTTTAAGATCATTGGATGAAATTACTACTATTAATTATTATTATCATTAAGAAGGTTGAGACAGGCTGAATCAGAAAATACATATTCACTTCATGTACTCACATCTGCAAAAATGTCACTTTAGGAGCAACTTGGAACACAGCAAACTGTTTGGGACAAGCTAACTTTCAAATGTGTTCCTGTGCCAGAGACACAAAGTCTGGTGGATGGAAATTAGGGGTAAATCTTAGTCAGAGTTCATGGCAATGTGACTGGGACCATCTCCAAACTTCACAGGAAAGCAACACAGACAATTCGTTATGGACTGGGGAGTATGTCATGTTCTACAAAGGGTTAGAGGGCTACTCTTCTGTTGGGCTAGAGAATGCTAAATAATAAAATAAAACAGAGATATAAAATACATGGAAACATCAATATTTAACTTGAATGTGCGGGGACTATAATTTAGCAAGTATCTACACAATTTAGCATTTCATTTTTGTTTCCTATTTGGTCTTATATCCACCAATTCTGTGACCACTAAACCAGTGGACAGACTAATTTAAATGAAATAAGACTATGTTTAAACTTGACAAACCCTGCTTCTTTTAGAGGTAATTTAACCAATTTGTCACTGTATTCTTAAGCATGAAGCATCAAAACAGTATCAATACATACATTTGTGGTTTCAAATACCTCAGCTCCAAACCATTAGCAAGAGTTCCTGAGATACTGCCTTAGGCAGCATCCAAAGCCAGGAGGAAATATACACAACAGCTGATCTTCTTACACACATTTCCACTGTTTGCATCCTTACCACAACCCTTTCGTCTGCAATTTCAACCACAACCACTCACCAGAGCTCAATCCCATTTGGAAGCACTAAACATTATCCACAGTGACAATGTAATCAATAACCAAGTACTCCAAATCATAAGATTGAATAAATCCCATATGTATAACTTCAAAAACAAACACACACATTTTCAAGCTATCCTGGATTAATCCAAAGGTGTTAAATGTTGGTAATAGGGTCAGGTTTTATTTTCTTTAACAAGTATAAATCTTGTATTGTAATTTGACCTTTAGCACAATTAAAACATTTATAACTCTGCATGATGTATCCACTTGATTTTTTTCAGTATAGGGAAAAATATGAAAAAATAGTGACAAATTTCCCAAATTAAAATACAAATATTCAAAATAATAAATTAAGATTATTTTAATAAAATCTAGATGAAAGCTTTTCTTAATAACAATTGTTTATTTTCAGAGGACAATTTAAAAATAAAAATAAGTAACACAAAGGCTAGAGCCGTGTTAAACTCTCAAACTTGTGTACTGGTGACCCCTTTCACATAGCAACCTCTGAGTGCAATCCCCGTCATAAATTAAAGAACATTTTTTGTATATTTAACACCATTATAAATGCTGGAGGCAAAGCGGGGTTTGGGGTAGAGGCTGACAGCTTGCAACCCCCCATATAATAACCTCACCACCCCGTGAGGGGTCCTGACCCCCAGTTTGAGAACTCCTGGGCTAGAGGAACAATTACCAGATATTATATTTCCTTATTTAATATTATTTTTACAAAACACTTATACAGCATTGTAAATATAAATGACACTTCACAAACTTAGCTAACAATACATTCTCTGCTCAAATTGCTTTCAAACTAAATAGGTAAGAAAAACAAGACAACAAAATATGAGTCAACACAAGTGCTGCTTTTGTTTATCATCATCAATGTCCTTTAGTCCCTCAGACCTGGCAGACTTTGTGTGACTTCTCAACTGTAGGCAGTGATTTGTCTGTCTAGTACAATAAGATAACTCTTTTTTTATACACCTCTACCCCGATATAATGCGACCCGATATAACACGAATTCGGCTATAACGCGGTAAAGCAGTACTCCGGGGGGGCTGGGCTGCATACTCTGGCAGATCAAAGCACGTTCGATATAACGTGGTTTCACCTATAACCCGGTAAGATTTTTTGGCTCCCAAGGACAGCGTTATATCGGGGTAGAGGTGTATAATTAATACTGTTTTAAACCACTAGATTCCTTCTCTAGACACATCAGGCAAGTACGAAGTGTTACCAAGTAAGCATATGAGTGAAATTAAAGATATTTCCACCATTAATATAGATTTTAATTATAAAACTGATTTTCATCTTAAAATGTAATTTAAAAATTCAGAAGACCAGAGTGGTCTTTTTAATCTCTAGACTCCTAAAATATAATTTTTAAAGTTATTGTTTAAACAATCCAGCAGAATTACTACAGATTACCTATCAACACTGCAGTGTCACCGTATATTCATGGGAGGTTACAGTACACCAAGAGAGACTATATGAGCCACAGAGATGATCAAATCTTCCAGCTGCAATTCTTATAATGCCTAGTCTTTTCTATTGCAACACTGTCCATTATTAGAATTATTTTGATAAGCAAAATAGAAAAATATCTAAAGCCACATTTAATGACTAGTTAAACAATTGGAAAAAATAGCTTTACCACCAAATCAGAGTCATCCAAGAACTATTTTTATACAATGACAGTGCATATGATGGCTCAGTTGCTCCACCCCAGAACCTATAAAAAGAGGAGACCATATGAGGGGAGAGGAAGAAGTTCCACCTCCCTTGTCTCAGAAGATTTTCTGCTCGTGACTCTACAGAGTACAAGGTGTGGAGTTGGAGCAGGATACGCTGATGCTACTGCATAGCTGCTGTGGGATGCGATCAATGGCAGCATGGCTCCTAATAAGGCTATGTTGCCCAGGGGTAAGACAGACAGAGAAGCAATAGTTATCCTTGAAGGACAGTTCCTGTCTCCACCAAAAAGGGGATCTCTTCTCTCCAGATCCTTAGGATGTGTTGACTTTGGCGAGGATGTTGCTCCAAAATCTGTGTGTTTTCAAATCTCTACCACTGTGAGGGAACAGTTTCATAAAAACTCTTTAAAGTGAACATTGCACTGTTTTGCAACAAACCCTCTCCTGAGGGAGTCAGAACCTAAGAATAGCCATATCAAGTCAGACCAATGGTCCATCTGCCCAGTATTCTGCCTTCCAACAGTGGCCACTGCCAGATGCTTCAAAGGGAATGAACAGAACAGGCCAACTGTCAAGTGATCCATCCCCGTCATCCAGTCCCAGCTTCTGGCAGTCAGAGAGGTTTAGGAACACACAGAGCATGGAGTTGCATTCCCTGACTATCTTGGCTAATAGCTATTAATGGACCTATCCTTCATGAATTCTTTTTTGAACCCAGATATACTTTTGGCCTTCACAACATCCCCTGGCAGCGAGTTCCACAAGTCGACTGTGCATTGTGCAAATAAGTACTTAAATAAATTACGGTGGTTCTACAGAATGGGGCAATCTACACTATTGTATTAAAATCATATTTAGAGGACACACTGAAATAGCTCTATCAGGTTCACAGAATCAGAGAAATGTAGGGCTACAAGGGATTTAAAGAAATATTATTTCTTGTCCTACCCTCAGTGGACATGGAGAATAATTGATTTCCATCCTCTGTATTGATCACCTTTTACATATTTGAAGACTGTTTTCATGCCCTTCCCCCACATCCACCCCAGCCTTCTCTTCTTCAGCTGAACATGCCTAAAGCTTTCACTCTTTCCTCATAGTCATATTTTCCAAACCTCATATTTTTTTTGTTATTCTCCTCTTGACTCTCTCCAATTTGTTCATATCTTTCTTAAAGTGCAGTGCCCAAAACTGGACACAGTACTCCAGCTGACGCCTCATCGGTGCCAAATAAAGTGGAACTATTATCTTCCCTGCCTTACATATGACATTTCTGTTAATACATATCAGAATAACATCTGCTATTTTTGAAGCAGAAGCAAACTTCTTGCCTCATATTCAATTTGTGATCCACGATAATCCCCCAATCTTTTTGTGCAATACTGCTGTCTAGCCAGTTATTCCCTATTATATATTTGTGCATTTGATTTTTCCCTCCTAAATGTGGTACTTTGCACTTGTCTTTATTAAATTTCATCTTGTTGATTTCAGACCAATTCTCCACTTTATCAAGATCATCCTGAATTCTAATCCTGTCCTCCAAAGGGCTTGCAACCACTCTCAGCTTGACGTCATTCGCAAATTGTATAAGCATACTCTCCTCTCCATCATTCAAGTTATGATGAAATACTGAATGGTACCAGAACCAGGACTGACCCCTGAGGGGCCAAAGGAAACATGAACCATTGATAAATACTCTTTGAGTATGGTCTTTCAACCAGTTTTGCACCTACCTAATTTCATCTATGCCATATTTCCAGAGGCTGCTTATTAGAATCTCATGCAGAACAGAGTCAAAAGCGTCAGTCACTGAAGTCCAGCTACATCAAGTCTACTGCTTCTCCCCATCCAGAAGGCCAGTTACTTTGTCAAAGATGGAAACTAGATGGATTTGTCATGTACATGTCATGCCAAACCAATCTTGGCTATTACTTATCACCTTATTATCCTCCAGGTTTGAACAAATTGACTGTTTAATAATTTGTTCGAGTATCTTTCTGGGTATCCAAGTTAGGCTGACTGGTCTAAATTCTCCAGGTCCTCCTTTTTCCCCTTTTTGAAAATAGGTTCTATGTTTGCCCTTCTCCAATCCTCCAGGACCTCACCCATCCTTCATGAGTTCTCGAAGATAATTGTTAATTGCTTAAAGATTGCTTCAGCTACTTCCTTAAGTACCTTGGGGTGAATTTTGTCGGGCCCTGCTGACCTGAACACATCTAACTTACCTAAGTATTTTTTAACCTGTTCTTTTCCTAGAGCCTTCTCCCTTGTTGTTAATATTAATTGTGTTAAGCATCTGGTCACAATTAACTTTTTTAGTAAAGATTGAAGTAAAGGCTGAATAGTATACGTTTAGAAAAACATATATGTGCTTAACCAAGTAAACAGACTAGATTCAGAAGAATATGGTCAGTCAGGCATGTAGAGGGTAAATTATCTACCTGTAATTGTTCTCTGAAAGGTAGATTCTGTATTTGAACTAAAGCCCTGAGGTATCATACTTTCAGACAAGAGTCTTCCTTTTAAGCACTTTAAAATATCTTCCATTAAGCCTTTTGCCCTTGGGGAAGCAGTCACGCACCAGAGAATATATGAAGTGCACCAACCATCAGTTCTTATTTATGTGAACAAGTGGAGTCCTTCTCTGTGGCACTAAAAGTGCTCACTATTTTGCATGACAGAGAAATAATTTCTTGGGATCTTTTGCCTTTATTTCTTAATTTTACTATTACTTCTATTCTGTATTTTAAAGCCCAGAGGAGTTCTAAGCTTCACTCTTGCCATTGTCAGCCTTTGTTTGCTTTCACCAGCTTTTTATATTTTTCTTTCGGACTTCAACCTTTTATTTTTTTGTGACTTTGTCACCGCTTATACAGAAAAGTGATCTCTATTGATTTCTAGCACTGCCCTGCGCAATAAGAGTTATGATGGGATTTGCTCACTGTGAGTTACCACCTTTAGGAAGGTTTAACATTCTTAAATATTAATTTTCTAGTTTCTGACAATTTCATTCACATATTATTTACAATTGGATTGAGACATTTAATAAATGACAGCTAACTAGTTGTTTTAGGCATGTTTGAAAACAAAAAAATTAGATGCATACAACTGCTCATGTCTATGCAGGGAATAAAAAGAGAAGGAAGGTGGATGAGATAATATCTTATATTGGACCAACTTCTATTGATGAAAGAGACAAGTTCTGAGCTACAGAGCTCTTCCTCCGGTCTGCTCTGTATATCTTGAAAGCTTGTCTCTCTCCCCAACAGAAGATGGTCAATAAAAGCTATTACCTCACTCACCTTGTCTCTCTAATATCCTAGGACCAACAGGGCCACAATACCGCTGTAAATGAAGGGAGGGGAAAATAAGATTATTTCACTAGCACTCAACCTGCATAAATCTTGCAATGCAATATTCTGTTGCTGACATTTTGTCCTCGGAAGCAGAGGTGGGGTAAGAGTCTGACTTTTGCCTCTAGATAGCATAGAACTCATAGCCCAGGCGGCAATGGCCTAAAGTGGCTTTAATCCACCTTTACATCCTCCCAATCCTAGATTGCTCTGAGGGCTTAAGCCGGGGTGGGCAAACCGGATTCGGCCTGCGGGATTGCCACCCCTGTGGTGCCGCGGGCCCCGCACCACTCCCGGAAGCGGCTGGCACCACGTCCCTGAGGCCCCTGGGGCAGGGAGGCAGAGGGCTCCGCACACTGCCCTCACCTGCAGGCACTGCCCCTCACAGCTCCCATTGGCCGGGAACAGGGAACCTTGGCCAATGAGAGCTTTGGAGGACGTACCCACAGGCAAGGGCAGTGCGCGGAGCCCTCTGTCCCTCCCACCCCCAGGGGCTGCAGGGACGAGCCTGCCTTAGCCCCGCTGTGTGCTGCTGCCACCCCGGAGCTGCTCCATGTAAGCGGCGCTGGGCCGGAGCCCGCACCCCAAATCCCTCCTGCACCCCTCACCCCAACTCCCTGCCCTGAGCCCCCTGCCGCACCCTGCACCTAACCCCCTGTCCTGAGGCCCTGCCACACCACGCACCTCTCCTGCACCCCAATCCCCTGCCCTGAGCCCCCTGCCACACCCCTCCTGCATGCCAACCCCCTGCCGCAATTCTTCTGCACCCCTACCTCCTGCCCTGAGCTCCCTGCCGTACCCCGTACCCCTCCTGTACCCCAACCCCCTGCCCTGAGCCCCCCCCCGCATTCCTCCCTGCACCCCTGCCCTGAACCCCCTCCTGCACTCCAACCCCCTTGCCCTGAGCCCATTCCTGCACACTGCACTCCCTCCTGCACCCCAACTCCCTGCCCCAGGCCTACACTCATGGCCCTGCATGCAATTTCCCCACCCAGATGTGGCCCTTGGGCCAAAATGTTTGCCCACCCCTGGCTTAAGCAGCACCTGGAAGACAGCCTAAATTATGGCAGTCTCCCTAGTTGCCTATAAGCCACAGTACTCCTGAAATCACTACAGTGCTGTGTGCTGAGGCCCCATTTCCAACATGCCCATCCTGGCCCCAATACCAGGGCTTTACAGGGCATGTCTACACTGCAATTAAAAGCCTGCAGCTGGCCCATGCCAGCTGACTCAGGCTAAGGGACTGTTTAGCTGGAGTGTAGATGTTAATGTTTGGGCTCGGGCTGGATCCCAAGCTCTAGGACCCTGCGAGGTGGAAGGGTTCCAAACCTCAGATTACAATGCAATTAAACAGCCCAAACATCTACAATGCAATTAAACAGCCCCTTAGCCCTAGCTCCGCAAGCCCAAGTCAGCTGGCACAAGCCAGCCGAGGGTACATAAGTGCAGTGTAGATATACCCACAGAGGCTCCTCTGAAGGCAGTTTTATGACGCTCCTCCACATTTTCTGACCAAGGGAAACCTATTCTAGATGAATACAGGGCTTTTAGAGACCCTTTACACCAACTCAGCCCTTTTAAATAGCAGAATAAAACTGGAATGGGGAAGAGGATCTCACCTCTGGAGTTAGAAAACAAACACAGACCCTTGTACATGATATGTATTACAAGGCACAATATAACACAACATAAACAGGATAGGATGTTGCCAATGGGATGATGTAGTCTGTAAAATGAGAAATGGATACAAAGTTTTATCATACACCTTATTCTGTCAAATATGGATCTACTGTAATGCGCTATGCGCTACACCTGAGACTGACCAAGGCCACCCTTAAATTAAGGCATGCAGAGGCTCATCTACTAAGCAAGAAGAACTGTTGACAAGGTCTCACACCAGTGCTTCATGCTCAACCCTGTTTGCATATCCAGTTCTGAGTGCAAGTCAAGAGCCTAATCCTCAGTTACAAAGCCCTAAGTGGGCTGACGCCAGCTACCTGAGTGAATGCCTCGCTCTGCACCATGAAATGCAAGCTGCATTCAGCCAGAGCACTTTGGCTGACAGAAGTCAAGATATGCCTTGCAGGGAGTGAGGGCAGAGCTTTGGGTGTGGAGAACCACAACTGTGAAACCAGCTTCTGGAAGAGATTTGGCTGCGCCTAAATTTTACCACCAGCGTTACACAGCAAAAAATCCTTTGAAAAAGAAAAGAAAATGATGTATGGGTACACGCATGTCAATGATATACTAATCAGTCTCACATACAAGCCCACATACATATATAATTTTACCATAAATTTATATTATACTTTTTTCCTGCTTACCTACATGTACAACATTAATCCTAAGAAAAAAGCAAAAATAATACTTTTCCAAAACATTCTACTATTACGCATAAATCATAAAAAATATATTATCAAAGTCACCGCCGCCTTATATTGTACCAAAGGTACCTCTGACATTTAGCTAAGAGCACAATAAATCAATCAATACAATCATCATGCAAAAAGAAATCAAGAAGCAGCTCAACAAATATAACTGGTAACTGTTCTCCACAAATAATTAATAATAAAACTATTTAAAATTTTCCATCTTTCCTACATCTCATCTTCAAAAAACTCTATTAAAAGATATATGAACAGATAATATGGCCTATTCAATGCTATCCCATAAAAGAAAATTCCTAAAATCAAGATACTATAACAAAAATAGCAACAGAGGGTTCTGTGGCACCTTTGAGACTAACAGAAGTATTGGGAACATAAGCTTTCGTGGGCTTATGCTCCCAATACTTCTGTTAGTCTCAAAGGTGCCACAGAACCCTCTGTTGCTTTTTACAGATTCAGACTAACACGGCTACCCCTCTGACATATAACAAAAATAACACACATAAAATCTTAACAATCACTGGGGCTGCGTTAAAGTGGTGGTTTTGTGATGAAACAGGCATTTCTTTATATATGATTAAAATAATGCAGTTACTAAATATGTTTGGGGGTGTAAGATTTAGGATTTACATAGATATTCATTTCTGTGCTTTTAAGTGCCTAGGGAGTTTTGCAGGCAAACAATGTGACAGGTAACTGCGCTGTTGTCACTTACCAACCTTAACTGGTGTTTTAAAGATTTTTGGTTTGGGATGTATATATATTTCCTTCCCAGCACAGACTGAGTGTTATGACTGGAATTCTAGGTGAGGTCTCAACTCTATAAAGATGTGATAATGTACAAATAAACTTCTTTTCCTTCAGTCATAAAAGTTTATAAATGGTAATCTGATTACATGACAAAGCAGATTGGTTTTCTTAAAAACAAAAATTCATCAGAGAAATTTCCTGAGCAGGAAGACAGTCCAGTAACAAAATGTTAAATTATGTTAGATCAACTAATGGTTTGGAAGCCTCCAGCTACTGTTCAGTTCTGAAACCTGATTTCAATTAAATATATTTGTACGCTAATCCCAAAGCCAATTTGGCCATCTCTGATTTCAGCAGAAAACTAGATACACATGATAAGATGAAAGTTTATTTTAAACTATATATGTAGATATGTAGATATATACATATCACAGTGATTAGATAATGGCTTCCAGAATTTGGTGAACTATCAGCCATGTTTAATGTTAAAAAAAAAGTACCTTTAATATTTTCTTAAAGATGTACTGTCCTGGTTTCTCTTAATTCTTGTGATCATTTAATGCATTATAAAGTAATACAGTGTACAATGAACTCATTAAAAGGCAATAGTTCTCCTACTGAGTTACTGGAAAGACACCATGCTTTGTGTCTCTGTTTTACATCTTATTACAAACACAAGGTTATCTAAAATTAGAAAAAACACCTTATAACGACATCCCACCCAGACATTGTTTATACTTGGCCATCAATCGCACTTTCTTACCACCAGAGAGTGAATTAGAAGAGTGATAACTATCTCTGCAGAAACGGAGCAATGCGTAATTAAGACATTAAACAGGAAACTAAAGAATGTGAAAACAGGCTGAATCTCAACAGTGCCACCTACAGCAAAAAGTACTGCAGGCAAAAGGATATGACAATTACTAGAAATATCAACCACAGACTGAATGAAGCGTTTTTGGTTTTTGTTAATATAAATTACGGTAATCTGATTGCAGTGTTAAAAGTCTAAGAAAAAGTTACATATTGCTATAAGTTTCATATCATTCCAAACCTGTCAGCGTGTAAGATGAAAGCTTCTTTTTCTTGGCAAAAATAAATCAATATGTTTTCAGCTTTCTTATTTAAGGCCCTCAAATAAAATACAAAGCATGCAATAATTTGTTTTTGAGGTTCTGTTTCTTGTTTTTAGCTTATCTGTAATGACAGGAACAGCACCAAGAGACACATTGCAACAATTGGGGCAGAACACTTCAGAAACAGTCTTACCTTGCATTCTACTACGCTCTGATCCGACTCACAAGTAACATAGATTTCATCAACTGCTCGTCTAAGATTGTCAAAAAGAAATGCCCAATATCGAGCTCTCAAATCAACTTTTCGAGGTTGCCTTGTTTTTGTTGGGCTTTTGTCAAAGTTTTTATCTCCAGCGGCTGCTGATGTTATTTTACAGTCTACTGTAGTACTCTGAAGAGATGAGATACAACATAAAAAAAAAACACAAATAAGTGTGGCAAGGGGTTGGGCTTCTGTATAACATAATTTTTTCAACATATGTCAACACTTTCAAACAAGACATCCTTCACTGAGGCTTACGCCATATCCCACTGACTGAGTTCTTCAAACAAATTTTCTCACCTTAAACAAAAGGGGCAGGTCTGTAGAACCTAATTTCTGTTTCTCTGACATTTCTAACCCAATATTTACATCTGCACAATAGCAGAAGATATTCTGCTCTGTATGTAGATGGGAAAATTGCATTTGCCCCATTACTTGTTCTGGCAAGAGTATGTTTCCAGAAGATGCAAACGTTATTTTGCTAATGACTATGCCAGGTACATTCTGTCATCAAACAAATGTTATTGCAAAGATATTGTATAGAACATTTTGTCTCAATTTTTTGTTAAAATATAATAACTTCAGTGTACAAGTCTTAAGGCCAGTGAACACAGCTGTGACCAGCCTTTTAATCAATGTTTTATTGCTTCACTGTAGGAAAGAAGTCAGTAAGCATCAAATTAGTTACAAAGAAAAGCTTTCATACTTCAAAAGATTCATGTCTTTGCCTGTATAGGTGACTTTCCATTCATCACACTCAATATTAGAAGGCAAATTCAAATCCAGCATATTGACTTTAATTGTGCTGCTCTTGCTTAAAGCCAGGTCTGAAGCTGTCTCTCTGTTGTTTTGACTCTAGAGTCATGATTTTAGCAGTGTTAAACACACCTTAAGCGTCTACCCTCATTTTCAAAGAAGAGAAATGGAGTATAAATTTATGGTTCTCTGCAAATTATTGAGATATAAATGCTATGTTAAATTTGATTACTCTATTTTCTTTGGGCTCGTATTAGCCCCAAATTTTCTTCGTGACTGCTGGATCATAGATGCTCTGTTATGTGCCATCTTAAAAGCAATAATTTAATGATTACTACAGCCTTACACATCTGCTGAGCTTGCACGTTCAGTTCATTCCTTTTCATAATGTGGGAGGTAGGTTTTTCCTTCGTTGACTGATCTACTGTAACTCAGTCATGGAAGACATTCTAAAGGGGTGTGAAGCACCTCTTCCTGGCTGACAGCTCCAAAATTGAATTCAGCAAGATTCAGGATACTGGGTCCATCTAGCCTAAGATTCTCTCCCACAACAACAGCAAAGAGGAAGGAAGGAGTTCCCATACTAGAAGTGCTGCGGGTATGGGGGGTCCTCTCCAGCACCTGGGACAAGCACCCCAAATCAATCCAAAGTGATCCTCAATCACATACAATTTTACCATGTATCTATTAACTAGATCTGAGAACAAAACAGGCCAAAGTCCTAGCATATGAAAGCATAAATAGAATTATAGTCACTGGCAGGTCAAAATTGGCCCCAAATTTAGGTTTTGTAAAAATAAGCTACCAGCTCAAATGTAAATATATAAATATTGCTCTGCAGCATTTGAAATCCAGATAATGCAGCACTTCACTAGTTTCTATGCATGAGAACATGCCATTGCTTAAAGTGATTACAAATCAGTGAAACTGACCAGTCTATTTTCACTGTCTAAATTGAGAGAAATACAAAAAGCAAGAAAATACATAAATAATTAAAAGAAAATTAGATTTTTAAAAAGTTACTTCCCAGACTATTTAAAGGAAATTTGGGAATAAAGTTGTCACTATTCTCCTTAAAAGACACTGGCAAGATATTGAAAACTACAACATTACATCTAATCAAATACAAAACAAAAAGAATGGAGAATAAGCTTTTATAAATAAAAAGGCGCTCATGCATCCTTTTTTTCATATCAAAAGAAAAGACTGAAATTAGATATATACGGACAACACAAACATAGCATTGTGTTAGTTAAGGCATGAGAACCAGAAAACAAAACCAACTTTAAATGGAAAGTAAAAATGACCATTTAATTTCATTAGCCAAACAATCAAGCAGCATAAATGGAAAAAAATAATTTAAATATTTCTTTTTCATAATTCGTATCTTGAAGCATTCCTTTACCACTCCTTTCATGCATATGTTTTCTGTAGCAGAGATCTCTAGAATGTTATATTGAACGAGACACTAGTACATTTTTAGTATTGCTTGGAGAACTCCATCTTTTCAAATTCCAAATTCTTTAAACTCAATCTTTTAGTCAGTGTGTCAAAATGAACAAAATAATATATGAGCCAGGATGCCTACAGGATACATCAATTAAACAAAGGGATGAGAATTTCAACAGTTTAAGTCAGTTATTGAAACAAAAATGCTTACGGGCTCCCACTTTTATATTCCAAGATTAAATCCATTGAGATTTAAAACAGCCCAAGCTACTAAATCCTTGAAAAACAGGTTTTATAATTAAAACAACTAATCTTAACTACAATATTGAGAACAGGATGCTATAATAATTGGCTTGGGTTCAAATCCTACTGCTCCTCAGTGAAAAGCTGAAAAATATTTTTCTCCTGTGCCAAAAGTTTGTTTCATTGCAGGAAAGTTTGCATTCAACAGAGACAGAGCACCATTGTAGAAATGTCATTTAAGCCCAAAGGCAATACAAGTTAAAATACAAACTCTACAGTAATTTTGGATGAAAGTCTCAACATTATAAATAGAAGGTAGATGGATTAGGGGAAAACCAGAAAAACATTTTTTATGTTGGCATTTGTGCAAAAGAGATCCCAAGACTGTGCAAATACTAAGTGCACAGAGGATTTTCCTTGTTCTCCTCAGAAGGTTCTTTGTGATTTTTAGTATTCCATCATAAAGACACTGCAATAAATTCAGTGCCACTTTCAACAAATTATGCTGGCTTTAAATTAAAAAGAATTCTCTGCATGTTTGGAAAACATACAGTATATCAAATCAGATTTTTATATAAAAATGACACACCTTTAAAAGTGAAACAGTAAGTGAGAATCAAATAATTTTTAAATTACTGTATTCTAAGACTATAAATGTCTCTACTTCTTTTCTAGAAGATTTTTAACTACAGGCCACATTTCTAGACATGTAACTACCAAACAGAAGTGAATTGCACAAATGTGTGAGGGCAAAACTTGCCAAACTGTTTATTAAAGATCAGCTCTATTAGAATTCCTGTATCCTTTTATGGGTTTTCTCCGCATTCCAGTCTATTCTTCCTCTCAGATAGCTCCTGCTCTGTCTACACTGCAAAATACATCATGTAATGTACTAAAACATTTGGTAAATTTCATTTAGTAACTAACAAGGAGCACACAGTGCAATCAGATTGATCATGATCTCAATGGCTGCACTCAAATTTCTTTATCACAATAAAATTTACCAAAGTTGTAATACATTTAATTTTGCAAACCAAACCAAAATAGTGCATGAGAAACTGGAAGAGCAATAAAGTAAAAGTGTGCACTTTGAGCCTATTCACTTTACCTTCTGTAAGAACGCAAGGCAGATTGCTGGAAATAATCCACACTTGGATGCTTTTGGCCAAATGCCATGTATGGTTTATTTAAATAGTGATTTTGATCAAGTCTAAGATTTATGACTTTGCCAATTCCATATACATATTTAAATTTTGCTAGCAAGTATAAGAATTGCAAAACATTCTCCATTATATTAATATTTGAAATATGCATTCCATGATATAGTATACAAATGAAAAAATAAGGAAAAATCTACACAGAAGACAAGAAACTGGTGGAGTACCCACCAGGCCTTTCTCTCAGAGAGAGCAATGATTTCTGACCCCAAACTAATGATTTTAGGGTATCCATGGTGGCCAGGGCCAACTACAGAGAGCCGTCATACCACTCCAAGCACTGACAACACTTCCTTTGGAGACTGAAAATCGTGCAATGCAATCTGTAGTGCTTGAGCCTTAAAACCACACTGAAAATCACTCTCCATACTTTTGCCATCTGTAGTGGAAGCAACCTCCAGAGCCCAGATAATTTTAATTACATTTCACTGAACCTTTCCTTTTTCTGTTGTCCTTTTTTCTGTTATTTCAGCACATATGAGCCATTAATACTGCTCTTTCTAAATGTGTATTACCTTGAACATGTCTTGCAGTTTTCTAAAATTAATTTAATCTGTTACCGGGAGTTCTTCATAATCCTTCCTTATTTTGAATAGCCTACATAATTTTGTTGGAAAATTGTGCTTTTTCCTAGTACTGATGTCTGAACCCCGCTATTCGTCTATGTCAATGCAGGCATCTGATGATTTATTTCTAATATTCATTTAATGTTTCTTTTCTCCTAACCATATTTTAATACATCAATACAAATAAATAGCAGGCATTATGACCGGACATTACCTCTTACTCAACATTTACCATGCTTCTTCTTAATAATATTTTTATTATAGTAGAGCCTCACAGCCCCAAAGACATAATACAGAGGAGTTTATCATCTCAGTGCAAGAGACAACAAATGGATACAATGGACAGACAAGGGGAGCACAAGGAAACAAAGAGACAAACTGCCTCCTCTGAGGGACATCATCAAAACCTGTTTGAAAAATTTATAACTATGTTCTTCTGGTAGTTTTATCATGAACCTTTTCATAAGCATCAACCTCACCAGTGGGCTTTGTATCTATAGTATGGTTTTGGTGCAGGGAAGCACAATCTTTCCCTGTTACTTATCCTTCAAGTCTCAAGATCTTGATGTGTTTGCATGTTGTCTCTTGTGAACCAAAAGGAAAAACTCAACAGCTGCATGTGACTCACCAGGTGTGACTACTCAATTTGTGGGCTCTGTTTTATGGTCTCTTGACTTTAATTTAGATGCAAAAATAAAATCCCTTAAGGTTTTCCTACTTATAAATAAGTATAAAGGAAAAATAAATGAATCTTAACTATCTTTCCAATGTAATAAAATACTTAAGGAGGAAGCAAGCTACCTGCTATCCTTGTTGCACTACAGACACAGAACTTCAAGATGTAATTCTGTGTGGACACAGTTTACAATCTTAAATTACAGGACTGACATCTTTGAACTGCCCGTAGAATTGCAAAGGAATGTGATACCCTACTGACAGATTAGTAGAAAAAAGATAAAAATACAATTATACCTTTTACTGAAGGAGAAGACTAACTTATTTATTATATGGGACAGGACTTTTTCCCCACCCTTGCTTGTATCTCAATTTGTAAATATTCCATAGCCAACACGTGCACACAGCTTATGTGACCCAGGGAGTACTGTCTTCAGTTCTGAGCCACTAATAATTTGAACCCTATGTAGAAATGTAAGAAGGAATCTGAAACCACTAGAACTTTTTTCCAACCTAAAACATAAAAACAGTTCACAGATTTTGTTCAAACTTTTCTTTTTAAAAAAGCTTAGCTTAGCCCTGCACATAAACTTTTAGACCAAAATGTATTATGGCTAATTTACAACTATTTTAAAGTTTATGATGGAAAAGATGACAACCTTAACTACAGTGTCATAAATGGTTATATTATAACAATAGCATTTACCCTCTGCAGTCTGCATTTATAAAAACCATTACCTTGGTAAGGTGATTAGGCTTCTTCTCACATTCAGCAAAGATTGTGAACATAAAGAATGAATTGTCACAAAACAGGTTTAATGAACTTCTCGTAATTGAAATGAACATCTTTAAATAGATCTTAACGATGAGCCCTGGAGTCAGTTTTTATATTTATCTCTGAATTTTATACATGTGCTACATTTAGCATTCATTTATTGGTTTATCTTTCTTGAGTATTTTGAGTATCAATTGTATTTGGTCACCCAAAAATGACCCCAGTAGACATCCTTACTGCTTGAAATTGTTCATATATGATCACTTGCCAGACAGCTGTATATTCTGGAAGTGTGAGGTTCTTTGGGCAAAAGATTTGAAAAGCAAGAGTTTGATAAACAAGTGCTTTTTATCTTCTAAAATGTTTCTGTAATGTCATATCTCAAAAACAGCTTGGTCTAGACCCGGGGTTCCCAAACTTGGTTTGCAGCTTGTTCGGGGTAAGCTCCTGGCGGGCCACGAGACACTTTGTTTACATGAGCGTCCGCAGGTATGGCTGCTCGCAGCTTCCAGTGGCCAGGAACGGCGAACCGCGGCCAATGGGAGCTGGGAGCAGCCGTACTTGCAGACGTTCAGGTAAACAAAGCATCTCGCGGCCCACCAGGGGCTTACCCTGAACAAGCCGTGAACCAAGTTTGTGAACCCCTAGTCTAGAAACTCCAGATTTGTTTTATTCAGTTTTCTTTAAGGAAGTTTAGTACCTACAAACAATTTTAAAATTGTTGGATAATTTACATGTACTACAAATATTTAAATCTCTGAGAAGTCTGCAAAATCCGTAGTGTATTTTCTAAAGACTCTCTAGTTCCTACTCACTACTATTGTATATAATGAAAAATTAATTTAAACATAAGCCAGTTTAATTTTTTGAATGATCTTTAAACCTAGATTAAAAGAATCATCTTACACACAAGTTCAATAGAACCTCAAAGATATGAGCACCAGAGTTACGGACTGCCCGGTCAACCGGACACCATGTGAAAATGGAAATAACCAATCAGGCAGCAGCAAAGACAAAAAAAATAAATAAAAGGAAATACTGTACTGTGCTGCATCTTAACGGTAGGCACATTTGGGCTGCCTGTCCCCACCTCACCCCCAAGTGCAGGGCAGCCACTTACAGCTAGGAGGTAAAGATGCTGGGGCTGCCAGCCCAAGGCAGCTGGAACCAGCAGAGGAGGCACAGCATTATGATTGGTGTCACTTTCACCCCCTTTTCACCTCCCGAGTGGGGAGGGGGGCATTCTGTTTTTACTGCCCCTCCCCAGGCTGGGAAGGAGATGCACTGTTTTTACACTGTCATAACTATAAAGGGAAGGGTAACAGCTGTCCTGTGTACAGTACTATAAAATCCCTCCTGGCCAGAGACTCCAAAATCCTTTTCCCTGTAAAGGGTTAAGAAGCTCAGGTAACCTGGCTGGCATCTGACCCAAAGGACCAATAAGGGGACAAGATACTTTCAAATCTTGGGGGCGGGGGAAGGCTTTTGTTTGTGCTCTTTGTTTTGGGAGTTTGTTCGCTCTTGGGACTGAGAGGGACCAGACATCAATCCAGGTTCTCCACATCTTTCTAAACAAGTCTCTCCTATTTCAAACTTGTAAGTAAATAGCCAGGCAAGGCATCTTAGTTTTACTTTGTTTTCTCAACTTGTAAATGTACCTTTTACTACAGTGTTTATCTTTGTTTGCTGTACTTTGAACCTAAGACTAGAGGGAAGTCCTCTGAGCTCTTTAAGTTTAATTACCCTGTAAAGTTATTTTCCATACTAATTTTACAGAGATAATTTTTACCTTTTTCTTTAATTAAAAACCTTCTTTTTAAGAACCTGGTTAATTTTTTCCTTGTTTTAGATACAAGGGGGTTGAATCTGTATTCACCAGGAGTTGGTGGAAGAAAGAAGGGGGGATGGTTAATTTCTCCTTGTTTTAAGATCCAAGGAGTTTGGATCTGTATTCACCAGAGAATTGGTGAAGGTCTCTCAAGGCTTCCCAACTAGCTTTGGGACGGTGGCAGCGGACCAGACCTAAGCTGGTAGTTAAGCTTAGAAGTCTTCATGCAGGCCCCCACATTTTGTACTCTAAAGTTCAAAGTGGGGATACAGCCTTGACATACACACACACACTCTCTCTCTCCCTCCCTCTCCCGCCTGGCAGGAGGAGGAGAAGCTTGCAAACTCAGTCCAACCCAGGGCAAGAAGCTGTCAGCAAGGAAGCAGCGGGTGCTGAGGAGGGAGCTCAGCTACTGCTGGAGCCTGGCCTGGAGTGTCAACTGCTGGATCTGGAGTCCGAACTGCACTTTGTTCAGAGTTATAAACATTTCACAGTTACGGACAACCTCCATTCCCAAGGTTCGTAACTCTGAGGTTCTACTGTATGCAGAGCAGGGTGGATAAAAACCAATGATTTTTTTTTTGAAAAAAATCAACAGAATCTGATTTTTTATTTAAATCGGATTTTTTTGATAAAATGCTTTTTGAGGAAAAAACCTATCTAAAAATAGTTTTAGTTAAGATACATTATATCTCAAAGATATCTCATCACGGAATAGTGATTATAAATTCTAATTCTATAGTATGAGACAATATATTCATGTAATGTTTAAGAAAAGTTTTGTAAATGAGTTCCAACAGTTCATGGATTAGGGACCCAATCCTATAAGGTTCCAGGGGCTTCTGTATAGATTATTTAGGTTAATCTTTCTATCTACCCAATGGGACTCACTGCTAAGTCTAGAAGATACCATCAGAGATGCTTAGTTTTGCAGTTCTCAGACTTTGGATCTGCATCTCCAGAGATAACATGCTTGTTAGCAGCAAAAAATGTTTTAAAATAAAGAAATAATATATAGAGGTGAGAAATAACAGACCTCAACCATATTGTCCCTCTGCAAATTTGTGTACATAGAATCAATCCCTTACCTCTCTCTAAAAGTGCAAAGTTTCAAAAAGTTCAGTGAATAGAAGATTATTGGGTGTGGAATAGATCTGGACAAGAAGAAGAAGTCTGGAGATAAATGTGAGATGGGAGGGACAGGCAGTAGAAACAGAAGTGAAACTGTTTGAGCAGCATATTCCATAAGTCTTAAGGTCTTTCTGAATGTAGCCTTCATTGATTTGAGATCTACCATACCATTCTCTCACTAGAGGGAAAAACCTATAATGGCAGCAGGCCATAAAAGAGACCCAGTTTGGGAATATTTTAATGAAGTTCCTCTACCTGTGGATAAGACAGGCATGCGTGCAAAATGCAAACAGTGCAACAAAGAAATGCAAGGCCTGGTTGCCCAAATGAAACAACATCATGTGAAGTGTTCCTTCTCAGGAGGAAGCTGTGTTGAAGATGATGAAAGAAACATGTCTGAACAAGCAGGATCTTCAGGTTGGTAACTTTTTTTATTTTATACTTCTTTCTTAAGGACTGCCTGTCTTCCTTCTGGACTATTCTTGAATTCTCATATTTGAGCAAAAAATATAGTTGTTACTCTATGATACTAACATTTTAGATGCAGTTGTGATAAAAAATAAATACACCTCTACCCCAATATAATGCTGTCCTCGGGAGCCAAAAAATCTTACCGCGTTATAGGTGAAACCGTGTTATATCGATCCGCCGGAGTGCGCAGCCCCACCCCCCCGGAGCACGGCTTTACCGTGTTATATCCAATTCGTGTTATATCGGGTCGCGTTATATCGGGGTAGAGGTGTAGCTGAAATAGGCATATCTTCCTTTTACAATTTCACCTTTAAAGCAGTACTGAGTGTCAGTGAATGCAATGAGTAATACTAAATGAGCAGTATGGTAATAATAATTAAATAACTGCATTGACTTATTTAGTTTAGGAGAATCCATCCTCAACATACAGGATTCTGAAGACTATCCACCTTCAAGATCACCATCATTTTCTATAGTTTCAGAGTTATCTGCCAATGATAGTGTTTCAGTCACATCATGTATGTCACATAGCCACAGTATATCACCTGTAGCAAAAAAAAAAAAAAAATCTCTATCATCCAGAAACAACCATATAAAGTTTGTGATAAGAACAAGCAGATTACAAAAAGAGGTAATTGATGAAAAAGTTTCTTTATGCAACAAACTCTCCTTTCTATATGATTGAGAACCCACACTTCATTAACATGGTTCAGTCATTAAGACCAGGATACAGCCACCCAACAGAGCCGATGTCGCAGGCAAATTGCTGGATAAAGTTTATGAAAGAGAAATTGAGCAGTGTGCAAAAGGCCTAGAGGGTGAAATTGTTAACCCGAGTCTTCATGGGTGGAGTAATGTCCACAATGATCCTGTTGTATGTGCTTGTGTGACAACAGAAGAAGGGAATGTCTTCCATATAGAAACAATTGATACATCAGGAAGTGCACACACAGTAGAATACTTACAAGAAGTAGCAGTAAAAGCTATAACAAACGGTGAAAAAAAATTCAAATCTCTAGTATGCAGCTTGTCAGAGACAATGCTGCAAATGTATCCAAGATGAGAAGAAATTTAGAAGAGAGTGAAGAGAGCTAACAACATATGGTTGCAGTGCTCATTTGATGCACCTCCTAGCCAAAGACTTCAGTGTTCCCTAAATAAAGGCTAATGTTGTTGAAATTGCAAAATACTTCTGTAACAACCACTTTGCAGCAGCTGCTTTGAAAAAAGTGGGAGGAACCAAGCTAACTCTCCCACAAGACGTGCGATGGAACTCAGTAGTGGACTGTTTTGAGCACTGTATCAAGAACTGGCCTAATCTGATGACAGTTTGTCAACAAAATCATGAAAAAATAGATGGCACTGTCACAGCCAAAGTTCTCAACATTGGGCTTAAGAGAAATGTTGAACACATGATGGGTACCCTAAAGCCTATTTCTGTAGCCTTGAACAAAACACAAGGAAATAGCTGTTTTATTGCTGATGCTGTTGAAATTTCAAGGGAACTGAGTGAGATCTTAAAAAGAGAAATATGCAATGACAGAGTTAAATTACAAGCATTAAAAAAATGAATGGGACAAGCACTATCTCCAGCTCATTTTCTTGCAAATATTCTTAATACTCGGTACCCTGGTCAATCCTCAACTGCTGAAGAAGAGGAGTTGGCTATGACATGGACATCCAGCAATCATCCCTCCATAATGCCAACTATAATAAACTTCAGAGCTAAGGGTGAACCATTCAAGAAATACATGTTTCCTGATTATGTTTTAAAGAAAGTCACACCAGTGAACAGGTGGAAATCACTTAAGCACTTGGATTCAGAGACTTCTGAAGTGATTTTAACAACAATAGCTTTCTTCTGCCAGTGTACAAAAAGTATTTTCTTCCTTTGGACTAATTCATTCCAAATTGAGAAATCATTTGGGACCTGAAAAAGCAGGAAAGCTTGTTTTTCTTTTCCAGATTATGAACAAACAGGAAAATGAAGGTGAAGACAACTGAATTAGCTGCAGAAGCCAATATTTTAAGTTTTTCATGATGACCTGGCTGACATAGTCAATTTAATTTTTGTTTTTTTAAAAAACATATTTCATTTAACTAGTTTAGTTAAAAACAATTTTAACAAAAACAAACTTGATTTTAAAAAACTTGAATGTTTAACTAAATTCAAAAATTTAAATGTTTATTTTGTTAAAATATACTATGTTTGCTGTTTAAGAAAAAAATCCAGAATACATAACGTTGTTGTTTTAGTTAATAAAACAATTTAAATGTCTGTCTGGTGATGTTCTCCTCCTAATACAGCCTAGCAAGAAAATCCTCCAAATATTAATGATTAACCTGTTGAACTGGAGATATTTATGAAGTCATTGGGAGGTGAACTATCTGCTTCAATTACCTTTGGTAAATGAAATAACCAATCATTCATTTTCTGATATAGCTGTAAAACTAATCTGAAAAGTTTTCAAAATAAATCACTTGAAAAATGTATAGTGTATACCTTCTAGAAATGAAACCTACATCTATCTCTGAGTTATGAAGAATATGTATTAAGGTTATAACAACCAACAAGAATGCACTTTTATGTAGAAATCCATGATTAAATCAAGTCTTCCAGATTTTCACTGACTTCAATGAGAGGTAGATCTGCCCCTTTGTGACAGTGAAATGCTGTTTTGTTACTTTAAAGAAAACAGAAAAAATAAATACCGTATTTTCCGGCGTATAAGACGACTGGGCGTATAAGACGACCCCCAACTTTTCCAGTTAAAATATAGAGTTTGGGATATACTCGCCGTATAAGACTACCCCTCTTCCAACGCACACCAAATAAAAATTAAAAAAACATCAGATTTGATTTCAATATGGTAATTTTAATTCAAATGCTTATGACATGCAGGTACTTAGCAGGAAAACTGTCACTTATAAACATAAGGCTGTTTGTCATCAAACATGTAAACATAAAACAGTGCAAGTGGATTAAACTTTTCCTAATTCACTCTAAAGCTGAAAGGAAGGATAAGACAATAAACCCATGGGAGCTGCCATGCTGTTTGTTTTCTAAGCTGTCAACCAAACTGGAACTGATGATGATAGGAGGAAGATAACAAACAATAGAGAGAGAGCAAGTGCCGGGCAAGTCTCTGGCGAGTTAGCAACGCCCATCATAACTGCAAGCTATGGTATTTTTACAGGTTTTGCTGGCATGACAGTTTCCCTTTAAAAGCCTTCAAAATCCTCCTGTTCGTCATCTGATATCATAAGTACATCAATGACATCTTGTGATACATTTGTAAGGCAGTCATCGTATGGATCGAATTCCGTATCAGATGGTGTGGTCTCAGCTTCAGCTTCCTCTTCATCTTGCCACAAGTAGTCGTCCTCCATACCATCTAATGAATTTGATATGCCACACTTCTTGAAAGACTTGATTACTGTTTCTGCATCAATATCATTCCAGGCTTTTATGACAAAGTTGCACAAAACATCCAACTGTGGAGCACGCATGTTTCCTCCTTTTGTGAATGACTTTTCGCCGCTAACCATCCATTCATTCCACTGTTCTCGAATGCGATCTTTAAATGGCTTGTTTAGGCACACATCCAGTGGCTGTACCAACGATGTCAATCCTGCAGGAATAACTGCCACATCTGTGTTTAGTCTTGCAAGCCTTTGCTTGGTGCTGGGAGTTAAATGAGCCCTGAACATATCCCACACCAGTAGACTACATTTTTGAATAAGTCCACCTGGTCGCCTGCTCCATACATTATCAAGCCATAGCTTTACCCCTTCTTCATCCATCCAGCCTTTTTCATTCACATGTACAAAACAACCAACAGGGAACTTGAGTTTCGGCATTGTTTTTCTTTTAAAAATAATCATTGGTCTCAGTTTGGCACCATCAGCTGTGCATCCTAGTACCACTGTAAAACTGGACTTCTCATGTCCTGTTGTTTTAATTAAAATTGTTTTTTCACCTTTTTGATGGACAGTTTTATTTCCAACCATATCAAAATTAACTGGAGTTTCATCCATATTTCCAATACTACTTAACGCATAGCCATGTTTAGTGTGCTGTTGTATTACGTATCGATGGAAACTATTTACTTTGCTATCAAGATCTGCAGGTAATTTTTGGGCAATTTTCGTCTTTTGCCTCAGTACCATATTATGCCTTCCCATGAATCTAGTACACCAGGATACAGTGGCCTTAAATCTGTTGCTGTGATCTGGGTTAGATTTGGCCCACTGAAGTGCAAACAAACGTATTTTATTTCGTGTCACTACATAACCGTTTTGGCGATGCTCATTCACCATGTCTGCTACATGTTTTTCGAGTTCTGGCCAATGTGGGGTGCCTCTTCTTAATGCACACTTACCCTTTGGCATACTCTTTAATGCTTTTTCATTTGCTTTCCAGTCCCGAACCATCTTTTCTGTTACTCCATATTGTCTTGCAGCAGCGCAGTTATTATGTTCCATGGCAAAGTTTACAACTTTAAGTTTGAAACTGGCTTCATATTTCTTTCTTCTTGCTGGTGGAGCCATGATGGGGTTTTGACTGTTGGAAATTTGTATACTGTACTGTATGTACTGGTGCTATACTGTATGAACAGGTACAGATACTGGTGCTGTACTCTATGTGGTACCCAGTATACAACAGCGATGTACCTTACCGGCGATTGGCTGGTTGTTGTATACAAAGCCTGCTTGGATTGGTCAGCTCTCCCTGCCTGCCCAGCCCTCCCTGTCTCCAAGACTATCAGAGCGGTAGCGCAAACACGCCTCTTTCACCCGTCTGGCCCGCCCTTGTATCCTATTACCTCCTTCTCTGCCTCTCAGATCTCGCACATGCGTGCCTGTGCCGCTTCACTGCAGTCCTCAGGAGCGAGATCTGAGAGGCAGAGAAGGAGGTAATAGGATACAAGGGTGGGCCAGACGGGTGAAAGAGGCGTGTTTGCGCTACCGCGTGTTTTTCTGGGCACAGCGCCGCTCTCTCTCTTTTTTCCATACCCCGGGCGTCCCGGACGCCTGCAGCTTGCTCCGCCCTTGCTGCTTTCATACGGTCGCCGCATACGGCGGGGATGTGGCCGCGGCCGTTTTTGAGCTCCCCCCACCATATGCGGTGAACTTCTCCAGTCCGGCTTGGAAGTTTCAGCACCCGCCCTATAAGACGACACCCGGCGTATAAGACGACCCCCGACTTTTGAGAAGATTTTCCTGGGTTACAAGGTAGTCTTATACGCCAGAAAATACAGTATGTAGAAGAATATCTTCTGCACTTACACTCTAAGCACACAATGTAAAAGATATGATTCCTTTGGTTATAAAATTTGAGTAACATCTACAGTTACCCATCATCATTAGTGTTATAATATGAATTTAATTCAGATATAGACAAACATATGCAACCAGTACAATTATTGTGCAAGAACTGACGCCTGTTTTTCTATCCAAAGCATAAAGACTGCTACATAATTAGAATAAAATCATACAGCAGTTATGCCAGCAAAGGTTCCGTCATATGATCAGTTATCTTATACAGTGGGCAACACATTTTTTGTGAATACAACTATAGCTAAGCATAGACAGTGAGGCAGTGGAAGTTAATGGAAAGGTTATTTTAAGTCCCCGGGCACCAGTCAGTTCTAACATTGTACATTTCAAATTGTCACATTTTGATATCTGCCTTCCTCTCCCTTGAGTGGCAACCGTTAAGAAAGAACCCAGATTGTGTCTGATGCTTGGCATTTTACCCTCCATTAGCTACTTGAAAAGGGTCAAAACTGAACAGGCTGTTAACCAACTTTGCCATAGCACTACTGGCACCACCTTTATTCAGCGGTGAAACACAACATTCAACTTTTATTTTTAAAATGATCATGACCCTGAATATTTCTAATGCAAAAATACTGTCAAGGTTATAAATGAATGATGACTACATTCTGTACAAATATTTAATGCTTGTTATCAGCAAAAGTACCACTATTTTAAAATAAAATATCAGTAAATTGCTAAACTAAATCTTTAATTGCAATTTTTTTACCCCAGTTGCATAAACAAATCTAATATTATTTTTGAAGAGTATAAATAAATATAACAAGAAAAAGAGGGCCGAGGGAAGGTTTTTCAATAGTGTAGTCAAATGTGTAAGCACTCTGCAGCACCACCATTTTATTAAATTTACACCTCTTAAGAATAAGTTTAAAACTTATAAACATACATTGCAAAACTCTCTGCTTTTGACCAGGGCTAGGCTCACATTGCTGGTAATGCAGAGTCGCACTGCCCAAGTATGAACTCCAGAATGGAGTGTACCTCTGGAGAGACAATCACTTCCCTAGCTTCCTTGCATGCAACTGCACTATCCTAGTGCAATATGCTCCCCTCTCTGAAACAGGCCAATTTGGAGAGGGATAGGACAGGATAATAACCCTTCATCCTCCCCATCCACTTTGGAGCAATTTAGTTGAATACTAAGGTTCAGATCCAGAAAACAATCATGTATCTTAACATGACACAAGCAAGTAGGTCCCATGGATGCCAATTATTTCAACGGGATTATTCACATGTGTCAAGCTACAAACAAAAGGTTTGCAAGAACCCTTGCTTTCTACTGAGTATTAAAGAGAGTAAGGGGTCTGAGACCATACATAAGATGCAGTGTTTTTTTTAAAGACTTATTATAAACAAAATTTTATCTATTTTCAACAGTGTAAGTGTTTGCCAAATAACAAAATCATACACAGGTGTTTGTAAACACTTAAATAAATCCTTTGTCTTTTTTGAAAACTATGTGCTTTTTAAACTGAATTTGAAATAGAAACACATATTCCTTGTATCACAAATTACACAGTTTATGTGGTGAAAAATTACTATATTAAAAACTGAATAATCTATTTATCTATTTGCACAGAAGTTTCAATACTCCGCCATGTAAAGGCAGCAGTTATAGCAAGTATAAAGTATGTTTATTTTGAGAATGGCAAGAAATTCTCGAATGTAAATTTGTCAACACCTTGGGAAGGGGAAGATCATGTCAATAAGATCAGAAGAGGGACCTATTAAAAGAATATTTGCCTGAATTTAAACAGAGCTGTGGCACTTTTTGGATTTATTTTTACTTAAAAGACTAAACAAAAGCCACAAAAACATAAAATTTCCATTTTTAAAGTTGTATCCATGAGGTTTTTACACTGCTACCCCCAATACTCCAGTTCAAGCCAACGAGGTAATAATGGAGAATATATTTGTTGAAGCTCAATATTTCCACTATCTCCCAGTGGACCTAATTAAATGATCATCCTTGTGCCCAACTAGATCTGGGGGAGCAGACCCTTCCACACAAAACCCCAATTACTTCATTAAGGTTCCACCTCCATGATCAGACTGCAGGATTAGGGCCTAAATAAGAATTTTTTTCTAATAAAAGGAAATCTTATCTAACTTGCATTTTAAGCAAGGATTGGAAACAAGAAAGAGGAATACCAATTGCTGAGCAGGGTGGAAAAGTAACTTGCCTATTCACTTACACAAAAAAGGAACATTTTTCTTTTTCTCCTTTATACCATCTCCTGTGTTGCATAATATCAAAGACTGGCAGACTTACAGATCAAAATGTTAAGCTAAAACTGTTATATCAAAGAAGAGGAACAGTTAAAAAAGATCAAAAATGATGAGAAGCTGAAATGTATTGCTTTGTTAATATAACATTATTATATAGTTAGTTCAATTTCAAAGGCAAAGCTGGTAGCACCGTCTATTATTTATGTTGCCTGACATTTTCCATTGTAAAATCCTGTTTTTGCTTGTAACTAACTGTTTGGACTGCCAGGTGTCTATCACGGGCTGAACTTTTTGGGGAAATTTTCAGCCAGAACGATTCAGCCATTTCAGAGTATGAAGCTAGGGAAAATACATTGTTCTCCTCACATTAAAAAATTCCAGTGACCTTTTCTTTGAAAAGCTCTAGGTCCTCCATGAATTGGAGCAGGGGTTTGAAATTTGGCATGGAGATGCAAGGTGTGTCCATGTGACTCAAAGCACCCCCTTACTCATACCCTACACACTACTGTAATATTCTTTGTACAAAATATGCCTAGTGAGGTATCATTGAAAACTAATAACTTACTGGTCAATCATATGTATGCCTCAACATTATACGTAAAGTTATGAATTCCACCTGTATGATGTTATTAGCACAGGTTCAAAAGCAGACAGTCCTGCCTAGGCAAAAGTTGTTAAACAGGTTTATCCTCAACCAAGGAGTATGTTTATCTCAATTTACATATAAGCAGTAAACAGGTTCATCTGAACAAGAGGGTTGGGGGAGAAGGGCGAAGATAGCAGAGGACACAGCAATTTGCATTCCAGCAAACACAATTGGGAGAAAAAAAAGAGTATGAAGCTTCTTCCATCAGCAGACTCCATGTCACCTTCCTCACTGCTTGAATAAATTTTACTTTGGGGGGTAACCTTCCAAATAATCCATTTAAAAGGTTTACAGCTCTATAAAGACAGAGGGCTGAACCTCTAGTGATAAGCAATTGAAGCAACTAATTGAATACAATATTAGTGTATCATGTAAGGTCTTTTATGAATGCCTATAAGTTACAACACGCTTCAAAAGTGGCTCTTGGGTGGTGGTTGACAGTAAGTAGAGGGTATGGCAATAGAGGGAGGCCAAGAAGCAAGACCTTTGAATCTTCTGACGTTTGCACGGTGACTCGGCGCTGTGCTGGTAAAAAGGTGCATGGAGGTTGGGGGGTAGCCTTGATCTATAAAGTTGCCTCAGATATTTCCTCCTGGGGGCCAGAGTATAAATACCCAAGGAATGCAGAGTTGATCTCAAGTTTTTTAGTGAGTGCAGGGATTCATTCATTTTCTCATTAAAGAGATTCGACCTGTTAAAAGGAAGGTCCTGGATGGTGTTTTGGACCTCCCCAGGAAATCCTGATGATTGCAGCCAGGAGTCCCCCCTTCATGATTAGCCAAACTTCTAGAAGCTGTGTCTGCCACATCCACTGCAACCTGAAGAGCTACCTTTGCCACTAGCTTTCCCTCATCTAAGAGAGATTGAAATTGGACCATCCTCTGTGGAAAGCTCTGTGAAGACTGCAAGCCTAGAACAGGTATTAAAACTGTATTTTGCTAACAACACTCGGCAGTCAGTGACAGAAAATTGCAGGTCTGTGGAGCCCACCTTACTCAGGCCCGGTGGCTGCAAGGTGTCCAGGAGCCAGTGTTGAGAGTCCTGGACCTCCTCTAATGGGATCGGTAGGTTTCTGGCCACTTCTTGTAACAGCTCCTGGTATTGACAATGGTCATCCAGCAGAAAAGGCGAGGAAGGAGTGACTGCTTTGTCCGGGGAAGAGTCACCTGTCGGAATTGTTGGTATCTGCGGATCCAGTTCCACCTCTTCCTCCTCACACACCAACAGAACCAACTGGCAAGAGGAAGAAGAGCAGTATGACTCCTGAGAGGGGCCAGATGCCAGCCATAAGGATCCCACAGACCAGAAAAAGGGATCAATCGATTGCAAAGGACCCCAAGGAAAATGGAACTAGTGGCCTCTGGGGAGCTTGTACCTGGTGGAATGGCAAGCATAACCCTTTGACTGTCTATCAGGGCTCAACTGCCTTTGCGGAGATACCAGTGCAGTCATCTCCTCTGAGTCATCTGAGTCCAAAAACTGCTCCATCGGTAGCAGCAGTGCCATTGGTACTGGGGCATTCCTACCAGATGGTTGGAGGTGAGACAGCTCCTGGGTCAGTGATATAGGCTCCCCCTCAGGAGTAAGGGCATCCGTTAGGAGGGCTGGAAAGAAGCAGAGACTGTGGATAAGGGAGGAATATATCCTTTGGTGTTATACACGTCTCGGTGCACCCTGATGTTCAAGGGGTTCCTGCAGTTAAGTCTGACAGATCCAGTGCAGCAACCAGATGGTCTTTAAATAGATAAGACAGTACTGATAATGGGTCCAGACCCGAACTTGCAGACAGAATTGGCAAGCAGCTATCCTTATGCTTCAGTACTGAGGTGACAGATGGAACTGGCGGATATTTCTTTTTATGTATCTTGTCCTCAGATCTGAGGGTCTTCATTAGAGCTGGGTTCTTAGATTCTGCTTGCAATGTCTCACCCAACCTGGACCAACTCAGGGAGGAAGTGTGTTTCTTATGGCCAGTCCTCAACAGGAATCTGTCCTTGTGCCCATGAAAGAGCCCTCTTCTCTCATGGGGAACCCTGGAAGAAGAGTCCTTGGACTTAAATGTTGACAGCTCCACTCCAGGCATAGATGCGAGAATTAGGAGTGCGGGGGGTGCTGCAGCAGGGCTCCACTCCTGGCCCCACATGCAGGATCCCAGCTGCTGGCCTCACATCCGGACTCCACTCCTTGCCCTGCACATGGGGTCCCGGCCCCACTCCTGGGGTTCCGGCTGCGACCCCCGCGCCCAGGATCTGCTCCTGGCCCTGCCCCTGCCCCCAACTGTGGCCCCAGCCTCAGCCTCTTTATCCCATCTGTGTCTCCCCTTCCCAGAGACACAGCCCTGCTCCCGGCCACAGCTCTGGGGGGGATGGGGCAGAAAAGGGTAAGGGGGCTGGCTTTCAGCACCCCCACTATTAAAAGTGTTCCAGTGCCACCTACTCCAGGGCAAGTGCTTGGAAGGGCACAGCTAGGCTGCTGAGACCGAAGTACAGTAGGCTGTCCCTGGCCTAGATCGGAGAGAGGCCTCATAGCCTTCTCCATCAGGTGCTTCCGTAGGTGCTTCCCGGGCTTCTTGAGTTCTGTATGGGAAGGAGCAACACGTACTGCACTTTGCAGAGATGTGTGCTTCACCCAGATTGTACAGATAACACTGATGTTCGTCACTGATGAAGACGAATCGAGGACAAGAGGTGCAATTCTTGAATCCTGGGACTCTGGGCACAGTCCTGGAGCCAGGGGATTGGTTCGCCAACTGGGGAGAATTAGGCCTGAATAAAGACTGGGAGTGGATGGGTCACTACAAAAAAGTAATCTTCCCTCTGCTGATACTCACACCTTCTTATCAACTGTTGGAAATGGCTGACGTCCACCTTGATTGCATTGGCCTCGTTAGCATGACAAAAGTAATTTTCCTTCTCTTGATATTCACCCCTTCTTGTCAACTGTTGAGAATAGGCCACTTCCACCTTGACTGAATTGGCCTTGTTAGCACTGACCCCCCCCACTTGGTAAGGCAAATCCCATTTTTTCATGTGCTGTTTATATATACTGCTTACTGTATTTTTCACTCCATGCATCTAATGAAGTGGGTTTTAGCCCACGAAAGCTTATACCCAAATAAATTTGTTAGTCTCCAAGGTGCCACAAGGACTTCTCGTTGTTTTTGCTCATACAGACTAACACGGCTACCACTCTGAAACCAGGAGAAAGAAATATTCTATACTATTCAATAGACTTTTTAACTGCTAAATACATATCTAAGAATATAACTATTTACAAATGTTTTCTATATAGGTTATGAAACAAAGTGAAGGGGGACATGATTCCGATCAGGCCACACGGTGATAAGAAGGAACTGGAGAGGCATCAACCTACACTGCCTCTTATACTCTTGGTCGGGAGCACGAGGAGAGCTACTGTGCATGTGCAGGCCAATGGATGCTGCTTTGAAGAACTTCCAGACTTTGGTGCATGGCGTACATGCACACCCACATGTAGAATACACATAGTGACATCACTCGAAGAAGAATTAGAGACGGTTTCATAATGCATATGGGAGCCAAATTAAGGTTGCATAGACAACCTTCATTGTGGCATTTTCTAACTTCTGGGTACTTAACTTTGCAACATAATAATGTTCTTTTAAGACAGTTGTGTGTGTGTAATCTTATTTATATACACATGTACACATTATTGAGTAAATGGTGTATTAGTTCTATTTCATGACATGTATATGCTGTAATTGAAATTAAAACGAAACTGAAAAGTTCAACATATATACCTGTTTTGTAGGTTTATGTGTTCCATGAGTCACTCTCTTAGATTTTCCACCTACTTGCCATTTAGACTTACCTGTAAAGAAAACAATTATTTTAATCAGCAATAACTATTTTAGGAAGATACATTATTCTAATATTTAAGCAGCCAAGCTTGTAGTGTGCTAACAACAGTGCACTACACTCATAAGATAGATGAGGGGAACAATTAATGAATTAAACCAATTTGCAAAATTGTATGTACTGAATTTGATACTTATTTCCATCGGTTCTAACTGAAGGAAAGAACTGAAGATACAATTTAAAAGTTGGCAAATATAAGCATGAGACAGAAAAATTTAGAGATTTTTCTACACAAGGATGGACTGCTTTCCAAAGGTGCTAAGCACTTCGAAAACCAGGTAATTATCATCTAGAACAGGGGTCGGCAACCTGCAGCACGCGAGCTGATTTTCAATGGCACTCACACTGCCCAGGTTCTGGCCACCGGTCCGGGGGACTCTGCATTTTAATTTAATTTTAAATGAAGCTTCTTAAACATTTTAAAAACCTTATTTACTTTATATACAACAATAGTTTAGTTATGTATTATAGACTTATAGAAAGAGACCTTCTAAAACGTTAAAATGTATTACTGGCACGCGAAACCTTAAATTAGAGTGAATAAATGAAGACTCGGCACACCACTTCTGAAAGGTTGCCGACCCCTGATCTAGAAGTTAAATACACCACTTTTATATACAGCTCAAATATGGTTAGAGTTTGCAGGTAAAGTCAACAAATATTGGTGTTTTAGCCTTTATCCATTGCTTATTTTAATCAAAATTTTATTACAGGATTGAAATAAGGGATATTGGTTGGGAAAACAGAAATGGAAAAGTTTAGCCATTAACTATTTTTCCTGAAGAACTGTTTATACAGCCCGGACAGTTGGCTTACATGCCCCTTCCAACAGGTGGAGACAGGAAGAAACTGAGTGCTCTTATGGGGACACCATTTTTATATTGTTTTTGAGAGCTCTTTGCAGGCTCCCAGTTGAATGATCTGGCAGTAAGTCTTATAAACTACAATAGAATGAATAAACAAAAAAAATGAAATATAATTCCTCAGAATAAGCGTGTAGTATGTCTACTTTAACACAATACTCTCAGATTTATAATTAGCAGGTAAGAAATTTCCTTTCTTTGAATGTTTTCATAAGGAATGGGATCTTTTGAATTTAAAAAGGAATTTGCTCAAAGATAGATCTAATTTCAAAAGCTATTTCTTTTATGTTATTTTTTTCTTGATTTATTCCTCTGATTTGATGTCTTACCTTACAAAAATATATAAAATGTAAAAGTTACAGGGTCCTATTTTCAAAGTGTAAGCAATTGAGACCAAATGCTAATTATGGTAAATGTACTTTCTGACACTAGGTATATGTTTAGAGGAAAGATTCAGACATCTTACTGAACTGATCATATTATTTAATGAAATAAAAGCAACTAAACAACTGAGTGGACTTAATATAGGTCATGGGGTAGGCAACCTATGGCACGTGTGCCGAAGGTGGCAAGCGAGCTGATTTTCAGTGGCACTCACACTGCCCGGGGTCCTGGCCACCGGTCCAGGGGGCTCTGCATTTTAATTTAATTTTAAATGAAGCTTCTTAAACATTTTAAAAACCTTATTTAATTTACATACAACAGTTTAGTTATATATTATAGACTTATAGAAAGAGACCTTCTAAAAACGTTAAAATGTATTACTGGCACGTGAAACCTTAAATTAGAGTGAATAAATGACGACTCGGCACACCACTTCTGAAAGGTTGCCAACCCGATATAGGTCCTTGCTATACAAAGTTGGAAACCACTCTTGAATTTTAGAACTGACGCACTGAGTTTTAACAGATATTTTGGGGCCAAATTCACGGACAGGGTCAGCTGTTTTACATTGTTCTGGTGATGTAATGCCACTGGCTGAATCAGTTAAACCAGGTTTATTGCTATTTTGTGGTGGAGGAGCATACTAGTGAACCAGGCCTTTCATTTTTAGACAAAAACTACATTACCTGCTTTAGACTTCTTCTTAAAAACATTGAGTATACCACAGTTACAAGCACAAATAAATTAAAGATTCTGAACTCAACGTGAGCAGGTTTCAAAAATAAAAATGAGATACTGTGTGTTAGCAATAAGAGATTGTCCACAGAATACATATTACACTCCCTATTCATTGAAAACCTCAAATTCCAGATGAGATATATGCCAGGATTAGAAAGATTAAAATATTACCACAACTGAGTGCAATCTGAAACTGTTTGCATTCCCAGAAGGCAGAATTTTGTGTGTGTGTGTAAATGGCACAGAAAACTTGCACAATGAGTCCATTTTCAAGCATATCAAAATAGATATGCCAGTACTAAAGAGGATGAAGGATAAAAAAAAAAAAAAGCATCTCTTTAGAAGGCACAAAAAAATGTGATTTATGAGTAAAACCTGGGAAATGTTTGAACAAGTCAGGTGCAGAGATTAAAGCAATTTCCAGGCAGACTGAATATGCAAGGCAAGTACATAAAAAGCACAACACTTACGTCAACACTGGATTTTGGCAATTTAAGACAGGTAGTATTTTTGGAAGGATTTTTAAACAATTTATTCCGTGTATACGACAAACAAGTTTGTCTTTCATCATCAGCCATGCTTTCTTGCTTCACTACCCTTTTTTATTCAACAAATATTTTTATGGCTAATGTACAATAATTTCCTTTCAGTATTCATGAGCAGTGCCACAACGATGAGTGTTATTCAAGACTTTGTATTTGTGAGGCCTACTAGTCTGTAACTGTAAAATATTAGATTGTTCATGAGATAGAAATCGGGTATGAAGCCTTTTGCTTATGAGGTACTTATTCAATTTTAGATTAGAACAGTAGGGACCAACGATCACCACCTCGTCAGTTGTTAACTAGCCATTGTAACATAAGCGAATTAGTGAAGTTCTGGGTACTCAGGGAGTTTCAGATATAACTTATAATTTAGGTCCATTTAATCTTTGACTGGTAAATCTAGAGGGGAGAGGTTGGGTCATTATGTAGAGAGACTGTACATCTCATCAGAAGGACAAAGTGCCAGTATCTCTAAAACAAACAATTGTTAAACTACACTCAAAAAGGCATCTTTTACACTGACAATCTCAGCAATTATCATTGTCTCACATCTTTTCTTGGGGAACTTTACTGAGAAAGGAATGCAACTCTGAGAATAGCCGGAGTCAGATTTCTCTGACATCTTTCAATCTGGTACTAGGCAGCAGCACTATACAGACCACACTTGTCTCAAAAATCATCACAGTGGTGGACAAGGATCAAGTATCCATTGTTTCTTTTACATCTATCGTTGCCTTTGACACTGTTGACTATGAGGTGTTGTCAGTGAACCCTGGCAGGGATGGAAAGAAACACACTTGAGTAACTCTGTTATTTCCTCTCTGAGTACACTCCAAGTGTAGGGCTAGGTAATTGCTCATTTTTCTCCAGGATTCTCATGTGGTGTCCCACAAAGTTCTATTCTGCCACCCATCCTCTTCCATGTGTATGCAAGATATCTAGAGAAGATAGTGAGAAAGTCTGGCTTGTAGTGTTATCACACTATGCTGACACCACTCAGCTCAATTATTTCTTTTTCACTGGCCCAAGATGGTGCAATTGTTCATCTTAGCCAGTCTTTGGCATTTGGATAAGAAGTGGCTGCCTGGAGCTCCTTTCAAATAAAACAACACAGGCAATGCTGCTTGTCTGGAGGAAGCAACCAGTGGGCAGAGAGACATTATTTTTGGCCCTCTGAATGTGGGTGTACACTCTCATTTTATTATTAAAGTTTGTAACCTTATTGGATTCTCAGCTACTTTTGAATGTTCAACCAGGCATTTTCAATCACGAATCCTCAACTCCAGCATGCATTTCTTCCTTTGGTCCAAGACAGCCAAAATTTGTTGATCTCCATCACATACTGCAAAGCCTATTCATTCTATCAAGCTTTTTCTAAAAGTGTAGGTTATTATTTTCCAAGTATCCAAGATGTGCCGTACACCTCCGCACCAAATAAAATATGTTCCCTATCCTGAAGTGCTTACAGTCTAAAGCCCCAATACTGCAACGTGCTCTGACTGGCCAGACCCTTCTGTGGCAATCAAATGACTTCAGACAAAAAGGGAATAAGGGGAAGAGAACAGTTACAAATACAAGATTACGTGGTTACTTTGGCATGTCATACATGTTTCTTAAATTTACAAAGATATTTAGATATTTTTATTTTGGGTTTAGTGAAAAAGGTCTCACATGGGAAGTGTTTTAAGTATTATTGATATGGTATCAACTTTGATTTTGCAATACAATCTTTGTAGATTGTTTGCCTATGTGCCTCAAGTTTTCTGATAGGTACATTAAGTAATTAAAAAGTACATCATTCCTTGATTCCTGTATGCTGAACTGCCACAATTTTTTTAATTGGGCCAGGGTTACCCAGGCCCAATATGCATTAACAATCACAGTCCTGATGAGGGAGCCTAGATACCATTCTTATTCCACATACAGTTGACAAATGCATATTAATTCTGGAATGGCTAGAATATATCTCTACCCCAATATAACACGACCCAATATAACACGAATTCGGATACAACGCGGTAAACTAGCGCTCCGGGGGGCAGGGCTGTGCACTCCAGTGGATCAAAGCAAGTTCGATATAACGCAGTTTCACCTATAACGCGGTAAGATTTTTTGGCTCCTGAGGACAGCGTTATATCGGAGTAGAGGTGTATCAGAAAAATACATATACCAATTCCTTCCTAATGGAGCTAAACTCTGCCACAACAACATACATACCCCTTTGCCAAGGGAGGAGGCAGGGGCGCAGAAGCTAGCTATGCAACTCTTTACACCAGCTGAGTTCCCTTCCACAAGGGGAATTATCTGTTTCCTGCTATGACCAGATTCTGGTCACTTTAGTTTGTGTGAGCAGTGCAAAGAGGTCAGATCATAAATGAGAATTTGGCTCACTGTCTTTATGAACAAAATTACATTTGTATAACCTGTTAAATGTTAAAATAGAGCCGGCAAGACCAAAAGAACCAGGAAATTATGAGTTATGGCATGATTGTCTGGGTGTTAACTTCTCCTGTAATGTCCAAGTATGTGTGACAAACACCATTTAAAAATCACATCTGAATTTAACAGAGGCTGGAGTTTCACATTAATATTCATTCTCTAGGCATCTCTGTCAGCAAACTGTTAAACTCCTCTACAAACAAGCATCTAAGAGCATGTTGAAAGTTTCTAAGAGAATATTACAAGCAATCCAGAACTAAAGAAAGTAATTCTATTTAAAGAGAAGCCTCCCATCCTGCCACAAATGCCTCAAGTATATAATTGCTAAATGTATTCTATGTTCCTCTTTCAGCATCATAAAATAGTTGTTCATATTACTACCTTCCTCAAAGCTGTAATTCTGAATTATAAGTGATTTTAAGCCCTGATCTTGTAAACACTCAGGAAAGTATTTAACTGTAAGCATATGAGTAGCCCCAATGAAATCAATGGACCTACTCACACACTTAAAATTAAGCATGAACAAGTGAGTTTACAAGATTGGGGACTAAACAGATGCATTTTGGGATAACAGTGGTAAATGAAGCAACAATGAAAAATTGCTCCTGTTAAATATCCATATATTTATGTTATTCAGAATGTGCATGTAAAGTTAATTGTTTTCTCATACCAAAGTCATTAAAAAAAGCTTTAAATTTTCCAGTTGAAAATCTAGTTCTACATTTCTAAATCTAATCTATATTTAGACATAATTAAGCATGCCGAAGAATCTGTTTTTCCCTGTTTAGAACATTTTGTGATTAGAGCTGATAAACAATGACTTGTATCTGTTGTACTACTTCAGCAGGAATGAGATTTGCCACAGACACAAATTGACAAATATAGAATGGCTGCAGGTATCAAATAAACAATCAAAGTGATTGGAAAACAAGTTATCTGAGCATTTTTGTTCTGATTACTGGCCTAGTGGATTGGCAGAAGCAGTAAAAGTGGCATAATATGATTTTAGTAAGGCTTTTCACTCTGTCCCACACGACATTTTCATATGCAAACTAGGGCCTAGAAGAAATTACTGTAAGGTGAGCGCACAAATGATTGAAAGACTGTACTCAAAGAGAAGTCACCAATGGTTTGCTGTTGAACTGGGAGAGCATATCTAGTGGGCTCCGCAGTGGTCAGTCCTGGATCCAGTACAATTCAATATTTTCATTAATGACTTGGATAACAGAATGGAGAATATGCTTATAAAATCTATGGATTACACCAAGCTGGGAGTGGTTGCAAGTGCTTTGGAGGACAGATTAGCATTCAAAATGACCATGACAAATTGAAGAATTGGTGAGAAATCAATAGGATGAAATTCAATAAAGATAAGTACAAAGTACTTCACTTAGGAAGGAAAAATCAAATGCACAACGACAAAATGGGAAATAACTGGTTGGTGGTAGTACTGCAGAAAAGGATCGGGGGGTTATTAATGGCTCACAAATTGAATGAGAGTCAACAATATGATGCAGTTGGGAAAAGGCTAATATTCTGGGATGTATTAACAAGAGTGTTATATGTAAAAGACGGGGAGGAAACTGTTCTGCTCTACTTGGCACTGGTTAGTCCTCAGCTGGAGTACTCCGTCCAATTCTGGGCACCACATTTTTGGAAAGATGGTGAAAAGTTGGAGAGTCCAGAGGAGAGCAACAAAAATGATAAAAGGTTAATGAGGAAAGGTTAAAAAAAACGGGGCATGTTTAGTCTTGAGAAAGAAGACTGCCCACTGAAGGTAGGACAAGAAATAATGGGTGTAATCTGAAGCAGGAGAGTTTTAGGTTAGATAGGCAGTTAAATCCTGGAATAAGCTTCCAAGGAAGTTTGTGGAATCCCCGTCACTGGAGGTTTTTAAGAATAGGATGGATAAATACCTGTCATGGATGGTCTAGGTTTACCTGGTCCTGCTTCCTCAAGGACCCTTCCAGCCCTGCATTTCTATGATTCTTCCTTTTTATTTTAGGTTTTTCTGCTACAACTCCCCCCCCCCCCCCCCCCCAAATCATCCCATTTTATGTATTCACTTTGGTGTTGACATTTAGCCTTGCCAGCGAGAACATATGCTAAGGACCTGGCTCCACAATAATTAACGGCAACACTTCTACTCAGTGTTACACTAGTTTAGGTACAACAGTACTTATCACAGAAAAAATATTCAAAAATACTAGTATTTTAAGACGAAGACATTTTAAAATGTTGGATCTTCCAAAATACAGATTTAGGGAAAAAGGAGTACCCAGATGCTGTAAGTATAAGCTTTCAGTTTCCAGGGAAGACAACAGTCCGCACTGATCTTGCACACCACTAAGGTATAATTCAAAAGCAGAATTAATATTCACATCCAACAAACCAACAGTTCTATCAAACTAATTATACTGTATTAAGATCATAGCTGGAAAAGTACAGCTGTGAAATGGTACTTCAAGGGCACCAGTGAAAATTCCATGTCTCCACATTGTGTCTGTTTAAACATTTTAACACTGATTCTGAGTGGTGATGGCCTACTTTCATTTTCATATTCAGGGAAAATTAAATAGATATTATCCACCTGAAACCTAGCCAATTTAAAGAAGTTTCAGATACTGCAACTGAATCCTTCTATCAATTTCTGCAGTTTTACAACACTTTCCTAATTTTCCAAATGTTTTCTCTCCTCCATTTCTGTAACAGTAGTAGGGTAAAAACAATTCAGGAAGAACTGTGATTTTTAAGTTGATGGTGTCCCTTTAAAGGCAGAACAGTTTATGGAAAATCTTGACTCTAAAATTTTGAAAATGCTTTGATGTTCACTAATGATAAACACTATATTGTTAAATATTATTACTCTGACATGGACAAAGTTTGTTAGAAGTTTTTTTTTAAAGTGACAGTTTGTATATGCACTGGAGCTCTTATATTTGTAATTTTTCAAAATGTTTTCATATTCATATATACAGATCAACTTTGCTCACAATGGCACTTACAGAAAAGGTTTTGTATCCCATTCTAAGGTACATATTCAAAAGGGATAGCCTCTCATTAATTAACATTTTAATTCTGAGACACCAAAGTCCAGACCCCCAACAACATTATGAGACTTATGCAGATAAAACATTTAAAAAAAGGCAACTATAGCATCTATGTTTAATTTAAAAAAAAAGTAGCAACAGAGTTGTCTTAGATACTATGGTGATGAGTGCCAAATAATCACCTAGTTAAAGAAAGACTGTTGTACTTGAGCACAACAATGCAGTCAATATATTTCCTTGTTCTGATGGCTCTGCTGTCTCCAATTTACTGTTAACAGATTTTTCAATTTAATATTTATGGTTTAGACATAAACGTTCTTCCACTTGAACAGTGGCAACATCCCATTCTTGTGAATGTGTTCACACTGTAAGACTCTGAAAATACATGTTCCTTCTTAGCAAGAATTATTTGCAACTCATTGCTGTGCACAGAGAAAGCAAATAGTTTATAGTAACTTACTCTAAAACTAGGCAGAGACCCCAGTGTTTGAGCTATGACACGTTCTCTAATTTTTTCCCATTTGATCATCTGGGGCCTGGGGAAGGGGGGCTTTCAGGGAACAGTATTGGGGACAAAAGGGTTTCTGGTCATCCCCTTGTTTTTATTTTGTTTAGATATTTGAGCTCCTGAAGAGCGAGAGTCAAGCTCCATTCCTGTCCCTCCTTCAGACCATAGGGAGAGTCTCCTTTCCCTTCTTTACACTTGAAATTCTCTTACGTTCTTTGTAGGTGTGATATAGATGGAGTAAAATCATGTAAAACTCTTTCTTCTCAACTGGTACAGCCCCACGTTTTTACAACCCTTACCCAGAGCAGAAAGGACACCTCTCTAATTTCCCTGTTTAAAGGGTAAACAGAGTGAAGGAGTGTTGCCGAAGTGAATACTGAGATAGAAGGCTAGAGTCTCCCAATGAAAAGAGAAAGCCTTAATTTATTTCCTTTCTTTCTTCTTTTCCTTCTCATAGAAGTTAAGTGTATTGTACCTGATAGGGAAATAGCAGTTGTCCCTTTTCTCCAGCTTGATTCAGAGAGAGACAAAATAAATCTGACAGCCACTTCTTAAACAACTAGCCATTGTTCTGCCTTGTCTTACTACATATAGCTAATTTAAGGATTCACATGTCAGCAGTAACCAGTAAGAAAAACAGATGCCATATTGATAATTCTGCTATATCAGTGGTTCCCAAACTTTAATAACCTGTGAACCCCTTTCACTAAAATGTCAAGTCTTGCAAACCTCCTCCTAAAAATGAATATTTCCAGGGATTTTCTCATTTAAATAAGTATAAATTATTAAAGCAGTGATCTTGGAAATATAAAATTTGTTTTTATGACATGCGTATTACACACTATTTACTATTAATTATTAGTTATCATTACAGTATTTTTATTACATTATGAAAACATCTAGATCTCACTATCGTAGCTTGTATCACTTTGAATAAGCCTGTTATAAGATAAGGCTCCTATGTTTCATCAAGGAGTAGCAGATGTGAAAGAATGAAGGTATTTAAGAAGCCAACTCAAAGAGTTCCTCCTACACAAGCATTCAGGTCTTGAGCAGTCCAGGCAAACAATGCACATTACAACAAATCTTAAACTTGTTCTTCATAATAATTTTAAAAACAATACTAGCTGCCTATTTAATTTTAAAAACAGCAAAAAATATCCACCTCCCTTTGCATTTCTTATAAAGAGTCTTGAAGTTTAAATCTCCTCAGTGTAATAGAGATGCTTGCTTTGATCTGCTTCGCTCTTGGAAGTCCAGGGGCTCTGGGCTGCTGGCCCTGGGCTGCCCGGGTCCCTAGGGACAGCTCTGTCTGCCATTAGGGAATTTTTTCCCAAGAACCCCCTTTAACATTTTGTGAACCCCAGTTTGGGAACCACTGTGCTATATATAAAAGCTTTGCAGACTGTGCTTATACACTTCAGGCAGGAACTCCAGTGAGGCAGGATAGTTGGGATAAGGCTGCAGTAAAAAGGTCAGAGGCTGACACTGTAGAGTCTTAATGTCCTTTGAAATACTGGGCAATTGTAACCCATGTTCATTTTGTTTTATAGTTGATAAACACAAAGGATATAGCTATCCTCCTTGTTTGCCAGAGTTCAACAAGAGTGTTAGGTAAAGACCCTGAATATTCCAGTGCTGAAGTTCCTACAGCACTTCAGAATTTGCCTGACACTTCCTGTCTCCCGCTCTGTGCGGTCAGCACTTCCAGGATGGGATATCTGAATAAGTTTTTACCCATTCCCACCACACACTCTACCTCTAGGGTTTGTTTCCTAAAGCGATGGGATTATGCCTTGCTCTTGCACTTTCCCTTCTCATGCGCCTCCCACACACACACACACAGACCCTGGAAGGAGGAAGAAAACCCTTGGGCTGTGTGGACTCATCAATGGACTTTGTTTTGGGGGGTTGAGTTTTATTTACAGATTATTTTATATTAATAAACCAAGTCCCAAAAGAAGGTATTTTTGACCAACAAAAAGCCTGAAGTGTATTTAAACAGTCCAAGAGGGGAAACTGAGGCAGACTGCCTGTAGCGTAAACCCAGCTCACAAGGGAGCACAAAGGAGGCTGACTGTAACCAGCCTGGTTACAGTCAACAAAAGGGGACAAAACAGTAAAGATACCTTTTATTTCATCTTTATCAAATTTTTGTATACATTTTACAAAATTATAATTTAATTAAACAGGAAGCATACTGAAGAAATTATTTTAAAATATTGATGATATCTATGTTTTAAGCAGTTATCAAATTTAAGATACAATTTTTAGGTATAAACATTTTTACTTCAAACAAACTTCTTTTTTGGGTGGGAGAATAAGGGAAGGTTGGGGAGAAGGAAGTTAAATACTTACTATCGTCCTCTTTGCTTTCCAGTGGGACACTCCATGCAATAAGGTTTCTTGCTGTACGACCCTCTTCTGCAACAATTTTCCTCACTTTGTCATGACTATTAGAGCGCTGGAAAGAAGCCTGAAAATGTGAAATACAGGAAAAATGCATCATCCTATTTCAAGCTAATATATTAATTATCTCAAAGCATTAATGCTAAAACATCCAAAAAGGGGCTTGCGGTTGACAATCCTCACATAAGTATAAATATTAACTACTATTTGTAAAATACCTGTTTTATCTATTTGTAAAATCTGTGAGATGGGTATTGTATTTTCACTATCTATTAGAAACTGTGTGGGTGGCATGGATATACTCATTCATTTTCACAGAGAAGAGGCATGGATCATAGCTCCTACCTGTCTTCTAGCAGAATGTTTTATCAGAATGGGAACTAGTGTCTAGCCCTCAGCTGGGGTTTGTCTACACCTGACTTTTTTTAACCTTGATTAAATTGATTGCCAGCACTGGAGAAGTGTTTACACCTTTATGAGTGTGTTCACCTTGTGTTAACCGCACCTGCTGCACCTTGATGTGGCTGCTGCTCCTAAACCTGGATAAATCAGAAGGACTGAGCACAAGGCAAACATCTAGCCCCGTAAAAAACAAACAAAAACCACCTCACTGGTTATAGAAATGGAACCAAGCTACCACTCCATTACAGATGGCTGCCAATGCCTTATGTTTCATGAAGGGTTCTGGAGAAAGCCAGTCTGTGGAAGCCAAGACCCCACAAAGGCGGATGATGCAGCAAGAAAACACTTCAAAGTTGGTTATTGGAATGCAAGAACAATGTTTCAAACATCAACAATCTCGCAAATCATGAGGGAAATGGATAACTATGTACTCAAAATCCTGGACATCAGTGAGAGCAGATTGACCAAGTGTGGACATGAAGCACTTCTAGCACGAAAAGAAAATTTTCATTTGTTCAAGTCATTGTGATAACAAACACTGAGTGGGAGTAGCATTCATTACGACAGACTGGGCATACATCGTCAGCTGGGCATACATCAACCAACACATCATATATGCCAGACTAATTCGAAATGGCAATGTCGATTTCGGCGCTACTCCTCTCGTCGGGGAGGAGTATAGAAATCGATTTTAAGAACCCTTTATGTCGAAGTAAATGGCTTCATTGTGTGGATGGGTGCAGGGTTAATTCGATTTAACGCTGCTAAATTCGAACTAAACTCATAGGCCTGGTCTACACTACGACTTTAATTTGGATTTAGCAGCGTTAAATCAAATTAACCCTGCACCCGTTCACACAACTAAGCCATTTAATTCGACATAAAGGGCTCTTTAAATCGATTTCTGTACTCCACCCTGACGAGCAGAGTAGCGCCAAAATCGATTTTATCATTTCGAATTAGGGTTAGTGTGGCCGCAAGTCGATGGTATTGGCCTCCGGGAGCTATCCCACAGTGCACCATTGTGACCGCGCTGGACAGCAATCTGAACTCGGATACACTGGCCAGGTAGACGGGAAAAGCCCCGCGAACATTTGAATTTCATTTCCGGTTTGCCCAGCGTGGAGAGCACAGGTGACCACAGATTAGCTCATCAGCACAGGTAACCATGCAGGCCGATAATCAAAAAAGAGCATCAGCATGGACCGTACGGGAGGTACTGGATCTGATCGCTATATGGGGAGAGGATTCAGTGCTAGCAGAACTTCGTTCAAAAAGACAAAATGCAAAAACTTTTGAAAAAATCTCCAAGGGCATGATGGAGAGAGGCCACAATAGGGACTCAGATCAGTGCCGTGTGAAAGTCAAGGAGCTCAGACAAGCCTATCAAAAAACAAAGGAGGCAAACGGTCGCTCCGGGTCAGTGAACGTGAGGACAGGAGGGACCAACATGAGGAGAGGAGAGACGCTCGAGATGAGAGGTGACGGCAGGAAGATCAGAGGAGGCAGGATGCAACGCTGGGGCTGCTGCGTGAGCAAACAGACATGCGCTGCCGCCGCCTCTGCCTCCTCGTCTCGTTTTTCTGGTCCTGGCTCAGCATAAACTCCACAAGAACGCGCAAGGTGTTTACAATGTTCATGACTGCTGCCTTGAGCTGAGCGGACTCCATGCTTGCCATGGTATGGAGTCTGCAGTGTTCACTCAGGAAAAAAGGCGCGAAATGGTTGTCTGCCGTCCGTTGCTTTCATGCAGGGAGGGAGGAGGCTGTATCCAGAACCACCTGCGACAATGTTTTTTGTCCCATCAGGCACTGGGATCTCAACCCAGAATTCCAATGGGTGGGGGAGACTGCGGGAACTATGGGATAGCTACCCACAGTGCAACGCTCCAGAAATCGACGTTAGCCCCGGAACATGGACGCACACCGCCGAATTAATGTGCTTAGTGTGGCCGCATACATTCGACTTTATACAATCTGTTTCCCAAATTCGAATTATATAAATTCGGATTAATCCCGTAGTGTAGACATACCCAGAGTGTAGACCAGGCCTTAGTCAGGCTTTTTCCTGTAGAGTACCTGGCTGCATTCTGTTGTGAGGCAAGAATTTTTTAGTTGATGTTAGTCGATACCTGTTAATGTTTGTTTTATTGTATATACTTTCAAAAGCCTTGAACTGAGTATATTTTAAAAATCTAACCAAATTTGTTTCTCAAGTGAGTGGGAATCATCTTCAGGGATCCTTCTTATATCCTTAACTTCTCTACTATAGCTTTGTGTAGTAGTAAGTTATCCTCTAGGGTCTTGTTTCCACTAGGAAGAAAAGGTGTAATTTTAGCATGTAATAGGTAGTCCGGATAAACCTGAGCTCCTCTCTAGGGTTTCTTTGCCATGCTAACGTGTATTTTTGGCCTAAGGTTTTGTCTACACTAGACTTTTTTTTAACCTCGATTTAACTGATTGCCAATTAATTCAAGATAATTTATTATCACATTTCATCCTTCTCATGCCAATGTTAGCACACAGGGCAGAAATTGGTCTATTCTATTCTATTCTTCTGAGTCTTTCAGCCCAGTGGATCTTGGGGGGAGGGGAGCTCAGAGCCAGGGCTCTGGCCCTCCCCCTGCACCCCAAGCCAGCTGAGACTGACTTTCTTCCAGCTGCCTGGCCCCTGCCCTGCCCGTTGCTCCTCCTCTGGCCTTTGTCTCCCTTCCAGGGCCAAGAGTCACCTGGTCACATCCCCCTCCTGGGTCTCAGGTTACAAAGGGGCAGCCATAGCATTTGTGCAGGCAGCTGGAGCAGCCCCCGCAAAAGTCACACGCCCTTATTCTCACCACATAGACATTGGTGCAGTGCACACACCTCATTCATGCAAAACCGTAAGGCTCACATACAACATAACAAGGGAAAATCCCCACTACCTCACAGTATCACGCTGCAGAAACTTTCCCTACAACAGAGAGTAGTGTAACTCTTCTTCAGTTGTTACAGTTAGTGAGACAACCTTTTTGGAGTATTCTGACAATGATTCCATGTTTCTACTAGTTGGGAGGAGGGTCTCCTTTTACCAGACTTAATTAAACAGTTCTTTCAGATTTGTTAGGGTTGTGTTATCAACTGCTTTTAGCATTCCTGCTGTCTTTGGTCATCTGCTGCTGTTTTGTTGTTTTTCAGCTCCTGGACTACAGCCTGTACTTTTGACATCTCTATTGGACTGATGTTAATGTCAAGTTGATCAGTTTAGCATATTTCATCAAAATCTGGTGCTGTTAGTTGTAAGCATTTTTTCATCTTTGCCTTTGACTGATCAATTTCTTATTTTGAAATTTTCGCAAAGGATTTCAGTCATTTAGTAAATGTCTCTGTGGTTTCTTTTCATAGCAGCATTTTCAGTTTCAGCTGCTAGGTCTTCAGCATATCTCCATTTATCTTTCCTTGCATTGGTTTTCACTTTTTTGGTCTGGTTTCTTATACTCTCCTTTGGTTTTTCCAATATTTCTTTGGTCTTAGTATTCACGAGTTTTCCTTGCAGTGCTTTCCTTACCTTGATGAGATGCCTTGTCTCTTGGCTTATCCAATTCTTGCTCTGTCTATACTGATATCCAACTGTGACTCCTGCAACTTCAATCCCCTTCAATCCTCTGAGTGCTGCCCGTTTTTCTTAAGGTTCAGTCTTTGTCTCACTTTGATCTGCCTTTGGCAGTGCTTCAAACCTGTTCCTTAATTCAAAGAGGCTTTGAAGCCTCCGGGAGCTATCCCACAGTGCACCATTGTGACCGCTCTGGACAGCAATCTGAACTCGGATGCACTGGCCAGGTAGATAGGAAAAGCCCCGTGAACTTTTGAATTTCATTTCCTGTTTGCTCAGCGTGGAGCGCTGATCAGCACAGGTGACCATGCAGAGCTCATCAGCACAGCCAGAATCAAAAAAGAGCTCCAGCATGGACCATACGGGAGATACTGAATCTAATCTCTGTATGGGGAGATGAATCTGTTCTATCAGAACTCCGTTCCAAAAGACGAAATGCCAAAATATTTGAAAAAATCTCCAAGGCCATGATGGACAGAGGCCACGACAGGGACTCAACACAGTGCTGCGTGAAACTTAAGGAGCTGAGACAAGCGTACCAGAAACCCAAAGAATCAAATGGACGCTCACGGAGGGAGGGGCGATTGACGACTGTAGCTATCCCACAGTTCCCGCACTCTCCGAAAACCATTTTAATTCTGGGTTGAGCTCCCAATGCCTGAAGGGTCAAAAACATTGTCACAGGTGGTTCAGGGTATATGTTGTCAGCTCCCTCCCCACTCCTCTGTGAAAGCAATGGGGAAAAAATAGTTTCTCGCCTTTTTTCACTGTCACCCTATGTCTACTGGATGCTGCTGGCAGACGCGGTGCTGCAGCGCTACACAGCAGAATCCCCTTGCCTTGCCTTGTGGACGGTGCAGTATGACTGGAAGCCATCATTGTCGTCCCGTGGATGCTCCTGACTGGCCTCGGTGAGGTCGGTCAGGAGCGCCTGGACAAAAAAGGGAATGACTCCAGGTCATTCTCTTCTTTAAGTTTTGTGTAATGGAGATTCAGTCCTGCCTGGAATATCATGCCCCCTAGAGGCTTCTGCCTCAGGCTGCTCTCCCAGTCGGCAGCACCGCGCGGTCGCACCTACCCCAGCCTACCCCTTGCTCCCAGAGCTCACAATCAGATACTTAGACCTCTACATTTTGCTGCAAATAAAAAAAATAAAGCTGCCATTTAGAACTGTCCCCCAACATACATATCCTGGGACATTTTGTATTTTACCAGAGTCAGCCAAAGGTCCACACACAAATGGAGGTTCAGTCCTGCCTGTGCCTCTATCCTAGTGCTTATCACAGATTCCCATTTTCAGCTGTAGGCTGAGCAAGTGCAGAATGGTGGTTCACTCAACTTCACTGTAAGCCAACCACCTTCCCCTCACCCCTTTGATCTCTGCTTGCAGAGGCAATAAAGTCAGTGTTGTTTCAAATTCATGCATACTTTATTACTTCATCACACAAATAGGGGGGATAACTGCCAAGGTAGCCCGGAAGGGGTGGGGGAGGAGGGAAGCAATGGGTGGGATTGTTGTAGGGGCACCCCCTAGAATGGCATGCAGCTCATCATTTCTCCGGGATGTCTGGGGCTCTGACCCGGAGCGGCCATTTGCCTCTCTGGTTCTTTAGTACGCTTCCCTGATATTCTAGGCAGGACTGACTCTCCATTAGACAAAACTTAAAGAAGAGAATGACCTGGGGAGTCATTCCCATTTTTGTCCAGGCGCCCCCGACCGACCTCACCGAGGCCGGCCAGGAGGACCCATGACAGCAGCAGACGGTACAGTATGACTGGTAACCGTCTTTGCCAACTTGCAAAGCAGCAGACGGTACAGTATGGCTGGTAACTGTCTTTGCTAACTTGCAAAGGCAAGGGGATGCTGCTGTGTAGCGCTGCAGTACCGCGTCTGTCAGCAGCATCCAGTAGACATACGGTGACAGTGAAAAAAGGCTGAACGGGCTCCATGGTTGCCGTGTTATGGCATCTGCCCGGGCAATCCAGGGAAAAGGGCGCAAAATGATTGTCTGCCGTTGCTTTCATGGAGGGAGGACTGACTGACGACATTTACCCATAACCACCACAAATTTTTGGCCCTATCAGGCATTGGGATCTCAACCCAGAATTCCAATGGGCGGGGGAGACTACGGGAACTATGGGATAGCTACCCACAGTGCAACATTCCGGAAGTCGACGCTAGCCTCGGTACATGGACGCACACCGCCGAATACATGTGCTTAGTGCGGCTGCATGCACTCAACTTTATACAATCGGTTGCCAAAAATCAAATTCTGTAAATTCAGAGTAATCCCGTAGTGTAGACATACCCTAAGAAGGCAGACTTTATACCATGGCACTGCAGATCAACAGACTGGGGCCCTCTGAGACAGGCATAACATGCAAGAGCTGGCTTTAAAAGGACCCTCTGCTGAGGCTGCACTTCTTCCAGTACAATAGTAAGAAGAAGGAAAATAAGGGAGAATCTTAACTTCAGTACGTTCATAATTGTTGACAAAAGTGCAATAAAAAGAAAACTAATGATGACTTACAAAACAAAATTAAACAGCTGGGCTAAGAAATATGGATCATCGTAACAATGTTTTTATTATTGATCACTTTCTTGTGATTTTATTTTATTGCATTATACTGAAACCACTTAATATTTAAAATATGACTTTAAAAAAGTAACAAATGCAGTAAATGACATTCAAAGTCCAAGTTAGTAAGCTATTAATAGGAATCTTAGTCACTTTACTCTATCTGAAAATTCCTAAAAACTTATACTTACAAATGAACAAATATTTACTTACAAATATACAAATACAAATATTTAACTTACAAATATTTGTACTTTTATTCCTGCAATATGTTATTTTGTTTTTAAAATGGTTTGTATAATTACTTCTACATAATTTTCTATCTGAGGATCTTAAACCACCTTATAAGTAATAAATTTAGCATCGCAGTATCTCTTTAAGGTACTATGAGTTGATGGGCAGCTTCACCAGACAGGGAAGATATATAAAGCTCCAACCTTGAGTCTTTTTAAAACCCTTAACTTAGGGCTTGTTTTATTCTCAAATCAACTGCAGCGGGGGGGAGGAGGAGGAGAAACACGCTGGGTAATAATTCCAAGAAGGTTTCCCTTTGTTAGCCAGACAGGAGGGAGAGAACGCATCCTTTCCCTAAGAGCTGTCCAGTCTGCACCAACAGGGAAGGGAAAGGATGCATCATTCCGCTTTGGGTAGCACCTACTGGCCATTATTCACAATTGGCTCCTGCTCCCTGCAAGTGTCTCCCTCTCTGCCTGAAAAATGCAGAAAGCCGTCTCAGATCCTTCCCTGAGGTGGGACTCCTCTATCTGCTTAAGAGGAAGGAAGCTTTATATGTGATTTCCTATAAAGCAGAACTAGGAGCATGTTACCTGCAGATACAGCTCAAAGTTTTAAAAGCACAAAGGCTGTCAGAGGTGCACTGGGATGTGCATATGCACCACTGTGCCCTGTTACAGGTATATATTATGATGTCCATTTCAGGGCTTGTTTCTATAAACACTTAAAGGGACACAGTCAATTTGAAAATCGCATTTACATCTGAAAATGTTGTAGCTACTATCATTACAAATAAACCTGAAGATAACTGTAACGGAAAGAAATTAAAAGAAAAAGTATTCTCTTTTCAGATTGTTTACTTTCTTCAATTGACAGCACACTGTGCATAGTCTTTCAAATTGAAAGTCAGGAAGTAACAGTCAGGCATGTACACACAGACAAAGGGGGGAGGAAAGGAGGGCTGGCCTGAAAAATTTCAGTGATGTTGCTCTCGTGCCCATCCATAAGACTTTTCCAATTGTAAATGGGGGGAAGAAAAGCTCCTATAACAAATTTTAGAGTACATTTAACAAAATTCAAAACATACTACTTAAAGAGTGCTCTGTACAAAAATTAATTTAAACGTTCAAGTTACAGTATGTAACTACCTATGTGAGCAGTCCCACTGAAGTCAACAGAACCATTCATGTAGTTAACTGTTTGCAATACATGTTGAGAAAATGAACCACAAAACGTTAATAAAACCAATATTTTAAGCAGTGATAGTACAGATGGAGATGTTTCCTGCACCACACTTACAACTTGAGGCCCCAATCTTGCAACCATTTCAGTCCATGAGCACTATCATCTTTAATAACCAAATCTTGTAAAAATGACTGCAGACTCTGCTAGATGAGGCACTGTAGTTTAAACTGTTTTATCTATGTGTATCATGGTAGTATGAAATGCAATAAATGTGTGTGAGAAACTGCACATTTTTTTGAATGTTTGTACCAACAATATTTTAACCTAGGCTCCTGTCATCCAGAAAACCTCAGTAGATTGTTTCAAAGTCACAGTGTGCCATCTAGTGCTACACAGAGAATTACTCGGAGGCACTACCGTATACCATAGTGTCCTTAACACAAAAGTAGTATAACTAAAGAGGAACTGAACTGTCAAGGAAAGCTAATATATGAAAGGGACAAGGGACAAATTAAAACCATTTAATTTGGTTCAAAAGGAACCCCAAGGAGGGTAAACTCAAAAATGGGGCCTATGTTAAAACTGTTCCAATTCATCCTTAGTCTAACTACCTGCCAGGAAATGTTAAAAACAGCCAATATTTGTGTAAGTCCAAAATAATATTTTACTTTTTACTAGAGCTGTCAATTAACTGCAGTTAACTCATGTAATTAACTCAAAAAAGTTAACTGCAATTAAAAAAAATTAATCGTGATTAATCGCAGTTTTAATCACACTGTTAAACAATAGAATACCAATTGAAATGTATTAAATAGTTTGGATGTTTTTCTAAATTTTCATAGATATTGTAGATATTCATAGATACTGTGTTGTAATTGAAATCTGGCACTTAAATATCTTTCAATACCAGCTATATCAGTGGCATGAGAACTCCTCACTTTCAGGTGACATTGTGAACAAGAGGCAGGCAGTATCATCTCCTGCAAATGTAAATAAGCTTGCTGGTCTGAGCAATTGGCTGAACAAGAAATAGGAGTGATTGGACTTGCAGGCTCTAAAATTTTACATTGTTTTATTTTTGAATGCAGTTTTTTGTACATAATTCTACATTTGTAAGTTCAACTTTCATGATAAAGAGGTTGCACTACAGTACTTGTATTAAGTGAATTGAAAAATACTCTCTTTTGTATTTTTACAGGGCAAATACTTGTAATCAAAAATAAATATAAAATGAGCACTGCACACTTTGTATTCTGTGTTGTAATTGAAATCAATATATTTGAAAATTTAGAAATCGCCCAAAAATATTTAAATAAATGGTATTCTACTATTAACAGTGCGATTAATCGTGATTAATTTTTTTAATTGCTTGACCGCCCTACTTTTTACTCTACTCCTGCAGAAGCATTTAAAAGTATTCTCAGAGGCTGGCTTACATTACTGATATAGGGGTTTATAAACTGTCAATACAACATGCAGTAAGGAAAGATGCCCAAAGCTTGCACAACCAAGCAATGCACAAACTGGTCAGGAGCCTAAGGGCCATAACAAATTTGCATAAAATGATAGTCTTCTCTCTTTTTACTCTCTAAGTGACGTTATATGTCTTGTCAACACAAAAAGTTGCACCAGTTTAACATACATCTAATTTTAAATCAGTGTAGTTAAACTGTTGCAAACCCCTATATGAACACTTATTTCAGTTTGAGCGGTTTAGTTTGATTTAAATTAAACCAATTTCTAACCAAATTCACCTAACTGAAATAAGCCAAAATACGAGTGTTCATAAAGCCTTTGGCACTGGATTTAACTAAATCAGTTTAAAATCATGGCTTTACTTAAAGCAGTGCAATTTTCTGTGTGAATAATCCCAAAATTGAGGAAAGTAGTGGGCTGTCTTGCAGACCTTTGATCATCTCAGCATTCAGACTTACTCTGAAAAATGTTTAAAAAAAACTTGTCCTATAGTTGTTGCATGGTTTTCTTTAAAATTATTTCAACATCTTTAAAAACAAATAGAAAACAGCAGAAAAACCACATGCCCTTGTCTTTTATTGGCCGTAAGACAATCAGATATTATGTCTCTTTTGAATATGATAACCTGCGATTTTGAAAGAACTTCTCTGATATGAAACCACATATAAAAAATTAGTCAATAATCAGACAATGGTAAAACAAAATATTCTAGAGATGTTTTCTAAACATAAGTTCTCTTTTTAAAATGGAGACCAGTTAAGTGAAATTTGGACTAAGTATGAACAAGAAAACAATTCCCTCCTTGAAAGAAAAAATGTCATCATTATGAACTCAATAAACAGTTTAAGAGATTAAGTTTCAGGTTAGCAAGTGATTATTTTGATCCCCCTAGTTTTGAGACCACCAAATGATACCCCAAGACAAAGTGCACAAGTAGCTAGCTACAGGCTTACTCCTGAAATTACTACAAAAGATGTCTATATTACTATCACCCATCAGTTTAGCCCTTTACGTAACTAACACATGTTCCGTGCCCCAAAGAGCTTGCAAGCTAACTAAGACAAGACAGACAAGAACAGAACCTTGTGGGACACCAGCCAGAGAACAGGAAATCCTTAAAGGAGGTGCTGAAGGTATAGTCAGCTAGGTTTACCATTCGTCCAGATTCCCCCGGACATATCCGACTTTTAGAGTTAAAAATCGCGTCCGGGGGGAATTTGTAAATGTCCGGACTTCCCCCCCGCCCACATGCAGAGCGCACGCGGCTGACAGGGCAGCCGGCCGGATGGTGCCACTTACATGGGGCTCCGACTGCCAGAGAGAGCCCCCTCTTCCACTTCCCCCTCCTCTCCCCTGCAGCTGAGAGCACTCCCTCCCTCCCTCCCTGCATTCGCAGATCACCAGCCGGCCTTTCCACCGGCAGTCTGGAGCTCCTCCCCCTGCTCCTCCTCCCCAGCACACTGGTCTGAGCAGCAGAGTAAGGGGGCCAGGGGGTCGGAGAAGGGGCAGGGAGGTTCTGGAGGGGGCAGTCAAGAGACAGGGAGCGGGGGGGGGGTCGGGAGTGTGTGGGGGGGCTTTCTGGGGGTGTGTGGATAAAGTTTGGGGCAGTCAGGGTACAGGTAGGGGGTAGGGTCCGGGGGGGGCAGTTAGGGTGGGGGGAGTCTCAGGAGGGGGCAATTAGGGGACAAGGAACAGGGAGGCTTAGCTGGGGGGTGGGGTTCTGGAGGGCAGTTAAGAGCAGGGGTCCCAGGAGGGGTGGTCAAGAGACAAGGAGCTGGGGGGGAGGGGGTTGGGAGTTCTGGGGGGGGACTGTCAGGGGGCAGGGGTGGGGAGAGGGATCGGAGCAGTCAGGGGACAGGGAGCAGAGGGGTTTAGATGGGTCGGGAGTTCTGGGGGGGGGGCTGTCAGGGGGTGGGGAGTGGTTGGATGGGGCGTGGGAGTCCCAGGGCTCTGTCTGGGGGTGTGGATAAGGGTTGGGGCAGTCAAGGGACAGGTAGGGGGTAGGGTCCTAGGAGGGGCAGTTAGAATGGGGGGAGGGTCTCAGGAGGGGGCAGTCAGGGGACAAGAGGCAGGGAGGCTTAGGTAGGGGATGGAGTCCTGAGGGGCAGTTAAGGGCAGGCGTCCCAGGAGGGTCAGTCAGGGGACAAGGAGCGGGGCGAGGGTTGGGGATTCTGAGGGGGGCGGGGCTCCTCCCGTCTTCTTTTTTGCTTGCTGAAATATGGTAACCCTATAGTCAGCAAAACAGGAGAACCAGGACAGTAGAGGCACAAAGCAAAGAGAAGAGTGTGTCATAGAATCACAGGGTTAGAAGGGACCGCAAGGGTCATCTAATCTAACCCCCTGCCAAGATGCAGGATTTGTTGTGTCTAAATCACTGTGTCAAAGGCAGTACTGGACATCAAGACATTAAGCCCCTTCTATTCATCTAGAATGAAGTAATCATTCACCCTATAGCGAGGACTATTTCAGCTGATGGATAAAATCTGGGGCCAAAACCCCAGTATATATATAGTATTGAAATACTCATGTTTTAAACATTTCTAAAACTGCTGGAATTACAATCATCAGTTAACTAAGAGGAGCTACTACAAATTCACTAACCCCTTACATATTAGGTAGTTATTATTAGGTCTGTGCTATTTACTTGCAACCCTATCTTCCTTATTTCATTGTAAATCGCTAATATGCACTGAGGGATGGCAGTGAATATTAGAGGGCCCTTTTACAGGGGTTCCCCTACTTCATTAACAATCTCTGTATACATGTACTAAGACATTTCTCTAATCAGGACGAGATAGTCAATTTCACCCATCTTGCACTGTCCAGTAGGGTGACCAGACAGCAAGTGTGAAAAATCGGGACGGGGGTGGGGGGTAATAGACTTCTTTATAAGAAAAAGCCTCAAATATAGAACTGTCCCTATAAAATCGGGACATCTGGTCACCCTACTGTCAAGCAAAAATTAGCCATAGTCCCTGTGACATTCTGTACCTTGGGGGAGCACCCTGGAACCCCCATAATTCCTCATTTATATATCATTGTGATCTTGCATATAAAGCATGCCTTGTAAGATAACAGGGGAAAGGTTATGATCTGCTGAAACTCATTTCTCTATCCATATATGCATATCATTAATGCATATGAAGTTATGAAAATTATGTTGTATGGTTGTCACTAAAACATGTTGTAAGCTGGGGAATCAGCCAGATATCAGCTCCCCAGAGGCAACAGCAAGGAAAGTAACCAACACCCAGGCAGGGTCTCAATCAACCCATCAGCAACCATTGTCCAGCAAGGGAGCTACAATGTAATGACACACCTGCGTGAAGCCACACCAGGGGAATTGCTCAACCTTGCTGGGAGATTCAATGCCCCAGACATGCCTGGACTTGGGTTTTCCAAGCAGATGGACTGAGGGTATAAAACAGCCGGAGTGGCCATATGCCCCCACCTACACTGCAAGCAACTAAGGGCACGTTTTCACTAGCAACGTGAAAGCGCTGCCACGGCAGCACTTTAACGTGGCTGTGTAATCGCAGCACCAGCACTGGGAGAGAGCTCCTCCAGCTCTGTAAAAAACCCACCCCCATGAGGGGAGTAGCTCCCAGCGCTGTTGCACTGTCTACACTGCCACGTTACAGCGCTGAAACTTGCAGCAGACGGTATATTCCTGGGAGGGGATTGGGCTGGTACTTTTCTCTGTGTGATTCATGAGTGGCTCTGGGAGCATTCATGCAATATAGCTGGGTGTGGGGCTCCACATGCTGTTGTACTAAGTGATCACAGTGCCTGGAGGGGCTTGCTGCTGGTCACTAGCAAGGCATTGTGAGAGACAGCCCAGACTGGAGCGAGTTAAGGGGGCACAGTGGTCCCACAGTTCCAGGCTGTACCCCAGGGGGATCCTGCTATGGTAAGGTAGAATAACATTCTAAATTAATGGACTGCATAACAGTCAGATGTGCAGATCTCTTGGTGCAAGAGAGTATGAGGTCACTATTAAAGTTTTGCATAAGAGCACAAGTTGGATGAATATGGAGATAAACCTATATCATAGACCTGGAAGGGACCTTGAAAGGTCATCGAGTCCAATCCCCTGCCTTCACAGCAGGACCAAGTACTGTCCCTGGCAGATTTTTGCCCCAGATCCCTAAATGGCCCCCTCAAGGATTGAACTCACAGCCCTGGGTTTAGCAGGCCAATGCATGCATCCCTCCCCCCCCCCCCCCCCAAAATTGGGGAACATACTGGTTTTTGGTATGTATTGAAGACAGAAAGAAATGTTTTTATGGAATATCAGAGTGAATTACTGACAACATTGTACATGATGGCAAAGGCGGCAAGAAATGCTGGAGGCCTTTTCTGTAACTTCTTATTTGCATTCTCAAGATTTTGGGTGATGGAGGTGTGTCCTCATGCAACTTTAATTATCACTAAATGCATGTTATTTTACTTTCAATATTTAAACATAAAAAAGACACATCACATGTACAGAAACAAAAGGCTATTAGTATGAGAAACAGAAAACCTAAACTTTGAGGCAGGGAAAAAGCAAAAATTGAACTGTATCTTCCCACTATCCCCCCACTGTGCACACACACTGAAAATCTGGGGAGCAGTTTCCACTTTCTCTTCAGTTAGGGACTAAGCATTTCTTGCAAGCTGCTCAGCATTCTCAACTCCCACTAACTTCAACTGGAATTGAGGGCGCACAGTATCCATGGGAAGATTCTTCACTGTTAATAGTCTAGAAGATTTCCTGCATCACATCACTGACAAAAAACAGACCTGTGCAGCTGAGCTTTTTAAAATTGTACTGTTCTTCAGTATTGGAAAAAATACTGCAAAAAGACTTAGAATTGTAAACAGTGCTGTTCCTGTTGTTTGTAAAACTTTGGCAAATTGCTACATCAGATTAAAAAGGTACTTAAAATACTTGTTGCAAAGTGTTCTTTAAAGGTCCTTGAACAGCAGACTCTGGCACATAATAGAGATGTCTTAATTCTCTATTAAAAATGTCATTTCTTAGCATTCCCTCAAGACAATATAAAAGTAATATATAAAAAAAGAAACTGGTCTCAAATTCTTTCATAGCCTATATATTCCCAGATAATGCTGCTTTTTCTTCCCTCCCCCACCCACAATGCTTGGTGGTTTCATGATAAAGAATTTATCTTCAGGGAGATCACAGAGTTGTGAACTCCTTTTTAATGATTTGAAAGTGTCCTATGCTATAAATCATTGAAGACACTCATTTATGGTATATGTCAAATTGAGCTGGACCATAATGGAATGCAGCCAACAGTCATTAACAGAAATGCATGAAATTTAACAAAAAAATATTAATTTACATGTAGAGTTTAAATTTACATCTTGGTTATATATATTTATTTTATGGAGGGCAAATTCAAATATCAAACCCATTTAAAAATGGACTCTTTCTTTGATCTATTTCTTAAAAATACAGTTGAAAGTCGTTCTAAATAAGTACAGAATGGTAACATTGCATCAGTTGCTTAACTTTACAATTTCCATGTGCTGATAAAAGTTGTGCAACTCTTGTAAACTCAGAATTTACCTGAATTTGCCAAATTAGTCCAGTAAAACACATCTTCAGGTAAAATATCTTGTTCTTGATTTTTACTAACAGCATTTGGGGGGGAGGAGTTGAGATTATTTTATTTTGTTTTTGCTTTGAGAAAAGCATTTTTTACTCTTTAAAAGAGCAGTTTATCTTTTTTAATTAAATAAGATGCAGGTACCAAATTTAGATTTCTAATTTTATGATTTCCAGTATTACAACTTGCTACAGTAAATATTATTTAAAATAATAAGAATATAGAGATAAAAGAACACATCAAACTTTTATAATTAACTTGTGTTATCTTTTAAAGTATATGCCCTCTTTTCAGTTATATATGTACTCCTAACATCAAAAAGATATATGCAATACCTTTTTAAAAAATGTTTTATTTGATAAACTACCCTACCAACAGACCATCTTTGCAGAATTAAATTTAACAGTAAAGAACTAGACTTTCATAGAATTTCATAATCAACCGACATATTCTGACTTTTTTTTTTATTTCCACTCTTATATTTCAAAAACATCATTTACAAATCAATTAATTTAGTTACTTTGAGACTGCTACATCATCGCAAAATTTCACTATGAAAAATACTTATATTGTTCTTGAAGATACATTAACTGGGATTAAAATAGGCTGTTGAAAGAAATAAAGGTAAAACGTACATACAGAATAGAAGTAGAGTTTGTATGCAGATTTGTTTTCCATCATAATTAACTATGATAAACTTGTACCACAAAATTTCTAGAAGATGTCCCTCTTAGTGCTTAGCAAAAATGTTATCCAATATTAACAAAAACAGATCTTCATGTAACTGATCAACTTGTCCAGGAATTGCCAACTTGTTCAGCATTAGCTTTCCAACCCAGAGATCACTTAAAGCCAATTCGTAGTAAGATCTGCAGGCAAAAGTTGTTTTAAATTAGTTGTTGCTAACCAGGTCTTTGTTTAGGCAACTCCTTATCATTGGCAAGTCCCTCTAAGCACTGAAAATGTTGCACTGGCAACCCACACCTTTATTATGCTTACACACTAAGGCCTTGTCTACATTGGCAACTTTCTGTGCAGTAAAGCAGCTTTCTGCGTTGTAACTCCCGAGGTGTACACACTGCCAAGCCATTTAGTGCGCAGAAACTGCGCAGTTACAGTGCAGTAAAAAAAAACAAAAACACCCCAACGAGAAGCGTACAGCTTTCTGCACCTGGGCTACAGCGCCGCGGTGCCAGTGTAGACACCCTGGTCAATTACAGTGCTGCGATTGGCCTCCAGGAGGTGTCCCACAATGCCTGTTCTTGCCTCTCTGATCATTGGTTTGAACTCTACTGCCCAGTCCTCGGGTGACCAACCATGAGCTCCACCCCTTAAATTCCATGGGAATTTTGAAAGTCCCTTTCCTGTTTGCTCGGTGACACATGGTCTCAGCGCATCTTTCCAGGTGACCATGCCTGTTCCACACACCAGGCGATCCCCCACTTGGAGCTATGCCGAGCTGCTGGACCTCATCAGCATTTGAGGAGAGGAGGTTGTCCAGTCCCAGCTGTGCTCCAGCTGTAGGAATTATGATACCTACGGACAGAGTTCACGATACATGACAGAAAGGGGCCATGACCGGGACGCACTGCAGTGCAGGGTCAAAGTAATGGAGCTGCAGAACACCTACCACAAGGCGTGGGAGGCAAACCGCCGCTCCAGTGCTGCCCTCACGAGTAGCCAGTTCTACAAAGAGCTGGACGTGATACTCGGTGGTGACCCCACCTCCACTGCGAAGGCCACTGTGGATACTTCGGTGGCTTGTGTGCCAGTAGAGAGGGGACTGAGCCAGGAGGAGGAAATCTAGGACAAGGATGTGTAGGGGAACCCAGAGGCAGAGGACGACTCTGAGGTCAGAGACACATGCAGCCAGGAGCTCTTCTCTAGCCTGGAGGAGGCTAGCTAGTCATAGCTGTCAGAGCTTGGCGAAGCACAAACAGGAGAGAAGGCTCCTGGTAAGTGGCTTTGATTTTGGGAATCACTGAAGCGAGTTGTTGGGGGCAGGAGGGTTGCAGAAAGCAGGCCTCTGTCTGTATGGTGCGCGTACCACCACATGCCTAGTCTGAGCAGCAGACCAAGGTGTTGATTGGCTCCCTCACTTCACGAGAATCTTCCTCAGAGATCTCCAGGAAACTCTCATGGAGATATTGGGCAATCTGCTGCCGCAGGTTCTTTGGCAGAGCTGCTTTGTTTCTTGCCCCATTAACGGTAACTTTCCCGCATCACTCTAAGCATCATGGGGGGGGGCTGAGGAAGGGGGTGCATTGCTGCACACAAGTGAGCCACATAAGGGCCATGGTGGAAGCCGCAGTCTTGGAGAAGACCCTCCATTGATTCCCTGCTAACCCTCAGCAGCGAGTTATCTTCCATAATGAACACAGCTTGTGGAAAATGTGCCGGCTCTCCCCCAGAGCCACGTGCCCAGTGTACAGTACGGTCCTGGAACACTGATTTCCCCTACCCCTGCGGTTACTCACTATTTTGGGGGTCTTGGGGCTCATGTGTGCTTGCCTGGAGTCAGCCAGTTAGTGATAAGTACTGTATGTGAATAGTGGCTGTGTTTTAAATCACTGAATCAGTGGTCTCTGTATTGCAAACAATACTGCTCCTGTAAAATGTTGCATTTTGGCTTCACAGATAAGACCTTGGGGCCCAGCCTCCCTCTTTGTTATCGCCAGCTGAATGGCTGCACAGAATTAGAAACGGAGACGAAGAACTAAAGAGGACTTTCTGCGTGATGTGATGATGTACTCCGTGGCCGAAAAACTAGAATTGAAGGAGTGGCAGGACAGCATGAAGAGAGACCGAAAGGAGAACGTGGCGTGCCAGGACAAAGCCACGGAGAGGCTCTTAAACATTATGGAGTGCCAACTGGACACGCTCTAGGCGCTACTAGCACTGCAAACCGAGCAGCTCCATGCCCACCCTCCCCTGCAGCCGCTGTTGCAAAATTCTTTCCCATGTGCCCCCCAGACACTGCCAACACACTCTTATCAACCTCCTGGCTCCAGTCTGTACCCGCTACATTTCACTCCTCCCCCATCACAGTATAGCACTGCGGACTCTCAGTACCCACTGCACTCAACACCTGTCCCTCTGCAGTTTAGCCCTGCTGAAGTACAGTACCCATTGCACTGTACTCCAAAGGAGAAGGTTGGATAGGATACCTGGACATACACAAATCTTTAACCGTCCCGGGACCCCACCTCCTCCTGGGACCCTCCCTTCCCCCATCCCCCTCAGTGCTGATGTGTTTTTTTGCCTCTCTCTCTCCTCCGGTTGTTGTTTTTTAATAAAGAATTGTTTTGGTTTGAAAGCAATCTTTATTCCATTAACTGGAAAAAAAACAGTGCCCTGCAAAGCAACCGGCAATTTTCTTAAATCTTCATAATGCATCATCTGCACCAAACACGATCACCTCCTAGCATTACAAGCTCTGCACTTCCAAGCATAGCAACAAATATTAGTGGCTTTCAGCTTCAAATTTCTGTCTCAAGGAATCCCCGATCCTTATGGCCCCACGCTGTTCCACTCTAATAATCCTTGTCTCTGGCTGTTCAAATTCAGCCTCCAAGTGCTGAGCCTCAGCGATCCAGCCCTGAGTGAAGCTTTCACCCTTCTCTTCACAAATATTATGGAGCGTACAGCACACGACTATAAGCATAGGAATATTGTCATCAGACAGGTCCAGCCTACCATATAGGCAGCGCCAGCAGGCCTTTAAACAGCCAAAAGCACACTCAACAGTCATTCTGCTCAGTCTGTTGTTGAACAACTCCTTGCTGCTGTCAAGGTGCCCCCTGTATGGCTTCATAAGCCATACAACTAAGAGGTAGGCAGGATCTCCCAGGATCACAATGGGCATTTCAACTTCCCCTACGGTGATCTTCTGGTCCAGGAAGAAAGTCCCTGCTTGCAGCTTCCTGAACAGGCCAGTGTTCCAAAAGATGTGTGCGTTATGCAGCTTTCCGGACCAGCCTGTGTTAATGTCTGTGAAAAGCCCCCGGTGATCCACAAGCACCTGAAGAACCATTGAGAAATACCCCTTCCGATTAATGTACTCAGTGGCTAGGTGGTCTGGTGCCAGAATTGGAATGTGTGTGCCATCTATCGCCTCTCTGTAGTTAGGGAAGCCCATTTGTGCAAAGCAATCCACAACGTCATGCACGTTGCCCAGAGTCACGGTCTTTCGGAGCAGGATGCAATTAATGGCCCTGAACACTTCTATCAACACGAATCCAATGGTCAACTTTTCCACTCTGAACTGGTTAGCAACCAATCAGTAGCAGTCTGGAGTAGCCAGCTTTCACAGTGCAATTGCCACATGCTTCTCCAATGGCAGGGCAGCTCTCATTCTTGTGTCCTTGCGCCGCAGAGCTGAGGCAAGCTCATCACACAGTCCCCCTGATGTGGCTTGCCTCATCCGAAAGTTCTGCAGCCACCGCTCGTCATCTCAGATGTGCATGACAATGTGATCCCACCACTCAATGCTTGTTTCCCAAGTCTAAAAGCGGCGTTCCACTGTGGTCAGCATCTCCATGAATGCCACAACCAACCTCGTGTAGTAGCTACTACTAGTGGCGAGATCAATGTCAAACTGCTCTTGCCTTTGTAGTTTAAGGAAAAACTCCACTGCCACTCGTGACATGTTAGTGAGAGCGAGCAGCATATTGGTCAACAGTGCAGGATCCATTCCTGCAGACCGAAGAGGCAAAACAGAGCATGAAGTACACAAACCATTGAAAGATGGCACCAAATGCAGACGGAAGCATAGGGATTGCTGGGATGCAAAGCAATGCATCACAGAGCATTGGGACAGGACCCAGGATGCCCCGCGACTCCCTCCGCCTTCCCACAACTCTTAGCGGCAGAAGAGAAAGAGATGCTCTGTGGGATCGCTGCCCAGAGTGCATCATTCCGAATACCACTGCAAATGCCGCAAGTGTGAACACGCTATTTCGCAGGCAGCTGACAGTGTGAACACACAACTGCTGTTTACCTTCAGCGCTCTCTGAGTGACACTGTAACAGCCGACGCTGTAACTCTGAAAGCGTAGACAATACCCTAAAGCTCTGCACAATTACAGTGCAAACCAAACGACGATGTAGTTTGTGACAAAGCAGGCAAAATCTTACCAAGATTCAGATGTAACTGCCAACATTTTATGGTATAGTTTGATACTCTTAAAAATGCTTCTAATATATATGTAAAATTAAATAAAAAATATGTTAAAAGAATTTTAAGGTTACAAAGTCAAGCATTCAAAAAAAGTTAGGAAATGTCAAAATTAAGATTGCCTGCGCAACCTTGATTTAGCCCCCTTGTGAGTATACATTAAGATAAAGACTTTAATTACGTAATCACGTCCTATATTTTTCAGAAGACCTCTGCTTCATTCAATGCAAAGCAGGAATGGTGTTCATTGAATGGGCAGCTATTCAATATTTCTTTGTATCCTCTCCATACCAATGCAGAGCCCAAGGCCCAATTTATCATACATCAGCCAAACCCCGAACTGAATATATAATTACTAAATTTCTCATGGGCTTTTCTATGGTACTCTCAACAAAGTACCTGAGTGGTCACAGACATTAATGGATCTGTCTTCACACCACTATCACAAGGTGGCATTATTATCCCCACTTTACAGATGGAGAATAGAGGCACAGAGACATTCAGGTCAAAACTCACAAAAACTTAAAAGGAAACCTGCACAACACCTTCAAAAGATAAGCTTAAATTCCTAACTTTGTTGTAATGAGCCTTAAATTCAGTGTATTTATTAGGTCCATGATTTTCTAACAATCTATAACCCACTAGCTCTCCTTTATCTTATAGTGGCAGAGGTGTTTACTGCCACCTATCCCAGACCTGAAGAACAGTGGTGGGTAAACGCAAAAGCGTGTCTTGTTCACCAGCTGAAGTTGGTCCAATAAAAGATATTACCTCGCACACCTTGTCTCTCTAATATCCTGGGATCAACACGGCTACAACAACACTAAAAACATCCACTAATTTTGGATGCCCAACTTGAGATGCCCAGGACTTGATTTTTTGCTGTACTTAGCATGTGTATAGCACTTTTTACAGTAAGTTCAAAGCACAGCTCCAGTCAACTTCAATTGCAGTTGTGAGCACTCAGCACTTCTGCAAGTCTTGTCCCAGGTGTCTCAAGTTCAGCAACTACAAAATTAGGAACATCAAATTAATGGCAACTTCTAAAAAATTTGGTTAAAGTGATTTGCCAAGCGTTGCATAGGAACTCTCTGGCAGAAGCAGGGATAAAATTTTCGGCCAAGACACTATATTTTCTCTACCTGCAGTCCCCAACCCCATTCATTATACACTTTGCAAATTCAAATTGTATGGCAACTTTAATTCTGGTATTTACTGACTTTTGAGTTCTTGACTTTGCAACCTGAATGTTCCTTTAGTGTAGTTTTTTTTAAATGTCATTTCCTAATTTTTTTAAAAAGCAAACTAAAAAGAAAAATCCGCGTGGAATCACATTGACCCCTATGTTGGTCATCAGCAGTGCTGGCACCTTTAATCCACAGCCCAGATTTCTACAATGTGAGCTGAGTAATTGGTAATAGTAGTCTGTTACCCTTTCTGAAGACTAGCCACTAGAGCAGGGGTTCCCAAACTTGGTTCGCGGCTTGTCCAGGGTAAGCCCCTGGCAGGCTGCGAGACACTTTGTTTACCTGAGAGTCCACAGGTTTACCTGAGCGTCCACGGTTCGCCGTTCCTGGCCAATGGGAGCTGCGAGCAGCCATACCTGCGGACGCTCAGGTAAACAAAGTGTCTCACGGCCTGCCAGGGGCTTACCCTGAACAAGCCGCACACCAAGTTTGGGAATCCCTGCACTAGAAAGTTTCATATCTGTTTGCTCCAGGAAAGGAATGCTGAGATTCAAGAATTCTGGTTTCAATTCCAGGTTCAACAGGGGAAGGTGCTGTAGTAGCCATAAAAAAAAATAAAAAAAAACCACACACACAAAAACAAACCTATCCCTCTCCCCCCTCTACAGCCCGTCTGTCTCCTCTGTTTCTATCCACTATCACCCACACTCCTGTCTCTGTACATTCTGCTCCTATTCTCCATGTGCTATCACCACTGAGAACTTAACAGAGAAATGGCTGCTTGACACAGTACTAAGGGGCCTCCTTCCCTTTCTGCACTCAGGACATATCTATACTACAAACTTAAGTAGACCTATGTTAGGTCAATTTACAGCCACTGCAATAATTACTGTGGTGGTTGATGTCCACCCTACCCCACCCTCCTTTTGTCAGTGGTGGGCATTCTCATCAGGAGCACTTTCACTGACTTAAGAGGGGCAATGTGGGGTGGGGGAGAGCTGAGAGTTGCAAACAAAGCACAATATTTATTTTTGGTAAAGAAAAATCTTAAAACACTGTTGCATTGCATGAGTGACTTACCATCATGTTATAACTCTCTGCTACATCAACAGTCTCACTTATCACATTTTTGGCTGACCCCATAGAGTTTTCATACCTGTGTTAAAATAAATGTAACTAGTCATTACTTTATTTTATGCCATATATATTTTTAAAACTATGTTCTAACTTTAATGCTAGACATAAATCTTTTATTATCTTTAGAAGAGTTAGAAAATGAAGTAGCATTTTCATCATGCATGCCAGTTTAAACCTATAGGTACAACTATCATCTAAATGTCTTATCAAAAGTTTAAAAGATTTTTTATTAAAAGAGCTAAACATGTGGCAGAAAATCAAAGGTTAACAGAGGGAATCCATAGCAAAGTTTAAATCTCCATGCAGAAATATTAGTAATGCCATAAAGTATATGTAAATTGATTCAAATCAACTGTATTGGGAAATATGTTCCTAATATAACAGGAAAATACAAATGATGGAAATCTAAAACCTTTTTAGAGAAGATAATATTGAGGTCCAGGACTTCCCATCTGCCTCATCAGAAGCGTCTCAATTTAAATAAAGAGCTCTAGGTTATAAATAAAACAGCAATTTCAAACTAGTCTACATCTGTTTGTTTGTTTTTCTTTTGGTTACACTACTAAGAAGGGTATGTCCTTAGTGCAGGGGTAGACAACCTATGACACGTGTGCCGAAGGTGGCTCGCGAGCTGATTTTCAGTGGCAATCACGCTGCCCGGGTCCTGGCCACCGGTCCGGGGGGCTCTGCATTTTAATTTAATTTTAAATTAAGTTTCTTAAACATTTTAAAAACCTTACTTACTTTACATACAACAATAGTTTAGTTATATTATAGACTTATAGAAAGAGATCTTCTAAAAACGTTAAAATATATTACTGGCACTCGAAACCTTAAATTAGAGTGAAAGAATGAAGACTCGGCACACCACTTCTGAAACGTTGCTGAAGCCTGCCTTAGTGTATTCCATAGTTTTGGAAAATAGCATATTATTCCTTTATGGCATGATCCTGCAGGCCTTTTTCATGCTTGTTGTCCCACTAAAGTGAATGATTTGCATCAGTGGTCTTTATAAAGCACTTATTTAAAAGGGCTTCACTGAATTTCTTTACTTGCTTTAGGATGGTACACACATCTTTTAAAAAATGAGGTTTTATTAAATATTTCTTAAAGCCAGCTTCACAGTAAATCTACATGTGCTTTCACTGTTTACATTGCGAAGAATCTTCTGCAGATTATGACAAAATCCAATTTTAGTTTTTTATTGCCATATTGAAAAGTTGTAAATGTATTTCATCTATTTAGTGATATGATAATGACTCCCTCTATGATGTCAACAGATAAAATGTTAAATTTTCAAAACTGTCTCTTTGACAAGCACTTCCTCTGAAGCATCTGGTACTGACCACTGTTAGAGACAGGATTCTAGATTAGGGGCCTTACATCTGACCCAGTGCGGCAATTTCTACGCATCACTGTTAAATGGCAGTACTGTACCTTTTTTTAAGCTACAGTTGTGCCATTCCCCTGCTCTCAGATTAGTACGTCAAACTTTCCACATCTTGCACCCCATTTTATGTGTGTGTACGTTTCAATGTATATATTGTATACTCATATAAATATTAAAAACCTGAGCAAGACATGTAGGCTTTTAAAATAACCATCAGGTAACTGCTGGATTCTTTCTTTCATTTTTACTCTCCATTATTTGGAATACATTCTTTTAAACAAAAATCTAGGTTTTTTTCCCCCCCTGTGCTGATTTTATTTTTGAAATTTGGCAAACACTGTAACAATTTGCCTCTGAAACAAACACTGAAACAATTTGAGGATAAGTGAAATTAGCATGGTTGTTTTTGTTTAAAAAAACAAACACTTGATTTGTCAAAATAAAATGCGCTTGTGCATCAACATTATTTAAAAGATCAGCACACATCTGGGAACAGTCAGAAGCATGACATCCACACTAACATGGACCAACACTGAGAAATATAAAATATGGCAAAACAAGGGATGAAGAAGGGGAAGGAACCCTCAACACTGTAAGTATTCAGAAAATGCCTTTACACCTCAATGTAAGTTAGGCTCAAGATAATCCCCCCCATCAAATTAAAAAAATTTAAATTAGGTGAAATTTGGGCCATAGGAATTTTTACAATACGGTGTCGCTTTAAACTTTGGCCATCATGTAAGGACAAGGTACCTTGATATCAAGAACCTGTAACAGCAGTTTCCAATCACTGCCATGTACATCAGTGTCTATTATGCTGTACTGCCCATTTCATAGAATCATAGAACTGGAAGGGACCTTGAGAGGTCATCTAGTCCAGTTCCCTACACTCAAGGCAGGACTAAGTATTATCTAGACCATCCCTGACAGGTGTTTGTCCAACCTGCTCTTAAAAATCCCAAATGATGGAGATTCAACAACCTCCCTAGGCAATTTATTCCGGTGCTTAGCCACTATGACAGTTAGGAAGTTTTTCCTAATGTCCAACCTAAACCGCCCTTGCTGCAATTTAAGCCCATTGCTTCTTGTCCTATCCTCAGAGGCTAACAACAACAATTTTTCTCCCTCCTCCATGTAACAACCTTTTATGTACTTGAAAACTGTTATCATTTCCCCTCTCAGTCTTCTCTTCTCCAGAATAAACAAACCCAATTTTTTCAATCTTCCCTCATAGGTCATGTTTTCTAGACCTTTAATCATTTTTGTTGCTCTTCTCTGGACTTTCTCCAAGTTGTCCATATCTTTCCTGAAATGTGGCGCCCACAACTGGACATAATACTCCAGTTGAGGCCTAATCAGCACGGAGAAGAGCAGAAGAATTATTTCTCATGTGTTGCTTAAAATACTCCTGCTAATACATCCCAGAATTATGTTTGCTTTTTATTGCAACAGCATTACACTGTGGACTCATATTTAGTTTGTGATCCAGTATGACCCCCAGATCCCTTTCCGCAGTACTCCTTCCTAGGCGGTCATTTCCCATCTTGTATGTGTGCAACTGATTGTTCCTTCCTAAATAGAGTACTTTGCATTTGTCCTTATTGAATTTCATCCTATTTACTTCAGACCATTTTGAATTTTAATCCCATCCCCCAAAGCACTTGAAACTCCTCCAGCTTGGTATCATCCACAAACTTTTTGTGTGTACTCTCTATGCCAGGGGTCAGCAACCTCTGGCACGCGGCTCACCAGGGTAAGCACGCTGGCGGGCCGGGCCAGTTTGTTTGCCTGCCGCGTCGTCAGGTTCGGCTGATCGCGGCTCCCACTGGCCGCGGTTCGCTGTCCCAGGCCAATGGGAACGGCGGGAAGCCGCGGCCAGCACACCCCTCGCCCCTTCCCGCCACCCCCATTGGCCTGGGACAGCGAACCGCGGCCAGTGGGAGCCGCGATCGGCCGAACCTGCCGACGCGGCAGACAAACAAACTGGCCCGGCCCGCCAAGGTGCTTACCCTGGCGAGCCACGTGCCAGAGGTTGCCGACCCCTGCTCTATGCCATTATCTAAATCATTGAAGATATCGAACAGAATTTCTGTAGCCGTTCTCACCCATTAAAAAGTGACAGTATCAATTTAGAACCTAATCAGTTAAAGTTTTAAGTAGTTTCCAATAATACTCTTGCTCAAGTCCCTTCTGCCAATTTTTGAGATTTTACAATCAAGTTATCCTTTCTCCCTTATCTGTGTGTAGGTCTTTCACAAAACAAAATGAGGGGACATAAGCAGAAACAGGGAAAATGACTTTACATTAAATACATAAAGGAAGCAAAGGAATCTTCCCCCTATCTCTTTCAGGTATAATAATCTCAGGTGTTCCTTGTAACTCTAGTAAGAAAGAAATAGAAGTATTTATTTTAAATTGACTGCACCCCTTTAACTATAAGATTCAGCTGGTGCCCGGTATGCCAGAACTGGTGTGCACTGAACAGCCACAGAATTTAGGCTGATGACAAGTCTGGGATTTGGATCAACTCGTAAATTACAGCAGCTGTTCTAAAGATGTACTTGGAGGGTTAGACTGAATTCCCACATGATCAAGTAAGAGTTCATGGTGGCTCCTGCCTAACACCGGTAAAGTCTTTTGATCGATAACCGGGTTCCAGCTGCCCTCTGAACAAGACTAATCACGTTTACCAGACACCAGTGGTAGATATTTACATACCATTTGCGTAACTGGATAAATTATTTTTTCCAAGCCCAAACAACCGAGGGAAGTTCGCTTCACGGTAAGTGCTAAGAAAAGGGGTCCCAAGCACTGAGCAGAGCTCTCTCCTCCGCACTCAGGAGCCCCCCATCACAGCCCAGCCCCCTGCCATCCAAGGGACCGCTGCGTAGGAGCGTGGCTTTGGGGAGGGTCTCTCGTAGAGGAGTTTATAGGGCGGGCCCGCTCCCCTCCCTGTGTGCAGGGGCCCCACAGCAGCCTATGAGCGGCAGCCCCACATCCCCTCCCAGCAGCAGAGCCAGGTGTCAGGCTGCCAGCTACCCCTTGTCTGTCGGACCCCCCAGGTGCTGCCCCCAGCGCTGGGGAGAGAGGCCCATCGCCCCGCCCGCCTTGGTGGAGTGGGGCAGCCGGCTCCGGCAGAGGAACGGAGCCGGCCAGCCGCCATCTTGTTGTCCCCCCGGGCTCAGCAAGTTGCCCCTCCCCTTTACTCCGCGGAGCGCAATAAGCGACCCACACTTACACTCTCCTCTTTGCTGCGTTGTCCCGCCTGCGCGCGTCCCGCCGAGCTGATGTCATCTCATCCCGCCAGTGGCCGGTGCAGTGTCAGGAACGGCCTCCCGTCACAGCTTGCCGGAACATGCCGGAGCCGCCTGCGCGTGCTCAGTACGAGCCGGCGAAGGCGCTGCCCTACCTTCGTTGCCACCAGTACCTGCTGGGGGGCGGGCGGTAACAGGGAGGCGGGAGGGAGATGGTCAGGGTTTGTGCAGGAGGCAAAAGGAGTCCAAAGCAGGGGAGGAGCAGATAGGCAGCACTGGGGACAGGGTGCAGGAGATGGGGAGAAAGGGTAAATGGACTCTGATGGAAGAGTGGCAGAGGGGGGTGGAACCCTGGCATAGAGAGGGGCAGGGTAAAAAGGCGTCATCCATCTGCTGTGATTGCCAGACCAGAGTGCGGGTTTTAGAGGGGCTTGTGTGGTACATCTCAGTCCTTCCCTCCCCAGGGCTGGGGTATTCAAGGCACACATCAAGGCAATGCCTAGATAATAATAATATCTAGCTCTTAAATAGTGACTGTCAGCTGTGATTTCAAAGCAATAGAGTAGATAAAGGAACTAATGACAATGCATCCCCATTTTTTAGATGGGGAAACTGAGGCACAGGGCAGGGACGTGACTGTGGCTCTCCTCAATCAGAAATTATGTATTGCGTACACATGGTTTTTAGGCCTCAGGTGCGATCTCGCACCTATAAGAGTGACAGAATCTTCCACTTTCCCCATCCCTGAGGAAACTGAAGGCAGGAAAAAAACAGTGAAATAAATTATGCAAATATATTTGTATTAATTCATGCATAATAATCATAACAAGGTTTATTATCACTAGGTACAGTGTAGATGTCTCAGCGTGTCACACAGCACTAGTGTGGGGACACAAAAGAGTAACAGTAAAATACTATTTTAAATGCACTCTCCATATCCCATGGTCACATGTGCATCCTCCACATTGCCACAATTGACAACAACCATGTCTGTATGTTCCCATTCTGCCATGCCTGAGCACAGTCATGTCTATTTGCCTTTCCTATGGCAATCAGGGCCGCCCAGGGGGGGAGGGTGCGCAAGTGCAGCAATTGGCCCTGGGTCCCGCAGGGCACTCCCAAGAATATAGTATTCTATAGTACTGCAAGTTTTTTTTATGGAAGGGGCCCCCGAAATTGCTTTGCCCCAGGCCCCCTGAATCCTCTGGGCGGCCCTGATGGCAATGCCTGAGCATGGCCATGTCTGTCCACTCCCCCATGGCCATGTCTGAGAACACCCATGACCCACATCTGTATGCTCTCTCTGCCCTTGCCCTCAACTGTTATGTCTGCATTCCCTGTGTCATGTGTACTCCTTGTACACAGGAGGTTACAAGGCTGCCTCCTACTAGTAGGTCAGGCTTCTGTACCGGATTTGGACTGGCTACAGAACTTCCATCAGGGAGATACCAAGAGATGTATTCTCTTTCAGACGCTTTAATGCACTGCCAGGTACAGCTGTTACCAGCTCAAGTAAGCTATGTCATACACGATCCCATCTTGTGGTTCAACATTATAATACAGTTTTACCATTCCATCATGCCTTGCCTTCTTACAGCCACATCTGCACCTTGCCACCTAACACACCTAGCCATGCTACCATATCCCCAGCACAGTCATGTCTGTGCATTCCTCCTCTCCCCTCACTGCCACATCTGAGCATAGTTATGTCTTTACACTACACCATTGTCATGCCTGACATGCCATATCTGCATGCTTCCCTTCACTATGCCTCAGCGCAGTCATAGTTGTATGTTAACACTGCTGCCACACATGGGTGTGGACACATATGTGCACTGTCCCCAATACCCTACAACTGAAAACAACCATGTTTCTGTTTTCTTCCCCATCCCCTCTGCCACACCCCAAAATGGCTGTGACTTGTGTGCTGCCACATCTCAGTTCATCTGCCTCTGTACACTCCTCCCTAGTATCTTGCCTGAGCATGTGATACCAAATGCTACCATTCTGAATTGATATATAGTACCAGTATGTGATATCAAATCAGAATGGTAGCATTTTATAACCAGTTCATCCAGGTGTAAATGGCTATACTAAGTGTAAAGCAGTGGAAAATCAGGTCTGTAGTGTCTTAAGTTTCGAAAACACTCTTGAACCCTTCGTAATGAAGGGTGTTATAAATTATTATTTATTATTGGCGTCATTTAGAACGACACTCAGAACGCAATGTAAATGATACTCAGTAAATTATCACTATTTTGAAATCCATATACTTCATATTTGAACAGTGTAAGACTATGCTCTTTATAATTATCACAGACTTGTTGCTCCGTTTACATTATTCTGACAGTGAAATAATACAAAATGATATGTATAATAGAAAATAACAGAAAATCAAGGTACAATAATTGTTAGCTGAAAAGCAGCAAAATTAAAATTTAGAAATGTCAAAGTTCTAGTTAAAAACAACTGAACAGACAATGTTTCCTATTCAAGATGATTGTTAATATTTTGTTGGCTTTGTTGCTGGGCATCTGCTGTCATGCTAACAATTAAACAGAAAAAGATGCAGGTTTGCAAAGCACTCAGAGAACAAAAGAAACTATAGATTTAGTACAGTTATTAGAAAGTGAGGCAAAAAAAAATTCCAACTCAGTCAAAAATCTGTTTGGAACACAACTTCCTAAAAAGAATTTCTTTGCAATTAAAAGAGCAGCTCCAAATAATGAAACCATAGGGTGGGGGAAATATGTCATTATCATAGTCCTAACTGCTGGCATTGATGAAGAAAGCAGTAAAATCAAAAATGATTCAGATCAGAGATCTTACCTGCAGTGAACTGGTAGGTTCTGACATGGATATTAAAATGATTATCAGGCAAACTAAGCAGTAAAAATTTAGAGAGCTTTATGAAGGACTGATCCCTTGTAGATCCTCATCTGAGGGCACAGGTGTTTGATCAGAAAATTCCAGAAATACAGAGGGCAAGAACTTTTTTTTTCCCTGTGGTACAATTTCTAATTCTAAAATTATCAAGATTATGGGAGCATCTTGACCCCAGCAGAATGACTTTAAAGGTTATTGTAGAACTAATTAAGAATGTTAAGAAACACTTTGACACAGGCAAATTATCAAGAGAAGAATATGCTTTCCTATGTTTTCCCTCTTGGAAAGTGTTATTGATGAACTGTACTTTTTTGCCTAATATATAGTATATACCATTTTTGTGTTCTGTTTTATTATCCCTGTAATCATATTTCCTCCCTTTCCTATCTTTGGACATCTCAATGCATGACCACATTGTAAATAAGCTTGCATGTAACACATCTTCTCTGAATTAATGTTATTTGGGAAATCTATTATAATAGTTGTGGACCGTGAGATGTATGTGGCACACCTGACAGCTCTTAAAACATGCTGCAAAGATGCTTTGCTTTGTTGTTGTTGGGTATTAGCAGTGGGTACAGCTCAACTGGTCTGAACACAGTTTAGCTGAAAGTGCAAAGACAAATTATGGTCAGCACCAGTACAGAAACTGACCAAGTTTTAATTTTCTGAAACCGTGAACAGTTACAGGACTTATCCTTTTCTTTGAACCACAGAATTGTAAGGCTGGAAGGAACCTTGAGAGGCTGGACTAAGTAAACCTTCCAGGGTTCTCACAATAAAAATGTTGGTGGCCTCAAAGTGTGGCCACCAACTCTTGCTGGTGGCCACTATGACAAATTTTCTTAAAATACTTAATGAACTTTAGGAAAAACTAGCTCAGTGGTTTGAGCATTGTCCTGCTAAATGAGCGCAATCCTTGAGGGAGCCACTTAAGTATCTGGGGCAAAATCAGTACTTGGTCCTGCTAGTGAAGGCAGGGGGCTGGACTCGATGACCTTTCAAGGTCCCTTCCAGTTCTAGGGGATAGGATAGGAAATAAATATGCACATCTGCATGTCCAAATCATTATACTTTATTTATATAGAGTTTTATTGCAGACTCAATAATAATAATGTACAGTTCTCTATTCTTTACTGGACCTAAACAGAATAGAAACACGAATAAGGTGCTTTGCACATTCTTGTATCTTGTTGTTGTTGTTTCTTTTGGTTTTGGTTGTCCTTTTAAAAAAAAAGTAAGTCTGGTGCTGCGAAAACTAATATTTGTATGTTTGTTAATATCACTTTTCATAGCAGACTTACTAGCTAGCTGTGAGGCTGTGAAAAGTGATATTACCAACGGTACAAATATCAATTTTCACAGCAGACTTGTCATGCAAGTGTCACAGCCATGGCAAGTCAGGGGACAAATTAAGCCCTGGATAGGCAGGGGTTAGGGAGACAGTGGGGGCCAGAGGTGATGGGCAAGATGGATGGGGGAGGAAGTGGGAGCCAGGGCCAATGGGGGGGGGGGGGGGGCGGTGAGCCCAGGGTCCAGGAGATCATTGTATTTTTTCCCTTTTAAATGGTATAGTAAGTTAAGGAGCTCTGGTGGGAAGGAGGATGTTGAATGGCAATGACATGGCCCTAACCCATCAGAGTCCCGGCTCTTGGGTTCGGTTCCAGGCTGAGCGTGGGCTAGTGGTTAGAACAGGGGACTGGGCATCAAGAATCATGGGTCCTCTTCCCAGCTCAGCATGGGAGTAGGTGCTAGTGGTTAGAGAGCTGTGACTCGGGCAGGACTCCCTCAGCGTAGATGGGGGAGGAGGAACCCAAGTCGCTATGAGCCAGGCGGGGCCTGGGGTCGCTGGGCCTCGTTATAGCTCGGCCCCGTTCACAGCCCCTCTCTCCCTGCAGAGGCTGCTCGCAGCCGGTGCGGGGCGCTGTGTCCGGCTCTGCAGCCACGTCTCCGCAGAGCGAGCCGCCAACCGGGTGGCCCCCACCAGCCTTCTGGTCCCAGCTTGTCGAGCCAGCCAGCCAGACTGGGCGGACAGCTGCAGCGCCGCCGCCAGCTCTGCTCCTCCTTCGGCGGGGCCGCGGGCGCGATGCGGCCCCCGCCGCTGCTGTGGCTGGGCCTGGTGCTCGGGGTGCTGGGCGCTGCGTGCGGGGGACCCAGCGACCAGCACTACGTCGACGGTGAGCACCGGGCCGACTACGACCGGGAGGCGCTGCTCGGAGGCCAGGTGAGCGGCCCGGGAGGCCCCCTTAGACTCGCATTGGTGGGCGGGGAGCTTCCTGCCGTTCCTGGAGGCTAGGAGACAGTCCCCAGCCAGGGGGCGCCGGGCGATGACCCTGGGCTCGGGGTGCTAAGCCTCGGTAGACTTCGAGAACTACAGCAGCCTGTCTCCCAGCCCGGGAGGCTGTGAACGCTGCTGAACGATGACACCCACCCACCCCGTTGGGATGTGTCCCCCACTTTTTTTTTTTAAATGAACGCAGGTTGCTGTGTGATTTATTTTTTTGTGGGGAAGAGAGATTTTAATTTGCTCTTCTGCTCAGAAGTGGCAGGGCTGTATCAGACTTTTGTGTTAGTTCTGTTTGGCTTTTTTTCTCCTTCCAAAGGATGAAGCGGAGGAATATACTAAACTCAGTCCAGAGGAACAGCAAAAGAGACTGAAGGCCATCATAAAGAAAATTGACTTGGACTCCAATGGATTCCTTACTGATGGTAGGGGCTGCACACAGATTTTGTGTCACTGGAAAAAACTCACTTACATAGTGGGTAGGGGTGAGAAAATAGTGCAGCGTGATACACCTCTACCCTGATATAACGCGACCTAATATAACACAAATTTGGATATAACGCAGTAAAGCAGTGCTCCGGGGCAGGGGGGAGGGGAGGCTGTGCACTATGGCGGATCAAAGCAAGTTCGATATAACGCGGTTTCACATATAACACGGTAAGATTTTTTTGGCTCCTGAGGACAGCGTTATATCGGGGTAGACATCTACTTAAAAATCTTGAGTTGCAAACCTAGTAGTGTAGCTATGTCTTTCTTTGTCTGCAGACACTGTTGTGTGTCTCTGTTGCTGCTCATAGCTTTGTGAAGCTATTGCAGAGAGATAGTAACAAGTGACTGGTCAAATTCACTGTTCCTCTGCTGTGGCTAAGCATTAAAGTTAACATGTTGATTTCACTCTGCTACTCCGGAAAGCTATAAGAAGCAGGAAAGGCAAGCAATGGAGCTGCTAACAGGAGAGGAAAACTCAAAATGTGGAGATGAAGGGACAGGTAGCAGATACATAGTCAAAAAGTTCTGGTGTGAGAGTTTACTCTTTCTCACTTTTAGTTGTCAGAAGGGGGCAGCTGCATGTATATCAAACATATACTAGCTAGAGTGTGTTAGGAAGAGGGAGTTTTCACTATGGGGATTCTCCCCACTTCTTTTCTATCTGCCCCCATTGGTAAGATCAGTTCTTTATCTACTAGGTGTCTAAACTTGTCAGTCCCTACAACATGTCTCCCTTGAACCTGTGCAGTATTCTTGTATTACTGTATCTACTGTTAAATTTATGTCAAAGTTGAAGTTCTAGATTGCAAAATAACTGTCGTCTGTATCCACAGTCCTATCTGATTCTTTCAGTGCAAAAATAAGATGTTTCTGCTTTTTACTCCTGTTACCCCTTCATAGTAAACACTGTGCTTAAGAGAGAGAGTTAGAATCAATTCCTTCTACAGCACCAATTCTCAACAAGGGGCCCAGGGGCCCCTGGGGGTCCACCAAGCAAGGTTGGCATTAGACTCACTGGGGCCAAGGGTGCCACACAGGGCTGATGCCCCGGACCCTGAGCCCTGCCACCCAGGGTTGAAGCCAAAGGCTGAGCAACTTAGCTTCACAGGGCCCCCCTGTAAATTGTATTAGTTACTTTATTCCTTTTAGCAATACAGAACACAAACTTATTTTAGCATAAGAGACTGCTGTGAAATGGTGGGAGTGCAGATCAGTTGAATAAAAAGGTGCCATTCCTATATTTGTCACTTTTCAGAATTGCACTGGAATTTAATGGTTTTGACTAGAGATTCTTTTTCTAATAATAGGAAGGGGGGGGTATGTGTGCGTGCGCGCACACGTATGCATTTTTAATATATTGAAAATACAATCTTGGGAAATAATCATTTTAATTGGGTAGTTAAGACATCTAAGTATAAGAGGAAGAACTGGCCAATTGGCTAAATCTTGGTGGCGTTTTTCTTTTAGTTGCTATATTTCCTTGAAAAACAAAGCTTAATGTCTACTCCAAAATTTATAAGGCCCAGTTGGGGCTCATTTTAAGTGGAAATCCTTAGGTAGTATTTTCTTTTGGATAATTAACTTTAGGGGATATTGACGGATTTATGTAGCTGTATGTATTGTACTTATTTATAATTTGTGCCTGTCACACTTTTCAGAATGCAGAAATCTGGTATATTGAATACTTTTTAAAATAGTGGAATTTCGTTTTGCAGAAAGTTGTCTTTAGACAGTATGCCTTTTGTACCCACAGATTGAGGTTAAACTATACTGTTTCTCATTTATTTCTCTAGCCCTGTAAACAATTTGAAATGGGCATCATGATGGTAATTAGTTTCATGTTACTAATAAACATTAATGGAGAAAATACTGCTACATGGGAATAACATAGGATTTTAGCTCTGGTTGGTTCTCTTTCTTGGCTGGCATAAAAAACAGGAATATCCTATAGAAAGTGGATTCCTGGGGCACAACTGAAGCCCCGGTTACGTGATTGCATGTGTTTATTTTAACAAGTAAAATCTTCCACTGTTTGAATATGAAGAGACCTTCTTTATACTGTTTAGGAATGTAGAAAATGCAACACTTACTGTAATTGCTTTTTAAATAAAAAAAAGGTTACATTTAAAGATTTAATTGCATTATGTGGCATTTCCACAGATGAACTAAGTTCATGGATCCAGCAATCGTTTAAGCATTATGTTACGCAAGAGGCTAAACAACAGTTTGGTGAATATGATAAAGATGGTGATGGATTAGTATCTTGGGAGGAGTACAACATTCAAATGTATGATCGTCTAATTGACTTTGATGAGAATACTGTCCTGGAAGATCAAGAAGAAGAATCATTTAGACAGGTAAGATACTCAAACACCAGCTTTCACAAAGCATTGGCAAATGGCAGTGGTGTTGGATTCTTTAGTCCATTTTATTCTTAAACACAGTCAGAGCTGGCAAACATACTGAACATTTTCAGCTGTCTGGACTTGCTCAGTAGTTAAAAGGTAATAACAAAATATTGAAGTTCCTACTAACAAAATGAATGACAGAACAAGCCACATTTAAGAGTTGAGTAGGGTACTAATATATTGGTAATGGAATCCTAGAAGCCACACCTCAGTTGGTCCCTCTCTTGGCAATGTAGGATGGAAACGTACTGGATCAGACCAATGACCCATCTAGTCGCTATCCTCTCTCTGATGGTCGCCAGTACCAGCTGCTTCAGAGGAAGGTACAAGATACCTGTAGTAAGCAACTATGGAATAACCTCATAGGAAAATCTTCTTCCTAGCCCCCATTAATTATAGTTTAGGGCATAAGCCAAGTATGAGTTCATATCCTTTCCTGAATTCTGCTGTTATGAGAATACTATTCACTTCAGTATATCTCCTGGGCCAGTAAGGTAAAAGGGGAAAAAATACAAAATATTGTCAAAAGGAACCTTGTCCATGACTCAGGTATTATGGTGATGGGTGCTATAAAAATGAATAATCCAGTTTATAAAATCATAGATACATGTGTTTATGTTTTGTCCTGTAAACTATTTGAAGAGATAATGGCAATAGAACAGAATGTCACAAGATAAATGCTACATTATGTCTCCCTTTTGCTTTGCCATTTCTATAGCAATTTGTCAAAGTTGCTGACCTTATCCCGAAGCAAGATTCTATAACAAGGAGCTTACTTCTGTTCTATCCAATGAAATGACTAAATCTGTTGCATTGTTAATTTATTTAGCAGAGAATTGCTCATTATTGCTCCAGTCCAGTAAAGTACTTAAGCAGATGCTTAAGTGCTTTCCTGAATCAGGCCTATACCACCTATTGCTTTGGTGCATTCTGATAGAGAGAGAGTGTAGAGCTGTTGTACCCTTCAGCCAATTCATTTTTCCATAAATCTGCTAAACTGCTGTAAGCCATGTTAGTACAGAAAGGCTGCTGACACTGTTGACTGCAAAATGTTAATTAGACTTGCTCCCAGCAAGGTTAGATAGCATGGTGTTAAAAAGTGGCAACAGCCAAAGCCCTGTCTACATTACAGTTCTCATGGTGGCTGGGAAATCTGAAAAATTCCCTAGTGTGGACAATCCTTTAGGCTACAAGACCTTTCTGGGCCACAGTTTTATCCATTTCTCTCCACATGTGCTCTTCCAAGGCTAACCTGTGAGTCTCCCCTCTCATTTCCCACATTTGGTTTATATTTTGCTGCATCATCAGCCTGGGAAAATGTCTGCTCCCTGCCCTGACCTTCATGGATTCCCTCTCCCTTTTAAATACAACTCAAAATCTTTCTACAAGCAATACACTTTTAATTTTTAACTGGTCCCCCAAAGTTTTGACCACTGTTTCATTTCTTTACAATGCTAATTATGTACTGTACCCATCTGTTCTTTATTTATTTGTATTGTGGTAGCACTTACTTGACATAATTATTGTACGACCCTCGGTAATCTGGGGCTCAATTTATGCAGCTAGCCATGATCTGGATTAGTATTTGTGGTTGGATTGGTGAATTTTGGAGGAGTAATGTGGGTGAAGAATACACCTGCTGCTTGGTCTGGTCACACTACCTCTTTTTCATTTGAGGTCTTGGGCCAGGAACCTGTGTTAAGATCTTCCCTTGGAGTCTAAAAGTAGCAAGTTTCAATATGCATACTTGTAACAAATTACCTTAACCAAGAGCACTGCTCTTTTATCTCTGCATGAGCTGTATTAGTGTAAACATAACAGGTTCTATTATACCCATATGTGAAACGCGGTAATACTGTGTTTTCTAGCTGTAATCCTGTAAACCAGTTGCTATAGATATTGTTCTGCTTCATTAAGTGATCGAATCAAGTCTGTTTTCTGAAAACTTTTTTTTTAAGCTTCATTTAAAGGACAAGAAGCGGTTTGAAAAAGCCAATAGAGATGAAGTTCCTGGTCTGAATCTGAATGAATTTATTGCTTTTGAGCATCCCGAAGAAGCTGAGTATATGACGGTAAGACTTAAGGAAAATCATTTGTTCTAAAGGTTAATGTGGATCAAGGCTGCACTTTTTAATGGTTGTCTTAGTCAAACGAACCTTGGAAAACTTGCCTGTGAACAACTACTATTCCTTTCTCTTGAAGAACATACATATATGATGTGCAACTTTCTTAGTCCTCAGTCTTGGGGTTCAGGAGTTTACCCAGTAGAGTAGTGGAGATGCTTTAAATTGTCATACGAGAGGTGGGTTTAGATGATTCTCCCCTTAGGTTGGGAGTAGTGCAGTAGAGCGTTCTGTTTTATGATGAGGGAGTCAGGTCTAGCTTGGAAAAGAGTCCCCATCAGAAAGATATAAATCATCTTAAGAAGAAGCCTTTGGCATGGGAAAGGATTAAGTGAAGGGAATACTCAGCCCTCTAAAAGGGATGCAGAAAGTCACTTTTCTGACTACAGATAAGCCTTCAGGTTTGATGTTAGGTGAGATGAGAGGGCATAAATTACTGTGATTTTTAAAAATGAGTCTGCATGCAAATGTAGCAGAAACGATTTCAGCTTCATTGCTGTACAGGTCTGTCACATCTTACGTGCATTTAACATGCGCGATTTCAGCTTTACGGGGTCGGCAAAAACAAAAAAAGAGAAAAATAACAATTTTAATACTGTACCTGTAGTGCGGGCGATTCTGCCCGCCATTGAACTCAATGTAATTTTGACTTTACGCGGTTTTCGCTTTACGCGCTAACCGCGGAACAGAACCCCCGCGTAAGATGACAGACCAGTTATGCACCAGCCAGGCTGGGAAAAATTGTTCAGTCACTTGTCAAAAGATATGCTCAGGCTAATTCAATACAGCTGTCCCAATTTTATTTTGTAGCCACAAAGTCTTAAAATTAAGCCCTACTTGTTCGTGCACTATATATATTTATTGTGGAGTTTAGTTATTTGCATTTGTTCATCAATTTTATGAACATCATCACTAACACTAGCAGACTGTAGGTGAACATAGCATCTGGGATAGAACCAGAGAATCAAAATAAGCTAGTACAGGTCTGTACTAGTATCTACTTCTCTGGAAAGTCCTAAGAGTTCTAAACGTAGATTAGTAAGTTAATTTCATTCACTTGAATTGACTGGATTTGGTTGACTGGCCTGAGTGAGAATGTGAGATTTCCTAGCTTAGTAAAACAGTTTTAAATTAGAAGTGAGTTCTTAGTTTCAAGATGGAGGATGCATTGCTTATGTACCTTTGATGCTTTTGTTTAAAAAATTACTTAAATTATCTAAGTTAATTTTGATCTACTTTTAAAGAGATCCTGTCAACTTGAATTCTTATCAGTTTCAAAGAGTTTAAAAATTTCAGCTAACACACTAGCCCCTGTATCTCCATGCTAACTTTTGTGGTTTCACAATCATATTTTCTTATTTTTTAAAAATATTTTCCTTTCCCTTATTGCTGTATGAAAGATTCATACAAACGGTAAAACTGGCTATGTGCACAACAGTGAAACTGTTTCTTTTGAGAGCATTTTGAATAAAATGAGAAAAAAAAAATCCTAATCATTCAGTTATACACCTCTACCCTGATATAACGCGACCCAATATAACATGAATTCGGATATAACGCAGTAAAGCAGTGCTCCGGGGGGGGGGAGGGGGGAGCTGCGCACCCCGATGGAACAAAGCAAGTTCGATATAACGCGGTTTCACCTATAACGCGGTAAGATTTTTTTGGCTCCCGAGGACAGCGTTATATTTGGGTAGACGTGTAGTAATTTTAAGTAATTCTACAGATAGATGAAACATTTTCACTCACAAGTATGATTTTTAAAGTGCCTCTTTATAGTCTGAGGTCTATAATTCTTTAATTTAAATATGCTGCGGGGTTTGTTTTAATACTTTCTTGCCAAGAAATTGAAAAGAAATAGCTTCTTTCCTCTATAGAACCTGTAATGTTTAGTTCTTTGCTGCTGCAGAGCCAGCCACCAGAGGGAGCACAAAGCAAATCTGGCATCAGTTTGTGTGACATGATTGCTAATATTGGTGAACAAACAAGGCATGGTAAAACTAGACAAGCAGGCGCATTGACTTTAACTCCATTGGAAAATATAGTGTCAAAGGCAGATAATTTTAAAAATGTTTCCCTAATAATTTTACTATCAAAAAGTATTTACCAAATTGGAAGTAATAGAGAAATGTGATCCATTTTGTTTAAATAGGTGGCAGTGCCCCTTTTTAAATTTATATTTCATATACATATCTATTGCCTTGCATTCAATTCCAGGATTTCAAATCCAAGCATCGCATTCAGATTTGATTTCAGTAAAATGTGATTGAATTAAAAATCAAATGAATATGCAGTCTGGACTTATTTCCCTCCAGGACTGGACTTGTGGCTGTTTTAATTGTTACACTATTCTACACTGAAAGAGAAATTTGTTTGAAACCAATAAGTGTTTAGAATATGGGATATATTCTTTTAGTCCTCTAGAATGATATATTGCTGTTTTTCTTAATGCTAAGTTTTTACCAGCTAATGTTTCTTTCACATATACATATGCACACAAAAGGAATTTGTCATTCAGGAGGCTTTAGAAGAACATGATAAAAATGGTGATGGACTTGTGAGCCTGGAAGAGTTCCTTGGTGACTACAGAAGAGATCCAAGTAAGTAAAATGGGGGGGGGGAGGGGGACAGGGGGAGGGGAGAGGGCGGGAAATGAACAAAGAAGCTTCTTTGTGCTTTCTAAGGTGTGGTGGTTGTTTAGTTAGGACAGGGGTGGCCAACCTGTGGCTCCAGAGCCACATACAGGTCTTCAGAAGTTAATATGCAGCTCCTTGTATAGGCACCAACTCTGGGGCTGGAGCTACAGGTGCCAACTTTCCAATGTGCCGGAGGTGCTCACTGCTCAACCCCTGGCTCTGCCACAGGCCCTGCCCCCACTCCACCCCTTCCCGCCCCCTCCCCTGAGTCTGCCGTGCCCTCGCTTCTACCCCCTCCCCTGCTCCCCCCGAGCCTCCTGCACGCCATGAAACAGCTGAGCGGGAGGTGCAGGGAGGGGGAGGTGCTGATCGGTGGGGCTGCTGGTGGCTGGGAGGCACTGGGAGCAGGGGTGGGAGGAGCTGATGGGGGGGATGGGGGGACTGCTGACATATTACTGTGGCTCTTTGGCAATGTACATTGGTGAATTCTGGCTCCTTCTCACGCTCAGGTTGGCCACCCCTGGGTTAGGAGTTTAAAAACCAAAAGAATACGCTAAAGGCTCTAGGTACCCTTGACACTCATTTAAAAAACATAGTACAAACATGAGCCTAGCAAGAGTACACCATTTTAGCTTCTTTTACTCTAATTTGTGTATGTGTTTGATAGCAGTTAGTGTATTGTCTTTTTCCCAGTAATAATCATTTTCTCTTGCCATTGTCCTGGGTGTTATAGGAATACAAGACACCAGGGATGTAGTAAAACTAGGCTGCAGCATTATTAATAGAATACATCTGGGAGACTGTCCAGTAATAACTCAAGGTCAACCTTCCTTCCATAATCCGTACCACTTGGGGAGGACTGTTGTAAGCCTCCATCGTTGTGGGGACCCCTTCACAAGGATTAATGGTGTAGGGAAAAGAGAGTGGACCCTCACTTTACCAGACACTAGGCTTCCCATCTGCTTTCTCCAGTGGATGCCCTCCCCTAATCCTGCTCCATTATGGTTTATTGGGAAGCTGGACCTGTATTTAAAATGTACCTGCACTGACTGACTGCCAAGTTGAAACAACATGAACATTTTACCCACCAGGTCTCAGAGCTGCTTTCGGGAAGATGGGGGGAAAAAACCCAATGCCAATCTGGCAGCGAGGGAAATTCCTTCCCAGCCCCAATAAGACAACTAGCATGATGCTTACAATAAGGGCCAGAAACACCAGACCTATTCTAATCCCAGTGGAGTGGGGAAGGGGAGAGTTGTAACTCCCTGGGTGCATAGGAAAAGGCTTATGCCATTTAGGTGTACAGGGGCTAGTGAATCCAGTCAATCAGCTAGGAATACTTCTCTTCCCTGCCATCCCTTGCTACATGAATTTCGCATGATCCTGAGGAAAGAGGAGGGGTGTGCTTGGAATCCTTAAAGGGGCTTCCTTTCCTTGCTGTCCGAGACTCAACCTCTCTACCTCTGAAGTTATAGGGTGAGGGAGGCATTTCTGATGCTTACAGGGAGGAGAAAAACACTTTTTTTTTTTTAAGTGGTTATAAAACCACTAATTGTCAGGGGTGACTCCGAAGCAGCTATTAGTGCCGGGAACTACTATTTTTTTTTTTTAAATGGCTAGTTTTCAAGCAAAACTTAAATTCTGCCAAAATGATTGATATAAAGTAGGTAGGCAACCTGTTGATCATTTCATAATTTTAGCCTGCCCCACCTGAAGAGTCTATTTCTGCAGCACCCAGTTATGATGCAAGTTTGACTTCAACAGCAGGGGCTGCTGAGAGAGCCTGTTTGCATACAGACATCCTTTTTAATGAGGAACAAGGAAAGAGACCTCACCCATGCCTTATATACAGTGGAAACAGATCTATTTTTGAATTGATTGTTTTTTCAGTCTTCTGTATGATGTCAACTACTTTTGATGAGGTTTCATAAGGTGTCAGCTAATGCTTCACTGTAACATTTGTTACCAGGAAAAAAATTGCCTGACAAATGGTTACTCTTTTAAATAAATTTATTGAAGAAGCAGAGAAAGGTTGCCAAATACACAAAGTAAAACACCTTTCTCCTATTTCAGTTAGATTAAGCAGTATTACAATTTTAACTAAAACACTTTTGTTTCAAAGTGTGATGATTGAGTTGATTGTATCCTTCATTACATTTCTCGACTTTAATTTTAAGTTTGCAACCTTAAAGTTCCATTACTGTAAGCTTTGTTTTTAATTCTGTTTACATCTATAGGAAACAGTTTTGTTGATTTAATTCAATGAGAAAGATCTGTAATGCTTGCTCTGGTGACATTGCTTAATCTTAAACCTAGTCAATTTTTGCATTAGAAAATAGGTGAAAACAGTCTCGAAGATACTGAATGGTCTTAAAGTTTGAAAAATACTTTTTATTTAGCTGCAAATGAAGATCCAGAATGGATACTTGTCGAGAAGGATCGATTTGTGAATGATTATGACAAGGATAATGATGGAAAACTCAACCCTCAAGAACTGCTGACGTGGGTAGTACCTAATAATCAGGGTATTGCACAAGAGGAGGTATGAGGTTTGAGTTCATGGCTTTTGTTTAGACTTAATGAAATTTCTTGAAAATATTGTGTAAAATGACCAAATATATGCTGCGTTAATTTAGTCTATTGTACAAAAAAAGTATATTTTACATTTTATTAACTGAAAAGTATCTAATAACACTTTTCATAACGTTCTTATAAAATTAAGATTTTCACTTTAATAAAGAATGAAGATTATTACAAAAATGTTGCATAGTGCAGCAGTTGGAATTCCTATGGACTATATGAATGCTGGTCAGAATATTAAATTAATACAGTCGCATTCCTCAAAGGTAAATAGTCAATCTGACTTGATGGAAGATACAGTATTTTTATCAAAACCATGATAAATCTTTCCAAAATACTAGATGGATAACATGAATAAATTAAATATTAATACAGAGGCCATAACATGCATTCTTCTGATAGAACTTGCTACCCTTCATCTAGCTGGATAAGTTGCTGCCATTTGTGTCTTGGGTAATAGAAACCTATGTACATAAAATCAAAACAGAACCTAAGTATACCATAATCCAAATTTAAAACAATTAAATCAGTTGAATTAGGCGTAATGTGATATAAGGAGTTTAAATGGATTCTTTGTCTAGCTGTTGTTCCTTCCTTTTATTTTTTCCTGCAGACAATTGAAGCACCTAATGTCCCAAAACCAAATTGTTTGTTTTAGTAAACGGTCCTCACTATTGCTGAGTACAGCAGATAGGAAGAAACCTACTCTCCCTATCCCTTTTCTCCCCAATAACTATATTAATTATCCAAATGTTCCTTCTTTTGACTGCATCAGATCATTTGACATTTCAGATTGGAGGGAAGAATGTGTTTCCCCTTCACATTTAGATCATCTTTTGTTCTTGTCTCAGAGACAGACAGCACATTCTGTGTCATAGCACGTTCTCTGTGTTGGAAAGCATGGTTACTGAAGCCATCTCTTAACATCTTTGTTGTATTGTCACGAGAGAAAAAAAACTTGGCCAGGAGTCCAGTATTGGCTCTCAATGTATCGGGTCTTTTTTGAGGTTAAGTGCAAAATGGTTGAAATAACGTTTCTGCAAGATTAAAGTCCAATCAGTCTTTGCCAGCAGAACCCCAATATCCTGATATTACTTGCCCAAATCTGATTTTTCAGTCTGCTCCATTCTTTCTTCAAGGATCATATTATTCTTGCTGAATAACTGGCTTTGTGTCTTTCCATGTACTTTCCTTAAATCCTGTGTTGTCTTGTAACTTTTCAGTAATTCTTTGCTTATCCAGTTGATTTTTTTTTTTTTTTTATTAAGCTGACAGCTTAATTTTCCAGGAGGCCATAGCATTTTTCAGGCTGCATCCTGGCAAGGATTTCAATAAATTTTTTGTACCATGGTTCCTTTCTTCTTTTCCAGTACCAAGGGCTCATCTAGAGCCTTCAGACTAGAGAGACGGTGACACTGAATGAGTCATTGGATGTAGTTTGAAAGTTGTTCTGCGGTTTCATTTTGCTATTTGCAAGTGACTTGTTGCTTGACCACTAGATTACCAAACTCCCACGCATTCAATCCCCTTAGACTAACAGTTCAACCTTTGCTTTAGTAGAACTTTTTTTTTTTTTAACTGATCACAAATATATAAAGAATATTCAGCTGCAGCTCTGTACCTCAGATATTTTAAAACTAGCCATCTTCAAATATTGGAGAAATATTTGACGCTGAGATTTTTAACTTTCTTATCCAAACCATAAACTAGGTCAGAATTAAAGAAGAAAATATGCAAGTGTGGCCAGCAAACTAGGGATGTCCAAAGCTGAAAACAGGAGTATCTACAGCTTGACCTAAAGAGCCAGGCTCTGTAGCTGAGAGTTGTAACAGCTGTGCATCCTGTGGGGATCAGGCACAGAGGTGGACATTTGACACATGCTGACCAATGGATTATACACTTCCTCTGCAAGTTCATTACAAGCATCCCAGGAGTTCAAATTCTGGAGGAGGCCCCACTTATGTGATGGCAGCCATTTTAATCAACACACTGGGGACCTCCAGAGATAATAGTAAAATTGCCTATTGCTGAAGCACTGTGGTTGGGAGATGTAACAGACTCATTTTCTGGATCTGGCAAAGAAAGGGGAATGTGTAACATACATTGACCAGAGGAATAAACAAGAAACTTGCTCTTCCAGTAAGATTCTTCGTTGTCTTTTGCTGCTTGTGGAGGTTTGTTTTAATACTATCTTCTGCTTGATACTGTTTGTTATTGGTAAGCTGCTGTAGAATTGAGTGAGGCTAGACATTCAGCGTTATCACTTTGCTATAAGACAGAAGAAGAACTGTGAGAAAACAAACCTGTATTCTAAATGTACAGTTTCGACTATTGAGGGAAAAATGACAGTGCCTTAAACATACAAAGGGAGTTGATTTTTGGTTCAAAGGTGACAGACATTTTGTGTCACAAGAGTCCCTTTAAACTAATGGCACGAATTAGACAAATCCGTGCTAAAAGCATATTTATAAATGTAAGCATCAACTTACTGGACAAAACAGATTGTGTTCCATTTATTTTAAAGGCTCTTCATCTGATTGAAGAAATGGATTTGAATGATGATAAAAAGCTCTCTGAGGCAGAGATTCTTGAGAACCAGGATTTGTTCCTTACAAGTGAAGCAACAGATTATGGCAGGCAGCTCCATGATGAACGTTTCTACCATCAAGAACTTTAGTTTACTCATTTGTGATCTTGCTGCCTCTGTGTTCCTAAACTGGAGTTTTTCTTTAGGGTACTCAAATTTATAAGCTGCATTGTAAGTTTTACTTTGTGTGATTTATAAAATACTAGTGTTTGTGTAAGTATTTTGCATTCTAAATTTAATTACTTAAGTACTTTTGCAAGTTTCCATAGGCCTTTTCAGCCTTCAGAACTAATCTGAAATATTTAGTATTCCTCGAATTGCAGCATTAACATTTTTGGCATCTGAAAAAGTAAACATTCTTAAATAATCTATATGTTTAGTACTGTATTGTGAAATGAGTTGTACTACCGTACTTGAAGAGTCTTAATGATTCTGAAAAAAGGCAAAATGTGTGAGATAAGCAAAAATTACTAATAATTTATTTAGGTGGTTAATGTTTTTCAGAAGTTATGGTGGGGAGTGGGAGAGTAGCAATGTTTAGGTTCACTATTAAAGATGTTTTATTTAATACCCTTGGAGGAACATTCAAAAGGATTAATACCTCAATTGTTCAAGAGGTTTCTGCTTATTTTTAAATGATTTCTATAGCGGGTTAATTGTATGATATAAAACCTTATATTTTTGCATCTGTACAGATAGTAATTATTTTTAATGTATAATTCTACATCATTAGAGGTACATGTGGTATTTCAGTGTCAGAACCCTCTTCATTTGTCAGATTAAAACAGTTAAACGCTCCATCTTTCTATATTTCTTTTCTAAACTTATTCCTAATCTGTGATCACCTAAAGCAACTACTGTAGTATATTTATTAAGGGATAATAAGAGAGGTGCCCCATCCAATGACACATTAAAATTTATCCATTTACAGTATTGCCAGTGAAAACTGTGGTATTCCTGTGTCTGCTATACATCAAGTGATGCTCTGTTCCTTTTTTCTATGCCAATTAAGAAAAATGTGATATAATAAACATAACCCCTTATTTCTCCTATTATCTTCAATATTGTGGAACGCCATCCAAGAAATCAGGTAGTATCCTCAGCCATTATATACCTGACAGAAGATTCAAGAAGAGCTAACCATGCATTTGACATTTTTCTGAACAAAACTTGGAATTATGGAATGGGACAATGTGTTTTGTTTTTTTTTTATAAAAATGGAATGTTGGGCTAAAGTGAACTAGAAAGAAAGCACTGATTCTACAATCCTATCATTAATATTTTTAGAGTAATAATCTAATACCTTATTTTGGTGGGGTGAAATACCCCATGAATAGCATTAGAATGTGAGCACCCTTCGCTTTCAGTTCCAGTGGTAATCTGAAACTGAGGCTGAAGACTAAGTACCAGAAAGGTTAAAAAGCCTTTTAAAACTGAGTGGTGGAAAAATTAATTATTACAAAATTTTAAAGGAAAAAATGTATTTTCTAAATACACTTTTAAAAAAACCCTTTTTTCATGCTCTGTCAGCAGGTCTCAAACTTTCAGCAACCCGAGGATCCCCATTTTGATTTAAAATTTGTCACAGACCCTAAAGCCGGCTTCTAATTTTCTCTGGGGGGTTCTTAACTCCTGTTCAGCACCAGGCCATGCCCCCAATGCACCCCTGCCCCCAAAGCCCCACCTCTTTCCACCCCTCCTCTTCTCTGCTCCTCCCTCTCCCTCCCAGTGCCTCCTGCATGCTGCTGAACAGCTCTTCCACAGTTATGCAGGAAGCACTGGGAGGGAAGGGGAGGAGTTGATCAGCGGGACCGGCGGCCCCAGACATGACTTGCTGACCCCAGTTTGAGAACAGCTGCTTTCTGTGTTAAAGGAAATTATATAGAAACTACAAAAAAAAATTCAATCATCCTCATACACAGCATTTCTTTTTCTTAGAAATATTATGAACGCTGTCTGCTGGCTTTAGTTATGTGGTCACACCTTTTAACTTCTATTTAAATATAGCTTGAGTTGCAGAGGTTTTTTTTTTAGTATTCAGAAAAAAACTTTCACTTGATAATTCTCTGCTAAACATACATGCCCATATAAAAATGTTCATGATGAAATATATATTTTGGAACACAGCATAGCGTGGCATATTCCATTGATGTAACAGATCTGAGTTAATTTATGTAGCACATATACTTTTCAGAACATTAAGTTGATGCAGCAACATGTAACAGCTCAAAAACATTATTTTTGCACAAACACTGATGTAATAGACAGCCACTATGGTTTAATTAAAGAGCTACATGCAGTTGTTAACTTCATATTGAAAATCCCCAAGTTTTATTTGGGTGCAGGAATAAAATCAAGTAAAGATGATTTCCAAGAGAACTGTGTGTTTGGTTTTTGGCTCTTCAACAGCTGACTGTTCTACTTCATAAACTAGAGTCAGCAACAGAATAAAAACAGCTATTTGGGTCATAGCAAAACTAAGCATCTTAAACTGCTGAAAGAGATATTTAATTTTGTCTATACATATTTAATAAAGCCCTCTTAAAAACATACTATTGTTGCTTGTGTTGCACTTTCCTAGGGTTTTTCTTTCCTCCCAGTCCTTCTCTTTATTATTGAGTAAAAGCATACGTTGTTTTGTCTTAAGTTTGCTTGTTAATAGTATTAATGATTTTCAGAACAATCCATGATGCTCAGAGGTGGTTTTAGCACGTGGTCCCTTGATTTGCTAACTCTATTAGCAAAGCAAATGTGTAAGGGTAAAAGGGCTTTTTAATATAGTGTTGATGACACATTTAACAAAATACACTTATAATTCTCAGGACACTCCCCACCAAAATAGTAAGTTTTTTGAGTTGGAGACTGTATCTAATGTATTAGAGTGTACTTTTAAAGACTCCTATTTTTAAGTGTTTGACTGAAGATAAAACTTCAGACTATTTGAATTTTTTTTTTTTTTTTTTTTTTTTGGAAAAAACTCATCTCTGGCAGGTGTCTGTCCACTTTTACAGCTTAGGGGAAATCTACACTACAAAATTAAGTTGACCTAAGCCTTGGTTTACCTACAGAGGTCAGTGTAAAACAACCTAACTCTGTAAGCGTCAACAATAGAACATAGCTCCCACCAATGTAACTCGCCCACTACACCAACTTAACTCCACCTTCATGAGAGCCATACTGCTTAGGTCGATGTAGTTACGTTGAAGCGATGTCAGTGTAGACGCTGTTGCTTATATTGATTGTTGCTACCTTTCAGAAGCCATCCCGCACTGATAGGTAAATGGGTGCAAGTGCTCCTGGTCAGAAGGTGCGCTGCCAACACAGGGAGCATTGTGTGGACATGCAAAAGCAATTTAAATAGTGTGGTGGCTGTACATCGACTTAACATAGGTCTACTTAATACCCAGCACAGCTGGGGCTGCTTCTGCTGGCCGGCATAGCTGGGGCTGGGGTCGCGCTGCAGGCGTGGTTGGGGTTAACAGTTAGGGTATGTTAACCAGTAAGACTAATGCTTACAGGTTAACCATTTACTATTTTACATCCCTATCCTAAACAGAAGTTGTTTCAATAAAAGATGTTACCTCACCCACCTTGTGTCTCTAATATCCTGGGATAAATACAGGTACAAGAATGATTAAACTTGGTTATGGAAAAATAAGTTGTTCTACGTGGCAATCTACAAATACAATTCGACCATAATTATCCAAATAGTTTTTGGCAGAGGGAGACACACTGAAGATTTGGATAATCAAGAAAATTTTGAGTGTAATTAAGGCTGGGTGGCATCAACCTGCTTCAGATAACAGTTTTGGATAATCAGAGTGAACTGTACTAGGAGAAAAAAACTGCTAATGGATGAAGTACTACTGTTTTTATATAAATTGACTTTTGATCTATATGCAGAGTTTCTGCTTAGCAGTTAGTTTTAATCAAACCAAATGTTACCTCCTCAAGAGGTGGTAGCCAGGTCAATGGAAAAATTCTTCTGTTGACCTAGAACTGTATACAGGGGGTTAGGTCAACATAGCTACATTTCTATCGGGTGTGGATTTCTCACACCCCTGAGTGACATAGGTATGCCAATGTAAGTTCCCAGTATAAATTAGCCCATAAAGTAGACACTTTCCAAGTCAACAGATGGGATTTTTTCCATCAATGTAGATAATCCATCTCCCCCAAGACACGGTAACTAGGTCAGAAGAATCCTTCAGTTGACCTAGTTGTGTCTACATTGGGCATTAGGTTGACCTAAATATGGTGCTCAGGGGATGACATTTTTTTAATCTACTTTTTAAAGTGTAGACCAGGCCTCATTCAGAATTAAGGTGCCCTTAATTTGGTTTAGCTTAATTCACTTACAAAGTGAATTAAACTAAAATGAATTAAGGCCCCCTTAATTTTGAATGAGTGTCCACATAAGGGTTTAATGCAGTTTAACTAATCCACTTTCAATTCACCCCTTGAGTTAATGCAGATTAACTTTCTTGAGTGTCACCAGGTAGACAAGGCCTGTGCCTACATCTCCCAGGAGTCATGCTGCATTGTACAGACATCATTCCCTGGACAAACCTGCACATGAGGGATCTACAGAGAGTCCAGCTCCAGTGACTAAATGACTTGCTAAAATGCGATGAACAGGAAAAAATTCTGCTGCTTGTTCTGAAATCCCTCCATCAACTCAAAGATCTGTGCAACTCAGCATCCTGGACCTCTGAATGAACACAATATTTACAAATGTATCAGGTGAGCAGTAATGTAACATGACAGCAACTGAAACATTCATTTTATGGACCTAAGGTTTGTGAAATCTGACTTAGTTTGCCAGAGCACTGAGCAGCATGCATATTTTAAACCTATCAAAACACCACACTATACTGTATCCACAATTCTGGGGAGATGACAAGAAACAGAGTAAACCACACATGACAGATATGATTCACATCACTTAATATACTACTGGTAGGTGCTCAGATGCTATGGAGAAGATGACAAGAAGAAACTGTACAGGATAGAACAGAACAGCTGTTGGTTCTGTTGAACAATACAGAATGCCTCTTACATATATAGAGGAGGAGGAGGAATGAGGAGCATCTCTACTCTGACCTGTCTAGACAAAGGATAGGGAAAATTCTGACTATTTCTGTATCTTATAAAAATACTATTTTTATAGTTTCCCCTCTCAAGCTGTTCATTCCTCACCTGTCTGCATGTATCCGAGTCTGCCAGCAGCAACAGTGCAAGAGCTCTCTCTCTCGGGTCAGACGTCATGGAAACTGATCTGAATTTCATTAACTTTGAAGTTACTTTTGTCACAACATGCTGGCTAGTAATATTATTTCTCTAGATTTACACAACTAAAAAAGAGGACGGATATCGAAGGCCCTAGGCACCAGGCCACAAATTACAAGAACAAAAATAAAATGAAATAGCAGTCTCCACCCTACAGTGAGCAGAACACCCACCCCCCACCCCGCCAACACAAATTTCCCTTCCCCCATGCAGAACTCACTCCCATCAAAATCCACCTGCCACACAGATATGTCAGAGCATCCTGAATGCTGCCAATGGACTGGAGTGGGAGATTGTTCATGGAGACTGCTCCGTCACTAGCTCCATGAATCCTAAATCGAAGGGGATCCAGCTTGAGGGCTTTGATGTCACACTAACACCAGTTGTGTTCAAGAGGAGAAAAGTGGTCTCAAATGCTGGAAGGTCCCAAGTGATTTATACTTAAGGATTTTGGGATCTGTATTTTTATCAGAGCATAACTTTTCCTACATAGGCTGTGATTTCATTGCAATTGCTTCCTGTACAAGTTACACTGACAGCAAGGGGATCCACCTTGCTCTGTTTAGGTGCTTTCCAACATACCTGGAGCATACTGTTGAAGAAACATAGCAGCATGTTTCAGGATATGTGTACAAAAGAATATTTCCATCTTCATTTCATATTGTTTAAAAAAAAATCAAGATAATCTCTCAAAGGGCACTGCTATCGGCTTCTATATGGCTGATGCTCAAGGCAGTAATAGAGAAATACAATCAGAAATGGCACTTAAATAATTTGTCCATTGTGTCAACTAATTTTCATTCCCTAGCATCCTCACTGCCTACTTTATCCATTATGTTGTTTATACTTAATGCAATTATGCAATGTTTTCAGTAGCAATGGCTTCCCAGCAGCATATGCTGCTTATTTATTGTACTAAGTTAGTGCTTTATATAGATTAAAGCACCAGAGAGATGAACGGTAGGAAGGGCAGAAATTTGCCAATGCACCTGATAGTTTGGAGATATTGATCATGTGAGAAACAAATATCTGATTCTAATGGATGATGCCTGTGGATGATTTGTGAAGCAGCAGGTATCTGACTGACACACCTAGGAACATTCTTGTCCAACCCCAAATCTGGCAATCTGTTCAATTCTGCATGTGAGGAAGACACTGTTAGTATTCAAATTATTTGTCCATTTTTTTCTTTAATTCCCTTTATGAGGATTCTATCTTGCAGTAATTGCATTCTTCATAAATGGTCTTAACTGTACTGAGTTTTACCTAACAAATCAGTACTGACAAAATACATGTATCACAATTATGATATTTAGGGAGGAGGCCCAAGTCTGGGAAAACAGTATTTTCGAAGGGGACAGGAAATCCATATTTTAAGATAAAAAAATTTTAGGTGACGAAATTAATCTAAAAGGGGTTTATTTAAAGTAACAAAAATTTCTATATTTAAAAAGTTTGAAGGTAGCTAGGAATCTCTCTACCACTATTATTATTAAGGGAGAATGAGAAAAAAAAAAAAGAGCAGCATTGATGGAAAAAACAGACCTAATTACTTAAACATCTGAAGTATGATTCAACCTGATCAACATTTCTAGCATTCATAGTTTGCAAAAAGAACAGTCGTTGGTGCCCAAATACTACAAATACTTTTACTATATGATGGTGGAAATAACTGTTACTTTTTCTGGTGCTTTATATATTTAAGGGCATGTTTGCATGACAAAACATCTCTGTGAATATATTCTCAAACGTGGAGAAATTTAATTAACTGATTTGTTCTGAGACTAAACAGCTAGTCAGTGTCTGAAGCGTGACCCTTTATCTGAAAGTCAAGAAAATTGTTCTGTAAATGGAGAGAGAAAGTTTACGAATAATAAGCAGTCTATAATTATTTACCTTTTTAAAAAAATAAAGCATATTGGTTTGGTTTTCCCTGTTTTTTAATCCAAATACTTTATCTTGTGACTTGCTACATCCCTACAGTTTTGCTGTTCTACTCAGACAGCATAAAATTAGGCATTTATAAAAAACAAACCTGCTGCCTTAAGTGAACACATTTGTTAGAATATTTATGTTTGCTTAAAAATGCCAAAGTAACCTGAGCTAATATTAATAATAGTTTCATTTGTGCATTTTCCATGGCATCACAGGGGAAAATTCTAATGCAGGAAGTATACTGTACAATTCCAAAAATTCCTGTTGAGTATCCAAAGATTATTCTACCACTTTTAGCAGAGAATCAATTCACAGATATTATTTATATTTTTCAGTCACTGGATACTATTTTAAATTAGCAATTGACAAGAGAGATGAAATAAATGTGAGCGATTAATAAATACAGTTGCAGCCTAATTAATCCAGCTCATCTTTCTTCCCATGTGGCTGGGACAAGCAATATTTGCACGTGCTATATTGCAACTAATGCTATGTAACAAGACTGATCTTATAACAAACTGAATGATATCCTATGTGATGCAATGTAACATACAGGAAAAGAGTGACTCCCAATTCAACCTTTTCTCATATCCGAGAAAGTGGTTGCTCAGAAATGATTGATTGATAAACATGAGTTCTGCAGGATAACTCAATGATATGGGTCTGATCATATTTTTTATTCTTATTATTTCCTTTATATAAAGGGAAGTAGGTCTGTGATTCTACTTCTACAGTAGACACTGTAGAGAATTCTTCTTACAGTAGTAATAAATAGATTATTGACTGATTAGCCAGGAAGTTTGGTCCAATGGTTAGCATGGGACTCAAGAGACCTTGATTTAATTCCTTGCTCTGCCACAGACTTCCTGTGTGACCTTTGGCAAGTCACTTAGGCTCTGTTTGCACTAGAGAGCTTACAACAGCACAGCTGTGCCACTGTAAGATCTCTGGTGTAGTTGCTCTATGCCGATGGGAGAGAGCTCTCCTCTCGACATAATTAAACCACCCCCAAGGAGCGGTGGTAGCTTCTCCCGCTAACATAGTGCTGCACACATTACCACTTATGCCAGCATAATTTATGTCGATCAGGGGTGTGTTTTTTTCACACCCCTCAGCAACATAAGTTTTGCCAACATAAATGATAGGCTAAGGCCATGTCGACACTATCTGTGCCCCACTTCCCCATCTGTACAATGGAGATAATAGCACTGCCCCGTCTCACATGCATGAGAGAAGATAAATACATTAAAACCTGTGAAGCACTCAGAGACATCAGAAATGGGAGCCATATAAGTACCTAAGATAGTACGTGAAACAGTTACATTTAAGTAAAAGTACCAAATCTGAGATAATGGGGCATAGTACACCCTACAATATTTTTATGTGCAGCAAGAGTCACAGTTGGAATTTTTGCATTCATTTTGCAATCTTGATTACACTTTTAATTACCTACAACTTACATGTTCTTTCGGATTTACTGAGACCTTGGTACAGGGATGTCAGTGGGAACTGCAGGAGCTCGGTGCCCTTTGGGATTTGTCCCATTAAGAATGGGCCAGATTCTTATTAAATATTATAATCAGAGATTTCACTCAATGTAGTAAAAAAATCACTATTAACAACATGTGTCCTAAAGATGCTCATTCAGTAATATGGTAACAGCTTCTTAAATAGAGAGATCCAATGATTATATTACCGTATAAATGTTTCTCTAAACAAAAGCTCACTGTTGTAATTATTATTGTTTTGTCTCTGAGATCAACCTGTTAAAACTCCCTAAATCAATAAATAGTTTTAAAAATAGGTCAGATTTTGGGATGGTGTAAACTGGTGTAACTTTATTAGAGTCAAAGAAGCTATGCCGATTTCCACCAGCGGACGATCTGGCTCAATATGTGCTTCTAAGTATTTTGTATCTAGTTTTAATTCTCACCCAGCATACAGATGAGCTGAGGAAGTGCAGCTGTCCACCATCCAAAGACAACATGTGCCTGAGAAAGTTCTGCAATCTTTTCTTTCTTATAGCTGTTGGTGAAAAAATTGGGAATGTTCTAGGAAAGATAAAGTCTCACAAGTTTATTAGAATATCCATCTGTAGCGGTTGATCTTCTGTCATTGCGGAGAAACTAAATGAATTCTTTGCTTCAGTCTTTACGGCTGAGGATGTTAGGGAGATTCCCAAACCTGAGCCATCCTTTGTAGGTGACAAATCTGAGGAATTGTCACAGATTGAAATGTCTGTAGGTTTTGGAATTAATTGATAAATTTAACAGTAACAAGTCACCAGGACCAGATGGCATTCACCCAAGAGTTCTGAAAGAACTCAAATGTGAAATTGTGGAACTATTAACTATGGTTTGTAACCTGTTCTTTAAATCAGCTTCTGTGCCAATGACTGGAAGATAGCTAATGTAATACCAATATTTAAAAAGGGCTCTAAAGGCGACCCCGGCAAATTACAGACCGGTAAGTCTGACGTCAGTACCGGGCAAATTAGTTGAAACAACAGTAAAGAATAAAATTGTCAGACACATAGAAGAACACAACTTGTTGGGCAAAGGTCAACATGGTTTCTGTAAAGGGAAATCGTGTCTTACTATCTATTAGAGTTCTTTGAAGGGATCAACAAACATGTGGACAAGGGGGATCCTGTGGACATAGTGTACTTAGATTTCCAGAAAGCCTTTGACAAGGTCCCTCACCAAAGGCTCTTACGTAAATTAAGTTGTCATGGGATGAGAGGGAAGATCCTTTCATGGATTGAGAACTGGTTAAAAGACAGGGAACAAAGGCTAGGAATAAATGGTAAATTTTCAGAATGGAGAGGGGTAACTAGTGGTGTTCCCCAAGTGTCAGTCCTAGGACCAATCCTATTCAACTTATTCATAAATGATCTGGAGAAAGGGGTAAACAGTGAGGTGGCAAAGTTTGCAGATGATACTAAACTGCTCAAGATAGTTAAGACCAAAGCAGACTGTGAAAAACTTCAAAAAGATCTCACAAAACTAAGTGATTGGACAACAAAATGGCAAATGAAATTTAATGTGGATAAATGTAAAGTAATGCACATTGGAAAAAATATCCCCAACTATACATACAATATGATGGGGGCCAATTTAGCTACAACTAATCAGGAAAGAGATCTTGGAGTCATAGTGGATAGTTCTCTGAATACATCCACGCAGTGGCAGTCAAAAAAGCAAACAGGATGTTAGGAATAATTTAAAAAGGGATAGAGAATAAGAAGGAGAATATCTTATTGCCCATATATAAATCCATGGTACACCCACATCTTGAATACTGTGTACATATGTGGTCTCCTCATCTCAAAAAAGATATACTGGCATTAGAAAAAGTTCAGAAAAAGGCAACTAAAACGATGAGGGGTTTGGAACAGGTCCCATATGAGGAGAGTTTAAAGAGGCTAGGATTTTTCAGCTTGGAAAAGAGGAGACTACAGGGGAATATGATAGAGGTATATAAAATCATGAGTGGTGTGGAGAAAGTGAATAAGGAAAAGTTATTTACTTATTCCCATAATATAAGAACTAGTGGGCCACCAAATGAAATTAATGGGCAATAGGTTTAAAACAAATACAAGGAAATTCTTCTTCACACAGCCAACCTGTGAAATCCCTTGCCTGAAGAGGTTGTGAAGGCTAGGACTATAACAGGGTTTAAAAGAGAACTAGATAAATTCATGGAGGTTAAGTCCATTAATAGCTGTTAGCCAGGATGGGTAAAGAATGATGTCCCTAGCCTCTGTTTGTCAGAGGGTGGAGATGGATGGCAGGAGAGAGATCACTTGATCATTACCTATTAGGTTCACGCTTTCTGGGGCACCTGACATTAGCCACTGTTGGTAGACAGGATACTGGGGTGGATGGACCTTTGGTCTGAACCAATATGGCTGTTCTTATGTGCACTGAACACGTTGAAATTCCACCAGGGATGAATGTGTCCATTTCTGTGCTGCTTCTTGTACCTCTAAGGAAGTTTTCAAAGCACGAAAGTAAACCAGATGTTCTATTTACATTTGAGAGGGAAAGGCAGGGCTGGCTCCATGCACCAGCCTAGCAAGCAGGTGCTGGGGTGGCCAATGGAGAGGGGCGGCACGTCCGGCTCTTCGGCAGCAATTCAGCGGTGGGTCCCTCACTCCCTCTCAGAGCAAAGGACCAGCCGCCGAATTGCTGCTGAAGACTGAAGCGGTGACGGTAGAGCTCCCGTCGAAGTGCCACAGATCACGATCATGGCTTTTTTGTTTGTTTGGTTGGTTGGTTTTTTTTTTTGTTTGTTTTGCTGTTTGGGGCGGCAAAAATCCTGGAGCCGGCCCTGGGGAAAGGACCCCCTTTTACGCACAGGCTGAGCCAGGTTACAGAATTTGATTCCCTCTATCTTACCCACTAGAGACTGAACTTTAATAAATAATAAATAAATAAATTAATGGAGATATCCCATCTCCTAGAACTGGAAGGGACCTTGAAGGTTCATGAAGTCCAGCCCCCTGCCTTCACTAGCAGGATCAAGTACCAATTTTGCCTTCTTTCTCCTAAAGAAGGTTTGTTTTAAGAACAGAGCTTTCACAAAGGCATTCTTTAATTATGAGTTAAGTGGGATGTGTTAACTGATTTATATAAATGTTTTTGCAACTTGGTTTCTGACAATATCTAGCTGGGTCCACTGATGAGTTTTCCGCCTTTATCTGGACTTTAGAACCCTCCCCTCAGAGAGTATAGGAGGTAGAGTCAGAGGAGACAAATTAATTTATTTACAATACCAGAGAATTAACAGCACCAGCTGAGAACATAGGGTTTAGGGGTAACAAGACCAAGGATAAGGGCATTTGAATCCCAGAAACAAATCACTCCTAGACAGGGACAGAGCAACAATCTGTACTAGACTTTAGGATCATGAGGAATGTTGAAAGAGGAGTCACTAATTTACATGGATGGTAAGTAGAAAGGAAATGGATTGTTCCTGCTATACTGGAGACCTAGAAATAAAACTTTAGGTAGATTGTGATGGTGAGGACAAATGGCTTGCACATAAACTATGTGAATACCAAGCACTGATGCAATATTTTAAAGTTACTTCTACTGCTCTGCTCCCTGTCCTGGCTCCTGGGGCTTCACTCCTGGCCATGTGGTAAAAAGTGTGGGGACCACTGCTTTACAGTTTCCTTGGCTGGCTTTCAGCACCCCTCTATGAAAAGTGTTCCAGTGCCACTGGCTATGCATGCCACATGCGTTGTGATCTTACAGGGGGAATAATGTAAGGCTAGAAGGGTAAACATATGGAGGCTTCAGGAAATGGTGCTGGTGATTCAGTAAAGTGTCTCTCTTCCCTCCAAAGGTACATTTACACTGCTGCTGGGGGAAGGATGCTTCCATGCTCGGGTAGATGTACATACACTAGCTCTGTTGGAGACAACCTGCAGTGGCATAAAAGGCAGTTCAGGCTAGCTACCCGAGTACAGCCCTAGGGTCTTGGATGGGGTTGCATTTGTGTGGCTACCACAACCCACTGCCTGTGTCAATGCAGCCACACTGTGTCTGTCTACTGGAGCTGGGAATTACACTTCCTAGCTGCAGGGAAGAGGTACTCCAAGTCAGTAGCAAACTAATGCCTCTCACAGTGCTAAGCAGTAATGTATTAGGCACAAGACACTGACTGCTGGAGGTGGCATATTTTGAATAAGGTCTTGATGTCTTGTGATCAGTTAAAGATACTGTGTATTTTTCACAAGATCTAGGAGAGCCTTTGTAAACTCCAACTTGGGTAATAGTTATCGTCCTACATTCCCCCTGTAGTTTCAGTCAGATAGGATATTTTTCATTTTTTGTCCTAATCTGCTGGTTAGTTTTTCTGTGAGCTGTTAAACAATTGCCACATTTTACCTCAGAGGTGACTGCATTTCCATGGCAGAGAAAACAATCTCTGTATGTAGTTTTTACATCAATTTAAGTTGGAAAACATTTATATGGTCTCATTGCAAAGTGTAAGATAGTACAGTATTCAAAGAGTCCCGACTAGGACACAAACCTCTTAGACTCTGCACATGCTGCCTACTTAGCTAGCAATTACATAGTTACTCTGCATTTTATTGAATGCAATGAACTATAGAGATGAACAACCATGAAGACTTTGTCAGTAGAATGTGCAAAGAGCAGCAATGTGATAAAAAAGTATCTTTACCCAAACCTGTGACAAATGAGGGAGATGGAATGCACTTACAGAAACTTGTCTCTAACACAAGTACAAAGAACCACCAGTAGTTCAGTCACATCAGTCAATGCTGGTGGAACACACCAATGTGTTTAGGTTAGAGCACTGGTGCCTTATCCAATGTTGTAGTATAACAGGACCCTCTCAGCAAGTTAGAATTCAGGCTACCAGTCTGTGCTGAAATTATTTCAGCCACTTTATTCCCCATAAAACAAACGAGTGTGGCATCTGCTGCCTGAACATTATGAATGGCCCAACTACCACCATAGGTTATCAGTGAAAGAGAAGCACTGGGGCATTTAACTTTAAGAATTAACAAGAAAAGAAAATCACTTTTGGATTTTGATTAGCCTAATGAACCTGCAGCACTGGAAAGACAGGGTCCATTTCTAAAAGAATGATAGATCTCTTATCAACAGCCTTATATGAAAATATCATATGGAGAAGAAGTAAAGTACAGGGGATAGGACACAGGACAGGGACTAAGGATACATGAGTTCTTTCACTGACCTGCTGAGTGATCCTGGGCCAGTCTTTTCATTTTACTGTTTCCCCTCTCACCCTTTATCTATTTACATTGTAAACTCTTGGGGGCAGGGACTGTCTCTTATCACCTATTAGAGCAGCACCTAACACACTGAGGCCCCCACCTCACTTGGCTACTGAAATACTCACAGTAATTTGGGGGGAAATATTAACGGGGATGATTTTAATACAATACTGAATCCATTTATAAATCTCATAATTGGTAGGCAAAACTAATAGATCTGCTGAGTGCACACTTGAAACATCAGGGCCCTGTTCCAGCTCGCCATGAAGTCAATGGAAAAACTGACGCGGACATCAGTGGGACCGAGTTAGGTCGAAAAAGAAAATACAAATAAACACATTGGTCTGTGTGCTGGGGGGTGAACAGGTATTTTTAATTCCTAAAATTTGCATTATTGCAGGAACATACATGTCCTAGGCCTAGTGAATAGAGCACTGGACTGGCATATGTGGGAGCTTAGTTTCTATTCCTGGCTCTGACAGTGGCCAGTTGGATGATCTGGGGAAAGTCACTTCTCTCTATTCCTCAGTTTCCCCTTTAGTAAAATGGAGATAACAAGGCTGAGATCCTTGGTAAAGCACCTTGAGATCTACAGGTAAACAGCACTATATAAGAGCTAGATATTAATTATAATAAAAAATTCAATATGGGTTTGTCTTTCATGAATTTTTGGGGTTCTGAGATTCATTTTCATGTTAAATGTAAATTCAATTAAAGCAAAACACCAATTAAAGAGACATTCTGTATTATAACAAACTGTGGATTAGTGTCAAGGCAGTCTAATAAGGCCCTTTAAAAAAACCCAACCCCATAAATATACTAGCAAAACATTAACTTTCCTCCCCATGGTTAATGTTGCAGAATTTTTGAGAACACTGAATACTAAACTTTGCTGGTTTACATTTAGCTTTCAGCCAGCAGCAAGAGCTGAACTTTAAAAGGGATCTAACAAATCACTCGGAAGCCTCCTGGCTGCAGTTGCTGTTTCCATAGAAACAGAGATTGGCTTGTCACAGAGGATAAGGTGGTGTAAAATAATTGTAAATCGACAGAATTGAGGATAGTTTCAAAGCACTTCATTGAAAATCTGACATCCGTTTCCATGGAAATAGAAATGGCAGCTTCCAGATAACCAGTTAGAACTCTTGGAAGTTTTAGCTGTGATTTCCCACTGGGAGATGAAAATTGTGTTGTTTTGCTGTTATCAGTGTCTATAGACTTTAAGACCCAATAGGCTCTGATTCTTGTACAGAGTCTGTATTGTTTTATTTTTTAACATTAATAGAAGCCTGTTAAAGATGGGTTCCTTATGTTATTGTGATAGGTGCTTTAGATCTGACAGAGATAGTTTCCTACTATTTTCCATTTCACAAGCACAGTGATTTATCCAAGGAGACTTGACATATGCATTAACTAGATACCCACACAGTCTGAAGTATTACCACCTAATTATATGCCTCTTTTTATAATTTCCATCTATAGAACCCCCCATTCCAACCTCTATCAAGAAGAGAAAGTATATTGTCTGTATTATCAGAGAACTATAAATCATTAACATAACACTGAAAAGTGTCATGTTTGAAGCACTGGATGTGTACAATCCCCACCCCCTGCACTGATATTTTAAGGATGAGACCAAATAAAAAGCTAACTCTCAACTTCATATCATTACAGTGGGCAGAACCAAAACACCAAAACTCTGTTCTGAACCATCCCAAACTCAAGGGTTTAAAATCTGAACCTTCCCAGCGTTTACAATTGGAATCTGTACTCAACCCAGCATGATCATAAACCTGCAGTATACAGTAATAACTCGCTGTTACTACAAATGGCCACAATTGCACCTTTCAGCAACAAGCAGTTCATAACGGTCTTGAAACTAACTTATTGCTTTCCCCATCCACATTCTAACCAGAATTATGGCTGCTTATCAGACAGAAGAGACTAGTTTATAGACCATTCAAACCATCTTTTCTCCTATGTTCTGTTTCTTTGTGTTTTCCTATTAAAACCACCCCAAATTTACAGAAGGAACATTTTTGAGTTTGTAACCACATGTAATATCCTTCAATACACATACACGCTTAGATCCAGGGTTCTCACAATACATTTTTTGGTGGCGTCAGAGTGCAGCCACCAACTCTTGCTGGTGGTTGCTATGACAAATTTTCTTAAAATACTTGATTAACTTTAGGAAAAACAAATAAATATGCATATCTATAGGCCCAAATCATTATAATTTATTTATATGGGGTTTTATTGCAAACTCAATAATAAAAATAATGTACAATTCTCTATTCTTTACTGGACCTAAACAGAATAGAAACACAAATAAGGTGCTTTGCACATCCTTGTATTTGTGGTTGTTGCTTTTGTTTTTGGTTGCTTTTTTTTAATTTTATTATTATTATTATTATACTTGCTAGCTAGTAAGTCTGGTGCTGCAAAAAGTAATATTTGTATGTTTGTCAATATCACTTTTCATAGCAGACGTACTAACTAGCTGTGAAAAGTGATATTAAGAACCGTACAAATATCAATTTTCACAGCAGACTTACTCAACCCTGGCAAGCCAGGGGACAAATTAAGCCCTGGATGGGCAGGTGGGTAGGGAGACAGTGGGGGCCAGAGGTGATGGGTGAGATGGATGGGGGGGCCAGGGAGGGAGTAGGGGCCAGGGGCAATGGGGGGGGGGGGGGCTGTGAACCCAAGGGTCCAGGGCCAGAGCACGAAGCCCTGTGGCTGGGGGCCAGAGCCCGCCACTACATGGCTGGAGCCCAGGGCTGGAGGAGGCTGCGGGGGCCAGGGACAATGAGGGGGAAGAGGTGGTGAGCCCAGAGCCGGCACCTGCTGCCGTGTGGCTGGGGTCCAGGGCCAGAGCCCAAAATTCCATGACCGGAGCCTGCCGCCTGCTGCCCCAGGGTTAAAGCCCCAGACTGACCACCCCCAGGAAAGTGGGGAACTCACTGGCTGCCTGCTCCTCCAGCGTTTGTGATTTCAGAGGAGGGGTGGGCCCAGCCCCTTCTGGTGGCCCTGGGGGAGAGGTACTGCTTTGCGTTCCCCCCGAGTCACTGCCCAGGAGGCTGTGGCTGCAAGAAAAGCCCCTGGTTGCCGCATGCGGCCACGGTGCCCACATTTGAGAAAAACTCGCTTAGATGTATTGTAAAGTTATTTGCTATATTCTTGAGATCAGAAAAAAGTTTATTTTCTGTACGGCGGGCTTTTCTGAGTACAGGGGATCCCTGGTATATGTCTGGGTTGCGACGGATACCAAATGACAGATACCGGGGAATTTTTCCCCATAAGAAATAATGGCCCATCCCGCCTTTTCCCACCCCCTCTCCACCTCATGTCACCTCTTCCCGCCCAGTTCTGCCCCCTCCTCTGAGTGCACCCTGTCCCCGCTCCTCCTCCCCCATCCCAGAGCCTCCTGCATGCCACTGAACAGTTGTTTCGCAGCATGCAGGAGATGCTGGGAGGGAGGGGGAGGAGTTGATCAGTGGCCTTGTGGGGCGCTGGCGGACAGGAGGCACTGGGCGGGGAGGAGGGGTGCTGGCTGCTGGTGGGTGCTAAGCACCCACAGAAAAGTGATGCCAAATGTGAAGCGAGTAAATTGCAAACGACAGATATGTGGATCGGGACCGACATGAATCAGAACACATTCCTCTATTGATGAGCGATGGATATGTGAAATGACGGATAAGGGGAGATATATACCGGGCAACCCCGGTAACTGTGGATTTTGCAAATTACAGAATACAAAGCAGATGACTGTGATGGACTTCAGTGGAATTGTAAGGCAAAGTACTTCGGTCAGGGGGTAGCCATAAACTCAGATCCCAAGGCCAGAAGGGACCATTGCGATCATCTAATCTGACCTGTATACACAAGTCAGTCACAATGGGATCCACTGATATTCCACTGAATTTTAGGCTCTATTTAGCCAGAAATTAGAGAACCTTATCCAGAAGGAGTACTGTCAATTTTAGGCTCTGGTGGTTATAGTTCAGAAGGCCAGCTGGAGTAATAATGCCTAGAAAATAGTAGATAGTTGTGGACATGTGGCAAACAGAGACTACTAGAAATCGGTGGTGTCAGGAACAGTGAATATTTGAATTTTGAGTGGATTAGCCAGGTTTACAGCTTGATAAGAACATATTCTATTACACATTGTATCTAACCTTGACTCTTTCCTTGGTGCTGTCTAGGTGAACAGTGTACAGCTTCATGAGCCCAGGGAACATGAGGGTAGGCTGGGTCCCCCAAGATCACTACTGGCATTTCAACATTGTCAGCGTTAATCCTCTGGTTAGGAACGATTGTCCTTGCTTGTCTTTGTTTGAAAAATCCTGTGTTATTAAAGATGCGAGCATCATTGCTGACAGTCACAGTCCTGCATAGTGAGAGACGATTAATAGCCCTACACACTCACATGACAATGGCCTGTTGGTTTTCCAACTCCAAACTGATTTCCCACTGATCAATTGCATGCTTCCAGAGTGCGATCGCCACTCGCTTCTCCACTGTCAATGCAGCTCTCATTCTGGTGTCCCTGTGCTTGACGGTTGGCATGAACTTGGCACACAGATCCAGGAATGCAGCCTTTTGCAGCTGTAAGTTCCTAAGCCACCACTCAGCATCCCAACTTGCATTATGGTGTGATCCACCAGTCAGTGCTTGTTTCTCGGACTCAGATGCAGTGCTCCGCCACCTACAGCCACTCTGTGAACACCAACCACTGCCTTGAATTGTTTTCTGCTATGTCCATCAGCAAACTGTTGAAGATATCATAGTGCAACAACTGGGGACGTGACTTCTTGAGAGTCTCTGAAGACAGGAGAATCAGGCTTCCTGTATTTGCAATGTTCAAGAGAATAGCATAGAGCTCTGAGAGCTGACATCTTTGACAGAAGCATGCAGAGACCAAAAAGCACCATGCAGGTTTCTGGGATTTAAAAAAAAAAATGCTGTGTAAATTATGGGAAAAGGATGGTATTATGGAATGGAAAAAGTTACATGCTTGGAACTTGATCCCTGCATGTCATTAATATCCCACAAAACATTGCAAAAATGTCCCAAAAGGCATTGTACTGGATGGTGGTGCATGGCACAGAGGAATGCCTATCCATGGTACAGTCAGCATGGATCAAGAAAGTCAGCATGGATTCACGAAGGGGAAGTCGTGCCTGACTAACCTAATTGCCTTCTATGATGAGATAACTGGCTCTGTGGATGAGGGGAAAGCAGTGGATGTGCTATTCCTTGACTTTAGCAAAGCTTTTGATACGGTCTCCCACAGTATTCTTGCCGCCAAGTTAAAGAAGTATGGGCTGGATGAATGGACTGTAAGGTGGATAGAAAGCTGGCTAGATCGTCGGGCTCAACGGGTAGTGATCAATGGCTCCATGTCTAGTTGGCAGCCGGTTTCAAGCGGAGTGCCCCAAGGGTCGGTCCTGGGGCTGGTTTTGTTTAATATCTTTATTAATGATCTGGATGATGGTGTGGACTGCACTCTCAGCAAGTTTGCAGATGACACTAAACTAGGAGGCGTGGTAGATACACTAGAGGGTAAGGATCAGATACAGAGGGACCTAGACAAATTAGAGGATTGGGCCAAAAAAAGCCTGATGAGGTTCAACAAGGACGAGTGCAGAGTCCTGCACTTAGGACGGAAGAATCCCATGCACTGCTCCAGACTAGGGACCGAATGGCTAGGTAGCAGTTCTGCAGAAAAGGACCTAGGGGTTACAGTGGGCGAGAAGCTGGATATGAGTCAACAGTGTGCTCTTGTTGCCAAGAAGGCAAACGGCATTTTGGGCTGTATAAGTAGGGGCATTGCCAGCAGATCGAGAAACGTGATCGTTCCCCTTTATTCGACATTGGTGAGGCCTCATCTGGAATACTGTGTCCAGTTTTGGGCCCCACACTACAAGAAGGATGTGGAAAAATTGGAAAGAGTCCAACGAAGGGCAACAAAAATGATTAGGGGTCTGGAGCACATGACTTATGAGGAGAGGCTGAGGGAACTGGGATTGTTTAGTCTCCAGAAGAGAAGAATGAGGGGAGATTTGATAGCAGCCTTCAACTACCTGAAGGGGGGTTTCAAAGAGGATGGAGCTCGGCTGTTCTCAGTGGTGGCAGATGACAAAACAAGGAGCAATGGTCTCAAGTTGTAGTGGGGGAGGTCTAGGTTGGATATTAGGAAAAACTATTTCACTAGGAGGGTGGTGAAACACTGGAATGCGTTACCTAGGGAGGTGGTGGAGTCTCCTTCCTTGGAGGTTTTTAAGGCCCGGCTTGACAAAGCCCTGGCTGGGATGATTTAGTTGGGAATTGGTCCTGCTTTGAGCAGGGGGTTGGACTAGATGACCTCTTGAGGTCCCTTCCAACCCTGATATTCTATGATTCTATGATTCTATGGTACACCGCACTTTAAATCAATGCAAGCACTCGTAATGAACATGTGCAGCTCTAATGCAAACGGGCAAGTATACAGGGGCCCGATGAACATATAAATTGTGGTGGCTGTACACTGACCTAAATTGCATTGACTGTGGTTTGTCCCATACAGATGACCAAACTAATCCCTTAACCTCCCTCCTTGAATCTCATTTTACTCTGTTAACATAATATAATGCTTCTCTCCTGCACAGGGTGTCATGGGCTTTAATTCATTATACATCTGAAAAGAGCATTGAGATTATTAGATGAAAAGCATAAAGAAGTGCAAAGCACTAATCAAATGGGGAGGGAGGAGGGGAGGAATTAGTGATGGCATGATTCAACTGTGTTTCCAAATTCCATTCCCAGGTAAGGCAGCAGAGGTAGCAAGTGGGATTATGGCATAATGATTTCCACCCACTCCAGTAGGAAGAATTTCCATATATTCAATTATTTTTCATAGTGTGAGCTTAATATAAGGTAAGAAAACCTAAGGACCACATTCCATAGCCAAATGCCTGCTTTAAGTAGACTTCAGTTAAAAATATCTTCTACTAAGTCACTGATTTTTACTTACAAAAGGTTTTACTGTACAGTGGTATCCTCTTAAAATGAAGTCACTTAAAAAACAACTATTCCCAAATACAAAAACTGCTATTTTCACACTTGCACAAACACAGACACGAATTGAGACTTTCATTCTATTCACTAATAGTAGAGTTTCTCTAGAGTTCACTGTAGGTGCGTTTCACAGTATAGCTTTTAAAAAATATAAACACGAATCTTGTTTCCCCACAATTTTTTCTATTCACCTTACCAAAGTTACGAAAATACATTGAAATGCAATTTACATTTTAAATTTACACGGGGGCGGGGGAGAGCCTGAATGAATGATGAAGTCCAATAAATTTAATACACTCTCATCCTCATAATTGACTCAATTCATTTGGAAGGAATTCTATATGTGATTACCCTGGGGTTAATATCAATGACATTTCTGACTAACTGAAAACGTCTCTTGAATGATTAGTTTTATAGATACCATTGTCCCTGGTGCTGAGCAGAAACTGGTGAGATGGAGATAGTTATTTTCTTGGTGAAATTTGTTTATTTACAAAATACATTAACGTCCTGTTTACTTGAAAAGAGATGGTAACAGCTTACAGGCAATTCTCACAGAGAGCTTGGGTAAGATATCCCTGACCCCGTCCCCAGAAGCAGCTGCCTTGGCTTTCTCCAGGCCAGGTCTCATACATGTCTCTGCTTACAGTAGGGCATTCCAAGTGCTGTCCAGTCTAGTCTCCGAGTTTTTCAACTGGGTAAATCCAGCCCAAGGAACCCCATCAGACCACATGGTCTGGACAGATTGCCTCGCCATTTACCATCCTTTTCCAGAGCTGCTTTGCAATACTAAGGAATCTCAGAGCTTTAACTTCCAGACAAAGGAGAGTGGTTAAACCCACACAACATTCTTAATGACTCTTTGCATGCAGTTACTGCATCCTGAGGCCTGGTCTACACTAGAAAATTTGGTTGGCATAACTAAATTGCTCAGAGGTGTGAAAAATCCACACCTCTGAGCAGCGTAGTTAAGCCGACCTAAGTCCCTGTGTAGCCATTACTAGGTCGATGGAAGAATTCTTCGTCAAATTAGCTATTGCCTCTCGGAGAGGGGGATGACCTATGCTAATGGAAGGATCCCTTTTGTTGGCATAGGAAGCGCTACAGTGACGCAGTTGTGCTGCTGTAGTGTTTAAGCATAGGCAAGCCCTTACTTTCATTCTGGTTGCTTTTAACATTATAGTCTATTTAACATGTGTCTTTTAATGCATTTTCCCCGATTAAGTGCTTCAGGGTGAACTCCCTACATAGTGTATACATAAAACAAAAAGATATAAAATACTAGGGTTGTGGATCTACACTATTGTACTCCATACATGGCAAGCTCATAGACTCATAGACTTTAAGGTCAGAAGGAACCTTTATGATCATCTAGTCTGACCTCCTGCACAATGCAGGCCACAGAATCTCACCCACCCACTCCTGTAACAAACCCCTAACCTATGTCTGAGTTATTGAAGTCCTCAAATCGTGGTTTAAAAACCTCAAGGTGCAGAGAATCCTCCAGCAAGTGACCCGTGCCCCACGCTGATCTTTGATTATTAGCAGGTAAATATGCCCAATGGAAGGCGAAAAACCTCCAGGGCCTCTGCCAATCTGCCCTGGAGGAAAATTCCTTCCCAACCCCAAATATGGCAATCAGTTAAACGCTGAGCACGTCGGCAAGACTCACCAGCCAGCACCCAGGAAAGAATTCTCTGTAGTAACTCAAATCCCACCCCATCTAACATCCCATCACAGACCATTGGGCATATTTACCGGCTAATAATCAAAGATCAATTAATTGCCAAAATTAGGCTATCCCATCATACCATCCCCTCCATAAATTTATCAAGCTTAGTCTTGAAGCCAGATATGTCTTTTGCCCCACTACTCCCCTTGGAAGGCTGTTCCAGAACTTCACTCCTCTAATGGTTAGAAACCTTCATGTAATTTCAAGTCTAAACTTCCTAATGTCCAGTTTATATCCATTTGTTCTTGTGTCCACATTGGTACTAAGCTTAAATAATTCTTCTCCCTCCCTGATATTTATCCCTCTGATATATTTATAAAGACCAATCATATCTCCCCTCAGCCTTCTTTTGGTTAGGCTAAACAAGCCAAGCTCTTTGAGTCTCCTTTCATAAGACAGGTTTTCCATTCCTCGGATCATCCTAGTAGCCCTTCTCTGTACCTTTTCCAGTTTGAATTCATCCTTATTAAACATGGGAGACCAGAACTGCACACAATATTCCAGATGAGGTCTCACCAGTGCCTTGTATAATGGTACTAACACCTCCTTATCTTTACTGGAAATACCTCGCCTGATGCATCCCAAGACCGCATTAGCTTTTTTAATGGCCATATCACATTGGCAGCTCATAGTCGTCCTGTGATCAACCAATACTCCGAGGTCCTTCTCCTCCTCTGTTACTTCCAACTGATGTGTCCCCAATTTATAACCAAAATTCTTGTTATTAATCCCTAAATGCATGACCTTGCACTTTTCACTATTAAATTTCATCCTATTACTATTACTCCAGTTTACAAGGTCATCCAGATTTTCCTGTATGATATCCCGGTCCTTCTCTGGAATAGCAATACCTCCCAGCTTTGTGTCATCCGCAAACTTTATTAGCACATTCCCACTTTGTGCGCCAAGGTCAGTAATAAAAAGATTAAGTAAGATTGGTCCCAAAACCAATCCCTGAGGAACTCCACTAGTAACCTCCTTCCAGCCTGACAGTTCACCTTTCAGTATGACCCGTTGTAGTCTCCCCTTTAACCAGTTCCTTATCCACCTTTCAATTTTCATATTGATCCCCATTTTTTCCAATTTAGCTAACTCCCCATGTGGAACTGTATCAAATGCGTTACTGAAATCGAGGTAAATTAGATCCACTGCCTTTCCTTTGTCTAAAAAATCTGTTACCTTCTCAAAGAAGATCAGGTTGGTTTGGAACAATCTACCTTTTGTAAAACCATGTTGTATTTTGTCCCAATTACCATTGACCTCAATGTCCTTAACTATTTTCTCCTTCATTTTCCCCCCCAAGACCTTGCATACTACAGATGTCAAACTAACAGGCCTATAGTTACTTGGATCACTTTTTTTTCCTTTCTTAAAAATAGGAACTATGTTAGCAATTCTCCAGTCGTACGGTACAACCCCTGAGTTTACTGATTCATTAAAAATTCTTGCTAATGGGCTTTCAATTTCATATGCCAGTTCCTTTAATGTTCTTGGATGAAGATTATCTGGGCCCCCCAATTTAGTCCCATTAAGTTGTTCGAGTTTGGTTTCTACCTCGGATGTGGTAATAGTTACCTCCATATCCTCATTCCCATTTGTCATCCTACCATTATCCCTAAGCTCCTCATTAGCCTCATTAAAGACTGAGGCAAAGTATTTGTTTAGATATTGGGCCATGCCTAGGTTATCCTCCACTCCATCCTCAGTGTTTAGCGGTCCCACTTCTTCTTTCTTTGTTTTCTTCTTATTTAATGGCTATAGAACCTTTTACTATTGGTTTTAATTCCCTTTGCCTACATGGCTTTTGGCCTTTCTCACTTTATCCCTACATGTTCTGACCTCAATAAGGTAGCTTTCCTTGCTAATCCCTCCCATCTTCCACTCCTTGTAGGCTTTCTGCTTTTTCTTAATCACCTCTCTGAGATGCTTGCTCATCCAGCTTGGTCTACAACTCCTGCCTATGAATTTTTCCCCCTTTCTTGGGATGCAGGCTTCTGATAGTTTCTGCAACTTTGATTTGAAGTAATTCCAGGCCTCCTCCACCTTTAGATCCAAAAGTTCTTCAGTCCAATCCACTTCCCTAACTAATTTCCTTAATTCTTTAAAGTTAACCCTTTTGAAATCAAAAACCCTAGTCCCAGATCTATTTTTGTTTATCCTTCCATCTAGTTTGAACTGAATTAGCTCATGATCACTTGAACCAAGGTTGTCCCCTACAACCATTTCTTCTATGAGGTCCTCACTACTCACCAAAACCAAATCTAAAATGGTATCCCTTCTTGTTGGTTCTTCAACTACTTGGTGAAGGAATCCATCGCATTCAGGAAAATCTGAGTGCTATTATTCTTACTAGCACTTGTCCTCCAGTCTATATCTGGGAAGTTAAAGTCTCCCATGATCACTCAATTCCCATTAGTGTTTACTTCATTAAAAACACTAAAGAGATCTCTATCCATATCCAAATCGGATCCTGGCGGTCTGTAGCACACCCCGAGCACTATCTCAGGGGAGGCTCTAGTAGCTTTCTTTCCCAATGTAATTTTTGCCCAGACAGACTCTGTCTTATCCATTCCATCCCTTCTTATTTCTTTACAGTCTACCTCATCACTGATATACAATGCTACTACACCACCTTTGCCGTTATTTCTGTCTTTCCTAAACATCACATAGCCTTCAATACCTGTACTCCAGTCATGACTATTATTCCACCATATTTCTGTTATCCCTATAATATCTGGTTTCACTTCCTGCACCAGTAGCTCTAGTTCCTCCATTTTGTTTCCTAGGTTCCTCGCATTAGTGTACAAACATCTTAATTTTTGCCGTTTGGCTTCACTGACATTCTTTACCCGATTAGGCACAGACATTCTACTACCAGTATCACCTATTAGACTGGTATCTACACTACCCTTCCTCCTTATGTCCATTCTTATACCCATGGCTGTATCCTTTCTTACTTTTTCTTCCCTCTCAATGTTAAATTCCGGCATGGAGATTACCTGGACATCTCCCAACCATCTCCCCCAAATTCCTAGTTTAAAGCTCTCTTAATCAGTTGTGCCAGCTTTCATCCTAGAAGTCTATTTCCCTCCTTACTCAGGTGAAGTCCATCCTGAGAGAACAGTCCTCTGTCCATGAATGCTTCCCAGTGGCCATACATCCCAAAGCCCTCCTTATAGCACCACTGCCTGAGCCATCTGTTGATCGCCATAATCTTGTCACACCTTTGTTGCCCTTCTCTAGGAACAGGCAGAATCCCACTGAAGATCACCTGAGCCTCAATTTCCTTAAGGATCTTCCCCAGCCTGGCATAGTCTCCCTTGATATGTTCCAGCGAGAATCTAGCTGTATCCTTTGTTCCCACAGGAAGGACAATCAGCGGATTCTTTCCCGCTCCCATTAGGATCCTTTTCAGCCTCAGGGCCACAGCCTGTATCTTAGCACCTGGCAGACAGCACACCCTTCTGTTCTCCGGATCAGCTCTAGTTACAGGCCTGTCTATTCTCAGTAAGGAGTCCCCAATCACGTAGACCTGCCTTTTCCTGGTGATGGTGCGATTCTCCATTCTATCCCCTGTTCCCTCTTGCTGCAAGTCCTCTCGATTTCTATTGTCCCTTGCAATCCTCTGCAACCCATCCCGTATCCTCCTGGGGTCATATTTGGTGTTTTTATCTCCATTGACTCTTCCCCTCTTCCTATAGGACTAGCTGCTCTTCTTTTCTTCCTTGCCCTCTCACCTTCAGTGACCACCTGCTGTGCCCCTTCTTCATTTTCCAACTCCGCAAACCTGTTCCTGAGCTCTAGTTCTCCTTCACTAGCCGGTCTTTTCCTCTGCCTGGTTCTCTTAGTCACATGCTTTCACTTTCCTCACCCAGCAGTCTCCCCTCAGAGTTCTTTGGTCCTGCTTCCATCTGCAAGTCTGAGCTTTTCCCTTCAGCCCCCTCATGTCTTTGCTCCATCATCCGCTTGAACCCCCTTCTAAATTCAACCATAGTTTCCACCCGCATCTCCAATCCTCGGATCTTTTCTTCCATCAGCTCTATCAGGCGGCACTTCATGCAGACGAAACTCTTTTCAGGTACCCCCTCCAGGATCACGTACATGCTGCAGCTTCCACATCCAGTCATCCTCATTGTGTCTTCCACTGCTGCCTCTGTATCGGTCATAGCCTTCCCACCTAAAACCTGTTAGTCCGGGAAACACAAACCAAACCACCACCACCCACAGCAAAATCAACCCCCAATAGGCACCAGAACACTGGCAGAACACCACCCACTTAGTCTCCTCCGGAAACTCCCCTTGCAAGCTCCCACTGAAACTCCCCTGTTTACAGCTCTGTTTGCTGGCTCCTGTGCCGCTGCAGCTGTCTATGGCGCTGCCTGCCTGCCTGGCTACCTTTATAGGACCCCTAAGCAGAGAAGTCCTTCCCCCTAATCAGGGCTCAGCTTCTCTCCCAGCACACTGCCTCTATCAGCCTCCACACATATAACTACAAAATACAATACACAAAATACAAAAACCTTGCAAGTACGTGCGTGTGTGTGCATGCATCCCCTTATTCATGATAAGAAATACTAAGTGTTCACACCTTTGGGACTTGTTTGTGATGAAATGAAAAACAGTATTTCAGTTTAAAAAAAAAAAAAAAAGCCTGGGAGAGAAACAAGAATCCATTGAGACAAGTTGAAAAAATAGTGAATTATGCCAAAGGAGAGTATAGACGGGGTGCCGAGCCCAGCAAAAGGTGAGTTTGGTGGCTTCCACAGCCTGCTCCCCTATCTGGATCAGTGAAGGCTATGCTAGTTGTTGCTTTGGGTATGGGAAGGAATTTTCCCTCATACCACCAGATTGGCTGAGGTTGGACAATGTTTTTTCACCTTTCTGACAGCAAAATCCAACCAGAGGGCTGGGATCGTCCCGCTCCCAGAGGCCACAGTTTGACCTATGTGAGAGTTATTTAGTTGTCACACCTTTCGGCAGGTGCCCAGTGCAGAAACTCACTGATTTAGGCTCCAGATCAAAAAAGGTAACATGGTGGCCAGCCTGAGGGCATCTCCTTATGAGATGGGGGCAATATGTCTTGCTTCCTGGGGGCAAATGTGAACCAGGGTCCAGGACAATATCTGGGGGGACTGCCCCGTCAATGTGCTTTATAGCAGTGTTGGTGAGAGGAGGTGTCAAAGGTCCCCTCACCTCAACCCCTGAAGGGGAGGGATACTAGCAGGTGAGTGGAGGCACCCAGAAAACCTCCTAGTGTTATGATTGGCTGCCCCTGTGATGAGATCACACAAAGAATTGGTAAAGCATTAATGGGCTAAAAATGACTACTCTGGGCTGTCTCCTGAAAGGAAACGGATGTAATTTTTGACCAATAAAGTTGTGGCCTTGTTAGAACCTAAACCATGTGGTCCTTTCCTTCTTCCCTGCCACGAGCACACCAGAGAGAGAGAGAGTCCCTGTCGGACGGAGACCATTTCAGACTTTATCAGCAAACAATCCTCACTTCCAACCACCACCAGTGAAATTCCAGACAGGTGTAATTTTGAACTGATGTCCTCCTTCCACAACTGCATGTTGCCCTCTTAAATAACTTCTCTCTAAAAATGACACTGGAACCATCTTGCTCTATTTAATAATGTGAGAAAGTCCAGCTTTAAAGCACAGCCCTCTGAAGGCCAAGTAACATGTTGCTAATGAAGGGATTCAAGCACAGCGGAGGCCAATTGCACTGGCCATATTATGTTTCCATTTTTCTCCTATTGTCATTCCAGTCCCCGCTGCTACCATGAAAACAAAGGGACAGAGCTGTGAAGCACAGTGGTGAGGATTAAAAATAATAGGGCAGAATGTGTTAAAATGTTTTGCAGAAAAAGAATGACTTTAGAACCTTCCTAGCAGCACGTATATACACATGCTGTACTGAGATCTACCTTGTGGTCAAAGAGTGGTGATCAAGAGATTTCAGAGAGGCATACATTCTCATTGTCTTTACTGTTGAAATGCAATTGTTATCATGAAAGATCCATCATGGTGGTATGATTCTGGCTTGTTTTTTTAAAAGATATTTTATTCCCCAAAGCTTAGGTAGATTATTGTTCCTCCACTTTTACTTCTCATCCCTCTTCTGAGAAAATGCTAAATAGAAAGGAGTTGCTGTCCCTTCATATATTTAAGGATGTTAAATGGAAACTTTTGGATGGCCAGATTTTTATCTTAGCTTGTTTCACCTAAGAAGTTTGAGAAATCTGATACCCAGCCTGGGCTTGCATCTGCACTAGCAGAGTTAATCGACACCTGTTGTATTTTTGAGATTAGAAACCTGCTCTCAATTTACTTTTCAAGAGCTACAAACAATTATTTGTATAAGACAAGTTCCTTGGAAGTGGAGTGCATAATAATTTGCTTAAATCGTTTCACATAATGCACTTCAGCACTTCTTCGTGCAGTTTTCAAGAGCCTCAGACTAGGAATGCTATTTATCCTCATTACACAGTAGCCTCAATCTAAATAGAATAGCACAGCACATAAGTTTAAATGAGAAACTGAAGAGTCTACAGTTAATAGCTTTCTTAAATTGTTGTTAATGTGGCAGTGAAATGCATCTATCCCTTCCTTGCATAACAAAGCCTATATGTACTTTATTAATATCAGTCATCTGCCAGGCTAAGCAATACTTTTCCAGATATTTCATCCTGTATAGTTGTGCTATGTAAGACTGCTTTCTGCTGGATGGAGTATGTCAAATCTGTTCATTCATATGTAGCTTCTCTCTAACAACTGAGATAGAGGAACGGTTCCCTAAAGACTCCATCCTGCAAGGTTCTGGGCACTCTGGTTCCAATCCAGCAAAACACATCAACATGTACTTAATAGTATAAGCATGTGAGTAGTTCCCTAGGCTTCAGTTTGGGCCACCATAATGCTCAGCACAATGCAGGGTCAAGTCCCTAGTTAATGAGGAAGTAATCTGTGTGAGAGAGGCCAGGATTTCTAACCCTGATGCTGTAGATATGTGGCTAGTTGACAATAGTAGTGGTTTTTTTTTTTTTTTTTTTTTTTTTAAATAATGAGCTGGGTGAAAGAAACCTTGTTGAGTTTGGTTAAAACCCCTGTTGGGATTGATAGGTGTGAACTCATCCCTCAATTAACATAACTGGAAACATAAGCCCTGCAGACAAAAGTGTATGTGAACCGGCCTAGGAGCTTTTGAGCTGAGTATTGTTTTGGGTAGGTGTGTGTGAGAGAGAACACACACCTACTGAGGTCACAATTTTGGGGTTTGGTGTTAGCTCAAAGAGGGCGGGGGGCTGGTAAGACAAGAAATTACTCCTTTTTGTTCTTGGTTCCTTCTGTGTTCAGAGATACAGGACTTTGTACATTCCTTGATGTAGTTTTGTTTATTTACAAAGAAACACCTGGCTACCACCAATTTCTACTCCCAACTGGAACACCCACAGAGCCCTAAACTTTGACTAGTTGCTCTGATCAAAAAGGAGAAATGATATATTTGCAGCTGTGGATCATTAAACTAGAATATGTAGTTAGAGCCAGGAATAGAACCCAGGAATCCTGGCTCCAAGACTCCTGCTCTGCCACTGTCTTTTGTGACTATAAGCCAGAGAGAAACTGAAGCACAGGGAGGCTGTCTCTCTAAAATGGAAATAATACTTCTCTTTCTCATAGGAGAAGGGAGGCTCAATTTGAGGATAAATGTGTCCTTGTAAATCTCTGCTCTCCTTTCCTTCTACTGCCCTTTTTTACACTCTCTATGCTTCTCCCAATGTTCTCTCCTTATTATTCCCTTAGGGTTTGACTGTGCAAGATGCTAAGTGTATGCTTAAATCCTTTGCTGGATTGGGGCCAGCAAGCAGGACCATTGAAGGCAGTGGGACAACTCTCATGCTTGAAGTGAAGCATTTGCTCAAGGGCTGTGCTTGATCAGGACTAGCGTATTCAGCACCTTGCATGACTGAGCCTTTAGTCTTCTCCTTGCCATTCATGATTCCGTGCCTCTTTCATGCTGGTTTGAACAGTCCCATATGCCTAGTCCACCAAGTGCCCTGCCTCTTCGGAAATCCCACTACTTCCACAAATCCTTCTCACCTTGTTCTCCTCACCAATACCCTCTGCTCATCTTTCTTGATCTGACCAGTTGTCCTGTGACTAGTCTCTCGGATTATAAACTTTGGAGGCGAGGAAACATGTCAATTTTATGTTACATTTGCATCACTACATGCATGTCTAGTAACAATAATTGCAGAACGAATCCTACAATTAGATCACTGTAAGCAGACACTTATGCCCACAGGGAGGACCAGTGAGGTCAAGAGGGCTCTGTGTGGCCACAAGGACTACCTGTGTGGAACTGACTGCAGGATCAGGGGAAACCCCTGCAAAATGCTTTGAGATCCTTTAAAGAAAGAGACCAGTTCTAAGTACTGTTTCAATAGATCAGATTTAAAAGTTAATTGAGTGCACCTCAGGCATTTTAAATGAACATATAGTGGGCCAGGTTTGGAAGTGGATAGTATGCTGCTGGGAAACCCAGATTTCCAGAGCTTTGTATGGGCTATTCCCTACTCCACATTCAAAAGGCTCCTTGTTCAAACTTCAGTCAGAATTTTAAAATAAAAACCCCTCAAAAATTTTGAAAGGGACTGACAGACAAATTGCATTGATCATGGCGTAAAGAGGAAAGCAGAGACAAGTCATAGTTTCAAATAAAGAAAATTACCAAGTTAGTACAAATTATTTCCAGGCCTATAAAAATATCTGTCATCTGATTTAGCTACTTGTTTTAAACACTGCATTTCAGTGCTTCAGTGGGTGAGGTGTTCTGCACACTGTTAGCTTAAATGTCTGCTCTTCAAAATGGTTAACAACTTCAGATCTCTGTGCTAGTAAGCTGTTAACTCTAACTAACCTCTCACTCACGCCTCACTTTTTAAAGAGTTTGGAGTTTACTTCTAGACTCACTTATCCAGCTTCTTAGTAAATAAGACAGTGCCTCCCGTAATATTTTATTTGCAAATGACTTGACAGATCACCCAGGGTGCATTCCTAGCACTCATTTTACTGAATCATCACATTTTAAAATTCTTTACACAATGATGTCAGGAGGAAGCTCTGGATTAGCATTCCAATGTCAGTGTGCATGCCTTTTTTTTTTTTTTAAATAGTCACAAAGACATTTGTATGAAGGCAGTTTGCAAATCAGAGAAATATATATATTTACAATGAAGACATTGTGATTTCCTCAGTCCTGCTAAGGGGCTGCAAAATGTAACTTTGCAGCTACACTTCCTGTGCGTGTGTGTGAACTTCTGCCAAAAAGATTATGAAGAAATGCGGTGCATGATTTTTTCTGCAATGCCTCCTCAGCATGTGACTATTTTAATCTGATTTCCTCCCTGGTTTGTCTCTTTCTATTATGCTGGTTTCCTCATTATTATTATTATTATTTTCATTCTCTCTTTGTGTAGTTGATCAGATCCTGTGATCACCATTTTTTTTTTTTTTGCCAGTAGCTCACGTGCACACATGGCGAGGAGCAAACTGACATCATTTGACATCACTCTGCTTCCTCATTTCAATATTAACTGTTTATCAGAAGAGAAACAGGTTTGGGGATAGGCTGGGTTTTTTTTGGTTAGTGAGGTTTGTTTCTCTTCACAGTAGCAGATGGAGCTTCCTCAAACTGCCCAGTGCTGTTTTTCATTTTAAAAGAGACAGGACTGTGGAAGTGTTTCACTTTCTGCTCTAGCTGGTGTATAGTAACAGCAGCAAAGCTGAGTGCCGCTGCTACTCTGCTCTCAGAGCAAACCTGTTAAAGGATTTTTCCCCCCTCCATAAATCAATAGGCATGACACAGCTGCAGTTCAAAGATGCATTTTGGGTAAGTGTGCAGTTCCTCTATATTTCCTGTGTTATACCTTCATTTATACATCTAAAGAGATTTTCTATTAATTTAATTATAGTTCACTCTTCAAACTGAGTTTAGAAGCAAATTATGCTCCCCCCCCAAAAATATACTGTTTGCTATGATAACCATTTAACCTAAGACACATTCTAAAGCGTTATGGTCAACTTGGACTATATGACAGGTGAGTTCTGATGCTTTATTTCTAAACTAAGTACTCAAACCCTTTTGAAAGGAACAAGGCTTAGTTTGTCATGCAGCCCCAAGATCACTAGCTTATAGGGAATTGTTGGAGTTAGGGAGTCACTACTCTGAGCAGGTGAACTGTTGCTAATGGAATTATGATTTCTCTAATACTTGCTTTTAGAATTTTTCAAGCGTCAGCCAAACTAACAGCCCCACACAGAATCCTACCATGCACCCACCTGCTGTGTGTGTATCTAACTTAAACATGCAGAAGGGCATTCATGTTGCATTAAGGGCTCAGTATGCCAAACCATGAGTCAAGGTCTTCCCTCCCCCCCTGCTTTTTTTTAAATGGAGATGGACTTAAAATCATGAGAATTTCAGTAATAATAATTTTTAGAGCGGGGGGGATATTAATTTGCCTTTTGGTTTCTGAGCCTTTAGTTGTCATGTTTTCAATCTCTTCTCTGGAAACACAAGGGTTAGAAACAATTTGTTTTTTTTAATGAAAGCTGAGATTTGTAAGCAGGAGCTGGGGCTTTAAGAAAAACAACCAACGCTGTATGGCTTACAGGCTGAAAATGACACTTCTTCCCCACCCCTCTTTCCCTCCTTGCCTCTCCCCCAGCCCTGGAAAGCACCTGCAAAGGATCAGGAATCTACATGTGGGAAGGGAGTGAAGATGAGTGCACTACCCCCATCATCCCCTCACCAAGCCTGAGGAGAATCCATTTAAAATTTAATTCAACCTTGATGCTGCATTAACTTTCATGTCACACCCACAGCACAATGAACCTCCTGTGGGTGAAGTGGAGGGGAAGGACCATGGGTGGAGTGGAGTGGGGAGATAAGGAAAAAGGAGAAGTGGTGCAGAGGTAAAAAAATAGAAATGGCTAACCTAAACAAAACTCCATATTCCCCAAATGAGAAGTAGGCAAACTCCATTTCCCTGCAATTACACTCCGGAAAGGGAGTCCAACTCCTTAGCAGCTTGTCTCTACGAGAGCTGCAAAGCCTGGTTACCGGAGAAGAGGCACACAGCAGGCCCTGGTGCCTTCTTCATCTTCTGCACAGATGATCCTGATCTCCAGTGAATATTGGAGACTCCACAGTTCCACGGACCAGCCACTGGATTCTTTCCTGGGGTGGGTGCCAATGGTTTCCCTGGGTGAGCTTTTCTCCCTTCAATCATCTCCGGGGGTTTTCCCACAGGAGGAGCTTTGAGCAGTTAAAATAGGACCCGAAAATACAAAAATTAAAGTTCCTATTGTAATGCTAACACAGCCGTGGGTGCACGTAGGAGAGATTTTCCAGGCCTGTTTTTTCTGTTAAGGTTGGTAAATGTACAGTGTAATATTCAGGATGGGGAAATGTAGCTAGTCAGCGCTACTGTAACTTCAGCTTCTGCATTTTGAGACTTCTTTTTAAACTGTGCAACTTACATTTTGCATAATACTTTTTTTGTATGTAGGAGCCAGATCCTCAGTTGGAGTAAATCAGCATAGCTCTGTGGAAGTCCATGGAGCTATGCTAATTTACACCAGTTGATAATCTGGTCCTAGCAAGGTTTTGGTTGTGTTTTTTCCCAGTAAAAGCCCATTGCCTGTATTTTGGAATGTTAGTATTTGAATAATTCCTACTAGGCTTTGAAGTTTACACCTCCTTAAAGTGAACATACCTTTGTTTTTGCTATTGTCTGACTACAAAGAGGTTTTTTGCAGGGCTTAGTTAATAAGGTAGAAACACATCCGGTGGCTGTATCTTCACAATTAAAAAAACTAAAATAAAAGCTTAGAATGTACAGGATATTGCACAATGTGCAACACCTCACAGCGAGGCACTATAAATCACAGGGTCGGCAGTTTATTTCCCATCCACGAGTTTCTGCTATGTCCATAGCAAGACAGGTTTTGGAAGAGATTTGCTGTGTCTCTTTCAATGAGAGATTCATCTCCCACATTCAACTGGCCCCAACAGCAGTGACTATGTCTTCATGACAAAACAAGGTGGTTTTCACCTCATGGTAGCTATCTTGAGATAGCTCCTTAAAAACCTAGTGGAGACAAGGCAAAGGTAGTTCTTATCTCAATGTACCTTGTCAAGGTCAACCCCAGGTGAGGGGTATACTGTTCACCTCAACTAGCAATTATGAGGTAAAAACTACCTGTGCTTCATCTACACTAGGATTTAAGTTGAGGGAGTTGAGGCAAAGATAGCTTTTAGCTTGTCATAGCTAGTTGAAGTCAACACTGTATCCTTTGCTGGGGTTGACCTTGACAGGGAGATAAAAAGTAACCGTACCTTGTCTCCACTAGGGTTCTATATTGAGGGAGCTATCTTGTGTTAACAACTGTTGTATTACAGAACACCCACTCATACACACTCTTTTGCAGTGAATACATGACCTGAGAGCAGCAGATCTGTGTCTTTAGGGCTGGGTAGAGAAAACACACAGTTCACCCTGCCTCTTAAGTGTTGCCCATACTTTTAAAGCTGAACCCTCTTTCCGGAAAATGAATCATTACAACTGGTTTAATTTTTCATTTCCTCCCCCAGTCAAACATATGGAAAATTTAGCACAGAAATGACTTTGCTAAATTTCACGCTTCAGCCATTTTTGCTGTAAACTGGACTTGGGGAAAACAAAAATCAGTAGGATTTTTTTTAATTGCAAAGTATTTTTAAAACTGTCTACAAACTCAGCAACTGCTGAAGGAAATTTGGTCAAACTCTCCGTAAAATTTGCTGGAACTGGATACAGCTTTTGCTGGCACCTTTCAATGCTGTTCCTTAATCATCTTGGAAGACAGAATATAATTTTCAAAAGCACCCAAGTGACTTAGGAGCCTATGTCTCATTTTCAAGTGACTTAGGCACTTAGGGCATGATCCCAAGTTCACTGAAGTCAATAGAAAGACTTCCCATTGACTTCAGCGGGGTTTGAATCAGGCCCTGGGGAATCTAAATCTCATTGAAAGTCACTAGAATTGAAGCTCCTAAATGTGGGACCTAGTCATAAATCATTTAGATGCTATTGAAAATGTGACCAGCAACATGAGGTTCTTGCTTCCCAACCCTGGACTGAGCACAGCACTCTCAATTTCTGGTCATTCAGAGTGAAAAGTATTAGCAAATTTTACTGGCAAACAAGCTGATTCCTCTCTCTCATAACTTTAAATACATTCTGTGCAAGATACACTGCAAAATCTACTGCCGAGGTGAACCCCAAACATTACTTTGGCTTTGTGATTGCTCTCAATATTTCTGCACACAGGTATACTATTTGTACACAGATGGCTAAAGTAAAAGTTCTGATTTCTAATGAGGCTGTGGCCCATGATATGCAGGCGCAGAAATAAACCTAAGAGTCCAACATTTCCGCAGGCATAATAAGAACTGTTTGAGAGACTTAGCAGACACATACTTAGTACACACTATTCTGATTGATATTTTATTTTACAAGGAGGCTCTTTTTACATGGTGAAACCATTAGACATTCAAGATGTTTGCCTACTTTCCTGTAATAATAAATAATAAATAATAATTAATAATAATAATAAAAGAGAGCTGGAAAAAATTGTATTTATGTGTAGGAATGATACAAACACCTTGATGTAGCTACATTAAGGTCAACTGCCACCCGATATTGATCTAGACTCTCTACACTGAAGTAAAAGCTACCTGTGGCTTGACTCCACTAGGATTTTGCATTGCAGTAGCTATCTCTGTGTAAAAACGCATTCGTTCCCCCCCCCCCCCCCAAGCAAAGACACAGCCACAGTTTGCAGGGTTTAATGTCTCCACAGCAGCAAGGGAGAAGCTAGAAACGCACTGAATAGGATCTGTGGCCCTTCCTGTGCAGAAGAACAAAATGGATGGTTGTGCAGATCTCCATCCAAGAATAGTCTAGCTATATTAGCTTTATTTCATCACAACGGACTAGGTTAGTAGTACATTTTCAGTGCATTGGATTTCACATGCAACAGATAGAGTTTGATGGCTCCTATAAGCTTATTCCTCCTGCCACTAGAAGAACGGGTTAGTTCAGTCTAATATTGTTTTGATTTCTTTTGGTGAAAACTATTAGAATCAAGCATCTGGAAGTGTAAGGCAGGCCAGTGTTTAGAGCAGGCATCTGGGAGGCAGGACTCTTGAGTCTTTTCCCTATTTTTTTCTATAGATTCGCTTTGTGATCTTGTAGGCAAGTCACTTAGTCTCAGTTTACTCATCTGGAAAACCAGCATAGCACTTGTCCATTTCACAGTGGTCTTCTGAGCTTTAATATTTGTAGATACAGCATAGTAATTCAATACAGCCAGAGTTTCAGCAGACTCGAGTTGGGTTCAAGGGGAACAGAAACATTTCATTAGCCAGAAATATTATTGCAAATTAGGGATCCCAGTTTTTGACTGGATAGTGAGTTCCCAAAGCAATTTAAGAGAAGTCTGGGCCTTTCTAAAGGGAGTGAAATAAAAAAAAAATACATAGAGTAATCAACAAATGAAAAGGGCCATCTGCCAATTTTCAGAAACAGCATTATGAAAGCTTTGAAAGGGAAACACTGAACTAATGAAGAATGCCTTTGCTGTGGGTGTCCAGATGCCATAAAAAGAAAAATATTGAAAGCCAGGAAAATACTGGGACACATTGTCTATGCTTTTGGAATACAAAACTGAGAAATGGAACTAGTCTGATGGTATACATCTGGGGTTGTACTGTATGTTGGCCATCAAAAAAGGTGCTAAAAATGTTGTAATCTATAGTCTGCAGGATCCCTTTGATAAGCAAATTTATCAGAACAAATGATCTTGTCCTATGAGACTAGTGCTCAAGTTATTTTGGGGATAGTTAATTTGAAGAGAAATAATAGACAGTCAACACCAGCTGTTAAACATAGACTGGAGCTAATGGTTCCTTTTCTGACCTACATCTCTACCGCAACAGTGAGTGCATGTGTAAAAAGTGCAGGTACTGATGAGAATACAGTCTACAATAATACTGCTCCTGCTTCCTGAGCTTAATCTGGAGAACCGCTATCTTGCTCAAAAAGAAGAACAGGAGTACTTGTGGCACCTTAGAGACTAACAAATTTATTAGAGCATAAGCTTTCGTGGACTACAGCCCACTTCTTCGGATGCATAAAAAAAGAAGTGGGCTGTAGTCCACGAAAGCTTATGCTCTAATAAATTTGTTAGTCTCTAAGGTGCCACAAGTACTCCTGTTCTTCTTTTTGCGGATACAGACTAACACGGCTGTTACTCTGAAACTTATCTTGCTCAAAAGTGACCTCAATGATTCAAGAAGAAGAAGAAGAAGAAGAAGAAGAAGGAGAACCCAGCGGATGAGACTGTAAACCCAGTTTGGAAGTTTAACATAAGAATTTTTAACATTATTTAACATCTACACAGTAAAGTTTTTCAATCGTTTAAACAAATGTAGCAGGACAGAGGCTGCGACAGTAACAGAAAGAGTTACTTCAAATTAAAACAATATTTTGCAACAAGAGTATCTTGCCATAAGAATATTCAAGTTCAGAGCAAGAGTCATGGAGCTCTTATTGAATGCTGTTTAACCACTACCATTTCTGCCACCAGCACTCAGATCTTCTAGTTGTCACAGCTTGTGCAGTCCATCACGGGACTCAAAATGACAAATCTGTCCCAATTCTACACACTCTATTGGGCACAAATGGGCAATTTCTTTTCTTTACTCATGTTTCCTACATTCTCTTTACATCCAAATTTCAATTATTATTAGGCGGGCATAGCTTTGTACAAATGTCGTTGACCCACGGCTGGGAAACTTGTTCTCGTATATAGTAAAATCAATTAGATTCAAAGATCTAATCTCTTAAGTTTTTCCCTCACTGTGGACTGCATCATTAACCTTCTCCTCCCCACCTCATGTCTTACTTTGCCAGGATTGGATCATAGTAGCACAGCCACATACCTGCTTCATTGAAGTTTGCAATGATTCAAGAGAAGTAGCAAGAAAAATGTCTTACATCACCTAACTTAAGGGGCATGTTCTCTTGTACTGCTTTGAAGATGCTGTGGAATGTTCTTTGACACTCACTGGGCATTTGTATGGATGGCACATCAGGTTGCCTAGGAAACAGCAGATTTTTGGTTCCTTCCTCTGTCTTTTTCTCACCAATGCCTTTTTTTGGTTTTACTTTCATGCCATAGTGCAGCAAGGCGGATTCTGACTGTCAGATGGTATGTAATACACTTGCTTAATCTCAGTTTTTGTTGTAAAACATTTCTCAGCAACTACAGTCAAATAACGTAAAGCTGACAATACAATTCCATCTGGGCTGAGTCAAACACTGAAGGTACATAACCCAGCACTGTAATCATTCAGTGTTATTTTGGAGGTCCAGGATAAGAAAAAAAGAAAAAGAATGTTGAAAATATGCATCCAAGTTCCAGCAGTTTCTCAGTTCCTTAAAAAGTTACCTCTTTACTAGAAATGGAATTCTGCTTCCATGTGTTAAGAAACCTAACTGGATAAGTCTCAGAAATTGAAAAGTTCCATGGCTGCAGCTGAGCAGTCTTAAAGCATCTTTATCTTTGTCTTAAAGGAAAACAGAAGCAAAGTGCTATAACGCCTTAGAAAACTCAGTAGCAAAGAGCTATTCACAGCAAGGGTTAAAAAAGGGTTTAGAGACATCAGCTGTTGTTCCTCTATACAGAGGCAAGAGCAAATAAAGGGGGCATAGCAGAGGTGAGCTGGGGTGGGGAGCCCTGCGGCAGCTCCCTCCCCCAGCCCTGAGGCACCCCCGTGGCAGCTTCACACCCCCCCCGGCCCGGGGAGCTGTGCGGCAGCTCCCCACCCCAGCTCACCTCTGCTCTGCCTCCTCCCTGAGCACACCGCCCCCCCTGCTCTAATTCTCCTCCCCTCCCAGGCTTGTGGTGCCAAACAGCTGATTGGTGCTGCAAGCCTGGGAGGCAGGAGAAGTGGAGCGGCGACCACGCGCTCGGGGAGGGGGCATAGGAACGCTGTAAAAAAAATTGGGGGCACCGCTTTTTGGCACCCCCAAATCTTGGCGCCCTAGGCAACTGCCTAGTTTGCCTAAATGGTCGCACTGGCCCTGAGTTTTAGACATTTAAATGTTTTCACTTTTATCTTCTTGTACCTAGGGCTGTCAATTAATCACAGTTAACTCACGTGATTATCTCAAAAAATTAATCGTGATTAATCGCACTATTAAACAATAGAATACCAATTGCAATGTAGTACATATTTTGGATGTTTTTCTACAATTTCAAATATATCAATTTCAATTACAACACAGAATACAACATGTACAGTGCTCACTTTATATTATTTTTTATTACAAATATTTGCACTGTAAAAATGATAAAAAATAGTATTTTTCAATTTTCCTCGTACAAGTACTGTAGTGCAATCTTTTTATCACGAAAGTGCACCTTACAAATGTAGTTTTGTTTTGTTATATAACTGCACTCAAAACCAAAACAATGTAAAACTCTGGAGCCTACAAGTCCACTCAGTCCTACTTCTTGTTCAGCCAATCACTAAGAGAAACAAGTTTGTTTACATTTACAGGAGATAATGCTGCCCACTTCTTAATTATATTGTCACCTGAAAGTGAGAAAAGGTGTTCGCATGGCACTGTTGTAGCTGGCGTCGCATGATAGTTACATGCCAGATGTGCTAAAGATTCATATGCCTCTTCATGCTTTGGCCACCATTCCAGAGGACATGCTTTCATGCTGATGACGCTTGTTAAAAAAAATAATGTGTTAATTAAATTTGTGACTGAACTCCTTGGGGAGAATTGTATGTCTCCTGCTCGGTTTTACCTGCATTCTGCCATATATTTCATGTTATAGCAGTCTCGGATGATGACCCAGCACATATTCGTTTTAAGAACACTTTCACTGCAAATTTGACAAAATGCAAAGAAGATACCAATGTGAAATTTCTAAAGATAGCTACAGCACTCGACCCAAGATTTAAAAATCTGAAGTGCCTTCCAAAATCTGAGAGGGATGAGGTGTGGAGCATGCTTTCAGAAGTCTTAAAAGAGCAACACTCTGGTAAGGCAACTACAGAACCCAAACCTCCAAAAAAGAAAGTCAACCTTCTGCTGGTGGCATCTGACTCAGATGATGAAAATGAACATGCGTTGGTCCCCACTGCTTTGTTATCAAGCAGAACCTGTCATCAGCACGGACACATGTTCTCTGGAATGGTGTTTGAAGAATCAAGGGACATATGAATCTTTAGTGCATCTGGCATGTAAATATCTTGCAACGCTGGCTACAACAGTGCCATGCAAACACTTCTCACTTTCAGGTGATGTAAAAAAGAAGCAGGTAGCATTATCTTCTGCAAATGTAAACAAACTTGTTTGTCTGAGCGATTGGCTGAACAAGAAGTAGGACTGATTAGACTTGTAGGCTCTAAAGTTTTATGTTGTTTTATTTTTGAATGCAGGTTTTTTTTGTACATAATTCTACATTTGTAAGTTCAACTTTTATAATAAAGAGATTGCACTACAGTACTTGTATTAGGTGAATTGAAAAATACTATTTTTTTTGCAGTGCAAATATTTGTAATGAAAAATAAATATAAAGTGAGCACTGTACACTTTGTATTCGGTGTTGTAATTAAAATTAATATATTTGAATATGTAGAAAACATCCAAAAATATTTAAATAAATGGTATTCTATTATTGTTTAACACTGCAAATAATCGCACAATTAATTTTTTTAATCGCTTGGCAGCCCTACTTGTAACCCTTTCTAACTTCATTTCTTTTACTTAGCATCAGTTAACCTATGTTCTATTGTAAATAAATTAGTTTTATTTTACTATAATCCAACTCAGTGAGGTGTTTCAAGGGAAGAATGTATTCACCTCAGCTACATTGATAAGCTGAGATGTGTTTTTGTGTCTTTAGAGGAACAAATGAACCTTATTATTTCTCTGAGTTGTTCAGGAGAGGGCTGGACACTTCAGGGTACAGTAAACAAACCCAATTTTCTCTCTTTCCTCATAGACTGTTAATCATTTTTGTTGCTTTCCTCTAGACTTTCTCCAATTTGTCCACATCTTTCTTGAAATATGGCACACAGAAATGGACACAATACTCCAGTTGAGGCCTTATCAGTGTGGGATAGAGCAGAAGAATGACTTTTCGTGTCTTCCTTACAACACTCCTGCTAATACACACCAAAATGATGTTTGCTTTTTTTGCAGCAGTGTTATACTGTTGACTAATATTTAACTTCTGATCCACTATGACCCCAGATCTCTTTCCACAGTATTCCTTCCTAGGTAGTCATTTCCCATTTTGTATGTGTGCAATTGATTGTTCATTCCTAAGCATTTGTCCTTACTGAATTTCATCCTATTTACTTCAGACCATTTCTCCAGTTTGCCAGACCATTTTGAATTTTAATCCAACCCCTCCCAGCTTGGTATCACCCACAAACTTTATAAGTGTACTCTCTATACCATTATCTAAATCATTTACAAAGGGCTGGTCTACACGCGAATAGCATAGCTGAAGTTGAAGTATCTTTGATCGAATTACCTGGGGTCCAGACGGCGCGGGATCGACGGCCGCGGCTCCACCGTCGACTGCGCTACCGCCGCTCACTCTGGTGGAGTTCCGGAGTCGATGGTGAGCGCGTTCTTAACGAGACGCGATATATCGATCCCGGATAAATGGATTGCCCAAAAAGACATACCCAAAGATATTGAACAGAACTGGACCCAGGACTGATTCTCTGCAGAACCCCACTCAATATGCCCTTCCAGCTTGACTGTGAACCACTGATAACTACTCTTTGGGAATGATTTTCCAAGCAGTTATGCATTCACCTTATAGTACCTCCATCTAGGCTGTATTTCCCTAGCTTGTTTATGAGAAGGTCATGTGGGACTGTATCAAAAGCCTTACTAAAGTCAATATATACCATATCTACCACACATCCCCACCCATAAGACTTGTTACCCTGTCAAAGAAAGCTATTAGATTGGTATGACATGATTTGTTCTTGACAAAATGTTTTCTTCCTGCTCTGAGCTATGCTTTCATTCCATCCTGAACACCTCAAGGAGGCCTCACATGTGAAACAGTGATTGGAATTCTCTGCTAGGCTCTCTTTAACAAAAACAAAAACAAAAACAAAAAACAAAGGACAAATACAAACTTGGAGTCCAATCTTGCTCTAAACCTTGATTGGGGGGTTCTAGTCACTACTGTGATACAAACAATAAAAACTCCAAGAGACTTCAATGCAGCAAAAATCAAGACATTGGTTACATAGTTCCATCCTGTTATCACAATTCCGAGCGCCTCAGGGAACAGTAGGAGAGTCATAGAGGTTAAGGCCAGAAGGGACCACCAGATCCTCTAGCCTGATCGACTGTATATCACAAGTATCAGGGGGTAGCCGTGTTAGTCTGTATCCACAAAACACAAAATATATCACAGAACACCAACTCCATCCAGCATCCACACCCTAAACCCAACAATTCAAATTAGATCAAAGAGGTAATAACCAAGTGAGACTTGGCCACAGGGAGGGGTTACTCAGTGAGTAGAGCGCGCTCAGAGGGATAGCCTCGGGAGATTGACCAACATGAAATGTGGCTGTCACAGGGGAAGAGCAGTCAGACAATCTTGCAGTTCTTTACAGCATGACATACTATGGAGCAGACAGGACTGACCAGTTACAGCATCAGTTTGTTTTATACCAGAAAGGCTTATGGTGAAAGGGAAAGTTTCCTAAGGATCAACATTGTCTAGTTTTCTCTTCCAGTTGAATAGGCATTTCATTCTAGTTAGCTGGAGCTGCAGCTCCGAGTCAATGAGACCATTCACAATGCCACTATGCCTGCTAGAAAGGGCTGATCTAAACAATAGTTTTTGCTGTTCAAACCAATACAGTGTAATCACTAGTCTGGATGCAAAGTATCAGGGGGTAGCCGTGTTAGTCTGTATCTACAAAAACAACAAGGAGTCTGGTGGCACCTTAAAGACTAACAGATTTATTTGGGCATAAGCTTTCGTGAGTAAAAACCTCACTTCTTCGGATGCATAGAGTGAAAGTGCAGTTATGTCAATATGAAAGTGTTTATATCATAGCTTGTATCAGAATAGGGATGTGTCCATATGAAACTTCCTACCAAAATAGAGTTTTCCGTTCCAAAGCAGTTTAGTTATTCTGTGATAAGGTGCAAGAGAAAGCAATGTAAGACAATTTGCGTGTGGATAGTAGGCAGGTTCTGCCTGAAAAAGCAAAGTTGTATCAGTAGAATGTTCCATGTTTTCGTGAAACACTTGTTAGTTGTGCGGAATTTCTTTTTGTCGTCAGATTGCACAATTTTTCAGGTTTTGTGACACACCATCCTGATAGATTGAGTTGTCATATTGCATCATATTGAGTAACAGGATGTGTTGAAAATTATTTGGAAGATCAAGATCATTAGTTAAATGTGGATTTTGTGGTTTGAGAGGACTATCTAGCCATGTGGATAATCTCTGCTAGGAGCCAGAGGAATTCATTCCCATATACAACAAGGAATAGAGAAAATTTCCTAAACACGTGTCCTTTCATATTCTGGAGATCTACCACACACAAACCTCTCACTGAGAAAACTGAGGCTCAGATGGGGAAAAGGCCTAGAGAATGGCTGTGTGACTTTAAAGTGAAACAAGTTCAGGAAGGAGTAAATGAATCAATGTGAAGAAGCAGTTTGTACTTAAAAGCTCTGTAAAAAGAATTGACAGAAAAGTTTGTTAGCGAGGAGAGAGAGGAGGCATGTCCCTGTTGTAGTGGATTAACATATTTTCCATAACCTTTATAGATCTGGGATCAAATCCTGCTTAGGTTGTAAATTCAAGGGAATTGAGTGGTCTCACTTTTAGTCCTCAGTTGATGATGTCTCACATCTCAAAACCACTACTGCAGCCAGCCTGCTGTCTCAGAATGGTTATCATGCTAACGGGGGGAATCCTCAGTTCAAACCCTTGACTGTCTCGATCCTCAAGCCAGGAAGTGCTTAAAGCACTATGGAAACAGAAAATGTCACCTCCAAAGGGGTATCTGTTTGTCTCACAACAGTGGCACCGGCTGGCTACTTAAAAATAATATATTTATGGATCTCTGAAAATCTAGTACAGGGGTCAGCAACCTTTCAGAAGTGGTGTGCCGAGTCTTCATTTATTCACTCTAATTTAAGATTTTGCATGCCAGTAATACATTTTAACGTTTTTAGAAGGTCTCTTTCTATAAGTCTATAATATATTACTAAACTATTGTTGTATGTAAAGTAAATAAGGTTTTTAAAATGTTTAAGAAGCTTCTTTTAAAATTAAATTCAAATGCAGAGCCCCCCGGACCGGTGGCCAGGACCTGGGCAGTGTGAGTGCTACTGAAAATCAACTCGCGTGCCGCCTTTGGCACGCGTGCCATAGGTTGCCTACCCCTGGTCTAGTATCTATTTTACATAAGGACCAGGATGCTCTAAATTACGTTGAGAGACAGTTTGGCGTATGCTCAGGCTGACCACTTAGGGAGGTGTAAAAAGGTACCTTTGCCCTCACACCTGAGCTGCTCAGAACTGTACGACTGCTTAACGCTGCCCCGCCCCAGCTGCAGCTCAGGATGGAGCCGAACATGTATCTGAAGACAGGAGAAGATTTTTTCTTAAAAAGAGATACTGGAAATAAAACAGGGAGGAACAGATACATAAATGTGGGGAAAATTTTTGGCCTGAGTTTTGTAATATCTGCATATTCACTATTAACAGAAGTTAGATTGAGACCAAGAGTCTTCCCCAAATTTTATTTTCAGTTTCTCTTACGTGGTTAAATATTATCTAATAATATGCTGGAACAACCTTTGACCTAGCCTTTAGCCCATGTATCTACCAGAAACCAAAATGCCCTCAGAAAAACAACACTACTCTCTGGCCTCACTCCATAACAAATAGGTGGAAGTGACTGAGTCAGATTTCTCTGTCCTTAAATTATCCAGTAACGGACAACTTCGGTTTGTTGATTAAGCTGAGGCATAAGTCATCTGATGACAGAAAAGTTTAAAGGAACACCACTACCTTGAAAATCTCACTTATCTCAACATTTTGCACAAACTGTACCTGTAGGTAACTACATTCTAAACAAAAGAAGTTGGCAAAAGAGTCTTGATTTTTGTAGAGTAGAACCTCAGAGTTACAAACACCAGAGTTATGAACTGACTGGTCAACCACACACCTCCTTTGGAACTGGAAGTACGCAATCAGGCAGCAGCAAAGACAAAAAAAAGCAAATACAGTACAGTGCTGTGTTAAACGTAAACTACTAAAACAATTAAGGGGAAGTTTAAAAAAAGATTTGACAAGGTAAGGAAACTGTTTCTGAACTTGTTTCATTTAAATCAAGATGGTTAAAAGCAGCATTTTTCTTCTGCATAGTAAAGTTGTAAAGCTGCATTAAATCAAAGTTCAGTTGTAAACTTTTGAAAGAACCACCATAACGTTTTGTTCAGTTACAAACATTTCCGAGTTAGAAACAACCTCTGTTCCTGAGGTGTTTGTAACTAGGGTGACCAGATCGCAAGAGTGAAATATCAGGACACATTGGTCGAGTGGGGAGGGGTGAGGGAGGGGAGAACAGACAGACACAAGTGCACAGCCCAGACCAGAGCCAGAGGCACACTGGTTCGCCTGGCCCTGTGCTACCAGCATGCCCCTTCCTGTTGAGGGTGGGCCCATGTTGCGCCACACAGCTCCCCTGCCCAGCGCTCCCTGGATCCACTATGCCCAGAGCCAGGGCCGGCTCCAGCTTTTTTGCTGCCCCAAGCGGCGAAGCGAAAGAGAAAGGCGCGATCGGCGGCACTTCGGTGGCAGCTCTACCGCACCGCTTCATTCTTCGGCGGCAATTTGGCGGCAAGTCCTTCACTCCAAGAGGGACAGAAGAGGGTCCCCGCCACCGAATTGCTGCCGAAGACCCAGACGTGCCACCCCTTTCCATTGGCCGCCCCAAGCATCTGCTTCCTTCGCTGGTGCCTGGAGCCGGCACTGCCCAGAGCCCCCCTACCACCCTTCCACCACAAATGCACAGTGCTGTGCAAACATACCCAGCCCAGCGCCCCCCTTCCCACAACCCCACCACAGCTGCCAGCACCCCACACAGAACCCCCACCTCGCTAGTTTCCCAATACACACAGATTTCCCCTCCCTCCCTCCCTTCCTCCCTAGGGTGACCAGATGAGGGGAAGAAAACATCGGGACACATGGTGGGGGGGGGGGGGGATGTCTGCCGCAGAGAAAAAAAAAAAAAAAAAAAGCTGAGTCCCGCCGGCTGAGCGAAAAAAAAAAAAAAAAGGGGGCTGCCTGCAGATATCGGGACAAAATGCGTCCCGACAAGACACCGAAATACCGGGACGTCTGGTCACCCTATTCCTCCCCCCAGTGCCCTTCCCCACAGCCCCACCACCACAACTACACAATGCTCCACACAGACCTGCACTGCCCAGTGCGCTGACACACACAGATCTTCCCCACTGCCCAGCACCCCCGCAACAGGCCCCTGCTGTCTAGCACCCCAAAACACACAAACCTCCCCCACTGCCCAGCGGCCTCCACAACCTCACAGTCCAGCAGCGCACACACACCTCCCAGACACTCACTCCATCACACCCTGCCCCCTTCCCCGGCTGCACTCACCAGCCCTGCTGGGAGGTGTCTAGGGTGAGAGTGGCGAGGGGAGACTCCAGACTCTCCATGTGCTGCGCCTGCCACAAGCGCAAGCTCTGTAGCTCCCATTGGCCGGGAAAAGCACCAATGGGAGCTGCTGGAGCTGCGGAGTGGGGCTTGCACGCGCTGGCAGCATGCACAGCCCCCCCAACCCTAAGAGCCAGAGGGACCTGCCAGGGGTGTGGTGGGGAGTCCCGGCGGTGCTCACCTGGGGCGGCTCCCGTCCCGGGAAGCATCCGGCAGGCGGGTCCCTTTGGCTCCTAGGGTCAGGGGTTGGGGGGGGGGAGGAGGGCGGAGGGCTCTCTGCCTGCTCCCGGCACCTGCAAGCCCTGCCCCTGCAGCACACGGTGCTCCTGCTGGCGGGTGGGTGCCGGGAGCTGCCCCAGGAAGCGTTGCTGCGGTTGCGGTCCATATAGTCCCCGATATCAGGACAAAGGGTGTCCCGACCAATGTAAGGTCGGCACGCGGGACAAGTCCCCTAAAATCAGGACTGTACCGATAATATCGGGACGTCTGGTCATCCTATTTGTAACTCTGAGGTTCTACATAGTTAGTTTGCTTTTGCATTTAGAATCATAGGGTTAGAAGGGACCACAAGGGTCATCTAGGCTAACCCTCTGCCAAGATGCAGGATTTGTTGTGGCTAAACCATCCAAGACAGGTGGCTATCCAGCCTCCTTTTGAAAACCTCCAGTGAAGAAGTTTCCATAACTTCCTAGACAGTCTGTTCCATTGTCCTACTGTTCTTACAGTTAGGAAGTTTTTTTCCTGAGATTTAATCTAAATCTGCTATGCAGTAGTTTGAACCCATTGCCTCTTGACCTGCCCTCTGTATCAAGAGAGAACAGCTTTTCTCCATCTTTTTTATGGCAGCCTTTCAAGTATTTGAAGACCACTATCATGTCCCCCCTTAATCTCCAACTAAAAAAAAACCATACCCAGTTATTCTAGCCTCTGCTTATATGGCTTGCACTCCATCCCTTTGATCATCTTTGTCACTTGCCTCTGGATCCTTTTCAGTTTTTCTACATCCTTTCTATACATTGGTGACCAAAACTGGACACAGTACTCCAGCTGAGGCCTAACCAGTGCCGAATAGAACAGGGCTATCACCTCCCATGGCTTGCAAGCTATGCCTCTGTTAATGCAACTTAAAACTGCATTTGCTTTTTTTTGCAACAGCATCGCATTGCTGACTCATGTTCAGGTTGTGATCCACCACTACCCCCGGATTCTTCTCAGCAGTGCTGCTGCCAGGCCAGTTACCCCCATTCCATATTTGGAATAAGAATAATACTATAAAAGTACATATATAACTCCGGACAAGTGCAGTGACTATTCGGGTTTCAGAATTCTAATTTCACACTACTTGGTTCCCTGAGCTAAACCTCTTCCTACACCATCTGTGCTATTTATGTGTACTTGCTTACCAATTAAGCTGCATACCTTCAGCATTTGGCCATTAACTATTTCCAGCATAAAATGTATTGAGAGGACCAGATAGACTTTTTGTACTGGAAATACTCCAGCCTTCACCGACCTACCCAGGCTCCCAGGGTGCAGAACTACAATTGTCTCTTTCCTTATTTCATTGAGAGAAATATCTAAGATTCTTTTACCATAGATGGCACCCTGAAGTCCCTGCACATCTCCTTTCTCAATATCATTTTACACTACTGTGCACCATGCTAGAGCTTGGACTTGAATAGCAACAATAGATATTTCTCTCTTTTCCCCCCTAATTCCTCCTTATGCACCAGGTACTGAGGCTATTAGACCATGTAAAGGTACCCTATCAAATAAGAGGCAGTGATCCAGTCACAATAAGGATCACAGCAATCAAGAGAAAGTCACCAGCACAACCAAATGCACTTTGGGAATACAAAGCTCCTTTAATTGTTTACCAACAGAGTCACAAATTAAATTTGTTTGTGTGATTCACCTACAACATATAAATTTCTGAAATTCGGTCCTTGTTGGAGCTCCTAAATGGAATCAAATAACCCCCAAGGATCAAAGATTAGGGGGGGGGGGAAAAACACCTCCCTCAAAAAACCCCAGTGTTTTTAAACAGTTCCAAAATCTAATACATTATTTATTGTTAGAGCAACACACTTTTAATATATCATTTTGCAATGGTTGTATAATATGGATTTCCTTCTGGTAAAAGAAAAAAAAGATACTGGCATGAAGATATAGATTCAAACTTCACTTCCAAAAAAATAAAAATAAAAGCCAGACCCAAAACTATCATCCAGGAGCTCCTCCATAATTCTAGCGGGTAATTCTCTCATTTATAAGCTTGTGACAATGAAGTATTAAGTTTTAGCTTTGCTAAAATAGTCAATATCTTATCTGTCAATTTCACCAAACAGAAAAGAGAAGACTGAGAGGGGACATGAGAGCAGTTTTCAGGTATCTAAAAGGGTGTCATAAGGAAGAGGGAGAAAACTTGTTCATTTTAGCCTCTAAGGATAGAACAAAAAGCAATGGGCTTAAACTGCAGCAAGGGAGGTCCAGGTTGGACATTAGGAAAAAGTTCCTAACTATCAGGGTGGTTAAACACTGGAATAAATTGCCTAGGGAGGTTGTGGAATCTCCATCTCTGGAGATATTTAAGAGTAGGTTAGATAAATGTCTATCAGGGATGGTCTAGACAGTATTTAGTCCTGCCATGAGGGCGGGGGACTGGACTCGATGACCTGTCGAGGTCCCTTCCAGTCCTAGAATCTATGAAATCTATCGAAGACAACCTGTGAAATAAAACTAGAGCTGTTTGAAAAAATGAACACCTATTTTTGTGAAAAAATTCAAAGTTGTTGTTTTGAAGTGTTCAGAATGGACCCATTTTTCAAGGTTTGAGATTTTATTTTGTATACAAACTTTTTTAGACTTTTTAATTTACCAAAAACTGGGTTTTCAGCCAACAACAAATGGATAACCATATTGAAAATGATTTCAATATTTTTTTTCAAAACTTCATTTAAAAATAAAGCACACCAATTTCCTCCCCCGAATGATAGATGCTGTTGAAATTTGAGGGGGAAATTTTTTGTTTGTGAAAAAATATTTTTCAGACAACTTTTCAGCCAAAAGCAACAGAGGGTCCTGTAGCACCTTTGAGACTAACAGAAGTATTGGGAGCATAAGCTTTCGTGGGTAAGAACCTCACTTCTTCAGATGCAAGTAATGGAAATCTCCAGAGGCAGGTATAAATCAGTGTGGAGATAACGAGGTTAGTTCAATCAGGGAGGATGAGGTGCTCTGCTAGCAGTTGAGGTGTGAACACCAAGGGAGGAGAAACTGCTTCTGTAGTTGGATAGCCATTCACAGTCTTTGTTTAATCCTGATCTGATGGTGTCAAATTTGCAAATAAACTGGAGCTCAGCAGTTTCTCTTTGGAGTCTGGTCCTGAAGTTTTTTTGCTGTAAGATGGCTACCTTTACATCTGCTATTGTGTGGCCAGGGAGGTTGAAGTGTTCTCCTACAGGTTTTTGTATATTGCCATTCCTGATATCTGACTGGAGATTTCCATTACTTGCATCTGAAGAAGTGAGGTTCTTACCCACGAAAGCTTATGCTCCCAATACTTCTGTTAGTCTCAAAGGTGCCACAGGACCCTCTGTTGCTTTTTACAGATTCAGACTAACACGGCTACCCCTCTGATACTTTTCAGCCAAAAAATTTCAGCCAGCTCTGTGCAAAAACCCAGCATGACCGAGGAAGAAGGATTAATGATAATAGAGTGGCTAAAGGCTCCATGTAATTTAATTATAATGTCAAAGATTCCAGAAGCCCCTGACAGGTCCTTATGGTATGAGGCACTGTGGAAACAGAATTTAAACTCTTTAGGGCAAGGCCTGTGTCTATCTAAGAAGAAATGAGCAACAAATAAAGTGTGAGAGAATGAGACAACATATAGGGAGGGATCCTCATCTGATTCAATGCTTATAGACTTCAATGGAGCTATGCCAATTTACACTAACTGAGGATCTGTCCCACAGTTTTTACATATGAATATATACACTTAATTTTTTTAGTTTGGTAACTGCATAAATTATGACTTTCCCAACCACTACCCACAGGCTAGCCATGAAACATTGGCTGACTTCTTGCAGGTGTCTCAGCGTGAATGGATCGTAAGAAGGGGTCACATTCAAAGAGCCTAGCCTAACTGTCATGCACTTCAAAGCTGGAAAGCTTGCCAATGTGGTTTTCAGGCTCTGGCATGGAGCTGCAGTTGCAGAACACGTTCAAATGGAATGCAAATCCAGAGACACAGCGTCACAGAGGTAGACCTGTAGCCGGGGTTGCCAACCTCAAATGTCCAAAATTATGAGACAGACACTTAGGAAAATGTCTCTGTTTAAAATTCATACTGCTTTTTCATCTACTTTAACTCTCGGGGGGAAGTCACCCCTTTTCATATGAGCATATTTCAGGAGACAGCCTGAAATGCACAAAAATAAATCCACCCACAAATTGAGGCACCTCCACCTCCCTTCCACTTCTGGTTGGTTGGTAGACACTTCCTCAACACCATCTCTTCTCCAGGCACTGGTCTCAGCTGCCTCCTTGGTGACATGCCCTGTGGACCAGTGCAGTCCACAGTTCTTCCCTCTAGTGGGCACCCCCCCTTCACTCTTCTCCACTGGGCACTGCCCCATTTATTCTTTTTTTATTCTATCCAGATTTTTATTCCACCCTCTTGGCCATATCTGAGTGCCTTCCCCTAGCACATTAAGCTGTGTATCTAGTATGTCACGTGTGGTTTATTCTTTCATTCACCTTTGCCACAACAGGGGAATTGTGGGTATTGTGCAGTGTTTTCTCCCCCTCACACACCCCTTTTTTTTCTTTTAGATGTGTATGTACCATCCAGCTCCCACCCCAGGTTACAGTCCCCTGTTCAGTTCCTTCTTCCTTCCCTGGCTGCAGGCCCTGCCCATCTCCCTCTGCTCATTTCCCGGACACTGTCTCAGACCTCTGCTCCACTCTCATCCCCCCACCTCAGATATTGCTTCTGCCCAGTTCTGGGAGAATGCAGCCAGGCTGGGCTGATTCCCTGTATTCTGCAGAGGAGTTGAACTAGTGTGTGTGTGTGTGTGTGTGTGTGTGTGTGTGTGTGGTGGTCACACTCCTGGGGTGCCTTTTCCATCTGCGCTGCTCATCTTTGCTTCTCACACCCATCGACCTAGCACTGTTCATGCCGGTGGTTAGGTCAGTTTAACTGCGTTGCTCAGGGGTCTGGGTTTTTCATACCCTTGAGCGACGTAGTTATAACCAACCTAATTTCCTAGTGTGGACCAGGCCTAAGCGTCTCTATACAGGGATAGATAAGCAAGTGCATATCTCATTAGAATAGGTATTTGGACACATGACTGGCTATATAGGATCCTCTTATTGAAGGAGTCAGTGGGGAATTTTCCAAAGGTTCATTGTCCAAAGCTAAGCTCTGATTAACCGGTTGAGGTTTTTTTAGTTTTGTCACAATTTTGTCCTCTTCCAGTAGGACCTTATCACTTGCAAGCATAAAGGAACAAACTTGAAAAATGCTCCCCCTTAACTTCCAGACCCCCTCTACTGTGCTCCAGTCCACTACCCCTAGTCTCTGCAAGACAGAGATGAGCGACTGAACTATGTGTTAACAACCCAGTGCCAAAGGTTTGATGCTGGCCAATTGCCCTGCAAAAACACCCCTCCTTCTAAGCAGCTGTGAATTAGTTGTTTCTGTTTAGGAGCTTTTTTCTAGTGCAGTGATATATAGAAACATTGGAATTTCAAGTTGTTCCAAGCGGTCTTCTTTTTTAAAATTTTAATGCAAGCCTGACAGGGTACAGGGACTGTATTAATCATTAGGTTTATTTGCGTAGGTGTAAGGACATGAGCATTACCACTGCAAGGACCTTCAGCAAGTGCCTTAAAGAGGAGATAAGAGACCAGACATTCACTGTTTTAGCACTCAGGTACCACTTTATTCCTGTTAAAGGGGCAAGGAATTGAAACTACGCAAGATGCCCTGCCCACAGGCTCCTCTGATTCTTTATATAATCCAAATTTCCACAGCTCTACCACCAATCATCACATGAATCATTATGTGAAACACACCCAGTTATGGGTTATTGCTCTCAAGTCAGTCCTGACATTTACCACACTTTTCAGCTACCCAGTTCCCTTTTTAAAGCATTATTGCATGAGGAGCAGCACCTACAAAGCATTGGGGATGAAGGGGGGAGAGAAAACAGCAATAAGAAAATATAGTCCAACTTGCCCACTTCATCATGAGGAGTTGATTATCCAAAAACTCTGAGGATAATTTTGTGTAGTTTCCTGCCACTCTCCCCCTTAAACCCAAACCCCAGATCCAACCTCCCAACCTGTCGGGAAGTTCAGATCCAGACTGTGTAGCCCGGACCCATTTCTCATTGTTTTAGGCTGGGATTTGGGTTCCTACACTCCCTTAGGTCTCTTTGAAAATCCCACCTGAAATGCGCGGGAGAGGTGTTGCAAGAAAAATGTAGGACCATAAATCCAGGCATTGGCAAGTTAATTAGCTGTTACTACTCAAAAAGAGATCTTGGAGTCATTGTGGATAGTTCTCTAAAATCATCCATTCAATGTGCAGTGGCAGTCCAAAAAATGTTGGGAATCATCAAGAAAGGGATAGATAATAAGACAGAAAATATCATATTGCCTCTATATAAATCCATTGTACGCCCACATCTTGAATACTGCGTGCAGATGTGGTTGCCTCATCTCAAAAAAAGATGTATTGGAATTGGAAAAGGTTCAGAAAAGGACAACAAAAATAATTAGGGGTATGGAACGGCTTCCGTATGAGTAGAGATTAATAAGACTGGGACTTTTCAGCTTGGAAAAGAGGCGACTAAGGGGAGATATGATAGAGGTCTATAAAATCATGAGTGGTATAGAGAAAGTAAATAAGGAAGTGTTATTTACTCCTTCTCATAATACAAAAACAAGGGGCCACCAAATGAAATTAATAGGTAGCAGGTTTAAAACAAACACAAGAAAGTATTTTTTCATGCACTGCATTGTCAACCTCTGGAACTCCTTGCCAGAGGGTGTTGTGAAGGCCAATACTATAATGGGGTTCAAAAGGGAGCTAGACAGATTCATGGAAGAAAGGTAGATCAATGGCTATTAGCCAGGATGGGCAGGAATGGTGTCCCTAGCCTCTGTTTACCAGAAGCTGGGATTGGGTGACAGGGAATGGATCACTTGATGATTACCTGTCTGTTCATTCCCTTTGGGGGAATGCCATTTGGCATTGGCCACTGTCAGAGGACAGGATACTGGGCTTGATGGACCTTTAGTCTGACCCAGTATGGCCATTCTTATGTTCTTAAAAGCTTTTCACTCAGTTCCAAAAGTGGCATTGGTCAAAGCTGCAGGGGAGGAAAAAAAACAAAACAAAACGCCACACGTCATTTTCCAAACCCCACGTTAGTGTGTTAGTTTCAGAGTAGAGCTGTTGTTAAACCACGGTGGTGTTACAAATGCAAGTCTGGACAGCTTGAGCTAAAGAACTAACCTATGGTAGCTGAGCAGACTCTCATGCTCTATGGATCACGTAACACAAACTGCCCAGTGGGCTAGACACTTCCACTGGAGAGAGGAACCTTATCCTGAGCATCTAAGGCCCTTTTTCATTATCTGACGAGCTCTAATCAAATGGATGCTTTAGTAAGTATTATTTAGCACTATACAGGCTGATTTCACCTTGAAATTTAAAATTATTGGGGACAAATATTGAACTACTATTCTCAATTTTCTCTCTGTGTTATGATCTCTTTTGTACTGCAGAAACCTGCAATGCCACAGTTATGCTTCTACCTAGTAGCTCAGCTGATTTAGGTGTATTCAGCACTCAGCGTTAGCAACAATACTTTCCAGGGAGGTCCAAATTGAAGATAGAGTAAGAATCCCCAGACCAGGCAATAAACTTCACAAAATACTCTCTTAAGGTTCAGTCCTGCAATCCTTAAATCACTTAAGCATGTGCTTAAATTTAGGCACATTAGTAATCTCATGTTTTGAGTGGAACTCGTCACCATGGGATGGTGTGATGTCCAAAAGTATAACTGAGTTAAAAAAATAATTAGATAAGTTCATAGAGAATAGGTCTATCAATGGCTATTAGCCAAGATGATCAGGGATGCAACCCCATGCTCCAGGTGTCCCTAAACCTCCAAGTGCCAGAAACTGGGATTGGACCACAGGGGATGGATCAATCAATATTGCTTTGTTCTCTTCATTCCCTCTGAAGCATTTGGTGATGGCCACTTTCAGAGATGGGACACTGAGCTAGACGGACCATTGGTCAGATCCAGAATGGCTCTTCTTATTAGTGCTTTGCTGGATTGGGGTCAGAGGGCAGAGCTCCTTGGAGGACTGAGCCTTTAACAACAACAACCTCTAGATGAGAGATTCCCAGGCTGTGGTCTGTGGAGCACTTGATGCTGGTCCACAAAGAACCATCTGGCCACATTGTTCTGGCTCCCCGCTCTCCTCACTTTTAGCTGAAGGAAGGGGAAAAGACATCAAGTCTTTCCCTATGTGTACTTTCTCATGTAAGCAATTGCTGACTTTGCCACAAAGATGATGAATGAGAGGGGAGGAAGTTTCTGCAATCATGAATGGGAGTGGAAGATGGTGTCAGGACTGTGTCTACTCAAAATGCGGTCCACCCCATGAAAGAAGTTTGGTAACCTTTGGCTTTAGATCATAGACCAAGATGGATTCAAACTATTAATGGAATAAGCTCAAAGCAATACGCAAATATCTCAGTTACACTAAAATTGTCAAGCAGTTTCTTCTTAGAGATTTAAGATCTGCTGGACAAGGTAGATTAGGTACTCTTTTTTGATGACACGACTAAGGGCAAATCCTCTTTTGTGTTCATGTAAATTTCACCTAATTGGAATCTCTTACCTGACAGCCAGACACAAAATTATCCCAGTGGCTTTACAGATGGACATCTCTTCTTATTTCAGACAGCTGTTAAATACTGTCTGTGACAAAATCTAGCACTCATATAATTTATTAGTTATTAAAATATTTCTCCTTTTTTTTAATGAAATGGCTTAATTGCTTTGTCATTTTTAAATACAAATATACTTCCAAGTCATCTCACAAGAAACTAATAATGTTAGCCGTGACCTTCGAAATTTGTAATGAAGAACCACAATTTATCATTCAAACATGTATATATTGTTGTGTCTTCTGGTATGTGGTCAGAAACTGGAGTTAATGTAGCAAATTAGTAACAGGGTTTGATCTAGTAGATACTTTGTTTCATTGGGAAAATTATTTTTAGAATTTATTTTTATTTAGAACATTATGAAATGTAATGTGTGAATTCTGAGCACCTTAGCAAGGGTGGCACTTTATTAATAAATAACTTGAAATCATAATTGCTTCTCCCCTTTCCCCCATTGGTTAGCGATTTAGCCTGAATATCAAATTTACTGTATTTGCATGTTAAAAATATTTCTTCTAATTGCCAGCCCAGCAAAGTTAAACTTTAATTAATGGAGATATCCCATCTCCTAGAACTGGAAGGGACCTTGAAAGGTCATTGAGTCCACTAGCAGAACCAAGTACTGATTTTTGCCCCAGATCCCCAAGTGGCCCCCTCAAGGATTGAACTCACAACCCTGGGTTTAGCAGGCCAATGCTCAAACCACTGAGCTATCCCTCCCCCCCCCCCCGACATCTGAAAATCAGGGTGGGGACTCTTGAGAGACTGAAAGAACAGAGATCAGAATTTGACAGATAATAACTGATGCGTGAAGCAGAACAGAAGCCAGCTCATTCTCCCACAGCACTGCAGAGCCAGGGCAGCCTGTGTGTAAAAACCTCACTTTTTGTCAGAAAAGTCAGTAAGCAACAAACAGGAAGCAGATCCATTTTGATCCGCACTGTACATACTCACTTTCCAAAAGAAGTGAATGACAAAGGCATCCTCTCCACATGCTGTTTGGTAGGAATGTAGACAGAACCATGCAAATTAAATTACTGATGATAGTTACTCTGTCCTTTAAAAGAACTGTCTGTGTTCTCACTAATGGGATAAAATATTCCTGCAGACATTAAGGGCTGAATTTTGGTGTTTGTACTCGGATGTGTACTGAGGCAGGGGAATAAGAAGGGGACCAGGTGTAGCCCAGAACCCTTCAGGAATCACTGTGAGCAGTCCACTCTCATGATTACTGCTATTAAAAGTAATATTGTGTGCTAGTCCCATTACCACCTGAGGGACTCAAGCAAGAATGCTAAGCAGTTCCATGCCCATGCCCCTAAATGGACCAGCCCTGCCACCTGAAGAAGCATAGTTCTTCAGGGAACCTTGGCCTGCCTCTTGGTAGATGTGCTGCAGAAACTCATGGCTCCCTCTTGTTGCCTAGAACCTAGATTACTCATGCAGAGGGCATCACGATTTAGTATTTAATATAGTAACACTTTTTTCTTACATTTATTATACATTAGAACAATCACTCCATTACAAACAGATACTTTGAATGACTTCTAGCAGTTGAAGGATAGGCACATTAGCTAGAACCACTGACATGGCTCCTCAGTCTGCTTGAAACGGGATGACATTAATGCGCACTAAGGGAATTTTGAGCACGTGCCAGCAGGATCTAGAATTTACACCGCTCTGGTGAGGACTAATGCACCATGTAGACAAGTCCACATTTTCTCTGGCACTTGGCCTGGGAATTTATCATAGAATATTTTGGCAGCTGTTATGAGTGTTAACTCTTGGGTTAAAGATCTGGCTTTATTTTCCCAAGTTTTCTTTCTTGCATTTTTAAGCTCTTATTACAATTTGAAGCATTGTGTATTGCTCCGGGGTGGGGGGTGGGGATGCACCATGTGTGCAATTTGTTTAATTTCCTCTGGGCAGCTTTTCTTGGGCATGAAAAGGAGCTTTGGTTCTTCTTCGGGCTTTTTAACAACGCACTGCTACCCAGCATTTCTAACTGCATCTCCAGCATTAGAAATGGTATTAAGCATTGAATGTCAGTCTTGGAAGATTAAGGAAATACTACAGAGAGATAAACAAGTGTGCCCAAATGTCCCATTGTGTGCAATCCTGATTACCTGGTACCCGGTATACCCTGGCTTGGTGCACAGCAGATGATCAATTTCTCACTTCCTTGATGAGTAAGGATACTCCCTTTCCTGTGGATAGCACTGAACTTGACCCATAATGTCCTGTGTCCGGGAGCATAGCTAGCCATTGAGAGGTGGCCTAGTCCTGGAGCTGGCCATGCATGTGCTGGCATGCTGGCCAGGAGCTAGGAGCTCCTAGTCCCGGAGCTGGCATGCTAGCCATATTCCAGTGGTCTGCACAGATCTCATAATGAGACAAAAGGGACCCAATGCAGAGAATGTAGGCATTGCCATACTGATTACTAGACCAGTGGGCCAGCCAGACTAGTATCTCATGTCCAGCAGTGACTGTTGTCAGATGCTTCCAGAGGAAGGCTCTAGAATCATTATAATGGACAATTATAGAATGTCTGCATACATATCACCACTGGTACAATGATCAACACTCCCCCCACAACACACCTTTCAAGATCCATGGTTCCTACACATGCCTAGCACATGTTGTGCAAGTCCTCCGGTGCACTAAATGGCCCAATAGAAACGATGATGGTGAAGCCAGACAATCACTATGCTCTCAAATGAGCTCACACAGGAAAATGATAAAAGATAAAAACACCACATCACCCATGGAGGAACACTTCACAAACAGTCACTGTATACTTGACCTCTCAGTCCTCATCCTCAAAGGAAACCTGCACAACACTTTCAAAAGATGACCCAGGAGCTTAAATTCATAATGCTGCTAGACACTAAAAATCATGGACTGAACAGACACGCTGGATTTATGGCTTATTACAACAATCTATAACCCCCTCATCCCCTCTTTTGTCCTATGACTGCAGAGGTGTTAATGGGCGACTCTATCTTGAATGGTCCCTTACAATATATGCTTACACTAAACAATCTGTTGTCTCTTATATTTAACTGTGACACTCTCAGTACCTTTCCCAGACCTGAAGAAGCACTCTGTGGCTCGAAAGCTTCAAGTTGTGTGGCTTGAAAGAAGTTGGTCCAATAAAAGATATTATTTCACCCACCATGTCTATATTCCTTACAAATCAGAGTAAAAATGTGCTGAACACCCTGAGAAACTAAACCTTTTTTTTTCACTCAGCTGTAGGCTAGACTCCCAATTCGCTTGGTCTAAGCAGAAAACTACAGTGAATAATAAGGCCCACCTTCACAGTTGTTGTACTGACATGACTATGTTGATTAGGGGTGTGATTTTTTACTGATCTAGTTCAACCCCAGTGGATGCAATTACATTGACATGAAGATGCCTTATTCTGATATAGTTTATTCCTCTTCTTGTATGGGGGAAAAGCTGTATTGCTATAAGCATTCTTATACTAGTATATCTGCATCCACACTTGGAGGGTTATGCAGCTTTAACTACACTGGGATAACTGAAGTAGTACAACTTTTGAGCATAGATAAGATCTAAGGCCAAGTGCACACTACAAAATTTTGTCAGCACAGCTATGCTAGTTAGGTATATAAACCCCTCCCTCCCCCCTCCTCCTGCCTCCTAGCCAACATAGCTATGTGGACAACCCCCCAGGGTAGATGCTGCTATGCCGACAGAAGAGTGCTGGTGTTGGGATAGCTAATGTCTTTTGGGGAGGTGGTGTTACTCTACCAGCAGGGCTATGTCACAAATAGCTGTGTAAGTGTAGCTGTATCGGCAGAGCCTGGATAGTGACTGTAGACTAGCCCTAAGACCACACTAGAACGAGCAGCTCGCAACAAAACTAAATGGAGAGAAAAAACCCTCCTAGAAATGCTCCTCCAGAATATGATGGAACTTCCCTGGAAAAATTCAATCAGCTGTGGGCTATGGCTTGTGTGTGGAGTATATGACTGAAGCAATTTCTATCAGAAGTAGACCAGGGGAAGGATAAATGAGATTCTATCACAACAGCAGCAACAAAGCTTCCATCAGGACCTGAATTCTCAAGACATCGGACGAAAGCAGGTGGCAATCAGCTGTCAGTGGGGTTACTAAGTATCTTTTCTACTTTGGTCCTCAAATGGCAAGTGTAGGTTTGTTTTTTGTTCTTTATTTTAACCACTGGGACAATGGCTCAGGGTTTTATCTGCTCAGTAGATGTGAGGTGTTAAACATATTACAGCAGAACAAGAAATAATGCTAGAGTGTGGGAGGGTGTAATTGTTGGCAAGGATCAGATAGGCATCTCTAATAATATCAATTTCCTGTGGTTACACCAGTGGCAGGGATGAATTCACCATCCCCTTCACAGCATCTTCTATGCAAGTTGTTTTGCCTCAGTTTCTACAGAATGTGTATTTTGCTGGTAGAGGCATTTGTCTGGGACTAGTATGGGCCATTCTCCTTCTCCTCTCTTTCTCTTCATCCCGGGGCTCACTGTAAGTTTCCATTAGAGAGGAAGGAGTTGCCGCTGTCAGGAAACTGTGGCATTGGAAGCTTGTAAATGTGCAAGTGGTAGCAAAAGATTAACCACAGAAGTTAAACTTAGCACTGGGGGAAACAAAAGCTTCCGAATCCAAGGAGCCACATGCTGCTCAGAGCCACTGAAACCCAGGTCCTTAGTTCAGAAGCATAACAGCAGCTGCACAAGGCTACAAGCCAGTAATCAGTCTGTGACGTTCATTCCTGAATGTCGCTCAGTTCCTTTCTCTTAAAGTCAGTAGCTGAAGCCTCAATGTATTTGCTTTAAAATGAAATGTAAGAATCTAGCTGTTAGTTGCCAAATGGTTCCTCCAGAGACTCAAGTCTTGCCAAAGAGACCTAGTTCTTGGTAGTTCTGGTGGGAAGGCAATATGTCAAGGCATTTATAAAATGATAAATCCCTTGAGGTCTGTGAATAGATGATGAACTATAAGAGTAATGAATGCTTTTGGAAACTTCATGTTGGACAGTAAGCAATTTGGAGATGGGCCTGTAATGTCCTGTATGTGCTTGTACACCAGCTCATTTAAGCTTTTATATGCTACATAATGCAATACTACTATTTAATTCTTGTAACACTCATGTAATGTATGGCACCATATTTTTATACTATAGCCATTCTAGAGATAGATAAACCAAACTACTCAAAAGTTAAAATGGATCCCAGAATGTGAGTCAGTGGCAGAACCTGGAAACAGAACCCAGGAGTCGTGTCTCCCAGGGCTATGCTCTAAGCATTTGACAGTTTTATAGCCCCCTGCTTTCCCTCCCTTTTTTTTGTTTTTTTTTTGTTTTTTTTTGCTTTCTGGACTTTCCCTGGATTGGTGGCCCTCACAATTTTGTGAATATAATTCACCATTGACACTTCCATACAAATCTGCAAGTCAGTAAGAAGTGGCCAAATGCAAGTAAAAATGACCCGGGTACTGCAAAGCCTCCAATTAAAAAATACAAAATAAAATAATCACTGCATGCAACAGTGAGGGAGAAGCTGGTTCTTGGCAGCTACTCTTGGTGCTTCAGACCAGTTTAATACTCCATAGGTTTCCTGTGAACACTTATAGTTTCACTGCACATCCATGCATTGCAGCAACTTTTTAGAGCCTATGATGCTGCATCTACGTTAGCTAGAGATGGATTTAGTGATGGGAAGATTCTTCACAGTTTGAGCAATTCCAGAGATAATACACAAATAGAGTAGCTGATATGTTGGCATGATGATAAAATACTTCAGCTGTTCTCCTGTGTAGGCTTTAATGGAGCCTCCCATGAAAAAATTAAGATGGGCCAAAAGCACTAGTGCAACCCCATGGCTGTGAAACAAGTTCTTCAGGCTTTTACAACTAGGCTATCAAGTTGCCATAGACTGAGTGCATTACAGCATGTTGCTGTCTTGCAGGGAAGCCCTGGCAGGAGTGGATAGTCTGGGAGTGGTCTGCCTTTGTCTGTTCTTCTCAGAGAACTGATGTGCGCAATAGCTCCTCTTCCACAAGATTACTCGAAATGGAACCCACCAGTGATCAGTATAGTCTCTCCACCTTTTCAGCATATCTGAGACCTCCTGGAGAGAGACAGGGAAATGCCATGGGCTCTCATGCCACCAATACACTAATGACAAATACCTTGAGGTTGTATTGGAACAAACACAAGATCAACATCTAAGTAATTAAATTACGTATTCAAAAGGAGGAAAAACACCATAATGGTAGATCTAATGAGCTGAGGTACAAATAAAATACATTGTATGGCTGCCATAAAAATTAACTCCAAATATACTTAGAGGTTATGAAGTTCTAACTACACATCTATGGTGGAATCCTGGCCCTGCTGAAGTCAATGGGAGTTTTGTCATTGACTTCAATGGAGACAGGATTTCACCCTTAGTGTTTAAAGCACAGGTATAATGCTGATTTGGGGAAAGTGTTTGTATATCACTTTCTTGGCTTAGCTGATGGAAGTTTTAGACTATTATTGAATAAGGAGAAATCATGAAGTCCTTTTCCAAAGGGCCAGAACTGACAGATTTCCAGAATAAAACCTGCCCCATGAAGCTAGAGTAAAAACCAAAGAGAAACACAAAAAGGCATTATTTGCTCGTCAGTGGAGCGATTACTAGCTTCGTTTTTACATTACATCTTTGCTTTAAAATAATTCAATATTTTATTCGATAAACTTGGTTGATCTTCTGAGGTAGGCTGGATAATTAAGCTCTCTAATCCATTGGTAAGCTTTAGAAAAAAATCCAGTTGACTTTGGACAATAAACCTCTGACTGCTAGACCCTGGGTCTGAACGACAGGGAGTGGATTACTCTACAATTTCCCTCTTCTGTGCATTCCCTCTACAAGCATCTGGCACCAGCCAGTCAGAAGACAGGATACAGGGCTAGATGGACCATTTGTCTGATTCAATATGGCCATTCTTATGTGCTTATGGATCAGCATCACAGACTGGGATAAGGACTAAAACAATCATATTTTCCTGAAAATTTTATTTATGTAACTTCTAATGTGCATTCCTTATAGATACTGAAGTGTGAGCCTCTGAATGTTTGGAAATTCAGATATTAATGCGTAACCTCTATCTAGCACTTTGTAGCTTCAGCTTCTTGTCAGACCTTTTCATTCAGCTAAATTGGGCTGGAGATCTCTGATGCACTACCTTCCTTTAAGATATTTCAGTACTTGTTGCATCTGGATGGGATGGGATATAAAGTAATGTTATGGCAGGTGTCACCAAGTGACACTGTTACATTTAGTCTTCCAAGTCCTTTCTTAGCGTATGAACAAATGTTCAGTCTTGGAGAGACATGCTATGTGTTGTTATATTTGAACTTTGCGAGCAGCAGGAGAGTTTGCTCTCTGACTTGGTCTCTAATTAGCGGCAATTCTTAAAGTAGAGTTGCTCCCTGGGAACCAGGTATTGGTGTTGAGCTGAGATTCTTGAGAGAAGAAATTGCTTACATGTTTTTGACCATGTTTGTTCCAGGACTGATATATGCATGTAAATAAAGCAAATTATGCTTAGACCATTCCCAGACACCATTTCACTAATTTCTCCACCACTGCAAAACTGAACTGCAAGACCCTGGGGACATCTGTTCCTGCTCTGCAGGAGAGCAACAATAACATAAGAATAGGCTCTCTCGTAGTAAGTTAGCACACCCACCTTTGGTGAGAACCATTATATGTAGAGTCAGTAGGAAAAATAATTTTTGAAAAGTTACTTTGTTTAAGTTCTGTTGATTGTTTACATTCTGGGCAGAGGTTAAAGTTAGTTCTTATTTTTTCCAAACTGATTTGTTTAGCACTACTTACAGAAGGTTTGTTGTGCACTTCAGAATGGTGTCTGCTAATCAACTTACATAACTGTTCGCCTTTGTGATTTCAGTGCAAGGAATTCACTGTCCACTCTGGCTATGAGGTGCTTCTCCAGCGAATGTTGGATGGGAGAAAGATGGCAAAAGATGTGGAGGACTTGCTCAAACAGAGGTAAGAAGTGGTGGTGAAGGAGGTATGAAAAACTATTTATGAACTCATCTCACCTACTCCTGAACACTCTTGCAGGAGCTGCAGGAGGATTCTGCCGGTCACTTCAGAATTTGATTCAGAGAGTACAGTCATACATGTTTTTAACAGAGAAGTCTGTACAGAAATGATCTCAGAGCCAACGAGTTCTTAGCAGCAAAGTCAGACACCACGTTGGCATATGAATCATTTGAATGATGATCCCTCCCCCTCCCCCTCCCCCACACTCCGCATAGCTAATTTAAGACATATTTCCGAAAATGAAATGAATGAAAATAAACAATGTCAGAGTTACACCTTGTCATGCAGTTAACAATGCTTGGAGGAGGAATCATAGACATGAGCAAGAGGAAAGACTAAGTCATCTACCCCTCTCTACCAATGCAGGATTTTTCCCCTTGCACTGTATGTAGAGATAGACCTGAGTTTCAAAGTTAAGATCCAAATTTTCCCAAAGATTTTTTTGAGGGGGGTGCAATAGGAGGAGGTTTGGAAGGACTTTAGATCCCGAGTTCCATTCAGACCCATCTCTGATCAGTTCTGTGTTGTAAATACATACTTAACTGCACACGCCCAATTTATTGACTGAAGTGACAATCCTCTTTATTAACATCCAGAAGTGAAACATCACTGTTTTCCCTCGTTCACAGAAAGCCAGTGCTTCACACATATTATAATATGCTATTAGCCAGATTGGGTCAATTTCCTATAATTACTGAAATTTGATCTTTCTTTTGGTGTAACCAGGGGTACGTATGGTAGCTCTGCGTAGACCTTTCCCAGGCATTCTAGGATTGACCATATTAATTCTCCCATTTTTTCTTGTTCCTAGACCCTCTTTGAACATACTGTATGCATGTGTGTCCATCTGCAGGCTGTTTCTCACAGGTTGACCCACAGCAACATGTGGTGGTTGCCATTAGTTTCTTGGTTAGAAAATACATAGAAACCGAGGCCACTCTTCTGTCTCATTTTTGTCCTTCATTTTTAGCTGAGACTTAGAAAAGTTCTATTCAGTATTTAGTTCCAGTTTTAATTGGCTGTGTTTAAACAACTTTAAGCCACCATGTACGCTGTATCGTGCTACCCCAAGGCTATTAACTCATTGAAATGTAAATAGTCTCCCACAAACATTTAAGTGGTTTGGGTTGATTTCCTTGAACGCTAATGGAAACGTCTTTTACTATGTCACAAAATCCCGCAGCAGTCTCATAACGACATTAGATGAACTGTACCCATTTGAAGAGACTTTGTTGTGGCTCCTTAAACTCCTGGAGATCAAACCCTTTCTTGCATGTGTCCGTAGTCGCTAGGAATTATAGTATGTGACTGAGATTATGGAGGGGTGGAGGTGGGGGGTTTCCATCATTTGCAGGATAAGCCTAACCATGGCTTGCAGGATGTGCAAAAAGGACTTTCCACAAAGCAGGAGAAAGATTCATCTCAAAGCCATTCTGAAACAAATAGCTGCAGAAATCTCTCAGAATTGTTCTTTCCATGAATTCTCACCCTCCTCCAACTTACTCCTCTGATCCGTAGTCCTGTACGTGTATGTGCACACGTGCGGCGCCTGTCAGAATCTCTTTACTTTTGGCTAGAAATGCATTGAAGCTGCCTCTTCCAAGAGTGATGCAAGTGCATGTTCGTGAGAAGGACAGAAGAGGGAGAAAGATGGGACAAACCAAACCTTTACTCTTGGAAGCCACATGAGTCTCAGTCAGTGATTTTATCACAGCAGGTGCTGAAAGGGCCTTGTTGACACCAACAATGGCTGCAGTTTTGACACCTATCTCAAAAGCAAACAAATTCTGTCCACAGCTATCCTGTTCTATGCACAAGGATGGGGTAAGATTACGGGGAGGATTAGGACAATGGTTCTTTAGGACAAACAGCAAATTTTACATAAATGCTATGCATGTAAGATTGTTAGGTCCTTCCATCTCTGTTTGTTTCAGTCTGGTTATGTTTTCAGGCACTCTTCACAAAGTCTTAGAAACCTACTTTTAATTTTAAATGAGAACTACAGTTCTCCTTTATGGGGCCCAAACATTGATTCTATTAACAACTCCTGTAAGTCCCCTCCAGCTTATCAGCAGCCTTGGTCAACCTACACATAGATCCAGTACTGTCAAATACGGAAATTCAAAAGTCATAAGTCATTCCCGCACTCCGGCCCCCAAAACCATGCGGTTTCAAGAAAATGCATTTTGCCCTCTGATTTTAGGACCTTCAAAGGTTCACATTCTGTGCAACTTTCATTAAAAAAAAAAAAAAAAAACCATAAGCTGAGAGTCTCATGCAAATCACCCGACTGCAGGACCTGGGGCTTCCGGAAAAACAGCAGTATCATGAGAGCTGGCAACACCCTTTGATCACCATAGCACCACCTGAGTTTAAAAGATTCCAAATCTCCAATTCAAAACAAACAAACAAAGAGCCCTGTCACAAACCCCTCCATTTACCATGCAGTTTTTGTTCATGGATGATTATCCACATTTTCATGCCTATAATCACAGAAGAATCAGAATGTATTAGCAGAACAAACATTAATCACTCTTTTCCCATGTGCAGGGAGGAGAACTATAAACTGTCTAATTGGCTGCTCCTTGCTGTACAACTATTATTATTCAAACACAGTCCTCTTCTTCAGAACACACATGTATTGCATACAAATCATAAACCAACTGGCTTCTAAGGCCATTATTAGAGAGAAGAGAAGGAGAATCTTGTCACCTTGTAAAAAAATTATCTGCTCTTTGAGCTGCACATATACAAGGGGACACAATAAGCTAATGTATGACAAGATCCCACTTCAAACAGTAAAGGCTCAGAGCTCTTAGATGTCTGTTTTCAGTACTTCCTTAGCAACTCCAGTTTTCACTTTAAATGCTTTTGGTAGTCCAGGCATCACCCTCTTTTGAACACTGACATGGCATTGCTGGCAAGGGCCTCTAGTCGTTGCATAAGCACTAGTGGTTTTGCAATGCACTGTGCTGTGGTTTTTGCTTTGCAAAAGTTTAAAACACAAAGTGTGTGTGTAATATACACATTTGCTTGAACCAATTTCCTGTATGTGGAATTAAGGCAGTAATTACAAATTAAAGTTTAGATATTTTCTGTATTTAAAAAAGAAAGACGGCCAGGTTAAAAATCATATCTTAAAAAATATGAAAGTGGCTCCAATCCTCATTTGGGGCCACAAAACACACAGTGCATCCAGGGTGCATGTACAGAAAGATGGCTTTAATCCACCTTTGCACTCCCCTGATCCTATGCAGGTCTGGCCCCCAGGGGCCATTGCAGCAGGTGAAGAATTACTGGGGAGCCCTGGCTACAACCCTTCTCCCCAGCCATGCCCCTCCCCCAGATGCAAGGATGGGCCAGTGGTATGGAGCCACTATGCAAGTTCTATGTTCTGAGGATTCGCCTACACTTGGGTGATCATCCCAGGGCTGGATACATTGGCTGTGGGGCTGCTTTGTGCTGCTCTAGTGGAGCAAAAGGCCCAAACACAGGTGAGGATTGGAGCTGAAGTTCTTATCTAGGGCAATGACAGCATCTCTTATTTTTAAGAAAGAAATAAAAAATGAATTTACTTTTCACTCTTTACTCTGCATTTCCTCTCACTTTATCCAATTAAAGTAGACTAGTCAGTTTCACTTTGAAGGAATCTCTTACAAATCTACTGTGTTAAACATAGGTAGTAAAGTGCTGTTGGGACCATACTTGATATTTAGTTCCTTTTAGTCCCAGAGGATCCCAAAACCACTTGCACATAAGAGGCTGCGTGTGCCCATCGACCACCACTTTGAAAGGGCATTCACCTCTGGGGTGGACTGCAGCAATAAACGGGCAGACCATAGAGGGCGATGGTAAAGATGTGAAATGTTAGCAGAATAATTTATTCAAAATCTGAAATCGAGTACAGCAGGTTGTAAAGTAAGGCCTATTGCAGCAAGTATATACAGAGAAGTGTTTGAAAGGCAACTAGGTATCTTTAAAGACAGAATCAATCAAATAATCTCCTTGTGGCAGGGACTTGTCTGAATCCATATGGAGAACACCTGGTGCCGGATAAACAACAAAGGTCAGAGTGACAAATTAGGGAAATGGGGCTAACATTAATTTAAATGGGGCCTGTTAGGCCAAATAGCCATACACTTGTCTGGGAATTCCTTTTGGATAAAGGGGATAACTTTCAAAAAGTGCCCAATTGACTTAAGAGCCTCAGTCCCATTTCCAAAAGCAACTTGGGTTTCTAAGTGTTTAAAAAAACAACAAGAAGTCTGGTGGCCCCTTAAAGACTAACAGATTTATTTGGGCACAAGCTTTTGTGGGTAAAAAATCCACTTCCTCAGATGCATTTTTTTAAATGAAAGTTGCACAGAATGTGAACCTTTAAAGGTCCTAAAATCAGAGGGCAAAAAGCATTTTTTAAAAAACCTCGTGGTTTTGGGGGCCGGGGTGAGGGAATGACATGACTTTTGAATTCCCATGTTTGACAGTACTGGATCTCTGCGTAGGTTGACCAAGGCTGCTGATAAGCTGGAGGGGACTTACAGGAGTTGTTAATAGAATCAATGTTTGGGTCCCATAAAGGAGAACCACAGTTCTCATTTAAAACAAAAAGTAGGTTTCTAAGCCTTGGTGAAGAGCGCCTGAAAACATAACCAGACTGAAAGGAACAGGGATGGAAGTACCTAACAATCTTACATGCATAGCATTTATGGTAAAATGAGTGAGTTAAATTTGCTGTTTGTCCTAAAGAACCATTGTCCTAATCCTCCCCATAATCTTACCCCATCCTTGTGCATAGAACAGGTTAGCTGTGGACAGAATTTGTTTGCATTTGATATAGGTGGCAAAACTGCAGCCATTGTTGGTGTCAACAAGGCCCTTTCAGCAGCTGCTGTGATAAAATCACTGATTACGACTCATGCCCAAATAAATCTGTTAGTCTTTAAAGTGCCATCAGCCTCCTTGTTGTTTTTGAGGATACAGACTAACACGGCTACCCCCCGATATGAAGAGTTTAAGTCACTTTTGAAAATGGGACTTATGTGCAAAAAGGTACCTGTTTACACCAAGCATACGCCACTCAGTTATAGTCCAACTTTTCCACCCAACTGTGAGCCAAGCAAAAATAGAAGAGCCAGTTTAATACAAAAATGTATTCTCTTTAAGCAGATAAGAATTTCCTCCAAGTCAGGGGAGAACCTCAGTGGGTGTCTTTTTAGATGAGCTCTTGATAGCAGTGGCACTGGGGAGAGAGAATAAAGACAGCTACAAACCAATTGTTTGCATCTCAGAGTCGGCTACAAATGCATTATTGCAAACATGGGCCCAACCTCAACAGAAGAAAATAACTAAGGAATTTTGTTAACAGGGCACAAGCAGAAGAGAGATATGGGAAAGAGCTGGTTCAAATTGCCCGAAAAGCAGGAGGACATACCGAAATCAAGTAAGTTTTTTTCGAGTTTGTTGCATTAAAGTACCTCCTGTTAGAGACATGGCTTCACCGAAGAAATGGTCAGGAATGTGCATTTCACACTGAACTAAGCTTACATTTCAGTTGGCTTGGGAAGCCTTATTATCCAGTAAAGCTCAGTTCACCTCATGAAGCATTCTTTCTCCATTTGGCCCCTCTCGGCAGCTTGGTAATAAAATGGCAGTTGTTGCTGGGCGTTTCTTGAACAAGTTTTTATTTCAGTATTACTGAGCTCTGCAACTGCTCTGTGAAGGAATGAAAAGGAAAAGAGATTTGGACTTGGGCAGATCTAGAAATCTTGGTAAAGCTTATTCTACAGCCACTTGAAAGGCTTTCACTCTTCAGCTCTATTAACTAATGTACTGCAGCATGCTCAAAACAACACATGGTGCTTCTCCATGCCCTCTACTGTTTGCTGACAGTATGTATAAAGTGTGGGGAAAGAGGAGAGGTATGTGTTGGCAGGGAATTCTACTTCATAAACAGCACTGCAAGACCGCTGCTATTTCTGATTGACGCAGCAGTAATGAGACATCCTGTCATTACAGTCATAAGTAACGGTGTATTAAGGTGGAAGAGGATGAAGATTTGGGGTCACAGTAGTTAGGGCTGAAAGAGTGGACTCCAATCTACACAAACCTGCACTAAGGATCCCCAGGGTCACCCACCCCCTCCAGCCCAGATCTGATTTCTTAATTGCATCCTACTGGTTTTGTCAATTTATCACTCACTTCCCCCAACGTGCATATGAATTTCTGTTAGTTTTTAATGGAAAATCTGACCTCAAACCCGTGGATTATTTCCTGGGCACCATCATAGCATGCAAGTACGAATCAATCACCTGTATCACTGGCCCTCATATGCTGTGACATATCCCAGATTAAAGGGCCTATGGGGAAATGCTGAATTTGACTCTGGCTATTAATTTGAACTCTTAGATAAGCCTAGTGAAAAGCAGCGTAGAGATTTGAGGCTCACACTAAGGGACATCTCAGGCATTATTTTTCTTTGCATGCTCTCCCTTTCATTTGCTGTGGGTCTCTAAGAAAATCCAGTAAGTTAAAAGGAAGAATTCTTTCGGCTGGGAAAATCAGTTTCTTGCAATTCTTGCAATTTCCATTGAAGATGGTTTTAAACATTCTGATGGTCCATTTCATAGAGTGAAAATGAAAAAAAAAAAAATAGACTAGTGGTTTCAGAATTAAGAGAGTGGATTAATGATGGACTGTTTTGTCTCCAGTAAATCTGTATGACTTTTAAAAGTCCAGGACTTGCAAGAAAATTTCTTCAAAATTTCCTTCCTGGCAAAGTAGGGCCGCCAGAGATCGTGCCTACAGAAATGAAGGGCTTTCGCTGCTGTCCTACAACTTCAATAGGCAACCTATGGAAATTGTGTCCTCAGTAACTATAATAATTTGATCTAAAGATAGGCCTAGATTTCAGCATTGGGATATGAATCTGAATTTCCCTAAAGTTTGGGGATGTTCAGATCCAGGGCTTGGGTTCAGGCCCATCTCTACTTTATACCGGTATTTATAATACTTTGTCATGGACACAGAGGTGAATACACTGGCACAGTGTGTTGTAAGTGTTGCAAAGCTCATTTAGAGAGGAATGTTTCTATAAAACCATGGCCAGCCTAGTGGTAGTGATCCTCTTCGCTGTGATGCATATTGTCCCAGATGTCTCACTGTAGTGGTACATTGGGGTTGAGAAGGAAATAAAGTACCTTTCGTCACTCAGCATCCTCTCTGATTGTTTAAAGAGCTACACAGATAGACTGAGAAGGGACTCTTGTCTAGAATACGGGGATATAAACCAGACAAAACTGAGATCTAAGCATGGCACATAATGGCATGACTAATGAAAATATAATACGTAGTTTTTATAGCCTATATTTTGACACCATGTCATGTTTTTGTTTGCTTGCCTGGATATATGCTGCAGACAGTAACTCTGAAGAAGCAATTCAGTCAGAGAGACTCAGAGAGGGAACCAACATACTAGTGATAGTCAAGTATCAGAGGGGTAGCCATGTTAGTCTGGATCTGTAAAAAGCGACAAAGAGTCCTGTGGCATCTTACAGACTAACAGATATATTGGAGCATAAGCTTATGGTGCCACAGGACTCTTTGTCGCTTTTTAGTGATAGTCAAAAAGTTTCTAAAAGAATTGCACCACAACTAACCTCACATTCCACATTCTAACTACCTAGCCATTAAATTTAAACGAAACTTGTACATCTATGTGAAATAGTGAATAGTTTGTCACTCCCAATAGTATTCCAAAATTTAGACTGAACTAGGAATAAAATGTCTCGGCGTGTTCAAATGCAGCTTTTGAAGCTGCATCTGGGCAGCAGTAAATCTGAAATGTAACCTAAGGATTTTGCTAAGCATTTGAATTTGTGACTCATATTCAACAATTAGCAGGAAAAACAGCTTCAGTTTTTCTTGCAGAACACTTTAGTGAACTTCCTGTGTCATGCCATATATAGAATCATAAAAGCTAGAGGTGGAAAGAAAAAAAACCACCTCAGGTCACTCAGTCTATCTTCTTGCCAGTAAAAGATTGTGCCCTAGTCTTTTGTCCAGTCCAGTTTTAAATGTCTCTAGGGAAGGGGCTTTCCATCACTTCTCTTGGGAGATTATTTCATATTCTAGTAGAGTTCAATGTCAGGAAGCTTTTCCAGATATTCAGCCTAAAAACGTTCCCTCTCTTAATTTCATCCCATTACTCCTAGTTTTTTAGCTTGATACAAGGGAGGAAAATTTACCCCCATAAATACCCAATCCCAGAGAACACCCAGAAGGCTCCAGAGAGAAACAATGGCAAGGCCAAGATGTTAATCTGATGGATCATTACCAACAACTGCTGACTGAAGTGACTGATGAACTGGTTGAAAAATATCCCCATGGCTCCCGCAAGTCAGTGATTCTCTGAAGAACTTACATGAAATGAAGCAGGAAGGCAAAAGGGGTTGGAGTGCTTAAGGCATAAAATCTACACAGCCCCAGTCTAGGAACAGCTGGCCTACTGACAAAGAACCACTGGCAGACCTACACTGCAGACAGAAACGTAGCCAAGAGAACCTTCCTTGCAGACACAGTTATATCTGCCAAATCACAGATTGCTGCATGTCACAGTTCTGCTAACAGCCTAATAGAGCCCCAAATACCCATGCCAATATGAACAGTTCTGCCCAACTTCACAGTCAATCATTGCCACTGGGCACTTTACAGCTCCTGCCCCCAAGGGAGCTTAGAGACAGGGATCTTCTCTAACATCCACTCTACCTGGAGAAGTGGCCTGGTAACTAGAGAAGAGCTGCAAGAAGAAACTAGCTGCAGTACAGGAAAGCCTGATCAGGTCTTCACCTCAGCCCAGCTGGGATGGGAAAGGAATGAGGCTAGGAGACTAAGCAGCACCAGTGAACACTGGCAAGAGGGAGCAGCCACCAGGGTTCACCTTTGTGAGCTTGCTGCCTCTTCTTTACAGCAGATATCTTGGGTTGATAGGAGTACAGCCTGCAGCTAACCGTTGTGTGCCATGGAGAGGGGAGAGCAGAGGGCTGGCAACTTGCCGGCTGACAAGTTCGGGCTTGAGGGAGGACCAAGCAGCCAAGATATGGATCCTTAGAACCAAAGATTCATGCAGAGACTGGACCCCAGAGGAAGAGACTCAAGGCTAGTTCTTAAGTTCTCTTTCAAGCCTCCAATGAAGTTTTGGATGAAGTTACTTGTATTTTATCCAAACCAACCTGCCTGTGCATCATATACCTAGGACAGTCTGCTGCGATAATTCCCTGGTAAAATTAAAAAAAAAAGATTCCCCTCTCCTAAATTGGATCCAACACAACAAAGGCCTGGCCTCCAGTGATAATGGAGACGTTCTTGCCTTCTAATACCACATTCAATAATTTTTTCCTGAGTTTAGCAGCAGTATTCGCTCAGGAGGCTGCATCACAAGTAACAACTAATGATTTCTTAGGTACTCAATATAGTAACTGTTTCAGGTTCACCACAAACAAATTACTTGGCCAATGAGAAGGCTTGAGTGGGGATTCTAAGGTTGTACAATCAGGAAAGCAGCCGTGTTTAGGGAAATGGTAGGAAGAGGAATTTTGACAAGAACTTAGTTGAGATATTACTAATAACTCAATGGCACCATTTGTACAACAGAAAAGTTACCATAACCAAGGCCAGAAAGTTTTCAAAATGTAATTTTAGTTCAAAAATATTATTTATAAATGAACCCAAAGAAGAACGCAGTCTGAACTCAGGCATAGGAGTCAGGAACTGCCAAGTTCTAATCCTTTCCCACACAAGTTCTAATCTAATTCACACACAAAAAAATCATTAACATGGAGTTAAAGTTGCAGGTACTCAGCAGCGCTGTATGCTCCACCTGCCCTTCCAGAACGGAACAGTTTGAAAAGCTGGGAACACAGAGATACGTTGATGCTCCCTGCACAACCTCACCTCTGTCCCCAAGGAGGTGGCAATAGAAGCCAGGAATACAACAGTACCTCACCCCTCCCTAGCAAACCTACCATTTTCTCTGTGGTGCCCACAACTTTAAATCAGTACTTGGCCTGCTGGCCCCTCCCTGCTGCTCAGAGGGGTGCAGCGCAGATGGGAAAGCCCTTTGAAGATTAAAAGCACCGTGCATGTGTTAAGTATTATAGTGACAACTGTCAGATCATTTTTACCAACTTTTTAAAGCTATTATATTTTAAGTAGTAGAAATAATTAAACAAAATGATAAAAATTGTACAAAGGTACAAAACCTCTGAAAGAACATAAACCATAATAATGTAGGTCTGTTATCAACAGAAAAGAAGAATTTGCTTGCAGATCATTCCCTTTTTTAAACACTCCCTACTATTATTCAACTAGATTATTGTCCTTTTCTTCCAGTGGCCTAGCAACCTGCATACCTAATCTCTGTCTGTTTTCCCTTCCCAATTATTTCTACTTATGTAACTACCAGCCACTTGCTGCTCCATGACTCCAAGAGAAGGTGTGGCCATCTAGTCAAATACAACCAAAACCCTGTAGCTTTTCCCGCTGCTTTGTATGTACCCAAATACGTTATAATGGCAGTTATCACCAAGTGGTGCTGTCTTCCACGTTTCTTGTCTTAGTGTGAGAGCAGATGTTCAGTCTTAAGAAGACATGCTGTGCATTGTTAGTTTTGATAACACAAGGTTCTAGGTAGAAGCAGCTGTGCCAGCAGCAAAGTGTGCTCACTGCACTGGTGTCTGATTAGAGTTAATTCTTGTGGCAGTTACTCTCTGGGACCTGGGCATTGGTGTTAAAATGATCCCTGGAAGAAGGGATAACCTGCATGCAGTTTGTGACCACCTCAGTCCCAGGACTGGTGTATATGTCTCAATAAGATAAGCCATATTTAGAATTTCCCCAGACTCCACATCACTGATTTCTCCTCCATTGGGAAACTGACCTGTAGGCCCCCCACCGCCCAAACATCTGCTACTGATTGGCAGAGGGGCAACAATATAATAAAGCACCAATGCAGAATGAGATCTGACTACAGACACTCAGCGAGCTAAACAGGATTTTAGTAACAAAACCGGTTAATTAGCAAGAAGAAGAAAACGTGGTGTCTCCATCTTTATCCCCATTGGCACTAGCACACTGAACAGTGGCTTTTATCGGTAGAGTCCCCTCTTCTGGTACTGACTTCAGTATTTATGTCAATGAAGGACAAACAAAAACATTTTCAACACTAACTCAGAAAGCACAGTTGAAACTTGGCGTATGTGGGAATGAGCTCCAGGAAGTGCCAATCACTCTTTGTGAATTGGTACTGAAGATGGCCATGTCTGGCCTACGCTAGTTGTGAAGCCTCTCTAAGTCAGAGATCCGAGGGGGCCCTGCTGTGGTAATTCTATTTCCTAGTATAAGAGAAGTTGCTGCTGGTTACCCTGGTAATAAAACTGTTGGCTAACGTCCAGCTGCACAAAGTTATTTTAGACAGATAGCCTGATCCAGGCAAATTTAGGCACTGTAGCTTCTTGTTCTTGGAGCTCTGCAGCTGTGGAAGCTACTTCCGATTTGGGGTGGAGTGAGTGTATCCCTCTCTAGCCTTGTAGTCCAAATTTAACTCATTGGTTGGGTGGAGGCATTAGCCAGGGCCCAGGCTAATTTGTTACAACATATTAAAGGAACAGAGGCCTGATCCCAGCTCCCTTACAATGAGCTTTTCTCTAAGCATGTTCACACTAGAGTCCCAACTGTCCACTTTGGTTCTTGTGACAGGGAAGGAGTGGAGAGACTGGCTGGCCACTCCTTATATTTTAATCACCTTTATCCTCCAGTGTACTTTGGGACCTCCCATCATTTGTGCATTTGGGATGCAAGGGGTTGGGAGGTCCTAGTGAAAGAACTGGAAAAAGAGGCCACCAGACCAGAACTTCAAAGGGAGGAATAGGGTATATCAGTACAAGTACAGTCAAGGTTTAAAGAGCTTTTAATTAAAATAAAGCCTGAGATATTTGCATGTCTGCAACCTAAATTTGTAGTCATAGTCTCATCTGCATGAATGTTAGATGGGGGAGGAGAGATGACGGGTTTAGGACTTTTAACTTTCTCCAGGCTTTGGACTTGAACATCACTCTGAAGCCTGAGAGACCAGATTGTCATATTTGGGCAAAAGTGGCAAAGATATGAAACACATCCATACGTTTCACACAACTGGGAAAGGATGTCCACAAAGGTTTTTTAAAACTGCAGGGTTTTTCAACTGAATAATGAGCTACTTTGAGTTTGCAAGTGCTCAATGGTAGTTTGCTGTTAGGAATCAGGGCCTGCAGTTGAGCTAGTCTCCAGGCAGCCTCATCACTACAGCTGGCCTGCTGCAGGCTACCTGATTGGCTGGAGGGGCCAGCAGGCCCACTCATAAGCCAGCAGCAGCTTGCTGGCTGCTCAATGCTCATGCCCACCACTGTGCCTGCTCCTGTGGTACCTGGTTCTAGTACTGTTGGACCTAGGTGCTTACATCCAGCCTTGCCTCTGCCTTCCCCTGCCTTGACTCCTCCTTGCCTGCTATTCTGCTTGCTCCAGTTCCTGACCTGCTGCTTGACCCTTGGCTCCAGCTTCTGACCCTAGTCCTTGATTCCTGACACTCACCCTGACCACCAGGCTAGACTGCCCTTGTCCTGGTTGGGTGACATGTGCACAGTTATGCTGCCTTGACACATTATGGCTGATTCACAGCCAAACTTGTGTCCTTTGTGTTTAAGGGAAAGAGTCCTTTTGTGCTGCAAAGTGGCTCCATGCTCGAGCTCAGGAGTATTCCCTGGCTCTGAGTGGCACCAGGACCACTGAGTTACACTGAGCAAATGAGTTGGAGAGCCTGATTTTCAGACATTCATGCCGCTGCTTCTCCTTTCCTTGTCTCTTCTCATGTGTATGCTATCTCCCCTCTTTTTTCCTCCCCCTTTCCTATTCTGCCATCCTCTTCTGCCACCAGGGAAGGGACATGCCTGCAAACCCACTTCTGCCATGCACTTCTCCTCAGTGCTTAAAATAGTGAGAATCCTGCACTGAGCATATACTTGAGTCTCACAAATACAAAGCAAAATTCATAACAGACTTTGAAAGATGTGCTATATTTATACATGGTGAACAAAGGAAGAAGCTCAGATACTCTGTTGATAAGCACAGTATAAGAACATACATAGAACAATACAGGTCGTGTTGAATTTTTCCGTATTGTGAACGTCAACAAGTTGCTCTTTGATTTGCAGCTCAAATCATTTTTGAAAGTTGCTTCCCTGCATGGTCACTTTACAGCAGAGCTCTTATTCTCCACTCTAAGGCCCTGATCTTTGAAAGGGTCTGCACATTGTACTTTGAAGTCAGCAGGACTCTATGAAAGAGTAAGGGACCATGTGTATGGATGATCCCATTGCAGGATCTATGACTAGATTAGATTTGACATGAAATGAGGCAGAGAGAAGCTGTCAGACGATAGAGGGCGGAAGTGGTTATGCTGCATAGGTCCCTTTGTAGTTTAGATATTGTTAGGCTGGTGTAGGAATGTGGGTCTTGTTGAAGATACTAAGGAATGAAGTGTACCTTTTTCAGTCTCAGTTACCTGTTGAAAAGTTGTGGACTTTCAACTAACCTATATTTTCATGGCTCTCATTATGGGTTTGATTAAAGGATTTACCACCTACCTAAATAAAAATGAATTAAAACTCTTGGTTATATGTTTAAAGCCATTATGTTACTTGCCTTATTTTGTTTTTAACTTTATGATACAAATGTCATAGGTGATTCTGAGGGTGTTTGCATTTTCTTATACTTTGCATACGACTAAGCATCCTGGCATCAGAGGCAAAGTCTTTGCTAAATTTATGATGGATCATAATACACCTAAAGGAACTAGCAAAATTGGTCTCCAAATTTTTTAACTGTATGTTCTAACCTGACATAAGATTTGGTCTTGACTAAGCTCTCCTACTGAGGGCCTAGTTCCCCAACGTAGTTTTTAACCTGGCATAGTTTGGTCAATCCCATGTGTGGGATATAGGGTTGACCTCAACTAGCTGCACGGAGATAAAAGTTTTCTGTGCTTTTTCCCCAGTGTGGTCTAGTGTACACTATAAAAGGTTTGCTAGTATAGCTACACTGGGAAACCCTCTTAGTATAAACACAGCTTATGCCGGCAGAACTGTGCTTATACCAGTTTCCTGAGTTGTACCATCAAAATGGGGGTTTGCTGGTATAATAGGGTGTATGTTAAGGGTTTTGCAGATATACAAATTGCATACAAATAGTCACACCCATAACATTATTATATCAGCAAAAGTTAGTTAGGTCTATTGCCAGGTAAAAACACACCTCTTTTTGCAGTGTGGACATAGCTCCAGATTCATAATACATAGGACAAAACAAACAGCCTTTTAACTCATTTCCCAAACCATGCTACAGCCTTAGACTTTGCAAGAGGATACCTTGACTATTGAGAACAAAATTAAGCCAAGGAACCGAAGGACACGAAGCGAAAATTCTTTAATTGCCTATATAAGCCAATTCCGAGATCCTGGGTAACAAACAAAAGGAATCGGAATTGCTTATTTATGAGTACAAATTTGATCTACTTGGTGTTACTGAAATCTGGTGGGATGAGTCACATGACTGGAATGTTAAAATCAGTGGTTATAACGTATTTAGGAAGGATCATGTGGGAAAAAGGGGGAAGGGAAGAAAAAAGAGTGGCACTAGGTCAAAAATGGCATTACCTGTTCCGGGTCACTGGCAACTCACAAGGAAGTGACCTTGACCAAATATGGATCAATGTCCTAACAAATAAAGCACAAGATAGGGTATTAGTTGGTGTTTGCTACAGACCACCAAACTACACTAGGGAAAAGGATGACCACTTCCTTGTGCACCTATCTATAATGTGTAGGAACAAAAGCTGCATGATCAAGGGGAACTTCAGTTTGAGTGACACATGTTGGAATTAAAATGCTGCCAGTAGTAAAACATCCTTGGAATTTCTAAATATTATTGATGATAGTTTCTTAAGGAAATTCTATATTAGACCTTGTTTTGACAGATATAGAGGAACTGATCACAGAACTAAAAATGGTAGCTTAGGTACAGTTGATCATGACTTGATCACATTGTGAAGTGCAAACAGAATAAAGTCCAGACCAGTAACATATGTATTTGGGGCTTTAAGAGGGCCAGTTTCACAATGCTGAAAACACTTCTGAGCCACATCAGCTGGGGGGAAGAGTTTAATCAGAAAAATGTAAATGATAGTTGGGAGTTGTTTAAGAACACTTTATTAGATGCCCCAAAAGCCACAATCCCACAATCAAGGAAGAAGGCTGAATTGGTTTAAAAACTGACCTGGCTTAGAGGGGAAGTGAAAGCAGATATAGGAGATATCTATGGTCAGCAGAGTTAGAGACATTTAGGAGTTTTTAAAGTGTATTAGAAACAAAAAGAATCTTAACAATGGTATTGGTATTGGTTCATTAGATCATTAGTAGATGGAAATGGTAGAATTATCAATAATAATTCAAAAGATGCTGAAGTGTTAAATACAAAACAGAAATATTTATTGAAGAAAAAACAAATGTTGTAGTCATACCATATGAGGAGGCTATCACTCCTTCCATTTCACTAGTATCTCATGAGGATGTTAAAGTCAGACATTTTTAAGTCAGCAGGCAAAGATAGTTTGTATCGAAGACTTTTTAAAGGAATTATCTGAGGAGCTTGCTGGATGGCTAATGTTGATTTTCAACAAGTCTAGGAACACCGGGGAAGTTCCAGAATATTGGGAAAAAGCTAATGTTGTATCAATATTTTTAAAAGGGTAAATGGAATGTCCTGGGTAATTATAGGTCTGTCAATCTGACATTGATTGCAGGCAAGATAATGTACTGCTGATATTGGATTCAATTAATAAAGAATTAAAGGTGAGTAATACAATTAATACCAGTCAAAATGGATTTATGGAAAATAGATCCTGTCAAACTAATGATTTTTATGAGATTACAAGTTTGATTAAAGATAATAGTGTTGAGGTAATATAATAATAAACTTTTAGACTTCTGTAAGGCATTTGACTTGGTACCTCATGATATTCTGACTAAAAGACAATATCAAATTAACATGGCACATATTAAATAGGTTAAAAATTGGCTAACTGATAGGTCTCAAAATGTAACTGTAAACAGCGAACCATCACCGAACAGGTGTGTTTTCAGCTGGGTCCTGCAAGGATCAGTTCTTAGACCTATACTATTTAACATTTTTATCAGTTACCTGAAGAAAACTTAAAATCATCACTGATAAAGATCGACTGTCTGATTACAAAGCTGACTGAAGCCAAAGTAGGAGGCGTGAAATTTAAAGATTCATCTTTAGAGGATCTCGAGTATGCAGATGATGATGCTTTACTTGGAGAGACTATTGACCAACTACAGCTAATGCTGGAAGAGCTGTGAAAAACTGCCAGAATCTATGGGACTTAAGTTCAATGGTGATAAAACCAAAGTTATACATGCCTTATAAAACAGAAACCAATAACCTGTCAACGCTGCATGTAGATGGCAAAACTATTCACCCATTCAAGGTCATTATCTATCTGGATAGTCAGTTGACAGCAGGACATTCCTTACCCAAAGAAGTCACACATTGGATTGGTTTTGCGTCAACACCATTTCAACATCTTCAGAGGCTTCTGTTTGGGTGGTGGGATCAGTGCCTAATTTGTAATGAAAGAGGTACCACAGCTTATTTTTTCCTTCACTTAGTGAATAGGAGTGGAAAATACCATCGCCTCAATCATATTTCTTATAAATAACAGCAACACGATACACCATGTTCTCTTTATAAAAAGTGTGGCTTTTTCAAAATGGAGAGTGAAACCATTGCCTCTGCTATGCAGACTCTTCAGCCCTAAGGAGAACACTCCCCACTGGCTGTTGTACTCTGTGCCCAGGGTGAAAGTAACTTAACAGACTTACCGGTACACAGAGCGGCCGGGGTCCTGGGCAAGGTGTGTGTGGGGGGAGCAGTTCTGCCCCTTTTGCTCCCCCCCCCATTCAGCGGCCCTGCTGGTATAGTTGGCTGTGTACCGGTGGCCACTTTCTTACCGGTATGCCATACAGGACCGTACCAGTTTACTTTCACCTCTGTGCCCCAGGTGAATTAGTCCCAGCTACATATCAGGAGACCAGTTAAATATCAATCCCCTCTCTTCCTTCAATGGCCATGGTTAACATCTGGCTTGGTTCTAATCTACCAATATTTGGACTAAACTAGGTTTTAATTCATAGATTCCAAGGCCAGAAAATGTAACCTCCTGTCTAACACAGGCCATAGAACTTCCCCAAAATAATTCCTAGAGCACATCTTTTAGAAAACATCCAGTCTTTATTTTAAAATTGCCACTGATGGAGAATCCACCATGATCCTTGGTAAATTGTTCAAGTGGTTAATTACCCTCCCTGTTAAAATCTATGTAGTATTTCCAGTCTGAATTTGTCAAGCATCTGACCAATGGATCATGTTGTTCTTTTCTCTGCTAGATTGAAGATATATTTTTAAATATTTGTTCCCCATGTAAGTACTTATAAACAAGTTGTCTTCCTTCAGCAAAAGTCAGTAATGGGACAATTTAGGTTTCTTGAACCCGCTGATGGGGGGGTGGGGAGCAAAAGGGACAGCTGCCCTGGGGCCCAGTGATTAAAAAGGGCCCAGGGCCCTTTAAATTGCCACCGGAGCACTGAGCGGTGTGGGCCGGGCAGCACTGAAGGGCTAGCTGGGGGAGTCTGGCTCCAGCCCTGCCCCTTCCACCGGAGGCACCGCCCCTTCCAGGGGCCCAGAACTGCTCCCCCCCTCCACCTTGCCCAGGACCCTGGCCACCCTGTGTACTGGTAAGTCTGTTAAGTTACTTTCACCCTGGGCACAGAGTACAACAGCCAGTGGGGAGTGTTCTCCTTAGGGCTGAAGAGTCTGCATAGCAGAGGCAATGGTTTCACTCTCCATTTTGAAAAAGCCACACTTTTTATAAAGAGAACATGGTGTATCGTGTTGCTGTTATTTATAATAAATATGATTGAGGCGATGGTATTTTCCACTCCTATTCACTAAGCGAAGGAAAATATAAGCTGTGGTTTTCCTGTCAGAAGAGTCACTGTTTTATCTTCCTGTATATCAATAGTAAAGGCACTTCATAAATTACTGTGTTAGGCTATTCTGAGCTTGAGGGAGGGAGCAAGACATTCAGAAAAACTCAAACTGACACAGCAAACATTCCACTTTTCAGCTGGATCCAAGTCTGAGCCCAGCGTTTCTTGAGATATACTGTTCCTTTAACAACTGAGGAAGGAAGCTGGTGCTTTGAGCCACAGCTCATTCACGTGCAGCTGAACACACTTTAGTGGGCAGGCAGGGGTAAAAAACAGCACAGACAAAAAATGTTAGTGGATATAGAAAAAAAGACGTGGAGCAGAAAGAGTGAGAGGTTGGGGCTTCAGGAGAAGCTAATCAGGGAGCTGGGTTGCTAGCGACAGGAAGTGTGTCTAGTATACACTAGAACATTTTGTAGCTGTTTCACAACAGCGTGCACTGGTGCTAGCAAGGGTGCAAACACCAGCACTGAGAGGATGCAGGTGATTTTATCACTTTGTCATGAAGCCAGGCTTTCATGACACAGTGGTGAAAGCACCCTGAATCCCATCAACAGCACATTGTTGCTAGTGCAGGTGCAACTGCACTTTTGCTGGAGAACAGGTATGACATTTTCTAGTGCGGACTAGATCCATAAAGCATTCTCTCTCTCTCTCTGCTTAACAGCAGATAAGGCAAAAGGACGAGAGTAGAAAGGCTGCAGGGCAGTCACCTTACCTTCAAGGAAACAAAGGACATCTGTATGAAAAATAAGGGACAGAGCTTGGTTTTAAGGATCGCCATCCCACATCCCAGTACAAAATCCTACTTCTGATCAATGGATACTTTGCATTGAAAATAGATTTATAATCTGATCCAATTCTTCTCAGCAGTTGCATTTGGTTCATGGGAAATTAGGCACCAAACAAGGGCCACCCTTGAGAGGGTGGGGCAGCAAAGAGAACAGGCCCTGATGGAAGAAAACCAGGGTCAGTTTTCAAGTGATCAATCCCTGCAATGTCTATCCAGTCAAGAAAGCTACAAGGGGAAGCAGTGTTGCCTAATGTATAAAATAATGGAGTGGGACTCAGGAGCCCTGGGTTCTATTCCTGGTTCAGCCATTGGTCTGCTGGGTGACTGTGGGCAAGTCACTTCATTCCTTTGTAAAGCACTTTGATGACAAGCACTATATAAGAGCCAGGTATTATTATTAATTATAGTGAAAGTCTTCCCTACTCCATATCCCGCATCTTCATATTTCCACACAAGGTATAAGCTCATCTAGGAAAGAAATGCTCAGGAAGCAATCACCATATGTAAGTACCCAGGAAAAGCAATGCTCATGTTTTTAATGTGCTCATTTCAAAATATTTCAGAAAACACTTACTTCTTTCAACAGCGTGCTGAATATTTTAAAAGTCTTAAGAATACTGTAAGGAATGAAATCTCTAGGACATCTGTAGCCTGATTAACAGAAAAAGGTTTCAGCCACTAGATGGCAAAAATCACCTGAAGTTGGTGCTTGGTTATTGCTCCATCTGCCACAGCTCCCTTGACTCTAACCCCAAATACAGCCCCTTCATTTCTCTGCCAAAGTTTCATATGAAAACTGGGTCTTTAAATCCATGCTTGACTAAGTGCAAGGCTTTAATTACACACAATACATTTCTATAGACATTTCACAAGGATGCCAGCAAGCGGGCTTGCTGTGGGGAGGTTCAAGACGAAGGCTGATGCTTTGCCTGTAACTTAGTTTAACAGCCCTCCTGACTTAAAATAGTGGCACTTCCCTCTACCCCACCTTAAAAACGTGTATGTGGGGACAATGAATTTTGTTCAACGGGACTAAAACTGAGGTATCCCCAGCCCCACAGACATCAAAACAAAAACATTACAAATCTCAATAGGAAATCACACCCACATGGAGAGGGGCTCTAAAATGAGCAGGCGCGGCTCCAGGCACCAGCGCATCAAGTATGTGCCTGGGGCGGCAAGCCGCTGGGGGCGGCCTGCTGGTCGCCATGAGGGTAGCAGTCAGGCGGCCTTTGGCGGCATTTCTGCGGGAGGTCTGCCAGTCCCGCGGTTTTGGCGGCAATTTGGCAGCAGGTATGATGAATGTCCCGGCGGACCTCCCGCAGGCATGCCGCCGAAGGCTACCTAACTGCCGTGCTTGGGGCGGCAAAATACATAGAGCCGCCCCTGGAAATGAGACGCTTTATTTAGATACCATGCATTCAAGAGTATTAGCAAAATTAAATTACAAGCATCTCACACATACTTCTCTACCAAATGGGATACTTTCCTTCACCCTCACAGCTACATCCTGGTGTTCTGGAATGAGATGTTCCATCCATATGTCAGAGCTTCAGAAGGTGATACATAGCTGATACACAGGACTGTACCTGGTATATTGGGCAGCACTCAAGTGATTAAAGAGATATTTGAAGGTTCTTAGGCCTAAAATTTGATCTACCTATTCTCTGTCCTATCTGTTTACAAAGTTTATGTGCATGTCTATTCCCCCAAACCCCACAAAAAAGGTTAGATTCAGTTACTCCCATCTGCTTGTAGCCAGGGGCATTATTCAGCTTACTGGAAGACAGACTAACCCTCCTCCACTCAAAGGGCCCACAGAAGAAAGTAAATTACAACATCTGGCTTCCTTTCATAAACCACTCTGATAGCATAGACCACTTCAAGGACTAAACTCCTTTTCCCCTGGTATTGAGATTGTATCTTTCTTCAGTATCCAATACAGCAATTTAACTACATCTGGCAGAAACTGACACCTCAGGCTCCAGGAAAAAACTCTGGAAATGATAGATCAACATGCAGTGCAAACAGCATGTGCAAACAGTAAATGTCCTGGGTTTGTTTTTTATATCAATATTTGTATGTTACTCTGATGAGGTATCTAATAAAGTGCCCCACCCTCACTACAAGATATATGCAAAAGCAAGGGCCAATTTGTATTGTAAGTTATGTTTACTTTTTTAAAAAAATCCCAATCCTATCATCTAGAACAAAAATGGATAAGCCACCCACTGTACTCAATTTATTATTTGATTTCAAATTTGGGTAAAAAGACTCCTTCATTTCTGAGCCCTTATGCTCCAAGTTTCAGTTTGCACCAGCCAAGTTATACATATTTGGGAACACAGGGACAAAATTAAATCCAAGGGCACCTTCACAACAACAAAGGAGCATATTTTAAAAGACATTCAGTCTTTTATGTTATATCCTAATGATCCAAGGAGAGTCACAAGCTTTTGCATGCCGGCTTGGAGCCCGCTTTTACAGCAGAGGATTTTGAGAGCACCAACTCAAGCCTTTAAAGATTTTTTGTTTAGAGCCACCAGTAATTCATAACTCATTTCAGGGAAAATATTTTGTAGGTTTACACACAAAAAGCTGAAACAGTTTGAAAATAAGATGTATATTGATCATTTTTGGCTGAAAGGCTTTTTGTTCACACATTTTACAGGTAGCCGTGCTAGCAAATTTTGAATCAAGACTCAAGGTTTTCATGTCTTTGATGGTGTCCATTTCCCTTTATATTTTTCCCCTAAGAGTCCACGAGGGTGCTTCAAGACCTGAAAAAGGGTCCTATTTCTCTTTGCTGCTTTATGTCCAATTTAAACCCTAAACAGGCCCCTCTGGAAGGGCATACAGTATATAGACTATACTTCTTGCCCTTCTGGCTAAGCATGTGCCATAAAGAATGGGGAGGCAGCAGATCTTTAAAGATGACAGCCTCAGGTCCAGTAGCACAAGCAGATTGTATTAAGGGAAATTCTCCAATAGCAGGCCCAGTTTCTGCCCTTGGATCTGTGCACTACTGAAGTCATTGAGAGCTGCATGCATCCATACAAGAGTAGAATGAAGGTCTATGTGATGAAGCAAACCTAATTGTTGCCCAGGTGTCGATAGCTACCTTCAAGTGGTGCTTAACAAATACAGTCCACCCAAGGACTGAAAATAGCAACCCCTCTGCTCCAGGACTGGATTACATGTTTGAAGCAGTCAATGCTAAATGCACTGGAGATGCTGACATGACAGGATGAGGGCTACCACTTGGCTAGTTCAGCACCAGCTCTGCCAAGATTGCGTGTGGTGGTGGTGGTGTTTTTAACATGAAACCTGAGTGCAGCAAGGCAGAAGCCAGGGATTTGCTTTCTCTTTAAAACTGATGTGAAGGCCATGCCTAGAATGTTTTTAAACACAGCTCCAAGTCTCAGCCAAAGGAAGAGCATCTGGAATTCCCACAGGAAGCATCAGTATTGGAGAGGGCAGGAGGCTGCATCAGACGGGGTACAAAGTGTGGGTTTTGAGCCAGGTGCCTGCAGGAACACTTCTTTGGAAGCCAGGCTGCCATCAGGAGCCTGCACCTCGTCCAAAGTATCACAGAGAATGTGGGCTCTCGTATGTGTGTCTCTGGCCTCCTAGGGTGGCCCAGGATGTACATGACTTCCTCATAGATCTCTGTCCCCCAGGGATTGGCAGGGCCACACATCCCTCCCCACTCCCTCAGTGGCAAAACATTGTTTTTAGCCATTGAGTATTTCAACTCACAAGCTTGGCTGAATATTTCTTCCCCTCTCACGGGCCATATCAGGCTCTCTCTTTATCAAGCCCCTGTACAGACCTTTGGAAGGTCACACAGTCCATGCCCTGGAAAGATTACCTTCTAAATTCACGATACAGCCCCCAGTAAAACCACTGGTGACCAGGCTCTTCAGACCTGTGTGCAATTGGAGCAGCAATGCTGCAACAGAAGTGGGGAGTGCCCACTATGCCTATGGCAACTCTCTCTGAATTACTTCTCTACTTCTTTACTGTTCTTTCTGCTGCTTCATTAAAACGTTTGCAGCTTGTTCCCTATTCATCTGCCTGACTGATTATCATTTACTCAACCCAGGACAACAAGAGACAATAGACTACTGCCTTTGCCAGCCCCCTGTGAAACACCATTATAAGGCCCCACCTCTTACTTTGACCCAGCTCCATTTGACTGCTCATATTGACCAGTGTAATGTTTTGTCTTGCTAGTCTCACCTGTATTTCATGGCCTGGTGCTGAGGGCTCCGGCTGGTGGTGGAGCTTATTCATACTGCACTGTGCAACTGTGAAAAGCCACTGTATGGTCCATGATTTCAGATCCCTAGAGTGTAAGGCTCTGAAAACCATTGGTCTTAATTTGGTTTCTTTAAAGAATTTGGAGACAGTACCACAAGGGGGTGCTACAGAAGTGCAGGAGGGAGGTAATGTTATACAGCCAATGCATTGCTCCTGCTGTGAGGATTACTAAGGAGTTAAAAACAAGATATACTAGCACTGATCTCTGACTACAGAGGTCTTACTTATCTCTGTCCTCAGAGATCTCCTCTTCTGGACTACTATTCCAAATATCAGTTATACTGGTCATTTGTATTTCCCTGTATTCATGTTCTCACCAAGACATTGGTATAGACAAGTTAATATTAACACGTGTAATAACGAATACTAAGGGGTTAAACAGTCCAGTGCACCAGGAGTTCAGAAGTCTTTAATTCCCTGCTTCATGAAGCATTTGATTGCATGGCCTAATGATAACCCATAAATGTAATCTCTCGCCCATTTGCATGGTCAATTTTTTTTGATAGGGCTATTAAAGGTTTTATTTATTTTTGTGTTTCTTTGAGGGTAAAGGTCTGGTAGTGTAATTTTTTTTTTTTTTTAGATTCACAGTCTGTCATTAGGACATTATACCAATAAGTATGTGTTTGTTTTCTCAGCACTCTGAAGGCAGCATTCGAGGTCCTAAAGCAACGTAAGTTTATATCCGCCTTCCCATCCCTGTGGGGGTTCTTTCATGGATGGCTGATTTGTCCTGGGGCCAAGCCATCACTGAGGAAGACGGATTTTCTATTCCAAGTGTTTTACTGCCCATTATTTACACCCTTTACTCTAATCCACAATATACAGAGATGGGTATTCACAGGGATCACAATCCTCCTCAGTAGCTCCACATTTAGTCCAAATGCCCTTTCCCCAACAGCTTGCACTGTACCCACTATAATCCACTAGCAGAGGAACAGCCAAGCTGCCATCCCAATTCCTTTGCTACCCCCCTTCCTCCTGAATTCCTAAGAAACCAAAGAGCCTTAAAACCATCTCCAGTTTAGGTCCTCAGGTCTCTGCACTGAGAACTATGCTTCCCCTCCCAGCCCAACCCCTTAATAAGGGAAGGGATTTCCTCCTCTTTTTGGAAACAGGATCCCAACCCCGCACCAATGAGTTGACCACACATGGCTGAAACATAATCAGAAAGGACCAGCTGGCCAATGAGTGACCCCTAGCAGACTAATTTGCTGTGTGACCTTGGACAAATTATTTAAGGCAGCATCTCCAGCAATCAGGATGTTTAGTTTTCTATACCTCAGTTCACTCATCTGTAAAATGGTGGCTGTCATACACCCCCCAGTTGTAAGGTGCTTCAGATCCCCCCAGATGAATGACAGTAAGCAAAGGCACACCCATCTCACCAGCACAGTCGGCAGAAAGCACCCTTCGCCATGGTCACAACCTGGACACACAGAGACACTCCAGGGTCTAACACACTCAGATTGTTCGTCTGTGCTACAGACTGTGGCCGCACTCCCCTAGTTAGGGGTAATGATGGAATTTTTGCCAACTTTTTAGGCTGCTTCCCCAACACTTGCTCAGTCTTACCTGGTTTGGGCACAGACGACTAACCCTCATCTAAGCCCCAGGCTCATCAAGACAGCGGAATATGCACTCTCTTGTGCACCAAGGGCTAAATGCTAAAGTTTTTACACCCCTAAGACATAATAGTATAATTACCTAGTATACAATGAGGCGGTGCAGTTGCACACACTGCCTACAGTTTAGATAAAGAGGCCAAGATTTTCAAATGTGGCTAGAGATTTAAGGTCACTCCTGGTTTGAAAGGTCCTGATTTTCAGAAAGGTGGGTGCTCAGCACTTTCTGACAAACAGGCCCTTTTCAAGACATCTCAAAGTTGGGCACCCTAAAATCACTAAGTATTTTTGAAAATCTTGGCCAGACATTTTAAAATTTAATTTCAAGAGTAAGATATTTCCATCTCTACTGAACCCTGCCCATTTTCAGCCCCCCTAATTGGATGATAGTGCTGGGACAAGCCTGACTGTAATTGGGAAGTGGCTGACAAGAGAGACTGATGTCAAGCAGTGTGATGGGTGGGAAGGTGATCACAATGTGGATAAAAAAACCTGGGGTCAATAGGGAGACATGGAGGGGGAAGAGCGAGAGCCCTTAAAAAGAAAGGGGAAAGATTGGAAGTGCGTGGTGGGAATATGAAGAAGTGAAAGGGGGCCAGCTAAAAGTATTTCTATTTACATTCTCCTGGCAAGTGTCACAAACAGCAGCAGTTCTGGCCCCATGTATGTTGCAGGCATCAAGGGGATTGTGATGAGTCCTATCCTCCATTAATTGATGAGATAATACAACAATCTGAATAAAAAAAGCCCTCCTTAAGTTTCTGAGACTGCCAGGTGCATGTAAGTAATACATTCATGCCACCTCCCAGTAAATACATGCTGAAAAACCTGACTTTGTATTTATTAGAGGCCTTTTCATTGACTGTCTATAAATTCTCATCTGCCTTAGAAATTGAAAATGTTGGAAACTCTCATATCCAACTGGCATTGATGCTGAAGGATGAATTGAAAGGAATAGAGGATTTCAGAGAAAGACAGAAGGAGCAACGAAAAAAGGTGAGGAAATATAAGAATTGTCAGACCAATGGCCCATTTATTCAGATAGGTTGTCTCCAGCAGTGTGCTATGGATGTTTCAATGCACGATAATCGCCCCCTTCCACCCAGGCTCCTAGCTAACTTGATACTGGGGTGAATCTCTCTCTCTCTCTCTCTGTGATCACAGCTGGTGATGAGATAATGCTCTGAACCTATGAAGACTGAGAGCCCTTGTCACTTTCTAGCTAATGTAACTGCAGATGCTATTCTTATTCCTGTAAGGGCTTGGCCACACTTGCGAGTTACAGCGCAATAAAGGAGCCCCGGGCGCCCTAGCTCACTCCCCGTCCACACTGGCAAGGCACGTAGAGCGCTCTGACTCCGCGGCTACAGCGCTGCTGGTACTCCACCTCGGCGAGAGGAATAACGTTTGCTGTGCCTTGGCTACAACGCACGGGCGTCAGTGTGAATAAGGGGTTGGGTTACTGCACTGTGATCGGCCTCCAGAAACATCCCATAATCCCCTTAAGTCAAGTGGCCACTCTTGTCATTGTTTTGAACTCCTGTAGGAATGCGGAAATGCCCTTTCAAAGCTCTGTTTCTGACAGCCGGCATGCAAGCCATTAGTGTGGAATGCTGTGAGAGAGAGGTGTGGGGAAGAATGGGGGGGGTCTGCTGCTGTCTGAACTTACAAGACAGCATGCTGACATGCTCTCAGCCCCCCCAAAACCCCACTCTCTCTCCCCCCACATACACACAACACACTCCCTGTCACGCTCCACCCCACCCCATTTGAAAAGCACGTTGCAGTCACTTGCATGCTGGGATAGCTGCCCATAATGCACCGCTCCCAGTGCCGCAAATGTGGCCACGCCAGTACGCAAGGAGCTGTAAGTGTGGACAGACTGCAGTGCTTTCCCTACTGCGCTCTACGAAGGCGGGTTTAACTCTCAGTGCTCTACATCTGCAAGTGTAGCTATGCCCTAAGTATATAATCCCTTTTTAAAACTCTTGCTAAGCAGGTTGCTTCAGTAAAAATCTTGTAAGAGCATTGCAATACACTGAAATTGATGCAGTAACAAAAGTTTGTGCATTGTGTTGAACATGAAGCCTAAGTAATAAGGTGATGAGTGTGTTAGAAATCCACAAGATAAATGATATGAATCTAGTATTCACCAGAGGTGTTGTATTAAAAGAACCCAGCTATGTTCAAGCCAGCTTTCGTTCCCTTTGATCCTCCCAAATTCAGCATCCTTTGAACAAGGTATCTGCTAAGCGAGTGACAATGTTAATTTTTACACCCTCTCTGGTTCTATCTGGAAATAAATAAAGGGCATGGCCTTGCCACTGAAAACAATGATGGTTTTTGGCAGCCATGCAAAATTTCCACATCCCACGCCCCTTTAAAACAAAACAGGACAAATCCAGGTAGTTCCAAGTGCACCAACCTCATCATCTCTATAGCACAGATGGGAACTTAGCCAATGAAACACTCCAGAATTTCAGAGTGGGTAAAAATGATCCTGTTTCTGACAGTGCTGTTGTCTGATTTTCAAGCTCCACAGCTGCTTCATGAAGCACATTCAATTTAGACACAATTCCATGTCTGTTTCATATTTGAATCAGTATTTATCTTCTCCACCACCCCATTTACTACTTGGAGAGCTGCATGGAAACAGGGGCTGTATCTTTTTGAAATAGTTCTGCATTGGAAGCCTTTAAGAGAAACCTTTACTGGGAGCAAGGCAAAGATCTCTTCTGGATTCTCCATGTCGGTTGCAGGTTTTTCTTTCGGTCACCCATTGGCTGGCTGCCAAGAAAGTAGCACTAGAGCAAACCATGCCAGCATTTCCGGTGATCTCCCAAAACACAGCAGTGTGGGTCTTTGTGCTAGCTCTGCAACAGCAGCATTCTGGACTGCACCATTTGGCCCTTACTCAGGCAACACCTCTGTTGGCACCAGGGGGAGTTTTGCTTGAATAAGGTCTAAAGACTGCAGAATTAGACTCCCCTCCCCATGGGCGGCGGGTGAACCCTGGGCTCGGGGAGGCTAGCCCCCCTGCATGGCCTGCCCCTTCTGCCAGAGGCCCCACCCGGCCTGCTGAAGCCCAGAGGGTCCCCCCACATGGCCGTCATCACTCCTCCCCCAGCCCTGGAGCACCAGACAGACAGGCGACGTGGCCTCTCCCAGCCCTGGAGCACAGGCCAGCCCCCATTAGTCCCTGCCACAGGGGAAAGAGCTCCCCACAGCACAGTGCCAGGAAGCAGGAAGGGCCCTGGGGACGGAGCATGGGCAGGGCCACCCAAGGCTGTTTGGGGAGGCTCAGCCTTCCCCAGCTTTCAACACCCGCCGTCCATGCCCCTCCTCCCGCCACCTTCTCCAGGGAAGAAACCCTGATTCCCAGCATTTCCCTGACATCATGGATGAGATGATCTAGACATTGAGTTCAACACAAGGCTCAAACTCTTTGCTACTACTTCAATTGCAGTATATTTTAGTGCTCCGGCAGGATATTATAGAAGTAACTTTCTTACCCAAATTTAAAAAAAGGGATTAAACACTTACAGCAGTAATCAGCAGCCACCTTAGAAATCCATTTTTTTTTTAAAATCAGAGAATTTTGGGGTTTTTTAATCATGGAAAACTAGGATCTCTGGTGATCAGCCAAGGCTGTTGGGAGAGAAGCATTACATATATTGAAATTTCATAATCTGAAACAAAGCCATCTGTGTTCAGATCAAGCTCTGTTAAAAAGACTGTGTCATGGGATGAGAGTCATGTCTGGCTGCCGAATAGGAAAGGCTCTTGTTTTTAAGCTTGGAGCTGGGTATTTCAAACCATGTCAAATTGAAGAAGAGGAGGTGGGGCCAATGCCCTTCAAGCTAACCTGCTGATGCCCATGGAAATTAGGTAGAATATAGTCATTTGACAGAGGTAATGGGATCTGTTATTAATCATACAGGATATGCTCACATTTGGAATGGATAGAAGTCCTTACTCAGCAAGGTGGGGCACTGGTTTGACTGCACAAACACAGCAGCAGCAGCACAAGATCCTATCCCAGGGCTTGTGCTGTTACGCAGAACTCGGCTGGCAAAGCTTATGTACAGTGTGACTGGGTGTTATGCAATTTAAGCTTCTTCAGATAAGTAGAGAAAACGAAGACATATCCTCTTGGCTATTAATGGAAGCCACTGAAGCAAAATGATCTTGGATTAATTTTTCCTAGCTTTGCACTGTGTCATTTAGAAGGGCGTGAGTTACAAAAGCAACATCAAGGCATTTTCTGCACAGGAACATGGTTCTTAGAAATGGTGAAACAATTGCTCTTCTAATCCTGCCACTAAAAGGAGAAATGTTTAGTCCTGTGTGTTTCTTACAGTACGAGATTGCAATGGAACGTGCGCAAAAGAGCAAGGTGTCCCTTTATAAGAAAACAATGGAGGTAAGTTATGTGGTTTAATAATACATTCATCCAGTTGCACACGGAGGAAAATTAGGGTGGGAGGGTGAAATTTTCATTGCAGACAATATCTTAAAGGAATGTCAAGAACATGATGAAATAAAGTAAAGAGTATGTGTTTCCAAGCCATAAGGTTAAGACATGGAAACATGTTTTCCCTGCCACGCCTAGTTAAAGGTCTCTTACAGCACCTTGAGGGTTAACTTTGAGTTACTGCCACCGTTATTTCTGTTTTCAACAAATTTACAGGCTAAGATTTTTTTTTTGCCATTCAGCCTGGCCTACTCAGCCTGGGGATCTGAAAGTCAAGTGAATTCCTACAGGCTCATGCATCATCACCATCAATGAAGATTCTACAGGCCAAGTGCGACCTGAGGATCACTTGTGCAACTCCAATGGTATAAACGATGAGAGAATTTGGCTCAGCTGTTGAACTAGATGGCAACGATGATGATGCATGAGCAACAATGGAATTTAGTGCCCTCTGCTGGAGTTGTTAACTTTGGAGGGCTAACTAGAGTGAAAAGCAGGGAAAACCTATTTTGGGCTGAGGTTGGCATCTATAACGCTGGATAAACACGGAGAGCAGCTCTGTTGATTAAGTAGTGCCATGTCTAGAACTAGGAAAATGGTCATGTTTTAAACTCCACTCTGATAATGATGCCAGCTACCATCACCCACTCGTTCAGTTTTCAAACCAGGCACCTTTGTGCTTTCTGCCATGCTGCCTCTATCCATGGGAGGTGCTCCTTGTCAAATCCATAAAATTAACTCCTTATTCTCCTTCAAATCCTTTCTTACAACTCTCCTTTTCCTCGATGCCACAAAAAACTTGATGACAGATAGGCAGCTGGTGTTTTGAGGCTACTGCCTACCATGCTGATTAGTATTGTTTTGTTAGGCTTCCCCACGTTTGCTATACCCACCTGGTGTTTCTTGTTACCTAAATTGTAAGCTCCTGGGGGGCAGGAGGAAGAACTGCCTTTTTGTTTTGTGTTTGTACAGCACAATGGAGTCCTGGTCTGTGAGTAGGGCACCTAGATGCTACTGCAATGCAAATAACCACCAACCATTTTAAACAGGACCTTGCACCTACTGTGGACAGGGCATGTCATATTTAAAAATGTGTTAAACTGGTCATGGTTAACCCTGTAGGATGCCTGGGAGGCAGTGTGGTCTACTGGATAGGGCACTGGTCACTGGGACTCAGGAGACCTGGCTTCTGGTTCTGAAACTCACCTGGTGTGTACTTTGGGCAAGTCATTTCCCCTCCTACCCTTTGTCTGTCTTGTGGATTCAGTAGAGCTGGTGGGAAGTTTTCAGATGGAATGTTTTTCTGTTGGAAAATGCTGATTCTTTGAAAATGAAGCTTTATAGTTTAAATGAAACTTTGACCTTATCAAAATGCCTTTTTTTAAGCGTTTCCTTTTGATCAAAAAGAAACATTTCTATCAAACCAAAACAATATTCTCTCTTCCTCTAACTATTGTTTTGCATGAAATTTCAATCTTTGTTTTGTTCCATTTCCCCTCCCCCCTCAAAATTGCAGAATTTCCCAAGAAATGGAAAATCCAATTCCCATCCAGCTCTAGTATTTAGACATTTAATGAGAAACAGTCCCTACCCTGAAGAGCTGTGTGGCTGTACAGTGCCCTGCTCAATAGGGCATCTAGGCATCCTGTCATAAAATAAATAATTACAGTGACTAGTGTCAGGACCACATATGGGGATGTTGGAGCGGGTTGCTTGGTGTTCTGCTCATTTGATATGTCAGCATCCAGGTTGCTTTTTCTTCTCTCTTTTATGTCCATCTGTGATTAGGTGGGCAACAAAAATGATTAGGGGTATGGAACGGCTTCCATATGAGGACAGATTAATAAGACTGGGACTTTTTAGCTTGGACAAGAGACGCCTAAGGGGGGATATGACTGCGGTCTATAAAATCATGACTGGTGTGGAGTAAGTAAATAAGGAAATGTTATTTACTCCTTCTCATAACACAAGAACTAGGGGTCACCAAATGAAATTAATAGGCAGCAGGTTTAAAACAAACAAAAGGAAGTATTTCTTAACACAGCGCACAGTCAACCTGTGGAACTCTTTGCCAGAGGATGTTGTGAAGGCCAAGACTATAACAGGGTTCAGAAAAGAACTAGATAAATTCATGGAGGATAGGTCCATCAATGGCTATTAGCCAGGATGGGCAGGGATGGTGTCCCTAGCCTCTGTTTGCCAGAAGCTGGGAATGAGTGACAGGGAATAGATCACTTGATGATTACTTGTTCTGTTCATTCCCTCTGGGGCACCTGGACCTTTGGTCTGACCCAGTATGGCCATTCTTATATCAATTTAATATTGTGCCCCTTTCAATTTTAAAATTTAAATTAATGTTTAAAAGTTTTTAAAATGTAAATTGTTCCAATCTAATGCCTGATTTGTTCCCCTTGCCTGCAGAAGAGACCATGTCAGGGTGGAGAGGGTTATCTAGCCCAGAAAGAAAACATTTTTTTGAATTTATTTTAATGCAGTCGAAGAAGACCTACGAGCAGAAGTGCAAGGATGCAGACGAGGCTGAGCAGGCCTTCGAGAGGATAAGCGCTTCAGGCAACCAAAAGCAAACAGAAAAGGTATCGGAAACCACTGTGCTATTTAAGCAATGGTAGCAGACAGCTCTGTAGTTTTCATAGACAATCCGCTTTGCATCAGAGCTTGCACATTTCAGAGGCTGCTCTCTGTTCTAATAAACATTGTAAAATTCACTAGGAAATTTTCCTCCACAGATAGGCTGTGCCTTTTGAGCAATCAATAGAATTGGAACAAGTTCATAGTTGCCTGTGTTTTTAAAAAGCATGGGAGGCTGAGAGATTTAGGGAGACAATTGGTATGGCCTATCATTAGAATGCAAATTCAGTTTCTTCCTGAATCAAATTATTCATAAAAATGAAAGGAAAAGTCTGAAACATATTAATCTGCTGTTTCCACCTTTGGATCCCATGTTAACCAAAGTAGGTACAGTACCTTGCATTAAATGCCCTTTCTTTATCAAACTGTCTCCTGGTAGATAGTTTAGTTTCATCGGAATTTACAAATTTGAAAATAAATAATTGAAAACAAGACATTTCAATCCCTCATTGCATCATCTTACATGTTTAGCTGACAACCTACTAACCTTTCATGAGAACATTTTACAATGAAGCAGATGGAGGAAAAAAAATAAACTAACTCTCTTTTTCTCCATAAATTCAGGGCAGCGTAAGCAGAGATCCAAACTCATCTTTTTTTGCAGGGGAGAGGGGAGGAGCAATCTAAAAATGGCATTAGAAATATGCATTTTATACCCACAGTGTTCCAAAAATCTTCCACAAGTCACAAGTTAGATTTTATTTATAGTGGGTGAAATCCTGGCCCCATTCAAGTCAATGACAAAACTCCCATTGACTTGAATGGGGTTAGGATTTTACCCAGAACAGTCCTAGGGTGGCTACTTTTACTTACTTACTTACACACACCAGCTGTTTAACTCTGCAGAGCAACAGCGAACAGTTTAGGACAGTTTTGGGGGGAATTTCTTGGCCTGTGTTATACAGGAAGTCAGACTAGATGATCACAGTGGGCCCTTCTGGCCTTGAAATCATGAATGTGTTATTGGAAACAGCCAGGAAACGTTAGCGTTCAGAACATAGTGTAAAAGTTTGACAGTGTTCCTTTAAAAAGTCTGGTTACTTATCTCTGAACGGTACCCGAGGAGATGAGGAATTTCAATTGCCATTTATTTCTATTTATAAACTTCTGTTACACGGCAGTATTTTGAACGTTCTATAAAAGTTATCTATCAGTGGGAACAAAAATGGGGCCAGATTCTGCAAACACTGTTTTTTAAAACAAAATAAGAAAGTAGAGTCTTTGCAAGTGCAGTACCTAGGACCAGGGCCTCCCCTTGGTCAAACTGTCATAGCTATATTGAAGTCAATGGAGCAATGACTATTTACAGCAGCTGCGGATCTGGCCCCTACTTTGAATAATGCAAAGTCAATGGGATGATTTATAGCAATAAACTAAGTAGTAATTATTTGCAGGGACAGACACGTCATATTTTATCAGGGGGATTTTGTGACCTGAGGGGAAAAAAAATATGAAAATGGAAAGAGCTTAATTTCAATGTTTTCTTTTTATATTTCAGAGTCAGAACAAAGCCAAGCAATGCAAAGACACAGCCAATGAAGCAGGTACCGTTCTACATAAAGTCTAACACCCAGTTGATTTAACGGCATGCTATCAAGAGAGGGAAAAACAAACAAACCAAAAAAACTCATGTATAAAAATGCAGATTCCTAAAGACTCCTAAACTAATGAAAGTACAGTTAAAGGCAACTATCAGCTACTTTAGACCCCAAGTTTACATTCCACTAAAGGAAGATAAATATGATGCTGCATATACTTAGGAGATGCCCTTTATGTATTCTACAGTTTATTTAAAACACTTTAATAATGGGGTTTCTTTTCCATTTGTTCTTTAACATTGTTTGGGTCCTCAGCCACCCTAACCCAGGGCAAGGAAGACATAGGTGTGCATGCTTACACATGGGCAAGCTAGTATGGCTATGTTCTCTGGATCCGGCTATGAGCCCAAACTCAGGAGAGTACATCTACACTGCAGCAGGGAGGTGTAATTCCCAGTTCAGGAGATGGATGTGCACTAGCTCAGCCTACAAATAGCAGTGCAGCCGAAGTGGCACGGATGGCGGCTCGGGCTAGCTGCTGAAGTACATACCCAAGGGGTCGGGTGGGATTGTACTTGGGCAGCTAGCCTGAGCAGCTGCCTGTTGCATCTTGGCCACAGTGTGATTTTTAGCATGCTAAATCAAGCAGAGCTTTCACGTGTTTGTCTCCTCAGGCTGGGAGGTATGACTGAGTCCCAGCCGCCACGTATACACACAGGAAACTCACATATGCTCTGGGACTGTGAAATGGAGCATTGCAATCCCGAGCCCTCAAGAAATTCCCTCTGCCAGTTGGGTGGGTCCTTCTGTGTCCTTCTTGGGCACCTGGTTCACTTAGGACAGTGGTCCCCAACCTTTCTCGTCTGGCGGGTGCCAGACAACGAGCCACAGAGGACTGTGGCGGCGGACGAGCATCTGCCGAAATGCCGCCGACAAGTGGCAACGTCAATAGGCGTCGCTGCCGAAATGCTGCCGACAAGCCGCATCGGCAGCATTTCGGCGGATGCTCGTCCACCAGCCAGTACGCGGGCGCACTTAGACGCCCTGGCAGGTGCCATGGCACTCGTGGACCCCTGACTTAGGGCAATGCAATCCTACAATATCACTCAAGCCTAAGAACCCATGGCTGCTATCAACATACACATTGTCCAGTTGAGACGTTTCATAGACTCATAGACTCATAGACTTTAAGGTCAGAAGGGACCATTATGATCATCTGGTCTGACCCCCTGCATGCTGCAGGCCATAAAACCGTCCCTACCCCTTCCCTGGACTCTGCTGTTGAAGTCCCCAATCCTGTTTTTAGTGACTTCAATCGGCAGAGACCCTCCTGCTAGAGATCCCTGCCCCATGCTGCGGAGGAAGGCGAAAAACCTCCAGAGGCTCAGCCAATCTGCCCTGGAGGAAAATTCCTTCCCGACCCCAAATGTGGCGATCAGTAAGACCCCGAGCATATAGGCAAGAGTCTCCAGCCCGACCCCGTTAGCCATTATACTATTTACCCACCATTGCTTGGCTTTCCTTGACTACTATGTTTTACCATTAAACCATTCCCTCCATAAACTTATCTAACTTTATCTTAAAACCAGACAGGTCCGTCGCCCCCACCGTTTCCCTCGGTAGGCCGTTCCAATATTTCACCCCTCTGACGGTCAGAAACCTTCGTCTAATTTCAAGTCTGAACTTCCCCACGGCCAGTTTGTATCCATTCGTTCTGGTATCCACGTTAGTACTAAGCTGGAATAATTCTTCTCCCTCCCTTGTATTAATCCCTCTAATATATTTAAAGATAGCAATCATATCCCCTCTCAGCCTTCGCTTTGTCAGACTAAACAACCCAAGCTCCTCTAGTCTCCTTTCGTACGACAGCTTTTCCATTCCTCTGATCATCCTAGTGGCCCTTCTCTGCACCCGTTCCAGTTTGAGTTCATCTTTTTTAAACATGGGAGACCAGAACTGCACACAGTACTCCAAATGAGGTCTCACCAGCGCCTTGTACAACGGAAGCAGGACCTCCTTATCCCTACTAGATATACCTCGCCTAATGCATCCCAAGACCGCATTGGCTTTTTTCACCGCCACGTCACATTGTCGACTCATAGTCATCCTGCGGTCTACAAGAACCCCTAGGTCCTTCTCCTCTTCCGTAACTTCTAACCAATGCGTCCCCATCTTGTAACTAAAATTGTTATCAGTCATCCCCAAATGCATCACCTTACACTTTTCACTATTAAATTTCATCTTATTTCTGATACTCCAATTCACAAGCTCATTCAAGTCTCCCTGCAGGATATCCCTGTCCTCCTCCGAATTTACAACGCCTCCCACCTTCGTATCATCCGCAAATTTTATCAGCCCACTCCTGCAATCGGTTCCGAGGTCAGTTATAAATAGATTAAATAAAATGGGTCCCAAAACCGAACCTTGAGGCACTCCACTAGTAACCTCCCTCCAACCTGACAGTTCACCCTTTAATACAACCCGCTGCATTCTCCCCAGTAACCAATTCCTTATCCACTTCTGGATTTTCATATCGATCCCCATGTTTTTCAGTTTAACCAATAATTCCTCATGGGGTACAGTATCAAACGCTTTACTGAAATCCAGGTATATTAGGTCCACCGCATTTCCCTTATCTAATAAATCCGTTACTTTCTCAAAGAAGGAGATCAGATTCGTTTGGCACGATCTGCCCTTCGTAAAACCATGTTGTAATTTATCGCAATTGCCACTACCCTCCAAGTCCTCCACTAGTTTCTCTTTCAGAATTTTCTCTAACACCTTGCACACTACAGATGTTAGACTAACAGGCCTGTAGTTACCCGGATCACTTTTTTTCCCTTTCTTGAAAATAGGAACCACATTAGCTATTCTCCAGTCTAACGGGACCACCCCCGAGTTTACAGATTCATTAAATATTATCGCTAACGGGCCTGCTATTTCCCGCGCCAATTCCTTCAATATTCTCGGATGTAGATCGTCCGGTCCTCCCGACTTAGGCCCATTAAGGCGTTCAAGTTTTGTTTCTACCTCGGATACGGTAATCCCCCATCCCGAGTGCCCCTCTATAGTGGTGCTAGTATCCCTAATACCTTCATTGGCCTCATTAAACACCGATGCAAAATATTCATTAAGATATTGCGCCATGCCTAGATTGTCTTTAATCTCCTCTCCGGCAATAGACTTCAGCGGTCCCACTTCTTCTTTCTTTGCTTTCTTCCTATTTATGTGGCTGTAAAACCTCTTACTATTGCTTTTAATTCCCCTCGCTAGGTCCAACTCTACACGGCCTTTGGCCTTTCTCACTCTATCTCTACATTCTCTGACTTCACTTAGGTACATTTCCTTACTGATCCCTCCCCTCTTCCACTCTTTAAACGCTTTCTGTTTTTTCCTAATCGCCCCTTTGAGTCGGTCGCTCATCCAGCTCGGTCTAAATCTCTTGCTTAGTAATCTTTTTCCCTTTTTTGGAATACAGGCCTCCGACAGCTCATGCATCTTTAACTTAAAGTAATCCCAGGCTTCTTCTGCTTTTAAATCCATTAATACGTTTGCCCAATCCACTTCCCTTACCAGTCCCCTTAGTTTGTTAAAATTGGCCTTTTTAAAATTATAAACCCTAGTCTTTGATTTAATTCTGTTACTCCTTCCATGTATTTTAAACCGAATTAGCTCATGATCACTGGAGCCCAAATTGTCCCCTACTACCACTTCCTCAACAAGGTCCTCACTACTTGCTAGAATCAAATCTAAAATGGCCTCCCCCCTCGTCGGTTCAGTTACCACTTGATGGAGGAATTGATCAGCAAGCACTTCTAGGAACATCTGAGCCCTGTTATTGCTACTAGTGTTTGTTCCCCAATCTATATCCGGGAAGTTAAAGTCCCCCATAATTACACAGTTTCTGTTAGTAATTACTTCTCTAAACACATTAAATAGTTCCTTATCCATATCCTGGGTCGATCCCGGCGGTCTATAGCACACTCCAAGCACTATCCACGGAGAGGCTCTAGTAGTCCTATTACCCAGTGTGAGTATTGCCCAGACAGACTCTGTGTTATCTAATCCATCCACTATTATTTCTTTACAGTTTATTTCACTATTGACATACAAGGCCACCCCCCCACCTTTACCCTTGTTCCGGTGTTTCCTAAACAGCGCATACCCCTCCATACCTGTGTTCCAGTCGTGACTGCCATTCCACCACGTTTCCGTTATTCCTACGATATCCGGTTTCAGTTCCTGGACCAAGAGCTCCAATTCCTCCATTTTGTTACCTAGGCTTCTGGCATTGGTGTATAAACACCCTAATGTATGTCGTTTAGCCCGTCTCCCATTAGCAGCACTATATGTTGCGGGCCTCCTTGTGTCCGTCCCCCCTGTCCTTCCTATGTCCAATCTCATCTCCCCGGCTATGTCTCCTCTCCTTTTACTCACCTTTTCCATACTGGAATCTGGCGTGGAGATTAACTGTGCATCTCCCAACCGTCTCCCCAAACTTCCTAGTTTAAAGCTCTTTTGATTAGATGAGCCAGCCTCCCTCCCAGAAGTCTATTTCCTTCCCTACTCAGGTGAAGCCCATCCCGCGAGAACAGGTGTCTGTCCCCGAAAGCCTCCCAGTGGCCATACATCCCAAAGCCCTCCTTATAGCACCACTCCCTTAGCCAACTATTTATTCTCACAATCCTATCAGCCCTTTGCTGCCCTTCCCTCGGAACGGGCAGAATCCCACTAAAGATAATCTGAGCCTCTATCTCCTTGAGCGTCTTCCCCAGCCTGGCATAATCTCCCCTGATCCTCTCTAACGAGAACCTAGCCGTGTCATTCGTTCCCACATGAAGGATTATCAAGGGGTTCTTACCTGCTCCTTTTAGGATCCTTTTCAACCGCAGGTCCACATCGCGTATCTTTGCGCCCGGGAGACAGCACACCCTTCACCTACCACGTTTGTGGCATACCGGTGGGCAACTCAGAGAGATCATTCTCTCCAGTAAAAATACCATGAACTAACCCAGGCATCTTTCCGCTTAACCAGGTTCTATTATACTATATTCTGTAGGATATAGGTTAGGGCTATGTTTTACCAAAGTAAAGTCACACCATACCTAACAGGAGGAGATGTGGGGCCCTGTATTATTTTATCTCAGTCGGGAAGTTTCCATTTCATCTCTCTATTTACAGAAAGGGCGTACAAGCAGTATATAGAACAGCTGGATAAGGCCAGAATGGAGTGGGAGAAGGAACATATCAGCACCTGTGAGGTAAATACTTTGACCTTTGGAATCATTTGTTTGTGCATTTTTTTATTTTACTCACTTACGGGATCTTAGTCCCAGATGCAGTGTTACCACTGGGGGATCTGATACATACTGTTGATGGTCTGTGATTAGCTAGAGATGACTGCTGCAAGAGTACACTTGACACTACCATGGATTTAAAGTATAGCTGTTAGCTTTCTGACTTGCTTATGCTTTTCTTGCTTGCCCATTAAATTTAGGTTGCCAGATCCTCAGCTGGTTCAAATTGGCATAGTTACAGCAGTACGCTTCCCATTTCCACCAGCTGAGGATCTAACCCAGGGTGGAATATAAGATCCTGCTAATTTTAGGGCTGCCTTATTTAAATCAAAGCCAAATTAAACCTATTTCCCAAGTGACTGATTAGAAGCACACAATTTAAAAGTGCCTGAACACCAGTTTAAGTCTAGGAGCTACCAACTCTTCTTAGCCCACAGAGAATCTGTTTGTGGTCCGCTTCTGTATGCTTGCCAGGTATTTTTACATCAGCCCTGCCTCCCTGTAGCTTTCACTTTCTGGAATTGTCCCATAGCTGGCATGGCAACCATTCTACAGAAATGGTGTCAAAAAAGCTGAAGTTTCCTCTAAGATTCAGATTTCCTCCCCTCCCCCCTTTCCATCACTGCTATACATATCCCAGACTGGGAGTGCTCTTCAGAACCTGGCCAGAGCCTGCCCGCTGCAATTAGTACAGATTTATCACTCTTCAGCAAATGGGGTCATTGAGTCCCTTCTCGATGTGTTTGTGGCTAAATCCAGGACTACTAAATTTCTAAGGGGATTCTAAGCTAGCAACTTATGAAAGATGTATATAAAAACCAGTATTTGGACATGCGCATATGTAGTTGGCATGTTAAGTTCACCATCTACATCAAAATAATAGTGTCTGTTTTAATGAACTGATGCACTTAGAATAGTTGTTATGCACTGCAAATGGCTTCTTGTGTTCAGAAGTCCCTGTAGTGCTTAACTTTAGCAATATGCTTAAGTACTTTGCCCAGTTGCTGCCCCAAATGAAATACTTTCTCTCATTCTTTCAATCTCTTCTTAAAAGCTACTTCTCCCAGAAACACTTCCTACCCTTTTCTTTTCACCAGCTGGTTTCTCCACACCCTCCCTTAGTTGTGCCATGCCTTATTTCTTACACAATGAGATCTTTAGGGGACAGGGAATGTATCTTACTCAATATTTTGTAAAACGTTATATGTACTTAGTTTTGTGGTGGTATGGATGCGCATCATAACAAAAGTAGGGAGCAGATGGCTAGAAGAGTTTGAGCTTTCCACACCTTATGGAAAATAAATAAGCACATTCTATTTAGAAGAACAATTCAGCTTAGAGATCAATTTTATTTCTGACTTTGCTGTAAAAATAGTTTCTTCTCTTGAATTCACACTGAAAGCTGCAGCCCCCTTCCCCTCCCCATAGCTCTGCTAAAGTATTATGACTTCAAGCAGAGGAAGAAAGGAGCAAGTGAACTCAGAAGAGACAAAAACTCTGTTCTGCTGCGCAAATAGTCCAACAGTTTCGACATACAGTATTTTCCCAAAGCTTTCCATTAGGGGATTACCTGTATTATAAATCCAAAAAGCTTGTCCCCTGATCTTGTTACAACAGGATTCTGGGTTCTAAATCCTTGGGATCATTTGCTATTCAAATCACAGTGCCGTCCCCTTCTCCTCTTTCCCCCTTTATTTTTTGTCAGGGAAATGTTGTTAAAGGTTGGGTTAAACTTTCTTGAAGCTTTGAGTGTAACCCACGACCCTTCATTAAGATAGTAGGAACAGTTAAGCTCCTTTGTGAAATAACAGCAGTCTCCAAATCAAAATATAGGCACATGACACCATCCAAACCAAAGGCACACCTAAGGCTGTGATGGGCCCCCCCCACCTCAGGGTACCTCCTGGAACTGGGGTACCACTGACCTCGCCTGGGTTCCCTTTACACTGTATTGCTGTGCATACCTGTCAAGCCCTCCCTCAGGCTTTAGAGTGCACTTTACCAGCACACATACAGGTAGGGACACATCCAGCTGCAACTTCACACAGATGCTGAGATCAGCTCTGCATGGGAAGGCTCAGCTGAGGAACTGCCCAGTACTGAAGTGCACACCTCCCTCCTCTCGATGGTATGATTTTGGGTTTACCCTCTTGTGCTGCACAGAATTCTGTGCAGTGTTAGCTCATGAAATTCACCCCCTCCCTCAATGTGGAGAGGAATAGACACAGCTTTCTGCCCCAAGTTATGATTTCCACAGACACTGGTTTTAGACAAAAAAAAAACCCAAGTTTGTTAACTACAAAAAGATAGACTTTAAGTGATTATAAGGGAAAGCAAACAGATCAAAGCAGATTACCTAGCAAATAAAACACACTCAAACTAAGCTTAATATACCAAAGAAATTGTATATGTGTAGCAAATTCTCACCCTAAATGTTGTTTTAGGCAGATTGTAGAGATTCTTGAAGGCAAGCTCCACTTGCTTGCAGCTTAAAACTCCAGTTATTCCTTTCACAGGCTCTAGCCTCTAGCCTGGGTTCAGCCCTTCTCCCCCAACTCAGTGCTTGTTTCTCAGGTGTTTCCAGGAGCCTTTTTCTTGGGTGGGGAATCAGTGAAGAATGAACCATGATGATGTCACTCCCTGCCTTAACTAGTTTTAGCATATGGAGGGAACCCTTTGTCTCCCAGTTTGATTTCCACCCCCAGCCAGTGGAAAAACACTGGCATTATGATGGAGTCCAGTACCAGGTGACTTGGTCACATGTCTCTGTAGGGCCACCGCAGCCATGACTCAGAGGCTGTTTTCAGTATCCCCAGTAAGGCTCCCTGGTGGGGGATTAGCATCTTCTAAGACCTATTGTTCTCCTTAATGGCCCTTCCCAGCTAGCCATCTAGACTGATTACATTCTGTCTAGTGGGCATTCCCCAAGTGTAAACACATTTGTAATAGATGCATAGACAATATTCCTAACTTCAGATACAAAAATGATACATGCATACAAATAGGATGATCATATTCAGTACATCATGACCTTTTCAATGATCTCACATGATCCATCTTGCACAAAATACATCATAATTATGCCATACTCATATCATCATAATATTACAATGAAGAATATGGGGTGTAATGCCACAAAAGCCAATCAGGAATTTGAGCTATATGGGTGGGGAGGTTTGCTGGGTATTGTTTTGGGTAAGGGGTACATGTGAGAGACACATGCAAGACAGCACAGAAACAACCATAGTGGCTTAGGGCTAGTTTACACTAATGCTGTAAGTCAGTCAATCTGTTACGTAACTGAAGTCAACAGAACCTAGATCAACTTACAGGGGTGTCTACATGGCGCTATGTTGGCAGGAGATGCTCTCCCATTGTCATAGCTTCTGCCTCTTGGGGAGGTGGAGTACAGATGTCAACTGGAGAGTGCTCTCCCACTGACTTAGCGTGTCTTTACCAGACCCACTAAATCGACACCACTGCATCGATCGCAGTGATGTTGATTTAGTTGGTAATGTAGACATGGCCAGGGGTGGCTCCAGGCACCAGCACAGCAAGCGCGTGCCTGGAGTGGCAAGCCGCAGGGGTCAGCCTGCTGGTCGCCGTGAGGGTGGCAGTCAGGCTGCATTCGGCGGCATGCCTGCGGGAGGTCCGCTGGTCTCGTGCTTTCGGCGGCAATTCGGCAGCAGGGACGCTGAAGGCACGGCACCGGTGGACCTCCCACAGGCATGCCGCCGAATCTGCGTGACCAGCGAACCGCCCACCAGGCGTGCCGCTGAAAGCTGCCTGACTGCCGTGCTTGGGGCAGCAAAAACCATAGAACCGCCCCTGGACATGGCTATAGTCTGCACTACAGAGTTTTGCTAGTATTGCTATGCAGCTGAAACTCAGCTAGGACGACAAAGAGTGCTTCTATCTGCTTAGCTAGTATCATTCGGGGAGGCGGTGTTTATATATCACCAGAACTTCTTCTGATGGTTTATGCTGCACCTCCACTAGGGAGCTCTGCTGGCATAGCTATGCCAGCAAAGCCTGTGTAGTATTGGTCAGCCCAGAGAAGGAGCAGAAAGCCAAGCACAGCCTAATCAAGCACAGTATATATGGTCCTGGAACAGACTAGAGAGGGATCTTTTGGGCTGGGTGCTGGCTAAAAGAGGTTTGGAGCAAGGATATTATCTCCTGTTTCATTCCTCTTGTCTTCAGGGAAACAGGACTTTGTACATTATTTGTAAATAAACACAACTGCATGAAAAGGTATCTAATGCCACCATCAATTTCTTCTTCCCAACTTGCAACCTATAAGACCCTGAATATTTGGCTAGCCGCTTGGGTCAAAAGGGGTAACAATACTTTAACTTAGTGAAAGGTGAGATAATATTTTGTATTGGACTAACTTCTGTTGGTGAAAGGAACAACCTTCTGAGCTTACACAGAGCTCGTCTTCAGGTCTGGGAAAGATACTCAGAGTGAATTTAGAGAAGTCAGGTAAAACCCCCTCATCTGCTGTGTGCAATTTGAGTGACTAAATGTAAAAGTGGATTTATTTTTAAGATTATTATCTACAGTTGATAGTGCATCCTGACTGTAGTGTGTTTCAGAAAGGTTTGCAGTGTACAAACATTGCACAGTGGGATCCTGATGCATGACTTGGGCTTCTAGGTGCTACCACATTACACATAATAAATAATAATAACCATGATGCTTGACATCTCTTCTTTTGGATTTAGGCCTTTCAGCTCCAGGAATGTGATCGTATCACCATCCTCCGGAACTCCCTTTGGGTTCATTGTAACCAGCTGTCCATGCAGTGTGTGAAGGATGATGAGGTACAGACTTTCTCCCCAAGAAATCCCAGTCCTTGTGCATGGAGAAAAATGTGTCCTCTAAAGCCACCGTACTGGCTCGCCCTCTCCACGCATCAAATGCCTCCAGCAGTGGTGATGTCCATCTTACCCCACTTGGCCAGGGCAAGAAGCCACGAGCCAGGTTTGCCCTCCCCACTGAATTACAAATGAATATTTAGGCCAGCACAGACTCAGAGATTCTATAGCAAACTTGGTGCCACCAAGCTTCTGTCCCCTCTCCCCAAGCTATGGGGTAGAATCTCAAACCTCCAAGTCAGCTTTAAAAAAAAGTATTTTTTTATTGTTATTCCTTTTATACAGGGAAAAAATGACTACTTCCATTTTAATAGTGAAAATCTTTACGTGTGTGAACCATCAAACTACTATCTCCCCTTTCCCCCTGCTCCCATGAGTTCTTTGGATGAGAAATTTCGGGCATGTCCCCTGGAATTTTTTTGCATTATGCAGTTTTCTTAAGAGTGTCTGTGTGTGGGAAAATAAATAATCTTTTCTGCCCCCGCTCCTCCACTCATCCGGGTGTAATCCTTCACATATCTGCACAAATGCAGAGCTCTACCGACTTCAATGGGGGAGACTTGGTTCTTTGAACAGGGCCGGGGCCTGGGTCTTCTAGCACGGGGCCCAAGAAAATGTTCAGAGATACATTTGGAAATAACAAATTGCTGAAACTGACTAATAGATTTAAAGGCCAGAAGGGACCATGTGATCATCTAGTCTGACCCCTTTCTAACACAGGCCTAGTTACCCCTGTATTTAGTCAGCACAAGTTACTGAGCTCAAGCCTTCCTTCTCAAAAGGCAACCAACCTTGATTTGAAGACTTCAAGATGGAGATTCCACCACTTCCCTTGTTCTAATCATCCTCACTGTTAAAAACGTTTATCTTCTTTCTAGTTTTAGTTTGTCTGGCTTTAACTTCCAATCATTGGTTCTTGTGATGCCTCTTTCCAGTGGATTAAAAGAGCCCTTTAGAACCAGGGTTTATAAGCTTTTAAAGCTGGTCTCCCTTCTTCCTCACATTCTAAGATGTTGTCCACAGCAAAAGTAGAGAAATGTGTTTATATACACACAGACACACCATGATTAAAATGGACAGTGTCCCTTTAAGATGGAGAGAAATCCTAGCAGAGGATTCTGTGTTAAGAGCTCATCACTAAAAGCTGAAACTTAAAATCCTTCTTTTCTGTTTTGCAGATGTACGAAGAGGTTCGAGTGAGCTTGGAGAACTGCAATGTAGAATCAGACATGGATTACTTCATTAAGAATAAAATGACAGGAACAGATCCACCAGGTAATAAACCTCAGGGTTTTTTTTGGCCTTGTTACCAATTAGAAGTAGAGTCCCCATGACAGAAATGCTGCCTCTCTAATTGTGGCCTTGGAAAAATCACTTAAATTTCTGTTCCTCATTCTCTCCCCTCTGTAAAAATAATACATACTGACCTCACAGGGAAAGTAGGCAGCTTAAATAGATGGTGTTTATAGAAGGCTTTGAAGAGGCACATTGCTAGATCCTATCATCAAAAACATTGGGAAGATTTCCTCAGCTGGAGAGAGCCAGAATATAGAAACAGTCCTACAGCTCAAGGGAGGGGTAGGGGGGCTGCCCACCAGCATCCACTGAAGTCAAAGGGACTCTTGCCATTGATTTCAACGAGCATTGGATCAGGACTTTGGTGAGGACATGTGGAGTGGAACGGACAGCAGTTGTAAAATGGAACAATCCTACTAAAATTAAAAAAAAATAAATAAAAAGGGGAAAGCAGCATTTTTCTTCTGCATAGTAAAGTTTCAAAACTGTATTAAGTCAATTTTCAGTTAGAAGCTTTTGAAAGAGCAACCATAACTTTTTGTTCAGAGTTACAAACAACCTCAATTCCCAAGGTGTTCGTAAATCTGCAGTTCTACTGTAGCTTATTCCTCTTCCCATATAGAAACAAGCTATAGTGGTATATTTACACTGCTATAACTGTGTCCACATTATTATTATTATCATCATCGCACCTAGACACTCTAGTTGTGCACCAGGATTCCATTGTGCTAGACTCAGCACAAAGTGTTGTACCACTATCTACACTGGTATAGGTTAAACTGTTACAACTTTTGTGTTTAGACAAGCCCTGAGTAAAATTAAGCTTCCTCTCTCAGTTAGGTTTGACTGGTGTTAGTATCTCTGATGAATAAGCTTTCCAGTTCTCCAGCTGTCAGTAGTCTTCTATGAAAAACAGTGTAGATTGGGGTGGGCAAACTTTTGGCCTGAGGGCCACATCTGGGTATGGAAATTGTATGGTGGGCCATGAATGATCACAAAATTGGGGTTGGGGTGCAGGAGCGGGTGAGGGGGAGGACTCTGACTGGAGGTGCGGGCTCTGGGGTGGGGCTGGGGATGAGAGATTTGGGTGTAGGAGGGTGCTACAGGCTGGGACCTAGGGGTTTGGAGAGTGGGAGGGGGATCAGGGCTGGGACGGGGTTGGGGCATGGGAGGTAGGTCAGGCGTGCAGGCTCCAGGCGGTGCTTATCTGAAGCAGTGGCATGTCCCACCTCCGGCTCCTATGCGGAGGCGCGGCCAGGCTGTTCTGCACACTGCCCCGTCCACAGGCACCGGCCCTGCAGCTCCCATTAACTGCAGTCAGGGCCGACTACAGGCACCAGCTTGCCAAGCAGGTCCTTGGGGTGGCCACTCCGGAGAGGGGCGGCACGTCCAGCTATTTGGCAGCAATTCGGCGGACGGTCCCTCACTCCCGCTCGGAGCAAAGGACCTCCCGCTGAATTGCCGCCACAGATCACGGCTTTTTTTTTTTTTTGTGCCGCTTGGGGCGGCAAAAACCCTGGAGCCGGCCCTGGCTGCAGTTCCCAGCCAATGGGAGCTGTGGGGGTGGAGCTTGGGGCAGAGGCAGCCCATGCAGTCCCCTGGCTGCCCCTAAGCTTAGGAGCCAGAAGGGGGACATGCTGCTACTTCTAGGAGCCTCGCCGTGTGCGCACGCAGAGCGGCCTCCGACCCCTCTCCCCTGCTGGAGCGTGGGAGCAGAGCAAGCCCCAGACCCTGCTCCCCAGCAGGAGCTCGAGGGCTGGATTAAATTGGCTGGAGGTCTGGATGTGCCCTGCGGGCCATAGTTTGCCCACCCTTGGTATAGATGAAACAGAAATTTTCTTCTCTATAATGTTTAAAGGAGGTCTGAATGCTTTTTTTCTGTTTATTTTAGAAATTTATATTTCTAAAATAAACAGAAAAAAAGCATTCAGACCTCCTTTAAACATTATAGAGAAGAAAAGAGACAGAGAGAGGCACAGAGGCATGTTTCTTTACTTTTACACATCAGCAGTTTCTCAGTATGAATGCTACTCTTCACCCTCAGTTGCGGCTCATTACTTCCCAGCATAGCTTGTGGCTAGTTTCTGGCCTGCAAGCTGTAGTATTTTAAAGTACAAGATACATAGGTGACCACATGCATTCTGTTATACAAGAGAACCACAGACAAGGACTTTGCTGTTAAAAAAAAAAGTTCTCTCTTCAAAACTAACTGTGATGTGAGTTGTGGGTGTGAAGTCGACTAGCCCTGACTAGCCCCATGGTGGATAGCAAATTCTCTCTCTCGCTTTGGGGACAAGAGAGGTAGGCTGATATTTATCTACACATGGATACCAGGAAATACCTACTTTACAGCATCTGACAACAGGGCCAAAAAATTCCCCAGATGTGGCTGGAATTCCTGAATCTCTGTCTATACATTTAAAAAAAACCCAGAAGAGCTGACTGAGTCACCATCCTCAGTTAGTAGCTGAGAGCTGCAGGGTGATTAGCTTTTGCTCCTTAAACAAAGATGGGATGACAAAGATGGCAGAAGTCCTATTATTGAGGCAGCAGCCTTTCTGATTAGAATTTGACCATAGCTATTGAAATGGTGCTGCAGCTGTGCTATACTTGCAGCAGAACTGTATTAAGCATCAGCTCAGCAGTACCCATTACCAACATCTGTCATCAGTAATTTTCCTAGCATAGATGAGCTCAGAGGTCTGCGTGGGCTGCACCTATGTATTAAAGAGGAGCGTGGTTACACTGCAGAATTCCATTGGCCACTCCTGCTCTAGATTAGAAGACTAACCACCATGCTATGGAAACAAATCAATTGCATTGCTGGTAGAGGGGGGAAAATGCATACCTTCTGCCTGTTTACTCCCTTGTTTTTAACAATTATCCCATTGTAGTTCCAATAGGATATGAGAATTATTATGCCAGAGAATCTCCTAGATGTAGCAACAGCCCAGTCCAGTCTTATGGGATGATGAAAAGGTGAGTATATTGGTTCCTTATGGAAATGCTTTTCTGTGTAGAAAGCAATATATGGTTACATACATGCAAGAGACAAATACAGATCTTGAAAGTAATTGCTTCCATAATCATGGTGAAAGGCAGATGTGATATGCATGCATATCATATACATACACCAATAATTAATTTAGCAGAATTTAAAGTGAAGCAAGATTAGCTATTCACATTGTTGCTGGCGGGAAGAGAGAGCTTTAAAAGAAACTGACCAGCCAGCAAGTAATTGGGGCACACTTAATTCTGCTATGTGATAGGACTCGGACATATAGTGACAAAAACGACTTAAGTGGTGAGAGGGGGACAGACAGTTGTCTTTTCCAGCCATACCTTCTGTGCTAAACCATAGTGCACTACCATGCCACAGATTAGCAAATAGCTTTAAGCCTGGCCTGCGCTTAAAAGTTTCAGAGATATAGACTTGTTGGTTAGGGATCAGATTTATACAGGAATATTTATACCGATGAAAGCCCTAATGTGGGCCCAATTATATTAGTAGAAGATTGTTTATACCAGTACAGTTTATGCTGGTTGGGGAAACATCCAGGAAGAAAAATATAAATAGTTTGCTATATTTTAAAACTGACAGTTTTTAGACAAGTGTATTATAGTCTACAACATTCCAAAAGCCAGCATTTTTTCTATGTTCAAGTGCATTATCATGAGGAGAAAAGGAAAGGGGAAAAAAAAAAAAAAAAAAAGGATGTCACCCCTTGAAATTGACCAGACAACAGATCCATCATGTTGTCACGATGGGATGGTTTAAGCTTTGCTTCATGTGTCTTTAGATCTTGAATTGTCCATAAGATAAAACTATCACAAAAATATAAATGTATAATATAAAAATATACTTTATTTTGTGTACAGTTTAGTGATTGGCAAACTTCAAAAGATTTGCTAGTTTACCAGGGTTTGTTTAAAATGAAAATAAGCGTGTCTGTTGCTCTAGTGCAAAACAAAAAAGTTTCCAAAGAGGAAACATTTGGCCAAAAGTTTTGGTGACAAATGGGAGGAATGAGGAAGATTACATGGCAGTGGACTAGCGCTCTGGAAGTTTGAGGAATATACAACATATTCTGTACATTCTATCACCGGCTTCTTTTGGTTCCACAGATTCTCCGGATTGTTACATGGAAATAGCAGAAACTCCAGTGAAACCATCATTCCCACAGCCCCTCCTATAGGTATGTTTTACCAGATGTAAATCAAAAGATGTATCTGGTCCTATGAATCAATCATTTACATGCTTGTTGCATGGAGAATAAACTATGTGATAAGACATTAATATGTTACCTATCCTATGAGCTAGCTTGAGACTATAATCTAAACATCAGTACAGCACAAACATGTAGCAAGCAGCTTCCCCCACCATGGAGACTAATATGAGCTGTACTATTCCTCTGGATGTGTGAAGTTTAAATTCTGACTGAGACCTCAAGGTCTAGGAACACAGTTTTTTCCTCTACTTACGTAGAGCATGGGGAAACCTTCTGAAGCCTTCCTGTGGCCCAGCCTGGTGTCCCAGTGAACACAGGCATCCGTACTGCTTCAAATGTTATGTTGCCTTACCAATCCCATGTCCAAGGCGGTCCTTAGGATTTATGGGGCCCTATGCAGTATTATTAAACTGGTGCCCTTATGCCCGACAGCAGCCTGGGCTCGGATGTGTATTTTAGATGAAGGTAATCATTTGAAGGATTTATTTAAAAAAAAAAAAAATCTATGCAAGACTTTTTTTAAGAGATGTTATTTATAATCTTTAGCAACACACTAATGAAATATTTTTAAAGCAAATTTTAAACTAAGGTCCTGTAGACAAACATGTTCTGAGTAAACATTATAGTAATGCACAACTGTTTTTGTCAGTAAATTCAGAAACTGACAGTGTATACCTGGGGGTTGGCAAATGCCTGTTAAATGACTTCATTACTACTTGAATGCCTCTTTAACAGTTTCAGTGTTGTGCTAATAGGTCTGGCAGGCATTTTCACTTTTAAATACTAGATCCCCTCTGGAGGAATCAGAGTAGCAGCTGTGTTAGTCTGTTTCCGCAAAAAGAACAGGAGTACTTGTGGCACCTTAGGATACGTCTACACTACTCGCCGGATTGGCAGGTAGTGATCGATCTATTGGGGATCGATTTATCGGGGATTGATTTATTACTTGTAGTGTAGACACGATAAATCAATCCCCGATTGCTCTCCTGTCGACTGCTGAACTCCAGCTCGGCGAGAGGTGGAAGCAAAGTCAACGGGGGAGCGGCGGTCGTCGATCCCGCTCCGTGACGACGCAAAGTAAGTGATTCTAAATCAATCTAAGATACGTCGACTTCAGCAACGCTAGTCTTGTAGCTGAAGTTGCGTATCCTAGATCGATCCCCCCACCAGTGTAGACCAGGCCTTCGAGACTAACAAATTCCTCTGGAGGAAGACTCACCAGGCTGCCACAGATAGCTGTGGTGGGAGCCTGCAGGAAGGGTCAGAACAGGGATAGGAAGAGGTGGAAGGGTGGACACTAAGACCCAGGGGTGCCCCAAATTTTCAGGTGTCCTATGCAGCCGCGTATGCAGTATGCCTAAGGATGGCCGTGCACGTCACTTGTATCACTCATTAGAGGCCATCAAAGCATAATATTTTGACAGCACAGGAAATAATGGTTTGTGACATTTTTATTGGCTTGATTTAAAACCAGCAAAGGAGATTTAAACTGTGATTGTCCCCTAATGAAAAAAAAAAAAATGCTGTTGGAACCAGTTTCCTTCACTACATCTGCCTCTGCACGCGGCCACCCAGAAATGGAATACAGTCTCTCCTAAATCCCTTGTTTGACTCCCCTGAAGAGTGGGAATTTTCAGTGCCATTCATGCCGGCTAGATCTGCAAGGTCTGGGTTTTTAAAGGTACATAGATGTTGCTCTGCTCAGAGTTACAATGTCTAACTGATTTAGGAGCCTCAGTCTCATTTCTGAGAATGAAATAGGCATTTAGGAGTTTAAGTCCCACTGACTTGCAATGAGACTTAGGCTTCTTTAAAAGTCTGAGCCCAAGTGCCATCCATTTCTATAGAATTCAATGGTGTCCCTGTGAATACAACTTGAATGAGAGTTGAAGGCATTCAGTGCCTCCCAGGATTGAGTCCCACATGTCTATACAGTAGTATATGAACAGCACCTGTCACATTTAATGCCTCCCCGATCTGCTCACAGCTGTTTGTGCGTCTACATTAGATTAGCAAAAAAATGGAGGAGTCCTTGTGGCATCTTAGAGGTGCCACAAGGACTCCTCGGTTTTTTTGCTGATACAGACTAACACAGCTACCACTGAAACCGGTCTACATTATATTAACTTCTCCTTTCTGCCAGTTTAGATCATGCTATTTATCAAGGCCACTATCGGATAATTATTGTCATAATTGCTTCCATGATAGTAAATCCTGATGTCACAAAGGGTGGATTGTGACTTTGTTGAAGGATCAGAGCAGGCTCGTTGTAAAATGAGATGCTACTCTTGGGACCAAATACTATGCACAGATGGGCTCTGGGGGCGCCTGTGGGAACCCGGAACTCATATCCATTGACAGAATGGGTCTCATTTAGTGAGCTGAGGCCAGGTTCTGCATCCACTGCAATCAATGGGAGTTTTGGCATGGACTTCTATGGGAGCAGGAGCATGCCCCTAAATTTAGAGAGAATATGCATGGTAATCTAATGGGATTTTGGTACCTACATTCTTCTTGCAGTTTGCCCAGGTGTGCCTGAGACTCTGGGTGTGTCTTCACTAGGAAAAAAACATGAATTCTTAGCCCACATTAGCGAACATGTGGTAATTAACATGAGGTAAAATCCTACCAAGGACAAGGCAATTTGTGGTTTTCACATGAGTTAGCAGGCTGAGATAACAACTCTATGGGAGCCTAGGGTTTACCGTGACTTACAACTCATGTGAAAATTATAGACTGCCTGCTCTTTACTAAGATTTTACTTCAAGTTAGTTAACTCAAGTTAAGAATACAACTTTGTTCCTAATGAAGACAAGGCCTTCAGAGGTTTGTGCATATTGTGGTTATCTACCTGAATTCAGCTTCTTCACTTCCTGCTACATTGTTCTTTCAGTCATCTGAAGAATCCAAGCCACTTCTTGGAATGGGATGGGATCAGGATTTACTGTGGGCTGGTTTACAAGGATCCTATCTTCTCAGCCCTCTGCAAGGGGTCTATTATCCCAGGGATGTACAGGCAGTTTACATGGGAAATTCCCTCATGCTTCAGCAGGAGGACAGACCCGGCAGGTATAGCATTGTGGAGGAATGCTGTAATAAGTTCTTTTTAACCAGCCAGGACTTAATTACATTCCAAATTCTGGTTAAGTGCAAACACCTAAAGTCATAGTGTTGAGATAAAAATCTGACAATACAAACAATAGTGTGACATTCGCCTGTTTAATACACTGCAGCTTTCTTTTGCCTTAATGGCCATTAATTTATTATGAAGCAAGGGGATTGACTTGCATGAGAGCAGAATTAGGTCAGTGCTAAATGCTTTTGAAGAAGTGCCTTGGTAGGTGTTTTGGACTGATGGCAAAACTCTCATTGGCTACAGAGATGCAGGATCAAACTCTTTTTGAACAATCCTTAGGTCAGGTCTACACTTAAAAATTATACTGGTATAGCTATGGTATACTGGTATAGCTGTAGCAGATAAGGGTGTGATTCTTTTACCAACATAGTTATGCCAGCATAAGCACTAGCGTAGACACAGTTATAGCAACATAATTATCTCCACACTGGGAGGGCTTTCTAGATTAAGTATACTACCAAAACACAGTGTGGACAAGGCCTAATTATCACTATTTCACCGAGGCATTTATATCTGTTTTTGCAATAACACTGAATGAATGTTTTCCTCTTCTCAGTTATGACAGGTTGGATTAAATAATCAATATGTTTCAGAAAGGTCAAGCCAGTAACATATTCCATCATGGCACCATCTAAATTACTACTAAGGCTCACTGAACTTTTCTTGCACTGCATTATATTTTAGATAATTTTATTTTTCCCCTCAGAAAAATCACAGATCCCACCACAAACCAGTTTTATTATAATTATTTGTTAGACCATTTGGGACTATATTTTAAGCAGGGAAAACATTTACCCTGCAGTCTTACCATGTAGTGGAGTGAAAGCTAGTTTCTGACTCCTCTAGACAGTGGCAGTTGTGCATAGCTTTACCTGGAGTCCATAGCAGTTTCTGTAGGCACACACATCCTAGTGCACAGAGAGAAGAGTAGACACCCTTGTGTTTGTGAACTCTTGCAAATGATTCCTTGCATTTATATTCTTTTGTTTCACTGTTTTTCTAGACGAGAAAGTGGATGGAGTCTACGCAGCTATTAATGTGGGTGAACAAGCAGCGACCACACCATCACAGGATTACAGAGTGCTCTACGACTACACAGCCCAGGTAGTCAAAGGATTAAAAACGAATGTCGTAATGCACTAGGCTTAAAATAGTACCTTTGACTCAAAGAGCCCATTAATTCTCAACACCCCTAGGGGTTATGCATTATCATTTTATAGATGGGGAAACAGATGGAACAGAGAGTTACTTAACTAAGGTCACCTAGCAAGTCTGTGGCAGCCAGGAGTTGTGACTCCCAGGTCTCTGCTCTGGCCACTAGACCATACTGCCCCCAAGATAACAGTATATAAAAGTTTATTTCAATTTGCTGCACATTAATGTGTTTCATCAATAACGGTGCCAAACCATCCCAACCCTTGTCTCTTTAGGGATAGAAGAGACTCATTCAACACAGAAGCTTTGTACATTTTGGCTGATGGTAACTAAACCACCTGGCTTTACAGGAAGATGTATAAAAATAGTCCCAATAAAAATGTAAGAGAAGTTAGTTAAGATCCTGATCCAGCATCAGGATTTGCTAGTGCAACCCCTAATCCCATGAATCAATGGGTCTCTACAGAGGTACACACTAGCGGATCTTGATGTAGGATTGGAATCCAGAACATTTGGATAGCAACTTAGTGCAGGAAATGATGACTACTGTATCCAGTTACAAATGTAGAGGGAGTTTAGGGTAGAAGAATGCATGTACTCCAACTGGAATCTTGGCAGCATAGAAAGACGAGTCCCCTCTTACTGTTTTTGCTGAAGAGGACAATAGGATCTTTACTGACAAAATGGTCAGGACCCTGTTTTACAGCTCATTGGAAAACAGCGCCCTCAGACACCATACTGAGACACTGAATCTACAGCAGGTCAGCAGGGAATGGCACCGCCACTTTGTACAGCACCTGGGTTTTCCTTTGTGATCTCCCATCCAAGTAATGACTCATTCTGAATCTACTTCACTTGTGAAATTTTTGAGACTACAGCCCAAGGGAATAAGGTTGCAGCTCATGTTATAAAATCCTCCCTGGCTTTTATTCAGCCTAGAAAAGAGGAGTGAGAGTCTGTCAAATATTATCTAAAAGCTGTTCTCCATTTGACCCCATCCTCATCTGGAGAATCCTACCCCAAGACCAGATTGATGTGTTGTCTGTATTCCATAGCAGGGGCAGACTTCCAACACAATCTCCACTGCACAAAAGGATTTTAGAACAAGTCATACTGATTTCCTGTTCATAACTATTGCCAGAGACAGACTCCCAGCCTGTCTTCTGCCTTTGCCTCAGTTTAGTTATGGTTTTGTGGGGGATTTGCAATATAAATATTTGTATCCATTTTCTACTTAAATAACCCCTGAGGCACTTTTTAAAAGGAGCTGAAACAACACCACAAGATCTGGCTTTGTCATGCTACTCCAGTTCCTGCATGGTGGAAATACTATGAGCTTGTATTATTCCAGCTCCATTAAACAGATGCAGGAGGAGGGACTAGATCAATGAAAAAGCTACCGACACACCACACACACTGACATTCTGACGTTGGAGTCAGACGGCACAGCCCTCCCTCACATTTGTCCCATGGAAATACACTGTGCCCTGTTGATTGCTCCTGCCAAGTGCCAGTCCCAGCACAGGCCCCTTGGGCAAATGGAAGGAGCTTGGCCTGACATGCTCACTAATCTGAAGACACTGCTGATGAGCAACCAGCGTCCTCAACTAGGGTACTGTAATGTTCCTGACTTCAGACCTAATTCCGTTAGACATCATGAGTAAAGTCACAACAGGGACAAGCTGACTTGCTAAAGCAAGAGTTTGCTAACACCACGCACCTTTTCATCTGTAGATTTTAGACTGCTTTTCAAAAGGAGGTAAAGTGGGGATGATGTTTATAAATTAGAATGCCAAAGCAGCCCAAGAGCCTTTAGCCTTATGATTGCCCTTAATGCTCCTACACAGGAAACATAGAAGTATAGGAGTCATTCTACTGGCCAAGTCCATCTAGTCTATCATCCTGCCTCTGACAATGGCCTGATGTTCCAAAGTATGGTGCAAGAAGCCCCACAGTAAGCAGATGTGGGATAATCTGCCCCCATGATCTCATCCGAATCCCCAATAGCAAGAGATTGGTTTACACCCAGAAACATGGGGTTTAACCTTCCTTCCAATATTCTTTTCCTTAGCATGAACTATGGATACTTTTGCTATCCATACAAATGGCCAATCTCTCTTTGAATTGTGCTCATTCTTGGCTTCAACAAGATCCTCTGGCAAAGAGTTCCACAGTCAAATGATGCGTTGTTTGGGAAAAGATTTCCTTCTATTAGTTTTGAATTGACCACCTTTCGGCGCCATAGAAAGTGCCCTTGTTCGTGTGTTATGAGACCCACATTAAAAACACGTCACTTAAGAGACTCTTTGTAAGAGGTCAACATGAGTCAGATCCTCACTTGGAGTAGTCAATAGGCAGCCCGCGGGCCAAATCCAGACCACCAGATGCTTTTGAACAGACCCCAAAGTCTTTTTTTTTTTTAAACTTATTTATCATCATCATTTTTATCTGGAGCCTGGACCTTGACTATTCCTTGACCAAGACATTTGGACCTTGACAAAAAATAATTGACTACCCCTGTTCTAACTGAAGCCAAACAAAAGTTGGGTTATGTCAGTGCAGCTGAGGAGAATTTCTTATGTAGTTCAGGGTGTTAAAATGTTTTTTCTACTCATTCATTGGTTGGAGAGATATTTGCTTTACGGCCTGTTCAGGGTCATTTTAATGTACCTCAGCATTCATGGCATTTTGCCTTAAGGGGAATTATTGAATTCCTTTCATGAAGATGGACTATTCCTAACCTGGGGGTAGACTTCCACACACTTGAGCATTATATTCCAATTAGATTGATCTGTTGAATGCAAAAATTTTGGAGCTTTGCTATCACTGTTTTAATTTCATTGCTCTTTGGACAGTGAATTGATGCCCCATCCCACAGAAAACAGGACAGCATCACTTAATGGGCTGATAGAATCACTACAAGTCAGTCTGGCTATTTCCTGGGGGGGAAAATAGCATGTTTTATGAATAATCATTATACCACCGTTGACCACTATTGCTCAGCAGCAGGGATCTGTTCTACCATGCAGGTAACCGGAGATCAATTGTCCTGATGAGAAATCTCTCCCAGACTGAGATTATTGGAGGCATCATTTTTATCTCCTTTGAGCATGTAGCCTTGTATTGCTCTAACGAAGGAGCATGACTGGCTGGTTCAGGAGGGAGTTGCATTTAGGACAGGTCTACACTTCAAAAGCTGCACCCATGCAGCTGTGATGCTGTAGTGCTTTACTGAAGATGCTGCTGCGCTGATGGGAGAGCTTCCCCCATTAGTAGTGCTTAATTTGTGCCAGGGCTGAGCCCAGCACCTCTAGGCTTGGCGGTTCAGAGCTCCGGCTCCTCTAGGTTTGGCAGTTCAGAGCCCCGGCACCTCTAGCCTTTCCACATCAGTTATGAATGTAAAAAATTGCTTAAACCCTGGTACCTCTTTCACTACAAATTAAGCACTGCCCATCAGCATAGTTAATCCACCTCCGCGAGAGGCATTAGCTACGTCAGTGGGAGATGCTCTCACGTCGACATAGCGCTGTCTACACCAAGGGTTAGGTCGGTATAACTATATTGCTCAGGGGTGTGGATTTTTCACCCCTCCCACCCCCAAGTGGCATAATTATACCCATGTAAGTTTATAGCATAGACCTGGCCTTAGTCTCTTCTGGCAGAGGATGTTCCTATGATACAAGATCTAATCTGCACAGGGAGTGACAGCAGGATGGGTACATTTCTGTTCCACTTCGGAGATCTTGAGGAGATGGGAAGAAAGTTGATAGCCCCCAATATGACAAGCTCAGTAAAAATGGAGCAACACACTGAGTGTGAGTCTGATATTTCAGATTCATTATGTGAATAATGTGTGATGCGTAGGATATACTTTAGGACCGTGGAAGCTAGGAAAATCCACCCCCACAAAACATGCAGAAGAGTATGAGTACTGAGGCTAACCAGATTTCCACTCCCTTTGTTGGGTCTCTCCTTTCAGAGCACCGATGAACTGGACATCAGTGCAGGAGACATCATAGCAATCATCGCAGAAGGCGAGGATGGCTGGTGGACAGCAGAAAGGAATGGTCAACAAGGATTTGTACCAGGGTCTTATCTCGAAAAGCTTTGACAAAAAGATGCATCTACTTTAAGACCTTAAAAATACCTTATTCTCTAAAATGGCACACATGGTCGGCCAGGGCTCACCAAGAGGAGCCCATATCATGGTCTTCTAAGATTATCACTTGGAGCTAACAAATTGTCCATGCCTTTTTCTTTAGGCCTCTCTCCCCCCACACTGGAGTTTTCCCAGAGACACTGCAGGTGTTTCCCTCTTACAAGGGCTTTTTATCCCTTTGACTGTTCCATCAACATTGCATTGAACACATTCCATCAGCACCTCAAAGTTATGACAAGTATGGGAAAAAAACAAAAATTTCTCTGCACCCAAAAAAAAAATTGCTTATAAAAATGGAAAATGAGAAGTGTCCCTCAGTAAGTCTATCACCTCCTGATAGGCTTGGAGACACTCTTGTGCTAACCGTCATTCTCTACCAATTATCTTTTTCTTTATCTGCATAAATAGCATAGGCATCTTTGACAGATGTGTGGAATACGGGGATGGTGGTGTAGGTATGCTGTGCTCAGGATGAAGACATAGCAGGGTCTTGGCTATATGACACGAGACAGAAGTTCATGCAGTCCCTCTCCCCAGCCCCAAATGCATGAATGGGAGAAACGGGTAAGGATACTCCACCTATTTTATCATCAGAGCGACTAGGGCAAATCAAACACGAAACGCTGCTTTAAAGAACATTAAAAGGATTGTGCCATGCATTGAGCTAAAGAAGAAAACATAAGCCTTTCCACCCCACCACCAACTCCTCCTGCTATTAAACCCCAAGTCCTTTATTACTCCAGACTTGTGTGGAATCCAAAGGCAAAGAGATAAGGATAGACCCTGATCTTGATCTTTGTTGGACGTGGCCTTTTTTGATGGATTGTGTCATAACCTTAATATGATTTGTCATGTTTAAAAATAAGCTAAGTAAAGGCTTTCACTGGAGCTGTATTACCCAGAATGGCCTGTTGTGAGCTCATCGGGGAGCTGCCAATCTCGTGGTAGCCTTACATGTAATTGGCCTATATGTTATCTGATTTAATTTCTGCTCATCCCATCTCCCAGCCTACATTATCTTCTCCTGACCCCTTTCAGAGGCCCCTCCCCAATGATTTCCCGATTATCCCGATAACCCTCCTGCAGCCTCTGCATCTCCAAGATCATTGGGTCTGTCCTCGTTCCTTTTCCCTTCCTCACATTCATAAAGTATGAGTACAAAGTTCTCATAAGCAAAGCTGGCTATTTTGTACACTGTAGATCAATTTCTCCACAGCATTCCTACTCTATCAGGTGACTAGTATTTAGAAATACTTCCAAAATCCACAGTATTTACCCAATAGAGACCATAAGATTCTCCTTCAGTATTTAGTGACGCAGTACAAACCTTCGAGGATTTGCTTGGGGAATAAACTGCTTCCTAGGGACAGAATGAACTAACTGCCAAATTTTCAGATTTTAAAATCGAATCAAAGTCAATTTAAAGCACAATAATCACCATTAACAGATAAATCTTTTAAGTGAGGAGGCATTGTGGGTGTGGAGTGAGGAATTTAAAGCCGGAGAGAAATCTATAAGGACTGTTCCAGCATTTTAGTCAACAGGACTGTAGCATGTTAATGAACTAGAATCAGTCCATAGAAACCCATAGCAGATTTTATTCAGTTTTGTGCTGAGAAACCAAGTAGTGCAGCCCTTTTGGGGATCCTCTCTTGCACACACGTTCCCCCTCACTTGTCACCCCTTGCACTTCCCCCTCCGAGGAAGGCTTCCCTACAATTCCCCCCGCTCCTAAACCTGGTACACACAGGGCCGGCTCCAGGCTTTTGGCCACCCCAAGCAGCCAAAAAAAAAAAAAAAAAAAAATCTGCAATCGCGATCTGCGGCAGCAATTCGGCTCCAAGCGGGAGTGAGGGACCGTCCGCCAAATTGCCGCCAAATAGCTGGACCTACTGCCCCTCTCCGGAGTGGCCACCCCAAGCACCTGCTTGCCAAGCTGGTGCCTGGAGCCGGCCCTGGGTACACAGTACATCTAGAAGTGCCTTGAATGGGTGCTTACAGTTTTGTTTTAACATAAAACCCAAAGAGATGCAGTGATGGGCTGTTTCCCAGGGCTGGCTGTGGAAAGGCAGAGCATGAGTGACTGACAACTTCTCTGTGGGGCAGGGATTATCTTTGTTCTGCTTGTCCCTGATCAGGGCTTCTAAGCACTACCACAGTATAAATAGTAACAATAAAGTGCTCCTTACAGGTTGCTGATGCCAGGGACAGCCTTGTGTGGCCAGATCTGAATTGTATAACCTAAGAATCATGGAGAACAATAGGCCACAACTAGGGCCTGTACTGTATGCCAGTTGACACCTGCAATGTGGCTAGTCAAACAATTGTGTTGTAACCATCTTGAAATGAAACCTAAAGTATGAGTGATTTTAGATACTTGCCTCCTTTAATAGCAAGTCTTTCAGCCAGAATTGATGCAGGCAGACATTTTGTAGATTTCAATTAAAAAAAAAAAGTTTCCCTCAAGATCTTGTTTGATCTGTAAATAAGTAACACAGGTATTCAGTTAAGCCCACATTCTTCTTAGGGCTCAGAGGATTTCACCAAGCATGGGAGCACCCCTCCTGGTTACTACGTTGTCTGCAGCTTCTCTTGCTGTGGGCAAGGTATTACCTGCATCTCTGATCATGAGGTCATTACCAGTTTTGTGATGACTGCTATTCTCGGGCTCTTCTTGCCATTCCATAAAAGCATTTTATACTTTGCCATCTCCACCAGTCATTCCTTGATTAAGTGAAATAAATTATAGACTGAAGGAGTTATTATGTAGGTATTTATAATCTACCCATCGCTAAAGTATCTGGGCACTGGATGATAATTTGGGATAGCTCTGTAGGTGTAAAGGCAATTGCAATGGTCTCATGATTTATCTTCCCTTCTTTAAAGTGAAGGGCTTGGCTGATAATTGCTTACAAAAATATATGTAACTATGCAGTTCACCCCATCAACCTTGGCAGCATGTGTCAGAAATAGGACACTGAGGAACCAATCAAAATATCCCAGCCCCCTGAGCACAGGCAGTTTCTAGGAATCACCCACACCTGGTGCGTGGCCGAAAGGTTAAATTCCAGGTGCTGCATTGGGCTGGAGACAAAGTCTCACTAGAGCTGTGCAGAGCTTTCACAGCAAACCAAACATTCAGCAAAAGGAATATTTCACATTTGGTTGTGAATCTGCATATGTAACCCTTTTGCCTGTCTGAGTTGGCAGCAACAAGGGCCGGGTTCAGTATCTAGGGGCTTCGTTTCAATAACACAATGCAAAACCAGCTCGAGCCCCCACCCAGTGACCTGGCACAATTACATACCACCCCCCCGGGCACCTCTAAGAGGCAATATTTCCCCTCTCGCAAGCACGGAGTCGGAGTGTAGCAAAATCCTTTTAATAAAGGAGGGAAAAAATGTGGCATTATGTTGGGGATACACCACAAACAGGATTCATAGCAAAAGACCCACTCCCAAGTAAGTTTGGCAGTGTCCTTTTCCCATCAGGGTCTAAGTCCAGCAACCCAAAAATCACCCAAAAGTCCAACAATCCAAAAGTCTCTGTCCCTGGTCAGTGCAGCCCAAGAGTTCAAAAGTTTATCTGCAGAGTTTTACACGGGGGGGGGGGGGGGGCGGGAACAGGGGTGTTAAGGGGCACCTTATGTGGTCCAAGGCCAACTGCCCTGCCTCTCTGTGGGGTTCTGCTGCAGCCTTCACTGCAAGCCGCTCCGCTCCACCAGCGGTCCCATGAGCCATTCCAGCCATTCCACGAACTGCTCTGCTCCACCAGCCGCTGCACTCCACCAGCTGTCCCGTGAGCCACTCCAGCCATCCTGTGAACTGCTCTGCTCCACCAGCTACTCAGCAACATATCTTCAGCCCCCCCGCACTCAGTGATTTCAGCTCTTAAGTGATTTCAGCTTGTAGTAGGGGAACCTCAATGCTAGTGCACCCTTGGCCCAAAGTGAATTCAGCTCAGCAGCCTGTAAATAGACTCCTAATGGAATCAAAATTAGCTCTGATATTCCACAGTGGAGAGAGGAGAAGGTGCAATTGGTATTTCAGACTCTCTCAATTCACTGGGTTTTGGAACCTATGTCCCTTGTCTAGTGAATGCTACTTAGTTGATGGCAAGTTCCTCTGTCATAAAACAGTTCCATTGTCCTTAATTCACATAATCAGGGTAACACCACTTTATTCTTCCTGCCCCAATAACAGAGAAACTGGGGATCCCACAGCAGCCAAAGTGACCACTGGGCTGCTGTAGGCTCATGCTAGGCGGGGTGGGTGTGCCTATGCAAACAAGATCAGCCCCTGAAGTTCTTTTCCACAACTTGCCACAATTCACCACCAGATGTCAGGGTAGAGCTCATCCTGACTCTGCTTACACATATTACCCTATTTTCAGGGAAGAGAAAGGAACAGGCCTCAGTAAAAGTCACGTTTAATGTTTTGACCAGTTCTCATGTTTAAAAGCTTTTCAGAAAAGAAGTTTGTCCCAAAAGAGAAACTGTGTCAAAAAAAAAAAAAAAAAAAAAAAAAAAAAAAAGATGCCCCCCCCCCCCTCAAAAAAACCCCTTCCTTGACAAAAATAAAATCCCCTAGAAAAGGGGGGAAAGAATTAAAGAAAAGAAAAAAAGAAATTAACAGTGTATATATAAAATACTTTCATTTAGGCACAAAGTAACACTGACTTTTTCAGTTGGGAAACAGTCAATGAGTAAGAAAGTGGAGAAAATCCTATTTTCTGCCAATTTAATCCCCCCCCCCCCCCAACCTGGAAAAAAATGGGGGGGAGGAAGTAAAGTAAAAAAGTGGGAGAAAAGTTTTTTACTAAGATGGGAAAATTTCAAAAGAGGATTGTCCCTGCAAAAATTTCTGCAGGTAAACTGCCAATTTTCTGGCCATCTTTGTTAATCATCACCTTTTCTCTGATTGTTAAACTAACTTTAAAGCATCTTGTTTCACTGTTCTGGACTGTTAAACTTCTGGTCTCACCTGGACAGCATCACTGTTTAGTAAACTGGCTCCCTCCAATGGGAGATGCTAAAATGACAACTATTGACAAAGCTGTACAGTTTCAGAGTGAACTTTGTTTCATGGGACACTTGCAGCAAGCAGCACATTTCATCATGTAAGCTGTGTGACTGGGACTGAGTGGAGTTCTCCTTTCACATGCATGAATCTGTTCTCAGAGATGCAGGCTGCGAAATACCCAACACTCATGAGTTTGTCCACAGCTTCACAAGTGAGAAACTGCCAGTAGCACCACCGTAGCCTGTAGTGTAATTAAAGGGCAGGTACGCAATAAGTGTACTGAGCTGAGTTAGACTGTGCTCCAGAGGGTGGGGTTCTGTTTGCACAATAGACTATTATTCATTTTCTGGCCGGATATTCTCACACCTGTAACTATTAACCATAGATATCCTGACCAGTCCCTAAGAAACCTGCAGGCATCTCCAATCCACCCAGCTGACAGTGCCCCACCAAAGGGACAGGAAATACCAGGACACAGGACACCAGGACACACAGGAGCCGAATTGTAGCTCAGGGATTTAGTTGATTTTTGGTTCTGAATTTAAGTTTTGGCAAATAGCCCTATTTAGGGCGCATCACCTGACAGCCTGTTGAGTCTCTCCTTTGAGCACTTCCAAGCTAGCCATGAAGGTGTTGTCTTTACTACAAAGACAAGGTATATTCTTAATTTAAGGTAACTATCACATGGTAAAATCCTATTGAAAACAAAGCCAGGTGTAGTTTTCACACAAGTTAGCAGGCAGCAGTAACCTGAAGGTTCCCCCATATTCTTCAATTTGGGCTTTGTCTTCACTTTGCCAAAAGCATGTTTTTACAATGGGATCACTACTGCATACTATCTCCGTCACTGTAAAATCCTATTGGAGACAAGGGACAGTAGTTTTGACAGTGATGTAGCTAGGCAAGCTCAGTCATGGGTAGGGATATAGTTTCACCTCTTCCAGCTACCTTGTGGAAAAAACTACATGATGTGCCTTGTCTCCGGTAGGATTTTACAGTGAGATAACTACTATGTGACCACACAATCACTCTGTGTAGATTTCACAGCCTTTCCAGGAAAAGTCTCTCACTCAAGCTAGGTTAATTCCAGCAGCTGACTTGAGTTAATTCTGCCGTGAAGACACACACTTAGGGTACGTCTACACTGAAATTAGGCACCCGCAGCCGGCCCATGCCAGCTGACTCAGGTTCATGGGGCTCGGGCTAAGGGGCTGTTTAACTGCAGTGTAGATGTTCAGGTTTTGGCTGCAGCCCGGGGTTCTGGGACCCTGTGAGATGGGAGGGTCCCAGAGCTCAGGCTGCAGCCAGAGTGCCTACACCGCAACTGAACAGCCCTGCAAGCCCGAGTCAGCTGGCACAGGCCAGCCACGGGTGTCTAACTGCAATGTAGACAACGGTGCAGTCTTTTAACTAGAATACCCACGGCATTTTAATTATTGCCAGAAGTTCCTCACACCTCTTGCATTTCAGACTAATATTTCCTACCTCTTTACTGTCTCCCTTGTAGCAGGTCCAGAATCCTTCCAGATAAGGTCACCTACCTGAAAGTCCTTCTGAAACCCAACAAGATACTACTGAGGGCCATGGTCCTCTGCCCATAAAACCCTGATGAAAGGAAGGTGCAGACAGCACCTTCTCTTATACTGGCTGTCTGAGCATGCTTCCTCCACACAGTTCTCCAAGCCCTGGAATGAAGGGCTGAACTAGAGCCTGAGCAATATCCAGCTGGGGTGCCCCAGAGTGGGAGGAATGTGTATGGGGTCATGGTCTTGGTGCAAGATATGCAGAGGGCACAGGTCCCTTCAACCTGTCAGGAGCTAGCCAGAGGCAATTACTGCACAGGTGCTGCCAGATGTTAAAGGACAAGCCACATGCTTTCTGGGCTTTTTGGAAAGCTGCCAAGAGAGAGAAAGCACCAGCAGGCTTTTCCCAGGCCAGGCATCTCATTTCCAGAGGGAAGGAGGTGGGAACCGAAGAGATGCTTCTTTAGGGATCCTCAACTCAGCAGCCAGTGGATCTTCAAGTTGGCTGATGGAACTATGGAGCTCTGCAAGAGTCCAGGTTCCTGGAACCCTGTCCTGCTCCCAGGAAGCCAGCCAACTCTCTCTATTCCAGACTGACAGGCGGTCACATGCTCCTCTTATAAAGAGCACAGAGATTCTCACTGAAATATGGCAAATCCTGCATTACGTAGGACAGGGGTGACCAACCTGTGGCTCCAGAGCCACATGCGGCACTTCAGAAGTTAATATGCGGCTCCTTGTATAAGCACCGACTTTGGGGCTGGAACTACAAGCGCCACCTTTCCAATGTGCGGGGGAGGGGGCTCACTGCTCAACCCTTGCCTCTGCCACAGGCCCAGTCCCCACTCCCCCCCTTCCCATCCTCTCCCCTGAACCTGCCATGTCCTCGCTCCCCGCCCCTCCCCCCAGCCTCTTGCATGCCACGAAACAGCTGATCAGGAGGGAGGAGGAGGTGCTGATCGGTGGGGCTGCCGGGGGGCAGGGCCGCCCAGAGGCTTCAGGGGGCCTGGGGTCTTTGGTGGCGAGGACTCCTTCCGCTCCGGGTCGTCAGGGCACTTCAGCGGCGGGGCCCGGAGCGAGTGAAGGACCCGCCGCCGAAGACCTGGAGCAGAAGGAGCCCCCGCCATCGAATTTCTGCCGAAGACCCGGAGCGGAAGAAGCTCCGGGTCTTTGGCAGCAGGTCCTTCACTTGCTCTGGGTGTGATCGGTGGCACTGAAGGACCTGCTGCTGAAGACCCACCGAAAACTCTTGTGAGGGCCCAGGGCAAGTTGCCCCACTTGCCCCCCTCCCCCTCCCGGCAGTCCTGCCAGTGGGTGGGAGGCACTGGAAGCAGGAGTGGGGGGAAGTTGATGGGGGGGAGGCTGCTGACATATTACTGTGGCACTTTGGCAATATACAGTGGTAAAGCCTGGCTCCTTCTCAGGCTCAGGTTGGCCACCCCTGACGCAGGGCATCAAGCCAGCCAGCCCTGTCTTTGTAATGAGCTCAATTTCAAACAGATACATAGCTAAACAGAGTAAGAATAGGAAGTTCAGAATAAAAAAAAAGAAAAAGGAGTAAGTACTTGACCACAATGGTTCCACAATAGTCCTTGGACAATGAGCAGCATATCCTTTAACTAATGGGTTTCGGTTTGGGGTGCGGGGGGGGGGGGGCGAACCACCACAGAGTTATTTATAAAATACAGTAATAAAAAGCAACAGACATGTGGGTGGAAGCAGCTGGCTCCCATCACCCCTGTTATTAAAGAACCAACAACATGTGCAGTGCTCTACAAGACATAAAGGCAGCCCCTCTCCTGAACAGCTGGTCTAACAGTTTCCTTTTAGTGGAGGGAGCTAGAAGTGTTTCCAGTGAGTTTTTACAATCACCTCTGCCTAAGAAAGCACCTTACACAGCAGATTAGTTGAGCAGCTCTTGTTACAGTTAGCAGAAATGCAATAGGGTAACTACATAAGACACCCCAACTGTTTGCCACCTCAAAAGATGTTACCTGAGGCAAAGCTGAGGGTAATACACTCAACTTCCTTCAGCTTTAGTGAGAACAGAACATGCGAGCAAGACATGAACAAAAACAGCTCCTACCTTATCTGTCTTCTTTCCTTATTAGCCAGAAATTTTTTTACCCCTTCATGGTAAAAGCATCTTTGCCTCCTCTGAAATCTTTCTCTGGAAGCTGTTTCCCTAGTGGAGACTCCTGATTAAATCAGGAAACTAACTGATTGCTATATACAGCTTAAGTGAAAGCAGCTGGTGATCAACGTGCATTTCATTATGAGCTAGGCCTCAAGTGATGCTTACTTCAGGCCAAAAGGAAGGGGGGGGCTAAGAGCAGCTGAGCCTGAGCACTAGCCTATGGAATAGCTGATATTAACATACACTTCCAGGGTGTGATGTACGTGTAGAATTGCATTTGTTTTGTTTCTCTTGCAGGGAAGATGTCCTGTGCATAAATCCAGCAGTTTGGTGTACGTTGAGTAGGGTGTCAGCCAGCTGCTCACACAGCATCTGCTAGCGGAGAGCTGCTGCCCCTGTCATCAGGGCTAGCAAGCTGGCTCAACTACAAGTTTAGAGTAGCCAAGCTCCAATAAGTGCACTTCATGCAGTTTGCTGTCCACTCCTTCGCTGAAAGCTCACCATTAGCCTTTAGCCCAGGCTAGTACCAAATTTGAAGACCATAAAACAGACAAGTTGTCAGGGCTTGAAAAATCAGCCACTACTCCTACATAGCAACTTGTTTCTTACTATCCCTTACAGCTGCCATAGGAGGTAATACTTATAGCACTGGGCAACTAAGCCCTGTTAGAGATAAGACATTGCAGGCTGTTAATTAGCAAAACTGAAAGCAAAAGTAGGATAAGTTACTGTTGTTCTGCCAACACCACTCACCGCCCTTTTGAATGCAAGGAAAAACTGTACTCAGCTGCTGTTATATTGCACCTGCACTGAGCATGATCAGCATATTTAGCACCAGTAAGGAGACAGGAGCTGGGCTTTTGCCTCACTCCCCCTTGGCCAATGAAAGCGGCTTTCACAGAACATTGCCTAAAGATGACCTGCAAAAGAAAATTAAAAATTGGGCTTGGGTCCTTCTTTGCTTCTTGTAAATCACATGGCTGAAAGGTGTTGTGGGTGGGGTTTTTTTCTTCCAAATGATGGGGAAGGACTTTGGCTTATTCTTCTACATTAGAAATTCACGTCCTGCTGAACTAGTGAAACAATATCACAAGTATCAAAAAAGACAAAGCAACTTTTAAGTTACAACAATTTAAACTGTTGTTTTTGGTTTGGTGGCAAATATTTAACTCCAATGATCAATTCACATTTTGGATAAAGGAAGTCTTTGTTATAGATTCAACGTGTTGACTCCCTTCAGTTAAGATGTTAACACTAATAACACTGCTCCTAAGCCAAAATGCTTCTGAAATAATTCTGGATCACTGAGAATGAAAATTATGCTTAAAATTGTTGATTGGCTCTAGTTTTCAAGATATGCTATTGGGTCAGTATATACGACCCTTGACTTGGGAATGGTGGAGGATAAGTGAGTTATAAAGGGAAGGGATCTCAATTTAAACCAGAAATGACTAAAATACATCTTTGACTGGATCTATGAATAAATCTATGACTGGGTTTGGACAGTACTTGCTTTTTAGGCAAAACAATGAATGATGCAATCTGAAGCTGGTATTGCATCATACATGATATGAATCGCATCATGTTATTCCTAGAAGTCATGGATGATGCAATCATAACGAAGCTTACATCATTCTGCTGAACAAATTGCCCTATATCAGCTCTAGAAATCATACAGTGTCGTGCTCTCTTATTTGTCAGTGTTTGATTTTGCAAAGGGACACATTTCTGTTTAGCCAAAGTGAGCAGAGATGCCTCGTACTTGTGTGAACAGTGCAGATAACTTCTGCTATGTTTGTGGTGAAGTGACTTTTGCATCACAAAAGCGCAGTATAACCACTATGGTTAAGAAAGCCTATCACCTTTATTTTGGCTGCAAAATTGGAGATCAGGACGAGAGGTGGGCCCCACACATATGCTGCAACACTTGTGCAACAAATCTTCGCCAGTGGTTGAACAGGAAAAGGAAATCTATGCCTTTTGCAGTGCCAATGATTTGGAGAGAGCCAACAGATCATACCAGCAATTGTTACTTCTGCATGGTGCCTCCAGTTGGGAAAGATGTGTCAAAGAAGAAAAAGTGGACTGTGCATTATCCAAACATTCCATCAGCTATACGCCCAGTACCCCACGGAGAAGGACTGCCGGTTCCTGATGCACTAGAATCATTCTCACTTGAGTCAGACGAGGAAGAGGAAGAGGATGAAACTTCTGGTTCTGAACCATCAATGTCACAGGACCCACATTTTCTCCCATCCTCCTCCTCTGAACCACACCTCATAACACAAGGTGAACTGAATGACCTTGTCAGGGATTTGGAACTACCCAAGAGTAAGGCAGAGCTGTTGGGCTCCAGACTACAGCAGTGGAATCTCCTGGCAGGTGATGTTAGGGTTACCATGTTCCGTGACCGTCAAAAGGATCTTGTCCCATTCTTCTTCATGTAAGGTGATCTTGTAGCCTGCAACAACATCGATGGTGTGATGGCAGCCCTCAACATCGTTCACGATCCGGATGAGTGGAGACTGTTCATTGATTCATCGAAGACGAGTCTTAAAGCTGTTTTACTGCATAATGGCAATGTTTTGCCATCAATTCCAGTTGGTCATGCAGTCCATATGAAGGAAACCTATGACAACATGAAACAACTTTGAGGATACACAAAGTATTGCTGTTTTCTCTGCGAATGGGATAGTCGTGCAAGAGATTCCCACTACATCAAGAAAGATTGGCCACTCCGACAGTCATTGGAGCCTGGGAGGAAAAGTGTTCAGCATCCACCACTTGTTGAATCAAGAAGATTTTGTTACCACCCTTACAAATCAAGCTGGGTCTGATGAAGAACTTTGTCAAGGCCATTGACAAAACACAAGCAGCTTTCAAGTACCTCCGTGGAAAATTTCCAAGGTTAAGTGAAGCTAAGATAAAGGAAGGTGTCTTTGTTGGTCCTCAGATTTGTGAACTTCTTCGAGATGATGCATTTGACCATGCACTGCGTGGCAAGGAAAAGACGGCATGGAAAGCCTTCCAGTTAGTGGCAATAAATTTTCTCGGAAACAACAAGGCAGACAACTACAGGTTGTTGGTGGAAAACCTCCTCAAGGCATACAAAAGCCTTGGTTGCAACATGTCACTAAAGATAAATTTTTTGCACTCTCATCTAGATTTTTTTCCACCGAAGTGCGGAGCAGTGAGCGACAAGCACGGCGAGCGAATTCACCAGGATATTGCAACAATGGAGAAACGCTATCAGGGCAAATGGAGCCCATTAATGCTTGCAGACTATTGCTGGACAGTGACAAGAGATGCTCCATCTAATGAATACAAGAGACAAGCCAAGAAGCACCGAGTAGACACTGAATAGGACTAAACTATGTACAGAATAGTTTTTTGCCTTTTGTTTCCTAATAAATTTTATTTATATAACCATTTTGCTGATTTTTAAAGTGTTACATAGACAGGACAGGTGAAATATTATCATGTAAAGCAACCATAAACACATGAAAAGACCTAGGTTTACAATTTATGATTAAAACTCTACTATCTACACAATATACATAGACATAAAATGTAAAAACTTAAATATCTTAGAAACAGTAGCCAATCAGTTGTTTTAATTGTCATATTTGAATTCAGCACATCAAAATACATAATAAATAGCACATTTTATCTCTGAAGCAGACGACTTCTCAAAAATTGTAGACCAGTGTAATAAAAACAACAAGGAGTCTGGTGGCACCTTAAAGACTACTTAACACTTATAATAAACATCCCTGAGACCTCCCAAATGTTCTCCAGGAAACACCAGACTTGACATTCTTGATATTTCTAAAGACAAATACCAAACAGAATTTTGCTCCTAGTGGGATGATCTGTTTATCCTCAGGACTCTTTAGGCAAAAGAGCATACAAGTGCATTATTAAAAAAATCATTTGGGATCCCAAAGAATCCTTGAAGTCGAAAGGAGTTTTACTACTGAGTTCAGTGAGAGCAGGATCAGGTCCTATGACATGCATTTTACACACAGCTTGTATGGTCACAGCTATGCAACCAGCACCATAATTCAGTTAGCCCCCAAAACTGAGTTAAGGCTGAGTGGGCAATATTAAGTGAGAGCTTTACTGGTATTTTAGTTTGATCAAACTTCCTTTGACTTGATTGCAGAGAGGTTAGCTTTCCTCCCCACCCCTCTGTATTTGAGGATACAAGCACACAACACAGTTAGAAAAAAAAAATCTAACATATTTCCAACTAACATTTCCTGCAAGTGCAGAACTCTGTGTGGGCTATTTAAAGAATCCAAGCAAAGCATTTTAATAAAAAATTACTTGCACTGTGACTTTGGGCAAGTCACTAAAATCTCTCTGTGCCTCAGTTTCTCCAGCTGTAACATGAGAATAATAATGCTTCCTCAATTTTGTAAAGCACTTTTAGATTAGCCTGCCTATAGGCTTTTCAGGTGGTAAGTATCATTGTTATTGTTTAACCCCAAACTCAGTCTAAACAAGCTGTTTTTTTGTGGTGGCTGGGCTGATATTTGCAGTGGAAAAGCTGGTACAAAAGAAGGCCATATTATCCTCTGTACATGATGCCCTGGCTTGTTTTGTAACAAGATTAGATGGTTCTTAGGAAGGGGGTTGCACATATGAGATACCATTTACTTGGAGTGGGGGAGGGAATTTTGTACATTCCCTTCCTCTTTGCCAGTGTCCAACAGCTGTGTCTAAGAAAGAATTGTTTGGACGTTCTAAGCTGGAACAGTCAGTGTAGAAGCTTCTTGGGAAAGTGGTGAACTTTAACCTTCCCAGGATAAGAACGTTAACACAAGCGTGAATGGAAGAGCCTTCAATGCACTGATAGACATGAGAAAAGCTTTGTCTTTAGAAAAGGAGTGCAGGGTCCTTCTTGTGTCTCAGCCCATTGAGAGGAACCAAGACATGAGTGACAATGACTTTGTTCGGCTAAAGTTTTTTTTTAATACGGTCACTGCTTGATTCAGCCAACATGTGGGGGATACAAAAACAGAGAGAAGCCCTGCTATTAGAGATATAAGGAGTCTTGATAAATACCCACACCCTGCCAGAATGGGGGGTGGGGAGGGAGCAGGGACAGGGCCCTGTGCCAACTCCTTTAACCAAACACACATCAGGGCAGGCACCACCTTTGATCTGTGTCCTTTTTTAGAGCTGGTTTCTCCCATTTTCTCCCCACCTCACTGGTGTATCATCCTGTGTCCTGGCAGGAGTGTTAATTAGACCTTTCGTTGCTGCTGACCCACCTTGTCTCCCAAGCAGGCTTCAGGTATAGCAACACAGCCAAGCTGAGAGCGAGTTGGGTTCTTAAAGTGCATTGAAGTGCCGTGCAGTTACTGTAACACTCTTCACTTGCAGGGCTAGCATGTCCTACAAATCCTGGAAGTGTGTACAAACAGCAGTACTCCATTGTGCTTTCAGTGGGGGTTTGGGAAATCAGCTGTCCTCTGGAAAGAGGTTTCCTGACAGCTATGTATTTTAGGCTGAAAGTAACACTGTACCCCACTTATGGACTCCTCCTGACTGACAGAAATGTGTGTGTGTGGGGGGGAGAGCTGGGGCCTAAAGGAAGACAAATGAGAGCATGGAGGGAGATGTAAACAAGATGGACAGCTCACAGCATTGCAGCTGTAAATCACTTGCTGGGCCCAATCCGACAAGATGATGACCTGCTGCTTGAGTGGCCTCCCCTCCCTCCCACTCCTCTGGCAATAGGGGATGTTCAGGCTCCTTTCATGATTGGTCTGAGGTCTCCCTTTTGCAAAAGAAAAAAAGAAGCTTTTGGAAGCTGTAAGAGAGCCTGAAGGAAAACTGCTCTCTGCAAGCATTATCCTACTAAGGAAACAGCATGCTCCCAGCCTGCCTGTTTGCTGACAAGGCCACATAGTGCCCTCTCTCCATATGGAGAAAGAGAGCAGGTGACCCATAGCTTAAAGAAAAGCTGCATCCATCGCTGGCCTTTCCTGCTTTCATTAGAACTTCCTTCGTCACCCTTGACAGCAGAAGGCTGCAGCCTTCCTGCTGGAAGGAGCAGTAACACAAGGATGGGTTTCTCTAAAAACATGAATGGAAACATTAGACAAAACTTTCTGATTATAAAGGACAGGTAAGCAATGGAGCAGATTACCAAGGGAGGTTGTGGAATTCCCGTCACTGAAGGTGTTTAAGAACAGGTTAAACACCTGTCAGGGATAATCTAGGTTTACTTGGTCCTGCCTCTGTGCCAGGGGCTAGACTAGATAAACTTGAGATCCCATCCAACCTTACATTTCTATGATTAAATTTTAGTAACTAATCATGTAGCTCCCTAAGGTCTGGTCACTGCCGTTTCCCTACTGGCTCCATCCCCACTGACGCTGAAACTGATTTATCACAGGCCTTGTCTATACTGCAAAACAGACCTGTTACTGAACACAGGTGCCAGGCACCTGGTTTAAGCTGAACTGGCACTGAACAAAGTTTGGATTTGTCTACACTTACAGTGAAGGCCTGTTGAGCACTGTCCGCTACACCGATTGCTGGCAACGTTCAGTAACAAACATTTGTTGTAGTGTATTCAAGGTCTCAGTGTTTGCTTGGTCCATGTGGAAAATGCAACAGTTTCAAATCCATGTTTAAAGGCAAATTCCTGGACTAGGTCCTTGCCTATTGTGGTTTAAAAGTGACTCTTAACCAGGATGTTAAAGTGATGCCTCTTCCATGGGTACTGTGCAGGCAAACCGAGGTGGAACAGTGTTAGTAGGACACAATGCGTTAGCCGGGTTTGCTCTAAGGACTGAGCCACATGAGTAGGGCCCTACCAAATTCACGGTCCATTTTGATCAATTTCACGGTCATAGGATTTTTAAAATGGTACATTTCCTGATTTCAGCTATTTAAATCTGAAATTTCACGGTGTTGTAATTGTAGGGGTCCTGACCTAAAAAGGAGTTGTTGAGGTTCACAAGATTGGGGGGGGGGAGAGGTTGCATTATTGCTATTCTTCTGCACTGCTGCTGGTGGCGGCGCTGCCTTCAGAGCTGCAGAGCTGTAGCTGCTGGCCGGGAGCTCAGCTCTGAAGGCAGAGCCACTGCCGGAAGCAGCGCAGAAGTAAGGGTTGCATGGTATGGTACACCGCCCAGCTCTGTAGTCAGCACAGAAGTAAGGATGGCTATACCATGACCCCCGAAAATAACCTTGTGACCCCCCTGCAACTCCCTTTTGGGTCAGGACCCCCAATTTGAGAAACGCTGGTCTCCCCCCCATGAAATCAGTATAAGTGTAGGATAAAAGCACACAAAAGATCAGATTTCATGGTCTGTGATGCATTTTTCATGGCCATGAATTTGGTCAGATCCTACACATGAGCCTTGCTGTAGAAGCATCTGTGCAGCCAAAACTAAGTGTATTGTTTGAGCATGTATCCCATGTGGAGCTAAAAGACCCAGTTTTTCATTCTATGCCCTGGTAGCAAGGGAGGTAGGGGCTAGTGAGTGTTCATCATATTTAAGACTCTAGAGATAGGGGCTGCTGTATATCAAAGGTGACATATCTAGGGTGAAACCGGCCCTACATAGCCTTTGTACAATCCCACCCTGAATCGCCTTGCGGCTCTGCGCTCATTTCACTTTGACAACTTGTTTCTCATCTACAGCAAACTACTTTTGCAGACTTCCCCTGACAAAGCGAGAGAAGGTCCAAGCCCAAAATCCACTCACAACCTTCCCCAGAAGGTGCTCAGCCACGGTCTGGGTCAGCTAAGGAGAGTGGGTGGGGTTGGGGAAGGGCACTGCCCACGTATCACTAAAAAACCTCTAAAGTAAGACCTACCAGGAAAATCCCCTCCTGGGGATTATCGTTATTGTGCAGTGTGATCACAGCAAATGCGCTGCAGGGAATGAAACGTGAACCTTTTTCTCCCCCCCTATTTTAGTTGTGGTTAAGGAAAAATCTTTTTGGAAGAAGTGCTATGGCCGGGGAGTCTATTTCGGTGGAGGGGATCCTGTGAAATAGGGCAGCAGTAACAGCCAGCTGGGAACCATCATCTTTCCCAAAGAAGAGTAGACAGTAGCACCAGCAAAATCCTCCTGACAAAGGACGGTTCATAGGCCATATCTGCACCCAAGAAATATGGCGTGCTAACTGCTTTGTGATCCCCAGCATGTCTAGGACATGCTACACATTCACATTCCTAACAGTGCACTGGCCTCACAGCCACTCTCTGGATTAGACTTGCTTGGAACAAAGCTAACCACACCGTGTGTTGGCATAACTGGTCCAGATGGACAGCAACAGCCAGGGCAAGCAGTATCTTGAGACGATGAAGGACCACTGCCATAACAATTGGTCGAGCCTGGCATAGGAGACAGGCGCCGACTTCCACTGTTCCCGGTGGGTGCTCTACCCTCCCCCCCACCCCTAGCCCCACCCCTACACTGCTCTCGCCCCACCTCCATTCCACCCCTTCCCCAAAGTCCCCTCCCCTGTCCTGCCTCTTCTCTGCCTCCTCCCCTGAGCGTGCAGTGTCCCCACTCCTCCCCCTCCCTCCCGGAAAGTCTTAAGCACCACCAAACAGCTGTTTGGCAGCAGGAAGTGCTGGGAGGTAGGCAGAGGAGCAGGGACGTGGTGTGCTCAGGGGAGGGGGAGGGGGAGGAGGTGGGGCGGGGGGATGAGAGGAGCTTGGCTGCCGCTGGGTGTGGAGCACCCACTAATTCTTCTCCGTGGGTGCTCCAGCTCCAGAGCACCCACGGAGTCAGCGCCTGTGATGGGACACCTCTCCCTTTAGGAAGAGCTATACTGAACACAACATTCACTCCCTTCCCAGCCTGATGTGCTTCTGGACAGCACCATGAAACTCATTGGGGAGAGATGTGGAGAAGACCAGCTCCATGAACTGTTTGGAACAGCTGGCCCAGGAGAAGGTGGGCACATTCCTGCAACCCCCAGATCTGGAAAGAGCCCCAGGGGGTTGTGCTGGGAACTCTGCAATAGATGCGTAGAGGGCAGTGCATCTGCAATGGTGCAGTACAGTACAAGCATAGACATCAGGCAAAACTTACACTGAAGCCTCACAACTGGAGTGTACCTATTGCATCATGGGCACTTACGCTAGGACTAGACCAAAGGGTCGGTTCTCTGACAGATACAGTCTTGGTGTACGTAGCAAATAGCTGAACTCTCAATTAAGGAGCACGAGTGCAGTGCTGCCAACTCCCATCATCTCTTCCCTCCCCCAAGTCAGCCCCTTTACAGACCAGTGTCACCAACTCAAGCCAGACGAGTGACAAAGCAAATCCAAGGCTCAGAGTGCTACAGAGGGTGTTGCATTCACTTTCACTAGGCTAGAAACATATTAGTAATTTATGTGTTATCCTATTTCCCATTGTCTAAGTCGGCTGGTATCCTATCATCCACCATCTGTGTGTTGCCCTGAGCAACGGGCATATACGGTTTCCATTTTATAGTTAATTGTGTTTTGTTCAGTTAATTTCTAAGGTTGGGAAGTTCTGTTTTGTACTGGTGCCTTGAGCTGGCAGCTGACTATTATTTTTAAAGACAGCCTGAGCGTATCCAAATTTTCATTAAAATACCACCCCAAAGACCTTTCCATCACCTCAGTATGACTAGAGGAAAGAGGGCATCCCTGAGAAAGTGCAGAGATCAGCACAGAGAGGATTAATGAGAGGGGTTTTTAAAAGGGATTTGAAGGAATGGTGCTTATTGTGTGGAGAACTGGCAGCTATTCCAGCCCTAGAAGTTGTCTAACACACACAATATGAAATTGAGCAAAAACTCTGTAAGGGCCAGATGACAATTTGCAAGCATTCATACAAACATGCAGGTCACAATATATTACTCAGTAAGGACCTGATCCAAATCCCACTGGTATCAAAAGAAAGGCCCCTAGTGGAGTTCGGTGGGCTTTGGATCAGCACCTAAGGGTTTGCCTACACAGCACTTTGGAGCAAGCTGGAATGAGGCTCCCAGCCCAAGCCACAACTTTAAAGCACTGTCAATACAGCTATTTTTAAGAGCATTAGCCAAAGCACCACTAGCTCAAGTCAGTGACAGGGGTTGGGAGGCTCACACCAAAATGCTGTGAAATTTATTCTACAAGACTTATACAATTTCAAGGTTTATTAACTGCTGCACTACCAAGACTACCTTCACTGCTATTATGACTGACTGTGTGCAGGGCCAGCTCCAGGCACCAGCAAAACAAGCAGGTTCTTGGGGTGACACATTTTTAGGGGTGGCATTCTCGTGCGGGCCATCATAGGCGCCGACTCCGGGGCATGGGGAAAAAGTGCCCCCGCCATCCCAGCTTGCCTCCACTCTGCCTCCGCCTGCTCCCCGAGCGCGCCGCCGCCGCTCCGCTTCTCCCCCCTCCTTCCCAGGCTTGCCACGTGTGAAACACTTGTTTTGTGCAGCAAGGCTGGGAGGTAGGGAGCGAGGAGAAGCCGAGTGGCGGGCGCTCGGGGGAGGCAGTGTTAGTGGAGCAGAGGTGAGTTGGAGCTGGGAGCGGTTCCTCTACCCCCCGTTACTTCCTGCGCCTCCCCACCCTAGCTCACCTCCACTCCGCCTGCTCCCCTGAACGTGCCGCTGCTCCGCTTCTCTGCCTTCCCTCGCCTGAGAGGGATGGAGGAGAAGCGGAGCAGCGGCGTGCCCGGGGGAGCAGGCGGATCGGAGGTGAGCTAGGGTGGAAGGTCGCAGGAGGCCCGCCGGAAGCAATGGGGGTGGGAATGTGGCACGCCCAAGGGAGGAGGCGGGGCTGGGGATTTGGGGAAGGGGTTCGGAAGGGGTGGAGTTGGGGCAGGGCCGGGGGACATGAAAAAAGGGAGGGGGGGGGGGCGGCCAAAATTTTTTTGCTTGAGGCGGCAAAAATCAGAGCCGGCCCTGACTGTATGACAGCCACTTATCTTTAAGATCTCATTTGAGGCCTTGAGTATTAACGATCCCACAACAGACCTCACTCCTTTATTCTCACAAACCAATTTTGTATTTAGTTTAATATTACATTGAGCTTGTTAGAAGAAAACCAGCATGTAAAGATTGCCTGTTTAACATGAAGTTTGCATGTCTGATAACTGCTGATTGGACTGTAGCTGCACAGGGAAGCACTGACTCTTACATTAAATTGTTTGAAGCCGACAGTGCATGAACCTTCACTGTAAAGTATTTAAAAGTCATTTTAACAGCGGTAAGCCTCTCCCTTTAAATGTAGAAAACATCACAAGTGAAAAACTTAAAGTGATGCTACCCTAATGCCCACAGCTGTTGACAAGATGCTTCACATCAAGTTAAGACTAGTCTACACTGAAAACTTGCACTGGCATAGCTATGTCTCTCAGAGATGTGAAAAATCCACACCCCTGAGAGATGTAGCTGACCTAACCCCCGCTGCAGACAGCACAATTCTTTTGTTGACCTATCATCTTTTAGGGAGTTGGATTAACAACAAGGCCAGGAGAACCCCTCCCATCCCCGTAGCGAGTGTCTGCACTGAAGCACTACAGTCCTACAGCTGCAGCTGTGCTGCTCTTGCATTGTAGTTTAGAAATAGCCTCAGGCTCATTGCTGGTGGCAGGCTGGATTAGGCTTGTTGCCGTGCTCCAGGTAATGTAAGTGTGTGTGTGTAATTCTTCACAGCAACTTCTCCTCTGCTCTCCACATTAATAATCTACATTGTTCCTTCAGCATAAGGCACCAAAACTGGGTGTGTAGATGAATTATTCTTTCCAGTTGTGCAGTCAGGGTGAATTCAAACATACATACCAATATCCAGTTTAATCGGGAACACTGTAGTACTATCTAGGGACAAATACACTTTTTTTTTTAAACTCTTCTCCATTCCTGCAAAAAAAATTTAGAATTCCCACTGTTGCTATCACAGGTTTAGCTCCAGTAAGGTGGTATCAACAGTAGGAGTGGTTGTGTGAGAGGGCTCCAGGCAGCTGTCTGTCCTTACTGTGTCATCTGACCATGATCACTTAGACCAGGGGTGAGCAAACATTTTGGGCCGAGAGCCACATCTGGGTGGGGAAATTGTATGTAGGGCTGGGGCAGGGGGTTGGGGTGTGGGAGGGAGTGCGGTGTGCAGGAAGGATCTCAGGGCAAGGAATTAGGGCAGAGGAGGGGTGCAGGGTGTTTGAGGGGGCTCAGGGCAGGGGGTTGGGGTGTGGGAGGGAGTGCGGTGTGCAGGAAGGATCTCAGGGCAAGGAATTAGGGCAGAGGAGGGGTGCAGGGTGAAGGAGGGGGCTCAGGGCAGGGGGTTGGGGTGTGGGAGGGAGTGCGGTGTGCAGGAAGGAGCTCAGGGCAAGGGATTAGGGCAAAGGAGGGGTGCGGGGTGCTTGAGGGGGCTCAGGGCAGGGGGTTGGGGTGCAGGAGGGGTGTGGCAGGGGGCTCAGGGCAGGGGGTTGGGGTGCAGGAGGGGGCTCAGGGCAGGGGGTTGGGGGCAAGAGGGGTGTGTGGTGCAGGCAGAGGGCTTAGGGGAGGGAATTGGGAGGCGGGGTGCAGGAGCGGTTTGGGCTCTGGGGTGGCAGCCTGCCCTGGCCCCATACCGCACCGCTCCAGGAAGCGCTGCGGCCCCTGGGGGCGGAGGGCTCTGCATATGCTGCCCTTGCTGTGCCTCCAGGTACCTCCCCCGAAGCTCCTATTGGCTGCGGTTCCCCATTCCTGGCCAATGGGAGCTGGGGGGGGGGCGGTGCCTGGAGGCAAGGGCAATGAACGGAGCCCATTGCGCAATGGGGGGCAAGCCCGCGGGCCAGATCCAGAGCCCTGAGGGGCCAGATCCGGCCCATGGGCCGTAGTTTGCCCACCCCTGAATTAGACAATAGAGTGGTAAAACATGCCTGAACACTGCCTATACTATGTTCCACTGTTGCTACAACTAGGACAGTTGAATTGGAAGTGAATTACAGGTCCTTGTTTTTATACCAAGAAAATTAGGGTTTACTGTAATCCAGTTATCAGATAAATATCTTTGATGGACTGAACATTGTCCAAGAGGAACCACTTGATATAAAAATGGTAATGGGATATGCAAGTATTACATAGATACACTACTCTGATTAAACTAACAATTAAGCAAAAGGTACAACAAGCTGCCTGAAGGGAAAGAATTATCAACATGCAAAGAAAACTGAGTAACCAGTTATAGGCAAGGTGGGTAAGATAATACCTTTTATTGAACCCACTTCTTCTAAAACGTGTCTCCTTCACTAACAAGAAGTTGGTCCAATAAAAGAGATTACCCCATCCACCTTGCCTCTAATGTCCTGGGACCAACATAGCTACATCACTACTGCAAATATCTACAGCTATGAAGTCATATGTAAAGGTAGATTGGCTCTCTGCAAATTCCTACCCAGATTCCTCCACAGTAGTGACATGTTAATTGAAAGAAACTAGAAACTCTCTCACTAGGAATGCATGAATACAAGGAGATATTGTGACAGGAATGATTAAGCTTCTTATTTTAATGTACTGAAGTTGAAAAATAAGATGGTCTTTCATAGGTTCCCAGACCAGAAGGGACCCTTTGTGATAATCTAGTCTGACTTCCTGCATGACACAGGCCATAGAATTTCCCCAAAGTAATTCCATTTTACACTCGTATCAAAGACGATGCCATGCTTAAATGGTAATGAGGGCAGCACTCTCACCTTTACTCTAGGAGTGTAAACAAGCCAGAAGAGACAAGCAAAGGACAAGTGGGGAGGGAAGACAAGCCTGAAATGGGATATGCAACTCAGACCAAGAAAGAGAATTGTCAATACCGGGGCAGGGACAGGCAGCCAGCCCAGAGCCCATAGGAACACAGATTTGTGCTACGGCTGAAATCAACTGCATCCGTAAGCTGGAATGGGGAGGAAACAGGAACAGCAGCACAGTCAAAGCTGAGGTAGCAAAAGGGCACCTCCTCACAGTTCTAGTGTGGAAGAGCAAAATCTTCCTTTGTAGACATGTGCAGCCAATATATAATATACATATCACACAGACTATGCTGAGAGACTGTCACACACTCTCAAAGAAACTGCGAAACCACTTGATCAGCATCCTATACAGCAAACAGGGAAAGATTAAGAATGAGCTCTCAGAACTGGATACTCTCATAAGAAACCAACCTTCCACACAAACTTCCTCATTGATAGACTTTACAAAAACTAGACAAGCCATTTACAAGACACTGCATTTAGCCGCATGGAGTGGAAATCCATCAACCTCATGAAAAAGCCAATATATAGTAACTCCTCACTTAACATTGTAGTTATGTTCCTGAAAAATGCGACTTTAAGCGAAACAATGTTAAGCGAACCCAATTTCCCCATAAGAATTTATGTAAATGAGGGGGTTAGGCTCCAGGGAAATTGTTTTCACCAGACAAAAGACAGCGATGATTGTGAAGCTTGGTTGAGGTGGAGGAGTCAGAGGGTGGGATATTTCCCTTACTGCTAAATGATGAACTAACAATTGGCTGAGCCCTCAAGGGTTAACTCTTTCTCTACACAAGGCAGCAGGAATGGAGGGAGAGATGCGCATTTCCCCTTTAAGTACACTGCCTTGTTAATTAGATCAGCTTGCTGAGACAGCAGCTGCTGCAAGCTCCCTCTGTCCTGAACCCTGGTGTGTCCCCCCTGCTCTATGGAAGATGGGGTAAGTGGGGTGCAGGAACAGGGGGGAGGGGGACACCCTGACATTAGCTCCCAACTTCCTTCCCTACCCCCCTTCCCCCACAGCAAGCAGAAGCCTCGGGGAGCAGCTCCAAGGCAGAAGGCAGGAGCAGCACATGGCAGTGGGGGGAGGGACACAGCTGAACTGCAGACAGCTGCTGAACAAGGAACTTAGGGGAGCGGGGAGCTGATGGGGGGCTGCTGGTCCATCCTGGTTCCAAGCCCCCACCAGCTAGCTCCACCGGGCTGCTCTTCCTGCAAGCAGTAGACAAAGCAGGCGGCTGCCAAGACATTAGAAGGGAGTATTACACAACTTTAAAAATGAGCACATTCCCTAATTGATCAGCAAGGAAACAAGGTTAACCGGGACGACTTTAAGCGAGGAGTTACTGTACTCCAATGCTGACTTACAACAGCTCTGCTATCCCAGGAACAGACTCCAGTGGAAATGGAAAAAGTCAAACACACTGCTAGCTTTTTAACATAAATAGGGAACTAGACCAGGGAGGGCCACATCTGGCCCTTCAGATGTTTTAATCCAGCCCTCAAGCTCGAGCCAGGGAATGGGGTCTGGGGCTTGCCCCACTCCAGCTGGGGTGCGGGGTCAGGGGCATGGCCCGCTCTGCACGGCTCCCGCAAACAGCAGCATGTCCCCCCTCTGGCTCCTACATGTAGGGGCAGCCAGAGGGTTCCATACGCTGTCCCCACCCCCCGCAGCTCCCATTGGCTAGGAATTAAGGCAAATGGGAGCTGCAGGGGCAGCGTTTGTGGACCAGGTAGAGCCCAGAGGTGCCTGGCTGCACCTCTGCCTAGGAGCCGGAGGAGGACATGCCGCTGCTTCCAGGAGCTGCTTGAGGTAAGCATCACCCAGAGCCTGCACTCCTGACCTCCTCCTGCACCCCAACCCCCTGCCCTGATCTCCTGCCCACCCTCTGAACCCCTCAGTCCCAGCCTGGAGCACCCTCCTGCACCCCAAACCTCTCATCCCCAGCCCCACCCCAGAGCTTGCACCCCTGCTGGAGCCCTCCCACCCGCCTCCAACCCTCTGCCCCAGCCCGGAGCTCCCTCCAGCACCCTGAACTCCCCATTTCTGATCCCACTCCACAGCCTCCACCCCAACCCCCAATTTAGTGAGCATTCATGGCCCACCATACAATCTCTATACTCCGCTGTGACCCTTGAGCCAAACAGTTTGCTCACCACTGAACTAGACAATCACTCAGTAAGTAGGCCCACACTAAACTTTCCCATTGTTCCTTCTAATACTGGTGAAGCTCCATTCTGCCGTGGGAAAGGCAGACATGTAGTCAGGAACTAACTCCAAGCATGGGGGAGGGGGAGTGTGGGAGAGAAGAGGAAAGAAAAGGTTAATTGGTAAATCTCAGATACTTCAGTGATGGATGCAGTAAGAACCTAAAACAATCTCAGCAGCCTCCTAAAAGCCAGACACTTTACAGCAGCTGCACATCTTTTCCACCCACATAACAGAAGTCTGTTTTTCTGATTCTGTAATTTTGCTTAGGAGCATATGAATTTGCAAAGAAAAGGGCACAGAATTTAATACCAGACAGACTGGACTCAGAGCGTGTGGGAATATGGCCAGAAGGCTGGTAAATCTGAATGTTTTCACTTAGATACAAACGAATCTGGGTTAGAAAGTTTCCTTTTAAAGTTGAAATGTGTAATAAAGTTCTTTATGTGAAAGCAAAAAAAAAAAAATTCTCCAGCTGTACAGAGGAAGCCCAGCTACAGCCAGGTGCACACTTTCATACACAGCACTGTTATTACAGCAACTATAACTGGATCTTCCACATGGAAGATCCAATGTTCCATTCCATTTCTTCTTAGATGTAGGCATACAATTTGCCGATTATACTGTTTCTGCTGAGCCAATCTTGTAGACCAGAATACTACCAATGAGATGTATGTTATGAGTATTTGATTCAGGCCATATCTACACTCGGCAAAAAGTATTTTTACAAAGATGACCAACACAAAAAAACCCTCACACAGTAGACAAAGTAAGTTGTAGTTTCACCTTGATGTAGCTGGTCAAGGTGAATCCTAGACCAGCTAGGCCTAGAAGTAGGGTTACCAGATAGCAACTGTGAAAAAATGGGACAGGGGGTGGGTGGGTAATAGGCCCTTATATTAAAAAAAAGTCCAAAAAACAGGACTGTCCCTTTAAAAACGGGACATCTGGTCACCCTACCTAGAAGTAAACTACAAGCTGCCCCATCTTGCACTACTCCAGCCTTAGAGTGGCAATTCCATCTTCACTTGTACAAAGCTGGCAGTCACTTCTACACCTATGATACAGGCATGTCTCACGTTCTGGAATACAGTGAGACAGTTGGATTTAAAGCAGAGAATAGAGCCAAGGAGAGATCATTTGCTTTAACTAGAATTAGATCATATGCAATCAGTTAAGACTTAACTTGCAAAATGATGAGTATTTTCATGATTTATGCCCGGCATTTTGATAAAATCCATCCACATGCCCAAGCTACATACTTCAAGAGAGCAAGAAGGCCACTGGTTACTTAACACTTATTAGATATACAATACTTTTGAAGCTTGCCTGTCCTAAGCCCTTTTGCTCCAGCATTTTAGTCTCACTATTGATGGTGGATTTGTACCTCCCCCATAAACCCATGCCAGCCTCTGGGGAGATGGGAGAAGATACTGTTCTAACAATTGAGGTCTTACAGACCTGCCACAATTGCAAGCTCAATTATTGAAAAGTGAGTGAAAGTTCATAACTTGAAATTTGAGTGAGTTACGCAAAACCAATACACCTTTAGTTTCCAATTCTCTGTGTATCCTAATCAATAAGTTTCCAAGCTTTGGCATGAATTGTGTGTTTTCAGGGAGTTAACAGGCCAGGCTCTCCATATTCAAAACCCTGAACCATGTTGAATTGTTTAGTATTGTACAGTGATACGGTCATGGAATAAACAGTCCCGCTTATTCCATCAAAATTGGCACAGCTATGATGGAGCTTTTCCACAACCTTCATTTCATAAGGTTGTTTCAGACCTGTAGAACAGAGCTCCTGTGTTTTCCTCATTGCTTCAGCTAGCTTTCAACTTGTGTCCAGAAGCCCTTAGTATCTTCCCAAAAGTCTTTAAAACTGCTCGGTTTGCATTGTCCCTCCATTTTGATTCCCTTCAGCTCTCCCAATTTCTTCAGTCTGACATCTTCTTGCTAGGTCTGCTCCCTTATGCTATTTAGTCTGTTCCACCTTCCTCCAATGATTGATACTACAGATTTCTCTAGAGCACGGGTGGGCAAACTACGGCCCATCAGGGCTTTGGATCTGGCCTGTGGGATTGCTTCCCCCGTGGAGTCGCGGGCCCCACGCTGTTCCCAGAAGCGGCCAGCACAACATCCTTGTGCGCCACTTTCCGCAGCTCCCATTGGCCGGGAAGGTGGAACCACGGCCAATGGGAGCTGCGGGGAGCTGTGCCTGCAGGCAGGGGCAGCACACTGAGCCCTTTGCCCCTCCCCCACCCAGGGGCCGCAAGGCCATGGTGCTGGCCACTTCTGGGAGTGGCGCAGGGCCAGGGCAGGGAGCCTGTCTTAGCCCTGCTGCCACCCCGGAGCTGCTCCAGGTAAGCGGTGCCAGGCTGGAGCCTGCACCCCAACCCTCTGCTGCAGCCCACACCCATCCTGCACCCCAACCCCCTGCTGAGCCCCCCTCCTGCACTCTGCACCCTTCCCTGCACCCCCTCCCCTGAGCCCCATCTCCACCCTATCCCCTTGCCCTGAGCCCCTTCCTGCACCCCCTCCCACTCCCTGCCCCAGCCCTACATTCATGGCCCTGCATGCAATTTCCCAACCCAGATGTGGCCCTCGGGCCAAAAAGTTTGTCCACCCCTGCTCTAGAGCACTGCCTGTTACAGAATTATTACAGAGCCTCTGCAGCACCACCTAGTGGGGGATGGGGAAGCAAGATTGTGAGAGCAGTAAGGTGAATGGGGGAAGTAAGTGCTCCGAATAGAACGGGTAAAATGTTCAAAAATGCTTAAGTTGCATTTTCAAAACTGACTTTGGAACTAGGCTCTTAAGTGACTAAATCAGTTTTGAAAATGCAACTTTCGTGCATTACCCATAGCGGATTGTAATTTCCCATTGAGGGGTGCTTGTAAAGCTTCTCTCCAAAGGGAGTGATAACTGTTACCACCCTCTTTGAAGTACTAGATCTTTGGTGAATCATGTTCAAGCATTCACAACCCGTAAGTGGCCTACCATTTATCCAGAGAATGGTGCATCAGACATCAGAAAATACAGATCTGTCGATAAAACAGATGCTTTCACATTAGAGAGCTGTAGCAAAAGAGGCTGGATGTGCTGAAATCTTTAAAAAAAATGCAATACAAGCAGGTACGTTTTGAGGGAGGATATACAGAGATTTTATTTAATCAGGTTTATTATTTACAGTTGAGATCACTTTCACATACTATTTTGCTACCCTACATGGCTACAGTATTTCCAAACCAACTTAAGATCTACAATAGAACAGTTCACTCAACACATAAAACAGCTCTTCATAGAAAAAATGAAAATTCATTATAGAACAGTAGTGCATACATTTTGCTCCTGAAAAGCCAGCTTTATTTTAAAACACTAAAGTTTGAAAGATTGAATCTCTGAATTTGAGAAGATCAAAGATGCACGCTTGTGATTCTAAAATTATTTTGGTTAGTAGTCATTTCCTACAATTTATCTTTAAAGTTTACTGGACTTCACCTATGTTTTTAAAAAAACCGACACTGGTGAGAGGTAAGAATTAATATATTTACCATCTCAAATTAAATACAGCAGACTTCCTTTGTACAACTTTGGCCAAAAAAAGTTCCACATAGTGAAGATTTAAAGGATTCCATATATATGTAAGAATCAGTGAATTAATGCTTAGAGGTAATCTACCAAATTAGGCACACTTCCTTTAACTTTCATGTCAACCAAATTAATCTTGATCTGCAAATGGTTCTGAAATTAGAAAGTTTGCTAGTATACTAAAACATATTTAGATACATGAATAGCTGGCTAAAATAGTGAGTCACAGGTAAGTATATGGGTATGTGGAAAGCCAAGTTGCTTTGCTCATCACCAGTGTACATTACAGCTGTCCTCATCTGTGCAGGGTGTGTTTTAGCTAAGTCTACATAGGCAGGAAAACTACTGCAGTAGACCAGGCCCATTCACCTTCCAAGTAAATAAGAGATTCAAGCTTAGGTTTGCATTAACTTCTATGCGTAGGTTCCTCCAGTGACAAGAAGCTCATAAGCAGGATCCCGGCTCCTCCTACACAACACTATACAGGCACACAGCATGCCCAGCAGCTATGGAAAAAAGAAAAACAAAACTGAGTACACAGGAGATACTTGTAAGAGATTAATGTCCAGAAACCAATCACTGGCTAGTTGCCAGTATATTTCAATCACACTTCAGGCTTGATGTACAGTAATTTGAAAGGCAAAATAAGATGACTTTTGAAAAGCTTTACCAGCTACTATACAAAATTAAGCTCCAAACTAATCCTTACCAAAAAAATCACTTTATAAGAGTATCTTTCATTAGGCTATTCCTTGGTCAAATCATTTGTTGTATTCTGCCTCTATTATGCAAACAGATGTAAATCAAGACTAATTTAAAAAGGGTGGAAACTTTATTAGTGGATAAGAAAGACTGAAATCAAGGTGAAGTGGTTTAACATTCAATTGCCACAGAAGAAATATTCAAGTGCCAGAAGTTTAACATTTCAAAAGGGGAAATTAGAACCATACTATCTGATGACTGATGTGTAAATTACTGTAATCCAGAATGTACAAAATCAGGCTGTACTTTAAGTTAACAGAATTTGACTTCTTTGTTTAAAAAAAAAAGGACATGGTATAGCTGGAATCTTCTTTGCTCATGTGCCCAATTTGGGCAGAGTGTGTGCATGGTTGCAGTCTTCACCTTTTAAAATCCAGTTAGCGCTGCAAAGGTTAGTGCACAGCTGCTCTAAGGGCCACTCTGGCAGCTTGCCAGAAACCTGGGGGTTCAGCTAATTAGCATATAAATGTACATAGGATGTTAATCTGAGATTAATGTATTCATGGCTGTAAGTAACAAAGTACTTTACAAAAAAGTTAAATGCTTGAGGAAGACATCAATGAGAAGGCTGAACTGCTTTGCAACCAAGTCGACAGTGTCGGACTTTACCCTTTTATGATGCCTTATGAAAAGGTTGCCAGTTAAGTTATTGTTTAGATTCATTCATAAGGCTGAATAAAGGAAGAAGTCTGAACAGATATGTACTTCCCAAAGAGGCCACACACACAGACAGCAGCTCTCTTACATAACTTGATATCTACCTACAGAGTGACATTTATAGAAATTCAGTAGGTTCCTTCATAAATCTTGGACTGAAAGTGAATGGAACATTGCAACTCAGTCAAGTCATGCTGAAATTTGGCCTTGCTTCTTCAAGTTTAATGGAAAATAGGCCTGCAGGCACAGCAATACATCAGCACAAATCAAGAAGATTCTGAATGTATGTTGCCACTGGGTTTCATTGAATAGGGAAATTCACACCTCTAAGATTTGCATTATTTACTGACCAAGGAAACACACTGTTGGGTAATAGTTTGACAGTTATTTGAAACGATTAAAGTCATGTACTAAATGTGTGTGTGTCCAGGAATGTACACTTGCACACTGAAACTCAGTAACATTAAGTGATGTTAGCACAAATCAATGCGAAAGTTTGTGTTACGTATTAAATTTAGTTAAGTTATCACGGTTCAATTCAAAATTAATAAAATGTAGGTGTGAATTAGTCTTCAATCACTGGCAATACCAACATTGCCATAAATATTCCTGACTGACAGGTCATTAAAAGCCAACCCATTTCACTAACCATATTTCAAACAATAGCGTAGTGCAAGGAATTCCATAACGTTTATAACCATTACATATAAAACTAATCGTAGCTTATGACTGGGTGAAGGTAGTCAAATTATCTATTGTTGGGTCAAGTCAGGTCTAGAACAATGTGACAGATTCTACATGCATTCAATGGGATGCAGCCAATTATTTCATAGAACAGTTTGAGGGACTTCCAAGTGCATCAGCTGTTAGAACATCAGTCTCCAAAGGAAAACACGCTGTTGAAATTTTTGGCAGAAGAAAAGATTTCCATGTTTGGTGTTTTGTTTTGTTTAAAATAAAGACCTTGAAAGTATTGATACTACCTATTCATCAAGAGAACCTTGGTTAGTGTTAAAAATCTTAACGTTCACCAAAATATTGATCTCTACCTTCACTGTAGTTAGTACTTACATCTTGGACCAATAAAGCTTATCTTCAACACAAGTTAATATCTGTTTTTTTGAAAGCTGTATCTTCACACCTCCCTCCATCAAAGCACTTAGATCTGATCATGGAGGATAAGTGTGTTTTCTTAGCTTGCCCATTGTAATTTGAACTACACAGTATCTACTTCCTAATGTCAGCCATTTTGTAATTTACATGCACAATGTTAGCTGACCATACACTAGCTCCGTTTGGTCACTCTGCAGTTTATTAAAAACCTGGGTTTATTTCTTAATATGTCAAGCAAGTCTTAGGAAGTAGAACTTGCTCAGGAATACTTTAAGAGAAAGCTCCCACCTTTGATGACACCACTGGTCCACTGAACAAACCATATAAAATAAGCTATTAAGAAAAATTGCCTCCCAGCTAATCAGGAATATATGTACAAAACCCATGAATTTAGATGAATTTGCCCCTTTCAGCTTGCTTGCCGTTTACAGGAGACCAGCCCACACTTTCAACATGGCTGAGACCTTTGAATGCTCACAGACAAAAGGATCCAGCCAGTGACTGGAAGTCTGAACACTACTTCAAATGGACTTTTTAAAAGAAAAGTGACCCTAAATCTATTAACTCTGATCCTACACTCTGCCTCTCAGAAGCTTATACCACCACCCTAACGGATTAACAAAGTGGTGGCTTTACTGGAACCCCTCAGATAGGAGAGAATCCAAGCAACTGATAAAGATTTTAAAGAAAAAGCAGCTTTTATGTTTGTTGTAGAACCACCAACAGTTTTTGCTCCAACCTCTCAGAAATAGTAACTGTGCAACAGCACAAACTCATTTTACTGAAGACTGAAATGGTGCTAAGTTTAACAGAGAAAGGTTCTAAAATCTTGAAATCAATGGAAGAGTCTTACTGATTTTTTAAAATACACATTTTTAGCCTAAGATTGTCCTTTTTATATTACTCTGTCACTCAGCAATGACTCTAAAGAGTCATAACTTAGTACGAAAAAGACTTTACCAAAGTCTCAATCTTTAGTTCAAGTACTAAATTAATTTCATTTTCTTTCTTTGCAGAACAAACACCCAAATTTGATCCATCTTAAAAGTTACATGAAAACTTGATGGCATTCCTTCAATTGAAGTTTAACACAAGTTAATCAGACAGTATAGGTTCTGGCAGCACAAGCACACTGTTTTCTTGCCCCTTCATTCCCAGTTCCTTATGACATCTAAGCTAAGTGTCTTGTTAAAGAAAAAAAAAAGTCTCTAGAGCTAGACACTTTCTTTAGAGATAAAAGTTATAAAATGACGAGATTATACCCATTGGTGATGCAGAATGACTTCTTGTGCAGAATTTGTAAAGGATATCAAAGAAAACTTGTGCTACCACTTTTCTTTATCCTTCTCTTACCACTTTAGTGGAGCTGTCACACATCAACTTCTCTTTAAACTCTGGTGGGTCTACAGTTTCTGTTATTAAAATGTTCTGTATTAGCTCAATATCAGGAAATACCAGCTCCCAGGAAGAAGGGCTATTTTTAACAAAAAATGTAAGTAACCTTTCATTGCCTCAGTCTTTTCGTTTTAAAACAAATCAAAACTGAGTTTGCTAAGGTGGGGAAACAAGTTAAAAACTTTTCGGTTACAGTGACAATACAGAGTTGCTGTAAGCAGAGCTGCCAGAAGCATTATTCTTACTGTCTATTACAAACACAACAGAATGAGGTCATAATGGGGTCTGTGTGCATTCTTAAAGCCTTGATCAGAAATTTTAATGAATGGAGAAGATCACTGCCGCTCTAATTCACATTTAGTAGGTCAAAGCCCATTTGTTCAAGGTTACATTCTTGTCCATGTTTCAATTAATTTTTATACAGTCTTGCTGTGCCATATGCACAAGTATGTACTGAAATTACATTTATATGCATTACACAGAATCATGGCCACACTACATGCTACAGCTTTACAATGGTCTACTGGAGGTTTACTTAATAAAGTAAAGCCAGTTAGGACTAGGCTTAAAGGAAAGTAAAGTAAAGTAGAGTTTGACTATATCAAAAATTAGATTAAACCAATGTCTTATTTAATACTGAAACCTTAACAACAAAACCAATTAGATGATGTAACATTTAATAAGGTCAATAGTTCCTATTGCAGTCAGGGCTAAACAGAAACGTCAGAGGTGTCTAATAACAGAAACTGTTTACCGAACACCAGAGCTATGTGTTTAAGATCTTATAATCTATTTTCTTAATGGGTGTTGCATGGTTTGTTTCAGTTCTATATGAAAACATTTCAAACAACTTACGTCAATATCTTGGCAAGGGCAGAAAACCTCCTTTGATGTTTCCTTATTTTTTTTTTTTTTTTTTTGCAAAGTGTTTACATAGCCTTTGCTGCAGACATAATTTGGACTCTCCCTGCTGATAGCTAGAGTACTGCCATGTGGCACCACAAAGCAAGTGCCACCCAAAATGCAGAGACTACACAATGAGCATGGTTACTTACAACTGACAAGCCAGTGGGACACTGACAGGCACACACATCCATGACTGAAAGAGTGGCATGGGTTTATAGCCCCATGCTGAGGAGCTAGGATTTTTAACAGTGCTTTAATAACCACTTCAATAAGTGCATGGGGGGGGGGGGGGGGAAGGGAAGGGTGGGCATCTCTTCACACCTCAGACTCCAAAATAAGAAATATAGCTCATTTTGGAAATTAGGACACAGCTTCATAAACTTTTCCCCTACATGTTTCTTAAGGGGGGAGCGGGAGGGAATTCTACCTTAAGCTCAGACAAGAAAAGTCAACTATGGTTGCTAAACATTGAACTCCGTACCTGGCAACAACAAAAATGGAATACTAAGAAACATCAATAAACTAACAACTGAAACTAGGATATCAAGACACTGCACAAAAGGCTGCAAAGAACAAGTGGTGTGACATATTTGAGTAAATAGGGTATACTGAAGATTGATAAAGCATAGAAGTGACAGTTAAGATGCTGAAAGCTCTCAACTAAAACTTCCATTTCTGATCCTATTAGAGGCAGCTACCTTGCTTTATAGAAAAGCAGCACAGCTTGTTACAATTTCCATCTCAACAGCTGAATATTCAAGAGCACTTTTCCAGAGTAATCAGAACTATTCCTAAATATTGAATTATCTCTAAGCACCAACTGCTCACCGCTATTATAACTGCTTCTGCTCTAACACTGATTTAGTTAAAATAGGTTTTAATATTTACAGTTAAATAATTCTGATGCCAGAAGGATGGAAGTTTTCAACCAGCATTAGGTTCCCATACTGCAAGAGTATCTCTCTTGAGCAAGATAGTTAATTCTAGCAAGCAACTCAGAAGCACTTTTAATTTAAGAATATGACTTCAAATACATTAAGTTTACACAAGGAAAAAACCTCTCCCCGTAGGAATGTCATAATACTGCATAGTGCAAGATGGGTATAAGACAGAGCACTTTTTTCAAACACCAAGGCAAAATGCATTACTTTAACAAAAGATCTAAACCTTCCTCCAAAGGATTGGAATAACCAGATTATCCAAAAGCAAAAAAATTAGCATTTCATAAATCTGAAATAAGTCAGCTCAAGACAATGAAACCCCATTGAATGCACAGCAGCTATATGCAGATTTATCTGTTTTATAAGTTTATCTTAGCACTTAGATGGAGTTCTATTACTGGATGCATTTTCAGGTGCTGAACACTGGCAAAAAGTCACCTTTAGACAAATTTCAGTCCAAACGCTAAGTTATGAAAGTTTAATAACTTTATTCACCTGTTTTGACTTTTCTGAAGGCAGAAAGTGTTATACCAGTTAAAGTTTTCTGCTGCAAAAGGCTGGGGATTATTTAGTTAGCTTTTAAAAAGAACACTTAGCACTCAGCATGCACAGTATAGTTTTCACTGGGGACTGTAATGCCACTGCTACATCAGAAAACACCTGATGAATGCTTTGATTTTTTAGATGTATTAATTGCCTAAACTAATGAACAAAGCAGCAGAATTCTGGACATACAGGCACATTTAAGAGTAAGTGTCAGAACACTTTTTCAAAGTCCATTTACTTAGAGAATTAAATATTTTAATATTCATCTTAATATCTATCTAGGGAACCTAGTTAACATGTTTTAATTTTACAAGATTCAAAGTTAAGGTATTCACAGCATCTGTAAGTTGGCCACATTGCACCTGCTCATTAAGGAATTTAACTTATCACGAAGAACAGAATACACTACATAAGTGCAGTGTTACAAAGATGTTCACTATGACAATCAAGGCACTAACTGAACTTCAGTTAATTATCAGCTGTGATGCTTGAGCTAATGCCTTAGATTTGTGTACAGAGAATTCTTATTGGAGGGTCCTCAACTCAGGACTTCACTTCCCCTGATGGCCCAGTAGTTGAATCAGACCTTCAGAGCACAGTGCAATGCCCCTTTCCAAAGGGTCATGGTAATAGTTAGCGATCAAAAAAATCTGGCTATATTTTTAGGTTGCTCTAAGATACTATGATTTAGTTGATTTATTTCCTGATAGCAGCATTAGAATGAACTGCCCCTATTTGTTTGAAGGGAGTTGTAAATTGAAGAATTTGTAACTATTTAAATGTTAACCACCATTAAGTGTATCCATGAAAGTATTTGCTCAGCATGAATGTCAGATATGTTCAGATACATTGGTCATTTATATTGGAGATCTTGTATAAAATGGAGGCGAGACACATTCCAGCAAAAATGAAGGCGCTGAACAATTTAGAAATAACCACAAGTCATCAATTTAAAATATTTGGTTATTTGACACTTGGGTCAATGGAACTCAAAGTCAAAATAAAAAAAAACTAAAATTGTTGAAGACTGGTGCATTTGCATGGTAACCTGGGATTACAGTCCAGAGTTTCATTTTTATATGAAAGATTATCAGCTAAAAAGAGTAAATGTTTTGAAATCTCACCTGAATGGCAGCAAATGCCAGAGCTGCCCAGATAACATACATCATGATTTCTTGTAGCTTCTTTACAACTAGGGCCTCACACCCCTGAAACAAGCAAGCAGTAGCATTTAGGAAGTATTCAGCCTGGTCATAAATTTGCATAGAAGCTTTGCTTATATATCCACTAATAAACTGAAATAAATGTCAAAGGCAGCAAGCAGCATGGACAGAAAATTAAAGTATAGTGCTAACGGCTTTAAACTCAAGAAAAAACAAGGAATTTGAAGGCTAGCTTTTAGGATGGGCAAGCCGACTGAGACTGAGAAGAGCAAAATAAGTTATTTATCAGACTCCAGATCAGATCCCTGATATATGAAATATACCCCAAACCTCTTCACTGGCCATCAAAACAGGTAAATTTAAATGACTGTCAGCTTTGTACATACTAAAACTGAATTCACAGGCCTAGCTTACCTCAGAATAAAGGTCCATTGGGTGGGTCAAACTGCCAGTACAATTGGTGCTGGTTGCTTTGCAGCAGCTGAGGGGTACACTGTTATTTTTAGTTTCTTTGAACCACTTAGTGTTCTCCCAGTCTGAATAGTTGTGGATCCCACAACAGCGCAGCTGCAGAAAAACAGAGAAAAGGCCACCATGTATATCAAAGGTTATTAGTAAAGGGACAATAATTAAGAATATGCATTAACTAATTACAATCCCATGCACAAAGATGTATTAGAAGAGGCTGCCTGTGTTATTTAAATATTGAACATTAGAGTAGGTCTTGTCACTTGCCCCTTAGCATGACAAATGTTTTGCCAAAAATTGAAACTACAGATTGAATGTTACTAGTATTACTTTCAACTTCAAACTAGTTTTATGGTGCAGATCCTGAAAACTAGCTATGAAATACTGTTAGAATTCTATCTCTGGATGCTAAATGTTTAACACTGAGTTTTCTATGCTCTCCATCTCATAAAAATCTGGGACTCCTTATAAGTTTAAGAAAAGCCCTATTCCATTAGGCTTTTCTTCAGACAAGTGGAGGCCTGGAGCCATTTCCTGTGCTCAAATGGCTACAGAACCGACTACAGAGTCTACTTCTTGCTATGAAAGTGTGCTTCAGAATTTAATCTCTCATTTTAAACAAGTATGTTTCTAGCCCTCATGGGTGTGAAGAAAGCCTTCAAAATGTGAACCAAATCTAAACCAATGCAGTACAGTACTACATTAAAATTGGGACGGACTAAAATAGCAGCCTTAAGCCTGAGCCCTAAGGGGATGATGATTTGCTTCCTTCAGCCCCCAGAAATCTACTAAACTCCACAACCCCACCCCCGCCCATGCACACTTTGGAGAACAAGGCTGCAGAGAATGGATTCTCTTAAAAAAAATCCAAAATTTAAAAAACCTCACTAAGAAGAAGAGTGTTTTGGACTCACAGTATAGGGAAGACTTTCAGATTCCAAGTGAACACATGACAGCCAAGTCAGGTAGAAATGTCAAGGCTGAAGAAAATCAAATACCCACTGAAGCTGACATGTGGGAGTTAATCTCAGAGTTTAAGGCCAGGAGAAATTATGCCAAATCCGAAATGTTAGCTCTAAGTTTGCCAGACACAGAGAAGCCATTATTTTAGAAAACATTTGGGTATCAATGGGCAACAAATGTTGTAAGATAAATGGGAATTCATATCTCAAACAACCTAGAAGAGCTCTATTATTTAGAGCATCAAACCACTACTTAAGCAAGTGGCCCGGGGGGGGGGGGGGGGGGGGAGGAGGGAGAGAACCACTGGAGAGCTGGGGGAAGAATGCAAATTTCTTGGCCAGGAAGAACAGCTGCAGTCAAAAATGAACCTTTTGCCAAGGAGATCTTCCTTATTTCACAATTATTCTGTAATTATCCCAGATAAAATCCTAGCAGGAACACAGAGGATGCTGTTAGAATTTACACAGAATAAAAAGAAGACCAAGAGTGAGTGCAGATATTTGTACAAACCCATTAAACATGGAGACTCGCTATACCAAATATTACATGGTACTAGCAAGCCAGCCAGCTCAAAGCAGTAGTGGATTGGGGCACTCTAAACACATCCAAACAATGGGTCTTTATTGAACAAGAAAATTGTGGCAGTGTAAATATTGTTGAGTTACTCTGGATTAATAAAAAAAATCAGAGCCTTCAGAAATTTACAAACATCCTCTAGCATATCCTTTGCTATGGGTTTGGGACAGAACTAGAGATAAGGTAACTTTTCCCCTTGCCAATGACATTTATTGCAAATAATCCAGATCCTAATCCAAATTGTGAACCACAGAGTTTTAAAAATTGGAAGAACCATGGAATGCATAGGGTTGACGTTATTCAGTAACCTTTTCTAAATTAGAGATCATAAATAACTAACTCCCGTAGTACCAGTACTTTCAAGTTAGGCATTATGTTTCTCAACTTCCTACGACAGTTGTATACAGAAAGCTAATTTTAATAGAAGCAATGGCATCCGTTCAGTTAAAAAAATAGCTAATTTATAATAATTTTTGCAGATAGTTTTCCCTAACAAAAAAGTGTCCATATATGACACCTGGGAACAGGATCTGGACAAATTATCCCAGATGAATGGGATATGATCTGGAAAGGAGGACCAGTAACCTCAAGGTGTAACATGAGAAAATAAAATGTCTTTAATACTGTTTCAACAATCACTCTTCCAATAGGTTAAAATATGTACATACATTGAAGGGGAAAAAGTACTGGAGAAATTGTGGTGAGAGGAGATTTTATGCATATATGGTAGACATGTCCAGGCATCAGAGTATTGGGATACAATCTGTAACCCAATATAACAAATAAATATTGGATATTTATCACCAAATGATCCTTTGGTGATCTTCCTGGGGCTTCCTAGCACAAATGATCACACAAAAGGAAATGAAGAATTGATCTCATCTGTTAGCGAAGGTATGGATAGTCCAAGGGGAAGGGTTAAAAAACAAACAAGAAGTTATTGAAAAACTAATGTGTCAATTGTGCACCCATCAAAATAGAGAGCAAAGAGATACTTAAATATCTAATTACCATTTATTCAATACTCAGTCAACCCACCTGCAAAAAACAAGCACACCTATTCAAAAAAGTTGGAAGTTACAGTTTGACAGACATGCCTGGTTTGTTAAATGTGTAGTCAGATTTCACTTAAAAAAACACACACACACACACAGACACACACACTACACAACCCACCAGAAACAGCATGTCAGAGGTAGTGTACAGATGCTAACTTTAAGGGCTTGTCTACACTGGCAATTAACAGCAATGCAACTTTTGCACTCAGGGATGTGAAAAACACCCCCCTGAGCACAGCAAGTTGCAGCGCTGTAAAGCGCCAGTGTAAACAGTGCCCCAGTGCTGGGAGCTATGCCCATCGTTGAGGTGGTTTTTTTTGTTTTTTTTTTAAGAGCGCAGGGAGAGCTCTCTCCCAGAGCTGTGCCGCGACCACACAAGGCACGTAGAAGTGCTGCTGCGGCAGCGCTTTAACATTGCCAGTGTAGACTAGCCCTAACATGGTCAAAGTAATCTCAAATCTCCTTTTAAAAATAAATAAATAAATAAATATAGAAAAACGATTGTTGTAATTAGTATTGTTTTGTCGCCAATATCTCCGTGACAAGAATTTGTAAGTCTGTTCAAAACTTCTTAAAGAGTTTGAAGAAAAATTGGACTTGAGGCTACAGTGTAGACAGGAAAAGCCCCTGTGAGATTTCCAGCAGTGGAGTTTCATCAGTGGTGAATTACAAGTCTCAACTTTCCCTTCACTAGGGAATTTCAGGGGGAAAAACAACAACCCAAGACCTCCCACCAGTGATACCGTTTGTTCAAATGCACAGATTGGAGTTCTAATGTAGAGAACTCTGTAGGCTAGTTTTTAAAAATTTATAATGGTAAAAAACGCCAGAAGCCACTGGATCTTGTCTAAACTTAGTGAGATTGTTTCTGCCAAAAAATCCCCTGCCACAGATAAAATAAAGCCAATCAGGGCCCTTCAAATCAATCAAATAGCTTTTACGCCACTACAACTGCATTTGTGTCCGCATCTTTATAGTGAGCAAGCAGCAGATGGGGCAGTGTACTCTGGGATGTCCTATTGCAGAGAAATATTGAAGGGAGACAAAAAGCACATTGAAGTGGTTACAGAAGGATAGTTATGTGACAGCCTAGGTCTCTTGAAACAGCTAAACAGTTAAGTGTCATGGGTACTTGTAGGTTTAACTCTGTTTATATAGTGACCAAGCTACTGCTTATAATCTTGATCAAAGTTGTGGACAGCATCTAACAAACCCCAGAGCAATAGAATATGGACTTCATGAGATCTACAATTACAATAAACTTTCCATTATGTTGGCTCTCACCTGTCTCTGTACATAATCAATAGCGCGAGTGGCAGCATCAGGGTTTGTCCCACTGTATGCATCATACACTTTCTGAATGCTGTGATCAACTTCATCCTCCACCTATAAAGCAAACATTAGTGCACTTTCAAACTATTGGTACAAGTAGTACAACTCTGGGCAGCACAGTCCTGTTTTCAGCTGTAAATAATTGAGTAAGCCTAGGCACCCGATTAGTTGAGTCTTAATTATTGTGTTTTACAGATCACCGTATTTTGGAGAAATGGTTTCTCTTTTGGAATTCTGATTGTACAAAATACAAACCAAATACTAATTTAATCCTAACAGTTAAGAGCTACAATTAAGAATACTCTGCACAGAAAGTTAGGATGAATAAACTACCTTACACAGAATTTGGGGCCTTAAGCTGCTTCAGGACATCTATACAGTATTTTAGAAATTTACAGTTTATATTTCTGTGCTGAGACATCACTTTCCCCTCTTTCATTGCATTTATTATGGGGTTGAGGCTACACCAACTACAGACTTAAGTTTGCAAATGAGCTTCCTTTAGAAGCATGAATTTTGCTACCCCACTCTTTCAAAAATACCAACAACTGAGGAAATAGCCTCCAACCTGTAAGTTAGGTTTGGGCCAAAGGCAAACGTGAGGAATTTGAAGTTAATTGGATACGGAGCACAGGATAGATCATTGGGCATGTTCTTGAAAGGACCAAGAGTTATAGCGTGGTGACAATCATCATGCTCAGCGCCAGAAATCTTCTGTCCTAGACCACTGAATCAGGACAGTAAAACTTAGAGGGGCAAAGATCTGGCATCAGTTACAACCGTTTGTTGTTAAAGGAGTAACTAAGGGTAGGATTTGGCTCAGGATAGCCAACTGGCATCTCTCTTAACTCTGCCCATTTCCTAGCTCTTTCTGCCCTGCACAGCACTGGTGCAGTCACACTGATTGGAGAGTAAGCACGGATGTTTGGGAGGAAATCCTCAAAGATTAAACCTGTTTGGGGATTTACTATAATAGTAATCAAATTTTCCCCCCACTAGGGTCAGCCACACAGCACCACTTTCCTTGTCTGACCATCTACTGTTCATGTGAGAAGGTGGTGGCAGCACACCGTACACAACACTTACTGGGTGAGGAATAGCTACCAGCCCCATTGCAGATAATAACAATGCTGTTGACACTTGAAATGGTGCCTTGAGCAACCAACACCTGTTTCCCTTTGAAAAAGCTGGTATTCTCATTTTTTTTGAAGGGGGGGGGGGGAAGAGAAATCTTCCTAGAGTGCAGAATCAAGTAACCTGTATTTTAAGTAACAATTACATGTGACAAGGATACTCTTAAAAAGTTTAACGTGAATGGTAATCAATACTAACTGAATTATAGAGCTGTTAACTTGCTTCACACAATGTAAAAGTAATTGCTACTATTCTAAAGACATCAAGAACTAACTAAACATATATAGTTCTCAACTAGATGCTTATAATTTATATCAGGAAAGTAAACCGATGTACACTGAAATCAATTTATTTTGGTGCCAGTCTATTTTGGAATAAAGTTGGCTAAAATGGGTGTATGCTAAATTTGTTACTGACCTTAGAGTTCATTTAGTCAATTTTACTCTGAAATAAGAGTGTCCATGCATAAATTTGCCCCCAAAATAGCTAAATTGGTGTCAATTCAACCTTTGTTATTTTGGTGCACATTTGTGTGTGAAACAGCCCATACAGATGAACAGCACAGGGCAGAGGTTTAGTACAGATGGCAGAAGACTTGAACTCCAACTGACCGAGTTTTTAAAATCCTGTGCCTGAGGTGAAGAAAGCCTCCACTACTCTGTCCAGAAGACAAGTCTGGAACTGTTCAATTGACTGACAGACTGATTAATCCCAGCTACCTCCATATGGAAATTAATCTTTCAAGAGGAAATTTCTTCTCATTTAGTAGACAAAACTAAAGAGACCTGAAATGGGCTGGCTGCTGTCATGGAGGAATGCATGGAGAAGTGTGCAAATTGGACCCAGGCCTCATCACTAACAGAAGGATGTAGGAAAGTTTCAAATGCACCAAAGGTTAGTTATGCCTCCATTTGGAAGTCCACAATGCCTGTTCACTCTCTTGTTCTGAATACAAGATGTACACAGCTCTGGTCTTTGCTGATTAACTCCTCCTGGCAGCAAACAATGATCAGGTATATGTTGATACTTTCAGATCCTTCAGCAGCCTTTGATAACAAGACTGTATGGCTGTTAGTGTGTTTTCCAGCTATTGGCTAGCAGAACATTACTAGTCTAGAATGATTTCACTCCTCCTCTCCCCACCTGCCCCCCCACCAGAAATAGTAGAGGGTTGTTTGGGGAAACTTCTTTTCTACCAGATATCTAGGCTCTGTTTTGTTGCCCTTTCTGTCTAAAGTCATGTGAGACAACAGTGAGAAATATATTTGGCTTCCAGGGTCATAAACAGGCAGCAGACAGGTAGGTCTGTGTCTCATTTTCATCTGATCTGAATGATGTGGGTTGTGTTTTCCCAGTTCTTAGAGACTGGGATTTGGAAGAGAATGAGCTGGCTGAGGCTCAACCCAGACCTGAGCACAGTAATCCATACCTTTGATCTTTAGACTAGAGTACTGCATTGTACTTTGTTTGGAACTACCCCTAAAAACTACTCTGAAGCTACTGCTGATGTAGAACACAGCTGCTCATTGTTTAGGTAGTTTCAGGAACTGCAGTGTCTTCCTATTTTACTTTTAATGGCTAGTCAAGGTGTCGATTTCAACCTACAGAGCCCGACCAAATTCACAGTCCATTCTAGTCAATTTTACAGCCACAGGATTTGAAAATTAGTCAATTTCACATTTTCAGATGTTTACATCTGAAATTACATGGGTGTTGTGACTGCAGGGGTCCTGACCCAAAAGGGGGCTTTGGGGGTGGGGTGTTGCAGTAAGTACCCAGTCCATTTGGGCTGCTTACTTTAAGACACCTTGAAGAGCAACAAAAAAAAAAAAAAAAAACACGAGATATTAAGTTGGGTAAGCATCGACATACAACATATCCAAATGCAGTGCAACCTATGCTGCACACCGATTCAAAATGCTTTTAAAAACAATAGAATGCTTGGCAAACAGAGACATGCCAATTATGGCATAACTCTATTTACTGTGTATCCGCTTTTCACCTCACTCTTCAGTGACAAAATCCTACTAAACATCAGGCTGAATTGTATATAAATTATTCCTACACTACCTCTTTCAAAAAAATTGTAGCCCTGTTGTAAAGCCAGAATAAAATTAAATAGCAAGTGAGTTATCAGGTTTTTTATTATTATTAAGTAATTAGCCATCTTTCATCCAAGTTTGGAGTACCCCATAACATTATTTTAAGCTACTTACTTCCAGACCTCTGAAGAGATCTGTTTCAATATAGGTTTAATTTTTTTCCAATCTTTGCTATCATTTAGGCCTGCACCTTTCTTTGATCTTATACAACGTAGAGAATCAAAACATCTTTACAATACCCAATAGCAGTTTTAGAAAATCCCAAACGTAAGTATACCTGCAGTAAAAATGGGAAGTTCTCCCCCTCCCCCAGCAGGTTGTGGTCACAATCTACAACATTTATTGAACTTTAGAAGACAGTTTTTATTACCTTTGCTCTGTAGATGTATCCCAGAACTACCACCACAACTTCAGTGATGAAAACCAAGAGGAGGATGATCACAAACTGTTAAATACAATCCAAAATATTTATATAATACATAGCTTTGCTGACATGCCTTTTGAGAACCTAAACTCTGCCTTTCGGGTTTATCAAAGTTGCCAGGCAAGTTACGAACTTAACAAGCAATTTATAGAAATAGTCAACTGAGTGGATCGTTTCCAAATAATCTATCCACTAGATCTAGTCTGAACTCCTGTATATCACAGGCCACCAACGCCACCCAGCACCCACAGATGAAATCCAACCAAAACTGGACCAAAGTATTACAGCCCACAGGACACGTATCTATTATGTGACAAAATTTTAAATACCTTAGTACCATACATATATTTTATTATTTTACTCAAATACATATGTGAATAGATGGCATACAGCGACAACAGAAACTGAAGTACTAATTTAAACACAAGTACAGCTTGGACAACACAGCCCCAATTCCTAATATTACACTACAAAATACTTGTAGTGAGATTCCATCACCAGTGCCATCCAATAATTTTAGTTTTAAGTTTCAGCTTTCTTAAGCACGAATGTGTTTTCAAGAAAAAAATTTTAAATAATTGAATACAAATGTACCATCAAAAACATTCACAGTATTAATCTTTTTACTTTAAGCAGATCATTATCATTCTGAAGAGGGACATTGGAAGGATTTTGTATAAAGTTTTAGTAGGAAAAAAGGCTGATTTTAATATGTTCCAACACAAAAAATTAAGAGAAGTATTTTAGGATAAAATAGGTAAAGAAAAAGATACTGAGATTGTAAAACAAGATTACCTGAGTAAATATCTAAAAAAAACAAACATACTTGAGTGCCCATTTTAACACCATCAGTAACGCTCTACTCATTCAAAGGGAACACTAAGGCCAAATATACATCAGAACATACAATAAAGCTTCAAAAATTCATGTGAAACAGCAACTTACAGTGGCAAGCCCACAGCGACTTTCACGGATTGTGGCACAGCACCCAATAAGTCCAATAATAAAGAGAAGTGTCCCCACAGCTATTATAACCACTGCTGGAATAAGCGTATAGACATCTTCAAAGAAGTGATCGTAGTCGTCATATGTTATGAAGACATAGGCTCCCACATAGCACAGAATGCCTGCTGCGGCCTAAAAAAAAGAAAAAAAAATTAGGGTCATCAAATTCTTCATAAATCCCAACAGTTAATTTTTATTAAAAAAAAACCACAATCCTCTACAAGTGGTTATAATTTCATAAGGAGTACCTTAGCAAGCATTTCTAATGTCAATTCAACAGCCCTTCTGTATGACCACAGATATAGACACGTATCTGATGACTGGTGAAGTATTGGCTATATCTAGACTGGGGAAAGTGGAGGTTAGTGCATAGTTAACTCCAGTGTTTTACCTAGTCTAGATATTGGTTAGATTAGGTGAAAGGCTGAACCCCAGTCTAACCCCCAAGTCATCGGCATCTAAGCTAAATAAACACTGGAGTCAGTTCACCTCCACCTAACCGCCTTACCCTGAAATAAGGGAAGAAGAGAGGTCGTGTTGTGAACATTGCACTCCTGTGTGCCCCCTTCCCAAACATGAATCCCATGAACTAGCCCGATTGTCTAAGTAACTGGTCATACACCACTCCTAATACTGTTGACAGTAAGGGTGTCTCTACACTGGCAAGTTTCTGTGCAGTAAAGCAGTTTTTTGCGCTCAAACTGCAGGTGTGTATACACTGCCAAGCCACTGAGTGCAGAAACTCAGTTGCAGCACTGCAAAAAACACACACAAAACCAAAACCCCACCTCGACGAGAGTCATAAGGCTATTTGTGCAGAGGCTCCAGCGCTCTATTGCCAGTGCAGCCACTTGATTGCTTTCTGCGCGGTAATTGACCTCCAAAGCTGTCCCATAATGCCTCAAGTGACCGCTCTGCTCATTGTTTTGAACTTAGCTGCCCTGGAGACATGCACCCCTCCCCTTTCAAAGCATCATTTCTGACAGCCCTTGCAAGCTGTACTGATCTGCTTCGGGACACAAAGCAAACCATTAATGTGGAATGCTTGTGCTGTTGAACAGAGGCAGGTGTGTGTGCGCGCGCACGCTGTGCAGAGAACCCAGGGAGGGAGGTGCGGGCTGATGTTGGGGTTTCCCCCTCCCCCTGCCTCAGGACTGATTGCTTCCTGCCACGGTCTGAACTTACAAGACAGCATGCTGACACACTGTCCCCCAAAACAGTGTCTCTCCCCCCCCCCCCCCAATACACTCTCACATTCCCCCAACCCACTTCAATTGAAAAGCAGCTGGCAGTGTAGTAAGATGCTCATGGAACAATGGGATTGGGAAACCTGCATCATGTGACGTTGTGCCTGCCCCATGAGGCATTGCAAACCCTTCCCAGAGCACCCTGTGGCCAGTTGCAGTGGGATAGCTATCACAATGCTCTGCTCTCTTCGCCACTGCAAGAGCTGCTAATGTGGATGCGCTTCAGCGTCACAAGGAGCACAGTGTGAACATGCAATAGTGGTTTAATTCCAGTGTTTTAATAAAAGTGGTATAATTTGTGGTGCAGAAACTTGCCAGTGTAGACATACTCTAAGGGCTAGTCTATGCTGGCAATGTTAAAGAGCTGCTGTGGCGCTCTAAACAAAAACAAAAAAACCTCACGCCTCCACGAGGGGTGTAGCTCCCAGCGCTGGTGCACTATCTACACGGGCGCTTTACAGCGCTGAAACGTCTTACGCTCAGGGGGGTGTTTTTTCACACAGCTGAGCAAGAAAGTTGCAGCACTGTAAAGTGACAGTGTAGACAAGCCCTAAGATTCAGTTAAATCCAAACAGCTATCTACTTGCAGATAATCCAGAGATTTCTTCCTTCAGAAGAACAGGAACGGTTTTATACTCCAAGATGTATTACTTTCTTCCATTTTGCTACTTAACTAGGCAGGTAGATAGATCATCTATTTCGACTGCTGGGAGTAATGGGTGCACATGTAAATATTTTTATCTTTATTTTGTAAGGAAAAGATTAAATTAAAACCAAGATCCCTTTTGTGAAACCTATGTAACACCATTTCCATTTTTAAATAGGTAATATCTCTAGTCCAAATAAAATTCTTCACTATGAACAGTACACAAGTCAGACAATCGCTGTGTATTATCAGTGTGGTGCATATCTACAGAATACATATGGTAAGATTTCAACTTCAAAGGAAATATTCTCAGAAGTATTGTCCGAACTAGCCAGTTTCTGCACAAAGAGGAAATTACCTCTACTGTTGTAACTTACTGGCAGATTCATACTGAAGATCTTATTGCTCTCTACTACAACTGTAGAGATGCAACTTATTGCAAAATTCTAACTCTAAACTGCTGCATGCACAACATCATTCTGATCCTAAATTCTGACTGCAGTAAGATTTCCACTGACTTCAATGGAATTACACTCACAAAAATTGCAGGACTGGGCCCATAAGATAGTACACGGTACACCAGTAGCAGCAAGTACTTCTGCCTCTGTATTCCCTTTTCTAGTTATACAATGAACCCACTGTCCTCTCTTCACATCCCCCGGCCCCATGACAACATCTAAAACACTCAAGGTGAATTCTGCACTGAACAGCTTAAATGGGAGAACTATGCGATCTAGAATGTAAGCTGATGCAACTAAAATAGTGGATGCTGTATACTCAGTTATAATATTCTGTCTGTTCAGATGTGTTCAACAGTCTTCCAACAGGGCACCCTTAAGTCAAGTGAAGTTAATAATCACTACACTGTCTCCTGGACTACATTAGTATACTGCCATAGATATGGCTAGTACTTAACATTCATTTAGTAAGTTACAAGCTTTACCAAAACCTTCAGAGCTCCCTAGGCCAGGAACAGCTAGCTGTATTGAAGGAAATGGACTATCGCTTTAGAACACTGAAAACATTTGGGGTTAATTCAAACTGGTTTTACAGAGTCTTTATATGACCCTGAATATCATCATTTATCTAAACTGAGTTAAAATGGATCAAGACAGTTCATCACGGGGGCTTTGGTGAGCTAGAAACATTGAGCTCACTTTGGGAGTAGTTCTGATTCAATATGTTATATTGTCTCCAATACTAAAAGGTGTTAATCTAAGTCTTCGTTTCCCCCCTGGGGTATACTAAGTTTTGAACTTGAATAAAAGTGATATATACAGGCGACTGACAATCTGTACATATGAAGTCACATGCAGTGTAGCTCTGGGGGTTTATCCAGTTTGTGTCTCTTCTGATGGGACCCTGGTGCTATGTAGTTTAATTGCAGATGCATATTAATATTTATACCTTAATGCTACTACGTATTTGTATTACTGTAGGGCCTAGGGTGCCCCACTGTGTTAAAAACTGCACGAATGAAGTGAGTCCCTGCCTTGGAGGGCTTACAATCTAAACACAATGAGTGTGCGGGCAGGGGTGAATCTAATATACAAGCAACCTGAATAATGTAAATGACAAACATGATCGTGCCTGGATTTAAAAAAAAAAGACAAACCACCACACACATTCATAAGAAGGGAAGTTGTTAGGAAGCTACTAAATGAACAGAAAAGGAAGACGAGATGAGATACTGGAGAGATGTTAAATGGTGTAGTAAATATGGTAAGATATGAACAGGGATAAAGTTAAGCCAGTATTTGGATAAGTTTATTTTAAGTCCCAGATCAGTGCCTAAAAACGGTACTGTTCACCTAAGGTATTAGTGACTATATTAGCCTTGATCTGTGAGCATGTCCATTAACAATGAAAGCTACAAATTTTGGCTGTGTATAATTTGAGATTTCATGGTGATGTAGGACATAGAAAATGTTGAGGGGAGGAGGGAATAATCTGTAGTTTAACTAGTGTGAAACTTTACTATCAAAACAAATTGTGTCTCAGCTGAAGTTTCCTCTTGCTGCAAAGTTTCAGAAGCTATTTGAGAACTACACTCCTGCTGTCATAAACAGGTCTTATTCTCATGTGGAGAAAATACTAATTTTGGGGGGAAAAAGGATAAAGTCATTTTCACCATTACAGGTCCTCTTAAATGTACAACATGGGACCCAAACAACTTCTGTGGCTCCTATTCTCAGAAAAGTCTGAGAAGTGGTAAAGCACAAATGTTACCATTAGGTTGTACCAAGTATTTCAATTTTACAGAACTGATATTTGATAAAAATGAGCTAAGGAACTTCTGGTTCTACTCCTGCCTGTTTCCCCTACCAACTTTTGTTTTTACAAATCATAGAAATGCTGGAAGGGACTACAAGAGGTCATCAAGTCCAATCCCCTGTGCTGATGCAGGACCAAGTAAACCTAGACCATCTGCGACAGATGGTTGTCCAATCTGTTCTTAAAAAGCCACCAATGATAGGGAACTCAATCTCCCTTGGAGGCCTACTCCAGAACTTAACAACCCTTATATTTAGAAAGTTTTTCCTGATATCTAACTTAAAATATCCCTTGCTACAGATTAAGGGCATTACCTTCTTGAACTACTTTCAAGGGACATGGAGAACAATTGATCACTGTCCTCTTAAAATGGTCAACAACATATCTGAAGACCTTTGAAGTATGCTTTTTTTTAAAAAAAAAGTTTCCTCTCCCTCTTGTCACAGCATGAAACAGGCAAAATGGACTTACTATAATTTATGTATCTGACAGCATTTCACATAAACTACATTAATTTACCATAATAGAAGTGTGAGGGGTGGAAGATATGGCAGCTGAATCAACAGGTTAAATGCAGAAGATTCAGAAAATTCAACTATACATTGCATTCAAAGTAACAGTGTGAAAGAATAAACAAGGATGAAAGATTCAGGCGCACTCAAAGTATAATCATGGCTCTGCTGGTGGCTCACTGCATGGCCTTGGGCAAGGTATTTCACCTCTACCTCTATAAAATGGAAGCAATAGGAATCTCAACACCCCTTCCAATTAGTTATCTAATAAGTTCACATTTGCACAATACTGAATACATAAGGTGCTATATAGATAGCAAACTGAAAAATCAGCTGGGGCAAAACACAAAAATGAGACATTTTAGCGGAGTTATGTTTAATGGCTTATTTCCTTCAAAACTAGTTGCTTGGCAGAGACGACAACTAGAAATTCTAGCTCAACTCTAATACGCTGGCATTTTATGTACAGAATGGAACAATGCAGACATGCACATTTGGGATATAAAGTGAAGAACCAAAGGGAAGCCATAGAACAATGGAATTACATTAAGTGTTGCCTAGCAATGAAACATGTGAATGTGCCAGTGATGTCATCCCCCACTTAAAAGGATTAAGATGCTTGTCAGAAATGTGGTATTTTGCAAGGCGGCAGAGGGGAAAACCATCTGCAGCTGTCACCAGATATGAGGAGAGTGCAAAGGAAGACTGAAATCAGCAAGATTTGTGAGCCTCTTTGTCCTCCTCTGCTGTGTTTTAAATGGAATTTTAAGTGGCTTCTCTCTTCCCCCACCCAAGAAAACCCAGTTCATAGAAGTGGAGTTGAGACTTAGCATATAGCTGCATAGGAATAATTTGGGAAGGAAATTTTTGTCTGCAAAGCAGTTGTCAATTCTATAATCTTAGGATCTTTGCAATTTGTTAAGATTCTACAATTTTTACTGTTTGAGATGTACTTTCTAAAATAAAAATTGACATGAATTCCACTAATACTATCAAAATGCTGATCCAGAATAAAACATGCAGTGCTTATCAAAGTAATGTCATATAATGACTATTTTGAAGTAAAAACTTTAAATAAAGCACTTAAATTACAGCAACTGAAGACTTAACTAAAGCTGGTGTTGCATATGTAAGAACGTTTAAACATGTATGTTACCATTCACCAGAATCTTTAAAGTCAATTTACATGTGAAGATGCAGCTTTAGAGTGGAGCAGTGTGCTGATTCACTTATCTCACACATGGACTTCCAAATTTCTACTCTTATTCATCAATATCAAGCTCATATTGCTGCTGCTTTGTGTGTTTTTACAACCCGTTTAAGACCGGGTATGTATCAATATAGCAGAAAAAGACCATCCATCTAGAAGAGATTTATTCAAGCCAACTAAGCTTGCAACCAAAATTCTTATAATCTAAATTAACAATCAGACAAGATACTAGTTTAAAACTTGTATTCAGAAGATTAAAGTTAGAATAATTCTGCTTCTATCTATTGACAAATTACATTTAAGAACAATCTCTTAACCTGCTTAAAATCGGAGGAAAAAAAAGCCACAACACAGAGATTTTATTCTTCGCCTATCAAAAAATACAAGTTTGCAAACCCAATCTAAGATCTGACAGTCATCTTTTTCTGACACTCACATCACCACCACCAGACTCTGTAGTCAGAACTCTTAACAACTCTGCTGTTGTTCGAGTTAGAAAAGAATCTGGCTCGCAGCACTGCAATGGCTCTGCAGTAAAAGTTAGTAAAAGCTTTTTAGTCACTCTAGTCAGATGCAACATAGAATACACTGAGAAAACTGATGGGTTGAGGAAACAGATGCCATTTTAGTGATAGCCACTTTTCTCATTGTAAGAAGACTTAAATTGACATCAGTTATATGCACTGCATATGATTTACACAGATGTATTTCATAAATAATGCTCTAGAATGTAAAAAGCAATATTACAAATTGAACTGCAGAAAATACGTGTATCAACCTTTCATGAATACCCAAATCAAGGAAAGTCAATGAAACTTGTGTGCTGCAATAATTAGACTTAGATCTGTTTGGACAAAGTGGATATGGATTAAAGTAACACCCAAAGACTAGAGGGAGTTTAGAAGAGGATGAAGTGACCAGTGCTGCAGGGATGACTTAAGAATGATTATCTTCACTTGTGGTGGCATGTAGGGTACATGTAGCGCCACACCACAGTGAAAGGCTCTAGCAACAGGGAGACAGAGTGATACTATATAGTTAAAAGAACAGATGTGGGAGGCACTGCTTGGGCACAAAGACAGCCACGTAGGGTATACATCCTAGGGTTCTGGTGTGTCTGTACGCTACCTGTCTAAACTGTGCCTCATCCTCCACATAAATACCTGTGCTAACTGGGCATGCAGTGTCTACTCTACATACTGTCATAAGTGTAGCCATACCATGAAATATTTATTTGCACATAAGCATATGGAGGGAAAGGGAGCTTGGTAAATCTAAAGTGTGAAGTGCATCAACAGGCCAGAAAGGAGCTGTTAGGATGGTACAAGAGTTGGACTAGTAACAACAAGTCAATTGAAGAAAAATGGCTGAATATTAGGAAAGATTATCTGAATAGCTTTTTTGTATATTTGTATCATCATCCTTCGAAAAAAATGGAGCATCATGCAATACCAACAAATTTCTCTAGAATTGCACAGGCTACCTTGTGAATGACTCTTTGGGGTATTGGGTTACTTGGAGAAGCTAAGTAAACCATACTGAGTTCTTTAGATCAGTCATTTTTTCAGGGTCTAATCTGGCTTTACATGGTCGCTAGACGCAAGAGTTAATAAATCCTATGGGGATTAAGATATTCCTCTTGTTTCTACCTTTGGTACATACTAAGGTGTTGATGCTTATTTGAAAGCTCTTCTGAACAAACTGTTTCAGTGTAAGATCTCACAGCCTAACAATCCTTCATAACCTGTATACTTTGAAAGACTGTTAGAGTGGCTGTCAGATCTTACACTCAGTTTGAATAAGCAGAAAGAATTGTTTCTGTATAATAAGAAGGTAGTAATAATCCTAATGATTTTTAGACTGTTTTAAAACTAAAAGCAACGTAACACAAGTATACATGCCAAATTAACTTTAACTGTAGCTGCTGTAAACACAGCACTTCAGAACAAAGATTACATTACTTTCACCATGTAAGCAAAAGGCTGAGCTAAGATTCATTTGCACTTGGTATTATATATACAAAATCTCTTATTACAAGAGGTAGTGGACCATTGGCCTGAAAGTTTCAAATATACAGAGAGAGTCCTATCACACCCATTCTTTCTGTATGCACGGGATCATGGAGAGAGAGCGCTTTGTAACTTGACCTTTCCTCTATTGTTTCCAGATTCCTTGCACTGCACAAGAACAATGAAGATTCTTCCATGAAGTAAAGTGTTCCTTTGCTGGATAAAATATTTCAAACTTCATACACTATTCAGTGATACCACATTTAGCTTTCCAACTTGTTTTTGCTGCTACTGGCTAGAAGCTCCATTTAAAAAAAAAAAAAAACCACACACCTATGACAACAAATATAATAGGAACAATCAGGAGTTGGAAACATTTAAGGCCCCAATCTTGCAACAGCTTAAAGCACACGACTATTTAATGGAGTTCAGTGGGACTACTAGTGGGTTTAAAGTAGAGCATGTGGGTCTTCCCAGGATTGGGGCCTACATTTGCTGCCTGAAAATCTGTCTCAAAATAAAACAAATGAAATAATTCAAACATGCCATATCAGTTTCAAGAGGGCAGCTTTAAAAATAATCAGTTTTTTAAAAAGTTTAAACATAGTTTAGTATATATTTTTTACACACACTCCCAGAAAATCACTCCCTCCTCCCACCAAAAGTACCCTGCTGATCTTCACTTCCACAGTTCCACAGCAGAAATTAAGCCACTTTCACACCAAGGCCTGGTCTACACTAGGAGGCGGGGCGGGGGGGGAGAGAGGGGAGAAGAGAAGAGGGGTCGATGATGTAAGATACGCAACTTCAGCTATGGGACTAGCGTAGCTGAAGTCGAAGTATCTTATTTCGACTTACCTCCCGTCCTCACAGCACGGGATTGACAGCCATGGCTCCCCCATCGACTCCGCTACTGCCACTCACCCTGGTGGAATTCCGGAGTCGACGAGAGCGCATGCAGGGATCGATCGCTACCTGCCGATTCGGCGGGTAGTCTGGACGTACCCCAAGAGATGACAAGTGGTCGAAGCGCGGGATTTCAGTTGAATGATTCCCACTGGTAGCCCAGTGGCTCATCTATGCTCACCAAATGACACTTGAGAATTAATTCTCATTTTAACTTCCGAAGAGATATGGAGACAATTCTCCAGCTACCATCACAGAAGGAGACTTCAAGCCAGCTAGTTTATAAGTTTAGCCACAGCTGAACCTTCCCTTGTTTAGCTCACTTTTCATTAAATCCCTTAATGTATTAGTTTTTGCTCAGACCTTCTTTTCTTAATATTCTCCTTTTAAGGAAAGTGTACAAGACTTTGCACTGTATTCTACGTGTCCCAGCTTCTTCTGTGGTATTAGAACTATTTCATATGATTTAATATCACGATATAATTTTAACTCTTCTGAGCTGGGTGTTCAAGAGAGCTGTTCTGCAAAGCCTCTGATTTTTTCACCTAAAAGTGATATTCACGCAGGGTGGATTTGATTTAAATCACTAGTCAGGAAGACCCGATTTAATTGTGGATTTCTATATACAAGTGCATTCTTGTTGGTTGTTAGAAGCTTAATACATATTCTTCACAACTTCGAGACAGATGTAGGTTTCATTTTTAGAAGGTACACCCTATACATTTAAGTGATTTATTTTGAAAACTTTTCAGATTAGTTTTACAGCTATATCAGAAAATGAATAATTGTTTGGTCGTTTCATTTACCAAAGGTAATTGAAGCAGATATTTATGAAGTCACTGGGAGGAGAACTATCTCCAATTCAACAGGTTAATCATTAAGATTTGGAGGATTTTCTTGCCATGCTGGATTAGGAGGAGACCACCACCAGACATTTAAATTGTTTAATTTAACTATTTCTCACCTCTGTATAATTTATTTATTTAAAAACATTTTTGCTGTTAACAAGCATGTTATCTCTGGAGACACACATCTAAAGTTTGAGAACTGCAAAACTAAGCATCTCTGATGGTATCTTCTAGACTGAGCACTGAGTCTCATTGGGCAGATAGAAAGATTAACCTAAATAATCTATACAGAAGCCCCTGGAGCCCCATAAAATTGGGTCCCTAATCCAATTGGAACTTGTTTACAAAACTTTTCTTAAACATTACATGAATATATTGTCTCATACTACAGAATTAGAATTTATAATCCCTATTCCATGATGACATATCTTTGAGATATAATGTATCTTAACTAAAACTATCTTTAGATAGGTTTTTCCCTCAACAAGCATTTTATCAAAAAAATCTGATTCAAATAAAAAAAATATTTTTATCCACCCTGTATTCACACAAAATTAAGCTAAATGACTACTTTCTCAATAAAGCTTTTTAACAGCACCATTCATTTGAAACTAAGGCCATGTCTACACTACCCTGTATGCCAGCAAAATTTATGTCACTCAGGGGTATGAACCCTCGCCACGAGCAACATAAAAGTTTTGCTGGCATAAGCGCTCGTATGCACAGCATTGCATCGGTGGGGGACGTTCTCCCACAAACATAGCTACCGCCCCTCATTTATCTGATATCATGTCAATGGGAGAGAGCTCTCCCATCAGCATAGAGCAGCTACACAAGCGATCTTACAGCAGCACAGCTGTATTGGTAGAGCTGTGCCACTGTAAGCTTGCAAGTGTCGACATGGCCCAAGATCATGTAATACTAAATTTTTAAAAATTACTTTTGCCACTACTGCAGCAGAGTTGTCACAGTGAAAGAACAGATGCAGAGATTGTTCTACTTCTACAGACATGTGAAGAAGGTACACGACAACTGAAGAAAAAGGAAAAAGGAATGAAGTGCTACTAGAAACTGACTGAGCAGCATGAAGTTCCCATTTTCCTTAAGATTAGTCTCCTTTCCTCATTGAAAACTGGATTCACGTGGTATGCTGGAGACCTCCAAACAAGAATTAGGTAGCATGTTTCAATGTCCTAAATGCTTGCACGTTAGAAGATACATACCCCTTCCTTGTTTTTTTGCCCTGACCCCATTTGTCATTGATTTACATAAGCCACTTATCTGCCTAAGCTCCCAGTATATCAGGAGTCAATAACATACATAATCTCTTGTCCAGATTTTTACCCCCAGGAAACTTGTTCTCTCCCCCCCCACCATTAGAAATATATTACTATTATAAACAGCAAATACTGTTTAATAGATAAAAATGGCTATTCTCAAAATATTTTCCTCTGTATGAACATATCCGTCTATCCTGAAATATTTCCATTTATAGGTAGTCTTACGTATCTTATCCATTTCCTGACCTACTCAGATGACCATGATGTGGAGTTTAAGGTTTACTTGGATAGGTGAAGAAAAAAAAAAAGCCACCAAAAAAACCACACACATTATCAGTTCCTCAGAAATACATATAGGACATTGACAGAGGGCACTGCATCAGGCAGTGTTCAAATATTTGCCTGAATTCTCCACATTCTCATTTGGGGTCATTCCTCAGCTTCCACGTGGTCATACTGTCACTAATCTTTGCCATACCAACTCTTGCTCTATTTAGAGTACACCAGTGTTTTGGATTGAAGTCAATGCATTTCCTGCAATTTTATTACTGTGTAGCCTTCCCCAGTGGTATTTTGGGATAGAGGCAAAGCTGTTTCTGGACTTCAGACTACTGAGTAAAGGAAAGCATCCATGCAATGGGTGTCTTGGATCATACCGGTATACCTGATTTTGTTTCGCCTTTTTAGTAAAAGGCATCTTGTCTCGCTAACAGTGATGCAATTCCTGTGAGGCAGTATAGCAACAGTCCTTAAAACTACAACTTGGCATGTTCCCCTATTGTGTCCTTAGTTAGTTCCAGAATCTATCCCATTCATTAAGTCATGCTTATGAGTGTACCATTTACTAAGTCCTATCTTAAACTTTAATGAGATTTTAGCATCTCTTTATTCCACTGTAATTATGTTTAAAATTCTCCAGAAATATTTACTAGTGATTTCCTATTGTTTCTTTCAAAGTTTAGTGGATGCTCTTCTAACTTCAGATGTTCGTTTATCTGTACTAGCAAAAGCTAAATTCCTTCACAGTGTGTCTTCATAAATATCTGCCATGTCTAAGATTTAGATATTGCTAATCTAGCTTTTAAAAAGAACGTGCAGTCCTTTGATAGCACAAGATTGTCTTGTGCAACATCAGTAAGATATAGCTTTATAATGTAAGGCTTTCTTCTTTCATTATTCATGTTTGTGCCAGGATTAATCTCTGGCAAGGAAACATTAATAATGGGTAGAGCAGTTCAATATCTATTTATCGGGGGCTGACCCTTCTGAGAGGATCAAGTTGTAACTGATATTTCCTGATAATGTTCCCTTTAATTTTTTAAAAATGCCTCATATAAATTATCTAAAATATAAATGTTATAATTGGCAGCTAAAATATACCATTTCATATTAAGATGAAGTCATCATGCTGGTTTGTTTCAATACCCTAGCTTTAACTTAATTCAGTGGTTCTCAAACTTTTGTACTGGTGACCCCTTTCACATAGCAAGCCTCTGAGTGTGACCCCTCCCCCTTATAAATTAAATAAATATATATATAAAAGTGTAACACCATTATAAATGCTGGAGGCAAAGCGGGGTTTGCGGTAGAGGCTGACAGGTTGTGACCCCCCTGTAATAAATTCATGACCCCCTGAGCGGTCCTGACCCCCAGTTTGAGAACCCCTGACTTAAGGCATTTGTCTACAGTATACCAATTCAAGAGCCACTTCTGAATTCTTGTTCTCCATGCCATGAAGCTCAGGCATATCATGGAAGTTCTGCGCTAGAGGCCTGGAAAGGAGCATGAAGGCCAGTAATAACGATACATCAAGCTGGCTGTATGACAGCAGTACAAATACATGTGTCAGTGCATACCAGCTCACCTATCTCCAATTGCTAAAAACTTGCCTCAGTGGCAACCTTCTATGAAAAAAATAAGGGAATATAGGTTTAGAGGTATCATCAGGATAAAATGAATGAAGAACCCTAATAATGGGGGAGTGGGGATTGCAGGCTTCCAGGAGAGACTGAACCATTTTTGTTGATAGGTATTCTATGAAATGTTAATAAAAGCACAGTAAAGTTCTTACAATGCGTACTAGCAAACAGTAAGAAAGTAACAGAAGTGCCTAGAAGCTTAATGGGGAGGAGGAACGGGTATAGCCATTGGTGAGTGGAGACAAAGGCAGCCTTGTGGGTGAAATTAAGTTACTGGATGAAGAACTAGAAGTGGCTGGAGCAGTTACCTGTTAGCAGGCTTGATATGTTAGATTCTAGGAAAACGTGAAAGATGCAGGGGATTTGATAACATAGGCCTAGGGCATCATGAAAATGAATAGCCCATCTTATTTTTCAGTCTTCATTGTTAGTGTTCAGTAGGTGACTTTCTTATTCTACTAAAAGTAACAGAAATGCTGCTCTGTTCTTAGAAATGCTAGCATAACTGACATAAGTGGTAGAAACAAGAAATGGAATAAACTGAAGCAGTGAAAATACTAAAGTAAACCTTGTCAAGAGTTATAGCAAGATACAAAAGATTCATGCTCATCTCAAAGTAGTACATGATCCGTTTCCTCAAAATTAAACGAAACTGTCTAATTAAATGGAAGAACAAAACATGGACAGTTTGGGGATACTGAAAATAAGATATTCTCAATGTTATCTGTCTTAAACATCTAAACATGATACTTTAAGTCCCTGTTCCAGGCCTTACAACAGCTCTTCAAGATTGGCTTAATTCACAAAGTCTCTATTGCCCCCAAAGAGCAGAGATCAACTACTGATCAGCCACTAACACTGAAAGACCAAGACTTGAATTTGGAAAAAAAGTTGCAAGTTTCTTTTAAGAAAGCATTATCTTCAATGCAGCATAAAACAATCAGGGAAAAAACATTAAGTGAACTTTGCCCTGGATATACTGCCCTAGATAGATTAAAACTCATAGGCCCAATACCAGATGCTATAGATGAAGAAAGAGGAAGTTTTAAAGGGGAGAAAAAAAATGAAAGAATGAGCATTGGCATTAAACACCAGATAGCTGTTTGAACATGAGTATATTTAGCATAATACAGAACATGAGAAATGGCCCAACAACTAAAAAACCAAAGCCACAGAACCAAGTTGATATAAGTCCAAGTTGAAGACGTGACACAAGATTGTAGAGACAAGTACAAAGAAGTCTTCAGACAACAAAAGTAAAAAGTGAGAGCTTCTCAGGTGCAATCATTCTAAACATCTGCAAACAAAGGTCAGGGGCATTCAAGCACACTATTTAAACTGTACTTCGAAAGAGTTAACACATAATGGAAGTTCAAATTCTTCCTCAACTACCATGCATCTGTTGATTGATAGAAAGGAGAATTTATGACCCAGTCTCCCTGGTGAAAGTTGGTAGACACAACCCTCCTGAGAGTTCTACACTGACACCCAACAGCAGTTTGTTGTATTTGTATTGAGAATGGACCACGGGGAAAACTGATCAAACAATATTTTACATAAGAGACTCAGATGGTCTAAATTTATAAAAGCAATCACAGGAGATTTTAGAGCTATTTGACAGATTACAGGCTGTAATCTACTGCCAAAGTCTTAGTGGAAGTCTGGAGGATCTAATTAACAGAACTGGAACTACACAGATGAAAAATCAAAGATGGCTGAGATAATATGGAACACGTTACTTAACCAACAAAGCTGACCCCAAATATTAATGCCATATGTTGAGACCAGAGCAGGAAGCAACAAGTAATATGTAGATGATGGAACAAAAGCTGATTTTTTTTCCTTCTCTTCTAGCATTTATAATTGAAGATCCAGATTTTTAATCCCAGAAATGTTTGCAAAGGTAGGTATTCTGCAGTTTCCCATTCTGATGCCACAAATTGTGAAAACAAAATCAGAATACAAGCCAGCTGAATTCAGAATTCTGTCACACCTACCCTCTTCTCCAGGCAGCTCAGCATCAATTGATCATATTAGCAGAACTGCCCTGAATGCCCTCCCAGCCAAAAACAATATTTCCAACTTTTGGGAGCACAAACCCATTAAAAAAACATTAGACATTTTCATATGGTCCTAGAAACTATTTCACTATGTTTTAAATGATTCATGCTCAAGTTTCTCTCAATAAACCAAGGTAATAGCATTATTGTAAATCAATAACCTCATAACCCTACACTGAACCATTCCCATGACAGTAATCAGCTGTCCAACCACTGTTTAACTTGAACAGTCACTACGCAAATGAGTCACCATACAATTATATATTTGGAGGCTGTAAGTGCAAAAAAATTCTCACTCAAGTTCATAACATAGGAAGACATTATCACTAAATCTACGATAAGCAGTCATATGATTGAACAGAACTGAGTTTAAAAGAACAGGAGTACTTGTGGCACCTTAGAGACTAACAAATTTGAGTTTGTGGTCATCTATAGCTAATCCAATTGATATAATTAACCAAGAACAATCTATTTTAAACTCTCTAAAAATACACCAGTTACAAAACAATTACATGGCTAGTTACAACCAACATATAACCAATTTCACAGGATGAATATTTAGTTCAAGCTACAGTATATTTAGCATAATACAGAACACAAACCTACCTGGTTTATCTGCTGGAAGGAGGTGTGAGTAGTGACATAGCCCGGTCAATCACCAGCATTAATCATCCTTCAGACAGCTCCCCGCGGCCTCAACAAGGCATAGCCCCGATGGGGGTACGGCGCTGGGGCTCCCAAGCCCGCGTCCGACTAGACACCCCAGCTCAGGGCGGCAGCCCCCCCACCCAGCTACACGAGGCCCCAGCGCTAGACCCGTCTCCTGCCCGCCGGGGGGAAGGCTCTACCCGGCCCGGAGCTGAGCCCCCCCCGCAATCCGAGGAGGGGGGTCTGAGACTGACGGGAGCAAGTCAAGAACCCCTCGGCCTCCCAGCCCCACTGCAAGCACCGAGCCCCTCGCAGAGGGAGAGAGCGACAGCCCGGGCCCGCAGCCCCCACGGACCCCCCGGCTCACCCAGAAGATGAGGTTGAGGAAGACCAGGACGGTTTTGGAGGAGGTGATCCCGCACTGCCCCATGGCTCCGGCTCCAGCTCCCATCCGCTGCTGCCCCTCTCCACTCCGCCGCCGCCGCCAGCTGGCCGCCTGCCTCACGTGATCCGGGAAGGGACAAGCAAGGAGCCTAAGATGGCGGCTGCCTTTATCACATGATGGGGGAGGTACCTAAGATGGCGCCCCCTTCTGCTCTTAAGGGAGCCGCAACCCTGTGAGGGGCAAGGTATGTATGTAAGGAATGAAAGACCTTGTTAGTCAAACACACACCCATCCTTATCATACGCCCATGCACACGGCGGTGGGGCCTGGCCTGTGACATGACACCCATGAAAGGCCCTGAGTCAGGGGTGTCCAAGAATGGCCGGGGGAATGTGATGTGACACAAAGGAGCAGTCAGGGTGGGCGAGGACAGGGCAGCTGGTTGAGCGCAGCTCTGCACTGGGTGCCTGCCTAGGAGCAGCAGGCAGGACAAGGGGCCCTGTATCACCAACTCAGTGCAGGCAATAAGCCCAAGTCTGGTCTCTAAAATCATGAGGTTAGCTTCAAAATCATGCAGTTTAAAAAATAAGTTTGGATTATTTTATTTGGCTTCTAGGTTCTGCACCTTTAGGACACACCCAGGTCACGGTTTAAAGCTTTTCTCCACACCCAGGAGGAGTAGAAAATGCCTTTGGTTAAAGTGAAGTTTCTCCCATAATCCCCTGACACCAGGAGAGAAGGCTTTAAGGAAAACTAAGTATTGTGGGAACTCGCAGCATGGGAGAATTTCAAGGTGGTTTTGAGGTTAAGGCATGGGAGTGGGATTCAGGAGCTAGGTAGAGAGAGGGTGGACCAGTTGTTATGGTGTTAGCCTGGGATATGCAGCATTGCCAATCACAGATGTTCAAAAATAATGAGTCAGCTTGTTGCCAGCACAGAGTGCCCGAGGACAGCAACAGCGGGGTCCGTTGCCCAGTGTGCGTCATGCCAATAAACACACCAGGGTGGAGAAGCAATCAAAGTTTATTTGAGATTTCAAAGTGGTGCAAGGAGACAGGCACGTCTCAAATCAAGCACACCAACATAAGCAGTCTTTGTCTTGTATACAGTTTGTAACTAAGCCTTTCCCTTCTTCCCCCGTCCTTTCTCACCCCCCCTCCTCCATTCCCACCTATCCCCCTTTCTCCCTCTGGCTACATTACACAACCTTGGCTATGCAGCTTGTTCTCACTGGTTTTTTCTGCAAGTAATCTTGTCCTTTAGCTAGAAGCATGTAGGTTTCCCTTATCACTACTGCTTCCCAGCTGCTGGCCTGTGAGGTTAGTAAAGTTTAACATGCAGGGGCTTTGATTCACTTTGGCCTAGAGCGGGGGGGCTTCATCGACTCTCAGGTCTTCCAACCTCCCGAGTTACCTAGGGTGATGCCTAGTGACACCAACAACTCCCTCCTTTGAGAATACTCAACAAGCTTTTGGCTGAGTTTTCTTATATTCTGTGGACAAGATACGATTGAGTGCCATGGAGCTGGGGTTCTTAACGAGAGGGTATGCCAGGATTTTTGGGGAATGGGAGGCACAAAGCCTATGGAGGAGCATCTTAAAACAAGCAATCAGGAGGAGAGTGACCAGGCATAGTACCACACCTGTGAGGAGGAGACGCACAAGGCCACCCCCCAGTCCTCCTCGGTCGGGCAACCAACTCCAAAGGGAATCGAAAACTGTGGGTTCCCTTTCCTGGGCCTTCCACTGCTCGAAAGCCTGTGGGGGAAACGGGAGTCAATGAGAGGAATGCCCCTATGGCAAAGAGTAACACAGTGGCAGACCCTGGACCTGATTCCATTTTTGGGCAGGTGACCCTGGGGTTTAACAATTACAATTCCCCAAATACTCACAAAATAACAATTACCAATAGCAGGCAGACTAAAAACAAAAGGGACCAGGCCACCAGGTTAGGCCAGCCCTGTGAGAATAAACACAACCAATGATCAGAGTTTTAGCGGGGAGTGCGCTGCGACTGTCCAAAGAGATCACAGGGCATTCCCAGTAGACCTTATTGTCTTTTGAATAACAATTTAAGTCACAGATCGTTGCTGGTAGTCCTTTTCCGTAGGCTGGACGGTCCAGCGTTCAGGAGCGGGCACTGCCTTCAGACGGGAGTGATGAATCCAGTTCTTGTGTCCCTCGACCTTTGCTGCTGTGTGGGAGACGAGCAGGACGGTGTGGGGTCCCTTCCACTTCTCTTGGAGACGCTCGTCCTTCCAGGTCCGAACGAGAACGGAGTCACCAGGTTGCAGGGAGTGGACAGGGGCATCCAGCGGGAGTGGCTGCAAATCGCTGGTATACCTGTGGAGAGAACAGAGAACAGCAGACAGAGAGCACATATACTGAGATAAAAAGCCACACCCCATTTCCCACTCCCCTGCCAGAACCGGTGTACCGTTCATAGGCCATGCCCTTCCAAACATAATCTCGAAGGGACTGAGTCCTAATCTGCCCTTAGGGAGAGCGCGAACTCGGAGCAAAACAAGGGGCAAAGCATCAGGCCACCGTAGGGAAGCCTCTCTGCCAGCGTGGGTGGTCTGATGTAGTTTCTGTAGCACTAGCCATATTAGATTCTTCGGTAGGAGGATTTTTCCTTCCATGGAGTGGAGCCATCCCTCCTTTGTCCGTTTGTAACAGTACCACTGCTGTCGGTGTACCACTCACAGTCTGCATTAGGGAGCGGCTGATCTTTTAAGTCCGGGCAGCTGGAGTATTGGGCATCTATGACCTCCAAACAGTCGTGTTCCTGCTCCTCAGTCTCTGGTAACAGGGTGGCTGGGTTAAGGGAGGGACAAGTCTGTAGGGTAACTTCAGGATTTTCTAACAGTTTAGCCTGATACCGAGCTACCCGAGCCTGTGTAAGCCAGAGACCACCCTTAGTATCCAGCAGGGCTTGGACCATGTGGGGAGTATACACTTGCACAATTCCCCCCAGTGTCAGTTTCTCGGCTTCCCCAAGCACTAGGGCAGTTGCTGCGACCGCCTGTAAACATGCCGGCCACCCTTTGGCAACTTGATCCAGTTGTTTAGAGAAATATGCCACGGGATGTTTCCAGGTGCCCAATAACTGAGTAAGCACTCCCAGGGCTACCCCTTTCCTTCCATGCACATACAGTTGGAGCGGCTTAGTGAGGTCCAGCAGACCCAGGGCTGCTACGGTCTTTGGTTAGCACTTCTTTTATCTGTGAGAAAAGAAACCTAACACATTTCATTAATGCCTGGCAGTATTTTGCAGATCTCATAGTTGCTTGGGCACATTCAGGCCCCCCTTTTCTTGGTTGTCAGCCAAGTCTTAGCTGTGAACAATGTCCTTGGATGGGGCCAGCATCTTATCTTTGGACTGAGCTTGCTAGCTATATTTTCCAGTTAACTCGTTCTGTTCTTTTTCCTTCTCCCTTTCTTGGCTTCTTTTAACCTACAAAGGAAACTTCCACTTTTCACTCATACACCTTTTCCCAACAATGAACACATACACATTGCCATTATACACACTTCCAGTAAAATAACTTCTATACAGAGCTTTGAAGCAACAAACCAGGGCGAGCACACCCACTTTTGAGGATTCCACTTGCTACAACCTCTGGTGTCCAATAGCTTTCCTTTTTAAAGCCTTAAATGCCTTGTCGGCTTCTGAGGACCAGTGAAAGGGGTCGTGATCCACTCCCTTAACGCATTCGTACAAGGGTTTAGCCCACAGTCCAAACTCTGGGATCCATATTCTGCAGAAGCCTGCCATGCCCAGAAACACCCTGAGCCGTTTACGATTGCTTGGGATAGGAATTTGGCAGATAACTTCCTTTCTTTCGTTTGAAAGCTGGCGCTCTCCCTGCCTTATGTGAAGCCCTAAGTATTGTACTTCTGTGAGGGCAATCTGAGCCTTACTCTGTGCTACCCGATATCCTCGGAGTCCAGCAAAGTTTAGGAGGCTCACAGTGGCTTTAAGGCAAGGGATTAGACCCACAGCGGCAATTAACAAGTCATCTACATATTGCAGGAGGAGGGACCTTGTCCCTCATTGTCCCTCGGAACCCCCCCCCGAGCGCTGCCTCCCCACCGCACGCTGCGCCGCCGGAGCGTCCCCCGCTCCCCGCGGAATGCTGCGCCGCACTGCCCCCCGCCACCCCAAGATTGGCCGCCCCTTACCAGGTGCCGCCCCAAGCATGTGCTTGGTTGCCTAGTGCCTGGAGCCGGCCCTGTCCCCACTGCAGCCCTGGGGCCAGAGGAGCTCTATGACACTGCCGCAGCCAAGTACTTGTGAATACATTTATTCAGATGGCTCCACGGTGCATGTATATGCATGTGTTGATATGGTATAACGCACCCCTCCAAAAGCGGTCAAATTTAAATTCCAGCGCATGCCCCTGAGGAGAAGGTATTTGAACAGTGATCTACAACTGCTCACACGTGCTTTTACCACTAGCCTATGGAATGTGCTGATGTACAGCAGCTCCCTCAATCTCTTCTGTTGAAGTTGTTCCACTTTAATTAAATAAGTATTAATTAGCCTAGTAAAAAAGGTTAGAATGGCTGTATAGCCTAGTGGTTAGGGCACATACTTGAGAGGTGTCAGATCCCTATTCAAATCCCTTCCCATCAGGCAGGGAGGACTTGAACCAGTAGCCTTCTACATGTTGGATGAGTATGCTAACCGTGAGGCTAAAGGTTATAACTTATAAGGGAGGTCCTCTTCCTCTTTCCCCAGCTGTTCTGTGTGACCACACCTAAGGGGCCCAATCCAGTAGACAGCCTCTAAGAATGCCTATTAGCTGAGGCCCTACATGCAACTTAAGCATCTGAATGCCTATTTTCCTCCAGTTTGTGAATCACAAACAGAGATATGCACCTCTGTAGATCTCATTCTAAAGCACCTATCGCTCCCCATTCATTGTGTAGGTGCCTAAGTGCCTTACTCAGACTTTGTGAATTGTAGAGCTGTTCCTGTGATATTCTACATCTGGCAATGCTGAATGTAACAGCATCTAAGTCCTTTTGTGGATCTGGGCCTCAGATACTACTGTAATGGGCATCTGACTCCATGGGAAAATTGACTAGAACACTCTTATTCTGAAATAAAGGGTCCATATGGTGAGTTATTCCAGAATAGCTATAACACTTTCAATTCTCACCTTATTTCAGAATAAGTTCCCAGTGTAGACAAGCCCTAAGCATGGTCCGTAAGCAGAGATAGTAATACTTCCTGCACTCTTGTCTGGTTTATTTAGACTGTAAACTCTTTAACTCAGGGACCATTGCTTACTATGGGTATGCCTAGCAGAGTGGGTCCCTATAGTGGCTAATATGTTTATAATAAATAATAATAATAATATAGTACTGCTCTGCCACTTGGAGGTTTGGGTTCCTATTTTCATGCCTTCCAGACTAGTAGAGGTTGGGTGGGGCTGAAGTGCTATAACTGGAGCTTGGCATAGGAGAATACAGCCCCTCACATCAATTATGACTCCTCTCGCTGATTAAGGGGCCATTGTGGGGCTTTGAAGAGAGTTGCTGCAGTTCTCCGCATGTGAAAGGATGGGGACCATGATATGGGGCTTCCAGGATAAACTTGTAAAAGTGTGTGGGTAGTAAATTAGAAGGAGCTGTTACCTCTAACAGGTATCTGGATTATCATCTAAGGAAAAAATGATGTTCAAATCTACAGACATTTCACACTCTAGTTCCCAAAGCCATTTTGAGACTACACAATGCTTTCCTCACATCTGTTGAACTCATTTGTGTGGCTGGAAAAAGATGGAGACAACAAAATGGCAATCTAATTTCTGAGTCAGAGGATAATTTGAACCTGCAGTAGTGCATTAATCAAACCAAAGATTAATTATTTTCTACTTGACTTTTTATGGGGTCACATAAATGTGATGTAGTTAACTGTTCATACTATTTAATCCATTTTAATCATGTAAACAAAATAACTAGACTCTTCAACTGCTGAGGAGACAGATTAAACAATTCAAAAAGGTTTTAATTTTGCAGGATTTGGGGAAGTTCATGAGAATCTGAGGGCTTGGCGTCATAAACACACCAAGCACTTAGGAATTATTTCAAATGTCAGGCACATAGAGTGGAATTTAGTTTTCCCAGTCACAATTTCTAGTGATCAGTTGTCTTTCAGGATCAGCTCTCGCTAAAAGCCGGTGTCCACTTTTGTTGGTGTTTTATATTGGGGCCTTCAGTTGTAAGGATCTGGGACATGATGATTTCAGATATTCTTTGATGTTTTCTAGAGAAAAAAACCCCTCTCACCTGTTTGAGCCCTACCCACCTTATTTAACAACTTGTGGGAGCACAGGTTACAACCTGCAATAATTTAATTGCCCTACATTTGTATTAAATTATCTTGCAGGAGTCACACCATGCTTACAAGATGAAGTTTTTGCTGCTCCTCACTCTTTGATGGATCTGCAAGTTGTGAATTTCAGATAACATAAGTGGGGGAGGAATAGTTCACATTACCCTTCAAATACTGTATGTGAGGTCCATTTTAGAGCCAAAGGTGATTTGTAGAGAATAAGGAACATATCTGACTACAAAGGACAATAAAAAGGCTGAGGTTATCCCCTTAACTGATTAACTCCTCCATCTATTTGGTTTCTTTCTACCATATGAAAAAAAAATTACAGTGTTTTCAATCTATTAGGAAAGCAAAGATATATGATTTATCCCTAATTTTAAGTGACTTCAAGAAGTGGCAGGATTCAACATCTGTCTTTGTAACCTAACTGGACTTTCTGTTCCCTTTTTATTCTAATATATGGTTTTGGTGCCAACAGCCATGGCACTGTGATAGGTGCTGGGATTTTGTAGGCAATCCTTTTGGGTCTGAGAAATACCACAAAAGCCACAGTATTAGGATAAAAGCCTACAGTTAGGCCAATCTGATTAATACAATACTGTCTATAGCTGAAGGCCAAACCAATACAATAATTCAAAAACAAAGTAACAAATAATTCCATTCAGAAACAGAGCACTCTTGTTAAAATAAATTACATTTGCTGGCAGATTACCCAGAAGTATATTAACACTGCATTTACTGCTCTGGAATTTTGTTTAACTAGGAATAGATCTGTGTTGGCTTTAGATTCTCTGGCCAAGTTAATCTGCTTTTCAGATGTTTGTTCAGCTTGTTCAGTGCTATGAAAAAGGGAGAAATCTTCGGACTGTCCCTCCTGATATTCAAAGTTCTGTACAGGCTCTCTCCAATCTGGTAACCTCTTTGACAGTCCCTTTCCTGTTTGCTCACTCATCCAGTCTTGGCCTCATCTCTCTCCTGCTTACAACTGTCCTCAGGCTCCTGCTGGCTCATCTATTGGAAATGTGTCTCCTGAAGGTAATTAGTAGGTGGTAGTGTCCCACACAGATACTTCCCTGATGGTCCCCTTCGTTTCTGCAGCTTTTGAGCTTTCATTTAAAAGCTTATGACTGGTTACAAGGACATGGTTAGGTCCCATCTACACTATAACTTATAACTGTGTTGTTACTGAGTTAGACATAGTTGTTGTAACTAGCTCTCCTAATGAGATCGTGTTTATAGCATAGACAGAGCTTGAGTTAGTCTAAAATGGTATCTCAAGGGTGTGAACTGCTCCTATTAATCAAAATGTGATGTTAACTCTTAAGCCTAATAACTGTTTTAATTGTCACCATTATTAGCAGTTACTCTGCTGATCATTTTAGCAAGAACATCCAGCTTTTCTTGGATTGTGAGAGGACCTTGGGATGGGGATGGGAGAGTAGGGGCTTACAAGGTAGGGTTACTTTCTTCTTTTTGACTCCTGTCTCTCTTCCTGTCAGTGAGTCCCTGCCTTATCTTTACATACTCCTTTATAACTCTCGCTACTCTTTAGCTTATACCTGATGCTGTGTAAAATATTTACTGGTTACATTGTCTGTAAAGGATGCTATGTATGAAATAATGGCCAAATTCCACTATCATGCCTCCCATTGACTTCAGTCTGCCTCTGAAGAGGTACCATCCTCTGAGTTTGTCCAGTGGGGTATGCTCAGCTGTTGTAACAGGGTCCACATTGCCACTAAACTAATTTAACTCCACAGAAATAGTTGCTACAATTGCAAAGCAATTTAACTAATTCTGTTTAAGTGGAGAGATACACTGATGTAAGATAGTTTGTGTTTGGACTCAAGGCACTTTTGCTGTAATAAGGAACGTTTGTACCACTACAAATCTCTGATATAGACAAGGCCTAAGTAAATATCAGTAAACCCCACTTGCTCTGTAGCCATGATCAGTTGGCAGTTTGCTGGTAGACATCCCAGTAGACATGCTAGTAGGGAACTGATGGAGGAGAAGATAGTGCTTTTCCATACAAGTTTGGAGAGGCTATTCCATGTGTCAATGTGGAAGAATGCAGGGAGACACTTCAGAGGCTATTGTGAGTGCAAAAAAAGCTATCTTGCTGTAAAATCCTAGTGGAGACAAGGCACCTGTAATTTTTACTGTGAGATAGTGTGGACATCACCTAGCTATCTCCCCACCTGTGGCTGACCTCACCTCATGTACCTCATGGTAAATCTACACTGTCTTATCTCCACTAGGATGTTACTGAGAGACAGCTAACATACATTCATTATCCTGCTGTAAAAATACATCTTTCTTTGGTAGTGAAGACAAAGCAGAGAAGTAGTCAAGTGGTGATTAAGGTTGGTATCATTGGCAGAGTAGAGTAGAAATAAGTCAGGAGGGAGAGAGTAGTGAAAAGGCTCAGAGGTGAGGCTGAGAAGCTTAGGCTATGTCTACACTAGCACTTGTGTCGGTATAACTTACGTTGCTCTGGGGTGTTACGTTGCCCCCTCCCCCACCCAAGCAACATAAGTTTCACCAACAGAAGCACTGGTGTGGACAGCACTATGTCATCAGGAGACGCTCTCCCACTGACATAGCTACCACCGCTCATTGCGGCTGGTTTAATTATGTTGACAGAAGAGCTCCCTCGTTGGCATAGAGTGGCTAAACAGGAGATCTTTTACAGTGGTGCAGCGGCATCATACAGTTGTGCTGCTGTAAGCTCTCTAGTGTAGACATGGCCTTAAACTTGACACTAAAAAAGAAGGATTCAAAGTGTGTGCAAAGAGGAGGGGTGTATCTGAGTGAAGTCACTAGGCTAAGGAAGATGGTTTTAGCACTTGCGTTTTGAATGGATTGCGGAAGAGAAATCAACAAAGACAGAGCAACTGATTTCTGGATTGATTTTATTTCTGCAAAGGATCCAGCGTGTACACTGAACGTTACTGTGAATCGAACATGAGAGAATAAAAGCCCTTTCAGAGCTGCTCCCAGTTCTTCCTGGGAAATATATATAGCTTCTGCGTCAAAAAAAATTCTTGACAGCAACAGGAATCCAGTTAGAAGCAAAGACAGTTATACATGGGCTTAGCTAGTGCCTTCCTGTCAGCTCCCTTTACTTTCGGCAGATCCCACATTTGTATAATGAGGTTCTACCATTCTTAAAATTTCCGTCTACACCAGCACTTGCATTTCAGTCTATTAGAGATGAAAGGACAAACAGCCTGATTAAATGTACATCTTAAGCCAAAGATCTGCTGCAGGGTTCCTATTTCATAACTACAAAAACAACATGCAAAAGGAGTGCAAGGAAAAAGTGCCTGCCACTGCAGGCTTTCTTTGAAGTGGAGCACATAAACTCCCACTACTGTATTCTGTTGTTAGTTATATTACTGTGTACTGGGAACATTCTTCTGATCAACCAAAGTTGTACTGTATTTGTCAACAATACATCATAAAAGGAACATACCAAACAAGTGCAAAGACAAGTAAATGCAAGGATAGTAAAAACACCTGTGTCTTGGCTATACTGTAGCTTTCATCATTGGTCCCACTCAGAGCTGGACTGGTGGAGAATCAAAGTTCAGATTTTCCCAGTTTAGCCTATAGCTCTGATACGACTAATCAAGAGTAAAGTTAAGCATGTGGCTAAGTATTTGCAGGATCTGGGCCTAACCTATTCATTAGAACCTCATGCATTGTTTCTTCTTAGTTTGCAACCAATGGTCCAGGATCTCCTAATGCCTAGAATCTTTCTTTTACTAATGTCCTATTGAGATCTTTTCTCATCATATCATCAGCTCATTACATAAAATAGGCTGGAGCCCAAGTGCACTCTTACAATTTCCATCCCTAAGTAACATTGTCATTGCGACTTACTCTAGCTCATTACTTGTTTGTAAAACAATTAATCTTAAAGAAAAGACAGTTACAAATAAAGACTTGGCTCTTTTCATTTCTGAGAAGCAGCTGTACTAGTCACTCCCCGCACCATCTGTAGCAGCTGCAAGGTACTCCAAAACCTGGCATCATCTTGAAAGGTCCCTTGAAAGATATGTCAGCTACTTATGCTAAATAATCTGTTCCACCTTGCATTTAGCAGTGACACTCTGAGGCCTTGGCTGCACTTGCGAGTTACAGCACTGTAAAGCCGCCCCCAGCGCTGTAACTCACTCCCCGTCCACACTGGCAAGGCATTTGCAGCGCTGTATCTCCGTGGCTGCAGCGCTGCATGTACTCCACGTCCCCGAGAGGAATAGCGTGTATTGCGCTGCCACTGCAGCGCTGCGGTGCCAGTGTGGCTGCCCAATGCGCTGTGACTGGCCTCCAGAAGTATTCGGCAATATCCCACAATGCCTGTTCTAGCCACTCTGGTCATCAGTTCAAACTCTACTGCCCTGGCCTCAGGTAACCAACCATGTGACCAACCCTTTACATTCCCCGGGAATTTTAAAAATCCCCTTCCTGTTTGCTCAACCCGGCGTGGCGTGGAGTGCTATCAGCGAATCTTTCCAGGTGACCATGCCTCCATGCGCCAAGCGAGCCCCAGCATGGAGTAATGGCGAGTTGCTGGACCTCATCAGTGTTTGGGGGGAGGAAGCTGTACAGTCCCAGCTGCGCTCCAGACTTAGGAATTACGATACCTTCGGGAAGGTATCAAAGGACATGATGGAAAGGGGCTATGACCGGAATGTCCTGCTGTGCAGGATTAAAGTGAAGGAGCTGCGGAGTGCCTACCGCAAAGCCCGCGACGCAAACGGCCGCTCAGGTGCTCCCCCCCACGACCTGCCGATTCTACAAAGAGCTGGATGCGATACTTGGGGTTAACCCCACCTCCACTCCGAGCACCACCAGGGACACTTCAGAGCCGGTGTGTGTGGGGGAGGACGAGGAGGAGGAAAATGGGAATAAGGGTGGTGGGCCGGATGGAGACACCCCGGAATCCCTGGAGCCATGCAGCCAGGAGCTCTTCTCGAGCCAGGAGGAAGGTAGCCAGTCGCAGCGGCCGGTACTTGGTGGAGGACAAACAGAAGAGCAGGTTCCCGGTAAGCGTTTTTTTTTCCGGGAAGGAATCTTTTCGGTGCGGGCTCTTTGGGAGAGGAAGGTTAGGCATGCATGCCTAGATGCGGAATAGTGCATTGATGTGGTTTATCACATCGCGGTAATTGGCCTCAGTAATCTCCTCGAATGTCTCATCCAGAACGTGTGCAATGCGCTTGCGCAGGTTTATCGGGATAGCCACCATGGTCCTTGTCCCAGACAGGCTAACGTCTCCGCGCCACTGTGCCGCGAGGGGCGGGGGGACCATTGTTGCACACAGGCAAGCTGCATATGGGCCAGGGCGGAGGCCGCATTGCAGTAGAAGACCTTCCCTTGCTTCCCAGGTCACCCTCAGCAGCGAGATATCGTCCAGGATGAACTCCTGTGGAAAATGTTGGGACAGTGTTCAGTGTAGGTGCCCCCTGAAGCTGTTGGCTCTCCCCAAGGCACAGAAACTGAAAGGACAGTGCAGCCCTGAAACAATCAGTCCCCCTTACTCACCATTTTGAGGCTCCCGTGGGATATGTGTGCTCTGTTTCGGACGGGAAAATTATGCAATCGTGTAGACCCCATGTGTTTTCTACTCCTTAAGTGTGGGGGAAATCATTACTCTGTCTGGTATAAACAATGCTGCCTCTGTTAAATGTTGCATTTTGCCTATACTGCATCAACCTTGAGACCTCAGCCGTCCCTCTTATCACCTGCTCAGAGACTGCAAAGACTCAGGAAGAGACTGCGAAAAAGCAAAGAAGACATGCTGCAAGAAGTGATGCGGCAATCTATTAAAGAGAATGAGAAAGTACAGAACTGGAGGGAGAGAGAAAGCAGGATCCGCCAGGAAAACGCAGTGCACCGGTGGCAAAGCACCGCGCACCGGCAGCAAAGCACAGATTGGCTCATAAGCATCCTGGAGCGCCAAGCAGACGCTATCCAGGAGCTTGTAGCCACGCAGAAGGAGCAGTACCGCAAATGCCACCCCCCCTACAGCCCTTGTCCCAAAACTCTTTCCGTTGTGCCCCACTGTCACCTCCAACCCACTTTCCCCAACTTCCGTGTTCTTCACACCACCAGCTGCCTCTAACACCAGTATCTTCACCACCCAGCCCTGAAAACCACGACCCTTACCCTCTGCACTCAACCCCCATCACCATGCAGTATAGCTATCCTGAAGTGCAGCACTCATGCACAGCACACCAGACAGGACATACGCGAATCTGTGATTGTACCATTCCCCACTCCACCCCCTTGTTTCTTTTCAATAAATAATTTTTTTTTCTTTTCAATAAATGGATTTTTTGGCTTTGAAAACATTCTTTATTATTGCATAAAGTAAAAGACTCCTTAGCCCAGGAAATAAACAGGCACTGCAAGTCTGCTTGTCTGCTTAGCAAACACTGACTCCTAAAGATTGGAACTACTGCACTTCACTCCCGTGCAGGGCACTAGATATCACTGCTGGTTTTCAGCCTCAGATTGCTCCCTCAAGGCATCCCTAATCCTTGCAGCCCCGGGCTGGGCCCCTGTAATAGCCCTGCTCTCTGGCTGTGCAAATTCAGCCTCCAGGTGTTGAACCTCGGAGGTCCCTGCCTGAGTGAAGCTTTCACCCTTCCCTTCACAAATATTATGGAGGGCACAGCACCCGGATATAACCGCGGGGATGCTGTTTTCGGCCAAGTCCAGCTTCCCATACAGAGATCACCAGTGGGCCTTTAAACAGCCAAAGGCACACTCCACAGTCATTCAGCACCAGTTCAGCCTGTAGTTGAACCGTTCCTTGCTGCTGTCAAGGCTCCCTGTATAGGGTTTCATGAGCCACGGCATTAACGGGTAAGCGGGGTCTCCAAGGATCACAATGGGTATTTCAACTTCCCCTACCGTGATCTTCCGCTCTGGGAAAAAAGTCCCGGCCTGCATCTTCCTGAACAGCCAAGTGTTCTGAAAGATGCGTGCATCATGCACCTTTCCAGGCCAGCCTGTGTTAATGTCAATGAAACGCCCACGGTGATCCACAAGCACCTGGAGAACCATAGAGAAATACCCCTTCCGATTAACGTACTCGGATCCTAGGTGGGGTGCTGCCAGAATAGGAATGTGCGTCCCATCTATCGCCCCTCCACAGTTAGGGAACCCCATTTGTGCAAAGCCATCCACTATATCCTGCACGTTACCCAGAGTCACGGTTCTTCTGAGTAGGATGTGATTAATGGCCCTGCAAACTTGCATCAACACGATTCCAATGGTCGACTTTCCCATTCCAAACTGGTTTGCGACCGACCAGTAGCTGTCTGGAGTTGCCAGCTTCCAGATTGCAATAGCCACCCGCTTCTCCACTGGCAGGGCAGCTCTCAATCTCGTGTCCTTGTGCCACAGGGTGGGGGCAAGCTCCTCACACAGTCCCATGAAAGTGGCTTTTTTCATACGAAATTTCTGCAGGCACTGCTCGTCATCCCAGACTTCCACGACGATGTAATCCCACCACTCGGTGCTTGTTTCCCGAGCCCAAAAGCAGCGTTCCACAGTGCTGAGCATGTCTGTGAATGCCACAAGCAATTTCATGTCGTACACCTTACGCGGCTCGATAGCATCATCGGAGTCCTCACTCTCACTGTCACTTTGGATCTTAAGGAATAGTTCGACAGCCAAACGTGATGTGCTGGAGAGATAAGTCAGCATACGCCTCAGCAGTTCGGACTCCATTTCCCGCAGACAGATCGCGCTGCACAGAAACCGTTGAAAGATGGCGCCAAAGGTGGACGGAAACAAAGGGATTTCTGGGATGCGAAGCGATGCATCACGGGGCATTGGGACAGGACCCAGAATGCCCCGCACCCACGTCCCCTTCCCACAACCCATTGCGCCAGAATGGGAAGAGGTGCTCTGTGGGATAGCTGCCCATAATGCATCGCTCCCAATGGCGCAGCAAATGCTGCAAATGTGGCCACGACAGTGCACTGGGCAGCTGTCAGGGTGGACAGACTGCAGCGCTTTCCCTACTCAGCTGTACGAAGTCAGGTTTAACTCACAGTGCTGTACATCTGCAAGTGTAGCCAAGGCCTGAATTAGTTTCCCAGAGCTGAAGAAGAGCTTTGTATATGCTTGTCTCATCAACAGAAGTTGGTTCAATAAAAGATATTACCTCACCCACCTTATCTCCCCTAGTCGGTAAAGTTTCACCCATCCTGTCATAAGCCAAGCACAGAGTGATGTTTGCCTGGTGCTCTTTGCACTTTGGGCTCAGTCCTGCAAGGTGCTGAGCAGGAAAGCACTTCAGTTTGTGCTTAAAGTTGCACTGAGTTACATGAGTAGTTCCACTGAAGTCAACAGGACCATTCACATGCCTCAAGTGTTTTGCTGGATTCAGCTAGAGGGTTCAGCATCTTGAACAATCAAGCTTGCAAGATCAAGCCCTTTTCCACAAGTCAGTTTTGGACTCGGCTTTTTTTTTTTTTTCTTTTTTTCTCAGCTGACAGGACTCATCTTTTTGGTGTTGTTGTTCTGCACCCCCCCCCCCCCCCCCGCCCATGTGTCCCGATATTTTCTTCCCCTCATCTGGTCACCCTACGCTCAGCTGTTTGTAAAAGTGTCTTCCTCCCTAACAATATTTGTTTTTTTTCCGGTTGGCAAATGCCATTTTCCCTCACTGGCTACAAGGAAAAATAAAACATCTCTCCAGCTCATTCTAGTTTCTCATTGTGTCTATGCAGTATTCTGGGTAACATCAGCCAGCCAATCACAGCTCACCACACAGGTGTAGCAACAAAAGAAGCAGATTATATCAGGCAAAAGGTAATGCCATCATCCAAATGGAAATGGCAGGCTTTGTTCAGAGTCCACAGCCCCTCTCTTACCCTTGTGACATTTGAAGGCCAATTTTTCAAGGGAAGAATTTATGACCTCCACTATAAGATATATTTTAGCACTCATTTAACAATGACCTAATATTTCAAACAAAATAATTATACAGTTTTTATAATGTTAGCTCATTTTTGTCAGGATGTTATTAGGATACCTGCCACAATGATCTAATGAGCTTGACCTTCATTTCATAACAAATTGCTCTCTGCTGAAATTATTTTTAATGGCCTTTTTGATTCATGCAAAGAAATATTTAGTGATAGCCTTCAATTTGCAGGGCAAATGGTTCAAATAATTCAGAATTTTATGAAATTGGCAAAAATATTGTCTTGTGCTGCTAAATGCTTAATCCTGTTCCTTATGTGCTATCTCCTTTGAATCAGGCTGTTTCTGGTGTCTCTCTCCATAATATACAAAATAGATGAGGTCAGTTCATAATAGATTAAATAAGATTTAACTAACATGGTTGACTGTCCGTGTTGAATGTTTTGTACCAGTTTATACTTTTTCACCTTGACAATATTTACTACCGTGCATTCTGTTTGCTGCCACCTACAGGGCATTTCTACATACATCATGGAACAACTCAAATCAATGCTGTAAATATTTCTGTGTATAAAACCATGGGGGGACTATTGTTCCTCTGACACACAAAGGAATTATGCATGTAACTCCTAATATATTTTAATTAGATAAATCCTGTTTTAAAAAGGTGTTGAAGAGGGGGAAAGGAAGGATCTATAGTATGAATATTTGTATTGATTGTCTTTTAAAATTCTCCTGACTGAAGCAGATGTGTGGTATGTGGCATTTCAGATGGAAGATGTAAAAGGTGGAGTTAAATAGAGTTGTGTTAATAATAAATAGGAATTCGTTGTTATTTTATAATTACTTTAACCTGAGCAGCCCAATTACTTTATACATATTAATTAACCTTCACCACCTCACTGGGAGATTGGTGTTAATTATTATATGGTACCCATTTTATAGACTGGTATTGTTGCGGCGCTGAGTGATAACCTGTTTGGGGGTGAAATAAACTATGTGAAACCTGGGTATTTTCTTTGTACAACTTGTTTATTTACACTACAGACATCAGTTGTTAACTGGGGTGGCCACTAATAGTATGCAAACCCCTCTTTTAGAAAACTCAGCCCAACACCATGGCCCAAATTCTCAGTAAACTGCTTTGCACCAAGAATCTTTAGATCAGGGGTTCTCAAACTTCATTGCACTGCAACCTCCTTCTGACAACAAAAATAACTACATGACCCCAAGAGAGGGGACCAAAGCCTGAGCCTGCCCGAACCCAGCCTCCCTGGCTGGGGGAGCCAAACCCAGAGCTCCACCACCCCAGGCAGGCAGGAGGGAGAGCTGAAGCCCAAGGGCTTCAGACCCAAGCAGGGGGCCTTGTACCTGAGTCCCATCGCCCAGGGCTGAAGCCCTCAGGCTTTGGCTTGGGCCCTAGGTTGTGGGGCTCAGGCTCCAGCCCTGGACCTCAGCAAGTCTAAGCCAGCCCTGGTGACCCCATTAAATTGCAACCCACTTTGGGGTCCCGACCCACAGTTTGAGAACCACTGCTTTAGATGAAGAGATTAAGGGAGAAATAAAACTTAGTTTGCAGCATCTCCTCCCCTGCCGAAGAAGCTGCATAACTGAACTAATAATAATACAGCATTTCTTCAAAGACTCTCTAAGAAAAAGAACTTGTAAGACTGTGTGTAACAGTGTCATCTGGTGACTCTTGCCATAAAAATATACTAAAGGCAAAGAGAGGTTTACTCCTGGGGGCAGGGCCAGCTTTAAGACGATTCGGACGATTCCCCGGAATGGGGCCCCGTGCCTAAGAGGGCCCCGCAACGTCCAGAGCTGCTGGCGGAGCGAAAAAAAAAAAAAAAAAAAAAAGCCACGTCCGGCTTCTCCCCCCTCCCTCCAGCGCTTGCACCGCCATACAACTGATCAGCGCAAGGCTGGGAGGGACGGGTGAGGAGGAGGAATGCGGCGTGCTTGGGGAAGAGGCGGGCCAGGGTGGGGATTTGGGGAGGGATCCAATGGGGCAGGGAGGGGGCGGAGTCATGGGTGGGGGGGGGGGCACGAGACAATTCGCGTCCAGGCATGGGGCCCCGCACCTGCTAAAGCCAGCCCTGCCTGGGGGAAATCTGCACCACTGCGTATGCACATAATTTATGTCCCTCCCAGATTTCTTTGCTTCCCTGCAGAAAAATGACTTTCTGACAGGGAAGCCAAGGGCATCTACAAGAGTGGTCATGAGACCCTCCCCAGCAGTTCATTTTGCATGCCCAGGGCAGCTGGCAGAGAGGTAAATCACTGTGGGGCAGGGGATGGGACTGGGGAAGATCCGGCTGGTGGCTCCTACCCTGCGCCGGGCTCAGCTGCTAGTCCCAGCTGGGCTGGGGAGAGCGGCACTTCCTCTTCCCCTGCAAGGCATCCGGGGCCATGTCAGACCTACCCCCAGATTTCTCTCATGGCTGTAGGAAGTTCTGCAAACTCCCCCTGCGCTTCCTACATCCATTGTTCCTCAGCTACAGGGGAGGGATCCCTGTACAGGGAGCTGCTCCCCCATCTGCCCAACCCCTATGCATCCAGATCCCCTCACACTCAGATCCTCCTGCCGAGCCTCACCCTTCTCTGCACCCAGAACCCCCCCAACTATCCCCACTCCCCCTGCACCTGGACCACCCCGGCGAGCCACCCACACCCGGATCCCCACCCTACCGAGCCCCAGCCAGCTGCACCTGGATCAACACCCCACTGAGCCCCCGCTCCTCCAGCATCTGGACCCCCCCCACTGAGCTCCCCACACCCAGACCCCCCTGCTGAGCTCTATCCCCCCAAAACCCAGACCCCTGAGCCCCAAGCAAAGTAAGATGAGCTCTGAATGTTTGAATTACAGGAGCAGCTGTTTTCACTAGCCAGGAAAAATGGTTGCAGACATACACAAGGATATTGCAAATACTGGTCACCTAATTAGTACACTGAATGCTTATCTTATACATGATTTCACACACAAAATGGCAACACTGAAATGGCATTTTGAAATGGAAAATTATTTCAATTAAATTTTTCTGACTGGCATTAGTTGGAGTAATGAGTGCATATATGGTCCACCTGAGCTGGTGGGGAAGTAGCCCCCTGCAGGTATCCAAAAGGGGCTCAGGACAAAGGGCTGAATGTTAATCTTATGCTAAATTTCAGTGCCCAATGTTTCCCTACCTGTTGCTAATTGTATAGACTTGACTCTTTAAATCTATTACCTTCACCGGGCCCCCCACTTGCAGAGTCCCATTATCATTGTACCCGGAACCCCCAACAAGCCCCTCTGCATCCAGATACTCCCGCACCCAGATTCCCCATTGAGCTGCCCACAGCCAGATTGTCTGACATCGAACCCTCTCTATCCACACCTGGATCCCCCCACTAAGCCCCTCCACACTTGGAACCTGCCTTGGTGAGACTGCCTGCCCACATCTGGCACAGAGGGGCAGGGCCCTGGGGTGTTTCTGGGGCAGGCCCGGTCCTTGTGCTGTGTCAGGGTTGTGTGCAGTCTCACCGCTAAGTCCTGGGGAGGAGTTGCACAGTGATCTCCCACCTCTGTACAGCCAGTGGCCTGTGCTCCCCAATGCCACGCTGGAGCCTCCACATTTATCTGACAAATTGCAGAATTTTGCAGAATAAAATATTGCCATGCCAGCTTTAATACTGAACTAATGTAGATCTAGTTATCAACATTGTCACGTCACTGCTGCTGTTAGTGCTGTCCTCCTGAAACATGCCACCGTTGCTGCCATGCCATGTTGCTCTACTGCTGCACTGATGTCTTTGGTGGTTGGCCTCAAGATAGGCACATTTGATTTGAATAGCGTAGCACTAGGAGACAGAGTTCTGCATGACTGGCAGAAACTCTTAAGAGCTGATGCAAAGAGCTGCCAGAAGAAGGCATTTGCAGTGCACAATAAGTTTGATCAGTCCTACAAAACCCAGAACTATACTACATATTCTTAAGCGCCATCTGCTGGCATTTTATATATAACTAACTATTTACATGTATGTTGACATGCAACAAAACCCACTAGAAGCCAAGAATTCTATTCATTTTCATTTAAGCATAGAGCAGACAGAGAATTCTCCAGTTGGTTACATCATAAACTCCACCTATTTCAGTGGAGTTGTACCATCCCAGACCTGGTGTAACAGCATGGAAAATCAGGCCCTTTTCCCAAAGAACCATAATATCCCTCCAAAACCAACAGTTTATTCTTCATCCATAGATTTCCAGTTAGATTTTGTGGGTTTCCGTGTGCACAATGCTTCCTCCTTAATTTCACATGTAAAGTGCTCTGGGGCTAGAATAGAACATGAACTTAGCAACAACATCAAGTGTCCGTGTTTAGGAGGATAATTTATACACCTTTCCGTCAGCAACAGTCAAGTGGCTGCTACATGGATGGGATGCTGTTACTAAGGCCATTCGTTCATTGGAGGCTCTGTCATGCAGCACTCCTGTTGATTCTTTGGAGAGCTGCTTCTTTACATTTCAGAGCAATGTGCTAAACCTGGTTACAAAGTCACTCAGCCAGTTTGACGCATTAAGGGGGAGGGAGGAGGGAGAATGGAAGGGGTAGTAGGACTTCAGTAGCTCATGTTCTGTGCTTTGCAAGTGATGATTTTTTTGCTGAAGCTGACAGCAAAGGATATGCTAGGGGTGGCTAGTGAAATGATAGCAGGGGGTGAACACAGTAGAACAAATGTGTTTGCTTCATCAGTAAGTAAAGGGCTTCAAAGGACTCTTGCAGAGAGAATCTGTTGTCACGTGCGGGGGCGGGGACGGGGGGTGTCAAACTCCTGGGCCTTTGAAAGCTACAAGGATGGTGGGAGGATATTTTGGACATTTTCTGAATGTTAAAATAACATGTGGTCTTATCTGAGAGTTCAACAGAAACATCATCAAAGCAATCTGTTACAAAGAGGCCAGTAAGCTTAAAAAGACATTGGAGAGGTTATCTTCAACCATTTCAAAACTTACTTTTTTCTCCATTTTTTGTTTGCAACAGCTAGTGATAAATGAAGGTTCAGAATAGTCTATTCTAACTCCTTGGGGGCTTAGTAATGCTTCCTTACCAAAAGAAATGTACATTCACTGATTTAATATTGTAGGGTTACTCAGAAGCAATGGGTTATGCACTCTGGTTTATTAAGATTGTGTGGCTCATGGATGCTGGGTTACAGCAACTGATTGATTACGGCAAGAAAAAAACATTGAAGGATTTTATTTAATAAAAATAATGTAAAGAATCACTTTGACTTTGAAAACAAAAGGGAAAGAGGTCAAATTTGGAGTTTCTTAACTTCAGTATAACCTTTTCAAATACATTGTTGGGATTTTATGAAAAAGAAACAAACAATGGCTTGCACAGTTTTTTCCACTCTTGCTTTTTTCATCCAATGATGATACGTTTGCAGTAAAAATAGCTGCTGTGTTCCATTCTTACTTTTATCATCACTGTCAGGCATAGATCACTCAGTCCTCCCACACAGCAAACTATTCCAGCTGGGAAGAGTTAAAGAGAGGGCTTCTGTGATGGATTTTAGTCAGTAGAATCAGACTCTCTCATATTGCTCAGAAAAAAAGCCCAAATTGCTACAGCAGAATACTGCAGGGTCAGGCTTTCTCTAAGGGTATGTCTACACTACGGGATTAATCCGAATTTAGATAATTCGGATTTGAGAAACAGGTTGTATAAAGTCGAAATGAGTGCGGCCACACTAGCACAGTAATTCGGTGGTGTGCGTCCAAGTACCGGGGCTAGCGTCGATTTCTGCACCGTTGCACTGTGGGTAGCAATTCCATAGCTATCCCATAGTTCCCGCAGTCTCCCGCGCCCATTGGGATTGTGGGTTAAGATCCCAGTGCCTGATGGGACAAAAAACATCGTCGCAGGTGGTTCTGGGTACAGCCTCACTTCCTCCCTCCCTCCCTCCCTGCATGAAAGCAACGGACGGCAGACAACCATTTTCGCGCCTTTTTTCCTGGGTGGGTGAACACTGCAGACTCCATACCACGGCAAGCATGGAGCCCGCTGAGGTCAAGACAGCACTCATGAATATTGCAAACACCTCGCGCGTTCTCGTGGAGTTTATGCTCAGCCAGGACCAGAAAAACGAGGCGAGGAGGCAGCGGCGGCGGCAGCGCAGCGACAAGCATGATGAGGACATGGACACGGACACGGACACAGAATTCAGTGAAACCACAGGCCCCGGTGCTTTGGAGATCATGTTGTTAATGGGGCAGATTCTATCCATGGAACGCCGATTCTGGGCAAGGGAAACAAGCACAGACTGGTGGGACCGCATAGTGTTGCAGGTCTGGGACGATTCCCAGTGGCTGCGGAACTTTCGCATGCGTAAGGGCACTTTCATGGAACTTTGTGACTTGCTGTCCCCTGCCCTGAAACGCCAGAATACCAAGATGAGAGCAGCCCTCACAGTTGAGAAGCGCGTGGCGATAGCCCTGTGGAAGCTTGCAACGCCAGACAGCTACCGGTCAGTCGGGAATCAATTTGGAGTGGGCAAATCTACTGTGGGGGCTGCTGTGATGCAAGTAGCCAAAGCAATCACTCAGGTGCTGCTACGAAAGTTAGTGACTCTGGGAAATGTGCAGGCTATAGTGGATGGTTTTGCTGCAATGGGATTCCCTAACTGTGGTGGGGCAATAGACGGAACCCATATCCCTATCTTGGCACCGGAGCACCAAGCCACCGAGTACATAAACCGCAAGGGGTACTTTTCAATGGTGCTGCAAGCACTTGTGGATCACAAGGGACGTTTCACCAACATCAACGCGGGCTGGGCGGGAAGGGTTCATGACGCTCGCGTCTTCAGGAACACTACTCTGTTTAAAGGGCTGCAGCAAGGGACTTACTTTCCGGACCAGAAAATAACCGTTGGGGATGTTGAAATGCCCATAGTTATTCTTGGGGACCCAGCCTACCCCTTAATGCCATGGCTTATGAAGCCATACACAGGCAGCCTGGACAGGAGTCAGGAGCTGTTTAACTACAGGCTAAGCAAGTGCAGAATGGTGGTAGAATGTGCATTTGGCCGTTTAAAAGGTCGCTGGAGATCATTATTGACTCGCTCTGACCTCAGCCAAAGAAATCTCCCCATTGTTATTTCTGCTTGCTGTGTGCTCCACAATCTCTGTGAAAGTAAGGGGGAGACCTTTATGGCGGGGTGGGAGGCTGAGGCAAATCGCCTGGCTGCTGATTACGCGCAGCCAGACACCAGGGCGATTAGAAGATCACACCATGAAGCGCTGTGCATCAGAGAAGCTTTGAAAACCAGTTTCATGGCTGGCCAGGCTACCGTGTGAAATATCTGTTTGTTTCTCCTTCATGAAAACCCTCCCCCTTTACTGACTGATTTTCTGTAAGGAACCCACCCTGCCCCTTCCCCCATCTTTCTTTCAAACCAAATAAAGTCACTATCATTTAAAAATCATTTATTCGTTATTAATAGATTAGAAAAAGAGGGAGGGAACCCGGGTGGTATTTGGGAGGAGGATTGCTGGGAAGGAAAAAGCCACAAAGAAAAGGTTAAAAAAATGACAGCCTTTTGCTTGGGCTGTCTACTGGGGTGGAATGGGAAGGTGTACGGAGCCTCCCCCCCCGCGTTCTTACACGTCTGGGTGAGGAGGATACGGAACATGGGGAGGGGGGAGGGTGGAACAGGGGCTGAAGCGGCAGTCTGTTTTCCAGCAGCCGTTCCTGAACCTCCACCAGACGCCGGAGCAGCCCCAGCGTTGCATCCTTCATCCTCTGGTCTTCCTGCCGCCATCTCTAATCTCGATCGTCTCTCCTCTCCTCACGTTGGTTCCTCCTCTCCTCACGTTGGTCCCTCCTCTCCTCACGTTCACTGACTTCTTTCCTATACTTTGAAACTGTTTCCTTCCACTCATTCAGATGAGCTCTGTCACTCCTGCTGGATTGCATAATTTCAGAAAACATGTCCTCCCGCGTCTTCTTCTTACGACGCCTTATCTGTGATAACCTTCGGGATGGAGGAGGGAGGCTTGAGGAATTTGCAGCTGCTGTAGGGAGGGGAAAAAAGAGAGAATTGTTTTAAAAGCTACATTTTGCAGAACAATGCTTATACTCTTTCACGGTGACCAACACTGTTCACATTACATAGCACATGTGATTTCTGTGCAAGGTCGCATTTTGCCTCTTAATGCTGAGTGCTTGTGGCTTTGCTGCTAGAGATCACAGGTCTGGGCAACAGAATTCGGCTTGCATGCGGCCATGGTAAGCCATTGTCTTACAGCTTCTGCGCCCTCCTTTCCCACATACCAAGCATAGCCTGTAGAGTGCTGCAGAAGCCTGGCCAATCTCAGCCAGTTGGGGGGGGGGGCAGTGTGGGGGGGCTTGTCTGGGCCCCTTCAGGCAAGTAGAGTGCTGCGGTTTTTCTGTTAACATTCAGCAGCACCAAAAAACAAACTAACCCCCCCCCCCCCGCCATGAATTCTCTGGGATGATCACGGTACCCCTCCCCCCACCGCGTGGCTGGTATCAGGGAAGATCCCTGCAGGCACCAAACTCCCCCCCCCCCCCCCCGCCGCCGACCCCCCCCCCCCCCGCCATGAATTCTCTGGGATGATCACGGTACCCTCCCCCCACCGCGTGGCTGGTAACAGGGAAGATCCCTGCTAGCCAAACGCGGAAAACTTCAGGGCCAATTTCCCATCTGCGCTTGGCTAACTGCAGGGAAGGATTTATTTTCCGCCACAGGCAAACAGCCCAGTAGGAACGGCCACCTCTGTCCCCTTAATTAAGTTCCCGTATTTCAACCAGGTTACCAGGAGTGATATCACTCTCCTGAGGATTACACAACAAGATAAAGAACGGATGTTGCTTGAATGCCAGCAAACACCGGGACCATACGCTGCCAGGCTTTGTCAGGCAATGATACCAGATTACTTGCTGCAAGCATGGCGTGGTCAAGTGTCCTACCATGGAGGAGGGAATAAGGATGCACTGCCCAGAAACCTTCTGGCAAGGCTTTCGGAGTACCTCCAGGAGAGCTTCATGGAGATGTCCCTGGAGGATTTCCGCTCCATCCCCATACACGTTAACAGACTTTTCCAGTAGCTACAGACTTTTCCAGTAGCTGAACTGACCGCGAATGCAAAGTCAGGCAAAGTAATCATTAAAAACCGTTTGCTTTTAAAACAAGTTTTATATTTTAAAAGGTAAACTCACCTGAGGTCCCTTCCATGGGGTCAGAGTCTTGGGTACTGGCTTGGGAGGCTTGGGAGGGTACTTCAGTCAGGGTGATAAAAAGATCCTGGCTGTTGGGGAGAATGGAGTGCTGTGTGCTCTCTGCAAGCTCATCCTCCTCCTCCTTCTCCTCCTCTACCCCATCGGCAGAATCCTCAGGCGTCGAGACTATCCCCGACCCAGAATCCACGAACAAAGGTGGGGTAGTGGTGGCAGCCCCCCCTAGAATTGCATGCAGCTCGGCGTAGTAGCGGCATGTCCGCGGCTCTGACCCGGAGCGACCGTTTGCCTCCTTTGTTTTCTGATAGGCTTGTCTGAGCTCCTTGACCTTCACGCGGCACTGCTCAGAGTCCCTATTGTGGCCTCTCTCCATCATGCCCTTGGAAATTTTTTCAAAAGTTTTTGCATTTCGTCTTTTAGAACGAAGTTCTGCAAGCACTGAATCCTCTCCCCATACAGCGATCAGATCCAGTACCTCCCTCACGGTCCATGCTGGTGCTCTTTTTCGATTATCAGCCTGCATGGTTACCTGAGCTGATGAGGTATCTGTGGTCACCTGTGCTCTCCACGCTGGGCAAACAGGAAATGAAGTTCAAATGTTCGCGGGGCTTTTCCTGTCTACCTGGCCAGTGCATCCGAGTTCGGATTGCTGTCCAGAGCGGTCACAATGATGCACTGTGGGATAGCTCCCGGAGGCCAATACCATCGAATTGCGGCCACACTAACCCTAATTCGAATTGCTAAAATCGATTTTGGCGCTACTCCGCTCGTTGGGGTGGAGTACAGAAATCGATTTAAAGGGCCCTTTACATCGAATTAAATGGCGTCGTTGTGTGGACGGTTACAGGGTTAATTCGAATGAAAGCTGATAAATCCAAATTAAAGTCGTAGTGTAGACCAGGCCTTAATTGGCACATCTTCAATATACGATGGGCAGTGTGAAGACGGGGTTGTTAGAGGCACAAAGAAGATTACACTAATAAGGGAAGGAGGAATGTTATGTCTTTTAGAATTATCCCTTTAGAATTATCCCTTCCCTGTAGGGTGACCCAGACAGCAAGTGTGAAAAATTGGGACAGGGGGTGAGGGGGTAATAGGAGCCTATATAAGAAAAAGACCCAAAAATCAGGACTGTCCCTATAAAATCAGGACATCTGGTCACCCTACTTCCCTGGCCAGAACCAGCTCCTGCTGAAGTCTCTGGAAAGTTTCCGATTGTCTCCAGTGGGAGTTGGATCCAGGATCCATATTCTTCACTAGGACTTTGAAGTGACTGAAATAGGAATGAGCCTCAAATAATCCATCCTAATGTTTTAAATGAGACGAAGTGCATCTTGGGACAGTGCTAGTTACAGAGGAAGAACTGGCCATGCCAGAGGCGTCAAATAAATCTTTGCACCCCTTTCCCTTATTCCCAGTCCAGTGTATTACGGCTTCCAATAACCTAGGAAAAGCCAAGGAGATAGAAAGAGAATGGTTGCTGTTTCATTATGGGGCACAGAAACCCCTCCACTTACATACACTAGTGGAAGGTGGCATGTCTACCTGTGAACAGATTCCGTTTATCTCTCCTTTAACAAAATCAGGGCCTGCTGGATGTGGTGGTCTTGAATCATCATAGAATCATAGCAGATTAGGGTTGGAAGAGACCTCAGGTGGTAAGCTAGTCCAAGTCCCTGCTCAAAGCAGGACCAACCCTAACTAAATCATTCCAGCCAGAGCTTTGTCAAGCCAGGCCTTAAAAACCTCTAAGGATGGAGATTCCACCACCTCCTTAGGTAACCCATTCTAGTGCTTCACCACCATCCTAGTGAAATAGTTTTTCTTAATATCCAACCTAGACCTCCATCACTGCAACTTGAGACCATTGCTCCTTGTTCTGTCACCACTGAGACCAGCCTAGCTCCATCCTCTTTGGAACCCCCCTTCAGATAGTTGAAGGCTCCTATCAAATCCCCCCTCACTCTTCTCTTCTGCAGACTAAATAAGCCCAGTTCCCTCAGTCTCTCCTCATAAGTCATGTGCCCCAGCTCCCTAATTATTTTCATTACCCTCCGCTAGACTCTCTCCAATTTGTCCACATCCTTTCTGTAGTGAGGGGCCCAAAACTGGATGCAATACTCCAGATGTGGCCCCACCAGTGCCAAATAGAGAGGAATAATCACTTCCCTCGATCTGATGGCAATGCTCCTACTAATGCAGCCCAATATGCCATTAGCCTTCTTGGCAACAAGGGCACACAGTTGACTCATATACAGCTTCTCGTCTACTGTAATCCCCAGGTCCTTTTATTCAGAACTGCTGCTCAGCCAGTCGGTCCCCAGCCTGTAGCAGTGCATGGGATTTTTCCATCCTAAGTGCAGGACTCTGCACTTGTCCTTGTTTAACCTCATCAGATTTGTTTTGGCCCAATCCTCTAATTTGTCTAGGTCACTCTGGACCCTATCCCTATCCTTCGGCGTATCTACCGCTTCCCCCAGCTTAGTGTTATCCACGAACTTGCTGACAGTGCAATCCAGCCCATCATCCAGATCATTAATGAAGATGTTGAACAAAACCAGCCCCAGGACTGACCCCTGGGGCACTCCACTTGATACCACCTGCCAACTAGACATGGAGCCATTGATCACTACCCGTTGATCCCGACGATCTAGCCAGCTTTCTATCCACCTTATAGTCCATTCATCCAATCCACACTTCTTTAACCTGCTGGCAAGAATACTGTGGGAGACCATATCAAAAGCTTTGCTAAAGTCAAGGTATATCATGCTTTCCCCATATCCACAGAGCCAGTTATCTCATCATAGAAGGCAATCAGGTTGGTCAGGCATGACTTGCCCTTGGTGAATCCATGTTGACTATTCCTGATCACCTTCCTCTCCTTCAAGTGCTTCAAAATGGATTCCTTGAGGACCTGCTCCATGATTTTCCCAGGGACTGACATGAGGCTGACCGATCTGTAATTCCCTGGATTCTTGTTCTTCCCTTTTTTAAAGATGGGCATTATATTTCCCCTTTTCCAATCATCTGGGACCTCCCCCGATAACCATGAGTTTTCAAAGATAATGCCCAATGGCTCTACAATCACATCAGCCAATTCCCTCAGCACCCTTGGATGCATTGCATCCGGCCCCATGGACTTGTGCATGTCCAGCTTTTCTAAATAGTCCTTAACCTGTTCTTTCACTACTGAGGGCTGTTTACCTCCTCCCCATACTGTGCAGCAGTTTTGGAATGGACCTTGTCTGTGAAGACTGAGGCAAAAAAACCCCATTGAGTACTTCAACTTTTTCCACGTCATCTATCACTAGGTTGCCTCCCCCGTTCAGTAAGGGTTCCACACTTTCCCTGACCTTCTTCTTGTTGCTAATATACCTGTAGAAACCCTTCTTGTTACCCTTCACATCCCTTGCTAGCTGCAGCTCCAGTTGTGCTTTGGCCTTCCTGATTACACCCCTGCATGCTCGAGCAATATTTTTATACTCCTCCCTAGTCATCTGTCAAAGTTTCCACTTCTTGTAAGCTTCCTTTTTGAGTTTAAGCTCAGTGAAGATTTCTCTGTTAAGCCAAGCTGGTTGTCTGCCGTATTTGCTATTCTTTCTGCACATGGGGATGGTTTGTTCCTGCACCCTCAATAAGGCTTCTTTAAAATACAGCCAGCTCTCCTGGACTCCTTTCCCCCTCGTATTAGCCTCCCATCTCATGCCCTTTCTTGTTCTGAATGTGGTTGTTTTGTATTTTCTGTCCATAAGAACAAAGCTGCCTCCTCATGCCAGAAAATGACATGTGGGCAGCTTTCCAAGGGGACAAATGGAGCAAGTCATTCACTGCAAGCCTCTCATCCACTGCTCCCCTATACTCCTCTTACAGAGGCACACATCAGTTCAGTGGCTCTGAACCTTCCACTCATCCCTAGCTCTCCTGGCACAGGAGTTTGGGGATAATGTGTGTGGGGGCGGGAGGGGGGGGAGGAGGAGGGAGCAGAGGCCCTGAATTTTGGTCCTTGCAGCCATGGTAGCCAATGGGAAATCATTGCTAGATGTCCTAAATTTGTTTGAATGAAACTCATGAGACAGCTAAAGCTCTTGGATGCACCCTGCTGGCTGTAGCATATTAACAGAATAACTGCCCTTCGTACTAATACGTGAAGATCCTCTATTACATAGATGCTTGATAAAGGTTGAAGAATGGATAACAACAACAGGCCATATCCTGCATGATGCTGAGAACCACTGAAGTCATTGAGTGCTATAGATGTTCAGCCCCTCTCATGTTTTGGCTCATTACTGCTGCTTAGCACTCATTACTTCCTGCAGAACAGGTGGTATGTTACAGCACAGTCATGGTGGTATGTTACATGCCACCTGTTCTGCAAGAAGGAAGGGACAGGTTTCCAGTATGATTCAATGGAGTTTCCCCTTTAGGACAGTGAATTTCCTGGGGGAAAGGAGGGAATTTACAGGACTGCATAGAACACTTTACATTTTTAAAGTGCCACACAGACATTAACTAGCTAAGAGCTAATGGGGCAAAGAATGCAGCAGTGTCACATACCACAAGGATCATAATAAACTATGAACTGGGGAATCCTTGGGTGGGCTGTCCTTGTGGAAATAGACATGATGTAGTGGCTCCTAGCTGTCGCATTTCACCAAAAATGGTGATACTACAGTGATACTCCCATATGAGATTAACATATGCTGGAATTACAGATGCATGGTCATGTTTTTAAGAATTCTCTCTCTCCTAGCTGCTCCCCGTGCCATCTATATGTGGCTAAGGACCTGACAGCTTTCATTCTGAGCTTCCAGTTTCTATGGTTTTATAATGCAGCCTTTAAAATGTCTAGGTGTGATTAGGCTTGTTATCATGCTGTTTTACCATCTAAAAGATAGTACATACATAAAATACACTACCAAAGGCAGGTGACAAGCCTACCCCTCCTTCAGTTTGAACACCATGAACCAGGTTCTCAGCTGGTGTTGCTCCATGGCCTTCAGTGTGTGTATGTGCGCACACGTTGGGTAGGGAGGAGTGGGGCACTGTGGCGATTTGCACCAGCTCAGAATCTGGCCCTGTATGTATGAGAGCAGGATCAATCTCTTTGTGAAGTGCATGATTCCCTACCCCAAGCCACCCCAGCTTCCAAAATGCAGGACACCTTTCTGCATTTAACACCACCCAACCATAGAGCTGACATATGCACATTAGAGCATTTCCCCAGGAACGAAACACTGTGCATTCCATTCCATTATCAGATTCAGGTAACTTTTCCTGGTTGAAAGTGGGTACAGATAACTTTATAAAATCAATTGCGTAAAGTCATTCCTTCTCTATCATCTGAAAGCTGTATTTTACACAAGCAAAGCCTTTTCTAAAGAACTAAAGTGTTTCACAACCCAGGCACTCACCATCAGGGTAAGCACTGGGGCTGTTTTGTGTTCCAGACGGTTACTCACAATTATTTCCTTTGTTCTTGAAGTGACCTATCTGGAGCAGAGAGGAAGGATTGTTCTGTATAAGGGCAGCTATTCTGAACCTAAAACATTTTGGAGCGAGGAAGAGGAATCTCATTAGAGACAAGAAGGAGAGAATTAGGTCACAACTTCAGGATGCCAAGATTTTTCTTTTGCTTTGCTTATAGCTTTTGCAGGGCAGGCTACTGCATTTAAACTATACTGAAAGGAATGATCTGCTCACTGCACTTGGTGCACCACTTTGTTAGTACAAAGGAATACATTTAAATAAGGAAAAATGTAATTGTACACATTTATAGGGGAAGCCAAATAGTTATAAGGAACAACCAATCTACTCAGCTAAATAATTAGCATTTATCACAAAGCAGGGGGGAAAAACAATCCATCTAAGTCAATTAAAATATTTCTCCGAAAGCAGTTTAAAAGCTCACCCAAAAGAATAAAACAAAGCACATCATGCCCACACATTTATTATGCAAAGGCAGAATTCAGAGGGGAGAACAGGGATGAAATTCTTGACATGTTGCAGGCTCTGGGAAGGTGAATTTTAAAACAGAGAAGCAAAACTCAGCTCCTCCCCTCAGATTGTTCCCGGAGCCAATATCGATCTATTGATTGCTCAGGACAGCAGCCTGGACTCTTTAAAATACTGTGCTATTCAGAGCCAGTAAATGCATCCAAATTAGAAATCATTACATGGGTTTTCATATCAAATTCATCATGAATGCACTTTAGATGGAGCTCACTGTGTGACTGAGAAGATGGGATTATCATAAAGTGATGATGACAAAATACACGGAGGACAACCAAAATGGGAAGTTATGCCATTTGCAATAAGAGCTACGGCTTGATTTTCAGAGCTGCTGAGCCCGCACAGCTTCAGTTGACTTCCACTGGAATTGTGGTTGTTCAGGAGTTCTGGAATTCCAGCCCATATTGTGCATTATTATAAGAACCCAGGAACAAGCTTATTCTTCAGCTGTAGTGCTAACACGTGGCTATTATCCAGTCTGTTCCCTTTGCTATTATGCTATGTCCCTTTAAAAATTGCTTAGGATTTTGAGTACTCATCACACAATCTCTGGCATAAATCAGCACTTCCCATGTACAGTAAATAACCAAATCCTCTTCTGTGTTTTCAGGGAAGAAAGTGAATACACGGTAATACCACCAGCCCCTTTCTGTTATTTGGAGAGGTAGGAAATATTGCAATCAGATACTTCCAATTTAATTAATTCCCTAGTTAACTTGATTTCACATTTAATTCAATCCAAGCCTCATGAACCAAATCATTTGTATTAAAAATAATGTAACAGCCACCCTTTATTTTAATCAATTTTGACTGCTTTAGGCTGGTTTAATGGATAATCTGATTACAAGATATATAGAAAGTTGACATTTAATTAATAAAAGGGGGGAATTCTGAATAAAATCAAAGAAAAAAGAGCATAGGGAAGGAAGGTGATATTAAAAAGTTGTGTTAGCCAGACACTGTTATTGGCATTATGGGAGCTGCTCTGTGCCCTTGTCACTGTGATATGCAGCCTGTGGTCATATGGATAACAGGTTCAGACACTTATTTTAGTTACAGTGACAGGAAGAGTATTGACAGAAATACAGAAAATCTGTAAATCTCACATGATTTCCCCTCAAAATCATTGCAACTAATTAACTGCACTTGCAGGCCAGATCCTCAACTGGTGTAAATTGGCTTAGCTTCACTGAAGCCTGTCTAAGCCAGTTCTGGCCCTATATGTTCTATCATTGTCAAGGTTAGACAGTTCAGTACATAAAGGTAAAAGCTGGCTTTCTGTCTAGATTTCTCTATATAAAGAAGGCAGGGGTGTGAAGCATAGCTTCTGCCCCTAGGTTTCTGAAGGGGACAGCCATGCCTGCTGAGACCTCCAAAACACCTGAGTGAGACTAGATGGGATGTGGACCAGTGGCAATGTCACAGTGGGATGTGGCAAAGCCAAAGGCACAGTGGTTGTCCACAGATTTACTGCACCTGTAATCAGCACCTGCCACAGGACCCTCTGTTACTTTGCACCTGTAATGCAGCTTTTTACAATTCTGCTTAACCAGAGCAAGTACTTTTTTTGATGTGCTTGTCAAGTATCTTCCTTGTTTTATTACAATAGTCACCAACGCTTCGCTCGGCTGATGCGGCAACTCAGTGTCGGACGCAATCAGGTGGTTGAGGGACATCTACATAGAACACATCACTGGACATTGGCAATACTAGGAGGGATGAGCTGGAGTGCTGATGATAAGCGCAGTCAGGAAAGTAACAAACAATTTCCTCATGGATTGTATTTTCTAAATAGACAACCAACCTAATTCTCAATTATTGAGGGACAATCTCCACTCACTGATATATTTTGCTTCCCACAACCAAATCCATGTACAACTTTTCATGACTGATGTACATGAGTATTCGGATTCTAATATCTAAACTGTATTATTAAATCTATTCACCTAAATTTGGGTTATTGCTGATTATGTATCATATGACTTTTAAAAACTAATTTTATATTTGTGGATAATCTAAACACTATACCCAGATGTATAGACACTCTTTTTCCAACCTATGTATTATATAATTTTTTTAACATTACCTTTAATAAAATTTTAATATCTACCAGTACATTTGCATTAGTGTTTTGCTGTAATGTCTTAAGCCCAGCTGTTCAGGAAGTGACCACCAGAGAAGAATACAGTTTGTGATTTTTCAAATTCCCATTGTAATCAGCTCCCAGACACTTGAGTGGTCAAGACGAAGGGAGTCCTGTAGTCTGTTGCTCAGTAGAGGGTGCTCTTTCTAGTGTGTCAATACTGTACCCAAGCCCCAACTTGGTGTGGGAGGCTGCACTGGGCTGTGGGAGATATTGCTGCTTTGTTAAGCCATAATGCAGAAGCCCTGACCATTTGAGGTTTCACAATGATAGGTAGCTAGCACTAGTGTTCAGCCAAATTTCCATAACTGAGTGATTTCTTTCTGCCTAAATTCCCATTGCTTTAACTGGATACTAATTCCTCTACAGTTTCTCTCCTTCAGCTACTTTGTAGTATGACTGCTATGGTTATAATAGCTGCAACGTTCTACCCCAGGGAGGCTGCATTTCAGTGAGGGGGAAGTGACGTGAACCTTAAATGGTTATAATATGTGTTCCTGTAAAGTGCTTTGAAGCTTGCAATAGATGCTGAATAACTCAATCAGCATAATAATGTATCAAAAGGTTTGAGGCTCAGTATGTTCCTCTACACCATAGGCGAACATATGTTCCTCTACACCATAGGCGAACATATGTTCGTTTTCATAAAGGTTCCTAGGGAATTAGTGGCATGGATCCGTTCATGTTGACAGATTAGCTGAGCACCTGAAACCTGTTCTCCAAGGCCTCCTGATAAGAGTCTGTTCAGTAATGCTGAAGCATGCGAGCTGTCACAAGAGAGAGGTATTCTGTCCTAACTTCAAAGCCCGTGCTGATTCCTGCAAAACAGAACACACAGGGCTGTGATCTCAGGCAGAAGGGAACAGTGAAACAGGAAAATGCTGGCAGAGGACAGGTACGTTTCCCTAATCTCTGTTTTAGGGTCTGGTCCCATTGAAATCTGTAGCAAAAGTCCCAGTGATTTAACTGATGCAGAACTGAACTATTAAAATGCCCTCAGGGATTTCATCTGCCTTTTGGAAGCTGCATAATGATACCGTTTTCCTGCTCAAGCAACTATTAGTAGAAGATACTTGTAAAATGGGGTTACAATGTTATAGGTAATTTTGCTATGTCCATAACTGGTTGAGTATCAAAGGTGGCCTTGTGTGGATTAGTGTTTGTGTAGTTATGGGAAATATTATAGGAGGCAGTCTGGCTTAGTTGATAGAGCACTGGACTGGGACTTAGGCCACTGGCCTTCTAGGTGACCATGGACAAGTCACATCCCTTCCTTGTGCTTCAGTTTCCCCATTTGTAAAATGGGAATAATGATACTGTCCTTCCTTTATAAAGCACATTGAGATATATGGATGGAAAGTGCTGTGTAAGAACCATGTAATAATTACTAAAATCAACAGCAATTTGTCTGAGACTGGGGAAGGCACACATTTTATAGATTCTGACCCAGCGTGAGTGAAATAAAAAACATCGAAACTCTAGGAAACAATGATTCATGATGAGTACATATTCCTTGGAGAGGAAAGACATTAATAGTGCCTAGGGATCAGTGTTGCTTAAGGTGTTTATTGATGATATGCAGGAAGAAGTGAATGGTCTGCTGGTGAAATCTATCAATGACTAGTTTAAAATAAGGAGGGGGTTATGAGACCTCCAAATGGACCGAAGCAATCTGGAATGTCAGGCAGCAAAATGGCTGGTGAGATTTAACTTGGTTAAACAGGCTAATTCACATACTCTAAACTTTTCTTTAATGCTCTGAGCTTACAGAACCTTCAGAAGTAAAAGATCTAGGTGTCTTCGTAAGCATCTTGCCATGGAGATTCTGCCCAGCGTCAGGCAAATTGGATGCTTGGATTCCATAATAAAGAGAGAAGAAAAATATTACAATATTTGTATTGAATGATAGTATATCCTTTCCTACATCCTCAGTTCAGTTTTGGTCATCTCATCTGAGAAGAAACTGTACATACTGAAAAGACCAGATAAAGGCAATGAAGACAGTGGGATGGTATGGCAGAATTTATGGGTGAAGAGAGATTGGGGCATTCAGAGCAGTAAATTCAAAGGGAAATGCTTCATGCAACACAGAGGCAATCTATTGGATTCACTGCTGCAGAAGGTCAGAGACAAACTGTGGGGCTGAATTTTAAAAAGCAGTGAATAATTTTATAACTTATAAGTTATCAAGCATTTACAGTTATTGCCATTAAAAAACAGTGTCTGTGAAGAGGCACCACACTACAGCCTCTGAGCCATAATGCAGTCTCTCTTGTACAGTCCCACGTTAGTATGTGTTAATTGTTGGCTCTTTGGTAGTGAACACTGTACAGCTACTGATACACACACTAGAGTGGGGTAGGCAACCTATGGCACGCGTTCCGAAGGCGGCACACGAGCTGACTTTCAGTGGCACGCACACTGCCTGGGTCCTGGCCACCGGTCCAGGGGGCTCTGCATTTTAATTTAATTTTAAATGAAGCTTCTTAAACATTTTAAAATCCTTATTTACTTTACATACAACAATAGTTTAGTTATATATTATAGACTTATAGAAAGAGACCTTTTAAAAATGTTAAAATGTATCACTGGCATGCAAAACCTTAAATTAGAGTGAATAAATGAAGACTCGGCACACCACTTCTGAAAGGTTGCCAACCTCTGCACTAGAGCATTGATATGGGAGAAAATAAATCTCAGGCTTTCAGGAATAAATTGGTGAATGTTTGGAAAGAGACTTGCTCACTCTAGATACCAGTCAGCTGTGCAATTTTTGTGTAGATTATGGAGTATTCCCTTTCCTCTGATGAATCTGATATTGGCCACTGATGGAGGCAGGATATTGGCATAAGTAGACAGCAATCTGATCCTTCATGTAAGGGGTCGGGATCATTTTATGGCCTTTATTTCAGTTCCAGACCTTGTGCTTTCATTAGTCAAAATCTATATCCTGTTCCCACTCTTGAAAGGCAATCTCTCATTGTCCATCAACTCAATTGTATAGGAATTTGGCTTATTAAGGTTAATCTTCTTATGCTGTGTGCAGAAATGACTCTGTAGAATCAGTGTAATGTGGTCCTGGGCCAGTACAATTCACCACTAACCACAGATTTGATATTAGAACTGTTACAGACTGAAACTGGTTTTTTTTTAAATGGCTTTCACCACTTCATCCACCACAGAGAATCAGATTTATTTTAGATTAGCTGCTTTTATCATCTTGTCCTCTAGATGGCAGAATGACACTACACTTGGTAGAAAAGTTTTTTTTTTTTTTTTTAAATTACTGGTCATTGAATTATATTAAACCTTCTGACCCCTGCTCAAAGAAACCCAAACCAAAATACCTTGGATCACTCTGACACAATAAAACCATGAGGATGAGACATATTTAGCTCTTGTGATGCCAGGTTAACACTTCTCCTTAACTTCTGCTTCTCCTTTAGCTCTTTCTCCTCACAATACAAGCTTGCTCTAGTCTCTTCTATCTTAAAAAAAATCCATCCTTGACCCTGACATGCCTCTCCAGGTACTGCCCCATCTCCTTTCTCTCTCTAAGCTCATTTTATGTGCAGTCTACAATCACTGTTTGGAGTTCCTTTGCTCCAATTCCACCCTAGACCACCTCCAATCCATCATCCATTCTTTGCACTCCACTGAAACTGCTCTTGCCAAAGTCTCTAGTGACCTCTCCTCACTGAAGCTCAGAACAGTACTCCACCCTCCTCCGCCTTGACCTGTCAGCTACCCTTTGACACCATCAGCCATGCTCTTCTTGAAATACGGTACTCCCTTGGCTTCCATGACTCTGTGTTCTCTTGGTTCTCCCATCGCTCTAATCCAATGGTGCCCAAACTTTTCCTCTCGTGCCTCCCCCTTACCAGTAATAGAATGTGTCTGGGCCCCTCAGGCTGGGAGCGGGGCTGCGGCCGGGAGCTGAGTCGGGGGCTGCAGCTGGGGCCGGAGTGGACCTGAGGGAAGAACGGGCCTGGGTGGCACTCCCTTTCCACCCCCCAGGGGGGCTGGCCTGGGCCCCGCTGCGCCACCTCCCCCCCGGACGTTCTTCCACACCCCACAGTTTGAGGACCACTGCTCAAATAACTCCTTCAGCATGTCCTTCAGAGGATCCTCCTCCTCCATCCTCCAACTTCCTGTGAGGATTCCTCAGGACTCTGTCTTTGGTTCCCTTCTCTTCTCCCACTACACACTACCTCAGGGTAATCTCATCTGAAAACAAATTCAACTGCCATCTATGCTGATAACCCACAGGTCTACATCTTTACTCCAGACCTATCTCCTTCTATCTGAACTAATATCTTCTCCTGTCTTTCTGACATCTCTTGAATGTCTAGCTGTCAGCTCAAGCTCAACATAGCAAAAACAGATCTCCTAATCTCCCCCCTCCCCTGACATGCCCCAACCTTCCCCCCCAAGCTACCTTCTTTCTCAAGCATTGTGGACAACACTACCATCCTGCCAGTCACTCATGCCCAGAGCCTCGGCATCACAGTTGACTCAGACCTCTATTTAGGTTCTCATATACAGGCTATGTCTAAACCTTGCTGATTCTTTCTGGATAACACCTCCAAGATATGGCTCTGTTATCCATGCACATAGCTAAAACTCTTATCTGAGTTCTCATCATCATCCTTCTCTCTGGCCTTTGAAAATCCTATCGAACCTGTTCAGAGCCATTCAGAATGCTGCAGCTAAAATCATTTTCAATGCCCGTCACTTTGACCATGTTACTTCTTGCTTTGCATCCCTTCCCTGGTTTCTCCTCCTTTATTCCATCAGAGATAAGCTGCCTCTATTCATTTGCCAGGCCCTTTGTGGTCAATCCCCACCCTACCTATCAGCTCTTATTACTATCAAGCTGTGGGCACTCACCTCCAATCAGCCCATGAAGCCAGCCTCCATCACTCACTCGAATTTTCAAACAAGCACCTTCATGTTTTCTCCCATGTTGCCCATCTCTCTTGGGAGGGGTTCTCCATAAACATCTGCAAAGCTGCCTTATTATCCACCTTCAAATCCCTCCTTTGCTGTGATGCCTAGAAAAAACATGACAATGTTTAAGTTGGTGATGTGTAGGAACCATTGTTTCCTTGCACTCCTTCATCTATCTGGCTATCCCCATCTGTTATCACTTGTCTTTCACTTGGATTGTAAGATCCTTGGAGGCAGGGACTTTTTTTCTTCTGTTTACCCAGCACCGAGCACAGTGGAATCCTGGTCTCTGACTACAGTAATACAAATAATAAATAATACTACTAAGAAGATATGATATAGTATTAACATGGGACATGTCATTAATGGATAGTGTACAAAATGGGTTGACTGCACTGACCGTAAGGCTGCAGCATCCCATTTATGCCCTGAGCAGAAAGATTGATATGGTCTGTTGGCGGCCATGAAGAGGAGTACGTATAAAAACACATTTGCAACAAATCTCCCAGTTACAGCCACATATTACACTAGTATAAAATGTAGCAATGATTTCAGTGCCTTTTGCTAAGATGACCTTTACTGGGCTTTGCAGTCCTCCTCCATGTGTGTCATGAATCAGCTCTAGTGGTGATGTAACTAAAAGTCACCTGTCATAACAAAAACAAAAGGAAAAGTCACAACTGGCTTTATATGCTCAGGGTACAAGAGCAGGAGACACTGATGGAGGAAGTTCAAGATTTACATAATTTTGGGTTTCTTTGTGTGTATTGATTTACTGCTCATGAACCTATAGTATTGCCTTGCATCAGGCACTATTTAAGTGTCCCCATGCATCTCAACCTATAGCATCCCTAATATCAGAGTCCCAGTAGAGCAGACGCTAAGGGCATGTTGGGTTTCTTTTTTGTTTGAGTGAGGTGGACTGATACCAATAGCGAGAAGAGACAAACCTAGGTAATCCGAGCAGGACTTGAGCGTAGGTCTTCAGAAGTGAAAGGTGAACTCATAGTACTGTAAGCCATGGTTTCAATCCCCTGACTGGATGGCAACAGTAGTGACAGGTGAACCTCAGAAGATTGAAGGCATCATTCAAAGTCAAAATGCTTATCTTTCTACCAAGAGATGTGATGGATTCTCCATCTCTTGTTGTCTTCAAATCAAGACTTTAGTCAGACACAAATTATTGGGCTCAATACAGGGGTAACTGAGTGAAATTCTATGGCCTATGTTCTAAGAGCGTTCAGACTAGATGATCTAATGCCCCCTACTGGCCTTAAAAATCTATCAATATATGAATATTTTGGAGTCATGTTTATTTTAAGAGAAGAAAAACTCATCTAATAGGCCTATCTAGTTTCCAACATCATATCCATCGCCACAATACCTGAGCACTTTTTTATACCGTACAGAAGCCAATGGCATCATTTTTGAGAGGAAAATGCCATTTCTGATACAACACAGGATGTGGATTTTCCCTTATTTTGCTCAGTGAGTGAGATAATGTGCATGGTTGTTTCTTTTTCAGCACTGACACTTGCTCAGTTCAGAACAAAACTGTATTGTGTTGTGGATGGGGACTGGGGTTTCAGTGGTAGGATCTTGCTGCTGATGCAGGTTGCCAACCACTACAGGGACAACTGATCAAAAATGGTCACTAAACTTCTGAAACTGTTGTTCTTCAAGATGTGTTGCACATGTCCATTCCAATATAGGTGTGTGCATGCCTGGAGCACAGTTGCCGTAATTTTTTCCCTTAGCAGTATCTGTCGGGTCAGATCTGGTGTCCCCCTGGTGCCGCATGCTCATAGAGCCTATATAAGGGGTCCTGCTGAGCCGCGCCCTTTCAGTTTTTTCTTACTGATCACTCCAAGAAAGGGGATGACTGGCAGGTCTTGGAATAGAGATATGTACAACACATCTTGAAGAACAACAGTTACAAAAGGTTAGTTACCTTTTTTTTTCTTATCCATTCCAATGTAGGTGACTCATAAGCAGTTGCATAGGAAGTGGGCTCAGACTTTAAGGACAAACAGACTGCAACATTGCAAGGCCAAAGTAGGCATTGTCTCTGGCTTGTTGAGTAGTGGCACAGTGCGCTGAGAATGTGTGTGCTGATGACTAGGTCGCAGCCCTGCAGATATCTTGAATAGGGACTTGAGCTAGGAAAACTGCTGAAGAGGCCTAGACTTTGTGGAATGAGCAGTCAGGTTTGGCAGAGGGTGGACCCTTGCGAAGTCCTAACACATATGGATACACACCATGATCCAGGATGAAATCCTCTGAGCAGAGATGGGAGCCCTTTCATTCTCTCAGCTATCGCTATGAAGAGCTGCGGTGATCTACAGATCCTTTTGGTCCTCTAAATATAGAATGCCAGGGCCCATCTAACATCCAAGGAGTGCAGGTGCTGTTCTTCCCTATCTGCGTGCAGCCTAGGGTAGAATGCTGGTATAAAAATCGATTGGTTGCAGTGGAGTTGAGAAAGCACTTTTGGGAGGAACTTTGGATGTGGGTGTAGCTGCACTTTGTCTTTGAAGAGGTTGTATACAAGGGCTCCGAGGTGAGGGCTCGGATCTCTGAAACTCTCCTGGCTGACGTAATGGCCACCAAAAAGGCCACCTTCCAAGAGAGGTGCACCAGTGAGCATGTCGCTAGTGGCTTGAAGGACAGGCCCATCAGTTTTGACAGGACAAGATTTAGGTCCTGGGGACGGGGGGACCAGTTCCTTTATCTGATGGAACACCCTCTCCAGGCCTTTGAGAAAACAAATTACCATTTCATGTGAGAAAACCGACCTATCGTCGACCTTAGGATGAAAGGCGAAATAATCGCCAGGTGGACCCCTTGACTGAAGAAAGAGCCAGGCCTTGCTGCTTCAAAAGTAGAAGATATTCCAGATGAAGACTACATAGGTGGAATGCCTTTTGGTACCGGGAAGTGACTTTTGTCTTGGTGTTTATAGTGCCTCCTTAGGCACTGGCAAGGAGGAATAGTGCCGAGAGTCGGCGCAGAGTCTGATTGCAGCTCTGAGGCTGGCCTCTAGGCTGTCTCCATCAGGAGGACCTTCAGCCTCGCTGCCCCGTCTTTCTGGGTGCAGGGCTTGAACTCCCTGCAGATCTGACAGCGATCCTTCCTGTGAGCTTCTCCAAAACACTGGAGGCAACTTGAGTGTGGGTTGCTCAGTGGCATCAACTTGCTACAGGAAGAGCAGGGCTTAAAGCCCGGTGACTAAGGCATACCCCGGCACTGGAGAGCGGACAAGCCTCTCCAGTAAGTGTAGAGATGTCCAAGCTACTTTAATTACTATGATTACTAAAAAAAGAAGAACAGGAGTACTTGTGGCACCTGTTCTTCTTTTTGCGGATACAGACTAACACGGCTGCTACTCTGAAACCTATGATTACTAAAACTACTTTCAAACTAACTAACTACGATAACTATATACACAACAATTGAGAAGGAAACCACTACAAAATATTGCCTGAGCAACGAAGGAAGTGCCAGCAACCATCATGGGTGGTAAGAAGGACCTAAAAGGGTGTGGGCTTGGCAGGGCCCCTTATACCGGTGCTATGAGCCTGCGGCACCAGGGGGCACTTGACGGATACCACCAAGGGAAAAAATTCTGGCAACTGTGCTTGGTTGCACACACCTATATTGGAATGGACATGTGCAAGCACTGGAAGAAGATCAATAGTTCAGGTCTCGATGGTTGCTTGTGTTGTACTTAAAGTACTGCACGGGATCTTTTCAGGGGGAATAAGGCAAAACGCCACATTTATTAGTAATACATGTATTCATTAACACTGTATTATATGCATATATTACACTTACACTCACACACACACACACACACAAACACACTCCGTCTTGTTGTTACCAATTAGTTGCTCCCCTTAACTTTACTGGCCAGGTGAGTTAAATGGGGGAGGGGGTGGAGCCGGGCTTTTGCCGATCCGGATCGATGCTCCCATGTTGACAAGACGAGACCCGGGGTCCTTTGCAAGACACCTCACTTTTATAGCAGCTTTCCTCTTATGCAAATCTATACCAGATTTAAACTCTGTGTCTGTGTCCATTGGTCCTTTGTGCTGCTTTCTTTTGAGTCAAGTATCAGGGGGTAGCCGTGTTAGTCTGTATCTACAAAAACAACAAGGAGTCTGGTGGCACCTTAAAGACTAACAGATTTATTTGGGCATAAGCTTTCGTGAGTTAAAACCTCACTTCTTCTGTTAGTCTTTAAGGTGCCACCAGACTCCTTGTTGTTTCTTTTGAGTGTTGTCCCAATGCTGCAAAGAGGGTGTTTCCAAAAGAAGGTGCTTGCTTCTAACCCCCGAGGCCGTCGGTATGTCTGCTTGTCTTTAATGAGCCCACTTGACACGTTTTATTGTCCTTGGGTCTGGCTCCCAGCCCCTCTCCAACAGTTGAGGCTGTCTGGAGGTGCTGCCTTCCATGCCTTGCTCATCCACACCTCATTTATTCAACAGGGCAATTGATTAAGAGTGGGGGGGAGAGCTCTTGTTCTACTGCTAGCAAAAAGAAATTTTTTTTCTATCTTATTCTATCCTTAGGGGCTATAATATTATACCAAGGGCAATGCAAAGTTTCTAAATGAGGCTTTGATACAAAGTTCCATGAAAACAGAGGTCACACGTGGGTAGACCCACCACAAGGTTATATGAAGAGGCACAATGTAAAGTCATATGAAAATTATCAGAGATTGATCTACATTGTCCCCCTTTTGACCTCTCAAGAACAATTCTTGAGTGGTCACCATATAAATTTTTTGTATTTGTTGCAAACAAACCAAACAATTATAACCAGGTGAATATAACTAAAACCATTACAATTGACTAAACACCAGATATAACATAAACACAAATGCAAACAATTATAATTATAATAATTGGAAATACAACAAAACCATTACCATTACAATAATTGGGTACATTGACAAACAAAATGAGGCCCAAGTTTGATGCTGCAATAGCCATCAAACAATAAAAGTCACTGAGGTCAGGACCTTCTTAAGCACACACAACAAATAAGATTTTGTAGGAGTACCACAGTTGTCATGCAAGGTTAAGCTGATTTGGACTTAAACTAACATTCAGTTGCTAAAATGTTGTAGAATTTTCTATTTTTAACAGTTGTTTTCAGAGGTTTCTGGGGACCTGAAAGATGGGGCCCTAGAATTATGGGCCAAGGTCTTACAGGTCATGGGGGCCCAAGAACTACCCTTCAGGGCTTGGGGAAATAGAACCAGAGTGCATAGAGGAAAGTGTGGAATTAATAATAATACAAGCAAATGTAACTAACAATACAAATGTATTAATAACAAAAATTAACAACACAATGACTATTAGAGAACCTAACAAAAAATAAACCTGATGCATTGGGGACCAAAGTTTTTTGGACACAAGGGGTGATTGATAAGTTGGATGGAGATGGGGGAAGTAGAGAGAGGAAAAGACATTTACCCTGTTTAGTGTAGTATATCCCCTCGCTCTCTGGACCCAATGCTAACACAGGACACCACCAGAAACAGACACAGAACATGCAACACAGAACACTGAACACAGACTTTGTCATGACACTATAACCATGGTATTTTATAACTCTTCAGCTGGTACCAGCTCTCCTGATGTTCTGGTTCAGAGCCTGAAAGATAGAAGCTTGGAAACAAATTAGCACAGTGCTTTAACCATGGCAGAACTTGCTTAGTCTCTGCCACAGTGTGTTTGGTACTTGGGGCTGCACAAATGCTAATTAAGTGGTGCATTTCTTGTGAGTGTAAATCCTCCCTTTCTTTCAGTAAAAGGGCGTTAACACTCCATCTAGAAAAAATAAAATTCTGTTTTAAAATTTCCAGCCATTTTGCCATGGCCTGAAGATCTGAGGCAGAAGCAGGCACTGTTGTTAACTGTTTCAATGGCATTTTGGCCCTGGGAGGAGGAATTTACCCAAATATCCCAAATATCCCCCGTCCCAATCTCCAGAGGGGTCCCAAAGGTCTGCCCCCTTCTGGGGTCTTAAATGTTTCTTTTGATGTTACTGCTGCTGTAAGATTTGAGAGTGCTGTATTAACTCTCTGTACCCAATCTGTTTTTTAGTTTCTCTATCTGTTGCTTGCCTGGGCCCGATTCTGCTTTTTTTAATAAACAGTTTCTTTCCATGGGCACAAGCCTTGTTTTACTACCAATTTAGCAAGGAAGGTGGGCTTTTTAACTATCCCCCACCCTTCCTGGTTCCGTTTCTTAAACATTTTTTTTAAATTGTGAAATTACCACAATATTACTTACAAAAAACAAAACAAAAAAAACAAACAAACATAAACCACACTACACTGCCCAAACTCCTATATCCTTCAGAGTTTGGCTTAACAGAACAAGATCTGCATCTTATGTTTTTAACCCACTCTGGGCCAGAGGGAGAGACGCTAAGCTTCCCTCTGTATTACTCGGTCTGCTACCACTGAGGGTTCATACACCAATTATACAAATCCTTCCCCGGATTAGATCCTTCCCCGGATCAGAGTGAGAAACACTAAATTCTCCTCTTTAGCTCAGTCTTGCTACGGCTGAGGGTGTATGTACCTCTATACTCCTATATCCTTCAGAGTTTGGTTAATTAACTGAAAGTTTACGCTTTTTTTCCTATAGTGCCAGGCTTGCTAAAGCTGGCGGTGTGCACACCAGTTTTATAATAACTGTGGATTCTATGCTTGCTCCCCCTTTCGCATTCTCCACCAAAATGTTGTACTTAAAGTACTGCACAGGATCTTTTCAGGGGGAATAAGACAAAATGCCACATTTATTAGTAATACATGTATTCATTAACACTGTATTATATGCATATAATATATTACACTTACACTCACACACACACACACAAACACACTCCGTCTTGTTGTTTCCAATTAGTTGCTCCCCTTAACTTTACTGGCCAGGTGAGTTAAATGGGGGAGGGGGTGGAGCCGGGCTTTTGCCGATCCGGATCGATGCTCCCATGTTGACAAGACGAGACACGGGGTCCTTTGCAAGACACCTCACTTTTATAGCAGCTTTCCTCTTATGCAAATCTATACCAGATTTAAACTCTGTGTCTGTGTCCATTGGTCCTTTGTGCTGCTTTCTTTTGAGTGTTGTCCCAATGCTGCAAAGAGGGTGTTTCCAAAAGAAGGTGCTTGCTTCTAACCCCCGAGGCCGTCGGTATGTCTGCTTGTCTTTAATGAGCCCACTTGACACGTTTTATTGTCCTTGGGTCTGGCTCCCAGCCCCTCTCCAACAGTTGAGGCTGTCTGGAGGTGCTGCCTTCCATGCCTTGCTCATCCACACCTCATTTATTCAACAGGGCAATTGATTAAGAGTGGGGGGGAGAGCTCTTGTTCTACTGCTAGCAAAAAGAATTTTTTTTTCTATCTTATTCTATCCTTAGGGGCTATAATATTATACCAAGGGCAATGCAAAGTTTCTAAATGAGGCTTTGATACAAAGTTCCATGAAAACAGAGGTCACACGTGGGTAGACCCACCACAAGGTTATATAAAGAGGCACAATGTAAAGTCATATAAAAATTATCAGAGATTGATCTACACTTGTCAAGCACCTCTGCACAAAGTAAAGTACCACACAACATGTGAAAGGTGGAAGATATACTGTATACTGCAAAAATGCATACACAGGGATCTCTGTAGTAGCTGTTAGGGCCAGGATACTGGTTAGCAGTTGTGTGTGTTTGGGTTGTGTTAAGTGTGATACGCTCATAATATTATAGAATCTTCCCTTTGAGCTTGGGAACAGCTGCGGTTACTCACTGCAGTGCTTTAGTGTGGGGCTATCTATGTCTAGTCGAGCTGTTTCTGATGGTGTCAACTCTTCTTTAAGTTGGTTGCTTTGTTATTGTCAGGTACAGGGATCACTTGTTTGAATGAAATCAACCATGAAGTTTCTTCTGCATCCAATAGAGTGCTAACAACCGAGTCTACCTACTCACTGTGTATTAGTCCAGGTCAGCACCCAGAATAATCTGAGGATAAGATGGCACACACCTTTCCCTCCCAGTAAGTTATGAGGGGTAATGACCCAGTCCCTTTTCTCTCCTGTGTAGCTGAAATAAGTTGTTTTTATATACAGGTCGCACACGGTGAGCAGCCAGGCAGTGACTGCAGTGCAGTTTTTACTCAGTACAGAAGTTAATTTTTTAACTAGAAGCCCTGCAGTTATGGCCCTGCTTCAGGAGAGCTGTATTCCCCATTGCTACACAGACAGGGTACTGAACTGAAGTCCATGAAGCTACACCAGGGGTGAATTTGGCCCATTGACACTAGAAATGTGACAGTTGCTTGGATGGGATACAGCAAATGGGTGAGTTGAACAGTTTGCTCTGAGCTACTTCTATCTGATTGAGGGTTAAAACCAATAGAGCTAAGTAGGGGGAGCGAGAGGGTGGGGGAAGGTGGGGGAGGTAGAAGGAGACAGAGGGTGATTCACACATACTGAGAGGGTAGCAGCAAATGAGTTGGAGGTTAGCAGGGGCCAAATTGAGTTTTCTAGGACACTAAGGGCTGTGGCATGTTCATGGCCCCAGAGCTTTCGTGTTTAAGTTTCCTTGACAAGCGCAGAGGTTCGGTCCTACACACAGAAGTTGCACCAGTTTATCTAAAGGTGTGTTTTAAAACTGATGCAAAACCCTGTGTGGACACTCATTATATTGCTTTAAATCTGGTTCATATTGGTTCAGCTTGTGTTGATAAATATACAGGCACAAGCTAAACCTGTACAGGCAGATTCAGATCAAATAAGTGTGTCTACATAAGGGTTTGCATTGATTTAACTAAATTGGTTTTTAAACAGATTTTAATGAAGCTGGTACAATTATTGTGTGTGGAGAAGGCCTAAGACATTTTTTGGCTGTCATTTTTCCTGAGTGGTATGTTATAGTTGTCACTGGATCTTACCAACACGTTTTTGTTTACCTCAGTCCATGACAGTTTGTTAAAGAGAATAGAGATTACTTCAGCAATGCCAAAATGCCTTCTGTCACTTCATTAGATATGTTACATATTTACTGACACCTACAGAATCATGGTTAGCAGTGTGTTTTTGAAATGGATGAGGACAATAGCTAGAATTCAGTTTGCTGTTTTGGAAAGGGCTTTGAGACAGTGTCTGCACATTAAAACATGCATGTGAGTGCATAGCAAAGTTAAACTTTGGGGGTCTGATTCTGATCACAGTTACCATCTAGAGTAACCTCACTGAAGTCAATGGAATTAAACCAGCATAAAGCCAGGGTATGAGGACAATCAAGCCCTCAAGGTTTAAAACAGAATTTTGCAAATAGTGCTGTTCTCATGCAGAACCACAGAATGGCTCCAAATGGTTGCAGTATCATCTGTTCTACACTAATAAATTAGCATCTGTAGCTACTGTTGACTATGAAATCTTTCTATGAAACGGGGCTATTTTGTCTCACTGTCACTGAAGTGTGTCTACATGATTGTGAAAGACATATATTATCCCATCTGCTTTTGAATGGACCCTCCATTCGGCCGTATGCTTCAAAGTAACGGATCAGATGAAATGTGAATTCTGCGGCAGATGAATGCCTTGGAGGCATCCTGCTTTGTCACAACATATAAAAAAATCACTGAAGCCATTTTATTTCTTCACAGCAGGTCGTTTAAGCCCTGTCTATACTAGGGAAATTGCTAACACTGGCTCAGCTTTATTATCAACAATGAGAGCCCTAGGTAGGCATGCTGCCATCACCATTTTAATCAGTGTGTCATGTCATTTTTCTCAGAGCAGCTCTAATCAACATGGTGGTTAATATATCAGCAGCAGCTGGTTTACAGTAGGGCTTCCATCATTGTTAACACTGGTGGAGCTGAATTGGTGCTAGCAACTGTGACAAACCGTTAGAAAATATCCCTAGGGTAAGACAGAACTTTAGAGTTGGCTTGGTCTTCACAAAATATGCCTGGAGTTCACATAAGTGCCTGTAGTTTCCATTGTTGCCACTAGAGGGTACTCAGACACAAGACGAAACAACTTAAGCTATGTTGGCTTTAGAGGATTTAGCTCTCACCAGTGTTTTCTCCAGGAATTGAAATTAGGGGTGGGTGTTAGAATATTCGGTGTGGGGGTGTGGGGTATGAGGGCTGACGAGGGTTGAGACTGTGAGGGCAAAGGTGGGCTGTATGACACCATAGTAAAAACAGAAAAATGTTTCACGACCATTTTATTAGATTTAACTCATGTTTTAAAATCATCACAAAAATTAAAGCTGGCTGCTCAAGCCTACTATGAAGCACAACATCTACATCTGTCTTGGTTTCTTGTTGTAATTTTGCACTCTTTGGTGTCTTCTTGTGTGTCCGTTACTTCCAGTCCTTCATGATATGCTCAGGATCAGGCAGAAGGCAACTTCTTTCAGAACACAAAATTCTATTCAAAAGAAAAAGAATGCTCAACTGTCACTGTTGTGACTGGGAGTAGCAAGAGATGAATTCCTATTTCTTTCATCCCAGGAAACATAGCACAAAGATTGGGTCGAACCACTAGTGATGATAAAGAAGTTGAAGTTAAATCTTCATTCGTTCGTCGTATGATATTCCACTCTGTGTTCAAAATTCTCTATTCTGATCACATAGCAGCCCTATTGCTGGTAGTGCCTCACTCCACTCAGCTATAGGTGTTTTATAAGACAGGCATCTGTAAAAGCTACGTGGAGGTTGAGTAGAATCCAGAAATCGCTACTGTAGATTTGTAAGAATCAAGTCTGTGTATTTGTTCAGCTGATTTAACAAACACTTTTTGTCCTCTTCACTTAAGGAGTCAATGTAAGTACCTTCATTAGTCAACTTCTGGATTGAAGTCTTTGTTTCTTCCAGTACATTTTCAATGGATATCTCTCTGATTGTCCAACAAGAGAAGCTGCCCTTGGATCAAAGTTCTACTACTGTTGTAGCAGATGCCTGGATGACATTGTTTAATGAACCAAGTGGTTTCAACAGTAGACTTACAAGAGAGAATGGTGATAGTCTTCTCTGAACTTAGTAACAAAACTAGTCCACCAGCCTCACTACTTAGATCTGTCCTATCTTGGTGGATACTTTCCAAAGCCAGTAATAACTGTTGCAGTAATTTTAAGACAACAGCCAAGAATCGCTCATGAGAAAGCCAGAAGGTTTTCCCAGGTTGGACTAATTTGAACTTCAATCCCAGTGTATCTTCTATTTGTTTCCAAGACGTTCAGTCCTTTTGGACTCTTGCTGAAAAAAAGAGGATAAAAAGCCATTAAATGTATGGCTTTTTAATGTCTTTTGAAGATTCTGAAGCTTGTACTAGCGCTAGCTGGAGTAGATGGCCTCTGCAGCGCGTATAGGATTACACTTTTCTCTGAGAAAAGCTTGTACTCCTCTATGTCTTCCAGAGAAGTTTGTAGCTCCATCAAATGCACAAGCAGCCCTCTGTTTGGGGTTCAATTTACAAGCATTTAACTCTTCTAAGATGTCACAGATGAAGCTGATGTGTCTTCTATAACCTGAACATCTAGAATGCATCTACTGGCCTACCACGGACATCAAGATAACATACACAATGACTTAATACTTGATGCCTATTTGCATTGGTGCATTCATCAGCCATGTATGCAGATATTTTGAATATGGTGAGAGTGTTCTTCACTTTTTCAACTGCTGAGTCTTTCACTGTTGCACCGCATGCTTCTAGAGAGTCAGATGAGTTTTTTCAGAAAGATAGTGAGCATTTGCCAGTCTTGTTCGAAACCAGTGTCCAACTTCAGGATTTACAGGTTACAATGCACTTAACATTGGTCTCCAATGATGTAGTGTGTGGCATCATATTTTCTATTTAAGCAAGAGATACAACAGCCATGTTGGTTCACATAAACTGAGTTGTGTCTCCAGCATTCTTAACAGCCTCATTAAGTTCTTCTAAAACTGGCTTTGACAGTGACTGGCTTATAAGGCTTTCTGCATGTTGATGCAGTCCAGAGGCATGGTGCTTTGCAGCCCTTTCATATAGGTTGCCAGTACTGGCTTAGCTGATCAGTCTGGCAAACCAAGCTCCTCCACTTTTACTATATAAATCCATGATATGTCCACATCTTGAATATTGCGTGCAGTTCTGGTCACCCCATCTCAAAAAAGATAAATTGGAATTGGAAAAGGTACAGAGAAGGGCAAAAAAAATTATTAGAGGTATGGAACAGATTCCATATGAGGAGAGATTAAGAAGACTGGGACTTTCATCTTGGAAAAGAGATGACTAAGGGGGGCTGTGATAGACCCAGACCAGTTGGGAACAGCAGAGTAGCAGAAGGGAGATATACTGGTCACTGGATAAGTAGTTTTCTGTTCCCTGAGTGACCAGAGCAGGGGCTGCTCCAGGCTAATAGACCACCTGACTCCAATTAACCTGCTAAGAGTCAGATGAGGCAGTTAAGCACCTGACTCTAATTAAGGCCCCTCTGATGCTATACAGGGGCTCATTCCAGTCAAGCCAGGGGGAACCAGAGGAGAGGAAGTGAGTGTGAGGAGCTGGGAGCAAGAGGCACAAGGAGCTGAGAGTGAGAGGGTGTGCTGCTAGAGGACTGAGGAGCACAAGCGTTATCAGACATCAGGAGGAAGGTCTGGTGGTTAGGACAAAGAAGGTGTTGGGAGGCGGCCATGGGGAAGTAGCCCAGGGAGTTGTAGCTGTCATGCAGCTGTTACAGGAGGCACTATAGACAGCTGCAGTCCACAGGGCCCTGGGCTGGAACCCGGAGTAGAGGGTGGGCCCTGGTTCCCCACATACCTCCCAACTCTTGATCAAATACAGGAGGCATTGACCTGGACTATAGCTTCTACCAGAGGGGAAGGTCTCTGGACTGTTTCCTGACCCACAGGGTGGATCTGTGAAGCGAGCAAATCTGCCAATAAGCGCAGGACCCACCAAGGTAGAGGAGGAACTTTGTCACAGGTGGATATGATAGAGGCTTATAACATCTTGATTGGTGTGGAGAAAATGAATAAGGAAGTGTTATTTACCCCTTCACTTAACACAAGAACCAGAGGTCACCCAATGAAATTAATAGGCAGCAAGTTTAAAACAAACAAAAGGAAGTATTTCTTCACACAATGCAGTCACTCATGGAACTTTTTGCCAGGGATGTTGTTAAGGCCAAAATTATAACAAGGTTCAAAAAAGAACTAGATAAGTTCATGGAGGTTAGGTCCACCAATGGCTATTAGCCAGGATGGGCAGGGATGCAATACCATGCTTTGAGTGTCCCTAGCCTCTGTTCACCAGAAGCTGGGAGTGGACGACAGGGGATGAATCATTCCATGCTTCCCTGTTCTTTTCATTCCCTCTGAAGCACTTGGAATAGTCACTGTGGGAAGACAGGATACTGGGATAGATGGACCATTGGTCTGACCCAATATAGCTGTTCTTACATAAAAAAATTATAATAATAAAAACGAGGAGTCCTTGTGGCACCTTAGAGACTAATTTATTTGGGCATAAGCTTTTGTGGGCTAGAACCCACTTCATCAGATGCATGGAGTGGAAAATATAGTAGCAGGTATAAATACACAGCACATGAAAAGATGGGAGTTGACATCTCAAGTGGGAGGTCAGTCTAACGAGACAATTCAATTAACAGTAGGATACCAAAGGAGGAAAAATAATTTTTTATAGTGGTAATGAGAGTGGCCCATTTCAAACAGTTGACAAGAAGGGGTGAGTAACAGTAGGGGGAAATTAGTATGGGGGAAATTAGGTTTTGTAATGACCCAAACACTCCGTGTCTTTATTCAGGCCTAATATGATGGTGTCCAGTTTGCAAATTAATTCCAGTTCTGCAGTTTCACATTGGAATCTGTTTTTGAAGTTTTTTTATTGAAGAATTGCCACTTTTAGGTCTGTTATTGAGTGACCAGGGAGATTGAAGTGTTCTCCTACTGGTTTTTGAATGTTATAATTCCTGATGTCAGATTTGTGTCCATTTATCCTTTTGCGTAGAGTTTCTAAGGTGCCACAAGGACTCCTCGTTGTTTTTGCTGATACAGACTAACATGACTACCACTCTGAAACCTATAATAAAGTTTAGTATAGAAACTCTCTAAGATAATGACCTCTCGAGATAGCGATGATGCCCTTTACTCATACAATAAGGATAACAACATTTCATGACCCCCACATTTAATATTTAAGTGATTTGTAACCCAACACCAGCCAAAATTGATCATTTGGGCAACACAGCTCTGTCTGCCGGATACCTAGGCAGAGTGGGTTGTTCATGTAAATACAGTCTGGTCCTGAAACCTTTCTAACCACGACTGGCTCATCACTAGCTGTCAGGGGAGAGCTCATTCAGATCTTGCTTACAAATCATAATTTGAAATTATTAGGTAGGCCAATATAGCCGAAACAAATGTGCCAACATTGTCATAAATAATAGCTGTATGAGGAAGCTAGTCTTTGTTCATACTTTTCAAACCCATTATGCTTTCTCAGGTACAAGTATTTTCTGATATACTGTGTATTCTTTTAAAGTGTGTATTAATGTTTCAATTTCAATTCAGATTTCCAACCAATGACTAAATTGGCAACACTGCATGTAACTGGGGAGGAGGGGTGATGGGGAAATTCAGAGGAGGTGTATACTCCCCTGGAGGGGAGGGGGGGTCTAGGCAAACCCCTGGCTCTCACTCCCAAGAAGTAGGTTTCCCTTGACAGCAGAAATGGAATGTTTTAAGAAGTCAGAGGGAAGCCCAAGACCAAATGAATGTGGAGTGTGAATTCTCTTCACTTCAGAAAAGGTTAATCCCTCGTGGTTGGAGTACACTGATAGAACAGTGCAAAGAAGCCACAGGGAGGAATGAACATGAAGACTGAATTATTCTCTGCCCTAATTATGGTATGTCTAATCTCTCTGTATGGACCAGGAGACATTAAACATTGTATCTGCCTTGTTAATACAATGGACATTAGTAAAGGACATTCAGCTCCCTTGCAGTAAAACATTTTTTTTCTGCATTTGCCATAATTCAACAAGAGGCCATGTTCAGGCATATTTACTGTAAACACAGTATTTTCCAGTGCAACTCCCTGGTGTCTGAAAACCTAAAGAGGAAAGAAAGATAGAAAAGTGAGACAACCACATTTGACTTTCAGTGTAATAAAACTAGTTTATTTACACAGTAACATGAATGCCACAAAGTACACAGCAAAGTACCACAGCAAACCAGAGTGTAACTGCCCCCTGATGGCAAAGGAAGGCTTGGAGTTTATACACTTATTTATATAGAATGTGTCAATATAGATATGAAGCACCAGATAAAGCAATGCAATCAGGAATTCCAAACACAAAGCTTACCCAGGACAATGGCGTCAAAATAAAAAAAAAAATCTCTTATCTGAGGAATTTTAAAGAAATCCCATTTATAAAAGATCACCAGTTTAGGAATCTCTTATTTAAAAATAAGTTTATCTCCTTTTATGAAAAACAAGTGTTTTTACACTTAAATGTTCAGCATAATTAAGAATTAAAAGAAAAAAACACCACAAGGATTTGAGCTGCAAAACTTTCTGCAACCAACAAAGCAAAGAAAAAGAACCAGAGTTTTGAAATAGTTTTTCATAAAGAGGTGTCATTAGTTTTATGAAACTGGTATGTTAAAATTCAAGCAAATTTACAGCATATATTATATGCTGTATAGAATATATATATACACACACAAAACAGAAGAGGGGCAAAGTGAATTTTTTGTAGTACAATAAAATTTATATATATATATATATGAACATATATTTCTCTCATATAAAAAACATTCCAACCTCTTCTAAATCCCTGAAACCTTCTTCCTGGATTTAAGAAAACAAAGGATGAGATGGCTCCTCTTAAACTGAAGTATAAAACAAGTTCTTTAGAATAGCGAGATGCTTAGGTACAGATAAGTTGAGTATTTCATGCCCCACTGCCATTTCTAAAATCTTCTGTAGACTTAATTCAGTCTCTAACTAGGTGTTGAGTGGAGTGCCAAACATCTAATGCAGTGGTTTTCAAACTTTTTTCCTGGCAACCCAGTTGAAGAAAATTGTTAATGCCTGCAACCCAACAGAGCTGGGGATGAGGGGTTTGGGAGGGGCTCAGGGCTGGGGCAGAGGGTTGGGGTGTGGGAGTGAGGGCAGCAGGGTGGGGCCGGGAATGAGGGGTTCAGGGTGTGGGAGGGGGCTCTGGGCTGGGGATTGGAGTGCGGGAGAGGTCAGGGTTGGGGCCAGGGATGACGGGTTTGGGGTGCAGGAGGCGCTCCAGATTTGGGAGGGCTCAGGGTTGAGGTAGGGCGTTGGGGTGCGGGAGAGGGTCAGGGCTCTGGGCTGGGGGTGCAGGCTCTGGGGTGGGGCTGGGGATGAGGGGTTTGGGGTGCAGGAAGGGGCTCCGGGTTAGGAGGGGGCTCCGGGCTGGGGCAGGGGATTGGGGTGTGGGCTTACCTCCGGCAGCTCCCGTTAGCGGTGCAGTCGGGATGCAGAGGCAGTCTACCTGCCAGTCCTGGCACTGCGCCCCGGAAGTGGCCAGCAGCAGGTCCGGCTTTTAAGTGGAGGCACACAAGCAGCTCCGCGTGGCTCTTGCCCACAGGCACCCCCCCACAGCTCCCATCAGCTGGTTCCCGGCCAATAGGAGTGTGGAGCCGGTGCTCAGGGCGGGGGCAGCGCACAGAGCCCTGTGGCTCTCCTGCCTAGAAGCTGAACCTGCTGCTGGCTGCTTCCGGGGTGCAGCGCGGTGTTGGAATAGGTAGGCACTGGTCTGCCTTAGCTGGGCAGCACTGCCGATGGGACTTTTAACCTCCCAGTCGGCGGAGCTAACCAGAGTTGCTAGGGTCCCTGGGTGCTGAGCAAGGTGACCCAGTCCTGGGTTGCGACCTGAACTTTGAAAAACACTGGTCTAATGCAAGGAGGCTTATAGAAAATAATTTAAATTCATAAAGAAATCTCCCAAGCACAAAGTTCTTTATATTATGTCTATTCAAACCATAATCCTTCAAATAGTGAATAATACAAAGTGAATAATATAATCTAGACAAACATCTAGTAGAAATTCTTCATAACACAACAAATGGTCAGGAGGAGGGATTATGAGACTTCTCTATGGTTCTTTCAGAGTTGTAGTCACTTTACATTAAAAGTTCTACCCAGAGTTTCTTTTACAGAAGCATTTTTAATTGTTTTTTCCCCTGCTCTTGAAATCTGTTTGGAATCTGTGTGCTGGTTTATGGACCATTTCCACTGAACTGAGTTTTGGGAACAGTATGATTACTGAAGCATTTAAAGTTCTGCTCTACATTTCTTTGGTATTATCTACTATATATTTAAATCATCTCAATATAAAAGCCTCTTTTGGTTTAATCTAAGGGAGTGATTTGGTGCAGCAGATCACAGGGTATGTCTACACTGCAATGTAAGGCCAGGGTTAGTGGGATTCAGGAACTGAGACCCTGGGTTTGCAAGTCCAGGGATTGAGCATCTACACTGAATATTGACAATAGGTTTAGAATTTCTGCACCTGGGCCTCCAGCGTCCACACTGCAGTCCACAGATTCTGTTCCACTCAGAGCAATGTATCTGGGCTGCACTACACAGCAAGCTCCTCTTTAAATAGACAGCATTTGACGGAACGGCTGTGAGTGTACTCTGGGATTTCAGGAATTGCAGCAGCATCACTTCCATTAAATCAGTGTAAACATGACGACCCAGTGATGTGGGGAGTACCCATTAACTACACCTGCCAGGAAACAATGTTCAATCTGTATCAAGTTGTGTGTGTGTGGGGAGGGATACGGGGGGGGGGAGGAGGGGAGGGGAAGTGTGCTGAAGGGTTTGATACTGCTGCCTATAACTGCTCCCAAAGGCAAAACACTCTCTCATTGGCTTCAGGAAGAGAAGGACTAGGTCCCTAGTTGAAAACAGGAAAAAATGTTAACATATACTCATTTAGGTAAGGCTTCTGAATGGGGTAATGCCCTTGAGATATTTCTATTTCAGCAACAACTGACAAGTTTTTCAGACAAAAGCTAGGGAGCTGGAGTAGGAAGCATCTGGGTAACCTCCCCAGTGTTTGATTGCCAACATGCACTAGATTTATTTAAAGTATATATTCTTCCCTCTAACCTATCAGAATCCCCCTGCTCTACAATGTCCAGATGATGCATGCAGATCCTGTGGTGCTGTTGGCAGATCCCTAAAGAAAATCTGGAGTGGATGTTGGAGCTTGAAAGATGGTAGGATAATGTCAGACCTTCTGTAAATACTATGTACACACTGGATTGCAGATTGGGATTTCCAGCCCCATAGTATTCCAATAAGCTGAGATTTCTTACTTCAGTACCGACTTCTTAGTCTTCATTTGACATCTGAATTTTAACAAGAAGCCTTCTATTTTCTGACATTCCAGAGCCCTTAGAAAAAATTCTGCATTCTCTCATTTCTGGAGATTTCCATATGAGCTTTTGTAGTGGCTGTGGCATCTAAATTCTGTCTAGATGTTCACCTGAACCATATATATTCACTGGACCAGATCTGAGGCTTGGAAGATAAACTGGGTTTACTTATCCATTTTTTAGGAAACACACAAGAAATCCACATTCTATAAACAGATTCTTGTTTTCCAAAACTCCTAAACTAACAGTGGTTTGCATCAATGCCTCCACAGCACATAGATGTATGTGCAGCCAGGGCTGGCTCTAGGCACCAGCAAAACAAGCATGGCCGGCGCCAGAATGCCGCCCCTAAAAATGTGCCCCGGCTGCCCTAGCTCACCTCCGCTGCTGCTGCCGCTCGCGCACCGCTGCTCTCCCTCCCTCCCAGGCTTCAGAGCCTGGGAGGGAGGGGGAGATCCCAAGCAGCCGCGGCGCGCGAAACAGCTGATTTGCGTGCCGCTGCTCCCCCTCCCTCCCAGGCTTGAGAGCCTGGGGGGAGGAGGCAGGGCTGGGGATTTGGGGAAGGGGCGGAGTTGAGGTGGGGCCGGGGGTGGGGTAAGAAAAAAATGGGGGGGGGGGGGCAAAAATCCTAGAGGCGGCAAAAATCCTAGAGCCGGCCCTGTGTGCAGCATATCCCCTATATATAATATGAGGAGCTGCACATCTTACACACATTCTCTTCTTCCCAAGCTATTCAGTCTCTTCATCTTCTGGAGTTGGAGTGTCTGTAATAGATTGTCAAAGCAATAGGACTCTTGAATTTTAGTGTATTATGTCTAGACCAAGTGACATCTCATCTGTTTCTCATCCAGTGCTGAGTCTCAATTTCAAATGTGAAAAATCCAGAGGCCTGCTGTCATTTGGGGTTTATTTTGGTACTATGAGCAACTTCAAAGGAACTTGTTCATGTAACTGACCTTCCAGAAAATGTTCCTTTCATTAAATTGATTAACTCAGCATCATATGAAGTGCAGCATTTTATTTTGTAGTCATCTTTTTATATTTATGGGTATGTCTACGCAGCAGTTGGAAGGTGTAAGGCTCAAGCTAGTGCCTAAAAGTAGCAGTGTAGCCACAGCAGCAAGGATGGTGGCTTGGGTTAGTTGCCTGAGTATGTATTGGGGGCGGGAGGGGGATCAGACGGGATGATACTTAGGTGGCTAGCCTGAGGCATCGTGGCCAAGCGGCTGTTTTTAGGCACTAGCTTGAGCAGAGCTAGCACGTATCTGTCTACCCACATTGGGAATCACAGTGTGTATACATACCCTGTGTGGTATCCAGCTGGTGTGTATGCATACCCTATGTAGGTAGTATTATTTATAGGGCTGTTAGCAGGTGGAGAGAGATTCTGACTGATTCTCTCCATTACTATTCTAATTCTTTGACAAGGCACTATACATTGTGCATTCAATTGCTGATCTAGGTTGTTCCATCCAAAATGTTAAAAAGATTTTTAGTGGCTCTAAAAGCTTCAGGAACCACTAATTCTAATGCTTCATCAAACAATTACATGATTTTCCAGATCTTATTTTGAACTTGAAAATCTGTATAATTTATATTTAAAAAATAGTGAAATGGCAGCTTTTAGTAATAGAAAAATATATATTTACAATCAATACTGTTATCTTAGAATTGCAGCTCGTCTCATTTCTTGAGCTCAACTAAAAGTGCTACACTACTTAAAAATCCAAACTCTGTGCATGTATATGTCCACATGCAAGTACATAGGCAGGGGTCCCATTCCTGATACATAAAGAATCCCATTGACAAGGAAACAGTTTTTTTTCTCATTTGTTTAGAAATTAAGCTGTAGCACCCCTCCCCCCCCCGCTTTTTGCTTTTGTTTGTTTACAGTCAATTTCATGCATACATTCTCAGATATTTGTGCGGTGTGGTTCTTAATCAGCACGGAGGACCCCCATAAACAGAGTTATGATCCTCAAGGATGTCTGCAAAAGCAGCCCCAGAATCACCAAGGAATGGAAGCTCTTGCCAGTTTGTGTTTGTCCTCCTTGACCATTCTTTTGTTCTTAAAAAGAAAAAAAAAATCACATTGATTTTACAAATTGCTAAAGGTTACCCAGTGCTGCACAATAAAGAGAGCGGTAGTGAACATTCATCCATGCTTGATTATACTGCAGAACTAAAATGAGTACTGGTTTAAATTTAATCACAAACAATATGAACTGAAATTAGATATTTAAAGAACAAAGACATATAAAGGCTTTGGACCAGCTGTGTTAAATACATAAGGTTGTAAAACATTCAATATTCAACTTTGCATGTGCGTGTTGACATGAAAGTGACACTGAGAACATGTGTCCACATACACAAAAAAAAGAAAAGAAAACCCAACCAAACCAGGCAGCCTAAAGGAATGTGCCTACTGCAATGGCCAGTGGTCCATGTGCTGCTCATACAGCATATATTTGTTAGGTGAGAAGTTATGTGCAGATAGGTGCCACCTAAAAACAAAACAAAAACCAACACTAAACCAGACCAGGGGAACAAGAAGAAGCAATGTCCTGTGCTTAGCTTAAAGGGTTGGTGACTGTCTGGTAGTTTGCAGGTAGCATTTAAGTGAGCTGTCAACTCATGCTCAGTGTATATAAGCCATAAGGCATTACACGATTCTGTGCCCACATGAAACAGGGCTGCATTTAATGATTGTGCAATTCTTTGTAAAGGCTTCTACCACAAGTTTGTTCAGCATTATGTAGAAAGCCTCTTTCCCAAAGTGGTGGAAGTCATCAACTCAATGCACTGCATTTGTGCTTAAGTGCGCTGCACTCTTTTTGCATTAACTCTTTGCGATATTTTTAAGTGATATATATCACATTAAAATACATGATCCTTATCCTTCCTGATCCCTCTCTGATACAGATGAATCAGACAAAAGGATATTTCATCAGAAAGTTTAAAAACGTTTAAAAAGTCCACAAAAATATTCTATATATTACTGCACAATCAATGTAGGCTTCCACATTCCACAAAGTTTGGCTCGGACAGATGCCAAATTTCACCCCCTTCAAATATGCGGTGTGTACATGGAGCTAGTTTCACTGACCTCATGCCTGCAGGACTGTTTGTTCAGTTTCCATGCATCTGGTCCAAGCATGCATATGCTATAAAAAGTGGCTATTTGTTTTCAAGACTGAAGTAAACTGGTTTCTCACAGATTTAACGAACAATGAAAAATGAAATATCAATCCATATAAACAACACATATAACTCTGCGCATTTATGTGCCAGGAAAGTAAAGGAAGGGTTTGCAGATCTAGCATCAGGTAAAGTCTGGTAAGTAACGTAAACACTGTAATATACAGATTTAAAAAAATACATACAAGAATTGCACATATATCCATAGGAGAGAAGCACAGGCTCAAAACTTGGGCTATATGCTTTCCATCACCCATCTCAGAATATTAAATAACACCTTTCGTTTGCCCCCCCTTGTGTTCTTCAGATATATTTGAGACAATTGAGAACCTAGCAATACTGAGCAAAGAGAGCATCTGTATGATTGTAGGCGTTCCATAGGAAAGGTCGCTATCTCAGGAAAGAAAAAACCAGCAGCTGCCTCTAAAGGTGAAAAATTCCTTCAGATTGGATTTTTTTTTTTAACCTGTCTCCTTAATATCCACTAGTGCCCCCTTACTCTAAATCTATATCTGCAATGATCTCTGAGTTATGTCGACAGCCATTCCATTTTTAGGGATTTTTAGGGTGTTGTCTGAAGCAGCTAGTATACTAGTAAACATTAGTTACTGATAGAAAATTTGTAGCCAAATACTGCTGTGGGGAAAATAGATCAGGTCACTGTTAGTTACAGCTGCCAAACTTTACAGGTCTCTCAGTAATTAAATAGTAGTGTTTTCCCCTTTGTTTTCCCCCCAGAGAAATGCATTTGAAGTAAAACCATCTCCATGTGGCCTGTTAGAATTGTTTAGTGCTTGTCTGTGTAGCTATCTCCTGCCAACACACCAGCACTGCCAATTCAGTCCTGCTTTGCAATATGCCACAAGTGGCTAGCAAACCAAAATAAAACACAAAGAAGGAGGCTGCTATTTTGATACCTGATGCATAGCAGCAACTGAAGGAGGATTGGTTATGTAATTTCAGTTCATTTTAAGCCCAGGGTTTAGTGCCTTTTAGGGTGGGAGGGATGTTTCAGTTGTTCTTGGTATGTTATGTTGCTTTTGTTTAACACTGTTATATCTACAATACATGACTTTCCGATCCTATATACTGGTGGGAAGAGAAACATGCATGTTCCGTTTGCTTTTCAGTGGAGATACTACAGGTTGATGATCATGGGCTGATTAAGGCAGGATCCTTGGAATCCAGGACCCGTGATCAGAAGGGATATGGACAGCTAGCAAGTCAGAGAAGGCAACCATATTGGACACTGATGATTGCTGCCTATTGATTACTTGCTGGGATCAGAGGACTACCTCAGTTGGGAGGAAAATAAAGAATTTAAGAGTAGGAGAAAAAAAAATCTACCTGAATGAGAAGACTATGTGGATGAGCTTCATCCTAGACTGAGAGGCAGAACCTTTCACGGGGGATGGAGCAGAGGCAATATTTTTGTGGTCAGAGGCTCTTAACTTTGGTGGATCATTTGATTCACATTTATGATGAATTAATCTGTTGATGGTCATAAATGGTCACTGCTTTTTCTGCAGAAGCTACCACTAGAAATGGTAGGATCCATCCAGAGGAGATGGGGAATTCATTCTCTATAGTAATATAAAAATAGTTGTCTCCTTAAGATTTTTCTCTCTCCTTTTTCAATCTGTTAAAAAATTAATCCAACCTAGGAGGTATATAATCCAATTGCAACCATTGTACATATGATTAAATATGGAAGGCCTAGGAATTGAATAAAGTCTCCATCGTATCTTCAATAGGAGACAGTATTTCCAATTAGAACCCATTTGCTCAGGATTGCTAGCTTTGAGATCTAGGCTATTTTTTTCAGAAGTTGTGCAAAGTGTGAACCCTAGAATAAAGAGGGTGGGAGCAGAATAGAGCAAGGAGTACGGGGTTGAGGAAAAGCAACAGCTTGTACAAACTAGTGTTGCTGCATGATTTTCACAATGCGACTGAGTGAGTCTGTAGTGGCAAATGCCAGATATTGAGAACAAAGCCAGTCTTCAAGGCTGACTCCACACTCCCTGTCCAAGGACTTCTCTGCAAACTTGATCATCAGCAGCGTCCGTTTGATGTCCAGCCAGTTCTGCAGCACAGCATCCTTCCGTACTGGGCTGGAACATGAGCTCAGAGTGTGGAACAAATCCTCACGTGGACCCCATAACAAACACTGAAGGATTCCCTTGGCCTCAGAAATAAGGATTCTCTCTGAAGGATTGGGATTCAGTAGGCAGCTGGCGAGTTGCTGGAGCCCATAGGAATAGAGGGAACGGGAGGGGATCCTGGGGAGGTCAGCACGGGTATATTCCTTCTCCTTCAGCTCTGGATTCTCATCAAAGGGGTTGGGTAAGTGCAGCATTTCATAGATGAGAATGCCAGTTTGGAACTCATCACACTTTTTGTACTGTGTGGCAGTGATGATCTCCGGGGCCAGGCGGGATTGGTCCCGTAGCACCTCTGGATCTACCATATGTCTCTTTTGCTTGGCCTGTGAGAAATTGCTCACAATTAGCCTGGCTGGGCAAGCTGCGTTGGGATTGGGCTCCACAGGCTCATAGTTCAGAAGGCCTCCCCTTGGTCTGTAGTGAACCAGCAGCAGATTCTCCAAGCGCAGATCACAGTGTGTGATGTGATAGGGTTTCAGGTGCTCCAGGCCTGAACACAGCTGTAAGAGCAGTAGACACACCTGTCTTTCATAGAAGTCTGGGTTATTTGCATGGCGGGCTGTGGACTCTCGCACAAAGTCAGCCACCGTTAGGAATGGTACCTCCCGTGTGATGACCACAACACGGCTGCGCTGCTTGCTGTTGGTCCGCTCACTGCCTGAGTTGTCTTTCTGTGAAGCCTCCAAACAGGAAGGGGTTTCTTTGTTCTTTTCCTCATCTTCTACCTCTTCTTCCTGTTCATCTTCCTCCTCCACCTCAGGTGCATTGGGATCCTCCCATGGAAGGAGGCGAACAGGTACATCAGCTAAGAAATGGCCACAGTCCTGTTGGATGTTAAAGTTAATAGCCAGACTCTGTCTGATAGCCAAGCTGTGGTAATACTGTTGGGATTCTTTAGCTTTGCTCTTACAAATCTGTTGGCAGAAAAGAGCACAAAACCAAAGTCAATTATTATAACTTTTCATTTGTAAACGTTTTTTTCTTTTTAAATGTGCACAGGGCTGCCTGCTGCCAACCCCACCCCAAATACTGGAAATTAGGGAGAGTGAGGGCTTAAAAACCCTCCCCTCTGCCCTTTGGGAGCATACTTTGAAACTCATATATGTTTTTATTTGTCTTACATTGATTGCTTTTTGGAGTGGAAGCTAAGGACTCTGGACTTCTACTTATTAATTTTTGAAATATATCATGAGGTATTAAGTGATGACACAGCCCACTGGAGATTTTATTTTATATATTTCTTATAGAATCATAGAACTGGAAGGGACCTCGAGAGGTCATCTAGTCCAGTCCCCTGCACTCGTGGCAAGACTAGTATTATCTAGACGATTTCTGACTGGTGTTTGTCTAACCTGCTTTTAAAAATTTCCAATGATGGAGACTCCACAACTTCCTTAGGCAATTTATTCCACCCTGACAGGAAGTTTTTCCTAATATCCAACCTAAACTCCCCTTGCTGCAATTTAAGCCCATTGCTTCATGTCCTATCCTCAGAGTTTAAGAAAAACAATTTTTCTTCCTCCTCCTTGTAACAACCTTTTACATACTTGAAAACTGTTCTCATGTTCCTTCTCAGTCTTCTCTTTTCCAGACTAAACAAAGCCAATTTTTTCAAAAAGAATGAGGAGTACTTGTGGCACCTTAAAGACTAACAAATTTATTTGAGCATAAGCTTTAGTGGGCTAAAACCCGCTTCATCGGATACATGCAATGGAAAATACAGTAGGAAGATATATATACTCAGAGAACATGAAAAAATGGGTGTTGCCATATCAACTGTAACGAGAGTAATCAATTAAGGTGGGCTATTATCAGCAGGAGAAAAAAAACTTCTGTCGTGATAATCAGGATGGCCCATTTCCAACAGTTGACAAGAAGGTGTGAGTAACAGTAGGGGAAAAATTAGCATGGGGAAATAGTTTTTACTTTGTGTAATGACCCATCCACTCCCAGTCTTTATTCAAGCCTAATTTAATGGTGTCCAGTTTGCAAATTAATTCCAATTCTGCAGTTTCTTGTTGGAGTCTGTTTTTGAAGTTTTTTTGTTGCGGTATTACGACTTTGAGGTCTGTAATTGAGTGACCAGGGAGGTTGAAGTGTTCTCCAACTGGTTTTTGAATGTTATAATTCTTGACATCTGATTTTTGTCAATTTATTCTTTTGCGTAAACCTACTGACCGCTATACTTACCTACATGCCTCCAGCTTTCATCCAGACCACACCACATGATCCATTGTTTACAGCCAAGCTCTAAGATACAACCACATTTGCTCCAACTCCTCAGACAGAGACAAACACCTACAAGATCTCTATCAAGCATTCTTACAACTACAATACCCACCTGCTGAAGTGAAGAAACAGATTGACAGAGCCAGAAGAGTACCCAGAAGTCACCTACTACAGGACAGGCCCAACAGAGAAAGTAACTGCCATGTACATTGGCCAAAGCAGACAGTCTTTATGCTCACATACTTAATTCTTTGCAGGATTGGGACCTAAGTGATCAGCTGGTATAACTACAGCAGTACTTTCTATGTGCAAAGCTCAGGTTGAGGGAAGACAGGAAGAGGTTGCTTTTTGGATTTTGATGAAGCTAAAGCTTGGCTTAACTCATATCTAAACAATGTGAAGGAAGACCAGAGTGATTAGGATATAGATGGGCCAGAGGACAATTATGGCACAGTATTCTTTCTGATTTTCAGTAAAATGTTTTGATATGTTGTAGCATTTTTCTGTATATTAATTAATATGAATGTATGGCATCATGTATTTCTTGCAGTTTCTTACAATTTTTGGGAATACTTGGTAGCTGTCTGTTTTTTCTAATATAGAATCCAAAATCATTTAAGGACTTATACTTGACAAACTGTAATTCTGGGGGAGAGGAAATCATTATTTCTTTGGAATTTTGTCTTTACTATTTGTTAATCACTATGATTTTACTGATGATTGTGATTGAAAATGATAAATAAATGGAAAAAGTGGATCCTTAGATTGATAGTGTGTGCTGAGTATGTGAGTTTAGTGCTTGAGCTATAGCAATGCTCTTTACATTAGGAAAGAAAACTGGGGTGTCATTAGAAAATCCATTTCAAACAGCTTCATGTTAGATTGTGGTCCCTTCATGCACTTTCAGCAGCAGCTCTGTAATGCTATCACACTATCAAAACAAGCATCTTTGAGGTCTGTGCCATTATCATCAGGATTTTTTTTAAGTTGGTGGTGGCTCTGAACATTTTGGGAAGTTATAAATGCCTGTAATGAAGGCAATGGATCCCCCAACAATTATATTCTCTCTGTAGAGACTCACTGATATTCTACTTGTTTAACAGATAAATCGTTGAACACTTAGGCCTACATTGTGTCTCTACATCCACTTTCCACAGTAGAGGTCAATCACTATGGTAGGAGATATTAGAGACAGACACAAAGGCTCTGGGAGTGCAGGCCAGAGCAGTGGCTGTTATGCCTTTTACAGGATACAGTATGTGCAGCTTCCTGTGCCAGTCTAGTTCTGATGGCTAGTACAGAGGGAAAGTGCTGAACTTGCCTCTCCATATGAACTTTAAGAAGACTAGTTCAATAGCCATGCATAATAATTACACTCCAAGAGTCCAGGGCTCTGACTAGCTTTCCTTCAGATATTGTGCAAGACGAGTCAGACTGGCCCTTAATTAAAAAAAAAGTATGTTTTTCATCTTTTATGTGTTTTCCAGTAATTTAGAGTTGCTAATAGTGTAGATTAAGTCCTCTGTGTTTGCCGATCAGAAAAGTGCACTATCAGATAATCATATGCAATTAGATATGCTAGGTGACTAAATTTTTGATGCAATCCTCCTCCCTCTGATCCTGTGACTGTTCCAATACATCACAAATACCTGAGCCTCCCAAAACACAGACACACTGGAGTTTAAATTGCCTGTTTATCACTGTCGTGTACAGGCAAAGCAAATTTACAAAATGCATTTTCTAGTCAATTTTATTTAAGAAGGAAAATGCACCACTTTCAGGAGTGAATGCTGATTGTTACTATATCTGAGCACTGGCTCTTTGTAATTTACACTCAGAATGCATTTTTAAATGGTTGGAGAAAGGTGAGCTAATCCTAACCTCACCAATGGACTATCCCCCAAAGTCTTTTAAAAATACAGAAAGTGATAGCGACTATGTGGCCCTGATCCTGCAAACATGCATGAAGTGAAATGTGTCAGCTGACAGTCTTGGATGCTTAAGTCCCCTGCTTCATTAAAGAATTGGTACAGAATAGGCAGCAAAAGGGGTGGCTTGCTGCACACCATACCACTAATGTGCCTCAAACTTCATCTGGAAAAACATTTTGAAGGTGTGTGAGGGTAGTTCAGTTTCCATACCAGTTAAGTCTTTGGCCTCTTCCTTGGGATGGGCAGCAAGGGTGGCAATTCATTCCAGTTGGGGTGATGTTTCTCTATGACGTGGGACACTTATCTATAAGAAATGGACTAAAGATCCGCAGCTCATTTTGCATAGGCCATCAAAATGTTGTCAGACCAACTTTTCGTCACTGCTGAATTAGAACTGGCAACCTGGTGAGGTGCAAGGCTGCATACCTCATTTCTAATCCATCAAGCCATCCAGCCCCCTGAATTTAATGTAAAACCAGAGAGATTAGAAAAAATAAAGTGGTGTGTCCCTTTTCTATCCAAAAGTCATCTTCAGTTTCCATATTGAGTTCTATGCAAGGCATCTCCCTTCATTTTATATTTCCATTCCATGCTTTGATATTTGTAACCTGGTTTGTGTTTCTGCTCTCATGATGATAGACGAACATCTGACTTTACCCATTCTAAAAATAGCAACTTGTTAGTCCTGTTCAGTGACTGTTTGTCATTAAACAATTGGAAGAAAGGATATACTGTTTTCAGAGTGAGTTGGGAGAAGTAAATTCATTAACTCCACCAAGCCAATGAAATTTACCACTAGTCTGACAAGTTGTACTGTGAAACCAGTGTTACCAGGCGTGGGTGGGTATGAATTTTATTTATTTATTTATTGCCTTTAACACCAATAAAGAATATTCTCTTGTGCTAGGAAAAAAGTGTATAATAAATAATCATAATCAAGGGAGAGCAACTCTGTGAATTTATATCCTGACATTTACAGTAGATTATGTATAGATTAAGGCTCAAGATGATCTATGCAGACCAAAATTATACATCACTCCAAGTCATCTGAGCTGCTTCACAAGGAAATGGTGTTTCTATGTATTCAACCCAAGTGGCACTGTATTTTCCTCCATCTGTGACTTTCAGAAGAGCAATAGAATGAAGGGTGGTTTTGGTACAGGATGGTTTGTATGTGTGTGTTTGGTAACACAGAGTTCATAATCCATTTACCTCACTCAAAGAGTTACAGTTAAATATATAGATATCTCCAGATCTCCACATTACCATTTTTCATATGATAGGTGTCTCATTAATCTTAATTATTGAACCTCTTATGATGTTAATTTAGATAGGAGTATTAAATTCTAGGAAATAATTACTGTGCTCATGCAGCAGCCATTTTTCAAATAATAATAATTTGGGGTTTTTTTAATACCAAAATGACCTAGCCCAAATTATAAACTACTCACCCCAAAATAGTTTCATTTTAAAAGTCAAACTTATTTTTTGTAAGAAAAGTAGAAAATAGGATCTGTAAATAACTACTGTACCACATTTTATTTCACCCAAAGAGTCTTGGAACGATCCTTAATGCCTCCTAACTAGCTCACACTGATGCTACTTCAAACAAAGGTGAGCTGGGATGCATTACTTTTGAACCCATCTATGCGTCTCTATTTGATGGCACAGAAGGATTTCTAAATAGCAATACAAGGGTTTATTTTAATCCCCATCCCGTAAGAGCCAAGAAGCAAGGGATCGAGACTACCTCCTGAACTCCAATACCTCATATTACACTGCTAGGCAGCTCTTTTCCCTCTCCCTCCCTGCATCTGCCCCCCCCCCCCTTTTTTTAAACTGCCAAACTATTTTTGAAATTTTGATTCAGAAGTTTTTATGGGCATCTACTACTCCAATGGAAGATGTCAGTGTGCCACACCTCTCAATTTTTTTTTTAATTACTAACAAGCTTAGAATAGCAGCAGACCTAGCAACATAATTTACATGAATTTATTAATCTCTGAATATATGGGCTTTAAAATTAGAGTTGGTCCTTAGGTGTAAAGTTCCAATCCAGCTCCAATCTCTCCCCAAATTTGGTGTGTAGGTGTACATAAATGTTTGGAGTGTTTGGATCTGTTTTTTGTTTTGTTTTATTGTAAGGGGGGTAGGGTAGGGAGGGGAGATCACGGCCACTGGGGAAATCTGGATCCAAATACAGTAACTCCTCATTTAACGATGTAGTTATGTTCCTGAAAAATGCGACTTTAAGCGAAACGATGTTAAGCGAATCCCATTTCCCCATAAGAATTAATGTAAATGAGGGGGTTAGGTTCCAGGGAAATTGTTTTCACCAGACAAAAGACTATATTATTATATATATATATATATATATATACACACACGCGCACACACACACACACACACACACACACACACACAGAGTACTGTATAGATCCAAACTTCGAAGTTCAAGAGTTTTTTAGATCTGAGGTATTGTTTCAGGCCACCGTTGTTATTTAGAATGAAATATTACATACTCTCCTGTCAGGGCCGGCTTCAGGCACCAGCTTGGCAAGCAGGTACTTGGGGTGGCCACTCCGGAGAGGGGCGGCAGGTCCAGCTATCCGGCGGCAATTCGGTGGACGGTCCCTCACTCCTGCTCGGAGCGAAGGACCTTCTGCGGCGGCAATTCGGCGGATCGCGATCGCGGCTTTTTTTTTTTTTTTTTTTGGGCTGCTGGGGCGGCCAAAACCCTGGAGCCGGCCCTGTCTCCTGTACAGCAACACTGTAGGCTACTGTTGTAGCAAGGAGATATACTATTAAGACTAAATCCTGTAACCATTGTAATCAATGGCAAAATGATGAATGACCAACAGAAAAAAGATTTCCCCTTAATATTTTGTTAACGATGACAACCAATCACTTTTAATGAAACTTCAAAATGTAATGACACTTTTGAGACTAAGTGGCACTATTGGGAGAAAACATCAGGAAAAATTCTCATAAGGTCCTTGTTCTATAAGGAGAAAATGTATGTATGTATCTATGACATGTACAAAAAGCAGGGGGAGAACTCAGATCTGATTAGAGATGTGTTGTCTGGTCTTTGTTTACAAACAAAATAATGTGAAAACTGAAAGAGGCAGCTGGGCTATTTAAAGCTGATTAAACTGCTGACTATATTCAAATACTAAGATTTGTACAATATATACTGGCTGTGTAAATTGACAAAAGGAAATGAAAAGCCAGACTGCCTCCCCACAGCACTCAAAGATGAGAGTCTGAAGACAAATCAGTCACATCTGAATTCATAAAGCAGTTGCACTTAAGAGAAGGTCTGAATTGAAACCAGCAAAAATTTGGCATTCAGAGGAGTGTCTAATTGCTCTTCAGACCCCCCTCCCCGCTTTAAGACACAGCTTCATGAATCTGGACAAGTGCTCAAGTTTTAGATAGGGCAGGTCGGAGTACCTCAGTACTGACAAATATTTTGTCAGAAAAAGGAAAATGCAGTGAAATCAGCAGAGACACATTAAGTTTTCCTGTCTGTAGGCAGTTTAATGAACAAAGTATATTTACAGGCATCCACTGTACTACTTGCAGTTAAAAAAAGATTGCTGCTGTGAACAAAGCCCTCATAGGGTCTCATCTTCCATCTGGAAGTTTCTATTCAAACTTTCACTGCGTGCTGCCATTTAGGAATCGAGGTAGAGGATTCTAATCTCTTATGTAGCTAATGACTACTGATCTCCATACTTCAATGACCACAATGACATTATAGGGCATTTTATATATAGAATAATAATGCCCAAGTATTACCTAAAATTTTAAAACAGTATGTGGGAATTTCACTCTGTGAGTCACATTAACATTAATGAGGGTCCCCTTTTAAACCATTTATAGGACAGCAGTGATGGTCTATAAAATCTGATGGTGATAATAAGGGTTCTAGACCACCCACCATTAACTGCCAAAGGTGTTACAGGGGCAGCTTCTTCTTTATTAGAGACAATTAGTCCTATGTCATAGTTAAGAGTAAATAAACAAAGCCGTTCCCTGTGCAGGATTTCCAAAGCCCTACTGTGTCCTTCCATCATAACAGGCTAGACTATTGTAGAAATCCTGCTGCCTTTTTACCCACGTGCTACTCTGAATCTTTATTACAGAGTCCAGTAAGGTAAAAAGATGGATCCTGATTTATTAATTGATCAAAGACAAGCACTGAAAGAAGCTATGCTGATGGGCATTTAGCATCTTGTCCAGTGAAGCATCAGTAGTTGAGCTATGAAGGCATGATACGTGATAATGCACTTGATGGAAAAAACTATTACCCTGTTCCATAATAACTGTGGCTCTTCAAGATGTGTTGTACATATTCATTCCACTCTTGATGTTGGTGTGCCCAGCCATTGGAAACTTTTTTCCTCAGCAGTACCCATTGAGCGGCTCAGCTCCCTCTGCTGCTGCACACCACAGGATGCAGGTATAAAGGGCAGAGGTGCTCCAGCCCCCCTCAATTCCTTCTTGCCATAACTCCGATGAAGAGATGTAGGAGGGCAGGTTGTGTAATGGAGGCATGCAACACATCTCAAACAACAGCTACAGAACAGGTTAGTTTCTTCTTTGAGTGATTGCACATGTGCATTTCACTCTTAGTGACTCACAAGCCATAAGATTGTAGGCAGGATCAGAGTCTATTTCAATAAAAATTGGAGAACAACTCATCCCACTCTAGCATAGTCTCTGGAGTCTTGAGCCACAGCATAGAGGGAGGCAAACATGTGGACCAAGGACCAGGCTGCCACTCTACAAATGTCTGCAACTGGAACTTGTACCAGAAAGGCCATTGTTGCCAATTGTGACCTTGTCAAATGAGCTTTGACTGTGTCAGGTGGAACAACATTATCTGAGTCAGTACATGTATATGCAGGATGTGATCCAGGAAGAAATTCTCTGGGTGGAGAGTGATTGATCTTTTCCACTACAAATCAACCAGATCTGCAGCAAAACGGAAGGAGGGTGGGACTGGAATACTGACAGGAACCACACATCTCAAAGAATCTTTAGTTACTGGTAAGTAACCACCTTCTTCTTCTTCGAGTGATGGTTCCTATTGTATTCCACTAAGGGTGGTTGACAAACAATATCTAGTTAGGATGAAGGTGCGAGAAAGATGCTGGAACTGTGGAACGGAGGACAGTCGGACTGAACAAGGTATCTGTTGCAGAGTCTTACACCAGAGCATAATGGGAAGAGAAGGCATGTACCGAACACCACACGGCCGCCCTACATATGTCTGAGTGGCATGTGGTGAAGTGTGGCTTTATTTGATGCTTGCACTCTCATGGAATGGGCTCATATCACAAGGGTGGAGACAGTCCCAACAATTGATAGAGTGTAATGCACCCCAAAACCCACTTAGAAATTCTCTGAGTGGAGATGACTGTTGCTATAGCAGAAAGGATTACAAGGCAATAGTCTAGGAGACTTCCTGAACAGCTTCGTCCTCTGTAGGTAAAAGGGCAAGGCCCTATGATCATCAAGGCAGTGAAGGTGCCGTTCCTCCTCTAAGGCATGCAGCTTAGGAAAGAAGAGAGGTAAAGTATATGGGTTGGTTGAGGTGAAAGCAGGAAACCACTTTAGGCAGAAACTTAGGATGCAAACACAGGGAAACTTTGTCCTTATGGAACATGATGAAAGGAGGGTCTGCCATCATGCACTCCAATTCGCCCACCTTTCTCGCAGAAGTAATAGCTATGAGGAAAGCGACCTTCATGGAAAGAAGGGAAAGGGAGCAGGAAGCCAGAGATTTGAAGGGAGATTTCATCAGTGCTATGAGGACAAGGTTGAGGTCTCCCTGGGGAGCGATGGGTTAAACGGGAGGATATGTCTGCATGAGGCCCTTCCAGAACCGAACAGTCAATAGATGAGAGTGCTCCTCCCCAGAGGGGGTGGAAAGAACTAATGATTGCTACATGCATCTGGATGGAACTGAGAGCAAGCCCCAATGCCTTCAGGGATAGGAGATAGTCCAAGAGGAGAGGAATGCCTATGGTCTCAGGAGGTAAAATGTTTACCTCCTGGGTTTCTGTTGGACCCAGGAGGTAAAATGTTTCCACTTGGCTTGCGTAGGACCACCTTGTCGACGCCTTCCTTCTACTCGAGAGGATGTCTTGCAATGCTGACTAGCATTCTTGTGCTAGCGAAGATGACCATCCAAAAACCAGGATCTCAGGTGATTCGTCTGCAGATCGGGATGTCTGATCCTGCAGTTGTGTTGTGTGAGCAGTTCTGGGAATGTTGGTAGTGGGAGTGGAGGATGCTTTGACATGGGGAGAAGAGGAGGAAACCAGAACTGGCAAGGCCAGAACGAGGTAATCAGCATGACTATCGCTCTCTCCCGCCAAATCTTGTGAAGGACACAGAGCAGGAGTGGTAGGTGATCCGGCCTGACCAGCTGATGACCAGAGCATCACCTTGGGAGTGGTGTTGGTGTGGGCAGCAGAGAGATCTATTACTGGAGTCCCCCCAGGATGAAAGACCATAGTTGTGTAGTTCCCATTTGTGGTTGGTCACGAAAGTCCTGCTGCGAGCATCTGCAAGCACATTCTGAGTACCCATGAGTTGCAGCCTGGCATATTGAACCATGTAGGTGGCAAGAGGCCATATGACTCAGAAGCTTCAAAGCTTTTGTGAATAGGTGAACCTTCAAATCTATAACAATTTATCAAATTGCCTGGAACCTGGAGTGCGGAAGGCCCTGGCTTGAGACGAGTCAAGTACAGCCCTAAAATCTCTATCCTCTGATATGGAAGCTGGGGGAAAACCTCAAGGATTCCAAAATGGCCACTGATACAGGGCAGGGCAGGGCCCCGCTGTCCCAGACATATTTCCAGGGTACGTCTCATTGAAGTAGGGTGACCAGATGTTCCAATTTTATAGGGACAGTCCTGATTTTGGGGGCCTTTTCTTATATAGGCGCCTATTACCTCCTCGCCCCCTGTCCTGATTTTTCACACTTGCTATCTGGTCACCTTACATTGAAGGGTCATGGTGATAGGTGGGAAGAGAGGATCTTGTCCAGACTGGTGGCTACTCCTTTAGGGTTGTGATATGCAAAGTCCCACCTCCGAGTCTGATATTGAGGATTCTCCTTTCTCTGACCATGGTTGGGCTGATCCAGTTGGTGCTGGGGACCTGTGTGAGAACTTGGCAATGGATGGAGTGATGCCATCATAGAAGACTTCCCTTTGGATGATAGAGAGAGACAGCCTGTCTGGGGGGCAGACAACTGCAGAACTGGAAGCTGAACTGCTGGCAGAAGTGGCAGTAGTGCTGAAGGACTGGACTTCTGTAAGAAAGGAGACACTGGCACCATGAGGCAGAGTAGGTGCCTCTGCAAACACCTCTGGGATATTTGGCACCAAGATGGTCTCTTGTTGTGGTGCCAAAGAAGTTGACAGTGCCCCTTGTGAAGCGAGAGCTGACTTAGGCACCGATTTGGAGGAGGAGTGCTTAGGTTTCAGGTGCACTCTGGTGCTTCCCTTTTTTACTAAAAAAATTCGGCTTATGAATGAGTATATATGATATATATAAATGTTACTAACTATCCTAATGACACTAAAGACTAGACACTAGATAAACTACACACATACACTATGGTCACAAAGGCTGGGAGAAAGAATTCTGGTATAGAAAAGTTCCAACGACTGTCATAGGCGGTAAGAAGGAACTGAGGTGGGCTAGGAGCAGTTCTGCCTTTATACCTGTATGCAGTGGCACACAGCAGGAGGGAAAGCTTGAGCCACTCAATGGATACCACTGAGGGAAAAAGTTTGAGGCTCAAGTGCTGGGTGCATCAACCCCAAGAACTGAATGCACACATGTCACTTGAAGAAGGAATTGATTGATCCAGTATGGCAAATCCTATGTTTTTAGAGCTCTTAAAGAATGGGTCGAAGGATGCAGAGTATATCATATCATATCATATCATATCTCATAGAACTGGAAGGGACCTTGAAAGGTCATCTAGTCCAGCCCCCTGCCTTCACTAGCAGGACCAAGTACTGATTTTTGCCCCAAATCCCTAAGTGGCCCCCTCAAGGATTGAACTCACAACCCTGGGTTTAGCAGGCCAATGCTCAAACCACTGAGCTATCCCTCCCCCGAACCTCGGTACGCTGTGATAGAAAATTATGAGGAGAGGAAAGACAAATAAGGGAGATATGAATATTAAGCTCTAATTATATGTGTCCACCTTCCTTTCCACTGGTGCCCATGTCAATATATAGCCTCTACAGTTGGGGTCCTTGAAATCCATAACTGTACATTAGTTCAACAAAGCTAGGTTCCTTGATCTCTCCATTTCCACTGTCTATCCTTTTCCTTCAAGGAAGCAAGAATTTGATGTTATAAGACTCTAAAAAATGCTCTGGATTAGCTTTTATTTTTCCATTATGGGTCCCGTCAGCCTAGGATACTGTCAGCGGACTTCCACTTTAGCAGCAGGGAATCTCATTTCTACTATGCCTATGCATTTTACAAGGCCTCGGTGAACCTTAAACAAGATGGATATGTGGGGAATGAATTGTAGAGTGATGAAAATGAGAAACACTGAGGATCACAAACACTGCACCATCTGTGCTACTTTGTTGTATTACACAAAATCACAACTGCAAATTAAATACAGTGCCAAATGAAAGCTTGCTAATCCCATATTGATATCTTGTACTTGGCACAACCTGCTTTCTAAGAGTCCAGTTTGATCACTGACCTCGTTTCACTGATCTGGCTTTGGGAGTAATGCTCTGCTCTTTTGCTGGTATGCCAAGACATAAAAACTCAATGCTACTGTGACTGCACTTAGAATGGATTAAGTGTTTAATGTATAAAACTGGCTTGATCCAAGCTACAAGGTATTGGGATGATCTGCTGTAAGACTTTTGCCAGGAAGGTCATTCAATTTAGAGCCCGAGTTACCAAAAAAATATTCTCATGCCCTAACAAACTAGACAAAGATAGGAATATACATTTTTTTCAGTGGAAGGCAGCCAGCCAGCATTTTACTTATGTTTTGTTATGTTTTAGGCTTGGGGAATGCATGTTAGCAAGAATAAATTAGGGTACTTGCATTTACATATACTCCCATCCTCTTTACCCCATTATAGACCCTGTGCCCCTCCACATTAGCTACAACGCAGCACCTGCCTGCAGCCAAAATATCAAACACACACTTCAGGCCAGGACCTCCTTAATGGTTCCTGCTGCCTGACTGTTCAAAATGGCTTCTGAACTATGATCTCAGGTACGCATAATACTGTTCAATAATTTTTGGTGCTATTTCAGTCTTGATAATGTTTGATATTGAATTTTAAAAGTGGAAGTAGTTTCCACTCCAGTTGCTCCACTGCATCACTGAAACAGTAATTACCCATGTTCACAGTCCAAACCTGATAAGATTCTCAATAATCACTTATTTCTGCTAATGCTCTTTTACTTAGGTCCTTGCTATACTGATGCTTTATTCAGTATGTTCAAGGATAACACCCAATGCTGGGATGAGACAAGCTGCACCTGTCCAATACACTTTACAAAAAGCTAGTCCTCACTGCTCACTTGCATTTCACTGTGACCTTTTCACTACAAGTCTGGAACTGCTGATAAAAATCCTGTTCCACTGCTATGGAGAAACACACATAGACACACTGACCCAGCTCTACCAATTATTTAGAACATGGATTAGTTCTTGTTTGTGAAGAGGAAATACCTAAGAGCCAGGAAGCTTTGTAAAGAGAGCCTTGTTTTTGCTTGTTTGAATGCAATTCTGAGCTGACTGGAGCCATTGTTTTGGTTTGCATTGTTTCAGTCAAAGCAACTTGCACATAGTTTGCTGTACTTTTTTGCAAAGGACACTTGTTAGTGGGAGATGAGAATAATGGAAATTTATATCACAAATGCCATGGCTAAAAACTGCACGCTCATTTATTCAACAGGCAAGCATGTCCTGACACATGCCATGACTAAAATTACACACCCTTACAAACAGTTTTATTCCTGCAATATCTAGGCAAAACAAAGGAGTTGGGGACAGGCTGGTTTTCCACCACACCTATTAAACTGCCATTTTCAATTAAAATTAATAAAACAAAGGATGTTCTGGGTATACTCATCTACACAGAAGGTGCATTCTACTGGGATGTTTCTGAAGACTCAATTCAGCAGTACTCAATTGGTCAAAGTCTAATTCTTAATACTACTGGAACATAGTTTTTGCTTTTTAATATAATTAGAAACTATATCCCTTATGGATAACAACACTTAACATTAAGTATAGTTTTGTACAGTTTGTTATCTTTTGTTTTCTATAAAGTAGTTACAAAAGGAGAAAAAATATTCCATTGTTAGAAACTCGTTCAGTTCTAATATAAATTCATAGAACCTAGTAAGAGTTTGTCAAGCCCTGGACCAGATTCTTAGGTGATGCAGTTTGGCATAGCTCTATTGAAGTTAATGGACCTACACATATTTACGTGAGCTGAAGATACGGCCCCATGTGTATAATTCTTAAGACACCTTCAAGATAGATCTTGTATGATTCTTCTGCTACTATAAGTTGTCTAACAATAATAGACAGTCCATATTATGGGTTCATTGTAGGATTTGATCTCAATATCTATATTTTTCATGGTTTAAAATGCCAGAAGCATAGCGCATTCACATTATAGATGGATGATTACAAAATTTAGTTAGTATAAAAAAATCTGTAGGAGAGTAAAATCCTGCTATTTTTGCCAATACTCTTAATTTACAAGAGTTCAATGGATTTTGTTTGTTTGTTTGTTTTTTTACATTATATGTTTTTGAAAAATCTGGAGCCAAATGTTATGGTAGAGTTATAGACCCCTTTAAAGGTGAGTTTATAGTAAAACCCTTGACTATATTTTAGAGAATGGCATTGCAATAAAAAAAAAAATCAAGGAAACACAAATAAAGTGAGCCAGTCTTGGTTGAAAGCATAATATTTGAAGATATGAAGGGGAGAAAATGGAAAGACAACAGCAATTCCCTTGAGCTAGCACTGCTTTGCTTACAAAGAAATCAGTGAGCATTTGTAGTCAAAGTATCTTCCTACATCACATTCATTGCCAGAGAAGTTGTTTGCAAGCCTAACTTTTCCTCTCACCATGACAGCACAACAATCCATAGTGACCCATGGTTCAATGGCATTTTATGGATCCTTCACTCTAGAGTCCTTCATACCTACTAGGTTATGGTAAATTCCTGTTGGTTTGTGAACTGATTTTCAAGATAATAACGTTTTGGGTAACAAAGAAGAAAAAAAAAAAGCACACATTTGGCTACACTCTCTCTCCTTTCAAAATATATTTAAAAAACAAACTCAAAAGCTCTACTGCATGTTTGGAAAGGCTTTAAGCAACTTTCATCAATGAAACATTTTTATTCAGTGTTTAATGTAACACTTCCCTCTCTAGATCTGCTGGCCAGTCGTAGTGCATGAAATAGCAAACCACCTGCCACCTCTTCTTGGCAGACTATTTCTGCATCATTACAAGCAAAAAAAAAAAAAAAAAAAAAAAATCAATGGAAGACCATTGATTTTGCAACCAGACAAGATTGCCAGACAAATAATACATCATAAAGTTATTCATGTCCTGGTTCTCAATTGTTTTGAGTCAACAGACAGTTCACTTCATCTTATAATGGCATCCATATTACATCTGTGATCTTTGCAACAATAGAGGACCTGGATGGCTGAACAAATATAAACCCAATAGAATGTGGCAACACTTAAATGCAATACGTAACCTTGAAAAACCTCCTAAAGAGATGCCTTTTCAAATTCAGAACCTATTTTATATCAAGTTAGCATTGACATTCTTACTTTCTTGCTTCTCATTCTGTTTTAATAAATAAAGGTGGTTGGGAATAATAATTATATTTTGCCCTTCTGCAGTACCATCACTCTGAGAAACTCAACTTGTTTTATAAGCATTAATGAATTTAGGCTCACAATACCCATGTGAGGTAAGAAAAATCATAATTTTCATTTTAAACTTGGGGAAATTGAGTTACAGACATTCAGTTGCTCAAGGTCACATAGGAAGTCTATGGCAGAGCAATGAATAGAACATAGGTTTCCTGGCTTCCAGTCATCCTCATATTAGAGCACATCTTATCAGATGAGCATCATCATCTCATTAGCAGTGGAGGTGTGGGCACCCAAAGGGAGGGTGAGTAAATCTCCTATATGAATCACAAACATGATAAAATAACACAACCCCTTTATTAGGTAAGATACCTGTTCATTTGCATATGAAATAAGTACCTGGATGTTTTTCTGACCAGGACTATGGAATGGAGTATTCAACGAAAAAAGCTAACTCTTTCTTCACTGAAATACAGCACTAGCCAATCAACATTCCTCAGTTCCAATCATTTTTAATATATCACAGAAGGCCACACCGATGGCAAGATGGGGCTTCAGAATGGCTGGTGAGAATGTAAGGGTTTGTAAGGGAATGGAAAGGTATGCTAATTAAGAATGTATATAAATAAAATTCACAGACAGCCATATATATAAACCTTTGAAATTACTCCTAATTAAAAATGAGAATTTGGTGACCCTGCATGCAAATGAACTTAAAGGTTCTACTACTGAAGGCTTCCAAGAGCCTGCCTGCAGTCTTTACATTAAAAACACAGCTGTTTATACCATTCTTATGTCAATACATAATAGGTATGCTAAACAGCTAGTAAGACAGTAGGTGGCTTTTAAAAAATTGCCCGAGATGTATAACGAACAGGGGATCCAGCTAAAGGTTAATTATGCCATTGACAAAAGTGGCACTTTAAAGAAAGAAGGGCCAGTAGCTGCAGATCATTACTCTACATGGATTAGCCATTGCAAACAGCATAATTAGCTATACTGTAATACGCAGGGTTTTATTATTAATATTACTGATGTCTGGGACAACCATTTTTGAAACCTCCTTCTTACCTTGACTGCATAATTGTTGAGGGGATCTTTTGCATAAGAAGCTGGGTAGTAAACTGCATCACCTGCTTCACAGCATGGCCTGTCACTGGTTAGCCTGAAGTCTGACCAGCTGTCCACCCCAAATCGCAGCTGGTCTTTCTGTCCAGCCATGAAAAGATCTTCACATTTGTTTGCCAACTTCTTCAGTGAATCAGTATGAAGGCTTCTGATTTTGCCTACCACCTCCTCTCGGTTCTCAATTCCTCGATAAAGTGCTTGCCTCTGTGGCTTCTGTATATTCTTGCTCTGCTTAGTCTGAGAGATGTATCTCCCAGACAGAGACTCCATGCTGTTGGAACACCTATCCTTAATACTGGCAGTGGTTAGGCTGGAAATGCTGTTGGCTGTTGAGTTGGTTGCTTTTCCTTTTTCTAAAGGCCTGTCCAAGGAATCTCCTGACTCATTGTCCAGTGCCTTGAGTTCTGAGCTGACTGAAGAGCAGGCACTGCTTGCTTCCCAGTTGGTGTCAATGTCGTATGTAGGGTTGGCCACAACACAGAGATTATTCTCCAGGGTCTGCTTCTGGAGTTCTTTGGGGATCGGCTCCGTGTTGGCTCTCAAAATGGTTTTCTTTGGCAGTGGAGGTGGTGTTGGCTGTAAGCTGTTAGTTGCCTCTTGGTCTGCTATTCCTCCAAAGGCAATGGCATCATCCAAAGCTCCCTTTGGCTGCCGGGGCTGCTTTGGAGGTATCATGGCTGCTCTGGACTGACCTGTGTAATAAAAAACAAACAAACCCAAAAGCTTTAGAACCCTTTGGATTTACTATGACTGCATATTCACACTTCACAAAGAAGTGTAAGTGGGCAACTGAGAAAATTGCTGGATGATGTAGATGACCAGGGCCGGCTCCAGGCACCAGCTTGGCAAGCTGGTGCATGGGGCGGCCACTCCGGAGAGGGGCGGCAGGTCCAGCTATTCGGCAGCAATTCGGCGGATTGTCCCTCACTCCCGCTCGGAGCGAAGGACCTTACACCGAATTGCCGCCGCAGATCGCGATCGCGGCTTTTTTATTTTTGGCTACTTGGGGCGGTCAAAACCCTGGAGCCGGCCCTGTAGATGACTACAATCTCCTCAAATCCAAGTCTAACCAAAAGTGAAGGTGTGAGGCTGGAGTTTTGAGGGACAAAAGATAATGTGACTAAACCAGCACCAGATGTATACTATCACATAAAGAATACCTTGACTTGTTTAACTGGGCTAGCATCTTACATTTCATGAGCTTACTTAAAACACGAAAGAGAATGCAAATCAGAAGTATGGCCTGTCAAACCTAGCATTCTAGCAGAATTCCAATCTAGGTAATTACATTCTGTCTCCCTTAATTCTCCCTGCAGGCAGCTGATTACAGTATTCTTCCTCATTTCCTGTTCTAAACTGTTTTGTACTTTGAGTGGGTGCTTCTGTATTTCACCCCAGAGGTGTCTACATTTCACTGGTGGATGGAGTGATCCCTCTTTGTATATACTCATGGTAATTTGTAAAACACTTTGGGATCATCTGATCTGAGAGGTGCTACATACATTCAAAATATTATAAAACAAACCAGGAAACTTGCAAGAAAAATAGCTCACTATAGATATCTAGGCAATGATATCAGAGATAATCAAGTTTGTCTCTGCAAATTCATTAGTAACTTCATAACAAATAGAAGAGTAAGAGCCTAAGTCTGCTATCATTTAATTGAGAAGATTTCCCCCACTCATTTCAGTAAAAGCAGGACTGGGTTCTGGGACTGCAGAAATATATAAGCTTACTCCCCCGCCGCAACCCCCAATATCAGAGATTAATAGAAATAGTTACTATCTCTGACACCCCTTTCCCTTGCTCATTTGCCAGTGGCTGCTGTGTTGGGAGTATTACATGCATAGACATCCTGATCTAGAACCAGTCAAGAGATTCCAATCTGCAGTTTTGGATAGACAAAAACCCTGAATTTCCACTGAGAGCCTGATTACACACAAACATTTTATGTGCTTCCTGAGAGGATAAAGCTTCCTGTAATGTGTTTTGGGTGGATTTTAGAGAAGGCAATTATGAATCCTTCAAAATGGGGAGGGGGGAAACAGGATGAGTGACAGTCGTACTGCTCTGTGAGGCAACCACTCCTTGTATAAAAATAAAATGATGCATTTTTTTGTTTCTAATAAATCAACTTTTTTTGAGAGGAGTTTATTTTGTAAATTTTCTACCACATCTGTGGGGATCATTGACCATAATGATAAGGTAGGAAGCCAATTTCTACAAATGCAATGGAGCAAGCATAGAATGAACTCTATCAAGTTCAGCAAGTGAGCATTTCTATCTAGAAGGGAACAGCAAATTAAGAGATAATGAAACTATTTGATTGTTGGATAAGTTTGGAGTGCCCCACTAAAGGTCTCTAAATGAGAAATGGACCTGGACTGGAACCCATAGTCCGAACATCCCAGAACTTTGTGTAGGTTATAATTCAGATTTGAACCTCCTTACTTGGGCTCATACCTAATACAAATGTATTACAGAACCTTTTGCACGGGAATATTTTCCTCCCTCAGATTTTAAAATACATAAACACAGCTGTTATTAATGTAATAGAATCCATGATTAACCCCTACTCTGCGGGCCAAGATGCACTATCAACTGGAATATTGGGCCACACTGCTGATAAGATCTTTTAATTACGAAGATTAAGGAGGTTTGTATTCCTTGGGACTGTGAAAGGCACTGGAAGTTCAGAAGGAGTAAAACACTGTATCTGGAGTTCTTTTTGATAATTTCCTCATGATAATACTAAGAGAGGCACTGAGTTGTAAGTAGGAAGAAACTGTATGATTTATGTCCACAGATGGCAGGCTAGCTCTGTTTGGCATGATCTTCAGGAAAGGCCACATGTGGCTGCTCTCTCAGGCTATCTCCTTTTAGCTCCCACAAAATAAAAATGTCCAAAGACAGGAGGCAGTGGAGGATCCAGGTAATAGCCTAGCAGTACAGGAAGTAGATGAGAAGGTTAGTCTTGGCAAGGGCTGCAAAAAGAAAAGAAATAGTTCACAGCCAGGGTCATAAAAATATTTGGATGGGTCCCCAAAGCACAAATTCAAATGAACGCCCCTTTCCCCTTTATACAACCTGGAAGTGCCTTCCTTTCCACTTCTTACCCCTTTTTTCTCATCCACCCAAATGAGTATCTTAACTTACATCAGCATCTCTTTATATTCCCCCTTACAAAATCTGTGGCTATGTACCTCTCCTTAAGTCTCCCTCAAATGCCTGTTGACAAAGTCTACAGCCTCTGTCTACACCGTGCCTCCAAGTTCACCTGTCCATTTCCTGAATCCTATGCTCTTCCACAGTACAGCTCCTTACTTACTATATCTGCTGGTGGTTGGTGAAAGAGACTATTGCTGCTTGTCTGCTACCACTTCAGCATACAGTCTCCTAATGTATGTTGCTTTCACGGCTAGCTAAACCAGAGGCTGCAAAAGAAACTTGGGGAGTAACAGGAAGACATATTAGAATGAGATGCACATGCAAGCCAGAGCAGGAGCCCCTGCAGTGAGGGTAAGCTATATGACTGATCTCCCTGCTGCTCTAGTCCCTGTTTGCAGTTTCTCCTCCATCCTCCACAGGCTAATCAGATGGGAAGGAGGTTGGCCCTTGGAACCTGACTCTTCCCACTGTAATAGTTATGGCTCCTGCACAGCTACTTGGAATCATGGGCATCAAAGTACCATTGGGGCATTTATAATGGGATTTATGCTCCTTTCTTTGTCTTCCAGCAGCAGGACATCTGCAAGAAGGCTGATGATAGCCCACTCATCCATGTGGTGCAGAAGGGAGATGTCTGCTGGCAATGATGGAACCCATCAGAACATTTTACATACAAGTCCAAAAACAGTTACTGTACACATTTTTCAGATCCAATTTAAACCACTGCCTCGTATTCCCAGTGCATGGAAATGAATCTGTAAGATCTGTCATGCCAGAATATAGTGTCTTCCCCACAAGGACAAGTTTTTCCTAGTGAAATTCATCCATCTGGATTAAGTGTTTGAAAAGCTTCATATCTGTGCTGTTTTTATGCTGAGCTCTTAACCCTGTTCATTCTTCTCATGACTCTAGGGCCAAATCTTCTAGCTCAGCCTTCCAAAGACTTGCTGCAACATTGCATGCCCCACATTTTTATGTCATAGAGTCTCTCTGAGGAAGAAAAATGTTTGTCTTTTAAATCCTGCCCCTCTCTCTGCATAAAGAAAAAAAGTTCTTTTAAACAGAGTTTAGCGGCAGAACAAACGTTTCTCCTTCTTGCCTATCACCTCTCCCCAGCTTTCTTAACATCCTTCACTTCACTGCCTCCTGCACAGACTCTTCAATATTACAGAATACAGTCTGAACTTCACCCTTGGAGGCAGATGAAGAGCAGGAACAGGCTCCATATTAACTACCACTTAAAAAAGTCCTTAAAAGGCTTCCAAACTATACAAGAGGAAAGAAGTTAACTCTATAATAGTTTTCTCAATTGAATACAGATGACAGCTTTAACGATAGCTTTAAGGAATACTGCAGTGCCATCACATCTTACATTTGAGACCCTTACAGTGCTTTTTGAACATTCATGCATTAACCCTCACAACATCCTTCTGAGGTCATCACTAGGAACATCACTAAGGAACATCACTAAGTTAGCTTTAAAATGTCTGGAATTTTTTCTTATCCAAGCTACTGATTTATTCTTCATACCTTGATTTGAAATCTTCTCTTGAATTAGCTTTGAATCATAGTAATGTAGGGCTGGAAGGGACCTTGAGAGATCATCAAGTCCAGCCCCCTGTGCTGAAGTAGGACCAAGTAGACCATCCCTGACAGGTGTTTGTCCAACCTCTGCTTAAAAGCCTTCAATGATGGTGATTTTACAATCTCCCTCGGAAGCCTATTCCAAGGTTTAACTAATTTTATAGTTAGAAAGTTTTTCTTAATATCTAACCTAAATCTCCCTTGCTGAAGATTAAGCCCATGCCTTCTTGTCCCATTACATCTGTTTTTAAGGGGACACTATTGATGGGAGGCAGTGAATTCATGTTTCTGAGGGACACACAACTAACATGCCAGCTACCATAAACTCCAACTTCATTCTATTCTCTATTTCTAAATCTTCTCTTAGAAAATAACATGCCCTAATTTTATTTATATTAATACTGCTGCAACATGATACCTTTCTTTTCTGTTATTCCTGTTCAGCAGGGTCCACTGTCAAGTAGTTTGAGATACTATATATAAATAAAGTGCTATAAAAATAATAGGAAATTTGACTGTAGTTCAGAGAATCCCTCCTTCAAACCAAGGCTTTGTACAAATTCCTGAAATTGGTCACATATTTGGTTCATTAGCGAATGCCTGGAAAAATGTCTGATGTGGCCTCAAATATCATTCTGTGCACAGACATATTTCTGAGATCCCTGTTTGCCTGCAAGAAATAACCTTTATTAGTCCAGTATGCTAATAAGGACAAGCCCTTCAGGCCTTCCGCCCCACTACATTGTCCCATTCTCATAATCATTTGTACCTCATGCCCCTTCATTCTTTTAAGTCTTGTTCTAATTATATGTCATTACCATCTCTGGTCTAAAGAGAAAATGCTTTGTGGAAAGACATTGGAATTCAAAACTACACTGAAAGTGTTAATTTTATCCTAATTTTTGATATTCCAAGGGATGGATAGGCTATTGCTTTTCTTATTATGCTGTCATTTCTTATTTTTCATTGTAGTGACCACAACAGCATCATAGATCTCCCAGAGCAGTAATGAAAGCAGGTAAACTGGATACATAGAGGTAAAATGCCTGAGATACATGAAGTCCACAAAAAAAAAAAAAAAAAAAAAAAAGTGGTAAAACCATTCCTGAACATGAAGAGGGAGATGAAAAGGAACTCAAATTGGACGTTCCAGTTTGAAGAGGAGAAAATAAAGTCTGCTTTTTGAAAGAGTCTTGGCAGGTTCGTTCAAGAGGACAAGGAACTGATGCTGAACTATTTCCAGAATAAGAAGGAAATGAAATTTGAGGACCAACAATTTCAAAGAAAAATCTTAAATAAGTAAATAAGGTCTCAGTAAAAGGAGACAGCAAAGCTAACCCGACAACTGCCCTCTGCACCTATGCCTGTACCACATGCTCTCCACACAGTTAATTAATCAAGACAATTCTACTACCTGGACTACCACTAAGTCTCCAACTTATTCATATCCATTCCCCAAACATTCCACCCTTTCACTCCCCCAAAGAAAGGAAAATTAACATCCAGGAGATGTACTTTATGTCCCAATGCAATATTATCCCCCTATTGCCCTTGATTTTATAAATATGCTCCCTTGGCTTGGATACTGCAGCTGGTCTGCATGCATTTGTATCATAAAGTAGATTCTGGAAAAGATTCTCTGTGTAATTAGAGGATCAGTTGTACAGATCTTTAATATTAATACAACAATAATTCACTCCTTGATACACTTTGACTATAACTAATACAAATTACTAACAAACCATGAGAAAAAACACATAACTATCAACAGTATAATCCATCCTTTCACAAAAGCATAGTAGCAGTTGCTGATAAATGCCCGGTCAATGCATCCATGCTACTACAATGTGAAACTACTCCACATACAAATTAAGTGAATTAGATAATTACACAATAATTAATAAAGAGAAATCCACCACCAAAATAGTAATAAATGATTTCTAGCTAAAGGAAAAGTAACACTTAGTAATTAATATGCATGATATATCCCCAGTTCCTCACCATCAATTTGGGAGAGGTTGCACAGAGCTGTTCTACATATGGGCTGCATGTGCCAATATAAATAACAGCTATGAGCAAGTTTGATCAAGTCAATTTTCCCACGTACACACAGTCAAACACAGAGAGAGAGAACAGATTATAAAGTCAAAAATCACTATGAAGTCAGATGGTCTAGTCTGACCTCCTGCATAACACAGGCCACAGGACTCCCCTGAATTAATTCTTGTTTGAACCGGAGCATATCTTTTAGAAAAAAACATCCAATCTTGATTTTAAAATTTCCAGTGATGGGGAATCCAACACTAACCTTTGCAAATTATTCCAATGGTTAATTACCCTCACAGTGAGGTGACAAATAGGAAGGGTATGGGGGGGGGTCAAATGCTCTCCCCAAGATTGGCCTGCTTGGGGCAAGAGGCAGAGGTAGAGTTGCCAACTGTCTAATCACACACTCCTATACACCCTTGCCCTGCCCCTTCCCCAATGCCCCACCCCTGTCATCCCCCTTCTCAGAGGCACTGCCCCGCTGACTCCATCTCCCGTTCCTCCATCACTCGCTCTTCCCCACCCTCACTCACTTTCTTTCACCAGGTTGGGGCACGGGTGGGAGGGTGCAAGCTCTGGGAGGGAGTTTGGGTGCTGGAGGGGGCTCGGGGTGGGGCAGGAGGTTGGGGTGTGGGAGAGGGTGCGGGACGCAAGCTGTGGGAGGGAGCTCAGGGCTAGGGCAGAGGGTTTGGGTGTGGGAGGGGGTTTGGGGTGCTGGCTCAGGGCTGGGGCAGGGGGGTTCATGGTGCGGGCTCTGGCCAGGTGGCGCTTACCTTGGGCGGCTCCCGGTCAGCAGCGCAGCAGGGCTAAGGCAGGCTCCCTGCCTGCCCTGACCCCGCGCCACTCCCGGCACATCCCTGCAGCCCCTGGGGGGAGGGCAGGGGGCTCCGTGTGCTGCCCCTGCCTGGAGGCATTGTCCCCACAGCTCCCATTTGCCGTAGCTCCTGGCCAATGGGAGCTGTGGAGTCAGCGCTCTGGGCAAAGGCAGCGTGGGCTGCAGGGATGTGCCGGCTGCTTCCGGGAGCAGCGCAGGACCAGGGCAGGCAGGGAGCCTTCCTTAGCCCTGATGCGCTGCCAGACTTTTAGCACCTAAAATCTCCCCATTTGGCTTCAGTAGCCTCTGGGAGATAGAGACAGATTCTGGGAGCCTCCTGGCGAAACCGAGAGGGTTGGCAACCCTAGGCAGAGGGGCTCATCCTTGTTGCCCTACACCTACTCCCCAGCACATTTGGCTGCTCTCCCTGGCAGCTGGGGGGAGAGTGGGATGGAGCCACTTCTGCCTGAGAGAGTCTGGTTGGGAGGCAGCAGTGGCCCGCTCCCTGCCCGGACTTGGTTTCCAGGGACAGGGGCCAAGCATGCCAGGGGAGTGGGGAGCCTCTGGCTCGCTCAGTCTATCCCCAGCAGCCGAGCCCAGGCAGGGAGTGGGCCAACAACTGCCTCCCAGCCAGGCCCTCTCAGGCAGAAGTGGCTCCATCCTCTCCCGCCCAGCTGCAAGGGAGAGTGGCTGAATGTGCGGGGGCGGAGGGAGGCGCAGGGAGAGAAGGACAGAGCGCCCCCCCGGTAACGTGGGATGGGGAGAGCGTGGCAGTCCCAACCTGGGCGCAAGGTGGGAGGGAGGGATCACTGGGCAGAGGAGATATGTGGGATGGTTACATGTCCTCCCCTTTAGCTTGTACCCCCCAGTATGGGGAGGCATGAGTCTTTTATGCCCTCACTGTTAAAAATGTGCAGCTTATTTCTAGTCTAAATTTGTCTAGCTTCAACTTTCAGACACTGAATCTTGTTACATTTTCATCTGCTAAACTGAAGAGCCCATTATCAGCATTTTGTAACCTATGTAATTCCCTACAGACTGCAATAAAACCACCCTTTAACCTTCACTTTGATAAGCTAAATAGATTGAGTTCTTTCAGTCTTTCACTCTAAGGCATGTTTTCAATCCTTTAAGCATTCTCATGGCTCTTCTCTGAACCCTCTCTAAATTTTCAGTATCTTTCTTGAACTGTGTCCATCAGAACTGGACACAGTATTCCAGCAGTGGTCAGAGCAGTGCCAAATACAAAGTGAATATTGCTTGTACTTGATATTTCCCTTTTTATGCATCCATGGATTGCATTCACCCTTTGGCCAGAGTGTTGCACAGGGAGCTCATGTTCTGCTAATTATTCACCACAACTCCCAAGTCATTTCCAGAGCCACTGCTTCCCAGCATACTCTGCCATCCTGTAGGTAGGTTCTTCATTCTTTGTTCCTGAGTGCTTTTGAAAATACTACTTTACATGTGTAACTACCTGACTGCATATGCAAATTTGTAAAGCCTAAAATTATTCTTGGCATAAAATTTCAGGTGCAAAATCAGAGGCTTTTTAGAAAAACAAGGGCATAATGTCTCTTTCAAAAATAGACATACAAAATTTTCGTAAAAAGTCCTTAAAAAGGAGCATTTTGGGTATTGTCCCAGATATCTCTATATTTACACGGATTTTTAATGTTTATGTAGCCCATGCATAAGAATAGTTCTTCTGGGTTAATATATGTCTCTAATTACTTCAAAAGCTGCATTACTTATACAAGAGAATATTCTCGTCAGATGTGAATTACAAAGTTAAGATGTGTGCTATCTGTAAAAACAAAAACAACCCCCCCATAAGAATATGTAAAAAAAATGTAGTGTGCATTTGCAGAAGATGAGTTTTAAACTTCATTAACTTTGCTGCTGTTAAATTACTATTATTATTTTTATCTACCCAGTATAAAGACCGTGTTTACATTATAGATAGAGTTTGCCACAAACTGTATTTTGAACTGAAATAGTCCTACTTACAAGTGTCCCCCAAAACATCCAAGCTAGTAAACTACAAGGGCTATATTCTAGTTTCAGTTACATCAGTGTAAATCTGAAGTAACTCCACTGAAGTCAATGGCGTTACTGTAGAGTTATTCTGCTATAGCTGAGATCAGAATCTGGCTCCTATTTTTTTTTTTTTTAACACTTAGGTAACAAACAATTAAACCAAACTCCTTTTTTTTTCCAATTAAACAAATTCAACTTTTGGAGTATACTAGGTAAGTATCAATCTAGAGCAAGGGTCGGCAACCTTTCAGAAGTGGTGTGCCGAATCTTCATTTATTCACTCTAATTTAAGGTTTCGTGTGCCAGTAATACATTTTAACGTTTTTAGAAGGTCTCTTTCTATAAGTCTATAATATATAACTAAACTATTGTTGTATGTAAAGTAAATAAGGTTTTTAAAATGTTTAAGAAGCTTCATTTAAAATTAAATTAAATTCAGAGCCCCCCAGACCAGTGGCCAGGACCCAGGCAGTGTGCGTGCCACTGAAAATCAGCTTGCGTGCCGCCTTCGGCACGCGTGCCATAGGTTGCCTACTCCTGATATAGAGTTTTAAACCCCGGGAGACAGGTATTTATTTAAATGGAAGAGCTATACCAACCCTACCACAACTATGATAACATAATAAGTAAAAATTATTTATGTATTTACTATGATCTACACTACAGTACAAACATTCCATTGTAAATCTGAACTAGAGAAATAAAACTGTAGGTGCAAGTTTCAGTGAAGAAGACACGGAGTCAAATCAAAGTATATCATTTTTTCCCTCTTCCCTCTCAGACACAAGTACAATTTATTGACTGCATAAAATAAATAACATTTGTCATTTGCCTGTGGTGAAACCTAAAAAGAAAGAAATTATTTATAAAACCTCCCAACATGGCCCTCACTTGATCAGTACAGTAGTAGAAGGAGGGGTGAGTGAACAAACCAGCAAAGAAAAGTTGCACTGGAGCCAGAGAATTCCATGCCATTTATGGCAGCATTGCTTTTTACAACTTAGGCTTGCCAGACCAAGCCTAAGGTTAGCTATTAACTCCTTCACACCTGGAAACCTAACTTAAGTGACTGAAAAACTGAGAGAAATCCAAGAAAGAGAAATATTGTCTGCTCCAAATAAAAGCCAAGGGATACCATTTTACATAACTTTATACTGGGATATTAGTATTTGGGAAATATACTGGCAAAACAACAGACTGATTGAACTGAAATTCTATCGTCACATTTCAGATGAGTCTATCACCTCTTTACTAGTTTCAGAGTAACAGCCGTGTTAGTCTGTATCCGCAAAAAGAAGAACAGGAGTACTTGTGGCACCTTAGAGACTAACAAATTTATTAGAGCATAAGCTTTCGTGGACTGCATCCGAAGAAGTGGGCTGTAGTCCACGAAAGCTTATGCTCTAATAAATTTGTTAGTCTCTAAGGTGCCACAAGTACTCCTGTTCTTCTTTACTATTACTATTATCATTATTTAGTATTTGTATTACCGTAGTACCTCAGAGCCCTAGTCATGGACCAGGACCCCATTGCTTTAGGCACCCAACAAACACACAACAAAAAGACAGTCCTTCTGCAAAGAGCTTACAATCTAAGTATATGAGACAAGGATAGGTAGACAGACAGACAGATAGGGGAGTACATGGAAACAATGAGTCAATATTGCCAGCATGATAGGCAGGGGTCTCAGCACACGAAAAGCATAGCCATTGTCAAGTCTTTTGTAGATATCACAGATAAGGAGAGTTTTAAGGAGGATTTTGAAGAAGGAGAATGAGTAGTTTTGCAGATGTTTCCGGGGAACACCTCCTCAGTGTGAAGGGCAGTATGGGAGAAAGAAAAAGGTGCTTGTCTGAAAATTTAACAAGTGGGCAATGGAGGCTGTCATCATGGGCCAATCAGAAGTGAGCGTGGATTGTGAATAAGAGATGATATGCAGGGGTGGGGACTGACTGTGAAGGATCTTGAAAGTGAATACAAGCAACTTATGTTTGATGTGATGGAGAGGGGGAACCACTGGAGGGATGCAGAGAGCTGCTCTTGCCTCCCTTAGCTGTTCAGGGGGAGTTCCCCAGGGAAAAAGGATTGAGCATCCTGTGACTTACTGAAGAAAGAATCAGTCTTTACACCATGAGGCATGTTTGTTCTAAAATCTGAGGCCTGGTCTACACTAAAAAATTAAGTCAGCTTAACTATGTCGCTCTGGTGTGTGAAAAATCCACACTCCGAGTGGCACAGTTAAGCTGATCTAACCCTGAGTGTAGTCAGCACTAGGTTAACAGAAGACTTCATCCATCAACCTAGCTATCGCCTCTTGGGGAGGTGAATTACCTATGCGCTGGGAAAGCCCTTCCTATTGGCATATGTAGTGTCTACATTGGAACGCTACTGTGGCACAGTTGTGTTGCTGTAGCATTTTAAATGTAGATGTATCCTGTAATAATGGTCATCAGCATTAAAACCTTTCATGAGAAACTTAAGCTGAAATGTATCAAATGGCTCAGGAGGAAATTCTTGATGTCACTATTTAAAAGGCATTTTTAATACAAATAGTCCTTCAATAGAATGAAACCTAAGGGCTGAAAGGAAGCTGTCACATAAGCAGCTATTGGCAATGAGTGGTATTTCACACCTTGAGGGATTTACAATTGCCATACTTGATCATAGGACATCCTGATCATAGGACATGGCTAAAATATGACTAGGTCCTATCCACACTACAAATGGCATCTATAGTATAGACATGTTAGTGAACCAGATCCACTGACTTGGCTATCTTTGTAGTGTAGCTGTGCCCTAATTTATTAAAAAAAAAAAAAAAAAAAAAAAAAAAACATCCAAAAAATACATGCTTAAAACCACAACTAGCCATCATGCCTTTGAACAATTCCATGGGAGAGCCCAAACTTTGAGTTTCCTCCTCTCAGCTAGAGCATTTTGTTACATTAGTAATAAATAAATACATATTGTGGCAGAGCTCTGATCTTGTCCCCGTGGGTCCTGTGCTTCTAGGCGGTATATGCTAGCCTCAGTGGCTCTCTGTGACCCTCCACGTAGCCCTTCTCTCTCTAGGGCCAGGGTTACAGTCTACTGAGCCCTTTTCATCATAAGCCAGCAAGGAGGTTGGTGAGAGAATTCCCACAGTCTCTGTTGTCCCTAGGGCTTGTTTTAGAACAGTTTAGCCTCCTGTCCTGACAGGGTCCTGACTTCCCCTCCCAGGAGGTGTTCCTGTAGTGGTGGGTTGGGCCTGCCCTCTACTCCGGGTTCCGGCCCAGGGATCCTAATGGTAGCAGCTGTTGGCAGCCAACCTTTCACTGCCAGAGTTGCTACATTTCCCTGGGCCACTTCCCCACAGCTCTCCTGCTTCTCCCTTCTTCACCCTTACCTTAGGGCTCCCTTATCAATAACTTGAGGGTGTCTTCATTAACCAGTCCTTCAGCCGCACTTCCTCTCCTCTGGCTCCCTGGCTCTCCTCTGCCTGACTGGAGTGAGCCCTTTTTATAGTATCAGCGGGCCCTTAATTAGAGTCAGGTGGTCACATTAGCTTAATGGCCTCACCTGACTCTTTGCAGGTTAATTGGAGTCAGATGTTTTCATTAGTCTGGAGCAGCCCCTGCTCTGGTCAGTCAGGGAACAGAAAACTGTTAATCCAGTGGCCAGTATATCTGCCTTTTGCTATACCGCTGTACCCAACTGGCCTGGGTCTATCACAATATTAAGAGTTACATTATGCCTTTCATCTTCAAAGTGATTTATAAACAATAGCTAAGTAATGCTTCATTTGTGAAACTGAGTCAGCCAGTTGTCTGCTATTTAGCCAATAACAACCGCAATACTTTCACTGAATATTTATTACTCACCTATCTATAGAATTTATACAACTGAAGGCTTCAAAACTTAGGCCTTGATCATGCAAACACATGTCGACATGCTTAACGTTACACTTAGGAGCAGCCCCATTGCAGTCAGCCAACTCATCATATGCAAAAAGTTAAACATGCTTAAATGTCTGCAGGACTGGGGCCTTAATGAAAATCTTTCAGTATTTTGATTAGTATCACATATTTTTGAAAATAAAGGAAGTACGAAATAGGTGGTTTTTGATTGTTTTTGTTTTACTAGGAAATCTATATGCTCATATCTCTATTTTCGCAGTACTTTTAAATAAAAATCCTTAAAAAAATCTATTGTGCCTATAATATTGGTGTCACTTGTTGATAATGAATTATTTAACTTCCCTCCTTTGACCTCTCAGAAAAACTTCCACAAAAACCCAAACAGCTACAACTCTTTAATATGGGACAGGAATTCATTGATGGCTGCATGCATGATGCAGCATATTCTTCAGAACATACATCTTTTCAATTGGTCTGCAAGTTTAAAAGTAAATCACTAACTTCTTTAGAATAAAATTCAATTATATTCTTATTTACAAAGATGCTTCAAAATATGCCAGGAATCATCATCTAGATTGTAAGAGAAAAAGTCCTACGTTTCACTGAGGATATCAGGAAAAATATTTTAGTCTAATAATTGTTCTGAAAGAGTTAAATAATCTATACAATAGTTATTTCAAAACTTTTCTCTGGTAAAATGGCTTTGGAAATATAAGAATGTGGAAAAATTGTGGCTCTCTCAAAAGGCATCTCTTACACAAGAGATTTAATACAGATAACCCAAAGGCTATTTTTTGTATTTTTACAAATATTCCCCCTCCCCTCAGTTTTAAATAATTTCTTGAAAGCTTAGAAATGAAATTCTTACTGAATTTTGAATAAATCTTTACTTCATCACTGGTTTCCTTCTGCAGGTTGCTCCTAAAGCATGACACAATAGCATCTTTTTTCAACAAAGAACTGTAAACTGATATTTAAAAGTAGGTGAAGTTTGGGGTCAATGTCTCTTTAAGAACGCAAAATTTTCAAAAGGGTGTCAGGTGATCTAAGAGACAATAGCCCTCACATCAAGATAAGCCATCTAAGTGGGATGGAGGCTGAAGTTTGTCTTGTAAATGCACTTACCTAAATTGCTGTATGTAGCACTGCCAGGGCTCAAGTCAGAAGAATCTGAAGTTTCCTCCTTTTCTTCCTCCCCTTGTGGGCCATGGGGAGTTGACACTGGTATGATGGAGGCATTGCCACCAATGTCCTGCTTCACAAACACAGCTCTTGGAATCTGAGGAGACAATTCTTCCACCGTGGTTTCATCTGGCACTTGACTGAAACAAACAAACAACATTCACCTGGTGGCCAAAGCTACCTGCCATATGTTATCAGTAAAACACTAGGTTTGGAATAATAAAATGCTTTTGGGTAAAAGGCAAAGAACTGGGAAATGGAAACAAAAATGTGTCCCTTTCACCTCTCCAAATTTTTTACAATGACTTTCTATCAAGTTGTTTTTCTTTCTCCTCACTAAAGTGCATACACTTTTTACTACAGTATTACTGGTAGGAAACATCTTTCGTACCAAAGTATCACAAAATGTTTCACACAATTGAGTATAGTCAATACATGTAAGTACATGCAATGCACAGAGATAACAATACAGTACTTCATACAGCATCTGTAGGATTTATAGGGCAGCAACAGTGATTAAGGTTTGTTTTTAAACCAATTATAAGGATTTTGCTTTAATGAGAGTTATACATTTACACGGAGGAGAATATACTCCTAAACTCTCTAGGAAATGCATAAAATTTTAAAGCTACATTTTCAAATTCTGGCAACATAATAGGAATTGTCACACTGGAATACAGACCAATAGTCCATCTAATCCAGCATTCTGTCTCCTTATAGTGACCTGCACAAAATATTTCTGAGGATTAAAACCCAGGCACGAATGCATCAAGCAATGCATCCTTCCCTGCTCCCAACTGGTAGGAGTCTTCTTAATCAAATTGTGAAGACTGATAGCTTTACATCATAATAAAACTTTGAAAATCAACTATTTAGTCATTTTACAAGTGTTATATTTATTGAATATAGTTCAAGATGATGCAAAATATATACCAAATAAAAATTAGTATTGTCCAGGTTTACCCAATGAATTGCTGCCTATTACAGTTATATCAGCGATTGTCAAGAATGGTGCTATTTATAACATTTTAGACATTGGTTAATGACATTTCTGTGTCTACACACACATATACACACTCAATAGGGAACAACTTCTGAGAATAAAAACTCAATAGCTCTCATGATTTGGGTCTGATCCTGAAAGATACTGAGAACCCCTAACTTCAACAGAAGTTCGGGGCAGGCACTTCACCAAGGAGAGACTTAGAACCTCCCAGGATCTGGCCCTATATTTGTATATCAGTTTAGCTTTTAAATGAAAACTCAGAGCTCAATCCAAACTTCTGATGAGCTAGAACACGAGTATGTATTTTGTAAACCTGCCCCATTGTGCTTGTGTACACAGCACAGCAGCCGATTTTCCATGATACACTGGTGATCTTACATTTGCATATCAGAAGGAGGACTGTGCCCTTACAGACCTGTTATAAATTGTAAAAAAACGTTTCTACACCAACCCAAAACTGACAGGCCATAGAGTACAAAAAGCAGTCTCCCAACAAATCAATACTCAATCTACAAACACTAAAACATGCTTGTACTTTGAATAATACAAAATTCCATGTATAGTATGCACATGCTATTTCAAATGTCATACTTGTGGAATTTTAAGTGCAGAATTATAAAAACAAGAACCATCAAAACATGTTAGTAACAGAGCAGAGACAAAATGGCAAAGTTCAAAAAGCTGTAATTTTAATCATTTAGTATCAAAATCATTGATCACTTTTTATTAACATGCATGGGAATGGTGCAGACAGCACATTATATGCATCAAAATATGTGCACATTAAAGAGTTAACCAAAGGCATTTCAAATTAAGACATACATTAAATCAAAGCAGGTACAACGTTCTTAAAACCAGAGGAATCATTTTAAAGACCTGAGGTTATCCTACCACCAACAAATCTTATACATACCTGTATGTACCCCTCCAATAAAAACATATTTGTTCAAAATAAATTGTCTCTAATAGGTCTGCTATTCTCATACTGAATGGCAAGGTACAGAATACACTAATTCCCTGTCCCAGACACATGCATGCACATACATTAAATCTAAGTTCAGAAGCATTTGCCAAACAAAGAATATCCACAGCAAGAGAGAGGGAAAAAAAAAGGAACTCACCCACTATACTCACTCACACAATTCCCCATTAAAGGAAATTCTCTCAGGGCCTTCTTGAGTCTTTTAATCATGTCTTGAAACTCTGGTGAGCCATTGATTCCACAGTGTTCTGGTGTGCTACAAGTTGTGCAAGCTGTGAGCAACAAGGCTGAACTCTGCAAACAGTGATATCACCTATTGCACCTTGATGTTTATTTTAGGGGGTTGGCCTGATGGATGTGCTAGTATACTTTAAGGAATGTTCTATTACCAAAGTTATAGCCCAGCCTTCTTAACTCTCTCACTGCTATAACACGTGAAATATAGTTTAAGATCTACTGGAACACTATTTTATTCTGCCAAGTACCACATTAAATAGTCAAGTAAGAATAGTTTCAACTGTAGCGAACACCAAATGTACTGTAAGCCTTTAAAGAGCTCAAACTAACCTAACTTTAAAAGTATGTGAAACATTTTAATCTGCATTCAAAGTGATATTAATATCTAAAAAGAATAAATGAATTATTTGAAAACAGCAGCAATGAGATGTTGCATTGTGATACCTGGGAGCAAGCACCTCTCTTTTTATGGGAGAAAGGGAGAGATTCTGAGCGATCAAACTAAGACACCCTAATACACTCAACCAGTTGTTTAATGAAAGGTCAACTCTTACTCACCACCCACAAAAGACAGAAGTAGGAATAGAGAAAAATGAAAAGAATTCCTGACTACTAATTAACCCATAAGGATCACTCGGAACTTGTAAATATTTTTGCCTTATCTGATCATTTAAAACTTTTAAATATGTATTGTTAGCTTTCTGGAAAAACATAACACCTATAAAAATTACCATAACCTAGTTGAGTGTGCTCTGATATCCCCTAGTGGCTGATACCTGCAAGATCATAATCTCGTATACATGAGATGGACTGAGGCCCCTGGTCTTCTACTGATGAATTGCAAAAATTCCAAGGAATGTACAGATATGTTTGGTTCTATACAGACATCTGGATTTCTAAGGTATGAAGCCTGAACTCCCTGAATATGAATAAAGTTTGAGGAAAAGTACAGGCAAGTTAATGGCCTGACTGAAATGGAAATCAGACATCACGTTAGACAGGAACTTAGAATTAGGATGAAGGATCACCTTATCTTCATGAAACAGTGTAGGGAGGATCAACAACCAGGTTTGTATCTGAGTAACTTTATGGGTTTATATTATGAGAATAAGAAAACAAACTGACATGCTAGATCAGGGGTTGGCAACCTATGGCACGCGTGCCGAAGGCGGCACACAAACTGTTTTTCAGTGGCCGGGGGGCTCTGCATTTTAATTTAATTTTAAATGGAGCTTCTTAAACATTTTAAGAACCTTATTTACTTTACATACAACAACAATAGTTTAGTTATATATTATAGACTTATAGAAAGAGACCTTCTAAAAACGTTAAAATGTACTACTGGCATGAGAAACCTTAAATTAGAGTGAATAAATGAAGACTCGGCACACCACTTCTGAAAGGTTGCCGACCCCTGTGCTAGATCAAACCAGTAGCTCCTGTAGTTCAGTTTCCTGTCTCTGACATGAGTCAGAAAGAGATGCTACAGTGGAAGGTGAAAGAACTCCATAGCTGACAATTTGAAACTGCCAACCCATAAAGGAAGTTTCTTCCTAGCTCCTGACAGTTAGAGGTTGACTTATTCTCTAAAGCATGTGGGTTTAAATCCCTTCTATTTTTTAAATCCTACATAATACAATTTTCTCATTATCCATATAATAAGTCTAATCCTTTTATAAATTTTACTAAACTCTTGGCCTCAATGATATCCAGTGGCAATAAGTTCCACAGTTTAATCACACCCTGGCAAAAGGTATTTCTTTTTATCAATATTTTTGTACATTTGCCGCCTTTCAATTTAATTGAATGTCTCTCGTTCTCATATTTTGAGAAAATACATACAGGAGTGCTGGATTTACCATCTGTACACCACTCCCTATTTCATGTAATTATATTATGTCCCTCTCTAATCAGACTCATTCTCTTGCGGACTGTCTCTGAACACACATTATTTCTGCTATATCCTTTTTGGGACAGGATGACCAGAAATGAATACATGCCTACAACAATACTGCACACAGAAATTAATACTGTATTCAAGGAGAGTGCATATCATTGATTTTTGCAATGACACTGAGGAATACTGCTTTCACAGAGAGATGGTAGAGAGAAGATTCTGACAAAGGTTCAAAAAAGATTAACATACTATAATGTAAGTAGCTTGTGCCCCAGAGGAAATATAGAGAACAACCCTTTCATAAACTTGGTTACAGCAGGGTGAACGAAAACTGTTGATCCACCCTTCAAAGGGTAGAAAGTCAAGGTGACAGCCAGGTAGACTTTGACTGAACTCTGACACTGTTCATTGTTCCAAGTGGAGTAAACAGTCCAAGATGAAAGTGATGGAGGACCATCTCAGGTCCATTATCTTTTGAGCTACCTAAATGTAGAATCTCTCCCACTTCACTAAATAGGTTTGCATAGCTGAGGATTTCCTGCTTTCCAGGAGGATCTTTTGGACTTTGGCAGAATATTCTTGATTTAGTTTTCTAGCAGTCCAGAAGATAAGCTGTCAGCCTGAAAGAATATGAATTCAGGTAGAGAACCTCATCCCAATCCTGAGACAAGAGATCAAGTAAGTTGGGAAGATGGATTTGCAGCTTTTATATCAATTCTAGATGGCCCCAAGTTGGGACTTTCAACAGTACTCTGATTCCTTCTTGTACAATCTTCCAGATGGTATTTGCGATCAACAGGATTTGAGAGAATGAGTAACTCCTGGCCCCAATCCAGGAGAATGGCATTTAGCAGTGTTGGTCCTGCCTGCCTTTGGAGATCCAGAGATATTTGGTATTGTCTCTGGTGGAAAAGTGATTAGGTAGGGCTTTGCCCCATTTACAGAAACGTTAATGCAGGATTGAGTCCTTAGGGGATTGTTCTTGCAACTGATTGTATTTTGCCTTTAAAAACCTGCTAAGACATTTTCTTTTCCCAGGAGATAAAGGCAATTACAATGAACTGATGGCAGGTGCTCCCTCCTAGATCAAGACAGTCTGCTATTATAGCTGGCAATATCAGGCTTCCTTTGGTGTTTGGCCCCCAAGAGAGCTGGCATGGGTGCTGAAAAACTGTTTTTTTTTTTAACACAAAATACTGACTAATTATATACATAAAAATAGTATCCACAGACCGAAGAGAATGGACCAAAAAGACAAGGGGAGCACTGAGGACACTGAGTGTTTTCAGAGTTTGTTGCATCTTCTACACTTCAGGAAAGAACTGAAGGGTGGCTGGGGCCTATTTACACTGTTGGAACCCTGCACAAGGGGTAGGGGAGTTTGTAAAGACACTGATCCCAGTAGACAGTTTTCCAAAAGATTTCAAGCTCACATTCCAAGGGCGAGTTAATCCCAAGAACAGGAATCCATGTGGGCAGTTCTCAAAGGCAAACTCTCTGTGCAATGTGTGAACATGATATCATTATAAAATCCTAAGGATAGCAAGGCATTTCTAAAAGTCTTGACATCTGTAATCTGTCACAGTTATGGAACCTAATATTAAAATCTCCAGAATTTATAACTGGATTCCTGATGTATTATATAACTTTACAGTGGAGTGTCAGACATTACTGTTAAATTCAGAAAGCATTACAAACATTTATATGGACATATATAAACATTTCATTTCTTCAAGCAGTAAGATCCATAGATCCTATAATGGCTTGAGGCCTGTTTGCATCTTGATGGAACTCAGACCTGTCAATCACTGGCACAGCTTATGACCTTACTGATGAAGAGATGACATAACTTCCAGTATGGAAGTTGGGGAGCCTTGTAGGTTTCTTCTTAAGAAATATGTCTCAATCCAAGAGACAATGCTGCATGAGTGCAGAAGACGATGAGTTCTTTATCTTGTATGCCTCAGATATGCATAATCTGATCCACCTAGATATCAAAGGCTTTGAAGTCTTTTTGTTCCTTACAGCTAGGCGACAAGACAAAATTATGAACTCTATCTTCTGAATACTTCAGTTTTGTGTAGATATATTTTTATTATTGTGCAGACATGAAAGCTGTTCCACAGCTTTCCCGTTGGACACAATGGCTTGGGACAGAAAGCTTGCAGTACTGTCTCCTTTGAGACTTTAGGGATGAAAGATTGCTTTGTCCTGAGAACCACTATCTCAACATGAAAATAGAGTACTGGGGTTCTGTGGACAGAACTCTTCATTCCAGTGCCCATCAGGCTGACGTAATTGCTATTAAAAAAAACAATTGTTAGAGAGGGAACACCTCCTTTATAAGTTCAGAAGAATACCTTATGGGGACATTTAGCAACAGGTTGACATCCAGTGATGGGGTTACCTTGTGTAGTTGTGGAGAATGGATCAGAAAAAGTATCAGTGTCTAGTGATAAGTGATAATTATTTGGACCTTTCCCATATGTTGGATATAACTGATGTGCGTACCAGTATGGCCTCATTTCTAAGCTAGTGACTGACATCTCTATATTCTTCCCTCAAAACCACACGAGGCTAAAGGTTTTGGACTTTAGTACTCTGGAAAATATCTTTACCAAGACTGATCTTGTTGTAATCAACTCCTCTAGGAAGAAGTTCATTGAATGAGCTGTGATAAATAACAAAAGAAAATTTTCAGAGTAGCAGCCATATTAGTCTGTATCCGCAAAAAGAACAGGAGTACTTGTGGCACCTCTCCCCGCTATAAAATTCACATCAGCTGTGACATTTAGCCATATAGCCTAACCTAAACTGAGGACAACGAGACTTAATCCTTCTACTAAAATACTCTACATCAGTAAAAACAAAAAGCTTTGTAAATCATACCAAGAGGCAGCACAGGGGTTCACAACATAATCCAGACAGCAAGGGCTGAGAACTACTCACATTGATCTCTAGTGTTCCTCCCTGAGGCCAATCCAAGAAGCAGTATTGACTTGCTCTACAGAGAAGCTAGCCCTTCTCTGAAGCAGAGGGTATATCTATGCTGCAGCTGGGAGTGAGCCTCCCAGCTCGGGCACAGAGACTCGCACTAGCAGGGCTTAAGCTAACATGCTCAAAATAGCTGTGTGGGCCTTGCAGCTGCATCAGAAACTCAGGCTAGCCACTTGAGCTCAAGCCTAGAGTCTCAATGTCCACACAGCTATTTTTAGTGCTAGCTCGAGCCCCACTAGCCTGAGTCTGTTTACCTGGGCTGGGATGCTAGCTCCCAGCTGCAATGTAGATATCCTCAGAGAGGGTTGCTGTGATAGAGGGCTTTTGAGGAAGGAGTGAGTGTGAGGAATGGTGGAGGAGGTATCCCACAATCCTCTGGAATAAAGATGATCTTTGCTCTAGATTCCATATTTTCTCTCTCCCCTTGAAACTATCTCTAGTCATCTTCCATTCTGCACAAACATAACACAAAGCCTTAAATGCAATTTTCTGCAAGAGAATCACTCAAATTTCCACGGGTGAGCAGGATTAACTGCTGCACCACCAAACACAATACATTTTATTTACAAATATTTGGTAAAACTTAGTTAGTATGATTTTTAAAAAAAATAAAATAATATATATATATAAAAAAACCACAGTAGGAAAGGTTACATCCTGTCTCAATTTGAAACCTTTACTGGAAAGACTTTTCTGTCCTTGGGGGGAGGGGGAGTTAATTTTGGTTTTCAGAAAAACCCTCTACTGAGATGCCAATTTCATATTTGCCAGCATCTTTCTAACTACTATGCATGCCAAAGAAAAACAAGACCATCAAATGGATAAAACACTTGAGGGCCCCATTACAGACTCAAATGCATTCAGTTTCAAACGTTTATTCCTCATTTCAAGAGATGAATATTCTGCAAGTGCTGTTCTGGGTGATGAACTGACCTTTCCAGCAATATCATAACCACAACACAGTGCTAAAGGAATTTAAAGTTATCAGTCTCTACCACCTTCATAATCCACTATGGGATAAAAAAAAAAGTTCAGTTTCTCCTGTTGATATGCCTTCAGGACCCCCCACCAATCTGACATTTCTTAATCCTATCTTATTTTTCAGGTCATCAATTTGATCTCTCAGTGAGCTTTACAGTTGTTGACATTCTCAGTTAGAAAAGTGTCATGTTCATTGATCTTTATCTTCATGTCTTAAATTTTTCTCTAAGCCTGCTGCAGTCGTTAACTGAAGATTTTGAACTTCTTTTCCATTCCACACATTTTAGCCTGAATTAGCATTAACCTTTAGCTAACATCTGATGAGTTAATACAAAGCAAGTGTAGCATCACTTGGTAAATCAAATATACTTCCTATTGGTGCAAAACTGCAAGCAGCCAGGCCTGGTTCACAAATACTCTAAAAATAGACAAATCAAAATCCTTGAACCATATTGGCTTAATTTTTGGTATTGAAAAGGACTCTCTCTCTCTCTCTCTTTCCTTTCCCCCTCCTTAACACAATCAAAATCAAGTAAAAACAATTACCTTAAGACACCAAAATGCATCAAAGGCAATAAAAATAAATTACAGAAAGCCAAATGCCACAAAAAGCTACCAAATCTTATTCTGCCCATAAAACTCCCAATGTTTCATTCTTTTCTTTTTTTAAATATTCTCAGAAAGATCACAATGGAGTTATTACTTTTTATAAAATAGAATTAATAGCAAATAAAATATAATTACCCTTGGAAAATTCTGAGCTATGATTTCACACTATCACCACAGGTTGGTGGGGAAAAAATAAAGAAAAATTCTCTAAAAGGGGGTGGAAAACAGGAAAGAGAAAGACTAACTATTGCAAACAGTAACAGTACAAACATACTCTAGGCAGGTGTGGTAAAACAAAGCAACAGCACCATCTCTAGGGTAGTTGAAGATGCTTTGTTTTCAGCCAGGTGCTATACTGCATACAGGTGTGGTGATACTTCCTAGTATCATAACACCCACGTTATACCCCTAACTTTAATCAGAAACATTGTAACAAAAACTTGAGCTTTCCAACTATGAAAAAATATCAGAAAAACAGACAATAAATAAATCCTCATTGCACCAGTTTTAATAAAGGTGTGATTTTAAACTCATGGAAAAAGGTGAGTTTGACACTCCTATGGGCAGTTTAAAACAGGCTGATTTCACTTTAGGTTAAATTGATTAGCAATCAGTTTAAGATAAACTGAAATAAGAGTGTCCACACATAGATTTCCATAATTTTAAATCAGTTTAAAAACCATTTAAAGTTATATCAGTGCATTTTTCTTGTATAGACAAGAATACGGAGAACAAATATGGTGAGGGAACTTTAGGACCTGACCTTGTTTTTGGTGAGGGTTAGATATTACATTGAAAGGAACAAGTCTATGATTTTATAATTTTCTATCTGGCAGGGTACAACTAAAAGAATAAATAGGTACAAAAGTTTTAAAATATCTTTTGAGTTAATATACTGGTAGCCTGCTTTCACTAAGGCTTGGTCTACACTACCACTTACCTTGAGCGCTGTAAGTTACAGCGACCTAAGCACTGGTGTGGACAGCGCTATGTCGGCAGGAGGACTTTTCCCACTGACATAGCTACTGTCTCTTGCAGAGGTGGATTTACTATGCTGACTGGACAGCTCCCTCCCGTCAGCATAATAAAATACATGCTAATAAAACTTGTGCAATGACATGGACTATCAATATGGGGTACTACAGCTGGAGACGTGTTTCTTTCCTCTGGAGGGGCACGTGACAGACAGATAGTCAGTACACTTTCTACTTCTCCATTAAATATTTACCCTCCACTTCTAAACCAGAGTTCTTTAGTCTTCTATAGCATAGAAATACCATGTTAATCTAAAAATTCAGGGCCATGTGTGTTTGATTCAGTAGAACAAGATCAACCTATTGAAGACAGTTCAAAATACTGGATGCTGTTCATATGAAGAAAGGTGCTAATGAAAACGACTATCCAGTAAAATGTTATGACTGTAAAAACATTACACATGGACATATAAAGTTCTATATAAAGCCCTTAAATTACTTCCCATTTCTGCAAAATGTACAGCATATTCTACAACACTGAATGAGTGAGTTAAAAAGACATATGCTGTTAGCAGCAGTTTACCTGAGGATCTTCTTGGGAATCTGAGATGGTGAAGAATGACTCTTAATTTTCTCTTCAGAATCCTCTGCCAACATCTCTTCCATTTCTGCTTTGTCCTTTGCCACTGTATCTTCATTTGGAAACTCCACTCCAGCCTTGTTCTGGTTGGTGTTTGGTTCAGCCTGTGCTGGTTCACATCTATACATGAAAACAATGGATGGCTTCTCACTGGAGTCTGTTTTTGACTCACTGAACCAATGGTGGCGTTGAACTGGAGGAGGGGGCAGCATATGTATAACAGTTCCATCAAGACCCACTAGTTTCCCTTTTTCTCTTTCCTTCTCTTTGTCTTCCTCATCATCAGTCTTTCTGCGGCGGAAGAAGCTCTTAAATGATATCCAGCGCTTGGGTTTTGCATCAGCAGCTCGTCTACCTTCTGAATGCAGTATTGACTCTGCCTCTGTTGATCTAATGGGACTGGTTGGTTTGCTCCAGTTGCTGAAATGTCTTTGCAACAGATTACTTGCATGATAGGGTGAAGAAGTGGAACGTGGAGGGGGAAATGGAGGTGCTTGCTCTATTTTGGGACTTGTGGTATTATGGGTGCCTGTTACTGGCTTCGACAAATGGGTGGTAAGTGGCTTTGAAAGTGTATCCTTCTGCATTTTAGTGGTAGTGCTTTCTGTGGCACTGGATACTTCAGTATCATTGATAGGTTGTGCAGTAAAGAGAGATTTGGGTCGTACCAGGCTGCTTTTAGTGGTATCTGCATCAGGTGGTAGGGAATATAATTCTTCCACACTGCAAGATTTGGGTCCTGATTGAGGTGTTTCTGGAGGAGACTGCGGGGGCTGGATAGAAGCCACAATCTGAGAAAGCACTGTGTTTGCATTTTCCCTATTGCTGTTGCCACCAGAAGTCTCCTGTGCTCCTTCCATTTTGGCTGCAGGCTCTTGACTTGTCTTCTGAACTCTTGTTGGGGAGCTATGGTCAAAACTATGACTTCTTTGTGGTGACGTCTGACCTTTGCTGAGACAGGTATTGTACTCTTGAACTTTCTGAGCCACAGAACCCAGTTTACACTCTGTGCTATTAGTTACCCCCTTGGGTTGGGTAAATTCAGTGGGTTTGCTGGGTATATTTTCAGAGATTTTGCTTTCTGTTTCTATTTCTTCATATGTGTGGCTTATTACACTTGTAGTTTTATCTTTGATGGATAGCTCTCCACTGGTCCCTAGAAAACTTTTATAGATGGCTAAATTATCATACGCATTTGGATTGATTACAATAGGAACTTTGATAGCATTCTTTGAACTCCTAGCATATGTAGGTTCATCATGAATGATAATTGGGAAAGGTGGCATGCCAGCATTGTTGTAACTATTAAATTTTATCTCAGACAAATTGGGTGACTTCACTGGGATGGTTTTTGAAGAAATATTTGTGGCTGTAGGTGAAGTAGGAGCAGATTTGTGGCTGCTTTTCCTTGGAGGGACTGAAGGTCCTGAGCTATTAGCAATTAATTCCACCTTAGGTATCTTCTGTCGTGGGCTAGTACTAGAGGTCCATACTTCTTGGTATCTAACTGCACTGGATTTTTTTAGATTGGCATTTACTCGCACAGATGATGCAGTATTAGATATAATTGGAGCACCTGGAGTTCCTGGTGAATTTGGGTGAGATGGTGTACTTTTGGTTTCTGAGCTTTCAGTCTGACCATCCATACTCTCATTGGTCATGGCTGCTGACACATCTACTATAGTATAAGGCTTGCACACTGGTTGTTCCATATTTACCACTCTGTAAGGTTTGGCTTGATCTTCCATTGGTACCAAGTTTATAGTCACTGCTTGACCAGTAACATCTGTAGCACTTTTGCTTTCTTGATTATCACTTTGTACCGCAATCTTGCCATCCTTCTCTTCCAATCTAAGTGCAAGAACTGCCTTGTGAGTCTCTAGAATGTTTGCAGTGTTTCTGGAAGTTTTTGGCATGTCTTTCATTTGCTGCTTATCACAAAGACTCTCATAATCTGGTTCAATCAACTTGATCTCCTTAGGGGTACTGGGAGATAACCCTCCATTGCAGAGTTTTTGAGATGAGCTACTGATTGTTCCAGAGCGAGACTCTTCAGTCAAAGAAGAATCAGGAGATGTGGAATCAGATGATACCATACTCTGCATGCTTTCTTGCCCATAAAGCATCACAGTTTCTTCTCCATAACCATTTAAAATTTCATCATAGCTATCATCATAGTCTACAGCACAGATCCTCTGTAGAGACTTGTTCCTTAAAGGCACAGTGTTCCATTTTTTGTCAACACAAAACCGGACAGGAGACAGGGTGTTAGCTCTAAAGTTAGCAAAGCGAGGTTGGCCCCGCATGCGAATTTCCATTGCTAGCAGCTCTTCATCACTTTCATCCCAACTCTCATGCTCTTCCTGCCTGCTGCCAAAAAACATATCATCCTCACTCTCATCTCCACTGGAGAATTCTGGGTAACAGAAACGCCCACCTTCATTACTTATTACTTCAGTGCTTCCACTCAGAATAACATGCTTACTATGTGAATCCTTCATTCCACCCATCATGCAGCTTGGAGGGATCTGTCTTTCTAATGATCTTTTATAGCAATTATTTATTCTTCCCAAGAACGTGTCCCTTGAGTTCATTTCATTTCCTGTTTGCTGAGGTGTGGTATCCAAACCCGCAATTTCCTTCAACACTTCTGTCAGTCCATTATTATTGTTATTTGGTATCTTACCTGCACTATCATTGTTGCCATAAGGCCTATGAACATGGCTATAACCTTCAATTTCATCTTCATTATTATTGTTCAGTGGCTTTTTGTTTAAGACAGTCTTGTTTCGGTTCCACCCTATAATTACTGGCTTGTTCTCACAATGATCGGTTGTGCTGATCTCACCACTGACACTCTGCCCATCTACCACCATCATGGTGGGTTTCACAGCTATAGTGGGTTTCTTTGCTACAGGGGGTCGGAAATTTCCTGTACTTCTACCACGGTGGTTGTTGCTGTGGTTTGCATTGGTTTTCAGATTACCATGCGAGAGGGAAGTCTTTTCAGAGGCTGGGGGCAGTTGGTGCAAGCTTTTGGGTTTGAAGCAGTTTTTACATTCACCAGGTTTCCAGACGTGTTCAGTGAAGGTGTTGCAAGCAGACATTTTCCCAGAGCTTTGCACCTGATGTTCCACTGTTCAGTGCATGGTAAGAACTTCATCCATTCGTTTTCACTCTGCTCATTTATTCTGGCTATGCTTTCAAATAGTGATCTTTCTGAAAAATGAAAGACAAAACAAAAGATGAGAATGGGGAAAAACAACAACATTCAGTGACAAGTGAATGATTGTGTTTATACTCATATTCTGACTGTTTCTCCTTTTACAACACTTACTCCTGGGGGAATAATGTGCCACTGTGCAATGCAGAATTTACAGAGAATTAATGTTCTGTGCAGAATTTCATTTCTTCCCGGAGAATTGGTGCTGCACAGCTGCTGGCTGCCACTAGGGGCTACTGGTCCTGGCAGAGCCCGGCTCCCCAGCTCGTAAATAGAGGACACTGTTGGAGGGAGGGGAGGGGGAACTGGAGGGGTCCCGGCAACTGTGGTTCCCAGCATACCCTGAAGGAGGTGGCATGTGGGCCATGGCCTCACAGTGAGCAGACCGCACAGCCCGGCAGAGATGGAGGCCCTGTGCAGTGTCAGCCCTGCACCACCCAACACTGAAATCACCACAGGAAACTCCATACAAGCCCAGTCTAACCAGCATCAGGCTGTTTCTCCCTATGGATCCCCAGGCTCTGGGAGGAGAGAATGCAGGTGTCTGGGATGGGGGGTGCCCCGTGGCTGTGCTCTGGGGTTTGTGTGGAGGTGTCTGGCCCCGTGGCTGGGCTTTGGGGAAGAGGGGGTACATGTGTCTGGGCTAGGGGGTGCCCCATGCAGCCCCCTCCAGTACCCCCCAAATACTCTCTCCCAGTACACACAGACCCCCTCCAGCACTCCCCAACTGTACCCTCTTCCAACTCCCCATCCCCCTGGCATTGTCCTCTATTTGGGAGCCTCTATATGGTAATCTTATGGGGGCAAGACAAAACCCCAAAAATCAACAAAAGACCGGAGTGACAGAGTTTTCCCCCAAGATGTGCCCAGATGGCATGTGGCACACCCAGACTGAGGTGCCCCACAAAAACATAACAGAGAAACAGGAACTGGTTGTCATACAGGTTCCTTTAACGTTTTGCTCCTGGGGGAATCTTTTTTGTTGTCAGTACTGTTACAGACATTTTTTCTGAGAGGTATTTTGAAATAAATTACCCAAATAATTGAAACTGGCATGATTAGATTGTATTATTTTCACAAATAAAATATACAGAATTTTAAAATATTGTGCACAGAATTTTTATTTGTGTAGTACAGAATTCCCCCAGGAGTAAACACTCTTAGCAATGATTTAAAAGAATCAAGTAGTCTCTATCTGACAACTTATAGCTCTTTATTGACTTCAACAAAACCAAATATCTGAAATGCAAAACAATTACATATAGATAGGGCCCTACCAAATTCACAGCCATGAAAAATGCATCACAGACTGTGAAATCTGGTCTTCTGTGTGCTTTTACCCTATACTATACAGATTTCACAGAGGAGACCAGTGTTTCTCATATTGGGGGTCCTGACCCAAAAAGGAGTTGCAGGGCGGTCACAAGGTTATTTTAGGGGGGTTGAGTTATTGCCACCCTTACTTCTGCACTGCCTTCAGAGCTGGGTGGCCAGAAAGTGGTGGCTGTTGACCAGGTGCCCAGTTCTGAATGCCACACCCTGACAGCAGTAGCACAGAAGTAAAGGTGGCAATACCAGACCATGCCATCCTTACTTCTGTGCTGCTGCTGGTGGCGGCTCTGCCTTCAGAGCTGGGCTCCTGCCCAGCAGCCACCGCTCTGCAGCTGCCCAGCTCTAAAGGCAGTGCCCCTGCCAGCAGCAGTGCAGAAGTAAAGGTAGTAGTACCACAATCCCCCCTACGATAACCTTGCGACTCCCTCCCACAACTTCTTTTTGGGTCGGGACACCTACAATTACAACACAATGAAATTTCAGATTTAAATAGCTGAAATCATGGAATTTACTATTTTAAAAATTCTGTGACCGTGAAATTGACCAAAATAGAGCATGAATTTGGTAGGGCCCTAGATATAGAACTGGTGGGCTGCAAGACAGTGTTTACATTGACCGTCCGCAGGAATGGCCGCCTGCATCTCCCAGTGGCCACGGTTTGCCGTTCCCGGCCAATGGGAGCTGCAGGAAGTGGCGGCCAGCACGCCCCTGAAAAGTGACAATGATTAGGAATATAGTGTTAAATCCCTACTAATTCAGTGCTATTGACCTTCAGATAAAAGACATTGGTCCATTATATGCAGAAAGTCACACGCTTCAGTTTTTTCATGGCATTATCTTTAGTCAACTTAGAACAGAGACAATAAAACTATCTTAAATCATATGCACGATGCAAGGCAATAATTCTTTAGTCACTGGTTTGTTTCACTTATATTCTTCCTACCAAATCTGCAATACAAGTAGAAATTTCCCTCAGCTTACTGGAAAACTATTTGAGAATGAGTTTGATCAGTTCCTGAAATAACTAGCCCCATGTCAAAAACCAAATATGAACCCACTAAATGTGAGCCTTCAGAATATGTAGGATTTGAGTCTTTCATGAATTGATGTCTCACCAATTTAAAGCCGCCGGGCCAAATTCATCCCAATGTAACTTCACAGAATCATTTTTAATGTAAAAATACAAGAAACAAGAGGTAACTCTTTCTATTTTCTTAGACCATTTGAATGATCAATATACATTTTTGATCACAGAAATAAATGCAAACTGTGTAAAGAAACCTACCCAGTAAATACAGCTCTCAAGCTGATTTAGTGGTTGGCATGTTATCAACAGGATTGCTACTCTGTAATTCACCAAAAACACAATTGGCTTTCATCACAATATGGCATACAATAGAAGCTATTAATAAAATCGGGCATTTGTGTATATGTCAATTTTCTCAAGTACAGTATGGCAAGGTGCCTTATTATTCAAGCGATGATATAGGAGAGCATCAAACACCAGATGGGGCTGCAGTCTAGCACTAGAACAGTTTCATCCAGCACATTCATGGTAACAGAGTTCTTATATTTCATAGATTGACTAATGATGTTTAGAGACAAAGCTTTTTCCCTTGAAGATAGTCCCAAAACCTTTCTCTATATGATCTAACAGATATTAGCTTTGCCAGATACTGATCTATTCAAATGTTAAGCCTTTGGTTTTTATAGCATTGGGGAAAATGACTTTTCCTTCTTTGTTGAATTCTTTGAAAAAAGCTTTGCTAGCCCAACCCCCAACAATCTCATCATATACTCTTTATTATAAAAGTTACATTCAAGAAATGAGTCTTCTGAAATATTTAAGAGAAAGAAGGGAAGTGCTAGAAACTCTCATTCTGGTGATCTCCCTGCTTTCATGTATCCATTATGTAAAAGGGGGGAAAAAAGATGCTGTTCTGAGTCCAAACAAAATGTTTTCTTAGTTAATACATTTCTATTCCATAAAATCTCTGAGCAAATAATTCAAACAAAAGAGTAAGTGTGAATGTGGTTTTTAAGGTTTAGCTGGTTTTTACTACCTCTCTGAGAGACGGACAGGACACACTTGCTTTGAAATTCTATCACAAAATGGACAGTTTTATGGATCAGTGCCCTTTAGTTCAAACATTTTCTGCTAAAAGAATTGTGGAAAAAATGATGGAGAGTAGCATATTTCACATCTTTGGGTTATTACAAGGTTTTAATGTTTGATTACTGATTTTATTTACTCCCTCTTGTCCAGAGACGCTGAAACTGATCAGCTTTTTTCCTCCTCCAAATCAGAATCTGAATGTTAGATGTAAGAAATTGGCAGAAACCAGGGAGCTTCATATTTAAAAAGCATTGCTCAAGTTAAAAATATTAAAATGATATAGTCATAGCTGTACACAAACTTACGGTTGCATATCCCCAAGGCACCAGTATAGAAATCGAGCTCACATTAGGCATACACTAGCCATTAACATTAGCCATTAATAATTTAGAACATTAACACCTAATATAAATGGTTTACACACAGCCTCATGACATGACATATAGTTTTCTGATATAACCTGCGAAGTGGGCAAGAGTCATTCAGTTAATAGTTCATAAACTACAGATTGGTTTCCAGACAGTCACGGATTGGTTTTAGACAGTCACAGGATATTCGATTTGTGAGCACTCCATGTAACATCCTCTGAAATCACCTGCAGCTGTGAGAAGGGAACTCTGCACCTTCAAACCATAGAAAATTGTGTCGTTTGCGGGCTAGAAAAAGTAAAGAAATTCAAATATCTATCACTTTCTTATTTTAATACCAAAGGCACTTTGCAATATTAAGAGCTAAATTCATAGCAAATCTGAAGTTTAAAAATCAGTGTTTGAACTCTATAAAGATAGAAAAAAGTCTATCCGTTTCTTCACTGGTACATAACTTACATATATATATAAAAAAAAGGAGATATACCTATCTCATAGAACTGGAAGGGACCCTGAAAGGTCATTGAGTCCAGCCCCCTGCCTTCACCCGCAGGACCATGTACTGATTTTTACCCCAGATCCCTAAGTGGTACCCTCAAGGATTGAACTCACAACCCTGGGTTTAACAGGCCAATACTCAAACCACTAAGCTATCCCTCGCCCCTTTGACAAAATATGTCAAAATGATTTGACATTTTGCTGAACTTCTTTCTCCCTTTCCTAGCCCTTAAAATGACAATGGCTACTCTTTCAACATTAAGCTACTGTTCTGTTCTCACATTCTGAATGTTGTTCTGGTAGCTGTTACCAGCAAGAGCTAACATTTGATAGTGTGCAGCAGAGTCCACTGAAGCTAATGGAAACATATACAAAGTACATCATGTTCAAAAAAGGAATAATTTAAAATGTCACTTGATTGAGATAATCTAACATCATTCCCTTGTGAATCTATTTTGCTCTACTATTCAAAAGAAAGGTGCTCATGAAACTGACACACCCTTGTGCTGATAATCTTATTATTCTTCAGATATCAAAATAACATATTCGGTCTCTCCCTCCATAGTTTGCATGCCACCACTCAACAAGCTACCTAGCCATTGAAGCAAATGAAAAAAATTCTATGGAAATTCCTATCCCTAAGTGATCACTATAATGAATGATAAGAAACTTACATGGACATATCAGGGCTAATTAAAACCTGAACAGACACATTCACTATAATCAGAAATTGGGCTTCTCAAGTAAAAGATAATAGTTAATAATACTTAAAGCTGATATGTTATTCATCCATGGACCTCAAAGCACGTAAGAAATATGAGCAAGCATTACCATCCACATTTTACACAGGGGGAAACTAAGGCTCAGTGAAATTAAATAACTTAAAATTCACACAGCAAGTCCATGGCAGAGCCAGGAATAGAATCCACGTCTCATCTCCTAATTTAGTGCTCTAGCCACTGGATCATACTTCCTCGTTCACTAGATGGATGAACCAGTAAAACAACAGTTTGACAACACTATAGACTAAATTCAATCCTCTACAAAGGTGTACTGCTCTACTGAGTTCAACAGATATGCAAATATTTACCTCTGGGCTAAATTTGGCCCACTATGGTGATATCAAGCTCATGAAAATGTAACAAACTATTCTACTTATCAGTGCAGTATGATGCAAGATGACAGAGTCAAGGGCTCTGCATAAGGATAAAGAGATGATCTGTTGAGACATCTTGATGTCAGGTGCTTGAACCTTGCATTGAAATGCAGAGGTATTTTTATGGCTCTTATTTATTGACCTCTTCTCAATTGCGTGCCTAAAGATAGTAATACATGCATTTCAGGCATTTTTCTTCTCTTTTCACAATGCATTTCAGGCATTTTTCCTTTGTTCTAAATAATTTCAGGTTGGCAGTTCTCCCTTAGATGAATGCTGGCTGAATCACAATGATGGCCTCCTCCACTAAAACTTTATACCAACATAATTCAGTTAAAAAGAACATAATTGGTGTGCACCATTCCCTACAATTTCAACATTTAAAAATGAATAGTCTTAGTAAGTACCAGATGCTGACATGTACTAATTAATCAGGCCTGCTCACTGAATATGTTAAAATGAATGCACCTATTAGACATGTGTTTTCAATGCTCTATGCTGCAAAAAAATCCTCTTAAATGAGTGCCTGTTACATTTACTGGCAATACGGACAAGTATGTGTTTCAATCATTTGCCATTGCAATACCATCACTTTTGATCACTAGGTACTTCATATCAAAGTACAGTTTTATTTTTGTGTTTCCTCTTTTAGGGAAAGGATGTTTACCTTCAGCATACCCGTTTGTGGGGAGAATTTCACCATTCTTAGTTTTCAGACAGAGTTGCAGTCACCAAGATTCTATCCTGACAGTTATTTAGCTAGTAATCAACACAAGCCTCTCTAGTTATCTACACATTGTTCTCTCACCACCCTCCAACCATCAGAGAACTCTGCCTTTGTAGCACTTGCAGCCCATAGAAATGTGCAATAGGAATCCAACTTAGGCTTCCTGGATGGGAGTTCATAACACTACCACAAAACCACTAGGCCTTGCCTGTGCGGTTTTCTTTGTGAGGCACAGATTATAGTGATTTGGGTGTGCACAGGTCATCATAAAAAGTATCTATTTACAAAAAAAAAATTCACACAGATTTAAATTTTATTAGAGAATATTTAAAAAATAAACAATACAGAAAATTTGAAGCGTCAGTTATTGGTCATTGGGGGTAACATACAGAGTATAGGGGTATGTTGGTGTTTTGGGGCTGGGCAGCACACATAGTATATACAGACTGCAATGTCCCCAATGAGGGGTGGGTAACCGGTGGGCGGGATCAGGAAACAGTCTATAAGCGGTGAGGGTCTAACACCCATATGGGAAGTAGAGACAGTCATGGGTATAAGTAAGCGGGCTGGGTAATGGGGATGGGGTGACCCTCACGTGGCGGGATTCAGCTAGGTTTGGTGGGCTATATCTGACCTTCTCCAGCCCTTTCTTTTAATTTTTAGATTATGATGAATAACTTTGGAAATCCCCCAACTCCATACATACCTTTCTATTATTTGGGAGCATCATCTGAAACTACTCCATCCCCCACTCAGAGGCATAACTCACTGACTCATATAGGCAGCTGAAATATGAGCAGGTCTAGCACTGATAACTGTGAAACCAAACAGATGTGGCACGTGCCTGTTATGGCATGGGGGAGAGAAAGACCAATCTAACTCCTCCTTCTCAAATAAACTGCCAAGTTTAGCTCCTTTGTACAGCTCCAAATGGAAGAGACTCCAAAGTGAAGCTAATTGGAAAATCTGTTGTGTTCAGAGACTACAGCAGAGGTAATACAATTTTATTGCCAGAGAAGACATGGTCCTAAGTTAAGGCATGCAGAGACACACATACCTTATATATATACACAGCACCCAGAAGTACAATGTATTGAGCAATCATGCAGGTTTTATCAATGAGGTGTGAAACACACATAAATATGTATGATGTTAGTAATGTTACAGCAGAGCTTTGGATATAATAATAAAGGCTTAACATTTATATAGTGTATCCATACATCTTACATCACTTTACAAAGATGGGTAAGCATTATTATGCACATTTTACAGAGGGGAAAACTGAGGCACAGACCTTAAATGACTTGCTCAAGGTTACACATCAAGTCACTGGCAGAGCCAGAAATAGAACCCAGGTTTCCTGACTCATAATCTGATGTCATATACACTGGATTACATTGCTTATTTTGTGAGTAGTATGCCTGAAATGAATAAGAAACTGAATAGTAATGGTATTCATATAAGCTTATAAGCGACCACAATTTTACTCTTAAGATGTACCCTCCAGAAGTAGCTATTGGTATGCACTTACTATAAACATGCTCATTTTTTTCTAACCATGTAATTAGAGGGTTAATATTTTGGGTGCTTTGGGTGTGTGTGTGTTGGTTTTGGGGTGTGCTTGGGAGGCCTCTCTCGAGATAGGTATTTATCAAATGCCCAGTCACCATTGTATCTAGGCTGGAACGTTATAGTTATTATGGTTCTTGGGTACCTTTGAGATCTACAAATGGGAAGTACTGTAAGTGATCATTTTGTCTATCAGCCAGAATTCCCCAGTGCTGAGAACTACACAAAAGATAACAAAATGAACATTTTACAGAACATCAGAGAATCATAAACCTTTCATGACTGATGGGAAGGCAATTATTTATAACTGACTAAAGAATTGTAAGACTTGCTTTAGAATCACTCTTCAGACAGTAATCTACTGCCAAAACACAAATTACACAACTGATTAGATCCCACTGTCCTGTCCATCTCACCATAAGGGAAATAGAGTAACAAGATCTTTAATTAATATACTGTAGGTATAGTTACTTGTAAAGTTTCTCCAAGATGGCATGAAACAATCAGGAAGACAATTGTAAACACAATTTCTGTTTTTAATTTCACTGCTACACTAACATTAAAAGTTGAAATAGAGAGCTATTCTAAATTAAATTACAATTTCATAATACCCAAGAGATTAGGGAACCTCTTAAATGTGTTTTCCCCATTCTAGATTGCATAAGAAAATGTGCCATAAGAATGATCACGCCACTGGTTCATCTAGCTCAAATACCCTGCCCCTGGGTAGACAATATGCAGTGCTTCAGAGGAAAAGAGAGACACTTCCCCCTCAATTCATCTAAGCCAAATGGACAACTTTGCATATGGGAAGGTGGAAGAAATGCCTTCAGTGCCTGCACAAGTAATTATATTACACCCTGATTAATCAAATTTGGGACACAACACCCATTAATAATGGTAAATTTTAGCTACTGGTTTTGAGGCACAATACAACAGGTAGCTGATTTATCTGAATATTAATTAAATTATTCTGTGTTCCAGTACAACAAAAAGAAAAGATTCTTTAATGGGAGAAAGCCCACTTAATAGCATATTTTATTTTGGAAGGATATTGTACCCGAAATACAGAAAAATCTGGAATCGTTCAAACACGGCTGCAGAGTAAATTCTTTTAGCATATCATTTCTTTTTATTCATGCAAAAATTTATTTTCATTATTTATTAAAAAAGAAAAGATCTTCTCTGGGTGGCCTTGGATGTTCTGTGGCAGTGCAATCCACTGTCAATAAGATGAACTAGGCTTGGTTTATCTTGCTTCCTAAAATGGGGTATGTACTATGTGTCCTGCTGGAGATGAGTTTATGGTAACCTCATCACTCTTTCTATTAATCTATAGGGATAAGAGAAACGTGAAATCATGTGCCCAGATTCAATGCATTTGAGTTTAGTTATAACTCCATTTAGAATTAATCGGAGTTGTAGGATTCAAGCCCCTCATGCGCTGAACTAAGAATATACCAGTAAGACTCTCTTTGGACCAATTCAGTTATCTTTGATTAACATCTATTGGGAACACAATAGTACATTTAGGATTCAATTTGCAGGACCCTACACTCATATCTTTTCGTCAGCTGTTAGAGTACATTGAAAATGACTGGGGAGAATTAACTTTACAATAGGGTGCAACATCTGCAGAATGTGGATATGCACAATAAACTATAATGAAAGACCTGAAAAACACTGACACTACTGTTGCTGTGATAAAAGCTGGCAAGGTGTTTGTGGTTACACCTCTGCTGATCACGCAGCTTGAAAATGAAAACAGTGAATTTTATTACTATCCTACTGAATCAATTCTTTCATTTCAATGTATTTCAAGTAATTGTCATTCGCTTCCCTATACTACTACAACCTCTGGCTTTTCCAATTTTCACATGACACCCCATAGCGCTATCCAACACGATGCTACCAAAAATAATCTCTATCTTCTGCTTAAATAAAATAAGCAAAATGCAATGGCACACAATATTCAAAATGGAAATGAGGAAAGCAATGATGGAATTTGAAGAACAATTATCCAAGGACATAAAAACAAACAACAAGAAATTCTCTCAGTACATTAGAAGCAGGAAGCTTGTAAGAGAACAGTAAGAGAAGAGAACTGCTGGACTTCTGGACACTGTAGACAAGTCAAACAATTACTTATATCAATTTGACCATAGAAGATGTTGGGGAGAAACCTACTCCAGACCTAATCTTTTCAAGTACAGTAACTCCTCACTTAGAGTTGTCCTGGTTAACTTTGTTTCGTTGCTGATCAATTAGAGAACATGCTCGTTTAAAGTTGCGCAATGCTCCCTTATAACGTTGTTTGGCAGCCAATTGCTTTCTCCGCCGCTTGCAGAAAGAGCAGCCCATTGGAGCTAGTGGTGGGGGCTTGGAACCAGGGTGGACCTGCAGCCCCCTTATCAGTTCCCCTAAGTTCCCTGTGCGGCAGCTGGCCAGCAGGCTATCAATTGCCGGGCAGTTCAGCTGTCCATCCCCCCACTGCCCTGTGCTGCTCCTGCCCTCTTCCTCAGAGCTGCTCCCAGGAGTCTCCTGCTTACTGTGCGGGGCGGGGGAGAAGAGGGGTGCTAATGTCAGGGTGTCCCCCTCTCCCTGCTTCCCGCTCCTGCCCCCCATCTCCATAGAGCGGGGGGAGGGGACATGACAGTGCTCAGGACCTTGCTGGCAGCAGTTGTTGTCTCAACTTGCTGATCTACTTAAAAGGGCAGTGTACTTGGGAGTGGGATCAGCGTACTTAAAGGGGCAATGCGCGTCTCTCTTTCACACACAAGCAGTAGCATAGCTAGAGGGGGAGCGGCCACTCCTCTGAGCACTCACTCGGCGCTTCCCAGCACGTCCAGGTCTTCGGGCTCTGCTGCGTACATCTTGCAGCGGCTCCCCTACCCTCGCTTTGTGGCAGCCGGGTGACGCTCCTCCCTGTGCCCGCTGGGGGGCGCCTGCTACCTTGCGGCTCCAGAGTGGGTTTCCCACAGGCAGCTCCGGGTCTTCGGCGGCAATTCGGTGGCGAGTGCTTCAGTCGCTCCGGGTCTTTGGTGGCAATTCGGTGGTGGGTAATTCGGCACGGCGGGTTCTTCAGCAAGACTTGGGTTTTTCTTTCTTTTTCTTTGCTGCTTCGCAGCGGGGTGGCGCCTTTTTTTCTGTCTTCGCTGCCCCTGCTCTTAGAACCTGGCTACGCCACTGCACACAAGGTGTCTCTCTCTGGTATGCTGTCTCCCTTCCCTCTGTTCGTGCTGCCTTGTAGAGTGTGAGACTACATTAACAACAATGTGTTAGCACTCAGCTGAGCCTTCAAGGGTTAGTTCATCATTTAGCAGTAAGGCATTCCCTGGAAAATATCCCACCCTCTTCCACCCTCTGACTCCACCACCTCAACCAAGTTTCACAATCATCAATGTTGTGTACAGTATTAAATTGTTTGTTTATGTGTGTGTGTGTGTGTATATATATATATACCCTGTTATATCATGTATATATATCTATATAGATATAGATATAGATATAGATATATATATAGATAGATATAGATATAGATATATATATATATAGAGAGAGAGAGAGAGAGTCTTTTGTCTGGCAAAAAAAATTTCCCTGGAACCTAACGCCCCCTATTTACATTAAGTCTTGTGGAGAAATTGGATTTGCTTAACATTGATTCACTTAAAGTAGCATTTTTCAGGAACATAACTACAACATTAAGCGAGGAGTTACTGTAATAATAATAAGACATTGTCAGCCACTGAAAAAAGAGGAGATACTAAAATAACTGATAAATTAGGATTGAATAGCATTCATCCAGGAATTCTGAAGGAATTTAAGAACTAAGTAGTTGAAACACTAACAAAAATATGTGATCTCATTAAAATCTATGACAATACTGGAAGACTAGACGGTAGCAAATATTGTATTTATCTTTATTAAAAGTGCTGAGATGATCTTGGGAATTGCAGACCAGTGAGCCTTAATTCAGTACTAGGAAAACTGATTGAAACAATAATTAAAGAGAGCTATAAAATACCTAGATAAACATGATATAACAGGGATAAAATACAATGGCTTCCGTAAAGGGAAATTGTGCCTCTACAGTCTACTAGACCTCTTTGACCCAGTCAACAAAATAATAAACAGCTTATATTTAGTTAAATTTTCAGAAAGCTTTTAACAAAGTCCCTCCCAAAGGGCTAACAGTGGTGTGCCTCACGGACGAGGGCCCATGTTATTTAAAGTATTAATTCATGATTTCAAATAGGAAATGAAGAGTGAGGTGATAATATTTGCAGATGATACGAAACTGTTGTGGTTAGTCAAGACTTGAGAAAACTGTATAAACTCCAAAGGAATCAAGCAAAGCTAGGTGAACAAGGATCATGATGTTAGATGAAATATATGATGGCTAAAGACTCATAGACTCATAGACTTTAAGGTCAGAAGGGACCATTATGATCATCTGGTCTGACCCCCTGCATGATGCAGGCTGCAAGACCCTTCCCTGGACTCTGCCGTTGAAGTCCCCAATCCTGTGTTTTAGTGACTTCAATCGGCTGAGACCCTCCTGCTAGTGATCCCTGCCCCATGCTGCGGAGGAAGGCGAAAAACCTCCAGAGGCTCAGCCAAATTACCCTGGAGGAAAATTCCTTCCCGACCCCAAATATGGCGATCAGTAATACCCCGAGCATATAGGCAAGAGTCTCTAGCCTGACCCTTGTTGGCCGTTATGCTATTCATGTACCATTGCTTGGTCTTCCTTGGCTACTATGTTTTACCATTAAACCATTCCTTCCATAAACTTATCCAACTTAATCTTAAAACCAGACAGGTCCGTCGCCCCCACCTTTTCCCTCGGAAGGCCGTTCCAATATTTCACCCCTCTGACGGTCAGAAACCTTCGTCTAATTTCAAGCCTGAACTTCCCCACGGCCAGTTTATATCCATTCGTTCTCGTGTCCACATTAGTACTAAGCTGGAATAATTCCTCTCCCTCCCTTGTATTAACCCCTCTGATATATTTGAAGATAGCAATCATATCCCCCCTCAGCCTTCGCTTTGTCAGACTAAACAACCCAAGCTCCTCTAGTCTCTTTTCATACGACAGGTTTTCCATTCCTCTGATCATCTTAGTCGCCCTTCTCTGCACCCGTTCCAGTTTGAGTTCATCTTTTTTAAACATGGGAGACCAGAACTGCACACAGTACTCCAAATGAGGTCTCACCAGCGCCTTATACAACGGAAGCAGGACCTCCCTATCCCTACTAGATATACCTCGCCTAATACACCCCAAGACCACATTGGCTTTTTTCACCGCCACGTCACATTGTCGACTCATAGTCATCCTGCGGTCCACAAGGACCCCTAGGTCCTTCTCCTCAAGACACACTGGAAGGAATAATTTGAAATACTTATACATATTGCTGGATTCTAAATTAAGCATAACCACTCAGGAAATAGGCTGAGGTGTCACTGCAGACAGCTCAATGAAAATATCTGCACAATGAAGAGCACACAAAAGTTAGGATGCACAATAAACGGGATAACAAATGATACTGATGATAACATTACATAAATCAATGGCATGGGCTCTTTTTTAACATTGTGTTCAGTTCTAGTTATCACAAGAAGAAATACAGAGGATCCAGGTAAAAGCATCAAAATATTTACAGGCATGAAAAGTCTTTTATATTCAGTGAAATTGAAAAGATTAGGATTGTTAGAGATGAGACAAATGAAAGAAGACAGATATACATACAATTATTAATGGAATACAGAAGGTAAACCAGGCATTCCTGTTTACCTTCTCATAAAACAAGAACAAGCGGAATCCAATGAACTTGAAAGGCAACACATTTAAACAGTTACAAGGAAATTATGCATTGTGTATAAAGTTATTAATTGACACAAGACAGCATTGAGTCCAAGAGCTTAGCGAGATTCAGAAAGGGATTAGACATTTATATAGATAATGAGAACATCTAGTTACATTAGCTAGGATAAAAAAATATAAGGGGTATAAAACCACCCAGCTTCAGTGCATAAGCCAATCACTAACTGCCTGGGGTTAGGAAGAAATTTATCTTGGGGATAGGTTATTCCCTAATTGCCTATTACAGGGATTCTAGTAGTGTTATTTGGTACTGGCCACTGTTAGAGACAGGATATCAGATTAAATGGACCACTGTTCTGATCCAGTCTGGCAATTCCTGTGTTCCTAAGCTCTCCACAAGATACCTCCACCTCATGAGGCCATATTCTAGCTGTCAGTCTTTTTTTGGTATCAAACTCAAATTCCTCAGCTTCACAGATTCACTCCTGAGTCCACTTGTATCAGTCTACTGTACTGGAGTGCTACAGAAAACCTGATTGCCTTGTTACAGAATCTAGGTCCAACTTACTGCAGAGTGTATCATGCTTTATCTTCGCTTTGTCAATCTAGCTAAGTTATATATCCCTTACATCTCTCACAGATGACACTTTGCTTTCTCTCATACAGGCCCCCTATGCTTGGAATATTATCCCTGTATGCCAGACAACCTGATTCTCCTCCTGCGAAATCCTTCTCAATAATCACTCTTTTTTGGCCAGTCTCATAATTCTTATTTTCCTCCCCCTCCTTCTTTACCAGATACTATTCTTTATTTTAATATACTAACTATAAATATTGGAACTAAAGATGCATAAGTAACATCCATATCTCAATCTCTCACTGCTATAGCCCTCCTCTTTTGCTTCCCTGCACTCACTTTTTGTCATTCTTTGCTGAGTTATTTAGATCTAATTTAGATCCCAATCCTATATACACCTGAGCTTATCTTTACTCATCTAGAAGGAAAGTTAAACATGTGTGTAAGTATTTGCAGGATTGGGGTCCTAGTCTGTAAGCTCCTTAGGGAAATGACCTGTCCATTTTATCAGTGTGGCTCCTGTTAAGAGCCATGCATACCTCTGGCATTATACAAATAATATATCAATAATGACAGTGATGGAGGTGGAAGGATGGATCAGTACTGTTATTGTCATTCTAAAAGACTGAAGGAATGTTCTTGGCTGCATATGTCTCCCCAAGTAACTTGGCACTTACTAGAATAAGTCTGAAGCTTAGTTTAACAAATTAGTTAATATTTGTAAACAGCTGTGAAGATGAAAAAAACTCTATGTAAGTGCTAAACATTATTTTTATTGGCTTACATGTTATCACACTGAAAGATAAAATATAAAATGAAGTGAGGAAGACAATGGTGGGACCACATGCAAAATTTTTAAAAAATTCAACTTTTGAAGAGTGCTACATTTCCAGTCTATCTTTGCTACCAAAAATACAAAGTACGCAAATACATCTTATATTTGTGTGTTGCGGTCTGGACACCCCACTGACCAGCAGCGGCAGTAACCGCTGCTAGGGCCCCGGGCTGGAACGCAGTGGAGTGGGTGGGCCTGCGTTCCCCCCTGCCACCCCGCTCACGGGTGGCAGGCTTCCCCCTCACCCAACGCTCGGCTGTAGGAGCCTAGGCGTACCTTGACTGTTTGCTTGCTCAGCCCCTGCAACCAAGGGCCTGAGCTATCACTGTGTGTGCCCCGCCCTGACCCAGGACCTGGGCTCTTTGACTGTTTGCCTGCTCAGCCCCTGCAACCCGGGGCCTGAGCCATAACTGTGTGTGCCCCGCCCTGATCCAGGGCCTGGGCTCCTTAACTGTTTGCTTGCTCAGCCCCTGCACCAGAGGGCCTGAGCCCTGAATTAACTGTTGTCGGCTCCGCCCCTGCACCAGAGGGCCGGAGCCTGGAACTAACTGTTGTCGGCTCCGCCCCTGCACCAGAGGGCCTGAGCCCCGAACTCCCGGTTGTCTGCTCAGCCCCTGCCTGAGGGCCTGAGCTAGCTCATAGACTCATAGACTTTGAGGTCAGAAGGGACCATTATGATCATCTGGTCTGACCCCCTGCATGCTGCAGGCCATAAAACCGTCCCTACCCCTTCCCTGGACTCTGCTGTTGAAGTCCCCAATCCTGTTTTTAGTGACCTCAATCGGCAGAGACCCTCCTGCTAGTGATCCCTGCCCCATGCTGCGGAGGAAGGCGAAAAACCTCCAGAGGCTCAGCCAATCTGCCCTGGAGGAAAATTCCTTCCCGACCCCAAATATGGTGATCAGTAAGACCCTGAGCATATAGGCAAGAGTCTCCAGCCTGACCCCTGTTAGCCATTATACTATTTACCTACCATTTCTTGGTTTTCCTTGACTACTATGTTTTACCATTAAACCATTCCCTCCATAAACTTATCTAACTTAATCTTAAAACCAGACAGGTCCGTCGCCCCCACCGTTTCCCTCGGAAGGCCGTTCCAATATTTCACCCCTCTGACGGTCAGAAACCTACGTCTAATTTCAAGCCTGAACTTCCCCACGGCCAGTTTATATCCATTAGTTCTCGTGTCCACATTAGTACTAAGCTGGAATAATTCTTCTCCCTCCCTTGTATTAATCCCTCTAATATATTTAAAGATAGCAATCATATCCCCCCTCAGCCTTCGCTTTGTCAGATTAAACAACCCAAGCTCCTCTAGTCTCCTTTCATACGACAGGTTTTCTATTCCTCTGATCATCCTAGTGGCCCTTCTCTGCACCCGTTCCAGTTTGAGTTAATCTTTTTTAAACATGGGAGACCAGAACTGCACACAGTACTCCAAATGAGGTCTCACCAGCGCCTTGTACAACGGAAGCAGGACCTCCTTATCCCTACTAGATATACCTCGCCTAATGCATCCCAAGACAGCATTGGCTTTTTTCACCGCCACGTCACATTGTCGACTCATAGTCATCCTGCGGTCTACAAGGACCCCTAGGTCCTTCTCCTCTTCCGTTACTTCTAACCAATGCGACCCCATCTTGTATCTAAAATTGTTATTAGTCATCCCCAAATGCATCACCTTGCACTTTTCACTATTAAATTTCATCCTATTTCTGATACTCCAATTCACAAGCTCATTCAAGTCTCCCTGCAGGATATCCCTGTCCTCCTCCGAATTTACAACGCCTCCCACCTTCGTATTATCCGCAAACTTTATCAGCCCACTCTTGCAATCGGTTCCGAGGTCAGTTATAAATAGATTAAATAAAATGGGTCCCAAAACCGAACCTTGAGGCACTCCACTAGTAACCTCCCTCCAACCTGACAGTTCACCCTTTAATACGACCCGCTGCATTCTCCCCATTAACCAATTCCTTATCCACCTCTGGATTTTCATATCGATCCCCATGTTTTTCAGTTTAACCAATAATTCCTCATGGGGTACAGTATCAAACGCTTTACTGAAATCCAGGTATATTAGGTCCACCGCATTTCCCTTATCTAATAAATCCGTTACTCTCTCAAAGAAGGAGATCAGATTCGTTTGGCACGATCTGCCCTTCGTAAAACCATGTTGTAATTTATCGCAATTGCCACTAACCTCCAGGTCCTCAACTAGTTTCTCTTTCAGAATTTTCTCCAACACTTTGCACACTACAGATGTTAAACTAACAGGCCTGTAGTTACCCGGATCACTTTTTTTCCCTTTCTTGAAAATAGGAACCACATTAGCTATTCTCCAGTCTAACGGGACCACCCCCGAGTTTACAGATTCATTAAATATTATCGCTAATGGGCCTGCTATTTCCCGCGCCAATTCCTTCAATATTCTCGGATGAAGATCGTCCGGTCCTCCCGACTTAGCCCCATTAAGGTGTTCAAGTTTTGTTTCTACCTCGGATACGGTAATCCCCCATCCTGAATGCCCCTCTGTAGTGGTGCTAGTATCCCTAATACCTTCATTGGCCTCATTAAACACTGATGCAAAATATTCATTGAGATATTGCGCCATGCCTAGATTGTCTTTAATCTCCTCTCCGGCAATAGTCTTCAGTGGTCCCACTTCTTCTTTATTTGTTTTTTTCCTATTTATGTGGCTGTAAAACCTCTTACTATTGCTTTTAATTCCCCTCGCTAGGTCCAACTCTACACGGCCTTTGGCCTTTCTCACTCTATCTCTACATTCTCTGACTTCACTTAGGTACATTTCCTTACTGATCCCTCCCCTCTTCCACTCTTTGTAGGCTTTCTGTTTTTTTCTAATCGCCCCTTTGAGTCGGTCGCTCATCCAGCTCGGTCTAAATCTCTTGCTTAGTAATCTTTTTCCCTTTTTTGGAATACAGGCCTCCGACAGCTCATGCATCTTTAACTTGAAGTAATCCCAGGCTTCTTCTGCCTTTAGATCCATTAATACGTTTGCCCAATCCACTTCCCTTACCAGTCCCCTTAATTTGTTAAAATTGGCCTTTTTAAAATTATAAACCCTAGTCTTTGACTTAATTCTGTTACTCCTTCCATGTATTTTAAACCGAATTAGCTCATGATCACTGGAGCCCAAACTGTCCCCTACTACCACTTCCTCAACGAGGTCCTCACTACTTACCTGCACCAGAGGGCCGGAGCTTCTGGACTAATGGACTGCTTGTTCCCACAGTAGTGAGTCGGTGTGGCTCCCCTCCTGCCCGGAAGGGTCGAGCCCCGGCAAGGACCTATTACAGAGGCTTTGGTGGAAGACCATAGCCCCAGGGCTGTGTGAGGGACATGTGTGCTCCCCGTCCCGTGAGTGATGCATCGGTAGTCATTCTGAGTGATGGAGATTCCTGGAGAAAAGTGACTCCTGAGCAGAGGTTGAGGGAACTGTCCACCATCAGAGAGAGTCTTTGACTCTGAAGGATATGGATAGAGGCTTGTTTAGAGCGTGTATGTTTGGTCTGTAAACTGTGGCCAACCAAGCTTGGAAGCACCTCATATATAGGCGTGCATTTTTGACCACAAATGTACACGAGGCCATGTGGCCTAATAGTTGCAGGCAGTCTCATGCAGTGACCTGGGGACCGTTATGAAGTTTTGTAACCAGGAGTTTTATGGTGTTGAAATGATCGAGCGGGAGAGACCCAGTTGTTGGGTAGCAGATAAGGTGGATTTGTTTTTGTTTATTTGTAGGCCAAGGGAAAAGAAGCAAGCGACAGTAAGCTGTGTGGATCAAAGAGCTTCATCAGTGTTGAGGCTTTGAGGAGACAATTGTCGAGGTAAGGAAATATAATAACCCCGTTTCATGAGGTGGGCAGTAACCACCGCTAGGAGTTTGGAGAAAACTCAGGGGGCGGTAGATAGGCCGAAGGGCAACACACTGTATTGAAAATGTGTCAAACCGATGGTAAAATGAAGAAAACGTCTGTGGGCTGGGTGAACAGTCACATGAAAATAGGCGTCCTGTAGGTCGAGGGCTGAAAACCAATCGCCCGGCTCCAGCGCTGGGATTATGGTGGTGCGGGTAACCATTTTGAACTTTTGCTTTTTGATAAATTTGTTTAGCTGCCTGAGGTCAAGGATCGGTCGCCATCCCCCCGTTTTCTTTTCTGTTAAGAAGTAATGGGAAGAGAAACCTTTCCCTCTGTGTTGTTCAGGCACGATTTCCACTGCTACCAATTGAAGGAAATGCCGTAGTTCTTGGAGGAGCAGTTGCTCATGAGAGGGGTTCCCGAAGAGGGACGGGGAGGGTGGGTGGGTGGGAGGCGGGGAGAGGAAAGGGATGGAATAGCCAACTGTGACGACCTCTAAAGCCCACTTGTCGGTGGTAATATTTCACCATTGATAGGAGAATGGGCGTAGGCGGTGACCAAAAATAGGGGCAGGCGGTGTAAGCGCAAAAGTGGAAATATTGTTTTCTATGCCCTCAACCAAGGCTTCAAATTTGCTTACTGGTCGGAGGGGGTTGAGACGCTGCCAAGGAATTGGGATGGCAGCGTTGGTATCTGGGTCTCTGGCATTACTGTTGTTGCTGTTGATCGTGAGATCTATGTAATTGCTGGGTGTATGTGGGGTAGTGTGGTCGCTGGTAAGGCTGGTATCTATATTGTTGCCTTCTGGCCGTAGGGGTTGGAATTCCTAGAAACCGGAGAGTTGCCCTGGAGTCCTTCATGGAGTGGAGTATGTCATTCGTCATGGAGGTGAATAATTTTTCACCATCGAAGGGGAGGTCCTTAATGGTACTCTGGACCTCCTGGGGAAAGGAAGAGGATGAGAGCCATGAACCTTGGCACATCACAACTGCTGTGGCAGTGGACCGTGCCGCAGTATTGGCCGCATCAAGGGCCAATCTTGAAGAGCAGTGTGGGAGATGATTTGTCCCTCGGAAACTATGGCTGTAAATTATTGTTTCTTTTCTTCTGGAATGTGATCAATAAAGTCCATGAATTTATTGTAATTTTTGTGGTCATATTTTGCTAGAACGACTGTATAATTAGCAGTGCGAAATTGCAACTAGGAAGAAGCATATACCTTACGTCTGAGCAGATCTAGTTGCTTATTGTCCTTGTCGGAAGGGGTGGAGCGGGGAAACTGGTGTTTGTTCTTTTGGTTGACTGCGTCTACTACCAGCGAGTTTGGCGCTGGGTGAGAAAAAAGGAATTTCGACCCTTGGAAGGAATAAAGTACTTCCAGTCTCCTCGCTTACAGATAGGCAGGCTTGCAGCCGGAGTTTGCCATATGGCCTTGGCAGGTTCTAAAAGGGCTGCATTGATAGGTAATGCAATTCTAGAAGAAGAAGAGGGCTGCAGGATGTCTGTTAGCTCATGCTGCTGTTCAGGGACTTCCTCCAGGTTAATTCGTAGCTCATTAGCAACTCTTCTTAAGAGGTCGTGAAATTTTGAGAAGTTGTCCGAAGACGTCGGGGGAAGAGGAAGCAATGCTTCATCAGGTGGAACAACTGGTTCTACTGGGTTAGAGGCAGGCCGTGATTGCTCTTGCGGTTGTGACAGGACTGCCTGGTGTCTGGAGTCGGTGGAACAGTCGTCAGGTCTCACGCCTGGCTGCAGTAGTATAACGAGTGTGGTCCCGAGTATAAGGAGCCCATGGAGCCCAATACTGCCACTGTGGTGGAAAGGGCATGGGTGGTGCCATCCAGGGTTCACGCAGCATTGGGCAAGACCCTCGGAATAGGACAAGGTAACTTTTCTATGACCTCTCTTGATTGGGGTCTGTGGACGGGAGATCCGACAAGGTGAAAATTCTCCCGGCAGCCCAGATTCCTCATCACTGGAGGAAAGCTGTGCGGACCTTGCCTGAGTGTCCGGAGAGAAGTAGATGTTAAGTAGGGATGACTGCAAGATAGGTGACACCAGCAGGTCCCTTGACTGTGTGAATTGCGGTGCCACAGCGCCTCTGTGAGGGGAGGGCTGCGCGAGAGGAATTTGTTGTGAGGAGGGGTTCCTCTGCACCCATGTCCTGAGCATTCTGTCACTGCTGGCTAGCTCAAAGGCTGACGGTGCAGGGAGAATGAGAGGAGCCCGTGGGGGGTCAGACAGGCTAGTATGCGTCGGCACCGCTGCCGAATGGTGCCATGTGAGAGGCAGGCAACTGAAAGTCTGAAGCCTCGGCACTGGAGGTTGGTGCCACAGCTGCAGGCGGGTTGAGCCTGGTGCATCAAAGGTACTCAGCCGAGGGAGCGCCGGGAGGGAAGCAGTGGATCTGCCCGGAGAAGTCTTGTCCCTGAGAATACCCTTTGTGGTTGAGAGAGACTGATGCTTTTTTGAAGTTTTCTTTTGTTTCTTTGAAGCAGTGGGGCCACGGTGTACAGCAGAGTTGGAGCCCAGGTCTGAGGCTGGTCAGAGAGATTTTTGCAGCAGGAGCAGTTTTAACCGCAGCTCCTTGTCTTTGCGTGCCCTGGATTTTAACTTGCTGCAGTGGGCACATTTTTGGGGGATGTGGGATTCCCCAAAACATTTAATACATTTAGAGTGGCCATCTGAAAGAGGGATGGCATCATTACAATTAGAGCAGTGCTCAAAACCCGGAGAGCCAGGCATGTTTTGTTTGTTTTGTTTTTGTTTTAAAGAAAAGAGAAGGGGAAAAGGGTATTTAACGATTACTGGTGAGCTAAACTAAGAGGGAAAAGAGTTGAACAAGGGAGAGAATAAATTCTCTAACGAGTCTGCTGAGCTCCGTCTCAGGCCGGGGATGGTAGAGAAGGAACTGAGGAGACCGGTCGCGCACGCGTACTATTAAGGCACACTCAGTGCATGGGGCAGGCTCTGCGCGTTTGCGACCGGTACGAGTACTGCTGTCAAAATCTCTGAGCAAAGGAGCAGGGACGCACCAACACCTGGAGTGGAGCACCCACAGGGACATCTCTCTAAGAAGATGGTCTAGTTTCAGCAGTAACTATATGGTGATTTGAAGTCTCTCTCTTGAGATGGAATGACATGGTGAAGTTACTTGCTTTTTTGAGGAGACTGATTGGGGATCTGTCTCTCATCTTTTCCTTATCATGTCCCTTCTTCATGGTGGGATTATCATCAATCTTTTTCAGCTTCATGGCAGAAGCAGCAGCTTATGGGTTTGAGATATTGTAGACCCCTTGCTGACTGGATCTCTCTTAGACCTGTCAGGTGATCCAGGGGTAGGAGGTGCCAAGATCAATATCATGGATCTGTCTATTACAAATATCTGGGAAGCGGGCCTCCCTGGATTTCCAAGTTCTATGGGTAAAGAACTTACAAACTGCACATTTGGTAGGGATGTGCAATTCTTCCAAACAAAATAAGCTCTTTATATGCCCATCATTAACGTGCATAGCAGATAGCACCCTCACAGAAGGGGCTGTACATAAAACCAGGGAACTTAGAATTAGCCATCCCGGTACCAGGAGTACAATAACATTTTCCTGGTAAATAAAATTAAACCAAGTCTACATACTAACAAAATGCCAACAGGCATGCACACACGCACCCTCCTCCACAGAGATAGACAAAAAAGGGCAGCAGTTTGTTGAAGCAACTGACTACAAGCAGTTCCTTCTGGAAGCCACAAGAAAGTGAAAGAAAGTGAGTGGCAGTTGGCCCAACTCCCTCTTTTATAGCCCTTAGTGCAGGACATGAGGACACTCAGGGAGCATGCATTGCCACAGTGGGCACTGCTGGCCAAAAGACTCCAATCTCAGGCACACATGGTGCATGCGCACTATAAGTGGAATGTGCATACAGACAATCACTCAAAGGAAAACCAATAATTTCTTTTGGCCCGATCTAATTTCACACTTCAAAAAAATCCAGAAATAAAGGATTTTATGCACAGAAAGCAAAATAAAATATAATCAAGCACAAAATCTAAAAGGAAGTTTAGCAGAAGTCTTGTGCCACTTACTTACTTTTAAGCAAAATATTCAAAGATTGCTTTATTAAGGCACAGAATTTACTTCTTTAGTTTTATAAGAGGAGAAACTGTTTTTGTTTATTTTCAAAAGCATATGCAAGCCCATCAAATAAGCAAACCACTACACATCCCACCAAGGCACCTTAAGAAGGGAAAAGGTGAGAGATAATTACAAAGTAAATACTACTGTGGAGAAGGCTGCCTTCATGTAGATAAAATGTACAGCATAACCCAGCTTGGTTTGTGGGCAGCAAAAACATCAAGTTGAACATGGCCAGCTAGAAACCAGAGGCAACTACCTTAAAGAGCAGCCACAAAATGACAGAATATTAGAATACAGTACTGTACATACCCATGCACAGCATTTCCCATTGCATCTTTCCACCACAAAGGTCACTGAATCTCAGGATTCTTACTTAACTGTTCCTTCTACATACAAACAGAAATGCTGTCAGTTTTTCAAATATTAAAGTGATTGCTGCTCAGGCCTGAAAATTACAATTTTATATTTATGTTTTATGTTTCATATATTTATGTGTACGTACACACAGAGAGACACACATGCACTGAAAGGAAATAAGCTTGTATATTCTTGCCGCTTTTCTTTCACTGTCCTTCCTTTGCCTGGGCACTTCTTCAACCCTTTAATTTTCAGATTTCTCACTGTGCCCTGATCCAATGAGTAAGCAGCGGCTAGGTTTCAAGCTTTTAATTTTCAAGCCTGATCAGCAACCACTTAACTAGTATCTGAAAAAACTGACAGCATTTCTGTTCATATGCAGAAGAAACAGTTAAGTTGGAACCCTGGACATTCAGGGATGATTATGGCAGAAAGATGCAATAGGAAATGGTGTGCGTGGGTATGTATTATGCTGTATTCCAATATTCTATCATTTTGTGATTGCTCTTTAAGGTAGTTTGACTCTGGTTTCTAAGGGGCCATGTTTAGCTAGATGTTCTAGCTGCCCATAAACCAAGGTTACTTATATTGTACATGTTCTCTATATACACATATGAATGAGTGTGTGCATATTTTATATATACATGAAATACAGAGAAAAAGAGAGAAATGTAGTTGAAAATGTTAAACTACAATAAATTACTTAAAAATACCCCAACAATCATAGTCATTGCTTGTGAAAGATGCCTAACAGAATACTAAAGATTTAAGTCTCTTTATCCAGAGAACAGGTTACCATTCCTCTAATCTACAGGGATCACCAGGTGAAAGGATAACTGTTTTCATACTCATTTAAAATTTCTTCCTCTCTGCTGAGTAACAAGGTTGCATTATTATCTATTTAATAAACAAGAAGGATCCCATTGAGCTAAGTGCTCCACAAGCACATATGAAGACATGGCTCTTGTCCCCAGGAGTTTACAGTCTAAGTTCCAGTTGCAATGGAAATATTTTTGATGTCCGCCTGTCCCCTAACAATTGGACCAAGAGCACCAAATCATTTTATAGTAGCCATACCAGTTGTAATGTCAATGACATTCAGTCACTACTAACATAGGTCAAATTTGAACTAGTGTCCTAGACGTGAAAGGCTCCCATTATCAATCCTCTAAGCTTTATTGTTTTCCCCCCTCTTGTTTTCAGTAGTGTCAAGTATAATAAAAACAAGTCAAGCCAAAACCCCAGTACCATGTAATTAAATGAAAAGGGAACAGGAAAACCCAAAGTAGTACAGAAAGCACGGCCAAACAAACTCCAAATGGAATACTGTGACATTTTGAACTGGATAGTAGGAATGGGTAAAATGAGGAGCAAGAGACTGACAATGACTGACTCCTCCACATGATGTGCCTTTCCTTATGCTATAGGGTCTTGAGTTGTAAGGGAAAAAAGACTACAAGTTCTAGTCTTAGTTTTCCATTGACTGTTAATATTTCTGAGAGTTTCACACACCTCATTAACCAAGGCGATACTACTGCTTCTTTACGGGAGGTAACTATCATTCATCCATTTTACAGATAAAGATAACAAAGCATGCCACAAGGTGATTTCAAGCAGACCTAGGAACAGAACTCTCATCTCTAATATGACAGATGCAACTCTCATCCACGTTGCCATCTCCTTTCAAAATTATGTTGCTTGTGTAACCCATAACGCACTGACTGCAGCTTTTTGTTCCCCACTGGTAGTTTAGCCCATGTACAGAGGTTTATGAGTCTGCGACTGCCTCAGTGCCAACAGACCTGTTCCTTCAGTACAAGTGGTAGAGGCTTGTGCCTTTTGCATACAGAGGTCCTAGGTTCAGTTCCTACAGACAACCAAAACAGTGTATCATTACACTTGGCTAGGCTGTCCCTAACCACTAGACCACACTGCTCCCATTCCTCTGGCATTTCACAAATAACTGTAACCAAAAGGCAAACTGTGTGTCATGTCTCCCTCTACAGGTTGGTGCACATAGAAGATAACAGCTGGCTTCCTTTATCAGTTACTCCTATAGCTTGAGTAGAAGAAATCTGTGCTGTGGCACCAAAGATTGTGGGTTTACATGCTATTTGATGACCCAGGTGTAAAATACATTATAAAGTTAGTGTGGGTGACTTACTGTAATTATTAAAATTATACATTACAAAACATTTTATTTAGAAGAGAGTTTGGATGCTGTGTTAATATGTATAATAGTTTTAGTGTTTGAATTCTGCTTAATAGGAGGCATCCCGCTAGGGATGTTTCTACATGGGGGGGGGGGGGGGGGAAATCTGCGGCAGGTCTAGGTCAGCTGACTAAGTCTCATGGGGCTTAGGCTCTGGTGCTGAAAAATTGCTGTGTAGACCTTTGGGCTGGGGTGGGAATCTGAGCTCAAGGTCTGGGACCCAGCGAAGGTGGAGAGTCCCAGATCTCAGGCTCCAGCCTGAGCTCAAATGTCTACATGGCAATTTTTAGCCCCTCAGCCTGAGCCTGAGTCAGCTGGGCCGGGCCAGTCACAGGTTTTTTATCCCTATGTAGATATACCCTTAGAATAGAGAGAGGCATTTGATTGAGAACTGAAACTCAAAACCCAGTTTTCGGGAGACTGAGAACAACGTGTGGAAGATTTTGCCTATGTGCAGCTGGTGGAAGATCGTACCTATGTAAACTCTAAAAATGTCAGATCTTAATTTAATAAACTTATCATCCCAGAAAGCAAGCCTGATCTTTGCAGGCATAACATTTGCACTTGTTTGGAGATTGGATGCCATAGGGCATTGCTAATGAGCTATCAAGCCTTTTACCTGCAGGTCACCAATTTGAATATAGCCCAGTTCAGTAGTGATTATAAATTGTTCCCTAATAGATCTTTGGTGGCTCTTCTATGAAACCAGTCTGGCATGTCTCACTTCCAGCCCTACATCACCAGCTCAGCACTATGCTTCACACTCACTGGCAGACTCTGCAGGTGGGCCACAAACTGCGAGGGCCCTGTTTGCTGAACTAACCCTCCTACCATATCAGCGCTGAGGTATCCCCTTACGGCAGTGTTTAGTGGAAGCCTGTCCTACTACTGCTGCCATGTAAATAAATAATATATCAGAGCTCTCAGGCTTTCATCAACACTAAAGTCACACAATTTTAAAAAGAGTTGTATAGTTTTATGCAAATTAGCTCATTAAATAATTTACAGCTATTAATATAATACAAAAGTCTGTTGAAACACTATATGGTCTAATGGAATGAATATGGGTCTAGAGCCAGGAGATCCTAACTTCTAATCATCCTGATTGCCACTGATTTATAGTGTAGCCTTGAGCAAGTCAGTTAACATCTTCATTTCCTCATCTGTAGACTGGGAATGTTTACTTATTCCATACAGTTCTTTGTGAGGACAAATTAGTTAATGTTTGCACAGTACTTTGATGAAGTACATCAAAAGGTATCAAGTATCAGAGGGGTAGCCGTGTTAGTCTGGATCTGTAAAAAGCAAGAGAGAGTCCTGTGGCACCTTTAAGACTAACAGATGTATTGGAGCATAAGCTTTCGTGGGTGAATACCCACTTCATCAGTGTCTGACAAAATGGGTATTCACCCACGAAAGCTTATGCTCCAATACATCTGTTAGTCTTAAAGGTGCCACAGGACTGTTGCTTATCAAAGAGTATCTGTCATTAGGATTAAGAGATATTGGTTGTTCTGGGAAAATTTCAATAGTGAAGCATGGGACGAGGGAAACTGTATTTTAGTTTTAGAGAGAGCAGATTTTTGTTTTTAAAACTGTTTTGTAAGTTAAAGCATTTTGATTTGTGTTTCTTATGTAACCACACAGGGTTTCTCATGCCACACAGGGTTGTTTTTTCCAGCAGAATACTATTTGACAGTAACAATTCAGACTTTTCTTTCAGAGATTGCCTAGAAAGATCTTCATTTTTCTTTTGTATAATCACTGGATAATGTCCTATATGTCCTAACTTCACCTCACTCTTGTTTTGGGAGCCTCAAGTGACAGAAAAAAAAACCCAATAACTCTCCACCTGTCAATTACCTCTCTCAGGACTGGATTTTTCAGGTCAAAATTAAAATAAAATCAGCCAGGTTTAAAAAACCTTTATTGTATAGTTAATGCTGGTCCACAAGCCTTAATTAGGACAGAAATGTATGCCAAATTCATTGAAAGCATTGGGACTGTGTATGAATGCAGATATGCAATACACAGAGAAAATTGTTGTCAAATCTAGTAACTGAGTATATGCAATAGCTGTTTGTCAAAAGTGCAAACTATTGTCTATGGGACAAATCATGGGTACATGCAAAGTACCTGAAACTCCCACTGAAGGTGCTCAGCCCCTTTCAGGATGTGTTACATTATAGAGTAATAGCCTGAAAATTCTATTTTTGAAAATAGAATTAAAACAACCCCCAAAAATAAAGTTTAGATGACTAAAATAACAGTGTTTTCAACTGCCTCACTAACCCACTCCAACCTCATCATCTCACTTGTAGACCCTGAACTTTAATATGACTGCTATATTATCAGGATGTGAAAATTTAAAATAAAATTAAACAAAGCTTTCTTCTGTTAGTGGAATTCTTGATTGCTTCATCTTTGGCAGAGAGATTTTATCTGAGAGAGTATTTTTTGCACTTAACAATATGTGCAACATGTCGATTCCACTGTAAGTTTGCGCACGCACCTCATGCAGAGTTGTCAAAGAATTTTTTCACTTCAACGGTACCCATTGGGGAGGTCCGAGTGCCCTCTGTTGCCATATGCCACTACATACTAGTATAGGAGGGCAGAACCACTTCTGATCCCCCCTCAGTTCCTTCCTGCCAGATAGGCTCTGAGAGAGAGGGGAAGGTGGGTAAGTTGTGGAATTGACATGTGCAACACATCTTGAAGAACTACCATTTTTTCTTCAAGTGCTTGCACATGTCCATTCCATTGTAGGTGACTCACAAACAGACAAACATGGGGGTAGGCTCTTAGTCTACCTGAACAGTGATTGTAAGACAACCCATCCAAAAGTGGTATTGTTCCTGGACTGATGGGAAATGGCATAATGTGAAGCAAAAGTGTGGACAGATAATCAAGTTGTTGTTTTACAAATATCTATGATAGGTACTTGCACCAAGAAAGCCACCAATGTTGCCTGAACTCTATGTGAATGCACCAATACCCTAGCTGGTGGGGTTATATTAGCCAACTGGTAGCATAAATGAATGCATGGAGCGATCCAGGATTAAATCCTCTTAGTAAACTCTGGTCTACCCTTAGCTCTGTCTGCAATCGCAATGAACAATTGAGGACCTAAAGGACTTAGTGTGCTCCAGATAGAAAACTAGAGTCCTTTTCACATCCAGTAAATGCTCTCTTGCCTCATCTCTAGAAGTGTGAGGTTTTGGAAAGAAAGTTGACAAAGAGAATGCCTGTTAATATGAAAATCAGAGACTACCTTGGTAAGAAATTTTGGGTGAGGGTAAAGAAACTTTATCCCTATGGAAAACTATATAGGGGAGGATCTGATGATAGGACTTTTAATACTTCCACTCTTTTGGCCAATATAACATCCACTAGAAATGCTACCTTCATAGAGAGATGCAGCAGACAGGAAGTTGCAAGGGGTTCAAAAGGTAGTCCCATCAGTGCAGATGCCAAGGCGGGTTGCAATCTTGTACGTGTGGATACAATCTGACCAAACCCTTTAAGAACCTGGTGACTATGAGTAAGACTACGATTTAGTCGTGTATTTTTAGTAAAAGTCATGGACAGGTCACTAGGAATAAACAAAAATTCACAGCCCGTGATTTGTCCATGACTTATGCTATCGCCAATACCACACTGAATAACTGAGACTGCTGACCAGGGAAATAACCCCCTTCCTTCCCTGACGGAGCAAGGGACGCACCCATCCATGTACTTATCCGCTACACCGATACTGATTATTCATTCCATGGGTGGCGTACCCGAGCCCACTTATCCACTGATACTTTAAAAACCCTTGCACCCCAATTTGGGTCTATGCAGGTTATGCGATATGTATGTATCTTTTCACCCTTGCAAATGATACCTGTAATCCTCCATAAGCAAAGCCTGACCCCAGATGTACAGTACCTTCCCTCTTAACTCATGTATATTTCATTTTAAACATTCACTTTAATAAAAAGTTTAGATCTGTACTCCTGACTATATCTTGGCTGGGGGGTGGGGCGCTGCTCTGGGGGCCCCAGGGGCCAGCGGCACGAGCTGCTCCAGCCACCCTCAGGGCCGCTCACACTCCCTGGGGCCAGCCGCACTGGCCACTGCTTGGGCGGCCCCAGGCAGTGGCCAGTGCAGCTGGCCCCAGGGCTGCTGAAGAGGAGTGCGTTGGAGGCTGCCTACTACAACACCTGCCCTTTCTCCTTGGTTGATATTGGACTTGGGGAGCAAAAACAGTGCCTGTATGGCTGCTGTGGACGAAACTGGAATCACGACAACAACTGTCATTGGCAGTAAGAAAGAACAGAGGGAAAGCAGGGGGTGGTTCTGCCTTCTTATACTAGCATGTAATGGCATGCAGTGGCATATGGCAATGGACCACCGCGATGGATACCACTGCAGGAAAAAAATTCTCCTACAACTGTGCACGAGGTGCACACATGCCTACAGTGGAACAGTCATGTGCAAGCTCTTGAAGAACACCACCCCTCTACATATATATCAGAGCTGGAGATCCAGCTTTCTCCTGATAGCCAATGGACTGTCTTGGAATGTATATTACAATCTAAAGAGCAAGCAGCATGCAGGGGGAAGGGGCGGGGGAACAGAGACACCCTTCACTTTCATAATGAGGTGTGTGCCTGTTGAAATTAAATTCACATGACTTGGTTAATGTTTGTAAGGTTGAGTGAAAGAACGGACAGAGCAGATTCCTAATATTTTCCTCAGGCATTAGGTTTCAGAGAGTTCTTTAAAATAAGTAGGAATAGTCTTCTGGCAACCTAAGTGTAGACAAAACACAAAACCCCAGAAAAGACTACAAGTTGAGTGAAGGTTTTTATTTTCCAGGGCAAAGTGAAGACTGAAGAGCTATTGGGAGAGTTTGTAAAAAGAATTTTAAAACTTTGCCCCAAGTCAGTACATTCTTGATAATTCCTGGAAAGTTCGTGCTTAGTAAAAAGATACCTCTCCTGGAAGGTCTTGGGAATTCTACTGCTTTGCACATCTTTGGTTTCAGCACCTGGCCTGGAAAGAATATATATTTCCTGTCTTTATAATAAAGCTAGAAACTGAAACTAAAAGAAAAAGTGTTCACTTGATTTAAAAAAACCCTGACATTTTAAAGAAGTTCAATTTTCCAAGACAGTACACTTTCAACAGTATGTCCTAATTTAAAAAAATAAAAAGTCCATACAATTTTTAAAAGGGGAGTTCTGTATTTATCAGGTCTTTTGGGTGGGCTCAAGAATTACCCAAAATATATTTGGACCTAATGATGCCTCTCCCCTCCTTTTCTTTCTGTGCAGACATCTTTCTGCTGCCTCAAGTTTCAGTTTTGTTGGTGATGCTTCTGGTAAACACTCTCTCGCAGAGCCCAGGAAAGTGCACATATAGACTGCTCTGTGAAGAGCTAAGGCAAGTTACATAAATGACCAACAAATCAGCAAAACAGCTGTATTGCTAATCCCAAGTGTTCAAAAGTTATGCATCAGGCCGCTCAAAAATCATGAGATTGGCTTAAAGACATGAGATTTGAAGAAATAATAAACTTGCGGAGTTTACTTGCCTTCTGATATTTGAATCTCTAGGATACACTCCAGTCACGTTTTCAATCTTTTCTCCAAACCATGAGAACTAGAAACTTAATTTATTTTAAAAGAATGCTGAGATTCTCATCTAATCAAATGCCCCCAGGAGCAGGGACTTCACAAATATTGCAAGACTCTCAATAAAACTGTTAGAGTTGGCAACAATGATTTTTATTAACAAAGTGCTGTCATAAGCACAAACGAACAAACCCTTCTTTTTCTTTAATATTTCTGTTCTAGTACTAGAGGTTATTTGTAGCCATAGTATGTATGAAAGTTTCAGGCAGAAATGTGATTTTCAAATTGGTGGTGCACCTCCTTTAGGTTGTTGGGTGTTTTTTGGGGGGATTATTAAGCTCTAAAGCATAACTTTTGAGGGTTGTGTCCCCCTTAACCCCTGTACTGCAGCTCGTGTGTGTGTGTGTGTGTGTGGGGGAGAGATGCAGACAGGGATAAGGGGGCTGAGGCTGGGGCCAGGAGTGGGGCCACAGCCAGGGGCGGAGGCTGGGGGCGGAGCCACAGCCAGGCCTGTGGCCAGGTGCAGCTCCACCACCAGCCTTGCCCCCAGCCTCGGCCCCAGTCCAGGAATGGAGCCATGCCGAGGCTGGGGCCAGGGCCAGGCGCAGGGCTGGGAGCCTGGGATGCAGCTGGGGGTGGGACTGGAGCAAAGCTTGGGGTGGGGAGGGGCTGGGCTGGGCGGTGCTCCCTCCCCACCCCTGGGAGGGCTGACCTGCGCCCTGCTGCGCCCCCACCAGATGTTCCTCCATGCTCCTCTAGGGGGTACACCTCACATTTTGGGGACCTCTGCTCTAAAGGAAATTCCCAAAAGTCACAGTATGCAAATTACTGGGTGGGAGAAAAAAATGCTACTTGCAAATTCAGAAAAGAAAAAAAGAAAAATGAATTTTAGGGGAAAATTCATTGTAACTAGTACATCCTTTTCTTTAAAAAGTCCCCTCCCCTCATCCTCTTGTTCCCAGCCTCCATACTATCAAAGTATTTCATGTTAACAGGGAATAAGTGGCAACCTCTGGGGCCCTTATCAATGCCACATCATTCATGCTAGGAGAAATGGAAAAGAGGGTTTCCCTATGCCTGGTCAAATGCCAGGGAACAAAATTACATTCCCAAACACATAAAACTCCTTGGCTGAAGTATCATCTACTACTTTTTTCCTGTGGTGTCTCTATTCAGCTGCAAATTGAAGGCCAGGGCTCCTTCTATTCTGCAATTTATTGACTCAGGGATGCTGGAACAATTTGTATAGTGCGGGTGCTGAAGCCATTGAACCAACCTGTAAACCCTGTATATAATGGAAACCACTTAAAGACAGACGTTTCAGGAGCACCCCAGCCCTCCTTAGTTTCAGCACCTATGTATTGACTGTAGGTTCTTATCAGTGTCATTTTTCTCCTAGTTAAGACAAGAACATGTACTGTTATGAAATGCTCAGATACATTTTAGGGACATTGAGATCAATATATGAAGTGCAAACTTCAGACAGAAAGCTAAAAAATGTGAAGCAATAAAAGAAGAACCACAATTGACAAGTGGTTGTGTACCATATAGGATGGATTTATACTAGCACTAGATCAATAACTGGGCTAGAGAAGGAGAAAATGAGCTCTGTCCAGCAATGCTGCAACTGTTGATCTGTTGTATGTTCTTAGATTATATCTTTGTACAAATTGTTTTACAAATTATAGCTAGCAACAATACATTGTTAAAACTCAGTTACATACTCCTGGATACATGTTATTAATTGCCTTTACAGAGTATTTATGGCCTTGTCTACAGTGATGATTTTAGGCAATTCTCTCACTGTAGAATGGGAATGCCAGTTGCTAGCAATTTTATCACTGTGGCATTTAGACCAGCTCTGAATAGGGTTAGAAAGTAGAATGGTTAAAAGCGTCAGCAGCAGTCTGCATTAGCTGTTTGCTAGCAAGTGCTACCAAAGAAGGGTGTCTCATTCCTGTAGAATTCACTGAAATACGTGCTGGTATCTAAATGTATAAACACATATATTATTTATAAGGATCCATTACAGTGCTTGAAACTAATGGAAATACAAAACAAAAGGCTAAATTCTTAAATAAACCAGTGTAAATCCTGAATAATTTCATTAATTTCAAGCTTTAAACTGGTAACAATAGATATGAATCTGTCCCAAGGTTCCTGTCCTGAAGAACACTCAGTCAATAGATAAACATGTAAAGTTTAATGAATACAGATACCAGTCAGAGAAGTTGTATGTGGACATTGGTGCACATGTATTTCATTGAAGAGACAGGCTTTTAGGAGTGATTTGTAGAAGAGATCAAATGATAATGCTTAGCAGACTGAACTGAGAACGGAGTTGTAACACCAGCTCTAACACTAACTATCTGTGGTCTTTGGCAAGTCACAACCACTCTGTCTCAGTTTCCTCACTTGTAAAATGGAAATAACAACTTACTCCCCAGTGGTCTTATGAGACAGTCAAAAAATTTTTTGTGGGGTCTTACCTCTTCAGAGTGCTATACAAAGTGTTAAATATTATCAAAGTGCTCAGTGTGCAGTGACAGTGAAGTAGTTTGTGCAGGGGAATACCAAACCGTTTTTGCATTAGCAGTAGGATCCTACAATTGGCTTGCAGAGTGCTCTCTGGGGCCACTCAGGTGCTTTGTAGAGTACCACTTTTTAAGCCGGAGCCATTAAAATGTTTCTTACAATGCTACATTGTAAGAAAATTGGGGCAAAAGTTCTTTGTGCAATGCAGTTGGCAAATTCTTTGTCTTGCAGTTTTCTGTGATTCAAATATTCATGCGGTATGAAAAATTAATCTCATTGTTATCTGCATATCTTATAACACAAGAGTAAGTAACAAGGCATTCATCATGGTATTTTGTCTCATCCAACATGGGGAAATGAATTAAACTAAAAGGACTGTGAAAACCCCCATTGTCTTGAAACGAATGTGGCTTCTATTATCCTGCAATCAAATTAATACTAAGTAAATACAAGCATAACTTCCAGCACATTACGATTATTTTATAATGTGCACACCATGAAAGACAGCAATGAAAGCAGTAAAGTATGGCCTTGTTAAATCTTAGGAAAGTTCCTAGAAATATTAATGTACAGCATGTATGCTCTAACTATTTAATCAATTCTAAAAACCATAAACCTACTCTACACACACACACACACACACACACACAGGAAAAAAGGAAATCAATGTTGCTTCCTCAATTCCATGGAGTTCAAGGCCACTTAAAATAAGAGGCAATGCATTAATGGTATGTAGATTAGAAGTGGCATAAGCGGAAATGTACTAGCAAAAGAACACTTTTCAGTTTGACTTCTTGTCATTACACTTGAGGTTAAATATTTGGAAACTATTTAAAAAAAAAAACCTAAAAGATCTTTTTACCTTAATTTTAGTTTAAAAAATTTAAGCCATACAAATTCAAAATCAAACAGACTTATCTGTCAATTTCTAATAAAATTGCCTGGAAGCAGAATTAGGTGTTTGTACCTTCCTCTGTCACGAAAAGTCCATTGTTAACAAATGAAATTAAAACCTCATATTAATGAAAGTAGGTGTCATCACTGTTACAATGGCAATGCTCTGTGCAACTCAGAAATTCAATCCAGCAATACACAGCTGTTCTGGGCTAAAATAGCAAGCCTGTAAATCCCACCATCACCCTCCTGGAAGTGCTGCACTTGCGACTATAGTCTATGGCATGCAGACACTTGTTGAGTAAAGCTCTGTGTCCTAAAGTCTGTCTGATTCTACTATGAATTAATATAGATTACTATAAGGGCCGATGGTATGAATGTCAATTCACAAGCGGTGATAACATGAGAAGGAGTTAGAAAATGTGGCAAAATAGCTTTTAAATAAACTTGTGGGGGGAAAAAAAGATTCATTTAATATAAAGAAAAAAATAAAATTAAGAATACTCAGCTGTAAAGTCCACAGTTCCCCAGAAGCCACAGTAGAAGCAGCAAGGCAATGAAGGAGGAGCCTGTGCCAGCAGGGCCTGCCAACATTTCTCTCCACCCCTCAAACCAAACCAGTGACCTTCTCCACAGTGCCAGCAAGAGCAGTGTTCTGTGCCTGTGACATTTTTATGGTCGCAGTTTTGAAAATCAGACCCTAAGCATTTGTATAAAAAGTAAAGACTGCTGTACTGTGGTTCCAAAAACAAGTTCTTCCCCATTCCAAGCATTAGAGTCACAGGTTGCCCTTTCTCCTTATAGTACTAATCAAAGGTGGCCTAGGAAGAATTTCTAATGATTCCCTTTTTAATCCTTCATATTCTGGGACATCCCCTCCCTTAGGGCTGGTCTACATTACCCGCAGGATCGACAGGCAGCCATCGATCCAGCAGGGATCGATTTATTGACTGCCGAGCGTTCTCCTGTCGACTCCGGTGAGTAGATCTAAGTATGTCAACTCCAGCTATGTTATTCATGTAGATGAAGTTGCGTAACTTAGATCGATATCTCCCCCACCAGTGTAGACCAGGTCTTAGTTGACACAATTGCCTGTACTGGCTGAGCAGAAAGGCAAAAGGCCCCTTTAGAGCCACACAATAATGCCACCCCAATAGATCAAGAGTATGTCTGCACTGCAATAAAAGACCCATGGCTGGCCTGGCTCATGAGGCTTGGGCTGTAAAATTGCAGCGCGGTCATCTGGGCTTGGGCTGGAGCCCATGTCAGGGGAGGTCCCAGAGACTGGACTCCAGTCCGAGCCTGAATGTCTACACTGCAATTTTATAGACCTGCAGCAGTATTCTCATAGAGTACACAGTAGTGTAATGAATATGTTCTCATGCTATTATTAGAAGGAAACAAAGCAAACTGGACTGTGTTGTTGCCTTCTTACTTCCCTTAGGGAAACTACTGCCTGGACCTGGGTTTTGTCATTTTTACTATATCCAGTTTGTTTTGCTTTATCATTATGTTGTCTTGAACACCAATAGCCAAGCATATAATCTACAAACATTTTTCTGCAAGATGCTTCTATTTACATTAAATATCCAATGAGACAGAACATTTAAACAATGAACAACAGAATCTGCAGTAAAGTCTCCGTTTATAGCAGACCAATCAACTAAGCCTTTTTTGGATATTGTTAAAATGCCACATAGACTCTAAACATTACAAACAGCTCTAATAATGTCTCAGAATTACTTTTGTAAATGCTGTTATGGAAAGAGGTTTGAAGGTTATACATCAGGCCCCACCAAATTCACGGTCCGTTTTGGTCAATTTCACAGCCATAGGATTTTAAAAATCATAAATTTCATTATTTCAGCTATTTAATTCTGAAATTTCACGGTGTTGTAATTGTAAGGATCCTGACCCAAAAATGGGGTGTGTGTGGGGGGGGGGGGGCGGGGGGGTTGCAAAGTTTTGTAGGGTGAGTTGCGGTACGGCTAACCTTACTTCTGCACTGCTGCTGGCGGCAGTGCTGTCTTCAGAGCTGGGCAGCTGGAGAGCAGTGGCTGCTGGCTGGGAGCCCAGCGCTGAAGGCAGAGCCGCTGCCAGCAGCAGCACAGAAGTAAGGATGGCATAGTATGGTATTGCCACTTTTATTTCTGCGCTGCTGCCTGCAGAGCTGGGCACCTGGCCAACAGCCACCGCTCTCTGGCTGTCCAGCTCTGAAGGCAATGCAGAAGTAAGGGTGGCAATACCACGACCCCACTGCAACTCCCTTTTGGGTCAGGACCCCCAATTTGAGAAACGCTGGTCTTCCCAATGAAATCTGTACAGTATAGGGTACAAGCACATAAAGACCAGATTTCACGTGAGGAGACCAGATTTCATGATCCGTGATGCGTTTTTCACGGCTGTGAATTTGGTAGGGCCCTAGTTATACACACTAAACTCTGAGCAAGTTGAAAGAAACCCACTTTTACCATATACAGTGAAAGTAGTGAATATAAACAAGATCCTAAATATACAACATTTAATTTCTGGATGAACTGAGATAGTTAAGATCTCACATGCAGCTTGTCTGACTACATGATTAAGCACAATAAGTGGAGTTAAGAGGAGTTTTAACATTAACTCTGAATTTCCTGGCTTTTGTGACTTTAAATTTGACCCTTAACATTATCCCATGATAAACTTACTTTCCTGTTTTGTATGTTTAGAAAATATACAAGAAGGTCACTGAACCACTGCAAAACTGTAGAAATATGAAATTGTTATTGACAGAGGACCACAGCTCTGCATTGTGCTATATAAGCTGTGACAGACCCAGACCAGTGGGGTACAGGAGTCTGGTAGAGGGCAAATATACTGGTCACTGGATGAGTAGTTTTCTGTTTCCTGAGTGACCAGAGCAGGGGCTGTACTAGAGTAATCAGGAACCTGCTAGAACCAGTTAAGGCAGGCAGGCTAATTAGGACAGCTGGAGCCAATTAAGAAGAAGCTTCTAGAATCAATTAAGGCAGGCTAATCAGGGCACCTGGGTTTTAAAAAGGAGCTCACTTCAGTTTGTGGTGTGAGTAGCTGAGAGGGTGTACTGTTGGAGGACTGAGGAGCACAAGTGTTATCAGACACCAGGAGGAAGGTCCTTTGGTGAGAATAAGGGAGGTGTTTGGAGGAGGCCATGGGGAAGTAGCCCAGGGAATTGTAGCTGTCATTCAGCTGTTACAGGAGGTACTATAGACTGCTGCAGTCCACAGGGCCCTGGGCTGGAACCTGGAGTAGAGGGCGGGCCTGGATTCCTCCCATTGACCTAGACTGTGGGTTCTTCCAGAGGGGAAGGTCTCTGGGCTGTTCACCAACCCACATGGTGAATCTCTGAGGCAAGCAAATCTGCCAATAAGCGCAGGACCCACCAAGCTAGAGGAGGAACTTTGTCACAAAGCGCAAGAACACTGCCCCAGTTCTCTTGTAATCTAGATTCCCAATTCTGCAACATGATCTAGTAGGGCAGACGTTTGCACCTGTGAGATTGTGGGCTGAAACAGATATGTACAGGTAAATGTTAAACAAAGGTTGAGATATCAGTTATTTAGCTACTCAGATTTTTACTTTCCCAAAATAATCACTGGATGGTTTCAAGGAAGTTGTTCAGATAAATTTATTTTCTGTTAATAAACCGAATTCATGATTATAAAATGTACTTCTACCAGAAACTATTTGGTAGTAGGAATTTAGTCTAATACTGTCTAAACTGCTCTCATATACAGACAACAAAAAATTACAGTATGTTAATGCAACCTTATGCGTACTGTTAGGTGCACACAAAAGAATTCCAAAAGTTAAGTTTCAATGCACAAAATTAACTGTTTCCTTGTGTGTACCCATGGTTTTCTAGGCTCCAGTGCTGCAAAAATTTAGGAATATGCTCAACTTTGTTGACGTCACTAGGCCTCACCCTAGGTAACTTGGGAGGGCGGAAGGCCACTAAGTGTCACTGAAGCCTTCCTGCACTAGGCCTAAGTGAACCAAACTCTAACCTTCCATGTTTAAATCTAATCAACCTCAAAAGCCAGGTGCAATTGGAATATGTAAGCAACCAGTTATCTGTGTGCAACCCCCTGCTCAAGCGGTAATAATGAGGCCTGCATGTTTCTGGCTGAAGGGAAAAAGGATAAGATAACAGTTTAAAGAAGTTACTAACAAGCTAGGCTTATAGCTGCCAAGAATGATTTAACTGCTTAAATGTAATTGTTATTTGCTTAGTAACTATTACCAGGGACGGGAGGGGTAGAGGGAGGAATGGGGGGGGGGGGAGAGAAAGGCAGGGCTAGAGGGGAAGGGAGGGGTGAGGCTTAACTGCAAAATGTATAAAAGAAGAAAAACTGTTCCTGTTAGTGTGCTTGATCTGAGACGTGCCTGTCTCCTAGCACCGCTTTGGGATCCCAAATAAACTTTGTTTGCTTCTCCCCCTAGTGTGTTTATTGGCGCGACGCACACCGGGCAACGAACCCTGCTGTTGCTTTGCCTTGGGCACTCTGTGCTGGCAACAACTTTGCACAATGAGTATTCCTATTGAACTGAATGGGATTATTCACATGCACAAATTTAAGCAAGTGCCTGTCTTTACAAAATCCTAATTCTAATTTGTATGATCACATGCCATTTTTCAAACACAATCTGCAAAGGGGTGCTCACGCAGTCCTAACTAGCCATGCACATCTAGACAGATCTGAGCTTGGTAGGGGAGCATGAACACATGCACTTATCAAAGGAGAAGTGTGGGTGGGGGATATTAAATATGACAAGATTTCATTTGCATTCATTAAACAAAAGCACCAGAAGGAATTTTGCTTAAGCTTTTTCCCTCCACCAAATGTCACTTTTAGTAAGGGACCTGAAGGCTGTTCTCCTTAAGACTGATTTCTTCTGGAATGCCTACAAGGCCCTTGTAAACAAAAACAAGTTGAAGACGGTCATGCATTGTTGATATATACCTTTTACATGACAAATAAAAACAAAAAAGTATATAATGGGCCAGACACTTGGACTCATTCCAGTAGCATAAAGAAACCTTCAAGTCCACTTAACTGGTGCTTTGAGGATTTTTCCTTCACTAGAGAATACCTAGATGGTTTATTGCTACTATAGCGGTCCTACATCATCTCTGTTGTGGCCTCATAGAATCATAGGGTTAGAAGGGACTGCAAGGGTCATCTAAATCTAACCCCCTGCCAAGATGCAGGATTTGTTTAGTCTGAACCATCCAAGATAGATGGCTATCCATTGCAGGGGGTATGGCTGCAATATATTTCCTTGAGAGTTGTCTGCTGCTGGCATAAATTACAGGAGCCTTCAGGCTATCCTAATGTGAACTGGTATAAATCATCCCCAAGACTGAGAGACTGTGAAGTTGGTTTAACTTTTTTACATGGTGCCCAAGAATGTAGTAAATACTCCCAAAGATCAGGATGGATATTTGCTTTTCCCTTATGGAAGACCCCACTGCATACCCAGTGATGGTTACTTTAGAAATACTAATTGACAGATTTAGTTAGATAAATAAGACAGCAAGATCCTTGCCCCAAATACTCCTGAGGGCATTCTGCACCCCCCAAAAAAAAAAAAAAAAAAAAAAATTTCTGCACACAATATTTTAAAATTCTGCAAATTCTATTTGTCAAATAAATGTGGAGTCTCCAGCATGGCATTGGGGAGCACAGGCCAGTGGCTGCTGTGGCAAGGCACCTCTTTTCTTTTGCCAGACTTAGCATTGCCCCCTCTGGCAATGGCAGACCTCACTCTGGGTAAGGGTAATCAGCCTCACTCAGACAGGGTTAGCCTTCCCCCTTCTGTGCTCCCTTGGTCATATTTTCAGGGTAGGCCTGAGGGTCAGCCTTAGGTGTGATCCTCCACCAAACAAAAGGAAACAGTCAAACAAACCCAGGGGAGTACCTTTTGCTGCCCCCCTCGCTGGTGCAAGGTGTCCTCTGGTTGGTTGCCCTAGGGTGTGAGTCCTTCCCCTAGCAGGCACTCAGGTTTGGCTACTTCCCCTATGGGAAGGAGCACAGCCTCTCACCCAGGAACAGCCTATTTCCCTGCTGCCTCTAGCCTAGCAGCAGCTTCTCTCTCTCTTCTCCTTTGCTCTCTCCAGAGGAGGGGTTTTTAAAGGCCTCAAGCAGTCTTTAATTGGATTCAGGTGTCCATAATGGACTTGAGGTAACCCCTTCTCAGCTTGTAGGAAAAGGCACCTTTAACATTCTAGGGCTAATATATCAGCCTTCCAGGATCCTCTTACAGCCGTCTGGCCTGACTTTGTCATACTGCACAGAGGTGGGAGATCACGGTACAGCTCCCCTCTGGGGCACGGACTCAGTGATGAGGTAGCACCCAACCTTGACACAGTGCAAGGACCGGGCCTGCCCCTCTGTGCCAGGTGCACCAGGTGTGGGAAGGTAGGCTCAGCCAGGCAGGATCCAAGTGTGGAGGAGCTTAGTGTGAAGGGAATCCAGGTGTGGGAGAGAGGATTCTGTGTGGGGCAATCTGGGTGCAGATAGCTCAGTGGCAGATCCAGCTGCTAGGGGGGCATGGATCTGAATGCACAAGGGCTTGTTGGGGGATTCTCAGTGCAACAGTAATGGGACTCTGCAAGGGGGTCCAGGTGAAGGTGGGTGGGGCTCAGCGGAAGAGGTCTGGGGGGTTAGAGCTTGGCAGGGGGATCTGGGAGTGGGGGGCTCAGTGGGAAGGTCCAGATGCTGTGGGAGTGGGGCTCAGTGGGGTGGGGATCCAGATGCAGCTGGTTGAGGCTCGGTAGGGTGGGGATCCAGATGGCTCATCAGGGTGGTGCAGGGAGAGTGGGGCTTGTCAAGGGGGGTTTTGAGTGTGTGTATGGGGGCTTCGGCTCAGTGGGACGGTCTGGGTATGAGGGGATCTGGATGCATGGGAGTTGGGTGGATAGGGGAGCAGCTCCCTGCCCCTGCAGCTAAGGAGCAATGGGTGCAAGAAGCGAGGCCGGGACGTGGGAACAGGGGGAAGAGTTTGCAGAGCTTCCTACAGGTGGGGGAGAAATCTGGGAGTGGGTCTGACACAGCCCCGGCCTGTCCTCCTCTGCCCAGCTGGGACAAGCAGCTGAGCCCAGCACAGGGTAGGAGATATCAGCCGGGTCTTCCCCTGTCCCACCCACTGCCACACAGTGATTTATCTCTCTGCTGGCCGTCTTGGGCACACGAAACATTACTGCTGGGGAAGGTCGCATGACCGCTGTTGTGGCTTCCCTTTGCTTCCCCGTTAGAAAGTCATTTTTCTGCAGGGAAGCAAAGAATTCTGTGGGGGGACACAAATTCTGCATATGCACAGTAGCACAGAATTTCCCCAGGAATACCCAAAGACTAAAACTCATTGCAAGAGATGCAGTAATGTGAAAACTTGATAACCTTGGTGGTGAACTGGAATAAAAGGTTGATAGGCCTCATAGGGCATAGCAGGTAATGGCAACTTGCATACTGAATGGAGAATAGCCAGCTGAGCTGACTTTCTGAAGTTAAGAAATCCATAGCTGCATGTGCCAAAACCCTACTGTTAGAAATTCAGTGGTGCAGAAAGAAAAGGGGAGAATTATTTTGGATTTGCTATATTGCATTTCTAGCATTGTATCTAAGGGCTACTGGTATTTTATTGAGTATTCAATAACTGCTAGATGCTATATATATACCCCTGATTTGCCATCAGAAGTTCCTTTCCCTCTATTGGTTGGTGGCGTCCCTCATTAGGAACAAAGATTTACAAAGACTAGATATCAAATTTTATAGAACCCACTGTGCTGTTTTAAGATTCTCCATTCTAATCCATCTGAAAGAACATCTTTCTAGGTTATTACATCTGTATCAGAGATGGAAACATGCATAAAACAAAGTCAGAGTTAAGAAGGATGTTAACACCGACCTCACAATATATTTGTTTGCTCTAACTCTAATTATCTGAGAAATATATTGCTGCTGGTATATTACAGAAACTGAGAAAAATTGGAAAGCTATAGATTCCATGAATAAAAAGAAATTGTCCAGAACACATGAAACAATCCAGCCCTAATTAGAAACAGCTGGAGACCGTTCTCTTTTTAGTGATATTTGGATCAATAACCAAATACTGACTGTTGCAGTGTTGGAGACACCAAGTATATGTAAATATCAATATCATTCACATGCTCTAGGTTAATTATTGTCCCAAATGGTGACATGAAACATAATGTACAATATTACCAGTTAAAAAAAATCTTTAACATCGTATCAGTGGTATATAGGATAATTTTTAGATAAGGATTACTTCTCATTCTACTAGCTTGGTGCTCACATACCATTTCAACATTAGAAAATATAATTTTCACACAGCTCATTGATAATGCTTAATAGTTCAAAACGTAGAGTGAGTCTTCATGTCCCTTGCATAAATATAAATCCACTCAGTCCAATCCTTAAAGTTATGCATGTCCAAGGTTCTATTAATAACCTGTATCAGAGGGGTAGCCGTGTTAGTCTGAATCTGTAAAAAGCAACAGAGGGTCCTGTGGCACCTTTAAGACTAACAGAAGTATTGGGAGCATAAGCTTTCGTGGGTAAGAACCTTACTTCTTCAGATGCAATGATAGGTCCTGATAGGTTCTGAAACTAAATGTTTATATGCCCAATTTATTTTTTACAAGAGCATGCCAGCTGTAAGACTATTTTTGTACTTTTCACCATTTTACATAAAGTTACCCCAAGGAAAAAAAAGACAACTTTGGAAAAAGATCAAATCATTGACTAAACCCCTGGGCTCTGGAAAGATTATTATAGATAACAGACACTCAGCGCATTTAATTCAGAATGTTTGGAAATCAAGAGTTTGTTAATTTTGTTAATATTGCATGAGAAAAAATAGTGAAATGCCATCACCCGAGAATGGAATCTTCTACACACTTACTTAAAAGTTTGTGAATTTGAAGTATTTTAGTATGTATGTGTGGGGATATCATTTTACACTGTTAAGGGGCTGGACATGATATTCTGAAATAGGTCTTTTTGGTCTCTGAATTTTTAAGGTTTATCTTGTTTACAGCAGAAGTAGTAGAACTATTCTGTTCTTGGGCTTAATCCCACTGAGCTTTGATTTGTGTACCCATCCTGCTCATCTTGGATTCAGTTGTACATTTCATTTCAATCATGAGATGACATTTTGAACATTAAGATGCATCCTCAAAGACATAATCTATGAAAATATATAGAACTGACTTAGCAAATTTCTGCTGTGCACTCTTTCCTCACTCTGAATGGGGTATGTCCTCCTAAACCATTCTCTGAAAACCAGCAATTATTTCAGGAACATTTGTGCCCAAAACCTTTTTGTAAATCACAATCCTGTTCGCCTCAAACCTCTGCCACAACAATCCCCACAGTTGATTTGCCAATGCCAAACTGATTAGCCATGGACATGTAGCTGTCTAGGATAGCTAACTTCCAAATGGCAATAGGAACATGCTTCTGTATTGGCCTGGCCACCATCATAAGAGTGTCCGGACTCTGGTGGAAATGGGCAAGCTGGTGCACAAGCCACCAGGAAGCCTGCTTCTTCTTGCAGAAGTTCTGGACCCACTGCTGATCATCCCTGATTCACATGATGATGTGATCCCATCAGTCTGTTTGTATTCCTGCTCCAGCGTAGAGAGGGGAAATCTGCAGCTATGGCAACAACGGGCATGAGCAGCATCAGCTGGTTCGCAGCTGACATGTCAGTAGGCCTTCAGCAGTTAAACTACTAATGAAATGTCTTTGTGTCCCAAAACAAGACAGAGTATGAGGTAGAGAAGTTCTTCTACTGGGGCAGGATCCATATTGGCTTGGGCTGCAGATAGTATGCAGACACAAAATGGCTCAGCTGGATGTGTTTTGCAGATTAAGCCCACCCAACACACTTTTGGTCAACTCTCACAGGGCTGACAGAAAGTTCTCCCACAACCCACTATGGAGAGAGCCCCTGAGGGCTTCAGCTGGCAAGGGTGCTAGGAACCCTTCGGTATGATAGTATACGCCCACAGAAACTGAAGTTCTGACATGGGTCTGGGTAGTGCAGTATGGACATGCCAGCACAGTTGTGAAGCCTGAGTTTCCATTGAAGTGTGGACACTCAAACACAGGGTTGGAAAAATGAGTCCATAAGCCTGAGTCCCACTAAACCCAGGCTGGGCAGACATACCCTTAGATGTTAACTAGAACAGCAGCAAATTCCAAGCAACATGTATAAAAGAGGAAGAATGTACTAACAAGGCAAGTTGCTTCTTTTTCTCTCTACTTGCAAAAGGGCACACCTGGAAACTGAATTTCTAGACAGCTTCAATGCTTATGACTTTCAGGTGTCCCCATGCAATGATCTCATGCTGCACTGACAAGAGGAAAAGTTTGTCAACAGTTTATATTAAGTGGCAGCTCTCAAAGCTTTCCTTCAGGTCTATTTCAGAAAGTCTGCATCAAGCAAATATAATTTTTTTTTTAACCTGGTAAAACTGGTAAGAAAAGTTCTAGCACCATACAAGCAATGGTTACTGAGTGATAAGACAACAAGCAGTGCATTTCTGAGCAATTACAGCCAGAACCTGGGTAGTGTTATAAAACTGTAGAGAATATCACCAATAATTTCCCCAGAAAAATCCGTGTGGGGAAGCTGATAATCTAAAGAATTTCTGTGACGGATTTTCTGTTTGCTTTGTACTTTATTTGGTCCTCATTTAAAAACTAAATAGCAAGTTAATTCCAATAATGTTTATACATACATACTCTCTCTCTCTAAACTTTTCTGTTACTGGGCTGAGTTTATAGACTATTTACTAAAGCTCATGATAATTGGAATAGCCATCCCTAACATCATAGAAATTCAACACTGATGAAATGGTAAACTCAACTTTAGCTCTTAACTTGAAAGATTTCACTAAATGTCTTTACTGTCAGAATACAAAAAGTAATTTAATAGAACATTTGACAATTTTAGGAAATACCCACATATCAGAGATTGATAAAATGTGACCATCTGCACTGAAGCAGTAAATCAACTGGCATGATCATAAATTACATGGATTGACAATTATATATTCATCCATCTGTAAAGTGCTCTATGTATCTAGGTACTAACGTTAGTACTGAAGTTATCGTTAGGCTGCCATTAAAATGAATGGGCAGAGATAAAATCTCAGTTGGTTCTATTGTTTATCTCATTATATATTCAAAAAGATTAAATTGTTAAAAATACCCTTGACAATAAAAAAATTCAAACTCAAATGAAAACTTGCATTCTGGAGAAAACCACAGGAAATCCATAGATAGTCAACTTTTTATCTTGTGCATTATAACCTGAGCTAATAGAAATATCTGAGAAAAAATAGATGAATTTTGACAGACTATAGCCATGTAATAAAAATGTAATAATTTTCCAGAAATGCATACTTGCTGTGCCTTACTGCTAGTATGAAATGCAGTATATACATAAAAATAAGGGGGGAAAAAATCAGATTCAAGCCTTTACAGAGCATATCACTGACAACCAATCAGAAAGCTCTACTGTGCCTAAAGTTTCTGAAGTAATTTAACGATTTCAAATAGATAACTACATTATGAAAACGGCTGCACAATATTTTTGAAGGTATCTTGGTTACAATGACATTTGTGTTAAGGTAATGCTTGGCAGTTCTATTTTACTTCTCTTCCTCAACTACATTTTTAGAAACAACAGCTTCCTGTTCTCTCACTTTCCTTTTAATATTAGCAAATGTGCCAAACCAGAGGCATGTTTTATATAACTTCCTAAATGCCATTTCATAATTGGGAGAAGAAGGGAGTTAATATAACCTCTCTGATTTACAACTGGTGTCAGAAAACAGCAGAGACACTGTAGGCTGCAACTCTCTTTTGTACGTCTGGATAACATGTTTCTATGGCAACTATACACAATATTTTTTTCCATAACACAGTCATTCTCATGCTTTATACTAAATCACTGCTGTTTGCTGTAGTGTCGGGGGAGGAAAAAATACCTTTTTCAGCCTTCGAATTGATCAAGGATTCTCTTAATTAGCAGCATCTGAAGTAAGGGTTGAAAAGAGTGTTTTTCCCTGGAAATGCACCCCTTGTCAATACCACACTATGTAAAAGGAGGTTGGGAAAGAATGAAATTCAGCTTGAAAGAAGTAAAATCTAATCAATACAAACATAAAATTCTTCTTTAAAAAATGAAAGCATACAAAGTTTAGTATTCCAGGTTTAATACAATGGGTATTAAAGAAGGATGAATGTATAAAAAAAGAAACAAAAAAACCCAAGGCTTATGAGGCCTGAAGCTCTAACTATTCATATACCTGCTACCTGATCACTAAAGAAGTCTATTGTGAGAGAAAAATGGGAAGTTTCTATGGAGCATCCCTGTCCTTATAAAGTTCCTTAGTTGCCAATCTTGGAATTATACTAGTCTGATTCCTTGGGGGTGGGGTGGGGAGGGCGAGAAATATTAGGAATAGATGGCCATTCAAAGCAAATAAATAAAAGATCATTAATTTGGATCAAATGGTAGTTAAGCCTTCCTTCTAAAAGGAAAACCCATGAGATTTCTTTGCTTCTATCTCCTATTTCAGGATTGTAGTCTTCAACAGAGATCACCAATTGCTTTTAAGCACAGATTTTGTACCATTTTGGATTCTAGCTGGAAGTTTTAGATGTCCTTATTGCTACAGAACACAATATTCTTCCTTAAAATCAGGAAGTTATGGAAATAATTTCAAAGTAAGGTTCATGATGACATCCTTTTTTTACACATTTAGGAAGGTAAAGGTTATCCTAAACAACCGTCTTTAAACAACCTGGACTTCTTCAATACGTAGAACTCTGACTCAAACCTATCCACAGAATGTTCTGACGACACATTCATCCTTCCAAATCCTTAATACTCACTAACTATATATTGTTTTCTGGAATCTCTTCCCAAAATATTGGCAAGTATCACATGATTAAAAAGCCTGGACAGAAAGGTGCAGCAGGCAAACTGCAGAGAATACACATTAAAAAAAACAAACAAAAACTAGTGGTTTGTTTCCTCATTCATCCTTACCCAAGTTTATGAAGTCTTGCTTAATGCACACAGTGCTAATTTATTACTTCTAATGAGCTATAAAACCTCAGAAAATGTACAATTAAAAAGTCACTGAGACTATTAAACAGGGTGAGAATTGAAGATTATTGTGGAATTTATATTTATTCTGTTGTGCTGAATTGCAATTTCAGAGAGACACTCAAGGCTAGCAATGGTTGCAATAAAAATGTGGGTGCTGAAGGGTCTGTTGTGATGTAGTTTTGGGAAGTCTGACTCAGTGTTCAATCCACTTCTTTATTTTGTAACAAAACAGCAATAAAAAAAATCAACAAAACACAGGCAAGAATTTTATTATGAATTTAGTTCTACTATCCTCTTTTCAAAATAATTATTTTTTTGGAACAAAGAAGATCAACCAACTTTTTAAAATGAAAACCAGTGTTTTCCCCAAAGTGAACAGTGAAAGTGAAATCACTACTTGAGGACATAAAGACTACTGTCTTATCACAAAAAATAAACTCTTCAGCTTGATATGCAGCAGCACAGCACAATCTGGATGTAAAACACAGCGGCCTTTGGCTAGCACAGCAATACTGCATGTTTTGAACCCTACAAAAAAATCTATGAACTGCTTTTTCCATTTTGTTTTGCCAATGTCTGTCCTGCTGATTTTAAGTTACATTTCCAGAGGCAGCCATTTCATTTAAAAGAAAGGAATCACCATCTTTCTCCTTATCAGATGAAAATATATATATATGCTATGGTATGATATTTAACACAACTGTGAGAGGGCAGTTTTCATATGTTCAGCATAAAAATGAAATAATGGCTAGGTCACAGAGCAAGCCAGAGAGCAATAGCCCACTGTGGAAATGAATACAATTTACAATAGGACCCTTTATAAATATTTCCTTTTTATTATGACTTGATCTGACAATATTTCCATTTATGAATCACCTTCTTCAGGAGTTTATTTCTCAGCTGGAAAAGTCTGTTTAGGGCTGAAAACTGGCAACCAAGGTCTCAGCTCATACTAATGACCTTTTCTCAAAAATAAAATTTGAATTCAATCTGTTCAACTACTCTTCAGATAAAAGATGTCCAAAATTGTTGATTTTGACCATTGAGGTTGAAAAAATTAATTATTTTTTCTATGTTAAAACAATATTAAGAATGTGGCAGAATTGGATATAAACCAAGAAATTAAGACTGTTGTGGATATATATTGAAGTGTAAAGGGAAATGCAAACTTTTATTCAACACCATCCAAAAAGTAGTTATTTGTATTTAAAAGCCACCAGAAGTCAATGGACTTGAAGCTTTCGGTACTAGGGAAAAAAAGCATCTCCTCTTTCCTTCCATCTTTTGAAGAAAGGATGAAGGGGACAGTACATTTGGGAGTGGAGAGGGGGGAAAACGGTTGAATTCCTAATTTCCCGCCCAAACAACCTTGACAGCAACTATCTATTATACCCCACGACAATATTTATCACTGCATCTAATAATGAAGTAGCATGTTTGCTTGATGTATCTGCTAAAATGTCAAATGCTAAATAATTAACATTAGGCTTCAGAGCCAACATCCCATTGAGATGAATTAGGCATTTCATACATCTAAGAGCTATTGTTTCTGTCTGCAGATTAGAGTAGAACATCATTGCATTGGTTGACATTTGTTTCATATTTTGAAGATTTTCCTCACAACTGCACGGCTAGAAACTATATTTTAAAATGTAATCTTAAATCTGGAGTACAATTATGCAGGAAATTTAAAAAAGGACAATTATGTTGCCATTAATGAGGCCACAATCACATTTTACATAGGGTTCCTAGTTTTATTTATTTTTTTAAGTACTGGTGATAACCTTTCCTTTTCTGCAACTTAGGAATTGCTACTTATGAAATGAGCAACAACTGGAGTTCAGACATGATGGTGCATAAAATAAGTAGGTTATTGTAAAGGTCAGCCTATGTGACTTCTAACATTTTCAGATAATGTAAGAAAAAAAACAGGGCTTTGGAGCTGTGCTCTGGCTCCGCTCCAGCTCCAGGCAAAAACTTGCAGCTCCACTGCTCCGGAGATGCTCCGCGCTCCAGGCTCCGCTCCAAAGCCCTGGAAAAAAAATAAATTTTATCCTGTATTGTCCCTTCCTTATCCTGAGTGGTGGTGTGCATACTTTCACAGAACTGTCTCCTATTTTCCACCCTAACGCAGACTGTATTTCAGAAATGGGCAAAAAGGTCTTCTAGCTTTTCTTTCATAGCACACCACCATTTATGGCTGAAATAGCCTCTTATCTCTTCTTCACCAAGCACGTATCCTGCTCTCCTCCGCAAATTGCTCCTTAAATTCAACTTTTGTTATGCAGCTTGGCAATGTTAATCTTATTTATTGTCTTATATAGCAGTTCCATTGAGACTGAAGATGCCATGTAAATGTAAAATTATTATAAGAGAGAGAAAAAGAAAGGTCTGACAAGTAGCTATGACTGTTCCTTCTCGTCCTGAAAAAAAATCTACTGTAAGGCCATCAATGATTCTTCACATAAAAACACACGTGTATATATATATATATATATATACACACACACACATACATACACACACACACACACACACACACACACACACACACACACAGAGTAAATATTTTTAAAAAGCTTTTTCGGTCAAATCAGATTCTGCTTCAGCCCCAACATGTTTTATGTGTTCCTTCCTCATTCTATGTGCCAAGTCAAAGAGAGGAAACAAAAGCTGGGGTTGTTTCCAGGAGAAAAAAGCGCTGCAGGAATCTATGGGTAGTTTCCTCTCATGTACACAAACCAACACTTCTATAGGAAGATTCATATAATACATGTGTGTCAAAATGGTTAATCTTCAATATATACAGAGGAGAGCATCCCTGGGACAAAAGAGGAAAAAAAGGTTTGTGCATCTAGGATTGCTAATATTTGCAAAATGGCTGTCTCCATGGCTAAATAATTGTGTAGATGGAAAAACAACAAGGAGTCCTTGTGGCACCTTAGAGACTAACACATTTATTTGGTCATAAGCTTTCATGGGCTAGAACCCACTTCATCAGTTTGTTAGTTTCTAAGGTGCCACAAGGACTCCTCTTTGTTTTTGCTGATACAGACTAACACAGCTACCATTCTGAAACCTGTGTAGATGGAGACCAAATCAGTTTGTCCAATAAAGGCGTTGCCCAGCGGTCTACAACCTTTCTTTGTTACTGAGAAGGTGGTGGTTTTCCTCCTCTTAATAGATTATTTTCCCTTATTCTGGTCTTCCTTCCTGATGATAAATTGACTTTTATTATTCTAACCGATTGAACATTAATTTAGAAGCTTTATTACTCATTTAGATTTTATTCAGTGACTTCAAGCGGAAAAAATGTGTTCTAAAGCCAAGAGAGAACCCTCCCATACAACATGTTCCCTGAGCCAAGAGAACCCTCCCATACAACATCCTCCAGCTGTTCTCAAATAGGGAAAGAATTTGCCCATGTGGCATCCTTAGGCACTTCCCACAAAAGTCAGCCCAAAGTTTGTCTAGCTGAGAGGGAATCTCCCCAAATGGCAACCCCTGGCTCTTCTATACCCAAGGGAGATCTCCTCCCACACAGTTTCATCCAGCATTTCCTGAGACAAAACAACCCCTCCTTATACAGCCCGGTAGGGTCTTCCTGAGCCAAGAGACAATGCTCTCACATGGCATCCTCTGGCTATTCCTGTTCCACCACCACGGTTATTAACTTTTATTAGTAAAGAAAAATCTAATTTGATACAAGCTACCAGAATGATTTTCCCCCCAGCTAAAGTCCTTCACAACCAAATGCATTTTTAAATGCTTACACAATGCAAGCTTAAAATACAATGGTTGAACTGCAGGCAGCAATGGCATAACACAGACATAAATAGGCTCCTCTGATGGCCAGAATGCTTCAAGTCCTTTACTATGTTACTCTGACATGCCTTCAGTTACAGACTCAAGTTTGCATTCACATGCTCCCTTGTTCAATAAAACATGTCAGTGTGGTCATTTTTTCTTTTTTTATAGGAAAATACATGTGGGCTTGTGATTTACATCATCATAACCTCCCACTCTTATATTTTTGGGGACATACTATATTTTAATATGGCTTCTAAAATTAATAAACGCTCTAATTTGCCATAGCTCTGCACTTTGGGCAAACGAGGGTATTAAAAGTTGAGCTAGTTTCTCATCTTGCTCTTTTTAGAAGCGTAAATTAAACAGAACTTAGCCTTTATAAAGATCTCCTCTTTCTTTTTGCAGCTGAGGCACCAGATGGGAAAAGGACAGGAAATATTTTTTTAAAAAATTATTTCAATTAAAAAGAGAAATGACTTACACCTAATTCCTTTCTGAGCTACAGTTATCTGTGCAGATCAATGGGAATGTCATACACAAAATATAAAGTACAAATTTTGGAAGGGAGTTCAAAGTCAGCCACAGCCACATGGACTCCTAGAGGCTCTCCTACTTTTCAAAATAAACAAATACATACATACATACATACATACATATATACGTACATACAAGTTTTGAACTAGAGAACTTTTTTAACGAACAGAGGAAACAAGTTAGGGAAAGGCGTCGGTGAACTGTTGGGCTGATGCATCATTTGGTCAAAGCCATGAAATTTACTGTGGAATTTTCCAAAGTGCACAGCGCTGGCCTAACTCTTGTTCTCTGACACCAAAGGGAGCTTTACCATTAATTTCAATGGAAACAATTACAATTAATGCTAGGATTTTTCAAAATCCCACCCTCTGTGCTTGTCTATACAGTACATTAGTCCACACCAGTGGGGCGAACATTCTAATAAGCACCAGTTCGTCGTACACTAACTGGCCAGTATAAACCCCACTGGCACTCAAAATTCCCCAGTAAGTATTAATGTAGTCATGTTTCAAAAAGTACTACATTAACATGCACTAGGGAACATTAAATGTGCACCAGCAGGATCTACATGGGCTGGTTAGTGCACGACATGCTGGTGCACATTAGACTTTACACTCCACTAATGCAGACTAGCGGACCTTGTAGACAAGCCCTTAAACTACAAAATTCAGAGAAAGTATGAAGAGACTGCACAGTGGCAACCCTGAAAACTCCCCCACTGCGGTTTCAACTCACTCAGCCAATGATGCATGAGTGCAGTGAGCACCTGTGTCTGACTAGGCACAGGAGCACAACTATCTTTGTAAGACTCAGAAATGAAGGCTCCAATTATTCTATCAAAATCAAAACCTTTCCCCCTTAAAAATATAACAGAAAAAGGAGGGACTCTCTAACTTCTAGGGTCCTGTGCAAATAAAAAGCATTTATTGCACTCTGAATATTTAACAGCACCCGTATCTTCCTTTCAAACCAGGGTAAATTGGTCCAAGTCACTTTTTATAGTAAAATAGTGCAACTGTATATCAGTGTAGCCACATTGATCCACAGCAAAATCCCCATCACAGACAAGCCATAGGTTATGGATGCCTTTAACCCGGTGAATGACCAAAATAAAGAAGTATGAGCACGAAAGCAAAGCTATCTTGGGTTGAGATTATTGCCACTAAAAAAAAAAAAAAAAAAAAAATCACTCTTCAGGACAATATGGAATGGGAAGAATACTAAGCTGTTCAAAAGAAGGTCTGCACAGGGCTTTGAGAACTGAATAAAAACTCCAAGGAGGAGAGAGATCATCTGAGAGACCTAAGATGAGGTTGTCTTTTTTACATTGGCTTGGAAAACTGAAAGACTTTCACCTTTTGGTTCCTGGTTCAAATCTCACTCAGTTTGACAGGGATAAAGAGATTACAATATGACAGCTGTTTGGTGGCGTTCAGTATAAGAAATTAGTAGCGTCAGTCCAGTTTTGAAAAGAGTTAGAGAAGATGTGAAATAATCAGATTTCTCATGCTGTGCTTATATATTTATTAACTGTAGACAGCAGTTTCTGACAGAATTTGCCATACTGTGAATTCTATAAGTACTTGTATTGTCAGTTGCCTTGCGTGTTTGTGGGTTCTTTCCGTGTGCTTTCCCAATGCTGCACAGATAGCTGGTTCAGCAGACCTTGATAGTATTAAGTGCTGGAGGCTGAAATGTTGTCACCTCAGTAGCACTGCTTAGGTGCTTCTGTCCTTGAATCTTCAATGTTATTAGTAGACAGAGCAGCATGATAGTTCAGCAGCCTTCGATGTTACTCAAAGAAAGATCACAGGCACAGCTCATTAACAAAGACACGTGGCCAGGTTTATTGCCCTCAAGACACAGTCCTAGAGCCCTGGCTTTGTGGTTACAGGTACGCTAACATGACTGCCCTGTGGCAAGGAACGGCTCAGTCAGTGGTGGAATTTTCCACTGCCCCCTTGGCCGAACAAAGAATTAAGGCGAAGTATCCCAACATTTATAGGCTGAGACAAACAACTAACATACACAACTTACACACCACCTTATGTATTTCATGACATCTTTTTGTTACCTCCCCTTGTTGCTTATATCTTTAACAAAATATCCCTATTCATTATTTCATCAAACCATCTCATCTTGTACTAGATTGGGGTGTATCTGTACTAGCTAGATTATATTTATGTAAATAGTACCTAGTACACTAGTAACAACTTTGCCAAGTTCATGTACTAAATAGTGAAATTCTAAGCATCTACTTTAATACATGGCCTGATTTTGGTTCACAGCCTCTGGTTCAGGCCTCAGATCTTGCACCAGGCCCAGTTCTCCAGGCTCCCTCTACTACAACTTCAATCTTGCTTTGTACACTTTAGGACACCTCAACAAATAACTAAAGATTCACAAAAAAGCTAATACCTGTGGATGACTAATGGGAATAGGAAAGCCAAAAGATAATCCTCCCAATGTTAATAGAACAATGAAAATATTCTTTGTACATTTTCTGAAATGTACAAATTGTCTGTTCATATGACTGAAGAAGGGCAGTGATTGGAAGATATTTGAGAGCTGTTTATGAACACAAACAGCCAAGTTCTTCTTCCTCCAAAGAACTACATTAAGAATTTTATCTGTATTGGAATAACATTTAAGAGACAAACTTATGTTTTTATATTGTTGTTCAGCACATATGTTTGATATAAAGTAGTCCTTGAGACAGTTGTAATCATAGTTAATATTTTAGATACATCAAGTCCGACAAGGAGTGAAAGCAGGAAGAACAGGATAAAAAAAAGACAGGAAGTCAAGTGGAAAGGAATGAGAAGGAAAGAAGATAACAGGAGGGAGAAATTTTCATAGGAGGTAATGCTCAAACTGGGGAAAGAAAAGAGAGGGAAAGAAAGTGACAACAAAAACAGGAAACTGGGTAAATAGGGGAAAACGGGAGGTGGAGAGAGAAAAATACAGTGGGTTCATATTCCTGGCCACAGTTACCATGTTCTTTGGATTGTGTTATTGAAAGAATCTTAAAAAGTTATTTGTGAAATAAATGGAAATAGGAACAAAAAAATGCACATGTGGCTATTACTGTACAGTCGTTTCATTAGATGTAGTTAGTTGAAAGCCATAGTTACTTATGGGGTAAGATCAAGCCTTTATCTTCATTTTCCTATCCCAAAGGAAGAAGAAAAAAGGGCAAAAACAATATGGGTTTTTTATAAGCCACAAACTTAAAAAACATCAGCTTTTATAAAAGCTAAAACTGCAAACTTCATTGTAATACATGCAAGTTGTAAAATTACAGATTTATCTAGAATTTAGCTGTTGTAAGATTACTATATTTAAACCTAACTGGTATAAGAAGAAAATCCTTTACAATCTGTACAAGTTATCTTAGGAGGCTACACCAGAGAAATAAAATGATGGAAGAATTAAGGTTACCATTTAGGTCTGAAGCATTTCATCCATTTCGGTGCCAAAGGTGGCTTTGTAAAACCTTCTGTAGCAGCTGGCACTAAATCCCTTTGCAAATTCAAAGCACTTCCAATTTCTCCAAGACTGATTTCCTTTTTCTTTTCACCCCTTTTTTCTTACAGATCAGACAGTAATGTTTTCTGCAAAAGAAAGATGAAATGGTAACTCTGCTGTAGTTTAAACAAGTTTCAAATATGATCTAATAATTTTTCCCTTCCCCTTGCATCCTCCTAATCTTTCATATTCCGCAATGAATACTTGAACTGAGACCTCTACTTAATCTTATTCATTTGGAATTGGCCTCTCTTTCCAAGGTGTAAGGCCTGAACAGATTTTTGGATAGGGCTATACAACTCTCCCCATACTACACCCTAGTATCAAATGACCACCAAGAATAAGAATAGCACTTGGGCAGTTGTTGCTTTATGTTTTTCTAATTTGCTTTAGTTTCCTTTCTGAAGGCTGCTTAATCATGCATAGGCCTTCATTTTATCAGACAAATCAGATCATTGTAACATTTAATTTTTCTGTTACCAAAAAAACAGAAACAAAAAACTTAGAATATGAACACAGTCAGAACACTTAATTTTGAAATATTTTTACGAAGTTTAATTTGTGCTATAAATTGTGAACACATTTTAAAACATTGTTTTGGGTAATTTATACCACAGAACTAAATTTAGGAAAAATAGTTCTGCAATTGGTATTATCAGGTGTACAGAGTTAGGAAGAGATACAGTATTCATTTAAATTTATATTTTTAAAAAATAGACCACAGATTAACTGAATAAGTTAATTAACCTACTTATTAACAGTTCGTTTGAACTACTGTACTGCTTCCATATGTGTGTCTATGCATTACTATCTCATTCTCATTTGCCTACACACTATATCAAATGCAGTGTCTAATCAGGAAAGCTGGATCGCTCCTTCCCCTGCTACAAACCAAACAGGATTTGAGAAAATATGTTTGTTTTTATGGACTCACAAGGGTGAAGGTACTTAAAAATGAGTTTCATCAGTCAGACAATTGTTGAATATGCAAGATGCCTTAGGTGGTGTAAAGGGATCATTTTCTCCTCTCAATTCCTTTCTTGATCTCTCCCCAACTCTTCTTTCTAATATGGGAATGCAGTAATTTCCAATTCTGGGTGCACAAACGAGTAGTGGTACTTCAGGTGTTGCAGCTGGAACACTAGGTACTCTTTAATTATAAGCTTCTTTTGGGCATCCTAAATGCACTGGTGCTGCCTATCTATCTTTTGTTCACCTGCACCTGCTATTAACTCAGAGAGGAACATGAAATCCAAGCCCCAGCCTTGCAACAAGACAGCTGACAAGTCAAGGAGAAGGGTAGAGTATTGGTTCTGATCTTTAGCTAGGAGGAGGTAATTAGAGACTTTGGCAAGTGTGGTGTCAGTGTAGCACACAGAGTGGAAGCCAGACTGGAGAGGTTCTAGGATGGAATTGGAGGAGAGGAACTCCAGAAAGTAATTGTAGACAGTGCATTCCGTCAGCTTTCGGATGACAGAGGGAAGAGGCAGTAGTTGGAGTCAAGTGGGGTCAAGGATAAGTGATTGTTTTTAAGAGGAGAGAGGCTAATGCTTATCTTGTGAGGAGAAAAAGCCAAAATAGAATTAAGCAACAAAGAGTTTTGGTATTAACATTTGTAGAATCTTACCGTATATCCAGTGAGAGGAAATAATCAGCAGACACAAAATGAAAAGAGGCAGGAGGAATTTACAGAAGCTTATACATTTATTTTAATAAATACAGTATACTAAGTCACTTATCTAGCACTTTTAACTGTCAGACTGTTATACAAACATTAACTATTCCTTGTGAAAGCTATGTGGAAAATTTAATCACAATTTTACAGATGGAGTTATTGAGGTGACAATATTAACTGACTTTTCCAAAGCCACAGGAGAACATGGTCATTGTCAAAACAGGAACTGATATTTAGGTGTTCTTGACGTCAAGTCCTGTTCTCAGACGAGAAGGTCACGATGCCTATGTGTGTCAAAGCAGAGGAGATGGAGGCAAAGTTGAAAATAACAGTCTTGCAAACCCTACATGTTAAAAAACAAAACAACAAAAACACGACGCTCAGCCCCACCCCAAAAATCACGAGTTTGACTTAAAATCATGAGATTGAAAAAAAAAGTGTGTGTGTGTGGGGGGGGGGGGGGGGTCAGATTTGTCTTCTGTCTTTTGACCTTTTAGGGTGCTCTTGGCTCATATTTTCAAGCTTCCCTCCACAACCACAAGGTCTAGAAAATTACTTGGTTTTAAATGAAAGCCAAGGTTCTGATGAAGTCCTGTTGTAGTTGAGCAGCCAATGGGACACTGCTAAATGAAAGTAATGGTTACAGAATTGGATAGTGTGCGGAAAATATGAAATGGGAATTGAAACATGAAAATTGAACCCCAAAATTGTGATTTCAGAAGGAAAGTCCAACCTTTCATCCAGATTTTGTGCATCAAAAAACTGCTGTTTAAAGTTGAGCTGCTGAGTATCAAAATATTAAAGAGGAAGTTACAAGAATTTGTCTGTAGAACAGTAACTGTCCCTCTATTACTGGTGATTTCCTATCATTTCTAGTTCCAACTTTCTGTCAGGTCTCCTAGTTATCTAACTGCACCTCATATCCCTTCTGGTCTCTCTGGGCACACCCCTTTGAACATAAGAATGGCAATACTGGGTCAAACCAATGGTTCACCTAGCCCAGTATTCTGTCTTCCAGCACTTATAGCAACTAAAATCACAGCTTTAACAGCACTGTTAAACAATAATAGAATACCAATTTAAGTTTATTATAAATATTTTGGATGTTTTTCTATTTTTTCAAATATATTTATTTCAATTACAACAGAGAATATAAAGTATATAGTGCTCACTTTATATTATTTTTTATTACAAATACTTGCACTGTAAAAAAGTTACATAAAAGAAATAGTATTTTTCAGTTCACCTCATACAAGTCCACTCAGTCCTACTTCTTATTCAGCCAATCGCTAAGACAAACAAGTTTGTTTACATTTAGGGGAGATAATGCTGCCCGTTTCTTATTTATGACACCAGAAAGTGAGACCAGACATTCGCATGGCACTGTTGTAGCCGGCGTTGCAAGGTATTTATGTGCCAGATATGCTAAATATTTTTATGCCCCTTCATGCTTCAACTTGCAGGCTCTAAAGTTTTACATTGTTTTATTTTTGAGTGCAGTTATGTAAAAAAAAATTCTACATTTGTAAGTTGCACTTTCACAATAAAGAGATCGCGCTACAGTAATTTTATGAGGTTAATATAAAAACTATTATTTTTCACTTCTTTACAATGCAAATATTTGTAATAAAAAAGAATATAAAATGAGCACTGTACATTTTGTATTCTGTGTTGTGATTAAAATCAATATATTTAAAAATGTAGGAAAACATTCAAAAATAGAATACATTTAAGTTGGTATTTTATTATTGTTTAATCATGCAATTAAAACTACGATTAATTGACAGCCCTACTCTAACTATAACCACCAACTCTGCCAGCTCATTTCTAAAGCTTTCCTTCTTTTCCAGAGGTTTACCTTGTTGGGAGCATTTTGCTGACATCACACACATAACCCTATTCTCTGTCATTAACCATACTGCTATTAATTCGTCTCCTCTTCTTTTTGCCCTCATGACACTCTCCGCAACCTCTAGGCTCATGATGATACCTACTTAGGGTTGCCAACTTTCTAATTACACAAAACCGAACACACTTGCCCTGCCCCTCCCCTTTTCTGAGCCCCCCCCACTCACTCCATCCCCCTCCTCTCAGTCGCTCGCTCTTTCCCACCCTCACTCACTTTCACTGGGCTGGAGCAGGGATTGGGATGTGGGCTCCAGGGTAAGGGATTCAGGGTGAAGGAGTGGGGTCTGGGCTGGGCCAAGGAGTTGAGATGTGGGAGGGGGTGTGGACTTGAGCTGGTGGGGGAGGGTTCTGGGGTGCAGGCTCTGGGAGGGAGTTAGGGTGTGGGAGAGGGCTCAGATCTGGGGCTGAGGGGATCAGGTGCGGGAGGGGGTGTGGGCTCCAGCTGGGGGTGTGGGCTCCAGGAGGGAGTTAGGGTGTGGGAGGGCGCTCAGATCTGGGGCCGAGGGGTTCAGGTGCGGGAGGGGGTGCGGGCTCTGGGAGGGAGTTTGGGTGTGGGAGGGGGTTTCAACCTGGGGCAGGAGGTTGGGGTATGGGAGGAGGTTCAGGGTGCAGGCTCCAGCCAGGCAGCGCTTACCTCAGGCAGCTCCTGGAAGCCGGTGACACATCCGGCTCCTAGGCACAGGGGGCTCTGCGCACTGCCCACGCCCGCAGGCACCATCCCGCAGCTCCCATTGGTCGTGGCTCCCAACCAATGGGAGCTGTGGAGCAGGTGCTTTGGTGCACTGCGTGGAGCCCTGGGGCTGCCCATGCCTAGGAACTGGACATACCAGCCCTTTCTGGGAGCCACATGGAGCCAGGGCAGGCAGGGAGCCTGCCTTAGCCCCGCTGCTCTGCCAACCAGACTTTTAAGTGGCTTGGTTAGCAGTGTTGACCGTAGCCGCCAGGTCCCTTTTTGACCAAGCGTTCAGGTCAAAAACTGGATGCCTGGCAACCCTATACCTATCTCCTTTCATTTTTCCTCCAGACCAAAACATTTTAAATTAATCTTTGAAGCTTTACTTGTCCCTCCACAGGTTATCACTCTCCTGTATGTGCTAATAAAAAATAAAAATAAATTGGTTACCACAAAAACTGAATTAGCAAGATTTTTATGGAAAAAAAAATACTGCTTAAATAAACAAACAGTATTTCTTCCTTCCTCCCACTCAACTCTAATAGACACTCAGCCTTTTTTTCAAGGAGAAAAGAAGGTCCAACATGGAATGCTACTTTTAAGTACCTGAGAGATAAATCAATATAGCTGATTAAATCATTGATTACTGGGGCTTTTTCCTTCCCTGCTAATTGGCTACAGCTCATCTTTGAAAGCAACAGACTTTAAAAAAATTGAACATTTTAAGGAACCTTAGATACAAATTCCAGTCCATCCAGATGATCTGTCATTTGTGTAAGTACAGGCTGGAGTGATAGAATTTGTTGTATTAAAATAGTGAACATTGGCCTGGTCTGTGCTAGTTGGATTGATATATTGCACTGTAAGTGCACCTTCACCATTTATAGCATTAGTGGAAACTCTTCTTTAGACATGTTACAAAGTTTTTTTATTGCTATTTGCATTTTTACTGCTCACAGGAGATGGTGATCGTAAAAACACTTATATACTCTCTATACTTCAGCCTTCACTCTTGATTACCACTAGTGGTTAATTATGTATCTGAATTTTGCTATTGTAAATGCAGCCAGGAATTATCTTCTACTTTCAGAAAATGCCATGAGTCTTAACTAACCTCCACTTGGACAAGCACCACAGGAAGCTAGATAAGGAGCTTGTCTGAATGCCTTTTTTGAATAACAGTACCTCAAACACAAACAATTCCTGGTGTTGGGTCTTGAACCCACAACCTCCTGGCTCAGAGACAACAGTTTCCAAATTAGTCATATTGGCATTTTTTAATATACTAAATTTAGATTAAGAATGATATTTTAAATTAAAGCTGGGAGGAACTATGAACACTTTCCACAGAGTGCTCTGCCAATGCAACCTAATCCCAACTTGCAGCATCTTCTAAAACTATACTCAGAGATCTCTTTCTTTGAGCAACACTACATATTATGTCAAATTGTATTGGAGCTTTGTAAAGTAGATAAATGTCCATAAATGACTGGTTGTATGTAATAAGGGACTCTTGCCACCAGAATGCCCCCCTCCTTTCAGGACTTCATTTTGAGAGACCTATATTATCAGCCAACTGGGTTCTGCAGTGGTTGACTTCTAGGTGACTTGACCCTCCAGCCAGGTCATAATTAAAGTTCAATCTCTTTCTGGGGTAACAAAAGTCCAGTTTAAACAACCAAACATCCAACCAACCAAGCTCCTGCTCCTCTTGGGCCTGACAGGTTTCCCGCTACCTCCCCTCCCTGGAGACTCCAGCAGTTTCTCCCAGGGCCTCGCTTTTCTTCTAGGCCCTCTTCTGGGGCAATTAAAATTAATGGGAATTGTGTATCTAAATCCCCTAAGATATAAAATGGTTTTAAAAATCTTTTTAAAAGGTTCTGGGACATGCATTGAGATTAATGAAAGAAATGATCAATATGAAAGTAGAATTTTCTTCAAAAACCAACAGTGTTCCTATTCATGTGCAAGTTATGGAAGGGTAAGTCCGTTTTATGGGCCACCACCAGGTGGGCCACAGAGTTGCCTCCTTTCCTCTACCCCCAAGACTCTTCAGGTCCAGAATGCTGTAATAAAGTAAGCTTCATGTAGTAACTTGGGAAGGCAACAGTCTTGTATTGCTATCAGCCCCCAAAGTAATAGGGTATTATCAATTTCAGTGCCAGTGACTATTTATATTCCAGCCAAATATTGATGCAGAGAGTGTCAAATCACTCCATGGTTGAAGTTAATGTTGAAACTACAGTTCTGATGTCAATTAAGATAGGCTGTCCAAATTATAGCAGATTTGACAAAATGCAAAGATGGTACCAATGTGAGATTTCTAAAAATAGCTACAGCACTCGAACCAAGGTTTAAGAATATGAAGTGCCGTCCAAAATCTGAGAGGGACGAGGTGTGGAGCATGCTTTCAGAAGTCTTAAAAGAGCAACACTCAGATGCGAAAACTACAGAACCCGAACTATCAAAAAAGAAAATCAACCTTCTGCTGGTGATGAAAAATGGTGGTGATGAAAATGAACATGCTTTGGTCCACTCTGCTTTGGATCGTTATCGAGCAGAACCCATCATCAGCATGGACGCATGTCCTCTGGAATGGTGGTTGAAGCATCAAGGGACATATGAATGTTTAGTGCATCTGGCATGTAAACATCTTGTGACATCGGCTACAACAATGCCTTGCAAACACCTGTTCTCACTTTCAGGTGACATTGTAAACAAGAAGCAGGCAGCATTGTCTCCTGCAAATTGTAAGCAAACTTGTTTGTCTGAGCGATTGGCTGAAGTAGGACTGAGTGGACTTATAGGTGCTAAAGTTTTACATTGTTTTATTTTTGAATGGAGTTTGTTTTTGTACATAATTCTACATTTGTAAGTTCAACTTTCATGATAAAGAGATTGCACTACAGTACTTGTATTAGGTGAATTGAAAAATACTATTTCTTTTTTTTTACAGTGCAAATATTTGTAATAAAAATAAATATAAAGTGAGCACTGTACACTTTGTATTCTGTGTTGTAATTGAAATCAATATATTTGAAAATGTAGAAAACATCAAAAATATTTAAATAAATGGTATTCTATTGTTTAATTGTGCGATTAATCACAATTTTTTTAGTTGCTTGACAGCCCTAATAAATATTAAATAGGCACTGTTCTCAGATTCAGTGGATTCTAGACACACTTCCTCACTACCAGCCATCTGCTGGTGTTAAAAACAATTGCTAAATTAAAGGTGTCCCTCAACTAATAAAAAGTGGAAAAGAAAACAAACAAAAAAATGACACTTATGCATGATGGCTGTCAAGACTTGTGATTTCATTCACCTTCAGGAAGCTGGTACATGGTTGAAAAGATTAGCTGATGGTGTGATTGGTTCGTGTGTTTAATATTGACAGACTGGCTAGTTAGCTAGAGGTTACTTGCTCGTAGATGTTGACTCTTAGATATTGCATGTTGCTAGACTCCTATCCTATCCTTCAGTGGCTACCTAGGAGGGTGGAGGAAGCACAGGTCTCTGTCAGGCATGATGGCATTGCATGGAAAGAGACCAGCAGCCATGGAAGCAGCCACTGCAGGCAAGCAAGTTGCACAATTCAGAAGTAAAAGCCAACCTGCAGTGGCTTCCTCTTTCCTTTAATTTTTGAAGATAGTGGTTCCTTCCCTTTGGAGTTTCTTCTCAGGTGTCTCGTAGCGAATCAGAATGGGGCACTCCTTTTCAGAGGTCACTGGCATTGCTCAATGGGGTTCAATTAGGTCACCTTTACTTAAACTACTAACCTATGTACTCCAGTAATTTGGGGCTCTGAAACTCCATGGATACAAAAATATATCCAGTCAGTTGGCAGGTCCCTAAGTATTTTGAGATATTTGAGGCCATGGATCAGTTCACAAATATCTCAAGCATCCTACAAAAGTCCCAACTCAATAATTTCAATGTGCAAGGCTAGTGTGACAGAAATTGAGCAGATATGTAATAAGATTATGAATACTGTAGGAATTGCATCATATTAATCCTAATACATGAATAAAATCATTTATAAATATTAATCATATTTATATGCAATAATGGTATGAAAGCTATGTGGCCAGGTCATTGAGGGAAACTTATTTTGTATTGGAATTAGCAGAATGTTAATTTGGTTGCCCATAATGTTTGAATCAATGGGGCTATCACAGGAAGGCAACAGAATGGCTTCCAAGATGAGAATACCTAGGTACATACTTGAAAGACAATGGGAGACAGCTACGTGCGTCAGAGATCCTGTACTTTATCTCAACAGGTTGTAAGCATTATTTTGCAGGCCAGGACTAGAGATCAAAAGAAAACTGAGTTAAAAAGCTATTCTGTAAGTGTGAAGGGGAGGTTCACTTCTCAGCTGCTGTCTAGGTGGACAGGCTGGCAAAAAGAGAGAGGGGTGGAGACTGTGAAGGAGTTTGAAGGTATTGGGCCTCCCAGGTCTAGGGAATGGAAAGCCTTAGGGAAGAGGAGGTTACTCACCCTGTGCAATAACTGACGTTCTTTGAGATGAGTGTCCCTGTGGGTGCTCCACTCCATGTGTTGGTGTGTCTCTGCACCTTTGCTCGGAGATTTTTACAGCAGTACTCATATCGGTCGTGCATGTGCAGAGCCTGTCCCCCCACTCTGAGTGTACATTAATAGTACACGTGCGCGACCGGATTCCTCAGTTCCTCTTCTACAACGGAGACTACATCAACTCCGAAATAGAGGGGAGGAGGGTGGGTAGTGGAGCACCCACAGGGACACTCATCTCAAAGAAAGTCAGTTACTGTACAGGCTGAATAACCTGCCCTTCTTCTTCAAGAGATGTCCCTGTGAGTGCTCCACTCCAGGTGACTGAAAAGCAGTGTATCTCAAGGAGGTAGGGACTTAGGATTTGGTAGGAATGCAGTAGATAATACCGCTCTGCCTACTCGTGTATCAGAGAGAGGGCCTTGAGTAAGGGCATAGCGTTTAACAAATATGTGTTCAGAAGACCAAGTGGCTGCTTTACAGATGTCAGCCAAGAGAACTTTGCATAGAAAAGCCACGGAGGTAGCCACAGATCTATTGGAGTGGGTTCTGATGCCGGCTTGAGGGAGAACGATGTAGGAACCAAGCTTTGAGGTGAAGCATGGACAGATTGGGGTGAAGAACTCGGCCGTGTTGCTGTTTGGAGTTAGGGGCAACAAAATTGATGGGCGGATTGACATTCTGGTGAGGAACGGAAACCACAGTTGTCTGGGCCACGATGGGGCAATCAGAATTACCGTGGCATGATCTGTCCGTATCTATGTCAGAACCGGTATCGGAGGAAATGTATATAGTAAGTCCTGGTGCCATCGGATCATGAATGCAACTCCCAGGAAATGTTGGCCCAGTCCCGCTCTGGAGCAAAATTCGGGGCATTTTGTGTTTTTCGCAGTTGCGAAAAGGTCTATGGTTGGGCAGCCCCAAACGTGGAATATGTTGTGGATGGTAGTCTCGTTTATCTCCCATTCATGATCCCAGGGAAAGCGTCTGCTTAATTCGTCCAAAGTGGTATTCATAGCTCCGGGAAGATAGGCGGCTGATATCTGAATGTTGTTTGCAAGGCACCAATTCCAGAGCTTTATAGCTTCTGTGCAAAGTAAGTGAAAGCGAGCTCCTCCCTGCCTGTTTACACAGAACATGCAGGCGATGTTGTCTGTCATTATCCGTACATGTTGGTTCTGGATTAATGGGAGGAAATGACTGTAGGTGTTGTGTATGGCTCGAAGTTCTAGGACATTTATGTGTAGGGAGGTTTCGGGTGAAGACCATAGCCCCTGGGCTGTGTGGTGGGACATGTGTGCCCCTCACCCTATGAGGGATGTAGAAAGGGGACTCCTGAGCAGAGGTTGGAGGGAACTGTCCACCATAGGAGAGAGTCTTTGACTCTGAAAGGTATGGATAGAGGCTTGTTTAGAGTGTGTACATTCGGTCTGTAAACTGTGGCCAACCAAGCTTGGAAGCACCTCATGTATAGTTGTGCATTTTTGACCATGAAAGTGCATGAGGCCATGTGACCTAATAGTTGTAGACAGTCTCGAGCTGTGACCTGAGGACTGTTGCGAAGTTTCATGGCCAATAGTTTTATGGTGTTGATGCGGTCGGACAGGAAAGATGCTATTCCCATCCAGGAATCGAGGTGTGCTCCTATGAACTCCAGATGCTGGGTAGGAGATAATGTGGTTTGTTTTTGCTTATTTGTAGGCCGAGGGATAGGAAGCAAGCGATGGTGAGCTGCATGAATCAAAGTGCTTCGTTGAATGTTGAAGCTTTGAATAGACAATTGTCAAGGTAAGGAAATATTATGACCCCTTGTTTCCTGAGGTAGGCAATGACTATGCTTAGGAGCTTGGAAAAAACACGGGGGGCAGTGGATAGGCTGAAGAGTAGGACCTTGTATTGAAAATGTGTCACACCAAGGGTAAAACGAAGGGAACGTCTGTAGGCCAAATGTATAATCACTTGAAAATAGGAATCCTGTAGGTCAAGGGCTGAAAACCAATCACCCTGCTCCTGCTGGGATTATGGTGGTGAGAGTAACCATTTTGAACTTTTGCTTTTTGATATATTTGTTGAGCAGCCTGAGGTCAAGGATAGGTCCCCATCCCCCGGTTTTCTTTTCGGTTAAGAAACAATGGGAATAAAATCCCTCCCCTCTGTGTCGTTCGGGCACGAGTTCCACTGCTCCCAATAGAAGGAGATGATGTACTTCTTGGAGGAGTAGTTGCTCATGAGAGAGTCCCATAAGAGGGACGGGGAGGGTGGGTGGGTAGGAGGCAAGGATAGGAAAGAGATAGAATAGCCAATTGTGACAACCTCTATAACCTTGTCAGTGGTAATGTTCTGCCATTCATGGGAGAATGGTCGTAGGCGGTGTTCAAAAATAGGGACATGCGGTGTAAGCGCTGAAGTAGGAACACTGGTAAGGTTGATATCTATATTGTCACCATCTGGTTGTAGGGGTTTGAATTCCTAGGGACCGGAAAGTTGCCCTTGAGTCCTTCATTGAATGAAGTACGTCATTCATCATGGAGGCAATGAGTTTGTTGCCGTCGAAGGAAAGATCTTCCATGATATTCTGGACCTCTCGAGGAAAGGAAGAAGAGGAGATCCGTGAACCTCAGCGCATAATCACTGCTGTAGCAGTGGATCTTGCTGCTGTGTTGGCTGCATCGAGGGCTGCTTGAAGAGCGGTACGAGATGATTTGTCCCTCGGAAACTAGACCCATGAATTGTTGTTTCTTTTCTTCTGGAATGTCATCAATAAAGTCCATGAATTTGTTGTAATTTTAGTGGTCATTTTGCCTGACTTTATCAGGTTCCAAAAGGGCTGTATTGATTGGTAATGCAATCCTAGAAGAAGAGGGCTGCAGGATGTCCATTAACTCATGCTGCTGTTCAGGAACCTCCTCCAAGTTAATTCTTAACTCACGGGCAACTCTTTTGAAAAGGTCTTGAAATTTTGAGAAGTCATCCGAAGATGTCGGGGGAGGAGGAAGTAAGGCTTCATCAGGCGCAGCATCTGGGTCTACTGGGTTTGAGGCAGATCGTGACTGATCCTGAAGTTGTGATGGTACTGCCTGGTACCTTACGTCAGTGGCAGATTCATCAGCTGGCGGTGCCGGGCAGGTGTCACGCCTGGCTGTGGTGGCATAACGAGTGTGGTCTCGAGGATAAGATGCCCATGGGGCCCAATATTGCCACTGTGGTGGGAAGGGCATAGGTGGTGCCATTCAGGGGTTTACACACCACAGGGCAGGATCCTGAGAGTAGGATGAGATAATTTTTCTATGACCTCTATTGACTGGGGTCTGAGGATGTGAGATTTGATATGGTGAAAATTCCCCCTGCAGTCCAGCTTCCTCATCACTGGAGGAAGGCTGTCCGGACCCTGACTGAGCATTTGGAAAGAAGTAGGCATTAAATAGGGGTGACTGCAGGATAGGTGAAATCAGCAGGTCCCTTGACTGTGTAAATTGCAGTGCTGGAGCTCTTCTGTGAGGTGAGGGCTGTTCAAGAGGAATCTGCTGTGAAGAAAAGTTCCTCTGCACCGGTGTTCTGAGCATTGTTTCACTGCCAGCCAGCTCAGCGGGTGCCGGTGCCGGGAAAGCAATAACAGCCTGCAGAGGGGGTCAGGTATGTCAGCATGTGTCGGCACTGCTTCCGTCGCGGTGCCGAATGGTGCCATTTGAGAGGCAGGTAACTGGAAGCCGGAAGCCTTGGCACTGGAGCTTCGTGGTACCACCACAGCCGCAGGTGGGTTTTGCACGGCACCGGAGGAGCCCAGCACGTCAAAAGTGCTCAGCTGGGGAAGCACCGGGAGAGAGACTGTAGACCTGCCCAGGGAAGTCTTCTCCCACAAAGTTCCCTTTGCAGGTCAGAGAAGGTGCCATTTTTTTGAAGTTTTTTTGTCCTTCTTTGAGGCAGGGGGGGCTGTGGGGTGCAGTGGAACCGGAGTCGGCGCCCGGGTCTGAAGCTGACCCTAAGGATTTTTGAAGGAGGAGCAGTTTTAGTCTCAGCTTCCTGTCCTCCCGTGCCCTAGATTTAAGCTTGCTGCAGTGGGCACATTTTTGGGGAATGTGGGACTCCCCCAAACATTTTATGCATTTTGAATGGTAATCTGACAGAGGGATGGCATCACTGCAGATAGAGCAGCGCTTAAAGCCTGGGGAGGCAGGAGTGTCGGAAGTGGCAGCCGCTGACAGGAACGAAGAAAAAATTATTTATTAATTCATTAAGAGAGAAAAAAAGATAGAAAAGTTGTAACTAAATACTACTGGTAACAAATTAACTAACTAGGAAGGTAACTGAACAAAGGGAGAGAAAGTGTCTAACGAGTCTACTGAGCTCCGTCTCAAGCCGGGAACGGTAGAGAAGGAACTGAGGAGATTGGTTGCGCACATGTACTATTAAGGTACACTCAGAGCGGGGAGGCGGGCTCTGCGCGTGTGCGGCCAGTACAAGTACTGCTGTAAAAATCTCAGAGCGAAGGCGCAGGGACGCACCAACACTTGGAGTGGAGCACCCACAGGGACATCTCTCTCTCTCAAAGAACTAGATGTGTGTAGTATGTATTATTGTTTTTAAGATACGCTTTCTCTGATGTGCTTTTGTTCTAAACAAGTGAAAGCATTTGAGAAAGCTGCTGGGTCACTAATTACCACTATCATTGCCTCAGAGAGAACAGAACTGCAGGGTCTGAGCCCAAGTCAGACCTGCTAAGGTGATCACAGTTAAAACATAAGGAACTACCACCCAGCATCTGGTCTAAGAGTCAGAGAAATGCTTGTTTTATCCAAGGAAGAGGTTCGAGATCTAGACTTCAGTACCAGGCAAACTGGTTGAAATATAGTAAAGAACAGAATTATCAGACGCACACATGAACACGATTTCTTGGGGAAGAGTCAACACAGCTTTTGTAAAAGGAAATCATGCCTCACCAATCTATTTGAATTCTTTAAAGGGGTCAACAAACATGTGGACAAGGGTGATCCAGTGGAGATAGTATACTTGGACTTTGAAAAAGCTTTTGACAAGGTCCCTCACCAAAGGCTCTTAAGCAAAGTAAGCAGTCATGGGATAAGAGGGGAAGGTCCTCTCATGGATTAGTAACTGGTTAAAAGATAGGAAACAAAGGGTAGGAATAAATGTTCAGTTTTCATAGTGGAGAGAGGTAAATAGCGGGATCCCCCAAGAATCTGTAATGGGACCAGAGCTGTTCAACATATTCATAAATGAACTGGAAAAAGGGATAAACAGTGATGTGGCAAAATTCACAGATGATACAAAACTACTCAAGATATTTAAGTCCAAAACAGACAGTGAAGAGTTACAAAGGGATCTCACAATACTGGATGACTGTGACAAAATGGCAATTGAAACTGAATGTTGATAAATGCAAAATGATGCAAATTGGAAAACATAATCACAACTATACATCCAAAATGATGGAGCCTAAATTAGCTTTTACCACTCAAGAAAGAGATCTTGGAGTCATCATGGATAAATCTCTGAAAATATCTGCTCAGTGTGCAGCAGCAGCCAAAAAAGTTAATAGAATGTTAGGAACCATTAGGAAAGGGGTAGATAATAAAACAGAAAATATCATATTCCCCATTATATAAATCCATGGTATGCCCACACCTTGAATACTGCATGGAGTTCTGTTCACCCCATCTCAAAAAAGATACATTATAATTGGAAAAGGGCAACAAAAAAGGATTATGGGTATGGAACAGCTTCCATAAAAGGAAAGATTAAAAAGACTGGGACTGTTCAGCTTGCAAAAGAGAGGAGTAAGTGGGGATATGATAGCTGTCTATAAAATCATGAATGGTGTGGAGAAAGTGAACAGCAAGTGTTGTTTATCACTTCACATAAAATACAAACAAGGGGTCACAACCAATGAACTCAATAGGCAACATGTTTAAAACAAACATAAGGAAGTACTTCTTCACACTATGCACAGTCAACCTGTGGAACTTGTTGCCCAGGGATGTTGTAAAGGTCAAAAGCATAACTGGTTCAAAAAAGAATTAGATAAGTTCATGGAAGATTGCCAATATAGTCAAGGACATAATACCATTCTCTGGGTTTCCCTATACCTCTGACTGCCAGAAGCTAGAACTGGATGACAGGGGCGGATCACTTGATATAAACTGCCGTGTTGTGTACAGTTGAATTGAATTACTTTTTTAAATCTTGCGATTAATTGCAATTTTTAAAATCGTTTGACAAGCCTATTAAAGCGTAAGACCTAAGAGCGTTAGTGGTGATGTAAGCTGCCAAATTGGTGAAGGGAGCCCAGCTAAAGGAGTGGTGGATAAATCTGACTTTGGTAAAAGTAGTACAGAAGGAGAGAAATGGGTTGTTGTGTTTCTTTAATGGGTTTTCAGTGGTGAATACATGGTTGGAAGAAGAGAGATTCCCACATGGTGACCGACTCTAGAGGAAAAAGTAAAGCACATGTTGACTGTATTTTGAGAAGAGAACGTATGAAAATGGTGGAAGCATAGTTGTAGTGTGACTTCAATATTTGGGAGGGAAGGGGGCTTACCATTATAAATAATATGTATAAGTCTAACTTCCGGATTTATGGATTGTTAGCGGTATTTAAAATTAGTGTACTTAATGAGTGAGTCAGGGGCGGAGGTGGCGCTCCCTCCCCGAGCAGTGGCAGGTTGGACCGAGCCGCCTGGTGTCACTGCTCGCCCGCCCATGCCCCTCCTCCCCCCAGACTGCATACCAGAGGTTTTCAAACCATGGAGTGTGTGACCCCTAGGGCTCAAAAGGTATTGATCTCTATAGAAAAGGTAGAAGTAGCATTGAATACGATGAAGAATGGTAAAGCACCTGGTGAAAATAACTGTTGATATGATCAAGGCAGTTGGTAATCTATGAAGCCACCTTACTCCAGTAGCTCCATGTGTTTGCTGGGATCAAGCAAGGATACCAGATGACTCGAGAATGGGGTTGATTGTGCCTTTATGGAAGAGTAAGGATTTGGATAATTTGCATTATCCTATCAAGGCATCACCCCATTAAATCAAACTCTCAAAGTCCTTGAAAGAGTTTTGGAGGCAAGGCAGAGATGCAAGGTGGAGAAAAGCATAGGAGAAGAACAACATGGCTTTAGGAAGGAAAGGTGTAGTATAGACTCAATATTTGCAGTGAGACAGAAGTTTGAAAGAAAGATAATGGAGGGCATAACTGCTATGTAGATCTTGAGAAGGCATATGACTTGGTGCGAGGGGAGTGGTGTTTTGAGTATTGAGATGAATGGGAGGGGGACTTCAAGAAGTGGAGCTTACAGAGGAGCTGTATCGAGGGTCAAGATCTAAGGTAGTAACAATACATGAAATTTCAGAGAGTTTTGAGGCGACGATGGGATGGAGACTAGCAATGTACAGTCTCTACTTCTTCATCCTAGTTATGACATTAACTAGGAGGAGAACCAAGCCTGTGGAGACAGAGAAAAGTAATATATGCTGACAGTCTGGCTCTTTTGGCTGACAGCAAGAGGAACTGGTAAATATGGTATCAGAGTGGGCATCTGTGTTAGAGGACCATTGTTTGAAAGTAAACTGAAGTTATGAAAGTTTCTGCTGATTCAAGTTTCAGGAGAAAAGCGGAATCAAAACAAAGAATTTGTGTAGCTGAAAAGTATACTTAGTGCCATCAAAAAGAGGTTTGGAGAACTGAAAAGAAGAGTCCAATATGCATGCCCAGCAGTGAAAAGGGTGGTAGGAGTACTGTGGGACCAGCTATTAAGTAATAAACTGAATGAAGAAGTGTATGTTGTGTGTGTCTGTCTTTGCCTGCTTTATGGTTTGGAACCAGTGGTTCTTATGGAGATGGAAGAAAAGAAGATACAGGTAGTAGAAAATAATATACTGAGGATAATGGCAGGCATGTGGAGAGTACACAAAGTGTGCATGGAAGAAATGAGGGGGGAAATGAACTTGCATCCGAAGAAGTGGGCTGTAGCCCACGAAAACTTATGCTCAAATAAATTTGTTAGTCTCTAAGGTGCCGCAAGTACTCCTGTTCTTTTTGGCACTCTCAGTGATAGGCTGGAGAGCACACTGTGATGGGTTGGATCACAGAAATCCCCTTGGGACTTGCCACCTGATGTGCTGAGACTACGTCTAACCCGTTTTCCGTGCCAGCTTGGGACTCCAGAACCTTGCTCTAGCTTTGCACAAGGCAGGAATCCTATGTCCCTCTCTGGGTTCCCACCCCACCTTCTAAAGGGAAAAGCACCAGGTTAAAGATGGATTCCAGTTCAGATGACATGATCACATGTCACTGTAAGACTCCAAGCATTCATTCCTCCCAGCCTGACTCACAGGAAGGCCTGCAAGCAAACAGAGCCATCCACAGTCAATTGTCCTGGTTGATGGGAGCCATCAAGATTCCAAACCACCATTAATGGCCCACACTTTGCATAGTTACAATAGGCCCTCAGAGTTATATTTCATATTTCTAGTTTCAGATACAAGAGTGATGCATTTATACAAATAGGATGACCACACTCAGATTATAAGCTTTGTAATGATACCTTGCAAGAGACCTTTTGCAAGAAGCATATCCCAGTTACATTATATTCACCCTCATTAGCATATTTTCATAAAATCATATAGAGTGCAAAGTCACACACACATTTCTTTGCTGTGAGAAGAACCACCAAAGAAAGCATGGGATGAAGAGGACAGCAAGAAAGGACATAGAAGACCAAGGATACAATGAAAAGACAGTCAACAGTAATTTATTGAGAAAAGGACTGGAACCCCAAGACTTATGAACCCATGCCATGGACCAGAAGGCATCTCTGACCCCTTGCAAATGGGAAAAAAGAAGTGAGAGGTGACATGACGTGAATATGTTAATGGAGAGGATGGGGAAAAGGAAATGAGGAGTGGGGGGTCATTACTAAAGAGGAGTAAAGTTTGTTGGTTTAACAGCATGGCTGCACATGCGTCATTTGGAGGAAGGTGGACTGGGGGAAGGGGGAAAAACCTGTGCCTGGCTTAGTTGCATTCAGCTCAGGACTGAAGGTGGTGGGGTGAGGGAGTAAAGATACCATGAGTCACCTTTACATTCTCACAATCCTTGGATTGGCAAGGACTGCTCTAAGTTACATCCAAGTGTCCATCCATTCTGGCAGCTGGAGATTACTAAGATAAAGAGACTCCCTAGCCATGTCCCTTTTCTCCTAGGAATGCCCTCTACACACTGTGGGTCAGAAGGGACTGGCGTGGAGCACAACACCAGCTCTACACTATCCAGGAATTCCCGTTTCTCAAAAAGAATCTGCAGATCTGCAGGTAGCCTGGCATTACAGGTTAACTCTTTGGCCCAAGCAGTCCCAAGATGCCATAGAGGATCTTTGGTTCTCCAAATCAAGCACAATATCACATATAAAAAATTGTGACTGTATCTATTAGTGCTAAGGAGATGACATTAGGGAACTGTTGTAATCCTGACTATAATACACAATGCATTATTCAAAACAGAAAAAAGTACTACAGCACTGGTCATTTTGTATTTACTTATTACAATAAAAAATAAAAACCAAATGTATTCAAATACCATAGATTAATTCACATCTTAATGTCACTGATTAGACAGATTAAATCCTCTCCCTTCCTATGGTTGGTACTGGAGTTAGTAGACAGCTATACAGATGGAATACATTAAGAACAAGTTAAAAGACCAACATGTGTATTCCCTCTCTGTCCCCAGTCATGTGAAAAATGAAGCAGAGGCTGCAGTGAGTAGCAGCTGAATGTGAAAGAACTGTCATGTGACATCCAGACATACACAAACTGTTCCATAAAACTAAGTGATAACAGGGAATGCTAAACAAATTCGTCATAAGCCATTTCTGCAAAACATTCCCCATTCTCTAGTTACTGCCAACCGTGGCACGTTAGCTGCACTGCCAATACATACTCAATAAAGGGGTGCCTCATTACAGGATTACTAACAAGGATACTGTATTTCTAAAGTAACCACGTGAGACATGACTGCTGACAGTGGAGGGAGGGAAAAAAACTAAAACACAGTCCATTAGAAAATGGATATCATCCTTTTCCTATTAATGTTGATGGGTGATTATAACTGAGCTTTTACTGAACTGTGAATAATTCATACAATACAATGGAATTGTGCATAGGATGTTGCTCTAAAGCACTTTTCAGAGGAACTATACTACACTAAACTACACTTCACTTCACTTAGAGATAATATAATCCGATATTCTGTGTTATTAAGGCTATGTCAACATTTGCATTATTTAATGTATCAGATTTTGCTAATATTACATAAAAAGCTATGTTAAAAGAATGTTATTTAGTTGCAAAGTCAAACACCTGAACATTAGGAAATTTCCGATTTAAAATTGCCTGTACAACTGTAGTTCTGCCCCAATGTGTGTCTACCCTATTCAGTGAATGAGGCAAAGGTTCTCTAGAAAAAGCAGTATGTGATAACTTAATTTAAAAAAAACCTATCATAATGCAGACTCACAAGTGAGGCCCTGGCTTGTTCGGGAAAGCGTGTCTGGTGCTGTCCCCTCAACTTTATACAGCTTCTCTAGCAGCTCCCAAGTGCTCCCAGGGCAGTATCTGCTGCAGCTACTGCAATGGCATGGACCCAATCTTAGAATATTCATGTTCAGTTATTTTGCCATGGTGCCAGATTTTCCCTGAGCCATACAAGCAAGAAACAGGAAATAGCAATTTTCAACAGCTTATATCTCAATAAAATCTGAATTGAATTTCATAGGATAAAGAAAAGGCACTCTCCTAGCCCAAAATCTTTTCCCCTGCCAAATTTCACAGGACGGCTATAAACAGTGGAGATATTAGAAAAGCTTGTCTCTCACTATTGCACTAGGCCAGCGGTGGGCACTACGACCCGGGGGCCGGAACAGGCCCTTGGGATGTTTTAATCCAGCCCTCGAGCTCCTGCCGAGTAGTGGGGCCCAGGGTTTGCCCCGCTCCGGTGCTCCAGCCAGGGAGTGGGGTCTGGGGTTTTCCTGCTCTGCGCGTACTGTAGCTCCATGCGGCTCCTGGAAGCAGTGGCATATCCCTCCCCCGGCTCCTACACGTAGGGGCAGCCAGGGGGCTCTGCACGCTGCCCCTGCCCCAAGCCCCACCCCCACAGCTCCCATTGGCTGGGAACTGATGTCAGTTGGAGCTGCAGGGGCGGTACCTAGGGACAGGACAACGTACAGAGCAGCCTGGCCGCACCTCTGCGTAGCAGCTGGAGGGGGAACATGGTGCTGTTTTCAGGAGCTGCTTGAAGTAAGCGCCGCCCAGAGCCTGCACCCCGACCCCCTGCCCCAGCCCTGATCCCTCTCCCACCATCTGAAACCCTCAGTCCCAGCCCGGAGCACACTCCTACACCCCAACCCCTCATACCCAGCCCCATCCAAGAGCCTGCACCCCCAGCCAGAGGCCTCACACCCGCCGCCCGCACCCCAATCCTCTGCCCCAGTCTGAAGCCCCCTCCTGCACCCTGAACTCCTCATTTCTGGCCCCACCCCAGAGCCCACACCCCCAGCCAGAGACCTCACACCCTCCTGCACCCCAACCCCCAATTTCATGAGCATTCATGGCCCGCCATACAATTTCCATACACAGATGTGGCCCTCAGGCCAAAAAGTTTGCCCACCCCTGCATTAGACAGTGTACATGTACACACACTATAAAGAAAGAAAGACAGTGCCTGCCCCAAACAGGTAATCTATACAAGTGACCAGATACAACAGGTGGCTAAAACAAACAAATGGGGGTGGGGGGAGAGGAGACAAGGTAAGCAGTGGAACAATAGTACTAAGCATAATAAATAGTTGAATGACTGGCCAGTTTTCTGCTGTTAAAATGATGTTTTTTTTAAAAAAATGCCACTTTCTAATCATTGGCAAAATTACAAGAAAAAGTATTTGTCATTTTCAGAGGTACTGACTCAACCTCACCTCTTGTCTAAAAAAATAAATAAATAAATTGTGGATTTTTTCCCCTCCCTGCCCTGTAGTTGTTTGGAGACCCTGCCTTCTTTGGTGCCTTCTACCTACTTACAGGTTTACTTTAAAAAAAAGAAAAAAAAAATCTACTGTTAGACTTGGTTCTGGATTTCCTTCTTAAATTACTTTCCTATCCTACATCCCATTTCAGTCCAGAACCAGCTCTTCTTTAGGTTCTTATTACATCACAGAACCGAAAACCCTCTGAAATGAATTAGGATCTCATAAGCAATTCTTCTAGCCATCTTGTTCTAGTTTATATAGTTTCACTTTCAGAAGTCTTCTCCTGGTGGTCAGAGTGCAGTGTTTTAACAGTCCAGCACAGGTAGTCTGGACTCAAAGGAGGAAAGAAGGAGGAAACAAATAGGTGTAGCTCAGAGGGTAAAACTGGAATTTTAGCTCCTATTTCAAGATGCATAAATTTTTAATGTAAATTCACTGCTGGAAGATAAAGGAAAGAATGAAAAAAAAAAACTTGAAATCCTATAAGGCATCACCCTTTTTGTATGAAATGTAGAGTGATACTGTCGGAGGTAGAACTGGTCCAGAAGGAGAAAAGAAAATGTCTAATGTCCTCCTTAGGCTTAAGGATTCCTAATATAGCAAAATTATAATACCTGTTGTTGCCTGAGCTGTTGAAGGAAGTTGTGCTGACTTCTGTACTACAAATTTGGAAGATTCTTTGACTCTAGAAGAAAATGTCCAGAAGGTCTGCCATTTAGATCAAGAATTTGTAGGTACTTTCAGAACAACTTTGTTTCCTCCCTGATGAAAGTGATTGACTGAGAAAACTGGTTGCTCAGTTTGGAAGAAAGCTTAAGAACTTTTTGAGTGGTTCCCCCCCACCCCAAATAATTTATTTATGCAAAATGCATTTACTGGCCACAACAACCACAAACCTTGACATTTATACCTACCTCGGCTTTAAGATCAGAAGAGGGTCGTGGTGCAATGAAGTTTGAGAACCCCTGAAATAGAGGCATGAGATACGATCCTTATGGTGAACTATGCTGTATAATCATTTCCGTATTTCAATACCGATGATGAAAATACGTCTATGCTAGGACTTTGGTGGTTACTGGGAAACTAGCTTTCAAATTTTGTTTCAACTGGACCAAAAAAATGCTTAGTAAAATGAACAAACAAGTGCACTTTCTTTGGAGAAGGAAGACAGGAGGAAAGAATAGGAGTGCCTACAGTGTTAGAAGTTCCCTGGATTTCTTCGTTCTGTTCTTTGCCATGATGATAAACAGGGCCAGTTCCAGGCACCAGCCTGGCAAGCAGGTGCTTGGGGTGGCCACTCCGGAAAGGGGCAGCAGGTCCAGCTATTCGGCGGCAATTCGGCGGATGGTCCCTTGCTCCCGCTTGGAGTGAAGGACCTTCCGCCGAATTGCCACCGCAGAGCGCGATTTTTTTTTTTTTGGGGCTGCTTGGGGCGGCCAAAACCCTGGAGCCGGCCCTGATGATAAAGCAAAGCTTTTATGCGAAGAGTTGCTGAAAAGATGGATTTTTAAGTAGTGTTTCAGACTTTTATAAATCTTCTGGGTGACTGTCACTATCCTTGGAATAAGAACAGGAAGACTTGTGGCACCTTAGAGACTAACAAATTTATTAGAGCATAAGCTTTCGTGGACTACAGCCCACTTCTTCGGATGCATAGTGGGCTGTAGTCCTCCTGTTCTTTTTGCAGATACAGACTAACACGGCTGCTACTCTGAAACCTATCCTTGGAATGGAAGCTCTGGCTGAATGGTATAACTCTTCAGGTAAGGTGATGGACATGAAAAAACAGCAGCAATATGACAATAGGAAAATTTGAAAGGAATGATTTGAAGAACACAAAAAGGCTCATGTGTAACTTTTTCCTTCCTTGTATGAAACCAAACCTTGCACTATGACTGTGACTTGAATTTCAATTCTTGCCCCCATAACTCCTTTGCTGTTTTCCTTGTTTTATTAGAACCATCTGGGAGATCCTCCCCTTTTAGTTTCTTAGGTTTTTTAATGTGGCAACTGCAGTTTATCATCTGTTTAAAAACCTTTGTTTTAAAGTCCTTAAGACATAAGGCCTTTTACAGGCTAAAAAATATTGATTCTGGAGATAAAGAAACCACAACAGATCGTGTCTTAGAGAGTAAGGGAAAATATTTGTTACAGAACTACTTTTTAAATAAAGGAAAGATTCCAGGATGTTTTAGAACACATGAAAATTACTACCAATCCTATATTTTTTTCTGAAATACAAAATTACCATTCACTGAAGCACTGAAAGTTGTTAATGCAGAACAATTTCAAGATCACAGCTACCATGGAGATAGAGACAACAGAAGTGCACAGAGGTATCACTGCAGCATCTCTGTACACAAAGGTGAAAAATGGAAGTAGTATGAAAAAGGAAAAGAGAACATTAAAATAGTATGTATCGAAATGTTATATAACTTAGATAATTTTTTCACATCTTAGCTATAAGGCCGAGAAGCGATATTACTTGCAATGGAAGTTCCAGGATGTGCTCTAAAGTGAGATACAATATTTATAACTTCTCAAATACAAAGTTAAATTGCACCTTTTTCATTTTTCCTTATTTTTAATATTACTTTAAGTATCTCAGATGTTCTATTTAATCATTTTGAAATTCTGTCCTGATCCACCTGTAATTCCTGGACAGAAAGTGCATATACAATTATGTCTTCTTAGACCTTTTAAGGAAGGGTTCACATGGAAGTACATCTCACACATACCAAAAGGTCTCAAAATCTAAACCCATTCACCAATAAAGAAAGCCACACATTTACCTGGCAATTCTAATTTGACTCTTTCTTCTACTGCTTCTGCATCTCCCTTCTTTGCTCCACATCTTCTCTGCATGTAAAATGAGACTTACAAATCACATTTTTGTGCATTTTGTCACAAGGTGGCAACTTCTCCCCTTGATAATAATAATAATAATAAAATAATAATTGCTACCTCTTAGATAGCACTTTTCATCTTTAGATCACAAAGCCTTTTACAAAAGGAGGGCAGTATCATTATCCCCATTTAATTGATGGGAAAACTGAGGGACAGGGTGGGAAATGATTTTCACAAGATCACCCAAGTACACCAGCAGCAGAGCTGGAGATGAACCCAGGCCTCCTGAGCCCTAATCACTAGAAGTCACCACTGCGGCTGAGTTGCGGACAAGCTATGAAAAATCGCAGAAAAGTAATAATGGACCTTATTTGCGGTAATAAGGTCCATTATTACTTTTTTGTGACTTTCTGCTGTCAGTTGCGTGGGGCTGAGAGTGGGAGTCTGGGGCTGACACCGGGGGCTGCTGCTGTCAGCCCCGCACATGGCTGCAAAACTGCAGCGGAAGCCTAATATTGCAGGATCTGCAATTTTTGCAATATTGTGAATTAAGTAGGGAGTTACTTATATGATCACAGTGTGCAATATGGTTGAAGATTTCCTCTTCCAATCCATTTTTGAAGGGACAGTTGTAGAGCTATGGTCAAGAATAATATGAGCTGACTTTCTGGAGGCTGAGGGAGAAGAGAATCTCACTTTGCCCTTTTCCAAGGGTATGTCAAGAATTTCAGAACAAGAAAATGAAGACTTGAGACAGATGAAATATTTAAGTTCTAGCTACCTGAGAGACTACCTTAGGTGCTAGCACAACATCTGAGATGAGTTAGGGTGCTCTCAAAAAACTACAAACTGAATATCTGGCAAGGTGTTCTTGGGTTAAGAGTCCTTGGCTTTAGAATTTCTTGCCTATATCTCTAGAGTCTGAGGCCAGGTCTGTACTACAGACTTATATTGGCATAACTACATTGCTCATGGATGTGAAAAATACACATCCCTGAGGTACGTAGTTATTCTGACCTAACCCCTGGTGTAGACAGCACTATGTCGGCAGGAGAGCTTCTCCCATCAATGTAGCTACTGCCTCTCATGCAGATGGATTAATTAAGCTGATGGGTGAAGCTTTCCTGTTGGCATAGGACCATCTTAATTTAAGCAGCGCAGTGGCACCAATGCAGCATTTTAAGTGTAGACCTGCCCTGAGTCCGTTAACTTTAATGAATAAACTAAAGGTATTTTCCCCCCATTAACCCCTCACCCCAAACCAAACCTACTCATCATGAGCAAACAGAATTTTGCAAGGTTGATCTTAAAGGTGACCTCCAAAGAGGTAGGAGGAAAAACAGTGGCCTTATGCCTTTTTAAATTTTATACACCCACCCATACAGGTCTGAAAGGGTTAAACAAGACTAAACCAAATTTAGTTGTGTTTTTACATTAAAAATTCAGGTCTGCCGTGGAAAACTCTACTGGAGAAGACCTAGAGAATTAATTAAATAACATCACAGGGGAGATTAAAAGTTGAGCAATTGAGCTGGCAAGGGATTTTTAGTATGACTGTTTAAAACTCTGTTTTTGTTAATACCTATTATTTCACTGCCTGATATTTTGGATAAGACTTTTTTTTAATAGATGCAATACAACCTTCAATAAAGGACTGAGAGCTCACAATAAATACCCTTAACATTTCACTGAGCTCCTCCGCAAAACCAGGAGATACCACACTTGACACTTTTCTGATATTTTTTCATAGAATCATAGAATATCAGGGTTGGAAGGGACCTCAGAAGGTCATCTAGTCCAACCCCCTGTTCAAAGCAGGACCAATTCCCAACTAAATCATCACAGCCAGGGCTTTGTCAAGCCTGACCTTAAAAACCTCTAAGGAAGGAGATTCCACCACCTCCCTAGGTAACCCATTCCAGTGCTTCACCACCCTCCTAGTGAAAAACTTTTTCCTACTATCCAACCTAAACCTCCCCCACAGTACTGTGTCCAGTTTTGGGCCTCACACTACAAGGATGTGGAAAAATTGGAAAGAGTCCAGTGGAGGGCAACAAAAATTATTAGGGGGCTGGAACACACGACTTATGAGGAGAGGCTGAGGGAACTGGGATTGTTTAGTCTGCAGAAGAGAAGAATGAGGGGGGATTTGATTGCTGCTTTCAACTACCTGAAAGGGGGTTCCAAGGAGGATGAATCTAGACTGTTCTCAGTGGTAGCAGATGACAGAACAAGGAGTAATGGTCTCAAGTTGCAGTGGGGGAGAAAAAGCAGCAGTAAAAAACAAAACAAAAACCTAAAGCAAAATAAACCACCTTTTCAGACCTTCTTTATATGTCATACAGAAGCAACACAGGGCATAACATCAGTTTTTAAAAAATCCTGTGCACATCCCTTCAAGGACTTGAACTAATTCTCTAGTACACTGAGAATATCAACACATATCTTTGAAAGATGGCTTATGAACATGTGTTTACAAACAAGGGGAGAGTCAAGCCTTGGAACACAAGAAAGCCATCAGAAACTAAAATTCGATGTAGTACAATCGATCCAGAAATTAATCTAAAGTTGATTCAGTGTATTGTGCTTGCTTCAGAAAACTAACTGTACTACATAAATTCAGCTTAGATAGCATGCTGAACAATGTTTGGTGTAGTAAAAGCAAATTTCACGTTGCTATGAATGTGTTTTTCTTGTCCTTGAATTGTTAACGACTGATATCCTGGTTTCAACTCTACAGACAAAATGGTATGTAAAACTGCACTTTTATTCAAGACATAACACCATTGCTGTATCTCAAACAAGTCTGTGGTTGACTCTTGCTATTGTACAATGACTGTCAGTTTCAAATACCCCTACTGACATGAACAAACATTCATGAATGTATGACAAAGGTTATCATAAAATCCCTTTGAACTGCTATATTCAGGGAAATTGGCAGACATGAATGCATGCCCCAGCATTCTCATTGTGAAATCTGCTCACACACAAATATTGCAGAATGAATCTTTTGTGAGAAGAAGGACCAATATTGCCATGAACTTGCTGAACAAAATAACACCACACTCAAAAACAAGTGGGCAGCTCACCAACATTACTAGAGTATACCTGAAAGAATTTACTCAAATCCAAGTCAACCAATAGACACGTATGCTAATTTATACATAAAAGTTTATAGATTACAAAAAATGTGCTGTTGGTAAGCTACTAGGCACCATATGAAGCAAATTATCACTTTCTGCTCTACGTTACTTTCAAGGTAATCATAGAGATTGTTCTACTATGCAACATGTGCACTAATAGGAAATGTCTTTCAATTACACTATATACAATTTACCACTTTATTGTTTTCTGGTTTTGAATTTAGAATCCATGTCTGTTTCTCTCATGTCTGATCACAGACAAGTATGTGCGCTACCAACATTCAGGATATCTATCACGTCATATCCCAGAGAGTTGGTGGACTTTTTAGTTGACCCTTAAAGAAACTATGTCAAGGAGTTCAGGTTCAACATTCAGGTTATGCAAAACTATTAATAGAAAATCCTTCATGAATATTTTAGCATCAATGTAAACATGGGCTTTGGGATTTAAACACTCACTCCCACTGCAGTGTCAGAAACTCACATTAGTCTATTCATTGTGTTTGGGAGAACTAAAAAAAATGAAACTGATTATAAAGAAACCAGACAAGTTCTGATAACATTTGCACTTCACTCAGTTTGGGTAAGTAAAAAAAAAAAAAAAAAAAAACAAATATACATACATATGGGGTGAGAAGTGAATGTGATTTAAAATCTTCCAGTTTTCACACTGTAAGGTGTTAATAGCAGCACAGTGTAAGAAGCTGGCATTGTTGTCCTATGAACCCACTCTTTTAACTAAGTCCATCCTGCTGAAAGAAACAGGAGTCTTGCCAACTCACTACTCCAAGTGTGGCTCATTAAAACTTCATAGTGGATATAAGAGATATGAAAGTAACCCCTCTACCAAGAAGAATCTTGGATCTGAGGCAGACAGGATCTGACCTGAGTTACAAATCCTATGACTGGCTAAACCTGGAAGAATTCCGTTGAACTGTGTTTACATTCATTTCTCTGTTTATGACATCCAAAAAAACCCTATATTACCATCCCTCCCCCAAAATCTCAACAGGAAATGCCAGATTTAAGATTGCCTGTGCTGCTCAAATTTAGACAAAGATTTTAAAATACCTTATATGTCCATTAAATACAAGGCTGCCATTTTCTCTAACTTTTCGATCAGGCTTCATTTCTAAGTAAGATAGTATAGAAACAATTCTCCAGTAGGTGTGTTGGCAGGAAGGGCATGGAACAGCACACGAGCATTTTCCATCCAGAAGACTAGTACAATGTTCGACCCAGAATCCTTCTCAATTTGACAATTGCTTTTTTATTTTTTCCTTTTTAGAACAGGAATACACAAAAGGGATGAAAGTAACATGGTTGAGGCAATATAGTAGGCTTGTATTCAAGCATTTAATATAGTGCTGTGTCAAAATCTCACAATCTAATAAAGGTGAAAGACCATGAACAATAAGGGTAATGACAGCAAAGTACTGGATTTGGGAAATGGAAGATAGCTGAGTACTTCAGCCACTGTTGTTAGGCCTGATCATATTCCATACTAAAGGACGTTAAAAATGACCATAGTTATAGAAGTTGGAAGTGGTGTGAGGACAAAAAATACAATGAAATCTAGAGGACAAGAAGGTAGTAGAAAATAAAATTAGGATTCAGCTCTAAAAAAATGCAAATGTCAGGGGAATAAAAATGGTAGGAGAAACCTGGAAAGTAGTAATACAGAAATAGGCTTAAGGATGATACTGAACAAATTAGACATGAGTTTTGTCAGGAGACTTTAACACCAAAAAAGCCAATGCAATTTTGGGCTCCTTGTATATACGCATTATATTGTATGGCTTTGTTGTGATGTTATCTGGAATGCTGGATTCAGTTCAGAACACTTCATTACCAAACACTGGAGTGAGTTCAGAAAACAACAACAAAAATAAGTAGGGAGCAGGAGGAACTGAGTTAATAGGAAATGTAGAAGAGCTAAATATGTATAGCTAGGCTAATTTATAACTAAGGGAAGACGCAACAGACTATGAATAGTTGAAGTGTGTGCAAAACATGAGAAAGAGGAATTATTTAGAATGCCACATGAGGGATTTAAAATAGAAGTAATGGGATGAAATGAAGAAAAGGAAACTTGAAGATGAATAAAATATACTAAGAAAAAAATCTTCCCAATGGTTTTACTTAACTTCTTAATAAATAATGCCACTACTGTAACAGTCAGCACAGGTAACAATTTTCTCTTATCTGTTATCTATTGCTAGAATAAGCAGCAGTGTTTATTCATTCTAACACTACCTCCACCGAAACACCAAGTCTAATGAATGGAAAAACTACAGCTGTGGTAGGATGAAGTCCTTAAGGCACACTATAGAAGAAACTCTGAAATCCCTTTCTCCTCATTAAACTAGGAAATGGCATACAATATTTTAATACAAATGCAACGTCATCAGTATGATTGAAGTAGATTAATAAGACAAATGACTATGGCTTCCTTTTTCAAATCCAACATTCCCATTTCCCATCTTCATGTCAGATGCTCAATTTGCCGATTCACTTAAGCTAGAATTATACTTTTCAGCATTGGTCGCATTGAATTATTTAATACAGAAAATTGACTCAACTTTAAACACAAAACATTACATCAAAACCAGTAAATACCAGTAAGGAGGTTTCAGGGGTTATAGACATGTGGTTAACTGGATTATTGGACAGAGTTGGAAAATTCCAGTTGTGTCACACAGGATTCTTTCCACAGCAATGTTGAGATGAAGAAATCTTATTTCAACAAAAACTGCTTCTGATAGCAAGCAAAACAATCACAATTTAAAAATACAAAAGGAAAAATGTAAAGCTATCTACCTATGCATTAATCTCATCTTGACAAGCAAACAGTTGGAGCTGCCATGAGGTCAGAATCTTAAAAGGGACGTTTATCAAGTCAACTTTACTGTTTAATACCATTTTTTTCTGTAAAAGCTTAAGACTAATAGCAATATTTCCATACATTTTAAAATATTGGACACAAATTTTTCCAGCAGGTAAACATTCACCTGCAGTGTTTGCAACTGAAAGATTGCAGCACTGCATGAGGGCATAAGAACATGAAACTAGAATGCAATTGACTATCTATTTTCATTGTTCAGGTGGAGAGAAATATAAAGTAAATAATAAACAATGAAAGAAATTCAACTTTTAAAGTTATTAAAAAGTTATTAAAAAGTTTTATGCAGTGTAGTAATTGCGTTGGTCCCAGGACATTAGCGACACAAGGTGGGTGAGATAATATCTTTTATTAGACCAACTTCTACCGGGTATTGGTGAGACAGACAAGCTTTCAATCTTACACCGAGCTCTTCTTCGGGTCTGGGAAATGTACTCAGAATGTCATAGCTAATACAAGGTGAAACAGATTGTTTAGCGTAAGTAATTAACACATATATCAAGGGACCATTCAAGTGAAGAGACCCAATAATACCTCTCCAGTCATCAGGGAGTAAGAGGGAAAAAAAAGCTGGGAGGAGAGTTAAGCGGGTTATAGATTGTTGTAATAAGCCAACTATCTATAACCCATTTACCCCCCCTACAGTTCTTCCTCTCCATCTTTCCCCCCTATGCCTGGAGAGGTGTTAACCGACCACTTCACCTTGAAAAGTTTTAAGATTTTGTTTGTAACAGATAATGAAATTTGTTTTCATAGTTATGATTTTTAACATGAAAGTGACCCTTTATTGGAACAAGGATTTTTCACTTGAATCCTACTCTACTGATACAATAATCTAGTTACATTCGTGAACTATTAATGTTTGTGACCCCAGACGATTGGTCTATCCACCCAAACAGGTGAAAAAAGTATGAAGAGTTTTCCTGATCGGAGGATTCAGTTTAAAAATATATCAATTAGATCTTTTCAAGCTTTAAAAATTATTTAAATCACATCATCTAGCTGCGGGAGGGGCGGGGGGGGGGGAGGGGAAGATGAATGGTGGCAGAACCTAAACTGTTTCTCTTACATCGGGACAGACATTACTTCACAAAATTTAGTCTGTACCTACGACTGCATATGAATGAGGCTTTTCAGGCAATTGAAAGCACCAAACCATCATGTCAGAGATTCACTCAGCCCTGGTTCTTAATTTTCTGTCTTCTCTAAATTCTGGACTTTCATGAGGGGAATGGAGAGTAAAGGTATTAAAGAAATTAGCCTTTTCATTAAAGCAGAAAAAAAATTCCTTAACATTCTATGGTTAACTAGCACACTGGGTTGATTTTTCCAGTATTGGTTTATTCCTTATATTAACAAGCCTTCCCAAACCAGGCTGTAGGTTTAGCCTTGAATTCTGCATAAGCGCCTTGGTTAAAAATTCCCTAATAAAAAATTGAACCAAGCACTTAACATTTCAATAAAGTACCGTATATACTCGTTCATAAGCCGAATTTTTTTAGTAAAAAAGGGAAGCATCAGAGAAGGGGGTCGGCTTATGAATGGGTATAGGGAGGGAGAGGTGGGGAGACAGCTCCTCCCCCCAAGAGAGGGGGCAAGGAGAGGCAGCAGAGACAGAAGGGAAGAGGCGGGACCAGAGTCTCTCCACTTCTGGCCACCGTGCTCTCCCTCCAGCCTCCAAAGCAGCTGCAGCTCCGGGGCTGGCAGGCTGTGGCCGCGCTGCGCCGCCTGGCCCGCCGGAGCAGGCTGTGGCCGCGCCGCCCAGCCAGCCGGAGCAGCTCCAACCTGGCCAGAGACATCCTCCCCTGGCCCACCCCAGCTAAGATGGGAAGGGATGGGATGGGGAGAGTGTGGGGGTCCAGGGCTAGGGGTGGGGTCATGTGGGGAGTGGTCACAGGGGTTACTCCCCTGACCTCCAACCCCCCCCCCCCCCAAATATCCCCACCAGTTGCTGTCCTGGCCCATCAGGGTAAGCCACTGGTGGGCCGGGACATTTTGTTTACTTAGGTTTACTTCCGTGCCTGTGGACCCTCGAGGTCGAGGTAAACAAACCATCTTGGCCCGCCAGCGGCTTATCCTGATGGCCCGGGAGCCAAAGTTTGTCGACCCCTGAATTATAGGGTCGGCTTATGAATGAGTCATAAAAAGTTTCCATTTTTACTTATTCATCTTGGGGGGGGTCGGCTTATAAATGAACCGACTTATGATCGAGCAGAAGTCCTTATACCAGTGAAAGAAATAGAACTTTGCTGACATTTCTGTACCAGGCATTTCAGTGACACACGGGATTCAGGAGGTGATTCAGGAATCAGGCTCTTCCCCTCTGAAATGGGAAAGGGGTCAGAAATTCTCCTCCTCGTGTTTTCCCATCACTCAGCCATCACAGTGTAATGTTGTATTGCCTGAAGCAACTGTCATTTCCCAAAGCAACTGTCATGTCTTGTAACCAAAAAATTCATCCATGCAGATGAATGGACCACAAAGGAGATTCTGGTTAATAATTTAGTGTATTCCAGCCTTTCAAATAAATGAGAAAGAAAAATTTTTTTCCAAACAATCTCCTGCTACAAACAGGTGGAGCTTTAAGTGTTTCTGGCAGCCACGTGGATCAAGCTGTAACTGAGCCTGCAGCCCTGACCTGCTGGGGCCGGGGGAGGGGCACCTATCCCGAAGGCCCAGCGCTCCTGCGGTGGGGAAAAGCGCCTCTCCCTCCCAACCCAGGTGCTGCTGCGGGGAGAGAGCACTGGCGGGAGTCCTCTCTCCCCGCCATAGCCCCGGAGCACCCTCTTGCACCCCAAATTCCTTGTCCCCAACCCCACCCCAGAACCTGCACCCCCAGCCGGACCCCCCATACGCCTGCCCCCCAACCAAGCCCTGAGCCCCCTCCGACATGCCAACCCCTCGATCCCACCCCCACCACATGAATTTTGTTATGTGCTCCAATATGATGTGTCACACATCACCTCCATATTGGTGCACATAAACAAAATTCATTCTGCACATGGGTGGGAAAAATTAGAGGGAACACTGATACTCAACTGTGAATTTCCCACTTGTATTTGATTGCAGAATGTCTGCTGAGTGAGGTCGCAAGTACATTCTGTGACCCAGGAAGACAAGCGGTGGACAGATGATGTGGTGATTGATGCACCAATTCCAGAGACTGACTGCTTCTACGCGTACAGTGGCTGATCTCATTCCCCCAATTCGTTGATTTAGAAAACAGTGGTGATGATGTCTGACATGATGAGAATGTAATGGGAACTAATAAACCAAAGAAATGAGCGGCATACTTGCCTTAAAACTCAGAGTTCCAGGACATTTATATGCATCCTGGATTCTCGGGGAGACTACATGCCCTGTGTCAATTGATCGTCCACGTGGTTTCCCCACCCCATCAGAGATGCATTAGTGATGACTATCTTATCTAGGGACTAGGGAAGGAAGGGAACCCACATGCATACGTGATGTGGGTCTGTCCACCACTGGAGGGATGACAGTACTTTGGCAGGGACTGTCAGCATGAAATCGATGGAGTGACTGCCAGGTGAGTAAATGGATTGGAGCCACGTCTGAAGGCAGCAAAGGTGGAGGTGTGTGAAAGGGGTCATGTATGTACACGAAGTCATGTGGCCCTAGAGGGACAGGCAAGTCCTGGCTGGTACATGAGGATTGCTCATGATATGGCTTATGACATCGCTCATTGCCTGGAACCTGTCTTTCGGCAAGTAGGCCTGTGCTGTGACCAAACTAATCTTAATCCCTATGAGGTCCAGAGTTAGTGTGGGGTCTATGATCGATTTCTTGATGTTGACACTGACTCCAAGAGATGAAAGGAGGTTGAGCAACATGGAGGTTGAGCATCTTGCTTGGACTGTGTGGCTAGATCCCTGTTGTCAAGATAAGGAAACACAAGGACCCCATAATGTCTGACATCATAGGCGCCGACTCTGTGGGTGCTCCGGGGAAAAATTAGTGGGTGCACCCACTGGCAGCTAAGCTCCCCTAATTCCCTGTCTCACCTCAGATGGGAATTCACGGAAAAGGAAGTCTTCAGTAGTGTTCTGCACCTCCCTCGGTAAACAAAAAGAATGAAGCCAAGACTCCCTATGCATAACTATGGCCATAGCCATGGCCCAGAAAGAGGTATCTGCTGCTTCCACCAATTGGAGGGCTGTCCTGGCTACTAGTCTCCCTTTCTCAATGAGCGCTTGAAAACAAGCCTGATTATGTGGTGGTAGTCTATCAGTAAAGTCCTCAAACATACTGTAATTCAGGAAATCATATTTGGCTAATAATGCCTGATTGTTTGTGATCCTAAATTGAAAGCTAGACAAGGAAAACACCTTGCACCTGCCCTCCTCATAGGCTGGTGTCGATTGAGGGTGATGTTCTTGTTTGGTTCATTCAGTCACCGCCTGGACAACCGGGGAGTTTGGAGGAGGGTGAGAAAACAGGAACTCAGATCCCTTGGCAGGAACACAGTAATATTTTTTGGTCCCATTGGGGGTAGCCATGCATGTGGCACGGGTGTGCTGTACTGTCCTGGCAGGGTCCAGGATAACGTCGTAAATTGGCAGTGCAATTTTGGCCAGTGCGAAGGTGTGAAGGATATTCAGTGGCTTATGCTAGGTATCCTAGATCTCTTCCAGGGGAATCTGGAGATCTCCCATGAATCTCCACAATAGTTCTTGAAATTGGTTGAAGTCATCCAGAGGACCAGGGGATGCTGCAGTCACCACTTTGTCCAGAGATGAAGAGGGAAATCTTGCAGGTTCTGGCAGCACTGCTGGGACTGGACTAAGGGGTTCTTCCTCTACCAGTGGATCCGAGCGCCTGCTAGCAGGAATTTTTTTAGAGGGAAGGCAGATGAAGGTTCTCTTGCGGACCAATCCAGTTCCAAGGGGAGGATACTGGGACCAGGGTCTCCCCATATGACCAATAGGTCAGAGCCAAGGGAGGTTGTTGTGACCTCCACAGCATGGGGTACCAATGACTCCAAGGTGGATGCTGCCATGGACGTGGTGGTCTCTGTGAAGGCACATAGGGATGAAAGGACATGGCCAGTTCCTCTCCTGATTCTGATTCGTCGGAGGAGGAGAAAGTGGACTCTGGTTCAACTGGTGGTACAGTCAGAACCGTTGGAAGCGTGTACTGTAGACCAATGGAGCGGCTGGTGAAGGGTCCTGTATCAGGGATAGATCCTGTGGTGGAGAAATAATCTCTCTAGAGGTGGAGTGGCCTGACGAACAGGGGACTCCAGGTATGGTAAGGCAAGCATGCTGGGACTCGAGTATGGTTCCGGTTCTCCCCAGTGTCAGTGGCAGCTTCTCTTTGCCTGGTATTGATGCCAGTGTTGTGGATTTTCCTAGAATGGGAGGATCCCGCGTCTCTTGAGGTGCCAGCGATGACTCCACCTGTGGACTGGAGCTTGGAGCCACTGGATCCAATTGTTTGCAGGATTTCTTCTTGTGCCTACAAGTCTTAGTGTGAACTCCATCCCCAGAGCTCGAAGTCGTGGAAGGGGCAACCACTTTTATTTTACTTTTGAGGAACACTTAGTCCCATGCTTATGTGTATGCTTCCTTGCCACCTGACTAGGCCCCGCCATTGGGTCCATGAGGGTGGTTCCACTGACACCAGATTTGGATGTGGTAGCAGGAGGCATGGTCCTCGCTGATTCATGCCAATGTACTGGGGTGGGGGAGGGTGGGGGGGGGAAAGAGAGGGGAGTGTTCCCCGGCATGGGTCCAAATGAGGCCTCATGGCAAGTTCCATGAAGTGCTTCCAGAGGCAGAGATACCAGCCTTCTGATGTGTGACTGGGAAAGACTGGCAAATACTGCACCTGCATGTGATTTGAGCTTCTCCCAAGCAGTGGAGGCAGTGTTGTTGTTTGTCACTAACCAAGAAGAAGCATGGGCAAGATGCGCAGAGTTTGAAGTCGTGTGTGTGTGTGTGTGTGTGTGTGTGTGTAGAAAAAACATCCCTCAAATCTATGTAAATTAATTGCTAAAACTACAAGAAAAACTACAAGAAACTGGTAAAAACTACTAAATAAACCTAAAACTATGTATAACTTATTTAAAAGTGTGTCAGAGACCAGGACACTGGAAGTTCCGACCCAGACGATGTGGCAATGGGAAGGAGCAGGAGATGTGTTCGGTCCACCCTGCCCTTTATCACCTCAAATGGAAGTATGAGGCAAGCCACGGAGAATGCGCAGACCAATAGATACTACTTTCAATTTTTCAGACTCCAGGTGCACGATGCACATGTGTAATCTCTTAGTGGAATACAACAGGAATCATCACTCGAACATGAAGACAGAGTATCAACATAAAGTATAGTTTAACTACACTTGAGACTGATTTCTTTGTGCAATGACCAAATAAAAATGCAGCTTGGAAATGGTCAAGGATACTGATGTGCCAGAAGCCACTTTCTTAAACATTTTTACTCCTGGGGGAATTCTGTGCCACTGTGTGCTCACATAATTAATGGGCCGCACACATTTTTGAGCAGAAAAAAGCATCTGCTGGAAAGCTGCTGCAGTTCCACCTTTTGCCCACCAGAGGGTGCTGTTGTGATAGAACAGAGCAGCAGCTCCTGGCCAGCTAGGGAAGAGAAAGCCTTTCTTCTTCACAGTGCCTATCGGGCCAGGTCAGGAGACAGGAGCTAGGGGGAGACAGATAGCCTGGGGCTACTGGGGGGTCAGCAAGGGGCTCATAAGGGCTAGTGCGGGAGGCCAGACTGGGGCAGGGGATGAATGGGAGTGCAGGTGCAGGGCCACAGGGGGGAAGGGAGGTGTGGGGCCACATAGGGATGGGGGAGGGGTGCAGGGCCACATGTGGATCGAGTGCATGGACACACAGGGGTGCAGGGACACATGGGGACAGGGTCAGATGTGCCTGACTGAATGGGAGAGACTAGGGGTCAGTCAGGGTCTGCATTGGAGAAGCTCCCTAACAATCCCTTCCCATCCCTCCAAAATCCCTCCATACTTTTCCCACCCATACCCAACAACCCTATATGTTAACATCCAGGCTCCTTCCCAGCAGTTATTTCCCTCTCCCTCAGCTCCTCCATTACCCCCGACTCCCCCAAGCCTTTGCCCTGCTTCTGAGGGGTACGGGAAATACGGCTCTGTATTGTAGTTAAAAATAATTATTACTATGCCTAGTAAGAAATCTATTTGTCAAAAAAAAGTTCCTGAATCTTTTTTGTTGTCAGTATTGTTGCAGACATACTTGCTGACAGGTATTTTGAAATAAATGACCAAAAATAATTGAAACTAGTGTGATTATATTGTGTTATTTTGACAAATAAAATATGCAGAATTTTGCAGAATTTGAAAATATAGTGTGTAGAATTTTTAATTTTTTGGTGCACAACTCCCCCAGAAGTACATTTTGCTCTGAAAGGGAAGGTCATAGATAGAGCAACAGTGAGTCACAGCAAAATTAGTGGGGTTTTTTGTTTTGTTTTTGAAGGAGGTAGGCAATGACAGATTTTAAAACAGTTGTGGAAGATACAAAAAGCAAATAAAATTATTGACAATGATAGTAACAAAGAAGACGACAATGGCAGGGGGAAAGACGACGGGAATGGAAACCACCAACAAAAACTGACAGAGAGAAGGGGGGAAAAGAGAGCATTTAGTTTTATTATGGTAGAAAATATTGATCAGGAAGAGCAGAAGGAGGAAACATAAGGTAAGGCAACTTTGCACTGAAGGATCAAATTAATCAAACTCAGCTGGCTAAAGATGGGAAATAAGGGTGAACTAGGCTGATATGGAACAGGGAGCAAAGATCAGCACATTTGGAAGTGAGAGAGAAATAGAGAATAGACTCTCCCTATAGAATATCTGACAAGACTTCTGGATCTCAGTGTGGAAACCTGGAAGCTAGACATGCACCATTTTTTTTTCCAAAGTACTAACTTGTGCATTCATGGGACTATAGCTGGCTTGTATGTTAAAGGGAACTTGAAGAGTAGGAAGCAGTGTTTCTGTTAATGGAGGCAAAGGGATAGCTCAGTGGTTTGAGCATTGGCCTGCTAAACCCAGGGTTGTGAGCTCAATCCTTGAGAGGACCATTTAGGGAACTGGGGTAAAAATCTGTCTGGGGATTGGTCCTGCTTTGAGCAGGGGGTTGGACTAGATGACCTCCTGAGGTCCCTTCCAACCCTGATATTCTATGATTCTATGAAATTGGTTAAGAGAAGAGATCAGAACAGATATACAGGTGTAAATACAAGGTCATGAGAGGGAAGAGTCAGCAACAGGTCAATTTTGAATGTGTATGTTTTGTTTCCTCTTCAAAACGAATACGTAATAGCTTTTACAATTCTTCACCCAACCCCCAAAAAGACAATGTTAGCTTAGCAGAGCACTAATGAGGTACCCTGCAATAAACCCACGTGGCATTTTCAGTGGAGACGGGGGAAAAATATTTGGAAAGGCAACAAATTTCAGTTATACAAGACAATGAGAAGGTTGGAGAGGAAGAATGATTATAATGAACAAGTAAAATATCAATTTCTTTTCTTCTGATTTACAATAATGAAATACTTTAGAAATGAGATTTCTGTTGTTCATTTCTGAAGGTGTCAGCAATTCAGAGATCTGTCTCAATGTACCCTAATCTGGTAGAATGGTGAGTCTTTGAAAAGAGTTAGAGTGCCCTCCCCTTCTGACCTGCAAGGCCTTCAGATCAGTGACTAGCTGCACTCAGGGCCGGCTCTGGCTTTTTTGCCGCCCAAGGCAAAAAAGCCTCCCGCCGCCCCCCCTCCCCCAGCGTGGCACGGGAGGGCACCAAGCCCAGCCGAGGGCTGCTCTCCCCGACTGGCCGGAGCGCCGGGGGGAGGGTGGCGAGCCGGCCGGGGCTTTGCTCTCCCCGGTGGCGAGCCCGGCTCCGCTCTCCCCGGCGGCCAGAGCTCCGGGGGGGAGGGCGGCGAGCCTGGCCGGGGCTTCGCTCTCCCCAGCGGCCGCAGCCGGAGTGCCACGCCGTCCTCCTCCAGGTGCCGCCCCAAGCACAAGCTTGGTGGGCTCGTGCCTGGAGCTGGCCCTGGCTGCACTGAAACAGCATGAGGCTAGTATCATGTATAGAGATGCTATTCTCAGCCTACTAGTATTTAGATGTATACTGGTGGCATAGTGGGAAGCATAGTGTTGCAGCTGTTCTACAGCAGTACTTAATAAATTCCAACATATATCAGGTCAGGTGACTGTCACTGCAACATCCTTTGGACTAAACATCCCCAAATAAGGAAAAATGTCCTACAACTAAATTCATGACATATTCTGCTTGTACACAGAGAAGCAAAACTTTCCAAATCCAAAATTATTCCTCTTTATCTCCCTTGACCCTTTAAGTCAGAGGTGGGCAAACTCTGGCCTGCGGGCCACATCCGGCCCGCGGGACCGTCCTGCCTGGCCCTTGAGCTCCGGGTCCGGGAGGCTAACCCCCAGCCCCTCCCCCGCTGTCCCCCCTTCCCCGCAGGCAGCACTCTGGGCGGCGGAGCGGCGTACTCCTGCCGAGCAGCACGTCTAGCTCTGGCCAGGCGGCATGGCTGCCAGACATGCTGCTCTGAGCGGCATGGTAAGGAGGCTGGGGGGTTGGATAAGGGGCGAGGGTCCCTGGGGGCAGTCAGGGAACAGGGGGCAGTTGGATGGGGCAGAGGTTCTGGGTGGGGGGTGATCAGGGGACGGGGAACAGGGGGGATAGGTGTGAGGGTCCCGGGGGACCTGTCAGGGGGCGGGGCAGTCAGGGGACAGGGAGCAGGGGGGGTTGGATGGGGCAGAGGTTCTGGAGGGGGCGGTCGGGGACAGGGAGCACGGGGAGTTGGATGGGGGAGGGTGCCGGGGGGGAGGGTTGGTCAGGGAACAAGGAGCGGGGAGGTTGGATGGGTTGGCCATTCTGAGGGGGGCGGGAAGTGGGAGGGGGCCGTACTGTTTGGGGAGGCACAGCCTTCCCTACCCAGCCCTCCATACAGTTTTGCAACCCCAATGTGGCCCTCGGGCCAAAAAGTTTGCCCACCCCTGCTTTAAACAGTGCTATGCTTGAGTATAAAAGGTATGATACCCCAGAAATTGAAATTGCTCATTTGCTCCTAAAAGTGATTACATTCCCATTTTAGAGAAACTGCCTTTTTTATACCTCAGATGTGTTAATTTTTAGAGAGAACTTTATCCAAAAAAAAAAAAAAAAAAAGAAAGTTGCCAGTGATAGGCACAATGACATGGTCAATTATAAGGTATCCTTTTCACTGTAGAGGCTTAACCTTGGAACTTTAGAAAATAATTTCTTTAGGCCAAGGAGGTGGTCAGATTCAAATTCCATGGGTTAGAGTTAAAAAAGAAAGATAACTTTATTTATTATAGGTGGAGCTAGCAGTGACATTTATAGGTAAGGTTGTCTAACTCTTCCATTAAAGACCCTATTTTCAATTGTTTATAACTTTGCCAAACCAGCTGTTCAGGCTGAAATTTTCTATGCAGGGTATATATCTCAGGCTAAATTTATTGGGATGTTTCAGTAAAAATTCAGAACACGTTAAGAAGGCTATGTTGTTTTGCTAATGTTAAATTCTTATAACCATTTAGTTGAGAAGTCCCACTTCTTCCATACTTTGGAACAGAGGCTATCATCTTAGGGTACGTCCAGACTACCCACCAGATCGGCGGGTAGCAATCGATCTATCAGGGATCGATATATCGCGTCTCGTCTAGACACGATATATCGATCCCCGAACACGCTCCCGTCGACTCTGGAACTCTACCAGGGTGAGCGGTGGTATGGGAGTCGATGGGGGAGCCGCAGCTGTTGATCCCGCACCATGAGGACGGGAGGTAAGCCGAAATAAGATACATCAACTTCAGCTACGCTATTCCCATAGCTGAAGTTGCGTATCTTACATCGACCCCCTCCAGTGTAGACCAGGCCTTAGAATTAGAGAGGTGCCTTTTGCAGTCCATGAGAAAATCCACCTAAATTTAGCTGGGTTATAGACCTCTGAAAAATCACCAGTTGCACATGTTCTGTAGAGGCTTATTAAGTGTTTGTCAGCAAAATTCCATCTGCACTGCATGCTCTATCCCAACGGAAAGACCAATTTATTGCAGCTACATTACCTGAAGTAAACCAACATACATAACAAGAGCAGAGCTCTCTTCTGCGCCTGACAATGCTTGTTGAGCTTCAAACATCCTGCTGCTAAATATGGCTGCAATACATAGCCAGAAAAAATTGCCAACTGCCCACTGCCTCCTATCTACTATCATCTATTTTGTTTGCAGGCCTCTCAAAATATGACAGGGAAAGGGAGTAATATGCTTGAATTGAAATTAAACTGAATGTCTGGCAGTTTCAACCCAAGCCAAATGGAAACTCTGAACACCAAAAATGACATTTGGTGGAGATTAGGAAAAAGCTCTATAATTAGAAAGAAGCAACATATACTCTAAAACAGTACAACAAGGCTTATTTTCTGGAAAGCTGATAGCTGACTTTTTTTTTTTTAATTTCAGCTGTAACCTCATGCATGGTTTCCCAGTAAGGGAGGGTCTGCAGCCTTGGAACTTAGTAGGGTACCATTTTGCATATTTTACTGGCTGTTCATCTAAAATATACAAACCTGAAATGAATGAAGGCTTTTTGTACATCGAGAGTGGTGAACAGTTTCTTGGCTGATTGCTCAGCAAGAACATTCCAAAAGGGAATACTATGAGTTTAACATGCAGGAGTATAAAAACTTGAAGGGGAGAAGTGGGGAAAGGAAAGAAAGAATGAGGCAGTGAAAAATAATGTCTAGCCAGCTTCTTTCAGGTCCTCTTAAAAAACTCAAAAGTTCTGAGTAACTGACAGTTGATCCCTCCACATTAAGGATTGACTTCCACATGTCTATAAAGTCGGCCATTTAGGGAGTGAAGTGGGATCTGCTTTTGGGACCCTTGAGGACAGCATGAAAAACAGCTGAGTAAAGAAACAATAAAATGATGAAAGGAGACAAGCTGGTGCACTAGCCACCCATGAAGAATGTCAAGATAGCCAGCAGACAATCCAGAGCAGGGGATTTACAGGGCAATCTAACTAAACTGGCTACATAAAACTCCCCTCTAAGACAATGAGATATGTATTGCTCTGCTCAATGGCTGAAACCCCATCAGAACTGAAAACGGGTTAACTGGTTGTGAAACAGATTGTTCAATATTAAAACAAAGAAAACTGACAGTGTTGGATGGCCTGAGTTCTTCAAGGAGACAGTAACTAAATAAATTAATGAACAGGAGTGTATTTGCAGTCAGTAAAAATCAGGATACAGGAATAAAGACAACTCATCCTTTAGATGAACAAATGTGGATCAGAGTTGTTTATAAACCCAAGTACTTCCATCCCTCCCGTCCCTCCTCCCCACCCCCACAATAAGATCTAAGAAACTCATGTTTATTACAGCAAGAGCATTTAGTAAAATGGGGATTATACTTACTCTTTTTGCCACCCTATGTCTTTCTTGTCTATTTAGGCCATGAATCAACACATTATTTAAACATGTGCTTAAATCTATTCTTATTCAGCAAAGCAGTTAAAAACATGCTTAAAATTAAAGCACATTCTTCAGTGCTATGCTAAACTGAGGTCTTAGACTGCAAGAGCTGGTCTACAAGAGGGACATTTAGTTGCAGAAATATTCCAGCATAATTATACCAGTATAACTCCCCATGAGGACACACTTTTTCTGGATTAAGAGTGCTTTTTTTCCAATTCAGCTCATGTCACTTTGAAAAATGTGAAAAGCATGTGATGAACTGAATTTCTTAGTTTTTCAAGATGCTCTTAACATCCATAAACAATTGTATATATGCTGTACCCCTTTCTCCTCCCTGTGTATCTTTAAATTGTGAGCTCCAAGGGCAGGAATCAGGCATTCTTTCTGTTTGGATAGTGTCTAACACATCGAACAATACCAGAAATATATACCAACAAACACCTGTAATTTAGATCAGCTTCTAAACTGCTCTTTTAGAACCAGGTCAAAACTATAGATATCTTTTATATTATAGCTAGATTTTGATGATTGAACTGTTCTTTTATTCCAATTGCACTTGAAATTGCAATGCATATAGTGGCTGACCATCTGCTGGAAACAGCCTTTATTCTCTTAACCAACCCACGGGATTTCAGCAAATAATTAAAGACTGAAAGAAGCAGCTATGAGCATACAATAGTGCAAGATTCTATAGCTATGATTCATACAACAAACTTTTTTCTCCCCCATTATTTTGCAAACTCCTTGGTTAATCTAAAATCCATTCTCAATGGAGAAACTTCTGACTGCCAGATGCTGGGACTGGATTACTTGTAATTGCCCTATTTTATTCATTCCCTTTGAAGCATCTGCCACTATCTGAAGATAGGATACTGGGCTACATGGACCATTGGTCTGACCCAGTATGGCCATTCTCATGTTCTTAACTTCAGCCTCATTTAGAGGCTGGAAGACAGTTTACTCCAAAAAACAGTGATATATTAAATTGAAATCAGTTTGATAACTCTAGACCTCAGTCTACATGAAGAAAATAATATGCTGTATTTGCTCAATATCAGAAAACACTTCCTGATCCCTCATTTAAAAAGGACAGATTGGTGTAGCAGGACTGTTATCCAGCAATGAGAAGTGAAGACTGATTAGTACACTGAAGAGTCAGAAGCAGTTAACCATCTTGTAAAATACATATTTTCTTTGTGAATTAATATTCTGACCAGAATATTTTTTCTATTGACTTTTCTAAAAAATGTTTTAAAATTCATATGTAGCCAGAAGAGTGATTACAAAAGATTAGAGATTATGTATTTTTATCTAAATGCCACCATGAGAAAATAATTTGCTCAATATGCAAGTCAAAAAATGTTAACTTCCAGTGCTGTAAGTTCAGCCTGGGATCCAAACATCAAGTTATAGTCTGACAATAAAGCTTCCACAACTTGAAGTTGGCTGATAATTTTTGTGATGTTACACAGGGCATGTCAGAATCCAGATCACTCTTCCATTTACCAGAGTTGCACTCGTTCTGCAGTAAAAACTCGTTATTGTCAGTTAAGCCAGTGGATATGATATAGGATATAATGGTTCAAAAATGCTAAAAATAAATGATACCATACAAAGTTACTTTTCTGAACATTTATGGAGTTGCAATAAAAATCTGTTGGATCTCTAAAAAGCCTCTTAGGGGGACAATACAACACAACTTGCTTTTATATTGAACTTTTCATGCACTCTTTCCCAGGACATTTTACAATCCATTAAAAAAAATCCATGCTTGGGTAACACATTGAGCCCTTTTAACATCTGCTACCTATCCCAATATTCATTTCTATTAGCCTACCATCATTTTTCAGAAAGGGAAACTCTCACTATACCATCAATAATAAATACTTTCAACTATCAGCTTACCTACTAATGAGTAGCTTTTAGCATATAGCTCCTGTTCAAAGAAAGAGTCAGGACTGGAAGACATGAATGGTAATAGTCCTTAATAATTCACTTGTTTCATTAGTCTTATCCCAAAAGATAAGCAATTAGAAATTCCATCTCGCCTCAGATTTTTTAAAGGAAATCAAGTTACAGCATTTTAGAGGCTACCAGGATGTGTCAGGCAACCGCAATTCAAAAACATGAATATTTCAAATGCATGATATTAGCAGAAGACTTAGCTACACACAGGTTTTCAAAAAGAAGAAGAATTACAGCCATGATCCCGAGAAGACACCCATGAATTATGATTAGGGCTTGAAAATTATCTGAAGCAGTATTCTCCAAGAGTTTATATAATTTATTTTAGAATGGTATGCATAGGTTAACTGTATATCCACATAATTAAGATTTTATATTTAAAATGTTTTTTGTAAAAAGAGTACAATACGAAGAACAACAACTAGGAGCAGGTGAGAGAGGAAAATAGCATCTGGATGGGTATATAGCTCAGGAAGTCAGGACCATCTGATTTCTAAACTCTGCTCCAAAAAAGGTCCTCCCCTAAAATCTGTGGTCTTGGATAAATCAAACACTTTTTGTATGGTTTCCCCATCTGTAAATACAGTACCAGATAATACTCGCTTCACAGGGGTAATGAAAGGTTTGTTTGGTAAACTTTCAACCATGAAAAGTGCTACATAATTGCTAGGTACTGTTGTTATATTATTTCCCAAGAAACTAAAACCAGAATTGTGGAGGATAGTCTAGAAAACATAAGAAAAATTTTCTGGCAAAGTAATCCATGAGTTGGTCTCTCCTGCTAACAGGCACACATATGACTGCTCTAGAAACTCTATGCAGAGGATAACCAAGTCATCAAGACTGTCAAATACACATGAAAATTAAGGCCTTGTCTGCACAGGAAAGTTTTCCACCTATACAGGTAATTGTGGGGGTCCTGACCCAAAAAGGAACTGGGGGGAGGGAGGAGGGACTGCAAGGTTATCGTGGATGGGGGGTTGCGGTACTGCTATCCTTACTTCTGTGCTGCTGCTCGTGGCGACACTGCCTTCAGAGCTGAGCAGCTGGAGAGCAGCAGCTGCTGACCAGTAGCCCAGCTCTCAAGGCAGAGCCATCACCAGCAGCAGCGCAAAAATAAGGATGGTATAGCCATCCTTACTTCTGTGCTGCTGCCTGCAGAGCTGGGCCCTCAGTCAGCAGCCACCACTTCTCCGGCCGCCCAGCTCTGAAGGCAGCAGCGCAGAAGAGTGGCATGGTATAGTATTGTCACCTTTACTCCTGTGTTGCTCCTGGTGGGGCACTGCCTTCAGAGCTGGGTGCCCGGCAAACAGCCACCACTCTCTGGCTGTCTAGCTCTGAAGTAAGGGTGGAAATACCATGACCCCCCTAAAATAGCCTTGTGACCTCCTACAACTCCCTTTTGAGTCAGGACCCCCAATTTGAGAAACGCTGGTCTCCCCAGTGAAATCTGTATAGTATAGGGTAAAAGCACACAAGATCAGATTTCACGGTACCTGACGCATTTTTCATGGCCGTGAATTTGGTAGGGCACTAGTTTTATAGGCATTACTGCCTATGCAGATATTCTTATTCTGGCATAACAGCATCATTTCAGTTAAATTACAATCCTTTCCAAGTGACAAACTAAACTGACAAAGCCACTCTTTACCAGAATAAGTGTCCATATGGGGATGGGGCATGGGGAGAGTGTTATATCTGTAGTGGTTTAAATTCAGGCCTTAGGTGATATCAAAAAACTTTATCAAGTACACCAGGGTGTTTCTTTTGTACAAGCATGTAAAACAATACCAAGATTTGAAAAATTCCCTGACACCTAACAGTCTGAGGACTAAACTTCACCACCCCAATGAAAATATCTTTCCCCCGCACCCCCCAACTTCAAATTCTCAAGTATGCATACTCCTACATTTTAAAAAAGGCAGACTAAACTGCAATGACTACAATTCACAATATACTTTCCATGCAAGGAAAAACCAAACATTTAAAAATGAAAATGTTACAGTAACTTTTGGTTTTATGAGTTCTTCCTGTATTTGTATTACACTTTTGTTCCCTCTTACTGGCTTAGTTTTTTCTTTCCTATTATAGATCATGTTGTATCTTTTCTTCCATTTTGAAGCATATGTTCACTCTTTTCTGTCTGTCTTGACCACTTTACATCCTTTTCTCTCCTCTCCCAAATTGTCTTTGTTCTCTAGGTTCTCCTTTATATTTTCCATCTTAGCTTAGGGGTAGTGGCATTATGGCTAATGGCAATGAGAATATGGAGGTAGAAATTATCCCATCTGAGGTGGAAGTCAAACTCAAACAGCTTAATGGAACTAAATTGGGGGGGCCAGATAATCTCCATCCAAGAATATTAAAGGAACTGGCACATGAAATTGCAAGCTCAATAGCGAGAATTTTTAATGAATCTGTAAACTTGGGGGTCGTACCTTATGACTGGAGAACTACTAATATAGTTCCTATTTTTAAGAAAGGGAAAAATAGTGATCCAGGAAACTAGAGGCCTGTTAGTTTGACCTCAGTTGTATGCAAGATCTTGGAACAAGTTTGAAAGAGAAAGTAGTTAAGGTCATAGAGGTGAATGGTAATTGCAATAAAATACAACATGGTTTTACAAAATGTAGATCATGTCAGACCAACCTGATCTCCTCCTTTGAGAAGATAACTGATTTTTTAGACAAAGGAAATACAGTAGATCTAATCTATCTGGATTTCAGTATGGCATTTGCTACAGTTCCACATGGGAAATTATTAGTTAAATTGGAGAAGATGATGATTAACCTAAGAATTGAAAGTGGATAACAAACTGGTTAAAGGAGAGACTACAATGGGTCATACTGAAAGGTGAACTGTCAGGCTGGAGAGAGGTTACTAGTGGAATTCCTCACAGATCAGTCTTGGTACAAATCTTATTTTACATTTTTATTACTGACTTTGGCACAAATAGTGATGAGTGTGCTAATAAAATGTGCAGGTGACACAAAGTTGGAAGGTATAGCCAATATGGAGGAGGACCCGAATATTATACAAGAAGAGCTTGATGACCTTGTAAAGTAGAGAAAGAGACATGGGATGAAATTTAATAGTTCAAAGTGCAAGATCATGCATTCAGAGACTAACAAGAATTTTTGCTATAAACTGGGGACTTACCAGTTGGCAGTGATAGAGTAGGAGAAAGAGTTGGATGTATTGATTGACCACAAATGATTATGAGCAGTCAATGTGATGTGGCCATGAAAAAAGGCTAATGCAGTCCTAGGATGCATCAGGCGAGGTATTTCCAGTAGAGACAGGGAAGTGTTAGTACCATTATACAAGGCACTGGTGAGTTCTCATCTAGAATACTGTGTGCAACCCTGATCTCCCATGTTTAAGAAAGATGGATTCAAACTAGAACAGGTGCAGAGAAGGGCGACTCGGATGATCTGAGGAATGGAAAAGCTACCTTATGAGAGGAGACTCAAAGAGCTTGGCTTGTTTAGCCTAAGCACAAGAAGGCTGAGGGAAAGATATGATTGCTGTCTTTAAATACATCAGAGAGATAAATACCAGGGAGGAGGAAGAGTTAAAGTTAAGCGTTAATGTGGACACAAGAACAAATGGATATAAACTGGCCATCAACAAGTTTAGGCTTGAAATTAGGCAAAGGTTTTTAACCATCAGAGGAGTGAAATTCTGGAATAGCCTTCAAAGGGGAGAAGTGGGGGCAAAAAACCTAAAGACTTCAAGATTGGGCTTGATAAATTTATGGAGGAGATGGTATGATCAGACTGCCTACAATGGCATGTGGCCTATTGGTGACTGCTACTAGCAAAAATCCCCAACAGCCAGAGACAGGACATGGGATAAGGGGGGCTCTGAGTTACTACAGAGAATTTTTTTCCCAGGTATCTGCCTGGTGGGTCTTGTCTACATGCTCAGGGTCTAACTGATATTTGGAGTCAGAAAGGAATTCCCCTCCCCCCGCCCCCGGTCAGATTGGCAGAGACCCTGGGTTGTTTTTTTGGGTTTTTTGCCTTCCTCTGCAGCATAGGACACAAGTCACTTGCAGGTTTAAACTAGTGTAAATGGTGAATTCTCTGTAACTTGAAGTCTTTAAACCACAATTTGAGGACTTCAGTAACTCCACCAGAGGTTATGGGTCTATTTCAGGAGTAGATGGGTGAGATTCCGTGGCCTGCAAAGTGCAGGTCAGATTAGATGATCACAGTGGTCCCTTCTGACCTTGAAGTCTATGAATCTATGTCCCCACTCCCACAAAGTGCTCAAGATGCAACTCAAGTGCTTGAGTTCTGTCCATACACAAAAATCCTTAAATCAACTGTGGAGTTGCTTTTAACTCAAGTTGGCTAGCCCAGCAGGGAGTATAGGATACAGCTAGAGTTAGCACAACTCACCAGCTGTTAACACAATGACAGCGTTATTTTGCAGTGTCACTGCTCTCACTTGAACTAGACTAACTCTAGAGGAGTTAACAAGTTATTTCTACAGTGAACCATAGCCAAATACATACACACATACTCACTCACTCTCCCTCATATACAGAGACATGATCCCACCAACCCATCATCACCTGTACCTAACTCATGAATCCACCCTCCCACATGCATCCTTTTACCCATATACCTACACACTTCATATTTACTATGACATATCACAGCCCTCCACTCAGCCTCATTCCTGGCTCCCTCCCTTTGTTTACACTACAGGGGAAATTCAATCCAAGCTACGCAATTTGAGTTACATGAATAGCGCAACTCAAATCGAAGTAGCTTAGATCTACTTACCACGGGGTCCACACTACGCGATGTCGACGGGAGATGCTCTCCCGTTGACTCCCCCTGCTCTTCTTGATCCGGTGCAGTATAGAAGTCAATGGGAGAGTGACCTGCAGTCAATTTAGCGGGTCTTCACTAGACCCGCTAAATTGACCGCCGATGCATCGATCGTTGCTCATCAAACTCCTGTAAGTGAAGACAAGAAGCTTCTAGGTTCCTATACTCCTCTTTCCTTTTCTCCTGAGAAAGGTATAGTAGTGCTGGGCCATTCAGCTCACATTTTGCTTTCTCTTCCATCCTGGGAATACAGTAGCAACACTTTGAGATGCTCTAGTGTTCCCCACATTCTTCTCTTTGAGTAGCAGCCATCTCTCTATTACTATACCTGCTCCCTTCCTGCTGCTCTGCTTCCTTTCTGGCTCAGTTAAGACCACCTGTATGCTCAAAATTCTTATTCACTTTAGGAGATCAGCCAAGTGAATTTTTCAGGCCCTGAATATAAATCTGTTGCACCCACATATTTATATTAGCTTATCATCCCTATCTGCAAAACCAGACAGGGAATCTTTTCAAAAGTTCTATTCACCCCAACAGTTAGTTTACAGTCTACCACAAAACTGTGGAAAACTGATTGGTTTTAGACCCAATGGTTGTTGTATTGTCACCACTAACCAGGCATAATGGAACACCAGTCTAGTTTAGACCATTCTAGATTATTAACATGTTTCTGAAACCCATAATTTCTCTTATTTTTACCATGAACAAGGAATAATGCAATATCAAATTTTTTGTTTCAAAACACAATCCTCTACAGGGAGCAGCTTGATGTGTAGGAGGTACAAAAAGGCTGTTGACAATTTAGCTCACATTGTGGGCAGCTTACCAAAAAACTACACATTCCTTTTTATTATTAATAAACTTCTAAAATGAAGTTTTTTAAGGAAAGAACATGTACTTTTATCACTACACTAGCTCTTGCCCTCCAAAACCTTTACCACTGGCATATGATACCAATATAGAATATTCAACTGACTCGACCAGTCAGTCACATTTTGGGAGACACGTGGGAGGTGGGCAGGGCAACACAACACTTTTATGCAAATATATGAAATAATGAAAACCACTATGAAATCAATATAGTTGAAAACACAAAGCAATAATAATAATTCCTTTGAAGGATTCATCATTTTTGATTCTTGAATCAGAATGCCACAAGAGTTGTAGATTAAAAGGTTTTTCCAAAATGATCATCACTGCATTTGTAAACTGGATATTGATTTTTAAAAACTGCAAATCAAAATGTTTGACTGTTTAAGTTTAATATGATTAATGCAAGGATCACTTTTAGTTCTGAGTGGAGTGAATCCATTTGAGGGTTGAAATGAATAAATTCAAGCTAAGAATGTGCCAAAAAATAAAATAAAATAAATGGATAATCAGATCTTTTTGAACTGCTATGCCAGTAACTTAAAAACTAAATTTCATTTTAGAAGATTATACCACAGATCTGTCAGGGTTTCTATTAACTTGCCAAGAATCAAGATAAAAACAAAATAAACAAACTTTTATAAAGAACCAGAAGAGTTAACAAGTTAATTGCCAATCTATTGTGTTTATGTGAAGATGGGGTGTATGTGTAGGGAGAGGGGTGTATTTGTAGGGAGAGGGGCACACGTGGATGTGTGCTACAATATACATACCTACTTTGTGTACTAGCTGAATTCATGCCAACAATATGGATGACTTGGAATTTTGCAAAGGAATGCCCATTTTTTTCAAATCTAATAACATTATTTATGATATATTATATAATCAATCTGATATGAAAGTCCATTTATGATCAAAAGAATAAATGTGTGAAAATGGAGCCTTCTTACTTAACCAATCTGTTCCTTGAGTGTATTTGAGTCACATGTGTCTTCTTCACTGACAATGGAATAAAAAAGGTCAAAAACTTAACAGCAAAAAAATCCATACAGGTAGATCTAGAGGGAGCTGGATTCTATTCTGCTCATAGATTCATAGATTATAGGACTGGAAGGGACCTCGAGAGGTCATCGAGTCCAGTCCCCTGCCCGCATGGCAGGACCAAATACTGCCTAGACCATCCCTAATAGACATTTATCTAACCTACTCTTAAATATCTCCAGAGACGGAGATTCCACAACCTCCCTAGGCAATTTGTTCCAGTGTTTAACCACCCTGACAGTTAGGAACTTTTTCCTAATGTCCAATCTAGACCTCCCTTGCTGCAGTTTAAACCCATTGTTTCTGGTTCTATCCTTAGAGGCTAAGGTGAACAAGTTCTCTCCCTCCTCCTTATGACACCCTTTTATATACCTGAAAACTGCTATCATGTCCCCTCTCAGTCTTCTCCTTTCCAAACTAAACAAACCCAATTCTTTCAGCCTTCCTTCATAGGTCATGTTCTCAAGACCTTTAATCATTCTTGTTGCTCTTCTTTGGACCCTTTCCAGTTTCTCCACATCTTTTTTAAAATGCGGCGCCCAGAACTGGACACAATACTCCAGCTGAGGCCTAACCAGAGCAGAGTAGAGCGGAAGAATGACTTCTCGTGTCTTGCTCACAACACACCTGTTAATGCATCCCAGAATCATGTTTGCTTTTTTTGCAACAGCATCACACTGTTGACTCATATTTAGCTTGTGGTCCACTATAACCCCTAGATCCTTTTCTGCCGTACTCCTTCCTAGACAGTCTTTTCCCATTCTGTATGTGTGAAATTGATTTTTCCTTCCTAAGTGGAGCACTTTGCATTTGTCTTTGTTAAACTTCATCCTGTTTAACTCAGACCATTTCTCCAATTTGTCCAGATCATTTTGAATTATGACCCTGTCCTCCAAAGTAGTTGCAATCCCTCCCAGTTTGGTATCATCCGCAAACTTAATAAGCGTACTTTCTATGCCAATATCTAAGTCGTTGATGAAGATATTGAACAGAGCCGGTCCCAAAACAGACCCCTGCGGTACCCCACTCGTTACGCCTTTCCAGCAGGATTGGGAACCATTAATAACCACTCTCTGAGTACGATTATCCAGCCATGACCTAAGTAGTACTTGCAGAATTTTTATTATTGGTGATAAAAGCCAAAACAAATACAGCTTGATTCTCAGATCCCAAGCTGACCTTACAGGACTGTGAAAACGAAAAAATACTACTTCTTAACCTAAGCAAATTTGATGTGACGTAAGAGATAACAGACACAAAACTGAGCCCTATGTGCCACTTTTACTCAGTCGCTTTTCAAAGTACTCTATTTTGCTTCACTCAAAATGTATGACTTTAAATAGCCCTGATTGACTGTCAAGAGAATCTGTTGCAGGGACACTTCATATTCCATAGTTAGCGGGCAGAGAGAGACAATGATTCGAATGCAAGAATATATTCAATTATCTTCAACAACAAAACAAAACACACACAACACATCTTAGGACAAGCTTGTAAGAGTGGGGAAGGAGGAGGACTCAAAGTGTTGGTGAGAAGCACTTTTCCAAGAGGTGGACAGTAGGTGAAGTAATCTTACTGTAATCTTATTTATATACTCAAAATACATTAACTGTATCTTCTTCTACTCTCCACTTTCTACCACCACTCCAAAATTCCAATGGGAAGGACTCCAGTGTAGTAATGGAATAAAACGGTTACTTAGATGGACTTATCGGAGGACTTCAGTAACTCAGCCATTGGTTATGGGTCTTTTACAGGAATGGGATCTGTGGCCTGCGATGTGCGGGTCAGACTAGATGATCATGATGGTCCCTTTTGGCCTTAAAGTCTATGTATAAAACTAGAAACACCTATATGAACACTCTATGTGCCTCTGAAAAATACAATAAATAAAAAAAAGAGAAATCCCATGACATACCTGGGGTGTTCTTCAGGAGACCATGGGGTGGGGGATGTCAGAGGTGTAGTTAACTCAGGAACTGTGACAAAGGGCAGTTTGGATAATCAGGGGAGCTGTTGCTTAAGTTATACAGTAACTCCTCACTTAAAGTCGTCCCAGTTAACATTGTTTTGTTGTCACATTGCTGATCAATTAGGGAACATGCTCATTTAAAGTTGAGCAATGCTCCCTTCTAACGTCGTTTGGCAGCCGCCTGCTTTGTCCACTGCTTGCAGGAAGAGAAGCCCGTTGCAGCTAGCTGGTGGGGGCTTGGAATCAGGGTGGACCGGCAGCCCCCCTATCAGCTCCCCGCTTCCCTGAGTTCCCTGTGCAGCAGCTGCCCAGCAGGCTAGCAATTGCAGCTGTCCCTCCCCCCACTGCCATGTGCTGCTCCTGCCCTCTGCCTTGGAGCTGCTCCCCGAGACTCCTGCTTGCTGTGCAGGGGGGAGGGCAGGAAGAGGGGGGGCTAATGTCAGGGTGTCTCCCTGCTCCTGCACCCCGCTTACCCCATCTTCCATAGAGCGGGGGGGGGGAGGGAGTCACACGACAGGGCTCAGGATGGAGGGAGCTTGCTGGCAGCAGCTGCGGTCTCAGCAAGCTGATCTAATTAACAAGGCAGTGTACTTAAAGGGGAAATGTGCATCTCTCTCTCTCTCTCACACACAGGGTGTGTGTCTCTGTCTGAGATGCTGTCTCCCCCTCCCTCCATTCCTGCTGCCTTGTAGAGTGAGAGTGTTAACCCTTCAGGGCTCAGCCAATTGCTAGTTCATCATTTAGCAATAAGGCATTCCCTGGGAAATATCCCACCCTCTGACTCCTCCACCTCAACCAAACTTCACAATCATCATCACTTATACTGTGTGTGTGTGTGTGTGTGTGAGTGAGTGCGAGAGAGAGAGTTATATGTAGTCTTTTGTCTGGTGAAAAAAAAATTCCCTGGAACCTAACCCCCTCATTTACATTAATTCTTATGGGGAAATTGGATTTGCTTAACATCGTTTCGCTTAAAGTCACATTTTCCAGGAACGTAACTACAACATTAAGTGAGGATTACTGTATAAGATGGTAGCTGCTTTGCAGACTGACTTGCTTTAAATAGGCTTTGTTCTCCTTGGTGCTCCTTTGAACATATCAGACAGAATGAATCACAGAATACCAGGGTTGGAAGGGACCTCAGGAGGTCATGTAGTCCAACCCCCTGCTCAATTTTTGCCCCAGATCCCTAAATGGCCCCCTCAAGGATTAAACTCACAACCCTGGGTTTAGCAGGCCAATGCTCAAACCACTGAGCTATCCCTATCCCAAGATCAAACACCCAACATAGGGCACGAACCCATGACCCTGCTATATTTTAGGAATGGGAACCAATATCACAGCCAGCCTTGCAGAAGGAAGGAGGCTGATTTTATTTTCATGTCCCTAGGAGATATAATTCCAGTTAACTAAAATTCTCTTAACTGAAGATCACTTACATCTTTGTTTGTATACTGTGTGTGGAATGTGTATATTTGCAGTGACTTACAATATATGTTTGTTTTTGAAGTATAAAATTTTTTTAAATTAGAATACCAGTAATTTAAAGTGCACAGAAACATTTTCCCAGAGTTCATAAAGATGTGTTTTCCTATAACTTATGGAAGTGTAGTAAGGAAAGAAGATATAAATATGCACATATTAAAAGTGGCAAGAGAAAGATTTATGCTTAAGGAAGAACTGAAGTGCACTACAGAGGCTTCTGAAGGAATTTAATACTTTACAATAGATGCAAATATATTCACATATAGCTTCTTCAGGACTTAGCACAATAACAGATCCTTTAAAATATCAGACCTCTTCTTTTAATGTACTTTTTAGTGGGTTCTTTAAGTGCCAGAATGATGACACTAAATTAAAGTCCTACATCCATAAAGTAGGTAGAGTACAGGCAGCAGCAATGAAAGTTTCCACCATAGTGCCCCTATGTTTCTCACCAGTGGCCTGGTGGGACTCAGGAAAAGAGGATTCTGCATATCACAAATGCTTGTTTGATCTTTGGCATCTGCTTAGACTGCCAAAAAAGGATGCCAGCTGTACTGGCAATGGGGTTTGCAGTTGAGAGCTGTTTGATGTCAACTAGATTAACAATGAAATCCAATTCTGCTTACACTTTTAGGAAATCATTACCTTTTTTAAAAGTTTGTATTTAATGCTCTCAAGCAATAATGATATATCCAGTCATATAAGGAGGCCTTGCAAAGAATTTCAGACCAATGAAGCAATTTAATGTATCTTCAAAGTACAGTAAGATATTCAGAGTGATATATTGTAGAACAGGGGTAGTCTATTTTTTTGTCTAGGTCCAAATTTCTTGGCCACGGTATAGTCAAGGCCAAACTGCAGGGAAAATAATAAAAAACCCAACAATTTGGTCCTTGGTCTCCCTATTGACTACCCCTACTACAGCAGAACCTCATTTAGCCGAGCCTCCATTATATGGCTTTCCTCATTAACCAAACCACCAGCCACGCAGAGCTCCTGCTTTAAGCCGTGGGCAGCTGGTGGTTGTACCCAGATTATCCGATCTAATTGGATCTGGGGCCAGCCCGGATAACCAAAAATCCAAATAACCCAGAGAATGAGCGGCGGGGCTGACAGCCCAAGCCCCAGCCGCCTATTCTCTGATTTATTCGGATTTTTGGTTATCCAATCTGGCCCCCATCCCAATTAGATAGGATAATTGGGATTCCACTGTACAAAGCCAGCAGCACAAGGGGGACAGGCCCAGCTTCCGCGGCTGTGCAGAAGTGCCCCTCCCCTGGCCCAGCCAGAGCTGCTGGGGAGAGGCATCTTTCCCCCGGCCTTGAACTGCGATAGCAAGAGACCCTCCCCCCTGGCCTCTCTCCCCACCACAGTCCTGGGGCAGCCTGCACCCCAAACCTCTCATTCCCGGCCCCACCCCAGAGTCCACACCCCCAGCCAGAGCCCTCACCCTTCCTTGCACCCCAACCTTCTGCCTCAGCCATGAGCCCCAGCCCCTCCCACACTCCAAAGTCCGGTCGACAGTGCAATGGGACTAAGGCAGGCTCTCTCTCTGATGTGACTCCACCCGTCTCCCGGAAGCAACGGCATGTTCCACCCCCTCCCCGCAGCTCCTGCGCGTAGGGACAGCCAGGGGGCCCTGAGCGCTGCCCCCACCCCAAGCACCAGCTCTATAGCTCCCATTGGCCGGAAACCGCAGCCCATTGGAGCTGCAGGGGCAGTGCCTGTGGACAGGGCGCCGCGCAGATCTGCCTGGCTGTGCTTCCATGTAGGAGCCGGAAGAGAGACAGTCCACTACTTTCAGGAGCTGCTTGAGGTAAGCGCTGCCCGGAGCCTGAACCCCTCTCATACCCCAACACCCTGCCCCAGCCCTGATCCACCTCCCGCTCTCTGAACCCCTCAATCTCAGCTCAGAGCACCCTCCTCCACCCCAAACCCCAGTTCCACCCCCGAGCCCTCACCCTCCCCAAAATCCTGCTCCAGCCCAAAGCCCCCTCCCACACCCTGAACCCCTCATTTCTGGCCCACCCCAGAACCCGCACCCCCAGCCCAAAGCCCATCCCCCATCCTACAACCCAGCCTCCTGCCTCAGCCCAGAGCCCCCTTCCATACTCTGGAACCCTTCAGCTCCACCCCCCAGCTCAGAGCCCCCTCCTGCACCTGAAACCCCTCATCCCTGGCCCCACCCGAGCCCACACCCCCCAGACGGAGCCCTCACCCCCTCCTGCATCCCAACCCACTGCCTCAGCCCGGTGGCCCCTCCCACACCCTGAACTTCTTATTTCTGGCCCCACCCCAAGCGAATGAGTGAGGGTCGGGAGAGCGAGTGACAGAAGGAGAGGGGGATGGAGTGAGCAAGGGGCAGGACCTCAGAGAAGTGGCTGGGCAGGGGCGGGGCAATAGTGTTCAGTTTGTGAGAGTAGAAAGCTGGCAGGTGGGGAGAGCAGAGTGGGGACTAAGCAGCTGCCCTGCAGGGAAGGGGAGCAGAAAAGTTCCCAGCTCAGCGTGGCCAACACCCTAACTGCTTCTCTGCCCTGCAACGAAGCCGCTCTCTGCCCCCACCCCCACCCTCCGGGGGCTACATATGCAGGAGCTCCTGGGCAGCATGCACGGTCAGGGTGGCAAGTGGGAGCCTGCCCCAAAACTTCCCCGCAGCCTCCTATCGTGGCAGCTCCAGATCCCCCTTGGTGCTGTGCAAAGCTTGCCCGAAGAAGGGAGCAAAGCTGACAGGCAGGAGGTGACTCCTGGCTGCCAGGATCTTGGGCGTCATCCTTCTCCCAGCCATGGTGAGCCAGACACTCTGCTGCTCCCCCTCCCTGCAGGGCAATTGCTTTGTCCCACTCCGCTCTCGGTCTGCTCATGTCATGCGTCTGACGATGTGGGTATTCACCCACGAAAGCTTATGCTCCAATACATCTGTTAGTCTGTAAGGTGCCACAGGACTCTTTGTTGCTGTTTACAGATCCAGACTAACACGACTACCCCTCTGATACTTGTTCAGTTTATGTCCTTTGTTATTTTTAGGCAACTAGCTGTTTACATTTAAATGTAGTTACTAAAACGTGTCTCTGCATCTCTCTGAATAAAGTAGAAACTGAGGAGGCAGATTTCTCCTACTCATTTTGCACCAGTGGTGGAATTTATCTGGATAAGTATTCATATCTCCACCCATAATTTAAACACTATTTCCATATATGGGTCTTCCGCTCACAACCAAAATCAGTGCTTTCCTAATATCCAGATGTAACAGGATTACTGAAAGACTTTTTTTTGGAGGATAGCAATCTTTCTTGGGGGCTTTCGTCTGTCATGTTGGAGATTTAATTTAGAAGACAAGCAAATCTGCAATGGTTTGACAGTATCTGTTTTGTCTACTGTGAAAGTTGCTGCATGCAGTGAAGTAATCAAGTAAGTCCGCACTTTCTTAGTAAGCAAAAGGATAAGTCAAGTCTCTCTGTAAATGGCACTAGTGTTTTTAACTTTTTTTAACCTCAGAACCTCTCAATCTTTATATAAATGCATGTATATCTTTATATGAAAGCACAGAAATCAAATAGGAAGAGTACTGAGACATGCACTTGTGAAAGTGTAACTCAAACTTAGGAATGGTAAAAAAATGTAATCATTTAAGGCTTCTTTTGAGCTCAATTAGCAAGATCACTTTTGCATTCTAATGAGTATACTAAAAGAGAATGCCAGAAGCCAAACATGCCCCTGTCTTTTGAATGAGCTATATATATCTCTGCACAAAATCTCTCTTACAAAATGTAAAGACTGTTTGCCAATTTATATGCAGAATCCACCAACATTATTTGCAGGGATACTGAATTCATGTTATGCTCAGAACTAAAAGATTTGATTCCAGATGGCTGGGGGGCAGATTTTTTTACTTTACCGAAAAAACCAACAAACTCAGCCCATCCCTGGTCGCCCCAAACTTTGAGTATATTAATCCCTTTTCCTTTTGGTTGCTCCAATTCTTATATAACAGTGTCATTTCCTGAATTCAAATCTCCAAGAATAAACCCTTAAGGCTGAACAATACCATATTAAGCTTTTCAGATCACTCCCTCATTATTCAACGACTTTAACAGAGTTTTCCATTTCTAAACAGGGTATAATGTATCAGATTAAGTATCATTTTATGAGTATTAGTGAAAGACTCAAAAGCAGTATTGCAGTCAGGGTTCTGGTTCCATGGAAGTGTGAGGACGATGAATGCCTCTAAACATGTTTTCATAACTTAATATAGTCAGCAAAATATTAATTACAGTATAGAACAATAATTTTACCTAGTTATGTGTGTATTTGTGGGAAGGAAAGGTTATGAGAACTTTATACAGAGCATTTGAAAAAATAAGTAGATATTATTTAGAAAGGATGTTTTTTCTTTCTGTGCAGCACTACATCTTGTTCCAAGTGTCCAAAACACAGATTTATTCAGCCACGTAACCTGTGGTTTAATAATTACTCTAGCCTAGTTCAGGAATAAAATGATGATACTTTATTAATCAGAATTGTTCTATTTTTTACTGATGGTAGGTAGCCCCTTCTTGACTGGAGCTCCTACTTATAAACAACCAGACCAGATGCTCAATGCAACTGTCTGATTATTATCTATGCTCAAGCCCATGTACCTACCTAGCATTTTGACAGCTCAAAAATTGATTTTCTACATATTAGAAATAATCTAAATTGTGCAGGCTATGTATGAAAAGTAAAAACATAGAAGATTGTCAGCAACAGCTAATCAGGCAATCTGTGAACATAAATCAAACAACAAGGTGTGTCAGTTAGTAGACCAACTCTTGAAATTACCAAGAGTACCACGAAATATGCATCTCTTCTTTTAAGGGCAACTGCTGCATGGTACCCTATTTTATTTGATTTATAGGCATTTTATGACAACTCACTCACCTCCATAATATTTGGAATCTCATGAAGAGTTAGTCCTCACTAGAACAAGGGTGCTGCAAAAACATGGAGATTTTGTATCACATAAGCATTGGTGCTCTGCAGCTGCTGACTTGCTGAACTGCAGAAAAAGCTTTCACAGCCAAACAAAACAAGCCTGATTTTTGGTTCCAACCTCAAGAGGTTAATTTAGAGAGAGGAAGGAACCCTTTCAAAACAAACCTTTCAAGCAAAATTTGGAAATGACTTGGCTTGATTATATCTTATAAACAAAATGTGTACAAAGAATGAAAAAGAAATCCCAAACACTAACAAAATATGACAGAACAGAAAGAATCTCTTACTAATTTTATCAGCGGGGAGTTGACATTTTAAACAAACCACTCAGGGTTTCTGAAATTCCAACCCAGGACTTTACAAATGGTTTTAAAGAATATTTGAAATATTAGGAATTCCCAGATCATGCACAAAAAACAATGACAACCAACGTGAATTTACTGCAAACATTTATTATGCTTTTTTTAAAGTCACTTTTAATATTATTTGTTCCATGTTTTCAAGTGTTTTGTATTTTAATTGATGATGCAGTACCCCGAGTACATTTAAGGGCACTTTGTATTCAATACATATCCAACACTAGTCTTTTTAAATTGGTAACTGAATAATCAGTTCATATAATCTTGGTTAGCAACATAACACTACTTCCTTTTGGTCTAACGTCAAAATCCTCACTTATATGACCACTGGAATCATCCCAGACATACAGCCAAAAGGATGATTGACCATCATCCTCTAATAATGTTAAATCATTAAATACAGCAGATAAATAGAGCAGTCTGAACTCTGATTACTCAGGGAAGCAGTTGTTGCAGTTTGGCAGTTCTAGTACCACCATTAAGACCGCAGTTACTAGTCATCTGCAGCAGATTTTTACCTGCATCAGGTAAGCAGAAATTTGAATTACAGTCCTTCAAGCAATTACTGAGCCTACATTAGTGTCCTTTTATTGCCACAACTGAGCATGTACACTAGATGTTTAGGTCAATTTGCCCAAACAAAGGGAAATTTAAAGCTTGGAGAAAAAAAATAAAGCTACAACAAACGGAACTGTAAAATACAAACATACACACAGACTTTATTTATAAACGAGGATATTTTCACCCACTCATTTTAATCCGTGACTGACCTTCATGATGAAAATTTCAGTTTCAAGACAACCACTAAAAGCATTTACTGTTAAAAGCATTTACTGGGTTTAGCAGTTTGCCTGGAAACACAAACAAAAATCAAAAAGGGTAACCTCAAAGAAAACTCTACAAATAATCTCCAAATTTTGTAATCAGCATTTTGTAAGACAACATATGTTCACTTTAAACATTAACTTTTCTAGAGCCCAACACCAAAAAAATCTAGGCCTGAATAACCATGTATGCATGCCCCTCACTCTCTTGTGCACATGGACAAGGGGAAGCCATTATATTGATCCTTGCACATCCTGATCTAGCACCTATAGAAATGAAAGAAAAGATTCCCATTGACCTCTAGTCTATGGCACTGAATCTGGCCCCCAGTGCACAAGGGCCAGCAGTGTCTACCTCTGACATCAGAATTAGAGAAGCCAAAAGCAACATAACCTTGCACGACGTCCATATGAGTAAGGAGGAATGATATTGGCAAGGTGGGAAGTCACATTTCCTGCTTTGGCATGCACTCCCCAAGTACTCAGGAGACATTATGGTTGAGTCACCCAGAATCCCCTGGGGGTCTGCCCCAGGACGGAGCCCCTCTGCAACACCATCCTCTTAAAATACACACATAAGCTCTGGCTGTAAAGACAAAAATTGAGCACTAACATCCAAATCCCTTTTTTTTTTTTTTTTAAATATACACGTGCAAGTTAGTTGACACAGTCTCTTAAGGAACAGAGGAAGGTTATATTCTTCTATGTTTAAAGATATATAAAACATTAAATATTGCACCTTTTACTAATGATGCTTTATTGCAGTGTCTAGTGAAACTAGTGAAGAATTCCTGCATATTGTACTTGAGAAACATAGTATATACAATATTTAAGGCATCATAACCTTTTAGCATTTTGTTATGCCCCTTCTTTTCTATGATCTGAAGAGCTTCTTTTGTTTATTATGCCAATGATGAATTCTGAAAATAAGACAGAAGATCAAGAAGTTGTGTTCCTTTCTACCTATAACTCTGAGTTTGGATAGTTCCAAAGTGATTTAGATGAAGAGCAGATGTAGACAACGACACACGTTGATCACAACGTAACAGGTATTTTAATGGGAAACCTGGTTCTGCAGGATTTCTAAAAACCTTTTTAATCCTCTAGTGGATGCCTCACCATATGTTTACCTCTTTCCTTATACCCATTATATCAGCCAGGAGAATAAGCCAGTTGAGAGTGCTCTCAATTAAAGAATGTTATCTTAAAGTTTTCCTTGAATAAACAATACTTGGTCCAGGCCATGACTTTGTAGACAGGGGGGGGGGAAAAAAGGGAAAAAAAAGACACCAGCAGACTATGACGATGATCAAATTGAAGATTTTTTTTTACAATCAGCTCCAAGACATCATTGATAAGGTACACAAGAAAGATATCCTGATTGTACAAGGAGATTGGAATGCTAAAGTGGGTACTGATGCACAGGCAGATTGGTGAGATTATTGTGGCCCTTTCTGTAATGCTGTAACCAATGAGAGAGGATTGAGACTTTTGGAGTGTGTCAGCTATAACAATCTGGTTCTTGCAAACACATTAGGAGCACATAAAGCACCCAGATGATCAAAAAGGCACGCACCTAATGGTCTACATCACAGCCAGATCGACTACATCATGGTACAAAACCGATTTCGTTCTGGGATTAACAGAGCTAAAACAAGGAGCTTCCCTGGTGCTGATATTGGAAGTGAACACAATCGTGTGATGCTAAATTTTTGGCTGCAACTAAGAAAAATTGTCAGGCCAAAGTTCACCAGAACCAAGTTTGACTTAGAAAGACTCAGAGACCAAAACATTGCAGAGTCATTCCAAGCAACGATTGTGAGAAAATTTGCCCCGCTGCTTGCTCTAGAGGAAGACATAGAAACAACGACCAACAATTTCAACGCTGTCATGAATGAGGCAGCAATGAACATCCTTGGGAAACACTGTAGGAGGACAAAACCATGGGTCACAAATGAAATACTACAAATGTGTGACATTAGAAGAGAACTTAAGAGAGACAAGAACAGCACTGAGGGAGCTGATAAATACAGAGCAATTGCCAGAAAGATCAAGAAAGGAATGAAGGTGGCCAAGAAGATACGGATTGAAAAACAGTGCTCTAAAATTGAAGAGTGTATCAATAATAAAAATAGCAAATGAGCCTTCCAGGTTGTAAAAGATCTGATGAAGAAAAGATGGACCAAAGCTAACGCAATTCAAGACAAAGAAGGGAACAGTCTTACCGAAGAAAGGGACATCATCAATAGGTGGACAAACTACTGCTCTGGTCTATACAACCACCAGACAAATGGAGATCCTAGTGTCTTAGACATCCCAGATTCAACAGAGGAGGATGACTTTCCAATACTATGTGAAGAAGTGGAGACAGATGTGAAATCACTCAAGAACGGAAAGGCTACAGGTATTGACAACATCCCAGCCTAATTGATGAAATTCGGAGGAGAAACAGTAATAGATGTACTCACCAAGATCTGCATCAAGATCTGGCAGACCGGTGAGTGGCCCCCCATGTGGACACTGTCACTAATCATCACTCTGCCAACTTGCAATTGTGTCAAAATTACCGGACCATAAGCTTAATTAGCCATCCCAGCAAAGAGATGTTGAAAGTCATATTGAACAGACTGAAGCCACAAACAGACAATATCATCGGTGAAGAACAGGCTGGCTTTCGTGCTGGAAGAAGTACCACAGAACAGATTTTCAATCTTCGTGTTCTATGTGAGAAGTACTTACAACACCAGCAGGACATCTACCATGTCTTTGTTGACTTCAAGAAGGCTTTTGACGGAGTATGGCACAAAGCTCTTCATGGTTGCCCAGAGAAGTACAATGTTGGTAGTAAGCTTATTCTTACCATTAAACAACTGTATGCCAAGGCCAGCAGTGCAGTTCTCATCAATGGCACAACAGGAGAGTGGTTTCTCACCACTGTTGGAGTCCGGCAAGGCTGCCTTCTTTCACCCACACTGTTCAACATCTACTTGGAGCGCATAATGACTGATGCCCTAGAAGATCATATATCACAGTCAGCATTGGGGGCGAACAATCTCAAATCTTTGGTTCGCTGATGACATTGATGGCCTGGCAGGCAGCAAAGATGAACTTGCCAACCTTGCGAAACGATTGGATGAAACCTCTGCAAAATAGGGCATGGAAATCAGTGCAGAGAAAACCAAGCTGATGACAAACAAACGTGATGGGATCAGCTCACATATCACTGTCAGTGGACAAGAGCTGGAGACAGTGAAACAGTTCAAGTATTTGGGGGCAATCATCACTGATGAAGGATCAAAGGCAGAAATTCAGGCGAAAACTGCACAAACAACAGCAGCAGTGGCAAAGCCAAAGACAATTTGGAGGAATAAGAACATTTCCTTGGAGTCCAAACTGAAACTGCTGCACACATTCGTCATCTCCATTTTTCTGTATGCATGGGAGACATGGACCCTTATGGCAGAACTTGAACGGAAAATACAGGTAGTAGAGAGGAGATGCTTCCGTAAAATCCTGGGCATTTACTTCGACCATATCACTAATGAAGAGATCCGCAACATCATCACCCAATGCGCTGAGTTATATGAAAACCTCCTGACAACCGTGAAGAAGCGCAAGCTGAAGTGGTACGGCCACATAACAGGATCGTCTGGCCTATCCAAGATCATCCTCCAAGGGATAGTACAGGGGAAGAGGAGAAGTGGTAGACAGAACAGATGGATTGACAAGATAAAAGAATGGACAGGAATGGACTTTGTGGAGACTCAAGTACTGACACACAATCATCAGGGGTGGAGACAATTGGTTGATTGCTCATCAATGACGGTGCCCCAATGACCAATGCAGTTATGGGAGTGATGATGATGATGATGATAATGAATTGCATAGGACAATGAAAGAAGTTACCTTGGCAATAGCTTGTCTCAGGAATCCATAGTAACAAGTAGACTCTCACTTTTCAGGCTCAGACTGGATAGTTCCCTAAACAAAACCCAAAAATCAAATTGTTAATATTTCAAGGAGAGTGTAATTTGGGAAAACAGTAAACAGGGTTGAGCATTTTCATTTTCTGAACTATCAAGGAAGGTGAAGGATGAAACTGAATCGTCACTTCCCTAATCTTGGGCAAGTCATTCTTCACATAATCATTTCACTGTTAGTCCTAAATTATTCCACTGGAATCAATAGAAAGCCAGAATTACTTGACCCTGTATGTTTGAAAACAGTCAAGAGGTTAATGGTAAGCCCATATTGTTTTTCTTCCCCATCAGGTATCATGAGACCATAAAAGGTATTAATAATCAAGAAATTGCGAGAACCATAAGATGAAACCCTGCACTAATTAGAGGGGAAGCATATTAAGACAGGTTTTGCTATATTTCTATTTTTATATTAAGCAAGCTGTAAAGTGCTCTATAACAGGTAGAGTATATCAGTCTGGGAAGGAAGGAAGGAAAGAAGGTTTTTGTTTAATTACTAGACCTTCTGCACTATATTAAGACATTTAATCAAGATCTCTCTCTCTAGATATATAGATATAGATATAAATGCTTTCTAATTTCTTTTGTTAATATGTGTCAAATATCTTCACTGCCTCAAAGAATGAAATTACTAATAAATGCTGCTAGAATTATTACATTTTGTGTGTGTGAATGTGTGTGGGAGGGAGAGAGAGAGAGAGAAGAGGATTGTTTCAATGAGAAATTATGGATGCACAATCAGAACAGTCAGTGCTTACATCTATTCTGATTTTCAATAATAATGTAAAAGTAACATAAGGCTAAAAATCCCCCTCAAATCACAACTCTGCCTATGAAAATCAGACATTTCAATGCTAAAAGAGAAAGATGATTAGAATTAGAGGAAGGGTAATGTGGCTGGAAAGAAGAAAGTTTATGCAAAGAGGACAGGGTCCATAATCAATTCCCTTGACAAGCTTTCCTTGTAATTATTTAAGGTAGAACACGATGAATGACTGCAAGTGCAAATATAGTCCAGTAACCACTTATCTTGCAGTTTATTATAAAGAAACAACTCATATTTCCTTTACAGCACTCCACAAAGAGAAAACGATTTTAAAAATATGGAAGAATGGCAAAGCATTTTTTCAAACAGCAAGAGTTTTGAACACAACAAACTCCTGCCCACGTATTCTTCCATAAAAAAGCAGATTTCTGCTAGCATTCTTTAGCAACATTTAATTACAAAATCATATGGTCAGCCCCCGTTTAAAGGAAAGAATGAATGTAATAGGTCTTTAAGAGAACAACTGATCTTTGTGAAGTGGGAAGGATGTTGATGTTTTGGGGTTTGTTTTATTTTTGTTTTTTAAAGTGGGTGTGGGGAGGATAAAAGAGCAAAAGCTTCCAGTTGCCAGGCCCCCAATCCTGTTGTTTATGTCCATCTCCAGATCTCCCCAATAATCTGTTACAGCAGAAACTAATGGTGCATATCTCGTGTGTATACTGCAGCCTGTGTGGTCCAATTAGAACAGTGCAGAGGTGTTTGTTATTTTAAAACAGGAACAGAGAAAGGTCATTTCATTTAAGAAAGCTGCAGAAATCTTGGAATATTTCAGAGATCTGTATTTGTGCAGGGAGATTAGGGTTTTGTGGACTAGCTTCTTTTGGGCAGAGGAAGACCGCTAATATTTTTGTTGGATTATATTTTCAAATATTTTCAATTATTTGCCAAGACTGCCTACATCCTGGGATAGATATTCTATTTTTTAAATGTTGAAATCAAAATAAATAAGTAAATAAATAGTAAAATTCTGGAATTCATGCAGCATGGATCAGATTTTAATGTAGCAGTTCAACAGTGAAAATCATTAAATGAAAAGAAATGGTGCATTGTTTGGGAAAAACGAGGCATCAATACCACTGACATTAACTAGCTGGACATCCATTATTACAAATTTCTGACATTTCTAACAAATAGAAGGTACCCAGACTTTGGCATTTTCTGGTTTGTCTCAGCTCACCTATGTCAAAATACATTATTTCACTAGGTCTCAGCAAATCCTGAAATTAATTTAATTTTGGTACGGTCTCAGATTTCATTTTATGTTCTGATTTTATTCTGTTATTTGGAGTGCACTAATGTAATCTGAGTATAAGCAGCTATGGTTTTTTTTAATATATATTTTCCTCTACTTGCAAAAATAAGTTTTGTTTTTCGTTTTAAAAGCATGACTGTATTGAGACACTCTACAAGAAAGTTCAGTGGAAGCTCACAATCTGAATAAATCCCTGAATAATTAAACTACAATATTCCTCTTAAATGAAGTCATTTAATCCTGTTTTTTTTTTTTTTTTTTTTTTTTATACACATCTTTTTGGTTTAATCCAAAATGAAAGCACCACAAGCATATATACATTGTTTATGGGGCAGAAAGGACAGAGAAGGTGGAAAGAAATTAAGAGTTGTTGGGGGATAATTAGGTCTAACAGTAAAATGACAACTGGTATTTGCCACATCACAATAAACAAATGTGAACCAGTAATTGAGATGATGAAGGAATATTTTCTCAGCTACCCAGGAAGGCCTTCCATTGTTTTGAAAAGGTGAGAGTCATTAAATCTGGCATGTACAAGTTGGACTTCCAATAACTATAAATACCTGACATACCTTCAAGGGCTCTCTGGAATGGAAGAATGGAAATCTATAGGTACTTTCTCAAAATTAGAGAAGCATGAAGCCATGTGTCATTTCACGGATTTTGATTTGTTGTGTTTAGACTCTTACGAATTGCATTACTCAAGCATGAACAGTTATAACCTTGAAAGGGTCTGCTTACTTGCGTCTGATAGTCTGAAAAGCAAAGCAACTATTTGAGATAAAGGATGATAGATGCAGAGGACTTGATGGTACACTAATGTGATGCAACATTCTCTTACATCTGAATTTGTTACTTATCACAGCCATTGAGTGAAATTAATTTTGTGATGCCAGCCAAGAAACTCCTGGGCAACAGTTCTATGTCATAAAAACAAACACCATTCTCAATCTGTTTGATTTTGTTTGCTTGTTAGAGCCCAGCACTGAAGCAGTAGAAAGTGCTTTACAATAAAAAATAATAGGGCAAGATGACAGTAACCATAAGATCTTCCAGATTCTGACACATTCAAGTTCTCTTTAATCTGTTTATATACCTAATGTAATTTATGAGTCCAAGAAACAAGGGATGAAATCCTGGTCTCACTGAAGTCAATGATAAAACTCCCATAAAATTCAATGGGACAAGAATGTCACCCAAGGCACCGAAACAATGTACAGCAGTCATTCTAATCTATTTAACAAATTACAAAAGGTGTAGCAAATTAGTTAGATGACCTCAACCTAATCCCTTGGACATCTAGCTATTAGCACTTTTCTTATAAACGAAATGTCACTATATTCACCAAAATAAACTCCCACCCACAGGAGTGGAGATTTAAGGTAAACATACATTTAAAATACCTTCAAGAAACAGATCAAGCTGAAAAATCTTGTAACTCCTACATGGCGCATACCTGTAGCGGGGTGAGCACCTGCTCCAGCCCTGAAGGGGTTGGAAAAGCCCTGCAGAGGGCTGGGGCAAGGAGCAAAACCCCGGCTGATTGGGGGGGGAAGGGGCTGCAGCTGGAGCTACACCCCAAACAGAGCAACCGGGCCTTATAAGAAGGCCAGGGCTGCCAGAAGCTCAGCAGTCTCTCCTCTAGCTGTAAAGGGAGACAGAGGCCTGGCTGCTGGGGAAGGTTGAGAGGTACCTGGGAGTGAGACAGGGCCGGGGAAAAGCCAGAGGAGCAGGGGAGCTCCAGGCTGGTGACCTCCCCAGGCTGTAGGGCCTGGTTCTAGGCCCATAGAGGTACTGAGGGTGGAGGAAGGCAGCAGGCCAAACCCCCCTTGCCAGTGATGAGTGGCATACACTGAAGTCTGCCCCAGGGAACGGAGGCTAGTTGGTGACTGGCAGTAGCCTTACACTGAGGCAAGGTAGGGATAGGGGATGGGGGTTCCCCTGGGTGGAGAGACCAGAGAGAGAGTGGGGTATTGCCAGGGGGGCAGCACCCACGCCAAGGGCACCGGGGTCTGGGAGGGACACGGGGGCCAATGACAGGGAGGACACCTGGCTTGCAGAGGGCGTGCCGACTGGTGAGCTAATTCCTGAGACAACGAACAGGAGGCGCCGGCGGGGTGAGTCCGTGCCAGATTACAATACCAAATAGTGTTTCTAGAGAAAGTACGCTTACTCCACATGGCGTGCTCTCAGAATAACCTTGTAACCATCTCCTCCTGATAAAGGGAGTTCTGGAGAATCACAGATGACTACACAGTAGCTAGGATGTGAAAGTCTCTCACATGACAATACATAGAATGACCTAACTTCCTTAACTATCCAGGTTCAAAGGTAGAATATTGTCACACAACCCACTCAGGTCACTCTTTAAGGAAACAGACTGGTGCAGAAATCAGCAAGAATGCTTAACATGTTCATTCCCTAAATAGGCATTTAAAAGAATTTCACATTCAGTGGAAGCAGAAAATCCTCAATATTTTTAATTGGAGGCAACATGTTCCTATACAGACAATTCACAAAAAGAATCTCCACCCCACAGGGGTTTGCACTAACACACACAACATTACCAGTTATCGTAAAAATCTAGTTAAAACTCCAGTTATTAACTCCACAAAACCAGGTGGATGGATGCTTCCTTGCAACTGAAAGTTGCCTGCATATACAGTCTATTACAGTTTATGTTCTTCGGCAGCTACCACTATCCAACTAAGCAATGAAAACATTGACAAGGATGTCATGTTACCCTAAGCCCATAAATCCAGAGCTATCTGGATTAGTTTAACCATGTAATAAAAAATTTGCCCAGTGTGCATACAATTCAAGAAGTTGGGATTTTCAGTAATATGACCCATTTTAAAAAGGAGGCAATGACACTCACTCATTAACAATATTTTAACTTACACTTCCTCACAATGCAAACTCTGAAAAACAAAAAAAATAAGACAGTCACAACCTAACACACCAATTTCCAAGCAAAGGCTCATTATCCTGACAATCATAGCAATACAAAAAATACCCTCTTCAAATGTTTATGATAAAACTAAGGGTATGTCTACACTACGGGATTAATCCAAATGTACAGAATTTGAATTTTGGAAACAGATTGTATAAAGTTGAATGTATGCGGCCACACTAAGCACATTAATTCGGCGGTGTGCATCCACGTACCGGGGCTAGCATCGATTTCCGGAGGGTTGCACTGTGGGTAGTTATCCCATAGCTCCCGCAGTCTCCCCCGCCCATTGGAATTCTGGGTTGAGATCCCAGTGCCTGATGGGGCAAAAAACATTGTCGCAGGTGGTTCTGGGTACAGCCTCACCCCTCCCTCCATGAAAGCAATGGCAGACAACCGTTTCACGCTTTTTTTCCTGGGTGAACATAGCAGACGCCATACCACGGCAAGCATGGAGCCGCTCAGCTCAAGACAGCAGTCATGAACATTGTAAACACTTCACGCATTATCGTGCAGTTTATGCTGAACCAGGACCAGAAAAATGAGACAAGGAGGCAGCGACAGCAGCGCGGCAACGAGAGTGATGAGGACATGGACATGGACACAGAATTCTCTCAAACCACGGGTCCCAGCGCTTTGGAGATCATGTTGTTGATGGGGCAGTTTCTATCCGTGGAACGCCGATTCTGGGCCCACGAAACAAGCACAGACTGGTGGGACCGCATAGTGTTGCGGGTGTGGGACGATTCCCAGCGGCTGCTAAACTTTCGCATGCCTAAGGGCACTTTCATGGAACTTTGTGACTTGCTTTCCCCTGCCCTGAAGCGCCAGAATACCAGGATGAAAGCAGCCCTCACAGTTGAGAAGCGAGTGGCGATAGCCCTGTGGAAGCTTGCAACACCAGACAGCTACCGGTCAGTCAGGAATCAATTTGGAGTGGGCAAAATTACTGTGGGGGCTGCTGTCATGCAAGTAGCCAAAGCAATAATTGAGCTGCTGCTACGAAAGGTAGTGACTCTGGGAAATGTGCAGGTCATAGTGGATGGCTTTGCTGCAATGAGATTCCCTAACTGAGGTGGGGCGACAGATGGAACCCATATCCCTATCTTGGCACCGGAGCACCAGGGTACCCAGTACATAAACCGCAAGGGTTACTTTTCAGTGGCGCTGCAAGCACTGGTGGATCACAGGGGACGTTTCACCAACATCAATGTGGGCTGGCCGGGAAGGGTTCATGACGCTCGTGTCTTCAGGAACACTACTCTGTTTAAATGGCTGCAGCAAGGGACTTACTTCCCGGACCAGAAAATAACAGTTGGGGATGTTGAAATGCCTATAGTTATCCTTGGGGACCCAGCCTACCCCTTAATGCCATGGCTCATGAAGCCATACGGATGCAGCCTGGACAGGAGTCAGGAGCTGTTCAACTACAGGCTGAGCAAGTGCAGAATGGTGGTGGAATGTGCATTTGGCCATTTAAAAGGTCGCTGGCGCACTTTACTGACTCGCTCAGACCTCAGCCAAACCAATATGCCCATTGTTATTGCTGCTTGCTGTGTGCTCCACAATCTCTGTGAGAGTAAGGGGGAGACCTTTATGGTGGGGTGGGAGGCTGAGGCAAATCGCCTGGCTGCTGATTACGTGCAGCCAGACACCAGGGCGATTAGAAGAGCACACCAGGAAGTGCTGTGCATCAGAGAAGCTTTGAAAACCAGTTTCATGACTGGCCAGGCTACCATGTGAAATTTCGGTTTGTTTCTCCTTGATGATAACCCGCCCTCTTTATTGACTCATTCTCTGTAGGCAACCCACCCTCCCCCTTCGATCATAGCTTGCTTTCAAAGGAAATAAAGTCACTATCATTTAAAAATCATGTATTCTTTATTAATTGATTATAAAAAGACGGAGAGAACTGATAAGATAGCCCAGGTGGGGTTTGGGAGGAGGATCAGAGGGAAGGAAAAGGCCACTAAAAAAAGGTTAAAATAATGACAGCCTTTTGCTTGGGCTGTCCACTGGGGTGGAATGGGAGGGTGCACGGAGCCTCCTCCCCCCCCCCGCCCCATGTTCTTATATGTCTGGGTGAGGAGGCTATGGAACATGGTGAAGGGGGAGGCGCGTTATACAGGGGCTGTAGTGCCAGTCTGTGATCCTGGTGCCGTTCCGGAAGCTCCACCAGACGCCGGAGCATATCTGTTTGCTCACGCAGCAGCCTCAGCGTTGCATCCTGCCTCCTCTGATCTTCCTGCCGCCACCTCTCATCTTGAGCGTCTCTCTCCTCACGTTAGTCCCTCATGTCCTTACGTTCACTGGCATCTTTCCTATACTTTGAAACTGTGTCCTTCCACTCATTCAGATGAGCTCTTTCATTGTGGGTGGATTCCATGATTTCCGCGAACATCTCATCTCGCGTCCTCTTTTTCCGACGCCTTATCTGAGAAAGCCTTCGGGACGGAGGAGGGAGGCTTGAAAAATTTGCAGCTGCTGGAGGGAGGGAAAAAAGGAGAGAATATTTTTAAAAGATCCATTTTACAGAACAATGCTTATACTCTTTCACGGTGAACAACACTATTCACATTACATAGCACATGTGATTTCTGTGCAAGGTTGCATTTTGCCTCTTAATATTGAGTGCCTGTGGCTTTGCTGCTAGAGATCACAGACGCAGGTCTGGGCAACAGAATTCGGCTTGCATACGGCCATGATAAGCCATTGTCTTTCGGCTTCTGTGCCCTCCTTTCCCACATACCAAGCAAAGCCCATTGAGTGCTGCGGTTTTCCTGTTAACCTTCAGCAGCAGAAAATAAACTACCCCACCCCCCATCCAATTCTCTGGGATGATCGCTTTATCCCTCCCCCCACCGCGTGGTTGGTATCAGGGAAGATCTCTGCTAGCCACACGTGAAAAGCTCAGCGCCAATCCCCTCCCACCCCCCGCGCTTGGCTTACTACAGGGAAGGATTTCTTTTCAGCCACAGGCAAACAGCCCAGTAGGAAGGGCCACCTCTGTCCCCTTAATTAAATTCCCATATTTCAAC